>NC_080774.1:21177500-24070201 GCF_020826845.1 Diceros bicornis minor | reverse complement strand
CATCCTTAACATGGTCTACAGAGCCCCATGTGCTCCAGCCTCTGCTGACCTTCCAGCCTCTTCTCCGCCTTGCTTTCTGGGCTCCAGCCCCTCCAGGCTTCTGTCAGTAGTCGAGGTCCTGAATAGTGCTTGCTGGTGATACAGGTCATTTACATTTGTTCTTCCCCTTGCAACTCTTTTCTTCTCTCTTTGCCCAATTAACATTTACTTGTTCTTTAAATTTCAGCCTGTCACTTCTCAGAGCTCTCAGACTGCTCTGTTCCTCTGTTGATTGACTCCCTCTCCCTGTGTACTACCACACCCTACCTCTTGTCCCTGAGGCACACTTACGTTTGTGTGATTGTTTGTTCATGGTGTGTCTCCTCCAGCAGACTGTAAGCAAGGAAACCAGGTTTGCTAGTGCAGACTCAGTAGCAGGTGGCAGGCACACGGTCAAAAATCAATAAATAGCTGAATGAAAGAAAGAATGAATGAATGATACTAAAAATATACTCAGCATCATGGTTGAGTATGTGTGTGTGTTACATGTATAACTCTGGATGCTAGTGACTAATTCGGTTCTCAATGATTTGGGTGTGTTTTATTGGTAGAATGACTGAAACCCAGTAAAAGAAGCATCTCCTATAGTTGCCCAGGATTTAGGTTATGAAGGGATCTTAGAAAACCTTTATGTTAGTCCCCTCATTTTATATACGGATAAACTAACAACAGAGGACTAAAGTGACTTAGGTTGGCAGGTGGCTGTGTCAGGCTAAACTCAGGTGTCCAGTCACCCAGCCAGTATGTCCCTACTCTAATTTACTACCGTTGCCTGGAAACATGGGAGCGTGTATTCATAAAGTTGTTGCTTATCCAGAGTATAATTGGTATATGGTATTAAAAAGAGAACATTCAAATTCACGAGTTGATTCATTTCTGTTTTTGATGCTGCTTTTATTGTCTTTGACTAGACATATTCTTCATAAAATTGTCTATTTTTGTAAATTTTGAGGTAAAATTCACATAATATGAAATTATTTAAAAGTGTAAAATTTTGTGAGACTTACTACATTCACAATGTTATGCAATGACCATGTCTACCAAGTTTTAAAACATATTCATCACCCCAAAAGAAAGCCCTGTACTGCTAAACATTCACTCTTCCTTTTCTCTTTCCCCCCGCCCCTAGCAAACAGCAGTCTCATTCTCATATCTATGGATTTACTTCTACTGGATATTTCATATAAATGGAATCATACAATATTTGACCTTTAGTGTCTGTTTTCTTTCACTCAGTATAATGGTTTTTTTTTTATTATTATTGAAGATTTTATTTATTTATTTATTTTCCCCCCAAAGCCCCAGTAGATAGTTGTATGCCATAGCTGCACATCCTTCTAGTTGCTGTATGTGGGACGTGGCCTCAGCGTGGCCGGAGAAGCGGCGCGTCGGTGCGCGCCCGGGATCCGAACCCGGGCCGCCAGCAGCGGAGCGCGCGTACTTAACCACTAAGCCACTGGGCCGGCCCAGTATAATGTTTTTGAGGTGCATCCACATTGTAGCATGTATCAATAATTCACTTCTTTTTATGGATAAATAATACTCCATTGCATAGCTATACCACATTTTATTTATCCATTCATCCATTGAGAGGCATTTGGATTGATTCCAGCTTTTGACTATGGTGAATAATGCTGCAATGAACATTAGTGTGCAAGTATCTTCTTGAGCTCCTGTTTTCAATTATTTTGGGTATATATGTAAGAAGTTTAACTGATGATTCATATGGTAATCTTATGTTTAACTTTTTGAGGAATCACCAAATATAAATATATCTAAATAAATATAAATATATATATATATATTTCTTCTACCTTTTGGCTATTATAAATAGAGCCATTATTAACATTTGTTAACAAATATCTGTTTGAGTCCTTGCATTTATTTCTTTTGGATATGTACTTAGAAATGGAATTGCTGCAGGGGCTGGCCTGATGGTGTAGTGGTTAAGTTCTTGTGCTCCACTTTGGTGGCCTGGGGTTCGCAGGTTTGGATCCCAGGTGCGGACCTACCCACCACTCATCAAGCCATGCTGTGGTGGCGTCCCACATACAAAATAGAGGAAGATTGGCACAAATGTTAGCTCAGGGACAATCTTCTTCAAGCAAAAAGTGGAAGATTGCAACAGATATTAGCTTAGGGCCAATCTTCCTCACGAGAAAAAAAAATGGAATTGCTGGATTATACAGTAGATCTATGTTTAACTTTTTGAGGGATACCTACTGTATCCCACAGCTGCTGGAGGGATAATATCCATCCTAATGGGTATGAAGTTGTATTTTATTGTGGTTTTTGAATTAAATTTCCTTAATGACTAGTGATGATGAGCATCTTTTCATATGCTTATTAGACATTTATGTATCTTCTTTGAAGAAATATCTAATCAAGTCCTTGGCCCTTTTGTTGTTGTTGTTATTGTCATAAAGAACACACAACAGGAGATCTGCTCTCTTAACAAATTTTAAGTGTAGAATACAATGTTGTTAACTATAAGCACAGTGTTGTACAGCAGATCTCTAGATCTTTTTCCTCCTGCATGACTGAACAGAAACTCTACATTTCTCCCTCCTCTCAGCCCCTGGAAACCACCATTTTACTTTATGCTTCAATGAGTTTGACTATTTTAGACATCTTGTACAACTGGAATCATGCAGCATTTACAATATTTGTCTTTCTGTGTCTGGATTATTTCACTTAGCATAATGTCCCTCAAGGTTGGTTCATGTTGTAGAATATGTAACTTTTTTTTTATCACTGAATTATATGACTTTCCGTGTATATACTGCATTTTCTTTACCTATTCACTTGTCAGTGGACACTTGGGATGTTTCTACCTGATGGATATTGTGAGTAATGCTGCAATGAACATGGGAGTGAAAATACCTCTTTGTGATCCTGATTTCAATTCTTTTCAATAAATACCCAGAAATGGGATTACTGGATCATATGGTAGTTCTACTTTTAGTTTTTGAGGAACCTCTGTACTGTTTTCCATAGTGGCTGTATCATTTTACATTAAACATTCACCCATTTTTAGTCAGCTTATTTGATTTTTTGCTATCGAGTCATAGGAATCATTTTATATATTTTGTATATATATTTATATATATGTTATATATTATATATATATAAGTTTATATATTATATATAACCTCATATCAGATACATAGCTTACAAATATTTTATCCATTCTGTAGGTTGTCTTTTCATTTGCTGTGCAGAAGATTTTTGGGTTAATGTAACCTCCCTAGTCTATTTTTTGCTTTTATTGCCTGTGGTTTGGTGTCATAACCAACAAATCACTGTCAAAACCAATGTCATTTTGCTTTTACTCTATGTTTTCTTCTAGCAGTTTTACAGTTTCCAGTATTATGTTTAATTCTAGTCCATTTTGAAATGATTTCTGTGTATAATGTTAGATAAGGGTCCAGTTTTATTCTTTTGCATGTGGATATTCAGTTTTCCAAATATCTTTTGTTTTAGAGACTATCCTTTCCCCATTGTGTATTCTTGGCAACCTTGTTGAAAATCAGTTGACTATAAACACATTGGTTTATTCCTGGACTCTATTCTGTTCCTTTGATACATATGCCAATATCATACTGTGTTGACTACTGTAGCTATGGAATATATTTTGAAATCAGGAAGTATGAGGCCTCTAGCTTTGTTCTTTCTCAACATTGATATTGCTGTTTGATGTCCTTTCTGGTTCCATATAAATTTTAGGATTGATTATTTCTATTTTTATAAAACATGACATTTGGACTTTGAAAGTGAGTGTATTAAATCTATATATTGCTTTGGGTAGTATAGACATTTTAACAATACTAATTCTTCCAGTCCATGAACATGGGATATCTTTCCCTTTATTTGTGTCTTTTTCAACTTATTTCATCCATGTTTTATCGTTTTCAGTGTACAGATCTTTCACTTCCTTGGTTAAATTTGTTTCTAGGCATTTCATTCTTTTTGATGCTATTGTAAGTGGAATTGTTTTCTAAATTTCTTTTTCAGATAGTTTGCTTTTAGTTTATAGAAACAGAATTGATTTTTGTATTTTGATTTTGTATCCTGACAATGTACCGAATTTTTTTATTATTTCTAACAGTTTTTGGTGGAGTCTTTAGAATTTTCTGTATATAATATCATATCATCTGCAAACAGAGACAAATTTACTTCTTCCTGTCTGATTTGGATATCTTTTATTTCTTGTTCTTGCTTAATTGCTCTAGCTAGGACTTTCAGTATTATAGTCAATAGGAGTGGTGAGTTGTTTCTGATCTTAGAAGAAAAACTTTCAGCTTTTCATCATTTAGTACAATGTTAGCTGTGAGTTTGCCATATATAACCTTTATTATGTTGAGGTCGAGTCCTTCTGTTTTTAGTTGGTTGAGTTTTTTTGTTTTGCTTTGTTTTGTTTTTTCAAAATCATGAAAGGTGTCAAATCTTGTTGAATTGAGATGATCAATTGAGATGATCATGTGGTTTTGTCCTTCATTCTGTTAATGTACTGTATTACATTGATTGATTTTCATATGTTGAACCATCCTTGCATTCCAGGGGGAGAAAATCCTACTTGGTCATAATGTATAAAACTCTTAATATGCTGCTGAATTTGGTTTGCCAGTATATTGTTTTTTTTTTGGGGGGGGATTTTTGCATCAATATTTATCAGGGATATTGGTCTGTAGTTTTGCTTGTTTGTTTGTATTGTCATTGTCTGCATTTGGTATCAAGGTAATGCTGGCCTTATAAAATGAGTTTGGAAATATAAAATTCCATAAATATAAATATAAAACATAAATATAAAATTCCTCTTCTTCAAGTTTTTGGAAGAGTTTCAGGGGGATGTGTGTTAATTCTTCTTTAAATATTTTACAGAATTTTTTAGCAAAGCCATGTGGTCTTAGATTTATTTGTTTGGAGGTTTTTGATTACTGATCCAGTATCCTTACTCATTATTGGTTTGTTCAGACTTACTGTTTCTTTATGATTCTGTCTTGGCAAGTTGTGTGTTTCTAGGAATTCTCCATTTCTTCTAGAGTATCCATGTTGTTGGTACATTTGATCATAGTATCTTCTTATAATCCCTTTTTATTTCTGTGGCATTAGTTGTAATGTCCCTTTTTTCATTTCTGATTACAGTTATTTGAATCTTCTTTCTGTTTTCTTAATCTACCTAAGTGTCAATTTTTTTTATCATTTAAAAACAACTTAATTTTATTGATTTTTTTCTATTCTTTATTTAACTTATATTTGCTCTAATCTTTCTTATTCATTTACCTATACTAGCTCTGAGTTTAGTTTGTTCTTTGTTTTCTAGGTTTCTGAGGTATATAGTTAGGCTGTCAAATTGAGATTTTTCTCTTTTTTAATGTATTCATTTAAAGCCACTCTTAGCTGCTGAGGTGAAACTGTGTGGCGTTCTTTGTTGTTGGATGAATCTGCAGTCTCCACTTCTAGGTTCAGTCACAAATGCTGTCATGCAGGAGGGCTGGAAGCTTTTTATCCCCATGAAAATGCCAGCTACAAAATATGCAGGACCCAGCACAAAATGAAAATATAAGATGTCTAGTGCAAAAAGCAGGTGGTGGGGGGAGAAGTTCAGTAAAAGGTACTAAAATATAAAACTTTTCTTTAAAATATTTGATCACATATAAAACATAATAGAGGTGATAAGGATACAGGAGTAACAATGTAAATTTACACATTACAAAAGTATATTTGGTGTTCTGTTTTACTAATATTAATTTCTTGTTGTGATAATTGAACTGATCATAGGATTTTTCTGGCTCATTTTCCCCAAAATTCATTTACTGTGACATCAAAATATAAAGGTCAAAGGCCATTCCTCTTTCTCCTCTGCTGTCTTTCACAGCCAGAGGGAGAAAGATTCTGATCCCATATTCCCTGGGTACACATTTCAAAGGAGCCTGTGCTACATCCCTTTTCCTGACACCTCTCAGGACTCCACCTAAGTGGGTGAAAACAGGCAGGATCACAGTCCATCACTGCCACCATCTCCTCAACATTCAGCGTGTAATTCCTTGGCTCTAACTACCCTACTCACATCTTACCTCTCATATTTTCTCTTCTTCCAAAGAAAATGCAAGCCTTTGGTCTCTTTGTCTCAGGTTATGCCTTTGCTGGAGCATGCAATGTCTTCTTCTGGCCATCGTGTTGAAAACAAGTGCAGGAGCTTACTTCTATTAATCATCAAAGGTCCATAAATGGATTAATTTAATTGCCTACTCTCATTTTCCATGCCATATTCTCTATCATTCATCAATTCAACCTGTGTTTCCCGAAAGATTCCTGAATACATCACCTGTACAAGCAGCAGCATTCAGAGACTCAAGGGCCCTTTCATAATGTAGCTTTTGTCTTTTGTTAAAGAGAGATGCCAAAGAAGGTTGTTTCAGATGTAGCTGTGAATCTGCTCAAAACTTTCACCAATAACAGTCCATGGCAAGGAAGCAGCAGAATATCCAGCACAACAGGAAGACTGAGAATGCATGTCTAAAATCCTGGAATGTGAGCCCATTTGTAAGAGACTACCATTTTTATGATTTCAGGCCATAATCCATAATTTATGTATATGTTTTTAAGATGGACAGTAATAGGATTCATGACAAAATGAAGCTAACTTTTTTTATATGTGATCTTAAATTTTTTCCAGTTTTCTTGTGATATAATTGACTTATAACATTGTATAAGTTTAAGGTAACGGCGTTGCATTTTTTAAAAAATCAGTAAAGAAAATTAAAAGTTCTTATTTTAGGATGTTATTTCCAAGACAGTCCTTTTATTTTTTTGTGTGTTGGGTTTTTTTTGTGTGTGAGGAAGATCAGCCCTGAGCTAACATCTGCCAATCCTCCTCTTTTTGCTGAGGAAGACTGGCCCTGGGCTAACATCCATGCCCATCTTCCTCCACTTTATATGGGACGCTGCCATAGCATGGCTTCACAAGCGGTGCGTCGGTGCACGCCCAGGATCCGAACCGGTGAACCCCAGGCCGCTGCAGCGGAGTGCGTGCACTTAACCGCTTGCGCCATGGGGCCGGCCCCAAGACAGTCCTTTTAAATGTAGCATGGATAAGTATTTAAGGATGACCCTTGGAAACTGTAACATACACAAGGCACCATGGGGTGGCCTGCTGTTTGTTACTGATAATAACAAAGCTATTTGCTGATAAAGTTGTAGTAGTAGTAAAGTTAAACATTGCTCTACATTGCTGGAAATCTCAAGAATTTGAAATAAAAAATTTTTAAAAAAGACTAAAAATGGCATGGCTAAAACCAAATCCCTATGAAAATAGATAAATCAAAAATAAATAAAATGAAAATTAACAGCTCTAAAAAATATTAAAATTATAAATTCCAAAACACCCCCAGAAATTCAGGATTAAATAAATATTAAAAACTAAAAATCAATAATTATAAGAATAAACTTCTTATCAAAAAATAAAATTTTCAAAATACATTATTGAAAATAACTTTAAAGCTAAATGAGTCTGATAATATACAACCATTTGAAGGAAATAACTCTAGATTTTTGTAAAATGATAGCAGTTTTCCCCTTCCAAGACAGGCCTTACATTGAAGAACAATAATCAAGTGCAGACGCCAAATAAAGTAGCACAGGTGCAATAAAGATAATGAGAGGGAAGGTCCATATTTTAAAAAATGGAGAAATGCAGAGGCAGTAAATGTAAGGAAGCAAACTACCATATTTTTGAGCATTTCACAGAAACATCAAGAGAGAGAGTTCTGTGAGGTTGGAAAATCTCGTCCATATCATACTTCTATGTACACATTCAAGAAAACAGATTTCATATAAATGACCAACAGAAAAATATCGATGCCAATTTCCATTGAAAGATACAATCAGGGAAAAAACTGAGTAAGTATAAAGTAATACCACTACAAGAAATAAACTCACTTCGTCTTTATGTATTTTATGTACTGTAACGTACTTTTTCAAAAATGAAATTTAGACATAAGGAAATGATGCAAGACATGAAAATAAATTGTAAATAAGTATTAGAAAAATTACTATTAAGGGACAGAACTCAGAAGAGAATAAGACAAAAATGAAAAGTCCCTTCAGAAATGAAATATACACTAGAAGAAGTACAATGGAAGGCTATGCATTACAAAAAACATAATGTAAAAAACAGAAATAAATATTTAAAAATAATTCGAGCAAGAGATTATAAGTTTTGAGAAAAAATGACAAAAGTTTATTATAAGCATAGAAGATCTCATATATGAATAATTAGAATACCTGTAAGATAAAACCAAAGACACACAGCAAATATGAAAAATTATATTACAAACTTTTTTTAGTAAGTTAATAAAGATGATTTGAAATTACACATTAAAAGAATACAACAAGCATTGACTCAGAATGAATAATGGTAAATTTAATGTACTTTAAAAATAAAACTTTATTCATCTAGAAAAAGGAACATGTGACATAAGGAAAATATAATTAGAATCTCATCAACCTTTTGAGAGCAATACTTAGGGCTAGAAGAAATGAAATAAAGTATTTATGGAACAAAATGATAAGTCATGACTTTTTTACCTAGAAAACCTGACTTGCAGGATAAAAAGCACTGACATCCAAATCATCATGCATGAGTTGGGTAATATGGCTCTCGTGGTCCCTTCCAGAGGAATGAACAAACTTCAGAAAATGAAACACCTAGAATGACAGTTACATAGGGACCAAAGATATGTACTAAATTTGCAGATGTTTGTTCAAGTAATACTGAACAAAGATTTTATGAAAAAAAGGATGACCTGGGTGGTAGTCACCAGGCTTACAGCCTTACACTAATTCATTAAGTTCTAACATTGTTTAAGGTGATTATATATATATAGCTAGAGAGATAATAGGGCTAGATTAAAATTATTTAACTATATATGTATATATAATGGAGCTAGAAGGAGATAAGTTTAATATAAAAATAACATGAAATATAAAACACATCTCTAAAACTAATCCTATAAATATGCAATCCAGAAACTAAATTACTGCATACATTAGCCGGCTTGGGAGAGGGGGATTCTGGGAGGAGCAGTGAGGCTGCTTCTCGTCCTTGTCCTCATGTCTGATTGAGGTCTCCCAACACTTTGGAAGCTCAGTTAAGCTCTTCTGAGGCTCAAACTGAGGCCTCAAGTTCACAGCCTCAGAGATATCTATACTAGAATGTGCTACACCAATACAGATGCTGGAATCCTGGGGAGATCACAGACATGGATGGAGGAGGGGACTACTGGGGTGGATCTTCAGGGCCCAGAAAGCTCCATAGGCCATGTCATCCCCAGGTGTCAGATTAACAACACACTGAGACCTGTTTGCTCTTCAAGTTGTATGTGTTGTCTGTTGGGAGAGAGTGTCTATAAATGTCCCACAGAAGTGATTTAAACTGAGCATTCAGCTAGGCAGCTTTCAAGTGACTGGTCCCAGGACAATGAAACCGATGTACAGGGAAGAAGAGTTCTCTAGGACTGAAGGATGAAGAGGCAGAGTCCCACACACTTGAGCCATGTGGGGAGCCAGGAGGTCTGATGACACAGGGGTGGAAATGATGACACTGCCCCCTCCACCACTATGCTCAATATGATCCAGTGATGAGATCTTGACGTTAAAGATGGACAGATAACTAGAGCTCTGCCATTTTCCCCTTATTAATACTTTATCTTTCTAACAACTCCACCACACCCTGCCAATGACTTTCAATTTAAAAAAAAGTAATTGCGCTTCTGTTATAAAAACATAAATTTGGGGTGGGCCCGGTGACGTAGTAGTTAGGTTCACGCACTCTGCTTCAGTGGCCCAGGGTTCGTGGGTTCGAATCCTGGGTGAGGACCTATGCACCACTTGTCAAGCCATGCTGTGGCAGCGTCCCACATATAAAGTGGAGGAAGATTGGCACAGATGTTAGCTCAGGGCCAATCTTACCAAAAAAAAAAGAAGAACACAACATAAATTTTATTGCTTTACAATATTTCGATATGAAAATGTTACAAGAGATAATTTTTTAATATAATTAAGTTATATTTATTTTTATATTTATCAAAATTTGGAAATTAGTAAGCAGAGAATAATTAGCATAAGATCCTCTCCCTTACTCATCCTAAGAAACCATTGTATTGAATTGTGTTGTATTGAATTTCTTTCAGGTTTTGTGTTTTGTTTGAATGTGACATACAAAAAAATTCTACACAAATTGCGAATGAGAAATGATGCCATAACTTGACCTCAGACTCTCCACGGCTCCATAGATGCAGAGGATCCTCAGGGCTTGGGCAACTCGCATCCACCCTTGAATCTTGCACTTTCCACTTCTTGATTCCAGGCATACCACGTGCACACAGGAATACAAAGCTGGGACAGGTGGGATATCCTGCTTGCATATCCTGGGGTGACTCTGTCCTCTTCACTCCTTTCCCAGGAGGTCGAAAGTGGGGGAGGTCACGGCCCCCACACACTGTCTCACCAGACTTGTGATGAACTGAAGATGCTCACTTGACCATAAGGGGTTTGGATAGTAGAGTGGAAAACGTACAGTGAGTGGCCGGCCCAGTGGCGCAGCGGTTAAGCGCGCGCGCTCCGCTTCAGCGGCCCGGGGTTTGCAGGTTTGGATTCCAGGTGCGCACCGACGCACCGCTTGTCAAGCCATGCTGTGGCAGCGTCCCATATAAAGTAGAGGAAGATGGGCATGGATGTTAGCCCAGGGCCAATCTTCCTCAGCAAAAAAAGAGGATTGGCGTCGGATGTCAGCTCAGGGCTGATCTTGCTCACAAAAAAAAAAAGAAAGAAAATGTACAGTGATACTTATCACAAACAATACAATATGAATAGAAACCTTGGAATCACCCATATGGTGGCCCTACAGGAACTTACAGCCCTCTTCTCCAAATTAAGGAGCTATTAGAGGTCAAGGCCAAACAGCCACAGGTACTGGTATGGAATGGGTATCAGTTCCCTGGGAAGTTTTTCTCAGAGTATCCTTCAGTGTCTGCACTGATTTCTACATCCATGTGTCTCCCCTGCGTGGTCACATTCAATAGCAGACAAACCAGTGCTTTCCTCAGTTTTGTTGGTTTTCCTGAATTGCCAAAAACAAGACTAGGGAAACAATGGAGAACATGTGTATTTATTTCCCTCCCCATTCATTCCACACTCTGCAAATTCATATTTCTTTTTCT
Organism: Diceros bicornis minor; assembly: GCF_020826845.1. NCBI lineage: Eukaryota > Metazoa > Chordata > Mammalia > Perissodactyla > Rhinocerotidae > Diceros > Diceros bicornis. Next base: position 24,058,940 of record NC_080774.1, on the reverse strand, counting down.
TTTTTAGCTCTTATTACTTCCAAGATTCCTTATCTTAAACCAAAACAAAAGAATTTCTGGAACCGGACTCCTGCTGGAATGATTTTGAACGCTGGAAGGAAGAGACAAGTTGTGCATTTCCACAGCCAAGGAGTGCAGACACCTGTGTGGAGAGTGCCCGGGCCGGGAGCCGACTGTACTGCTGCTCCCTCCAGCAGGGCAGGCCCAGCTCTTCTGACTCCCAGCCCAGCTCCCTGGCTGGGCCATTTAGCGTTGCTCAACATGATTCAATGGTGCAGACGTAGGTTCAGAAACCAGGGCAATGCTAAGAAAATAGGTGTTGAGATCTGGGAAGAGGTTTCATGGACATTGAAGTTCTAGTGACCTCACCTGCCTGGATAAGATAAGGTCCTTCAGTATGAGGTTCAAAAATAGAGGAAAAGAAATAATGGGGGAATTCTACAAAGAGAAGCTTATGAATAAGAAGGAGATAGAATGACAAAGAAACAGAAAGAGGACATAAACTGCATACATATTGCTATTTTCCATCTCCAAATCTTCAGACTGTGTAGAGTAGGCATCGGAATGGTTAGGGTCGTTACAGCTATGGGGTCGCCTTGAGACTAGAAAGGGTAGAGTTAGGGTTGGGGTGAGAACTTCACCTCCTCCCCATGGCAGGATGGAGCGTGATCTCAAGCCTTACTTCTGTCATCATGTTTACACTCGTCTCCCAGGGTCTCTACTGCTTTACCTCTGAAATGTGGGAGTGGGTCTAGGATCATCAGGATACCTTTTCCAGCTCTTAAAATCTACCTGTGACCAGGCAGGAATGCCTGTGTCATCTGGTTCCTACAGGAAGGCAATCACTGTCTCATGGACTTCTGCACATGACATTGTGTGGTATAAGGCCTAAAATTAAGGCCCAATATTACATGTAAAAGGGGGAAAAGGGGCAGGGCTTCACATGGCCTAACTGCATATTCTCCTCCCTAATCTGCTCACACAGATAAAGTTCCCTAGCCAAGCAGCCCTCCTTCTCATGAGGACTAGGCACAGTTTCAGCCTACCCCCGATCCTGTGAGCAGTCTCACATTGGATCCTACCTTGAGTGTTGTTACCTACCTAGGGTCTCTTCTTCATCACTGCTGCCATGCTGCTATCACTAATGCTCCCACAAGCCACCCTTCAGAAACACAAACCTCAGCAAGACAGTTATTAGAGTAGATAACCCATTCCTCCCTACTCCAGTTGTAGCCATGGTGGCTCTTACAAGATTACCCTGCTCTTTCCCCTGGGCTCTGTGGAGTCAGAGGCCTTTAACAAGGCATTGCAAACAGTTTGTAAAACTTGAAATGAGAGAGAGAAGGTGAAGGACATCCCTTTCAACCTCTCACTTCCTCATTTCGCTGGATCATTATAACTCTTGACTCCAATTCTATTAACTTGAAATTTTAGAGACTGGACACCATTATATATGAGAAACTTGCCAAATAGAGAGTACTTCAGAGATAAAAGTGTCATACGTAACATTGACTAATTTATGTGCCTATCAACACATAGCACGTGTAGTTTTCTGCATATTTCTTGGTGATCTGAGAATAATCCAGTCTAGAATTTTAGGTCTAAATATACATTGTGGTGAAGAGTGGAGGCTAGAAATGTGCTCAATATTATGCTTCTCCCCTCCTATGGCAGGACATTGGAGTTTTTGCAATAAGCATAATTACCGCACTTAAATTCACACATACATACCCTTGAAAACTCATGCACACAACCCCACACCACCTAAAGGGAACAAAGCTGTTTCCATGGACTGTAAAGCAAACATTTGTATGTGGAATGTCAATGTCTTTCTCTCCAGACTAAAGCCAGAAAAAATACCCCACCTCTCTTAGCATCTATTTTTTTCTCAGGAAGTGCATTGTTCCAGAATACATATTATTTATGCATGTTCTTAAGGTCACCTGCAATTACAGAAACAAAACCGTGGGGATTATATCATGTGTAGGCCAGTTATCACACATCTTTGGTTCTCTTAGTGACGACTGAAAAGCAGATGAGAAACAGTAGTCAAGTCAAAGGCCCCCAGTGCAAGCATAGAGTGCATCTGTGGAAAAGGCATGAGTTTTTTCTGGAGAATGTATCAAGTCCATTTAGGTCGGCGGTTAGAAAATACTGAATCCAAGGAGGAGACGTTGCTTCCAAAGAAAATGTTCCTTATCATACAGTTTCTAACCTGGTACTGCCATTTGTAAATGTCCTTTTGAGTCAGTTGGCTGGTAAAGCTCTGCTCTGCCACCAGCCTATAAACCAGTAACATCTATAACGTACATTGCAATATTTTAACATATGAACTCAATTGAAAAAGAGAGAAAATAAGAAAGCAAAATTTCTATCTCAGGCAAAGAAAAGGGACATTGCCTTTGTATTTGATGGGTCCTCCTCTTCTGTCCTATTAGAACAGTCCTCCAGTCGGTCCTCTTGAGAGGCTAGGAGGACACAGTAATTGTTGGTCATTGGTGGCGTTGCTCATTGTTGACTCAGTGATCTCTGCTTAACTTAGATAATAGGAGAGTTTATGAGTGTGGTTGGTTAAAAAGCGTGGATTGGGTTGCTACTGGGATACCCTTTTTCTGGGAAGGAGAAGCAAAGAAGAGGAACAGGAAAGAAAAGAGAAACTAAGTCCTTGATATTGGCTACTGGGAACCTAAAGCAACATGAAATAGTCGTTCTGTAAATGGTCCTAAACTACATGCAATGAGTCAATGATAGAGTCCCATCACACGTGCTGCTTGTTTTGAAGTCCAACTAAACTGTTTTCTTAAACCTGTGAAACTATGTTAGCTTGTATGATTAATTCCTTCTAAATATAAATGCCTCAATCTGAGACTGTTGCCAAGTCTTTTTGACACTGTCCAATACCATTTCTACCTCAACCAAGCCGCACATACTGCAACTGCATTTTTTGGCTGTTTTTTAGGATTTTTCTCTTAATTAACACCAAACTTTAATTGGTGGATTCAAATTTATTTTTAGGCAAAACATTCTATTGTATTTATTCACTAATCCTTTGTTATAGTAAATTATGGGATATTTGGGAATATTGAAATTATATTGTTTAGACTAATCATTATTAATCACAGGATATTTTCCAATCAAACGTTCTTTTCTCTTTATGAGTATATTCATTGAGTATGGAGGCTCTCTCTGCTAACTTGTCACTAGTAGGTTCGTTTATTAGAGAAAGCAGGCGTGGGTTGATGCTCTTAAGAGCTCAGCAGTACAATAGAGTTGCAACACAGGTATTGAACTAACAACCAATTGATGCTTTGATTTCTTATTTGTCACTGTTCCTAGTGTGTGTAGCCTGCAAGATCTAAGCATTTCTAAGTCTCATGGTGATAATGCTATCAAATATCACTAAAAGATTTCTTGGTCCCAATCTGTTTTGCACCAGCTGCTAAGAATGACTTGAGCACTGAAAGAGGTTTATCGGTATTACTAAGTGCTGCCTCCCAACTCTTGGAATCTGTGAGCTGACCAGAGTATCTGGGACTTCTATGCACTTTTCACACCAATAACAAAGTTTTCAATTAAATTCACTAATACCTGTCCTATGTGACCACTGAGGCCACCTAATAATGATGGACAGTGTTTAGGATCTCTGTAGACTCAGGTAATTCCATAATATACACAGATGCTGGAAGCACCTCTCATGGTTAAGACTGATCCCATGGTTGAGAGAAACCCTTCTCAGTGTGATAAATGCATTTCAGTAATTCAGAGCATCAGTGCTGGGGCACCACGCCTGAGTTCACTTCTGTCTTCTTCACTTAGAAGCTTGTAAACTTGGGCACAGTTACCTCTGCACCTCAGTTTCTCCATCTAAGGAGTGGGGAGAGTAAACAATATAGGTCTGTGGTGAGGGTTGAATTAATGGACGTAAAGTGTGCAGTGTAAGTATTCAGGAAGGTAAATTAGAGGTGAATTAACTTGTCTGAAATCTCACAGCTTAACAAGTTACAGAGCTGCATTCAAACCCAGGAGACAAGCTCCCAAGTCAAGGCTGTTTCCATGACACAAAGCTGCTTTGTTCAAAAAGCAACCACTTCATCTTAACCCAGAGCCAGTTTTAAAGGAATCAGACCAGGGTGTCAAAAATGCTTTTGGTGATTGAGTCCACACAGTAGCCAATTCCAAAAAACATGTATTTATGGGGCCTTAAAGATACACCAGTTACCTGAGCAATGATCAAAAGATACCTGGCCGAACGAGTGAACACAAGTTTACCTTGGGAGGGTCATTATCTACTAGAAGGTCTTGGTGTTCTAAGACCTGTGAGAAAATATCATCTTGTGTGATTTAGTCCTCCAAAATATAAGTGCCTTAAACTGACAATGTTGCTAGGTTATGGAAATTACTATAAGTTAGCCTCTGAAAAAAGTTAGGGATGAAGGGTTAGGAGAAACAAGTTGTGCATTACATCAAAAAAAGCTAAGGGAGACTTTTTTTAAAGCTACAGTTTTACATGCAAAAGTATGAAATTATCTATTTAAATTTTTATTTCTAGCATTAAACAGCTTAATATCACCACTCCATCCTAACAAGTAAAAAGCCAAACAAACTGAAAATGAACAACTCTTTTTAGATCCATCAGAAAAGTGAGGTTATAGAGCAAACCACGGCCTCCACAATCGGAAGGACAAGCTGAAACCTCTGTGGCAATCAGTGTCTGAGTGAGTCAACTTGAACTGTAGGAATTGCTGGAGATGCAGTGTAGACAAGTCTGAGAGTAAAAACTCCAGAGTGATCCAGTCATCAGCGGACCCCACACTTTTTTGAGTTTTGCCACCAGGTGCCCTACCAGGTCCTCACAGTGAATATTGGAGAAAATCCCCATGTGCTCCTGGAGGGGATGGGGAGATTTCCATTTTGAAATTTCCCAGAACATTTTGTCTTTCTTTTTTTTTTTTTTTTTTGGTGAGGAAGATCAGCCCTGAGCTAACAGCTGTTGCCATTCTTCCCCTTTTTGCTGAGGAAGAGTGGCCCTGAGCTAACAACTGTGCCCATCTTACTCTATTTTGTACATAGGTTGCTGCCACAGCATGGCTGGATGAGTGGTGTAGGTCTGCGCCTGGGATCCAAACCTGTGAACCCAGGCCCCATAAGCAGACCGTGAAACAGCAGGCAGTTACTGGCAGGATGATGTTATTTCAGGCATTTCACAGTATTTAGGGAAGTCGGTACAAGGATCAAAAGACTGAGAAGGTTAACTTGTCCTCCGGGATGTTTTTATGTACACATGCAGCATTTGTAAGAAAAATACTGTAAAGAATAGAGTAACTGATAATGGGCACTCACCCCAGCTTTAACGTACATAGGAGAAAATCTCCAACCAAGAACCCAGAGCAGAAGTGGAGCCTGTTTCTCCTCATCTTCTTTCTCTCCCAGCCTGACTCGTTCATCACCAAGCGTCTGGGAGTGGAAAGGTCTTAGTCTTACATTAGTGTTGTCCAGTATGGGAGCCATGAGCCACATGTGTCTACGGAGCACTGGAAATGTGGCAAGTCCTCACTGAGATGCTCTGTAAGGGTAACATATATGCTGGATTTTGCAGACTTAGTGCAAAAAAACAAAAACAAAGTATAATAATCTAATAATATTTTCTATTGATTTCTTGTTAAAATGATATCTTTGATAGGTTGGGTTAAAAAAATATTATTAAAAATATTATAATATCTCACCTGTCTCCTTTTCCTTTCTTCATGTGGCTACTAGAGAAAGTTCAGAATGACGTGTGCCTGCATCTTGGCTCGCATCATATTTCTGCTGGAGAGCGCTGGCCTAGCGCCTCCTTCTCATTAACCCCCCAGATGTATTAATTAATATTCTCTTCTCACAAGGCACCGCCCAGGATCACCATGCCAGGTTGACATTTTGGCAGTAAATAAACAAAATAGAAAGGAACTGATGTTCTGGGAGCACTGACTCTGTCCAGCTCAGTCCTAAGTACGACTGACTTAGATCAGGGTTTCTCAACAGCCGCACTATTGACACTTTGTACTAGATAATTCTCTGTTGCTGGGGGTGCTGAGTCGGTGGAGGGGAGGGGTCCCTGTGCTTTGTGGGATATTGAACAGCATCCATCTGATGCCAGTACCATCCCCCAGTTCTGACAACCAAAAACTCCCCTAGACATTGCCAATGCCCCTGGGGGCCAAATTGGCCCCAACTGAGAAGCACTGATATGTTATTCCTTTGAAGCCTCACTTCTCTGTGAGGTGGTAGTATTATTGCCATGTTGCAGATGAGGAAACTGAGGCACAGGGAGGTGAAGTCTCCTGCACAATGTCACACAGCTAGTGTGGCGAAGCTGGGATTAGACGCATGTCTTTCTGCCTCCAAAGACTAATCACGTGCAGGGTGCCATGCTGTAAGTGAATGTGTGCATATATATATATATATATACATACACATTCTGGTTCAGAGCTGGGCTCCCCTCAGAGCGTGGCTGGTGTGGACTGACTGGTTATCCGGGGTACACACTTGGGGACCACCAGGAAACCTGACTCCCCAGGTATCCCATCGGCCGCTCCCTCCTCCACCCCCTTGGCCCCAGGGTGGTAAGACAACAGAGGCCAGGGACACTGCTGCCTGGAAGTCCCCGTCGACCTTCTCTCCTTCCCCCATCAGCCCACCAGCTGAACCAGCAGACGGGGCTTCTAGAAGGCCTTCAACCAGTGGATTGCTACCCTGACAGCAAATTAGAACCACTTGGGGAGATTTAAACACGCCAATGCCCAGGCCACACCCAGACCTATCAAATCAAGATCTCTAGGGGAGGGGGCCAGGCAGCAGAATCTCCTCCTCCAGGAAGGCTTCCCAGACTCCCTCTGCTAAATGTTCCCACACCCTCACCTCCGGGGCCCCAGAGCCCTGCATGGTGCCTGACACACAGTCAACAACACTCAGTGTAGATTTCAGGGTGAATGAACTTCTGCTCAGCACGGGCTCCTGGACTGCAAATGATTTGTAAAGTCTCCTGAAGAAGGAGAAGCAGCTGCAGCCAAAATAAACCCACACAATAGGTTCCAAGGCCATGGGCTGAAGATTTGGGGGCTGACCACAGGTCTGCTTGCCCACTCTACCCTGCCACCTTCGTGAGCCCAGACAACTAGAGCCAGGCCCCCTCATCCGTCCCTTCAGGAGCCTCAGAGGGTGTTCTAGATCAAGTCCCCAAAAGCAGACACTGAGACAAGGGGCAGATCCTTGGAAGCAGCAGTAGGGGAGGGGAAATGAGACAGGGAAGGGAAAGGAAACTGACACAGGATGTCTTCATGAGCAGGTGAGTGCTGTGGGCAGCTAGGACCCAGCCCTACCAGGGAACCCCTGGAGATGGTGTAGACTGTGCCCAGAGTCGTCCCACCCCAGAGACAAGCACCTGGGGTATATATCCACCAATTCTCATTTGTCATCACTTGAAGAACGTTCCTGGGGATGGGTTCCCTAGCACATCTGGCCGACCTGGCTCCTGGAAACCCTCAGGCAGAGGACCCAGGCTGCACTGAGAAGCTGCTGTCCTGCCCAGGAATGGTGAGTGCACAGGAATACGGGCAGGACATCACCTACCACGGGGGCTGAGGGTCTGCTCCCTGCACCCCAAATGCAGCCTACATTCTTCTGTTTATGTACCTTTACCTCTTTTATCGAGAGGCTAATTAATTTACCCAGGTCACCCAGCTAGGGGGTGGCAGGGCCAGGGCTCTGTCCCAGGTCTGGCTGACTCCAGCTTCCTTCATCTTAACCCTCTGAGCTCTGTCAGGGTTTGCCTGACATTTCTGGAGACAAGGCCCCGCCTTCCCACTTTTTTAATACTCCATCGAAGTGGAGTTACTTACCGCCTGACACAGCCCACTCACTACTCTCACATTCTCTCCATTTGCATCAGCTGCTCAGGAAATTAGAGAAAATCCTATTTTGGGACAGTGTGGTTCAAATGACCGTGATGTGTGGGTTAGTGAGTTGTTTTATTAACGTAGCTCAGAAGCGTTATCTGATCTTATGCTCGGAAACTCTCTTATGTCACCCTGTTTTGATCTTTATAATTTATTTCAAAGATGGCTTTGTGTCTTCTCTCTCCTCTGTGAGTCCTGCAACAGACTTTGGCCAGAAATGATAAAATTCTGAGCTGCAGTAGAAGGTGCAGAGAGAGGATGCGGCTCCTGTCAGAGACCTGACACACGAATTATGGTAGGGACAAGCAGAGAGCAGAGCATGTCCTCAGCAAAAATTAGAGTTTGTCCAATGGTTGAGTCCAGAAGAAGCAGACTTTGTCCCTTCCTGCTAAAATTGACCGTGTGTGTGTGGTTTTTTTTTTCTTTTTTTGAGGAAGATTGGCCCTGAGCTAATATCTGTTGCCAATCTTCCTCTTTTTCTGTTTTTTCTCCCCAAAGCCTCAGTAGATAGTTGTACGTCATAGGTGTATATCCTTCTAGTTGCTCTGTGTGGGATGCCACCTCAGCACGGCTTGATGAGCGGTGCATAGGTCTGCACCCAGGATCTGAACTGGCGAACCCCAGGCTGCCGAAGCGGAGCGTGTGAACTTAACCACTATGCCACTGGGCCGGCCCCTGTGTGTGTGTTTTAGACAAAAATCCTACAACTTTACTACTTACTCTTTACAGCTAATCACAATCTCTTAGTTTCAAAGCCTAGCAACAGGGCTTAATGATGCTTGTGGGGAGCCCCAGCCACCCTAGGAATTAGGCAAGGAAAGAAAAGGGAAGAACAGAAGAGGAGGGAGGGAGATGAAGGGAAAGGAACAAACACAGAAAGCTTGGTGTGTGCTGGGAACACCTATCTATTTGAATCAGTTTCATTCTATGTCCACACTGGCAGGGAGATTTATTCCCATTCTACAGATTAGGCAACCAAGGCCAGAGAGGTCAAGCAACTTAGCCCAGGACACACAGCTGGTAACTATGAGGTTAGGATTGCAAGATTTAGCAAATAAAAATACAGGACACCTAATAAAATTTGAATTCCAGATAAACAATGAAAAAAAATTTAGTATAAGTATGTTCCCTGTAAAATTATAGACTTACACTGAAAATTTAACTGAGCATACTGTATTTTACCTGGCAACCCTTGCTGAGGTTTGAACTTCGTTTTTCCAGTTCTTTCTCAGACACCCTTGACTAGAGGACATACATAATGCTGTAGAATATGGTTCATGGTCATCACTAGCCAGTATTGGTTGAGTGAGGCCCTAGGCTTTGCACCATTATTTCACCTGAAGCCCTTCCATCCTCATACCACCCCAGCAAGTAGGTACGATTATTGTTCCCATTTTATGGATGAGGAAACCGAGGCTCAGTGAGATGAAATAACTTGACCGTGGTCACATAGCCAGAAAGTAGCAGAGCTCAGGTGTGAACCCAGTTCTGTCTGCTCAAGAATTGTCCCTTAAAAAATAGCTTTTCAAAAGTTAGGATTTAACACAGGTGCAGAAAAGTGCTTGATATGTAAATGTATGGTTCAGTGACTTATTGCAAACACGTGTGTAGCTACCAACCGGATCAAGAAAGAAGAGCTGTCCAGCACTCTGGAAACCCCACAGGCTCCCTCCCAATTATAACTCTTGTCCTCATCAGAGACGCACCATTCTGGCTTCTAACGTTATATTTGAGTTTGGGCTGCCTTCAAATGTTATGTAAGTGAAAACATGCAGCATGTGCTCTTTGGTGTCTAGTTTCTATCACTCAACATTATGCTTGTCAGATTCATCCCTGGGGTTGTGAATAGCTGGAATCTAGTTGTTTTCATTGCTATATGTGTATTCCATCGTATGAATATACATGTTGTATATCGTTGGTGAACATTTCAGATGTTTGGGGTTATTTAAAAATTTGCTATTAAAAGCCACAAAAATTGTTGCTGTGAACATTCTTGGACATGACTGTTGGTGGACATAAGCTTTCATTTCTGTTGGATGGATACCTAGGAGTGGGAATGCTGCTCAGAGGGAGAGTGTATATTCAGCTATAGTAGATAATGCCACACAGTTTTTCCAAGCGTTTGTACCAGTTTACACTCCTACTAGTGGCATATCTGATTTCTAGTTGCTCCACATTCTCACTAGCACTTGGGATGGTCAGTCTTCATAATTTTAGTGCAGTAGTATTTCCTTGTAGTGTTCATAGGCATGCCCTGGATTTCTAATTAGACTGAGCACCTCTTAATGAGTTTACTGGTTCTCTGAACTTCCTCTGTTGTGAATGTCTGTCCCGGTTCTTGCCCATTTGGTTGGGTTGTCTGTTTTTACTTGTTGATTTGTACAAGTTCTTTGATTCTGGATAGGAGCCCATAGTTAGTTGTGTGTGTTGAAAACATCTGTTCCCACTCTATGGCTTGACTTTTCACTCACTTAATGGTGCATTTAATGAAGAGAAGCTCTTATGATTTCAATGTAATGAAATATATCAGTGTATTCCTTTATGGAGAGTGCTTTTTGCCTTGTTTAAGAAACCTTTTTCTACCCCAAGGTTATAAAGATTGTCTCCACCATAGGCTTCTAGAAGCTTTGTTGTTTTGTCCATCACATTTAGATCCACAGCTAACCAGGATTGACTTTTGTGTACAGTGTGAGGTAGGGGGATGGGAAACCAAATATTGTAAAGATAGCAAGTCTCCCCAAATCGATACGTGGACTCAGTGCCATTCCAATCCAAACCCAACAGGTCTTTTGTTGTTGTATGAGGGACTTGATAAACCGATTCTAAAATTTTTAGGCAAATGCAAAAGGCCAAGAATAGCCAAGATCTTGCAAGACAAAAAACTGAAAGAACGTCTTTTGCTGATATCAAGACTTTTATAAAGCTATCATAATTGGGACCACGTGATATTGGCACAAAGATAACCAACTGACCAATGGAACCAAATGGAGTATGCTTTGTGACAAAGGTGACCCCACAGACTAGTAGGGGAAAGACATTTCTTTCAATAAATTATGATGGGTCAATTGGACATCCATATGGGGAAAAACAAATGTCTTCAGAGACCCCACTGTGAACCACTACACGAGGCCATGATACTCCGTTCTTACGTGCTTGTATGATGATGGCAGTAATGATTGTCACAACACCGTTATATTTTACAGATTTTGCCACTCAAGGTGCTTTACGATCTACCATTTTCCCAACAACCCTAAGAAGCAGGCGAGGAAGACATTATTGGTCTCTTCATGGACAATGAAGCAGAGACTCGAAAGGGTGAGTGACCAACCCAAGGGTACTTGCCTAGAATTCGAGCCTCATCTACTTCATTCCAAGGCTGGGGCTCTTTCCACTTTGTGAGGAGCCCAATCCCCATTCCCAAGGGGGATTAGTGAGGGGCAAGGAGAAGTGGACTATGGTTGATGCGGACTGGGACTAGCTGGAGGTCAATAGCACCCTCCTTAGACCCCCACCAACCAGTGGTGGGCTCCTTGGCCAGGTGTCAGTGCCTAGACCTCTCCCTGAAGGAGGTTTGTTCCCAAGACGGAGAAAGAGGGTTATGAGTTGTGGCGGGAAGAGGAGGGCATGGGAAAGGCACAGCAAGTCTGCCGTTTGGAATAATGCTGGGGACTTGGCGAGTGGCAGAAGAGCTGGGGTCTAATCTGTGCTCTGCCATGAACTTGCTGTGTGCCCTTGGACAAATGACTTCATCTCTCTGGGCCTCAGTTTCCTCATCTTTAAATGAACTAATTCCAATATTTCTCTAAGATGGTTGTAAAGAATTAATGGGGATTATGCCTGTCACTTAATAAGGACTCAACAATTGCTGGCAATCAATATTATTCAGATCACTTCTCCTCGCTAATAAAAAGCAACAGCTGCTGTTAATTGAGCATTTACTTGTCTTTGTCTCATCTAATCCTCACAATGACTCCAGGAGGTTGGTGTTATTTATACTCCCACGTTGTAGATGTAGACCAGAGGCTCTGAGAGGTTGCAGCTGCCCAGAACAGAGCCAGGATTTGAGCCCAGGTGCCTGGGCCTTCAAGGCCCACTCTCTACTGCCTCTGTCCCTCTGGGGCTGGCACTCTGGGAATGCTTTGCTCACAGTAGGGAGTAGGTGATGGGCAGGGACAGGTTGGAAGGTGTGTGTGACATCAGTAGTCCCTGTTCTCCAGGGAAAGGAATGACGTGATCTTCCAAGAGGGAAGCACAAGATGGGGTGGGAGGAGGGAAAGCATCAGAGCAGGGTTTGCCCAACAGTAACTGGGTGAGATGCACAAATCCCCAATCTGGCAGGCTTCCTCTTGGGCCGGTGGGATAACTCCATTTGGGATTGCTGGGATGGGGGAACTGGAGTTCCATCCTTAGCAAAGGATTGATGAGATGTATTTGCCAGGCCTCCCCATCTCCAGATACAGAATGGTGTCCATGGGATGATTCTCTTTGTGCCCATTGCTTTTACATGGAGCTATAGAAAAAAGACTGGAAGGAACTATGTCAACATGTTAATAATCATTATCTCGGGCTGGTGGGAATAGGGTTGATTTGTTTTCCTTCATACTTTTCAGTATTTTCTGAATTATCTACATTAGACAAGAATTAATTTTATAATTGGGAAAACAATGTGCTCTAATAAAAGAAATGCAGCTGTGAATTCTTGTTGCTAGTGCCAATGAAGAATAGTCTCTTAATGGCCACTTTCGAGCCTCTCCTTGAGTCCCAAGCTTTACAAATACTGGGTTTGGAGTCAGAAAGTCCAGGGTTCAAATACCAGCTCTGCTAATTTCTAGCTGTGCTAATCCAGGTGAGCATCTTAACTTCTCTGGGCCCCAGTTCTCTCATCTGAAAAATGAAGATGGAACTAGCTGCCTCCTAGAGTTGTTTTGACAACTTAATAAGATGACGTTGTGGAAGCTACATGGCCAGGGGTCTGCACTTAGGAGGCTCTCACTCAATGGTGGCTCTTGTCCATGCCACATCATGAGATGGGCTCCTTTCCCAGAGATCCACTGGAGATCCTTTGAAGGTGGGCATTATCTATCATCCCCACTTTACAGATGAGGATACAGAGGTTCAGAAGAGTGCTGAGACTTGCCCAAGGTCACAAAGCTGCGAAGGAATCTTCTGGAACAGGCTCAGAAAGGGGAAGTGTTCAGCTCATTAGGCAGTGGAGCAAAGTTTCAGCAGCAGGCTCTGCAGTGAGGCTGCCTGATGACACCTCCACCTGTGTCTTCCACTGACTCCTCAAAATCAATGTGAGCAAAACAGGGTCCCTCCTGTTCAGGACCAGCTACATGATTTGTGAGGGACAGTGAGAAATGAAAATGCAGGCTGCCTTCTTATAAAACTGTTAACAATTTTAAGACAGTGATGGAGCATTCGATCTAGTGCAGGGCTGTGGGTGACTGCTCAGGTCATATGCTCATGACACTCGCCTTGCTCCCGTGTTCCTCTCATGAATTAGCTGTTACTACCCTCTCAGGTCCATCCCTCTCCTCTTGTCTAGTCACACCCTCCATGCTCCAGTCATAATGGACTTCTGTCATTCTCCGAATCCCCCAAACCTTTGCCTCTGGCCTGGGTGGTCTCTTTTTCCTTCCTCTTTGCCAGCTCTCAGATCTTTTTTGAAATATTTCTTTCTTTTTTGAAATCTTTTCGTCCTCAGATCCTTTTTGAAATATTTCTCAGTCTTCTGTTGAGAACCCCATATGCCCCTGGTCTTCCTCACACCTCTCTGGCAAGTTCTTTCAAAGTCTTTGCCAGCTCATCTGCCCACACCCGGTTTCCATTTCACTTCATTTTTCACTGTGGAATCGCTGGGTTTTTATTTTACTTTAGCTTTCATTTAAAATAGATAATAAAACTCACATTGTTCAAAACAAGCATTGGCCAGTGCTTAACGTCTGTACCCACCTCTAAAGGGTGAATTTTATGACCATGACCTTGGGTCAGGTCAAATTCACAAGGGCCTCAAATTTAAGATTTTTAGGCAATCTCCAAACAGAATTTGGACGCCTGATGGAGGAAAATATCAAACAACTTTAAAATTTTATATACCTCGCAGACCACACCACTTTGGTGTGAATATTTGTATAAATCTTGTAATTATCATTTGAGGAACACAATATGGAATTTATGTGTACATACTAAAAGCTCAAATGTGTTAAAGGCACATTTAATATATATCACGAGTTCTATAACTTTGCTTGGCGTCATTTTCCAAGGCACCGTTGAGGCTCAGAAAATGTAAGTGGCCTCTCAGGTCTCTCTACCTCTGTGGGTAAAAAAATCTGCTTTTGATCTATTTTATCCCCATAAAAGCGAGCAAACCTCTAAAAATTAATAAAGGGAAACCTCATTTAAAATGGAGTTAGGAGGCCAGAAAGGGGAGCGCACCCTTACTACCATCAGAGGTCAATTTCAAGAAAGAGAGTCAATTATCGACCCCAACAGAAAGAAGTCCTCAACAGGCAAGAGTCCTCAATTACAGAAAGAAATGTAGATTGCATTCCAAACAAAAAATCGACTATCCCAGCAACTCAGCCAATGAGAAAACATCCCCACTGTGAACTCTTGCTCCTCTCTAATAGACTTTTGTTCAAAACAACCCCCGCCTCCCCGTTTCCTCCTTTTTCCTATAAAATAACATTCCTCTCCTTTGATCGTTGGACTTGCCTATGGCTTCTACCATAACATGCGAGTCCCAAATTGCAATTCTTTGATTTTTTCCGAATAAACTCGTTCTGCTAGTAAGATAACTGGCTGTTTTATTTTTAATGTCCACAAATAAAGAAGAAGCCGATACCGGGGTCGAACCCAGGGCACCATCTCTTGGCGCCCCTGGCGGCCGCCGCTTCTCAGCCCGGGAGCCAAGTTCCCACTACGCCTAGCAACCGTAACCGTGACCACCACAACTCGCGCTCACGCACCTCAGACTGCGGCTCCCCTCTGCATCCCAGAAGACACTGCGCTGTCTCAAGTTTTCCGCCCCCCTTCATCCCAACATGCAACGGGGTTTAAACGACGTGTTCGTAATCAGGATGATTATAGCAATGCCTGAATATATTGTTTAAACGTTAAAACTGTAATGGGCTCTTAGATGGGAAAGAGCTCGAAAGGCCGGTCTTACTGATTTATTTCAGAGGGTTTCGTTGTAAATCTCGAGGAGGAAAGCCCCATCTTTCCGTAGACTTGCTCAGGCACCTCATTGGGCAGCCCGCGCAGACGGCGGCGTGGGGGCCTCGGGGCCCTAGGGAGGGCACGTGCGCGAGGAAGTGGCGCTGGGTGTTAGCGCAGCGCTTGTGGACCTTTCAGCGTGGAGCCATGGGAGGCCTGGAGAAGAAAAAGGTGAATGGGGGAGATGCCGGGGTGGCGGGGGCCCCCGGGAGGTGGGAGACCGGAGCGACGGAGCCTGGGGACTGCGGGCTTTCCCTGACCTTGGTCCCTCATGGGTATTAGGAATGGCTGGTATCAGCGCAGCCGGAGACAGCTGTGAGAAGGGGTCCGAGGATGGGCGAGGACGGCAGCTCTTGTTCGGTGAAATCCGGAAAAGAACCCGAGTAGGGCTGTAAAAGAGAGTTAAGGTTATCAAACACAGCTTCACTCTAAAAGCAGGGCGAGCTGGAGGGCAACTGTTTAGTGAAAGAGTGATAAATATTACGTAACGTTCACCATTACGTCAAGTTCATCATCTCTGGAACTTGTTATTCCCTTTCCTGTTGAACCAGGCCCTGTCCTGGACACTGGCGTGGAAACATAAACATGTGGTCCCTGCCTTCCCCGAGCCCACTTCCTAGTGGGGAAGATGGACGCTAAAGTAAACAACCAAATAAAACGATCACAGATGTTAAATGTGCTCTGAAGGAAGCAAACGAAGGATGAGGGTGAAGAATACAAAAGGATACTGAAATCAGTTAGTGTTGTCTTGGAAGGTCTCTCTGGGTCATAACATTTAAGCTGAAATCTGAAAGATCTCAGATGCCTTCTGGGGCATGGGAGTGCTTAGCAGCAAGCCCGGCAGGGGAAACGAAGTGCCAAGACCCTTAGGTGGGACAGGCTTGCTGTGTGGGGGGAATTGGAAGGACATCAGGATGGCTGGAGTATAGTAAACCAAGGGAAGAATGGTAACTGGTGAGGTTGGGGTTGGACAGGGACTAGATTGTACCAGGCGTGTCAGCCACCGTGAGGAGCTTAGATTTTATTCTAAATGCGGTAGGACTCAACTCAAGGGGGAGTACCATGATCGGTTTTCGAGGAGTTCTTGTTGCTGTCTGGAGGATCACTTTGGTGGCATGAGAAGATTGGGGAAGGGATGAGAGTGAGGAAGATGTTGTTGCTTCAAGTATTTCCTTTAGCTTGGCAGTTTCTCTTGTCAATTTGTGTTTAATGCAACACCCTGTTGAGCACCCAGTAATTGCTAGTGATGGGAGCTACAAAGATATAAGATGGAAAATTTTTCCTTGCGGCGTCGATGTAGATATGTAAACAAATCATGACAGTTTTTAAAGGTGGGTTTCACAGCCATTTTGAATCAGATAACGCTTTGTTGCGGGAAGGGCTGTTGTGTGTGCATTATAGGACGTTGAGCAGCATCCCGGAGCTCTTACCCACTAGATGCCAGTAGCACCCAACAATCCAAAATGCCTAATCCCCCCCGCCCCCAACACACACAGGGAGTAAAATCACCTCAGTTGAGAACTACTTATCCTAAAAGGATTAGTATAGTGGTAGAGGTACGTGTGGCATAAGGCAGTGGGAAACACTTAATGGAGACTCTGCTTTTTGAGACAGTGTTAAACTCATCTTAGTATCCCCAAGACTTGGCATGGGCCTGATACCCAATAGACAAATAATAAATGTTTGGAGGCTGGCCCGGTAGCGTAGTGGTTAAGTTCGCATGCTCTGCTTCGTTGGCCCGGGGTTCGCAGGTTCGGATCCCGGGTGCAGACCTGTGCACCACTTATCAAGCCATGCTATGGCAACGTCCCATATAAAATAGAGGAAGACAGGCATGGATGTTAGCCCAGGGCCAGTCTTCCTCAGAAAAAAGGGGAGGATTGGCAACGAATTTTAGCCCAGGGCCAGTCTTCCTCAGCAAAAAAGAGGAGGATTGGCAACGCATGTTAGTTAGTTCAGGGCTAATCTTCGTCACTCTGTATGTGTGTATGATGTGTTTCATGACTGTGAAGTTATTCACAAACATACCCCTCAGGAGGCTACAGCTTTAGAGCTGGACCTGGCCGTTGAGGCCCCTATTGTCTTACTCCAGAGGAAGGGCTTGTTTGGAAAAGACGTGCTTGGTTAGCATCGCAGTGTGCTTTGTACAGTGCACTGCTGCTCTTTATCAGGGATACAGAGATGTGAGCGTGAGGCAGCGTCTTGGCACCACAGACATCCACATGGTTGCGCAAGCCAACGTGCTCCGTGGGGACAGGTAGAGACCAGGCCTGTTGTCTCTATTGCCCTCATGGTATCTAGTTTAATGCTTGGAACATAGTAGAGGTCTGGTGAATGAATGAATGGGGAAAGGGAGAGGCTTTGTGGCTTGCAGCATGCATTCTCAACCAGATGATATCACCCCCAAGGGAACAAAAATGGGTTGGGGGATCTTAGATATTACAGTGGTTTGTGGCCCTCCAAAGGAACCCGTTACACAAACAGATCTCTGGTATCTGGAGTATTGACATTTCATGGGGCCATGAGAGGGGGTGAGTAAGTGCAGGGAAAAGGTCTAAAAGGGCTTCTGGGGGTGGTGGGGTGATTAGAATGAAAAAAAAAGTTGAGAACCCTGGCTCAGTGGGTTAGACACTCAGCTCTGGGCTCAGACCTAGGTTTGAATCCCAGCCCCAGCTTTTAAAAAGCTGTGTGACCTGAGCAGGTTATGTCACTGAGCCTGTTTCCTCCCATGTGAAGTGGGGGTTTTAGTGGCATCCACCTCACAGTGTTGTGGGGATTAAATGAAATGTGTGGAAATCACTCATCATAATGGCCAATACTCAGAGCTGCTGCTAAGTGCTTGGCAAGCACGTGATCCATAGCAGCCACAGGGTCCCCAGCATCGTGCAGCTGTATGTGTTATTTATGCTGTCTATTGCAAAGAAACGCTGCAAGAGCTCGTTCAGAGGGTGGGCTCCCTCCCTACAGAGTTTCCTGTCCCAGAAGCGTCTAGGCCACTCATCCAGAGTGTTAGTGCTTCTGGCACGAGGAGCGGCCGGAGGCTGATGTCGGTCACTGTAGTCATCGCTAATGGAGAATTGTTTTTTTCCTCCCCAAGTATGAACGAGGCTCCGCCACCAACTACATCACGCGAAACAAAGCCCGGAAGAAGCTGCAGCTGAGCCTGGCCGACTTCAGGTGAGGTGGGAGGAGTGGAATAGGGTGCCCTCAGGGTGCCCGGGCAGTGGATCACACAGTGAAAACTCGGCTGCGTCCGTCTGACTTGCATTGCTGCAAACTCTGTCTGAAATTCTAATATTCCTCGTCTTTCTTGCGTGGCCTTGCTTTAGTGAGCTGTGCTTTGCTGGGTGTGGTCTGTGGGGAAGCTGGAGGAGACCTGGGTCATGCGCCCTGAGTCATCAGAATGGGCCCACTGGTACAGTGCACTGCTGGTCTCTGCCTGAGTCTTGTCACCCGTTCCCTCTCTTCTGGTAGGAGAGACCCCTGATCCTGTAGCTCGGAGTTCTCAACTCCTTGTAGAGTCAAATCCAAACTCTCCATGGCCTGTGGGCCCTGCCACCTGGCCCACTTTTAGTCCTTCAAGTGTGCTCAGCGCTTTCCACCCTTCCAGCCCTCATCCTTCTTCTTAGGACGCTCTTCCTTCTACCTTTTATATGGCTACCTTGTCAATTTCTCAGCATGATCTTTCCTGGCTCCCCTTGGTAAAAGGGTTGGCTGCCAGCTGGCCCCTGTTAACATCCTCATTGTTTCCTTTCTGGTGCCTGTGACAGTCTGCATGATGTGATTTTCGGGGAACTTGTGGTTCTCGGACTCCTATACTAGGATATGAGTTCTCCAAGGGCAGAGCCCCTGTGTTCCCCATTCACTGCTGTTTCCCAGGCCTGGCGTGGGCGGTGCTCTGCACATTTACTGACAGAAGGAATGGCCTTTGTCTTCCAGGCGGCTATGCATCCTAAAGGGCATTTATCCCCATGAACCGAAACACAAGAAGAAGGTGAACAAGGGCTCCACGGCAGCCCGAACTTTCTACCTTATCAAAGACATCAGGTTCCTCCTCCATGAACCCATCGTCAACAAATTCCGGGAGTACAAGGTGAGGCCCGGGCTCTGGGGTCTGGATGGGGCCCAGCGCAGCTCTCTGACCTGCTAACTGTTACCTTGGACAGATTGTTCAGCCTCACCGAGCAAGACTGTACAAAGGGTGAGGTACTTCCACCTTGGAAGAGTGTCGTGGTGATTGACTAAGGGCACACGTGGAAATCGTTTGCACAGAACCCAGCATATGATTAATGCTTCACCTGTCATATCTTTACCCTGGTTCTTATGGAAATAGAGTAAATTTATTGCCTCTGAGGCAAAGATGGTGCTATTTAAGGGGCTCTGTGGTATGTTCTTTGCCCAAAGAAACTGCTCCTATTCAGATCCTTTCTGGAATTGCTCCCAGGAGACCAAGCTTTTCATTCCACAAATAGAAACCATTAAATGCTTAAATACCACAGGGAAAGTAGAAGCCTGTTTATACCAAATGCAAATAGTTGGAAGTAGACTGCTGTTGCTAAAGCCGTTGCTGGATGGCAGGGCGGGGCAGAGGCCCTTGGCTGGGAGGGGTAGGCGCCACCTGGTGGCCACTAGAGACTGGCCGGCAGCTGCTGCTGGCCCTCCTGCCCCAGTCCATCAGGGTAGGTGGCTGGCCCTGTTTTGCTACTGGGTTTTGCAACTACTTAACATCACTCCATGGGAAGCGAGCCTGTTGTGGGAAATGGCTGTCTTGGAGGTGCCGTTCATGACCTCAACAGAGGCGGCCTTTGAGCCTCTGAAGAGGAGTGGGGGTAGCCCTGACTAGAAGTACTTGGAGGGAAGTTGGTTGGTTTGGAGGACCTTCTGGGCCCACTGCTGGCTTCACTTGCATTTTCCTGCATGACCCAGCCCCACACATGGACCTGTGGCTTGTTTCATTTCCACACTGACATTGAGAACGAAGGCTGGCCCTCCCGGCCCTGATCTGCCTCACTAGCAGGTCACTTGGCCTCTCCTCAGTTGGACAGTAGGGCTGAAAGTGGTACGTTTTCACCTAAACTTGTGGAGTCAGCACATCTGTGAGTGCTTGTCCTTGTTCATCCATCACAGGGCCACAGCGGGCTGGCTGCTTGTCAGTGTGGGTCAGTTTTGATGTTCCTTGGAGTTGGTTGTTTTGCAGATCCTGGGCTGAGGGGGTGGATGGCACAGTCAGGCAGCTGTCGTCAGCTTCAGGAGACCTTGAGAGTCCTCCCGCCCCTCGTGTCCCTCCATGGAAGAGGGGTCTCCGGGAGCCCTTGGCCCCAGCATCAGTGGTCTCCTCTCTTCCAGGTGTTCGTCCGGAAGCTCCGGAAGGCCTATGGGAAGAGTGAATGGAACACCGTGGAGCGTCTGAAGGACAACAAGCCCAACTACAAGCTTGACCACATTGTCAAGGAGCGGTGAGTTTGGGCTCAGTCCTAGCAGTGAGGATACAGTGAGGAACAAGACCAAGACCCTGCTCAAGTTGCGGGCATCGTTTTGGAGGAGGCAGACCGAAAAACAAACTGACAGATTTCTATAATGATTGCAAGTCACAGTCAGTGCCGTGAGGGATGCTAACCGCCTGAAGGGAACTGGGGGACATACATTAGCTACAGGCTTGTCAGAGGTCTCTCTGAGGGAAGACATTTGAGCCAGCCAGGGGAAGCATGGTCTGAGCAGAGGAAACAGCAAGTGCAAAGGCCCTGTGGTGAGAAGGAGCGCCAGAGTTCTGGGAGTACAGACCAGATGCATGGGCAGACCCGGAAGACATGACTGGACCCCTCTGATGTTAACTTCCTTACCTAGCCTTCTCAGCAGTCTCTTGGCTAAGTTAGTGGCCTTAAACAGGGGCAATTTTGCCCCCTGGGGGACATTTGGGAATGTCTGGAGACACTTGGTTCTCGTGACTTGGATGGGGGGTATCTACTGGTATTTAAGGGGTAGAGGCCAGGGATGCTGCTAAACACCCTACAAGTGCACAGAACAACCTGGTCCGAAATGTCGTTAGTAGTAAGGGTCAGAAGCCCGGGGCTAAGTGAATGTCCAACTTCTCTTTGGGGCTGATGGCCTGGGAACACATAGCTCCAGGCTGCATGGACTTGGCTTCATTGAGTCAGGCAGCAGTGGGCTAGCACAGGAAGAGCCCAGGCCTAGGAGCTCGACAGCTGGTGTTCTCACCCCTGCCCCACAGCCCGCGAGATAGGCGGCCTGAGAACCGTTCCTGCTCCGAGCAGGTCTTCCTCTAACAGAGAGATGGTGATAGTCCTGTTCTGCCTGTGCCACACAGCTGTTGTGTGGAACAAATGAAAAAAAGGCACAAGAAAAAAGCGAGTATGTGGATTCACGCATGCTCCAAGTGGCGGTGTGGTTGTGGTGTTCCCATTCCTCATCACCCCATCTCCTTAGCCATTGCTTAAGAGGGAGAAGCAGGTGGCTCAGAAATGGCTGGTGCTGTTTCTACACAGGGCTCGGGGTGCTGGTTTTGTCTGTGGAGAGTAAGGAAGCTTGGAGGCACTAGAGGGGGCCGATGGAGGCTCCCGCCTCTGCACCAGGAGACCGGATGCCTCTCCTCCTGTTGTCTTGTGGGAGATCCCTGCAGCCTTTCTTCCGTCTTGGTCTGGGTCTGAAGACCTGGCAGGCCCCTCCTGACTCGTTGCAGTGAGTGATGCCACCTCGGGCTGGAAGGTCCCTGGCTCGCTCTGGTCCCGGGGCTTTCACCGAGCTCTTTTCTGAAGTAGCAGGACACTTTCTGCAAAAGGAAGCTTCCTGGAAGGAGTTTGGATGCCAGAGGCTCTGACAGCTGCTCTGGCCAGGGGAGGGAAACTTGAAGCCCTGTTTTGTCTCCAGGCGTTGCCAGGGAGCTGCCAGATCCCAGTTTTAAACCAACAGTCTGGTCCAACAATGTCATTTTCCAAATGAAACCACTGGGGTCATACAAGGCAAAGTGATCCACTCTGGGTCACAGCTGGGGCTGGATTCCAGGTATCATTACTCATACTGCAGTGTCCTTTCCATGACCCACGCCTCCGTCCCTCAGTGGGGCAGCCGCACAGTAGTGGATCCTGCCAAAGGTGGCTCATTCTCGTCGGCTTCCCAATTTGCCACAGGATTCCTGGCTGTGGCTTTGTTGCTCTGGCTCTTTCTGGCCCAGGACCCAGTTCCAGCATTTTTACTGCCTGGTTCTAACTGGTTCTATAAACTAGACAGAGGTCTGGATGATGAGAGACAAGACATAACCCACTCTGGTGACCTGTGGCCAGGCCAAGACACAAGTGCTGCTGAGGACAGGCAGGCTGCCACCCTCCACCCTGGCACACTAGGTCAGCAGCACGTGTTTCTGATTTCTGTCTTGGATCTCCAGATAGATTTCCTTTTGAACTGAAGTTTCCACCTTGGAAAAGAGTTAGAGAGCCACTGGTTCGGTCTACCCACAACACATGGAAGTGGGTCAAGGCTGAGTCCCTGGTGAGCATTGGGTGTCCTGAGCACCCCTGTCAGGATTTCTCTGATCCTCAGAGCTAAGTGGGCATGTCCTGGTTACGTGGTTCCAAGGCTGTGGGGGAGCTGGTGCTGCCAGGCCTCTGGGCATTGCCTGACTTTCTGGTCAGGAGGTGGCAGTGGCAAGGCTTGGCTTGGGGAAGGGCAAGTTTGGGGTGGCCGATGGGGTTGGGGTAGGGAGGTCAGGAGGCCCCAGCTGACGTAGCCTGTGAGCACTGCCCTCTTGGCCAACAGGTACCCCACGTTCATAGACGCTCTGCGGGACCTGGATGATGCCCTCTCCATGTGCTTCCTCTTTTCCACCTTCCCACGGACTGGCAAGTGCCACGTGCAGACCATTCAGCTGTGCCGCCGGCTTGCTGTGGAGTTCCTGCACTACATCATCGCCGCACGTGCCCTGCGCAAGGTGAGCCCAGGGCCGCCTGGCAGGGCGCCCCCCTCGCTCCCTCCCTTCCCGCCCCGTGGTTTTCACTGTGCTGTCCCCTCTCCACCCACAGGTCTTCCTGTCCATTAAAGGCATTTACTACCAGGCCGAGGTGCTGGGACAGCCCATCGTGTGGATCACGCCCTATGCCTTCTCCCACGACGTGAGTGTGCCTACGGGGAGGGGCTCGTGCTCAGTTGTTGCTCCCTCTCGGGCTCCTAGACAGAGACAAGGGTCTGGGTGAAGGGTTGGTTCTGCTGCCCTGCAGCATCCAGCGCTGGGTTCCTGAGTGTTGGCCGGGGCTGGGGCGGAGAGTGGGGTGGGGGATGTGCTGCACAACATCGTGGTCAGAGCTGGAGCCAGCCTGGCTCTGGTACCCCCTAGCTGGTGACTTTGGACACGTTCCTTCACCTATGTGCCTCAGTTAATGGTGGGCTTCCACTTTCTGAACCTTGTTGTGAAGATTTAAGAAAGAAAATCCTTCAGAGTGCCTGGTGCTTGGCCCTTTGGGGTTGCTGAATGAACAGTGAGCGGCTGCTGAGGCCTGCACAGTGGCCCGGCCCAGGCCTACCCTCTGTCAGACCTTGGCCAAGCTGCTTTCCTGAACGCCTCAGCTTCCCTCGCAGGGCTGGGGACTGGGTGAGATTGGGGAGGGTGAGCACAAGCACCAGGTGGTCCTGCTACTTATTTATTTTTTTCAGACTGGCGGATTTTGGCAGGGACCCATGGAGAGAAATCCTAGGTTTGCCTCCTTAGGGGGCATCATTAGCTTCTAGGCCCCCAAAGGGTCTCGACCAGGCCCTCCGCCTGACTTACCGTTGTGTGGGCCTGCATGCAGCCCAGCTTCCTGCTTGTGCATTGTGCGGGAGCTGGCGCCTTCAGTGGAGAGCAAATGCGCCAGCCTGGCTGGGCAGGGGGTTTGCTGACCAGGTTGTCCAGTGCTCCAGGGTGAGCCGGGGGTCCAGGCCCTTCTCCTTTACCTTGGGCTGGCGGGAGTTCGAGGGCCGGAACCTGCTCTGCTATGGAGCAGTGGTGATGTTTGGTGGCAGGCTGCAGTCTGCCTGTGGGTGAGTGGCGGGCGTGGCCCTCAGCAGTCCCTGTTGCCACTCCCTGGGGCAGGCGTGTGTGCCAGAGCCTCGGCCTTCCCTGTTCCCCGCTCCGTCCATCCTCTCCTCCTCCTCCCTTCCTGCCTTCTCTGACTGGCCTTCCCTCCTTCCTCTCTGGTCCCCGTCTCCTTCCTTCTCTTTGATGTCCCACCCCCTTGCTGCTCAGACTAGTCTTTGTGTGTCCTCCCGAGTGGTGAATAGGCCCCTGTGGAGGCCAGCCTCCACACAGCTGGCTCTGGGGGAAGGGAACGTCCGCCCATTCCTCCTTCCTCCCCACCAGCTCACTGCCGCTACTTCCTCTCAGCAGGAGGATGGGGGACGGGGTCCTGGGTCCTGCGCTACTTCCTCTCAGCAGGAGGATGGGGGACGGGGCCCTGAGCCTTGAGCCTTGATGTGCCCACTTCCCCTGAGCAGCCAGTGCTGGGCTCCCCACAGTGGGACCCAGGCAGGTAGTGGGGCCAGTTGGCAGGGTGGGGGCCCCTCCTCAGCGCTGTGCTGGGGAAAGTGGAGTTGGTGCTCAGTTACTCGCCAGGCCCATCAAGGGCCCTGGCAGATGCTCTTGGGAAGATGAAAGTGTGAGTGGGGGGCCAGGTGGGTACCTCTTGGCCGCTGTACCCCCACAGCCCAGGTCACTGCCTGATGGCAGAGTGGAGAAACAGCTCAGAGTCACGGGCCTGCCCAGCACAAAAGGGACGTTGTGATCACTATTGATTTTGGCATCGCTCGGCAATCCTCCCATCCAGGTCCCAGGGGTCGGCAGGGCTGGACTAGCCTCCCTGGTTGGGGGGGGACAGTGCTGCTCCAGAGTCGAGGTGCTTTGATGTGGCTCAGATCCGTGCCCTGTTTTGCTTTATCAGCTCCTCGGGGGCCAAGATGAGCTCTTCCCTGTCCCCTGCTCGCTGGGTCGGCAGCTCGAGATGGTGGCTCTGTGCGTCTGCGCCAAGCAGGCAGCTTTCTGCCCGCCATTTCTCAAGAGCTCCCTGGGGCTGAGCCGGCCAGCTGCCCCAGCCTATCCCAGGTCCTCCCGGGTTGTGCTTTTGTCTCTGGCTTGGGCCTGAGGTGGGGTCACCGAATTCTGAGTGTCCGTCCCAGGGCTCCTGCCAGGGCTTGTAGGCACCGAGGGCTGTCTACCCATTGTCCCACCTGGGCAGACAGATTACTCCAGGGCTGCCTCTCCGAGCTGGGCCAGCCATGGGGCTGGGCTCCGGGAACACTGCCCCGGGTGCTCGGAGAAGGCATTGAACGAAGGTTGTGGGATGGGCACAGAGAAGGCATGAGCTCTGACCAGACTGGTTGGGGAAGGCGACCTCTGCGAGGATGAAAGTCTGAGCCGAGACTTGGAGGATGAGGGGGAATGCTGGGGTGGGGGAGAGGGAGGGCCCCTCTTGTGACAAAGTCTTCCCTTTTCTTACTCCTAGCTCCCTCTTTATGGCTTGGGGAACTGGCATGGGCCTCCAGGACATCCCTAACCCTTGGGACCTCTGTCTAGAGCCTCGCTGGTGCCAGAATGCTCCTGGGTGGGAACACACCACAGAGCCCCTTCTTGTGGGGCAGAGCTCTGAAGGCAGGGCTGCCCTGGAGGAGTTTGTGGTCCTTGGGCAGGCCAGACCCCCCCGGCCTGTGTGGGTCATCAGTGCCGTCTTTGCACCCACACTGCTGATGCGCCTCCTGTGCCCCCCAGCACCCGACAGACGTGGACTACAGGGTCATGGCCACCTTCACCGAGTTCTACACCACCCTGTTGGGCTTCGTCAACTTCCGCCTCTACCAGTCTCTCAACCTGCACTACCCTCCCAAGGTAGGGCCCCAGCCCACCCCAGCACCTCCTCCTCACCCCACAGGGGACACGGCCTTCTCTCCCCACGTGGAGGCGGGGGCTGTGGGTGTCTTCTTCCTCTGACCTTTCCCCTGCCTCCTAGCTCGAGGGTCAGGCCCACACAGAATTGAAGGCCAGGGAGGACACCTATGCATTGGACTCCGAGAGCTCTTTGGAGGTGAGAGAGGCTTCCAGAGCACTGGCCCGGCATCTCCCAGAAGGGTGGTCCCTGGCCTAGGGTTGGGGGTGTTCATGGCTAAATGGGTGGTCTTGGGGCTTGCCCTTGGAACCCAAACTCACTGATGTCCCAGAACTGTTGCTGCTACCCCTCCCCACCCCGGCCACGGCCCCAGACGAGGCCGCCCACCGGCAAGCCTCAGCCTTGCAGCCCTGTTTCTTTCCTGCAGAAACTGGCAGCTCTCAGTGCCAGTCTGGCCCGCGTGGTGGTGCCTGTGGAGGAGGAGGCCGAGGTGGATGAATTTCCTGCTGATGGGGTGAGGACTGTGCTGCCTTCAAGAAGGGTTGGGGGGATGGGGGGTGAGGTGGTTGGGACCGAAGGATCTAAAAGGAAGCTGGAGAGCTGATCATCTCCAACCCCTGCCCTCCAGTGGGGGTTTGGGTGGGCCTGACGGAGTGAGGCCTGGCCCCTTTCGCGGCAGGAGATGGCGGCGCAGGAAGAGGACCGCAGGAAGGAGCTGGAGGCACAGGAGAAGCACAAGAAGCTCTTCGAGGGCCTGAAGTTCTTCCTGAACCGCGAGGTCCCCCGCGAGGCCTTGGCTTTCGTCGTCAGGTGAGGAGGCCTGCAGCACTGGCTCTGGGCCGGGTCCTGCGCTGGATGCCCATTAGTGACATCAGGATGGTGTCAGTATCCACTTCTCAGGGCTGTTGTGAGGATTCAACAGAGCAGTTTGTGGAGAGCGCTCAGCGTGCCCTGAGCACACGGGACGCTCTCATCAGAGGGCAGCTGGCCTCACTTTCTCACCAGCTTAGAACAGAAGGTCGGGGGCCGGCACCGGAGGTGTCGGACAGACGAGGGCATCCTGGGGTGGGGACGGGACAGGTGAGTCCTAGGAGGGCAAGCTTGTGGGCCAGTGGGTCCCAGGGCAGGCACCTCATGCCTGAGGTCTCTTGTGGGCTCTTCCTGTTCCTGTAGGAGTTTTGGGGGGGACGTGTCATGGGACAAGTCTCTGTGCATCGGGGCCACCTATGATGTCACAGACTCCTGCATCACCCACCAGATTGTCGACCGGCCTGGGCAGCAGACCTCCATCATTGGCAGGTAGGCCCCTAAGCCCTCATCTTCCTCCACCTGTTTGGGGTTCTGGGTGCGGAGGTCTGTCTCAAGGCCCCCGCGGATGCAGTTGGGCCTCGAGTGGCCCCTGTGACCTGTCTCTCCTACTGCTCTGCACCAGGTACTACGTGCAGCCCCAGTGGGTGTTTGACTCTGTGAATGCCCGGGTCCTCCTCCCTGTGGCAGACTACTTCCCTGGGGTGCAGCTGCCCCCTCACCTCTCGCCTTTCGTGTCGGAGAAGGAAGGAGATTACATTCCTCCTGAGAAACTGAAGCTGCTGGCCTTGCAGCGGGGAGAGCACCCAGGTGAGTGGGAGGGCACTCTGGCTGGCTGTTTCCCTTCTTGGCTGCAAAGGTGGCGGCTCCAGAGAACAGGGCATCAGGGACACAAGGCCCTTTAAACCCCCCTTTGGAGTAAGGCTTAGGAAAAGGGAACACATTGTGTCCCACGATCAGGTGTTACTTGATGTTCAGAGAAACTGGGCGGAAGAATGGTCTGGAAGTTGTCATTGATGTTTATACAGGAGGCGGCAGAGCTCAGGGGTGGAGGGCCTGGAGTTTCCTCTGAAGGCAGCTGGGGCTGTGGGGAGAGGTGCCAGAGGGGGCCATGTTTGGGACAGTCCTGCCCTGCTTGTGGAACGTCCCCGTGGCCGAAGAGGGTGGTGCCTGGTGCCAGTTCTCCCCTGCGAGGGTAAGAGCAGGCTCCCACAGCATTCAGAAGTCATTGGCTGTTTATAGGAAATTTGAATGAATCTGAAGAAGAGGATGAGGAGGATGAGGAAGACAATGAGGGTGATGCTGATGAAGGGGGAGAAAATGAAGAGGAGGAGGAGGAAGATGTGGAGGCTGGTTCGGAAAAGGAGGAAGAGGCCCAACTGACATCCCTGGAGGAGCAGAGGATGGAGGGGAAGGTACCAGGGAAGCAGCCCCACTGGCCGTCTCGGCGCCAGCCCTGGCCCAGAAGGGCAGGAGCCAGGGGACTGGTGGGGGAGGAACCTGTATCCACAAGCGTCCACCCTGTGTCCCTAGAAGCCCAGGGTGACGGCAGGCACCGTGAAGCTGGAGGATAAGCAGCGGCTGGCCCAGGAGGAGGAGAGCGAGGCCAAGCGCCTGGCCATCATGATGATGAAGAAGCGCGAGAAGTACCTTTACAACAAGATCATGTTTGGCAAGAGGCGCAAAATCCGCGAGGTGAGTCCCTGCTGCCTGCCTGAGGCTCTAGGTGTGGCCACCAGATGTGGCCGCACAGGTGAGCTTCGAGGCTGGCTGGCTCTCGCCTGGGCTGACTCCAGGCCCTCTCCTGGCCTTTTTCAGAGGTTGCTGGCCTGGCCCAGCGCGGCCTCTGGGACCCCCACCCAGGCCTGTGTGGGCATCTTGGTGTCAGCAGCTCTCGCGTGGCTTTCTTCAGGGCTTCAGTCTCCTTCCTGCCCCCACTGTTGCTGAGTCTGCCGGGGTCTGGGAACAGAGCTGTCCCGCCAGGCTCAGGGCCTGCATTAGGAAGGACCGCTCAACAGGAGTGCATGAAGTGAGAGGGACCGTGCGAGGTTTTGTTAAGCTTTTCTCTATTTTGTTTCCTCTTGTTTACAATATATGTTCCACATATGCTCATAGTAAAAAAAAAAATTAAAGTTTTGTGTGCACATGAACTTGGTAGTGGATGGCGTGGAAGCAGCTCGCAGTCCTGCCCTTGGGGTCATCTCTAGTAATAGCCCCCAGGTTCTTTTGTGTGTGTAATAACACAGATGTGGTTTGGGGGCATCGTGCTACATCTAGGTTGTATTGCGGTGTTTATTATTTAACCATAGCATGAATTTCTTTCCACGACATCACACAATACATGGCCTGTTCCTTGCTGGTAGGGTAAGATTGTTTTCCATTTTTAGTCATTCTTAGAGAACACTCTTGAGCATGTCCATGCCAGCTTCGAATGTCTCTGGAGGGTAAAATTGAAGGAGTATAATTGCCAGGTTGAGAGGCCTGTTTTGTAATAGATATTGCCCAGTGGCCCCAGGGGAAAGACTGTTCCAGGTTGGCCCCTCCCCAGCAGCTCCTGGTGCAGGTTTGAATGGCACCCAGCTCTCCCAAGTAGGGGCAGTAAATGGGGCACTTGCTTCCAGCTCTGGGATCCTCCTAACTTGCTGAGGGTGCATAAAATAATAGTCATAAAGGCAAAGGGGAAGGTGTGTTTCTTCACCTGAGTTTATTCAAATAGGTTTGACTCATGGTAATTTGCCTGTTAGCTTTTCTGGAAGCTGTGCTTTTAAGACGAGTAGCAGAAGGGGAAGTTCCCCTCCCCGCCACCCCCCACCCTCCTGAATCACAGCTTCATCCCTCTTTTTCCTCCTTACAGGCCAACAAACTGGCGGAGAAGCGGAAAGCCCACGATGAGGCTGTGAGGTCTGAGAAGAAGGCCAAGAAGGCAAGGCCGTTGTGAGTGGTGGCAGCCTCTCCATGGGTGAGGCCAGCTCCCGGTGTTGGACTTGGCACGGGCAGGCCAGGGGACCTAGGCTCGGTGACAGACCAGAGTCTCTTCTGTTTTCATCCCCCTCCTCCCCCTGCTGGCCCTGGCCTCCTGTCATACTCCCTGGCTGGGCCTGTGGGCAGCCCCAGCCTCTCTCAGATAGAGCTCCCTGCTCCTGGCTGGGCGGAGGAGAGGCCTCTGTGCCCAGCCTGACTCGATGCTCCCAGTAGTCAACGACATGGGGGGCGAGGGCCCAACCAGCCCCTCACTGACTGCTCCCATTCACCTTGGCTTTCCGCAGCCCCCCACACACACACATTCACACATGGTCGGAGCCATGACTCTCCCAGTGCGGTGATGGGGTGAGGATGGGGAAGTTTTGTTATTAAACAGCTGGAGTTTTGCAGCCAATTGAATTCCGTGTTCATGAGCCTTCCTGGGGTTGAGACGGGCCACCTGGTGCCCTGTGCTCCAGGCTGGGCCAGCCCTGGGTATTTACGGAGAGGGGTCCCATCACTGCTCAGAGCTCTCTGGATGTCCAGGCACGCCTTTGGGTCCAGAGATGCCAGAAGGTAGGTGCAGAGGTTGTGGGCTTGAGCTCTGAAGTCAGTCTGCCTTGGTTCACACTCCAGCCCAGGTACCTGTCCTTTGAACCTGCTTCCTCATGTGTCGATTAGGGGTAGACATTCTGGAGCCTCCCTCCCAGGGGCATGCGGAGGGTTCAGTGATGATGTTATGCAGACTCTGGTGTCAGGTGTCTGGTAAGAAAGTAAACACCAGCCATGATTGTCATCACCTCCTGCTGGAGTCAGCCCAGAAGGTAGAAGCCAGTGCTTGAAGGATCTGTGGGGATCTCTCTGAGTTGAGGGGACCTAGCTTTACCTTGTGGGCTCATGAGCAGAACCACCGAGTATGCCAGCAGCCCGACTTGTGACCCTTGCTGGGCCATCCCTACAGCTTCCCACCCGACCCTCGCAGTGCCTTTGCTGAGGCCTAGGGGGACATGCCCTTGCCCAGGACTGCTAGTGCCTCATGGGAGAGCCAGGGCCAGAATCGGGGGCTTGGGATGGTCACCCAGCCCTTCCCAGGTCAGGCAAGGAGTTTCTCGGTAGCCTCCCCAGGGTGCCCCGGTGGCTGAGTGCTGTCAGCAGAGCCCAGGGTGGGGAAGTGTGGATTTGGAACTGGGCTCTACCTTCCTCAGATCTAGGCACCTGAGGGGCTTGGCCCTCTGGCCCTCACTGCCCAGGCTCTGTAGAGGTTTTTGGGCAGTGGCTACAGGCCCAACCTGTGTAGGGGGAAGGCAAGAGCTTGGGCGGGCTCTGGCTGAGGGAGCAGAGAACCCAGGGCTGGGCCTCACTGTGGGTATAGGAGAGGGCCTTGTTCCGCTCTGGCATGCTGGTGGCGTTGCAGAGGTGCTTCCAGAAGCAAGGGACAGGGTCAGGGCCTCTGAAGTCAAAGCCTGCTGCCCTAGGGGACGACTTGGGCCTGCCTGAGTGCATGTGCATCCCAGGGCCTTGGCAGGGTTGCCAGGGCAAGGCTGGAGAGGAAGCCCATGAGATAATGGAAAAGTCCCTGGCAGCCATGCTGATGTGGAATTTTCCCCATTCCGGAGTCACCCTGCAATGGCGGGGGCAGTGGGGCTCTGATGTGGCCCATGCTGCACTGGGTGGCCAACTGGTTTTGCACTGCCCACAGCTGGAGCTGAGCATTCCCGGCTCCAGGTGGGCATTAGTCCCTGTCATTGGCCCTGCTTCTCTGGGAAGGACCAGTTTCCTCTGGAGGGAAACCCCAGAGTAGAAAAGGTGCGTCCTGATGGGGCACCTGCTGATGGTGCTGTGCTCAGCCCTGACGGGTGCCCTTCAAGGGGCGTGACCAGTTGGAGATCCGTCCCTTGCCTGAGCTTCCCTCAGGATTCTGGCACCATGCCCCACCCCTCTCATCCACATTTCGAATACCAAGAATGTGTGTCTCCAGCTTGCAAGGACTCTCAAGCAAGAGGCCATACCTTCCGTTGGATCCCCAGGGCTCCAGAAGCCCCAATAAAAATTCAGCAACTAGTCTAGCCGCCTCCTTTTCCCCAGAGCTGGACTGCCCTCACTACCACCCCCATCACCATTACCACGCCACCTCGTTTCCCAGGCACCCTCGAATCCCTCCCAGGCTGGAAGCTCGGCCGAGCCTCCGAGTCCGGCAGCGGGACAATGGCCCTGTTGGCGCGTCGGAGACAAACGCGCCTTGTTGGGCCGGCGGCGGGGGGCGCGGCGCTGCGCCCCGGCGCGCTGAATGCGGCTTCTGTGCGTCCTGGGCGGGCACGGAGGGGCCAGGAGGGGCCCGGGACCCGGGGCGCCCATTGGCCGCGGCGCCGGGGGCCGGGCCAGGCTGGCGGCCGCACCTGGCCGGAGCGGGTGCGGCGCCGGCGGCGGTGGGGGCGGGGGCATGGTCCAGGCCCGGCGGGGACGGCCCGCCGCTTAGTAAGCGCCCGGGCGGCGCGGCCCGGGGCCGAGCCAGCACGCTAAGCACGAGAAGGACGGGGACAAGGTACGTCCTGGGGGCCCAGCACCCACCACCAGCTTGCTCCCTGCCTCAGTCTACCCCCTGGGGTCCCGGCTTTCGCTGCTGCAAGCTCCAAACTGGGACTGCGGGCGTCAGACCCTCAGAGCTGAGTGGTAGGGAGTGCTACACTACTGCTCCAGGGGTCCGGGTGCCCCTGGCGGCTGCCGGAGGGTGGGCAGGCTCAGGCCAGGGAGGGCGCAGGTTGGTGCTCTCCCTGCCCTTGGTTTTTTCCCCATGGCCCCCATTTTCAGGGTTTTCCCAGTCCCTGGCCATGCAGTGGGTGGGGCTGGAGCTGGGAGCCCATTAATGATTAATCTTGGACACAAGGCCTGAGCCTTGGGGGAGGAGGGGCAGGGATCTCCCCTCTTCCCACCAGCCTTCCCCAGAACCTGTGGTCTGAGCAGGGGCTGGGGGCCAGGGTAAGGGACAATCCCCTCTGCTTGAGGAAGGCCCTGCACTGTACCATAGAGAGGGCAAGGCCACCAAGGAGAGGCTTGTGGGAGTAGGACAAACCCTGGTATCCAGGAGGGGTCCCACAGGAAATCCAAGAGTTCCCCTGTTTCCTGGACCAGTGCACAGGAAGGGAGTCCAGCTTGATCTGCCCCCTTGGTGCCAAACAGCACAGGGCAAGACTGTGGTCCCTTCCCCGTGGGGCCCCTTCCGCACCTGCCTACAGCAGGAGAGGTGATGGGCGCACATCTGGTTGCTGTAACCCACACCAGTGGGAGCGAGTCGGGGGGAGAGAGCGGCAGCCCTGACATCTGATCATCTGGGTTGCCAGGGTGACAGGTGCCATGGAAATCCTCGGGAGGACCGTCCTGTTGGGAGAATCTGACCTCTTCTTTTACTGAGGTCTGGACAGGGTAAGGCTGTGGGCAGACCTGAGCCAGAACAGCCCCAATGCTGCTGTCCTGTACCTGTCCTTTGAAGGAGGCATTGCTTCTATCCCCACTATCCGGAGGGGGAAACTGAGGCTCAGGGAGATTCCGTGACTTGTCCAAGGTCATATAGTTCAAAGGTGGCTGAGTTGACTTCAAATCATAGGAGTCTTGCCCCGGCCCGTGTCTCAGGACCCCACCCCTGCCCAAGACCTGTCTGATCCTCTGAGGTCCTAGCCCCTTAGATCTGCCTGAGCTGCCCCAAACCCCTAGCTCAGGACCCCTCCCCCTTGCCTCCCTGGATCCCAGCTCTGCCTGACACTCGGGGGGTGGGCAGGCTGCTACCCTGGGAGCGGAGACAACGGAGCCCTGTTCCCAGCTGCCACCTCGGGCTGCTTCATCCCCGGCTTCTCACTCAGGCAGAGCCCCGCCTGAAGGAAGCTCCCTGTGGACAAAGGAGCCCACCTGCTTCCCGCGCATCCCCTTATCCGATGGGCATGGGTCTGATGCTCTGTAACCCACTAAGGGAGGAGTGTGTTCCCTCAGGTCCCTTCCTCTGGGCTTGAAGGGACTGAGTGCCAGCCCAGTGAAAGAGGCAGTGATTAACCTAGGAGACTAATGCCCAGATGGTGGAATTCCAGGCATGGCAGCGGGCTTGTGAAGGGCTCCTTGCTTCGCTTTGACTGGGTGAGGAATATGGACAGCCCCTTTTAGGAGGCCTGGCCTGCTCCAGACAGGGAGGGCAGGATGGAGCTGAGGTGCCCATGGGGTTGGTGGGCCGGAGGGCTGGGGGAATTGCCAGGTCAGGAGTGATGGTTGGGAGGAAGTGGGGTACCTTCTATTCCACCTGCCAGTTCCGGGGGAGAGATGAGGTGTGGCTTGGGCACCCCCAGACCTGGTCTCAGCAGTGCCCTAACTTGTCATGGGACCTTAGGTAAGTCCTTCCCTATTTGTCCCTCAGTTTCCTCAGGTGTGAAATCTGGGGGTTAGGGAATTGGGTCTGGAGCATGGGGCATATGGGTGCTTGGATGGGGAGGGTGGCCTTTCAGGAGTCTGCACTGGTGGGCCCTGCTTCTCTTGCCAGGTGGGTCTAGAAAGGTTATGATAGTAATTGGAGGTGTGTGCAGAGGGCTCTGCTTGCCTCATCTCGTTTGGTCCTTACAGCAAACCCCTGAGATGGTCAATTTTCCCCATTTTTTGGAAACTGAGGCTCAGAGAGGGGAAGTCACTTGCCCAAGGCTGCCCAGCTGGGGAGTGGTGGAGCCAGAATTCGTAGCCAGAGCATCTCAGCCTCTCCAGGAGTGGAGAGGCGGGTGAGCAGATCCAGGGCATTGTGCATAGCGAGTGCTCTGCACCTTTTTAAAACCTTTACAGTCGTGGGTCGCTTAACAATGGGGATAGATTCTAAGAAATGCATCATTAGGTGATTTCGTTGTTGTGTGGACATCATAAGAGTGTACTGAGAGGGAACAAAATTTGCCACCCCAAAATGTGTCTCTTTAACATGAGGATTATTTTAGGCTGATGATTTTTAAGAAACAAAAGACTCAGAAAATTTGTCTTGTTACTTCTCCTTTAACTGCCTAAAAGCATTCAGATAAAAAAATCTGTCTCAGGAAGGGCTCTCACCTTAGCATCACGTGAACTAGGTGGCAGACAGGGAGGAGCCTAGAAAAGCCTGTTTGTTGGGCTCCCCTCTGTTCTTCTGTTTCTGTGTGGCCAAACACTTGTTTTCCAATTTTGCTCCTTTTCACCTGTGAATTTCCTTCCCTTTGAAGTCCCTGACTCTCCCCACCCCCAACATCTTTTGTCTTTAGCTGAGGGTGGTATTTAAGGTGAGGGCTTTGGCCATCTTGGTGAGTTACTTGGTTTTCCTGGGTTTCTCCCATGTATACATGTTATTAAACTTTTGTTTGTTTTTCTCCTGTTAATTTGTCTCATTTGATTTAATTCTTAGACCAGCCAGAAGAACCTAAAAGGGTAGAGGAAAATTGCTTCCTCCCCTACGGTACTTACACATACCTAGATGGTATAGCCTACTACACACTGAGGCTATATGGTACTAATCTTACGGGACCATCGTCGTATATACGGTCCATCATTGACCAAAACATTGTTTTGTGGCACATGACTGTAAATGGTTAATATTTTTA
Source organism: Diceros bicornis minor (assembly GCF_020826845.1). Classification (NCBI taxonomy): domain Eukaryota; kingdom Metazoa; phylum Chordata; class Mammalia; order Perissodactyla; family Rhinocerotidae; genus Diceros; species Diceros bicornis. The sequence continues at coordinate 24,023,570 of NC_080774.1, read as the reverse complement.
TACAAATAAGTAGGTGACATTCCTTTAAAAAACATTTCAGTCATGCCAGAAGATACAGAGAATGATATTGCCAACTCCCACATACTCACCCCCGGGGTTCTCAGTAATTTTGGAGCTCGTGAAGAAGTGACTGACTTCTTGGTTATCCTGTGTTTCGCCACTCCCCAGTTAGAGCTGCTCTGAGGCGACTCAGATCTGCCATCAGGAGGGGTGGTGGTTTTGCCCAGACAAGGCAGTGTAGCAGCAAGAGCTATGGGCCTGCTCCTAGTTCTGACTTTGCCTTTAGCCCCTCCACAAGTTTCTGAGCCTCAGTTTCCCCACCTGTCACCTGGGTTAGGAGGTGACACTGGGAGGTTCTGTTGAGGTCGAAGGTGTGGTTGCCCTTTGAAACAGTAGAGATAGATAACCCTGCAGGATTGAAAAGTGCTTTCTGAATCAGCAAAGAACATTGCCCTATTCTCAGTCAGCTGCCAGGCCTGGTACCCAGTAGGCAGCCACTCCCCAGTCAAGGGGGCAGCAGGAGCAAGATGTCAGGGCTGACAGTTTGGAGGTGGTCCTGCAAGCCAGCAGGTTAGGGTCCAGCTGCAATGCCCCTCGAGGTGATCCTCCCCATCTTTACTCTAGCACCCTGCTTCAGAGGGACTCAAAGTGAGGAAGCTTCTGGATCCATGCAAGTCATTGCCCCAGCACTCCTGGACCAAGAGCCAAGCTCTCCCATCTGCACCTTCAACTGTGCAGCCCACACTTCCCAGCTTCTTCTCTGTCCCAGGCCCCTGCTGCCTTTTCCCCACTCAAGACACTGAGGTTCAGAGAGGGCAACGTGCCTGCCATGGTCACACAGCGAGGTGGGGCCTGGTTCAGACTAGCTGCTTTTCTCTCCTTCTCCAGCCAGACTGCAATTTTTCAAAATGGAAAGATCTTCATTTTTTATTTTTTTTTCCAAAGTAATACAGACTCTCTGTAAAACAAAATTATATGTCTGTACGTATATATGTGTGTGTGTGTGTGTGTATATTTTTCACTTCATTGTGTATTGTGGACATCATTTTGAGTACATAATAGACCGTGAATGTCACATAATATTTTTAACCATCCCCTATTGTTGGACATTTAGGTTGTTTCTATTTTCCCTTTGATAAATAATACTGCGATGAACATCTTTGTGCCCCATCTCAGATCTCTTGTTAAATTATCTTCCTTGAACAAATTCCCACAGATGGAATTGCTAGATCTGAGGATGGGCTCTTTTAAAACTGTAATAGTTGCTGTCAAATACACACTCTGAGCACTGTAGGGAGAGTCCTTTTGCTCCACTCTTAAAAGTCTCCTCCAGTGTCCCCATGAGATTCTTTTCCAGCTACAAGAAACAGCCTAGGACACCCTCACCCACCACCTTCTCTCCCAGAGCCCTGTTCCTATGTGTGCACACTGAGCAAACAGCACAGATGCCCATCAGACAGGGAATGGTTCATGGGGATCGGTGGTTCCACAGAATGTTCTGCAGCCAATGGCTTTGGAGGCCCTTTATCTTTATCTCTGTGGAGGGCTCTTCCCCTCCCTGCTCCCATAAGTGCAGGGTTCTTCTCCTTCCTCACTCTTTCCCTGGTGACTCCATTTACACCTCTGGCCTCAACTCCCATCTCTGTGCCCATGGGACCCAACCTCTCTCCCCCAAGATCTCCCTCTTGTGCTCCAGGCAGGGGATCCTACTGCCCTTTGGACATTCTATGAGCATCTCACACCTCTCCCAAACTCAACGTGTCCTAAACTGAACCTGACATCACCCACCCGACCCCAACACTAAACTCGCCCCTCTCTTAGCCTTCCGCACTCAAGGACTAGCTCCACACCCAGCCACCCAGTCACTCCTACAGGGCTTCTTTCTGCCCCTCCTCCACACCCAGTCACCCACCAGATGCTGTCCATGCCATGGCCTACAGGTAGCTCCAGTCCATCCCCCGGCCTTCTCCTGGTCCGGGTCATCTCACACCTGGGCAGCTGTAACAACCACCATAGAGGTCTGCCTGCTTCTCCCACTCCTTCTTCACCCCTACAGTTCATCCTGCAGTCAGATGGAATCCTACCTCTTCATTCCTCTTCAGTAGACCCTCCCAGGGCTCCCCATTGCCCGCAGGATCCAGGACAGATTCCTTAGCATGTTTCCCTAAGCCCTGCATGTCCCACCTGCCCCTGCCCCCTTTCTGGCTGTGTTTCTTGTCTTCCCTGCCCACCCAACCTCTGACATGCACAAATACTGGACACTCCAGCCAGGCTGAACATTTATTAGTTTCTCAATTGCCCTGGGCCTTTGCACATGCTTTTCTCTCTGCCTGGCTCATTCTAGGGTAACAGGTGCATTAGTCAATGCTAGCTGCTGTAACAGATAAGCCCCAAATTCTGAATGTCGTAACACAATGACAGTTTAGTTGGCATTTCATGAAATCCAATTGGGTGTTCAGTGAGCTGTTATGCAGAGACCCAGGCTCCTCCCATCTCATGGCCATGCCCACCTCCAGATCCTTAGAGACCGCTCCATTCATCCAGCAGATGGGAAAAGGAGACCCCAGAGAAGGTCCGCCCACTTAACCTCCTCAGCTGCCATTCTGCTCACATCCCATTGGCCAGAATTCAGTCACATGAGGACACTGAGCTGCAAGGGAGGATGGGAAATGTAGTTTAGCTGTGTGTCCAGGGAGAAAAGGGAACAAAGTGCCTTTGGAAATCGGGAAATACACAGCAGCTTCTGCCACTGGAGCCCCCTACCCCAGGAAGCTTCCCTGACCACGCCCCTCCCGCCTCCCGGGCTGGATCAGATGTTTTCTCTATGCTCCAGCAAGCCTGGCCAATGTGTCCTCCATCACAGCACCTGCAGCTATCTGCTCCTTTCTCTCATCCCCAGGACTGCGAGCCCCGAGCTCGGAGCACCTGGCGTCAGGAACCCCGGCGCTGGCCACAGTGCAGGCGCTCAGTAAACACCTGTGGAACAGATCAATCTAAAACTCACTGTGGTCACACAAAGATGTCCGTCCACCATCTATTGATATGTGAAAAGAAAAAGTTAAAAACAAAATGTGCTCCCCAAAAGAGACCCCTTCCACCATCTATAAGGATATATAGACAGGAAAACATGTGAGGAGGCTTGTGCTAAAGCTTTAAGGGTGGTAACCTCTGGGGATGAGGCTCTTTTCATCGTCTTCTTTGCATTTTTTTGTAATTGTCTGAATTTTTTTTCAGTGAGCATGTACTGCTTTTATAATTTGAAAAAATTTGTTTTTCGGTGGGGGGAGAACAAGCCAGAGTTGATGTCACTGATACTCTGGGAAGAGACTCCTCTCGCAGGGCTGGAGGAGCAGGTTCCGCCATCCACACTCTACTCTGGAAAGCTTTGCTTCATGTGGCTCTTTACTCGCCTTCCCACCCCACCCATGATCTCACCTCGTGCTCAAGAGCCTGACCTCCATTCCCACCTGGACAAGGTTCTTACCCCGCTGTGATATTGGGCTTGTCATTTCTTCCCTTGAGCCTCAGCTCGCTCCTCTGTAATGTAGGGGTGATAACAGGGGCTCCCCGAGAGGATTTTGAGGGTACGTGATGCATGGGAAGTCCTGAGCATGAGGCCGAACTCTGGTCCAGAGTCCACGCTCATAAACCACCATCCCTGCTCTTTGATGCCAGCTCTGCCCTGACTCACGCCCATACATCTGTCCTCAAGCTATCTCAGCCCAGAAAAGATAAAATAACTCTCTCCCATGCCCTGAAGCCGATCTGGCACTCAGACAGATCCGAACTCCGGCCCCCCTGGAGCTGTTTAAGCTCTGGTATCTCATCGATGCGTGGGGCTGCTCCCAGGCTGAGCAGGGCTTTGGGGGAAAGGGCGCTCAGAGCAAAGTGTCGGATGCTTGCTGCTCCCTGGGAGGGGTTGGCAGCTGTTCAACCTATGAAAGTGCTCAGTGTTGGATAAACGACGGCCACAATAATGACTATTATTAATTGATGGTGACACCGGGATCCCTAGAGCCCTGTGCCTCAGCCACAGTGGGGGCCCTGGGCATCAGTGCTGAAGGAAGGATGAGGGGCTGCTTTTCTAGGCGCCCTCCGTTCACGGGCAAGGCTGAGAGAGGACAGACCTGAACCCAGTTAAGAGCGGGGTGCCAGAGACCCCAGTGCCTGGGCTGAGCTGGAAGGCCCCAGGGGGTTGGGGCCAGAGCCCCTAGAACTGCCTCTTCCTGCCGAGACCTTGGGAAGGAGCAGCGTCACGGGGGTGGAGGCTGGACAGGAAAATCTCGTACTCTATCTCCTTGATGAAAGACTTGGAGCTCGGAGAGGTGAAATCTCATCAGACTCATTCTCCAGCCCTGGTCAGATGCTGCACCTCCAGGAGGCCTTCCAGGCTGCCTTGCTCGCTCTCTGGGCTCCCACAGATTTTAGACAAACCTTGGTCTCTGGTTGTGTCTCAGCATCTTTAAGTCCTGGAGTTTGGCAAGTCCGAGTTTGGACTCTGTCTGGCTCTGTCTGCCCTCTGCTAACTGTGTGACCTTGGACAGGTGAGTTCACCTCTCCGAGCCTTGGTTTCTTCACTTGGGGAGTAGGCTAATGGTGTTGCTTGATGCACAGGGCAGCCTGAGACTTAAATGAGATGTGACTTAAGGAGCAATTAGCCACCCAGACGCACCTGCCTCCCCGTCCCCATCCCCCACTCCGTGGACTTGGAGCCAGTTAGCCTCCCCGCCCCTCCCGTGGCCTTTGAGCCTGTCTCTGGCTCTCTGCAGGGCTCTGCGGCTGCTTGTGTCCTTGGCCCAAGGACACCCGGGACCTTGCTGAGCCCCTGGATGAAGGAGCTGCCCCACTGCTGGGGTCCAGAGAGGGTCGGGGGCCACTCAGGGGGCAGAGGGCCAGGACAGCACCTGCAGGGTACAGAGACATGCCACCTGCTGTCCCCAGAGAAAGAACTCATGAATATTCACACCCGCGGGAGCTGAGGGAGCCAGCACACTGCTGGGTGTCATTGGAGCGTTCCTGTTTCCCAGTGACCGCAGAGGCAACCTGGCAGTCAGAGGTGGCTCAGGTGGGGAGAAGGAAAGGGCAGCCAGCCAGGACCCGAGGTGAGTGTGCTTCCTCCATCCCTGCACAGGGGTCGCTGGGGGAGCAGGACATCTTGGGACTGAGATCTGCCTGGTGATGATGCTCTAGGCCAGAAGGTTTACCATCCTGGTCTTGGTTTCCCTGTGTGCACACTGTGGGGGATGAGTCCTGTTTCTCCTTCGTTGCCTGGAGGGTGCTGGTCTAGCCAAGCAGGAGGATTGCTGGGCCTGCCATGGAGCCAGCCATCGGCACAGATGGAGGTGATGTGGCTGGGGTAACCCAGAAGGGCAAGAATAGATGGGGTGGGCTATGGAGGGGAGACCATCTGCCCTGAGTGCCTGGGACTGTCAGCACTGTAGGCAGAGGAAGGAGACCCAGGTTCTAGTCCTGTCTCTGATGCTGCTGTGCTGTGTGACCTTGAGCGTGGCCCTGCGCTCTCTGAGCCTCCCTGCTGTGCCATCTTCCAGACTGGAGACTGCGAGGCTCAGGCCACGCTGAGATTATCCTTGGTATCCCATGGCCTTGGACCTGGGGCTGTCAGCTGCCTGGAAGCCTCCATCATGGGCCAGTGGGCACACATCTCAAAGAGGCCACGACTGGGACCCTGGGACGGTAATGGTAATGATAATAGTAACAGTAGTGGCAGCCCATTCTCAGTGAGTGTCTGCTCTGTGCCAGCCTCTTGCTGGGCACTTTCCTTGTGGGATGCAGAGGATTCACACAGTACCCTGTGATGGAAGGAAAGTTGGTATCATCATTTTGGAGGAGAAATTGAGGCCCAGAGAGGGCACAGCTTTGCCTAGGGCACACAGCAAGGAAGCAGCAGAACTGGGATTCAAACCCAGGACTCTGGTCCCAAGGTGCTGGCCCCATGTGGCTCTCACATGTGTGACTCACACATGTAGCTCTCGCACATTATCAGCCCTGCCCACGTTCTGCCCTGAGGGTCACGGGGGTCATTCATCAAACATTCACCAGGTGCCAGGCTTGGAGCGCTCAGGGATGAGTCACGACAAGGCTGGCCTGCAGCTGGGCACGGAAGGGATCCCTCCTCCCACATGCCCAGTCCCATGAACTAGGACTGGGCCCTGGTCAATAGTGATAATAATAATTAATATATATTGATCTCTGCCGGTGTACATGTGTTCTCTCATTCAAATCTCACAGCCTCATGGCTACTTTCCCTCTAGCCAGCCTCCTGGCTGCCAGCCAGCCCCTCTCTCGGCCTCCATCTATCCAGGGGCTCTGCCTATGACCACGAAGGGCCCTGTCTGCCCCCATCTTACTGTTGCGTATCCATCGTGCACGTGTGGAGACGGAGGCTCAGAGAGGGTGAGCGACATGCCCAAGTTCACAGAGACCAGGCAGGAAGGGAACTGCCAGCCTTGGATGCCCCAGGCTGCCAGCACAGGAGGCACCAGCCAGCAGATCCCCTCTGCTTCCCTGCCCTCATCCTGGCTGCCCAGCCCACAGAGGCCAGACCCTGTTGTGCTCCTGGGACAGAGCCCCCAGCCGTGCCTCGGCCTTCTGTGATGGAACCCCCCGGTGCACACGCCCTCCTTCTCTCGGGCTCAGGGCTGGGCCTGAACACGCCAGGCAGGGCTGCCATGGACAAAGCTGAAAGCTGCTGTTTGGAGGCCGACAGACCTGGGCTCAAATCCCAGCTCTGCCCCTGCCTTGCTGAGTGACCTTGGGCAAGTCACGTTACCTCTCAGAGCCTCAGGTTCCCCCTCTGCAAAATGGGGGTGACAGTGGGGTCTGCCTCCTGGGATAGCTGAGCGGAGTCAATGAGATGTTCTGGAGAAGCCCTCCTCTAGGGCCTGGCTCATAGCAGGGGCTCAAAAGAGAAGCCAGAGGGGTGAGACAGCCCAGGGCCTGGCAGCTGGCAGGGCCTGGCACGGTCTGAGGAAGCCTGAGTGAGAGAATGAATGAATGAATGAATGAATGAAGCAGTGATGCGGGGGAGGGGGCGTCCTGGGCGGGGCCAGGTGGTGCCTGATTGGTGGTTCTGGGAGGCCGATCTGCCCCCTGCTGCTTGGCCTCCTCCTCAGAGCCTGTGCCCTCAGCCCTCAGAGTTCCAGAAAGTTCCCTGGTGAGTGGGGCTGCTGGGGTGGGGGTGGGCCCTGGGGATTTGGGGAGGGCAGGAATCCTAACCCCCCCCATTTTAAAGTCAGAGAAACTGAGGCCCAGGGCCCCCCTCAGGGTTTGGCCCCGAGTCTGAGGCTCTCGCCTGGCCCAGGGCTCTGCCCTGTTTTCCGCCGGGTCCCTGGGGAGCAGGAGGCTGATGGGGCCGTTTGTGCTTGGTGGGGGGCCCTGCAGCCACTCCTTGTTCAGGGGGGCCCACCCTGAGGGTGACAAAGACAGAGGCCCGGAGCAGGTCCCTGGAGGCTCAGGAGGGGAGCCGCTAACACTCTTTGAGCGAAAATTATGTGCTAGTCGTTTTGTCAGCCGTCTCAGGAAGAGCCAGCGAGGGGGGGGTACCAGCTTCCCCGTTTTACAGATGAGAAACTGAGGCCCCAAGGGGTTCTTGTGTTTGATACAAGGCCTGGGGCTTCCAGAGCCTGAGCTGGGCACCTCCCCCACCTGGGGCCCCTCCATGGCCAGACCTCGCCTGGCAGGCCTACCCCACATTCCAAGCTTTATGATCAATTATTTAAATATATCAAATTCATTTTATTGCCTTTTTCTGATTAAAAAAGTAATTCATACTCCTTTAAAAAAATGCAACCATTACAGAAATGCATAATATGGAAAATATTCCCTATATACCCCTCCCCCAGCTATGGGAGGAGACCACTGTTAAAATCCAGAATACTGTTCTCCAGTTGGTTTTTTGGGGCCTACATGTGTATTTACCTATATACATATATGGGGATTTGGGAGGCATAGTGTTCTGGAACTTTCTTTTTTCATATTAATAGATTATGGTGTGTTTTTGAGCCGGTCCACTTGGCTCCACCTTGTTTTTTTGAACAAGTACAGGTGACTCCATCTGGGAACGGGCCTTGGTTTGTGTGACGATCTCCCGCTGATGGTCGCTGAGATTGTTTCTCATTTTTTTCTATTTCTGACCAAGCTGCCATGACACCCTTGCATGTGTGACTTTGTCCAAGAGTTTCCGTAGACTAGTTGGAATTCAGAGAGCTTGTACCTTCCTCCTTTGATAGAACTGCCCTCTGGAAACTTCCACATTCTCATCCACCCTTGATCCTGTTCACCTTGCCCACCTAAGAGTGAACGGGGATATGTCATTTCACGAGGGAGGCCAAGTTCCCTCTTGTATAGTTTCTTCCTCAGCAAATTGCTTCTTCATGTCCCGTCCTGTGAGGGGAAATTTCTGGATGATGAGCAGAGGACTCAGGGACTGGCGCTGGCTGGTGGCATGGGCCTGGAGGAACCCTTCTCTGGGAAGGGTTTGTGGGTGCCTTGAATAACTTTTCCAGGGGGAAGTGTGTGGGGTCCTCCTCCAGGCGGGCTGTTTGGCCTCTGCCCCCAGGGATAGTGGTGAGGTGCCGTGCGTGTGGTGATGTGCTGTGCATGTGGTCACGGGGCAGCACGCGTGACCTCTCGTGGCCTCAGGGCCCTGTGCAGCATGCACCGGAACAGGAGTGGAAAGTTTTGTGCCTTGGCCTTGTAGCTAAGGGGAGCTGGGAAGGCCCCCTGAGCCCCAGCCCTCCCCTGGACCCCGTCCCTCAGCATGAACTGCCCCCATTTCAGCTCATCCTCAGTCCCTGCTGATAGGGTGTCACAGTTAGACCAAAAAACTCCCCCTAAACCAAAAACAACCAAAAAACCAGGATACCCCGTTAAATTTGATTTCCAGGTAAACATTGAATAATTTTTAGTATAAGTATGTCCCATACAGTATTTGGGATTTACTTATACTTAAAAAACCCAATTTATTTGTTGTTTATCTGAAATTCAGATTTACCTGGGCAGCTCCGCCTGCTAGCAATGGAGAGGAGGTGGGTGTGTGGGCAGAGGCCTGGCTAGCTGTGTGACCTGAGCCTTCTCCTTCCTCACTCGGAGCCCCAGTTTCTCCACCTGACTTCCCTACAGACCCAGGGGCACAGGGCCAGTGAAGAGAGATGAGGAGCCCTGGCCCCTCCCTGGGCAGCTGGGAAGGGTGGCACAGGGGACGGGTGGGACTGGCTGGGCCTTCTGAAAGGTGAGGGATTCAGGCTCTGGGGAGCCCCTGGGCCCTCCCTGTAGACTGCCCTGACCCCAGGCCTGGGGAGACAGGGCACTGGGAGAGGGTCTTCTTTTCATTCCTAGGAAATGGTTTCATTATGAGGTATAAAATATAAACTAATGAATGCCCGTGTATCCGCCCCGCCACTCAGCTTAAAAATTAAAACTGAACCAGGCAGTAGAACCTTCTCCTGACCCAGTCCCCAACCTCTCTCTGTGTTGGCTTCACCCACCGGCTCTGTCTGCAGCCCCACGGCTGTGTCTCCCCATGTGTTTGTCTCTCTGTCCCTGTCTGGATCTTGCTGGGGGGCCACAGAGCTGGCGAAGGCAAGTCCCAATGTCGAAGGCTGCCCCTCAGCCCATCCAGGCCTGGGGCAGCAGTGGAGGCTCCCTGGGGCCGGCCTCCTGATGCTTGCCCTGCTCTGTGCCCGCCACAGGTGTCTGAGATGCCGCTGCCGCAGAAGAAGCGCTGGGAGTCCATGGCCAAGGGGCTGGTGCTGGGAGCACTCTTCACCAGCTTCCTGCTGCTGCTCTACTCCTACGCTGTCCCCCCACTGCATGCTGGCCTGGCCTCCACGTGAGTGGCCCTCCTGGGCGGCTGAGGGGTGGGGGTGAGGGGCACCCTGCACCATGCTGTGCCAGGCAGAAGTCACTGTGTAACCCTGGGCCTCAGCGTCCTCATCTGTGAAATGGGCATAATAACAGAGCCTGCCTCATGGAGCATGAGAATCAAATAATAACGTTTGTGTACAAGGCTCGGATCATCATCACTGAGGCTCCAACTGGGCTGGAAGGTGGGAGTGACTTGTCCACGAGCACTCAGCGGGCACAAGGTTTGGATTTAAACTGGGGTCTGCCTCTAAGCCTGGCTCCTAACCCTGAGGCCATCCCACCTCCCCACTGGGCTGCTCAGCCCAGGCCTGGCACAGCCTGGGCCCTTAGTTGGTGGTAATAAATTGAACTAGAAGAAATTGCTGATAATTGACCATTTGGGGTTTAAAAAATTTCCTGTGGTGCAACCTGAAGCTAATTCCTGATAAATGTAGATGCGGTGGCCATGAAGGAGACAAGAACATGCATGCTCGTCCCTTTGACCTCACACCACCACCACCGATAGGGCCTGTTGTTTTCCCCATTTCACAGAGGAGGAAAGTGAGGCCAGAGAGGCCAAACCACGCCAGGCTGGTCCCCCGTCCCGGCTCCCCTGCCACCACTGTCCCCAACAACCCTGCTGTCTAGTCCCCAGGGCCCGGGCAGCCCCTTGCAGCTCTCCCCACCTCTCCATCCCCAGCAGGACCCCGGAGGGCACAGCACCCTGCTCCCCCGCCCCAAGTGACCCAGAGACGGGGACCCCGGCCAATGGCTCGGCGGGAGGGTGCCAGCCGCGGCGGGACATCGTGTTCATGAAGACGCACAAGACGGCCAGCAGCACGCTGCTCAACATCCTCTTCCGCTTCGGCCAGAAGCACGGGCTCAAGTTCGCCTTCCCCAACGGGCGCAACGACTTCGACTACCCGGCCTTCTTCGCGCGCAGCCTGGTGCAGGACTACCGGCCCGGCGCCTGCTTCAACATCATCTGCAACCACATGCGCTTCCACTACGACGAGGTGCGGGGCCTCGTGCCGCCCAACGCCACCTTCATCACCGTGCTCCGCGACCCCGCCCGCCTCTTCGAGTCCTCCTTCCACTACTTCGGCTCGGTGGTGCCCTTCACGTGGAAGCTCTCGAGCCAGGACAAGCTGGCCGAGTTCCTGCAGGACCCGGATCGCTACTATGACCCCAACGGCTACAACGCCCACTACCTCCGCAACCTGCTCTTCTTCGACCTGGGCTACGACAGCGGCCTGGACCCGGGCAGCCCGCAGGTGCAGGAGCACATCCTGGAGGTGGAGCGCCGCTTCCACCTGGTGCTCCTGCAGGAGTACTTCGACGAGTCGCTGGTGCTGCTCAAGGACCTGCTGTGCTGGGAGCTGGAGGACGTGCTCTACTTCAAGCTCAATGCGCGCCGCGACCCCGCCGTGCCGCGCCTCTCGGGCGAGCTGTACCGGCGCGCCACCGCCTGGAACGTGCTGGACGCGCGCCTCTACCGCCACTTCAACGCCAGCTTCTGGCGCAAGGTGGAGGCGTTCGGGCGCGAGCGCATGGCCCGCGAGGTGGCCGCCCTGCGGCGCGCCAACGAGCGCATGCGGCGCATCTGCATCGACGGGGGCCGCGCCGTGGACGCCGCCGCCATCCAGGACGCGGCCATGCAGCCCTGGCAGCCGCTGGGCGCCAAGTCCATCCTGGGCTACAACCTCAAGAAGAGCATCGGGCAGCGGCACGAGCAGCTCTGTCGCCGCATGCTCACGCCCGAGATCCAGTACCTGATGGACCTCGGCGTCAACCTGTGGGTCACCAAGCTCTGGAAGTTCGTTCGGGACTTTCTGCAGTGGTGACATCCCGCCTGCCCGGAGGCCCCCCTGCCTGCTCTCTCGCTGAGGAGGGGCCAGGCAGGGCCCGCTGGCCTCCCCAAGCCCCTCCTGGTGCCACCCCCGCCCCGGGGTGAGGTGGGGCTCCTGCAGGGACGCGGCAGGCCAGGACTGGGCCCACAGCACACCGGGCCTGAGATCAGTATTTGATTAATTATAGTTTTTATTAAATCCCCTTCCCTCCAAAAAAGAATGTTCTATTTCCTGCCTCCCCTTAAAGGGGAGACTTCGGAAGTAAAGGAATTTGATGTTGTGTTTTTGTTAATCAGCCTCAGTGGTGCTGACTGGCCGGGCCCGGGTGGGTGGTGACTGGTGCAGACTGGGGGACCCCAGGAGAGCACCGTGGGCACCTGTGTGAGTGTGTCTGTGGGACAGAGCCCAGGGGTGTGGCAGGGTTTGGTGTGCACCTGTCACATGCTGAAGCCCAGTGTGGTTGAAGGACCCCATGAGCTACCAAGACCCGGAAGAGCCTGTGTGTGTATGTTTGTGTGGTCATCCGGGGGCTATACTAGTCGCTTATTCCAGTTGAACTCTGGTTATGTGCCTGGCACTAGACTAAGTACTTTGTGGGTGTTATCTCAGTTCATCTTCATCAAAACTCAGCAATGTGGGGACTGTTATAATCTCGTGCTAGAGATGAGGAAGGGAGCTCAGAGAGGGAAAGTCACTTAGCCAAAGTCACACAGGAAATAAGTGGTAGGACTGGAGCAAGGGCTGGGGAGGGTGGAGTGTATGGCCGGATCCAGATAGAGTCCAAGTGTGTGTGTGTGTGTGTGTGTGTGTGTGTGTGTGTGACAGGGAGATGGAGAGCTCTCAGTGGAGCGTTGAGCAGCCTCGGCCCAGGCTAAGAGTTCCTTGTGCAATCTCATTAATCCTCGCGATAACTCTCTGAGGTAGGCACAATTACCGTCCCACGTTACAGATGTGCGAATTGACATTCTGAGAGTGGAAGGGACTTGTCCGAGGTCACATTGCGGGACGTATCAGACCCAGAACTAAACCATCTCCCTGGGACCCCAAACCCCTTCCATCTCCAGTGCCTGTTCACCCCCTCCCTGCCTGCCCCCTTTCCCCACTGACCACTCCAGGCTGCCTCACTGCTTGTGGTCCAGCCCTACCCAGGCCCTGGGTTTCCCCCTTCCACCCCGCGATTCAGTTTAATTAATCCAAAAAATATTTGGTATTCATCAGGTATCTGTTGTGCCCTCCAGCCCTGAGCTGGCCCCGAGCAGCCAGCAGCCAGCAAGTCAGCCGAGGCCCTGCTGGAGCTCATGTCCAGGGAGGAAGATGGCGGCCAAGCAACCAAGGCAGGTTGGGTATGACCAACCAGGATGGGAATGCAGCAGCTCTAACCACCTGCCTCCCTCAGCCTCCCCAGGGGATGGGGGACCTTTCTGGGGCACAGGACTCTGGTCTGTAACCAGGAGCCAGACGCGAAAGGCAGAAACCACAGCCAAGTGATTGTTTATTGGAGACCTGTTTGTGCCAGGCTCCAAGCCAAGTGCTTGCACACCTTATCTGAATATCTACATCATCTCAGCTTTATAAACTAAAGTTCAGAGAGGTTAAGTGACCTACCCAAGGTCACACAGCTAATTAGTACCGGAGCCAGAATTCAAAGCCTGATCAGTCAGCATTTAACCCTTACTGGACTTGAGTCAATCTTCCTCCTGGGAATGAGCTTCTTGTCCAAGCACAGTGGAAAGGGGTTAGGGTGACCAACTGTCTCAGCTTCCTGGGACTGTCCTGGTTTTAGCTCTGAAGGTTCCCACATCCCAGGAAACTCCTCCGTCCCTGGCAACCAGGAAGGTTGATCAGCCTGGGAGAGGTTTGACCCCGCCAGCCGGCTGGAGCCACTGCCTGCACCCTCATAATGTTCTTTGAAGCAAGAAATAGGCACACCCTTGAAGCCTTTATTTAATTCATGTGGAGAGAACTAGGCAAAAATAAATAAGTAAATAAAACTGACAATAGCTGACTATTCACAGGAAAAGATGTTACTGACCTCAAATTCATAAGATAATCCGCTCTCCTTTTATTAATCAAAGATACACGTGACTTAGTGCAATATGATAATGTCCGGGGTTTGTGGAACCCCGTAAGTATATTTCCTTGGACACTTAAGGGCCTAGAAATGCCAATAGTAATATTATATATTATTACATTATTTATTATTATTAATATTGGTACTTCTAGGCCCTTAGGGATCCAAGGAGAACAAATCTGGCAGATAGTAGATGCCAAGAATATAAATTATCTTATTAGCATTTACGATTGGCCTGGTTTGTTTTAAGAGTGTTGTATTGACTCATTTATTAACATAATTAATATTTTACTAATAAGTAGTTGCTAGGTACTGAACAACCACTCTGTTGCTCAGCTCTGTGCCATGTGGGACGTGCACAATTCCCTTTGCTCCCTTGAGGAGGCGACCCAGACACAGAGAGGCTGAGCAACCAGCCCAGGGTCACCCAGCCAGGCAGCCATAGAGACAGGATGCAAACCCAGGTCAGTCAGATGCCCAGGATGATGCTCGTGGCCTCCAGACCTTCAGCGCCATTCCAGTTGGCCACCTCAGCCTCAGGGCTGAGGTCTCTTCCACGGCTGAAAATGTATGTGGTCTCCAAGCTTGTAGCCTGCGGGAGCCAGATTGCTCTTGCTACATCTGAGCAGCAGAGGGCGCCATGGTGCCAAGTTGGTCTTGGCCACTCCTGATATTCCCGGCCGGTGGGGGCTGGGGGCACCCACGACCCCAGGCGCCTGTAAACCTGGCATGTGAAAGCCAGGGTGGGTCATGGCTGCCCCGGGGGGAAAGTCAGTGGAGGCACTGTTCCTCTCTGTTACGGGTTGACTTGTATCCCCTAAAAAATATGTGAAATCCTAACCCTCAGTTCCCGATGACTGACCTTATTTGGAAATAGGGTCTTTGTACATGTAATCCAGTTAAGATGTGGTCATCAGGGTGGGCCCTAATCCAACATGGCTAGTGTCCTTATAAGACGTGGAATGCCGTGTGGAGCCAGGCAGAGAACCGTGTGACGCAGCTGCACGCCAAGGACCGCCAGGAGCCGACGGCCACCTCCAGAAGCTGGGAAGAGGCGATGACGGAGTCTACCCAGAGTCTCGGAGGGAACATGGCCCTGCTGACGTCTTGATCTCAGACTTCTAGCCTACAGACTGTGAAAGAATAAATTTCTGTTGTTTTAAGCCACCCGGTTTGTGGTGCTTTGTTACAGCAGCCCCAAGACACTTACTCTCCACGCCCTGTCCCTGCCCTTGGTCAGGCCTCTGCCTTTCACCTGGACCCCCTCCTCACCTTCCTCTCCCAGGCTCGCCCCTACCAGCCGCCCTCCACCTGCAGCTGGAGGCTGTCCTCTGTTCCGAGCCCTCCATGGTCTCCATCGCTCTTGGGGGGACGCTGTACACCTCTGTGGCTTCGTCCATGCTGTTCCCTCTACTGTCCATGCTGTTCCCTTTGCAGGCCTAACATTGCCACATGTTTTCAAGGCAAGCTCTGCCGCATCCTCTGGGCATCCTTCCCCGACAGCCCAGGCTAGTTTAGGGCCTCTGGGCTCCCCCATCTCAGCGGTGCTCACCCAGGGCCCAAACTGTGGATTTGCTTGTCTGCGAGGCCCTGATGGTGGGCTCCTCCAGGATGGAGAGTGAGTCTTATTGACACAATCGGCCTCTAGTGCCCAGGATAGTGCCTGGCACACAGTCGGTTCTTAATAAATGTTGAAAGACAGTGGAAAGAAAGAAATGAAACAGGGAG
Source organism: Diceros bicornis minor (assembly GCF_020826845.1). Classification (NCBI taxonomy): domain Eukaryota; kingdom Metazoa; phylum Chordata; class Mammalia; order Perissodactyla; family Rhinocerotidae; genus Diceros; species Diceros bicornis. Next base: position 24,008,057 of record NC_080774.1, on the reverse strand, counting down.
AGAGAAAAGAAGGAAGGAAGAGAAGAAAGAAGGAAGGGAGGCAGCAGAAAAGGGAGAGTGAAAACAGGGCAGGAGAGAGAGAGACAGTCCCCCACTGAAGGCCTTCAGAGCACACTTGCCTATGTGGCCAGGGCCCCGTACCCCCGGGAGGGGTAATACATTAGCCGACGCACACGAGTGCATGAATGAGTGCATTAGGTGAGAGCTCGTGCGACGCTGGGGGGACACAGCTCAGGGATTTTTGACAGGGCTGGGTAGAGGCCATTCTAGAGAGTGGACAGGCCCCGGCAGGCTGAGAACAACCCAGGGGCACCAGAGAGCGGCAGAGAAACTGAAAAAGGAGAGGTGGCCTTTCCCAGCTCCCCTTGCCATCACGTCTTTGGTAAACTCTTATTGAGCACCTGCTGTGTGCTATGCGCAACAGTGGGTGCTGGGGTGGCAATGTACAAAGATGAACCAGGCCCTCAAGAAGCCCAAGGGGGTCCCCGCTAAAATAGCTGGGCAGATAGAAGCTGACAGTGGGGTGTAGGATTTCAGGAAGGGGAGACTCACTTGCCAGCAAATAAGACAAATCAGGAAGGACCTTGCAGAAGAGGAGGCATTTGAAGTAGGCCTGAGGAAGACAGGGATTGGATGCAGGGTGTTGCAGGGAAGGGCATTCGAGAGAGAGGGAACAGCAAAAGGAAAAGCAGGACAGGAAACGGTGGAGAGGCAAGGGGCCTGGAATAAGGAGGAGAGCAGGGGAAATCAGCTCAGGAAGGACCCCAGGGCCTTGCACTCCAGGCTAAGGGGTCTGCAGTTTCTCCGAGGGCAGCAAGGAGCCATGGGAGGCTTTGGAGCAGGGCAGGAGGTACTCAGAGGTGGACCTCAAGAAGATGGGCCAGAGGTGCTGGGGGCGGGGAACCAGGGGGAGGGGTCAGGGGCTTGGGCCAGGAAAGGAGCGGGAGAGGGTGGCCTGCGTGTGCCCCTTGTGGCTAAAGCTGTAGCCTGTGGGTCTGTGGGGAGCTGGGGAGGCCCCGTCCTACAGGAGAGGCAGATCCACTCCAGTTAACCCCGTGCAAGGCCAAGGAGGGACCATCACGGGGCTCAGTAAGGCCACTCAGGTGTGTGCTCTGCCTGGTGCCGGGCACATGGGTTACAGTGTCCTGAGTCAGCGCCGGGTTCAGACAGGCCTGATAGTCACTCAACTGCTGCACGGCCTCGGGAACTCCACTCGCCTCTTCCAGGCTCTGTCAGATGGGAAAGGAACAGTCTGCAGCTCACAGAGCACGTGATGCCTTTGGCCTAGAACCCAGCTGAAACTACTGGTGCCCTGCCTGTATGCCCTCCACCTCACCACTTCCCAGCTGCAGCACCTGCCTTGCTCTGACTGAGGCCTTCCTCCAGCCTCCAGAGCGGTGAACAGCAGGCCAGAGAGCCAGCAGAATTTGGAGCAGCCCTCAACCAAAGACTGTGCAGAGCTGGTGTATAAATACCCCAGCTCCCTCACCGTGCAGTCGGGGACCCTGAGGTGCGTGTTCCACACGGTCTTCCATTAGTCCCGCTGGAATGGAGCCCTTCTTTTCTTCCTTGATTACCCTCCCTGCACAGTTGCCTCCCATCCTCTGCCTCACATCCCCACTCCCCTGCTTGTGTTTCCCGGGATCACCTCCAGCATAAACTCCTTGCCCTGGAGTCTTGGGACCAGAGCCTGCCTCTGGGTGAACGAGGCTAAGACAAGTGCCTGCTGTGCGCCAGGCCCGTGCACACAGCATGATCTCACGTGTCCTTGTCTTGGCCTCTGCCTTGCTGCTTATCCAGGGGACGGGAGGTGGGGTAGACTGTAGCCAGGAGTCCCCCATCACTCCTAACCACGGGCCAGGTGTGGCCCTCAGGGGTGCCATCCACCTGCTGGGTCTGGCCCTGGGAAGTCTCTCCTCATCCTGAAGCCACGTGCCCTAAGGGCTGGGGTGAATCATGGGCGGTTGCTCCAGACACATCTGGTGGCAGATGGAGCCTGGACATGTTGGGACACGATGACAGTGGGTTCCAGGCCTCTGTTAGGGGTGAGTGGTGGGCTGCCTGGCTCCAGGAGGCATCTGATGGAGTAGAGGGTGGAGGACTGAGAGACAGGGTGGAGAACAGCCCCGTGCAGGCGTGTGCGTGCATGTGTGTGTGACAACATGTGGTGTCACTTTCAACAACACTTTCAACGCTGTGGGGCAAGCATCACTGTCCTCAGTTTACAAATGAGGATTTGAACCCAGGATAGTCAGTCCAGAGGCCAGTGCCTCAGGCACCTAGCAAGGAATGGGCCCCACCACTCACCCTGAGGAGGAGGGGGTAGGGCTTCTGGGCAGAGGTGGGGGTGGGAGCAGCTGCCAGCTGGGCTAAAGGCAGGCAGCCTGGAAGGAGCCACAGAGCTGGACCTGGACCAGGAACAGCAAGTTGGACCTCACCCCTACCACCATGGGCAGCACAAGCGGACAAGCGGGTGACCTGAGCCCATCGCAGGAGAAGACGTTGGCCCAGGTGAGTCGAGGGAGAGAACCCTACACTGGCCTCAGTTTCTCCTTCTGCCCCAGAGAGGCAGCACCCAAGGACACTGAGGTCCCTCGGAGCTCTGCAGCTCTGAGTCTTTTCCTGACTCTGAGGGTCTTAGTGGCCCGAGGCTACACAAGTTCTACACAATGGAAATATAACACAAACCACAAATGCAAGCCACATACGTAGGAAAATTTCAAATTTTCGAGTAGCCACCTTAAAAAAGTGAAAAGAGGGGCCGGCCTGGTGGCGTAGTGGTAAGTTCTCTCGCTCCACTTCAGCAGCCCGGGGTTCGCAGGTTTGGATCCCAGGCGGGCACCGACGCACCACTTATCAAGCCATGCTGTGGCAGGCGTCCCATGTAAAGTAGAGTAAGATGGGCACGGATGTTAGCCCAGGGCCAGTCTTCCTCAGAAAAAAGAGGAGGATTGGCAACAGATGTTAGCTCAGGGCTAATCTTCCTCACCGAAAAAAAGAAAAAAAAAAAGGTAAAAAGAAACGAGGGAAACCAAATTTAATAATATATTTTATTTAACCTGATATAGCCAAAGTATTATCATTTTAACATGTAATCAATATAAAAATTATTACTGAGATTTTTTTTTGTATTAAGTCCTTGGAATCCTGTGTGTATTTCGTACCTACAGCAGATCTCAATTTGGACTAGCCACGTTTCAAGCACTAGTGGCTACCGTGTTGGACAGCGTGGGTGAGGGCTGCTGGCCCAGTGGGGGAGGGTGGCGTAGCAGACCACGTCCTCATCCAGGGGAGAAAGGGGCAGGCCTGGGTTTTCCTCTCCAGCCTGTGGCGAGTGCCTTATGGGGTCCTAAGGGTCTTTCCCTGGTGATTGCACACGGCAAGCGTGGGCTCCAGGGAGATTCACCCACTTCCATGAGCGTGGAAGCCCCCAATGGAGGCCCCGATTCCTGCCATCAAAGGGTTCTGCATATTTCACCCAGGCCAGGAGTAAGTCCTCTTACAAGACAACTGGGGTCAAGAATTGGGTTCAGATGTCAGCTGAGCAAGTCATGTCACCAGTTTAAGCCTCAGTTTCCTCACCTGGGAAATGGGTGTAACAGCAATATCGTGTCAGGACTGAGTTAATGGTTAGCCCAGAGTCAAACACTCTCTCTTGTTCCTAAGGACAAAAGTTATCAGCTTGTTTTGGGCGGAACCTGAGCCAGTCCTTGGAGCCCCTGTTTGGAGGCTGAGGAGACTGAGAGACATACAGAGAGGGGAAGTGACTCATGCAAGGCCATGCTGGGACTGCTGACTCCTTGTCCAGTGCTCTTTCCTCTACTAGATTCATCAGTATTGAAGTCTGGCTTTGGTCCACAGTCAGTGACATCCACGCAGAAGTGGCACCCTCAGCCCTCAGTCCCTCCAGGGTGGGCCGGAAGCCAGCTGAATTGCCCCGATCAGCTCCTGGGGCCTGTCTGTGGAGGATGCTCCCCAAGACTGGGCCAAGCCACCCCTCACTCAGGCCTGGACGATGGGCTCTGGACCAGATGTGTAATTTGCCTCCCAGCTCTGCCACTCGCTGACTGTGTGATGCTGGGCAAATTGCTTAACCTCTCTGAGCCTCAGACTCCATGTCGCTTACTCTCCCACCTGAACTGGCCTGGAGGCTCCCTGGGGATGGATATCCAGGTTCTGAAGAAAGCCCCTCCACGCCCCCACAGGCCTGAGGGAAGAATCAGGCTCATAAACCTTCTCCTCATTTACTCCACATTTCATCCTCTCTGAAGATTTGACAGCTGGCTCATTATTGTCCCATTTCCCAGAGGGAGAAAGGGAACTGCCACGACTTGACCCAGGCCCCAGCTTCCTCAGCACCGGGGGGCCCTCTCTACTCAGACACCCCCTTTCCTAAGGGCAGGCGAGATCTTCAGGCCCGAGGGTGGCTGGCCAATCCCCTGATGGCAGGGGCACTAGTTCTGTCCTTAGTTCTGGGAGAACATCCAAGATGTCCTATCTGTCCTGCCCAGCCCCGATGACTACTTCCTCCTACACTGGCCCCAAAGTGAGGATAGAGGGCAGAGTGAGATGAAGGGCAAGGGCAAAAAAGAGGAGTGTGTTAGGTATCTACTGCTGTGTAACAAATTATTCCAAAACATAACCATATAAAACAACCATAAACATTTATTATCTCCCAGTTTCTGTGGTCAGGAATTATGGCATGGCTTAGCTGGCTGGTTCTGGCTCAGGGTCTCTCATGAGGTTACAGTCAAGACATCAGCCAGGGCTGCACTCATCTGAAGGCTTGACTGGGGCTGGAGGGTCTGCTCCCCAGATGTCTGATGTGTCTGGCAAGCCAGTGCTGGCTGTTGGCAGGAGGTCTCAGTTCCTCCTCAGGGACCTTTCTAGAGGATGGCTTGAGCATCCTTACAACACGGCGGCTGGCTTCCCCAGAGCAAGTGGTCCAAGAGAGCAAGGAGGAAGTGGCAATGTCTTTATGACCAAGCCTTGTAAGTCATATCCCATCATTTCCGCAACATCCTATTGGTTACACAGGTCAGCCCTGCTCAGTGTTGAGGGGACTAAGTGAGGGTGTGAATACCAGGAGGTGAGGATCTTGGAGGCATCTTGGAGGTGGCTACCACAAGGAGTAACAATAATTACTACTATCTTTTGAGCACTTATTCTGTGCTGGGACTGAGTAAAGCAATTTTTGTTTATTATTGTCTCTCTTTTTTTTTGAACAACAATCCAGTGAGGTAGGTCCTATTATCAGCCCCATTTTGTATTGGAGCAAACTGTGGCTCAGAGAGGTTAAACCACTTGACTGAAGTTGCTCAGCGAACAAGTGGCAAAGCCCGGTTAGTCTGACTTTAGAGGCCAATTGTTTAACATCTTTTCAGACAGAGTTTGGGGACAAGGATAGGGAAGAGGGTTGCTCTTACAATAAATGTTGGAATCACAGAATTTGAGTGCACAGACAGGAGACCCTTTCTCCGTGTCCCTGAGAATGTGGCTGGAATTCCCACACTCAGACTCCTTCCTGACAGGCTAAGGCTGGAATTGATTTTGGCTGCTGTGAGGAAACCACTATAAAACCATGTTGATTATACACCTACCCCACCTACTGCAGAGTACACAAGAGTGTACTTCCCTGAATGTACAGAAAGCCCAGAATACTTCATATGCAAGCAACAGCCTTTGTAAACCTGTGAGGGCAAGTTGCCTCTGAGCATGGTGTGTAGTTTATACGTTGTAACACTTTCCCAGCTCAAAGTCTTCGTTCAGGCACTTCCCTCCACACAGAATGCCCTTCAAACTGCCATCAAATCAGAAAAGAATCCGACCGGGGTCCCAGAGACCTGGGTCTAACCACACCTGTGCCTCTTACTAGCTGGTGAACCCTGACTATTGGGCCTCAGTTTTCTCATCTGTTTATGGGGCACTAGACTCTCTCCCCCATCAACCTTTCCGGGTTGTCCTGAGCCCAAATGAAGTCAGTGGGGACCAGTCTTGGGGATCAAAGGAAACCGCTCAGTTCTCGCTAGCCAGGGGCACTTAGCAGAAGTGCTGCTGAAGTAGTTCAGGGGTGAGCCAAGAGGAACACTGCCGGCTCTGGGAGAGCCAGGGAACGACCGGGCAGCCAGGGCCGGCCTTGGAGCAAAGGACTGTGTTAACAGCCTGCAGGGACAGCTCAGTAGGACCTGAGTCCAGTTCATTGATAACATCCAGTGGGTGTTTCTGATGATAATATCAGGGCACATCTATCATAAAGTATCTGGAAAGTATAGAAAAAGCAAAGCACAAAGAGTTACACAGATCCCCCGTAATCCCACCACCACCACGAGGGAACTTTACATATAATTTTTTAATGTAATCAAGCATATACACTATATACTGTTTTGTTCAGTGATAATTTCAGGACCATTTCTCCACGTCATTAAAAAATTTCTTCTTCTCTAGTGTAGTTGGAAGGCTGTGGAATATTCCAGAGGGGTGACTCTATGTGGTTGATTTAAATGCCCTCCTCTGGCAGCCCTTTCTCAGTTGGACACAGCTGGTCCCATCTGCTCCGTGGACCAGTTGAATTATAGATCTGAGGACTGAAGAGTGGCTGGCAGTGGTGAAGAGCTCTATTGATATGTTATTTTTTAAAAAGTTTAATTATACAAGGAACATCTGAACATATTCTCATTGTAAAAAATCCAAACTTAACTAATAACATTGAAGCCTGAGCCCCCAAAATAACCATTGTCACCAGTTTGTGTGTATCATGCAGACTTTTCTCAATGCATTTCCATGTATACATGCAGAAATATATATATAAAATATTATATATTATATATAATATAAACAATACAATAAAATAGAAACACCTAGAATACATGATAATATATTATAAGTATTATTCTGCAACTCACTCTTTTCACTAGACAATATGTGTGTCTTGGAGATCTGTCTATTTGAGGATGTTTTAATCCATCTGGCTTTTTTAATGGTTACATAGCATTTCATGGCATGGAGGGGCCAGTGTTTATTTAACCAGCCCATGAGGGTGGACATTTAGGTTGAGTGCAGCCCTTACCTGTCCCTTTCTGAGTCTCTCCCTCCTCATCCATGTCAGACCCATGTCTCCCTCCATCCCCCTCCTGTCCCCAACCCCAGTTCTATGTCAGCGGAGCCCAGGATGCTCTGGCACGCCCTCAGTGGTTGTGGGCAGAGGGGCCTGGCCTGGTGTCCTCAGGTCCCTGCAGAGGCCTTTGGCTCAGGCGGGGTCTTCAGCTCCTGCTGTCTCTGCAGCACGTGGAGTTTTGAAAGCAATAGGACCTGGACAACACCCTTGCATGGCAGCCCCCAGAGGTGAGCCCCTTGGTCCCCACTGGCCCCTCCTTTGGGACCCTGGCTCCCCCCTCAAACCTGCCCCTGCTCCCCAGCCCCTCTCCCTTGTGCATTCAGGTGGTCAGGCTGTAAACCACCAACAGCATCTGAGGGCAGCCCTGTCTGGTACCACGTTATCACAGGCCTGGCCCTCAAGGGCTTCCTTCTCTCCATCTCCAGACAGGAGCTGCTCAGGGACAAGTTCTGGAGCTGCGAGCTGCTTCTGCGGGAGTGTGAGCAGCAGAGCCAGGAGGTGAGGGTACCCGGGGCCCCTCCCAGCCCGCCACCCTGGGCAGCCGCAGCCCAGCACCCTCCAAGCTGCCCTCTGGCGCTAGGCACTCCCCTGAGCATCACACCCGGAACCGCCTCCCTGAGCTCCTTTGCTCCTTGTAGCGCGGTGGAGTGAACGCAGGCTCAGAGAGGCCGTTACCCCAACACACTCCCCCCTTGACTGGCCCTGCTCAACCCGAAGCCTTGCTCAACCCACTGGGCCACGCTGCCCTCTATGGCCTCACTTCATGGGGGGAGTCAGGTATTTCAGCCCCACTGCACAGAGGAGGAAACTGAGGCACAGCGACTTGCCCTCCTGAAGACAGACACGGGGAGGGAGCCCCTTGGGATGGCCCCTTCTGGCACCTGGCTTCCTGGCATGAAACCTCCGTGCCAGGCAGAGCTGGGATAAGCCAGGTCAGTGCCCTGGGGTGGGGTGTGGGGGACACTGACCCTCATGGGGTCTCACCTCCATCCCTTGCAGCTGGGGAAGAAGGTGGAGAAAATCACGGCCGTTTTTGACTTTGAGGGGCTGAGCCTGAGGCACCTGTGGAAGCCGAGAGTGGAGTTTGCCCAGGAGGTGAGGTAACCCCACCAGGAGGCGCAGGGTGGTCCACACACCAGGGCCTCTGCCCCTCACTTGTTGATGTGGGGTGGGGGTGGGGTCCTCTCTCCTCACCCCCAGGCCCTGTTTGCAGCTGCCTACTTCCCGTTTGCAGGGATGTTTTCAAACCCACAGTCTCTCAGGTCTGTGCCAAGTTGGACTTGGCACCCCGATGTCACCATCCCATGCCCAGCGGGTCACAACAGGACCTTTTTCCCAGGCCTGCAGGGTCCCTGTGGATGTCCCTCCCCTCTCATACTGCCCATCTCCAACCTACCCTCTGATCCTCCCCTCCCCCTCGGTACCTGCCCTTGGCCTCAAGCCCCTCCCCCCCTTCCTGTTTCCTCTGGGAGGGGGCTGGGAGCAAGTCAGCTCTGGGGCTCTGAGGAGGGGAGGGAGGCCCTGACAAGTCCTGGGCCCCAGGGGCAGCCAGCCTACCTTTTCCTTTCTTTATGCTCAACCTAAGATAGCAAAGAACCTAAAAATTAAAAAATTTTAAGAACGGCCACAAAAACATCATACTAAATTAAAGAAACTGGACACAAAAGGCCTCATATGGTGTGATTCCATTGACCTGAGATGTCCAGAATAAGCAAATCTGCAGTGACAGAAAGCAGATTCGTGGTTGCCAGGGGCTGGAGGGGGAGGGGACGGGGAGTGACAGCTAATGGGTACAGGGTTTCCTTTTGGGGTGATGAAAGTGTTCTGGAACTAGATAGTGGTGATGGTTGCACAACTTTGTGAACATCCTTCAAACCACTCAACTCTACACTTTGAAAAGGTGAAATTTATGCTATGTAAACTATATCTCAATTTTTTAAAAAAGCCACACTGTGCAACTTCAAATCTTTATTTTGCTAAAAGAAAGTTGGCCTCATTCTTGAAGTTGAACTATTGTCTAAGCCACTTGGAGGGGAAACTTCCAGAGTCCTGAATGGGATTTTTCTGACCTGCAGTGGGTGAGGTCATCCTCCTGCACCAAGAATCTGCACTAGTTGCTTCAAGGAAGATCTGTGACCAGGACTCAGCAAACTGGAAGATGGCGGCTGCTTTCACCTGGATGGGCTCTGGGTGTCTGGGGTGCCTCCTGCATTGATGTCTTGGATGGCTGGCAGCAGAGGCCAGGGTTCTGCGCCTGGGGGCCTTGAGGGTGAGGAAGGAGGGGGCACAGGGGGCAGTATTTAGACACCTGTAGCTTGTGCATTGACCTGAGCTTGGCTGCATAGTTTCTCACAGCACTCAGGGCAAATTCCTCTGAGATTTTGCGAATTTAATTGTGAGAGGTGAGGGAACCAGCCCAGGATATGTACGTGGGGATGTGGAGGTGACAGGGTGGGATCTCTGACCCCAGGAGACCCTGCTCCCTCAGCAGCTCTGAGCCTGTTTCAGCCCCCAAGATGTTCCCCATGGCTTTCAAGAGGGTTGGCTTTGCCAATTATTAGCCACATGTGGGCTGAGCCAATTGCCCTGGGTCTCAGTTCCTTCATCTGTAAAATGGGAAGAATAAGATCCAGATTTTCCAAATTGTACAACTGATACAGTTTGGAAATTTGGAAAATATAGACATGTATAAGCAGGAGGAAATCCTGTCACCCAGAGAACTACTGTTAACATTTACTGTCTCTGCAGAGAAATACACTAAAAAACAAATAAAAATGGGTTTATACCATATATATATACGCCTTTTTGCAACCTACCTTATTCACTTATTATGTGATAAACATTTTCTCACTTTGGTAAAGTTCTAAATTTAGGTTGTTTGTAATATTTTTACCATTAGGAAAAAGTCAGTAGTGAAGATCCTTATAGATAAATCCTTGTACATATCCACAATTTTTTCCTTAGAATAAAATCCTAGAAATGGAAGCTTTTTTCCCAAAGGAGAATGCATGTGTTAGGACTTCTGATACCTTTCACAGTGTAATGCTCCACATAGATCAGAATTTAACTTCATCAGCTGTGTATGAATGTGCCCTTTTCCCCACACTCTTGCCAGCATTGGGCATTAATAACTTAAAAGACTCTTGCCATTTTTTTAATGGAAAATGATATTTATTATTGTTTTACACTGGATTTCTTTTATCACTGGTGAGGTTAGAATTTTTTAATGCTAATGGGCTATTTTAATTTTTTGTTCATTTACTGCCTCCTGGTATCTCTTGCTCATTTTCTAGAAAAGTATTTTTCTTATTGATTTATAAGTGCTCTTTACATATTAAGCACATTGACCTTTTCTGTCATATTTGTGGCAAACATTTTCCTCAGTTTGTAGTTTGCCTGTTGTCTTTGACTTTTGACTTAGTGTTATGTTGTCACATTTGGGGGCTTTTCCTTTGATTTCTCCATTGCTTTTATGCTTAACATACCCTATCCTAAGGTATGTTGGACGTTCACCTCTGCTTTCTTCTACTTTGTTCCACAATGTCCCTTTGTGTGTGGACCACCCTTAGCTATCTCAGAGCAGCTTGTGGGGGAACTGACACAAGCTTGCCCCCAATTCTGAGGGTGTTGGAGCTGTAGAAGCTGAGGGCAGGGGCTGACTAGAAGGCTGAGGTTGGTCTCCAAGGGAAAGGGAAGCCCAGGTCAGAGTCAGCCTGTCTTCAGCCTTGGTCTCCAGGAGGTGGTGGTCTGAGTCCCTACAAAGATGGCTGATGGCCAACACCTGGACAGACGGGGGCAGGGTACTGGGCCTGGAGGCACAGCCCTGAGGGCAGGAACTGGTCAACACAGGAACATATGCTGAGTCCCAGGCCTAGACCTAGAGCCACTTGGCTTCCCTCCCTGGGGGCACCACGAGCAGCCCAGAAAGGACGAACCCCAGGCCACAGGACAGCCCTGGGCTTGGCCCCTCTGCCGAGCCTCCCTGAGCCCCCGTGGAGCCCTTCTTGCTTCCACAGGCAACTGGAAGCAGGAGCTGACAAAGTTTATCAGCCCCGACCAGCTGCCCGTGGAGTTTGGGGGGACCATGACTGACCCCGATGGCAACCCCAAGTGCCCGAGCAAGGTACAGGGTGCCCAGGGGTGGAGAGGAAGGGGAGACGGCCGTGGTCTGGTGCTTGCTCACCCGGCCTCACCCACAGATCAACCACGGGGGCGAGGTGCCCAAGAGCTACCACCTGCACAACCAGGCGAGGCCGCAGTACGAGCACACGGCCACCGTGACCCGCGACTCCTTCCTGCGGGTGGAGACCGAGGTCCTGTCCCCTGAGGTGGCAGTTCGCATCAGGTGGGGCTGACATTGGCTCCGGGGTTTTTCTGAAGACCAAGAGGGGAGAGCGGCAGCGGGCAGGGGAGATGACGGAGGTGCTGCCCACCGGCGCTACAACGCCCACCAGGTGCCCCAGGACGGGAGCCTCACCTGCCTCAAGGCTGGCTTCTATAAGCATTGGCAGAGAACGGCGCCACCTGAAGCCAGGGGGCAGGGGGCAGGTACCTTGACATGCATCCGGGTCCCACCAGGTGGGGTCCTCCGGCTCTGCTAGGCACAGTGTGTGGCTGGGTCTGGGCTCTCAGGGGCGGCAACGGCACCCTGGTCTGGGTACCTGCACAGGGATTTACCACCATGGAGCCAGGGTCCCAGGTGGGGCATCCTGTGTGAATGTCAGTCAGTCAATGCAGATGTTCTGATGTTCAACAACACCTATAGCCTGGTTCATTCCAAACACATCAGCTACACTACGGAGGTGCTGCTCCCAGACCAAAGCTTCGTGGAGAAGGTGGAGAAATCTGAGGCGAGCTTTGCGACTCCCACACCCTCCTCTTTGCTCTTTGGGTCCACAATAAGTTCACAGCCTTCCTGGCCAGACCCCCCTCCAACCTCCCCAGGGACAGGGATCCTACAACACCTGGTCCCAGGCCCTCAGTCATAGTGGTTCTGCACCTTAGGAACTGCTGGGACAGTGTCCCAGTGGTGGCCACACGGCCACAGCAAAACAACAGAAACACTCAATCCCCATTATTACCTCCTGTGACCTCAAGCTCAGCAAAAACTCTAGGCCGTTTTCTATGAACCAATATCAAGTCATGAGTTACTGTTCTAAAATATATTGTAGTAACAGAAAACCTGAGTTACAGTAAGACCAACAGATCAGGAAATGATTTCCATTGAAGAGATAATTTATTACTCACCGTTCCCAAGAGGAGGGGGCCACATGGGGAAGCACCAGGACTGGTCATGAGGTGGAGGGAGAGGGAGGACTGTGGGCAAGAGCCTTTATTATGGTTTCCACAGGAAGGAACGGGTGAGGCAGGGTACGCAGGCTTAGGATGGGCTAGTTTAAATAATTTCAGGGGGCTCTGGGGCATTTGGGCTGCCCCTAGTGGTCTGGTAGCTGGCCCTGGGGGAATGGGGCAAGTGGATAGTGGCCCAGAGTATGAGAGCCTAATACACGAGGTGGTTGGGGTGTGGGTTCTGGATTAGCTGGTTTGCATTTGAAAAAACACTCCTGGGCGAGTCGTTTTCCATCTCTAGGAATCGGCTACGCCTAGGAGGGGCCGTCCCTCCAGGGTCAGCACGGCCCCACGTCAAAGTGTCAGAATACAGAAAATAGAAGTCAAGTCTCATACAGTGACCCAGCGAGCAGCTGTGCGATTGCTATTCTGAGTTGAAATTCAACCTCACAACCAGAAGAACATTTGACTCTCTATTCTGTCTTCCACACACACACTTTCCTTCACAGTGTTAGGGCATCTGAGAATTTGTTCACCCTCAGGTCTCCATCCAAGATCCTGATGACGATTTCAGATGCAGCCTTGCACTGAGCTGGCGTCGGGCCCCACAGCCCCGCTAGGATGATGTTGCCCTGCAGTCAGGCCCCTGGGTCTGGCTGTGCTGTCAGCAGAGATTCTGCCTAAGCATCCCACCGTTCACACGCATTGCCCCAGCTTGCTTGCAATGCGGTAGCCCCAGCTGACTGCCAAACTTCTTCCCCTTTTGCATTCAGCAGGTCTTGCTCTTGGTGACGCCACACTGGCTCCCAGGGCTACTACCTTCATTTTTAAGGGCTCACCACCCACCTCTACTCAACATCTACTCCAGAATGTTGATAGCGAGTTTACTGAACGGATTCCAAAATCCATCAGCTGGTTCCCTTCATCCCCCATGATTCCGCCATGTTCTCCTGCACAGATGGCGCCAAGGATCTGATGAAAGTAGTTGGAGAAATGCCACATGAGCTGCAGCCCAGTGGGGGAGGGAGGGCACCATGGAGCCAAGGCGAGGACAAAGGGGTCTCCTTGGCTCTGCTCCCTTGGCCCCATGATCTGCCCCATCCCACCCACCACCTCATCCACTTCTAACATCTGCCTTCGCCACAGTCTCCTTGGGAAGAGGCTGAAGGCCAGAGCTATTGGCCAGATAATGGTGGTGTCCACAGCTGGCCCCACCCGCCTCCTCTCCCCGTGTCCCTCCTGCTCAAAGCCTCCACTCCAGGCTTACCCTGCCCTGCCTCAACCCTCTATCTTTGCTCAAGTTGTCCCCCTCCTAGAAGGCACACCTTTCTCCTTGTTGTGCAAAGTTTCCCTCCAGCAGACAGAATCAGAGTTAGGGCACGCACTTGGCCTATAATTTACGCCAGTGAGAGTCTCCCTTTTTACTGTACAATTCTGGGAGCTCCGACAAACGCTCCTGTCACCACCACCACAATCAAGGCGCAGAGCAGCTCTATCGTTCCCCAAATCCCTCCTGCTGCCCCTTTGCCGTCATGCCCTCCCCCACCCCTAGCCCTGACCTCTGCTGATCTGTTCTCTGTCCCTACAGTTTTGACTTTTCCAGAATACCATACGAATGGAATCGGACAGTATATAGCCTTTTGGATCTGGCTTTCTTCACTCGGCATAGTGCCTCTGAGAGTCACCCGTGTTGTTACATGTGTCAGTGGTTGGTTGTCTTTTGTGGCTGAGTAGTATTCTATGGTATGGCTGTACCACACTGTGTTTATCTGTTCCCCAGTTGAAGGCTAGTTGTGTTGTTTCCAGTTTGGGGCAATTACGAACAAAACGACTATAAGCATTCATGTACAGGTTTTTGTGTGATCCTGTTTTCATTTCCCCAGGGTGGGCACCCAGGAGTGGGATGGCTGCTGAGCCGTACGGGAAGGGTATGTTTAACATTGTTGGAAACCGCCAAACTGTTTTGCAGAGAGGGAGTGTGCCATTTTGCATTCCCACAGCAGTGCATGAGCGTCCCACTCTCTCTACATCCTTGCCTTGGTATCCCGTTATTTGGATGTTAGCCGTTCTAACAGGTATGTGGTCATATCCCTTTGTGGTTTTAATTTACATTTTCCTAATTTCTAGTGATGTTGAGCATCTTTCGTGAACAGGGCATAATCTGTGAGATGAGACAGACCCAAGTTAAAGTCCTGTTTCTGGAACTTACTGTGTGACCCTGATCAGATCTCTCTGAACCTCCATTTCCTTTCTGGCAAATGGGGAAGATAACGGTGCCTGCTTCATAGAGTGATTGCTGTAAGGATAAATGAGGCACACAGCAAGTCCGCAGGGAAAGGCAGTCGCTATTGGGAGCTGATAACCATCTTGGAGCCCACCAGAGACCCACCTGCACCAGACTCACAAAGCTCGCCCAGGCAGCTTTGTCTCACCTGCTGTGCTCCCCCTGGCTGCCCCACAGACCCCTCTGAAAGCTCCCCCAGCTCTGATCTCCAGATGAACTCTGGGTCCGATGTTCCCCACCTGCTCCTCCCAGCTGGCTGCTGGCCCCACTCTCAGCATGGGCCACCCCTGCCCCGATCTCTTGCCTCAGCAACTTCCTTACATCTGTCCCCTAATTTGACCTTCCCCCATTGCCCTGTTTCTGGACTTTCTTCTCTTAATTTAGCCGATAACTCAGAGCACCAGCTCTCCCCAGGCCATGCAAGAGTCGCCTCTCCCCCATCCCACCCCGCAGGGACCCCTGGGCCAGATCCAGAGCGTGTGTCTTCTGTTCTCTGTGGTCTTTGTCCTGCCTATGCCAGTTCAGAGGCCATTGGCATCCACTGCCGTTAGCTTGTGAACTTACATGTCTTTCCATGGACTCTTTCCTCAGAGAGGTGGGTGCCTCCCCACACCTGTGACAGTCATCCCTATTAAATGGTTTTGTATCCACCGCAGTTCAATAAACATTATGGAGAGATAACACAGACTGCAGCCGCCCACTCGGGCCCTGGGCGTTGGGCACTGGGCCTGTAAACTGTCTCCAGCTCTCAGGACATCCCCCTTTCTGAGGGTCAGCGCAGCCTCAGCCACGGCAGCATCAATTCCTGCAGCAGGCAAGCAGCCCCTTGTGCAGTCAACATCTGGCTCAGGGCACTTCCCTCCCTGCCACCCTGGTCAGGCCTTTGGGGCCCACTCACCCCAGGCCTGCAAGACAACCCCACTCTGCAACCACATCAGAAGCTGCCAGTGTCGCTTGGGAACAGAGAGGGCGGGTGGCCTGGGACTCCGCCTGAGAGCACAAAATGGACCCTTGGCCTGGAGCTGGGTGGGTCCCTGACCTGAAGAGCCCTTGTATGTAGCTGAGGAGTTGGCGGTTGACACAGGAGCTCCTAACATTCCCCACCCAGAGTTTTCCTCTGACAGCCTCCAGCTCTGGGCCAGTGCACACCATGGAGCAGCTACATATTAAATGGATGAATGAATGAATGAATGAGTGAGTGAATGATGACAAATTCCTCCTCCTCTGAGTGTAAGGCTCTGATGAATTGCCAGGACACTCTGCTAAGAGGTTCGTCTTTGTCACCACAACCCCAGGGCCACCTGTTGGACCCACAGTCGCCTGGGCGTGGGCCTCAGGCTGGCAGCCAAGGGCAGCCTCTGTGAGCAGGATCCCCTCACATCTGCGGCCAGAACTCAGCAGGTAGCAGGTCCCGGACCAGCCTCACCACAGGAGCAGGGGAGACTTTGGTGTGGCTCAGCCAGCAGGGCTCTCCCGAGGCCCCGAAGCTCATTCCACGGCTCCTGCCTCCTCTAACAGGTCCCTATCCGGCCCTTTGTCTCTCCCTTTCCCTCCTCAACCTGCCCCTCACCTGGGCCTCACCTCGCACTCCAAGGCCCCTTTCTTCCTGTCTCTCTGCCTCGTCACTGAGCACGTCCTGTCCAGAGTTGCTGGCCAGGCCCCAAGGGGGCTATGTGCTGACACTATCCCAGCCGGGGTACCTGGGTGGCGGAAGGCACGGACTCTGGAGTCCTGGGATCTCTGTCTGCACTTCTGCCTTCGGAAAAAAAAAATGCGTTCCTCAAAAGTTAAACACAGAATTGCCATACGACCCAGCAATTCCACTCCTAGGTAGATACCCAAAAGAATTGAAAACAGGGATTCAAACAAAAACTTGTACACCAACCTTCATAGCAGCACTATTCACAATCGCTAAAAGGTGAGAACACCCCAAGAGTCCATGAACAGATGAGAGGAACAACAAAATGTGGTCTACCTATACAATGGAATATTATTCATCCATAAAAAGGAATGAAGAACTGATACAGGTTACAATATGGATGAACCTTGAAAACATTATGCTAAGTGAATGAAGCCAGACACAGAAGGTCACATATTGTATGATACTTTTTACATAAATTATCCAGAACAGGTAAATCCATAGAGAGAGAAAGTAGATTGGTGGTTGCCAGAGGCTAGGGAGTGACTGCTTAATGTGGAGGTGTCCTTTTGGGGTGATGAAAATGCTTTGGAACTAGGTGGAGGTGATGGTTGCACAACATTGTGAATGTGCTAAATGCCACCGAATGGTACACTTCAAAATGGCTAATTTTATGTTATGTGAATTTTACCCCATAAGAAATTTAAAAAAAATAACATTTATGGATTTCTTCACCCCAAATATAAAAGTAATACACATGCAAAGAAATAAAATCCACAGGGAAATATGAGTTGGCCACATAGTCATGGAAAATAAGGAACTACACAAAGAACAGAAGGACTGACTAACTTTATCAAGTCATATTTGATCAACAGGTAGGAAGGGGGGTTCAAGAATGAACTGGCACCAGGGGCCGCACACGATAACCAAGAAGAAGGAAGTGTCAGTAGCATGTTCCAAGACTGTGCTGCCCAATGCAGTGGACATCAGCCACTATTTAAATTTAAATCACTAAAATTTAAAAATTCAGTTCTGCCGTCCATTAGCCACACTTCAAGGGTTCAATAGCCACGTGTGGTCAGTGGCTTCTGACAGAGACTGTCTCCTTGACTAAACTCCAGCAGGGCTGCTAGCAGCTTATGCCCTGGGTTGACCTCAACCCCCCTTAAAATGCCCGCCTGAGAAAGCTTGCAATCATGGATCCTTTCTCTGTTCCTTTGAGATGGAAATCTTCTACCACCCAAAACTGTCTTCTCAAGGACCTAAGACCGACTCTTTGAAACTCGAACATTCAAGGCGATCACTTTGGCTCTCACTCCCAGTCCCTGTGGGAGGGTGAGGGCTCACCTTCAGTGGGTACTTTGCTCCCATTTGCACCACTACCTCCCTCCTGTCATAAAAATGCAAGAAGTTTGTATCTCCTCCAGATAAGCGTCAATTAGCAAACTCAGATGGCCTCATCACACAGACCAACCCCCCTCTAATGCCATTCAGAGCCCTTCCTTTAGCACACCTCAGCATTTAAAACGTCTCCTGCCTTTTGTTTCAGGAAGTTGAGTTCAGTTCATACTGGGCTCTCTTCCCTATTGCGATAGTTATTACTGAATAAAATCTGTCTTTGTCGCCTTTAACTAGTCTCCAGCTTTGTTTATCTTTGACACCACCAAATTGGACAGGGTGGATGTAGGCTGTGTCCATCATTGTAGAAAATTCTACTGGACGGCCCTATACAACATGATGACATCATCAGATCTTCCAAAGAGAGGCCACCTGAGCCAGACTGGTCTTTCATCTCCTAGGAGATGATACCTCCAAATAGCCCCTCCCAGTGAGGCAGGATATTAAAGAAGCAAGTCAGATCAATGATTCCTAATAATAGGAAAACATAAAAAGAGATTTTTGAAGAGAGAAGGGACATTTTAAGTTGTAAACAAGCAAACAAGCCCTGCATGACAGGTGTGAACTTTAAAAGTCTGATTGAGGTAACAGGTGAGGTTTAACTATAAACAGTAAATTCAGGCTGAGAACCCTCAGCTCAAGGTTAATCACAGTGGGAGATGCCCCCATGTCCATGCCCCCAAATCCAGAGTTAATTGGTCCATAACTCAGAGCTGTAATACCAAGAAATATCTAATATTAATTTTACTTTTTCATTTGGGTCTATTCAGATTACAACTCCAACAAAATAGTAAAAAATTAATATTGAAACTTAAAGAAGATGTCAAAATATACAGTTGTAACCTGTGGCTACACCATAGTGTCACCACACAAAATTGGGGTTCATTTTCCTGATGTGCATAAACAAACCAATTAATTACGGCATCAGCTTTTGGGAGAGAAATCAGCTTTATTCTGCGAGATCAGTCTGCAGGGAGATGGGGGCATGTGCTCTCAGATCTGCCTCCTCAACTGAGGATTTGGGGCAAAATTTATGAGGTTAGGGAGAAAAGGCTAGTATGTGGAAACGCTGGCAGGACAGGCAGGTTTTGATTGGTGGGCTCCAAACATTTATGGTAAGGTTTTAAACATTTATGACAGGGTTCTAAATATTTATGATGAGGTTCTAAACTTTTATGATAGGGTTCTAAACATTTCTGATGAGGTGGGGAAGGAATTTTAACACTGGATCTTCCTGAATGAGGGACCCCTCACTTCTGATCTGAGTCCGACTTTCAAGTTCTGGTAGTGTCCTGGTCCTTGGGTTCCATAGGAAGGAGGATCTTTGGTTCCGAGGTCGTTTCAGATCACGATTTCTTCTTTTGCGCATGCCCTGGCTATGTGACTTTGCAGTTTTTCTGAAAGAGGATCCTTAACCACTTTGTTGATAAGAGATGGCGTCTGTTCGAATTGGGTCTAAATGCGCCTGAGGTTACAATATGAGGGTATTAAAACAAGTATAAAAATAATCAATAAACAAATTAATTTCAGGTGGGATGTTTAGGGACAAACTATAATTGTAGCAATCATTTTTGGACTCACTGGATTTCTGCGTTGGCTGTTCAAGGTATTTGAAGTGCTCAAAACTGTCAGCTGTAATGAACTTGTAATTTACAGCTAGAGTATTACTCCCACAGACCAGGCACCAGGCAACATGCAGATCCTCAACATTCTCCAAGGAGTTTGCCAACAGAAGGCTGGTTTGGGTCAGAGGTGGGGCTCTGACCTGCCCCTGATCACTGTTTGCTCCTCCACGGTCCCCTCCCACACGCACCATGAATTTATGCAATAGCCTCCTGACTGGTTTCCCTGCTCTGCCTGTCTGCTGTCTCCAAGTCATTCTTCACACCAGGCCCAAGATTATCTCGCTGGCACAGTGCAATCACATCAGTCTCTTACTCTAAAACCTTCAAAAGCTCCCCGCCCTGAGAGGGCGTCGCCCAGAGTCCCCAGCACGGCCTAAATTTCCTTCATGGCCTGACCTCAATCTTTTGGAGCCCCTGTCCTTGTAGCATCCCTCATCCCTCTGACCTCTGGGAGTTTCTTCCGGCGGCCACCTCCATCTAGAAGGGCCATCCCCACCTCTTCCTCCCATTGCCTCCTTGGAGGCCCAGCTCAAATACCATCTCCTCTGAGGGACATTCCAGGACCCCCTAGTTCAGTGCTCTTGCTTAGACCTCTGCTAGAACACTCTATCTTCAGGGAACCAGGACAGGTGGTGGTTAAGGATCCAGGCCTTGGGTGCAGATAGATAAGGGTTCAAATCTTGGCTCTGGCTCTTACTAGCCTCTGAATCTCTGTCCGCGCACATGTAAAATGGGCACATGGGCACAATGGTGAGGACGGTAAATGTGGCCCATGCCCTCATGGGGCTGACAGTTAAGAGGGTGAGTCAAATAGTCAAACCAAGCAACGTCTAAAGAGAATAATACTATGGGAAGAAGGAGTAGAGATCTGTTTGAGTGTTTACCTGGGGGATCAGAGGAGTTGAGGAGTCGCTAATGAGGCAGAGTGGAAGGAGGAGGTGAGGGAAGAGTGTTCAAGTCAGTGGGAATAGCATGTGCAAAGGCTCTGTGGTAGGAAGGAGCAGCAAGGGATGATAGATAGCTCCACACACGCCCCACCTGGTGCTGTGTGCTTGGGAAGGCCAGGGACCCCCTGGCTTTGGGGAAGAAAGATAGAAATCCAGTTGTGGCCCCAGACCCATAACCCCCTCTTTACCTGGTCCCAGGTCTTTGGGGTAGTTGGTCAGGCTCCCCTTGCCCACCTCTCTCTCTCCCAGGCCATCTCCCTTCCTAGGGAGCAGAGAGTAGGGGGGATGTGTCCACACCGGGCCCCGCCTTTCCCTGGGGTCTCCCTGAGTTGGTGGCGGGAGCCAAGGAAACCTTCCCCCAGCTGCCCTAGAGCCTAATTTCCTCCTCCTAGGCAGGCCCAGGCGTGGGGCCACCCCTGCCGTGGCCATCTGTGTTAGGCAGACACCCCCTCCCAACCCCACCACCCAGGGCAATCCAAGCCAAGCGTTTGGAGGGGCATCCAGTGGCTTCTGTCCAGCCAAGACATCCACAGGATGGGATTGACTTAGTCATGATGTGGGGGGAGAGTGGGCTGGGCTCCTGCAGAGCCTGACCCCACCCCAACAATGGAGACGCCCTTCACCCCACACGTTTCCTTCAGTCGGCAGGTTACAGGCTTGAATTAGGACAGCAAGCAGGGCACCTGCGGCCACTGAGAGCTGCCAGGAGTTTTAGGAGCACCTGGAAGATGGGAGGGAGAGGCAGTGCAGTGGGTGGGCAGGGAGGTGTGAGATTAGGGTTACATGCCAAGACAACACCATCATCGCAGTCCGGCTTCTCAGCCCACGGGTCAGCGGGGACAAAGGGAAGGAGTCACATTTCAGAAGGTGGGAGGAGGTGGGCCACCGTGGAAGAGGGGAGTCGTGTGTCCCCCAAACCACTGGTGCCCAGAGAGTTAGAATGAAAGTCCTCCACACCCAGCAATAGCTGATATGAAATTTGAGGAGGTGGCAGCATGCCACAGGCTCAGCGGAGGGCATCCGCCCTGTGTTGGAAAGACAGTGTCGGGGGAGAGGGAGAACCTCCCTCTGCCCTTTTCCTTAAGGTTTTCATGGCTGGCCAAATAATCAACAAGACAGGTTAGCAAGAGAAAATAATACCAAGTTTAATAACATGTATACGTGGGAGAAACTCAGAAATGAGCAACTCGTCCCTCTGTCTAAGCTGCTTGCTTAAGTATTGCAGCTAAAGGCGAGGAAGGTGTTGCGGGTGGGTAGTGGTCTGGGACTTCAGAGGGTAGGAAGACAATTCTTTTCAGGGTCATCTATAGATAATGTGGTCAGGGAGTGACAGAGTTTTTGATAAAAGAGGCTTGGTGCCTTTCCTATTGTAACCTCTATCCTACATTATCTTTACAGCCATCATGATAATAACTCCTTCCTGAAACAGATCTTTTGTTTTAAATTCTTTAGGCAGTTTGGGAGGGGAAACTCAAATATTCTTCCTGAGTTCTCTGAGTCCTTGTTGTCTTCAGCTAGAAATAATCCGCATACCAGAGTGGTGCCTCCTGGGGTAGCTTGCCCTGAGCACCATCAACAGGGACTTGAGGGTGACCAGGAACCACACAGCTTGGCGGGCAGAAGGACACGGCCTGGTGAGGGGTGCCTGGACCTGCACCAGCCTGCCCTGGTTCCCATCCGGGCTTTGCTGCTTGGGGCTGAGAGACGGCGGGAGGCTCCTTGAGCTTCAGTTTCCCGGTCCAGGAACAACAATAATGATAGTGCCAACCTCAGAACATGTCTGGAGGATGAAATGAGCTAACCCTGCACTGTCCACTATGGCAGCTCACCACCTTTATTAGTTTGCGAGGGCTGGCATAGCAAAGTACCCCAAACTGAGTGGTGTAAACAACACAATTTGTTCTCTCTCAGTTCTGGAGGCTAGGAGTCCAAGATCAAGGCGTCAGCAGGGTTGGTTCCTTCTAAGGGCTGTGAATGAGAATCTGTTCCATGCCTCCCCCCTCAGCTTCTGATGGTTTATTAGCAATCTTTGGCATATCTTGGCTTGTAGAAGCATCACCCCGATCTCTGCCTTCATCTTCATACGGCATTCTCCCCGTGTGCGTGTTTGAATCCAAATTTCCCCTTTTTATAAGGACACCAGTCATATTGGAGCAGGGGCCCACCCCCCTCCCCTACAACCTCATCTTAACTCATTACATCTGCAACGACCCTGTTTCCAAGTAAGGCCACATTCTGACACACTGGGGTTAGAACTGCAACATACAAATTTGAGGGGGACAAAATTCAACCCACAACATCACATGGGGCTTACTGAGCATTTGAAATGCCACTGGTTGGAATTGAAATATGCTATGCTAAATGCATGCTGGATTTCAAAGACTTGATTTAAAAAATGCACGATATCTCATTATTAATCAGTAATGAGATAATTAATCTCATTTATTAATCATACTGATAACATGTTGAAATGATAATATTTTGGATACACTATGTTAAATATATTATTAAAATTAATTTTTTTTTTTTTGCTAAGGAAGATTAGCCCTGAACTAACATCTGTGCCCATCTTCCTCTATTTTGTATGTGAGTCGCCGCCACAGCATGGCTGACAAGTGGTGTATGTCTGTGCCCTGGATCTGAACCCGCGAACCCAGGCTGCCAAAGTGGAGTGTGCTGAACTTAACCACTAGGCCGTGGGCCGGCCCCTAAAATTAAACTTCTTAATGAGGCTACCAGAGAATTTAAAGTTACCTATGTGGCTCCCCTAATCTGTCTGTCAGACAACACTGAGCTAATATTTACAAAGCCCGTCGAGCAGGGCCTGGCTCATGGAAAACACTCGCAAGCGCTGGTTAAATAAAGGCTTCTCTTGGGCGGTGATGTGTTACTTGTGGCATTTTTCTCAGAGACTGGGAAAAGTTAAGGACAAATTTCTTTTCTCGTCTGGCTCTTCTTTTATTGACTGGATTTTGTTTTACATTCTGGAAGCACAAGGCATACATAGTGTGGTCCTATCTCTTACAGATGATTTCCTGGTATTTTTTCCATGTCATTATAGACTCTTCATCCACTGCATTAAGCTCCATGTTTCCTGAAAAATTGTTCCCAATGTTCCTATTAACAATGCACAAACAACTTTAAGCTGAAAAAGTTTTTTTTTTTTTATAATTTTATTTATTTATTTTTTCCCCCAAAGCCCCAGTAGATAGTTGTATGTCATAGCTGCACATCCTTCTAGTTGCTGTATGTGGGACGCAGCCTCAGCATGGCCAGAGAAGCGGTGCGTCGGTGCGCGCCCGGGATCCGAACCCGGGCCACCAGCAGCGGAGCGCGCGCACTTAACCGCTAAGCCATGGGGCCGGCACAGAAAAAGTTTTCTGTTACTTAGGGTTATTACTGGGCTACGTAGTAAACTATGGAAGGATCCTATTGTACGTTGTCAAGTAGAAGCTGAACCCATTTCCAGTCCTGCCAGCAATGTATGAATGTCTCCATCTCACCAACTTCTAACTAACTTTATTATCATTTTTAAAAAAGGTTTTGTGCATGCGTGTGTGTGTTCTTTGTCCTGTTTTGTCGCTGACTTGGGGAGGAA
This sequence comes from Diceros bicornis minor, assembly GCF_020826845.1. Classification (NCBI taxonomy): domain Eukaryota; kingdom Metazoa; phylum Chordata; class Mammalia; order Perissodactyla; family Rhinocerotidae; genus Diceros; species Diceros bicornis. The sequence goes on along the minus strand of NC_080774.1, from coordinate 23,984,163 downwards.
AAAGCGTTTCCTTCCTTGTATACCCATTTCTTTGATGACCTGGAGGTTGAGTATTTACTCACTTGGTTGTTTCCCCTGTGTATTTCCTCCTCTGAAAATTGGTGTTTTGAGTCCTTTACCCATTTCTTAGGGCCTTAGTATTTTTCTTATCAATTTGCATGCATTCTTGATAAAGATATCAATTTTCGTACATTTTATTTTCCCCAAATTCACATCAGCAGCTATTGACATAATGCCTTAATTCTGTTTCTTGTTTAACAGATTTTTGCATTTTTATGTCATCAGATCAATTGATTGTCCCTTTGTGACTTCTGTCATTGTTTTTAAGTGCAGAGCATGCCCTTCTAGACAGTTGGTGAGCGTCACTTTTATGTTCTTTTAGCTTTTTGTGATTTCTTTGCTTTTTTTGAGACTTAAAATCCCTTTAGGACAGTGCTGTCCAAATGGAATATAATGCAAAATGTGGTTTGATTCCAAAGGAGGGCAAAGGGAGAAGGTTCCAATGGCCCAATTTATGCCCCTTCATCTTCACCTCTCACCTGCTCCTCTCTCTCGAAAATTCCTGCCAACTTGCATTTTCTCACCTTCCCAGTGACCTGAGAAATGTTGTTTCTGAAATTTGGAAGCAGAACAGATTTTGCTTCCAAAATTCTTATCAGTCACCCTAAATGATGATGAGCAGAGTCAAAGGTAAAATATTACCACGTGTAATACATCATCACACTTACGTACACATGTATGTGCAATACAGCACTTCAGGCCGTGACCTCTGCCTGGTTCTCGGATGCCATCCTGGATACCTGTGTCAGCCGCCCACCACCCCTTGGCCTCCCAACCCCTCCATCACCCCACCAGGGCTTCCATCTGTCCACTGCCACCTCCCACTCCGTGGCTTTTGGGCTGTGGATCCTACCCAGGAGCTCGGCGTGGGGGCCATCCCAGGATCTCTACCCTCACAGCTCACTGCTCTGGTGACAGTATCAATAATAATAATTATGAAACCGTATTCCTAACATTGCACGCTTACTGGGTGTGCTGTGCCAAGCTAACCCACGGCAGCTCTTCTTATCTAATCATCTCGGCCATCTTGAAGGCTGGAACCATTCTGCACATCAGGGCTCTTCTATCAGCTAGTGAGCACTGACAGGGCGCCGCCTGTGTTCAAGGCCAGGGGAGCGGTGTTGGGGCCCCCATGGGCAGAAAGGCCTGGGGATCACCTAGAGGGTTGAGCCAGGTTTATAAAAAATTCCTCCATTTTGCTCTGAAGGGGATCTCGTGTGTCCCCTGAAACTTGCCCAAGTGTCCTTTATGCTCTCCCCCTTCCCTGCCACGGGGGAACCTGTAGGAGCCACTGGGATGAGGATGCCTGGAGGTGTGAGGGTGCTTGCTGCCGCCCATTCAAGTCAGTGTTCTGGGACCCCTGTCGGTGCCAGTCACTTCCCTACCTTAAGTAGGATGCATCTTGGAGACCATGGCAAAAAAAAACAAACAAACACAAGGGGAGGGGAGAACTGAATGGGGCGGGGCAGGACTGGTGCCCTCCCGTGGAGGCGGGACCGATATCTGTCAAAACCAGGCTGCGATGCCAGGCGGCGGGCTGGCAGACGCATCCTGCCCACTAGCAGGCACCATGAGCGGCCGAGTTGGGGACCTGAGCTCCCAGCAGCAGGAGGCGCTGGCCAGGGTGAGGGGCTCCGCCGGCTGGGAGGCTTGGGGAGGGGCCCTAGCAGCCTGTTGCCGCCCACCTCGGCTTCCCCTCGCAGCCTGGAAAAGGATCCTGCAGAGCGCCTCTGCCCAGCCTGCCGGCCCAGCCCGCAGTTGCTGAGGAGCCCTTCTCTGGGCAACTCTGGGGCCAAATCCAGCTTTCCTCCCACTGCTGGCTCCCTGCCCCTGGGCCCTGGCCCTTGTTCCCTGGTTGGGGTGGGAAGGGCACTGCCCTCAAGCTTTGGGGCAGCTTTGGGCGGACTCCCAGGTCTCCTGGCCAGATTGTAAAATTCTTTTGGTTTCTCTTTGTGGCTTTCTGACTCCCCAGGGCCCAAGCCTTCTCCGTATCATTAATGTTTTCATTAAAGGGAAGTGAAGGGGTTTGGGGTGATTTCAAGACGCCCTACAGGCTGCACCCGGGAACGTCACAGCCGTGGGGGGGGGAGCACATCCAGGTCTTGGTGCCACAGCATTAACAGGGTTTGCAGATGGCCAGGGACTGGAAACTGACTTCGGGGTTGGGGGTTCGAAACTCTGGCTCACACTTTAGGCCTGTGGAAGGGCAGCTTCAGACTTGTGGAGGATAATTTCTTTTGAGGCTACTGCCCTGGGGAGAACCTGAGGGTCCTCCAGGGAAGAATGAGGACGCTGGGTGAAAGGGGGCCCTCGGCGAACTCCTAGTGAATGAGATAGGGGTCCCAGGTGAAGGAAGGAGGCCCCAGGTAAAGGATGAGGTCCCTGGGTGAAGTCCCAGATAAAGGAGCAGGTTCTAGAAGTAGAGGGTCTCCAGATGAAGGAGGAGTCCACAGGTGAAGGAAGGGGAGTCTCCTGGTGAACCTTCTGTCTCCCCACTGGCGAAGATCTTAGGGAAGCCCCAGACACTGGGCTTATAGGAGGGACACGACACCTGGCCTTTGGGGGTGACTTATGATGGAGATGCCTGTGGGCCAAAGAGCTTTAAACAATGTAAAAATCTTATTCTTATTTTTTCCATTATCTAAAAGAAATGAATGCTCGTTATTTTAAAAATTAGAGAAAAAGAGAAAAGTAGGAAGAAGGAGAGGTCACCAGGAGTGGTCCCAGAGGTCTAGACAACCATCCCTAGGAGCATTTCCTTCTAGCGTTTTCCTAAGCCTAGTTTTGACGACCGAGGGTCTCACCGCCAGACTCTCCTTTCTCCGTTTGCCATCATCACAAGACAAGGTTTCTTGCCGAATGACTCCAGACCCTCTCCGGCACCTGCCTAGTGGCTTTCTCTTTTACTTGACATTCCATCCAAGAGGGGAGTGGCCTTGAGGTGGGAAGGTGTGCCCTCCTCCTGGCCTTGCAGGGTCCTCACTCGGTCCCTGGGGAAGACCCCTCCACACTACTATCCCAGCCTCAGTTTCCCCATTTGCAAAGCAGGAATGTGACCTTTGCCCCTCCTGCCTCAGGGCACATTCTGAGGTTCAAAGGAGGGAATCTGGTGACCTGGAGGGGCTGAGGGATGCGGAGTCATTATTTCTCAGGCGGTACTGTCCCCCATCCCTCAAAAAGCTTCCTCAGGAGCCCAGACACTGCAGCTGTTCAAGGTGCGGAGACCTGCATTCCGGGCGCCTGTCTGGACTGGGGATTATTATAGGAGATGCTGTCGCTCAGGTTGTTTGTTAACGTTGGAGAAGTTTAAACTGATTATTCATTTTTAATTATGTGAGCAATCCTGAATACATTCTTATTTTAAACATCATCCGTAAAGCTAAAGGTGGTTTGGTGGACGGCCACCAAGACAGCTTCCTATGGCTTCACCGGCATCTGTGGCTAATCCCAGATTCTGTTCACAGGTTCCCCTGCAAACCCAGCCCTCCGGGCCTTGCCTGCAGCTCCCTCAGTCCCCATAGAAGTGGGGTCTCCTCTCTCTCAGGCCTGAGCCTTAGTCCCAAACCCAAACTCCCAGCAACTTCCCCAAACTCTATCAGTAGGAAAAGGCACCCCCAGCGGGTCAGTCCCTCCGCTTCGCCCCAGCCCTGGATGAGGCATCCCCGGCTTCTCTTTCGGTCCCTCCCTGCTGATCTTTGCCTTGGGTTGTTTCCACAAAGCTTCTGCTGTCCAAGGCTTCGGTGCTTTACCTGCAAAAACTCCTTTGAGTGGCACAAGTTCATCATTATCCCCACTTCACAGATGAGGAAACTGAGGCTCAGAGATGTTAAATAACTTGCTTCCAAATCCAGACCTTCAAGATGCAGTCCTAAAATGTTCTGGTCTGCCTGCATCAGATTCACTGGGGATCTTTGTAAAAACAGGGATGGCTGGGCCCCACCTCAAACCTAAAGACTGAGGGTCTGGGGCGGTCAGAGAACCCCCAGAGTTTGAGAAGGACCCAACTCTTCCTGCTATAGTGGGCTGGGGGTGCCCCGTTCCCAGCTGCTGCTAACTGTTTTGGTCTCTGGGCAGGGCTGACGGCAGACTGAGGGTGAGAAGAGTCAGGGAGGGGCTTGGGGTTTGGGGGTCTTGAGAGGCCCTCTGGCCATCATATGCCCCCTCAGTTCCAGGAGAACATCCAGGACCTGCTGCCCGCCCTGCCCAATCCTGATGATTACTTCCTCCTGCGCTGGCTCCGAGGTGAGGCCAGCAGGGTTGCAGGTGGCGGAAGGGGAAGGAGGGTCTCAGGGGAAGGGGTGGGAGACTTTGGGGGACAGTGCTGCAGAGTGGTAATGAACACAGTCCCTGGAATCAGCCCACTTTCAGCCAGCATCTGAGCTCCCTTTCAAATCAGCACGGCACAAAAACCCCGCCAAACCTCAGTTTCTCCATCTGCAAAGTAGGGGTGAGGCCACCTTCCCACGGGCTGTTGTGAGTGTTAATGAGAGGGCGTGGTGCAAGGTGGGCACAGCGTCGAGGTGAGGTTAGCGTCAGCACTGGGAGGTTCTCAGGATGACAGGCCTGGCCAGGCCTTGTGTCAGATGTCGCTAAACACGCTGTACAGGACTTGCCTTTGGGTCTGTCTCCAGTTCCTTGAAGACAAGCCTGTGTCGTCCCCTCAGAAAACCTGGCACCGAGCAGGTGCCCAGCGAACACCGCAGGAAGTAGATTTAATTAAAGTTAGAGAAGAAGTTTTTCTAGGAATTGGGGCAGCAGTGTAAAGTTATTAGAATAAAAGAAACCACCCAGGGCTTAGGGAGAAATTCAGCTCAACTTAGTACACCGCGTGGAACGGATTTTAAACTTGAGCCAGGAGGAAAGTCAGAAGCCAGGCTGCAGGGGAAACGCCAGCCTTGGAATCAGGCAAACCTGTGACTGAATCCAGCTCTGCTGCGTGCGAACGGTGTGCCCAGGGCAAGCTGTGCACTCTCGCTCAGCCTCACTTTCCTCTTCTGTGTGATGGGTGTACTATTGGTCCCTACCTTCAAGATGCTGTGAGTCAGACATGAGGTCACAGGCCTGCACAAAGGAAGTCCCCCTTTCTGTTCTATTCTATTTGGTTATTTTTTAAAATTATTATTTTTTACAAACTTTATTTTTGAGAATGGTTTTGGTTTACAGAAAAGTTATGGAGATAGTTCAGAATTTTCCCATATACACTGCACCCAATTCCTCCACCATTAATATTTTACATTCTTGAGCCAGCCCTGATGGCCTAACGGTTAAAGTTGGGTGCCCTCCACTTCGGCAGCCTGGGTTCAGTTCCCAGGCGTGGAACCACACCACTTCTCTGTCAGTAGCCATGCTGTGGTGGCGGCCCACTTAGAAGAACTAGAAGAATTCATAACTATACACAACTATGTACTGGGGCTTTGTGGGAGGGAAAAGGTAGAAAAAGGAGAAAGATTGGCAAGAGATGTTAGCTTAGGGTGAATCTTCCCCTGCACACACACACAAAAAAAGAGCTGTTTAATATTTTACATTCTTGTAGTACGTTTGTTACAATTAATGAACCTATATTGGTACATGATTATTAACTAAAATCCATGCTTTATTTAGATTCCCCTAGTTTTTCTGTTCCAGGGTCCCATCCAGGACACCACATCACATTTAGTTGTCATGTCTCCTTAGACTCTCTTGGCTGCAGCAGTTTCTATTCCTTTTTTTCTTTTTTGGTGAGGAAGATTAGCCCTGAGCTAACATCTGTGCCAATCTTCCTCTATTTTTTGTATATGGGCTGCTGCAACAGCGTGGCTGGATGAGCAGTGCATAGGTCCGCGCCTGGGATCCAAACCTGCGAACCCCGGGCCACCGAAGCAGAGCACGTGAACTTAACCACTACGCCACCAGGCCGGCCCCTCTATTCCATTTTTAACAAGTCATTTTCATGTCATTTTCCTCCACCTGGGCTAAAGAAGAAGTTACGATGGTAGATTTCTTGAAGCCCCTTGATACGGCATCAGCCCTCTCTCCTTTGGAATCTTTTTGGGTTTAAAAACCAGCTTTTCAGGTCTCTGGGGTGTCTTTGACAAAGGAATGAAATCACAGAGACTGTAGGCTGCTGGGTCAGGGGAGAGGAACAGGATCTAAGATTGGGAGAGGGTGCCAGGTATCCTGATGCCTCTCCCTGTATGCCATGTCAAACCTGCTGACGTGGCCCCGTCCACTTCAACTTCAGCTCTGCAGCCACTCCCTGACTCATGAAGTCAAGACACAGGCAGAGGAGAGGGCGATCGCTGGGGCTGAACTTCTCAGAGGCTCCTCCCTCAGGCCGGATGCAGGGGGACCTTCCCTGACCCTCCCTCTGAAGTCACTTCCCTTTGTTTCTCTTGATCTCCATCCCATGTCCACGTCCATCTCTCCCACTTGGATGGCAGCTCCATGAGGGCAGGGACTGAGCCTGCGCCATCCTCCCAGCCTGGCACATAGTAGGTGCTACTGGAAAAACTATGAGGACCCATCAGCAGTGTCCAAACCACTGTCTATAGGACAAGAAACCACACTCTGGTTCTCAGTAGAAAAATCTCCTATAGACACCACAGAGATTTTTTTTAAAGTTGATAAAAGAATATTATGTACAATTATGCACTCACAAATTTGAAAATCTAAATGAAACTGATACATTCCTTTAAAATATATATAAGGCCAAAATTCAGCAAGAAGAAATAGAAGGTCTCAACAGACTAATAAATATTAAAGCCATTTAAATGGTAATAAAAACCTCCCCCCCTAAAACTCAAACCCCAATGGCTTTAAAGGTAGACTCCTCCAAAATTTTAAGACCAGCTAATTCCTACTTATACAAATTGTTCAAGTTGGTTAAAAATATATAAAAGAGGGCCCGGCCTGGTGGCGTAGCAGTTACATTTGCCCGCTCTGCTTCAGCGGCCCAGAGTTCACAGGTTCAGATCCCAGGCGCGGACTGATGCACCACTTGTCAAGCCATGCTGTGGCAGCGTCCCATATAAAGTAGAGGAAGATGGGCACAGATGTTAGCCCAGGGCCAGTCTTCCTAAAAAAAAAAAATATGTATATATATATATATATATATATATATATATATATATATATGCGGAGAGAGAGAGAGAGAGAGAAAATATATATATATAAAAGAGAAGTTACCTTATGAGGCCTGCGTAAGTTTGATTCCAAAGCTAGATAAGGACAATAAAAGAAAAGAAAATTCTAGGCTCGTTTCACTTATTAACGTAGATATAAAGAAGTCTAAATACAATATTACATAATAGACTCCAATAGGGTATTAAATTATACAGCATGATTAAGGAGAGTTTATCTTAGGTATGCAAGAATTCAACATGAGAAAATCTATCGGTGTCATTGAACACATTAATAGAGTTAAAAATGAAAAATTATGTGGCTATCCCAATGCAGACAAAGCATTTGAAAAGGTTCAAATCCTGTTTATAAGACAAAACAAAAGTCTTACTAAACTAGGAATGGAATGGAATTTCCTTAGCTTGGTAATGGCTGTATAGCAAAAATCTTACAATAAATGTTACGCTTAAGGAAAAAATTTAGATGCATTTTCTTTAAGATCGGGTACAGGAAAGGATGATGTCAATCAACTTGATGGTTTCTGCATAGAACTAGAGACCTTTGCCAATGTTACAAGGAAAGAAAAAATAATCAGTGGTATAAAGACTTGAAGAGAAGAGTTAAAATATTTGCTTATCTCCGTTGAAAACCAACAGGATCAACAGAAAAACTCTAGAACTAAAAAGAAAGTTTGGCAATATTGCCAGATACAAGAATCAATAGCATTTCTCTACACAGCAATATCCAACTGTAAAATATAATGAAACATCAGATATCATTCAAAATAGCAACAAACCCCATAAAATATCCAGGAAGTTAACCTAGAACAGACAAGATCTGTACAGTAAAAATCTTAAAATCTCTGAAGTATACAGAACTACTCTGTTCCGTTCGGTAGCCACCAGCCACATTTAACAATTAAAATTAAATTAAATTAAAGATTTGGTGCCTCAGCTGCACTCTCCACGTTTCAAGCGCTCAGTAGCCACACGCACTTGAACAGTTCAGATATAGGACATATCCATCCTCACAGAAAGTTCTGCTGGACAGCACTGATACAGAAGATGATTTTAATACATATAGCCTCAAGAAATGACTGGGCAGGCGAACCTGATGGCTGACTACAAATATTTGCAGATTTGCCATGCAGACAAGTGGAGACATATATTCCTTTGACTTGACAATGGGGCTAGAATCACTGCAGGGCAGACTTTCACTCAGTCAAAGGTGCTGAGGAATGGAATGGGCTGCCTGCTGAGGTAGTGAACTCCCTGTCACAGGAGATAATCAAGGTGGAGCTAGTGGCCTTGGTGGTGTTTTTTTCTGGAGGTGGCTTATGATCAGGGCAGAGGAAGCCTGGATGGCGTGTCAGGCTCCTTCCATTTGAAAATCTCTGACCTTGGATCTTACCAAAGGCCCATCACTGAATGAATTCCTCAGTAACCAGTGGTCTCAGAGAGCAATTATCATGGCATTTCTAAAATAGAGCATCATATTTTCAATTACAGTACATTTATTTCTTCAAAAGAAGTAATCCCAACAATAGCTACTGTTTATTGAGAACTTACTGGGAGCAAAGTAATGTGCAAGCACTTTATATACTTTATCTCATGTCATCCTTTGAATAACTCTGAAAAAGATATTATTCCCATTTAGCAGATTAAAAAAAAAATAAGGCTCAGAGAAGGTAAGTGACTTGCTCAAGGTTGCACAGCAAATAAAAAGACAAAACTAGAATTCAAGCCCAAGTCTATCTAACTCCAAATCCCATGCTGCTCACCACCCCTAACACCGGGGAGGGGTCTCTGCTCCCAGAGGGACATCAAATATTACAGGCTAGATCATCTTCTAAAGCCAACAGTTTTAAAAGGCCTGGAAACTTTAATCAGGGCCCTCCAAAGTCTTCTAGAGGATTAAAAATCCTTGTTTTTTAAAAAAATTTCCAGGGCAGGCCCAGTGGCGCAGGGATTAACTGCATGCTCCCTGCTTCGGTGGCCCAGGGTTGGCAGGTTTTGATCCCGGGCACGGACCTATGCACCGCTTGTCAAGCCATGCTGTGATGGCGTCCCATATAAAGTGGAGGAAGATGGGCATGGATGTTAGCCCAGGGCCAATCTTTCTCAGCGAAAAGAGGAGGATTGGCATAGGATGTTAGCTCCGGGCTGGTCTTCCTCACAAAAAACAAAAAAATTCCAGACCCCCAATGTATTCTTGGGGTGTCGGGAAAAGTCTGGGGGTACCCCCACTGTTTCCTCACGAGGCTTCAGAGAACGGCTTGTTCTAGATCCTCCCTTAAGCCTCCTCTCTTTCTTTGGCTTTCCTTGCAGCTCGGAAGTTTGACTTGCAGAAATCCGAGGACATGGTCCGGAAGGTGAGGCCCCGTTCTCGTGAGCGTCCTGCCTTCCACAGGCTGTACTGCAGGGATTAGCCAGAAAGGGTGGGGACTCCTGTCCTGTTTTCATGTTTCTTCTTCCTTCCTCCTCGGATCCCTTTCTGCATCAGACCTGGGTCCCCCACAGCCCTCCACCCCATGTCCCCTCCCTAGTTCTACGGCAGTAGAGCCTGCGGGTGCTCTGGGGGGATCTTGGTGGCTGTGGGCAGAGGGACCTTTGGGGCAGTCAATCTTCAGGTCTTGCCATGCCTTCACAGCACGTGGAGTTCCGGAAGCAACAGGACCTGGACAACATCCTCACATGGCAGCCCTCAGAGGTGAGCCCCGTGCAGCATCCCCCAGGCCATCTGATGCCCCCCTTACCACTCCGCCACCTCCAGCCACCTGACGGAGCAGGGACATGGCCTGGTGGGCTGGTTTGAGTCAGAACCTCACCTCCGTGTCCAGGTGATCCAGCTATACGACTCGGGGGGTCTGTGTGGCTATGACTACGAAGGCTGCCCCGTATGGTTTGACCTCATCGGGACCCTTGACCCCAAGGGTCTCCTCCTGTCAGCCTCCAAGCAGGACCTGATCCGCAAGCGCACCAGGGTCTGCGAGCTGCTCATGCAGCAGTGTGAGCTGCAGAGTCAGAAGGTGAGAAACCCGGGGCTGGCATAGGAGGGCGTGGTGGGCCTTGTATGTCTAAAGGGTGGCCCCAGGACCAGAGAGGGCAGGCACCCCGACCCTGCTTCTCCCCAGCCCTCGGCACTCCAGGCTCTCGTGGGATGTGGGCTTCTCCTGCGGTTACTCATCCATGAGCATCTACCATGTGTGTGGCGCTCTCTGCCGGCGTGAGCCAAGGGCCACCAGAGCCTTTTCCCCTCTGACCTTGGGTGCAGTGAATGCTCCAGCTCTGTTCCCTAGGAACCCTGGGAACAGCGGAAGGTCAGCTTTGCTTATGGAAAAGATGCCCCCGGTTGTAAATTGCATAAGTATAAACACCTGGGGGGGAACCATTGCCTTGGGCGTCCCCGAGAGCAGTGGCCCTTGGAACTGAGCACATCCCTTGTGGGTCCCTGGAAACTACTATGAACTTGCTACCAAAAAATACTGAGTCCTGTGGGGCATGGGGCCTCCAAGCCAAGAAAGACCCGCGCCCATCTTTGCAGACCTTCTCCTCGTCCCCGACTCTGTCTCCTGGCCCGTAACCTTCAGAGAGACTCGAACACAAGTGTGTCCTGGTTGGTTTTGTGGGTCTAAGTGTCTCGAGGGGCCTAAGATGAAGACCCCCGGGGGGGAGCTGTTATGTCACTGTGGGATAATTTGGCTAGTGGTTAACTCCAGTGACTAGGACAGGGCCTGCGTCCCCAGCTTCTGGTACAGGGCTGGACACAGAGTAAGCCCTCCACAGAGACTTGTGATAAGTATAAGTGAATTGCAAAGCAGCAAATTTGGTGCCTGGTTAGAACAGATGCATGTCTCTCAGACAAGACAGCTGATATGATAGGGTCAAAACAGTGTCTTCCACTTCATGGATGTTCCCCATTCGAGGCAATAATTCTTGTGATGACGACACTAATAACAATATCTGCTAATATTTACCATGGACCGGCCACATGCCAGGCACTAGGCTCATTGAGCCCTTACAGCAATTCTGTCAGAGCCTAGAATTATCCCCATTCTACAGAAGAAGAAAGTAAGGCTCAGAGGGGTTAAGAAACCACCCCAGGCCACACAGCCTGCTGGCAGCGTAGCTCTGGCTTGGACACAGCCATAGGACTGCAGATGCTGCTGATATAATATACTCTTGTCCATAAAGATGCCCAATGAGCAATGAGTGATGTCTCTAATTCCACACTTAACTAATTCCAGGCAACAGTGTTGAGAAAACTGTGTTTTAAGGGCCACTGTGTCAGGGCTCGGAGGTGGCGTCTGCTCAGACCCTGGATGCGCACCCTTTGTTTGGAAAACACTGTGAGCAGCCGGGGGAGGGGTGGCAGGAAGGTGGGAGGGGTGCCAGGTCTCTGGCCAGGATGGCGCGGCTGGAGCTGTTGTCTGACCCATCTACCTGCACTGTCAGTGCAGCTGGGCAGGAAGATTGAGACAGTGCTGCTGGTGTTTGACCTGGAGGGGCTGAGCCTGAAACCCCTGTGGAGGCCAGCTGTGGAGATCTACCAGCAGGTAAGATAGGCAGCCGGCTTGAGGCCAACAGGGAGCCACTGCCCACACCAGCTTCCGGTCCATGGAGGAGGGGGCGCCCCCTAGGGCCCCACAGAGCAGCCAGTGAAGCTGGCCTGGGGTCTCCTCTCCAAGTAGAAAGGGAAGCAAGGGTGTCACAGAGGAGGAGGTACACGGAGGGAAGATGAGGAGGGATGTGGGCGCGGGAGGGGGCTATCGTCACAGCTGCATCAGAGGCCACCAAATCCGGGGAGGGGATGTTGGAGCATGGCCTCGACTGGACCCCTCTTGACCCCACAGTATTTTGCCATCCTGGAAGCAAATTATCCTGAGATGTTGAAGAATTTAATCGCTATTCGAGGTGAGCCCATGACCAGGATGACCACCTGGGGAGGGCGGGGTGGGGAATGGGGGGGACAGTGGGCAAGCCACCAAGTTTGGGGCTTCTCAAACCATCCTTTGTGAAGATCAGGTTTTTTGGTTTTTGGTTTTTTTAGTTCGTTCCTTCACAGACTGATACTTTTGGAGTACATAAAAGCATGCATAGCAATGTCAAATACGTTTCTAAATGTTTGCTGTTATTTTCTTTTCTTATCTGGGCATGGACTGGTAACAGATGGTCCATGGACCACACTGGTTTGTGGACACACTGAGCAGGAATGGTCCTGGACTGCAATGGCCCTACAGTGAGGGGGTTGCCACGTGTGCTCTGGGCTCAGATGATCCGGCTTCCAATCTAGCTGGTTCTGTGACTTTGAGCATGTCTATTTAACCTCACTGAGCCTCAGTTTTCCCATTCTGTAAAACGGGGGTGTAACGACACCTTCCTCATAAGATAGCTGTGAGGTTAAATGAGACAGTCTGTGGAGAAGGTGTGGCACAGAGCCTGGCCCACAGAAAGGACCCAGTAAGCATCAGCGATTCAGGTGGGACATGAGATCTAGTGCAGATGCCCCACCTACCTGCACCCAAGAGGCTTCCAAGGCAACCTGGGAAGACCTGGAGTGAGGACAGGAAGAGGCACCACTGGGGAATCAACATTGCTGAAGTCCTACAGCTGAGCAGGGGAGGAAACCATTTATTGAGAGCCAGGCACTGTGCCAAGTGTTATGCATACATCGTGGAATTTCATCTCCATTTTGTAGTTAACAGCAATAAGACTCAGAAAGGGTGAGTAACTAGCTGAAGGTCACACAGTAGGAAGTGGCAGAATCTAGATCAGTCCAACTCTTGCCCAGCTCATGCCCTTGGTCGTGACTTTACATATCGAAGTCCTCTCTGGTCCAGCTTCCTAAGGGAGTTTCATGGTTTCAGCCCCCAAGCTGTTCCCTGTGGCCTTCAACTTGGTCAAGTCGTTCTTGAGTGAGGAGACGAGAAGGAAGATAGTGATTCTAGGAGGTGAGTGACTTGGCCTTCTGCCTGTCTCCTCATCCACCTGGGGTGCAGAGGTCGACGAGAAAGGCCTCGTTTCTCTCTGGTTCAGCCTCTTTACTCAGGCACCGACCTTGGCCTGATGCCCATCGGCCTTTGCACACTCAGGCAAGGCTTTGGGCCTCGACCCCAGCCTGGGTGGCCACGTAAATCTCTTGGGTGCTCTCGGGAGTAGACGCCAGGGGAGCAAGCCAAGGCCGCATCGGGTCCCCTCCCTGGGCTTGGCCCCTCTGCCGAGCCTCCCTGAGCCCCCGTGGAGCCCTTCTTGCTTCCACAGGCAACTGGAAGCAGGAGCTGACAAAGTTCATCAGCTCCGACCAGCTGCCCGTGGAGTTTGGGGGGACCATGACTGACCCCGATGGCAACCCCAAGTGCCCGAGCAAGGTACGGGGTGCCCAGGGGTGGAGAGGAAGGGGAGACGGCCGTGGTCTGGTGCTTGCTCACCCGGCCTCACCCACAGATCAACCACGGGGGCGAGGTGCCCAAGAGCTATTACCTGCACAACCAGGTGAGGCCGCAGTACGAGCACACGGCCACCGTGGCCCGCGACTCCTTCCTGCGGGTGGAGACCGAGGTCCTGTTCCCGGGCTGCGTGCTCAGGTAGGGATGGCGGCCACTCTACACCTGGGCACGGCTGGGAGGGGCCCGGAGCCTAGTCCGGTGGCCATCAATGGGGCTCTGTTCCCTGCAGGTGGCAGTTCACATCAGATGGGACGGACATAGGCTTTGGGGTTTTTCTGAAGACCAAGAGGGGAGAGCGGCAGCGGGCGGGGGAGATGACGGAGGTGCTGCCCACCCGGCGCTACAATGCCCACCAGGTGCCCCAGGACGGGAGCCTCACCTGTGACAAGGCCGGCGTCTGTAAGCGTGGTTCCCTGGAGGTGTTTTCCTCCTCATGGTGGAGAACTGAGCTGACGTCTCTTGCCAATCTGGCTTCTGTGTTTGTCCTCTATTTTCCGCTCTCAGGGAGGGTGTGGGGTCTGTGCAAGCTCCTAGATCCCACGGGCGCCAGGGGAATTGGCTTCAGTGTGTTGGATCTGATGAGTGGCCCCTGGTGTGGGTACAAGGCCAGAGACACATTGTGGAGAATGGGATTTACAGCCTGAGGCCATGGACCCCGCTCCTGGAAAGTCCCATGTTGGGCTTGACAGGCTAAGAGACAAGAAGAAACAGCCAGGGGCTTAGCTTCAGCGGTCCCAGCTTGCCCAGGCACGTGGACCACCCCACTCTGGGAATCTCAGAGACGGCTTCTTCCAGGCCTTTATCCTTCCTTCCCAGGCTGCCCAGCCAGATGCAATCTGGTCAGTTTCACCAGACGCAGCATTGTCCAGGGACACCACTGCCCTCCCACCTCTACTGGGAACAGAGTCAGGAGAACGGGACCCCAGTGTTGATTTCCTCTGGAGAAAGAGGAGTTTTGCTAATGCCTTAGTCAATACATACCTAGTTCACCTTTGTGGAAAGAGAGAAACAGGAGGCTGGAGACAGAAATCTAGATGACTCATCTCGTAGCTGAATTCACATTGGACTTCTGCACTGAAGGAAATGCCTTCTAGAAAAGATGCGATGAAAAGTGGCTTGGGGGGTGCTGGCCTGGTGGCGTAGCGGTTAAGTTCACACGCTCGCTTCAGTGGCCCGGGGTTTGCAGGTTCAAATCCCAGGCGTGCACCGACACACTGCTCATCAAGCCGTGCTGTGGCAGCGTCCCATATAAAGTAGAGGAAGATGGGCACGGGTGTTAGCCCAGGGCCGATCTTCCTCAGCAAAAAGAGGAGGATTGGCAACAGATGTTAACTCAGAGCTAATCTTCCTCAAAAAAAAAAAAAAGCGGCTTGGAGAGCTCAGCCCTCTCCTCTGGGGAGAGCAGGGCTCCTCTCTGGGTTGGAACATCGCAATAAGGAAATCCAGTCTCTCCCCTCCCTTGCTCTGTAATGGTTGGAAAGTCACTTCAACCTCTCTAAGCCTCAGTTTCCTCATCCGTAAAATGGGGATGATAGTACCTTTGTGTGGGGCTGCTCTGAGGACTCAGGGAGCCGTGAAGTGCTGATGTAACGCCTGGCACACACGAGGGGCTGCTGCATGCTGGCGTCTATTGTCATTCCTTTAGTGAGCACAAACATCATCCAAGGAGATGGTTGCGAGCAGTGGGCTGCGGGCTGGGCAGTGGCTGACACTCCGGCCCCACCTGCCCAATCCTCAGGGCACCCAGGCAGGCAGACGTGCCGGCCGGCTTGGCCTGACTACTCCTCCGTCCTTGCAGACGTGCTGCTCTTCGACAACACCCACAGCTTGAGGCGTCCTAAGAAGGTCAGCTACACCGTGGACGTGCTGCTCCCGGACAAGGCCTCCGAGAAGAAGATTGAGGGTCTCGAGGCGACGAGACCCTCCCCAGCACAGTGAAGACCCCAGCCGGCTCTGCGCCTGTGCTCTCCAATCCCTTAGCACCCCTCCCTGCCCCCTGCCTTCTGACTGGGCAAGGCCACTGGCCACCAGTGTCTCTGAAGACCTGACCCCGGGCGGCTCGGCCCTCGGCCCTGAATCCCTGTCCCTGAGCTCCGTAGGGCTTGTCCTTCTGTACTGCTGTCCCACGGGGCAAAGGAGTGCTGTCCACCCAGGTGACACCCCTGAGAGCGAGTGGCAGACATCCCTGTAAAAGGGGTCTTTGTTGCAAAGCATTAGCACCCCGGCTGCCAAGGCCCTTCCCAGAGCCTGGACGCCTCAGCAACGCCGCTGTCCAGGGGCTATGCGAGCAAGGAGCTGGGCTCTGACTCTTTCCCTGTCCTCAGATTCTGAGTTCATTTTCTTCAGTTGATGGGAGTTTTCTCGATTTCCCAGGGCCTGTTTTAGGCAAGAAAATGATGAGACTTGGGAAGGTGGGGGTCCTCGGGTGAGCTATGTGAGGTCCCTGGGGACCCAGCCCCTCCATCTATGGCAGCTGCATCCTTCATGGTTTAGCACAGAGTCTGAACCGGGGCTCTGCTGCTATAAAAAGCAAACTAACTAAACAACACGAAATGTCAAGAGCCCGTGCCGCAGGCACTCCTGCTCCAATGGTGTTTGAGTCGTTGGGCAAGAAAAAAACTGCTGTGCCAGCACCAAGGAGGCAGCCTGGGGCTGTCAGGCAAAAGTCACAGAACATCTCCATGTCCAAGGGCTGCTCCCGCATCCCAGATGTGACAGGCTGTCCCACCACCCCTGTCGCACTGCGTGGTCACCCTCTCCTGATGCTACAGCATCTGGAGCCCCCTGGGGCCCTCGGGCGTCCCAGTGCCATCTCTCCCTGTCCTGGGCAGATTATGAGGGACATGGCTGAGTGGGGTTAGGAGGACCCTGTGCCAGGTTTCACTGGGCCCACCTGTTGTCATGATGGGGACTCACAGTGCCTCATTTCAGCCTTCACATCCCCAGCCTAAAAACAAGGGGTTCATGGACTTGAACCCTCATCTCTACCTTTCTAACCACCCACAGCCAATTTCCCACCATGAGCACAGCCTTGTCTGGTTTCCTTGCAGGTAGCAAAGATTGCTCCACTCCACGTGCAAGAGTTTCTCCAGGCTCTGAACACAGAAAACTGACACAAACACGGGCTGGAACAAGGCGTCCGGTGCAGCACCAGCGCCTCTGGATCCCAGAGCTGGCAGAGTGCACCCTGCAGAGGCAACGACAGAATCTCCTACCTGGCAAGGTGGGCAGGGCACTTGCGGAGCCAGCCAGGGAGCACGTCCTCAGCAACTCCCAGCCTTGACTCTTAACACTGTCACCTTTTTACAAAAGAAAAAAGGAAGTAGCCCAGAGAGGGCTGGCTTGCCCAAAGTTTGTTTCGTCATTCATTCATTTATCAAGGTTTATTGAGTGTCTGCCCAGTGCCAGGCCCTGCAGGCCCTGGGGACACCGAGGGCGCTGTGTTGACCCGACTCTGCCAGCAGGAAGCTCACCTGTATTAAGGGAGGCAGAAGTGATTCCAACAATCCGTTATCAAGTGGGCACATCACCACGCGAGCTTGGAGGGGAGGAGGGGAATTCTGGGGGAGCATCCAGCAAAGAAAGCTGATGGGGGATCAGAGGTGCTTTGCCCAAGGAAACGACCCCTGGAGGGAGAGCTGAAGCACGTGTGGGGTGACCAGGTGCAGGCGAGCCTTCCAGACTGAGGAATGGGGTGAGGACGGCTGTGGGGCATTTGAGGCCAGAGGAGAGCCAGGTGGGCTCTTGGGTGATGCTCTAACGGTTAACTAATGTTTACTATTTCTTTGTGAACAGCTTAGTGGTGAATAAAACCATTTTATAACGCAGGTTACAAAACAGAGGCTTGTTGTTTGTCAGGAAAGAATGGCAAAATCTTGGCACGAGGCCATGGATCAAAACTCGTGCTCAAAATGAAAAAATACCTAGGCTCACCTGTCTGGAGGAATGGAGGCAAGGCCTGCCCTTCTCGGCCCATCTCCTGGCTGGAACGCCCTCCAATCTTCCAGGGGAGGCAGCAGTCCGTGCAGAGGGGATCTATAGGGGTTTTTTGAGGGCAGTTGGAAAGGCTCCCCTGCCCCCCAAATCTCCACCCCAGTCCAGCTCACCTCCCAAGAGCCCAGGCTAGATGGGACACCACTGTGGGATAGTCACAGCTGGCCAGAGCAGGTCTTTGCCAGGGCTCCATAACACGGTACTCTACGGTTTATACAGCCCCTTCACATGCAACCCTAAGGCAGACAGGGATTATGGCCCCATTTTACAGGCCAGGAAACTGAGACTCAGTGAGGGGGAGTGCCTCAGCCAAAAGCTCAGTGTCCAATAGCAGCACCCAGGTTTGCTGTCAGTGGGCAGAAATGCCTGCCCTGCATTTCTGGGGAAGAGAGGGACAGTGTGGCAGGGGACCCCCGCCAGGCAGGGCCAGCCTCGGGCAGGGGGCCCACAGTGGACAGAGCGAGGCACTGGGTTCCTGGGATTGGGGAAGGGCCCAGAGTCGGGAGAAAACTGCTCAGATATTTGTGCCTCTCAGTGGGATGTGACAGTGCCAGCTCCCCTCCACAACTACTGTGTGCCGGGCCTGAGCTGAGGAGAGTGAGGCTCAGGGTGGGAAGTGACTTGTCATGTCACACAACATAAAGAGGAGGCCGGAAGATGTGAACCCGGATCCATCTGTCCAGACAGTGCGGGAGCTTAATGAGCACACTTGGTGACTTCAGAGGAGGCCACTATGCCAGGCCTGAGCTGAGCGGCACTCAGGTGACCCATGGTGAGCTCCGCCTTCAGCCGCCAGGGGGCAGTGGCGGGCCAGCTGTTTCTTTGGACTGGGTTCACATGCTGGCTCTGCCACTTGCTGGCTTGCTGTCTAAATACCTCTGGACTCCATCTTCCTCCCCACCGCCACTGCCCTAGTCTGGCCTCTGTCATCTCTTGCTTGGATTATTAGAAAAGAGTCCTTGAGTCTCCCTGTGCCCATTCCCACCCGCTCCCATCCAGACTCCAGAGGACAGCCAGAAAAATCTTTCAGAAATGAAAATCTGGTCACATGACTCCCTTCATAAGCCCTTCACTGGCTCCCCATTTCCCCCTAGGAAAGATCGGTCTCAATGGTGGCTTACAAGGTCCTCTGTGACCTGGCCACAACACTCCCTTTCCAGCTTCACCCAACGACCTGAATTCACCAATTCATGAGCTCCTTCCTGCCTCCTTGCTCATGCCATACCCTCAGCCTAGGACTGCCCCCCCAACCTTGTTCTGTGAACCCTCAAGGCCCCTAGAGCCCTCTTCATGAAGGCCTTCCCTAGGCCCCTTCCCCACCCAGCCCCTAGCAGAGTCAGGGTACCTTCTCTACGCTCTCGGAGCAATGGGACCAGTGCTCATCATGCAATTCAGTCATTGTCTGCCTCCTATTCACCCAGCCACCAGTCCAAGCTGCGCTCCCCAGACGATGAGTAAAGCATTGTAAAAAAGTAATAGGTACCATTTACTGAGCATGTATGTAGGCCTGCTGCCCCTATGCATCTTATTTAATCTTCATGGCACCCTTGGGAAATAAATACAGTCATCTCCATTCTACAGGGGAGGAAAGTAAGACTCGGAGACAGCCATCTGCTCAGTGGTGGCACCAGGACTGCAATTCAGAGTGTCAGACTCCAGAGCCATGTGTCTCCCTCACCCGTCCACCCCAGAGGTTGGGTCATACCAGGAGCACTGCCAAAGGGCACAGTCTGGCATGACTCAGCACATGGAGAGACCTAAGTAGAGGGTTGGGCGGGACAGCCACAGAACAGAGGAGTAGGAACCAGAAAGAATGGACTCACTTAGCTGTGCCCTCATCCTGGAGCTGTAGGCAGGCTGGGAGCCAGTCCAAAGATAACTAAAAAGCCAACACCATTGATCACTTACCGTGTGCCAGGCAGTGGGTGACGTACCTTACTAGCCTCTTCTAACCATCTCAGTAACCCTATAAGAAGAGGAGGTTATTAGCTCCAATTTACAATTGAGAAAACAGACTCAAGATCGCACAGCACATTGAGGTGAAGCCAGGATTCAAACGCAGGTACCCAGGCCTACGTTTCAGCACCATACATTTCTGAACTACGTGGGATTATTTGCTCAAGGTTGGGAGAGAAATTATGGCTGCTTGAGCAGTTCATTTCTGGTCACCCCCGGACTCAGCCTGCCCCACAGTAGTCTTCAGCACTCTGGGTTCCCCAAGGATGGCCATGAAAGCAGAGACCAATTTGGCATGAAGAACTTGGGACACTCCATGCCCTTAGGATGACCCCAGGTATTATGAGGAGGGATGTGCCAGCTCCAGCCCTGGACAGCCTGTAAGCTCCTCCACTTTGCAGCCTCCTTCACTATCCTCCCCCATGCTCCTATCACCGCAGCAACCCATTCCTATGGTAAGCAGCACGTGAGGGAAGGAAGGGAAGAGCCTGTGAACTTGACCAGGCGCTTTGTCACCAGCAGAGTTTTGTGGGGTCTCCTCCAGCGAGAGTTTTGATTTCTTGCTGGCTCTTGGTACTCCACGGCACAGACATCAGAAGGAGCAGTATCATCAACATCATCGTCATCATTATCATACTTAATTTTCTGATCGCAAAGGGAGATGAAACTAAACAATGAAGAACACACACCGGGGGGAGAAAACTATTAGAGCTAACAAACAATTTCAGCAACGTTACGGGATATACAGGATACAAGAGTAATATACAAAAATCAGTTGAATTTCTATACAGTAACCATGAACACTCCAAAAATGAAATTAAGAAAACAATTTCATTTACAATAGCATTAAAAAGATTAAAATACTCAGGAATAACTTTAACTAAAGGAGTGCAAGACTTGTACACTGAAAACCACAAAATATTGTTGAAAGAAATTAAAGAAGACTTAAATAAATGAAAATACACCTATGTTCATGTTTTGGAAGACCCAATATTGTTAAGATGGGAACATTCCCCAGAGCAATCTACAGATTCAGTGCAATCCCTACCAAAATCCCAACTGCCTTTTTTGCAGAAATGGACAAGCTGATCCCAAAGTTCATGCAGAAATGCAAGGGACTCATAACAGCCAAGACAACCTGGAAAAAGTAGAATGAAGTTGGGGAGAACTCACACGTCCCAATTTCAAAATTTAATACAAAGCTACAGTAATCAAAGCAGTGTGGTGCTGGCATAATGACAGACATACATATCAATGAAATAGAATTGAGAGTCCAAAAACATACTCATACATCTAGGGTCAAACGATTCCCAGCAAGGGTGCAAAGAACATTTAATGGGGAAAGAACAATCTCTTCAACAAATAGTGCTGGGACAACTGGCTATCTATCTACAAATCAATGAAGTTGGACCCTTACATCACATCATATGCAAAACTTAACTAAAAATTGGTCAAACCCACATCTAACATCATATTCAACGGTGAAAGACTGAGAGGTTTTCCTCTAAACTCAGGAACACGATGAGGATGCCCTCTTTTGTCACGTCTATTCAACATAGTATTGGAAGTTCCAGCCAGAGCAATTAGTCAAGAAAAAGAGTAATAAAATGCATCCAAATTGGAAAGGAAGTAGTAAAATTATCTCTGTTCAGAGATGTAATGATCTTAAATGTAGAAAGCCCTAAAGATTCTACCAAACAAAGTTAGAATTAATGAATTCAGCAAAGTTGCAGAAAACAAAATCAACACACAAAAATCACCTGCATTTCTACACAGTAACAAAAATGAACAATCTGAAAAGGAAATTAAGAAAATAATTCCATTTACAATACCATCAAAAAATATTTAGGAATAAACTTAACCAAGGATGCAAAAGACTTGTAAAACATCTTTTCACAAGTCTGCAAAACTACAAACTACAAAACGTAGCTGAAAGAAATTAAAGAAGACATAAATAATTGGAAAGAAATTCCATGTTCAAGGATTGGAAGATGTAATATTGTTAGGCTGTCAATACCACCCAACAATATCTACAGATTCAATGTATTTTCTAACAAAATCCCAATGACTTTTATGTGGAAATAGAAAAAACCATCTTAAAATTTATGTGAAATCTCAAGGGATCTCAAATAGCCAAAACAATCTTGAAAAAGAAGAACAAAGTTGGAGGTCTCACAGTATCTATTGATAGATGAATGGATAAACAAAATGTGGTGTATATGTATATAATGGAATATTATTCAATCTTAAAAAGAAATGAAATTCTGATATGTGCTACAACATGGATGAACCCTGAAGACATTAAACCAAGTAAAATAAGCCAGACACAAATGGACAAATACTGTATGATTCCACTTATATAAGGTACCTAGAGTAGTCGAATTCATAAAGACAGAAAGCAGAACGGTGGTTGCCAGGGCCGGGGGAGGCGGAATGGGGAGTTTGTGTTTAATGGTACCGAGTTTCAGTTGTGGAAGATGAAAAAGTTCTGGAGATGTTTGGTGGTGATGGTTGCATAACAATGTGAATGTACTCAATGCCACTGAACTACATCGCTCTTAAAAATGGTTGAAATGGTAAATTTTGTTAAATATATTTTACCACAATAAAAAAAGTTAGATAAACAAACAAAAAAAGGATCAAAGACCTTAATATAAGAGTTAAAACCTTATATAAAATTCTTAGAAGAAAACATGGAGGTAAATCTTCATGACCTTGGATTTGGCAATGCTTTCTTAGAAATGACACCAAAAGCACAAGCAACAAAAGAAAAAGTAGATAAGTCAGACTTCATCAAAATTTAGAACTTTTGTGCATCAAAGGACACTAAAGAAAGTGAAAAGACAACCCACAGAATGGAAGAAAATATTTGCAAATTGTATAGTATCTGATAAGGGATTAACATCCAGAACATATAAAGAATTCTTACAGGTAACAATAAAAAGACAAAGAACCCAATTTAGAATTGAGTAGACATTTAAAATTTGAATAGACATTTCTCCACAGAAGATAGACAAATAGCCAATATGCACATGAAAAGATGTTTAACATCTTTAGCCATTAGAGAAATGCAATTCAAAACTGCAATGAGATACCACTTGACATCCACTAGGATGGCTATAATAATAAAAAAAAGGAAACAAGAAATAAATGTTGGTGAGGGTGTGAAGAAATTGGAACCCTCACACATAGCTAGCGGGAATGTAAAATGATGCAGCCAAGGAAAACAGTTTGGCGGTGCCTCAAAAGGTTAAATGTAGAATTACTATGTGATCCAGCAATCCCACTCCTAAGGATATACCCAAGAGAATTGAAAACATGTTTCCACAAAATCTTGTACAAAAAATGTTCATAGCACAGACATTTTTCCAAAGAAGATATACAGGTGGCCAACAGGCACATGAAAAGGTGTTCAACATCATCAGTTGTTAGGGGAATGCAAACCAAAACTGCAATAAGATACCACCTCACACCCATCAGAATGGCTATAATTAACAAGACAAGAAATAGCAAGAGTTGGAGAGGACGTGCAGAAAAGGGAACCCTCATATACTGCTGTGGGAATGCAAACTGGTGCAGCCACTATGGAAAACAACATGGAGATTCCTCAAAAAATAAAAATACCATATGACCCAGCTAACCCACTACTGGGTATTTATCTGAAGAGCACAAAATCAACAATTAAAAGAGATTTATGCATCCCTATCTTCATCACAGCATTATTCACAATAGCCAAGATGTGGAAGCAACCCAAGTGCCCGTCAATGGATGAATGGATAAAGAAGATGTGGTATATATATATACAATGGAATACTACTCAGCCATAAAAAAGATAGAATTGTGCCATTTGTGGCACCATCGATGGACCTTGAGGGTATTATGCTAAGCGAAATAAGTCAGACAGAGAAAGAGAAATAGCCTACAATTTCACTCATATGTGGAAGCTAAACAAACACACACATGGATAAGGAGAACAGATTAGTGGTTACCAGAGGAGAAGAGAGTGGGGGGAGGGCAAAAGGGGTAAAGGGGCACATACGTATGGTGACAGATAAAAACTAGACTATTGGTGGTGAACATGATGCAGTCTATACAGAAACTGAAACATAAGAATGTACACCTGAAATTTACACAATGTTATAAGCCAATATGACCTCAATAAAATAATTTAAAAAAAAATATGTACCAAGCAATCAAGAACACCATCTTGTCATTGACTTAGGGATAACTAGATACAGTTTTCAGTTGAAAGGATATTTTGCTTTATTAAAATCTTAATTATTAAAAAAAAATGTTCAGGAGCCCACCCTGATGGCCTAGCAGTTAAAGTTTGCGTGCTCCACTTCAGTGGCCCGGGTTCAGTTCCTGGGCGCAGAACCACACTGCTTGTCTCCAGTTGCCATGCTGTGGCAGTAGCTCACACAGAAGAACTAGAAGAATTTACAACTATACACAACTGTGTACTGGGGCTTTAGGGGGGAAAAAAAGGAAGAAAAAGGAGGAAAGTTGGCAACAGATGTTAGCTTAGGGTGAATCTTCCCCTGCAAAAAAAAAAAAAAATGTTCATAGCAGCATGATTCATAATAGCCAAAAAGTGGAAACACCAAATGTCCATCAACTGATGAATGGATAAACAAAACATAATATGTCCATACAAAATAATATTATTCAGCTATAAAAAAGAATGAAGTATGGACACACTACAACATGGATGGACCTTGAAAACATGCTGAGTGAAAGAAGCCCGTCACAAAGACCACACACCCACTGTATGATTCTCTTCATATGAAATATCCAGAATAAGGAAATCACAAGAAATGAGGGGAGACTGCTAATGGGTACAAGGAATTTGGGGGACAACGAAAATGTTCTGCAATTAGATGGTGGTGATGGTTGCACAACCTTGTGAATATACTAAAAATCACTGAATTGTACACCTTAAGAATGGTGAATTTATGGTATGTGAATTATATCACACTTGAAAAATATTTTTTTATTTTCAAAAAGGAGAGGAAACTGCCCAAGAGTAAAGATGGAAGCTAGACTGTCCCGGGGTGCTGCCCAGAGCACCACTGGGATTCTGGTGAGGCACCCCCAATTCCCTCTCCATCTCCCCTTGTTAGGCCACCCCATCTCACCTTACTGTGGTCTGCCCCCGCCCTTGTGTCTTCCCAGCAACGCTCACCCCATGGGGAGGTTCCTCCTGGGCCCCTCTGTACTCACCCGACTGGTTCTGGTAGGACCCATCCAGAGGAGGTGGACAGGAATGTGCCCGGCTTGGGGCCAGAGGGGCAGCCCTTTCACATTTCCTACTAACGGTCTAGAAGGAGGGGTTCCAGGGTGTGACGCAGGCGGCCCTGTTTACCCCCCTGAAGTTGTTTGCTTATGCCCTGGTTGTTGCCATGGTCCCCTGAGAGCTTGGCAAACTAGGAGACAAGCAGTCTGAGGACTTACTTGAAGAAGATGTGTGCTGTGGGTGGGGCTGGGGGTTCCACTTTGCCAGGGCCTTCGTTTCAAAGGAGGGAAGTTAATTCTGCTGGCCTCAAGACACCCTGCAGCCCAAGGGAAGTGGGTCCGGGCTTCCTAACGCACGATGATCATTTAGACCATTTATTCAGCACTTACTACATCCCAGGCACAATGTGAGGCCCTCCGAGAGAAGTCAGCGCTGGGATGTGGTTCTGGCGCAGGTTCCGGATGGGCCTGGGTTCAAGTCCTGCCTCCCCATTTCCTGGCTGTGTGACCTCAGAAAAGTTTCTCAAACTCTTTGACTTTCCATTTCTTTGACTGTAAGATGGGGCTACCTCTACCTACTTCCAAAAGGTTTGATAATGAAGTAAGGCTCTAGCACAGAGGAAATGCTCAACAGATGGGGGACTGTGAGCTCCGTGCAGGAGGGGACCTAATCCATCTTGTTTACTGTACTAGCCACACTCCCTCCGTGCACTTTTCACTGGCCCACCTCCACACCTTCGCCCATGCCATCCCCTCTGCTTGGGGTGCCATTTCCTCCACTAATTGACATCCTCTTTTTCTTGAAGGTCTGGCTCAAATGCCACCTGCGTCCCATTGGGGTCACTTCAGTGCCTTGGGCCTCTCCCTGATTACGGTGGAAGCTCCCAGAGCGGAGACCGTGGGATAGCCCAACCATGCAACAGCAATTACATGGGCTTACCTGCGGATTGGATACTTAACTTCTCTATACCTTAGTTTGCTTGTCTGTAAAATGGGCTTAATGATGGTACCCACCCCACAGGGGTGTTCTGAGGTTTAAATGAGGTAATGCACTTAGAATGGGACCTGGCATGTAATAACCCTTCAGTAAACGTAGTAGACTTGTTCAATACGGTAGACACATGAGGCAATTTAAAGTATGAATAATCAAAATTCAATTAAAGTAAAACTTGAGTTCCTCAGTCTCACCAACCACATTTCATATGTGATTAGTGGCTATCAAATATGTCCAACAGGACAGCCCAGATACAGAACATTTCCATCATCGCAGCAAGTTCTATTGGACGGCGCTATAGACGATGATATGTGCGCACAGTAGCCGCTCTGTGCCTGTTTGTGGTCTGTCAGGAAAAGTGCTTAGGGGTGTCTCTGAAGGCCCACAGCTCCTGGGAGGACCCCCAACCCCTCCCCCTGTCCCTCCCTGCCCAGCCTGTGATGTCTTCGGAAGTAGCTGGGGTGCCTCACATCAGAGGGATTAGGGCGAGAAAGGAGACTGGTGAGAAACGAGCAGGATTAGCGGCTAATGAGAGGGCCATGGAGGAACCCAATCTCCACATACCACCAGCCTGGCGGGAAGTGGGTGTGGATGGCAGCCGGGCCTTTGTAGAAAGAGGCCAGAATGTGAAGTGGGGCGGGACTGGGATGTGGAGAGTTACCTAACCGCTCCTGAGTGCCCGCGGCAGGCGCCCCAGGCGGAGGTAGAGGGCTAAAGATGGCCCCCCCTCCTCCTTCTGGACCCGATTCTATCAGGAGTGCAGAGCAAGGAAAGTGACAGCACTAATGCAGATCAGCAAGCCTAAAGAGGTCCCAAGATAGCCTAGGGAGGAGACCCAGGATTCCCTAGGGGTAGGGGACCTGGGAGAGCCCGGGGCAGAGTGGTTTGGGCTAGCCCAGCTGTTGGGGCCGAGGCTAACCCAAGGGTAGTTTCAGGCCGGGTGGACCTGCTCAAGGCCTAGAAGATGTGGCTGCATGGCTGTGCTGTGTTCTAGAGCAGATGCGTTCCTGGTTTCTTTACAGACAATCATTGACAGCGTGGCCTCTGCCTTCTCAGAGTTTCTGAGAACTGGAGGAGAATAATCCCTTAGACACGCTGACCTGAACAATCTACACATCTCATTAGATCTTCCTCCGACCTCGTAAGGAGGACAGGGCAAACATTGATGCCCCATTCTATAAATGAGACGAGTGACACTCCGAGACATCATCTTAAAAGAGAGGTCTTACGGGGGAGTCGGGAGCAGGGCTGAGCCCCGTAGGCACGTCTAATGGTGGAACATCAGGCAACATGACAGAAATCAAAGGACGGGGGAACCTTCTGGGTTCTCTCATCACCTCACATAGACGGTGGATGCCCCTCACTGATCAGGTGTTTAAAATTTCAGGAAACGCCCTCACCACTCCAAGGCCATCAGCATCCCCTGCCTCTCCCTTCGGGCCCAGGGGATGCAGGATCCTGGACAAGGCCCCTCGCGTCCTCATGACCTTGGTGATGGGAAGGGGGCCACAGGGAGATGATGCTCAGCCCTTCCCCACGTTGAAGGTGGAGGGCCAGCAATGCAAGGTAGAATTTGAAAGACAGGAAAGGTAGCGTTGGCCCTGTGGAAGAAACAGACCTTCGGCAAGGACAGCTTTTGAGTTCTGTTTTTCTGCCCCAGCCTGTCTCTTCTTGAGTAAGGACACTTGTTGCAAAAGGACGTGAGCCTCCCACCCGACAAAGTGAATGAACTGTTTACTAGACTGACCAGTCGCGGACTCCTACCTGTCAGGGCAGGGGGGGTACCTTTGAAGAACCGTAGGTGTGGGGTCTCTTCATTAGTGAGATGGGGAGACTGAAGCTCAGAGAGAAAGGGTGCCTGCAGGGAGCAGTCCTTACTTACCCTGAAGTCCCCCCTTCTCTGGAGGCCTGGGAGCACTGATGGGGATTCTACAGGCACTCAGTCTGGGCTCCCAGGCCATGGGAGGCCAGCCTCATTCCCTCCCAGCCTCTGGCGGCATGCCCTTCCGTGCCCACTTGCCCTCCAGACCTGTGCCAGAGCCAAACACGGGACCTCACTTAATCCCCATTATGTAACGTGCAATCCAACAGTTAGCCAAGGAGGAGGCACCTGAAGCCACGCCCAGGAGTAGGGGCAAAAGGCCCCGGCTAGGTCAGAGCTACAGACCAGGCTTGGCCTCTGCCTGCAGCGGCCCCCACTCCTCCAGCCTCACCCAGCGCCATGAGCGGCCGAGTCGGAGACCTGAGCCCCAAGCAGGCAGAGACCCTGGCCAAGGTGAGAGCCTGTCCCCTGGAGCCCCCGGCAGAGGGGGGGGTGGTGGCGGGAACCCTACCCCACTCCATTGGCTCAGTGTGTCCTTGACACTGTCTCTTTGGTATCACTTCTCCCAGATGTCAGGTCCCACAGTGCCCAGCGACATCAGCCCTGTCCAGGGCAAGGGTTGAGGGACACAGCACCACTTCCAGGCAATAGTGTGGGTGCCAGATCAAGCCTGCCTCCTTCTCATCCAGGAGCCACACCCAGAAAGCTTTATCTGACAGCCAGCCCCTCCCCACTCCCTCCCAGGCTCCTTAGGTGGGAGCTGAAGGATGCTGATGGTCTGCCCTCTGACTCTGTTCCCCCTCCCTCCCCGGGACCCTGAAAGATGAGCTGTCTGTAAGAGCAGGGTATGTTGTCATCCACACAGTCAATGGGGAAGAGGACACGTAATCATTAACTATGTTTTTGTAGAAAATGGGATAAAAAATGGCAGAAGCCTTGGTAGGCTAACACATGGAAAGAACTAAGAATACATCCATACTCCAAGCCGCTTACCCATTCACCCACCCATTTATCCTTTCTTCCATCCATCCTCCCACCCCTACCCACCCATGTATCCTCTCTTCTTCTATCCATTCACCCACCCATCTCTCCTTCTGTCCATCCACCCATTCATTGATTTCTCCTTCTCTTTTTTTTCCATCTATCTACCCACTCATTCATCCTTCCATTCATCCAACCATTCTTCTTACTATCCGTTTACTCACCCATCTATCCTTCCTTCCATTCACCTACCCATCCATCCACCTACCCATCCGATGATCTATATCTCCTTCTATCCATCTGCCCACCCATCCTTTCGTCACTGTGGGCCAGTCTGCATGTGGGAGAGAAGGGAGGATGATGAAAACAATCATTGAGACTGGGGGCCAAGGGTCAGTGTGAAAACCACTTTAACCAGCATCTCTCTTCCCAGTTCCGAGAAAATGTCCAGGACGTGTTGCCTGCCCTGCCCAACCCTGATGACTACTTCCTTCTGCGCTGGCTCCGAGGTGAGGGCAGAGGTAGGGGAGGTCAGGGTGAGGGGTCAGCGAGAGGGGCCTGGTCCCAACTGCTCCAGAACAACCCGTGGCTCTCAGGATCTGACCACATCATCTTGCTTCATGTGTTCAGGTCCAAGAGAGGGGAGGGGGCAGGGAAGGAAGGTCCCACCCAGGCCCCAAGTGCCCTCTGTAGTCCCCTCTGCCCAGGATCAGGACAAGGCAACTGCAAGACAGCCTCTTTCCCCCTCACACCTTTCTTCCGTCTTCCCGCAGCTCGGAATTTCGACCTGCAGAAATCGGAGGCTATGCTCCGCAAGGTGAGACCCATCCCCCCTGGAGATTTGGTGAGGGGCTTTGTGGGGGGCAATCCATGTCTCGAGCCCCTACCTCCATCCCCTCCTCAGGGGTGGTGCGAGCCCAGTGGGGCCTTACTACTACTCATCTCCCTTTCAGTACATGGAGTTCCGGAAGAACATGGACATTGACCACATCCTTGATTGGCAGCCCCCGGAGGTGAGCCAACACTCCCACACACCCCAGTCCTTTACAGACATACCTCCGAAGCAGCCTCTGGATCCCTGGGGTCCCTGAGGGAAAGGCAGCGAGCCTGAGCGGCCTGTGGACTCCCCTGGGCCCACAGGCACCTCTCCTGTAACAATTACGAATATTTTGGGGGGGCTTATGAAGTCCAAGCCTAAGTTAAGACTTGACCTGCCTGAGTTCATTTAATCATTAAGAGGTGGGTACTATTGTCCCCATTTTACAGGTGAGAACACTGAGGCCCAGCAAAGGCTAAGCAGCTTACCCAAAGTCCCACAGCCCCAGGGTGGAGCTGGGATTCAACCTCAGGCCTGTCTATCCCCTGAACCTGGGCTCTTAGCTTGTTCCTCTGAGCCTCACCCCAGGGCCTTGCTCAAAGCATCCCATCTGGGTGGGAAAGAAACTTAGTCCACCAAGGGGTTAGGAACAACAGTCCCACCACTGGCATCTTAGCAAAGCAATGGTCATAATTTCCTTTGTGGACCCTGAGCTCTGGGCCAGACACTGTGCTTTGCCCACATCATCTTGGGGAATTTCTCCAATAGTCCCGTGAGGGAGGGATTATCCAAACCATTTTACAGAAAAGGAGGGGGAATGGGGCTCAGAAAGGTGGCTTCACTTGCTCAAGGATGCACAGCAGGAAAGCAGCAGTGTCTGTATTTGAACCAGGTCTGTTGACCTTCAGCATCCATGTTTTCCATCACTAAGCATCTCTACAGAGAGGGACGTGGGGGACATTGGGGGCAGGACTAAAGAGCCCAGAGGCCTTGAGCCAGACTTTGAGGCCTGGCTTTGCTGTGTACTGCTGTGAGCAAGGCCTCCTCTGCAGGCCCCTCAGTTTTCTCAGCTGGACAATAGGGCCGCCCTCCTGGGGAGGGACAGTGCTTGTACTGTGGTGTGTGTGGGCATGGGCCACCCAGGTCAGCCTGGTGGGATCTCCAGGGAGACGCATGATGCCAAGTTCCGTGTGTCTTTCCACACCCAGGTGATCCAGAAGTACATGCCTGGCGGCCTGTGTGGCTATGACCGTGACGGCTGCCCTGTGTGGTACGACATCATAGGGCCACTTGACCCCAAGGGCCTGCTCTTCTCGGTCACCAAGCAGGACCTGCTCAAGACCAAGATGAGGGACTGCGAGCGCATCCTGCACGAGTGTGACCTGCAGACAGAGCGGGTGAGGCCCAGGCTGAGCGAGGTGGGCGGCCGGGGGCGGATGAGGCTGCCAGGCGACATGGTCCCAGGAACACACCTGTGCTCTCTACTGCCACAGTCAGAGGTTCTGGGGTCATACACCAGCTCCGCCACTTCCCACCTGTGCAACCTTGGAAAGTCACCTTACCTCTCTGAGTCTGTCTCCTCACCCACAAAACAGGGATAATAATAAATAATGGTTGCAAAGTTTAAATGAGATAATGCAAGTCTATGGCCCAGCACACAGGGCCTGATACATATTTCTCACCAGTGTTAATTATTGTTATTGTTATAACAACTCTCATATTGTTATGCTCCTGCTGTTCCTTCTGTCTGGGTAACCCTACCCCCAGCACACACACCTACCTCCCACACTTCCCTTGGCTCTCTCCTATCTGTCATTCAGGTCTCAAACTTAGATGTCACCTTCTCTGGGACCCCCGTCTGGGTTAATGTGTGTTCCCACAGCTCCTGTGCTGCCCCTTTGCAGCACTCCTCTCGGGACTGCGGGGACCTTGTGGCTTGTCAGTCTCCCCAGCCAGACTGTGAAGTCTTTGAGGACAAGAACTGTGGATTATTGAGCATTCCATGTTATGCTCCTAGTGTCTGGCATAAAATAGGTGCTTAATAAATATCAATTGGACAAATGGAGGGATAAATGGATGAATGAATGGATGAGTGAAGTGATGAATGGGTGGGTCAATTAATGGATAGATGGATGGATGGATGATGAATGGATAATGGGTGATGGATGGATCGTGGATGGTTGTTGTTAGTGCCATCAAGTTGATTCCAACTCCGACAGCAGAGTGGAACCCTGCCCAGTCTTTTTGGGCCATCCTCTCACCTTCCAGCGCTATATCAGACCATGCTCCACTGCTATTCATAGGGTTTTCATGGTTCGGAAGTGGGTGGCCAGGTCCTTCTTCCTAGTCTAAGTCTGGAAGCTCCACTGAAACCTGTCCACCATGAGTGACCCTGCTGGTGTTTGAAATACGGGTGGCATAGCTTTCAGCATCACAGCAACACACAGCCACCACAGTATGACAACTGACAGACAAGTGGTGTGGTTCCCTGACCAGGAAACGAACTCAGGCTGTGGCGGTGAGAGCGCCGAATCTTAACCACTAGACCACCAGGGCTGGCTATGGTGGATGGATGGGTGGGTAGAAGCATTCACCGTTTGGTCCGCTCATTTCCCTGAGGACAGTGTAGGGGGTGGGAGAAGCCCTGAGGGGTCATGTGTTACGGCCCCCATGTCCCAAGTTCTGATCCTTGCTCTCATCCTCACAGCTGGGGAGGAAGATTGAGACCATCGTGATGATATTTGACTGCGAGGGCCTGGGACTGAAGCACTTCTGGAAACCTGTGGTGGAAGTATACCAGGAGGTGAGGAGAAGGCCCCTGGTGCCCCCTGCTTGCTTTAAAGACTAGCTTGGCCTGCTGTCACCTGGCTGCTCATTCAGAGCCAAGATCTGGTAAAAGGTGGTGGCCTTCCCAGGCCCCATCACTGCAACTCAAGACCCAAAGATATGTTTTCTGGAAGATTCACAGAACAGGCCTCAGGGACAACACTACTGAGATCATAGGGGCCAGCTTCCACCAAACCCTTCCCAGCCCTGTTGTCTCCAGCTCTGTGACTCTGGCAAGTCACTTCCCCCCTCCGTGCTTTGGTTTCATCATCTACAAAATGGGGATGCTGATAGTCTGTATTTAAAAGCAATGTAGAGCTAATTCAGTGAGCTGGTATGTCAAGTGCATACACAGTGCTTAGCAAATAGTGAAGATTTAATAAACAGCAGTCATTATTATTACTATACCATCATTAGTATGACATTTACTCTAAAAATGATTATTATTATGTACTTATTATTAGGGTGTGGTTGCAATAGTCTAAGGTGAGAAGGTGCCCTCCAGGGAGACCAGGAGGTGATGGAAAGAAGGGAAACACTCCACAGCCCTCTGAACCCTGCAGAGGGGAGATTGCAAAGGCGATGGGGGTTGCAGAAGGTGAGGTGTGGGCTCTGACAGGGTCTTTCTTGGTTCCACAGTTCTTTGGCCTCCTTGAAGAGAATTATCCAGAGACCCTGAAGTTCATGCTCATTGTGAAAGGTGTGTGGCAAGTGACTTCACTTCTCTGTGCCTGTTTCCATATCTGGACCCTGGGGACAATAATAGTGCCTTCTTCCCTGGGTAGCAGGGAGGCAGGTGGTTGCTCGGTTGCATGCAAATCACTTAGAGTGCCTGCAACAGAGTAAGTGCTCCGTAAATGGTGACTTCTGAGGTTGGCCTGACTGCAAGAGGAGGCAGCTCCAACCCCAGCTCTTCCAGGAACCCTCTTACTTCTTCGCCACATTGATCTCTCCCTCCTCAAACTGCCTCTGGCACTGGCGTCTGGTGCAGCCCAGTCTGGCCTTTCTTGTCTGCTGCCTCCCGAGGCCCACCAGTGTCTTGTATCTGTTCGTCCTGTTTTCCTTGCTGAGTTATCTGCTCCTTGAAGCCTAGACCTCTGATTCTCCACTTCTGTTGTATCTCTCACAGGCCTGGGGCCGTGTGGGTGCTCAATGGGTATTTGGGTGGCTGTCGTTTGGGTGAGTGGGTAGGTGAATGAAAGGATGCATGTATGTTTGATGGTTGGCTGGTTGATTGGTTGGTTGGTTGATTCGTTGTTTGGTTGGTTGTCTAATTGACTGGCCAGTAGTTGGCTGTCTAGTTGACTGACTGGTGGTTGGTGGGATAATTGGTTCGTTTGTCGGATAGTTGTTAGCTTGATTGACTGATTGAGTGACTAGCTGGCATTTTGGTTGGTTGGGTGGGTGAGTGGCTAGTTGGCAGATTGGTTAGTTGGCTGGCTGGTTTGTTGTTTGGCTGAATCTTGGACAGTTGACTGCTGATTGTTGGAATGGTTGGATGGTTAGTTGTTTGAGTGGTTGACTGGCTAGAGAGGGCAGCTGGTTGGGCAGTTGGCTGGTTGTTTAATTGATTGACTGGTTTGCTGATTGGCTAATGTGTTGATTGGTTGTTGGACTATTTGGTAGGTTGGCTAATTGGTTGGTAGGCTGATTGATGAGCTGGTTAGAAAGTGAATTGATTGGCTACTTGTTGGCTGGTTTGTCAGCTGTTTGATAGATTAGGTGATTGATTGGATTGTTGGTTAGTTGGCTGCTTGTTGGTTGGTTTACCAGTTGGTTGGATGGTTTGTCAGGTGCAAGGCATTGGAATTTGCCAAGATAATTCATGATTCCTCCATATTGCTGGCTATGACTTATGGAGAGAGTGGCCCAATGGAATTATTTTCTCCCCGTTATACTTTCTTGTTTCTCTCCAGCCACCAAACTGTTCCCTGTGGGCTACAACCTCATGAAGCCCTTCCTGAGTGAGGACACTCGCAGAAAAATTGTAGTCTTGGGAAGTAAGTAGTTCCAGCTCCATCCCCTGAGCTCTGTGCATGAGCCAAAGGAATGAGGTTGGTCCATCACCCCATCCAGAGATCCACACATCATCTAGAGTCAGAGGCTCCTTCTCAAAAGTGAGGTGGGTCTTACACTATAGAATATACCCAGTTACATGTGCCCTATTCCCTGCCATAGCTCTTTGGTGACTAAGGCCTCCACGTCTTCCTCTCTATCAATATCAGTTTGGTTGCTAGTCAACCTCTGAGCTATGGGCCTCAGTTTCCTTTCAACACTCATCACTTCAGCGCTTCTAAAAGCAATTTGGGCTGAGGAGGATGAGGAAGAAGAGCAGGAAGATGAGACAGGCTTCAGAGAAGGGAGGCTCAACAAGAAGGGACTGGATAAGTAAATAACAATGCATCCATTTGATGAATTATTGGACAGCCATGAAAAATGATTTGATGTCTTGGGAAATGTCATCAAGTTAAAAAAAAAAAAGGTAGATTATAAAGTGGTGTGAATAGTATGATCATATATATTGTAAAAACAAAAATATATTTCTAGAAGGAAATACAACAAAATGTTGATTTGTGGATGGCAAGAAATCAGGTGGTTTTTAATTTTATTTTTTGCATTTTTCTGTATTTTCTGTTTTTATAATAAGATGTATTACTTTTATGCGTAGGAAAAAGTGTTATTTTTTAAAATGATAGGGAAAGAGAAAGACAGAGAGAAGAGAAATAGTTCTTAAATTCAAACCAATGACCCTGAACTTGGAGGATAACTTCTCACAGGCAGAATGGTCAGATCATCAAAGCAGGAGATCTGGGGATCTAGGGGGTGAATCTCACAAATCCCTGCTTTCTCTCTTCCTGATACCTGAGTTTCCGCCTCTGCCCAATTCCACTGGGATAGGGAGCTGGGTGGATCACAGGGTAGCCCCCCAAATCCTAGAACCACATGGGTAACTGCCACACTGCAGGCCCAAGTCCAGGCCTCTGCCCCACTTGGTGGTGCATGATGCTCTGTGCATTTGGCCCTGGTGTGCCAGGCATTGTGGTCTTTATTTTTATCCCACTGGTGGCAAGGAATCTCCCATGGCCACAGCGGTAGCGAGGGGGATAGCCTGGATTGGTCACAGGGCTGAGGCCATGGTGACACCCCAGGACCTAGAACACTTAGAGCTTTGCATAGGGCATGAAGAACAGTCATGGCATTATGGTTGTGGTGATTAAGCAGTGGAGAGTGAGAAGGTCCTTTCGAAGGCCCAGGGCTCTCCATCCCCCACCAAGAGGTCTGACTTGGGTAGTGCACTTACACACTGTGTGGGCCCCCAACAAGGTCCTTGACCTCATCAGGCTTTAAGTCTCCTTGAGGGCCGGCCCCGTGGCTTAGCGGTTAAGTGCACGTGCTCCGCTGCTGGCGGCCCGGGTTCAGATCCCATGCACGCACCGACGTACCGCTTCTCTGGCCATGCTGAGGCCGCGTCCCACATACAGCAACTAGAAGGATGTGCAGCTATGACATACAACTGTCTGCTGGGGCTTTGGGGGAAATAATAAATAAACAAATAAAATTAAAGTCTCCTTGAGACAATTAGACAACTCTTATCTTCACTACTCATGACTAAGAGACCCTCAACAATGTGTGAACCCATCAGCCAGGGGAAACATATTTCCATAGCAACATGATGCTGGAAGATACTTCCTGCAGTCCGAGGCCTGGGAGGCTGTAGAATTGGCCCTAGCCGCCTAGCTCCCATAGGGCTTCTCCCCAACTCAAGTCCTCCTGGTGGGAATGGGGGGCTGATGGATCCCCTCCATGCCCGATAACCACCCTTCAACCCTCTGCCACAGACAACTGGAAGGAAGGTTTGCTGAAACTCATCAGTCCTGAGGAACTGCCTGCCCAGTTTGGGGGAACCTTGACTGACCCAGACGGGAACCCCAAATGTTTAACTAAGGTATGAAGAGCCTCAGGGCAGGGGAGGAGAGAGGAATAGGGCTGGGTTCCTTTCTCACCCACTAATTCATTCCACAAATGTCTGTAGAGACCCCTGTGAGCCACGTGTTGGGCTAGGCTGTCCCAGCCCTGCTCTCACCAGGCTCTCAGCAGCTGTGCAGTCAGACAAGGCTTGAGGACATTTCGATCCAGAGGGATGAGCTGGAAAGGGAAGTTCCCAGAGGAGGCCCTGACCCCAGCAGGAAGGTCAGGGAAGTCTCTGCAGGAGGTAGGGAGAACAGAATGAGCAGGGTAGTTCCAGGAGATGGTGGAAGCGTCCCAGGCAGGAGACCAGCATGAACAATGCAACGGCAGGAAGAGGAGAGCAAGCCCTTCCCGCTCTCTGCCTGCAGATCAACTACGGTGGGGAGATCCCCAAGTCCATGTACGTGCGGGACCAGGTGAAGACTCAGTATGAGCACTCCGTGCAGATCAGCCGCGGCTCCTCACACCAGGTGGAGTACGAGATCCTGTTCCCAGGTTGTGTCCTCAGGTAAGGGACAGGCCCCCCACCCACCCACCCACCCCTGGCTGGGCCCTAGCCCCTGGGGGACCAGTCAGACTGAGTAGCAACCTGCCCCCCTCCCCCTACACAGGTGGCAGTTCTCATCTGACGGTGCCGACATCGGCTTCGGGGTTTTCCTGAAGACCAAGATAGGGGAGCGGCAGCGGGCGGGGGAGATGACAGAGGTGCTGCCCAGCCAGCGCTACAACGCCCACATGGTACCCGAGGATGGGAGCCTCACCTGCGCGGAAGCTGGCATCTGTAAGTCTGCCCTGCTGGGCCCCGGCTCTGGAAGTCTAGAGCCACCTGTCTCACGGTTTAGAGGAGGAAACAGAGGGGCAGTGACCGCCTCCCGAGGACACACAGCATAGGTTAGTGCCATTCATTCATACAGTCCCTCCTTCAGTCCACACTCGCATGCACCTACTGTGCGCCAAGAGCCAGAGACATGCAGGCCCTGAGGGGTTAAGAGCACTCGGGCCACAGGACACAGGCAAGGGACAATAGGGCAGGTGCAACTTTCCCCAGGAGGAAACTGGGGCTCAGAGAAGTAAACCAACCTCTCCAGAGCCACACAGCTAAGCGTGGTGCCAGGGTCCTGCTTCAGCCTCGGGGTCACTGCATAACCCTGGACAAAAGTCTCACCAATCTGGACCCTAGGTTTGCTCACCTGTGAAGCAGAGGTTACAACCCCTGCCTCTCGGGGCAGAGGGCGGTTGTGAGGAGGCAGAGGGCATGTGCAGGCCTGGCCCAGCACCTTGCTTCATCCAAAGGGGCTGGGAGGCCTCTGACATTCCCAGCTGCCCCCCTACCACCCCATCATGCAAGTGTCCAGGTATGGAGACAATGGGATGCAGTGACCATTGTTCTCATTGCCAGTTGGTGCAACTAAAGCCAGGCTGGGCATGCACCAGGAGGAGGTCAGTGTCTGTTTACAGGCCCTGCTCAGGGGTGGCAGTTCCCATGGGGAAGGGATCAGGAGTGGTGGGAACTCGGCCCAGCTTGGCACACACAGCAGGTGGTAACACAGCCTGTCCTCTCCCGTGGCCGGGGCAGGGATGCAGGGAGTGTGCAGCCAGGCCCAGCTACAGTCTGTCCGTCTGTCTCCCAGATGTCCTGCGCTTTGACAACACCTACAGCTTTGTCCACGCCAAGAAGGTCAGCTTCACAGTGGAGGTGCTGCTCCCGGACGAGGGCATGCAGAAATACGACAAGGAGCTCACCCCTGTCTAGGCAGCAACCCTACTTCTCAGAGACCCCTGGCCCTCTGCTTTCTCTATATATATCCTACCTTCCCTCCCCACCCTGCCCCCCAAGAAATTGATCATTAGTCCTCTTGACTCTGACATTAGTGAGTAAAGAAAGAGCTGCCTCGGGGAAGACTCATATGCTGTGGTCAGATCAGGAAAGGTATGAGAGGCACAACCTTGGAGGATGCCCAGGTTGCACAAGAGGAAGAAGCAAGGGTAAAAGCTAGAGGTGGGTGTTACTGAAACCCAAGAAATAGGAAAATGCATCCCCTAGCCTTTGGCCTCACTGCTCCTAAGGCATTTGTGCGTGCTTTAGCTCCTTCCCTATCAGGTATGAGCCATTTGCGTTGGAGAGGCATCTAAAGTTTTTACTTCTACCCCTCATATAGTAGATGCTCAGTGTACACTTGAGAAGTTGAATGGAGGTAGGAAGCAGGTGAGTGATGGGTGTGCATGACAAGGAGGAGTCTACCCGGGGCAGATTTCAACACCTTGGACAGGGACAGGGCCGTGGAGGGGATAGATTCTCCTGGAGACCCAGATGATCCAGCTCCCAGATTTCTGGCAGTGGCTGCCCCCTAGGGAGGTAGGAGACGCCTACATAAGGCTTTGTCTGACTGGGAGCCCACAGCTTCCCTAACCCATCCCTCCTACCCTCAACCCCTTCCCTCGGAACCCACAGCTTATGTTTCAAGCAATTAAAGGAACTTTCCTGGAGGCAAACGAAGTCACATCTGGCTCTCGCTGCTGCCCGGCAATAATAATAAAACCCCACAGCAGTCATTCGGGGAGTGCTCTCTGTGTACACAAACGGTGCCAAGTGCTTTATGAGTTGAGCTCACTTCACTCTCACGCCTTCCCTGAGGCCAGTTGTCATGGCCACCATATGGATACGGAAACAAAGGCTCAGAGAGGTGAAGTCATTCACTCAACACCATACAGCAACTAGTGGCAGATCCAACACCCAGGGTTTTTTTGCTTTTTCTTTACTCCAGAGACATTGCTCTTAATTGCCCCATAATACCACCTCCTAAGACCCTACTTTTACAAGGAAGGAGAGAAGGAATTTCTTGTTTGTCCTAGATCTTCCAGTAGAAGTGTCCTGGATGTCACCCCCTCCAATCCCGGTTTGTGAGCAGAGGATGTGTTATGCCCACGGGGCAGCTGGAGCAATGGAGACCCACGATGCTTAAGGAAACTCACAGTAGAGCCGCCAGGGCTTGTGCTTCAGGGGCCAGCATCCTGTCCGCTGCTCACATGGCCTCTGGAAAGCCCTTGACACCACCACGACCCACGTGACTGGGGGAGACGCCAGGGCCCCGAGATGCTCCTGCTCCAAGTCAGGGACACGGAGACACTGGCTTGAGCCCCAGGTCCCAACACAACTCTTGCCAGGAGTAGCCAAATTACCTGGAGGATGTGTGTGGGTAAGAACCAAAGGGCTTGGCTGGTGCTACGAGAGGCTCCTTGGGAACAAGCTGAGGGCCAGGCCTGCTGGGGTGAGCACACCCGTGGGCAGAATAGGAGGCCTGACTTCAAGACTAATCAAGTAAACGTTCAGCAGTGGCTAGGGCTTTCCGTCTGCACTTATGGGTGCGGGATCTTATCTCCGTTTTATAGATGGGAATAAGCTCCTAAAAGGCAGGGGCCTTGTTTCCTTCAGCCCGCGGGTGGCAGAAATAGGACTAGAGCTAAAGCTGCCCTCCTCGCCACCTGCTCATTCCCACCGCTAATTCACACTACTGTAGCAACTTGCCAGAACAGGACAAGACGTCAACTCTCTGAGCTTGATGTTGGGGGGCGGGGGGGGAGGAGCGAGGAGAAGAAGAAAGGGTTGTCAGATTTAGAAGGAAAAAAAGCAATATTTGGGAGAAACTTAAAATTTATTCATTGTTTACCTGAAATTCAAATTTAATTGGGCATCTTGTATTTTACCTGGCCACCCTACAAATGAGGGATGAGGGAGAGTTGGGGGGAGGCAGGGAAAAGGGGATGGGCTCACCCTCTTGGAACATGGTGGCAGCACCTGCAATTCGGGCCAAGGATGTCGTGGGATCCTTGGGAGAGGATGGCTCAGTGTTGGTGGGGCAGGGTAGAGGGACAGGGTGGTCTCACCCTCACCGACTGAGGGAAAGGCCCTCACACTGCAGCAGGGTTGGTGGACGAGGAGGTGGACGCTTTGCACCCTTGGGGCTAAGGCTGCTGTGAGCAGCGCTGTTGCATACCCACCCACATTTGTCTGAGCTCCTCTACTGCAGCTCACAGACCTCACTTTGAGCAGATGGGGGACTTGCTACCAGGAGGCAGGGGCAGCTCAGAAATCCTAGGCCAGGGCTGGAGCTGAGAAGCAGAAAGTGTCCCTTGGCATCTGCTGACGCCCAGCCCTGGCAAACCAGCTCCCACTCCTGTTGACCTTTAAAATAAAACAGCCAGTCATTTTACCAGCAAAATGGGTTTATTTGGGAATAGCAGAGGAATTGCAGTTCAGGACATGCAATCCATGGCAAACCACAGGCAAGTCCAAAGAACAAGGGAGAGAAATTTTTTTATACAGGAAAAAGGGAGGAATTGGGCAGCGCTGTTATAAAGAAAGAGTCCGTTGGAAGAAACTGGGAATTTAAAGTGTAGTGGCTTCTCATTGGCTGAGCTGTGACCATCTTTCATTGGCTGAGCTGTTGCTGAGCAAAGAGAAAACCTTCCTCCTGCTGGGTAGTGAAGTATGCTTCTTTCTGTTGGGGTCTGCAATTGATGAGAAGTGGTAAGGTGTGAGAGCTCCCCCTTCTGGCCTCCAGACTCCATTTTAAATGAGATTGCCTTTATTCAGTTTCACACTCCATATCCACAGCCAGCGGCAAGTAGCTCTCCTCAGCTCCCAGCCTTTAGGTCTCTAGTCTCCCTCAGGGGCCATCCATTTCTGAATGTCCAGGAGGAGGTGTGGGGGAAGGAAAGAGACCCCACTTTGTAGCCTTGGCCAATGGGCACCTGCATTCCAGCAATGGTCAGTGTACAGACAGGAAGACCAAGGCCTGCAGTGAGGCCTTCCCCACTGTGTGTGTGAAGCGAAGTTAAGTTCCAGTTCCCACAGCCCAGAAATGCTGGGGAGGGAAGGCCTCGGCTGCCTTGGGAGGCAAAGGTGGTAGCCGCAGGCTGTTTCCCATAAGAGGGGTCAAGTGTGGCAGCTGAGGCTGCAAGCCTGGGCCACTTACCGTGCAGATCCCAGGCCAGGGCAACCCATGGGTGGAGAATAAGCCAGCTCCATGCTGGTGCTAATTAGGCACCAGATCCCCTGCCTTCCCCCCACCATTGCAGCAGCCTCTCCAGAGAATCCACTTTCACATCACAGTTAAGACGTTCCCCAACACATTGTACCAACACACGAGTGCCAGAGAGAGTTAAGGCAAGACCACAGCACTAGAGAAACAGAAAACTTTATTGTACATATATAAAAAGGTTATTTAGTTTTCTGAAGGGCCCGCTGCCTCCCAGCTTTCCTCGATGGTAGACCGGGACGCTGAATCAATCTCCTCTGCAGACGAGAGTCTTTCCATCGCCCCAACCACTGGCCCCACCTCCTGGGCATCCAGATTGGCCAGGGCCTCCCTCGGCGTGTACCCCAGGCAGCCAGGAGGACAGCACAGCTGGAAGGCCTGGAGCACCTTCTTCAGGGTCAGCAGGAACAGGATCAGCAGCAGAGAGACACAGCGGAGGGCCAGCGGCACCGCTAGCAAGTCCCGTAGCCTCCTGCAGGGGGCTGGGAAGGACGGGCCCGGGAGACCCTCAGGACTGTCCAGAGGCGCTGCCGCCCAGCTAGAGCTGACAGCGAGCCCAGAGTTCTTCACCACGGTGGGAAAAGAGAAGCCAGGAGCACGTGGGGAAGCAGGGTGCGGCTGGGGACGGGACCGAGAACAAGTGTCCATGAGCCTGGACGGTGGTGGAGAAACCAGTTCTTTTAGGGCCTAGGCTGCATCCCAGCCCTGCACTTACCTTGCAACCATGACACCGGTAGCTTCTTGACCCTCAGCGGCCCCACAACCACCATATAGGTGTCCCCTTCCCCCAGGAACTCTATGGAGGGGAAGCTGTTAGCCCTGACGTCTTCCTCCCGCCTAGCTCCTGGCAGAGGCCCAGAGCTGGTTTACTCCCAGAGCTGGTGTGCATTCATCCTAAATGGGGGCAGGGGAAGTGAGGTGTCACCCAGCAGGGTTTAAGAAACAATAACTGAAGAACACAAAGATCCATCCACATAGTACTGGGATTCAATCCAATTCTAGTACCTCCATTCTGTTGATTGTTACACCATCGTAAATGTAAAAGAGAGATCTGACCTACAGAGCTGTCTGTAGCATATTATAGAAGCATGTTATAGAATATCAGAAAAACTGGACCCTTATATTCAGAGGTACAAATAACAAAAGCTGCCTGGATATGGCTACACTAAAATGTTAGTGAACGATAGTCTGAATTGTAGGATTATATCTTTTTGAAGAATCTGAATTGTCTAGGATAGTTATATATTTGCTTGGTAAAGGAGGGCAGGGGAATAAGTTATTAGCACCCCCATCATAGGACCTGGCACTGAGCAGAGCGAGCTTCCTCCTCAAAGCACCCATGGGACAGGAGAGGCAGCTGCAGGTCACCGGCCAGCCCACAGCTGACCCCATCCAAGCCACGATCATTTCATGGCCCCCGCCTCACAGCCCAGAGCCCAAGCCCATGGCAATTTCAGTGACATCTATCCACCCACACAAGCCAAAGGCCCCCAGCGGCCCCTGGACCTGGTCTCGCCCCACCTCACCGTGGTGCCGCCCTCTCTTTGGGTGGGAACAGCCGAAGTCACAGCAGTCACACACCGAGCTTTCCCATTTATCATCTACAAGCTGCCAGCTGCTGACAGTCCAGAGAGAAAGACATGCC
Organism: Diceros bicornis minor; assembly: GCF_020826845.1. Lineage (NCBI taxonomy): Eukaryota > Metazoa > Chordata > Mammalia > Perissodactyla > Rhinocerotidae > Diceros > Diceros bicornis. The sequence continues at coordinate 23,941,283 of NC_080774.1, read as the reverse complement.
CAGTCAGGAGGGCAAGGGGATGACAGTCTGCCCCAAATCCCAATCCCAGCATGGCCATGTTAGCTGTGTGACAGCGGGCAGTCATTTGGCCTCTCTGGACTTTCTTTTCCCTGGCTTGCCTGTACTAAAAAGAGGCCACCTACATTTCCAGGATAAGCACTATCCATGGTGTGGGTGAAGCATCCCGGGACAGAGCCAGCTGAAGCCTCTCACCTCTCCCCATTGCCCGGCTTACAGAACCCAGGACCCACAAGTCATGGTGGCCAATGCTTTCATTTCAGAAATGGGGGCCTCCAAGGCCCAAAATGGGGAAGGAGTTTGCCCAGTGTCCTACGCCTTGAAGCAGGGACTGCTCACCTGCTCGAGGATTTCCGGCCAGGCTCGAAGGGTCTCGGCCAACTCCAGACGCTCGTCCAGCAGATGATCTATACCTGAAAAGACAGACCAAGAGAGAGCCGGGGCCCCAGCCCCAGCTGAGAGGGCTCCTCTCGGGCTCCCATGGGCCCTGACACAGTCACCCGTGTTGAACTACATCAGGCCTCATTTATCCCCCCACCCACGCAGGGAGGAAGCCAGGCCAGCCTGTGACTGTCACAGCCCCAGCCCATAACAGGCCTTAGAGGGTGAGAAAATTCTGATTTTCCCTTATCCACGAGTATTTCCTCACTGCAGCCCTGGTTTAGAACAGGGACACATTGGAACTCTTGGGTAGTATCCTCAATGGGGCACCGGTTAGGTTACAACTTGGCCAGACAGCGGGGTTCTATGTAGCCGTTGACTTGCATAGGAAAATACAATTTCTCCTATGCAGAGAAATGTGGTTGATATAAAGTAAGGGGAAAACAAGTTCTATAATGACACACATAAGCCTATTTTATAAAACACTCACTTAGCATCTGTCAAGTATTGGTGATCTCAGGGTTTTAGGATTTTCATTTTCTGTTCTATATATGAATTAACAAGGAACATTGAGAACAGCTCTTAAAAGGAAGAAGAGTTAAGTGTAGAGTGTGGCTCCTATAAAGAGATATTCAGATTTAGGAAATTCTAGCGCCATCTTGGGACAATCTCCAAGCAGTGCTAGTTGTCTTTTGTACCTTGATATTTCCCGTGAGGACAGTATCTTACTGCAAAGAAAGGAAGCTTCAAGTAGCCCCAGGCTTTCAGCACCCAGAGGGACGGAGGCCATGGTGCCCAGGTTCCCCGACCCATAATCACATCCATCAAGATCTCTCTGGGGTGGGTGGGCCTTCCCAACCCCGCTGTGTGATCTTTGCGCCAGGCCTGATCCCAGGCTCGATCCTGCACATGGAAACATGAGACCCTGAGGGCCTCGCCTCTTGGTCAGAGCTCAGGCCAAACCCAGGGCTGTGGGTTCTGAGTCCCAGCTCCGGGTCTCTGATCCTACTGCCATTCTCAGAGGTTAGGGTTGCCAGATAAAATACAGGACACCCAGTTAAATCTTTAAAAATATAATGTGTCTCATACAATATTTTGGGACATATTTATACTAAAAAATTCATTGTTTATCTGAAATTCAAGTTTAACCGGAAATCCTGTATTTTTATTTGCTAAATCTGGAAGCCCTATCAGGGGATCCAGCACCCCTTTCCTGGGCTGACCCCTAACTCTGCCCAAAATAGCCCTGGGATGGGAAGCAGAGTAACAGGAAGAGAGTCCCCAGTCCTCCAGCTGGGCCTGGGCCTCGCCTCACCTCGTCCTCGTCCACATCGTCATTGAGCGTGACGGCCTCCACGCTGAACTGCAGCGTCTCATTATTCTGTCAGGACCAAGGGCCAGTACTGGGGCCTATTGAGAGGCACCTGGGGGATAGCCAAGAGGGCCAGAGGGACCATCAGCTCAGAGACTGACCAGGACAAGTTTCCTGGGAAGCCACAAAGAGGCTCACAGTACAGGACCTTCTTGTTCCTTAAAGCCACATTAAAGAACATTCGCCCCGTTACTAGAGTCTGGGGACAAATGTGTTTGGCCTGAGCAAAGCACAGAAGTTACAAAATCAGCTATGAGTGACAAGACTCTAAGGCCACTGCAGCCACTCAACAGCTTGCACCCTGGCTGGGAAGGACAGCCCGTCCTCTGCCAAGAGGCTCACAGCTCAGGTGGGCAGGTTCAGACCCAGGCAAGTTCAGACCAGGCACACAAAAAGGTTGGTCACCAACGACCAAGTGCAACAAAACAGACCTCTACACAAGATGACACCAGTGGCCTGGCTAAGTGAGACCCCAGGGTAGGGATGAGCCCTCTGCCCTCCTCTCCTACTCCGCCCACAGCCCATGGACCCTCGGTTGAAGACGAGGGGTATACATCTTCTGGGAGCGGTTCAGGTACTGGCTCTGGGAGCCCACACACTCATCCACGTAGAGCTTCATGGCCCAGTTTGACACAAGCCTTCCACATAGGGAGGTGGCAAGGCATCTGAGGGAAGAGGGTTATTCCTGGTAAGTGGTCACGGCCACCCTCTAACAAGCATCTACTGCCCGCCTGCTAGGTCGTAGCCATAATCCCATTTGCTCCTGAATGGTCCTGGAAGTGTTTATTATGCTCATTTTACAGATGGGGTGATGCAGGCTCAAAGAGATGGTAGACCTTGGGTTCTCTTGCCCTGGTCTCATCTACCAAATGGGTGCACACCTGTCCCACCAGGGGTGGAAGACTGAGGCCAGAAATAGGGTAGTGCATGTGGCCCACATTCTCGCTTCCTCCTTGGGCAGTCCTCCAGGGCCCGCCCTCAGGGGTCCACGCTTCATCTCCCTCCACCCACACACCAGTCCAAGACTCACCATGCAGTACCAGGAGGGCCACCTGCAGGGGCAGCGTGGTGGGGGGTGAGGGCTCCTTGGACGGATCCTTCAGAGGGCAAGGGGGGGTCTGTGAGGGGCTGTCTGCAGCAGAACTGTTTGCCTCCTGTCTCAGGAGCAGCCTGGGCTGGGGGGCTGCAGAGGAAGGGGCACCACAGGTCGAGGGGGTCCAGCGGGTCCCCACAGCCAGACTGGAGGACAGGTTCCCCCAGGGGAGGTAATGGGAGTGAGAGGGCCGGAGGGAAGTTGCTTGAATAAGCTTGACCAGCACTGAGTATCATCATAGCTGCCATGAGGGGCTATTCCACCCACCCTCTGAACTGCGCGACTGCCCCCATTTCACAGATGTACAAACTCGGGCTGGGAAGTCCTGCCACCATCTGCCCATGGTTACACACAGCTGCAGAACTCAGATTCAAACTCCCAAGCAAGGGCTTTTCCAGAAACATTTAAAGGTTGGAGGTGTTATACGGCAAGATTCAGATAATACCAAGCAGTATTAACAGGAAAGCTGAGTTTACTTTTCCCCGCTCCCTACCAGTACCTGCTGTCTGTCCCTGTGAGCAACCGGCCTGTGTGTAGCAGACTCACCCCTGCATGGTCCCCAGCTAATTCTTTTTACCGTTCGGGCTCCTGACTGCCTTGCATGCTGCCTCTAAGAGGGATTATCCTGACCCAGAGGGCCTAGGGCAGACCAAGGACCGGAAAGCAGTTTGGACTTTTTTTAAAAAGGACAAGAATTTAAGGTATTTGTTTAGTGTTTGCTGAACATCTACTGCATGCCAGGCTCTGCCCTAGAGGCCAGGGGTGTAGGGTGGGGGTGGGCCCCTGCCCCCGAGCTTGGCCTGGCTGGGGAGCCCAAACCTCGAGAAGTAGGACTGCCCTGGACTCCAGAGGGTCCTGCTCAGCCTGGGACGAGGCTGAAAGGTTCCCTGGATGCAGGGTGAGGGTCTGGGAAGAGGGACGGGTGACCCAGGGTTCTGGTGTCCTCAGCTCTCAGTGAGGGAAGCAGCAAGGGACTCCAGGGGCAGGGGGCATTGGGAAGCGGGGCTGAGTGTTGGAGGGCACAGGGCAGAGTGACTCACGGGCCATCAGGAAGGAAGTCCCCTCCTCCCAGAATCCCCATGATGCCAAGTCCCACTCCTGTGGTGGCCCAGCTTGGGCGTGGTGGGACGAGTTATCCTCGAGGGGCTCACTGGGTGCACAGCTGGCAGGGGGAGGCTCAGCTCAGGGGCAGAGAGGACAGGAGGAGGACCCCCACCTGCCACCCTACCTCCCAAGGGAACCCCTTGCCCAGACCTTACCTAGCAGCAAGACCAGAGCAACCGGCAGAAGCCCCCTGGATGTGGCCATAATGAAAAGAAACATTCCCTGCCCCCCACAAGCCTTCTTAAATTGGCCCAGAGGCAGCTGGGGAAGGAACAAGCCTCACCTGGAGCCCACAGATGAGTCTAGGGCCTGGCTGAGCAGGGCCAGGCCAAATACCATCCCCTCACCTATGCCCCCCACCTGCCCCCACAATCCCCTCCTGATTTTAGAAAAGGCTCCAAGTCCTCCTCCCACACGTAGGACTGAATGAGGATAGTAAGAGTTAAGGCTTGCTGCACAGTGACTTCAGTTTCTCATCTGTAGGATGATTATGGTGGCACCCACTGCACAGGCCCTTATGGAGGTTACATAACAGAATGTTAGCGCAGCGCCTGGCACATGGTAAGAGCTCCATCTGTGTTCTCTGTGGGTGTCGTTATGAAACCCACATTATGAAACTCTTGTCCAAGGGGAGGGAGGAACGCGATGATGCGGCATGCTGTACGGCGGGATGATTCTGTCTGGGGAAAGGAGCCAAGAACGGTTCATGGAGTGGGTACCATGAGAGATGGACCTTGAAGGCTAGGAACAGAGGGAAATGGAGGCAGGGAGGGCGTTCCTGGCAGATGGCATGGCACAGAGGCTAGATGTGCAGGGCACGCCCAGGGAATGGCAAGGAGTCAACAGAGGTAAGAACATAGGTGCGGGGATGTGCTGTGGTGAGAGATGAGACTGCCAGGGCCTGGAGGCTCTGAATGCCAGGCTGAGGCTCGGACTGGAGTCATGGAAGGTATTAGAACAGAGGAGGCACTAGGGGAGATTCAGCCAGCGTGACCAGATCAGAGAATGCTCCTTTATCACTGAGCAGTTAAGGAGTGCCCAAGATTTGAGTTCGTACAAATAAGACCATGACGATCACTCTCAGACTCACATCTTTGGACAATCATCCAATTATTTCCTCTGAATAAATTCTTAGGATTGGAATCCCTGAACCATATAATTGGCATACTTTATATCTGGGTTGGTCATCAGATGGAACAAGTCAATTATTTGCCCTTGAAGTGGATGTCTCTTGCCACATTAATAATAGCCAATATTTGTGGAGCTGTCTCTGTAAGCCCTGCTCTGGCTGAATGCGTTGTGAGCCATATCTCCTGTAATCCTCGCAGCAGCTTCAGGAGGTCATTACGGAGAATTGTACAGTGAGGAGACCAAGGCTCAGAGAGGTTAGGTAATTTGCCTATGGTCACACAGCCTGTGAGTCAGCTCTGTCCCTGACTGTGTAGAGAGCCATGGGCTGAAAGGCGGTAGGCATGGAATCAGTACTAGGCTGGGGGGAGGGGAATTGGAGAAGTGGGAAGGTAGGGGTAGGGAAGTGGGGGAAGGTCAGGGAATGTAGGGGGTGCTGTGTGAGCTTGGGCCAATGACTCCAACTCCAGGAAACAGGAACCTAACCTTCATGTGGTTGTAAAGGGTAAATGAGGCGCATCACAGGAAGCACTTAGCACAGGACCTGGGGCGCACTAGTAGCGGTTCACTAACAGATATTGTCCTCAGTAACCCTGGAAGCAGTTGGAACCAGCCAACATGGGCACACTGGGAGGTGCTGCCTTCTTGTGGTGATGCTGAGCATTGCGTAAAGGTGGCCACTGGGGGACCCAACTCCCAGCATGCTCTAGGATATAGGCCTAGGGGTGGGAACAGACACCTCCCCCCAATCCCAGCAGGGGTCTGCCCCACCCTCTCAGGTGATGGAGGAAGTGTTGGGCTGAGGAAGAGGGAGCCCAGAGAAGGCTCTCAAGCCAGCCCTACGGGGTCAGAGGCAACTTTGCAGGGGAGGGGGTAGTGAACTGAGGGAGGACTGGCCTGAAGTCAGGGGAGGGTGGGTGGCCTGCAGGAAGGGGTTGGGGAAAGGCTGGAACAGAGTGTCCCAATTGGAGGGAACAGTGTATGAGAAAGCCCAGTCAAGAGAAATGCCAGAACCAAGGAACCAAAATGGACAGAATGGCTGAAATAAAGATTTGGGGTGGGGGAAAGGGTGGGGTCATCCAGATCATGCAGGGCTCTGGAGCCACGGCAAGGAGTCTGGGCTGTGTTCTGAACATTTTAAGAAGTGGTTGGCCAGATAAAAAAGCTTGGAGCGGGGCAAGCCAGAGGCTGCTGCCCCATTTAGGCCTGGAAGGGACAGATAGGAGATGTGGTAGCAGAGGATTGGGGACAGAAGCTACGGGAGTGAGAGGGAGCAGCCAGAGAGCAGAGGGAAGGGCCTGAGCCCCAGCATCAGCTGCTGGGGCAGCAGCCAGAGAGGTGGGAGGGAACCTGGAGCGAGGGCTCCGGACAAGCAGGGGCCACCTTCCCTTCTCCCTACCTGGCTGTTTTGGGAGAGGGAAGAGCAGACCAGGGTTGAGTCTTACCTGTGACCCTACAGGCTGTGAGGCCTCTGCCAGGTCACTTGCCCTCTCTGATCCTTAGAATGTGGGTCTGGAAAGGGGGATGGTGCCAGGGCAGTAGCCTGCTGGTAAATGTCTAACCACTGGCTCCCCGGGCCAGTGATTTGTTGATTTCCATGATGTAAATCTCCCATCATGGCCTATTTCAAGCTACCCAAGTGAAGTCACTGAACACAGAGTTGAGAAGCAATGTGCAATGGTAACACACTATAATAGGGTATATCCACCAAACAGATATGAGAGATGTAAATAACCTTGGCAGCATAGATAATAGTAAAGTCTAGCAAAATAATTAGGAAGCAGTAAGCTTTCAGTATTTACTACCTGGTTTTTTTGCCTGTTTGTTTTTCATTGAGATATAATTGACATATAACACTATATTAGTTTCAGGTATACAACATGAATTGATTCAATATTTGTATGTATTGCAAAATAATCACATAAGTCTAGTTAATATCTGTCGCTATACAGTTACAAATTTTTTTTCTTGTGATGAGAATTTTTTACTACCTTTATTTTCAATATAATGTATTTAAATCTGATTTATCATTTAATTAATTAATTTTTTAATTTTTTTGCTGAGGAAGATTGGCCCTGAGCTAACATCTGCGCCCATCTTCCTCAATTTTGTATGTGGGATGCTGCCACAGCATGGCTTGATAAGTGGTGCACCCAGTCTGTGCCTGGGATTTGAACCTGCAAACCCCGGGCCGCCAAAGTGGAATACGTGAACTTAACCACTATGCCACCAGGCTGGCCCCTATATTGTTTAATTTTTAATCATGGCTGTGTTTAACCACCAGTTCACAAAATTCCTGAAAAGTTAACAAATTGGTTCTAGCCCCTATGAGCGGCTCTCGCACAGCATTCATTGGCCCACAGCAAGCGGATGTGCAACGTAACCCTCCAGATGCGCCCAGGTCTCAGGCATCCAGAAGAGGCCCAGACTCTGCGCTAAGGGGCTGCTGGGCCCCTGAGCAAACATTAAAGGAACAGAAGGAGAGGCCCCCTGAGCCCAGCGCCCCCAGGCAGGCCACAGGTTTGCCCGCCACCCCACACTCCTGCCCAAGTCCACACGGGGCAGGCACAGGCCCTGCTCAGGCCCAGGGCCGTCACCTCACAGGAGGTCTATCACCAGCCCCTGTTCTGGAGGCCTCGTAGCCCCAGCCCCGCCTCAGGAAAATCATGAGCGCTAAAGTTGATGCCGAACATCTCTTTATCAGGAAACTCTGGTAGGCGTTGGGCGCTCCTTAGACCCTGCTGCCTGGGCCTGCAGCTAGACGTGCTGCAAGGCTCTGGGCCTGAGCCAGCAGCAGTGGGTGAAGATGCAGAAGCCCATGCCCAGGGTGGCCGTCAACACCCCCCTGAGCAGAGTCCCTGTCATCAGGGTCAGCGAACTGCAGAGGCTTCCTGGTACAAGAGACAGAGCTGGTCAGGGCCCAGAGAGACAGGAAGTACCCCAGCAGGGACAGGGAAGGGTCTGGGTGATGGCTCCCGCCTCCCAGACCGTGCTGTTGATGTGGGAGAGAGGACAGGAGTACTGGATTCAATGTGTGCCTACGTGACCTCAAGCCTCAGTTTCTTCATCTACAAAATGGAACTGATTGTGTCTACAGCATAGGATTATTGGGAAAATTAGACCAGGTCATCAGAGGCTCCAGAAATGAAGGGACCCGTAAAGGGTTCTTGCTCCCCTGACCTACAGAGGACCACCTAACAACAACTCCCAGAGGGTACCATCTGGGCATCTTTCCCTTCTAGTCCTGGAAAGGCTCTCAGCTCCTGTCCCAGCCTTGCCAGAGACACTACCCATCAAATAGCACCATCCTACCCTGTCCCCGTTCCCTTGGCCCCATGATGCCTGATGAGGCTGTACCGCTCAGAGGCTACTTCCAGATGCTGGCTGGGGCTGGTTACACACTCGTCCACGTACAGCTGGAGGGCTGATGGAAAATTCCACAGGGAGCTCAGAGCCCAGGAAAACAGTGCTGGTGCTGGTGGGGTCTGGAGCCTCCAGCACGGCCCCAGCCTGGGCTGGAAAGAAAACCAGATGGGGAGGACACAAGGCCAAGACATTGAAGGGCTTGCCTTAGGCCACACAGCAAGAGGGGAAGCAGGCAAAGCCAGGTCGCCAGAAGCCCAGTGCCCTTCCTGCCTGCCACCTTGCCCTGCCTCTCTTCCTGCTCTCCCCAGAGGTGGTCCAGCTCAGAACTGGAGGCACAGGAGCCCCTGAGCCAGGGGCCCTTCCCCTTGAGTCACCGTATCTGTTCAGCCCATGTCCCCCATCTGTAGAAAGGGACGACCAGGCCAAAGTCTGGCTGAAGTCCAGACGTCCAACCCCAGCCAGGGAGCCAGTCACCAAGAAGGCAGGGGGCAAGGTGGGGGCTTCCCAGCTGGCAGGGACACAGGAGGGGTTAACGTGAGTCTGGCATGCAAGGGCCCCAGAAAACACACACTGAAGGCCCATGACAAGTCCCTGAGGCAGCCCAGGCAGGCAAGAGGCCAGGAGAATCCAGAGATTCCAAATTCTGACTCGCAGGTGAGGACACCCAGCTCTGTCTCAGGCTCACACCAGGGGGTTCATGGGGCCAGGGCCTGCTGCCCCGCTTGCTGGAGGGGCAGCCCACCCTTCCTCCTCCTGCGGAACCTCCAGGTGGCAGGGCCCAAGGCAGTGCTCACCACTTGGCTGTACAACTGACTCAACGGCGGAAAGCAGCAATGGGGGCTGCTCAGAGCGTCTAGGTGGGGGTGCATTGACCAGGTCGGCCAAGAATTCCACCTTCTTCCCCGAGATCTGGGGGGACACCAGCTCCTTAAGAAGGAGCAGGAAGCCAAGGCAGTACATCCCCAGCTTGGCCCCCACCTCACTGTCGCTCGCCCTCTCTGGGCCTTGGTTTCCTGTCTCGGTCTTGTTCAAGGTCCCTGCCTTGCTCAAAAGCCTGTTTTGCTTTTGAAGAATGATGTGCTAAACTGCACCTGGTGGTAGACAGTGCGGCCTTCCCTTCCGTGAACCTCAGTTTCCTTATCTGGAAAACGGGGGTGACAGTTCTACCTCCTCATGGGGCTGCTGAGGATTCAAGGAACAAACACAAGTCGAGGGCACGTGTAAATACACAGATGATAAACAGAAGTCTGCACCATACCCTCGCCTACCCATTCTGTAGCAGTCCAGGCCTCTGCTGCTTTTAGAGAAACTGAGGCTCAGAGAGGCTGTGACTTGCCCAAGGCAACAGAGCAAGTCAGTATGATCTGAGCGTACCCCTTTCTCCAGCCCAGACACCTCAGCTCTGCCCCATGCCCCCAGAATCTCCCAGGTACCGCCAGGCTCCTGGCAGCCTTGTCCCCATGAGCCTCACCAGCCGGACGAAGCCACAAGCTCTGAATGGGGCAATAAAAACCACACAGCCAGGCATGCCAAGGAGGGCATGCAGGTGCCAAGACACAGGTGGCCGGCATCAAGCTGGGGCTCCCCCTCACTGCCAGGAGAATGTCCCTCTGATTACATTCCTGCAGGAGGCTGTCCCCTGGCAGTGTGGCCTAGGCTGACGTAGCCAGAGAACAGCCTCAGAGAGGACATGGCCAGCAGAGCCTGCCCAGAAACCTCCCCCAACACGCGCCCTTCAACCACTGCATCTCCAGAATGGAGCAGGGAGCGGGGTAAGGTGTGTGTTGGAGGTGAGGGGGTCTCTCCCCACCCAGACAGGCTGTCCACAGACCTTATCCCCACCAGCCTGACCTGAGAATGCCTGTGAGCCCCTCATGGGAGCACCTACTACGTACCGGACATCTGCAAAGGTGCACCCCAGTGCTTCTTCACAAGGCAGGGCCACCAGTGGGGCAGCCAAGGCCAGAGGGGGCCCACAGCAGGGCAGAGCCGAGGGGCAACAACCGAGGGGCACTGGGGCTGGCTGTCCAAGATGCTCAGTGTTAGCCAAGAGGAAAAGGATTTTCAAGGGGGGCCGTGCTTGGAGGCACAGGAGGGTAGGTGAAGGGGAGGGTCACAAGGCTGGGGCAGGGCCAAGAGCTTGGACTGTTTCTGAGAGCACAGAAGCCCAACTCTGGCCTGGGCAGCTCCCAGCTTTAGGGGGAACCTGGAGGGTGGAAGGTGGAGAGCAAGTGAGCAAGGAATTGGTAGCAGAACTCAGATGTCCTAGGGAGGCAGGGGAGGGTGTGGCCAGGCCTCGCTGTGACACTGGGGGGAAATGGGAAGGTGCTGGAGATGGGTGTGGGAGGGGGCCGTGAGAGGGCTGGAGAGTTGAGGGGGGCTCAGAGCATTTCAGGGAGCCGAAAGGAGCGGCAGGAGACTGGGCAGAGGTCATGGGGGGCTTGGGCAAGGGACCCTGCCAGTGAGGGATGAGAAGGGCGGCAGAGAAAGGCCCACCTCTCCCCTCAGGAACCCCCAGCTCTGGGGCAGGCCATCAGACTCATCCTGCAGCTGCAGACACCCCCAGAGCAGGAGCCACAACCCCAGCGCCTCCATTCTGTCTCACTACCAGCCCTGCTCCTCCCGCGGCAGCTACACACCGGGTCCGGAGGCGGGCGGTCTCAAGGGGCGGGGTTAGGCGGCCCCTGGGCTGCGAGGGGCGGGGCCGGGATCTCGGCCGGAACTGAGTTGCGGTTTGGGGCAGGGCTGAGCGCTGGGGCCCCAGGTCCGCTTTTGCCCTGCGCTTCACACCCGCCACGCCTTCCCGCCTCCACCCTCCGGGCTGTTGGCTGCCAAAGAAAGAGGCTTGCCCAGAATCAAGGAGGAATGGTCTCCTTCAGTGCTCCCAGGCCCAGCAGCTCAGGGGAAGCCACCAGGAGAACCGGTCACGCCCTTGGGGGGGGGGAGGCAGGGAAATAGGGTGGGAGACAGCCCTTGGGTCACTGCCCAACAGGCTCTCCTCCCAGAAGTGTGGGTGCTTTAGGAGGCTTACAGAAAGAGGGCAAGGCCTACCCCAAAGGAGGCTGGCAGCCTCGAGGTGGAATCCCAGGCATCTGCAGGGGGCTTTGGTGGGTGTGAAGGTAGCAGACAGGCCCAGCACTAGCTGCTATGAGTGGTATGGCTGGAGAAGTCAGCCTCCACCTCTGAGGGTCTCCAGCCCTGCTCCCCCCTACCTCCCTGTTCCTCCCCAACAGAAAAGAAAAGAAAACTCAATTTCTTGAGGATTTATTGGGCTGGGGGCTCTCCTGCCTTCCAGCCAGGCCCCAGCAGCCCCTGCCCCAGGGACGGGCTGGTGGGAGAATCAGTCCTCAGGATAGTGCCTGCTGCTCCTCTGTCCAGCCACGCTGCCATGGGGTGACACGGCCGAGCTTCTGGGGGTCCTGGGTCCCCAGCTTGCCAAGTGATCTTGGTCATGTTCCTTGCCCTCTCGGGTCCTCAGTCTCCTTATCCTCCATGAGAGGATGTTACTTCCCTGAGAAAAGACAGAGCGGGGCCCACCTGGGGTCCACTCCCACTCAGGATCATGGATTCTGTGGAAGCAGACAGGGTGCAGGTCCCACCCTTGACTGTGATGCATTGTGGCTGCCGCTCCTTGAGGCCTTTGTCTCTCAGTTGCTGTCCAGCTCAAACCCACTCAGATGCCACAGCCTCGGACCCCAGGGCGCCTGGCATCCGCATCCCCCAGCAGGAGGAGGAGGTTGGAACAGAGCAGGGAGTGGGCCAACGCACAGGACAGGTACCAGGGTGGGGTCAGGAGGAGCTGGGCTTCTCCACTGAGGGGTAGAGCTTGCGCAGGCTGGAGTCCAGGAGGAAGTCCACTGACCTGTGGGGCAGTGAAGGGTGATGAGCAGGTGACCAAGGGGTGCTAATGGGGCAATGGGAGGCAAGAGGTCAGGGCTAGGGAAGGGACTCCTGGATGCAGGACACAGTGCCATCCAGGTGGCAGCCATCATCCTCTTCTTTATTCGGTTGGGGAAACTGAGGCACAGAGAGGGTAAAAGACTCACTCAGGGCCTCAGGGTCAGCTATGTTCCCTTGGAAGACTCCTCCCACTCTGTTGTTGGTCTGGTTGAGTTGACCCTATCTCTGGTTCTAAGAGCAGGCACATGACCCAAGCCTGGCTAATCAGAAAAGGGAAACCAGTTCGGGGGTGGGCACCCAGTCCAAGATGGACCAATGACAGCCTTCCTTGGGATTTTTGCTGTCATTAAGATGCATCCTATGGGGCTTGCTAAACTGGTGGGATGGAAGCTGGGAGCTGCTGGGGCCATCTCTACTCCCACAAGGGAAAAGCGAGTGAAGCCAACACAGGGCGGGGTGGGGAGAAAGGCAGCAGGATAGGGAGACCCAGACCCCTAATGACATCATTTAGGTGCCTAGATCCTGCCATGCCTGAAAGCAGTATCATCTGGACTTCTCAGTTTCATGAAACAATTAATTCCTATTTTACTTAACCCAGTTTCAGTTGAGTTTCTATCACTAAAACCTCCCCACACCCATCCCCTCCAGCTTGCACCTGTATCCTGAATGACTCTGGTTGTTTTGTAACACTAGATTTTCTTTCTGGGGATTTACTTGTCCTGTGTCCCATACCCTCCAGGCACCCCCTTACCTTTACTGATCATACAGATCATACAACAAGGGCATAGACTGTCCTTTCTACCTTAGGAGCCCTGAGTGCCAGCCCCGCCTCTGCTGCTATTGTTCTGTGCAAAGTGGGCACACCCACACCTCTCAGAGCTTATCTCCAACTGTAGAGTGGATGATCTTGAGGCCGGGAGGGGCACCCACCTGTCAATGGGGTGGATGATGATGGGGATGACCAGCAGCCCCAGAGCGGTGGTGGTCCACTTCCGGACAGCCAGAGGCCAGCGGGTGGCAGTGCCCAGGACATAGAGAGAGGTAGCACACACGCGGTTGATGGTGAAGCCTGGGATGGCCACAGAGGCCAGAGCCTGCCACACAAAGGTGTCCACCACGGCCACGGTCACCCTGGCGCTGCGGCCCGCTTCAGGGCTTGGCACCTGGTGGGCACAAGAGACACTTAATCCAGCAGGGGCAGAGGTGGGAAACCCTGTGGACAGGAGGCATGAGGCTGGACCAGGTGGAGGGAAATGGCCAGGGCGGGGCAGGGTCAGAACCACACTGGTGTTGGGTTGTGCATTGTACCACATTTAGGGCTGGGGGTGGACTGGGGTATAAACCATGTCACGTGCAGGGCTGGGGCCAATGTACACTATCCTACAAACAGAACTGGGGTATGGACTGCACCAGGAGATGTTATGGGGACCAGACTGTTCCACAAGGGACTTTACCACATGCAAGGCTGAATCAAGGGGGAGTGGACTGGGGTGAGGGGTTGAGGGCTAACACTCACCTTTCCCGCCTTCTTGCCTTTGTCAATGGCATCGGCCAGCACGTAGGAGCTGGCCACACCATAGCTCAACCACACCACAGCTGCTGGCACCAGGGAGCGGAAGGCCTCCCCCACCTCATTGGCATAGCCTGGTGGGGAGAGGATGTTTAATTCCCGAGCCCATGGATTATTCCACAAGTGAGCTGATTCTAATCCCAGCCTGCTAAGCAGTAGCTGGGTGACCTTAGACAAGTGATTTCACCTCTCTGAGCTTCAGTTTCCTGGCCTATAACAGCACCCACGATGCCCACCACTCTAGGGCCATTGTGGGAGAGCTGAATACAGTCACCGTTATCATCACTCACTTGCCTTCCCAGCCTGGGTTCTAGAAGCATCTGCACTAACAGGGGAACAGGCAGCAAGAGAGACTGACCAATGGCAGCCCCCCTGACTGGGCAGTCACCATGTGCCAGGCGTTTCTGTGCCTTATCCCATTCTACCCTTACAACTACAACCGGATGAGACAGACCCTGCGTTCATCCCTTTTTGCCCAGGAGGAAACTGAGGCTCCGGCAGAGCCAGTGAGTGAGAAGCGGAGATGGGGTCCAGAGCCTTGATTTCACGGCCAGTGCTGGGGCATGCCAGAGATGGCAGCGTGCGCACTGTGTTCCTCCTAGCCAGGTCCGAGCTTCCACCTGGGACACGGAGCAGCATAGACCCCGAGGACAGGGCTGGGCTGACCAGAGCTGTGTGACCTTGGGCACGTCCCTAGCCCTCTCTGAGCCCAGTCTCAGACCCAGGAAGAATGAGAATTAAGATCCTCCCACTTTCTCCCTGACCGGCGTCTGGCGACCCCTGCTTGCCTAGCCACGTGGTGGTAGTGGTGGGGGGGTCGTCATGTGCTCACCCAGGTACCGCACCCACGTGTCCCGGAAAAGGTCGCGCTCGGCACCCCGCGAGGACGGCTCGGACATGGCGCTTCCGCCTCGGCCCCAGCCTCTGCAGCCGGTCCAGCCGCAACAGCCACCTCGGCTTCCACTAGCGCTCCTGTAGGCGGCGGCGGGACCAGCTAAATGTCCCTAACAGAAGGACAGGTCGTGCTGTCCCCGCCAGAAGCAGGGAGCGTCTGCAAATTCCCCCACGCACCGAAGCCCCTCTCCCAGGCTTCGGGTTTTGGTTTTCAGGTTTTTTCCTAAAAGTTAGGAAATCGGATGTTTATTTTTGCCCCCCACCCCCACCCCCACCCCCCAGGCTTCGGTTTTACAGATTAATTTTCTTCACGTTTTCTCTGGGGTTGGGCTCTTAGCGCGATCCCCTCGTCCAGGACTGATTGTAGTTCCGGAGCCAAAGAGACTGGGGTTCAAATGCAGGATGCTACACTTCCTAGCTGCGCTTCCTAGCTGTGTGACCTCAGGCAGGAGTCGGTACTTCTCTGAGCCTCACTTTGTTCATTTGTTAAAAGGAGAACACTACCGCGTTCACTCCAAGGACGATGGCGAGGATTAATTACATCAGTCATCATTTCTTGAGTTTACTACCAGCCAGACAAGGTTAGCTAAAGACTCTAAGACGGATTGCTCCCTTAAACCCTCCCACCAGCCTAGGACCCCCATTTTACAGATGAGGAAATAGAGGCACAGAATATGGGTCCCTTTCAGGTCATACAGCCCCTAAGCGGTTACGCCGGGATTTGAACCCAGCCCGAGTGGCTCCAGATCCCCGTGCTCTTAGGTGAGCTCAGTAAATGAGGCTGGGGGAGTGAACGGTCGGCACCCCCGAGAGGTGGATGCTCGGACTCTAGAGGCCCTTCTTGGCAGGTGCCATGTTCATCTATCAAGCACTGGGGTGTAACTGGATCGTGTGCCCACTGACCGATCCTCTTGGGGGCAGGACATTGAATGAATGAATGGTTGGGGTACAAGACTTAAGGAAAATGAGAACACAATGGGGGGACCTCAGGTTACCCGTGTGAGCAATAAGCGCACTTCACGAAAGCTCTGTGAATCTTTTGGGACTATCAGCGAGCAAAGGCACAGCCATTAAAGACAGGCGGTCCTGGGTTCAAATCCCAGTTCTGCCGCCTATTAGCTGCTAGCCACCTGTAAAAACTGAGAGTAGCCAATATTTACTGAGCGCTCACTTGTACCAGGCTCTCTCCTAAGGGCATTGCACGTATTATTTCCTTGAATCTTTGCAACAACCCAAGGCGGTAAGCACAGGGGTGTTGCGTGGTCCCCAGTAGTTGCTCATTAAAGAATTAGCTTTCATTATTGGCAAATAAAGATGGGGAAAATGAAGACCCCTGACTCCCTATTGAGGGCCTGGGCGTCTCTGTCATTGTAGGGTCGTGTAGGGCAGCCCGGTCAGGGGGGACTTCGCAGGAATCTGGGCTCAGGGCGCAAAGCGATCCCCAGCCCCCGAAACACCAGCAGTGCTGGCGGGGAATTAGGAGACGGTCCCTAATACCACGTGATTGTCGCTCCTCTGCCTCCCTCCCAATCAGGGCCCACTGCCGGCGCAGCGCGCGCCCGCCAGACCCGCACTTGTCGGCGCGCAAGACCATCCGGGGCGCAGAGAAGCCCGAGGGGGCGGGGCCTCCGCCCTGACAGCGACGGCGGCCGCGAGCACTCTTAGTGCCCTCAGTAAAGATGGCGATCAGGAGGCAAGCTGGCAGTTAGGCCCCAAAGGAAAGTGCACGCAAGAGGCGAGTAGCGGGTGGCTTCTGCGCATGCGCCCCGGCTATCCGAGGGTAGCTACTACTAGGCTCCTGAGGCCGAAATTTGGGGCTGAGTGAGGGGCAGCGAGGGGCGAAGCGGTGGGCATTGACTTCCTGTGCACTGAACGTTGCTTTATTCATTGGTTAATTTTCCTAAAAGAGCGTTGTAAACCGAGGTTGGGATGTCCTCCTGGGGGTCTGGCTGGGGCCCGTGCAGCCTCGGGCCCCGTCCCGTCAGCGCAGGCCCTGCCCCTACTCTTGCTCCCTCAGCTTCGCCAGACCAGCTTCCCAGGCTGGGCCAGGGCCTGGGTTTCTGAGGGACAGGACTTCCTGCGAGGGCCCAGGCGGGGCGCCTTCCCGCGGTCTGTGCAGCCCAGGACCTGGTGTTCGTTTGCAGGACGAGGAATTGGGTTTAAGTGCTGTGGTTGCTGCAGAGTTGGTGCCCTCCAGCCCCTGGTCGCTGAGCGTCCGCGGCCATCCCAGCTTGTTACCGTGGACAGAGGGGCTTGGAGCTATTTGTGTTGCTCTCAGCCCCTGGGTCTGCCAGATGAGGCCCAGTCTGTGGTCCCCTGCCCGGGCAGCGTCCCCAACAGGCACCAGGAACCCGCTAGACCCACCCTCCGCCTCCCAGAGACAGGACTGCCAAGGCCTTGCTCAAGTCAGTCAGGAAGCAGGTTGGCGGACACCACGGGAGACTCAGACTGGGAAATGCCCTGACTGAGGTATACTACCTTGATCCCACTTGTCATTTTGTGGGGGTGCTCAAATGGAGTTACTTGATGTGGGGCTGGTGGCACTAAAAAGGCGAGTGGAAGCCTCAGGACTCACACACACACCCAGCCCTCCTGGCCCTCCGTGGAGCTGGGACCCTGGAGGTAATTTTCCTGTGCTTTGTTTGCACTGGAGGACAGTGGCTGAGTACCAAAGCTCACTGTCCCAGGAACCTCTGAGTCACTGACAATCGTTAGTAATTAGAGGCAGCCAGTGGGAGGGCCCCCGGAGTTGCTGAAGTTCTCAAGGTGAGGGAGAGGCTTGCCTGGCTACCCCTGAGTGGGAGGATCTATGCTGACTCTGGGCCACCTCCTGAAATCTGGGAAAAGCCAAAAGATCCAAGCCCCGGTGACAGAAAATTTACAAGAGCCTCTGACTCCCACCATTACTCTAGAAACCAGCTACCTTGCTACTCCTCAGTATGATCTAGATTTACATGTTCCTTTGGGAGCAAGTTCCTCCCCTGCTGCTGGCTTCCCTCAAGTGTTAGGTTTCAATCTCTCCCCCTTTTCCTAATGTCTTCCCTGCTGCCACCTCCCGGCGCCCCCTTTCTGTCTCAGCTGTCACTGGTAGGTGAAGTTGGCACAGCTTACTGGACAGACGGATCCTATCACGGTGCCCAGCCCCTGGGTACTCCTTAGTAATTTGAGAGGCAAGGAGACCTACTCCTCTACTCGCCCTCTTCCTAATTCGGAAACGAAAACTCCCAGATCCAGCCCGAGGTCCTTCTTCTAGCCCAGTTTCTCGGGGCATCAGGGTGCTGGAAAAATGATGGCTACAAGGAATAGAAACTGAGACACTGAGGGAGCCAGGCCTGCTGTCAGAGGAGGCGTTATTTTGGGGTGACTGCCCCCAGCTGTTTCATCTTCTCTTCTGAGGCTTTGTCTGGAAGCAGGACCTCCACAGTGAAACTGACCTTCTTGGCGTGAATGAAGCTGTAGGTGTTGTCAAACCGCAGGACATCTGAGGGGAGGCAGAAAACCAGACATTCAGGCAATTCTGACGACCACGGGCTTGGGGACAGTGATTTTTGTTGGCTGAACGAGGGAGTGTGGTAGGTAATGATGACAAAGGTGGCATAAGCAATGGTCCTTCACCTTCTGAAACAGTCTAGCTGGGTTGACAAGATGTTCACGGAGAGAAAAAAATATGACAGAACATACCAGATGCCAGATGAGTGAGAGAGACAACCAGGTCCATAATAGCTTGGAAGGAGAGGGCCCTATAGACTGAAATCATGTGAAAGGCTTTTTAGAGGAGTTAGAGCTTGAAGTGGGACCTGGGCCTTGAAAGGCAGGAGTAGAATTAGTAGCAGCATACACAATGATAATAGTAATGGTAATGATGGCTATGTATGTGTCTGAGCACTGGGCTGGTAATCTATATAAGATATTCCACTCTTCCTTACAGTAACTCTGAGTTCAGCATTAGTCCTGTTTTATAGAAAAAGGAGGTCACTGTGTCACACACTGAGGAAGTGATGGAGCTGGAATTTCCCTCGGTCCACGCTGCTTCTGACTTGCGCCCTGGAAAGCCCTGCCCTGTTCAGTTTCTGACAAAAGTTAAAATGTGCAAACTTTCTGAGCCAGGAATTTATCCCACAGAAAGATAAATGGACAAGGATGCTCACTGCACTCCTGTTGGAAATAATAAAAGATTGGGAAAACTCAACTGTTCAAAGGCGAATTGCTTAAAAGGTTTATATTGCAATCCATAGGATGAAATACTATTCTGATATCAAAGAGGTTAGCTTCGTAAGACATGACTGGGGAAACTGTCCACAATATATTGTTAGGCCAAAAAAGTAAGTTGCAGAACAATTTATAAATAGTTTGTAACATTTTTGTTAATATATATGTAAAAAATTTTTTTGGCTTTGCTACTTGGTCTACTTACATTCCCAAGTTCTCTTTGATGATATTACTTAGGTGCTTGTTCTAAAGGGAAATTTTTCTTAAATCCTGTGATGAGTTTTATACTTTCAAAATTCCTTCAAACATACACTGAATGACAGATATAATTCCTGTGAATCTATATGTGTGTGTGTACATGTCCTGTATATTCTGGGAACATGTCATGCTGCTAAAGGGATGGAAAATACTTGATAGGACAATAGACAAGACCTGTTAGCAGTGGTTTCCTCTGGGAAGAGAACATGGGCATGCAGTTAGCAGAGAAGCCTTCCAGGCCTTGGCCAAGGAACAGACTGCTTTTAGCCTAACCCTTCTTTGTTTGAGAAGCTGTTCCATTTCAGTCAAACACCCCTTCAAGAGAACGGAATGTGAAAATGAAAACACTAGCTCTGCCCCTTCCCTATCCCAGTCTTCTCTCACTTTTCCCAGCAAAAAAAAAGTGTATTTAATCCCGAGACTTAACCTTTCCACTTTCCTGCCCCTGGATAACATGCATAGTTTAGAGCGAGGGTAGACACACCACCCACTTTCTCCATCATGTGAAGTGAGCATTAGTCATCGATTTTCTCTCTGCGCCAGAGCTCTTTCAGGACCAATGGTTCCTCTGGAAAAAGGGAAGCTTCCTCTCTGCCCTGGATGACAGAGCCGTAGCAACCAGAGTCAGTCCTGCTGGAGAAGTCTTTGAGCAACTTGGACCAAGCACTGGGATTGAGACGGCCCTGCCTAGCGTGATATTCTGCCCAAGAAACAAGGAAGGGGCTGTTCTGAGGCCCAGGCCCGAGGGAAGTGGAGTTCATGAACTGCATGGTTCATTCTGACACTGATCATGTACTCACAGACTCATAGAGCCCCCAGAGATCCTCCAGGCTAGGGCTCCTTAACTTTTGTTGGGGAACTGACCCTCTTGAGAGTCTGATGAAAGCAGGCAATTTCAGATCCTCTGGAGCCCATTGTGGACCCTCTGGGGCGATGGTTCCCACTGGGCAAGGGACCACTCTGAAGAGAGGGGGTGCGTGGGTATAACTGTGCCCTCTCATTTATGTATTGAAAAATATATATTCTAAGTTAGCTTCCTTTTATTTCTCCAGATAGGAGATTATATTGATTTTTTAATTATGTGTGTAAGTGAGTTATATTCTCTACGCATTTCATTTCAGAATAGTGAAGGGGACATTAGACACTATTATAAAAGGGAGGTGGTTTGGTCTTTTAAGATTTATAATCACTGCTCTAGAGAGTCCATGAACTCCAAACTAAGATCTCCTGCTCTAGTCCACTCCTCTTGTTTTAAGGAGAAGGAAAACAAAACCTAATTACAGTCACGCCCTGAATAACGACGTTTCGGTGAACGACGGACTGCACATACGACAGTGGTCCCATAAGATTAGTACCATATAGCCTAGGTGTGTAGCAGGCTATACCATCAAGGTTTGTGAAAGTATACTCTGTGATGTTTGCACAACAAAGAAATTGCCCAACAACACATTTCTCAGAACATCCCCAATGCTTGCCTGTATTTAGAGACACTTGCTCAAAATACTAGCTGGACTCAGAAACCAGGTCCCCTGGTGCCCGGCTGGGCTCTCTTCACCTCGGCTCTGCTGGCAGTGCTGTTTAATCTTCATGCAGTGTTTCAGGTCTTCTAGACCACACTGGCATGCCTGGCAGACAAAATCCAGATCTTTTTTTCTGAAATTTTTCTTTCCTAGTAGAGTATTCTATACTCAGTAGGCCCTTAGGAAATAGTTGAGAGAAAAAGTGGAATCAAATCAGACTTGGGGTTTCTTCCAGTGTAACTGAATACATTTGGGCACGGACCAGAGCAGCCTGGGGAGGGTTAATGTGCTCTTGCCGTTGGAGGCTGGCAGAGTTTTAATTTCTCCACTGGGTGATTATGTTCTACCTTGCAGGGGGTCACCTGGTTCTCCAAGGGCATTGCCCTCCCACAGGTGAGCTTGTAACCTAACACTGGGTTCTCTCCGGGCTCAGGTCTAACCTGAGCCGTGGCCCCAAACAGCTGATCCCACGCCATTGTCTTTATACCTGGGAAGAGGGCATGGCTGCTGTGGCCTGCCTCTGCTCCTCCTGGGAATGGACAATGAGCGGCTCCCAGTCAAGGCCCCACAGGCGGACAACCGTTCCATCCGGGAGTGTATCCAAGAGAAGCTAAAATAAATTTGGGATTTGCCAACCTAAGTCTGATTATGTTAAAAGGTTCCTGGTCCTTTCTCAGGCTGTGTCCTTCAGATACTATTGAGGGGAATCGGCAATGCTGGAAAATGGGTTGGGCTCTGTGACTGGCTGCATGATCTTGGGTAAATCACCTCCCTGGTCTGGGACTCCACCCTCTCCTGGGTCACATCACGGGTAGACCTGATCATCTCTAGTATAGTCTATGGCCAAGAGATCCTGGACCAGGACTCTAGGATTCTCTGGTGTCTTCTGTCTTTTGGTGTCTATGCAAGCTACTTTGTGGGAGAGAGAACGTCCCTTCTCTATACCTCAGCTTCCCTAGAAAAAGAAATTCAAGCTTGTGTGTAAGGAGTGCTTTATGCTCCATGGATGACAGTATCTGGGCTGGTGCTAAGCCTTGTTCTTGTCGATGCACACAGTACACGCCTTCTCCCCCAGGACCTGCTGCTCACTAACAAGAATACTCCTCCCCAGGGAGCCATACCACAGAGCATCTGTGAGGAGGGGGCGGAGAGACTCAAGGTTGCCTAGGAAGTGGGGGAGGACACAGAATTTGAGGTTGGGGTGATGGTGTGGACAAGTACAGAGGCCGAGACATCTGTGGGCCTAGTTCAGATGTCCTGGCGGTGCTGCTATAGAAATGGGGCAGAGGGCTTCTCCTATCTCTAGCACCATCTCCAGGACAGCCCTTCTCCCCCAGGTCTCACCCTAATCAGAGTAATGGTGGATACAAGGTGTTGAGTGCTTGCTGTGTGCCAGGCACTATGCTCAGTGCTGCGCAGACCTTATCACATTTAATCATCACGTGTCCCAGGGCCGGCCCTGTGGCTTAGCAGTTAAGTGCACGCGCTCCGCTAGTGGCGGCCCGGGTGTGGATCCCGGGCGCACACCGACACACCGCTTGTCCGGCCATGCTGAGGCAGCATCCCACATACAGCAACTAGCAGGATGTGCAACTATGACATACAACTATCTACTGGGGCTTTGGGGAGAAAAAGGGGAAAAAAGGAGGAGGATTGGCAATAGATGTTAGCTCAGGGCTGATCTTCCTGACAAAAAACAAAAAATCATCATGTGTCCCTGTGAGGTAGAGAATTTGATCCCCATTGTAGCAATCAGCAAACTAAGCCCAGGGAGGCTAAGTCACATGCCTAAGGACTAGTCAGCAGTCAAGTCCAACTCGGCTGGACGATAAAGCCCTTGTTGTCACTGATTGTCCACACCTGGCCCACTGGCTCTAACAGAAAGGAAGCTGGAGAGTTGATAGGGGTTTTTTGGTGTGTGTATGTGGTTTTTCAGCTTATAAACATAGTACATGGTCATTGTAAAATAAATTGTATTTGCAGAACTAGTGTAAAAAATGAAAGCCCTCTACAAGCTTCCTACCACCCCAGAGATAACCACCATTGGAGTTAGCATAGATTCCCCAGAATACTTTTCTATGTACACACTTTTTTTAACCAAAGTGAGTATACACCATATATACCATATTTCATGCTTTATTTTTTAAGATGTATCAGACGTCTTATATGTTAATTTATTTTCCTTAATGGGTATATTGTATTCTATTGTATGGATGGACCACAATTTATTTAACAAGACCTTATTAAGGCAATTTAGTTTATTGCCAGTTTCCCAGGCGGCTAGGAACATCCTTGTACCTATATCTTTGTGCAAATATTTCTGTAGGATAAATGTCCAGAAGTAGAACTGCTGAGTCAAAGGAAATTTTAATCGATATTGCAGAGCTGAGTGAGGTTAAACACCTTTCAAATGCCTAGCTGCCCTTCTTATTCCTCTCCAGTGAACTTCCTGTTCACATTCTGTGCCCATTTTTTGATCAACCTGGAGATGAGTGAAGCTCAGAGGGGTCAGGGCTGGGCTTTCCAGCAATCTGCTCACCCTCTGATCTCTACACCCACCCAGCCAGTTCTGCCTCTCTGACGTCTGGGGAAGGAGCATCGCCAAGAAATGTCTGGTCATGGTCACGGACCCAGTTAGACCTGGATCAGAGAGCTGATGCTCTGAACCCTTGTGATCACCTCGAACCGTGACTCATCTCTACCTGGGAGGATCAGGTCAGAGTCCTGCCCTGCTGTTAAGCAGCTGGGTCACCCTGAGCAAGTCATTCACCTCTCCAAGCCTAGGTTTCCGTGTCTATGCAAGGAGAGGGTTAAGCTGATGGAGACCCACGTCTAGCTCTAACAGTCTGAGAGCCTAAATCCATGGAGAAAGAGGGACCTCACGGGCAGACAGCTAGGGCAGGGGCTTCAAGCCAAGACACGGACACTTACAGATGCCAGGATCGCTGCAGGTGAGGGTCCCATCCTCAGGGACCAGGTGGGCGTTGTACCTCTGGCTGGGCAGCACCTCCGTCATCTCCCCTGCCCGCTGCCGCTCCCCCACCTTGGTCTTCAAGAAAATCCCAAAACCGATGTCCGAACCATCTGACATGAACTGCCACCTGTGGGGACATCCACCCATTTAGACATGATTCCATCTGTGTGCACCCCTCTCTGGGGTCCTGCCACCAAGGCTTCTCAACCCCAGCCTACAGACCGGCATCTACAGCTGAAAGGCTCAGGTCTCCTGGAAGGGTCCAGAACCCTACCTGAGGACGCAGCCAGGGAAGAGGATCTCATACTCCACTTGGTGGGAGGAGCCCCGGGAAATTTGCACGCTGTGTTCATACTGCTGTTTCACCTGGTCTCGCACATAATACTTCTTGGGGATGTCACCCCCATAGTTGATCTAGAAGCGGAGCATGGAGTGAGCTGGAAAGTGCACTTGAGCCAGCCTTCCCTGGTCACCTCCAGCCCCCGGCAGCCCATACCTTGGATTTGCACTTGGGGTTTCCATCAGGGTCAGTCATGGTGCCCCCATACTCCACAGGCAGCTGGTCAGGGCTGACATATTTCAGTAAAACCTCCTTCCAGTTTGCTGGCAAGTGAGGGAGGGAAGGAGAAAGAAGGGTCACCACTAGGCAAGATTCCATCACAGCTCTGGCAGTGTAGACAAAAGAGGCAGAAAAGAAAAAACTCATCCGCCCCCACACACGATGCATTAGCAGCATGTGATGTGTGCACAGCTCTGCAGGGGGTTCAGGAGCCACCACTCACAGCACTGCCCTGCCCTCCACCAGGAATCAGGAGACCTGGGGTCCTGTCCCCATTGCCTCTGGCCAGCTGAGGCAAATCACTTCATTCTGAGCCTAGCTGCTCCTGCCCTGCAAGGTTACAGTGGGAGTGAAGGGCACTAAGTACTTGAGACGGTGTTATAAACTGTAGAGTGCCCTACACGTATGAGAGTGTATTATCACTCCCAGGAAGGTGATACAAACATCTGAAGTGCAAGCAGGAGGGAACAAAGAAAAGAGGGAAGGGCATTCTACACAGAGGCAACAGCATGTGCAGCAGGCAGGAGGGCCTGAATCAACATGACCTATGCTGGTCAGACTGAACCCCATGAGGACATAGCCATGTGTCTCATCTCCCACTGTCGCCTATACATCATCAAGCTCAATCGTGACATTCTGAATGAATGCATCACTGTAGTGTGACTCCTTAAATGGGTTCCTTTGGCTTTACCCCAGCCACCATTTCACTTCCACTCCTATTGTTTTGGGCTGTTTAGCTGCCAGTGATTTAGCTCATTTCTTTTATAACCAAGCCCTTTCCTGACTAGGAGAGTTTGACTCTAGTGCAACCAATGCTGAGGACCACTTCTCCACCATTCCAAACTCCTAAACAAATATCAGCCAAGTACAACATTTTGATACTGGAAACCATATACAGGCAGCAGCTTCGTGTCAGGGGGTGCAGCCCAGCGTCCTCTGCCGCTGGTGCTGGCTGGAAACCCGGAGATGGTCCAGGGTCTCCCAACCCTCAGATTTCTAGGGACCCGAGCGCATGCAACTCCTGCAACACAGTGTGTGTGGTCGCCGGGTGAGTTAATCTGTGCTGCTCAGCTCTGTGACCAGCCCAGAGTGAATTTCTTCCCTCCTCTTTTGAAGATCCTGTACCTTCTCAGCCTCAGGCGGGTTTGGTGGAAAGGGTTTCAGGCGTGGGTGGGAAAACAGACTGAACGTCCCCCACAGCTCTGCTGCCAGGAAACCTGTCTCATGCTCATGGTGGGTGGTAGCAGCAGCAAAGCCAAAAATCATCCGGGCTTTTGCTCAGATTTTGTATTTCTTCCCCCAGCTCAGCTGGAGAGTTGGAACAAGGCCAGGAGGACTCTTCCCATCTTATAGAGAGAGGAACTGAGGCAACGAGAAGCAGAACTCATGGCTGCTAGAGCTGGGAATAGAACCCAGAAGTCCTGTACTTTCCAGACGGCCTCAGTCCACTCCTGGGGCTCACTGGCACACATCTGGAAAATCTCCATTTTCCATGTGTTGCCTAAAGGTGAACATGCAGAAACCTTCAGAATCCCTATTACCTGCCCGTGAGTTCACCTCCATAGGTGGCATCAAGCCTTCCATGAGCCAGTCCCAATCTACCTATCTAGCCTTTTCTCCCCCTACTCCACTTAATTTCCCAGCAAAACTCGACTCCTGTCTGTCCCCGGCTGGCTTGATTCCTGTGCATCTTCCTTGCCAGCCTTCCCTTGTGCCCCGATGTCCTCTCTGCACGTCCAATCCCTGTCGACCTGCTTCTTTCCCAGCCTCATCAGTCACTTCTTCGTCTCCCTGGTGGGCTCCTCTTTCTCTGCCTACCCTTGAGCTTGGATATTTCCCAGGGTTCAGCCTCTGTTCAGTCTTATCTATTATCAGGGTTTTAGCTGCTGCCTGTATTTGATAACTCCCAAATCTCCAGATTGGAGTTGTCTCCCAAGCTCCCAGGCTCAAGTGTCCCCAGCATTTGCATATCTCACAGACTCCTCAAACTCAACTTCAAGCTTATTCTTCTGGTTGTATTCTCCAGTTGAACTAATTGCATCAGAGTGACTGCAATACTCAGTCACTCACGCCGGACACTAGGGAGTCATTCTAGATTCCTCTTCCTCCTTTCCTACATCGAGTCATTTGAGTTCTGCCATTTTACTTCCTCAATAAGTCTTAAATCCATGCTCTCCTCTGTCTCTTCTGCCACTGCCCCGGCTCAGGCCTGCAACATAGACTGTGGCCGTAGTGTGCAAACTGGTGTCTGTCCTTCACAATCTTGCCAGTACAATGGGTCTCAGTTGAAAATCTGATCCTGATACTCCCCTGCTCAGAACTCATCTCTGATTCCCAGTGGCCTGTGGAGTCATGTCCTAGCTTCTTAGCACGGTGCCCTGGATTCTCTGGGACCTGGCTCCTGGCTCCCTCTCTAGCCGCATCTCTTGCCATGCCCAGCCTGCGTCTACAACAACTATAACCATGGTGCGTACGGTCTTTGCTCAATGCTGTTCCTTCTGCCTTGCCTCATCTGGCGGCCTCTTACTCATTCCATAGTACTCAGCGGAGGAAGGCACCACGTCCTCCCTCGGTCAGGTGGGATGAGTGCCCCTGCTCAGTGTTCCCACGCGCTTTTCCATCCCCCTCTTTTATATTTAACATATCATGCTGATAGACATCTGCTTGTGTCTCCCTTCCCCGAGAGGCCAAGAGCTCTTCAAGGGACTCTGTCTTATTCATCCTTGTAGCCTTGGCACCTAGTCCAGTGGCTGGCACACAGTAGGTGCTCATTAAGGAAGCCATTCCTAGTTGCCCCCAACTGAAAGCAACCCCTGCTCCTGTGACCTCCTTGGTACCTTCTCTATGCTGTTCCTAGTACCTTTTCTAGTTTGTATCAGAGCTTCCTTTCTAGAGGTCTTCTCTCTCCTGTTACGCTGTAAGCTCCTTGAGGGCAAGGACTGGCGTTTCACTCATCTTTGAGCCCAGTACTTTCTTCTAGAATGTCTGAGAGAAAGAATTCTTATGAAAAGAGACAGGAAGACTCTAGCCCAGGCCCAGCTTGCTCCTGGGTCCCACTGCTACCAAATCAGCAGAGGGAGCCTTCACCCTGGTGGCTACGGCCATACCTCTAAAGCCAGCCCCACTGGGGGCCACAGACCATCCTGTGGAGTAGAGAAGAGTCTGGCCTACTCACCCCCCAGGACCATGATCTTCTTACGAGTGTCCTCACTCAGGAAGGGTTTGATGAGGTTATAGGCCACAGGAAACAGCTTGGGGGCTAGAACAGAGACCAGATGATGTGAGACTGGGAGCAGTGCCCACTCTGTCCCTAACAGTGTCCTCCACAGCCCCTGGTGTCGGGCCACACATCCCCTAGTTCCCAGGGTGTGAGGCTTGGCATGGGCACCTCCTTGAGTCCCAGCTGCCCCGTCTGTCCAGGGGGTACAGCCAAATAGGTACGGTCTTCCTGCCTCCCCGGGCTGGGTGGGTCAAAGGAGGTAATAAATCCAAAAAGCGTTGTAAATTATAGGGCAGTCTGCGTATGTCCAGGCCGGTCTTCTGAACTTGGCCTTTGAGCCCTCCTTTGGCTCACTCTGTTTCACTGTCCTGAATCTGTCCCAGTGACATTTTTGGCCCCTCTTTCCCATCTGGCTTCATCACAGGTACTTCCCAACGTACCTTTGACAACAAAAAGACGCTTCAGTGTTTCAGGATAATTTTCCTCGAACATACAGAGAAACTGTGGGAACAAAATCAGCGTCCAGCTGGCTCAGACCTCTGTGCCAGGGAGAGAGGCCCTGCCTCCTCCAGGCTAGACTCCGCCCCCATCGCCTCAGCCATCCCACAGGGCACCAGAGCAGAGGGTCCCCCTCCCACCCCGCCTCCCCAGCCCTGCTGCTCACCTCTCCATAGGCCTCCACCGCAGGCTTCCAGAGATGCTTGAGGCCAAGCCCCTCGCAGTCATAAATCAGGGTGATGGTCTCCACCTTTTTCCCTAGCTGCAGAAGACAGAGGAGCAGAGTCACATCAGGTTGCCCCACTGCAGGAGCCCACCCCGATCCAGGGCAAACGCTGATTACATCATGTGCCCATAGTGCAACCAGATCTGGGCAGGGCTGTACCTAGGGTTTTCCAAATCCAGATAATCACCCTGGGGCTGGAATTATGGCCCAGGCAAGTCACTCTTCCTGCCTAGGGCTCGGTGTCCTCATCCAGTAAATGACTGGGTGGATCTAGATTACATCTGAGGTCCCTTCTGTTCTCAGTTTGACGTGGTGGCCTCCCTCTTCCTCTGTGTGCAGCACCCAGGTAGTGCTCAGCCGGTAGGGGCCTGTGTGGCCACTTCTCTCGTAGGCACAGATGCTCTCATCCAACCTAAGCCCTTAAGGGTACATCCCATCTAATGCTTCTCTGTACCCCCAGCCCTGCAGGGTCTCTGCACACACTAGGCTCTCAGTGAATGTTTGTGGATGACAGTATTGAAATGCTCCCAAACATATCACATCATTTCCCTGGATCTTTTCAACTGCTGAAGAGGAAACAAAGAAGATCGTGGTGGCAGCTCCAGCTTGCTCGTCCGTCTTTTTCTCAGTAAGGGAATCAGCTGTCCTTATCTTTCTTTGAATACAGAGTTCGAGAAGCACAGACTCTGAGCTCATCAACACCAGCAGGACCCAAACACTTGTCCAAGGATACGGTGGTCCATGACAAAGATTTCACGTGCCCAGATAAATGAGAAAAATAACAATAATGTCGTAAATTCTTTGTGAAGCTAAATTTATTCAATTTAAAGGACTGCCCTTTATTGCGAGATTACGCCATTCCTATAGTTTTGGGGGTTAATTACGGTAAAAGTAGCTGGTAAATATTTTTAAGTCGTTACTCGGAAAAATAAAAATTTGGCAACATATGTCAGTTTCCAAAACTTTGAAATTTCACTGTCTCTGAAATCCAAACGTCTGGGCCTCAGCCCTGAGGCTGTGCTTACATCCCTGTGTGACATCCCTGCTTCTGCTCGAACACCTCTACCGTGATTAACTCATTTTCAACTGTGCTGGTCCACTCGCCTTTTCCGTCTGGCGGGCACACTCACGCAGAAGCAGCTCGCAGTCCCGCATCTTGGTCTTGAGCAAGTCTTGTTTGCTGGCTGAGAGGAGCAGACCCTTGGTGTCCAGAGGTCCAATGACATCATACCAGACGGGGCAGCCATCCAGGTCATAGCCACACATGCCCCCTGACAGATACTGTTGGATCACCTGGGCAAAGACACAGAGGCGGCACCTGCTCAGCAAGCCCAGGGCGGCCACATCTTCCCTATATCCCAGAGCCTTCCTCTGGGTTCGTCAATCTCATTCTCCAAAGCCCTCCCCTGGTGCCAACAGATACCCATTCTGGGAACCATTAGGGCTCACTTGGCATTGTCAGACCTTTCCTCTGAGGGTCCCAGTCCAGTAGACCCAAGACGCAGATTGTGGGTCCAACAGACCTAATATAGGGGTGAGGCAGGATCATTCGTCCTCACCTCTGGAGGCTGCCAGCTCACGATGTTGTCAATGTCCTTTTGTTTTCGGAACTCCACATGCTGCAAACACACAATCAGGGCTTTAAAAAAGCAGGGGCAAGGGGACCCCTTAAGAAGCATCTAGCAATAGGTGACAGCATGAACAGACCACCAGACCACAGGTTAGTCACGAGAAGGCAACCGGCAGGAATGAAAAGAAGGCACTGCCTGTTTTAGAGGTCTGGGCTGAACGGATTATAATTCTTGGCTGGCCCAGAGCTATGAAAGCTCTGTGTTTCCAGGGGAAGGAATGCACTTTGTCCCAGAGGGATCAGGCAGTAGTGGTCGGCTATGACTCAGATATGTTACACAAGCCACAGGCTGTGATCGAGTGGGTGGGGGTAAGCAAAAGAAATCCAAGCACTGTGTGATTCTGATGGGCAGAGACAGAGGCAACAGTGGGATTCAGGGCCAAATAGATCTCACCTTCCGGAGCATGGCCTCGGACTTCTGCAGGTCGAAGCTTCTTGCTATAACAGAGAAACGTGGTCAGGGTTAGGGCAGCAGACTGGGCATCCAATAATGGAGAGGTTTCCCTAGTCCCATACTGGGGCTGGCTCCTCCCCGTCATGGCCCCAGGGGACCCGCAGATCACCCTGCATGCAGAAGCTAATATGCCGACCTCCACTGAGGGCTTCTGGAGCACCATAGCTCTGGTGGGGGCAGC
This sequence comes from Diceros bicornis minor, assembly GCF_020826845.1. Lineage (NCBI taxonomy): Eukaryota > Metazoa > Chordata > Mammalia > Perissodactyla > Rhinocerotidae > Diceros > Diceros bicornis. The sequence goes on along the minus strand of NC_080774.1, from coordinate 23,910,728 downwards.
ACTGCAACTTCAGGGGCAAAAGAGTTTTCCCCTAGTGGATGCCATCAGGTGAAGGGTCTCATCTCCTCTCAGGGAAAGCAAACCCTGGACTCCCTTATCATTTAACCTTCCCCTTACACAAAGGTAATCTCCTCCACAGTCTAACATCCAGTCCTGAGAACTTGACCAGCAGTTCAAGGATGAACATAGCTGCCTGTAATCTGGGGCGGTGCTGGCGGAACATCCCAGTAGGATGGAAGGGTTGATGAGCCTCAGTCAACCTTGACAGGTCCTCAAAGGACCCACACAGACGCCAATGGGACACAGAGGGCCCTCCTCCCAGGGTTCCTGGAAAGTTTCAGAATTAGAGTTCACCTAGGCCAGCTCTTTATTTTATGCACGAACACCACAAGCCATCTTGCTCAAGCTTGAACACGAAGACCTCACTGCCCCCAAGGCCACCTGCTCCCAGATAACCCGAACTGCCATTGGCACTCAGTCTTCACTGTTATACTGAGCGGAGATCCACTCCAGAGACACTCAGAGAATAGGGTGGCTTCCTCAGCCACGTGACAACCTTTCCAATACTGGCATATTCTGTGCTGCCACCCTGAGTGCCCCTGATGTCAGGCTGCCCATCCATGGATCCTTTAACTATTCCTCACAGCTTGGTTTCAAGTCCACCCAAATAACTTTCCTTTGGCTGTTTTCCAGTACCCCTCTTAAAGTGTGCTGTCCACCCTTCTCCAATAAAGCCTAAGAACCTTCTTGGCAACGGTCACACCCTTAACTCAGGTGAAGCTTACAGTCAACTGAAACCCCCAAATCCTTCCCACCTGTGCTGCTGCTAAGCCTCTATACCCTATGTTGTGGCGTGGTTTTCTGGATCCATCACTATCAGATTTCATCTCGGGAAAGTCAGCTTCATTTCATCCTTTAAAGAGCTTTTGAGATCCGGATTCTGACCAGTTTTGCGGTCTGACCTATGAACTGTCCCTCCCAGCTGTATGTCCCCTGTAGATTGGATCAACATCAAGATCTGCTGACAGCCCTGAACCTGGGCCAGACAGGCTGCCCTCTGGACTATCTCTGGTCCCGTAATCACTGCTCTCTGGGAGTGGCCGAGCACATTCCCTGACTCTGCTGTCGTGAAATCCAGTCCATTCTCCTGCACCCAAAGGGTGCGTCAAGAGATCTGACCGATGCCACACCCATCATCGGTGCTGGACACACATATGCAGACCTGAACAGCTTCACTGGGGAAGTTCCTCCCGACTGCGACCCTTCTTGTGCCATCGTGGCGGGAGGGGGCAGCTTGTAGAGGAATATAATCTGGGTTTGCATCTCAGCCCTTCCATCTTCTCCCTGTTTGACCTTGGACAAGATACTGTACATCTCTGACTGAATCATCCAATGAGCTAGAAACACTTAGAGAATGCAAGGCAACAAGCTCTCATGATGAGGGAGCATGGCTGGACTGTGAAAGCAGGAATCCTTCCTAGGAAGGACACCCCTACTGTGAGGAGAGCCCGTATCTTCCTAGGGAACAGGAGTGGTGGTGAACTGTGAGCCCCCATATCTCAGGGAGGCTCTCCAGGGAACCCTATTCTGTCAGAGCCCAACATCAGGGTCTTCTCCGGGGGCCCTCCCCAAGTTGCCACTTGCCCCTGGCAGTACCCCGCCTGGTGCCTCCCCATGCCTGCTGAGGCAGGCCTCCCCAGGGCTCCACCGGCCCCACTCAGGGGTAGCTCAAAGCATGGCATGGGGCATCTGTCCCGGGTTCATATTTGACCACTTTCTAGTCCTGGAAAACGAGAGGACTCAGACCTGCTCTGCCCGCCTCACAGGGTTCCCACCACCTCCTTGTTTTTATCTTGCCATCTGACCCTCCTTGTTGGGCCGCCCAGAGCTCAGCTCCAGTTCGGGGAGGCAGTGGAGATGTGTGTGCCTGCTTTCAGGGCCTGGGGGCCAGCAGAAGCCGGGAAGCGTGGGACCCCAGCTCACACCTAGGTTAGAGAAAGACACTCTGCTGTGTGCCTTGCAAATGTTTCCTTTAAAATCGAAGGGAGAAAGAGAAAAGCTTTCTTAAAAAAAAAGGCAACAAAAAGTCTAATTGAAATTCATAGTAGAGTCTACCAGGCCTGAGCTCCTGCCTGGGAAATGCAAGGCACAAATAAAGTGCAGAGGGGACACTCCTCTATTTGAAGAGGCAGAGCTTGGCTTCAGAAGGCAGCTGTGGCTTATGGAGAGGAGGATGGCCCAGGAATCTGGGGCCCTCGGTTTCTGCACTGATTCTGCTTCGCATTAGTTGTGTGCCTTCAGGTAAGTGCCTTCCCCTCTCTGAGCCTCAGTTTTCTCATCTCGCAAATGAGGATGACCCCACTCTTTGGTATTCCTGCAAAAAGAATGGTTATCCCAGGACTGGGGAACTGGGGGTGCCTGGGAACCCAGCTGCCAGAAGCTCAGGCTGGCCTCTTCTTAGATAAGAGAGAGCTGCGTTGCTGTTCAACAGCTCTCTGAAACCACACTTCTCCACCTCACAGCGGCTCAGTAGTTTGTTTGATCATCTTGCAGCCGGCCCTTTAAGGCAGCACCATCTTCCCACTCTCCCCACCCACCCACTTCTAGCTACAGCCCTTGAGCTGGGCCAAAATATCCTCCAGCCCTGGAATGAAGCCACTGCCGCCCCTGCGCTGCCCCTCCACCTTCTCTGGGTGACTGGGGGGATGGGTCGGTTTGCAGCTTTTTGGGGGAAAATAGCAAGTGGCACTTCCAGAGGCACACAGGACCCCATGTGGCTCTCCTGGCTCCACCTGCCCTGGGGTGCCTGCTGGCTGTCCCTCAGAGCGTGCCAGCTTGAGTCAATTTCTGGACAGGAAAATACACCTCTTCACCTCTCCCAAGACTCCTGGGGTATGTATATGTGTTTCTATGTCTATAAATAAATAATTGGGTATGATTTGTACTTTAATATTTTGGGCTATGATTCTATGCCACAACTTAATCTCTGCCAGTCTAACACAATGGAATTTTCTCCATTATTTCTATGTCTGGTAATAAAGTTTCTAAAAAGGAAAAAAAGTATGTCACAAGAACCAGAGAGGGTGGTACGTGACTTGAATCAAAGGAGAGAAGAGGGAAAAGAATGGAAGGATTTCAGGAGTTGAGTCGCGGGGCTGAGTTTGAGCCTGATGCTGGTAGAAACGTGTACATTTCATCACCACGTGCAGAGCTCCGTTGTGTCGCATCCCGCAACAGGCAGGGCACCCTGGCTTGTCCTGCTCTCCCAGAGAGGAGCCTAGGGCAGATGTTCGCCAGGGCAGTGACAGAACTTGAACTCGGGGCTCTGGAGCCTGGCAGTGGCGTGAGGGGAGTCTTGTCATCCTAGGTCAGGCTGAGCCCCCGTGTTCCCCATGCACTCTGCCCCTCCTTCAAGCTGCCTAAATGGCTGGCAGCAGGTGGCCTGCCATCCTAACAGGCCACAGAGGGGGCCAGCCTTTCCCAGGGGCCAGGACTCTCGTGTTAAACTTGGCTCTGCCTCCAACTTCCCACATGGCTAGGGTCTTTCTCCACTTTTCCTCAACTCGTTTCCCCAAGTCCATCAGCAAAGTGGATTTATCGAGTGGCTAGAAAGGGCATTGGGCTGAGAGTGAGCCTACCTTGGCTCTAGTCCTCTGTCTGCCTGCAGCTCAAGCACTGTGTGACTTGAGGCAAGTTACTTCACCTCTCTGAGCTTCAGTGTCCATTATCTACCCAATAGGAGGGTTGGGGTTAAGTAATTGCCAAGGGCCCTTTTGGTTCTAAAGGTTGAATATTCTAGATCCCCAGATTGCTAGGGGCAGGGTTTCCAGAGGGTGCCATTCTGTTACCCGGAACGAACCCCTGCCCCAGCCTCCCATAGCCCCTCTTCCCTCACCTCGGAGCCAGCGCAGGAGAAAATAGTCATCTGGATTCGGCAGGGTGGGCAGCACATCCTGGACATTCTCCCGAAACTGTAGGGAGAGGCAGCTGGGTGAGTGGCAGGTCCCACCCTGACCACCCTCTGCCCGGGACTCTCCGTAGGGGCTTTGCTGGACCCTTCTTCACCACGGGTCAACTCTGCAGACACTGGCTGAGCACTTGGGCTGCACGGGGCACTCTGTCTGTCGTGCCGGTGGGAGCCAGGTAGCAGGGATGAGGTGGGAAGGGAGTAAGACACTGCCCCGGCCTGGCTGCACGCACTTACACACTCCCGTGTGGCGGGCAGGCAGACATGTTCCCAGCTAACTGTGATAGTAGACACTCTGGGATGTGCCACAGGAAAAGCTGTCAGTTTACCAACCATTCTCCATGTGCCCAGCACTGAACGTGGCACTCATCTTATTCATGCCTCACTCAGAGTCCCCAGAGGTATGACTGTCCCCATTTTACAGATAAAGGAATGAGAGCTCAGAGAGGCTAAGTAACACGCCCAAGGTCAAACAGCTGGTAATTGGCAGAGCTGGGAAGCAAACCCGGGTCTGGGGAGGCCAGAGCATGCACTCTCTCTGCCCGCTCCGTAACGGAATGGTGAGCAATGGGCTAGGGGAGCAGGGGGGAAGGCAGACTTTGATTCTGAATGGGGCCAGGAAGACAGTGGTCTCATATGACTTCATATAAAAAATGGCATTTGCTGGGCTTGAAGGACTTCAAAGGCAGCAGGAGGAGGGAGGAGGGCAATCCAGGTGGAGAGAACAGTTCCAGTGAGAAGCCGTGAAGAGAGAAAGTGCAGGCAGTGCCACACAAGGGAGGTGGACAGTGACCACAAGGGATGGCCACACCCACCTCCAAGCGCTCACTGTCCTGTAGGGGAGCACGCCCCCACGCACCCTCACCAGGCCTCCTCCTCCCAGCCATTCACCTTTCCCTAGCCACTGACCTACAGAGCAGCCACAGACGGGACCAATGAGGACCTGCCACCTCTGCCCCTTGCCCAGGTCAGCCAGGGACTCAGACCATCCTATCCCCCAAACAGCTCCCAGACTCCCAAGGAAACTGCTCATCCAGGGCCCAGGCATGAAGCGAAGCTACTCCTTACCAAGGACCCTCCCCAGCCCCTGGTTTCCAGTCTAATCACCACCTAATCCCTTCTCTGCCTGACTTCCCCTGCAGGTCAGCAGTAAAATCTGAAACCTCCCCTTTCAGCCTCCCCAGGATGGGGGACGCCCAGCCTGGGTCAAAGCCTTCATGGGGTTGGTGCCTTGGCCTCCCTGTCATGGCAGGAAATATCTGCCCCCACCTCCTTTTCCCAGCAATGGAACACTGCCCAGCTGTGGAGCTCCCAAACCTTGAGACTGGATCCCATTGGCTCTGGCTCCAAAAACAGCCAACTTCCCCTTTCCCCAAGGGCGACAGAGATTCAGTTGGCAGGGAGGGTGGGGTCCAGCCCTGGAACTGTTGCCCCCTCCTCTACCCAGGTGCCAAAGCAAAACCAGGCTTACCTCCCTGCCCTCTGAAGAGCAGCAGCCCAGGTCCCAGCCAGGGAGGGGCCTGGGTTGCAGGATGAGGAGGGCTGGTCTCAGCTCAAACTAACCCCAACCCAGTAAGTCACTGCAGGATCCCAGACTTCACACAGAAGATGCTGCTTTCAACATCATCGGGTCCAACCTGCTCATTTCATCAAGCAGCAGAGAAGGGCAGGTTGTGCCCAAGGTCGCAGAGCGACTTGATGCCAGAGCAGGGGCTATGCAAGTCTCCTAAGGCGCTGTCCGGACCCCTGGCCATCCTGCCACTGCCCCCGCAAGAGGAAAACCTCCCGGAAATGGGAGGAAACCAGGGGCCCTGCCCCTGCCCCCAGGGCCCCGCTGCCAATCCCCAGAATGAATGTTGCCTTTGTGCCCTCAGCTGCCTCCGAGAGCTTCCAAGCAAACACTTCTTCCCAGGTGGCACCGCCGAGGGCTCGCAGAGGGCTGGGGCTGGGGTGGTCAAACTTCCCGGGCCCCCCGGGCCAGCGGAGGGAGGAGGGGCAGGCCGCGCGGCGCGGGGCGCCAGGTGCCGCCTGCTGCCGCTCTCCCCGCAGCCCGCCCGCCGTGCATGGTCGCTCGCCCCCCACCAGCCCCTTCTCAGCTCGCTGCCGCAGAGAGCGAGGGCCACGGCCCGGGGCGGGGGCCGGGCCAGGCTAAGGGCTCACCTTGGCCAGCGCCTCCTTCTGCTTGGGGCTCAGGTCGCCGACCCGGCCGCTCATCGTGGCTCGGGCTCGGGCGCGGCGGTTGCGGCAGCCGATGGAGCACGGACTCGTTCTCCGCCGCCGGAGTAAAGTCCCAGCCTTTTGCTCGGGCCGCGGGGCTGGCGGCCAAGCCCCGCCTCTTAAAGGATCCTGAGGGGCGGAGTAGGGAGAGATGCGCTGGGCGCAGGAGCCTCTGACGCGTGCCCCCTGCGCCCTCCCGAAGTCAGAGACCTGGGCAGGAGGCCAGCGGGAGTGCCCACCAGGGCCGAAGCCAGTGGATATCAGAAGAGCAGAAAGTCTGGGTTCTAGTCCCAAATTTACCCTTAGCTCACAGTGTGACCTTGGATGAGACACCTGAGCTCTTTGGGCCTCAGTTTCCCCATCTAAGGTGCTGTCTTATGAGCTCTTCTAAGGTTAGGCCCCCATGGTGCAGGACCTCTCCCCACTCCAAGATGGTAGGGAGCTTGCCTGGTGCCGCTGTGGGGGGCCAGGTCCCCTAAACCTAGCTATTGGCCTGCCTCGGGGAACTGTGGTATTGGACATTTCTTTCTGGGGCCCTTGCCATCCTGTTCTGTCATCGGTTTGGGACTACTGCTGCCAATCCCAGCTTGGGACTTTGCAGCATTGACAGCCTTTCGCTCTGCCTCTGGGGCAGGCAGGCCGAAGTGGCAAGGAAGCACAGACCCCATCTCCCCACCATCTGCTTCTGACCTTCTCAGCTCTCTGAGAGCCGCTCCTAAGATGCTCACACCCTCAACCGGCATGGGAAAGTGCTTCCTTTCTGGGAATTAGAAGACCTGGGTTTGAATTCTAAATCCTGCACTTCTTTCTAGAAGACCAGCAAGGGACTTCATCTCTCTGAATCCAAGCTTCTTCATCCACTGAGTGGAGGGGGGTGATCTGGACAGCAGGAGAGGAGAAAGGGAACGAATGTACATAATTCACTCCGTGCAGGGCCTAATGCAGGGTTCGCCTCTCCGACCGCTCCCTAGTCCACCCTGCACAGCCTCCCTGTGCTGCCTGCCTGGCCAGGCTTCAGCCTCTGGGTGGGGATACAGCATGGATGTGGAGGAAGCCACAGTTAAAGCCAAGTGGAGGAAGGCCTAACGAAAGCAGGCCTGCTCTCAGCTTATCTGCCCCCAGGCCCAGGGGCCAGAGCCATGGGTTCCCCATGTAGCTGCAAGTCTGACTTGTGGGATGGACCCCCAGCAGCTGCAGCCCAGCAGCCTCCTGTGCCATCTGACTGTCCTGCCGTGCCCCAGTCACAGCCCCTTCCCCATCCAATGCAGCCATTTCCTCCTTTCTAAGCTCAACAGCCTTCCCCCTCTGCCTGGGTTCCCCCCCACTCTAATCCTACTTCCATGGCAGCAGCCGGTCACATGCCTTGGGTCATTCTTTCTTCCTACCAGGCGCCAGGCCCTAGGCACTGTTCTGGGGACACCGAAATAAATCAGACACCATCTTCCCTCCCAAAGACAAGACACAGGCACCATCAACTAGAAAACAAGAGTGAGACAAAAGCCCCAAGGAGAGGCAGCAAGTGCCTGGGAGCTTAAAAAGGGGAGAATTTGCTTTGGGCTGGAAGAATCCTAGAAGGCTTCACAGAGGGAGTGGCATTGGAGCTGGGCCTTAAAATGTGGAGTGGGAAGGAATTGGCAAGGCGATTCATTCATTCCATGCTGGCACAAGGGCATGAGCAAAGTTCCGGTGGTTGGTAGGAAGCGTGGCTGCAACCGGAGAGGAGGGGAGAGAAGTAGGCAGGATGACCCGCAGAACCTTGATGTGGCCCTGCTTAGCAACATCTGACCTGCTAGACCGTGAGGTCCTTGGGCACAGGGCCCTGTTTTACTCACCTCTGAATCCTTGCAAGCTCCCTAGACCCAGCACAGCATCCTGCACACAGGGGCCCTTCAGTGACTGTGTGCCAAATGAATGAATGCAAGAAACGCTCCAATAGGCACAAAGCCAGGTGCTGGAGGAGCCCTGGGAAGCAGACATAAATATAGATCATGCAGGGATCAGGCAGCTCACGCATTTAACAGCTGTGGAAACTGAGGCTCACGGAGGGCTTGGCTTGCCCAAAGTCGTTAGTAGTGTGACAGATGTGGAGAGCTTTGCCCCGTGCCTGGCACACAGAAGGCATTCAGTTGCGCTCTTCCCTTACTGCCTGGAATTCACACAGAGCTAGGCCCAGGAGCGTGTGGGCATCCCACCTCCCAGAGCAGGCCGCCAGCCACCTCCACTCTCAGGTCTCCAGGACAGTAGAAAGCAGAACACCTCCCGGGCTCTCTGGGTTAGAAGGCAGAGGCAGGCTACAGCAGGCCCGTTAAAGAGGCTTGGGAGGACTTTGCTCTGCACCTGGCGTGGCCCCCACCATGGCGGTCTGCTGCAGGGCAGAGTGAGGGTCTCAGGTCCAGCCCTGTGGCTGTGAGGCCCCCAACCCCCACCTCTGGGAAGAGTGTTCAGGCAATCCCAGCCTCCTGCCCTAGTTAGAGACTCATCGGCTTCTGGTTAGGGCAGCGCAGGGCTGCCTTCCTTGCTGCATGTGTGGCTGAGATCTTTATTTAAGACCCTTCCAAGGCAAGATGTTCTTTTCAGTCCAGGGCCAAAAGAAAATAGAAGAACGTGTTGGTTCAGCACTTTACAGTTTATAAGGCGCTTTCAGATCTAGCTTTCCATTTAAGCCCAGGGCGACCCTCTGAGGTAGGCAGGTCAGGTGATTTATTGAGGAACCTGAGGGAGAGAGTCTCGTGAGAGTGCCTGCAGAGTTGGGACTGAAACCCATCTCTGGCTTCTGTGTCAAATGCTCCCAGGGGCCCGTGCACTGGGGTGTGGACTCGCCTGGGAGCTGCCTACAGAGGCTGCCCAGGAAAGCACAAGGAAAACGTTCACCCAGCTGGAGCCCCAACCAAGCCCCCCATCCCCTAGGAGTCTGGAGTTACCCACAGTAAAGGCCTAAGTAAAGTACCCTTCCTCCAGTCTGCCCCTCCCAGGTCCTGTGGCTGCCTGCCTCTCCTTCCTCCTATGACACTTACCTATCTCCGGCCCACTGTGGAACAGCTAGTTAATCTGATAATATAAATCCTGGAATAATAATCTGGTAAACGCCTCTGAGCTGGTTACTAAGAGGGAGTGCCTCCTCCCCATCCCCACCTTTTCTCTGTCTCCCAACTCGTCTCTAGCAATTCTCCCTCCCTGCTAGGTATGTTACTCCCCTGCTCAAGAATCTGCAATGGCTCCCTAGTTCCCTCAGGAGTCAGCCCCATCTCACTGACTTGCATTCGGGCCTACCCTCATCTCTTCCTAGCATCCCTTGTGGCTCAACTGCTGCTCCTCCCCTCCACACACTTTCATTTCAGTCAGGGAAGCTCTGTGCCGTCCATCAGACACGCCTCTGCCCTCCTGCCAGGTCTTCCCCAGCCTTCGAAGCCCTGGTCAAATGCTGTTTTCAGGAACCTCTCCCTGATCTACCCAACCTAGCATGACCTCTGCCAACCAGTAACCCCTCTAGCCTGACCTTGACACTGACTACTCTGTATTGTAGTGGCGAGTATCAGGCCACACCTGGCCCAACAGGAAGATCCCAGCCTCCCAGGTCACCTGGGCCCGAGGTGGATCCAGGCCCTGTCACGTGTCAGCTCCATGACAGGTGCACTGTCCTTGGTACACCTTGCTGGACAAGGCGGTGTGAGCAGCTGAAATAAGGCTGCTGGAGCACAGAGATCTAGGAGGAGCGTGGGGTAATGGTTCTAGTCTCGGAAGTTAGTGCCCTGGGGTTGAGATTCCCCTGAGAGGTGGCTCCGGGCACCAGCAGGAGCACTGCACTAGGAGTCCAGAGCCTGGGCTTTAGACTGAGTTCTTGAGTGAATACGCTGCAGTGACTGTTCAGCAGTGATCACTGTGGGGGCCTCCTCGGGCTGTCCGTCCTTGACTTCTGGGCCTCTGGGCCCTGAATGCCTCTTCTCCAAAACAAGGGCACTGACCTCCAGATCAGAGGCCTCCAGGTGCCCCGTCCTCCGATTCTGTGGTGCCAGTGGGAAATGGGTGGTGCGATGATTGGCACAGCGATCTGAGAGTCAGAGAGACAGTCTTTTAAATCCTTCAACAAATATTTGTGGAACACTCTACTTCCACAGGGCCAGGACAGCAAAAACTCTCTGGAAAGCCCTTGTACTTGTGGGCGGCTGTGCAGAGAGGCCCTGGCTAGAGCCTCTTCGCCTCCTCCCCTCCTCCCAGCCCTGCCCTGCGGGGCTGCACATGCCTCAAGTCCTTTTCCAACAAGGTGGGAAAGGAATGAAGAAATCCGCAAGACCTGGGACTACGTGCCCCAACAGCAGAGGTGACAGCAGCAGAATGAGGAAGCAGTGGTGACGGATTCACTCCTGTACCTGCCCGCACCCCACTCCAGGAGGCCCAGGCTTCAGCTCCTGCCTGGGGCTGGGAGCCGGAGCACCTGTCATTCCTTCACTCCACAAGTATTTAGGCAGCGGGCATGGCCCCAGGCATGGGGACACCTCAGAGAATGAGGGCACCCAGGCCCTGCCTTCAAGGAGTTCCCAGTCCTCAGGGAGACAGCCAAGGCAACAGGTCACCAGGTACAGTTAGCCAGTGCCGCCAGTGCGGGTAGACAGGAGGATCCCCACAGTCAGTGATGGGGGCATCCCAGGTTCCCCAAGAACCCGATGGCTGAGCAGGAGTCTGCCAGATCGGAGGGGGCAGTAGGCCTGGAGACCACTCATTCATTTATTCATACATTCATTCATTCAATACGTATTTAACTGAGCACCATGCTAATCATGGAGTAAAAAAACCACCCTCGTGGGACTTACAGTATTGGTAGTGGGGGGCACACCCAGACTAAGACTGGGCTGTGGAGAAGTGAGGGGGGGAGTGGGGGCCAGATAAAGAATTAGGGCTTGGGAGTACATGGATGTAGGAAGGGCCGTGTCAGGAAGGACTTTTGAGCAGTGGGAAATGGCTATTCTGAGATCCTCGAGCTGGGGCTGCTCATGGGGACTCGGGCAGGGGTCTTTCTCCTTTTTGGGGTGCCGGCACCCTCAGTGTTGAACAAGACTCAAACATCTGCCAAGGTAAATTCAGACTGTGGACAGAGAGTGCCTTTGAAGGTTGAAGGGCCGCAAATGGATCTCTCCTGGGGAGGTGTAGAGGGGGCCCGGGATAAGGATCCCCCTTTGCAGGCCCCTCGGGATCCAGCCCCAGCCCTGCCCGGCTGCCCAGAACTCAGGATGGAAGCCCCTCTCTTCCCCGACTACTCGTTCTCCCTCCTGCTTTCCCTCCTCCCCCACCCCCAATGAGGACTCCCTGAAGACGGGCAGCCTGTGTTCCCCACGACTTCTGCTGCAGCTTCGTGGCCCTGCTCTCGCCTCTCCTCCTGCACTAAAGCTCTGAGAGCAGAGGAAGCAGCCCTGGACCAGGAGCCAGGGGGCCTGGAGCCAAACCCCAGCTCCTTCAGTGGCAAAGTCACCTGCCTTCTCTGGGTGCCCGTAACCGGGGGAGAATAATCCTTGCCTCTCTCCCAGTGCCACTGTGAGAATTCCCAGTGAAATAATGGCTGGAAAAGTGCTGGGCGCACAAAGTGAGGGATTATTAGTACTATCATGTGTTATTTCTGAAGGCACAACAGAACGTGAGAAACAGCTCGCTTCCTCCTCACTTCCGCAGTCCACCGTGGCTTTGTGAAGACGCAAATCCCCTCCCCGCCCCACTTCCCACACCCGAACCCCCCTAATTAAGTCCCTTACCTTCCCGGGTATCATTGTTTAATCCCTAAGCCCTTTCTCACCAGTCTCCAGTTGTCTCGGGGACTCAAATCCCTTTAGAATGAGGTGGCCCAGTTAGCTGTGAACCGCGAGGCTGGGGGCAGGGAGCAGGGACTTCAGGACTCCAGGGAGGGCAGGGCAGGGCAGGAGGGGTGCGGGGGACCCTGCCCTGGCTCTGCCACTAGCTTGCATGAGCCTGGACACTTCCCTTCGGAAGAGTGGGTTGTCATTTCTACCCCCACTCTCTGCATCCAAGATAGAATCCAGAATCTACAGCCAGACTTGTTCATTCCACGCCAAGGCCTTTGTGAAGAAGAAGGGCAGGGAGGGAGCTCACCGACTCCGCAGCCAGACTACCTGGGTTCAGGTCCTGGTTCTATCACCTACCTACGTACCTCGGTTTCCCTTCTGTAAGATGGCAATGATAATCTTACTACCTCGTGCGGTTGTGATGACATTTAAATGAGCTAATTCAAGCAAAGAACCTAGAACAGTGCCTGGAACACATAAATTTCAGCTGTTTTTACTTGTACTAGCTGTTTCTTCCCCCAGATATTCTCGCCATGCTGGTCTCAACCCACACACCTCTCAAAGAGACCTTCCTTCCTCTGGTACCAAAGCCAAAGCAGCCCCCAGCCCCCAGTCACTCTCTAATGCTATTTTTTCTCCTTCCCATGGCACTTTCCATGCTCTGAAATGATCTTGCTGTGTACGTGGTTATGGTTTGCTATCTATTCTCAAGGGCAGGAGCCGTTGCTGGTCAATGGTCCCTGCCCCATGTCCAGTGCCCGGAACCCAGCAGGCGCTCCACATCCATTGGCGGCCATGACCCCACACTCATCCTGCCCGCCACGGGCTGGACCCAGGGAAGGAGCAGGTGCCTGACCACCCTCCATTTTCTGGCCTTTCCTCCCCCACACCACAGTTACACTGCTGCTGCCCCACAATGGCCCTGTGTTATCTTAGGAGAGTCATCACCCCTCTCTGGGAGGCTGGGTGAGTGGAGGGAGGTGCTGATGGAACTAGGCAACCAAGGCCCAGGCTAAGATTTTTCTAAGACAATTTGTTATATGTCCTGAGGCTCCTGCCTATAAAATGAAGAGATCTCAGGGACCTCTGAGTTCTGGAAATACTGCCCCCCCTCCCCAGGCTAGCCCTCTCTTGTCACCACTGGGCCTGAAGCCCCCATGGGAGGTGCATTCCTGTGAGCTAGGCATTGCCTTCCTCAAGGCCCCTTTGTAAAAACAGCAGAGAAAAACACTAGGCCCCAGTGTGGCCCCGTTCCCCAGGAACTAGCCTGTCACCTGGCAGCTTTATTACATTGGCCTTCTCCCATTGTGCAGGGTTCTCACTGGAGCAGACACATATTCTGAATATGGATTTGCCTTCCCTGCCCTTCATCCTTCAGCACCACCAGCACCACCATCCATGGACTCACAGAATGCGTCGTCCATTTTTATGCACAGCCTGGCATCACACTGAAGAAGTCATTTCGGGGCCGGCCCCATGGCTTAGGGGTTAAGTGTGCTCGCTCCGCTACTGGCGGCCAGGGGTTCGGATCCCAGGCACACACCAATGCACTGCTTGTCCGGCCATGCTGAGGCCGCGTCCCACATACAGCAATTAGAAGGATGTGCAACTATGACATACAAGTATCCACTGGGGTCTTGGGGAGAAAAAGGGAAAAAAAGGAGGAGGATTGGCAATAGATGTTAGCTCAGGGCCGGTCTTCCTCAGCAAAAAGAGGAGGATTGGCTTGGATGTTAGCTCGGGGCTGATCTTCCTCAAAAAAAAAAGAAAGAAAGAAAGAAAAAAAAGTCATTTCACAGCAGAGAAGGAGCAGCGGTGGGCTTGTATCCATTGAATTCACTGGCCTTACCACACACTCCAGTTCCGGTACCAATTCGAAAACATATCAGTGCCCCAACCCCGTTCCACTTGGGGGCACACATGCTATGCTTTACACTTGCATTAACAGCTTCATTTCTTCCTATTTCCCTCTGCAACTTGAGAGGGTGAAGAAAGAATGGGGGGCATTGGGGGCCTCCTCCACACAGCTCACAGCCCAGCCCAGGGCTAGGAAACCTTGTATTCCAAGACACGAGCCACTTGGAATCACAGCATGTCTGACGAAAGGCCTCCCCCAACCCCTCCACCCCCGAATCATTTCATTCCACTCACATTTTACAGCTGGGGACACAGGAAACGGAAGTGGCTTGCCTCGAGGTATATGGTGAGAGAGTGACAGCCCTGTCCCTGCCAGCAGCCCACCCTGCTCCAGAAATGAAGCAAGCTGGCAGCTGGGGCCTTGGCTCCTCAGGAGGGGCCCTCAGGGCTGAGCATCCCGTCTGTCCATCCCTGGGAGCAGGGTGGATGGAGGTTTGGCATTAGGCCCAGTGGCCTGTCTCCTCTCCCAGCTGGAATCCCTTCCTTCCGTCAACCTACAAAAACAGAAACCAGTTTAAGAGGCAAAGCATTTATTTGGGATCAAAGAACGGCAATTCTGGGAGCACAGATTCAGGTAGACTCCCAAATAGTGTCCTGATTACAGGAGAGGGGCTCAGGGTTTTTATGGGAAAAAGGGAGGAAGATGAGGTGAGTTGTATTAAAGGAGAGTTCATTGATACTAGATGACGTAAAGCTAGGTTTGTGCTTCATAGATCGGTTTGAGATTCGGTCATCAGGCAAAAGGCCAGACTTGTATTTCATGGATTGGTTAGCAATCCGGTCATCGGCATAGTCTAATTTCATCACTCCTTACAGACAGGATATTCTTGTTCTTACTGACTTCTTGGAATGTTCGTGGTTGGGTCCAGTTGGGAAGATAAAGAAAACAAGAGAGGGGCCAGCCCCATGGCTTGGCGGTTAAGTGCTTGCGCTTCGCTGCTGGCGGCCCGGGTTCGGATCTCGGGCGCGCACCAACGCACTGCTTCTCCGGCCATGCTGAGGCGGCGTCCCACGTACAACAACTAGAAGGATGTGCAGCTATGACACACAACTATCTACTGGGGCTTTGGGGGAAAAAATAAATAAATAAAATTTAAAAAAATAAGAAAACAAGACAGACAAGGAAATTCCTCTGAAATGGCTGCTGTGGCTCTATTTTAATATGGCTCCACTCATGTTATCTTTCTCACTTCCCCGTGGGGTCCTCCACTCTCCTCCTCCTCAGATGCTCTGCTCCAAGCAGGGCCTCTCCAGGCACTCAATCTCCCATCCTTTGCTGCCCTGTTCCTGGGCTTCTACTCCCTCCAGCAGCAGCTCGATCTTCACTGCTCCTCC
The DNA here is from genome assembly GCF_020826845.1 of Diceros bicornis minor. NCBI lineage: Eukaryota > Metazoa > Chordata > Mammalia > Perissodactyla > Rhinocerotidae > Diceros > Diceros bicornis. The sequence goes on along the minus strand of NC_080774.1, from coordinate 23,895,503 downwards.
ACCTGCACCCAACCCTGCCCCCACCACGCAACAGCAGGAGAGCCCAGGGAGGGCTGGGCTGGGCTACATCCTCCCACATTGAGACTACATCCCCAAGGGCTGGTCTCTTCCAGGATAACCATGGGTTATCCCGCGGGAGGACAGACCACAGGGTGGCTCTGATGACTCACCAAGTTTACAGTGGTGGTCCGCCTCCCACTGATGGAAGGCTAGGATTTGAATATTTGTGGGGAAGCAGAAACGCACTCTAGGTTGGGGACAGGTGTGAGCAAGGATATGAGTCTGGTTGGTGTGTGTGTGTGTTGGGAGGGCAGCGAGGACTCCTTGCCTGGGTGGGCGGGATGGGGGATAGGGAGCAAGTAGCGGAAATTGGGAGGGAGACAGCTGATTACATGGTGTGTCCTCGCAACCTTGTCATCGGGGCTGACAATGGGCTGGGACATTCATAGAATCAGAGAAGCAAGATTCTCCACGGACAACAAGGGCCCTCCACAGTGCATTTTGCAACTTATAAAAAGTGATTTCTTACATACAAAAGAATGTTAGTAACTTACACAAAGAATAAAGAATGATACAATGAACGCTCGTGTGACTTAGAAGCAGAACGCCACCAATACCATTGGCACCCCTGGGTGCCCCTCCCCGATTACATCCCACTCTGGTGAACTGAACTTTTATTTCTCATTCCTTTGATCTTCTTTGTAGTTTTATTACAAATGAATGCATCCTTAAAAATATAGTCAGTCCTGCATGTTTTTTCCCCTTGAGGTGAAATTCACATAACATAAAATTAACCGTTTTAAAGTAAAAAATTCAGTGGTATTTAGTACATTCACAATGTTGTGCAACTAGCACCTCTATCTAGTTCCAAAACAATTTCCTCACCCCAAAAGGAAACTCTGTACCCATTAAGCGGTCACTACCATTTCCCCTTCCCCACAGCCACCAATCTGCTTTCTGTCTCTACAGATTTACCTATTCTGGATATATCATACAGTAATATGTGGCCTTTTGTGTCTGGGTTATTTCACTCGGCATAATGTGTTCAAGGTTTGCCCATGTTGTAGCATGTGTCAGTGCTTCATTCACATTTATGGCTTACATAATATTCCATCATATGGACTTATCCGTCATCCATTGACGGGCATTTCGGTTGTCTCTACCTTTGGCTATTGTGCATAATGCTGCTAGGAACATTGGTGTACAAATATCTGTTCAAGTCCCTGCTTTCAGTTCTTTTGGGTATATACCCAGAAGCGGAATTGCTGGATCATATGGTAATTCTACGTTTAATTTTTTGAGGAACCACCATACTATTTTCCACAGCAGTTGCACCGTTTTACATTCCCACTGTTGATCCAATTTGAGTTAATTTTTGTATATGGTGTGAGGTAGGGGGTCCAACTTCATTCTTTTGCATCTGGATACCAGTTGTCCCGGCATTTGTTGAAGAGACTGTTCTTTACCCCTCTGAATGGTCTTGGCACCCTTGTTGAAAATCAGTTGGCCATAGATGTATGGGTTTATTTCTGGACTGTCAATTCTATTCCATTTGTCTATATGTCTGTCTTTACCACACTGTTTTGATTACTGTAGCTTTGTGGTATATTTTAAAATCAAGAAGTCTGAGTCTTCTAACTGCATTCTTCTTTTTTCAATACGGGCTATTCAGAGCCCCTTGCAATTCCATATGAATTTTAGGATGAGTTTTTTCATTTCTTCAAAAAAGGTCATCAGAATTTTGATAGAGATTGCATTGAATTTGTAGATTGCTTTGGGTAGTATTGCCATCTTAATAATACTAAGTCTACCAATTCATTAACATGGATGTCTTTCCATTTATTTAGGTCTTCTCTATTTCAACAATGTTTTATAATTTTCAGTGGACATGTCTTTCACCTCCTTGTTTAAATTTATTCCCGGGTATTTTATTCTTTTGGATACTATTGTAAATGGAGTTGCTGTCTTAATTTCCTTTTAGGATTGCCCATTGCTAGTGAATAGAAACACAACTGATTTTTGTGTGTTGATCTTATAAATCCAGATGTTTTTGAGCTTAAATAGAATGTATTTGGAGACTTGCTGTTTGTCCTCAGCATTCTGTTAGAATTATCTGTGGTGATACACACAACTAATTCATTGATTTTTCTCTATTGCATGGTATTCTACACATGAAGATACCACAATTTATCTCTTCTCCTCATGATGGAGAGTTGGCTGATTTCAGTCTCTTACTCTTCAAACAGGGCTGCTCTGCATATGTCCAGAGAATGGTTCTCAGACGGGACTGCACATTAGAGTCATCTGGCTGCAAGCTTTTTATCATTACCAGCAACAAGGCCCCACCTCCAGAGATAAGGATTCAGTTCATTTGGAGTAGGGATTGGGTGTATTTGTTAGAAGATTCTTAGATAATTTTAACGTTCAGTCTGTGTTGAGAACCACTGTTCTAGAGTATATACCTAGGAGTGGAATTCTTGAGAATGTGCATCTTCGGTTTTGTTTGATGTAAAATTGTTTCCAACGTGGCTGTACTATACCAGTACAACCAGGCCGAACACCCATCAGCAGTGTGTAGCTTCCATTGCTAAAAATCCCTACCAACACTTGACACTGTCAAACTTTTCAATTTTTGCCAGTTGATCTCTCATACAATTTTAATTTCTATTTCCCTCATTAATGATTAGGTTGAGCATCTTTTCATATTTATTGAACATTCTTGTTTCCTCTTTTGTCAAATGCCTATTTGTATCTTATAGCCCATATCTATGTATTCGTATATTCTGCATATGAATCATTTGGTTGCAAATATCTTCTCCCAGATTGTGGCTTTCCCTGCCACTTGATTACAATGTTTGATTAGCAGAAGTTTTTCATTTTATTGTGGATGAATGTTTTCAATCTTTTCCCTTACAATCTGCTTTTATGTAGTAAGAAATCTCTCCTGACCTTGAAGGAATCAAGATATTCTCCTATATTTCTTTCTAAAAATGTTTAAAGTATTACTTTCCATATTTAGGTCTTTAATCCACATGAAATTGATTTTTTGTGTACGATGCGCAGTAGGGGTCTAATTTCATTTTTTTCCCTTATGGTTAACCCATTGTCTTACCACGATTTATCAAATAAGCCATAATACTGCCTCTCCCCCTCTCCCCAACTGCAATGCTTCCTCTGACATAGCCAGGTTTATGTGTGTGTGGGTCAGTTTCTGCCTTCTCTGTTTGATGCCCCATTTATCTGTCTTTGGGCTGATATCAGACTCTCTTATTCTCTCCATCTTATCCCTCAGGAACATCTTGAGATTCAACGTTGGTGGTTATATGGGTGTTCACTGTAAAATTCTTTCCATCCTTCTCTATGTTGGAAATTTTTCATAATAAAATATTGGGGAAAACAGTGTCAGGGCTCATCCAGCCTTTGCCCTTTTATCACTGTACCATTTTTAAAAGCCTCAGGTTTCAGACTGAGCCAGCTCTCAGCAGCCACAAACCTTGGAGAAAAGGACGGAATTTTAGGACATACGTGGAACTTTCACACTCCAGTGGGCATCAGAGATTACTTGCTGGGGTGAGGCAGTGCTGGTCTTATATCGTGCCCATTTCACAGCCCAGGAAAGTGACTTGCCTGAAGACCCAGCCTTTGGGCCCCACTGAGAGCTGTGTCCGGCCTACTTCGTCTAGCTAAGCGTTCCCAGCCCCTTTCATTTCCCCTCCAGGACCCTTGTCTCAATCTCCCCCATCTGCCTCCCACGCCAGTCTCTGGTTCTCCGTCTCCTGGAGTCTGGTGTGGTGGAGAAATGGAGCCCAAGGAAGACGGGGGTGCAACCTGGCGCAGGCCACACCGTGTGACCCCGCAGAGCAAGAGCCAGCCTGCAGGCCCCCAGACGTCCCTCATTCCCGCCCTTCTGGGGCCCTGATCGTGCCTCTGCCTCCCCAAGTGGCCAACTATCTTCCAGCTATCTCCCTGGGTCTCCCCTGCTCCGGTCTCGCCGTTTGACAACGCGGCAAACTGTGAGCGCCTCCTGTTTGATTCCCACCTCCGCATAGCGACCGGGGCTCCGCCAGGCTCCAGCTCCTCGGGCACCCGGCGCCGGGGTTCTCCGCGGCCGCGAGGGGGCGCGCGCGGCTCGGTCTGGGCGCGGGAGCCGCGGAGAGCCCACCCCCTCCCGGCGCCCCGCCCCGTCCGGCCGCGGCCCTGCTCCCCCGGCGCCCCGCCCCGTCCGGCCGCGGCTCGCTCCCTCTGTTACCCCGGCGCCCAGGACCCCCGACGCCCCTGTCTCCTCTGCTCGCCGGGTCCGCCCATGGGCCCCGCCGCTCGCCCCGCGCTGAGGTCGCCTCCACCGCCTTCTCCGCCGCCGCTGTCGCCGCTACTGCTGCTGCTGCCCCTGCTGCCGCTCTGGCTGGGCCTGGCGGGCCCCGGGGCCGCGGCTGACGGTAGCGACCCCGCGGCCAGGGCGGGGCGGGGCGGGGCCCGCGCCGTGCGGGTGGACGTGCGGCTTCCGCGGCAGGACGCTCTGGTGCTGGAGGGCGTCAGGATCGGCCCCGAGGCCGACCCGGCGCCCCCGCTGGGCGGCCGCCTGCTGCTGGTGAGCCGCCGAGCCGTATGGCCCCCGCCCCGCCGTAGACCCTGCACCCAGATCCTGCCGTCATCCTGGATCATGCCCTGGCAGCCCAGCGCCCCCTCCCCAGGCCGCCCCTGCCCCCAGCATTCCGGCTTCCAAAACCTGAGGTCCAGATGCCCTCCCCTCCAAACTCATTCCCAAACCCTGGCCTTGCATCCCCTGTGTGTCCGACCCCCCTTACTCCCCCTCCTCCCTCTGCCCATGGCCCCTCGCCCCACAGATGGACATCGTGGATGCTGAGCAGGAGGTGCCTGTAGAAGGCTGGATTGCAGTGGCATACGTGGGCGAGGAGCAGGCGGCCCAGATCCGTCAGGAGAGTCAGGGCAGCGGCCCGCAGGCCTATCCCAAGGCCCTGGTGCAGCAGGTGCAGGGGGTGTATGTGGGGAAGGGGGCTGGAGGCAGGAGTTTCAAGGCATCTGCTAGAGCCAGACTACCAGATGGGCGCCTGAGGAGCTTCCACAGAAGCCCTGGGCTCTGGTGGGGCAGGGGGCCCCAGTTGGGAGAATTGAGTCAGTATGATTAGCAGCAGGGAGGTGGGAGGAGGCCAGAGAATCAGGAAGCTCCACCAGGCTCTGAGAGTATCCAATGGGGGGTTCCTGCTGGCGGTTGGTGGGCAGGCCTGCCCTGCTAGGACCAGGGAAGGCACAGCATTGTTTGGGTCCCACAGAGCATCTGGGGGGAAGGCAGGAGGAGTAAGAGTTTCTGCCCTTGACCTCAAGGAGCTGAGAGCCAGTCTGTCCAGAGGAAATGCTCACTGCGAGTCAGGAGCTGAGGACAGCTGTGGCTGCAGGTGTGTGGTGAGACATGTGCTAGCTCTGCCCCTGTCCCCTGCAGATGCGACGGGCGCTCTTCCTGGGAGCCTCTGCCCTGCTTCTCCTCATCTTGAACCACAACGTGGTCCGAGAGGTAAACTGCATCAGGTTTTGGGGGCACGCGCGCTGGGGGATAGGGACCAAGGCCGGCTGACCTCCCTGTCCCTCTACAGCTAGACATATCCCAGCTTCTGCTCAGGCCAGTGATTGTCCTTCATTATTCTTCCAATGTCACCAAGCTGTTGGAGGCACTGCTGCAGTGAGTGGGGTTTGGGCTCTAAAGGACTAGGCTGGGGGGCCTGGGTGCTAAGGGTCTCTGGCTCTGCCACGGGCTCAGGGGTCTTGGGACCAGGGCTTTTCTAGTTAGCCTTAAGACTGTAGTCTCCTGGTCTGAAAAATGGGTGAGGGGACCAGAAGGAGGTGGCAGGGCCTGGAATGAGGAGGCGACTCTGTGGGCAGAGAGGATTGGCTCCAGCAAGGAGGAAGCCAGATTCCTGCTTGACAGGCTCTTCCCTGAGCTTGTGGGCCTCCCTCGCCTGGCTGGTTTGAGATTTGGAAAAACCAATAGCCAGGAAAGGCCTGGGGGCCAAAGCAGAAGGGCTGCGGGAATATCCTTTTCCCACAAGGCTGGCATGGGTGGGTCTGGGCCTCCCCTCCCAAGAGCTGTTCCGTCTGGCCCCTCCGTGGCTTTCCCTCCCAGGAGGACCCAGGCCACGGCTGAGATCACCAGCGGAGAGTCCCTGTCGGCCAACATCGAGTGGAAGCTGACCCTATGGACCACCTGTGGCCTCTCCAAGCATGGCTACGGAGGATGGCAGGACTTGGTGTGCCTGGGAGGCAGTCGGGCCCAGGAGCAGGTGGGTGCCTGGAAAGAGGAGGCTCAGGGGGGGTCACATGTATGCCTTGTCTCAAATCCTGTGCCCTCTCCCTGCCTTGGTAACGAGGACTACCTCTTCCACCTCCCAGGGCTGTGAGTGTTCAATGACATGGCGGGTCCTCAGTACGGTGCCTGACCCAGGGTCATGCACAATCAGTGTTAGCTGCTGCTCTCGTCGTGTCATTCTCCTCCTCAGAAGCCGTCTTTGGCTCTCCATTGCCTGCAGAAGAAAGTTCAGACTCCTTAGGCTGGCTTTCAGCTCTCCTGATCACTTACTTATCCTTTTTTTTTTTCCTAGTCTTCTTGCACTCCACCACCCTGTGCCATTTACTGGCCCCCACACACACCCTGGTCTCCTGCCACTAGGCCTTTTCCATGCTTGGCTACAGGCACGGACATCCTTTTCCTCTGTCTCCATGTGTCCCAGTCCAGCCAGAGCCCTCACAGCGACCCCTGCCTGCCTTCTTTGGAAAGCCTCCCTCACACCCTCCGCTCACAGTCCCTGTCCCTCTCCTAAATCACAGCAGCACTTTGTGAGTCCCTTCATGGGGCTCTTAGGACAGCCCATCCTGTGTAAGCGTTGGGGAGCGTGACTTTGTCTCCTGCGGGCTGGGGCTGTGTCTTATTTGTCTCTGAATTTCCCGGTGCTCAGCATTGAGAGGGTTCAAAGGTATTCTGTCCGCAAGCATTTCTCGAGTCCCCACTCTCTGCAGGGTGGGCGTGCCCTTGTCTGGCGTGCAGCCTCCAGCACGTGTTGGTGGACGTGGGCCGTGTGAGGCGGCTTCAAGTCAGGCAGACGTGGGTTCAGATCCTGGCTCTGAAACCTTAGCTGAGTGGTCTTAGGCCAAGTGTTTAACCTCTCTGGTCTCGTGTTCCTCATTTGTGAACAGGGACAGTACATGGCCACAGGATTGTTAGGGGATTGTATACATTAAGCTCATAGTGGGCCCTGAGCAGATGACAGCTGCTGCGACTCTGAGTATCTTCATTGTTATAAGTGCTTGAATAAGTCAGTGGCCATAAGTAGCTTTTGAGATCCTAGGATGCAAGGGGCTTCACGTGGAGGGTACAAAAAGCCTGTCAGACCGGGCTGTGCCCTTGAAGGGCCCAAAGACAAGCAGGGAAAAGGAACGCTTATGTGAATGCAGCTTCAGCCCGTCAGCCCAGACAGCACTTGCTGATTCCTGTCTGAGCAGCCCGAACTGCAGTTCGGTGGAGGGAGCGGGCACTGAGGCTGGGGGAAGGGAAGGGCTTTCTGGAAGAGAAGGGAGCCCCACTGTATCTCCCCTGGAGGACAGCCCACACAGAACTCTGGGCGGGGCAGGCATTGGTAAGGGGCTGTCAGATGAGAGGCTAGAGCTGGGAGAGAGCCCGGAAGCCTGTAGGTGGGAATGTGCTCAGTCTGCAGGTCGCTCTGCTGGTGCAGAGGGCAAGGCTGAACAGCCTCGGCCATACTGCTGGCCGGGGTGGACCAGTACAAGTGTTGGGTGCCTGTGGTAGCGAAGGTGTCTGAAGGGCAGGTGGGGCAGGTTCTCAGCCCCAAGCCCAGGGCCCAGTCCCCATCCGTCCAGCCTCTGGGAATCCAGAACGGCGGCACCCGTGTGACAGAAAAGCCCAATGAACCATGTCCTTGCTGCTCTGATGGACAAGCCCCAGCCCCACCCTCCCTCTTCACCTGGGGGTCCCCAAATGCGCTGAGCCTGGGGAGGCTGGGTCTTCGGCCTACAGTGGAGTGCCAGGTAGGCCATGCCCTTGGCCCACCCAGTGCTCACTGGCTGCTCCAGAGCACTGAGCCCCAGGTTCAGCCCTGGAGTTTACAGCGTAACGGCTGCTCAGTGAGTCCTGCCAGGTGTCAGCTTGGCTCAGTGTGGCAGGGGGCACAAGGGCAGGGCAGCTCCAGGCCTGGGCTCACAGGGCCCCATCCAGGGAGGAGACAGGCCAGAGGCAGTCACTCTGCTGGGGCGAGTGCTGAGCTAGTGGTGGGAGAGGGGCCGAGCCCTCTGTGGCATAGTGAAGCCACCTGAGCTCAGCTGAGCAGCTTGCGGGGAGCTTCCTGGAGCAGGTGCCACCACCCCACCACGAATGAGAGAGACGGGGACAGAAACCAGGGGGGGAAAGGGTGGGACAGCAGGGTGCTGGGGCTCATAGACACCTTTCGGCAGTGGCCCCCAGAGTGCCTCTGCCCTGAGCAAAAGCAACATGTGTGACACTAGCAGGACCCAACCTTGTCTAGAGTGGTGGCTTCTTTTAATGTCAAATCATTTCTCAGCCCCTCTCCCACCTGCTGGTAGTTGAACTTCAGCGTTGGCCGGGGAAGAACCTGATGGCAGAAGGCTACTAGGAATGCAAAAAGCTTTTAAACAAATGCATTTATTAGTCATAACACATCCACAGACCCTGTGAAACGGTGTGCCCATGTGGGTGAGCGAGCCAGGTTTTGCTTATTCTGCTACATCATTTCCTGAGCCAGCTGTTTAGTAGTCAAAGCCTTGCTGCCACACTGCAAATGGTGGGAGTTACGTCCGGGTCAGTGTGGTTCCCCTGGAACTCCGAGGCCCCCCTGGGACCTCTCAAAGGCTAAATGAGGCACGTCAGACATGGTTCTCTCCTGCCAATGGGAGTTGGGGAGTTCGAGGACAGCAGCAGTGAAACACTGGGTTAGAGTAGGTATGAGGAGGGCTGCACAGGGAGAGGCAGGCGGGGAGCATTTGGCCAGCCGTGGTGGTCTGGGAGAGCTTCTGGAGCAAGGGGAGTCCAAAGGCATTAGCCATGGGAAGGGGTGAGGAAGAAGAGAGTTCCCAAGACAGGGAATGGTGTGTGGAAAGGCACAGATGTGGGAGGGGGCGAGGAGCATGGACACTGAGGGGTGGGAGGGTGTGGGAAATCAAGGCCTTGAGGGTCGGCTGAAGGAGGAGTTTGGGTTTTTTTCTGAGGGTGGAGGATGGGGTGGGGGAGGGTCACAGGGAAAGGTGTCAGGCAGGGGTGCTGTGTGATCACGTTTGCAGGTGAGATCCCTGTGGGTGGGAAATGGGTGCGTGAGGCCGGGGCAGGGGACCTGAAAGAGCAGTGGAGTGGGATGGAGAGGAGGGGCATGGGAGACCCCTAGGAGAGCGAGGCAGCAGGGCCTGGGGTCTGGCGCCCTCTCAGAATGCTCAGCCTAGACGGTGGGGAGGCAGGTGGGTGACGGTGGCCAAGAAAGCAGAGCAGAAAAAGTGTGGGTTAGGGATGGGGGTGGGAAGGTGACAGGGTCCTGAGCTGGGGAGCCTGGGAAGCTGCCAGATAGATGCTTCCAAGAGTGCAAAAACACCAGGTCTGTTGCCCACGAGAGGCCTGGGCTGGGGACAGATGTGGGTCACCTCACTGTGGAGGGTAGAGCAAAGGCAGCTGGGGCAGACCCTAGGAGTGCACAGGTGGGAGGGCGGGAGGCTTCAGAAGAGGAAGCCAGGAGCATGGACCTCACCTGGCTGGTCCTCAGGGTGGATTTCCTGGGGGAAGAGGGTAGAGTGGCCCCACCGGCTGACACCTTGCTCCCCTCCCCAGAAGCCGCTGCAGCAGCTGTGGAATGCCATCTTGCTGGTGGCCATGCTCCTGTGCACAGGCCTCGTGGTCCAGGCCCAGCGGCAGGCGTCGCGGCAGAGCCGGCGGGAGCCTGGAGGCCAGGTGGGAGCCAGCCCTTGGGAGCTCTGCTGCCCCAGCCCTCGGGCCTGCTGAACCGTGCCTGCCCTCTGCACAGGTGGACATGCTCAAGCGCCGCGTGGTGCGCAGACTGGCGTCCCTCAAGACCCGGCGCTGCCGGCTGGGCAGGGCGCCACAGGGCCCCCTGGAGCCTGGCGCTGAGACTTGCGCCGTGTGTCTGGACTACTTCTGCAACAAGCAGGTTAGTGCCCTGGGCAGAGGCCAGCCCTCAGCTGACCTGTGATGTCCCCCACCCTACTCCTGAGACCTCAGAACCACCCCAATGGGGCCCTTCTCCTCCCAGCCCCCACCAGCGCTATGGAAAGCAGAACGGGGGCGTGCAGGCCACAGAGGTTTCAGTTCCCCAGCTCAGGTGAGGGCACGGGGCCAGGCACCCCCACCTGGAGGCCTGCGCCTGTGGCCTGAGCCCTTCCCTCCACCCCGCAGTGGATCCGGGTGCTGCCCTGTAAGCATGAGTTTCACCGAGACTGCGTGGACCCCTGGCTGATGCTCCAGCAGACCTGCCCGCTGTGCAAATTCAACGTCCTGGGTGAGCACCAAGGGTGGGGGCCCTTGGCCGGCTCCACTGGGTCCCCATCTGATGCCTCCCTCCCTGTTCTTTTTCCTTCTCCCCTGCAGGGAACCGCTACTCAGATGATTAGCTGCCCCAGCTGGGTCTCTGCATGTGGGGAAGGGACCCCCTCCCGCCTGCACCCTGGCTCTTGGCCTGGGCTCCTGGAACAGGACAGCAAGCCCTGTGGGTGGGAGGAAGGATAGGGGCCCTCCCCTGCTGAGAGGCAAGGCGCCCTACCACATCCACATTGGGAAGGAGGGCCACAGGCCCCAGGCCGAGGATGCAGGGCCTGGACTTGCCAGGAAGAGAGGCCGCATTGGGGGCCTTCTCTGCCATCCTGGGGTGTCCGTGTCTGCCTTCTTGCAGGCAGCTCCTGGGACCCTGGGCAGGGGTCTGGGGAGAGGGTGTGGAGCAGTGCAGCTGTTCTCAGGGCTCCGGGAGCTCTCCAGCCTGCTTGTCAGGGCATCCCTGGGGGCTGAGGCTGCAGTGGTCGGGTTTTGTGCTTATTTATTGGGGGGGTGAGTTGGGGGAGGAGCCATCTGGCCTTGGGGGCACCTTAGCCTGACCACCTTTCAGGACCCATCTTGGTCAAGGCTGTGATGTTAAACCCAGAGGCCCCTCCACTCTCTGCTGCCCTTGGTCCTTGGACACTGGGAGCCGCAGGTTCCACTGCCTGACCGGCCGGGCTCCCTCCCCGGGCCTGGCTGGGACCAGAGGCCTTAGAAACCATCCAGTCCTGTGCTGCTCAGCAGGGCTACGGGTTGCTGACCAGGATACTTGAAGCCACAGGATAAATGTGGGGCATCTTCCAGAGGCATCCATTTTTTTAGAAGATAGGGGAGGTTTAATATTAAAATAAACATGTATATATTTTAACATAAGAAGTAAAATTTGTGTGGATGTTTTAAGATTAAAAAAACAAGTCGCCTTGAGTTCTACTGCCTGCAGGAGGTGGATTCTCAGATGGCTCCCAAGATGCCCCCAGCCCCCATGCTCGTGCCTTGCAGAATCCTGGAACTGTGACTCGGAAGGCTTTCACTTCCCTGATTAGGTTATGTTAAATGGCACAGCTGACCTTAAGACAGGGAAGGTATCCAAGTGGGCCTAACCTAACCAGGTGAGAAATTCTCTGTTGCTGACTTGAAGATGGAGGGGACCACGTGGCAAGGAAGGCAGACAGCCTCTAAGAGCTAAGATTGGCCCCTGCTGACAGCCGCCAGCAAGGAAATGGCCCCCAGTCCTATAGCTGCAAGAATCGGAATTCTGCCAACAATCAGAATGATCCTGGACTCTTCCCCAGAGCCATCAGAAAGGGACGTGACCTGGCAGATACTTTGATTTCAGCCTTCTAAGACCCTGAGCAGAGAACCCAGCCATACAAGGCCTGGACATCTGACCTACAGAACAGCGAGTTAATAAATGGATGCAGAGAAGAGCTGAGCTGTGACGGGTCCTCCCCCTGCACTTGGCCCAGGCCTCCTGCCTCGGAGCCCCCGCACAGAGAACTAGCTGTCATCTGAGGGGCAGGGCCAGGCACCCCAGGCTCCACAGAAGCAAGAGGGGGGCAGACCCTGGTTCAGCCATGGCCCCTCTTGGCCCTCCTCTGTAAACTGAAGAGCTCTACCTGCTGGCTTCCTCACCAGGGGAAAGTGTCACAGGAAGCTGGGAGTGCCACACTGAGAAGTCCTCAGGCAGGTCTTAGAGCCTGTCCTTTACAGATAGAGTGACTCAGGACAGACTGGAGCCTTCATGAGGAAAACTGGACTGCTATGGGTCTGGTGTGGCTGGTGGCATCAGTGCCCAGGCCCCAAGGTGCAGGCCTGTGAAAGCCTAAGCTGGCTGAGGTGTCCCACTCTGGTTGGGTGAGGCCTTGCCCTACCTTCAGTGGCCTCCCAGGGGTCCACCCTCCTGGATTTAGAGAAATTCTTGTGACTCACATTTCGTGGAGGCGAGGAGTTCCTCAGGGAAAGGAGGGCTGACTTTCTTGGGTCTTTAATGTCTCCATCCCCAGGTTTAGGTCTGGATCTGGGGCTGGGGAAGGCGTCGCTGCCCTCTGCCTGCCTCGGGGAGCCCAGTCTCTGACTTCTTCCTTGCCTCAGACATCCTCACCGGGAGGGGGCCCATCTCGGTAGCTGCTCTCCCTCCCCTGCACACACCCTCCCCTGACCCCGCTCTTTGTTCTTGGGGGTCACTGAGCCCAGGTTACCCCTTGGCCCTTGCTATGGGGATCAAAAGACTGCCTTTCACCTGACCCAGGTGCTAGAAGCTTCCTTCTGCCCTCAGTGTGCCCTCTTCTCCCATTGCCCCTGTCAGGAGGGAGGCAGGAAGCTCCCATTTACTGAGGGCCCACAATGTGCCAGGCCTCTGCTGGCCGATGACCTGCATGGCTCAGTGGTCCCTGTCCAGGATGGGGAAGGAAGGACACTTCCCCCGGCGCAGCCGGTGCTGTGAGGCCAAGGCTGCTGTGGGCAGATGGCGGGGGCTTTATTACATTTGGGTGGGTTACCAGCCACTTGCCTTCTATCCCCATCTCACTGCAGGCTACATGGGCCGCTCCTGGGGCTGCTGTGCAGGGCTGGCCTGGCCCTGGCCCGGTGATAGTCTCCTCCTCAGCCTGGCCAGGGCCCGGATGGGGTTCTGGGCGCAGGTGGTTGAGTGGGTCACATTCTCCAGGGAGGACTTGCTGGGCCGGCTGCAGGGCTGCTGAGGCAGCGATACCCGGGGCTGGCCTGTGAGGGTCCTGCCTGCACTAGCCGTCCTGCTGCCAGGTGGGTGCTGCCTGCCCAGGGGCCTGAGGGAGGACCAGATGGCAAGATCCCCTGTGAGCGAGGGGGACGAGCCTACCCCTCTCTGCCCTGCCTCTGGCAGAGCCTCACTCACCCTGGGGATGGTCTCTGGGCCTGGGCTGGGGGCGTTGCTCCCTGGATTCCTTTGCTGGGAGGGGCCCAGAGCTGGTCCTGAGGGATCAGCTGCAAAGAAAGCCAAGCTCAGGCTCAGGAGTCCCCTCCCCACTGCTCAGAGAGGGTGTCATAGCTGGGGGCGGGGGGGTGGGCCGAACCTGTACCCACAGCCCCTCTCTCTGAGGGGCAGGGTTTGGGAAGCCTTCCTGGGCTGCCTCTGCTGCGGTTAAGTGTGGAAAAGTTTGCTTTCTGACAAGACTCCTGGTTGCACTTGAAATAAAGGCACGAATGGCCAGAGAGGGGTTTGGAACCAGAAAGCACTGTTAACACTCGCACACCTTCTAGAAATGTGGAAGATAGTTCACAACAGCATGGCCTAAAGTCATGTGTGATGAGGCAGGCTCTCGACAGGTTCCCAGGGTGGGGTCTGAAAACCTCTGCTGAGTCGGGGGCCTCCTCCAAGTCCCCAAGGGCCGGCCCTCTCAGGTGGGGGAGCCAGGGTGCCTACCTTGAGGCCTCCCTGCTGGGCCACCTCCCGGATTTTGGACAGCATCGACCGGAGCCGCCCATTCTCCTCCTGCAGGACCCGGATGCGGATGTCGTTGGCCTCCACCTGCCTCTCCATGTCATCCGTGACATTGCCGGAGCCTGTGGGGACATGCTATCTGGCACCTCACCCTGCCAGATCTGCCTCTTGTGCCCAATGGGACAGTACCTCAGAGGGCAGGCACAGCAGCTGGCATGTGCCTTGGGTTGGTGGCCCAGCAGGCACAGGGGAGCTGGGCAGGGTCACTGCACTGGGCCTCCCATCTCATCTTCCTTCTCCTGAGGCCTTATCCCCCCACCTGCTGGGAAGTGACCACAGCAGGATAGAATTTGAGAGCTGGGTGGGACCTAGAGCTCACTGAAGACTCGGCAAATAGGCAAGAGAGTGAATCTCTTCCAAGGCCACCTGTTTTCAGAGGGCCAGAAGGAGGGTGAGTTGTCCCGAGTCACACAGCGGCTCTTGGGCATGAGTCACCGGAATTCAGCAAGGCCGTTCTTTCCCACTGCTCGGGGGATGGATGCTTTCTTTCGGCTCTGTAAACCCGGGCAAGTTGCTGCCCGCTCTGGTTCTGGGTTTCCTGGTTTGTAAAAAGGGGCTGCTACCCGCCCTGCGGGGCAGTTGAGAAGGCATCGAGGGGCCTGGCACGTAGTCAGCGCTCAGGAGTGATGACTTATCATGAGCAGCTTAACTGTAGAGGATCTTCCCAACAGCTCTGCAAATGATTCACCCCCAGAGCTCTAGAGGGCTGGAGGGGCTGGGACGAGAACCCAGGTCACTTGGAGTCAAATCCTCCGCTGTGCCACGGGGTCCAGGACACTGGAGAGCTGGGGCTGTGCCCTGGAGCTGACCCCACGATGTGGTTTGGGGAGACGCAGCATGGGGGACACAAGGACGTCGAGGACTGGCATGTGACGTGGTGAAGAGCACAGGCGACCGAGGCAGCCAGACCTGCATCTGGATTTGGCTATGGGACCATGGGCAGTCACCACACCTCTGGGCTTCCCTGTCCCCATCCATACAGAGGATAACACGTGAAGCACCTGTGTGTCGTGGGGGCTCTGTATGGGCCGCACTGCTTGCTACCCCTGCTCTCCCCGCCCTCGCTGCAGCCTGGGAGCTGCAGACCGCAGTGTCCTGCCAAGGTGAGCCCTCAGCTGCCCGCCCCAGGCCCTCTGCAGCACCCCCAGGCCCCTACTCTGGATCTGGGTCTCGATGGGTCTATGCAGGTCCGGGAAGGCCACCAGCAGCCGCTCCCGCTCCCTCAGCTCCACGAGCTCCCGTTCCAGCTCTGAGATGGTCAGCCGCAGCTCCGTTGTCAGCTGTTCCAGGCCCTGCTTCTCCTGCTGCAGGCTCTGCAGCAGCTCCTGGGGCAGGGGGAGGCTCAGGCCGTCTGAGGAATGGCTCCCAGCTCCCCTGGGGACACCCCACCCCCCTACTCCCCAGACACGGGTCAGGCCTGCAGGCACTCAGCTGGCTGGAGGCTCCTCTGGTGAAAGGGAAGAGCTGCCCCCAGCACCCTCACCCTGCCCACTCCCACCTGCTGGGCCAGGAGCTGGCACTGCCCCTGCTCCCTCTCACTCTGCACGCTCTGTAGCTGCTCCTCCACGTGGGCCCGCTGGGCCTCGGCCTCGTCCAGACTGCCCCGCAGCTCCTCGCGCTCCTGGTCTAGGCTGTCCAGCTGCTGCAGCAAGGCTCGCTGTTTGGCCTGCAGGGACTGAGCCAGGTGGGCAGGCGGGGAGGCCATGAGGCCTCTGGGGCTGGGCCCAGCCACTTGGGACTAAGGAGCTACCATATCTGCGACCCTCTGAGCCCTCCCCCTAGAGCCGCGTCTCTCTGTGTGCAGGAGGCTGTGCACAGCGTGGAGTGGAAGATGGATGCACACCCCAATCCCGTCAAGGCCAGGCCCCCCAGCTTGCAGACCCCGCCCCCTTGGAAAGCAGTTGCCTGATTCTGTCGGCCTCACACCCACTTCTTTCCAGTTACACAGTCTCCACTTGAAGAGGAATTCTGGCAAGTACACTTTTCTTCTCCTCCGGTCACTAGTGTCCCATCAACCCATGTCACTTGGAACCCACATTTCCTGACACCCACTGAGTGCAAAGCCGCAAGAACCAGCACCAGTCTGCTCTGAGTCCTGGCTCCACCACTGGCTAGCTGTGCGGCTTTGGACAATTTCCCTAATCTCCCCAAGCCTCAGTTTCCTCATCTGTAAAATGGGGATGACAAGAGTATCTACCTCCTGCTGTGGCGAGGAGTAAGAATGAGGGGGTTGCAGAGGCTGAGGCCCAGTGCCTGGCTCACAGCAGACACCTGATGCATGGTGACCGTGACTAAGACACCGAGAAAAGCACTGTTCGGGGTTGAAAGGCTTCCCTATCCTGGCCATGCCTGACCCAGGGGACTTCTACCTTGGATCTTGGCTCCCCACTGAACATCTAAGGTTAAGCCCAGCCAGGACAGCCCCCAGACCTGCCCCCTTCTCTAGATGACAGGTCACTTGTTCCCTCAGCCACTCCCTTGGGGACTCCTGGGCAAGGCCCCAATGCCCAGAGCACAGCCATATCCCGGGCCCTGGGCCCTGGCTCACCCTCTGCCCTATCTTTCTTCTGGCTGATGGACTAATCACCAGCCATTGGCATCCAGGTCAAAGGCCAGCTCCTCCCAGAAGCCATCCTGGATTCCTACGGGCAGATGTGACCATCCCTCCCTGGACCCCTGCAGCACTTTCTCCAGCCCCTTAGCCATCTGGCAGGAGAGTTATGGTGGCACAACCGCTCGTCCTTGCCGGGCGGGGAGCTCCTCCAGAGCAAAGCCTCATTTGGCTGTATCTGTCCCTGGGTCCCTGTTTCCCCAGTGCCCGGCTCAGGGGAGGGCTCAGACTCTTGGAAAAGATCAGTCAAAACAAAACTTGGGTGTGTGTGTGTTGGAGAGCAGGTACCCTACACAGATAAACCCCCATCCCCACCAGTGGAGCCCTCTCTCCCTGCAGCCTACATTGCAGGTGCCCAGAGCGCCGGCAAGGCCCCCGGCCTCACCTCCTGGTGGCGGACCATACTGTCGACGCGGGCCTTCTCCTTGTCCAGCTCTGTGCTGGCCCAGCGGATCTGCTGGCTGGCCCCGTCCAGCCGCCCTGCCAGCAGCTGCACCTGCTCCTCCAGCTGCTGCACCTGCCTCTCGGCCTCCGCCCTGCACTTGGCCTCCTCCTGCAGCTGCTGGGCCTTGGTCTCTACAGGATTGAGCAGCCATGGGAAGGGGTAGGGCAGGGGAGCCCTGGGTGCGAGTCCCTGCAGTGCCTCCGATCCAGGACAGGACCTGAGTGGGGAGGGTCACGGCACGTCTCTGGGCCTCAGTGTCCTTAGCCACAACATGGGGCTCTGAACCCCGCCTGAGGTAGGTTCTGAGAATAGAAGGTGGCACCCGGGCTCAGGTCATCACCCAACAGTGTGGCTGGTCAGGCCCACCCTCCTGTGTGGTTCCCTTTATTTTTACCCTGGAAGCCCAAGGAACAGAGATGGAGGGGCTCATACAGCCACCACTGGGCACAGGGCCCATGATGCAGGGCCGTACAACGGGGCTCCTCACCCACAGCCTGCATGGACTCCTTCTGCTGCTTCAGCTCCCCCTCCAGGATGGCCACCTTCCTCTTGAGGTCACTTGTTTCTACGGCAGCCAAGAGAGAGGCCCTTCAGAGGCTCCCTTGGGCCTGGCTGGCAGTCTCCACACCTAGTGCACCCTGCAGAGCAGTGGCAGCCCCTGCAGTGTGCAGGGGCCAGGAGGCCTGGGCCCCATCTGCCCTGCTTGCTACTGGCTGGCTGCCATGTCTCTCCACCTCTCTTGGCCTTGGTGTCCTCCGTCGGGGGGACAGTGAGGCTTGGAAAGGGCAGCAACTTGCCCAAATCCCTCAGGCCTCACATCAGCGAGCACTGGCCAACTTCCAGTGCCACAGCAACATCTCTTTGCCCAATGGCTTTTGCTGAAGCCAAAGAGGCCGCTCTGCTGGCTGGAGTTGCCAGAGGAATGAACTCCCCCAGGAGTCCCCTTCAGCGACCTACAGGAGTGTAGGAATCCCTGGGCTCCCTCGCCCCTCTAAGGGGACAACTCTGAGGCACTGTTTTACACCACTGGCTCCAGTGTTCCCCAGTGGGATGAAGCTCCAGCTGCCTGCCATGTAACCGGCTTGATGAGCACACCCTTTCTCGTTGCCTTCCCTTCCCTGCGTCTCTTGCCCACTCCCCAGCCGGGGTCTCTTCCTCACCAACTACTTGCACCCACAGCCCTGTCTCGGGTCTGCTTCTGGGCGAGCCCGAGCTAAGGCTGCAGCAGAGCCCAGGGCACAGACCTGCGAGCAGTTGCTGCTTGTCGCGCTCCCACTTGGCCAGGCGCTGCCCGGCCTCGTCCGCCTGCCGCCGCCGCTCCCCCTGCTCCTGCTGCAGCGCCTGCTCCAGCTTGCCCACCTGCTTCTTCAGGCCATCCTTCTGCCCCTCAGCCTCCTCCAGCTGGGCCCTGAGGGGCCCAACGAGCTGAGTAAGGGCCCCCACATGCTTACTGAGGCGCGTCAGGTCTTTGCTCTGCTCTGTGGCCCAGTGGCCCATGGTGGTGGCCGGCAGTGGCCTGAGCCCCACGCTGTCCCGCACCAGCTGCTGGAACTGGCCTAAGGACGAGGGCAAGTTCTGGCTCTGACACAGGCTGATGACCACCTTGCCCACCTCCCACAGGCTGCCCTGGACGCTGGTGCACGCATCACAGGGCACCAGGGCCGTCTCCACGGTCTGGGAGCGGACACTCCTGGTGTTCTTGGTGGTCCCGGCTGGACGCTGCAGGGAGACTCTGACGGCGAGGCTGTCTGCCTCTTGGCAGGTCTGGGGCAAGAGTGGCATTGGGGAAGGAGGCTTGATGAACTTGGCAGTCGCAAATTCAGGGCTCCTGGCTGGCTCGCCGGTGGCTGTGGGCTTAGAAGTGGGGGTCTCTCCTTGGTTTGCCCTTTTCTGTGGTCAAGAAAAGAAAGGGAAAGCAGGTGAGGGGGATAGGTCTGGGAGGTGACCAGTTCCCTGGGGATTTCTGTGACAGCCTCTCCTGATGCTCAGACCCTCAGATGTCATCTGACACCAACGTGAATGAGAGAGAGAACCTTCTTTCTTTCTGCTGTCTCAACTTCCCAAGCCCAGGCCTCCTCTCTGCTGCCCCTCCCCACCCACCAGGCTCACTGCAGTTACACGCGTGGTACTGGGAGGGTGACAGTGACAGCCACGGCTGCTGGTTACGGGGCTCTTGCTTGGTAGACTTGCTTGCTCTCATGTCACCAGAGTCACCGTCAGTTTGTTTCCTCCCCTTTATGGTGACGGTGGTCCTTCCACCGGGATAACCCGTAACAAATGGGGCTCATATTAACTCTATTACCCAACAAGATCCTGAGAGGTAGGGACTGTTATTACTCCCATTGTACAGATGCACAAGCTGAGGTTTAGAGTAGGTAGGATTTTTCCAAAGCCCCACGGTGTAAACAGCAGAGCCAAGTAGCCCAGACATGACCCCGAGGCCTGTGCTGCTAACTGCCGAGCTGCGTGGGCCTTGACTGGGAGGTTCCAGAGTTGACACTATCTCCTTCAGGCAGTGTGGAGCCAGCAATGGATATGGTGCACGTTTGGTGTGCTAGAAAGCTGGGACAGGGTAGACTGGTGTGAGGGTGACCACAGTTGGGGAATGAAGGGTAGCCACCTGCTGGTACCTGGGGGGCTGCCTGCTGGTAGAGCATGCCCAGCCTCAGCAGACTGTTCCAGAAGCGCCGCACCGTGAGCCCCACAGACATGCAGGGCCCTGCAGCCCGGGCAGGGGGCACTGTCTGCTCTGAGCTGAGGTTCTCCAAATAGCTCGCACAGCTCTGAAGCAGCAGCAGGAGCCTGTGGGCAGAGAGGCAGGGTCACCTGGGGCAGAGCCCAGCACCAGTGTGCCCTCATGTCACACAACCAGCAGCCTCTGACTCTGGGGAACTGGCCCAGGCATCAGGGACTTGGAACATCTCGAAAGATGCTCTGCCTGGCCAGCTTCAAACCCAATCCAAGAGCTACTTCCTCCAGGAAGCCCTCCTTGAGGGCTGAGCTTGGGGGCCTCCTGGGTGGCAGCACTTCTGCCTGGCTGTTCCCCACTGGACCAGGATGCTCTGGGAGGCCCAGCCTGCCTCATTTGCATCCTGAGTGCTCAGAAAGTGAGGGGTGAGTAGCTGCCTTACATCACATGCTCAAAGCCTTCACCTGATGGACAACAGAGCTGAGACCTTAGGAGGGGAGGAGCCTGCCCACAGCCTCAGTTTCCTGATTCTAGTCAGGGGCTTCTCCTGCAAGGTGGGCTGCTTCTGTGACAATGGAGATGGAGGGAAGAGAGCTAGGCCTCTATCCTAACCTTGGAGTTCAAAATCAGAGTCACGTGCTAATTTTAAGGAAAAGTGGTGCTGGGAAGATAAGTTTATGTTTGCCTGGGAACTAAGCAATTTTATTTTATTTTATGTATGAATGTATGTAAGTATGTAAGGAAGATCAGTGCTGAGCTAATGTCCGATGCCAATCCTCCTCTTTTTTTTTGCTGAGGAAGATTGGCTCTGGGCTAATATCTGTGCGAATCTTCCTACATTGTATATGTGGGACATCGCCACAGCACGGCTTGATGAGCAGTGTGTAGGTCTGCACCCGCAATCCAAACCTGAGAACCCCAGGCCGCCAAAGCAGAGTGCGCACACTTAACCGCTATGCCACTGGGCCAGCCCTGGAACTAAGCAATTTTAAAGGAAGAAGTATTGCATTTACAAAAGATACCAGGCAGATAAATGACCTTATCTTGTGGCAGGTGCTGGGGGTCATCTCAAACCCACTGGGGTCTTGGGCAGAGAAGGGAAGGAGGTGCCAACCACTTCTAGGCCCTGCCCCACTCTGGGCCAAGGTGTCCTCCTCTGTGAATGGGCACAACAGTGCTTGTGCCATGGTGCTGAGCAGCACTAGGGAGAGGGAAAGGGCCTGGAAAGAGGACAGAGCATGGCCTTGACAGAGTGATCTGCCTGCTCAGGCAAACCCTCCTGATGGGAGATGCTGTGCTGCTGCATTATCTTCACCCTGAGCCGTAATCCCATCCCCTGACATGAACTAAGCACCTCCAAGTGCTACACTCTGAGCTGGCGGCTGCAGCCCTGTCCTCCGGGGCTCCCAGGCTGGTCTAGGTCTCAGACCCAGCAGCCTCTGCCAGGAGTTATGTACACACATAGAAGCCCAGAGGAGGCTCTTGACAAGCTCAGCCAGAGGTGAGCAGAGGGATGTGGCAGAGGGCAGAAAGCCATGTCAACAATAGCTTCACAGCGGGGATGGGTAAACTGGGCCTTGATGGATGAGTGGGGCCCGGCCAGACCAGCAAGGGGTGGGCAGGGCGTTCCTAGCAGAGGGCACAGCATATGCAAAGCCACGGAGGAAGGAAGGTGTGTGCTGTGCTTACACAGGTTCAGCCCCTCCCAGGTTACAAATGGTGCTCTCACACCAAGGGCTCCTCCTCCAGGCCGCTAAGTGGTTACCCGGGCTTCCTTGTCCCCAGGCAGGCCATCCCAGAACTGCTGGGGTCCCCGTCTATTGGGCCTCCATGACCTCATTAGTGTATAAGGTTTTGGAGCACAGGGAGCATGGGTTACAGTCCCCAGGAAGTGGAAGTGACTTCAGTGATAGCGCAGAAGTGGCAGGGCCACCGGGGAATCCACTGGCCTCTTCCCAGCCGGGCCAGGATTTGGAAAAACACATCCCGTGTCTGGTCCTGTGACACACAGAGGGAACAGCACAGCCCACAAGACACCAGGAAAAAGAGCCTGGGATGGAAACTCTGAGCAGCAGGTGTGGTGTCCCCGACACACAGAAACCCTCAGGAGGCAGGTGGCAGTGGCCAGAGAGGCAGCCGTCAGAGCTGTGGTGCTGCAGAGACCAACAGGGCGGCCAGCAGCTCCCTGAGGGTGGACAGGATAGGACGGCCCAGCACAGCACAAACAAGGTGAGATCACTGCGAGGGCCCTGAGCTGAGCTGGCCCCCAACAGGTACTCAGTCAAAGGCGACTGTTGTTACCAATGTCATCACCACCGCTGCTACTGGTTTAAGGGGAGGGTGCCAGCAACCCGAGGTGACTCACCTGTCGATGACCAGCTCCAGCAGAACAGCGTGGGAGAGCTGCGTGAACTCAGGGTCACTCGGCACATGGTCATAGTGCTCTAGCAGGGCCACCATGTCCAGGTCACAGGCTACTCGGTCAGGGAACTTCCAGGAGGGGAAACGCACGGGCCCGGCACGGGAGAACACGTCCACGATGGCGCCCTGCAGGTCGGTAAGGTCCTTGCGCAAGCTGTCCATGCAGGCCTGGCTGCCCAGCAGGTGCGCCATCCTCGTGGCTCCTGGGGTGGGCAGAGAGGATCCCCATTAGCCAGCACCATGTGACCACTGCTGGAGGAACCTTCCTAAATCCCTGATCTGCCCAGTGGCTCCTAGGC
This sequence comes from Diceros bicornis minor, assembly GCF_020826845.1. Taxonomy (NCBI): domain Eukaryota; kingdom Metazoa; phylum Chordata; class Mammalia; order Perissodactyla; family Rhinocerotidae; genus Diceros; species Diceros bicornis. The sequence continues at coordinate 23,872,990 of NC_080774.1, read as the reverse complement.
CAAAAGTCCAACCTAGACCCTAGGGAGAAGTCTGTTCCCTGGCCCCAGGTCACCAGGTCCTTCGGGACCTGGTTGTGGGTGACCTCACCAGCCTCCCTCATCCACCCTACCCCATGCCCACTCTGCCGATTCCATCGTCCCACAGTCCTTGCTAAATGCTGGGCAGATACAGCTGTGAACGAGAATGTACCTACCATCTTTCTCTCCCTGAGCAAACAAACCATTGAACAGGCAACTGACAGCTAAAAGAGAGTTGTAGCTACAGCATGATGGGGAGTGAGTGCTGGACCACACCAGGCCACTGTCATCTCCCGCCTAGACCACTGCAGCAGCTTCCAGCTGGGCCACAGGCCTGCCCACTCCAATCGGATCCACTTCAGCTCTCAAGGTCTAGACCAAACCCTATCTGACCATGTCACACTGGCCAACAACGCCTCAAGACTCCTTGTGGCCCTTGGGAGAAAGGCCATCTCCAGCCACACCCCTCCCTGTCTAATCACCCTCTACCTGCCCCATACCCTCCCCTCCAACCAACATCAGCTACGAGCAGCAGCTCATGTGCAGCCACTTGTTTCTGAATCCATGCCCATGTGTCCCCTCTGTCTGAATCATGCTTCCCCCATCCAATCCCACCACCTAGCTAACTCCACTCATCCTTCAGGGTTCCCAGATATCACCTCCTCCCTGAGAACCCTCCCTGAGCATCCTCTACCATCAGGCTGGGTTAGATAATCCTTCTGGGCTTCCCCCACCTCAGCCCTGATTGCTTTCTGCTGAAACGGCCTCTGCTCTCCAGGCCAGGTCCTCAGACCACCTTAGTCACTGTGGTACCCCAGTGTGGCCAGCCTGGGGCCTGGCCCATTGTAGAGGCTCACTGGCAAGTGAACGACTGAGTAATTGAATGGAGAAAAGAAAAAGAATCCACAAAGAAAATTTAAAACACATTGACTTTTGAGGAAAAACAATTCTTAAGGTGTGAAAGAGGAAAATGTGAAAATTTCTATCAATACCTATCCTAATCACTCTGGGGACAGGGGGCCCACTATATGTTGATACAGAGAGTCCCAGCCCTGCCCCTTCCTGGCTGTGTGGCCTTGAGCAAGTCACTGCACCCCTTTGAGCCCCAGCTGCCTCCACTGTAAGATGGGGACACGGTCCCCAACCAGGCCAGGTGGTTGTGAGGCCTTTAAAGGTGTCCACAAGTAATTTGCTTGGTCCAGGGCAAGGCACCAGTAAAGTTCTCAAGCAATAGTAACTATTATTATTGTGATTACTATTATTAGCAGTAACAACAGCAAAGACCATCCTTGTCTGGAGCCGCTGCCTGCCTCCTATACTTCCCCTTTTCCCCTGCGGCCCACCCAGAATGCTTCTCGTCCATCTTCGGAGTCTGTGGACATCTGAAGACGGTGATTTGGTTGAACCATCCACGAAGCCCGACACTGTCCTGGCCCCTCCTGTGGCTCATCGGCTGCCTTGGGGGTTTCACCCTCTGGTAGCTGGTGTCAGAGCCAGCACTCTGTTCAAAGCTGGGCAGCCCTGTGTGTGCTGAGCCCTGGTCCCTCCCCACTCTGCGGAAGGGGCGCTTGTCCCTTGTGGATTTCTCAGCAGCAGAAAGTGCTTCCTTGCACTACAGCTCCTCCCTGCAATGCAGGGGCTGCTTGGGCAGTATTTAGGCCACGGCCACTCTGACCCCCACCAATCCAGGCTTGCCTGGGAAACCTCTCTTCCTCCAGCCTATTTCTACCCCCAAGCCTCCCTCATCTCAGAAAATAGCACCCCTACTGAGTGCATCTGGGCACTTCCTCGAATCCCCTTCCTTTACCCCCACGTGCAAGCAGTGAGTGATGCCAATCCTACATCCGGACCACACTGAGAATCCACCGCTTCTGTCCATTGACACTACTCCACACTCCACTATCTCCCCAGGCCACTGCCACAGCCTCCCTGAGGGGTCACCCTCTTCCCTCTGCCCAGCAAAACCTCGCCCACCCGTTCTGTATACGGCAGCCAGAGTGATCAGCTTTCTCCAGCATAAAGACTGGAACACTTCCCCAGCTCCGGCCCTGCGTGGTCTGTTTCCATCTCAGCTTCTCACCACCCAGAATGTGCCCCGTCCCCATACTTCCTCTTGATAAGATACCTCCCTCAGGTACCCAGCCAGGTGAGGTCCCCTGGTACACATTCTCAGAGCATCCTGTTCTTTTCCCTCCCAGCACACACCACACTGGCACTGAATCACTGAGAAATTATTTGCGGTTGGCAATTCATCTCCCTGCGAGCACATGGACTGTCTTTTGAGTTCACTGCAGTATGACCTGGACGCCTGGGCCAAGGGACCTGAGGGCCAGCCTGTGCCCACAGGTGCTGGGAAGCTCAGAGGCACCCAGGGGTGGTTCCTGAGAGCTGAGCAGGCCTCTCCGGCCTCCCAGAGGACTGGGCCCTGGCCTTACCTCTGCCCAGGTGCCTGCTCCTGGAGCTGGATGTCTGAGTGTGTCGAGCTCTTGGACTAGGCTTTGGGCTCTGGGGCTCAGGGTCAGAGGATCACCCAGGTGCCTGGCTTCCTGTATCCTGTGTGAGGGCTGGCCCCGAGCAGCTCTTCAGTCCCTGGGAACCAATGAAAGCAACAGTCAGTGACTGGACACTCAGAGAGGGCTCCCTGGGGGGCAGGCAGGAGTCTGTCCGGGAAGAAAGAGAGGGTGATCCAGGCTGGAGGAATGGGGTGGGAAAGGGCAGGTGGGATGGCCTGCATTGAGCCTGAGCACAGAGGGCACACTTCAACAGTGCTAGCTCTGACTGCAGGACCTACTGTGTGCCACTTCCTGAATCCACTTCCTTTATACAGATGAGAAAACTCAGGCTCTAGAAAGTTAAGGGGCTGGCCCAAGGTCACTGAGGGAGCTGGGATTCTTGAGTCCAACATTTATGCTCTGTATTCAAACTATGCTGCTTCTAGAGCAGCCCTGGCCAAAAGAAATATAACGCAAGCCACATATGGGATTTTAAATTTTCTACTAGTCACATTAAAAAAACTAAAAAGAAACCAGTAAACTAACTTTAACAATGTATTTTATTTAACCTACTATACTCAAAATATTATCACTTCAATATGAAATCAATACAAAATTATTAAGGAGATTTTCTTTCTTTTTGGGTGAGGAAGATGAGCCCTGAGCTAACATCCAATGCCAATCCTCCTCTTTTTTGCTGAGGAAGATCGGCCCTGGGCTAACATCTGTGCCCATCTTCCTCTACTTGATGTAGGACGCCGCCACAGCATGGCTTGACAAGCAGTGCGTCAGTGCATGCCCGGGATCCAAACCCGCCATTCCCGGGGCCAGCGAAGCGGAGCGCACACACTTAACCTCTGTGCCACCGGGTCAGCCCCAAGAAGATTTTCTTTTCTTTTTTTTTTTTTTGTGAGGAAGATCAGCCCTGAGCTAACATCCATGCTAATCCTCCTCATTTTTTGCTGAGGAAGACCGGCTCTGAGCTAACATCTATTGCCAATCCTCCTCCTTTTTTTCCCCAAAGCCCCAGTAGATAGTTGTATGTCATAGTTGCACATCCTTCTAGTTGCTGTATGTGGGACGCAGCCTCAGCATGGCCAGACAAGCGGTGCGCCAGTGCACGCCCAGGATCCAAACCCGGGCCGCCAACAGCGGAGCGCGCGCACTTAACCGCTAAGCCACGGCCCCCAAGGAGATTTTCTTACAGTCTTTTTTTGCATTAAGTCTCAAATCCAGTGTCTATTTGACACAACACATCTCAATTTGGACCAGCCACCATTTTCAAATGCACCACCACATAGGCTGGTGGTTACCAGACTAGACAGTGCAGGTGTAGAGGCTCAGATCTCATGTGTTCATTCAGCAAACAGTGACTGAGTACCTACTACGTGCTGGGCACCATGGCAAGAATAGGGCCAGAGGGGCCAGCCCGCTGGCGTAGCAGTTACGTTTGTGCATTCTGCTTCAGTGGCCTGGGGTTCGTGGGTTTGAATCCCAGGCACAGACATACGCACCGCTTATCAAGCCATGTTGTGGCAGGCGTCCCACATATAAAAAAGTAGAGGAAGATGGGCATGGATGTTAGCCCAGGGCCAATCTTCCTCGGAAAAAAGAGGAGGATTGGCAACAGATGTTAGCTCAGGGCTAATCTTCCTCATAAAAAAAAAAAAAAGAATAGGGACAGAGCAAGGCACACAGAGCCCTATCTGCCAGGAACCACCATCTATGTCTGAGGGTCTCTGGAGTGGACAAGTCTTGAGTGTGTCAGCTCTGTCAGTTCCACCCACAGGGCGATGAGTAGCCGTCCCACAACACTCAAATACACACACAAACACACCCAGGCCCACATCCCGCACACATATGGTGCCTTGGTGACTGCCTCTCATGAGATATTGCCACCTGTGAGATTTTATGTCCCCAAGGAATGAGGCAGAAGCAAACAAAAAAAAAACAACAGACTGAAACATTCCAGTTTCCTTCCTGGAATGGGAGGAAGGAAATAAATAAAGAAAGCAAGAAACTCCACCCTGGGAGAAGGTGTATTCAAGTGGCACCCGGACCTCAAGCGCTTGCTTGCAAAGACACCAAGAAACATTGACCTGTTCCTCAAATAACTATGGCCATCTAGGGCCATCTGAGATGCCAACTCCTGTTAGATTCCAGTTCTGAGAGGCAGCAGCAAATGCCAAAGAATCAAGAATATACAAGAGGAAAACACAGCATTGAAAAATATCCAAGGTTACCTTATGTCATTTCTTATGAACTTTGGGGATTTGCAGATATAAGCATGGTTTGAGAACCACTTAGGTGTGTGTCAAGTGAAGGAGCATTTGACACAGCTTTCTCTGTAATTCCTGGGTCTTGAGTGGAACCCTCAGCCTGAAGCTGCCAGCCCTGCACTGGTCCCGAGCTCACACAGGCAATGGCCCTAACTGAGCCAACACTGCCTGAGGTAGGAACAGCAGCTAACTCTGCCTCTCCTCAGTTCCCTCAAGCTCAAGGTGGACTTTTGATTCACAGAGAAGGTAAGGAATCTTTCCTCCACTCCTGTTCAACATTCAAGCCCCTTCCCTTTCTGAGCCCTAAGACCTACCTCTCTGGTAAAGATTATGCCCACCTCCCGGCCAGTGTGCTGAGATTCCAGGTGACCACCATGAAAACACTTTGGAAACTCTAAAACCATCAATATGGTAGTTGTCAGTCTCTGATTCAGGATTGCTAATTGCCTGGATCCCTGGGGACAGTGAAGGGACTGACTGAAGACAAAGGAATAAGTAACTGCACAAGTAGAGGAGTAAGAATGGCCTGGGTTTGGATTCCCACTCCACCAACTCCAAACTTCACTATCCTCAACCGTAAATAAGTTGCTGTAAGAAATAAATGACGTAATGCACGTAGTCTTTGGACAGGGTCTGGCTCACGGTAAACGTTCAATAAATCCTAGCTATCATTATTATTCTACATTAATAATAACAACAATGACATAAACCAGCTATGGTGTGTGTGTGTGTCTAAGAGAGAGAGAAACAGGTAGGAGTCACAGGAGGCCATTTTTTTCCTATCATCCCCCCATTTCACAGGTGAGGAAATTGAAGTCCAGGCAAGGCCCGCATTCCGGAGTTGGGAGGGAGGGGAGAAGGGACAGAGAGAAGAGGATATCAGGAGGGGAAGTGAAAAAGGTGGGATTCGAGGTGGGCCAGGGGAAGCGGAGGAAGTGGTCTGCAGAAGCACCTGTGGGAGTGAGGGGTGGAGCCTCAAGAAGCAGCCCTGATTTGAGATGGTCCATGAGGCTTGAGGGCGGGACTATGGACGGCAGGAGGTGGAACCCAGAAAAGGCGCGCCCACAGGAAAAGGGACCAGTGGAAATTAGGGATTCTGACTCCGGAAAGGAACCTGGGGGAGGTGGGCATGAACCAGAAGAGAGGGTTTAAGAAGTAGGGAGGTGGGGCTTTGAGGAGGCGGGCCCGAGGGGGCTCTCCAAAGAGAGGCCAATGGGAGGGAGCGGGGGCCTTAGAAGGCGGGGTCGGAGGGAGCTAGGAACCCACCCGAGGAGTAAAGGAGAGGGGGCGCGTGCGGGGGGCGTCTGCCATGTGGAACATCTCACCAGTCTCCGGCGTCACAGCCTCAGCCCCTGTGTCTGGTGGGCTCATGGAACTGCTCTCGGCGCGCCCGCCGCGCCTGGGATCTCCCACAAACCAGAGCCGGGCGCCCCGACCGCTGCCATGGCAACGGCGTCTCGCGCGGGCCGCCTCATGCGCGGAAGGGGCGGAAGTGACGCCACGGAATAGGGGCGGGACCGGAAGTGCGTCAGCCTCGCCTCCTCGGCTACGACTCGTTCGGTCGCCGCCATCTTGCGAGCTTGTCGTACTGTTGGTGAGGGGAAACTCTTTTGACGGAGCACCGCTCACCTACACCGAGGCGGACTGGCAGCCCTGAGCGTCGCAGTCATGCCGGCCGGACCCGTGCAGGCGGTGCCCCCGCCGCCGCCGGTGGCCACCGAGCCCAAACAGGTACCGCGTCCCCCGCACCTCTACCGGCAGCCCGAGCCTAGGCCTGGGCCCTCCCTCTGGCGCGGGCGCTCCTCACTTTTGCAGGAAGGCTGAGGAGGGCTTAGAGGGACTGCAAGTCCCAGGAGGCAGCGCGCTTCCTACGCTGCTTTCCGGTAGCGCAACGAGCTCACTACAACAGTGGTTCTCAAAGTGTGGTCCGCGGACCAGCAGCATCAGCATCACCTGGGAGCTTAGTAGAATTACAAAGTCTACACCCCAGACCTTCTAAATAGGAATCTGCATTTTAACAAGATTCCAGGGTGATTCATTCGAGTTTGAGAAGCACCGATCCGGCCCATCCACCGGTCTTCTGTTGCATTTGGGTTGCCGGCCCCCAGCCTTTGCCCAGTAATCTCTATAATTTCCCAGCCTGCAGGGTACATCTTTTAACGTTAATTTGCAGCATCTGTTCGGTGCTTACTCTAAGCCAGACTCGGTGCCAGGCTCCGACGTTACCGGAGTGAATGAGGTACAATTTCTGCCTTAGAGAGCTCACCGACTAGTGGGAAGCTATACGTGAATACTCAACAAATGTTTATTGCCCCGCCAGTGTAAATGATACAGTTCCAGCCAGTCCTTAAAAAGATCTCAAACAGGTGAGGAGGAAAGATGTGCATAAATAATTGCGTTATGGTGTGATTGTCTCTATAATAGAAGTATCAGGTTCGAGTAAGACAGTAATCTAATCAACGTGGCTTTGATGAGATAGAGTGGAGATTAAGGTGGGTGAAGCTCACAGGAGTGAGGTAAATTGATTTTAGGAGGATGCATAAGAGTTCACCAGGTAGGTGGTTGGGGAAGGGAAATAGCATTCTTTAATCATTCATCAAACATTTATTGAGCACATATTGTATACTAACCACTGCTTAGAGTTCAGAATACAGTGGGGAACATGACAGAAGAGGTCCGTCCCCTTTCCACAAACATGTAAGTGCCCATGTGTCCTGGCGTTTTCCCAGTCACTGGGGAAAAATAAACAAGGTAATACCAAATAATAATGCAAAGATACCAAGATAGGAATCAGATGGCCCCTCTGGTCATGGGTAAATAAACAGGTGTGGTTGAAGCACAGCATTGGATAACTGGTGGCAGGAGATGGGATTCTCAGAATTTGAACTTTGCCTAGTAGACAACGGGGAGAAAATGAAGGATATTAAGCTGGATAGTGACATTGTGTTTCAGAAATTCAGCTAGGTAGGCAGTGATGTGGAGAATTGCTAGGAGGACTGAGGATTAGTCACTTTATTAAAAAAAAAATGCTGAGGATGGGTGATGAGGCAGAGGGTCTGAGCAAGTTCGTTTCACAAAATGGCTCATAGTACAGGCTCTCCAGCCAAAGTGATGTTGGAAATTTGGTTCTGTCATTGAGGGCAGTTAAGCTCTCCATTCCTCAGTTTTGTCATCTGTAAAATGAGGATAATAAGAGGACTGACTTACCTTCTGGGGTTCTCACGAGGGTTATAAGAGTTAATATATTTAAATTGCTTAGGGGGCCGGCCCCATGGCTTAGCGGTTAAGTGCGCGCGCTCCGCTGCTGGCGGCCCGGGTTCGGATCCCGGGCGCGCACTGGCGCACCGCTTCTCTGGCCATGCTGAGGCTGCGTCCCACATACATCAACTAGAAGGATGTGCAGCTATGACATACAACTATCCACTGAGGCTTTGGGGGAAAATAAATAAATAAAATCTTTAAAAAATAATAATAAAGTGCTTAGGAAAGCATATGGTACCTATTCTGTGCTTGACAAATGTTATTATCATTGAATGTAGAGGCTGAGGAAGGGAGAGGAGGCCCAAGTTTCTGGCCTGGGTGACCAGGTACATGGTTGGCCATTCATCAGGAAAGAGGTTAGAGATAACAGTGCTCAGGAGTCAACTGGGTCTGGCTGGATAAAGCTCTGGGATGTCAATTTGGATGGGATTAGAGGTGGTACGGGAAATGGAGGATGTGGTTGTGAGTGCATCACTGAGGACAGTGTGAATACTATGAAGAGAACCAAGAACAGAATTCTGGGGGTGCTCGATGTTATAGGGCAGGAAGTGAAGGAAAGGAGCCAGGCAGGAAACTTGGAACGTATGGTGAGCAAGAAGGAAAGACAGGTGAGAATAGGGTGTGGGAGTTGAGGAGTGGAGAACTTTGTGAAGGAGTGGTCACTGGTCACAGAGCCAGATCACCACTGTAGTCAGTTTTTGACTTTGGCAAGAGCACTTGAAATGGATGAGGACCAAATGGGAAGTGAGGAAGTGGGAATGGCAAGACTGGGAGAACTCAGGGTGTTTAGCTCCGGGGCTGGGGGGGAAAGGGGGGAGGGAGAAGGCAGCAGCAGAAAAGAACGTGAGGGCAGGGGAGAAACTTGATTTTTCTTTCTTTTTTTTTGTGACGAAGATCGGCCTTGAGCTAACATCCATGCCAATCCTCCTCTTTTTGCTGAGGAAGACTGGCCCTGAGCTAACATCTATTGCCAGTCTTCCTCCTTTTTTTTCCCTTTTTCTCCCCAAAGCCCCAGTAGATAGTTGTATGTCACCGTTGCACATCCTTCTAGTTGCTATATGTGGAACGCGGCCTCAGTATGGCCGGACAAGCGGTGCATTGGTGCGCGCCGGGGATCTGAACCCCGGGCCGCCAGTAGCGGAGCATGTGCACTTAACCGCTAAGCCATAGGGCCAGCCCGAAACTTTATTTCTCTTAAGATGAGAGATTTGACCCTTCGTTTGCTAAGGAGAAGAAGCTAGTGAGGAAAGAATATTGATACTTATGGGACAATTAACGTTGAGTATTCCAGTGGAATTTCACAAAACATTTGAGCGTTGAGTGTGGTTCAGACTATGGAAGGGATGCAGAAGGAAAGGACATTCAAGGCAGAAGGAGCTGCCAGCAAGGAGTTTCCTGTTTCTTTATTTAGCAAACAATTGTTAAATATCCTGTGCTAGGCACATCCTGGGGTATGGGGATACAGACATGGCCTTCTGGATTCTGGAACATGGTTTTTCAGAATGTGGTCAGTTCCCCTCCACATCTGAATCACCTGGGCACTGGTAAAAATGCAGATTCCCGGTGTCACTGAGCCAGTCCAGCTTATGGGAGCCAAGGAGGCTGCTCTTTTCACTGGTCGCCCGGGAGAGTCCCATGCAAGCACAGTGCAGCTAAGAGAACCAGTCCTCTGGAGCAGCGGGTCCTAATCAAGGGAAGTCTATGGGAGAGAGTCGATATTCTCAGTGATACCCTAGAGGAGTCTAACGGTGGGGGTCAGCCCCAAACCAGGAACTTGAAGACCTTATTTCCTTTTCTTTTCACAGCCCACAGAAGAAGAAGTATCTTCAAAGGAAGATTCTACCCCTTCCAAGCCAGTGGTGGGGATTATTTACCCTCCTCCAGAGGTCAGGAATATCGTCGACAAGACTGCCAGCTTTGTGGCCAGGTAACATAGCTCCTTCTGTTCATGTGGGTCATGGTGGATTTTAGCACCAAAAGCTCCTGAATCCGCGCAAGGGTAACGCCTGGGTTTTTAGAGGGGGTGTTGTCAGCTTAGGCCCATTAGCTCATCTAAAACCACAGCATGGCGGCAAGGTAGGCAACGGGCAGGACTGGCGTCTCTGACATAGCATGGCAATGCAGAGTTCTAGTCACATCCAGCCCCAGAGTCACCAGGTACCTGGGCTTCCAAAAGGATCTTGAGGAGATGCCTGGAAAGCCGCTTTGTCACAGATAATGTGTGTGTCTGTGTCTGAGCTTCTGGGCTGAGGAAGACAAAAAAGGGATTGCTCATTCTCATTATTCAAGAACTGCATTCCCCAGAGCCTCAAATGACCCATGTGCAAAATGGAATGAAATGCCACCTCAGAGTCGTGAGGCAGGAGTGAGTTGTGGGACTGAATGCAGTTCAGGTACATCATACAGTGTTTGCTGTCTTCTCAGATGGCAGGGAAATTAGTCCGAGATCCTCTCATCTCTCCCCATCATAGTTATACACACACTTCCCCAGATGGAATCTTCTTGGTGGCCACTTGACTCCAAATGTCAACATATCCTCTAGTTTAGGGTAAAGTATTCCATTGGCAGCCATTAGGCCACATCCAGCCTGTAGATCTTTTGTTTGTCCTCACAGTATTTTTTTAAACTTGGATTAGTTGCCACTGTTTAAAATGTTTAAAAATAAGGAGATTGCACAATAAGTCTGGATTTCTGGCTTCTCTTTACAAACTGACCCTGAGCAGACTGCTGCCCTCAGTCAGAGCCTATGCTCTCCAGGGGCCGTGCCTTGACCCTGAGGCAGCATTCCTATTACAATACATCATTTAATAGATGGTTCCTTCCTTTCCCAACCTCCTAATAAAATGAAACACAGAAAGAGGTTACTCTGGTTGATGTCTTTCGCTGTGTCATGCTCCCTACAGGCTTATCTCATCACATCTCAAAGGCTTTGAGTAACCTGGGTATTGGGTTAAAACTGCTCTGTGCTTAGTTGAACGTTGTCAGATGATGTCAGATTTAGGGCAGCCCGTGTTGTGTTTATGATAAAAATTTAATGTCTCATAGAAACACTTATGCTTCCCTTTTTCCCCTATTTTAGAACCAGAATAAATAGGAAAAGGGTGTTGGAGGAAGAAATCACCACAATCTCACTATCAGAATAGTTGCTGCCAGCTGTTTTCACTTTTTCCTGTTTCCTTCTGGCCCTTGGCATCCTTTTTTAGATCATTGTAATACTAGTAGAGATACTTTCACATCCTGCTTTTCCTTTTCACACTGTTATAAGCGTTTTCCTGTGTTGTTCTGTGGTCTCCTGATGCTGTGCGGTCCCCTGGAGAGGATGCACCATGTGGAGGTGATGGACCTTCCTTGACTTGGCTGTCTGGTCAACATTTTCCTTCGAGGTTGTTTCCAACATTTCAATTTGGCAAATGAAGCTGTGGGGAAGTCTCTGAGCATTTTCTTTCTCTTTTAGATTGTTTCCTTAGAAGAAAATTCTGTGCAGCACATTACTGGCTGAAAGAGGATTTTTAAAGATTTCTTAAACATTTTGCCAAGTAGCTTTCCAATAATTTGGTGCCATCCTCTGCTGCCACAGAAATAAGAGTATCCAAGTTGTAGGGCTGGCCCCGTGGCTTAGTGGTTAAGTGCCCGCGCTCCGCTGCTGGCGACCCAGGTTCGGATCCCGGGCGCGCACCGATGCACCGCTTCTCCGGCCATGCTGAGGCTGCGTCCCACGTACAGCAACTAGAAGGATGTGCAGCTGTGACATACAACTATCTACTGGGGCTTTAGGGGAAAAAAATAAGTAAATAAAATCTTTAAAAAAAAAAAAAAAGAGTATCCAAGTTGCCTTAAAAATAAATCTATACATCCACATCTCTAGATCTATTTTTGACTGCAATGATTGCCTTGTAGGCTTTTCTAAAACCTGTGGTCTTGCTTTTGTTATGTTGCAATGAAGGGACAGACCAGCATCTCACTGTGGGCTGAAGGAAGCCTGCAGGACCCTTGCTTCCCTTCTTTTGGGTTCACACTTACTGAGAGAGCATGCAGTAAACATCACCAACTGAGTGTTGGTGTTTTTTTGTCCCTAGGATTGGTCTTCCCTGCATTTTTCCTGTCAGGAAACTGAAGTGGAAAATACCCTTAAAAAGTCCTACCAGCTGGGTTGAGTCAGAATCATGTCTTTTTCTGCTGAAATCTGTTCCTTGTGTTAGAGAATGTAATTCTAAAATTAACATTAAGCTAATTTAAAGCAACAGAATATCTTGGAATGCACATGCCTGCCTTTTTGTTGTTTCGTCTTTCAGATTGTTCCCAGATGTGGTGAGGTTATGGCTTAGGAGGTAGTACTAGAGGAGACAACCAGAGCCCCCTTTTCTAGCAGGCCTATGTCTGCCCTGGATGTTTGCTGGGTTGGTGGCCTAGTTTTACAGTATTTCAGTGTGCATTCACCCTCCTTTTGTGTGGTTTGCATTATTTAAGGAGGGGGAAGAATGCTTCTTCCCCAGGCATGAGGTTGCAGTTGGACTAATGCACTGTCAAATTGGGACCTCATGGTGTTAGTCACGCTGCAGGGTGTGACCAGAACTTGCAGAGGAGCTAGCCTGGGTGTTGATGACTGCCATCATGGTGCAGATTGTTGTGGTGGCTAATCTGGGGCACAGCATTGCCTGCACCCTGTCTCCTGCCCTCTCTTCAACTGACAGGGCCAGGGTGTGAAAGTCTGAAGAAAGTGGAGAGACCTGGCTGCCACCAGCCCCTGGAGCCATCCCCTGGTGGTGTGTTTGGGGCATCTCTGACTGGGCTCTCCTAATACCCAGATCATCTCTGTTTATGGAACAGCCCCTTCTAGCCTTCCTAGGAGTACAGCCCTTGCATTTGCAGGCCACTGTATGATTCAAAAAGACTTTGGCATCTCCTTAACTAATTCCATCTTCTCAATACTTGAAGGTATAGAGAGAAGGTGGTATTAGCCACATTTTACTCATGGGAAATTGAGTCAAAGAGAAGTTTGGTAACTTGATCAGTCAGTAGTGAACCGAAAACTGGACTCTGTCCATATCTTGTGTCTTTAAGGTTAATGCACTTTCTGCCTGACACAGGTGTTGTGGATGTGTGACACCTTGAAATATTACCATTGAGACTCTTTAAAAAATCAGGGTTCACTAAACATCATGAGAGGGACGTTTTTTTCATTATCCTTAAAGGCATACAAACGTGGGACATGGGGTGTATGTGGAAAACTGTCCCAGGTACAGAGAAAGATGAGAGATCTCCCTGCCGGTCTTACCACTCCCTTGTCGTCTAAATGTGCCTTACACAGCAGCACAGATCTGGGTCCTTGGAGAGCAGTGTTTCCTGTGTAGGCCTCACCCAGTGGTAAATGAGGTGATTTTAGACAGCATTTGGACAAGGCATTAAATCAGATTGTCTACATTTTCATGTTTTTTTTAATCCTTCTCGTTACCCAAACGACAGAGTCTCAGTTTGGTGGTAGTATATCTCTAACACCTCTCCAATGCTCGGTTATCCCCCTTTTTAACTAAGAGAACTGGCCTCAGTCTGAGCAAACTTTGAGCTAAACTTTAATGATATTACTTTGTTTTCATTGTATATAATTTTATGACTGCCTTTCCTTGGTATAGCCATACTGATTTTTATTTGAAGTAGTGTAACATATGCCTTCCTTTTTAAGTACTCTTTTTTTTTTTTTAAAGATTTTATTTATTTATTTTTTTCCCCCCAGAGCCCCAGTAGATAGTTGTATGTCATAGCTGCACATCCTTCTAGTTGCTGTATGTGGGACAAGGCCTCAGCATGGCCGGAGAAGCAGTGTGTTGGTGCGCGCCCGGGATCCGAACCCAGGCCGCCAGCAGCGGAGCACACGCACCCAACTGCTAAGCCACGGGGCCGGCCCTAAGTACATCTTTGAAAGTAAATAGATTTTACTAAAAGCAAAAAGCAATAGTCCAGATGGTTTTGGAAATGGCAAAACTGGCAGAGGAGCTGCAGGAATGACAGAGGTTTGGGAGACCATGTGGCAGAGGAGGCCTGGGCCAGGCTGACGGAGGCAGATGGCACTGGCTGCTGACGCTGAAGTCTCGAGGAGGACCTCTGCTGGGCTGAGGGATGTGCTAGTTTGAATGATGGGTGGTGGCACAGAGGGGCTTGAATGGGCAGTGTTGTGGGTCTAAGCAGTTGCAAGGGTTGTAGTGTTAATTTTTTTTGCTTTCTCCTCCTTCTAGAAATGGACCTGAATTTGAAGCCAGGATACGACAGAACGAGATCAACAACCCCAAGTTCAACTTCTTGAACCCCAACGACCCTTACCATGCCTATTACCGTCACAAGGTCAGCGAGTTCAAGGAGGGGAAGGCTCAGGAGCCCTCAGCCGCCATCCCCAAGGTTATGCAGCAGCAGCAGCAAGTCACCCAGCAGCAGCTGCCCCAGAAGGTTGGAGCCAGCCCTTCCCCCCTTCCCCCCCTTCCCCAGAGCTGAGAGGGAGGCCAGGACAGGGAGGGAAGGACAACGAACTCTGCTGTCCAAGCCTCATGACCACCCAGGAGGAGACGTGAGGTTTTTATCCCCATTTACAGAGGCAGACGCTGAGGCTCAGACAGCAAAGTACTGCTGACAGTTAACATTTCCTCAGCGCTGCTTGCCAAGCTCTATGCTTTAGGGGCCTTGTCTCCTTGGCGCCTCTGAGGGGCTGCATGAGGAGGCCAGCAGAGTGACCATTTTACAGATGAGGAATCGGAGGCTCAGGAAATGTGATTTATCCAAGGCCGCAGAGTCAGGACTCAAGTCCATGTTCCCAGCTCCTACTCTTTGCCTTGACCGTGGCGTGAGGGCAGTGCTGCGATGTCGCTTGTGGGCCCCTTCTTGTGCCATCTCTCCCTTCTGTCTCACCTTCCCAGGGCCCCTTCATCTGGCCTGCCCTAATACTCGGCACTAGGGACGATTGGTGTTGTCAGTGAGGACAGGAAGAGCTGGCACATTTGCCTCCTGTGTAGACCTGGACTGGGAATGACTCTTTGTTTCACTCCTGAACAATGGTGGCAAAGGCCGCCCCTTGTTTTACAATGGGAAGTAAAGGTTGAAGTAGGTTCTGAGACCTTGCATTGCAGTTTACTACTCCTAGGGCCTCAGGCTACCTCAGTCTCCTCATCTGTAAAAAGGGTTCACAGTACCTGTTTTGTCCCCCTTGTGGTTTGTGAGGAGGCCAAATGAGGTAACAAACATGGGAGTCCTCTGTCCAGTGGAGTCCTCTGTACACATGGGCTTACTGCATCCTCCATCACCCTCGGGTGGGATTTAATAAGCCGTGTTCCTGTTGGATCTTCTGTTGCCCAGTTTTGGCCCTCGATTTCAGGGCAGCAGCAGAGATACAGAGGGGCACAGGTCTGACTTGAAACCATTCAGGGAGTTGAGGCCACAGTTGGCCAAGAAATCGGTGTTCTTTCCACCTCTGTGCCTCTTGCCTCATGCTCCTTCTGCATCTTAGGTGCAAGCGCAGGTGATTCAAGAGACCATCGTGCCCAAAGAGCCCCCTCCTGAATTTGAGTTCATCGCAGACCCCCCCTCCATCTCAGCCTTTGACCTGGACGTGGTGAAGCTGACAGCTCAGTTTGTGGCTAGGAATGGGCGCCAGTTTCTGACCCAGCTGATGCAGAAAGAGCAGCGCAACTACCAGTTTGACTTCCTCCGCCCGCAGCACAGCCTCTTCAACTACTTCACGAAGCTGGTGGAACAGTATACCAAGGTGCCTGGGTGGGCCAGGGTGCTGGGCCCAGGGAAGGAGGGCATCTTACCATAAGCACTCTATCCACTCACTGTCTGGAGGGTACTGCTCCTGTGTGGGCCCCTGGGCAGATGTTAAAAATTCCAGTTCAGTGTAAAATCTTGATTTCTGTTCAGTTTTTCCTTTTAAATGCAACGTAGACTGCTGTTTCTAAAGACAAACGAAACACATGATTGATAACTGCTGTTGGGTGAGGGCCTGCTATGTGACAAGGCCAAGTGGTGCTAACTGCTTTTAAGTACACCTGAATTTTCGGTTGCCTAGCACAGGGCCTGAGAAGAAGCAAGCCCTTAATAATTGCCTCCTGTTACCTACTGTAATCCTCAAACCCATGAGGTAAGTGTTTTCCCCCCTCTTTCAAAAGTAGAAGCAGTCTCAGAGAGATACAGTCACTTACTCGTGGTCTCTCAGCTACTAAGTAGCTGTGCTTAGATTTAAACCAACATTTGACTCTAAAACCTATGTTGTTTTCACCCTAAAAAGTACCTTAAATTAGAAATGTCATTTAAATAGGCATTGGGAAACAGTAAATACAGCCAGTATTTATTGAGTGCTTACGTATGTAGCATCTTCTCATTTAATCCCTAATAACCTATAAGGTAGCCACTGTTATTCTCATTTTATAGAAGAGGAAACTGAGGCACAGAGAAGTTAACTTGGCCAGGGTCCCACAGCTAGGCATTCGCAGAGCTGGGACTTGAGATCTGGGTTTTTTATTCCAGACCCTAAGAACTTATTTATCATGCTACATTGTTGCAGTCAAGAATCTGGACAAGTCAATACTGGGACAGTCATGTGCTGTATAATGACGTGGACTGCATATACGATGGTGGTCCCATAAGATTAGTACCATATAGCCTAGGTGTGTAGTAGGCTATACCATCTAGGTTTGTGTAAGTACACTCTATGATGTTCACACGATGACGAAATCACCTAATGTCCCTTTTCTCAGAATATATTCTCGTTGTTAAGCGATGCATGACTGTATTTAAAATAATCAGATCATTAATTTGTAGCAAAGTACACTGGTACAGATCTGGCTGTGGCACGTTGTTACACACGTAGTAGTAGTAGAGGTTGTCTTCATTTTTTAGTGGCATGGTCTACACATCTGCATATCTAGAAACAATACGTAAGAAAAGATCTTACTTGAGAGGACTTGTAATGATTTCCTCTAACTTCATTCATTCTAAGCATATAACTAGAAGGAATTGTAAAAATGCGTGTGTTTAGAAAATGACCAAATCCAGAAGCTAGTAGAGTAGCTAAAATAACAGTCGTTGAAGGCCCAAAGTCAAAGGGTTACTGTAATTACACAATATCAGTTTTAAGCGCACCCTGGATTAATTTCCCCCAGTGGACTGCTTCAGGGTTAAAGGTCACCAGATCCCTCCTTATTCTGTTACTTTCCTGTTTCTTCTCCCTCAGAACTTGGGTATTGACATTTAGTCCTCTAACCTGAGGGCGCTGGTGTCTACCTCTAGCCATGGGAGACTCTAGGAGCAGATCAGTTCCTGGGCTAGAGGTACAGGGAGGATGGGGTGCGGCTGAGCTGCTTTGCCAGTGACAGTAGCTACTGTTGGGGCAGTTGGAATGACTGGCTCTTTTGAACAAAGCCAGTATTCGTTCTCTCAGCAAATATACATTGAGTGTCAGACACTGTTTCAGGTGCTGCAAATGTAGTAGTGAACAGAAGACAGAGAAATTCCTGTCTTTTTGGAGTTTCTGGTCTAGTGAGGGGGCGACAAGCAAGTGCAATGTCAATATATGTCAGATGGTGGTAAATACTATGGAGGAAGAGAAGGCAGGAGATGGAGATTTAGGGAGGTGGGGCCGGTGGGCTGCAGTCGTAAATAGAGTCATCAGGGGAGGCCTACTAGCGTGTGCAAAAGGATAAGAGCAGGTTCCCTGAAAGCAGCCATCGCTTGCTGACCGTGTGCCGCTGGGTGATCTGCCAGTGGTTTTGCATACTTTCCTCCAAATTCTTGCGACAGCGTTTTAAGTTGGTGGTGCCAACTTTAAGTGGTGGTGTCACCATTGTGTAGAGGGAAACCACATTACAGAGGTTAAGCAACTTGCCCAAAGTCACAGAGCCAGGTGGAGCTGGGTTTGGGACCCGGAATCCCATGCTCTCCCTCCTCCCGTGCCTTTCCGTAGGCCCAGGGAAGCCACCTCTTTGTCCTGTGTTGTACTACACTGAGAGTTGCTTTAACTCTTCTGTGTTTCAGATCTTGATTCCGCCCAAAGGCTTATTTACAAAGCTCAAGAAAGAGGCTGAGAACCCCCGAGAAGTTTTGGACCAGGTAAACTGAATTTCTTATAACCAGTTACTGATGGTGCAAGTTATATTGTGTGGGTTCTGTTTCATGTTTGGAAATAGTCTGTGAGGCGTACCTTGTTGTGGTCAGGCACAGAAGTGGAAGAAAGGCCTTGAGGGTACAAAAGCCAAAGAAACCTGGAATCTCTGCTCCCCAACTTTCTGCTTTGCTCTCAGCTTCACTAGGTCTCCCTCTTTTCTACCCTCGCTAGAAGCCAACTTCTGAACAGGTTCTCTGGTGACAGACGCCTTTTGAAGCCTCAGGTTTTCAGAGTCTAGAGAAGGCATATTGGTGCTGGCTGTTTTGGGTTGCTGCACAAAGGCTTTTGTTTCTCAGGCTCTCAGACTGCTGCTTCTCTTGTGGGCACTGGGTTGTCACCTAGACTTCCTGGGAGGGAGTTTGCTTCTCTCTGAGCGCAGAGTCCATCGCCAACTCAAGCAGAAAACTCTGAGGTTATAACAAATGGCTGCCTTTGCGGCCCAGACAGAAGGTTTCTGTGGCATTTAGAATTTTCATCCTGTCCAAACTCGGCCTGGCTGAAACCAGATGCAAATACCATAGTTTACTCCAGGAAGTTCCCCTTTTGGGCAGAGCAGCCTCCTGTTCTGAGGGAGATGCTGGCTTTGGTGAAGGCCGTGGAGGTGACAGCCTGGTTGGGAGCAGACCCCGATTCAGCCTAGCACCAGGCTATTTCCCATACCTTCAGGTGTGTTACCGAGTGGAATGGGCCAAGTTTCAGGAGCGTGAAAGGAAGAAGGAAGAGGAGGAGAAGGAGAAGGAGCGGGTGGCCTATGCGCAGATCGACTGGCATGATTTTGTGGTGGTGGAAACAGTGGACTTTCAACCCAATGAGCAAGGTAGGTCTGTGGCTCCAGATGGGGAGCCAGGAGCTCGGAGCCATCCCAGGAGATCTCGTACAGCTGTTCCAGGGAGCAGCAGAATCCGTCAGAGGGCTTTATTAGTGTCTGTTTCATCTTTGCACCCAGAACATTTCAGGTCTACCACATTGCCCCAATTAAATCCAATTCAGCAAATACTTGTGCCAGATCCTGGATGGGCCTCGAGATGGAGAAATCAGAGAGCTCACAGTGTGGACAGGGCAGATAGATGGGCCTTTGATAAGCAATGTCTGTATCCCTTTGACTCTGGCTTACCCTCTGCCAGGCAACTTCCCTCCCCCCACCACCCCGGAGGAGCTGGGGGCCCGAATCCTCATTCAAGAGCGCTACGAGAAGTTTGGGGAGAGTGAGGAGGTTGAGATGGAGGTCGAGTCTGATGATGAGGACGAGAAACAGGAGAAGGCAGAGGAGCCTCCTTCCCAGCTGGACCAGGACACCCAAGTGCAAGACATGGATGAGGTATACTCCTGGGAGGGCCTGCAGGATGACCTTTTCCCCTGGAGCCCAAGGAGATGGGGGTGCTCTCCACCAGAATCAGAGATCCAGCTTCCTTGTGAACCTCGAAAGGAGGCGTGGGTCCTGAATAAGGCATCTTGGCTGAGCAGCTGCCCAAGCCCAGGCAGCACAGAGCCTCTTTCCAGCTCAGGCAACAAAGATTCATTCATAGGCAAGGATCTGAAAGCTGTGCTGGCCCTGTTCTGTGACCTTCCCCCTTTGCCCAGAGGCCTTACTCCTCACCACCCCCATGCCAGCTCTCAGTTAGGGAAACCTCGACACCACATGCTTTGATCTGTTTGAGCTTAGGCCCAAATGGTCAGCAGTTCCCAGAGCTTTTCTAAGTGTAGCCTGTGCCTCCTTTTGGCCACATCTGCCCCCTTCAAGCCAGGCCCTCCAAGCTGGCATAGAGTCTCCAGAGCGAAGCTGCTCTCCTCCCCTTGGAAAGACTTTGTGTGCAGCCTGAGAAGAAGGGCCCCTATGTCTGTGGGAACTGACTTTTTCTCTCCCTCCCAGCATTGCTCCATGAGCAGCTACCATTGAGCGCAGACTTGCCCTCCGCACCCCTCCCCAGCATGTTAAGTGCCCTTGGCCTCCTGGGACTGCCTGGTGCCAGCTGCTGGAAATGCCTGGGTGGAGTGTTAACACCACGGCCCCCAGCATTCCCATTCATGCTGTGAGGAAGCAGCTTGGCCGGCTGCCGGCTGGCCTCGGCTGCCCTGGGAGGCTTAGCACATGGATGCTGGCTGGCAGGGGCCTAGGCTCCTTGCCACCCTAAGAGCCACCAGGCTCAGCTGCAGGGAGGTGGTTTCTCAGCCCCTCTCTGAGTCTTGCCATTGCTTTGCTTTTTAGGGTTCAGACGATGAAGAAGAAGGGCAGAAAATGCCCCCACCCCCAGAGACACCCATGCCGCCTCCTCTGCCCCCAACTCCAGACCAAGTCATTGTCCGGAAGGACTATGACCCCAAAGGTAGGGCCTGCGTTCCTGCCCTCATGGTTCCTCAGACCTGTTCGTTTCTAGGAGGGCTCAAGACGGCTTGTCATAAAGGCAGGGATAGCCTCTCTGTCACAGGCCTCAGGGTGGGGAATAGGCTTAGTCATCTCTGGTGCCCTGGTGCCTTGCACAGTGCCAAATACAGCATGGCACTGAGTGGATGTGACTCAAATGAATCATGCACGCATGAAACAACATCCTCTTAATCCAGGCTACCACCCAGTATTCTCATTCAAGCATCTCGGCTTCCTTTTAGCTTCCAAGCCCCTGCCTCCAGCCCCTGCTCCAGATGAATATCTCGTGTCCCCCATCACGGGGGAGAAGATCCCTGCCAGCAAAATGCAGGAACACATGCGCATTGGGCTTCTCGACCCCCGCTGGCTGGAGCAGCGTGATCGCTCCATCCGTGAGAAACAGAGTGACGATGAGGTGTACGCACCAGGTGAGGTGGGAGTTCCCCCACCCGGTCCACACCCCTTCTCTGACTCAGCCCTGACTTTGGCCCGTGGGAATCTCTAAACTACAATCAACTTGCTTTAAGCACACATAGAAAGCAACAGTTAAGGTCAACAAAAGCTTTTGAGGATAAGTGCAGCCTATGATGCTACAAAAGAACTCCCCATTTTCCAGAAAGACTCTCCCCATAGGACTCCTTCAAGGGCAAGCACCTGACGTGGATGGCGTGTGTCCATTGACATCCGAGAGCAAGATCTGACTATAGTTGGGAGGGGTGCTCATTCTTGGGGCTGTCTTAGAATGAGGGCTCTGATGGCTGGAGTACCCTGAGCACCTTGAAATGAGACACAGTGGTTCTGTGACTGCTGTGTGAGAAGCAGCATGATAGGGAGGAAACCGTCCCAGAAGCAGGAGACCAGGCTTTTATTCCTGACTCTGCTACTTGCCACTCGTGTGACCCTGTCCTCCTAATTGCTTTTCTTAAATCAAGGGGTTAGACGAGCTCTGGTTTACTGGCGTAGTGCTGATTGGGTAGCTGTCCCCAGGCTCAGAAGACAGGTGTGCTGTCTTGGGACCCAGAGTCAGCCTTGTCCCATGGGACCAGTCTCCACCCTGCATCAGGAGAGCTGCTGCCTTGTTGGAAGGGCACCTGGTTTAGTTTCTCTTTCTGTCTCCTGCCTCCATTTTGTGACTGTATCCAGGTCTGGATATTGAGAGCAGCTTAAAACAGTTGGCTGAGCGGCGTACCGACATCTTCGGTGTAGAGGAAACAGCCATCGGTAAGAAGATTGGCGAGGAGGAGATCCAGAAACCAGAGGAAAAGGTGCTGTTCAGATGGATCCTAGTGCCTTTGCTGCCCTCAGACTCCCACACTTGGGCTCAGTACCAGGAGCCCTGACAAGCTGTGGCTTTGGTTTCCCTTGCAGGTGACCTGGGATGGCCACTCAGGCAGCATGGCCCGGACCCAGCAGGCTGCCCAGGCCAATATCACCCTCCAAGAACAGATCGAGGCCATCCACAAGGCCAAAGGCCTCGTGCCGGAAGATGATACCAAAGAGAAGATTGGCCCCAGCAAGCCCAATGAAATCCCCCAGCAGCCACCACCTCCGTCTTCAGCCACCAACATCCCCAGCTCAGCCCCACCCATCACCTCAGTGCCCCGGCCACCTGCGGTAAGCCAGCAGCTACCTTGTGACTCGTCTTCTAGAGCTTGGTTCTTGGGGTTGGACACTATTGGCTGAGAAAGGCAGCTGCCGTATAGAGGGGCCCAAGTGCCGAGTGAGTCAAGTTGAGAGAGAAAGAACCCTTTAATTGGCAGTGGGAACCTCTAGCCTGATGTTGCATCTGTGTGGGAGGATTGGAACAGGGAGGGAGGCAAGTGGCAAATGTGAGAAGCAGGCTTGGGGCAGAGAAGGGCTGCAGGGCTTAACAAGTCTTCGAGGACTGCTGGCCTGTCTCCAGGAGGCTAAGTCGAGGTCAGCCTCTTTAGTGGCTCTCTCAGTGTCTGCCACGAGCAGCTGGTTGAGTCCCAAGTGGAAAGAAAGTCTCTCTGGGCCTGTCTGAGCGTAGTTCCTGTCAGAGCCTGGTGTGAGGCTGTAGTCTCTCAGTCTCAGGGGGCTGAGTCAGAGCTGTCAGGCCCCTATCCTCAAAGGCTGCAGGTGGCCAGTTGCCCTTGTGTGTTCCCTTGGAGTCCAGCCTTGGCTTCCTGTGACCTGTGGGTCCCTTCTCCCCTACAGATGCCACCTCCTGTCCGTACCACAGTTGTGTCCGCAGTACCTGTCATGCCCCGGCCCCCAATGGCTTCAGTGGTCCGACTGCCCCCAGGCTCGGTGATCGCCCCCATGCCACCTATCATCCACGCGCCCAGGATCAACGTGGTGCCCATGCCTCCCTCGGCCCCTCCTATCATGGCACCCCGCCCACCCCCCATGATTGTGCCAACAGGTCAGTGTCTCTCAAATCACTTTCCAGGCCACTGGGTCAGGACTACAGGCCAAGCACTGTGAGCTGAGCAGTGGCTGATGGTAGTTCCAGCTGGGGGTCCTGCCCGGAGGAGAGCCTTGGCTTCCCCATGTGAGAGATCCCTGAGCTGGGAGCTAGGGAGCCATGGCTCCTGGGGGAGATAGGCTGATGTGGCAGGGCTGGAGTCTGTGCACCCAGCGGGGCGAGGCCCCAAACAGGTGCAGAGGCCTGACAATGCTTGCTGTTGGCTGGCACCTGCTGCATCTGTCAGTCCTGCCCCTCATCCAGTTCCCTGCTGCTCAATCTGGGCAGCCTCCCTGGTTCCCCTGCCAGGCACCTGCTGGCTGCCGGACTCAGCAAGGAGTGGCCCTTCACACCTCTGGGAGAAATGGGAAACCTTTGCATTCTCCTCTCTCACTTCTCATCAGTCCTGAGTCCTGGGCCCCTTCCCCCGACTCATGTGGCTGTTTATTCCTGTTCTTGCAGCCTTTGTGCCAGCTCCACCTGTGGCACCTGTCCCAGCTCCAGCCCCAATGCCCCCTGTCCACCCCCCACCTCCCATGGAAGATGAGCCTGCCTCCAAGAAACTGAAGACAGAGGACAGCCTCATGCCTGAAGAGGAGTTCTTACGCAGAAACAAGGTATGTGATCCCAGAGTGCTGCCTGTGGCCTGGAGTGTCTAACTGGAGGGTCCAGTCCAGTCCCGCCCCAGTCACACACTCCCTGACTCACCCTATTCTGCTCCCATGGTTTTGGCTTCCAGGGCTTGGGTCAGCCGTTGGAGGCCTGTGAGGGCTTCTGGGCACACACTAGATGTGGGTGTGAACTATTGTCGTAGAGGTCAGCCGAGAGACGAAGCTGCACAGGCAGCAGGTCTCAGGTGCCAAAGGGGCCTTGGACAGTGGAGAAAATCCTGGGTGCAGTTGTTAATTTCTTTGAGGCCGTCCCCTCCAGCTTCAGCCGCTAAGATGTCTGCATGTTGTGGAGGATGCTGTTTGGGTGCTAGAAATGATGGGAGGTGGGAACCTTGGCACTCCTGGTCCCTGGGGAAGCTGTTACGCTCCAGTGAGGAGGCAGAAACAGTCCCAGCCCCATTTCACCAATGCATTTAACCAAATCTTTTTTTTTCTTTTTTTCTTGATAGTAGTTCCCATTTTTTGAGTACCTACTCAAGTGCCAGGGTAGAGCTGTGCATTTTATGGGCACTTGTCCATTTAATGCTCACAATGCTGTGCAGCAGTTGTGATCAACCGCTTTACAGACGTGGCATTGAAGCTCAGAGACACCTAGTTAGCAGGGAAGCTGAGTGGGGGACCCAGGTCTTCTGACCTTGCAGTTCATGTTCTTTCCCCCTGTGGTGCTTCTTGGGGTTGGCAGAGCATTTTCATGTCACTTCTTCAGCTCCAGGCTCACCAAGAGACAGGATAAGGGATCATTTTAAAGAAACCAAATCTTGGAAAGGGGGAGTGACTTGTGCCCCATCACAGCGTCAGTCGTGAATCAGGGCAGAGTCCAGGAGCCCAGATGGATGGATGACATTGTCTAGACTGGATCAGGAATAGGAGAGCCGAGTTCCTGATTGGCTCAGGGCTCTCCGGGCATAATCGCTACCTCCTGTTTGCAGGGTCCCGTGTCCATCAAAGTCCAAGTGCCCAACATGCAGGATAAGACGGAATGGAAACTGAACGGACAGGTGCTGGTCTTCACCCTCCCACTCACAGACCAGGTATGAGTTGTTGCTGCCAACTGGCATCAGGTGCAATGGAACCAAGGGGTCAGGGGGCAGCTTCTTTCAGCTGACCTTAGCAAGGGAGTGAATGACCTCTCCTTGGTCCCACAGGTCTCTGTCATCAAGGTGAAGATTCACGAAGCCACAGGCATGCCTGCAGGGAAACAGAAGCTGCAGTATGAGGTGAGTTAGGTGTCTGTGGTCCTGCCCCTTGGGTCCCAATGCCTCTGTCGTCCCAAAAGCTGAATCCTCTGTGGAATCAAAGGAATGGAGAGACACCTGGGTGTGGCCATCTGTGTCCATCCTAGAAGTCATGATGCTGGCTAAGAGTACCAGAGCAGGTTAGCCTGACAGGGTGCAGCTCTGGCAGGGTCACGATACGGTCTTATATGGGGTCCAGAAAATCCTCTGCCTCAAGGACTAGGGTGGACATCTGGGGACAAGACTTGGGAGTGCTCTAGTGGGTTTCTGGCCCAGTGGTAGAGCCATCCCAGCCAGTGTGGTCTCAGGTAGCCTCTTCATGCATGGGCACAGAGGTGATAGTCCAGCTCAGCCTGGTGCCCACCAAGTCACACGGGGCCTCTGTGTTCTCCTTCTTTGGACTTTGACAAATTCCGGGTCTGGTCCTCAGTTTCCTGCTCTGTAAAATGAAACTGTTGGACTAGGTGATCTCTGAAGGTTATGATTTGAGAATCAAAATTCCGTGGGGTTGGTCAGGGCCAGCTTCTTGGGGATTTGACAAAGGGGAAGAACATGGCTGGTAGGAAGGAAGGAAAAGCAAAGCATTCTTGGAGGAACCAGAGACCCTTCAATCCCACCCTATGCCACTCCCCCACCCCCGCTGCCCCGCCTTCCTTCACTGAGTTCAGAAGGAACAGACGTTGGGAGTAGCGAGGCTGTGCAGTGTGCTCAAGGCCAGATTGCCCCATGCTAAGGCACACTGTCTGTTTTCCAGGGCATCTTCATCAAGGATTCCAACTCACTGGCTTACTACAACATGGCCAATGGCGCCGTCATCCACCTGGCCCTCAAGGAGAGAGGCGGGAGGAAGAAATAGAAGAGAGAAACCTGCTGTCAGGTCCCAGCCACTGGCGTTTTGCCTCTCCTGTCCCCCACCCCCTGCCCCAGACCCAGGAGCCCCTGCCTTGAACATTTATTTCCCTCTTACTAAGTTTGGAAATTCAGATTGTCCTGCAGAGTTTCCTTCTCCCCACCCGCTCCCCACGTTGATAAGAGAGGGCTTTCTAAGCCAGTCTTCTCCCCAGTGGTCTCTGGAATTCCTTCGTGTTTGGGTCTTGATTTGAGGACATTCATTTCTCTAGGCAGCGCTTTAGGAAATGTGAACCCAGGGATGTCCTGCGAGGTAGTGTCATAGTGCCAAGTGGCATTTGGCTGATAGAATATAGTTATCATCATCATTAATCATTTTGTATTTTGCCATGGGCTATCTAATAAAGCTCTTGGATCCTTCTTGTGAAATCAGTGTCATAAGACTTGTCCCTTGGCCCCCTGCACCCTGTCCAGACCCAAGGCGGTGGGAGCATGGCACAGTGCCTTGTGGCTCCACTTCTGCTCTGAGGAATGCTCTGCTCTGAGACTTCTAACTAAATTCTTGCTGCCATCAAGTCTTCTATGAATCTTTCTTAGAAATACATAATTTTATTGCCCTTTTAAGACTTTTGGACCCTCTAAAGTCATAGCCCGGCCTGTTTGACAGACTAATACAGGATGCCTTCAACATGCCAGCACTGTAGAAGAGCAAGGACAGATGAGATGCAGTTCCTGGGTCATTGGGCAGATGAGACTCAAGGGTAGCAGTTTCCTGCAGGCGTAGAATCACCCATCACCTTATTGGCTCTGTGACCTTGGGCAGGTGGCTTATCCTGAGTGAGCACAGGGTCATGATGAGTTTTTAAAAATGTATTTATTTTAAAAATACTTAATTGTGCCAAGGCCGTGAACTATTCTAAGAACTTTATAAAACTTAACCGATTTTCTCCTTGTTGTTTTAAGCACTTTATCGATTTTAACTCATGTACTCCTGATGTGAGTGTTCTTGTTTTACACTTGAGTAAACAGGCACAGAGAGGTTGAGTCGCATGCCCACAGTCACACAGTGAGAAGATGAAGAGATTGTGTGCAAAACACATTGTCACAGGCTTTGCTGCCTAGTAAGGGGCAGATGCAGGCTGTTATTTTTGGAATTGTGCTATCACAGGGAGGTGGGTGCTGCTGTGGGTGTTCAGCAGAAGAAAGGTGAGAGCCTGTTGATAACCGTTCCTGGTTTTAAACCTAAAGCTGATTTCATTCTGAAGATCTGTGTGTTTATCCCCTGAGAGTTCCCGATGCCTTTTCTTTGCATTCCCTCCATTTGATCCTCCTAGCTGCCCCATGAGGTCATCTCCAGGGCTTAGAGGGGAGATGGCTTAGAGGAGGCCATTCCCAAGGTCACCAAACCAGTATTCTAGTCACCACCCTATTCCCCCACACACTCCCTACCCCCCACCCTGGCCAAGCTCAAAGCTTCCAGCTCCAGACCTAGGGCTCAGGTGGCCCTTCTACAGGGCCAGTTGTATGACTCCATTACAAACTGCTGGATCCCTCACGTTTTTAACTTGCTTGATGGGATGTTATTCCTCCCCCTGTTTGACATTTGCCTGCTGCCTGGAAGTTCCCCCCAGGGGCAAGGGATGAAATTTGAAGATCTGATCTTTAGGACTTCCTGAAGTGGGCTCCATGGTTTGGATGCTTAAAGTGAGCCCACTGCTGGCTGCTTCTCCATGACCAATCCCCAAAATTCCCCTGAACACCATCTGAGGTTCTGTTCAAAGAGGGATGGTGGGGGTCAGGAGACCTGGGGGAGTCCCACACTCCAAGCTTTCTTTCCTTCCTGGGATTGGCTCTGGGGATGGGGGGCAGGGCATTATGTCAGGGTACTCTTCCCCACAGATTGGCAGATCTCGTAGACCCTCCATGACTGAGGCTGTGACTGGAGGCCAGGAATGCTTGTGGGTCGAATGTGAGTGAATGGGCCCTTTGAGCCGTCCTCTGGGGCCCAAACCCAGTTTTCCAGGGCTCCTGAATGAACATCTGTCCTGGTTCTCTCAGTTGCAGAAGACCCCTTGACCAGGCAGCCTCATGACCATCAGTGGCCACAGGCCCAGCATGTGGCCCAGCACTCTGCACTGCTTGTAGAGGACCTGCAGCATGTAGGCAGCATCTTACTTGCACATCTTTTCAGATTCTTACTGCACTCCTCTGAGGATTATCTGTCCCATTTTATAGATGAGGTGGATACCCAAGGTCATGTAGCCAGCGAGGGCTCTGGAAGGCCAAAGCGGCTCTTCTGTTTCTGGTGACCATACTGTCCTCACCACTTCACCAGACTAGACTGTGAAATGGGGAGAACTGTTCCTCTTGTGGGACTGCTGGGAAAACTGGGCACAACTTGATGCTTTCGGAGTCGCTATAATTTTAAAGACTTGCACAAGGAGGGCTCTAGGAATTGTTGACATTAAGGAATTTCACTTTCTTGGGGCCAGCCCCGTGGCTTAGCGGTTAAGTGTGCGCGCTCCGCTGCAGGCAGCCCGGGTTCGGAGCCCGGGCGCGCACCGACGCACCGCTTCTCTGGCCGTGCTGAGGCGGCGTCCCACATACAGCAACTAGAAGGATGTGCAACTGTGACATACAACTATCTACTGGGGCTTTGGGGAGAAAAAGAAGAGGATTGGCCTGGATGTTAGCTCAGGGCTGATCTTCCTCACAAAAAAAAAAAAGAAAAGGAATTTCACTTTCATTTCGATCAGCTGCTTGAAATGAGCACTTGTCACGTAGCCCAGAGGAGGCCGCTAATGATTGGACCCATTTCACTTTTTAAAATTATATATTAGACAATATATGCAAAGATTATATTAGGTTATGTTAGGATATATACTTGAATAGAAATAGCTAGTATACTGTAATTATAACAATCATTATATGTAATATTTCATTTATCCCTGTAATTCAAAAATCAAAAAGGCAAAAAAGTACATGTGCTAGTATATAAGATTTTTAGAAGTTTACATTTTTTAAATAAAAGTAAAATGTAAGATCTTGAAGTTAAGATTATTAGCTCTCTCTGATTTGGGGATTCACTGTTAACTACTCTACATTATTATATTTTAAAAAAATGTAAGTGAATAGTTCTAGGTACCCCTGAGCCATACGATACAATCCGTGAAGCAGGACAAAATACGCTCCTATTCCTTGTCATTACAGAGAAGGTACTACTGTCGCCTTAAACTGAGTTCAGTTAAGCCAGCGATCCCTGTTCCTGAGCTGTGGTGATTAGATTAGGGATAGGCATGTGTCCTAGTGAAACGGATGATATGTGAAGGAAAGCAGCCTCCTCAGTATTGAGCAGAAGCTACCAGAAGAGTCATCCGTTGTATGGATGTGTGGAGGAAGGATGTGAGCCTGGAGCTGCTGCCATGAGGGGCTCTAGCTTGAGGATGAAGGAACTACAGGAAAGAGGACGAAGAGAAAAGGAGGAAAAAGGAAAATGAGGCTGATACCCCTGGTGACAATCTCTGGATCAAACTGCTCCTGAAGCTTATTTACCTATGGATTTTTTTAGTTATGGGACCCACTGAATGCAGTTTTGGGTTAAGCCTATTTGAGTTGTGTTCTCTGCCACTTGGACCAAAAGATTCTTAACTGTTATCCTCAGTGTAGGGATAAAGAAGATTTATAGTTTGCCTGTTCTTCGTAGGCTGCTGGGCATTAGCTGTCTACCTTCTGAAACTCAGCTCTGCTCTCATTACGAATAAAGGCTGTGACATCTGGACATCTGCTTGTGGCCAGTACTGACAGATTTCCTGAGCACATGCAAGCTGCACATTTCCAGGATCCAGGAGAGGGGACTGCACGGGGACCTGTGTGAGTGCCTCGGGCTAAAGTTGCAGGACTGACCCCAGTAGGATGAGACTACAGGTCATCAACACCTTCCTGTAACCCTGGCCTAGCATCTCATCCTCAAAAGAACATCTACAGCAGCCAGTCTACCAGGATGTTTCACAGTGTTGCCAAAGGTCTCTTATTTTGTACTCCAGCGAACCACGTGATTCTGCAGGGCATTCCTTTGGATCATTCATTCATTCACTCCTCCTCCTGCTTTCTCACTCCAGTCTAACCACACCATCTTCTGAGCCTGCTTCTCTTTCAAGGGCTTTGCACCTGCATGCCCTGCCTTGCCATGCCGTCACTGTTCTCCCGGATCCCCACAGAGAGGGTTCCTCATTTCCATCTATTCCCCCCACCCACAGCATTCCCTCTACCTTACTCTGCTTCATTTTCATTTTCACACTACCTGACAAATGTTCTGAGCTTGTTCATGTCCTTCCTCCTCCACTGGAATATAAACTATTGGGCCAGGACTTCATCTATCTTGTCCACTAGAGTAATATCAAATAAGTTATTAAAGAGCCCCAGGGCTGGCCTGGTGGCATAGTGGTTAAGTTCAGGCGCTCCCCTTTGGCGGCCTGGGGTTCGCAGGTTCATATCCCGGACGTGGACCTACACACCACTAATCAAGCCATGCTGTGGCAGGCGTCCCACATATAAAAAAGTAGAGGAAGATGGACATAGATGTTAGCCCAGGGCCAATCTTCCTCAGCAAAAAGAGGAGGATTGGCAACAGATGTTAGCTCAGGGCTAATCTTCCTCACCCAAAAAAACAAAAACAAAGCTCTGGAGTTTGAAGAAACATAACATTTATTGTCCACTATGTGGTGGAGGCTTCAGCAACATAGCTCACTGACTCTTCACCAAGTAATTGTTGATATTCCTATTCTTCAGAACAGGAGACAGATTCTGAGAGGTGAAGCAGTTTTGCACAGAACATCCAGTTATTGAGGGGCACAGCCATGAAGCAAAGTCTCCCAAGCCATGTGCCATTGGTTAAATTAGGTAAACTCCCCTGCTGCAGCCACAGGCTGTGAAGGGAAATACAAGACAATAATGAATTTGCGAGTGCTTTGCAAACTACAAGTACTACCACTCCTGGCTTCCATTTACTGGGTATCTCCATGTGCCAAATGCTTAGCACATATTATCACATTCAAGTTTCAGAACAACTCTTCCAAGGAGGCATTTTTTAAGTATTTCCATTTTGCAGATGAGGAAATGGACTCAGAAAAGTGATTTGCTCAAGGTCATACAGTGACGAGCAGAGATTTGAATCCTGGGTGGTCTTATGTAAGAAAATTAGAAGCTGGGGCATCAAGGCCTAAACTTGAGAAACATCTATCCCGTCTCCCAAAGATGGACACTTGGCTGCCTCTAACCTACTCCTCACGCCTAGTCCTGGGGTGAACATCACTGTTCATGTGCCTTTACAGAGCTGAATGTGTTTGGGATGTGACCCTAGGACCAGAATTATAGAGTCAAAGGGTTATTGATACTTCGCCAGGCTTGGGGCTTCACATCTGCTCCAGGTGTGTCTGGCTCCTCTCTCTTCCTTCTGTGGGATAGGCCCACACTCCCATGCGAGGCCCGCTCTGCCCCTCCTGAGAGCTGGGACTAAGAGCCCACCACTCTGTCTGGAGCCACTGGAGGGGAGGAATGGAGAAGCGTCCTCTCAGACTGAGAGTTTAAGACCAAAATAGCCTGTGCCCACTCCCATGTCTGCTATTGGCCTCTTTATGGAAAACCAGAAGCCTATGGAATGTGAAGACTGCACAGTGAAGTCTTCAAGAATGTCTGGGCCACGTGGCATCAAGGAAACGGCTGGTGAAATCACTCAAGGCATAAGACTTCCCCTCTTGGGGCTTGCCTCGGGCCCCTTAGCGGTCTGCCCCAAGCCCTGTAGCTCAAGCCTGGCTCTTCCAGTCCCTTCCCTGCTCTGGGCCTATCTCCCCCAGAGGTCTATAGAGGAGTGTCAGATGACAGCATGATTGTGACTTGTAAACTATAAAGTACTGGACTTAATTGAGGAGCTATCATTATGGCTCCGAAAGTTGACAATCCCTGGGGTCAGAAGTAGGCTGCTGGGAGCTAAGTGTGTATAAATACAATTGGTCCATGCCTCCCAATATAAGCTGTTGCTAAGAGCTAGGTTCAAATCATGGCTCTGCCACAAGCTAGTTCTGGGACCTTAGGCAGCTGACTTTATTTCCCTGCATCTCAGTTTCCTTAAGTGTAAAATGGGACTAATAATAGTATCTACCCTGTTGCTCAAAGATTACAGGAGACAGTGTGACCAATTTTGAAAACAGCTTGCCAGTTCCTGGAAAGTTAAACAGAGTTACCATATAACTCAGCAATTCCCACTTCTAAGTATTTACCCAAGAGAAACGGAAATATATGTCCACACAAAAGCTTGTACCCAAATGTTCATAGCAGCTTTATTCATGATGGCCCCAAAGTGGAAATAACCCAAATGACGATCACTGAAGAATGGATAAACAAAACGTGGTATATCCACAGTGGAATATTATTCAGCCATAAAGAGGGATGAAGTACAGTACTGATAACATGCTACAACATGGATGAACCTTGAAAACATTATGCTAAGTGAAAGGCCACATATTGTATGATTCCGTTTATATGAAATGTCCAGAAAAGGCAAATCTATAGAGACAAAAAAGCAGATTAGTTGTTGCCAGGGACTAGGGGAGGAAGGATGCGGAGTGACTGCTAATGGATAGGAATTTCTTTTTGGGGCCATGAAAATGTTCTAAAATTAGATTGTGGTGATGGTTGCACAACTCTATAAATATGCTTAAAACCATTGAATTATACACTTTAAACGGGTGATTTTTATGGTATGTTAATTATATCTCAATAAAGCTGTTGGAAAAAAAGATTACAAGAGAAAGTACGCAGAACTTGGGGCAGTGAGTGGCTTCATGAGCTGTTGGTCATTCTTATTAATTAGGTTCCCGTAAGCTAATTTAAAGCCCCAGAAGTAGTGAGCAGGCGGAGGAGGCTGCGGAACTTCTAGCTCAGCCTGGGTCTTTAAGCAGCTGAGTGTCCCTGGGGCAGTCCTCAGAGTCCTTCAAAAATGAATGGGTGAAACAATCCCCACCCACGTCCCTGGGGTCTCGCGAGGAGGGAGGCCTTAGGAGGCGGATGCGGAATCCCCAGCTGAGGCCCTCGGCCTCTGCCTGCACTGCGAGGCAGGTGACAGGCCAGGCTGGGGCCGACCCGGAAAGGCCCAAAGAGCTCATTCAGGTGAGCTCGTGTCATTGGCAGCCCGCGGAGGAGGGTTCTGGGTGACGGGTGCCCCGCCCCCTCACGTCGGGCCGGTTGGCGCCAGCCGCGGGGGGGGGGGGGGGGGGGCGGGCCCTGGGGTCCGCGGCGCCTATTGGGCGTGGGGGGAGCGCTCCCGGGGAGGGCCTAGGGCCCCGCCCCCGGCCTGGCGGCGGCCAATGGGCGCGGCGCGTGGGCGGGGCGCCGGCGGCGTCGGCGGCGGCGGGGCGGCTGAGGAGGCTGAGGTGGCTGAGGTGGCCGCTGAGGCTGAGGCGGCGGGCGCGGCCGGGATGGCGAAGAGCCGCGGAGAGAACGGGCCGCGCGCGCCCACGGCCGGGGGGAGCCTGTCGGGGACCCGGGAGAACCTGGCCCCGGGCCCCGACACCGCAGCCGCCGACGAGCTCAGCTCTCTCGGCTCCGACTCAGAGGCCAACGGCTTCGCAGAGCGCCGCATCGACAAGTTCGGCTTCATCGTGGGCTCTCAGGGCGCCGAGGGCGCGTGAGTGGCGCAGGGGCTCGGGCCGGGGGCTAGGCCGGGCGCGGGACCCGCGGGGGTGCCTCGACGCGGACAGAGCCCCCCTCCCAACCGGGGACGGCCGACTCCTTCTCTCCCCGGCCCCACCCACCCCCTCCCCCCCCTCCCCCCTCCCCCCTCCCCCCTCCCCCTCCCCCTCCCGCTCCGCCCAGGCAGACCGACCCGCCCCTCACCCGCGAGCCTACTTCCGACCTGGGCACAGACAGGCAGGGACGGACAGACGGGAGGGTGGGGTATCTTCCCCTTGCCCCCCACCCCCAGGCAGTCTGACCTGCCCCCAGGAAGGGCCTCCAGTGTCCTCCTCCCAACTACGGGACAGAACGGCAGACACCTGTCCCAACCCTCCTGCTGCCACCGCGGCCTTCAGGCTGATTGACTTTGCCCCCCCCCCACAGGCTCACAGATGGCTGCCCCTCCCCCACAGACCGACATCCTCCATCCGCCACCTCCCCACAAGACCCACAGACCCCTTGTCTCACTACCCCCACGCGGGGGGACACCTTAGGCAGACTTCAAGAGATAGACTGCCCTGCCCCCACCCCACTCCAGGACTCACAGCCCTTACCTCAAGGCACACAGACCTCTGGATGGACTGACAGCCACCCCCACCCCGGGACGGACAGCCCCTTCCCCTCAAGGAAGGGTCGGAGAGTGCTCCCCTCCTCCCCTCAGAAGCAGATTTCTCCCTGTCAGTGGCAACAGGTGGGCAGACACTCCCCCTTCCGAGTACCCACGGGGTGACAGTGCCTCACTCACAGGCCAGACTCTTGGCTGTCTCCATGTATGCTGTGGAAACAAGCCCTTCCTCTTGAAATACAGACTAGGGGGCAGGCAGGGAGACAGTAGGGTCCCTGCTCATAGCTCACCGAGATCCCCCACCCCTAGAGTCCCCAGGCACCCAGCTGGCGGGCAGAGAAATGTGAGGCGGGAGAGCAGCACCTCCCCTCCAAGCTGGGTAAACTGGGCAGCCATGCTGCCCCACAGAACCCCCTGAGCCCAATCCTCACAGAGGTCGTGTGTAGGGGCTGGCAGTCCCCTGAAGAAAGATAGACTCCAAACCCCACTCCCATCCCAGCTGTCCTGTCACATGAGACCAGTGTTCTGCACAGAACTCACAAGCCTCCCTCATGATGTGCCTCCCCTTCAACAGAGACAGCCCCACACTATAGCTTGTGGGGGCCCGCAGGACTCAGCCATGACCCTACTTCAGAGGGTCCTTCCTCCCCTTCTCTGACCTGTTGTGACTGCCCAAGGCTCCTCCAGCCTCTCTTATGACTTATGGAAGTGCCTTGACCATCTGTAAAAACCCCACCCCACACAAAAGTCAGCCCCATAAAGGTCACTTCCGGGATTTTCCCCAGTCCCAAAGCCTCATATTCTCCAGGCCTCCTTCTCCTTTAGAGAAATGTAGGCCCCCCCCAAGAAGAGTTCTGTCCTACCCACTGGATCTGTCTCCTCCAGCGTCTCCCCACTTGCTCACAGCAGGCGCAGGCTAAGCCTAGTCCAGTCCAGGACTCTGGAGAGTACCCCATATTCTGATCCCTCACCCTGACTTGATGCTTTGTCACAGTTCGCCAGGTATTAGCTTGTGAGAACCCAAAGAGGACTTAGGGTATATTTTTGAGTTGAGGAGCAGTCACCAGGGATCAGGGCCCTGGGAAGGAACGGGTCTTGAGAAGAGGGAAAAAGTTCCCAGTTGTTGGGGCCGGCCTGGTGGCACAAGCCGTTAAGTGTGCGTGCTCTGCTGCGGTGGCCTGGGGTTCGCTGGTTCGGATCCCAGGCGTACACTGACGCACTGCTTAGCAAGCTATGCTGTGGCGGTGTCCCATATAAAGTGGAGGAGGATGGGCACGGATGTTAGCCCGGGGCCAGTCTTCCTCAGCAAAAAAAGAGGAGGATTGGCAGATGTTAGCACAGGGCTGATCTCCTCACCAAAAAAAAAAAAAAAAGTTCCCAGTTGCATTTATGGGTTCTTGGAAGGAAGAGCTCAGATTTGCTGGTGAGTTCTAGGAGATGAGAATTCATACTACATGCTTCTCAGGCAGTTAACCAGAACTCGGTGAATAGAGTAGTGTGATATAGTGGAAAAAGACCAGATTTAGGAAGAAATCACACTTGCTGGCTGTGAGACCTTGGGCAAGATCCTGAATCTCTGAGCCTATTTACTCACTGTAAAGCACAACAGTAACTCTACTTCCAAGATTACTATGGGGATTAAATGAGATCAGGTATGCAGAGGTGCCTAGCACAGTGCCTGGCACAAGTAGTGGCACAGAAAATATTATTAGTTTCCTTTCTTTTCCTTCTAAGGGTCTGAGAATTGAGGAGAAAAATGAGGGCATACGTCTGGTATTTGTGGACAGAGAGAGGCCTCAGTGGGAGCACCTCCCTTTGGCTGTAGTCCCCAACCAGGCAGCCAGACATCTGTCTTCAACTGCAAACCCGGGCTTTGTAGACGCCCTCTGCATCACTGGTGTCTGTAGGGCTGGGGCTGAGGTGGGATCTCTCCCTGCCTTACTTTGTTGACTCCGTTGGTCAACCTAAAATCTCTGGTGTCTGAAAGCTTGAATGTTCCCTGCTTAGTTTACATTGTGGTTCCAAAAAAGCCACAAGTAAGTCCCTGCTCAAGGCTATAAGAGAGGAAGTTATGGGAAGTTTCAGGGTGACCGTCCTGAACCCAGTCTCGTGGTTGAGGGCTAGGAGTCCATGTGCTATCCCAGAGAAGTGAAACATTAGCACTGATGGCTGCAGTGGAGATGGAGAGGACTCTGGCTCCAGGTTAAAGGTCCATTTCAGTCACCCTGGGTCAAAGGTCATCTCAAGACGGTCACTTTTGGCAGTTGCTAGGACCCGGGGGGATGGGGAAGAAAGCAGATCAGAGGCAACCCCGCTCAGGTGACTGTTAGCTGCCTGGCATGAGTAGATCATAAAATCATAGACTGTTTGAGCTGGAAGGGATCTTAAGAGAGTGACCAGTTTAGCCCTTACTTATACAGATAAGGAAACTGAGGCCCAGAGAGGAGAATAACTTGCTTAAGATCACACAGCATATTAATAGCAGAAGCAGGACTTGAACCCGGGGTTTCTGACTCCCAGGTCAGGACCGTTTCCACTGCCTTCACCATTCGTTAACATGGCCTCTGGCCTTAGCAGAAAATCAGGCGGCAGACAGGTAGAACAGAAGTTTCCTAGCTACCCTCACTTTCCCTGGCTTCACTCAGCACTTTTGACTCCCTCAGCAATGTAGGAGGCTAACAGGGACAACCCAGCAAGGATAAGAGTATGTTGTCTTTCTTTCTTTCTTTCTTTTCTTTTTGGTGAGGAAGATTGGCCCTGAGCTAACATCTGTTGCCAATCTTCCTCTTTTTTTTTTCCCGCTTGAGGAAGATGGTCCCTGAGCTAATATTCATGTCAGTCTTCCTCTACTTTGTATATAGGATGCCACCACAGCATGGCTTGATGAGTGGTGTGTAGGTCCATGCCTGGGATCCGAACCCATGAACCCCAGGCTGCCAAAGTGGAACCTGTGAACGTAACAGCTACGCCACTGGGCCAGCCCCAGGAGTATGTTGTCATTACCAGTTCATTAGACTGATCAGCTTCAGGGCTGGGACCAGGCTTATTCACCTTTTTCTCCTTAGACCTGCAAAGAAGTAAATGCTTAATTAATGTTTATTTACTGAATGACATTTACTGACAGATATTTCAAGTCAGAAAGCTGACAGTGACCTTAGAGTTGGCCATCATCATACAGACGGGTAAACTGAGGCCTGAGAGAAGTTATTAGCCTTATCTCTTCAGTCTGTTAGGAGCAAAGCCAGGAATTGAACCCAGAACTCCTGATGCCCAGCCCTCGGCCCTTTCCACTTCTTCACTTTGTCTGTCTTTTGAACCTACTCTTCAGGGAGCCTTTGGTGGGCCAGAGATGGTCCCTGCCTGCTCTTAAGCAGTAGTAGTGGGGAGAGGCAAGAAAGCAGCCAGCCCGCGAAGGGTCCTGCAGTACATGGGCACAGACGGGGTGCTGGCAGCGTTAGTTCTTTTGGCTTGGCTGGGGACTGAGCTGGTTGTTGAAGCCCAGGAAGGACCAGAGGAGGAGAAAGAAGTGTCCTCAGCAGGGAGGGGTGGAGAAGTGATATTACTATTCCTAACACTTTAGGGTAAAAAGAGCAGACCTGTTTGGGGGGAGGGGCTCCCTTCTGCAGCATAGAGGAGGTAGTCAGGAAGGGAAAGAAGGATATCAGTTGGATACCAGGTCTCCTGGCCTGCGGGAGATGGCTTGAGAGAGGTGGGTCGCTGACCTCCCTTTCCTTTTCCCATGTGATTGCCAGGACTGGCCTCCTAAGGCTGGAGCTTCCCACCCAGCTTAGTCTCCTCAGTGCTGCAGGCCAGATGAGATGAGAAGCTATGCTCTCTGGGACCCCGTGGGTGTTGGCTTCCTGTTAGGGGAGAGAGGGATCTGAGCTGGGCCCAGGGAGAAACATCTGGAACAGCAGTATTGTCTTCTGATTCAGTTCCCCCGTCCCCTGGGCCCTCCACTACTCCTAGCCAACCCATGGCAGCCCTATGACTTTGGAAATCGTAGAACTGCCTTAATTGGCATCCGTATAGTTTGATCTGTGCCAGTTTTCGTTGGGGTAGGGCCAGGGCCTTCCTAGCAGGCCAGAGCCTGCCTCTCTGCCTTTGCACTACCTTCTCCAGTTTATAAGCATCCTCTTTTCTTGAGGTACTCCAGTTCCCAGGAGAGCATGCAGCTGGTAATGG
Organism: Diceros bicornis minor; assembly: GCF_020826845.1. Taxonomy (NCBI): domain Eukaryota; kingdom Metazoa; phylum Chordata; class Mammalia; order Perissodactyla; family Rhinocerotidae; genus Diceros; species Diceros bicornis. The sequence goes on along the minus strand of NC_080774.1, from coordinate 23,834,773 downwards.
AGTAGTCCCTGGGTGGCCCATCTGGAAGGAGGCAGTTGCACATGTGGGGCCCTGGTCTGTGACTCTAGACCACAGGCCCTCCATTTTCTCTTCCTCCAGCTTCAAAGGAAAATCTGGTTTGGTGGCCCTGTGGGTGTTCTAGGGCCTCAGACAAGACTTGACTTGGTGAAGGAGGGGGCCAGTGCACCAGCTGCTGCCATGGGAAGGTGCCTGTGTGTCCGCCTGCTAGGAAATCCTAAGCTGTGGGAAAGAGATAAGGCGGTGGGGCTGCTTGATGTTTTGTCCTCCCAGCATGTGGGTTTGAAATAGGACCTCCATTGGGCCAGTGAGTCCTGGCTCTGGTCCAGCCACCCAATCTGTTTACACTGAGATGGGGGAAAGAAGGTGCACTGTGCTCTCTCCTCACAAGCTCTGGAGTCCGGCTATCTGTGTGATCTTGGACATGTTTCTTCACTTTTCTGAGCCTCACTGTGAAATGGTTATGATAATACTGACTTTGCAGTGTTGTTGTGAGGTTTAAATGAACTGATGTTCAAAAAGAGCCTGGCACACAGTAGGTGCTCAATGAATGTTCTTCCTCCTGTTAAAGACTGGAGGAGCTCGTGGTCCTGTATTTTTATTTTCTGTTTTCCTGCTCTCCTGCTGTGATGATGAGTGTCAATGAGGTCCATCCCCTGTGGGCAAGAGTGAACCCTCACCAATGGTGAACTTGCACTTTCCCCTGAGAGGGGTGGTTATCCCTACTCTGTAGATGAACACACTGAAGAAGAGTACCCAAGGTTTGCCAGCTGGTAAATGGCAGAACTGGGACTAGAACCTGTTTCTCAACCCTGAATCCAGTGACTAAGCCTTGCTAAGGTGGCAACAGGCTGGGTGACAGGTGCTCACCAGTCCCTGAGGCCCCCACACCTACAGCAGGATTTAGCAGGAACCTGGCTACCTCCCCATTGCAGTGTGGAGGGCAAGGCAGGTCTCAATACAGTGCAAGTCCATGGCCAGCCAAGTCAGAGAAAGACCCAGTGAGGAAGATCCTTGGGGAAGTCCTGAAAGCATCCCCAGATCAGGCCTGCTCTAGCCCTCCCATAGGCCAGAGTCCAAACTGCACTGCTCTTGACCCCAAAATACTGCATGATGGTCATCTGACTTTGATATCCAGTTTGTGCCTTTTGGAAGGAGTATTTCTTTGTAGGTAAGGCAGGGATTATGCTCCCTGTACGGTGAGATATCCGAGGCTTGGAGAAGCCTTGTAGTCAGTTAACAATGGAGGAGAAGCCTCATAGTTAACAGTGAAGCCGGATTAGGGATGGATCCCACATCTTCTGACTCTCAACCCTTTGCTACTCCAGCTACGTGGCACTACCCATTCTCTTCCTCACTCCAAGCCAATTGAGCCTCCAGGCCAGGATGCATTGCCCGCTGGAGCAGAACTCAGCTATCATCCACCCATTGTCAGTGTCCCTAGCTGATCACTTTCTTTATCCTGCAGGCAGCACACCTGAGGCGGAGGAGGCCTCCTTTAGCTGCTTTGTCTGCCCCTGGCAAATCTGCTGCTATCCTGGACCCAGGGACCCTCCCAGGCAGAGAGAAAACTGTCCTGGCTGCTCTACTGGCAAACCAACGCTCTTGATGCTTTACCTGCTTAGAGACCCCCTATCCAGGATTTCAAGGCAGCTGCCAACTTTGGCTTTCCTTATCTCATCTTTCTCTTTCCCTTCTTCCTCGCACCTCACCCCAGCCCACCCCATTCTGTTCCATACCCTGTCCAGCTCCTCAGAGGCTGTCACAGCTTAGCTCTTCGCTGTTCTTCAGATAGGGAAGGAGGCAGCAGAATCAGGAGCCTGGGAGAGAAAGCCAAGCCTTACTTTTGCCAGCTTATCCTTCTTAGCAGTGAGCTTATTTACCATACATTTATTGAGCACATACTCTGCCAGCCTCTTGTGGGACAAGGGATACAGAACTGAACAAGACATCTGTGTCTTATTGCCCTCAAGAGGCTCACACACTGGTTAAAAAAATAGAACCACAAACAAATCATTACAATGTTGAGCAGTAAAGGCTATAATTGAGATGTATGGTTGCTCTGGGACTATATAGGCAGAAGCAGCCACCTCCACCTATAGGAGCCCAGAAAGAAGTGGCATTTGATCCAGGGGTCAGAAGGAGCAAGAAAGGGCATTCCTTTGGATGGGAAGTTCCCCCAAAAGTTCCCCCAAAAGCCGGCTATTTGAGAAGTGTGGTGTGTCAAGAGCAGAGGTGACAGGAAGAGCGGGAGGCAGGAGGATGATGTGAAGCAAGGGGAGGCTAGGAAAGTAGGTTGGGCAGACAGTGCCTAGCCTTGAATGTCAGACTGAGGCCTCCTGTGTTTCATCAAGATCAGTCGGGTGCTGGTGTGGAAGATGGCATAAGGAGGAGCTGGATCGCAGGCAGTGAGACCAGTTGGGAGAGTTCAGGACAGCCCAAAAGGACTATGGAGAGGCCTGGAAGAGGTCTGGAGCTATGAGGATGAAGAGGTCAACAAATCAGTAGGGCTTGGTGCCTGACTGGCTGTGTGGTCTGATGGGTAGTTGGGAAGGATTGGGACAAGCTAAAGTGGTCCTGGCCTCTCACAGAACGCATCCTGGGGCTGTCTAGCCACAGAGAGGGAAGGCCAGCTGTGACCTTCCTCTGAAGTGGACAGTGGGCTGCTGCTGACTCTGCTTTGTTACAGCCCTGGGCTCCCCAAGGTGCCTGGCATGGCTGGCATGCCCAGGGCACATCAAGGAGTTCTTTGTCTCTCTCCAGTAGGAGAGTGGGTTAGCTGGCCTGGTTGGGAGGGGGTGGGGTGAGTGGAACTGAGCATTGTGGTCTCTCCCCAGTAAACATATTGGATGGCAAGGAGAGAGGACTAAGGCCTGAAGGCATGGAAAACCTACCTTAGGGTGGTGTGCAGCTGCGGAGGGTACAGCTTTGGTCACAGCATAAGCTGATCAAGGGGAGGCAGATGGCAGCTGAGGGCTGGCTTGACCTCACCTCGAGTCTTGATTCTGTTCCTAGAGCTGGCACCTCAGTTGGGACAGGTGGAAGCAAGTCCAGTGCCTATGAGAAGGCAAATCCCTCAGCACTTAGGGGCACCACCAGCCATTTCTCAGAGATGAGAGATTCTGGCTAGCAATGTGGGTTTAGGCTAGTAGTGGGAAAGGGCTCTGAACCAGGCAGAGGGGTCAAGGTGCTGGTGCCGGCTCCACCAGTGAACCTTGTGGTGTGTGACTTAGGTACGTCCTTTTACCTTACCAGGGGCTAATGGTCCCTGTTTTTCATACAGCACTTACATATGTGTGCAGCGGTTTGCTAGGCTCAGGGGGTACAGAGCCCTCTAGGCTCCCAGAACTTAGAGCCTAGCAGGGAAGTCAGACATTCAACAAGCACCTAGTTAAAAGGTGTGGCCTGTATACAAAAGGATTGTGAGGATCAAATGAGATAACTGGATTAGGAGTATAGTGTAAACAAAGAGTGCTGAACAGGGTCAGGAGACCTGAGTCCTAACTAGCTGTGTGACCTTGAGAGAGTTGCTTAATCTTTCTAAGCCTCAGTTTCTTCCACATATAAACTAAGCCAGTTTTAAGTGGATGATGTTGAAGAGCTCTTCTGCTTCTAACATTCTGAGATTGACCTTGGAGTATATGAAAAGTGCTTTGAGAAGTTTTTTATGAGGTACTACACAAGTGCAAGGGGTTGTCATGGCACAGCCCAACAGAGGCCAATGCTTCCAGCATGCTCTGTTCTTGTGAGAGGACCTCTCTTTGTGTGTAGACCAGTGGCCCTCATGTCTTTGGAAGTATAATCAAATCAAAGGATGCTTTGATTTGTCTAGCTCTTTAGTCTGCAAAGTGCTTTCATTCCCGTTACCTTGCAGTAATCCTTACAGGAACAATAGGAAATCAGTAGGGTAAGTTTTATTTTACTCTGTTTACAGACAAGGAAACCAAAGCTGAGCAAGTTATAGAACTGGGCCTGGAACCCAGAACTTCTCCTTCCCAGTTTTCTCTTACTAAAGCTGATAGCCACTGTGTGGCCTCTCCTCCGCATCCCTGTCTCAGCCTTAGGACTTTAGCCCAGCCCCAAGTGTCTGCACTTCTCCCTAGTAGGCTTCTTGAGGTGTTTTTGTTGTTGAGTTGTCATGATGGATGGCATACTTCCTGTCCTAGGTCTCCACACACAGCCCCTCACTTGCACCCTAAGACAAGGCAGGAGCAGCTGGGTAGTGAGGGGGCCCAGGAACATAGTATGGAGAACTCTTGTTCCTCCTCAGTGCACTCTGGGCCCTGGACTCTGTGTATCCAGAAGTAATCCTTTCCAGCCAACCACTTTTGGAGGATGCTGCTTTTATCCCTTCCATCTCTGTCTTGGTTTCACAAAAAAAGAGAACCTGAATTTGGTCCTGGAAGAGCCCAGGTTCAAGACAGCAGCAGACCTGGCGTCAAGTCCTGGCTCTGTCACTTTCTAGCCGTGTGACCTCTCTGAGTCTGTAAACAGGCCAAGTAGTGTCATTGGGTGGGAAATGTTACGAGGATTAAGGGAGGCAATGTTGGTAAAGCACCCAACACACCCAACACAGTGTCTGCCACAAAGTAAGGGCTCCATGGTACATGGTGGCTCTTATAATTTGAGTGTGAATTATCCTCTGAGGTTCATTTCAGGACTTAGGCATAATAGTGAGAGAACAAGGGAGTATGGGCGTGAAGATCCAGATTCCCTCATGTGCTCTGCCCACCTACCCTTGGGCCTTGGGAGTAAGGCAGGAGCCAGTTCCACTCAGCTTGTGGTCTGGAGCTTTCTGGCCTCCCAGAGCAGGTTGGGAATCCCCCCATCAGTTCCTCATTGAATCATTTGGAACAGAGTCCTCAGCGACCGTGCCTCTGAGCACGGTTTCTTCATTTGCAGAAGGGGGTTGATAATTAGAGGACCTATCTGAAGGCCTGACCTTTCTTCTCCTTGGCCTGTGAAGATAAAACAGAAGTGTGAACAGAGGTGGGTCTCTTGAAAGATTCAACTCAAAGCATACAACCATAGGGCAGCCTGAGGCCTCTGCCCTCCTGGGTAGTGGCAGTCACTTTGGGAAGGACTCAGAGTTTGCTTCATAATTACCACCACCCTCCTTCCGTGTTCCTTGTGGACTTTCATCCTGGGCTTCCTGTCCTGACTCTGAATGACCCCCTCCATCCTCTTGCCATAGTCACATGGTAACACCATTTCACAGAGCAGCCTGCATGGTGAACTAGGCTTTCACTGACACCACCTCATTTAATTCTGTGAGACATAGCCATCATCATAATCCCCATTTTACAAAGGCAAACACCAAATCCCAGAGAGCTAAAGTAACTTGCCAAGCATCACACAGTTTATGGCTCTGAATCCACTAAGCTCCAAGCTCCCCAGCAGTAAGGCTTGTGGGCACCCAGCCTCGTGAACAGCACTCAGTGCTGGAGTTGAGTGACAGCAGGAGAAGAGCAGGGCTTCTTCACCTCCCAGGGCTGTCCTCTACTCACCCTGGACCTTGGAGAGTTACTGGCTTGCTGAAAACCTGAGTTTCTTCATTTGCAGAAGGGGGTTGATAATTAGAGGACCTGTCTCGTGGGCTTGATGTCAGGATTAAATGAAATAATGTAAGTTAAGTGCTGAGCACTGTGTCTGGTGCATAGCAAGTGCCTGGTAAGTGTTATAACAGACATGCAGTTATGTTAATTGAATATTGGGATTATAATGTTGTAAAAGGCCATCATCAGACACATCTGTGGTCAGCCCTGTGCTGGACTTCAAGGAAATCCAGAGCTGGTATCTGGCCAGAGAGGGAGTGCCCTTTATCAAGCACTGTCTGTGTTTTACCCACCTGATCTCAAGGTAGAGGACAGTGTTCTCATCTCACTGCGGAACCCAAGGTCACAAAGCTAATGAATCTGTCAACACACATTTACTGAGCACCAGCTAGGTACCAGGCTCTGTTCTAGGCCCAGGACATACTGCAGAGAATGAGACCAGCACAGCCCCTGCCCTCCAGGAGCACACCTTCTTGTGGAATGCTGCCTCAGCAGAGCTGATAGTTGGGTGGAGAAGCCGTCCCCACTCCACTGGATGGCTCACATTCCCCAAACAAGCCGTGCCCTTTTCTGTTGACTTGTGCTTGCTCATACTGAGTCTTCTGCCTGGTGTTCCCTTTCTCCTTTCTCCCCCTGGCCACTTCCTGTCACCCTTCAAGGACCATCTCAAAAGTCAGCTCCCCTTTAAAGCTTTGCCTAAACACCCCCACCCCCACCCTGGGGGCTTCATGCAGTCTCCTAGCACCTTCTACATGTTTCTACGAGCGCACTTCTATGTGTGCTAGTTGTTTACTCACCCACCTGTCTCCTCTGCCAGATTGACCTGCTCAAGGGCAGGGACTGCATTTTATTCATCTTTGTAGATTCAGAGCCTGGAACACAGGCTCTAGAGAGATGTGTATGGAATATAATGAGGTGCTGATTGTGTTCTCTCCCTGGAGTAGTTAGGAAAGGTTTTGTAGAGATGAGAGAGATTTCTGAATGAGGCGTTGGAAGATGAGTGGGGGTAGGGGTGAGGGAGGGCAGCTCAGAGAGAGGGCCATCTAGAAATGGGGCTGGGGAAAAAAGAGGGAAGTTTGAAGGGAATGGGAGGGCCCGAGAGCCAGGGCCTGAGGTTTCTATTGGACAAGGAGGGCAGTAGGGAGCCTTAAAGGAGTCTAGCAGAGGAGGGACCTTATATAAGCAGTGAGTCAAAACTAATTTGGTAAGATCAATCAATAAGATCTAGCCATTTGGTAAGGATGGGTGAGAGGGCCATATATGAGTCAGGGTGGCCCCAGGGACCTGAAGTGAGATTGTGATCTGAGGACCCAGTTGTTGATGGGAATTTCAAGCACTACTCTCTCTGCCTGGTAGGGGTAGGGGTTTGGGGAAGGGATGTCTTCTGTTAAGAATAGTCTCCATACCTTTCTGCAGTTGTCAGAGAGAGCTGCCCAGAGGGTTTCTGTTGTGGTCTGTGCCTTGCCCTAGCTGAGTGGGGGTGGGGGAGGGTGGATTCCTTGCTTTTTGGAGCCAGCAAGCTTGGTGCCTAAAGGAGCCATTTCTTCCGTCCGACATTGAGGGGGTGGAGCTGAGCAGAGTGGAGAGCTGGGCAAAGGCCCAGGGCACCGGGGCCGGTGGAGGGTGGAGAGAACCTGTTTACCACTGTGCACTGACCCAGGGCTGGAAGGAGCACAGCCAGGAATTCCTTATGGGAAAGGGAGGCAGGCTCAGAACTAGCTTGCACTGGGAGTCGGGGAGAATGAAGCAAGCTAGACTCTCTCTCACCCTCTCACTGGACACTGCCCTCCTTCTAAGCCAGGGGCTGCCAGGCCACAGGAGGGAGTGCCAGGCTGCTGCAGACCATCTTCCTTTTCCACACTGACTCACAGTGTGGCCTTGGGCAGATCACTTTCCCTCTGGGCTGCAGGCCTTCCCTGGCTGTCTGGGGAGGAGGTGGACTCACTAACACAGGCCTCCCAGCCCTGACCGTTGGCCGTTTGCACACCACCAGCCCACCCTCTCCTGCGTTCCAATTTCCTATCATCTGTTATTACAGAGCTGGCATAAAAGCTATTTATATTTTCAGTCATTACCACCTCTTAGGTTAATGAAGTCCAGAGGTTGTTACCCAGTGTGCAAAGTAGGTTAGCCTTTTGTTTATCCTCACTTCTTTTTCCAGTTCTGAGTGGGGAGGGGAGCTCCCTGACCCTTCTTGTCCCTGGATCTGTGATTGGCTGTGCTGTCTCTGCACATCCACTTCCCAATTTTCCACACTTTCATCTTGCTCACTCCTGCCCTTCTCAACACAGAGGGTAGTGGTTCTCTGCATTACTGGGTATTGAAGAAGAGGAAAGGGAATGTGACAGGTATTGAGGCCCTGTTACATGTGGGGCACTTTATATTTATCGGATAGTTTAGTGCTCAAGTGGCAGCCTCCACTTCCAGGCTGCGTAACCTGGGGCAGATTACTCAACTGTGCTGAGCTTTAGTTTTCTTGTCTATTAAATGGAGGTAATAAAAGCTACTTCCTTGGGGAATTGTGTGCATATTTAGTGCTTGCAGAGCTGGTACATGCCCAGTCCTGGAAATGTGTCAGCTCTTACTGCCTCGTGTGATCTTTATCACTGCCCTCTGAGGACATGGCATTGCTCCCATATTACAGATGGGGAACCAGAAGCTCAGAGAGTAGAGCAGCCTGTCTCATTTCACACAGCCATCAAGTGGTAGAGCTGGGATCCGAAGCTAGGAGTTACAGTCTGTCATTGAGTAAATTACTTAATCTCTTGGGGCAGTCAATTGCTTCATGGGTAAAATGGGGATAATCCTTCCCTGCTGCATGTGTATGTGGCTGTGTCTGTGGAACAGTTAGATGAGAAAAGAGATGTGAAAGTGCTGGATAAGCTGCAAATAACAGTTACCTAATAGCTACCATTTGCTGGCCACCCATCAGGCTGGGCCCTTATACACACTTATTCCTCATTGCAGTCCTATAAAATGCAAGGTGTGCGTTATAGTCCCACTTAAAGATGAAGACGTTGTGGACCAGCCCGGTGGCACAGTGGTTAAGTGTGCGCACTCCGCTGCGGCAGCCTGGGGTTTGCGGGTTCGGATCCCAGGCATGCACCGACACACTGCTTGTCAAGCCATGCTGTGGCGGCGTCCCATATAAAGTGGAGGAGGATGGGCACGGATGTTAGCCCAGGGTGGATCTTCCTCAGCAAAAAGGAGGAGGATTGGCAACAGATGTTAGCTCAGGGCTGATCTTCCTCACCAAAAAAAAAAAAGAGATGGAGTAGTTGAGACTTAGGGAGGGCAAGTATTTTGCCCATGGTCTCCCAGATGGAGGAGCTGGAATGGAAACCTAGGTTGGTTGGCTTCAAAGTCCCCTCCCTGTTCATTCTCCCCCACAGCCCTCCTGGCCTCCCCAGTTGTTGAGATGACGAGGATCAATCCTGTGGTCTGTGACCTTGGCCTTTCTGCTGAGGCTGTATTTCTCTTCCTTTGGACTGATTTGGAGAGTGAGGCTTGGAGGACGGGCTTAGACTGGTTCCTTGGGATCAAGTTTTATTTTCCACCATTGCATAAAGGAGTCGTGGGCATGGGCACCATATTTGGCTGAGTCTGCCAACCAGAGGGGCTGAGGTGTGCTTGGGCAGAAAGCAGACAACTGGAAGGACAAGGGGAGAGAGCCCTAGCCTGTGGTCTCAGTAGCCATGATCTTGTCCCTCTGACCTCTTGGAAGCCTCCAGCCTCTAAGTTTGGGGAGAAGGCTAGGGAACTGGGAGCCTGCAGAGCATTGGGTCAGTGGCATGTCACTGCCGCCTTGGGCCATAGCATGGCACAGCACAGCTAAGCCTATCTTTGCCTGAGAGCCCGACATAATCTGGGATCAGGTGTTCCCTGGCTGCCCACCTTTGTCTCCTCTGTGCCTCTCTGCTTCAGGAGGGGGCGGCTGGCAAATGGCACATTGCCCAGGCTTGCTATCTCCAACTGAGGTTGTGCTTGCAAGCTGTGCTCATCCAGCATATTGGCCTCCCTGAGCATTGCTAGGTATGGGCAGGCCACTCACTGGGGCAATCAGAACACTGGAGGAGGGGGTTAGACTGTCTCTAGGGGCTTGGGAGTCAGATACGGAGCCCTCGGCAGTATCTGAGAACAGCCTGATTTTCCCCCACAGCCTTCCCAGGGGAGTCAGAAGCAGCACATGAGTCGCTGTGGCAGAGGGAAAGCCCTGGTTCTACCACTTCTTAGCTTTGTGACTTTGCCCAAATCATACAGCCTCTCTGATTGGGTCAAGTTTCTCATGGACCAAATAGTCCATGAGACATGGAAATAGTAATTTATCTATGAGGGATCCACCTTACTGGGCTATTAGGGGCACAAATAAAACTACTGTAGGCCACACTGGCTTATAGCCCTGCATGCAATGCAGATGAAAATAATGATGTCATGGCAAAAACCAACCAGGCCCCTGTTGAACACCTGTGAGGTGCATGGTAGGAATTACAGAAGTTCAAGATCCAGTCCAGTTAGGAAGGGAAAGTGCTGAGCAATATGAGCAAGTTGTAATGAAGTGCTCGTTTCAGACTTCATGTCTTGATTCATTATTGATTAGTGCTGATATCAATTTTGGAGAATTGTGGCTAGCATTAAAAAAGAAAAAAGAGGGGCTGGCCCCGTGGCTTAGCGGTTAAGTGCGCGCGCTCTGCTGCTGGCGGCCCGGGTTCGGATCCCGGGCGCGCACCGGCACACCACTTCTCCAGCCATGCTGAGGCCACATCCCACATACAGCAACTAGAAGGAAGTGCGACTATGACATACAACTATCTACTGGGGCTTTGGGGGAAAAAATTAATTAATTAATTAAAAAAAAAGAGAAAGAAAAAAGAGGGGCCAGCCCCGTGTCTTGGCGGTTAAGTGCACTTGCTCCGCTACTGGCGGCCCGGGTTCGGATCCCAGGCGCGCACCGACTCACCGCTTCTCCGGTCATGCTGAGGCGGCATCCCACATACAGCAACTAGAAGGATGTGCAGCTATGACATACAACTATCTACTGGGGCTTTGGGGGTAAAAAGAGGAGGAGGATTAGGCAATGGATGTTAGCTCAGAGCCGGTCTTCCTCAGCAAAAAGAGGAGGATTAGCACGGATGTTAGCTCAGGGCTGATCTTCCTCACAAAAGAAAAAAAAAAAAGAAACAGAATATAATAATATATAATTAAACTGCTTTAGTACATGTAAGAGTAAATTGTTTCATAAAATATATTTCAGTTATATATATGTAATCTCAGTATAAAATGTTTCTTACTGTGGGTCTCAGTTTAAAAACTTTGAGAAATGGTGTTCTAAGTCAAGATGAAGGCCTGCAGGTTGCAGGACAGTTAATGAGATCTGGGCAGGCGTGGAGGCTGAGGGCTTGACCTGTAGGGACAGAGGAGTGTAGTGCAAGGGTAAGGAGCATGGGCTGTGGAGTCAGGCAGGCTTGGGTTTGAGTCCCGGTTCTTTCAGTTACAGCTACAACGCCTTGAGTGAGGCACTTAACCTTACTAAGTCTTGGATTCTACTTCTGTAAAATGGGGAGAATGATATTAGGGTAGGGTTATTATGAAATATACAGGAAATAATGTATGTAAAGCATTTAGGAAGAAATTGGTAAGTAGTAAATGATGTATAAATGGTAACTACTATTGCTGCTGTTATTGTTGAAGTTGTGGGTTTTATTATTATAAATATAAAATTTTATTGGGCCCTGAAAGGGTCAGTATAGTTCTGTGACTTGGAGTGGGGAGAGGGAAGAGCATTCCAGGTAGGATGGGTGGGTGACAAGGGATAAGCACATGTGTGCCTGGTATGAGACTGGTCTGGCTGAGAATTGTGCAGCCTTAGAAGGGGGTGTTGAGATTATAGATTATAGGTAGAAAGTACCAGGAAAATTTTGGCATTACTTGGGGAAGAAAGTTTTAACAGTAAGAACTTCACAATAGGGTGGCTTCACCTGGAGATAATGAGGCCACATTCCTGAAGGAGTTCCTGCAGAGGCTGGGCCACTAGAAAGTGTTCTCATTAGGTTCTTTTGGTTGCAGAAACTCCCTCAGGCTGCCTTAAGGAAAGCGAGGTTTTCTGAAGCATCCCCCATGGGCCCTTTGGTCCCTTAAACTGGCCATTTGGTCAGCTTTCCTGTCACTAGAAACTGGCTCATGCTCTCCCTGCACTGTCAGGAGGAAGCCACCCCAGGGCCTCTACACCATCACACTGTTTGCCCTGACCCCAGCTTCATCTCATGGCTCCTTTCTGGGCATCCTTTGAGGGTCAATTCACAATGCAAGCTGTTCAGTCATATAGAGAAACTGAGGCTCAGAGAGGGCAAGGGGCTTGCCTGGTCTAGAAGGGATTCCTATATCAGACAGCAGTCTGATCAGATGCCTTCTGAGATCCAAACTGACTAGACTGAAGGATATATGAACCTTCTAATTTTTGAAAAATGGATAGCCTGCAGCTCTTCAGGAGCACATCCTGTACATAAAGAGAAGTCTACCCACAGAGCATGTGATGTGCTGGGTACTGGCTACAGCCAGACCTCCTGTGTCTTCCTTCTCACCGTCTCCAAGTGGGTTAATCTCCTCTGCTGTTGGAGGAGAAGCTATTCAAATGACCATATTTCCTCAAAATTTTCCCAATTTAAAGTTTTAAAAGTCAATATGGATCTTTCAGTTGACATGTACATTTAAAGTAGTGGGTTTTTTGTTTGTTTCTGAGAACTTGCCAAATCAGTGGTGTAGCTTAAAATCGGTAGTGTCTTAGCATCCAAGAAATATGGTCGTTTGTTTTGTACCCAATTGAAATTCCGGTTTGAGGTTTAATGTTGGGGCTTTGAAATTGCCAGAGCTATTATCTGGCATCAGTTAAAAAACGCTGAACTTAAATGTGTTTCTCTGTGCGTCTGCATTTGGGAAAATGAGTATCTCTGAGGCCCTAAAGTCAGATCTTATCAACAAAGACTGGCGCGAGGGTTGAGGTGTCAAGTGGGCATGTATTTAATCACATGGGACTTCTTTGGAAACTGGTAATCTTGGTGAAAGCCCTTCCCTCTGTGAGCCTCAGTTTTCTCATCTGCTCAATGCGGGGATTGGATTAGCTATTATCCACATCCATAACTGCCACAACTTCCTATTGATTCAGTGTAGAGCACCCCCTTTCATTTAGTTAACTAGAAGGCTCATCCCCTGACTTGTATAATCGAGTGCTTCGTAGGTGGTAGAAGGCAGCATAGCCTGTGATGTGTGGGCCTTTGGTTTCCGCTCCCTGGGTGTTTGGAGTTGCCTGGAGACACGTGTCCTTTTGTAAATTGCGTGGTCTAAAGGCGTGGTCTCTGCTTCTCTCCTATGGGGAGGGAAAGGGTGTCCTCATACCCTGGTTCTGCCTCTAGGCGGTGAGAGTGTCAACAGTTCAAGAGGGAAGGGGATGGTTAGTGTTAGAGTGTCGAGGGGGCCAGGTTTGTCTCTCCTCAGCTGTTCAGCTCTCAGGCCTGTGCAGTTCCCCAGATAAAATGCACTGAAGAAGGGGACCTGCCCTTTTGTGTCTCAGAGGCCTCGGCTCTGCCAGGGCCCCTCCCTCTGCTCTTCCAACCAGTAAAAGTCACAGCAGTGCATTTCCTTCCGGCAGAGAGAGAATCAGAGAATCAAGGCCTGGGCCAAACCCTAGCCCCACCATGTCCTGTTCCTGAGACGTGTTCCTGTTCCTCCCAGCCGCCTGAGTGCCTTTGACCCTGCGCTCCTTTCTGGGAGGTCAGGCAGGACTGAGTGCAGGCTCTTGGCTAGGATCTGACTTGAATTTGAGTCCGGGTTTTTCCACTGATTTGCTGTGTGACTCTGAGCAAGATACCCCCTGGGTATCTTACCCAATACCCTGAAGTACTTTTTTAAATGGAAAACATAAAAAAGCAAATCTAAAAGATCCATAATCCACCACTTTAAAAATAATTTTAAGAAGAAAGTGTGTATGTTTGTGTAGAGAGGTACACACATTTGTTGTTGTTGTTTTTTTACTAATATTGCCCTGTAGGCTAAACAAGAATGCATATGTAGAATGCCCAGCCTACAAATGCTAGTCTCCTCCTTCTCTTTGCCGCTCAGAGTTATGGGAAGCCATGAATTCCCAGGGACTCACTCCTTGGAGGAAGCCCATTCACTTGAAGTGCCCTCTGGCTAAGCCAGGGATTGCCGCCCAGCCTGCCTCAGCTGCTTTGGTGCTGGTTCTGCCTGCCTGGGGTGGATCTCTATGCTGAGGTGTTTTCCCCACCAGCTCTAGTGGGCATTCAGTGCCCAGTCGAATGTCAAGGCCATGAGGCCTCTGTTCTGGTCACAGGAGTGCTTTCCCATAGCCAGCGCAGAAGCCCTGGCCCCAGAACAATGCTGGCACAGCTGTGATAGCTGCTCAGTTAGTAGATGTACAAATACAAGTGGTATTTGATGGGGCTTTGAAGTGTGTGTAGGATTTTGATAAGCAGAGATAACTTAGAGAGTGTTCCAGCAAAGGGACTGGCATGAACAAAGGTTGAGAGGTGGGAAAAGGCCAGGGTGTAATTGGGGAAATGATGAGTAATTAGTTTTGCTAGAGTGAAGAGGTGAGCATATTATTTCTGTATTCGTTTGACTAGGTTTTTTGTCCAGCTCTGCACCTTGCACGCAGGCCCTCTAAAGAGGCTAATTTATCGACACAGACCCGGGACAGGAATGCTTTGCTTTGGTGCACAGATGCAGGCTCTCAGCTCTCTGTTCCAGAGAGGCATAGTGACCCCTGGCCCCTTGACTTATTGGGGGAGTAGACACTTGAACCTGGTGTCCCTCTGGCCTGTGCCTTCCAGGGAGGGGACAGTGTTCCCTCTCCTCTGTGTTAGGGTGTTCCTGAGTTAGCAGCCCTGAAGGGACCTGCAGGGATGGAAGGCCGGGGGAAGAATGGAGGCCCAGCCAGGCTGGGACTGGGGCCTAGGCCAGGGCCTTTGCTTCTCTTGGCACTGCTGATGGGCCCTGCCCTCTGCTCCACAGGCTGGAGGAAGTCCCCCTGGAGGTGCTGAGGCAGAGAGAGTCCAAGTGGCTGGACATGCTCAACAACTGGGACAAATGGATGGCCAAGAAGCACAAAAAGGTGAGGGGCCTGGCCTGGGGCCTTGTGCTGGGAGTTAGCAGCCTGCAGAGGAAGAGGAAGAGGGAGAAACTGCATCAGCTTAGAGGGGCAGGGGCTTCTCCAACTGCCAGCTGCCTTAGGTGACCCCCATGTGCCAGCTCTGAAACGGGAGCAGAAGCTGGCTGGAGGGCAGGGCCAACCTTCACCTGGTCCTCCCAGATGACTTCAGACTCATGCAAACTTTGTCCGGGAGTCAAACTTCAAAGCTGCTCTTTGCCAAAAGCCCTTAGAGGCAGCTTTCCTCCGGCCCTCTTGGGATAAGTCCTTTTTGCTGCTTACCACCTATCAGAGAGGACTTTATAATACCAAGAATAGCTAACATGTGTTGAACATTTGTAGAGTGCTGGGCACTTGACTTGGATAATCCTTATAACACCCCAGGGAGGTTGACAGTAGTAGTATCCTCACTTTATGGATGACCTGTAGAATCAAAATTTGAACCTAGGCAGACTAATTTTAGTGCCTGTACTCTGTTTTTTTTTTTTTTTTGAGGAAGATTTGCCCTGCACTAACATCTGTTGCCAGTCTTCCTCTTGTTTTTTTTTTTCTCCCAAAGCCCTGGTACATAGTTGTATGTCATAGTTGTAGAGTTGTAGCTCTTCTATATGGGACGCCGCCTCAGTATGGCTTGATGAGCGGTGAGTAGGTCCACACCCAGGATCTGAACCTGCGAACCCCGGGCCGCCGAAGCGAAATGCATGAACTTAACTGCTATGCCACCGGGCCGGCCCCACTGCCTGTACTCTAAACCACCACAATAAGGGAACTTCACCCTCTAGATTAATTTAATGAGTTCGCTCCTGCCTCCTGGCCAAAGCAAAAAGAAAGAAAAGTAACCTCACAGTTTAATGGTCTTATAAAAATGAAAACACCCTTGGACCTTTTCTAGGCAGGCTATCTTTAGGCGCTAACTCTATCACCCGATAGGCATGTCCTTGCCCACCACTCTTACGTGTGTGTGTTGATGCCCTCGACCACCTTGACAGGATCTAGTTACTCCCTGGCCTAGTGGAGGTCTGCCCAGAGAGACCCTCACAGCCAGGGTCTCTCTGCACAAGTTCCCAGTGCGTGGAGTGAACCCACCGGCCCACTGTCGTCAGCTGACAGGGTGCTCCAGCCCAGGCTGGCACAGCTGGCTGCAGGGCCTAGCAGAAAGCTCAGGACTGAAGGTCAGGCACGGGCTTGGGTCCAGGCCCACTGCCTTCTCTCTTCATGCCCTTGGCTAGCTGTGTAACTTGGGGTGAGTCACTTCACCCTCTTAGCCTCAGTTTCCCTGGTCAAGTGGGAATGACAATCCTGTTGCAAAGCTCCCACGAGGCAGTGACTGTGCCCTGTGCCCATGGGAAAAGAGGTGTATCCAGGCCTGGGCTCTTTCTTGCTGTTCTTTGTGGGGTTTGGGGCACTCATTTTTTGCCTATTAGAAAATCTTTCTCTTTTTAAAATTTTTGTAAGGCAGCTGTTCCTCAGTTGCTTCATGCCTAACTCTGGGGTCTGTTTTCCTGCCTCACCCCTCAGGCTCTTACCCTGAGTTTCAGCTCCTTCTCCACTGTCTGTTGTGGTAACTAGTGGCTGGCAGGGACAGTGGCTCTGGCCATCTTGCCGCAGCCTCCCTTGCAAATGGGGATTCCAGAGGGGAGCTTTGGGGAGCTCCTCTCAGCAGAGCAGCCAGCACCACTTCCTCTTCCCCTTTGCTTCCCTGGCACTGTGGTTAGAGGCTGAGGGCTACCCCTTCCCAGCAGGGGCCACCACAAGAGGCTTCACCCCACCCTACCCAAAGGCCCTAGACCTCTGCTCTGCTCCTGTGGCCTCAGCTGTGGCCACACTGGCCCTGGGAGCTCTTCTTGCCTGGCTGTACAGGCTTGGGCTCTCCTTGTGGTCAGGAAGTCGTGGCACAGGAAGGACAATACCTGTTTCAGGAAGTGGGTCCAGACCAAACACTTCTGGACTCATCCTGAGTCCCCAGGAGGGGGACCCAGCCCTGCAGGGAGGCAGGGCTGTGGTTGGAATGCTATCTTCCCCTGTAGAGCTCTGCTCAAGCTGTGGCCCTGCCCTCCTAGAGTTCAGCAAGCAGGGTGCGGCCTCACTCAGCTGTCATCAGAGACCTCCTTTCCCGTGGTAATCCTTTATTCATCCTGTTTGCCAGAGCACTTTCTCGCTTTATCCTTACTGGTCCCCATCATTGCCTCCACCCTAAGGCAGGCAGGTGGAGATTGCCATCTCTAGCACTTCTGTGCTGAGGAGGATTCCAGAGGCCAGAATGGGAAAGGATGGCTGTACTCCTGGCTGTCACTGCCCAGCCCTGGGCTTGAGTGAGGGCTGGGCCTCTTTGAGAACCTTAGTGGACAGAAGGTGTTCCTGGGCTCCCCTGGGCAGGCCAAATATGACAGGGGGCTGTGATGATATGGGGGCTGGCTTGGCTAATCTTGGCCCTGGGGAGAGCCTAAAGGATCTGTGGCTCTGGGCCATACTGCATCCCTTTGCTAAAGCCAAGTGGCTTCCTTAAGATACCCTTGTCCCACAGCAGCAGGAAACTGTTCCCAGAGTCTGGGGCAGTTCCCTTCCACTCTCTTCCTCTCCTCACTTTGCAGGCAGTCCCAGAAGCTTGAGCTTGGCTCCTCTGACCAGCCACTCTGCTTTTCCCCCACTGCCCTCAGCCTGTCTCCTTCCTGGTTCTTGATTCTCTCTGACCCTTGGAAAGTTTTCTCTTGTTTGCATTGGTCATCAGGAAGGCTGGACCTTCTATGCTGCCTCCTCTGAGAGTTTCCAGCAGGACTGTTTGAGGGGGTTTCCAGGGAGGGGAGGTTAGGTATGAGCGCAAGGCCCTGGGGCTTGTGTGTCAGACATCCTTCTGAGATGGAGGGGTCGAGAGGAAGCCATCATTTACTGAACATGGACAGTGTGTTAGGCCCCATACTAGGCACATTTTTTCCCCCTTCTAATAGAATCCTAAGTATTCATAGATGAGAAGTGATTGGCTCAAGGACAGTGCTGGATTCAAACCCACATCTGGGTGCTCTTCTCATTGCCCTGAGCTCCCATCTCCTTCATTCCAGGCCAGACTGCTTAGTGCAGGGGCTGAGGGAAGTGTCAATGGCCAACTCCCCAACCCTATTCTGTAGGAGTGGTGCCATTGCCTTTGCCCTCACTCTCCTTGACCCTTGGCCTTGAGGTCAAGGAGGACAATCAGGGTAGCTGCCTCAGAGCCTCATTCCACCCCAAGCCCAGGGGGAATTGCCTCCCTGCCTGGCTCTGAGAGGCCAGTGAAATGGAAAGTGCATGGGCTTGATCCCTTCAGCCTGTGTGCTGTAGCTAGGAGGTAGTGGGATCCCTGACAGTGTGACCTTAATATTTTTCCCACTCTTTGCCACAGTTTCCACATTTGTAAAAGAGATGATGGTTTTTTAGACTGGGTTTTAGTAGTGGAAGCCTTTTTCTGATGAAAACAGCTAGCACATGAATTGAGCACTAGCTCTGGGTCATGAGCTACCCCAGACTCTTCCTCCCTCACCTCTTGCAGTCTGTGAGTG
Source organism: Diceros bicornis minor (assembly GCF_020826845.1). Lineage (NCBI taxonomy): Eukaryota > Metazoa > Chordata > Mammalia > Perissodactyla > Rhinocerotidae > Diceros > Diceros bicornis. The sequence goes on along the minus strand of NC_080774.1, from coordinate 23,816,510 downwards.
GTGGGGAAGACCTGTACCATCTTAGCAAAGGCTGGGATCAGGACTTGCACCCAGGCCAGCTGCTTCTGCCTCAGGCTGGTGATCATGGGAGCTCAGGGTCAGGGAGAGCAGAGGAGGGGATTCTTGACCAGAGCAAAGAGGGAGCCATTCTTATCAGCGCCCGTCTTCCTTCTGAGTTCTGCCGAGATCTCTCCTCTCTAGGCTGGCTGTGTCCTGCCACACAGCTGCTTAAACAAATATCCCTGTGAAAGTGCCTGGAGCCACATCTCTGGGCACATTCTCAGTCATCTCATGAGCTACCCTCCCGGTGGCTGCAGCTGTGCTCTGCACCCTGCAGATCCCTCCCTAGTGACATCCTATGGGGCTCCTCCAACTTGTGTGGTTCCATTTTGATTCAGAAAATGGTGATAGGGATTCAGAATTCTGTGGTAGATCTCAGGAATACCTGTGTTGTCACCGGACCAGTGGACATGGGGACTCTGCCATCACCTGGTGGCAGCATATCTAATTGCAGTCACACTCCACCGCCCTGCCCCCCACCCCCTCGGGCCCCCAAATCATAGGATCTGCATTTTAGCAACAGTAGGAAAGTTTTCTTTTCTTTCCTTTTCTGCTCTTGCTATTGTACTCACCAAAGGCTGGCCAAGCACTGGCAGAGGAGCTAAGCTGGCTTGCAGCCTCTGGGGTTGCTGCCCAGGTGCATGGGCACAGCCCTCATTTTGACTTTCAGATCCGTCTGCGGTGCCAGAAGGGCATCCCACCTTCTCTGCGAGGCCGTGCTTGGCAGTACCTGTCAGGAGGCAAGGTGAAGCTGCAGCAGAACCCTGGAAAGTTTGACGTGAGTTGCCCTTCCTTCACCCTGCCCTTCCTTCTGTGTCTCTTGGCGTCCTCCCCATGGCAGCGATCCTCCCTGTGCTCACCTGGACCTCTGCAGTATGAGTGATGATGTAACCACCATCAAGTGCCCAACTGCCCTTCTAGCTCTTTCTCTTAACAACTACTCAGGTTTGCTTTCTTGGGCTCAGTGGGCCACCTCCCAGTTCTTGGTCCTCAGGAGGGGACACTGAGACCACTTCCCTGACTGCCTTGGGCCCTGTGCTCTGGGCCTTTGGGGTCCTGCTCAGCAGGACCACAGAACCCTAAACACTTCGTGGTTTCCCATCCTCTACTCTTTCTCCTGCCTGGTCCAAGCCTGGCCAGACATGGTTCACCTGTGTTGCTTAAGGGGTTGTCAGCCCTGGGGATGGCCAGAGCCAAACTAGTATCCTTAGGGGTCAGAAGCCAGTCAGAGAGGGTGCCCTCTGCAGCCATGTGTTCCCCTCCCCAACCCTATCCATTGTTCCCTGTCCCATGGCTGCCAGGGTAGGAACACCCCTCCATTCATGGGGCTTCTTGGGGGCTGGGCAGCTCCTCCAGCCTGCTCCCTTAGGGAACTGTGGGAGGCAGTTGGCTTACCCGGGGTTGCCCCGGCTTACCTGCCAGACCTGGCCCCAGGCATCAGGGTTTCTCCCAGGATCTTGGGACTGGTGACAGGCAGACAGTGAGACAGAGCTGCCAGCCACCAGCTCTTTGTTGACATACCTCAGGCTTCAGCAAACATTCCTGTCCTACCAAACCTGTTCCCTGAGAAGGGTGGGCAGGGCAGGGCAGCCTAGAGTTTCTGCTGTTGATCTGGAGTGGGTGAGAGCTGTTTGCTGGCAGCACTTGGCCCTGGGGGGTAGGGGGCGCTGGTGGAGTGTCTGGCTGGGGACAGCTCTGAATTACGGTGATTAGACTGTCCCACAGAGCACCAATACTAGGCCCCACTGGCGCGGTCTCTCGACTCCAGAGTCTTACTTCCAGTGGCTACATCTCTTACTTCCAGGGGGCTGCATCCTGGGCAGAGAAGGACGCACACGGGTGGGAGCCTCACCCAAGTCCATAGCTTACCTCTGGCCACCAGAGCACAGGCATGAGAGCCGAGAGCTTGAGCGGTCCAGCTAGCCTCCTGTTAGCAGATGTGAGCAGCAGAGCATGGAGCTGTGTGTGCATTATGTGTGTGTTGAGTGGTGCATCTGGAGAGGAATTGGCCACCCCTTTGTAGTCTTGAAGGTTGCTTGTGGCAAGAGGTAGATTTGCTGAGAAAGGTCTTCAAAATGCTCTGAAGCAAAGTAGTGGGTCCCTGAGGTAGTCTTGGGAGCTGGAACAGTGGTTTTTGAGTGGCCTGGAAGGACTTTGCCTGTGGGTGATGTGGAGGAAATTGACAGGGATGAGAAGCTCTCTCTGTGATCCCAAAGCAGGGGTACGGTGAGGGGGCTGCTGGTGACAGCACGTAGCTATTCCTGTGCTCCCTCACAGACCCAGGTGGCCAACCCCAACCTCAGCTGTCAGGGCAGATTCTGCAGCCCCTGATGGCTCCTTCTTCTGCACTGGCTATTTCTTTCTCTTTCCTTGGGCATGGCAGGACCTTCTGTCCTTTTCTTACCTGGTTTTGCTCCCTGGCTTCACCTCATGATGGCACCAGCCCCTTCAGGCTCTCACAGAGGCTGTGGTAGCGGCATCATCTGCCACGGCCCACACCTGCCTTTCATTCCCAGTGCCTTTCTCCCCACAGGCCCTTCAGCTACATGTTTTCCTTTCTTACCAACCCATGTGTGGTTGAGCACCTTGGGCTGCTGAGGTACCAGGTGAGCACATCCCAGGAACTGACTTTTTAGGTTCTGAGGTCCCCACCTCACAGGAACCCTTAGGAGAACTTGTGGGACCCTTCTCCCCTTTCTGACAAAACAAACCTGCATTGTACTCAGACAGTACCCAGCTCTGGGCCTGACTTGGGGGGTGCATAGGACTCACATAGGCCTCCATCTTGAGGGTGTGTGGGGCTCTAGAGGTGGGGCTCTCCACCTTTTCAGCTGTATGCCTACCCAAAGACCTTCTGTGGGAGCCCCCAGTCCCTTCCTCCACCCTCCAGCCTTCACCACTCTGTCAGCTTTTTCTCTCAGTACTAACTCGCTCGTGTCAAGTTACCTGGCACCCCAAGTTCTTCAGTTCAATGCTGGGACATCCCCACTGAGGAGTCACAAGAGGGAACGGGGCTTGTATGAAGTCATCTGCTAGTTAGGGCCCGGGCCTGGGTCTGCACCCACTTGACGTGTTTGCTGAGGATCTGGCCTTCCTCTCGGGGGCCTCCCCTGACCCTACCCCAACCTTGCAGGCAATGTGTACTTAGTCTGCTCCCCTGTTCAGCTCTCTGAGTTTCCTTTTTATTGATTTCTTCTTTCTTGTTTTTGAAGTTGAGCTATACATACATAGAGTAAAATGTGCAAACCTTAACTGTGCAATTCAGTGAATTTTGACAAATAGTACATATCCATGTCTCCAACATGGAAATAAAGATATAGAACATTTCAAATGACCAAGAAAGGATTTTTCTTTGTGTAGTACTTTGTTTCTATAAATGATACTCATGCTATAAAATGTTCACGGAAGTTCAAAGAAAAGAGACAACTTTGTTGAAACCCCAGCACCCAGAGATGGCTCTGAGGTTAAGGGTTTGACAGATGTCATGTCCTTCCAGACAGTGGTCTGTGCACATCTCACAAACACACACACACACACCCCTACCTACCTGAGTAGGTGACACCACTTGCACAGGGAGACAGGTAGCAGAGGAGTTGGGATTGGTGGCTCTGAGGCAACCTGGCTTCCAGGCCCAGCTCCACCATTTTTCTAGCCACTGAGGCCTAGGGCAAGTGACTTTTCTTTGACCCTCATCTGTGAACAGTATAATGACAGGACCTGTCTTTTGGGGTTGAGGAGAAGAGTCAGCGAGGCCCACAGGTGGCGCAGAGCAGTGCTAACAGGTGGTAGCTAGGCTTTGGTAGTAGCCTTCCATCTTAAGGATGTGACACAAGGTGTTTAAGTGAGTCCTGAGTGATTAGAGGTTATTTTCATCCACAGCTATGATGGACACTCTTGCCCACGTGGGTCCTCCTGGAGCCAGGATCACCCCTTAGGGTTTCCAGGGCCCTTCCCCACTTGCCTCTTTGCCTCTGCCCAGGCTTCCTGACCTCAGGAAGGCCCAGTCCATGATGGGATTGGGTAGGCAATGCCCCTGGTGGAGGGCTCCTCCAGTACTTGAGACAGTTGTACCTCGTAGACATCCTTATCTCCTAAAATACACCCATGACCTTGCTTCCAGGAGCTGGACCTGTCCTCCGGGGACCCCAAGTGGCTGGACGTGATTGAGCGTGACCTGCACCGACAGTTCCCTTTCCATGAGATGTTTGTGTCCCGGGGAGGCCACGGGTGAGCAGGCTGGGCATGGTAGGCTGGAGATGGCTCTAGTCCCTGTCCCTCGGGGCAGAGGAGGTAAAATGAATTTGAGGTATCTAGGGGGCCCAGAATCTGGGGGCCCCAAACTCCACTGTTTGGTTTGGTTTGAATCTGATGCGTCCTCTTAGCATTTCCTCTTACCTCTGGGGCAACTTTCATCATTTACTCCCCAGAGTGTTAGAGCTTGCCTGCCTGGCCCTCTTCCGAAAACAAGTTTTGGTAGGGAGAAAAAGGGTTAGAGAGAGTTGGGTGGGCAGAGGGTATGTAGGAAGGAAGAGATGTGGTGGGCCAGGGGACCAAGACAGACACCTGGAACAAAGCTGTCCTGGCCAAGGGGCCATAGCTCCCAGGTGAGAGGCCCACACTTCCAGCCTCCAATATGGCCTTACCTTGTATCTGGCATCTTGCCCTGGTCTTGCCCTCTGCTTTCTCTTTGAGCCTCTGCTCTCACCTGTCAAATGGGGGAGCACTTCCCTGCCTCTATCCTCTGGTGGTGTGAGAGCCTGTGTGCTGCAGTGGGAGACTGACCTCTTGGTGACCCCAATCAGGTCACGTCCCCTTTCCAGGGGAGTGCAAATTCTGAGACAAGGTCTGGTCTAGTGGGACACAGGTAAAGGCAGAGTGTGGCAGAGTCACACCTGTCATCCCTGCCACACTTGGCCTCTCCACAGCCAGCAGGACCTATTCCGAGTGCTGAAGGCCTACACACTGTACCGACCTGAAGAGGGCTACTGCCAGGCCCAGGCGCCCATTGCTGCTGTCCTGCTCATGCACATGCCTGCTGAGGTACCACCAGGCCCTGGGTGGGCGAGGGGCCGGGCAGGGAACACCTAGCAGGAAGGCCTCACATCTCTCTTTCTCACAGCAAGCCTTCTGGTGCCTGGTGCAGATCTGTGAGAAGTACCTGCCCGGCTACTACAGTGAGAAACTGGTGAGTGCTTGCCAGACTTGGGACCTGGCCTGGGACCTGCCCCAGGCTGGACACCCTTTGTGGCCTCTCCAGGCCTTTCTCTCCACAGCCACTCCTGACTCCACTTAAAACCTTCCCAGCCTTTTGTTGCTTTCTGGCTGACATTCCCAGGCCTGCCAGAGTCAGGTCTCCCAGGTTCCAGAGTCATCAGTTCCACACTTGCCTCCATCTCTGCCTCCAGCTGTCCAGCAGCTCAGCAGGATCACAGTTCCTCCAGTGCACCAAGTTCCTCCCTGCCTTGGCCTTGGCATAGGCTTAAACCTCTGCCCCTTTCCTGCCCGTCCTTCCCCTGATAACTCCTCCTTTCCCTTAGCTTTCAGCCCTCAGGGAGCTTTCCTTGACCCTGACACGTGGGACCTCCAGCACACGTTCACCCAGCGTTCCTGTTCCTGCCATGTTCTTGCCACTTAGGCCCCCTCTCCCTAGTCTCTTTGCTCCTGTGATTCATCTCTGTCTGCCCCTTTTTACTTCACGCTTCACAAGGGGGACAAGCTGTGGCTGGTTTGCTCATCACTGTATCCCAGCACCCAGCATGAGGCTGGTACCCTGCAGGCAGTAGCTGCCTGAGGAATGAACGAAGGCTGCCTGGTGCTGGGGGCCAGGGCATAGTCCCCACCCTGGTCATAGCTCCATGGCCTCGCTGTCCCCCCAGGAGGCAATCCAGCTGGACGGGGAGATCCTCTTCTCACTGCTGCAGAAGGTGTCGCCTGTGGCCCACAAGCACCTCAGCCGGCAGAAGATCGATCCACTGCTCTACATGACAGAGTGGTTCATGTGTGCCTTCGCCCGCACCTTGCCCTGGAGCTCTGTGCTACGTGTCTGGGACATGTTCTTCTGCGAAGGTACTGGGCTGGGCTTGGGGGAGCACCCCTACCCCCAGCCCAGCCCACAGGGGGCCTCTATTTCCAGAGAAACTCCCTAAAGGCCCCCTTGCACTCACCACCTGCCCCCCCCCACGCAGGAGTCAAGATCATCTTCCGGGTGGGGTTGGTCCTGCTGAAGCATGCGCTGGGCTCCCCCGAGAAGCTCAAAGCCTGCCAGGGCCAGTACGAGACTATTGAGCGGCTGCGGAGCCTCAGCCCCAAGATCATGCAGGAGGCCTTCCTGGTCCAGGAGGTGCGGCCCACACCTTCCCCTCACCACTGGGAGGGAGGGAGAGATGTGGGGGCCCTTTGAAGGGGGCCTGGTAACCCTCTGCCCTCGAGGGTGGGTCACCATGCCAGGCCCAGTGATCAGTAGCCCAGGATGGTGTGAGTAGACCTCATCCTTCTATCTAAACAAGAAGAGGGGCCACAGAGAGGCCTAGGTTTGCAGGGCCTTGTCTGTTCTGAACCACTTGGGAATGAGAGGAGCTGCAACCCATCACCCCCTCTTCCTCCCTGGTGCCGCATCCATGGCCTTGGCTTTATTTTCCCTTTTTTCTGTCTTTGGTGGATTTTTGTCTCTCGGGCTGTAATGATGTGACACCTAGTTAGGCAAGTGGACTCATGAGTTGTGGGCAGCTTTCTCCTCTGAGGGACTGGGTCTCAAGTGCCTGGCTCACCTGGCAGTCAGCTCTAGGACTTGTGACCACTGCAGGGACCAGACCCCCATCCTTCCTAGGGTCAGCCTTTAGTGACCAGGGCTGGGGGACACTGAGAGAGAACAGGGGCCCAGGCTGGGAGGCAGAAGGGGAAGGTTTTTCCTGGTGCCCACCCGCCTATCACTGCCCCCACAGGTGGTAGAGTTGCCAGTGACAGAGCGCCAGATTGAGCGTGAGCACCTCATCCAGCTGCGGCGCTGGCAGGAGACCCGGGGTGAGCTGCAGTGCTGCTCCCTGCCCAGGCTGCATGGTGCCAAGGCCATCCTGGAGGCGGAGCCAGGCCCCCGGCCTACCCTGCAACCTTCACCGTCCATCCGCCTGCCCCCAGACGCCCCCCTCCCTGGCTCCAAAGGCAACAAGCCATCCAAGCAGACCCAGAAGGAACAGAAGGAGCAGCGGAAGCAGGCAAAGGCGAGTGGTCACCTGGACAAGCCCCCGACCCCAAGTCAAGCCAAGACGGCGTCTGCAGCGGGAGATGCATGTCCCCCACAGGATGTGGCCCTGAAGGACCCAGTCTACCAGGACCCTGGCCTCCAGGACTCAGCCCACCACTGCTCCCAGGAGAGCCTGACTTCCCAAGAGAGTGAAGACACCTACTTGTAACCCCGGCAGCTTGGGCCTCCAGAGCGTGGTCTCTACACACCTACACAGTTCACAGACTGACACTCTGGGGCCTGCCCACCCTCTGAGGGCCTGGCTGCTGGGCCCCCGGGTGGCAGAGAGTCTGGCTGGCCCAGCACAGGTTCTACCTGAGCCTCCTTATTTATTTTCTCCAGAGTGGAGCTTGGGCCAGCCTAGCTGGGGCAGGCAGAAGTGAGGGCCGATGGGCGGGGCCTCGGCTCCCTCCTCCTGGGGGGATGCTCTCCAGGGCCAGGGCGCTGATATGAGGGGAGAGTGGGGTGGAGGGTGGGGTATTTTTTGTGTAAAATAGAAACATGGTTTTGTACAGAAATAAACAGTCTTGTGTAAGAGCTGTTGTGCAGGTAGGGACCAGGAAGGGGTGCCACCCCTGGTGCCCAGCATCTCTTCTCCACACCCTACAGAGCCCCTCATCCTGGCCCCAGCCCAGCACCAGAGCCTCTCTGAGAAGTACCTTGCCAGAGGGGATGCCAAATCCAGGGCCAGATCCTATTCCTGGCCCCCATTTTCCCTCACCCTAGCCCCTCTGCCCCTTGTCCACCGTCTGCCGTTTATGAGGGTCACAAGGGCTGGAGCCTAGTGCTGGAGCCGAGCCTGCTCCCCAGGCCTTGATCCCTGCTCATCACTGAGGGGGAGGGGCTCCTTAAGGAGGTCGTTTCAGGGTCTTCCTCCTCCAAGGCGTAGCCTGGATGCCATTTCTGACTCCAGTAAGATTCTGAGTGTTCATCTGGGTCAGGTGCCGGCGCCAGGGGTGGGGTGAGGGGAGAAGTCTGGGTCTTTGACAAAAGGCTGTCTGCTGTTTACTAGGCACTTAGCATGTGCCAGGCTGGGCTGGTTGTGTCACATACCTGATCAGGTAGGCTCTATTATTTATCCAGATTTTCCAGATGAGGAAACAGAGGAGCTGAGTGGGAAAAATGAAGCTGATCCAGATTTGCACCCAGAGCCTCTTCAGCTACCTCTCCTGACAAGGGTGCCAGGTGACCTGACTCTGCCATTGAGGGCCCAGGCAGGCGCTATGGTCACAACCTGATGACTGGTGAGGGTGAGGACAGGGTGTCCCTGGGAGAGGCCCCCCTTCTGCTGAGGAAGCAGCTTTTCCAGTCAAACAATAGAGGCTGTTCCTGGCAGGCCACCAAGCTGGGCTGGGCCTTGGGGGGAGGGGGCGGGAGAGGGAGGAGTAGAGCCTCCCTGGGAGCTTTCAGGCATCACAGGGCCTCTGCCTGGAACATCTTGTCCTGATACTGTTGGGGATACTGAGGCCTGGGGAGTCAAGGGTCACATGAGCCGATCAGGGCAGGCCACCCACTTCCTGCTTCCCGCTGCTCACTCCTATGGTTTTCTACCCCATCTGCACCTGCCATCAATGAGATGAGGGGCTCAGCCTGTAAGGACACTCCACTCCCCTATGTGGTGGCTGCATAGTGCTCCACAGGAACCCACCAAGCCAGAGAGTCCAGAAAGTGAAGGCGCCACCCCGCTTCCATCCGCCTACAGTGAAGGCTCACGAGCAAGCAGGAGGCCTGCTCAGGCCTGCTGGATCCCTGTCAAGCTTTAACCTGCTTGGTTCAAAGCCTCAGATCTGAGGCCTGAGAATGCTTGGGCCAGACAAGGACCCCCCAGAGCAGGGCCTCCTTGGGCATGAAGCAAGTTTAGATGTGCTCAGGCGAAATGGGATCTGCTAATGGCTGCAGGCTCTAGGAGGCCTCAGCAGGGCTCAAGTCTCAGGTCTGAGATTTTGAGTACCCAGTCAGCCCCAGATGCATGGGTCCATCCCCCAAAGTCTGAGGCTTGGGCATTCCTGGGCCAAGCACTTAGTCTTGAGGGGGGCCTCAAGCCTTAGGCCTGGCCACCTTCAGCTCTCTACCCCCTCAGACAGAGGTGGCTGGGGTCCTCCTTGTCTCTGTGACCCTGGTGGGGAGACTTCTACTCTGAAAATTGGGTGAGAGGAACAGGTGTGGGGGCCACCAAGGCCAGGCAGGTTTCACATTGTCAGCCCACTTGCAGGGCTCACAAAGCAAGGAGGGGTATATATCAATACCAGTCCTGGACAGCCCTTGCTGCCCATCACTTCACCACCACTTTTGTCTCCACCACTCCAGCCAGCTCTGGTGGCCCTGCCCCATGCTGAGCCATGAAAGGAAGGAGAGAGAAAGGCGCCAGGACACTGCTGGGAATCTCAGGGTCACCCAGGCTGCACAGCCGACCCCTACCCTATGCTCCAGGGGTTTGGGGGCAGCATTCTGGGTCCCAGCGGAGCCCCAGTTGGCCTCGCGGTCTTTCCAAGCTTCAATGACCTCACTCATAAGACCCTATGGAGGCCAGAGGACAGAACCCCACGCTTCCCGCTTGCTCCAGACCCCGGCGAGGCAGGCATCCTGCGGAAAGGGCGGAGCCCTGGGAGGGGGCGTGGCATGGGCGGGGCCTGGAGGACTCGACGGGGGTGGTGTCAGCGGGTGATCCCCGAGCCAAGGCTAAAGGGGCGGAGCCAGCAGGGGCGGGATTCTGCGGGCTGGAAAGAGTGGGGTCAGGCTCAGGCATCAGAAGAAGGCGTGGCCTCCTCGGATAGGCGTAGCAGTCAGGGAGTGGGACGCGCCGTAGCGGGAGTCGTGGACGCGGCCGCGCGGCGGCTCCTTTAAGCCTCCGGCACCGCCCCCCCCGCCCCGCCCCCGGCGCGGCCAGGGTCTGGTTGGCGGCGGGTTCGGGTCCGCGCGGGCCGCGATGGAGCTGCACATCTTAGAGCACCGGGTGCGGGTGCTGAGCCTCGCCCGCCCAGGTCTCTGGCTCTACACCCACCCGCTCATCAAGCTGCTCTTCCTGCCCCACCGCAGCCGGTGCGCGCCCGGGTTCGGGGGCACAGATGGGGGTGGGCTCCGCGGACTGTCGCTCCGGAACGGGGTCGGGAGATTAGGATCGCCGCGGGGCGAGCGGGAGCCGGCGGGGAGCCCCCCCACCACGGCCGCCATCCCGCCTGGGCCTGCCCTCCCTGGGACCGCCGCCTATCCGGCCCCGTGAGGACCCCTCCCAGGGCCAGTTAAGGCGCAAACAGCCTGGGTTGGTCAGTGCTTAACTCCGAGTGGTGCTAAATGGGGGCATTCCTTTCTGGCGACTTCCATCGGGTCAGCTTCTTCCAGATGCCTCCCATCTGGTCAGCGGGGCGGGTCTATGGGGCCCAAGGTCCGACGCCCCCGGCGCTGTTGCCGCAGGTGAGCCTCTCCTCCCTCCCGGAATGGAAGGGCGGGGGCGCTCCTGCGGAGGTAGGGAGTCGGAAAACAATTCGAGATTCCGGAGGTGGAGCCCACACCCCACTGCCCTGGGGAGAAAATTGAGGCTTGAGGGGGCAGGGAGGCGCCCCGCGGGGGTCTTTCCAGGCAGATGGAGCGAAGTCTACCCGCCCCCTTCGCCCAACCCAGGCTGAAGATGCCCCCTACTCCCAACCAGGTGCAAGTTCTTCAGCCTGACGGAGACCCCCGAGGATTACACGCTCATGGTGGACGAGGAGGGCTTCAAAGGTGGGGCTGGGCTGGGCAGGGGGCGTAGGGGATGTCGCACTCCCGTCTTTTCGGGATTCTCACTAGATTCTGGGATCCAATATCCCAAGAGCTGGGGCCTTTAAGGCGGATGAATCTGGGTTCGGATTCGACTCCACCACTCACTGGCTGTGTGCCCTTTGACAAGTAACTTCCCCTCTCTGAGCTATTTGTTTCCTCTTATGTAAAATGATATAGTTATAGTTCTGATCTAATAGGGTCCCATGAGGGCTTTATAAACGGGGCTGTATGTGAAGGTCGCTTAGCAGCCTCAGGCCAGCAGCAAAACCTCTGTTAACGTTTCTGGCCAAGAATCGGGTTCCTGTGGCTCTTATACCCCACTGGCCATTGTTTCTCCCTGGACTTCTCTCCCTAGTGCTGGTGCCCCCCTCCCGGACTGGTCTGGGAAGTCCAGGAGTCTGAGGGTTGGGGAAAGAATGCAGGAGCAGGCAGTGAGCCCAGGGCAAGGTCCTGGGGGGCCTCCTGGCTGTGCCTGGGCGATTAGCAGCCACCCTGGCCTTGGCTTCTATTCTGTACTGGACGCCAGCCTGGTCCCTCCCAGGTCCCTGGAACTGACATCTGTCTCATACTACTGCCAGCCTGACCTGTCCTCACAGGCCTGGAATCTCAGGCCAGCCAACTGGGGCTTGGCCCACCTCCCACTGCACAGCTTCAGGTCTTGGTTTCCCTATGTGTACCGCAGGAAAGGCTGAGTGTGCTAAGGGGGAAGGGCATACCCCAGCCAACCTGATCTGCTGGCGCCCCCTAGTGGTGTCACATGGTGTAAAACTTGTTAAGCCAGGAAACGCTGTCGTGAGGTAGATAGCTGCTGTCATCCCATTTTACAGATGAGGAAACTGAGACTCAGAGAAGTTGAATCATTTGCTCCAGGTCAACAGCAAGTAAATGGCGAAGCTGGGATTTGAACCCAGGTCTGTCTGAATCTGGAGCTTCAATCTTAACTGGGAAGTTTCAATTCCTGGCAGGCCAGCACTTGAAGCATTTCTCAGTCCTTGCATACATGCAGGTCTCAGGAGCAGGACTTGGAGAAGGGAGACAGCCCCAGTCTCCAGACCTGACCTTACCTTGGTAGAGCCCTCCAAGGCACAGACAGGGAAACAGGGGCAGGGGCCAACCCTGCAGGCCCTGACCGGGCGTGTGCCCCCTGCCCACAGAGCTGCCCCCGTCCGAGTTCCTGCAAGTGGCTGAGGCCACATGGCTGGTGCTGAATGTGTCATCCCACAGCGGCGCAGCCGTGCAGGCTGCTGGGGTCACCAAGATCGCCCGCTCAGTCATTGCGCCATTGGCCGAGCACCACGTGTCCGTGCTGATGCTGTCCACTTACCAAACGGACTTCATCCTGGTGAGTTTCCCGCAGGCGCCGGTGCAGGGCAGGTGGGCATGGGTGCCTGGGGACCCATGTGATGTGCCATCTCCTTGCGGTCCAGGTGCGGGAGCAGGACCTGTCCAAGGTGATCCACACACTGGCCCAGGAGTTCGACATTTACCGAGAGGTGGGCGGGGAGCCTGTGCCTGTTGCCAGGGCTGATTCCAGCAACGGCTTTCCCCGTGCCCAGCATGGTGAGGGCCGCCCTCTGACACCCAAACCTGGGTGGGGTCTCCTCTTCCCACTGAGGCCCTTCTCTTGTGCGCGTGGGTCTGTGGGTATGGGGAGCCCAGCTGACAATGATCACCTCACAAGGTGGGGAGATGGGGTGGGGGAAAGCTGTAGCCAGTTCCCGTAGAGCATGACCCTGCATTCATCCCAGGCCCCACCAGGGGACGCCCCAGCCCACAGTTGCCTTTTCACCTGCCAATGCCTGGTCCCTCCCTAGCAGGGCCCAGCCCCACAGTGCATCCCATCCAGAGTCCACAGAACCGCTTCTGTGTCCTCACGCTGGACCCTGAGACGCTGCCAGCCATCGCCACCACCCTCATCGACGTCCTCTTCTACTCACACAGGTGGGCTGTGTTTACACTTCATCCGTTTGTCCTCACACCATTGTTCCCTCTGCTCTGTCCTACTGCCTTTCACCAGTCTCTCGATTCTGCAACTCTGTGCCCTGTTCTGTGTCTCGGGGTTCCCGGCAGCCTGTGATGCCCATGTGCCCTTCACTGGTGTTCAAGGAAGGTCCTGACATCACAGCTGGAGCCCTCTCCTATAGTGTAGGCAGAGCCGTGCCCTGGTCAGGCCCTCTGGCCCTGGAGTCCTGCGCCTTTGGCGCAGACAGGGTTCATCGTTCTCCTCCATCCCCACCCGGCACCATCAGGAGATCAGGACCTTCAGGCAGGAAGAAAAATGACCCAGAGATGGGAGGGCCTGCCCAGGGCCACCCGTGCCAGCTCCTGCCTGTGGGTCTGGAGGCTGACTGGGAGGAAATGGAGTGGGCTGGGTGCCCAGCAGAGCGCCTGAGCCTCCTGTTCCTCCCCAGTGCCCCCAAAGAGGCTGCCTCTGGCAGTCCTGGACCCAGCTCCATCACGTTCTTTGCCTTCTCCCTCATCGAGGGCTACATCTCCATTGTCATGGATGCCGAGACGCAGAAAAAGTATGTGACCCCTGACTTCGAGTGGGCCATGGACCCTAAGCCAGCCCCAGGGAGGGAGGAGGTGGAGCATCAGACTCGGAGGTCACCAGGCTGACCTGCCCCAAGGTCTCACAGTGGGGCAGGGAGGGGATGGGTGGGTGCCCTGCCTACTGCCCACTTGCCTCCCCAGGTTCCCCAGTGACCTCCTGCTGACCAGCTCCTCTGGAGAGCTGTGGAGGATGGTGCGCATCGGTGGACAGCCCCTGGGCTTTGGTGAGGGCCGCTCCTTGTGTGTTGGGGGCTTGGGGAGGGCCTGCGGGACAACCAGGCTGATCCACATGGACCCTTCCTCAACCCTCAGACGAATGTGGGATTGTGGCCCAGATCGCGGGTCCCTTAGCTGCGGCTGACATCTCTGCCTACTACATCAGCACCTTCAACTTTGACCACGCCCTGGTGAGTGCTGTGGACTGAGGTGGGGGCTCCTGGAGAGACACTGAGGCCCAGAAGGGTGGAGGGGACAGGAGGTAATCCCCGCTGGGCCAGGAAGTCAGGGTGGCCCTGATCCCTCCCTCCCCCTACCTGCCCGCAGGTGCCTGAGGACGGTATCAGCAGCGTCATCGAGGTCCTCCAGCGACGGCAGGAGGGACTGGGCTCCTGAGGCCTGAGGAGAACAGCAGCCTCCGTGCTCTCCCCTTGCCCCCAGGCTTCCAGAGACTTCTCTAAGCTATTTCCTCAAGCTCTGAGATGAGCCCAACCCCCAACCCCTGTTCCTGCCGGGGGACCTCTCCTTCTGCTCTCTGTATGTAAGCTGCGTGCCGGCACCAGCTCACGTGGATGCACGTGTCTGCCCACACAGGGGAACATGGTGCTCGGGGCTTCCACCAGGAAACCCTCAACCCATTACTCCCTGAGCGGCCTTGGGGCGTTTGCACATTCCCTGCCTGAGGCCTGAGCCATCCTCCCTCTCAGTGCCCTGGGCCAGCTGCTCTCTGGACAGGGCCCTGATTGCCATTCTGCCTCTGGCTGGGTTGCCTTCCCTGGCCAGGGGAGTTTTGACAGTGCCTCCCCTCTTGGGGCCTCCAAGAAAAGTATTTTTACATCTCTTTCTCTTCTATTTTTATTGACTTATTAATAAAGGGCTTGTAGTGACCAGCCTGGGCTGTGGTCCTTGGGGGTTGTCTGAGCCTCAGCCACAGCTGCTCTGCCGCTCCTCGTGGCCCCTCAGCCTGAGGTCCTGGTCTCTCCCTGTGTAGCTGCCTCAGGGCTGGGCTCGCCTCACCTCACTCAGTTTTCACGGAGAGAGTGGTGGGTGAACCATCGCCATTTTCCAGATGAGGAACCGGAGCTTTGAGAGATGAAGTGACTTAGCCAAGGTCATATCCAGGGCTGCCTGGCTCTGAAGTCCAGGCTCTTTCTTCATTCCTTGCTGCTTCTGGAATAGCCTAGAAGCTTCTGAACATGGGCAGAAACTCCCAGACCTTCCTGCCCAGGGTCTCCCAGCCTTCCTTGCCACCTTGGGTAGGGCTGGCCTTTTGCAAAACCCCCTCAAGGAGGACCCCAAAGCACCTTTCTTCCAGGTGGCTGCCTGCTTTCTTTTGGACAGTGTCTGAGTTCTGGCTGTCCCTCACAGGAGTCACTGTTGGCCAAGAGATCAGTCAGTTCTTGCCACCAGGGCTCTCATGGAGCAGTGTTAGGAAGGGGCCAGCCAGAGTGGGGACCTGGGTATACCCTGGCCAGGAGATAGGACAGGAGCCTAGAGACTACCTGGAGCCTGCTCTGCACCCGATGGCTGCATGCCTGGGCCAGAAGCTTAGCATCTCTGGCCCGGGTTTCCTGTCACAGGGGGCCACCTCCCTACTCCATGAGGCTGGGATTCCGATGGGGCCCCACATATGCGCCAGGGAGGTTATCAGGTGCCCTCAGCCAAGACCCGCCCACACTCAGGAAGGGAAGGAGGGTGTGACTTCAGCATACTCGGAGGTCGCAGTGGCTCCCCAGAAAAGCCAGACTGGGGCCACGCCTCTGGCAGTGTGCCCACCCTGCCCCTGGGAACCCGGAGGCTGCAGATCAGGGGAGCAGAGAGCACAGCCCAGCCCGGTGAGTGAGCTGTCGGGGATCCTGGGGCCAGCCCCTTCCCCTCAGCCTCAGTTTCCCCATGTGCATTGAGACCTAGGAGGCGGCTCTTTCAGGACCCTATACCTCTTGGCCCTGGGAAGGGGGTGATCCTTTGTAGTTTCTTTGGGGTTAGGGGGAGTTACGGCTCATCTCCCTGGAGGGCCCACCATGGACCCTGGCTCAGGAGATGCCCTGGGCTGAGGTGGGGGCTTTGGATGCAGAATTCTTGGGGCTTCCTGACCTGCAGCTAGAGAGCTCCTGGCCCCACGTCCAGCTCTGGGGGTCTGTCCATCTGTCTGTCTGCTTGTGAGTCACTGCCTGATTTGGGTGTTTCAGTCATCCTGGCTTTCCAAGTGCATCAGGCCTCACCTGGTCCCTCAAACCAGGTCCTAACCCACCATCAGTTAGTTCTTGGGGCTGCCCACAGGACTGGCCTGGGTTGGGGGGCCCCAAGCACACCCTGGTGGGCTGATCTCACTTGGATCTAGGCCTGATGGTCATCATGCCCACACGTGTCTCTTTGCCACGTGTATGTGAGTCTATGTGGAGGGGTTTTAGCTCCCAGGGTATTAGGGTCCTTGGGGGTCACTGGGCCAGCTCTCAGCCTTCAGCAGGTTACAGATGGGAGATCTGCTCAGGGAATGCCAGGGAGACCGAGACCCACCTGGAGTCGGGCAAGGGCTTGGGAGGTGTTTGGGGGACACTTGGCTCAGAGGGGGATGTGACCCTGGACCTCACAGGCGGCTGATGCTCTGGGTGTTGTCAGACAGATGGGCCTTGAGCTGTCCCAGGCTGAGGTGGGGGCTCACAGAACCACCTCCTCGTCCCAACCAGGCCCCTGGGAGTTCTAGAGCAAAGGAAATCAGTCTGGTCAGCCTGGACCTGCGGTTGGGTTCAGCTTGGGTCATTCATAACCGATGTTGGGGGCACTCGCTGGCACACAGCCCACGTCCTTGTCCTCCCAGCCCTAGGAGCCCCTGTCCACCTGTCCACATCAGCACAGCCACCCCTGAGTGTGAGAGTTGGGCCCCAGACCACAGAGCCTGGGTGTCCATCCTCATAAAGATGGCAACTTGTGCCTGAGGACGGCCCTGCCCACAGTCTGCCAGAGAGTGGGAAGGTGCTCTCAGCCCTCTGACCGCCAGCCAGAGTCTGGCATCTCCTGGGAGGATATGGACCTGGGTGGGTGGAGACGGGAGACAAGGAAACCTCAGGCGAGGAGAGTCAGTGGCTCATTTCCATCCTTTCTGATCTTCATGTCCATTGTGGGAGATCAAGATTTGGCCACCCTGAAATATATCTCTTTACCTTGATTGTTTTCCCTGAGGGACGTTTGACCTCCCCTACTAACTACCTAAAGAATTTGGCATGGTGGCTCCTTCCTGGAACAGATCTTCTATCATGATGGCTGTAAAGATAATGTAGGATAGAGGTTACAATAGGAAAGGCACCAAGCCCCTTTTATCAAAAACTCTGTCACTCCCTGACCACATTATCTATAGATGACCCTGAAAAGAATTGTCTTCCTGCCCTCTGAAGTCCCAGACCACTACCCACCCCCAACACGTTCCTTGCCTTTAGCTGCAATACTTAAGCAAGCAGCTTAGAGAGAGG
Organism: Diceros bicornis minor; assembly: GCF_020826845.1. NCBI lineage: Eukaryota > Metazoa > Chordata > Mammalia > Perissodactyla > Rhinocerotidae > Diceros > Diceros bicornis. Next base: position 23,799,218 of record NC_080774.1, on the reverse strand, counting down.
GCCGAGTTGCTCATTTCTGAGTTTCTCCCATGTATACATGTTATTAAACTTGATATTATTTTCTCCTGCTAACCTGTCTTATTGATTATTTGGCCAGCCATAAGAACCTTAAGGAAAAGGGCAGAGGGAGATTCTCCCTCTCCCCTGACACCATACAGGGGAAGTGACCTCTTAAGTCCTCCTTGAAGACATTTGAGCAGAAATTCGGGGTTTAAAGTCCTCATCCCCACCCCTGCCAGGTAGGGCCCTGTGGTCCCATGCTTGCCAACTTGCTCCAAAGCTGGCTTCTTGGTCCTATGTAGAGGGGAGAATAAACCCACACCCTCTCGATGTTCCACCTGCCCCCAGGATCTCACCTGGTGGGAAGGGACCAAGTAGGAGGCATGATGGGGAGCCCTGTCTGCAGCTAGCTGACTCTAAGCACAGGGAAGCTGCTTCTCACATCTGTATGTGAGGAGGAGGGGGAATGGTGTGCTCCATTAATTCATGTGTTCAACACACACTCTCATTATCCCCCTTTACACAGGGGAAATGAAGCACAGAGAGATGAAGTGACTTGCCCAAGGTCACACAGCTGGGCGTGGCAGAACCAGAATTCAAAAAGGATGTTAACAGTGCCCGCAGGAGCCTGGGGAAGTTCCCTGAGGGAACTTTAGCTGAACCCTGAGGGACGGGGATGATTTTGCAAGATCCCTCGCAATCCTATCTGTCTGCGTAGGTGGCTGGGTGTCTGCTGCCGGTGGCAACGAGTGCGTGGGCAGGCACGGGAGGCCTGGCCCTGGCTCCTCCCTGACCCTGGGCAGGGCCAGTGGGTGTGTCAGGCAATGGCCATGGTTTGTGTCTTTCCCAGGCGGGCCCTGGTGCTGGGGTTTGAGGCAAGCCTGCCTCAAATGGGAGCGCCCAGAGCTGCCTTCCTTGGGGGTGGGTCCCAGTGCCACGTGTTGGGGTCTGTGGGCAGGACTGCATGCGCAGTCATGGAGGCCTTCATGTGCATCTCTACCGACAAGTCTGTTTTGGCCAGAAAGTGTGTGTGTGTGTGTGCACACGTGTGTCTCAGTGTCGGTGTGTCCCGGTGTGTCCTTGTGCATCTGTGTTGGTCTGGATGTCTGTGGCTGTGTGTGCATCTGATTACGTATGAACATCAGCTGTGTGCCTGGCTCTGTATCTGCACGTGTCCTGTGTGTGTGGCTGGGGTGTGCATCTGTGCCTGTGTGTGCACTGTCCACGAGCCCCTCAGCCGGGGCCCCACCATGACACAGAGATCTACCCCAGCCCTCCAGCCCCAAAGCCCTCCACAGCCTGGCACCCCACACTTCCCAGGGTTCTGATTCAGCCCACGGTCGTCCTCACCTCTGTTGCTGCCCCAGACTTCCTGCTGGTCTCCCTGCCTCAGTCTCCCTCTCGTCTGGCTGCACAAGCGCATTTTCCTCAGCACAATCCTAGCGTGTTCCCTATCCCCCATCACCAGCCTTCAGCAGCCCCCCGGCTCAGGAGATCCGCCTTTGAGACCTCCTGGCCGGCACTGGCTCTCCTGGCCGCCCTCGGTGCCTCGCCCTGGACTTGCCCTCTCCCAAAGCCGGGAGCCCCCCCTCGTGGCAGCTGCCAGGTCCTGTTCTGAGCTGGCTTGCCCTGGCCTTTAAGTTGAGGTGAGTCTTTTCTAAGTCGACAAACAAGAGCCCTTGGACAGGTGCTAACCGGGCAGTAACACAGGAGGGGCTGTGGGATGCCCTCTGACTCTCCTGTCCCTTCACAGCCCCTTGGTTTTCCTGGGGTTGCTGTGCTTTTAAGCTCTGCCCTTTTGTTTTTATTGAGGTGACATTGGTTTATGGCATTATGTAAATTTCAGGTATACATCATTATATTTCGATTTCTGTGTAGATTACATCATGTTCACCACCCAAAGACTAATTACCATCCGTCACCACACACATGTGCCTAACTGTCTCTTTCACCCTCCTCCCCACTTCCCCTCTGGTAGCCACCAGTCCAATCTCTATGTGTTTGTTTGTTATTATTTTTATCTTCTATTTACTAGTGAGACATACGGTATTTGACTTTCTCCCTCTGACTTATTTTGCTTAGCATAATATCCTCAAGTTGCATCCAGGTTGTCGCAAATGGCAAGATTTCATCTTTTTATGGCTGAGTAGTATTCCATTGTGTATATATACCACACTTCTTTATCCATTCATCCCTTGATGGGCACCTAGGTTGCTTCCAAGTCTTGGCTATTGTGAATAATGCTGCAATGAACACAGGGATGCATATATCTTTATGCCTTCGTGTTTTCATGTTCTTTGGATAAATACCCAGCAGTGGAACAGCTGGATCGTATGGCAGTTCTATTCTTAATTTTTTGAGGAATCTCCATACTGTTTTCCACAGTGGCTGCAGCAGTTTACACTCCCACCAGCAGTGTATGAGAGTTCCCTTCTCTCCACATCCTCTCCAACACTTGTTGCTTCTTGTCTTGTTAATTATAGTCATTCTGATGGGTGTGAGGTGATATCTCATTGTAGTTTTGATTTGTATTTCCCTAATAATTGGTGATGTTGAACATCTTTTCATGTGCCTGTTGGCCATCTATGTATCTTCTTTGGAAAAATGTCTGTTCAGATCTTTTCCCCATTTTTTAATTGGCTTGTTAGTATTTTTGTTGTTGAGATGTATGAGTTCTTTATATATTGTGGATATTATCAGATACATGGTTTGCAAATATCTTCTCCCAATTGTTAGATTGTCTTTTTGTTTTGTTGATGGTTTCCTTTGCTGTGCAGAAGCTTTTTAGTTTGATGTAGTCCCATTTATTTATTTTTTCTTTTGTTTCCCTTGCCTGGTCAGACATGGTACTTGAAAATATGCTGCAAAGAACCATGTCGAAGAGAGTACTACCTACGTTTTCTTCTAGAAGTTTCATGGTTTCAGGTGTTACATTCAAGTCTTTAATCCATTTTGAGTTAATTTCTGTGTACGGTGTAAAATAATGGTCTACTTTCATTCTTTTGCATGTGGCTGTCCTGTTTTCCCAACACCATGTATTGAAGAGACTTTCCTTTCTCCATTGTATGTTCTTGGCTCCATTGTCGAAAATTAGCTGTCCATAGATGTGTGGGTTTATTTCTGGGCTCTCGATTCTGTTCCATTGATCTGTGTGTCTGTTTTTGTGCCAGTACCATGCTGTTTTGATTACTGTAGCTTGTAGTATATTTTGAAATCAGGGAGTGTGATGCCTCCAGCTTTGTTCTTTTTTCTCAGGATTACTTTGGCTATTCAGGGTCTTCTGTTGTTCCATATAAATTTTAGGATTCTTTGTTCTATTTCTGTGAAAAATGTCATTGGAACTTTGATAGGGATTGCATTGAATCTTTAGATTGCTTTAGGAAGTATAGACATTTTAACTATGTTAATTCTTCCAATCCAAGAGCACGGAATATCTTGCCATTTTTTTGTGTCGTCTTCAATTTCTTTCAGCAATGTTTTATAGTCTCCAGTGTACAGGTCTTTTACCTCTTTGGTTAAATTTATTCCTAGGTATTTTATTCTTTTTGTTGAAATTATAAATGAGATTGTATTCTTAATTTCTCTTTCTGCTACCTCGTTGTTAGTGTGTAGAAACGCAACTTATTTTTGTACATTGGTTTTGTATTCTGCAACTTTACTGTGTTTGTTTATTATTTCCAAAAGTTTGGTGGATTATTTAGGGCTTTCTATATATAAAATCATGTCATCTGCAAATAGTGACAGTTTCACTTCTTCCCTTCCAATTTGGATCCCTTTTATTTCTTTTTCTTGCCTGATTGCTCTGGCTAGGACTTCCAATCCTGTGTTAAATAAGAGTGGCAAAAGTGGGCATCCTTCTCCGGTTCTTGTTCTTAGAGGGATAGCTTTCAGTTTTTCTCCATTGAATATGATATTGGCTGTGGGTTTTTCATATATGACCTTTATTATGTTGAGGTACTTTCCTTCTATATCCATTTATTCAGAGTTTTTATCATAAATGAATGCTGTATCTTGTCAAATGCTTTCTCTGCATCTATTGAGATGATCATGTGATTTTTATTCTTCATTTTGTTAATGGGGTATATCATGTTGGTTGATTTGCAGATGTTGAACCATCCCTGCATTCCTGGAATAAATCCCACTTGATCATGGTAGATGATCTTTTTAATGTACTGTTGTATTTGATTTGTTAGTATTTTGTTGAGCATTTTTGCATCGATGTTCATCAGCGATATTGGCCTGTAATTTTCTTTTTTTGTGTTGTCTTTTTCTGGTCTGGGTATCAGGGTAATGTTGGCCTCATAGAATGAGTGAGGAAGCTTCCCCTCCTCTTCAATTTTTTGGAAGAATTTGAGAGGGATAGGTATTAAGTCTTCTTTGAATGTTTGGTAGAATTCACCAGGGAAGCTATCTGGTCCTGGACTTTTATTTTTTGGGAGGTTTTTGATTACTGTTTCAATCTCCTTACTGGTGATTAGTCTATTCAAAATCTCTGTTCTGTTTCTTCTTGATTCAGTTTTGGAAGATTGTATGAGTCTAAGAATTTATTCATTTCTTCTAGATTATTCAATTTGTTGGCCTATAGCTTTTCATAGTAGTCTCTTATAATCTTTTGTATTTCTGAGGTGTCTGTTGTAATCTCTCCTCTTTCATTTCTGATTTTATTTATTTGAGCTGTCTCTCTTTTTTTCTTGGTGAGTCTAGCTAAAGGTTTGTCAATTTTGTTTATCTTTCCAAAGAACAAGCTCTTACTTTCATTGATTTTTTCTACTGTTTTTTTAGTCTCTATTTCATTTATTTCTGCTCTGATTTTTATTATTTCCTTCTTTCTACTAATTTTGGGCTTTGTTTGTTCTTCTTTTTCCAATTCCTTTAGGCCCACTGTTAGATTGTTTATTTGAGATTTTTCTTGTTTATTGAGGTTGGCTTGTATTGCTATATACTTCCCTATAGAACTGCTTTTGCTATATCCCATAAATTTTGGCATGTTGTATTTTCATTTTCATTTGTCTCCAGGTATTTTTTTATTTCTTCATTGACCCAATCATTGTTCAGTAGCATTTTGTTTAATCTCCACATATTTGTGGCTTTTCCAGTATTCTTCCTGTAGTTGATTTCTAGTTTCATACCACTGTGGTCAGAAAAGATGCTTGGAATTATTTCAATCTTCTTAAATTTATTGAGACTTGTTTTGTGGCCTAATATGTGATCTATCCTGGAGAATGTTCCACGTGCATTTGAAAAGAATGTGTATTCTGTGGTTTTTGGATGGAATGTTCTGTATATAGCTACTAAATCCATCTGGTCTAATGTGTCATTTAAGGTCAATAGTTCCTTATTGATCTTCTGTTTGGATGATATATCCATTGGTGTAAGTGGAGTGTTAAAATCCCCTGCTATTATTGTGTTACTGTCTTTTTCTCTTTTTATGTCTGTTAATAATTGTTTAATATGTTTAAGTGCTCCTATATTGGGTGCATAGATATTTACAAGTGTTATATCCTCTTGTTGGATTATTCCCTTTATCATTATGTAGTGCCCTTCTTTGTCTCTTTTACAGTTTTTGTTTTAAAGTCTATTTTGTCTCATATAAGTATTGCTACCCCAGCTTTCTTTTCATTGATGTTTGCCTGGAGTATCTTTTTCCATCCCTTCACTTTCAGTTTGTGAGTGTCTTTAGGTCTGAAGTGTGTCTCTTTTCTGCAGCATATATGGGTCTTGTTTTTTATCCAATCAGCCACGCTATGTCTTTTGCTTGGAGCATTTAGTCCATTGACATTTAAAGTAGCTATTGATAAATATGTAGTTCTTGCCATTTTGTTACTTTTTTCTCGGTGTTTTAGTAGTTCTTCTCTGTTCCTTTCTTCTTCTCTTGCTCTGTTCCCTTGCAGTTTGATGGCTTTCTTTAGTATTATATTTGGGTTCCTTTCTCTTAATTTTTTTTTGTATTTATTTTAGGTTTCTGGTTTGTGATTACCATGAAGTTCATATATAATAATCTACATATATAGCAAACTATGTTAAGTTGATGATCTCTTAAGTTTGACCTCTTTCTAAAAGCTCTACTCTTTTACTCCCCTCCTCCCACATTTTATGTTTTTGATATCATATTTAACCTCTTTTAGTGCATGTGTATCCATTACCCTCTTATCATGGAAATAGATAATTTTAGTACTTTTGTCTTTTGACCTTCATATTAGCTTTATAGGTGGTTGATCTGCTACCTTTACTGTATATTTGCCTTTACCAGTGACTTTATTGTTTCTGGGTTTGTTTGTTTTCTTTTTTCATAATTTTCATATTCCTATTTGTGGTCTTTTCTTTTCCACTTAAATAAGTCCCTTTAGCATTTCTTGTAAGGCTGGTTTCTGGGTGATAAACTCCTTTAGTTTTTGCTTGTATCTCTCCTTCCATTCTGAATGATAACCTTACCAGGTAGAGTATTCTTGGCTGTAGGTTTTTTCCTTTCAGCACTTCAAATATATTGTGCCACTCCCTTCTAGCCTGTAAGGTTTCTGCTGAGAAGTCAGCTGGTAGCCTCATGGGGTTTCCTTTGTATGTAACTTGTTGCTTTTCTCTTGCAGCTTTTAGGATTTTAGGGGTCTCTCTCTTCTCCTTCTGGGGCACCTATAATATTGATGTTAGTGCACTTGATGTTGTCCCAGAGGTCCCTTAGACTGTCCTCGTTCTTTTTTCCTTTATCTGTTCAGCTTGGGTGATTTCCTCTAGTCTTTCGTCCAGTTCACTGATCCATTCTTCTGTATCATCTACTCTACTATTGAGTCCCTCTAGTGAATTTTTCATTTCCGTTATTGTAGTCTTCATTTCTTTTCTTTTTTTTTTTAAAGATTTTATTTTATTTATTATTTTTCCCCCCAAAGCCCCAGTAGATAGTTGTATGTCATAGCTGCACATCCTTCTAGTTGCTGTATGTGGGACACGGCCTCAGCATGGCCGGAGAAGCGGTGTGTCGGTGCACACCCGGGATCTGAACCCGGGCCGCCAGCAGCGGAGCACGCGCACTTAACCGCTAAGCCACGGGGCCGGCCCATGTAGTCTTCATTTCTGATTGGTTCTTTTTTATATTTTCCAATTCTTTGTTGAAGTTCTCACTGAATTCATCCATTTTTCTCCCAAGATCAGTGAGCATCCTTATGACTCTTAGTTTGTACTCTTTACCAGGTTGATTGTTTATCTCTGTTTCATTTAGTTCTTTTTCTGAGGATTTGTCCTTTTCCCTTACTTGGAATGTATTCCTTTGCCTCCTCATTTTGCCTCTTTCTCTGTGCTTGTATCTATGTATTAGATAGGTCAGCTACGTCTCCCAATCTTGGAGAGATGGCCTTGCGTAAGAGATGTCTTATGAGGCCCAGGAATGTGCTTCCCTCTCATCACCAGTTCCAGATGTTCCAGGACTGTCCCCTGTGTGGGCTACGTGTGTCCTTTTGTTGTGGCAGGGTTGCTCTTTTTCTTTTATGTCAGCCCTGAGCTAACAATTGATGCCAATTCTCCTCTTTTTGCTGAGGAAGACTGGCCCTGGCCTAACATCTGTGCCCATCTTCCTCCACTTTATATGGGACGCTGCCACAGCATGGCTTGACAGGCAGTGCATTGGTGCGCGCCCAGGATCTGAACCTGTGAACCCCAGGCCACCGAAGGGGAGCGTGTGCACTTAACCGCTATGCAACCGGGCCAGCCCCGCAGGGGTGCTCTTGCTGCAGGTGCCTAGAGAGGCTGGGCTGTCCCCCTGGCAGCTGGTTGTAATGCTCAGCTGCATGAGACTGCTGTGGTTCCTTCAGTCACTTTATCAGGCATGGGGAGCCCCAGCACAGTTGGCTGCAAGGTCTAATAGCACATTCCTGCTGGTTGCTAGACTCAGGGGCTCACAATTGCTGTAGGCCTCGGGCCTACAAGGCTGTTATCAGCTGTCTCAGGAGTGGTGCTGGGTGGGGCTGGCCCCAGGGGAGGCAGCACACAATCGTTTCAGGTGTTGGAAGGTGGGGCCGATCCCCTAGGTGGCTGTTTGAGAAACACAAGTCTGCTGCAGCTGACAAGCCCCACCACCTACAGGCCCACACACCCCGTCAACACAGTTGTGCCCGTGCACACACCCTGACCCACTGAAGCAGACCCACTCGCCCTGCTGCAGAGGCCTCACACACTCCACCAACCCAGGCCTACCCCTTGCAAATGGCTTGCCCCGCAGAGGCAGACCACTCACAGAGGCTGACCACTCACGCTGCTGCAGAGGTCCCACACACCCCGCATATGCAGGCCCACAAGTTGCCCGAGGGCTTGCTCGTGGGTGGAGCCAATCCCTAGGGCGGGCTGCCTGCCCTGGCTGAGCTGGATTAAATTGGTGCTCTAGTGTGTGAGGCAGACCCCTGCACTAATAGGCCAGGAGAAGAACTCCAGCGGTGTCTGCCAACTTCTGTGTCAGCATGCCTGTACTAGAGAGGTCTTACCTCTCACCAAGACGCACCCAGAGCCTATCAAGTGAGTCTCTTTTCACCAAAGGACTGTGCACCTTTCTTTCTGGTGATTTTAGGTTGCTTTCCAAAACGTGCGAACTTGTGCCTGGACCCTTTAAGAGCCAATTTTTCTTTCCTTTATGTCTAATAGCTTTTCTGGGGGTATTCCTTGTTATTGTTAATAGCCAGCAAAGCCAGATATTATGACACTCGTTTCTGTTGTGCTGAGTCCAAAAGCTGCTTATTGTGGCAAAGCTCTCCCACTCAAATACCCTCCTCCTCCAGGGAATACTGCATACCTTAAGGTTGCTGCCTGCCGTGAAGTGCTGCGGCTACAATGTGGCTTTTTCCTCTCCAGATAGGAATTTCTGCCTCTTCCGCCTCAGTCAGAACTGCGCCGTGTTGTGGTGATTCTTTTTATCCAGTTTTCAGTTCTCTCTCAGGGGTAATTGTTCCAAGAGTAGTTGTCAATTTGTTGTGTCTGTGGGAGGAGGTGAGTTCAGAGTCCACCTGTGCCTCCATCTTCTCAGCAATCCAAGTTCTGCCCTTGAAAAAAATTTTTTTTAATTGAGGTGAAATCCACATAACATAAAATGAACCATTTTAAAGTGAACAAGTAGCATTTAGCACATTCACAATGTTGTGCAATCATCACCTCTATCTAGTTCCAAACCATTTTCGTCACCCCAAAGGAGACTCCAAACCCATTAGCTATCACTCCCCATTCCCTCCTCCCTCTGGCCCCTGGCAACCACCAATTTGCATTCTGTCTCTATGGACTTCCCTATTCTGGACATTTCATATACTCGGAATTATGCAATATGTGTCATTTGGCGTCTAGCTTCTTTCACTCAGCATAATGATTTTGAGGTATATCCAAGTGATAGCACATGCCAGTACTTCATTTCTTTTCATGGCTGAATAATATTCCATTATATGGACATACCACATTTTTATCTATTATCTGTAGATAGACATTTGGGTTGCTCCTATCTTTTGCCTATTAAGCTCTGCCTTCTTGATTGTGAGGGTGCCCAGCATTGGTGTTCCTTACACGCTCTTTCTGTGGACAGGACGACCTGGCCCCAGCTGGTCACACCATATCACCCATTGAATGGCTACCAGTAGACCCTTGGAGGGAGCAAACTCTAATGGCCTTTTCTCCCCTTGGAGCTGCAGGATTTGTTTCTTTTTTTCTTATCAAGATAAATGCCCAGAGTTTCCTTGGCATCTCCCCAAGATCAAGAGGGGGAAGAGTGCAAGTCTTCCCAGAGCCTGTCCCAGGTTATTTCCTCCAGCCTGGTAATTGGCATCCTTGCAGGTGAGTCCCACCTCTGTGTCCCCGGCTTCCCCTTGGGACCAGGGCTGTCATTTCAGACAGCCCCATGGGGACCCTAGCCTGTTCTCCCGGTCTTTCTCCAGCTGCCCACTCTATTGAGCAAAGTTTCTGAGCTTTTGCTGCACTTACTGTGTCCGTGCAGCTGGCACTAAGAGGAGGCCCATCCCACTTTCTCCCTCCAGGCCCTCCACCCCCCGCCCCCATTCTCATGCTGGTGCAGGATGAAGGACTCCCCACTGCAAGTGCTGGGAAACTAGCTCAACTAGCAGAAAAGTCCTGTGCATCATGTCCTGTGTAGGTGGGACACGCTGTCTGGTCGGCCCTGGCTTCAAGCAGGGACCAGGGACTCAGGGAAATCGCTCGCCTCCCTGGCTGCTCAGGCTATGTTCTCATGCTCAGCAGAACCTCACCTCTACCCTGTGGGTTTGGAGAAGGTGGCTTTCTGCAGCGCCAGTCCAGCGACATCCCAGCTCAGAAACCCCAGCCACATGAGGGAGGCCTGTCTCCTGGGTCTCACATCAGTGCTCGGGAAGGATTATGTTGATCCTGCTCAGGACACAGGCGCATTGCTAGACCCTGGGGTACCACAAAGGCCAGGCTGGGTCGGCGACCTGAGGCGGGAAATGGGCAGCCTGACAAATGGGTCTTCTAGGCCCCTCCACATGCTGGATGTTGGTGTGTGTGTTTATTCATCCTTCAAAACCTGGATATAAAAAGGCATTCATAGTCACTGCACTCATCTGTAACCTTGTCTTTCTTGATGCCCCGCACCTAGACTGGTGCCTGACACACACAGCGAGTTACTTAAATATAGGTTGGATGAGAACAGGAAAGGCACCGTGATCTGTCTGTTTTTGCAAAATGTAAGATTGTCCCCTCGAGGGAAGACTGGTCCATTGAGGGAAGGCTGCTTCTATAGAATTCATTGTGAAGTGAATTCAGAATTCATTCTGAAGCAGAAGAAATGCCTCAATGTTTTCTTTTTCAGTTTAATTTCCAGCAAAGTGTTGAAATCTGCAGTGGGTGAAAGGATAAATTCTGAATTCATTTTAGAAAAATTATCATAAAAGGAAAAAGTCAGCATCTTTAAAATCGAGGCTTCCTGAAAAAGCGATCATGTGCTTTGGAGGACTGGGAGTAATATGATTCGACTTCCTTGAGAAGAGGCGACCAGGAAAGGACAGGGCAAAGTCTCCAAGAGAACCTGCTCCTGCCCAGCAGCCAAGGGGGCCTGCACCTCTGAAAGCCTGGCTGTAGGTTCACTAAATGTGCGATGGGGACACATCTGGTCCGGCAGCCTGGGGCATCTGCATATGGGCACATCTGTATGGCTGTGCAGTCATCTGCTCACTGAGGATTTATTGAGCACCTACTACATTACGGGGCCTGTGCTGTGCTCCAGAGAGGCGATGGGGAGCCACCACCACAGTGCACAGCCTCTTGGAATTTACAGTCTGGCTGAGGAGACAACCCCACAGTTGTAAAGTTTACAACTCTGAAGAGGGCTACAAAGAGGGGTACATGGTACTCTGAGAGGGTCGATGGGAGTGGGGAGGTGGGGACTAGCCTTGGGTTAGGGAGGAAGCCCTTGGAGGGCTTCCCTTAAGAGGTGAAGCTTGTACTGGACCTTGCTGTCTGGGTGGCAGTTCAGCAGGTGGAGTGTTCAGGCAGTGGAAACAGCATGTGCAAAGGCCCTGGGGTGAGAGCTTGGCTCCCCTGAAGGATTGAGGAAGGTCAGAGAAGGTGGTGGGCTAGAGAGGTGTGGGTGAGGCTGAGGAGGTGGGCAGGGCCTGGTGGCAGTGGTAATGACTTGGGCCTTATCCAAATGGCAGCGGGAAGACAGGAGAGTGTGTTAAGCAAGGGGGTGGGACAAGCTGTGGAGGGGCTGCAGTGGCAGAAAGCCATTTTGTGGGTGGCTTTGTTTCCCCTCCCTCCTTGACTTCTTCACTCTGTTAGATTTCCAGCCACACCAGCCAGTCTCTAAACTGGTCCTATGAGGTCCTGCTTGCAGGTCAGCTCACGCAGTTCTTTGGGTGTGGAATTTGTAGCAGCTCTTTTCCTCATTTCTGTCCTTCCGGACCTGCAGAAATATCAACCTCCTCTGCCAAGCCATCTTCAGTGCCTTGCCCCAGGCAGCCTCCCCTGTGGGAGCGGATTTCCCGTTTCCCCACTAACAGAGCCTTTCCCGTTTCCCCACTAACAGAGCCGTTTGTTTTGTTTTTGTTGTCCCTGCTCCCTCCCACCTTCTGTCAAGTACCGTGCCTCTCAGGCCTCAGTTTCCCCATCTACAGAACGGAGACAATTTCTGCCCCATAAAGTGGTTGTCAGGATTCAGTGAGCTAGCCTGTGTGAAACGCTCAGAACTGAGCACGAGACACAAAAGAACTCCGAAATGCGCCCGATCATTATCACTGGGCCACAGCATGTGCCTGGGGCACCAAAACGTTTTTGGCAAGAATGTGATGTTTCAAAACAGGCATTGTAGACTGTTATCATGAGAAAAGTCACGACTCTACTGTTTGATGTTTAGGGTTGTTTTTATTTGAGGTGACGTCTCAGTGCCTAGAACTGCTACAGGACCCCGTGGGGCTCTGTAGGGTTGTGGGCCCTCCGTGGTCATCTCTCCTGTCCCCTCATCTCACAGAGAGGACCCTGGGCTCAGAGAGTGCAGCCAGGGGCTGAGATTGTTCCAGGCCAGCCAGATTGCAGACAGCAGGGCAGCACCCTCATCTCCTGGTCAGCCCACCTCAGAGTAGACGCATCGGCCCCCACCCGCCTTCCCCTCGGCCTGGGGGGTCCCTGTGGCGGGCCTGGTCTGAGGACACAGCTAGTGTGAAGTGGACAGTAGAGGATCCTGCACAAAAGTGAGTTTCAACTCTCTCTGCTGCACTGCCCTGAATAGGTGTTCAGGCCCTTGAAAAGGAGATCAGTCACTCAATTTGGGGGAGCCACTGGGTGCAGGGGGACATGGCTTCCCACTCTTGTGGATGCACCAGGTTCCAGAAGAATTCTGTGGCAGGTCTTGAGCCAAAGGATCCCCCCAGCCCAGGGTGACCTGGCTGACCTCACGGGGAGGGCCCTGGTAGAGCCTTGCTCACCCCGGGGTTTATGTAACACCATCTTTCCCAACCGCCCTTAAAGCCACCCGGTGACATAAGCAGATGTGCGCCTTCGTCTGACCCAGCGGCTGGCCAGTAAGTGTTTGTCGAGCACCTGCGGTGGGCCAGGTGCTTGCACGCATTTTCCACTGAATTACGTGGACTGTCCTGCAAGGTAGCATTTGCCATTGCATTTTTAAAATTGAGGCACAATTCACACATCAAATGCATCATTTTAAAGTGTAAAATTCAGTGGTTTTTAGTATATTCACAAGATGGTGTATCCATCACCGCTATCTAATTCAGAAACATTTTCATCACCCCTAAAGAAACCCCATACCCATTAGCTATCACTCCCCATCCCCCATCTACTTTCTGTCTTTATGGATTTACCTGTTCTGGACATTTCATATAAACAGAATAATACAATATGTGGCCTTTTGCGACTGGCTTCTTTCCCTTAGCACAATGCTTTCGAGGTTCATCCACATTGTAGTGTGCATCAGTACCTCATCCCTTTTTATGGCTGAATAATATTCTATTGTATCGATGTACCATATTTTTTTAATCCATTTTTCTGTTGATGGACATTTGAGTTGCTTTCACCTTTTGGCTATTGTAAATAAATGAACATTTGTGTGCAAGTTTTTGTGTGCACATATGTTTTCAATTCTCTTGAGTACATACCTAGGCACAGAAAACTTGGGCGTATGACATCTCTATATTTAACCATTTGAGGAGATGCCAGACTGTTTTCCAAAGTGGCTGCACCATTTTACAATCCCACCAGCCGTGCGCCAGGGCTCCTACCTCTCCATGTCTTCTCCGACACTTGGTATTGTCTGTCTTTGATTATAGGCACCCTAGCAGGTACGAAGTGGTGGCTCACTGTGGTTTTGATTTGCATTTCCCTGATGGCTAGTGAAGCCAAGCATCTTTTCATGTACTTATTGGCCATTTGGTCTGTCTGTTTTGGAGAAACGTCTATTCAAATCCTTTGCCCATTTTTGAATTGGGCTGTTTGTCTCTTGATTGTTAAGTTGTGCCACGGAGACCACAAAGTTTTGGTAAATTGAGGCTCAGAAAAGGGATGTGACTGGCCCAAGAACACTGGGCTCACAAGCAGATTGGTCTCCACTGCCCACCCGGCAGGTCGGGGGCCGCTGTCTCTCCACCTCGTGGAGCAGCCTCCAGCCTCCAATTTTGACCGGCCTCCCAGGCCACCCCAGGTCCTGTGCTTGCATTTAAAGGGATAGAGCCCCACAGCAGAAGGGTAGGCCGGAAAGGAGGGTAAATAGCAGTTCTGAGGAAGCAAGCCAGTCCTCTCTTCCCCTCCGAATCACGCGGACCTGGCTGACGTGGCCCGGGAAGAGGGGACAGCCCGGGTCCTGTGGTCGGGGAGCCTATTTATACTGGCTGGGCCGTGTTGCAAGCTTTTCCTGCTGGCGAGAGGGACGTCACTGGGTGCTGACCTCACCAGAAACGCTGACGCATCTTCCCCTCAGGCTTCGCTCAGATGGGCAGTCGGGCAGCCGGGCCGCCTCACCTTGTGGCCTCTCCCTGTCCTCTCTGCCCTCTGCCCTCTCTCTGGACTCTCCTCCAGTGATCCTGTTCCCTGCAGCCCTCCGACCACGCCCTCCTCTTGTAAGCGATTATGCGCTGAACTGTGTCCCTCAAATTCATATGTTGAAGACCTAACCACTTCGAGCCTCAGAATGTGGCTGTATTTGGAGATAGGGCCTTTAAAGAGGTGATTAAGGTAAAATGAGGTCATTGGGTGGGCCCTGATCCAATAGGAGTGGCGTCCTTAGAAGAAGAGGAGATTAGGACACAGACACAGACCCAGGGCCACCATGTGGGGAGACAAGAAGAAGGCGGCCATCTCCAACCCTGCCAGCACCTTGATCTCAGACTTCCAGTGAAGAAGACATTGTTTAAGCCCCAGTCTGTGGTATTTTCTTATGGCAGCCTGAGCAAACTAATACATAAGCCCTTCTTCCCTTCAGTGGCCCTCGTCCCTGGGGCCTGCACACGGCACGTCAATTAGCTGCATGCTCAGAGCGTGGTCTTTCAGATTTGGCAGCCCTGCTCCTCTTAAATGTTCCTATGCCGGGCAACCTCACATCTCCGGGCCTCGGAGCCCTTTTTAAAGGAGGAGACAATACGGCCTCCCTGGACCGTGGGGATGACAAGGTAAAGGCATGTGGCTGTCCCCCGAATGTGGAGGTCAGTCAGCAGTAGCTGAGAGGGGCAAGGAGCTCTCTGGCCAGACTTGGCTCTCCTGCCTGGAGCAGGCCCTGAGCCTCTCTGAGCTCCAGTTTCCTCATTAAAGGGAGCTGAGGCATCCCTGCCTGGCTGCTCTCCCTCCCGGGGCTGTTGCAAGATGAGATCAGGGATGTGAAATGAAGAAGGATCCCAGCTTGGCATGGGCCCCAGGAAGCAGCCTTGCGGGGGTGGGCACAGAGATGAGGAATTTAGTGGAAGCGACATTCTCAGGAGGAGAATCCAGAAGTGCCCCTCGGGGTTGGTGATGGCGCGGTAATTGGGCATGGCGCAGTATGCACCATGCTGGGACGCCAGGGAGTGGGTGGGGGTGAGAAGCAGCCTCCTGAGCAGGAAGGTGTGTCTGGTTTTGTCCACTGCTGGATCCTCAGCACCTGGGAGTGGCTGGCACAAAGTAGGGCCAGATAAAAGTTTGTTGAATGAATAAATGATTGATGGCGGCATGTCTACAGAGAGAACAGCACATGAGAAGAACCTTGGTGGTCATGATTGGTGCCAGGGGCAGAGAGGGACATCTGGTCCTCCTCCTTCTTGCCACCTCAGCTTTCCTAGTCCAGGTTGCACAGGCCCAGTGCTCTGCCCAGCTGGAGCAGCTCAGGCCTCCCTGGCAGTCCCCTGGGGTCCCACCCTGTCTCCCCAGCCTTCTGACACCCTCCTCGCCGCCAGGATCCTGAGGGGATAGGCCAAAGATTCTTTTCAGGGCCTGGTGGATGTTCTGGGGCCACTAGGCACAGCCTGCAGGTCTGGGCCAGCCTGTTCTGCCCCTGCCCCAGCCTCAGCTTACTCCACGAGGAAGCAGTGGGTTGACTAAGGAGGCGCTGTCTCCAGGGCCCCTTCATTCTGACGTTCAGAAGGCTGCGAGAAGCAGAGCACCAACCCACAATCACTATCGTTCAGAGAAAGTGAAACCTGGTCCCCAACCGTCACTGCAGCGACTCCCCCTCCCCGGCTTCCCCTCTGAGCTCACAGCTTCCCCATCTCCTCCATCCCCCACCCCGCCCCCCGAGAGCTAGTACTTGGAACTAGAGTTTCATTTTTCCTTTTTCCTTCAAAGGGCTTTTGCTTTTATGTCCGTGATGACAGCAGCCCTGTGAAGTGGGCCGGGAAGTGCTTTTCTAGTCCTCATTTTATAGGTGAGGCCCAGAGGGATTAAGTGACTTGCCTCAGGTCACACAACATGTTAGCGGGCTTGAATCCTGATCTCTTGTTTCTCTTGCTCCAAATGCCCAGAGGACCCTGTCTGTAGAGAAAGGAAAAGGGCCTGGCTGCGGGCTATGGGCCTGGGATGGGGAAGGCTGGTCGTGTGTGGGGTGCATGGTGGAGGAAAGAAGACAGCAGGGAGCCCCACTGGGGGATGCAGGTCCCGGGGCCAGAACCACAATCTCAGGGCTGCCAGCCTGGGTCTGGCTCTGTGCCCAGAGCCCGGTGGTTTCCGCTCACAGATGTCCCAACAGCCCCGGCGGGAGGGCGGGAAGGGCACTCAAGAAGGAAGACGTCTCGCTCCCTTCAGCCCCAAACCACCGTGGCCTGTGAGGCTGATGGCTCCTGGGCAGACACTGGCCTTCGGGCTCTCCCGGTGCCCGTCTGGCAGACTGTCCCCTCTATCCCAGGCACAGCCCCCTGCAGATGGCACAGACCCTTTGCTCCCCGCTTACCCCAGGAAGGCTGAGGCTGCGGTTTGCATCATCCTTGGGCGTGGGGCTGACCTCGAAGAACGAATTCGAAGAAAACAGGAGGAGGAGCAGGCATGCCACCGCACCCAGCGCCCATTGGCCGCCTGTGGAAACTTTGGTTTTTGGGGTCATGTTCCCAGAAGGCCTGCCCTCCCCCTCTCCCTCCCCCTCCCCACCCACCTCACGAGGTGTTGGCCAATCGCCCCAGCGGGCATAAAGTGGCTGCCAGCCCGCAGGGCTCCCAGCCTGGAGGTGTCACCCCCAGCAGGCACGGGCCAGAGCTCAGGCACCCAGCATGCGGGCACAGCTTACGCAGAGGATGCTGCTCAGTAAGTACTTCCTTCCTCCCCACTAGCACCAGCTTGCTGTGCCCACGGGCACCAGTGGAGCAGAGGCACCCTCTGTCCTCCAGGAGGTGGGGAGGCTGGGCGCTGGGTAAAAGGATGCTAAGAACAGGAGAGAGCCAGGAGGTCAGGCAAAGAGAGGGGCCCACTGAGAACACAGCATCTTTACGGGGTGGAAAAAGGGTATCCCCGGAGGGCTTCTAGGGGGAGGTGATGTAGAGGCAACTCTGGGAGCCAAGGAGGGAGAGAAGAAGATGGATTAGGGGAGAGGCTGGGGAAGCAGGAGAAAGGTGGGAGATGTGCTGGGCAGAGGAGAAAGCTGCAGAAGCTCAGTGGGAAAATGGTGCATTGTCTGGAGGGGCTGCGAGGCCTCCTCTTGCCCCGATTTGCAGGGTCTGGGATGGATAGACACAGCCAGGCTCAGGAGCCCTGGAGCCCACGCAATCACACAGCACACATAGCCATAGCCACACCCACAGGGTGACATGCACACAGAGCGGAGTGACATCATCCAGAACCCTTAGTCTCACCAACCTGAGAACCCCCACATGCAGCCCAGGGCCTCCACGGTGGACGGGGCACAGCACCTGTGTGTGACCAGCTGCTCCCTCAAGCCTCACACAGACCTGGACGCATACCCGGCAGACACCCTAGTCCCAGGCGCACACTCACACAGGGCTCCCCCACCCACGCCCAGCAGCAGGTACCTGGGGAGGCGGCGATGGGTGTCCTGTGGTCGCTGCACCTGGGTGCCCAGCCCCTCAGCTCTCCCCAGCAGCGTCTTCCCCAAGGGGCCAAACGGTTCTTAGGAAGGGAACATGGTGTCACTGCCTTCCGGGCCATTGCGCCACAGGCCCCTTCCGACCACGTGGCTCCCGGTGCCTGGTGGTGGTGAGGGAGAGGCGGGTGAGTGGTAACTGTGCCAGCTCCCCAAAACGTTCTGACGGGCTCACAGCATCCTTGGTGGGTCTGACAGAAGTGGCCCTTTATGGAAAGAGAAGGGAGAGGCGTGAGAGGTCAGGGGACAGGCTGGCTTTGTGTGACCTGGGCATCCCTTCTCTTTCTGCACCTTGGTTTTCCTGTCGGTAAAATGGGTGCATGGACTGGACAATCTCATGCATCCTTTCCAGATGGAATCTCTGGATGGAAAGGCAGCCTCTCTTGGTTCTGCAGACGTAGCTCAGGGCGCCAGGCTGCTCCCGGGCTGCCTGCCATAAAGCCTCTCCAGCCCACCTGCTCAGAGGGCCTGGGTCTCTCTTGGGGGGCCCAGGGTGCTGCAGCAGTAGCGTCCTGTAGCCCAGAGGTCTTCCGGAGAGCAGCCCCAGTTGGGCTGCCCTGTGTCAGCTCCTGAGGTTGGCAGGATTGCCAGGCACAGGAGCTCCAGCAGGGCCCCACAACCTCCTCTCAAAGGCCTACTTGGTGAACCGCAGCCACTGTTTCCAGTGCTGGGCAGTGAGTCACCAGGAGGTGGCGGCAGCCCCAGCACGTGCTCCGGTGCACACACGGTGCGCAGCCCGCCCTCGAAGGCACAAAGCCGGGGAAGGGCTGTGCCCTCCGAGACCCTCTTGGGTGCCCTCCCTTCTGAAAGCCACCCGCCTGTGGCTTCCTTGTCAAGTCAGGTGATACCCCCCTTCTCTGCCCCAGGTCTGGTCCTCGGACTCCTGTTTCTGAGCACAGCGGCCACGGGCAGCTGCTCGGGCAAGTACCAAGGGCTCCTGGAGCAGCTCCGGAGCCAGGCGGACTACATGCAGGACACCAGCAGACTCCTGGACCCTTATGTGAGCGCCTGGCCCCTGGCAGCACGAGTCTCAGAGAACTTTGGGGTTAGGGCAGGAGTGAGCCCCAGAGAGGATCAGGCCCAACCCCCACTCACCCAACCCCCACTTGAGTTGGGGCAGGTGGGGAAACCGAGTCCCCACATTATTCCAGGGAGACGTTGAATCTCAGGCCTAACTCTGAGACGCCAAGGAGAGGATACAGCCTCCCTAGCTCAGTGGGTCTGTAATGTGAACCCCAACCCCACTGCCTCATGCATCTGTTTGTCCATCATGCTTACTACACACCTACCACTCGCCTTGTTCTAGGCCCTGGAGATGTAGCAGTGAGCATGAGAGTCCCGCTCTCCTGAAGCTCATGGTCACCCCCCCACTGACACTCCCCATACCACAATCACTGCCTGTGCGGCCACCCCCACCAGCCCCCCTAGCCCTCTGACCTTGCCTGCAGTGACCGGGGAGTCCTCTCCCCCTCAGGCCTCAGTTTCTGGATCTGTACAATGGGAGGACTGGATAAGGGGGTATGTGAGGTCGAGCATTTCAAGGCTGACCAGAGCAGACTTGTCTCTCTATGTGTGCATGGTGGGGTCTCCATGCTCACTCCCTGATTCTCCTTTCCCCCCCAGATCCACATCCAAGGCCTGGACACGTCTGGACTGAAAGAACACTGCAAGGAGCGCCCCGGGGTCTTTCCCAGTGAGGATGCGCTGTGGAGGCTCAGCAGGTGGGACTTCCTGCAGATCCTAAATGCCACGCTGGGCCAGGTCCTGCACAGATTGACCACTTTTCAGCAGGACCTCCCCCAATTCAAGGACTTGGGTATGGTGATGCTGTATATCCGCGGGTTCCAGAGCAACATCCACTGCATGTGCCAGCTGCTTGGCAGCTCCTCGGAGGCAGCTAAGCCCACTCAGGCAAGCCCGGCCCCGCCACTGCCCACCCTCGCCTCAGACGCCTTCCAGCGCAAGTTGGAGGGCTGCAGGTTCCTGAGCGGCTACCACCACTTCATGCACTCGGTGGCCCAGGTCTTACGGGAGTGGGGGAAGAGCCCGCGCCGGGTCCGGAGACACAGCCCCCGCCAGGCCCTGCAGAAGGGGGCACATGGGACCCACCTCTTCAGCAGAGGCAGGAGACTGGCGCCCAGCGGGCAGCTGCCCTGGTAGCCTTAGGGGCTCCCCTGGCAGGTGGAGGGTCAGCAGGTGCTCTCCAGGATGGCACCTCCAGGGACCTCCAAACCTGCTCCTCTCCATTCCCCAACTCTCAGAAGTGCACTTTAAGGGATCTACCTCCTCCTTCTGGGCTAGGGGGATGGGGTCAGGCCATTGTGCCCCCCATCCCTGAGTTCCCCCGTCCTGGGGGGATGGCCGGGTCAGGCCACGCGGGGCCAACTTTCCATTGATTCAGGGGTCTGATGACACAGGCTGACTCATGGCCAGACTGACTGCTCCCCCTGTTCTGCTCTCCGGAGGCCTGCCGGCCCTTCCCTCTCATGACTTGCAGGGCTGCTGCCCCCAGACTTCCTCCTTTCCGTGGTGGCATGGTTCCAAGGAAGAAGTCGGGGCCTGATCTGGCCTCCTAAGCCCCATCTCAGTCTCAGGCCAGACACCTGGATGTCTGGGCGACCTCACCTTAGGCAGCTGTGACAGGCAGAGTGTCCTTGAAGGAGCACTGATCTGGGGGCGTCCAAGGAACCCAGCTCAGCCCCTAACTCGCTGTGTGGCCTCAGGCAGCTTGACCTCTCTGAATCTGTTTTCTCTTTGTGAATCAAGGGGATTGGGGACCGTGTAAAGCCCTCTCTGCCTGTCAGTTGCTGGGACTCCCTGACACAGGGTGCATATCCAATTCTCTCCATAAATTGGGACACGCAGGGTTGCAGACTGAGTTCTCTGTTCTTCCCAGCGCCTGGAAGCTCCAGGTCTTGGGTCCTGGCTGCTGGCTGCTCCCCCTGGTGGTACATCGTGGAATTTTCTCATGCTGAAACCATTGCCCTCTTGGAAGGGGTCCCAGAAGCTGTTGGCATATTTCCTCGGAGGGACATGACTAATTTATCGATTTTTATCAGTTTTTATCTGTTTACTATTTATAAGGCTTATTTATGATGTGTATTTAATCTTAATATTGTACCTTCAGATATTTAAAATTTGCCTGATTTCTAAAGCCCCTGTGTCTCTCTGTTGCCTTGTGGGAGAGGATTTGGGGAAGCCTGGCCTCTTGGCGGGAGGGGGTGCCTAGGTGGCAAGGCCACAAGCGTCCACCACCTGAGAACTGGGCTGGAAGTCCTTGCCCTGTCCAGGAAGGGAAGTCGCCGTCCCCAGTCAGCCGAGGGCTCTGACTGTGGGGGCGTCTCGAACACAGACAAGGAGTTTGTTGTGTCTGAACGGGTCTCCCTTGGGACCCTGGGGACTAGGGCGTTGGGGTTTGGGAGTGGGAGGGGAGGGAGGAAGGCTGGAGAGTGTGTGTGACTCTGGGCCTCTGTGGGTGTGGCTGGGCGTAGGTGTGTTGATGTGCGTTGTGTGAAATGAACAAGATAATAACAGATCCTGCCTCAGACGGAGCCTGTGACCCGGTATGTGCTTGCAACTGCTTCCTGAAGGGCCCCAGGGGTGTAGGGATTCCATCTGGCCCCCAGAAAACTGGGCTCCTGCTCGAGAGGGACAGCTATAGGCTGGTGATGGACATGCTGAGGCAGCGGCTACAAAGGAAGAGCTGACAGAAGCGAATGAACTTGTCCTGGATGGGCCCCTGACCACCCCGCTTCCCGGAACTGGGGCCCAAGGTGGGAAAGGGACTTACCGTCGGGATGGAGGACAGCCCCGTGCAGGACGCTCTGCAATAGATACGATTCACTTTGCAGATGAGAAGACTGGGGCTCAGAGTGTTTGAGTGACCTGCCCATGACCTCAGAGCAAATTTCCTGGGGGCGGGCACATTTTGAATTCAGGTCTGTTAGATGTCAAGGAGGGAGCATTTTTCTGTTCCCCTTCAGCCTCTGGAACTTGGCTGACAATTTCATGAGTCCCCAGGGGCAAAGGGCTCCCAGGCGAGGGGACAGACAGACAACAGACAAGCAAAAGAAGCAACAGGAGCATCTGAGATGGCAGTCTGAGCCCAGCAAAAACTAAGCAGGGGCTGTAACAGAGACTGAGAGCAGGCAATGTGGGAGGGCAGGGCAGCATCTGGAAGAGGTGGCATCCACTCTGCAGGCTGAATGACGTGCAGGAGAAGCAGTGGAGCCTCCAGGTGGTGGGAACAGCTAGGGCAAAGGCTCTGAGCATTCAAGGATCAGAGTATATAGGGCATCACTGATTTGTCAAAAAGGCCCAGAAAGGGGAAGTGTCTTGCTCAAGGTCACAGAACAGTTAGTGCAGAGATGGAGCTAGAACTCCAGGCCCCTGACTCCCAACCAGCCATCTTCCCGGGCAGCTGCCCAATGTATTCCAGACTATTTACCAAGTACCTAGGAAGGGCTCTCCACTGCCCCCCACTGGGATCTCCTTTGCTCTCAGGGCTCCTGCCACAGCGGCGACATTTTGGCTCCCAAAATGCCCAGGGCTCGCTCCTACCAAGAGGCCTTCATCTATGCTGTTCCTTCTGGAATGCTGTTCCCTGTCCTTTTGGTCAGTGCATCCTCAGCAATCCTTCCCTACTGCCCATGGTATGGGTCCAGCAACTTGGTCATTTGTTCTCTCAAAGCTGTCCCATCCAGGGGCCCTCACCAGGTGTGGCGTTTGCATTACTGTCTGCCTCCCCCACTAGCCTGGAGCTGCCAAGGATGCAGAGCATATCTGCTTCCTTCTGCTCTGTCCCAGCACTCAGCACCCAGCCCCGTGCCTGCACCCAGTAGGAGCTCAATAAGGACCAGGGCAGATGGGCCCCTGGAGGAAGTCAAGGCGCTGAGGAGTGTGCTAGGGAGCGTGGCCTGGACAGGTGCCACCCAGGTGCAGCCAAGAGTAGGGGGCTAGCCTCACTCTTTTCTGCCAGGCCCCAGCATGGGGGTGGGGGGCTTTCCTCGGGCGGGAGGCTGTGGGAGGTGGCAGACACCGAAAGCCAGGCATGTTCACGTTCCCAGAGCGGAAGGGGAGCTGATGCTGTGGCTAGCGTGCGGTTGCCCAGGGAGAGGAGAGGGCAGAGGTTGGTCTGCAGAGGAAGAGCTGGGAAGCCCAGGGTAGTGGACCCCTTCCCCTGCCTGGCCCCCTTGCCAGCCCCCCACTCCGTGGATAAGCCCCAGGAGAGGTGTCTGGGGCTGGCTTTGAGCTGGAGCAGCAGCCCTTCCACCCCCACGAATGAAGCAGATCAGGGAGCTCCAGACTCTGGGGTGGGGGTCTCAGGGGTCCCACTTGTGAGGACTTGTCACTGCCACTCTGCCTCCTGATGAGACCACAGCTGCAGGTGCCCCCATACTGCCATCTCCAGCCTGGCCCTCTCCCTAGCCCAGATCCACAGCCCCAGCTCCAGGAACATCTACTGGGAACCCTGTGGGTACCTCAAGGCCAAACTCGCCCCCAACCCCACACCTTTCTGCTTCCTGTTTGCCCCCACTGCAGTCCCAGAATCCCCTTCTCCTCCCTCAGCCTCTCCTCCCCCCACTAATCACAAAGTCCCGTGGTTTCTCCCGCACCCCGTCTCTGGCACGTGCCTCCTTCTCTTCCCACCGCCCACCAGGTCCTGGCTCCCTGGACACTGTCTAAAATCTCACTATCAGCACATCTTCTGCTCACAAATCTTCTATGACTCCCTCCTGTCCTAGTGCCCACGGCATCAATTCCCAACTCCTCGGCGCAGCGTGCCAGGCCCCTGCTCTCAGGCCGGCCCGCTCTGTCAGCTCATCTCTGTGTTCACTCCATGCTCGGCTGGCCCCCCGGCCCATCCAGGCCTCCTGACCTCCCGGACGCTTGCATTCCTCCCCGCTTCTCCCACCTTCCCACCCTGAGGGCTGGCTCAAGCGTCCCCTCCTTCTCAATTCCCCTGTCCAAGGGGCTGGTGGGGCTTCCCTGGGGGCTCGAGCAGCTCGCAGGGGGTCATTTCTGGAGTCTGCACCTGGAGTCAGAACCAGCCATCTCTGATCGCCTTGTTCCTCCCTGCTATGAGATTGGGGTTCCCATGACCATCTGCTGTGACAGGCAGCGGGAGGGGCTCCAATCTGGCTTTTGTGCCACAGTGTGAGCTGAGCCCCCACAAGACACGTTTCCCCGGAGTGGCGACGCCCTGTGAGCCTGCAAATAGCAAATGCTCCCCCACAACGGCCCATGTGAAGGGACACTGGCCACAGGTGAGCTGGCACCGGCTCAGGAAGATAAAGGGGTCCTGGTGTGACCCTGCCACTGGAATCGACTCAAAGCTGGGTTTTCTTTTTCTTTTTCGAGTTTTTTAGGGTGACAGTCACAGCCCCTCAGTCAATGACGCACGTAACACACACGGATGGAAACTTCCCAGGGGAACTGCAGGGAAAGGCAGGGATGGGGTCCCAGCAGTCACCCTCTGTCTGCACAACAATCTCACATCTTGCTCCCGGCAGAGCCAGGTCTTCGGCCTCCACGGTCTTAGCCCCTTCGCTGGCCACCAGTTCTAACGGGATTTTTTCCCTCTTTCTGGAGGGATGAAAAAGTACCCAAGAGTTGAGCAAAATGAGTTCCACCCCAGCCCCCCTGCCCTTAAGCTGTGTAACCTCCAGCTGGACCTCAGCTTCCCCCTCTGTACAATGGGCCCGCCTCCCAGGCTGTGACAGAGATTTCCCAGGAGACGACACAAACTCGGCGCCTGTCAGCACTGTCATAAGCTGTCACTGAGCAGGTGCGCGAACAACCTTCTCTCCATTTCCTTTCTCTCATTTTCCCTTTTCCTTGTTGCTTTTCTTTCTTTACAGCTCTTCTCTCTTTGTCCTTGTCCCCCCACCAACCCCCCTCCACGCCAGCCCTGAGACCCAGAGTGCCCACAGAACGCTTTTCCACCAAGAGGGAAGGGTCACAGTCCACGGGCAGAGTGGGGAGGCCCTCGGCTTGGCCAGCCCTGCTCCCTGCTTCCTGGGGCGTCCCTGAGGGCTGGGCTCAGGGAGGGGCGAAGGTCTCTGAGGGAGGGGGTTGGGCAGGTGGGGCCCTGGAGACTGTGGAGGAGGGCGGGCCAGAAGGGCCAGGTGACTCGGGTGTTCTGAGGTGGGTACCAGGGCAGGGAATGGTGGCCTGGGGGGACACTGTGTCCGGGGGGCAGCTGCAGGGGCGGGGGACAAGGAGGCATGGCCCTGGTGCACACGGCCTGTGGCAGGTCTGAGTCAAAACACCTAAGGCCGACCCCGGCTGGTCATGCGGAGGGCTGCCCAGTCATCGCCTTATGCCGGCCTGGGTCACCCAGGCAGGCTGGGCGCGGCCCAGTCAGCTGTGACTCAGGTCCCAGCGGCCTCGCCACACAGCACTGGGCAGGGGTGCCGGGCACTGGGACGCCCCCTCCCCACTCCTGGTCCCACTGCTCCCCTTGGCCACCCTGAAGCCCCTGCCCCCACCTGTGTCAGGTGCAATCTGGCCAGGACCCTGGGGTTCTCTGCCCCTGTGGCCCCCAGCCCTTCAGCTGGGGGTGGGGTGGGGTGGAAGTGGGGGGAGCCTCAGGGCCACTCGGCCCTGGACGGGAAGTCAGGTTGGGGCGGGGTGAGGAGCTGTCTCCAGAGAAGATTCAGCAGGAGAGGGAAGCAGAGGGGGCCTGGCCCCGAAGTCGATGGTGTCCCACTGAAGACCCGGCAAACTCCCTGGGAGATTCTGGAGGGTCCTGCGTGGATGCAGACCACGGTAGGCTTCCCTGATGGGCAGGGCGGGGGGTAGATGCTAGCCCCCCACTTTATCTTCAGCACAGGCAAACATCACACCTGCCCTCGTGTGTCAGGGGGCACCTGGTGGCCCACATGGTTTCCCAGGCCTCAGTCTCCCCATCTGAGTAGCGGGCATAGTAAGATGTACCCTGCACATCTCTCCAAGGATGTTGAGGTAAAGGGGACAGACCAGATGCGACAGTGTCATGCAGACATGTGAAGGGTTAAAGATTACGGAAGGGTTAAAGGGCAGAGGAGAGACCACTGGATGAGAAGGCTGGAATCATGGCTTTGTGTGATCAGAGGGGTCAGCCCTCTGGGGGTCTTGATTCCTGGATTACCAAGGGACCCTCAAGTTCCCTTCTCCCCAGAGTAGTGGAGAGTTCTGAGCCCACTGCGGCCTAGCTTTCCCTCAGATGGAGAGGTGGCAGGCAGAGGGTCCCTGTCCCCCCAGAAGGGTCTGCAGTGGTCAAGGGATGGCCCCTGCCTGCCTCCTCTTGGGAGAGGGGAGGGGGTCTTTGCCAAAGTGAAGTCCCTCATGGGAGGCTCTAGGGTGTGTGGTCCGTCAAGGTCATGGCCCCTGTGCTTTTGACCTTGGGCCAGCACAGGACTCAACGGCTCTGTGCTCCCCTCACTCTGTAAGAGGGGCCTGACTGTGGAAGCACCTGCTCCCGGGGCCACGGTGGAGAGAAAGGGAAACAGAAGCAAGAGTCTGCACAGAGCTTGGCGGTGCGGGGCGGGGGGAGGGGGGGGCACCTTGGCACAATAACCTGAGAAGGGGCTCGACCCCCATCTTGCCATCAGCAGTTCCCGAGGACTGGGGAGAGGCTTCCGGGAGGGCGAGGACACTGTCCCAGGGCCTGTCCCGGGTGGGGACTAGGTGGTCCTGGGGCCTGAGATGGGTGGGAAGGGGCAACAGTCTCCCTCCTCCTTCTCCTCCCAGGGCTCCAGCTGGATCCGCCCGCCGCCCACTGCGTGTGGTCCTTGGCGCCCCCTTGTGGTCAATCCTCAGGGCTCCCCCGAGGAGGTGCTGGGCTGGGCAGCAGCTCCTCCGGGACCCCTCAGTGCGCCTCCTTCTCCCGCCTGGGAGGAGGGCCTCTGCCTACCCCGATTTCCGAATTCCGAGCCTCAGGCATCCCCGCCCACTTCCTCAATCCCCAAATCCCGCCCTGCCCAGCCCTGGGGGAGGCACTGGCCGAGGTGGGCCGGTCTGGGGCTAGTGGTGCCTTGGCCGCTGGGCAGTTGGGGGCGCTGCAGCCCACGGCTTTGAGCCGAGCTGAGCGGCTGGGCGTTTGAGAGCATAGGGCAGTGGCCCTGGGCCTGGCTCCTGCTGGGCCCAGGTTTCCAGGGCTCCTGGGAGGCTTTCTCTATCCCTCCCACCCCACCCCACAATCCAGGCTTTGAAGAACCTTTTCTAGATCCTTCAAGACTGATGGCCTTCTCTAGGCCCATTTTACAGATGGGTAAACTGAGACTCCAAGAAGCTTCTTTCTGGAATTCTCACAGCAAATCAGGACTGAAACCCAGGGTTCCCGGCTCTCTGTCTGCACCGTGTGGCAAGCAGCCCACATGCTGTTGGGGATATGCCACTAATTTGCTGTATGGCCTTGGAAAAGTGACTTCCCCTCTCTGGGCCCCACCTGTGAAGTCTTAACAGCTAAGATAATAATAGCAGTAACTCAGGCACATCTTCAGTGTCTGCCCGGGCTTTCCAGAGGGCGTAGCTAACGTCGCAGGTTGATGACACTGTGTCCCATTTTGTAGACGTTGGAACTGAGGCCTGAGGGATGAGGTCACTTGTCTGAGGTCCACAGCTTGTAAGTGGCGGAGCTAGGACTGGACCCGAGGTGTGGCTGATGGCAGAGCCCACCTAGCTTCTCCCTCTATCTCCCCATCCCCCACCCCCACCGCAGTCTCATCTTTCTGACTTTTCCCCTTTACAAGTGGGAACACTGAGGCCAGCAGGGCCCATGACGGTCTCTAAGGTCCCTCCAGGCTGAGATCTCTGGGGGAGGCAAGAGGGCTCTCAGGAGTCTGAGGATGGGCAACTGCAGGCTACCGTCCTCCTTCTATGAGGGTCCCCTGCCACCAGCCCACTGGCCAGAGTGGATGCAGGGGAGACTACGCGGTTGCGGAGCTCACAGGGATGCCGGCCCTCCAGACAGCCCACTGCGATTCCCCTGCAGGCGAGGTCCAGCCCAGAAGGGGAGGAAGCGGAAACGGGGTCCGGGGTGGGGCCGGGGGTGGAGGAGGCCTGGCTGGGCAGGAGATCAGAGCAGGATTGTGTCATGGAGGCCTGCGCCTGATAAGAGCTGAGCGGCCGCCCCAGGCAGAAGGAGGGGCTCCCTGGGGGCGAGTCATCCTTGGGACCCCATAGTCCCCCACTGCCAGCGAGCCCCACAGGCAGCTTGACCACTCCTGGCCTCCTGGCTCCTGTTTTAGGGAGGCTGTGGGGGCGTGGGGTCGCACGGGTGGAGATGGGTGTGGCTCCATCACACCCTATGTGGCCTCGGGCAGGTCATTCAACTCTCTGAGCCTTGGTTTCCATGTCTGTGAAACCTGAATTAAAATGCCTCCCTTGGAGACAGGGGTTAGGGCTGGAGATATTAGGTGGCTCTAGTAAGCACTTTGTAATGGTTTGCTTTTGGGGACGTGGGTGGGAGAGAGGCTCATGAAGGCCTCTGGGGCTTGCAGCATGCCAGCCACGTGCCCCAGAAAGGGCGGGAAGGAGTGTCCCAAGGGTGCAGGGTTGGTGGGAGACGGGCCTCAGACCCCGGTTGCCTGAAGGATGCAGGGGGACGCCTGGCCCTCTCCGCCCCGCTCCCCACAAGCTGCTCCTCTACCTTGTCGCATCCCTCCCTGATTTGAGGGAGCTCGTCCTTTCTTCTCTCCCCAGGGAAGAGGACAGTCCAACCTCAACTGGGCTTCATCCCCTCCATCATTCCCACCCATTGGGATGGGACCACTCTACTCTTTCCATCTTATCACCAGGCCTGAGGCTCACATCACCTCCTGCCATCTTCAAACATTTCCACAGGCCCTGCAGACGCTGAGGGACAGTTTGGGGAGAGGGCTTGGCAGCCTCCTTGACATCACCTCTGGGGTCGGGTCGGGGTGGCCCCAGTGAGCTTGACTCGGAGGAGGGGAGGCCAGGCCCCACCTTGGTGCTGGCCAGTTGCAGGCTGAGTGGGTCCACGGGGCTGCTTCCTGTTCTGTTTATTTCTTCTGAGTTCAGGAAATCATTGAGTGAAACATCCTCCCCCAGCCCCCGCCCCGCGATTATTTAATAGGAGCCGAGCTGTGGTCTCTCTCTTTTGGAAAATCCAGTGGGAGAAGGAAGCTGTCAGCTCAGCTCTGACATCAGCTTTGTCCCTTTGCCAAGAGTCAGGGTGGCCAGGGCGGGGGGGCCTGGGCGGGGTGCAGAGGAAACCAGCTGCTGGTGGCCCCCGTGACGTGAGGCTGCCACACGGTTCCCAGGGGCGGGGGCTGCAGGATGAGGAGCAGGGATTGTTGGAGACACACTCGGGGACACACGCGCACACACGCACAGGGTCAAGCCTCCCCACTTGTGCCCAGAGACCCCTCACCACGCACAGACTCACACAGACATGGGGTCAGACACACACTCACACAGGACCCACACACACCGTGACACACACATTCACACAATCACACACAGGGCTCACAAAGTCAGCCAGGGATGTGCACGCTCCAGCTCTCTCCCCACCACACACAGGCAAACAGACCAGCACAGACACACATGCGCACACACACAGGGTCAGACACAGCCAAACACAGCCGTGCAGACACACCAAGGCCCTCACCACACACACACACACACACATACGAATGCCCACTCAGGCCCAGACAGACAGACAGACAGACCCACAGGGAGTCCGGCGGGCGCTCCCAGACACAGGCTGGGCCTCTGGGCTGCAGGCTTCCCTGGAGGGGACCCTGGGGCCACTTCCTCCTCTGCTCCCTTCGGTGAGGATGAAGGGCTCCCGGGCAGAGTGAGGAAAGGCCTGTGACTATCCAGGGCCCCACCCGGGCAGGGCAGGGCAGGGCAGGGCGGGGAGCCCGGGATCTGAGGCTGCGGAAGGGAGTGGACAGTGAGAGGTTGGGCCCTGGGAGGGCCTTTGTCCCAGCAGGGGGTGATGCCAGGCCTCCGCCCCGCCCCCCCCACGAGCACCCGCCCTGCCCCGCCTGCGGCACCTCCTGCCCATTCCTGAGCTGGAAGGGATGGTGGCGGAGGTGGAAATCAGGAGCCCAGTGCTGCCAGCTGCTGAGTGACCTTGGGCAAGTCACTCCTCAGCCCCTCAGGGCTTGGCTTCCATCATCGATGCCAGTGGCTTACAAACGTTTTTGTCCACTACCCTCAGAAACACTGCACCTTGCAACCAGAGGATGATGCACACACTGACACATACAGACAGCGAAAAAAAAAGGGTTTCATGGAGCGGTGCTTGCCCTCACTCTGGGCGATGCTGGGTGATTTTGCTATTCCACTGCCTTTTTGAAAGTGCTGGCAGCAGCCCTCTAGAGTGAATCCATAACCCACTAGGAGGCAGAGACCCACGTAAGAAAATCTCACTTCTACACCTGCCTGCAATGGTCTCGGGCTAGTTCGAGATTCAGGGAGAGGCTGGGGGAGGTCAAGGGCCCACGGAGGCTAAAATGCCACATCTGCTAAGTGCTGCTGGATGATCAGGGAGGAGAGCAGCCCACTGTACGGAGGGAGACACCGAGAGCAAAGCCTAGAGTGGAACCGAGCCCCATGCAACAGCGTTGGCCTTGGAGCCAGGCCTCTGGCCCTGCCACCAGGAGGGCTCTGTGGGCTGCTGCTTGCATTTCCCTTGCAATTTCTATCAGAGTTGAAGAAAAAATGCAGTCACTCTGATTCACCTCCAGGGGGGTGATTCCTGACGCAGACCTGGTTGGGAAATGTCAGAGTGATGCTGGGGGCAGCTGGCGGGAGGCCAGGGTGGCTTCTGGCTCCAGGGGGTATATCTGGTCCCTGTCAGAGATTTGATGGCGTGAGGGTAAGAAGGGGCAGACTATAGGCTCAGAGCCTGGGCCTCAAGAGCCCCAAAGACAGCTGGCTCTGAGGTGGGAAGCTCTGCTTAGTCCCCTGAGGCCAAGGCTCTGAGAGGCTGCCTGTTCCCCCAGGACCCACGCCACCCTCTGTGTACTGAGAGGACACAAGGGCTCTCCCTGGCCTAACTCTCAGACCACGGTGACGCACTGACCCCTGGATCCAGGCCCGACCCAAGCCCCCGACTGAGGCTGGGGTTCCAGTCCTGCCCGTGACCACCCAGAGCCCTGATTAGAATGGCCGTCGCATGTTGGGCACTTTATCTGTTTCCCCCTTAACATCCCCACGACAGCATCATGAGGCCGGCACTATAGCATCCGCACTTTCAGAGAGGACGTCGAGGCTCAGAGAGAGGAAGCCAGTTGCCTCAGGTCACACAGCTGGGAAGTAGTGTGGACAGGATTCGAACCGGGTTCACCTCTAAGCCACACCCTTATCCACGGGCACCACCACGAGCTGAGCCCCAGAAGACCCAAAGTTAACTTGCAAAGCTGAGCCACGGGCCACAGAAAAGTCCACGAGAGCACGTGGATGGCTCCGTGGTGCTGCGGGGTGGAGGGGGGTCCACAGGTGTGGCTACACCCTCATTTCTCAAGTGCTGAATAATGAGGTGCTTTTGCCTTTTTGGACAGGCCACCCAACTGCCAGGGCTGTGCCAGGAATTCCTGAGCTTCTCCCATCTCCTCTGGCTGCCTCTCACCAGCCCTGCTAGGCCACACCCTCTGGCCCCCAACTTCCTCCCCATCTGATTCCCCGGTGCTTGTTTCCCAGGTGGGAACATCAAGGCAAGCGGCTGGGCGGGTGCTGATGGCTAAGAGCAGCTGCTGGTTGGGTTTTCAGAGAACTGAGATCTTAGGTGGGCACAAGGGAAGGCGATGGTAAACAAAGGAGGGAGGCTGGGCTGGGCAGTGGGGGTTGCCCAGAGCACTCAATTTCTGGGTCACTGGTCTTGGGGAATTCCCCAATGCCCAGAGAGCTGCTTACCTGGTGAGTAACTGCTGCTGGCTGCCCACACAGGATGCCTGACTGTGAGGGGACCTCCCTGCCCACCCCTGCCAATGGCCACTGCCACGCTGCCCTCTCCCCTGAGTGCCCTGGGGGCCCGGGAAAGAGACAGACAGAGAGGCAGGGGGCTGGCCCCCGCCCCCGCCCCCCCCCACCGTGGGGCTCTGCAGGGGGCGGCTGGTGATTCAAGCCCCTTTGAGCTAAGCTGTGTCTCCTTCCTTCTCAGAAGGGGCCTGGGGGTGAATCAGCTCCTGGGGGCGGCGAGGCCGGGTCACCCGCTGTCCTCAGCTCAGGCCTGGGGTGGGGGTGGTCAGGGGCCAGGATGGGACAGAGGGAGAATGGGAACACTGCCATGCCAGCTCCCCACACGACCTGTCGGATCTTTCTGGGGCACCCCTGAAGCTGGATGATGTAAGGGTGTCCTGCCTCCATTATCCATCAAGAGAGGGTGGACGGGTTCCTTTTCTGTCCAGCTTTCCCCCTCAGCCCTGGAGTGAGCCCAAGTCTCTTCGTCTATAAAATGGGGACAAGACCCCTACTTCACAGGGCGGTGGTAAGGATGAACGCCGACGTGTAGAGGGCTTGCTGGGTGCCCAGAACTGCGCTGAGCTCTGAGCCCTCACAGCAAACCCACAGCGTAGGTGACATTCTTCCCATTTTACAGATGAGGAAACTGAGGCCAGGAGGTGCTCACTTCCTCCAAGTCACCCAGCTTATAGCTGGCAGAGCCAAACCTCCAACCTGGCTCTGACTGAGGCCAAAGTCCACGCTGCAAACCACCAGCCTCCACACCTCCTCTCCACAAGAGATTTGGCACAGGCAGCTTCTGGAAATTCTAAAATGCTTTTAGAAAGTACTTAACATCTACTCTGGTGTAACCCTGAGCCAGGTGCTGTCAAGAGTGCAAATGAGTATCAGATCCCATCCAAGCCCTCAAAGAGTGAGGAGTAAGACTCGTCCCCACCTGAAAGGAGAGTGGGCAGGACTAGGCAGACTCAGCCAGTCAGGGCTGTGGGAGGCAGGGAGGTCATCCTGGAAGAAGTGGCCAGAGTGCCCCTCACCATCCTTCCCCACCCCCGTGGCGTGAGGTGCTGTTGGCATCGCTGTGGCCTGCAAGCCAGAGGCCTGGGTTCCAGACCCCGCTCTAGTGTTAACTTTCTGTGTGGCCCTGGGCAAGTGCTTTTACCTCTCTGAGCCTCAGTTTCCGCATCCGAGAAATAAAACATCTGTGACATTCGAAGAGGGGCTTGTGGATGGCGGGGGAGAATCAGAAGAAGGGGGCTGGGTGGCTGCACACACCAAGGAGCCCTGAGGGGCCCTGGGAAGGTCCCAGGCCAGCACACGGGCTTGCTTCCTAGATGGCAGAGCCACCTGGAGACAGCACCCCCAGGCCCTGGCCTGGGAGCCCCT
This sequence comes from Diceros bicornis minor, assembly GCF_020826845.1. NCBI lineage: Eukaryota > Metazoa > Chordata > Mammalia > Perissodactyla > Rhinocerotidae > Diceros > Diceros bicornis. The sequence goes on along the minus strand of NC_080774.1, from coordinate 23,765,932 downwards.
GGCCAGGCTGAGGGGGCTCCTTGTGGGCCTCGACTGTCCCCCTCACCCTGAGGCCGGTCAAGTCCCCAGCAGGCCAGTGTGCAGGAGCAGGACAGGCTGGGGATGAAGTCACCACTGAAAGGGGCCGGGCTGGGGCTGCCACTCCAGGGTGGGGCCTGGGGTCACAACCCCGGGGAACAGGCAGCCAAGAAGGGAGGATGCCTTCCGTGAGGAAGCTGGGGAAAACACACACACACAGCGTAGAGAGGGAGGGAAGAAAACAAACTCCAGGAGACCAAAGCCGGCCTGGAGTGCGGCCTGGGCAGTCGATTCTCGGGGACCGAGGCCACGTTGCAGGCGGCTCACGGCCAGCAGCTCCGAGACCCTGCCCGGCCTTCCCCCCAGAGGCCCAGCGCAGGTGGTGCCTGGACATGGACAGGAGAGGGAGGCTGGGCCTGGGGTGCCGAGGGGCCCAGAGCACTTGGGGAGCACGGACCAAGTCAGGTACCGTGAGAGGGGAAACTGAGGCACGGGAGGGGGCCAGTCAGGGCGGAGTTACGTGTCTTCTAGACTCTGCCCCACTTCCGGTTTCCTGTGGGGTGGGGCTGAGATTACACGGCGACTGGGGGTGGTTTATAGGGCTGCTGTAGGGTCTGGGGAGCCAGAGGGCAGCACAAGGCCCTGGAAGCCCATTTGTAAGGATGCAGGGGAGAGATGGGGGCAGGAGGGCAGTGGGACAGGGTGGTGGCCCCCAGGAGAATCAGGGCACTGAGTGGGAGACTTGGGGATGGGGGACAAGGGGATTGATAGATGGGCCACAGTGGGGCCCTGGTCGAATGGATCTGGGGTCCACATCAGAAGATGTGCGGGTGGGAGTGGAGGCTGATCCAGAGTTCAGTGCTCCGGGTGGTCAGGCCCTTGTGCAGGAGAGGCTGGGGGCGGGGGATTGTGAGAAGAGGGAGGTGAGCTGGGATGTCCTGGAGTGTGAGGTCGCCTGAGCCAGCCTGGGGTGGGTGGACCCCCAAGCAGGTGTAAGAGATGGGCAAGTGCCAGGTGGGGCCTTCCATGGCCCTCCAAGGAAGAGACAAGCTGTGGGAGGGCAGGGAGGAGGAAGGAGAGCCCGTCTGGGCTGTTCCAGCCTCCTTCCTGCTGGGAAGTGCCAGCTGGGATGGGCAGTTTTATCACCCCACATCCCAGGCCCTGCTGGGAGAGCATGGGGGAAGCCAGGCTGGATAGGGCAGGGTGTGTGGGGGGGGGGAGGGGGACAGAGCAGGCGTGAGGGCTCCTTCTGGCAAGGTGACAGAGGAACACGTGGCTGGGCAGGTCAGGAATGTGGCAAGATGAGGGAGCTGGGGGCATGGAGGATGGGTGAGGGGGTGGGCAGGGCATTAGGGGTCAGGGAAAGGCTGCAGGGGCTCCCTGGCAGTGAAAAACCAACTCTCTGACCTTGTTTTCTGGTGAAGGTCAGGCATGAGGGCTGCAGGGGGTCCTCCTCACCAGGGAGGGGAGGGGAATGAGACATCTCCCTGGACAGGGGGTGCCCCTGGCAACTTGTGGGATAGCATGGCCCCAGATATCCAGCCCTCTTCCATCTCATTTTTTTAAATGCTTATTACTGGGGAGGAGTCCCTACGCTCATTTTGCCCTAGTCCCCACCATTCCTTCCTGCCCCTCCTCACTCCTTTATGAATCCACCTGGCCACAAGAGACATCAGAATTTGTGACCTGCCTTAGAGACTCTAGAAGTATCTTTTTCCCATCATTTCCTGAGCCTGAGCCCCAAGGGGCTTCCAAGGCAGGTCTGGGAGGGGCAAGCTATTTCTGTTCTCCCCAGCCATCCCTCAGCATCCTGAGGAGGCAAGCTGGGTCTAATTTGCTAAATCTCTCTAGGTCTCTGCTTCAGGTGTCCCTCCAGAGTGGAGATGCTGGACCACCCACCCCTGAAGGGGGAGGTGGGGTTGCAAAGAGTTTAGGTAAACCCCAGCACACAACACCTTCCCAGAAGCTCCTCCCCAAGCTGTCCCCAAAGAACCCAGTCACATCAACACTCCCATCCTCCATCTTCCCAGCCCCCTCCCCAGCCTCACAGGTACCCGTGGTCAGCAAGGCAGGTTTTCTGATGGTTGTCAGGAGGGCTGACCCTGTGGGACCCTGGGCAACCGTTCCTTTGGAGCCCCACTTTGCCCAGTGGCAATGGGCAGTTGGAGGCCACCTCTGAGGTGGCTTCCAGCGCCCACGTTCAGTTCCGCTTTATTACTGTCTAAAGTCCGCACGGAGCCCCAGCCCCTCTTCCTGGAGCCTCCTTCTCAGCCAAGCCCCAGCCTGCCTCCTCCCCACAGCCCCCCAACCCCCGCCCCCATCAGAGGGCCACAGGTGCCAGCCTCCATCTGCTTGCCTAGTCTCAAGCCACTTCCCCAAACCCAGGTGAGTCAGGGCTGTCTGGGGTGCTCACTGCCCGGGGACCCCGATGACTCGGCCTGGGGACCCTCCTCCCTCTCCCCATCTTCAAACAACTCCCTGGGCAAGCCACTCAGGAAAACCACAGGGTGTTTTGTAGAAGAGTTCATTATAATTTTATCAATCAAATTCTTAGAAGAGGGAAAAAGTCTGCTCTCCCCACCCTCCCCCCTAACCGGCCCCCCCCTTCACTCTCACTTTCTTCCATTCATAATTTCCTATGATGCACCTCAAACAACTTCCTGGACGGGGATCCCTGCTAAATATAGCTGTTTCTCTCTCTGTCTTACAACACAGGCTCCAGTATATAAATCAGGCAAATTCCCCATTTGAGCATGAACCTCTGAAAACTGCCGGCATCTAAGGTCTCCTCCAAGGCCCTCTGGAGTCCAGCCCATAATGAAGGTCTTGGCGGCAGGTAAATCCACCCGCCCCGCGCCGACTTCCGCGCCCCGCTGCGGGTGCAGCGGCAACTTGGGGCACTTGGCGATCGCGAGCGGGACACCCACCCGCCGCAGACACACGGACGCTTGGGACGCCCGCGCAGCCGGCCGGGCCGCTGGAGGCGCTGGGTGGCGGCCGGGAGCGAGCGCCGGCACATGGTCCCGGCAGCGCGCGCCCAGCCCGCCCGGGGGCCAGCAGGTTGGCCGGCGAGGGAGGGGGCCGCCACAGCCTTCCTCCTGCTCCTGCTCCTCCTCCTAGCTCCTGCCACTCTCCCGTGCTGCCCTTCCTGCTCTGCTTTCTCCCGGATTCACCCTCCCTCTTTCTTTCTTTCTTTCTGTCTTTCCGCTTTCTCTTTTCCTACCGCGTCCCGGGCTGCTCTCTGGGAGGGGCGCCGGCCGCCGAGCAGCTTGCAAACTCCGGCCCGGGACGGGAGCAGGTGTCGCCTCCATCTGCTAGTGTCTGGAAAGCTGTGGTCTGTGCTAGGTGAGACGGGGGTGCGGGGCCCCCCCAGCCGTCCCGGGGACTCAGCACTGCCTGGGGAGGCTAGGAGGAACGGGGGACCCAGGAGAAGTGAACTTGACGCTGCCACTGCTCCAGCAGGAGGGATCCGAGCGGGAGGCTCTTGCGCCCCACCTCCCCACAACCTCACAGGTTCTCAGCCTCACTGGTCCTCTGACCCCGGCCCCTGCTGCTGGGCCACCTGGAAAGGCCCTTCTGAGGGGACCTGAGGGTGGAGAGGGGAAGCAGGCGCCCTAGGGGGAGGGGTGATCCGGGACAGGCCAGGACAGCTCCCAGCTCTCCTGTCACCTTTCACTTTCCTTCCTCCCCCACCTACCTGACTGCCTGCGACCTTTTCCCTTTTCTCTTTCCTGGTTGCACCATTCCCTCCCAGAGGCTCTGGGGGCCGGTGGGACCACAGGATTCTTCTTGTCCTAGCCAGGACCTGGGGCAAGGAGCAGAAGACAAGAGGGGGAGGGCATGGAGGTGAGGAGCTGGACAGAGCTGGGGGACAGGAAGTTTTGAATGACGATTTGGGGACCGAGGGGAGAAGAACTGCAGAATTTGGGGCAGAGTTAAGAGTCCTAGTTGGGGCCTGGCCACACTTGGAGAAGGAGAGCCACAGAAGACAGGGGAGAGGGTGGCAGAATTAGGGGGCAAATGGCCTAGGGAGCCAGGATCAAGTGACAGGTTTGGGAGGGAGAAGAGGGTCAGCAGAGGGGCCCCGTCCCTCCCTCCCCCTGTGGTCCCCATGGGAACCCGATTTGGGAGATTTGGGCTGCAGCGGGTCAGTAGGCATGAAGCAATGTTTAGGAATCTGGACCATCCTGGGAGGTGGGAAGATAGGGGCCTCTCTTTTCCCTGAGACCCCCTGGCCCTGGGGAGTGATGTCTTCCAACCAGAGCGCGAGGAGGCCTTGGGGGCTTTTTCCTTCCTGAGGGAAAGGGCTGGAGGGTTGGTGTCACCCTGGACCCAGCTTCCAGCTGGTGGGAACAGCACATGTCCTGCCCCTCTGCTGCTTCTCGGGAGAGAACAGGGAGCTATAAGAAGGTGGAGAGAAGCAGAGATCTGAAGAGAGGGAGACAGAGAGAGACACACGCGGTGACATCGTGAAAACTAGAACCGCCCAGGGGAAGACAGAGCTGGAGGTGGAGCCGAGGCACTGGTGTCCCTGCAGAGACGAGGCGCATCCTCTCCCGTGAGCCCCCTTGCCTGCCCCCATAACTCCGTACTCATGGCGTCTTCCCGCCTGTTCCTAGGAGTCGTGCCCCTGCTGCTGGTTCTGCACTGGAAACACGGGGCAGGGAGCCCCCTTCCCATCACTCCTGACAACGCGACCTGTGCCACACGCCACCCATGTCAGAGCAACGTCATGGACCAGATCAGGAACCAACTGGTGCAGCTCAACAGCAGTGCCAACGCCCTCTTCGTTCTCTATGTAAGTCCCCCCCAGGGCACCGAGGAAGGAGGAGGGCGGAGGGGGGTTTGCTGCACTGACCTGGGCCGGTGGGACTGGTCAGGGAAGGGACCTTTTGGAGCTGGGGGGAGAGAATGGGAGGGGGCTTGGGTTCAACCACACCAGACTCCCACAGCTTCCTCCCCATCCCCTGCCCAGGCTCAGAGACCAGACGCCACTTTCGTAGCATGCCCAGTTAGGTAGGGGCAGAGCTGGGGGTAGAAGAGGAGGCTGGCACTTTTAGTCTTGGGATTGCACTGCCACGTGGAGCGAGGGGCCAAAGAGAGACAAAGGAGAGAGACACAGTGAGGTGGACGGGAAGGTGCCATTGGGAGAGACAGTGGGCTGTGGGTATCTGGGGGTGCAGAGCCGCCCAGGAAGAGGGTGACTGTGGTGAGTGAAAGGGCAAGTGTGTGCGGTGCACCGCTGGAGGTGAGACATGACATTTTCCTTTCTGTTCCCATGTGGTCCTGATGATAATGGTGATGATAACCCCTTGCGTAGGCCTTGATTCTTTACCAAGTGCGTTCACATCCATGATTACTACTGGCTCTCATGACAATCCTGAGATGCCTTTAGGGCAAGTAGTTGGGGCCTCACAGCATAGATGGGAAACTGAGGCCCAAGAGTTTGCCCAGAGGCTTGGTGGCAGGGCTGGAACACCCATCCCTGGCTCTCACGTCACCTCCCTTCCTCCCCTCTGCCCCTCAGTACACAGCCCAAGGGGAGCCGTTCCCCAGCAACCTGGACAAGCTGTGCCGCCCCGATGTGACAGACTTCCCGCCCTTCCACGCCAATGGCACAGAGAAGGCCCGGCTGGTGGAGCTGTACCGCATCGTCGCGTACCTTGGTGCCTCCCTGGGCAACATCACACGGGACCAGAAGGTCCTCAACCCCAACGCCCGCAGCCTCCATTGCAAGCTGAACTCCACCTCAGACACCATGCGGGGCCTCCTGAGCAACGTGCTCTGCCACCTGTGCAGCAAGTACCACGTGGCCAACGTGGACGTGGCCTACGGCCCTGACACCTCGAACAAGGACGCCTTCCAGAAGAAGAAGCTGGGCTGTCAGCTCCTGGGGAAGTATAAGCAGGTCATCAAGGTGGTGGCCCAGGCCTTCTAGACGGAGGTCTTGAAGCATGCAGTGACCTGAGATCTTAGACTCAGGTGGCTCTCAAACTGCGGCCGGGGCCCAGAGCATCGCCAAACCCCAGCGGGGGCTGCTGGCAGACCTCGAGGGGTTCCTGGCCAGTCCGCTCCCCTTTGGGGTGGGCTGCCATGATTCTGAGCAGAGTCAAATCTCCCATAGGCAGGGGCTCTATACAGCGCCTAGAAGAAGGCGCCCCTTCCTCTGGGAGACTGCAGCCTGGCACCAGGCTGTCAGGCTGTCGAGGGGAGTGTGGGCTGGACTTCTGCCCCCACTTGTCCCCTCGGCCAGGGTCTTTGTGAGCAAACCGCACAAGTTGTCTCCAGCGACCCTGACCACAGGGCAAGACAGCAGGGGTTGGGGGAAATTTCCCCCTGTAGAATGACCACCATCAGTGCCTTTGCTGCCCCTCAGGTAGACTTCGGAAGGTTTGGTTGGGATTCAGGCAGGCCAGAGGGGCTGGGATGCCACAGGACTCCTTAGCCCCTACCAGTATGGTGATTGCAAGTTCGAGAAGGGAGCTCTGGTTTGAGATGCTGCCTTCTTTTGAGCATGACTGGAGAGCTCAGGCCTAGGAACTGTCAGGTGGAAGGTTCCAGAAGGAGGTCACTGGCATCCAGGCTCTTGGGGAGGGAAAGAGGCCACTTTCAGGCCTGAGAAGGAAAGCACTGGAAGGAAGAAAGGCCTTGAAAGCCTTGGCAGGCTCTCCTCCCTCTTCCCTGCAGTCTTTCCTGCAGCCTGGGATGGCCAGGGTCTGGTGCCCAGACCTGGAAGTGGGGTTTGTGGAGGTGGGCAGGTTGCAAAGTCAGACGAGGAGGTTCTGAGAGCACCCAGAGTCTTCCTTCTGGGCAAGAGTCTGGAAGGGAGGGGGCAGACAAGGTAGATCAGAGTGGAAGCTCACATCTGAGGCCCACGGAGGCCCTGTGAGGTCACACAAAGGTACTTGAGGGGGACCAGAGGCCATCTCTGGTCCCTAGAGTGAGAGGACAGCAGAACTTGAGGTCAGGGTCTCAGACAAGCCTGAGATCCAAGAGTGCTGTGTGTCTGACCCAGCATGAATGTCTATTTATTATGATGTCCTATTTATATTAACTTATTGGTGCTGTAAATGGCAAAGTTAACTCCCCTTTCCCTGATCCCTACCCAACAGAAATAATATGATGGCTCTCTCCGTTGGAGCCAGGGCCAGGCCTTAGCAGGGCCTGGTCTGGAAGTCAAAGATGTTACAACTGGGATAAACCTTACAGGTGAAGCTGAGAGAAGGGTCAGGATCTGAGAGAGCTGGTCAGCCTGGATGGGGGCAGGGGGCCCCGCTCCATCCCCCCGCCCCAAATGTGTCTCTGTTTTGCGGGTATGGGATCCTGGCTGCAGAGCATGCCAGGCAGGTTTGTGGAGTGGCCAGGGCCTTTTTTCCCAGGGCCGCCATGTTGCTTGGCTCCAGGGGGCTCATTCCACACTGTGTTCTCTGGCCCCCCTGGAATTGAGCTGCAAGGGGCAACATTCGTGGTGGAAATGGTGCCCCAGGACAGGGGGCAAGGCAGTCCTGGTGGCCCAGCCTGCCTGTCTCCTTGTCTCCACGCTGTGTCTAGACTAGCGGCGGAGGGGCCCTGAAACAGTCCTGCCCCAGCACCCAGCGTGCTCACACACGGGAGGAAGCTCCTTCTCGGGTGGCCCGAGAACACCCACAGAGGGGCCTGGCTGGCCCTCAGGAAGCTGGGGCAGTGCAGGGAGGAGCCCCCTGCTCTGGAGGGAGGACCACGAGGCCCTGGGACACAGACCAGGAAGCTGTGGTCCCTCCTGCCCCACCTCCCCCCACGCCCCCACCCATGTCTGGGCTCCCAGGCAGGGAATCCGATCCTTTCCTTTGTGCCGGGGCCAGGCTAGTGGAGAAACGCCCTCCAGTCTGGGAGCAGGGGAGGAGGGCGCAGGGCTGGGGCAGCTGCTAAGAGCAGCGTTCTGGCTTCTTCTCAAATCCTGTGCAGGCGGCAGTCCGAGCAGTTCAGCCAACGCGATTATGGTACATTGCTGTCACTTCGCACCTCGCTCTGTCTTCTCTAAGCACTTTACCCACGCCCGCTGATGGCAGGTGGGCAGGCAGCAGGCAGGACCCAGGCCTGGGGTGGGGGTGGGGGTGGGGGCTGGAGTTGGGAGTTGTCCCTCGCATTGGCGAGACTATTTTGTGGCAGGTGGTGGAGGAGACCACGAGGCTCACATGTTTTCTGACGCTGTCTTAATGTGGGTCACACTTACCCTGTCCGGGACCTCCGCCTGCTGCCCTGCCATCACTCTGCTTCTTTGGTGAGCGTGGTTCAGAAGGCTTGGGGCCGGCTGAGTATCCCATCATCTCATCACCCCGTGGACACGGACTCCCCATGCCAGTCCCACAGGGGAGCCTCTGAGGCTCGGGGACCAAGAGAATCTCCTCCCTTGGGCCCCACACAGCCCCCGGCTCCTCTGTGCTCTCGCTGCCCACGCCCACCCCTCCCTAGCCCGGCTCTGCCCCTCAGCACCCATCCTCAATGCTCTTTCTAGAACCAGTCTGGCAGATCGGCACCCACTTTGCACAGCATCCCTGAATGATGGAACCTCTGTGGAAAGAGCTTTGCAGGGCAGGAAGCTGTCCTCTTGCTCGCTTCTCATCTGCTGGTGTGGACCCACACCTGCATCCTGGGTCACCGGGAGAGGCCGTCAGCGGAAGAGGGGGTAGGGCAGTCATTTTGCAGTTTATCAAGAGAGGAGTTTTGGGGACCTTATTTATTTTGAAAATTTTTAAACAGGAAAGCACTGCTAGTTTATTTATCTCTCCTCCTTGTTGTCTTTCTCCTCCCCCTCTCCTTGATCCCTCCTTGGGGACCCTCCCACCCCAACAACAGAAGCAGTCCAGCTCTGCCCCGCTGGCTCTCCAGAACAGACACAGCACGTGGGGGGGGAGGCCAGAAGGGAAAGTTAATTTCCCTTGAGATGGTACAGATGGTCTTACTTTCCCATCCTCGCCAGCCCCCATCCCGATCCTGTACCTGGGCGTCTCTCCCGTCTACACTGCTAGCTCCCTGCCTCCTTCCCTGGTTCCCTCCTTCCTTTCTACTGGACAAGACTTGGCCTTGGGGACGAATTCCTCTTTGATGAATGTACCCTGTGGGAATGTTTCATACTGACAGATTATTTTTATTTATTCAATGTCATATTTAAAATATTTATTTTTTATATTGAAGGAATATCTTTTTTTTTTTTAAAGAAAAAAGAGAAATTAATAAAGAATCTGCTCTTGGCAAGCTCTCCAGAGTGTATTGATGTGGGGAGACGGGGCTGGAGGGGCTGGGACTGTCTCTGTCCTGGGCACCCCGCCGAGTGGGGCTCTGCTCGGCAAAGGGCAGTGGGGGCGAGAAGAGGGGGCGCTTCCACTGGGCAAGGGTGGGGCAGGGGTATGGGTGGGGCAGGTGGAACTTTGGCTCAGGCAGAGCAAGGTGGGTGGGGTTCCAGATCATGGGGTGCTGCCAGGAAAGGTGTGGGCTGCCCCAAAGTGGGGAACGTATTAGTTGATGTCTTAGTTCCTTCACTCCCAACTCCTCACTTCCCTCCCACTGTAGTCCCACGAGTCCCCAAGAGTCATCATCCCCATTTCACAGAAGGGGAAACTGAGGCTCAGAGAGGTGAAGCCACTTGCCCAGGGTCACACAGGCACAGTGTTTAGGGCCACCACTTTAGCTCTACATCTCATGTTCTTTCCCCTACGTGGAACTTCAGGGACCTAGAAGACAGCAGTTGCGGAGGCCTCTGTCCACGAGGAATGGTCCACTGACCATGCAAGGGGAGCTAAAGGGAACAGGCATGAGTGACTGTGCAGCAGTAAGTTTAAGGGTCCTGTCCAGAATCATGCAGGATGCTGGGGCCAGAACCAGGGCTTTTACATCGGGCTCTCCTGGGCCTTAGCAGCTCTCCTGCAGAGGACAGTGCCGTCCCTCCTCCTGCTCACACCTGGGGACCCCCTTCCACTGCAACCTTCTCCCCAGCCTCCTGGGCCCCCTTCCTTGGGGAACAAGCGGGGTCAGAACTGGATGGCCACAGACACAGGGGATCTGGAGCAGCCCCTAATGTCTCCCCTGTGCTTTGCTCTGGAGTTTGGGTCTGGGGCTCCCCCAGCCGAGATTCGTCTGGGAATCTGGGCAGTTTTTCTGAGAGTCACTTCCTTGCTTGTTCATGAATGTTTATAACTGTCAGGTCCTGTGTTGGGTTCCAAAGGTGAATAGGATACAGTCCACGCCTTCTGGAAGCTCACAGGCTCACAAGTGGGGACAATGAATAAGCAAATCCCAGAGGATGTGAGCGATGGAAGAGGCACACGGAAGGTGCGAGGCCAAGGTGGAGAGAGCGCTCACTGCTCCAGGCAGCAGCAGGGGCCTCGGCCGTGGTCCTCTCTGCTCTGTGCAATGAAGGGACTAGACCCACAACATCGGCAATGCTGGCCTCATCCGGGAGCTGAGCAGAAATGCAGAATCTTGCCCCCATCTGACCCCAGACTTGCTGAGTTGGAATCTGCCCTTTAACAGGATCCCAGGCGATCCATGTGCAAGTTACAGTCTGAGACAGGCCACCCCACACGCCTTCCATCTCTCACGCCTCCTGAGTCGATGAAGGCGCCAGGCGTAAATTAATCACCAAGGGCAGCCAGGCAGCCGCTTGAGAGGGAGAGGCCGGCTGGCCACCGGGAGCCCGACCCACGCTGGTTCGGACTCTTCCTCCCGAAGGCGGTCCGGCGTCTCATCCCCTCCTGGCTGGCTGAATCCCATGGCCAGGCCACACCCCATAGCATCCCCCACTCCTTCCCCCTCGCTCACGGGAGACAAGGTTGAAGCTTTTCAAAAGAAACGTTTACTAGGAAACTAGAGAAACAAAACAAATGCCAAAGCACAGAAATGAGGTTGGGTCCAGGGACGACAGGTCCTAACGGCTGTCCTGTAGGGCTGGCTGGGCGGCCCAGGCCCTTGTTCTTCCCTCGCCTCTCTGGGGGGGGGGGGGTGATCCGCCCCAAGGAGAGGGCAGGTGTTTTGTTCTCTGCCCTGCCCAGAGAGAACAAAGCACTGTTAATTGGTTACTGGGTCACTCTCCCAAAAAGAGGTGAAAACAATTCCTTGGTGGGAGGAAGGGAGGCCACCTGCTCTGCAGGGAGGGTTCTGCCCTTGAGGCCTGGGTCCTCTGGACCACGTGCAGCCCTGTGAGCTCAGCTCCCTTATCTGTGAAATTGTAGGAGCAATCGGTGATGAATGCTCTCCTATCTGCTTCACAAGGCTGCCAAAAGGAGCCCCCGAGCAGGGAGATGGAAATGCTGTGTGAATTGGGACCAGCCAGCCCATCCACAGGTGGAGATAGAGAAGGCAGAATGAATCTCAGACACTGGTGCCCTCTCTGCAGGGCAAAGGGGGGGTCCTTTCCCGCAGTGAATGCATAAGGGAGGAGCTGACAGCTCTGAGTCCAAGGCCGGGCGGCCAGGCTGATGGGGAAGGGAGCCGCCAGGGTGGACAAGCTTCCAGCTGATGCTGCTCTGACGGTGCCCTGAGCCCCAGGCCTAGAGGAGACCTGCACAGAGAGGCCTCCTGAGCTCAGCGATGTGGGGGAGCCAGGGGCAGCCTAGATACCCAGCTGAGCCTTCTCCCACCCCAGCTCTCAGCAGGTCAACAGGACAGGGAGGGGGACCTCCATCCCAAGAGGTTGACTGTCAACAGCAATCCCACTGGAGGCACAAGCCACGGGCTCTGCGATGGCCCTGCACTTCACAGTTTACAAAGTGTTTTCTCACCCATCGTTAGATCCTCCCAACTGTTCTGAGGGTGGGACTAGATTACTGTTTCCATTTTACAGATGAGGAAACTGAGGCGCCAGGAGGCTAAGGGACTATCCTGACATCCCTCAGCTTGTGAGACATGCTCTTCATGTTTGCTCGTCTTTGTGGTCGTCATCTGTCCACTTACCTGGTCAAGACAAGCAAGGGCCTCTGTGAGCCAGGCTTTATACCCAAGGAGCTCAAGGTTTAGTGTTAGAAGAAAGAGAATTTCCCAAGTCCTCTGCCCTAAATTCAGCTGATGCAGAAGAGGAATTCATTTATCATGCTAAACAGCCACATCTTCAGAAATAAAATTAATGTGATAATGGAACCATGATGTATTTATTTCCTTATATACTTCTTTGTTCTAAACAGCATGCAAAGCCGCTTACAACAGAAGGCACATAATAAAGGTACTGATAAAACAGATAAAGAGTATCAGCATCAGAGAATATATAAACAGAATGAGAAAACTGAGACTACAGAAAGAAAGAAAATAAATGTTTCATATCACGAAGGGTCACATAATTACCATGGCTGAGCTTCAAATTTGGCTCTGAGATTCCTGGCAGCTAAAGCAATAAGGGAAATGTGATCTGTTATGCAATTCTCATAGTCAGAAAGGATGAGGCTTTCTCAAGCCTCAGGGAAAGCAGAGCCTGTCCTGGGACTGGGTTGTGAAGGGGGTTTCTCCCTCGAGGCCCATGGCGGGTTGTGGGTGAGGCAATGGGCCCTACCTGCAGCAAGTGGATTCCTGGGGGTTGTTTCTGCAGTGGTCTTTGCAAAAGCTGATGCCCAGCATCCAATGCAGGGGATTCTACAAGGGCCAGGATGACACAGGGGCAAACTGGGGCTTTGGCCCGACCCGCAAGTGGACTTCAGAGTCCCAAGGGGGCAGCAGGGGCTGAATATGCCTCAGAAACTCCCCTTGTCCCAGGATTTTGAAAAACCTTTTTATTGATGCATAATATACAAAATGGGCAACAGATGACCTCCTTCCTCCTGGAGGATTCTGAGGGGCTGGAGTGACGGCGGGTGGTGCATGTGGGACGGGCGGGAAGGATGGCATCATGACGGAGGCAGGGATTCGGGGGTCAATGGCCTTACGTTTCTGTGTCTGTCTCACTCCAAGGCCACTTGGGTCCTCTGGGACCCAGCAGAAAGCCTTTTGCTGGCCACTGGCTTCAGCGTCCAGGACACTTCCCGCGCCCCCTCCTGCGGAAGCAGAGCCCAGCTTGAATCCATCCCTTTGACTGGGGGGAAGCACCGCCCTGCTTTGGCCTCACTTCAGGGGCCAAATATTTCAATTATGAGGACGTGGTCAAGTCCTGCCCACTCCAGCCTCAATGACGGGCGGCGAAGAGAGGGTGTCTCTGGGGGGAGAGGTGGGCGGGATGCAGAGGGAGCCGCAGACAGGAGAGGGGATGGGGGGCTGAGCGGGGGTTGGCGGAGCAGACAGGCCTTCTCTGCTGGCTGAGAGCAAAACCACGGGCCTGGAGGAAAATATGCGCGAGGCATTTTTGTAATTCCAAGAGGCTCGGTCCAGCTCTTGCCCAGACGGTCAATGAATCAAAGCTGGGAAAGGCTCTACCTGTCAGCAGGCTTTCTCTTGGCCCTGCTCACCAAGGCCCCACCCCTCTGGCCCCGGCAGGCCAGCTGGAACCCTCCCAGTTCCCCAGAAGGATGGTTCTTCGAAGAAGAGTGTGTCACCGGCAAAAGTCAAATGCAGGCACCCCACAGGCAGAACTCGTGGCATCTCCCTCTGCCTGTTCTTCTCTCCCTCTCTCCGAGAGGGGCGTGGCCTGCGTTGCCTGCTACAGTGGGTTGGATGGTGGCTCCCAAAAAGATATACCCATGTCCTGGTCCTTGGACCTGCGAAGGTGTCCGTATTTGGAAAAAGAATCTTTGCAGATGTAATTAAGTTAAGGATCTCTAGGTGAGATCATCCCAGATTATCTGAGTGAGCCCGAAATCCAAGGGCAAGTGTCCTTATAAGAGACACACAGAGCAAAGAGGAGAAGACCATGGGAAGGCAGAGGCAGAAGCTGGGGTGGTGCAGCTACAAGCCAAGGAACGCCTGGGGCCACCAGAAGCTGCAACAGGCAAGGAAAAATCCTCCCCTAGAGCCTTCGGAGAGAGCGCAGCCCTGCTGACGCCTTGATTTTGGACTTCTGGCCTCCAGAACCATGAGAGAATAAATGACTACTGTTTTAAGCCACTCACTTTGTGCTAATGTGTTACAGCAGCCCTAGGACACTAATACACCCATCCATTCCTCTCTAAGGGGCCCTGCATTTTTATTTGCAAATCATGTAGCTGGTCCTGCCCAACTTAACCTTCTCAGCTCACTCCTCACCCCAACTCCCCCTTCCTCTGGCAACGATGTGGCTTTGCGGTCTGTTAAATGTCACATCTTTTCACCTCTCCACATCTTCACTCTGGCTCTTCCCTTTGTCTAAAATGCCTTTCCTCTTTCACTATGTGAAAAAATTTTTTCTGGTCCTTCAAGGCCCAGCTCAAGCGCCACCTCTTCCAGGAAGTCTTCCTTGACTCCTTCAGTTTGACTCTTCTGAGTCCATTTTAGCTCCAATTACATGTTTGCACGGGGCTCTAGAATACACCAATCTCTTGCTATATGTGGTCATGTTTCACAGGGACAAGGAGACCTACCGTTTATTGAGCGCCTAGTCTGCACAGAGCATGTGAGAGGTACTTTCCACAGGTGTAGAAATAAGAGCTTCCACTTATTGAAGGCCCGTGCCAGGCACTTGACCCTGTCACCTTATGCAAAATGAGTAGAGCACAGACCAGCCGCGTCCACAGCCCTGGGAGCTAAGAAATGCAGAATCTCGGCCCCACCTCAGACAGGCCGAATTGGAGTCTGCGTTTCAGTGTGATCCTCAGGGGATTCTGTTCATTGGAGTCTGAGAAGGGCTGACCTACAGCACCTGGATAGCGCCAGGGCTCTGAATGTGCAAGTTCTCTCTGCCTCCCCCTATCTTGCCCACAAAGGCCATCCATTCTTGATTCATTTCTAGAACTTTCGAAAGCCCCCCAATGTGGTGACCCTCCTAAGGAAACCTCAGATCTCCTGGAGGCAGCAGAGCAGGTTTTGGGGTGTAAGGGGGCCTTTCCATCTTCCCCAAGCCTACCCCTGGCCCTAGCTGAGACCTCAGTACCCACCCCCCCCCTCAGTTCAGCCTGCAGCATCCTCTGGTTACCGTCCCTCCCCCCGTGACCCCCGGGAGGTCCTGCTTCCCAGCATCAGTGAACCCCCGAGGGAGGTGCTGGAGAAGGGGGAGCCGGGCATGAGGTCAGACCCACGTCAGCCCCTCTCACTTTCCTCGCCGTGGCTGGGAAGAGGCCGCTGAGTGGGTGCCAGCCGTGGGGGAGGTCTGTCCCCTGCTCCAGGGCCAGACCACAGGCAGCCACACTGGGCTGCAGCCAGGCGGGGGGAGGTGTTCTCAGCCCCCAAGCTCCTCTCCGTCTGGCCCTGGGGATCACTCCCCGACCCCAGATCCAGCAACCGCCAAGGGCTCTTCCAAGCAGGTGAGGTCATTCTCTCCACCAGACCGGCCTGATGCAAAGAAGTCAGCCACCCACATGGCAGGATTCCCGCACCCCCAAGTCCTCTGTCCAAACCTTTTCCCCCAACAGCAGCCGGGGCCCCCAATTCCCTCCACTTCATTCCCTCCGAGGGCCCTGAGGAGTTGGCTCCAAACACCTGTCGAGGAGTGCGGCCGGGTGGGCTGAGTGGAAACACAGGACAGATGCCCCGGCCACCCTCCCGAGTCCACGTGGTCCATGAGGACAGGCCGAGTGGGCCTTTGAACAAGCTCGGGGTGCTCTGGTGCACAGACAGGTTCGGGAACCTCTGGCTTCAGGCATCAGTGCTGCCTACAGAGCACAGGCTGCACCCACTGGGGTTCATTCTGTGCTCGCAGTGACTTTCATCACAGCTTGGCCAAGACAAACCCTTTCTTCTGCTTTTTAGGGTTTCCCAGTGGTACCATTCTGGATGCCCAGAATGCTTTTGCCGAAGGCCCGGGGAGGTTCGTGGGCCTCTGGAGGGTGGGTGAGTACAGGTTCCCCAGGGAGACCCCGGAGGAATCAGTAGTTCTCAGCTGGGGGTGATTTCGTCCCGACCCTCTCCTCCCTGCTCCCCGGAAGTTTGGCAAAATGTCTGAAGACCCTATTGGTTGTCACACACAACCGATGGGTGTGGTACTTACTGGCATCTGGTGGGTAAATGCTGGGGATGCTTGCTACAACGCAGAACCATCAGCCCAAATGGCGAGAGTGCCGAGGTTGAGAAGCCTCCGTCAAAATGAATCCATCCGTTAACCCATCTTCTCTCCGCATCCAACCTGCTCCCAGACAAGATCCAGCCCTGCCCCCAGGAATTGACTGGATCTGCGGCTTCAGGTTTTGTTTGTGTGTGTATGTGCGTGTGTGCAATGTGTACACACGCACACACACGCACACAGGAAGTAACCTGAGAGGTCAGCAACAATACAAGTTCATACACAGAAACGTTGGGCGGCCCCTGGAAAGCTCGGAGGACGGGGAGCCAGGAAGCCTCGGTCCTGGTTCCGGGCAGGCCTCCCCAGAATTACTGTGTGCCCTGGTTACACGCCACTTCCCCTCTCCGAGCCTCGGTTGTCGCATCACAAAACGAGATTGGCTTAAGAGAACACAGGCTTTTCGGCCAGGCTGCCCCGGGTTGGCTCCTGGCTCTGTCCCTGACCAGCTGTGGGGACCTGGGCTCCCTACTTTCCTTCTCTGGGTCCCCATTTCCTCGTGTGTAAAGTGGGGACCCCGCGTCTAACCTCACCGGGCTGCTGGGAAGATAAATGGAAACAATAAATGGGAGGCGCCCAGCGCGGTGCCACCATGTGGCAGGCATTCCGTGACGGTTCTCCTCCCTGTCACTTCCGAGGTTCACGCCAACCCAGAATCTACGCTGGGGTCAGCACAGTAAGGCCCACCAGCCTAGGGTTGCAGATAAAATACAGGACACTGAAATTCACGTTTAACTGGGTGTCCTGTATTTGTATTTGCTAAATCTGGCCTGTTGCTTGCTTTTGTATGTAAAGCTTTATTGGGACACAGCCATGTCCATTCATTTACACATTGTCTCTGGCTGCTTTTCATGCGACAATAGAGTCAAGTATCTGCAAAGCCTAAAACAGTTAGTGTCTGACCCTTTACAGAAAAAGTTGGCTGAGCCCTGGTCTATCTCAGGAAGTAATTGCCTCAGGGGCGGGGGGCGTGTCTAGATCCCACAGAGTCACTGCCCCCGCTTTTGGGCAGTGGATAGAGGAGCAATGTGCAGAGGAAGGTGGCACTCTCGATTACCCTGGGGACACAGCCTGGAAGATATTAGAGAGAGCCCTGGCCTGGGGAGACGAGGGCCTGAGTACTAGACCCGGCCCTTCGCTGACTTTCTAGTGACCTTGGCAAAGTCCTTTTCCCCTCTGAGCCCAGTCCTTAATTCCTTCATTTGTTCAACAAATATTTATTAAATGCCTGCTATGTGCTAGATGCCGCTGGACGCGGGTCCCTGTTCTCACGCGGCTTCAATCCAAGCTGGGTGAGAGAGGATGAACGAGCCCACAAATACGTAAGCTGGTGTCAGCAGGGAGGAAACGCCCCAGAGGAAGTAACGAGGATGCTGTGGCAGAGCTGGGTGGCCGGGGAAGTGACATTTTCCTGGAGATCTGATAGAGGAGGAGGAGCCTCGGTTTCCCCATCCGCTACCTCCTCAGGGCTGCCCAGGCTGCTTAGGGCAGGAACGGGTCAGCTGTGGCCAAAAAGCCACATTTCTCCTAAACCCCTTTGCATAAGACCCCTAAGAGAGGCGACGTGTGTCTCGTCCCCTAGTCTGGAGAGGAGGGGCCCGCAGGGCTGCCACCTGGTGGGGGTGAGGGTGGGGGTATGGGGAGGAAGAGATTCGGGGGAGGAAGGCCCCAAACTTGACTATGGCCAGCAGCTACCTCCCTTCCTGTTTCCCTGCACCTGCTCTCAGGAGTATCCTGTCCGGAGCCCACAGCTGGCCTATCTGGCCTGACCCCAGCAGCCAGGCCAGAGGACCAGGAGGGCCGTGCTGGATGGGCTTCCTGCAGAGCGCAGCTCAGATCACCCCCCGGGCCGACCACAGCCCTGGGCAAAATGGGCCAGAGGCTCGCTCCCAGATGCCTGACCCGGACATCCTGGGCGGTGAGGAACATGGCCCAGGCCTGCCTGGATGGGAGCGGTGTGGGGTTGAGGGCGGCGGTGTGACCGCAGTCCAGTCTAGTTTACAGCCACACCCCTGCTCCCCCCACCCCCAGGGCCCCCAACAACATCGCTTTATGCCCCACGTTCCCTCTTCCGCAGAGAACCTCCCAGTTCTGAGTTCTTTCATCTGGACCCGTTTTCTGGACTAATCGGCTAGACAAATTGCCAATGATGATGGCACGATGCCATGTCAGGGGTGCTGGTGGCTCCATGGAGACACCACCAGGTCACACGTTTACATTTTATTGGGGCCTTCAGTGCCCTGAGGCAAACGAGTGACTAATGGTGGAATTTTAGGCACATGGTGTGTCGGTGGCAGGTAAGGCCCCTTGGATTACAGTGTACATAAAAAAATAGTCCCTTCAGGTGAACAGGGCTATAAAGTTTACTAACGTTAAACTCATCTCAGAGGCATTCACAGACATTGACTCGTGTATTCATTCAGTGCCTGGCCCTCTACCGGGCTCTAGAACCCCAGGGTAGAAACACAAGCTCCTTATACAGAGAGGTCACGTGTCGCTGTAATACAGAAGACAACCCCTGAAAAGGAGCAAGGAGGGCATGGAAGCTCAGGGAAGTGGTGGGAGTCCCTGCAGGATTGACTCGACCCAAGCCTTCTGACTCCTGGTCCCGTGCTCCTTCCTTTGTACCAGTGTAGCCCAAAGTGGGTTCCACTGCTCTCCTTTCTCAAGGGAAGCTCATTGGTGTTCAGAGAATAAAAGGATTTTGCATCAAAAAAGTTTGGGAAACACTGGTTTAAACAAAATTAAAAAGATGTCTTCATTGGGGGACTTCTCAGAGCCTTTAGGACAGTCAAGTGGGGGTGGAGCATGCACTGTGTCCAGGGATCTTCCAGGACCACATTCCGTGGACACGGTCCGGGAAACGTTGATCTGCCCACATCTTTTAATGTCCCATTGGGCATCTTTCTCAGAGGCTTACCCCACACGAAAGCTGGTGCAGGGCTGAACTCTGTCTGCAGACCTTTCTCACTGCAGATTGGAGCATGACCTGGGCTTCTGGAGCAGAAGGGGAGAGGGAGGGGGGGCAGCTGGGTATAGGTCCTCCTGCCCTAAACCTCGGCTTCATCTCACACCTGCCAAGCCAGGGACAGGAGCTGAACTCCAGGTGCAGGCACACGGCCCCCTCAGGAGATGCCCCATCCACTCCCAGCCACATGAGGCCTGGCCCAGGGCCTGAGTCAAGCTGGGCCCCTGGTAATTTCTCTAAATCACAAATCGACCAATGTAGCTCCTGCTTGAAACCCTCGGTGGCTCCCCAGGACCCTCAGGATCAAGTCCAAAGCCTCAGCCTGTACTCTGCCCGCCCCTCAGCCTCATTCCCTATTGCGTCCTGCTTTATGCTCCACCAAAACCAACCTGCTTGCGGTCCCCAGGATCGCCACGCTCATTCCTGCTTCCCTGCTTCTGTGCATCCGGTCCCCATGCCTAGAACACCCTTCCCATTCTTTTTCCTCTGGATGATTTCATTCATCCTTAGGGAGCCTCCTAACGTGGGCCTGTTCTCCTGTAAGAATTCTCCCCGCACCCCCAGCTGGTGTCTCCCTCACACTCCAGGAAATGATCTTGTATGTGTCTATCACCCCAGCTCATCCCAAGACCCCTGTTCTATTCCCTCAAAGCCTCAGAGCCGCCCGGAGGCCCATTCCATGGCCGGCACTCACAAATGTATCAGGAGACACTTGGGGTCCCAGGTTAGAGTGTGGGGCCCACAGACTAGCTGTGTGGCCTTGGGCAAGTTCCTAGACCTCTCTGTGCCTCTCTCCTCTTCTCTAGAATGGGGCCACTCTGAGTTGATGGGTGCACAACATAGAACAATGTCTGGCCTGTGCTAAGCGATATGTGTGTTATGCTATGATGACAATGGTGGCATCAGTACCAAAGTCCTGTGCCAGCTCTGTCACTGACTGGCAAGCTGTGGGCAAGCGTCTTTTCCTGGCTGAACCTCAATGTCCCCAACCTCAAAACGAGGCTGTGGAATGGTTGACCCCTGTAGTGGGTTGAATGGTGGCCCCCCCACAAATATATGCACATTCCAGAACATATCAATGTGACCTCATCTGGAAGAAGGGTCTTTGTAGATGTAATTAAGTCAAGTCTAGATGAGGTCATCCCTGATTATCCAAGTGGGTCCTAAATCCAATGCCAAGTGTCCTTATAAGAGAAAGGCAGAGAGAGATCTGAGACACACAGAGGAGAAGGCCACGTGAAGACAGAGGCGGAGACTGGAGTGACACAGCCATAAGCTAAGGATTGCCTGGAGCTGCCTTCTGGAAGCCACCTGGAAGAGGCACGGAAGGATTCTCCCCTGGAGTCTTCAGAGGGAGTGTGGCCCTGCCAACACCTTCATTTCAGACTTCTGGCCTCCAGAAATGTGAGCAAATAAATGTCTATTGTTTTAAGTCACCCAGTTTGTGGTAATTTGTTATGACAGCCACAGGAAACTAGTACAATCCCTAAAGGGCTCTCCTAGCTCCAATGAGAACTGACTCAGAGATTCTCCCAATTATAAGACATGTTCCCCATGGGCAGCCCCAGGGTCCCTGAAGAATGAGAATCTGACTCTAGAAGGAGTACCCTTATTCTTTCTCTGAGATATTGATCCTAGGACATCTACTCTTCCTCCATCATCATCACTTAATGACCCACCAAAGTGGTTAGAGCTGGAGGAATCCTTCAAGATCCTCCCTCATGCCTCTGCGCCTTAGCATAGGCTGTTCCCTCTAGGGGAAATGCTGTTCCCCACTGCCTTCATTTGCCACTTGACCACTCAGCCTCCAAGTGAGCTCAGACATCCCCTTCTCGATGAAACCTTCTCCAAACACTCACCCACCAGCTACCTGGTAGAGTTAACCGTTGGTCCCTTGTCCCTCTGATGAACAAGGGCCAGGTTTTTATTCATGTCTCTATTATCAGCATCTATCTCCATCCTCAGCCCAGAGCGATCACTCAACCTGCGTGTGTTGATGGGAAGGCCCACTCCAGTCCCACACCCCCAGTTTCCAGGTTAGGAGACCAAGCTGGGGTTGTTCACCGCCACCTGGTGGATGTGTGGGAGGCGCCTGAGAGCGGAGCTGAGAACTCTGGCTTCAGCCACCTGCCTGTGACTCTACCTCTCTGAAAGTCAATATCTTCATCAGTCAAAAAGGGAAAAGAATGGACGGCAAATCTCAAAGGGATGAGAGAGTGCGTGTGCGGCATTCAGTCACAGCCTCGTGACGGCTGCTCTCTCAGGGCGATGGCCGCTGCTGTCAGGCTGGGCCAGGCCTGGGTGTCTCCACGCTGGGCTCCGTCATCCAAACACAGCAGGGCCTGCGGGTGTGCTTATGTCCTTGGCCTATAACCCTTTCTGGGCTAATGAGTTCCATAAGTTTATCTTTGCTGGGTACTGTGAATTCCTGTTTATCCAGGGACCCACAGAAGTAAACAGAATACTCGGATGACAGGAATTTTCCATCTCAGCATGTTCAAGTCACAGCTATCCCCGGGCCTGCAAGACCCTGAGGGGCCTTCGAGTCACCACATACCGCCCCCCTTTGATGTCCAATCGCATTTCACCATTTGGTGGGTTAGTTATAGAGCTGCAGACCGCGGAGCTAGACAGGCCTTAAAGAAACCTCGTTGGTTTCAAACTGGGCCCTGGGGGGCCGTATGGGGCGGGGAGTGACCCAGGGCTCTTTTGGGGTGGGGTGCGGAATGGGGCACCCCAAGAAGGAGAGCGCACGGTTTTAAATGTTGGGATATGACATGAGAGTTTCCTTTAAGGGGGGGGGGGCTTCTTTTGCTAAAAACAAAATAAAAACACCCACAGAAGCTCAGAAACCACCAATGTAGTTCAAATCTTCCTCATTTCACAAAAGAAACCTCTGGGGCCCTGAGGGTTGGAGCAACTTGGCAGAGGTCACCCGGCTGACTGCGCGCTGGAAGCCCAGGAAGGGCGGGGGGCTTCCCGCCATCCTCGCCACGACTCCCCCTGAATCTGGACACCTGGTTAACAGGAGGGCCCTCTGCCCTGACCATGCCCCGGCCGGGACTTGACTGGGCTTCCCTCATTTATCCCAAAGTCACCTCCCTCCAGCTTGGAAGAAAGGCACCCGCTCGGGGACCCAGGGTTTGCTGAACAAGTCTGTGGTCACTGTCCCTATCCAGGTCATCTCCTCCTGCAGGGGAGGGTCCTGCCCACAAGGCCCGCCTCTCATCTTTCCTGTGGAGCCCGCTGTCTGGACACCGGCTGGCGTCTGGGTCAGGGGCCTGTGCTCAGGAGGAGCCGAGGGGCAGCGGGGCAGCGGGTGGCTTCCCGAGGGGGCGTTCAGGGCTCTGCGGGCAGCACACCCGGGGCGGCCGGCAGCTCAGGCTGCAGACTCAGGCAGCCCCGCTGACGGCCGGGTTGGTGTTGTGCTGAGCGGACATCTCCACCTTGCTCCCTCAGTGCATATGTGTGGGGTCCCCACTGTGTGGGACCCAGGGGTGAGCAAGACCCGGGGCCCTCCAGCAGCCTGACGTCCAGCGAGAAGACGGACATGGAGGCACTCAGATGCTGTGCTATTTAGGGGAGAAAAGAGGTGCTGGAATATAATTAAAAAGGGAGTGGGGCTGGCCCAGTGGCATAGTGGTTAAGTTCACGTGCTCCGCTTCGTCGACGTGAGGTTTGTGGGTTCGGATCCTGGGCGCGGACCACTTGTCAAGCCATGCTGTGGCCACATCTCACATACAAAGTAGAGGAAGATTGGCAACAGATGTTAGCTCAGGGCCAATCTTCCTCACCAAAAAAAAAAAGGAGGGGGGGGGACACGACCCAGACAGGGCAGGGAGGGACTCCAGAGGGAGTGACACTTAATGTGGGACATAAGGAGGAATTGGAGTGGGCCAGGCAGAGGCGTGGGGGAGAATGGTGTAGAAGACAGACTGACCAAAGCAGAGCACGATATTAAATGAGATGATGCATACAAGACTCTCAGCATCATGCAGGCCAGAAGGGGCTCTAAAAATGACAGTGATTCTTGTGGTTCCTTGTCTAGAATGGTCTAGAATGGCAGAATCATAGGATCTCAGGGTATCTTTTTTTTTTTTAATTTTACTTATTTATTTATTCCCCCAAAGCCCCAGTAGATAGTTGTGTGTCACAGCTCCACATCCTTCTAGTTGCTGTGTGTGGGACGCGGCCTCAGCGTGGCCAGAGAAGCGGTGCGTCTGTGCGCGCCCGGGATCTGAACCCTGTCCACCAGCAGCAGAGCGCGTGCACCTAACCTCTAAGCCACAGGCTGGCCCATCAGGGTATCTTAAAGGTCATCTAAGCCAGAGGTTCTCAAAGAGGAGCGGGTGTGATTTTGCCCCAGGGAACACTTGGCAGTGTCTGCAGACATTTTTGCTTGTCACAAGGGTTGGGGAGGGCGGTGCTGCTGGCATTAGTGAGCGGAGACCAGAGATGTTGCTGAAAACCCCACAGGTGCAAAGGTCAGCCCCTGCCCCAAAGAATGTCCATCGTGTTGAAGCTGAGAAGCCCGATTCTAGGCTTGCCTCTCTCAGAAGCCACTCGCCTATGAGCTGTCTCCACTAACTGATTGTCAGGCCTGCACCTGAGCACCCCCATGACAGGGCGCTCACTCCCCTTCAGGCAGCCTGCTCCACCTGTGAGCTCAGAGCATCCACAATGCTCCCTTTCACAGTGCGCTGAAGCCCCTTCTCCACATTCCTAGAACCTCCAAGCTTTTGTCCCAGTTCTGCTCCTGGAGCCAGCCTAACTCAGCGTCTGCGTGAGAGGCCTTCAAATATTTGAGGACACGTTTGTGACTCTTGAGGACGTGTTTGCGAATCCTCTCAAGCCGAATGCCCTCCACGTGACCCAGGAAGTTTGACCCGGTCCCCTGCCTGTATGAAAAGCCCAAAGATGTCACCATCCCCGCTCAGGAACCAACAGGGCCACGGAGAGCAGGGCTGGCCGGTGGTGAGGTCCAGGCCCGAGGAGCCCCAGGTCCCCCGTGTGCTCCTGCCTGCTGCACCATGCTCTCAGTCATGCAGCTTCTCTGAGCTTCAGTCTCGTCTCCTGTCAAGTGGGTAGAAGGACACCCTGGCCTTGCTCGGTGCTATGAAGCTCAGAGGAGGTCACAGACGGGAAGAGGCTTTGGAAAGATGAAAACATGGCAAGAACATATCAGAGGTTAATTTCCTCATGCCCACGATTCATCCTTCCCCTAGATCTGCATCGTTGACTATTTTCACAGATGTGACTGTCCCCTTCTCCTAATTCACTGGGAGCAGAGGCAGAGCAGCAATGGTCACCCCATTCTACAGATGAGCAAATTGAGGGCCCGAGACCACAATTAAGACACAGCAGGACCAAAAGCTGAACTCAGATCCTCTGGCTCCAAATTCGGGACCGTGGTGGCTGAGGGAGGCCACGGCAGGGAGGAAGGGGCATGTGTCAGGGGCTGAGAGGAGGGGAGCCAGGGCCTGCTCCTTCTCCATACATGCTTTTTTGGCCCCTTCGAAGCTGCCAGTAGTCGGGTTCACCCGAACACGACCGGCAGGGTGGCCGTGGGCCACGTGTGCGTGGGCCGTGGGCCCACACCCAGGGCACCTGATTCTCTCTCACATCCCCCTCCTCATCCGCTTCCTCTCGTGGCTTGGGTTTCCTTCCTCCCTTCAAAGCTTGCAGGTTCTCTCCTCTAGAAGCCACTTTCTTTTCTTTCTTGGAATCTGCCCCGGGAGAGACACCTGTGTTTCTGTTTCGATTTCTCCTCAGGCGCCCATGTTTCCTGGGGAGGTCTGGGCGGGGGGACGTGGCTGATGGGCAGCAAGTCATCAGCTGGCTCCGCCAGGCTGGGAAGATCATGTCTGAGAGGCCTCGTCTCTCTCTTTCCAGGCCCTGACACCCGACACCCCCTCTCCTCCTGCCTCCCTATCTGTCAGCAGTTTGCCCTCTTCACTCCTGTCGCAGCCTCAGACTCACAGCTTCAGAGATGGGAGGGGTTTTGTGGGAATCCAGGCCCAGAGAGGGGCAGGGGCTTCCTGGAGGGGACACAGCCAGGTAGGGGCAGATGGGAGTCCCCTGTCCTTCCTATTATGCCAGACAGGAACTCTCTCAGCCTCTCCCCTACTCCCACGCAGCCCCTGAGGACATTCCCTGAGTGTGCCTCCGGCCCCTCCACCTGTGATTTCTTTTTCTGCCCGTCACTTTCTTGCCCAACTCATTCTTCAGGACTCAGCCCAGTATCGCCTACTCCAGGAAGCCTCCCTGGATTGCCTCTCTCTTTGCCCCAGCTTCTCAGGCTGAGAGATGTTCCTCTCTCTTCCCACAGCTGTAGACTCACATGGTCTCATGTGGAAAACTTGTAACTTTCACACTAGGACCCCAGTGACTGTTCTCAGCCAGCCCTGCCCACCAGGCAGTCCCCTCCCCTCACCCGGCCTAGGATTGCCTGTGTCATGAATGGAATTGTTTGCTTCTCTGCCCTCACTCACTTGTGAGTTCCTTAAAGTCTGCACCTTCAATCTTTTCTTTTTAAACAGCTTTATTGAGATAGAATTCATGTGCCGTACAATTCACCCGTTTAAATGATTCTTAGTGTATTCACAGATACGTGCAACCATCACCACAGCCAATTTTAGAACATTTTCATCACCTCTAAAAGAAACCCCAGAGCCAGCCCTGATGGCCTAGTGGTTAAAGTTTGGCACTCTCCACTTCAGCAGCCTGGGTTTGGTCCCCAATCACGGAACCACACCACCAATCTGTCAGTAGCCATGCTGTGGTGGCTCACATAGAAGAACAAGAAGGACTTACAACTAGAATATACAACTATTTACCGGGGCATTGGGGAGGAAAAAAAAAAAGAAACTCCATACCCTTTGGCTATCAGCCACCCTCAACCCTGAGCGCTAACCTCCTTTCTGTTTCTGTGGATATCCCTGTTCTAGACATTTCATATGAGTGGGATCATATAATCTGTGGACTTTTGTGACTGGCTTCTTTCACTTAGAATAACGTTTTCAAGGTTCATGCATGCTGTAGTATGTATCAGACTTCATTCTTTTTTTAATGGCTGAATAATATTCCATCGCTGGGATAGACCACTTCTGTTTATTCCTTTGGGTTGTTTCCACCTTTTGGCTGTTATGAATAATCCTGCTATGAACATTCGTGTACAAGTTTCTGTGTGGATGTGTGTTTTCATCTCTTGGGTAGACACCCAGGAGTGGCATTGCTGGGGCAGACGGTAATTCTATGATTAATTGTTTGAGGAATGGCTGACTGTTTTCCAAAGTGGCTGCACCATTTGACATTCCTACCAGCAGTGTATGAGGGTTCTGATGTCTCCACGTCCTCTCCGACACTTGTTATTACTTGACTTTTTGATTCCAGCCATCCTGGTAGGTGTGAAGTGGTGAGCCTTACATCTCCAGTTGCCAGGCAGCAAGGCCTGGGGATGGAGCCCTGGAGACATACCCGGAGCTGGAAGCCCAACTCTTCACTTCTGTTGGGTCTTTCCACCCTGCTGAGCCTCATCATTCTCTTCTGTGGAATGGAATAATAGTATATGGCTAAATGAATGTGAATATAAAGTGTTTAGCATAGTTGTTGGCGTACAACATATGCTCAATGAATGTGAATTACAATAACATCTACAATGATCACTCCCAAAGCTTTGCACAGTTGGTGGCACACTGTGGGCCCTCGTGGGTGTGGGTGGAGCGAGTGATGGCAAGTGCGGCCTGGGGAGGGCGCCAGCCGAGGGCCTGGGCAGGACTCGAGGGGCCCCAGGGAGGTGCTCACAGCCTCCCATTCAGGGGCCCCTTGGCCGGAGCCCCGTGCAGGCCAGCTCTGGTCTGGCACAGGGAGCAGTTTTCTTTCTACGGGCGTTTTGCGACTCAGCACATGTAAGCCTCCTCCCGATGGTTTGAATTAGAAAGCAGCTGATGCCTTCTGGAAAACCCAGGGAAAAACATTATTGTTGGAGGCCGGTCTCCTCATTGGCAGAGCAGACTGCACTGGCCTGGCATTCCGGAGCACAAAAGCCTTCGCTGGCAAAATTGGAGCCTTCCCACCGGGGGCTCCCCTCCTCCCCTCCCTTGCTCTCGTCCAGCCGTGGCCGGGCCTGGCACACGCTGGCTGCGGGATGGGAGTCAGGACAAGAATCCTCTGGCTGTCTGGGCCCATCCACTCCAGCAGCACGTTGGTGGACCGAGGTCTGACTCAACTCCCAGCCTGGCAAAGGCCCGGTGTCTGGTGCGCGGTAGGAAGGTGGTGACCACTGGAGAGGGAACAGGGCCAGGAGGAAGGCAGCAACAGGCTGGTTGGACGCTGAGCTCGGACAGGGAGAGACGGTGTTACTGCTTTCATGGGACAGATGAGGAAACTGAGGCTCAGAGAGGTGAAGTCACCTACCCACAGTCACAGAGCCAGCAAGTGGTGCCTGAGGACTGGTGCCTTTCACACTGAGAATGGGAGAAAAGTGCTTTGTGAACCAAAAGGCACGGTACACATGGGAGGGGTTTAAATATCATTCTTACTGCTGTTTTCCTGGGGAGGTGGTCAGAGCTGATGTGGCCTCCCTTCCAGCCGGCCATCGGCCCTGCTGTGGCTTCTGCTTGTCACCAACAGTCAGAGCCGCATGACCGGGGCTCCCTTATCTCCTCGAGGGCGGCAGCCCCTGCTCCCAGAACCCCGGCTTCAGATGGGCAGTGCGATTGTCAAGATCTGCAGGGCCCCGATAAAGCTGCTGCAGCAGGGGACAGACGGACGGAAGGTCCCCTTCCTTCCTTCCTTCCTTCCTTCCTTCCTTCACCGGCAGGTATTGCCCTGGCTCCTTAAGCTCCTTCCCCTTGTGTTCTTGTGAGGAAGTGGCCACACTGGAGCTCAGTGGGTTCAGGCCCCAGTAACCCGCCCCCATTTCCGGCAGCCCCCCTTCACGGCACTGGGTGATCTTTCCAAACCCTGCCCCTCCTGTCAGGGCGGGTCCGAATCTCGCCCTCTGCCCAGGCTGTCCCAGACCTCCTCTGTCCTGTAACCTCTCTGTGCTTCCTTCTCACAGCACTGGACTTGGCCCCTGCAGGGAATAAAAGGATAGGAAGGACGCCCTCTGATGGGTGCAGCAGGGCTATCCGGGTGCTGAGCCACAAACGACTCACATTTTTCTCCCGCTGTGTGTGTGTGTTTGCGTCCCATCTTTTCTCCATTGCACATAATCTACTTGTATAATTAGAAAAGAATCCCAAATAAATGCTGCTGTCGAGAAGGATCTGCTCCACTTGGCGGAAAGCTTCATCGAATGATGAGCCTCGTGTCTGTCACTGCTGTGTTGCCCATGGTGGTCCAGGCAGTGGGTCTCACACCTGATGCCCCATGCACACGCACTCACGTGCGACGTGGAGCTGCAGTTCAAGGCCCTTCGAGTGTGACCTTCACTAACTCACCAGCCTCACCTCTGTCCACTCCAGCCCTGAGGACACCCACCACTAACCCTCTGGGGTGTCCCCGGAGTCCTCGCCCACTCTCCCATTTCTGAGGTCCAAGCTGCTGTCACAGCGCAGCTCAAATTCCATCTCCTCTGGGCTTCCCCAGCCACACCTGCTCTGAGCCCGGCTCCTTCTCAGGTGTTTCGCTGGCTGCCCCAGGTGGCTAATTAACTGTCTCCCTAGCTGGACCGTCAGTTCCTTAGGAGCAGGGGACACATCCTGCACCTCCCTGCCTCCCAGCACCTGGCAGGGAGGCTGGCACACAGGAGAGCAGGGGCTCAGGAAGAAGCCGAGTGCAGGAACCTTAAGAGTAATGATTATGGTTATGATGATAACGATGGCAGCCACTGTTTCCTTAACAGTGACCTTGGGCCTTCACTGCTCAGCTCTTTACCTGGATTATGTCACGTAACCCCCTGGCAACCCAGGGACTCAGGTGCTGTTAAGTGCATCTTATAGAGGAGAAAAGGCCACCGTAAAAGGAAGGCCTGGACGTCAGACTGCGTGCTGGAGGCGCGGCGCTGGGGAGGCTCGCCACCTCCTCCTGCCTCAGTTTCCCTTCCCGTAGGGGGCCTGACACCTGCTCTCCTTTCCTCCTTCCAGGTGGCTGTGAGGGTCAAACAGGACAGCGAGCATGTTGTCACGTGCAAACAGCTGCATATATGCACTCGTGGTGGAGTGAATGCTTATTGGAGGACCCATCCACA
The DNA here is from genome assembly GCF_020826845.1 of Diceros bicornis minor. Classification (NCBI taxonomy): domain Eukaryota; kingdom Metazoa; phylum Chordata; class Mammalia; order Perissodactyla; family Rhinocerotidae; genus Diceros; species Diceros bicornis. The sequence continues at coordinate 23,736,673 of NC_080774.1, read as the reverse complement.
CCCAGCCGGCCAAGGGAGAAGGGGAATTTTTAACGCTTCCTTTCCCCCTTGCTCTCTAAGGATAAGAGCAAAAGTAAGGACGATTACAGTAGCCCTGGTTCCGAATGGGAGGACTCAGGTGCTGGGCAGGTCGGCCCCAGCCCACGTCCCTGGCACCCCCCACCCATCTCCTTTCCTCCTCCCATGCCAACTCCAGCCACACCTGCCATCTTTCCATTCTGGTCAGAGCCAAGCTGCTGTCCAGCTGTGCCCTCTGCTTGGAATGCTCTCCCACTCCGCTCACCTGACCCTGACCCACCCTTCAGCTTTGAACTGAGATGTCAGCCCCCCGGGGCAGCCTCCCCAGCTCCCAGCCCTGGTCCATGCCCATAAGAGGCTGGCAGAGCCCTAACCTCCTCGGTGGCACTCATCTTTGCTCGAATGAAACAATTAACCACATAATTATGACATCCGCCTCTGCTGCCAGGCCAGTGGCTCCATGGGGCAGGGAGGGCCCTGTCCTGTTCGGGCCATGTCCTAGGGCCAGACACTTGGCCGAGCACACAGGTGGAGCTCAGGGAAGGCTCGCTGGCTGACAGAATGAATGAAGGAGGGAATGCGTGGACATTTCATCCAGTCCCATCCCTCACCAAGGCTCAGCCCATCTGTGCTGTGAGCCTGTTGGGTTCAGCTGAGGATGCTAATTGGTCCTAAAATGTTAGCAGCGTGTGGTTTATGGGCTCTGGAGCCAGATGGAGTCTGAATCCCAGCTCTGCCGCTTCTTAGCTGTGTGATGCTGAGGAAGTGCTGAAACTCTCTGGGCCTGACTGTAAAACTGAGACAATAACAGTGCCTCATTGCTATTGGTATGAGGCTTATATGAATTAGAGATTACAATGAGCATGACTGTAATTATTATTATTATTGCTGGTAATGACTCAAAGGATTCCTCCTCCCAATTAATATCTTCGTCCTGTAACAGCAGGGGCCCAGGTTTTCACAGGGTTGGAAAGGCCTGGGAAGGGAGCCAGAAGCCCGGGGCTCCAGCTCAGCGGCTGGGCCATGTGACCAGGAGGAAGTCGCTCCATCTCTCCCGCTAGCCAGATGACTAACACCGGCAGCAATCATATTTCCTAATTTGCTCCCTCACAGGGTTGTGGGGGGAAGATCAAATAGCGACATGAACAAGAAACTATTCTCTCTGCAAATATTTGTTGAATACCTACTGTGTTCTGGGGCTCGAGGAGGACCAAGCAGTGAACAAGATCCCAGGAGCCAGAAATGTAGGGATTCCTACAAAGCGAGCAAGTTCCCTAGAAATGATTGTTCTGCTTAAGGGGGTGGGGGGGGCAGGCAGGTGGCAGCCGGGGCATCTCTGAAAGTCCGCAGTACAACTTAACAGTTCAGTGGAGAAGTACCTCCCTCCCTGCGTCCCTCTAGAGATGTGATCTGGGCACCTCCTTCCTTGTTGAAGCCTCTGAGTCTTCGTTTATGGAATGGGCTTTGAGGTGGGCATAAAATACACCTTCCTCACCATGCTGGTGTAAGGATGAAGTGAATTCACACTCGTGAGGGCTTAGCACTGAGCCAGACACTGCTGTCTCTCACTGGATGGTGGTTATTGTCAACACCGCGACCTCATCGCCTGGCCCTGAGCTGGCATCTGGGGTCTGTGAGTGAGAAGCAGATGTGACACTGTCCTCCAAAGACAGAGAGAGACCAGGAACGTGGCTGGCGCTGAGCACCGCATTCCCTTCCCACCTCGAGGCCGACTTTTGTTACAAGCACATACACGATTGTAGAAGAACATCAAAAGGTTGAAATTATTCCAAACTGTTAATAATAGAGGATGGGACATCTACCAATTATCTTTTACTTAAATATTATTTGAACAATAGATTACTTTTTCGGTTTGTGTTTCTTTATTGTGATAAAATATACATACTATAAAATTTACCATTTTAACCATGTTTAAGTGTACAGTTCAGCGGCATTAAGTACACTCACATTGTCGTGCAACCATTACTACCCTCTATCTCTAGAACTTTTTCATCTTCTCTAACTCAAACTTTGCACCATTAAACACTAACTCCCCACGCCTCCTCCCTCCAGCCCTGGGCAATCTCTATTCTACTTTCTGTCCCTATGATCTCGACTGTTCTAGGGACTTCATGTGAGTGAACTCATACAGCATTTGTCACTTTGGGACTGGTTTATTTCATTTAGCATAGTGTCTTCAAGGTTCATCCATGTTGTAGCCTGGGTCAGAATGTTATTCCTTTTTAAGGCTGAATAATATTCAATAGATTAATTCGCAATTGGAAAAAAAATACAGATTTAAAAAAACCAACAAAAAGAATGGTTGTATGAATGACTGAAGAAGGACCAAGTGGGTGCATGTGGGGGGCCTCCCAGGAGTGACTTCAACTCTGTGAATTCGGATGGGGGTCAGCAGGTCAGCAGGGTGATAACTGGGGAAAGCACCCTGTGAATCATCCCTGGGTTTCCTCTATCATAAGAGGAGGGTGTCAGGTCTCCCGTCAGGGGTCCGGCCCTGCTGTCCCCACGGCCCGGTGGACAATGAAGACACTCAGCCTGCCAGCCAAGGGCTGTGACTCACAGGTTGTAAGGCTGGGCAGGGCCCCCGCGCTCAGCCCCCAATGCCCCAGCCATTCAACCTGGGCAGCGAGCAGCTCGGAGTTCCCAGTCCCCTTCAGATACCGGCCCTGCTCCCGGGCTCTGGGGACGACCCAATGGGCCCGGTGAGTAAGGAGACTCCAGACAATCCCTCCTTTCATAAACCTCCACGGCTGACTAATGCCTGCCAGTCACGCTGGGCCCTTCCACCCCAAAACCAGTCCCTGCCCTGGAGCTAGCCCTGCGGGGTTCTGAGGGAGGCTCCTCTCTCCTCACTGGTGCTGCCGTCGTGCCCTGCACCCCCCAACCTCTGGGCCCCGCTGGTCAGCCTTCTCTCTCCAGGGCCAGTTTCCCTCTCTTCCTCCTTTCTTCCTGTCATCCCCAAGCCCTCCCAAGCCCTCCCGGCTGGGCCTTGCTGTCAGACTCAGGTCGGTCCTGCCATAATCAACCCTTTGCTGAGGGGTTCTTGTATATCCTCCTACCCATGCCTGGCCTTTCCCATTAGAAAGAAGCCCCTGGCAGCCCAAGGCTGGTGTCACCAGGAGATGACTCCAGTGGGGGGATTTCAGGCACTTGGCAGGCCGGGGAGGGGGTACTATTTCTGAGCATGCATGCAGGGGCATCTTGAGACGCCTCCAGCTCCCTCGAGGTGCACGGAGAGGCGTCGTGGGAAGAGATGGGCTTTGGAGTGAGACCTGAGTTCAAATTCTGACTCTGCCACTCATTAGCTGGGTGACCACAGGCAGGTAACTCAACCTCCCTGAGTCTCAATTTCTACATCTGTTAAAAAAAACGGAATGGGAGTGGGATTAATAATCCATCCCTTCCAGAATAGATAAGAAGCACCTTCTAGAGAGACTCTTGAGTCAGCCTGGGTGGAGGTGACAGTCCCAGCAGAGAAGCTCAGGAAATGGGGTTGGGATGCCTTGGGGAACACCTGCTCCCCAACGGGAGGCCTTGGCCAAGGATTGTGTGGCTGGGTAAGGGACAAGTTGGGTCCCTCTGACACCTTGACACTCATGGTGGCCTGATTCACCCGCTGAGAAATGGCCTCTTGTTCTCAGGGTTGACAGGAGGGTGAGCGACATTCTTTCATGACACCACGTGAGGGCAGAGAGCTGCACCCCTGGAGGAGAGCCTGGCATGGAGAGTACAAGACAACGGATGATGAGAAAAACTACCCCTGCTTGGTTCTGCAATGGAGTCTCTTTCCTCTTTTGTGAGGTGGTGGGAAGGCAGTGAGAAAGGGCCATGGCCAGCTTCTCTTACTGACGAGGGCAAACGGAGGCGAATGTGGAAATGACTTGGCGGGATCTGAGAGGCAGTTTGGAAAACCGGGAAAAGCTCCGGCCTGGGAGGCAAGAGCCACGGGGCTGTCCCAGCTGGGCCTCCCACTAGCCGTGTGGCCGTGGATGAGTCACAGCCTGTCCGGTGACACGGCCCTTATCTACAAAGGGAGGAGGTGAGATGTGAGGTCTTTTCAGGCCCTTCCTAGCTCTCAGATTCTGTAACTCTGCAGCCATCTCTTTAAAGATGAAGAGCAGAGATGCTGAGCTAAAACAGATGTGGCGGATAAAGCCAAGATAATCAGCCCCGCGGTTTCTCTCCCTCCAATGCCCTGCGTCAGCAAGGCCTTGGGTGAATTCTGGCATTTGCACATTTCGATAGGTAATCAAGGCAAATCTGTGGGCCCGAACTTCCGGAAGAGGGGCTGATCAGACAGTTTTTACCCAGCCCTTCCTCCTTCCTAAACGTCATGTGTGTGTGACACGGACCTTCTGAATCCACAGGGCTCCAGGCTGGCCCGAGGCACCGAGTGTTTCCTAATATGGTTTCTTTGCTCGGACCCCCACGTCCTGCCGACCTTCCACAGTCAGCGGAGTCTGGGGATGCCCATTCCCTGAGGAAGTGTGTCTCCCCAGCGTCTGGCACCAAAATGAAAGGTTCTGAGGCATGTGTTTCGAAGGGAATTCCCACACAGCGCTGGTGTGTGAGATAACCACACTTCCTGGCCCTAAGGGGCTCCCGAGCCAGGGAGAGAGATGAGAAGGTGGTCCAGCATCCACAGGGCAGAGCAGCGGAGCAGTAGCCCACACTGGGCCCTGGAAAGGTGGGAGGAAAGGGGATCCCAGAAGGGAACTGACATGAGCTAAGGCAGTGAGGCAGGTGATAGATTTTAGGCACACAGCTCTGAGGGTTGGGCTTTGTTTTAAAGTAACCCCCCTCATTTCCATCCTAGACCTTGTTGGTTTCCTTCCTCACCTGGATGAGATTCTGCGATTACAGATTCACTTGTTTGTTATCTGACACCCCCTCTCTCACTCAGAAGGAAAACTCCAAGAGGGAGATACCAACGCATCCTTATTCACCACTCTCTACCCAGTGCTCGGACAAAGCCCGGCACAGAGAAGGTGCTGGATAAGTCCATGTGCTAGGCACAGAGGCGTTCGAGCATGCAAGTGACAAAATCAAAGTCGTGTTTTCAGGATGGCGGAGTGGCAAGGCCAAGTCAGAGTTGGGCAAAGAGGTTGAACGTTCCGTCATTTAAAAGCCTGGGACGTTTTTTTCTTCTTGCTTCCCAACCAGCGGTTTCTTGCCCTTCACGGGAGCCCGGGGCATGGTGCACCCGGGCCGGGACGCGGACGTGTGTGGGAGGGATGCGAAACTGTGCCGGCAGCCCCAGAAAAGAATCAGGCTTTGTCCTCATCGTCGCATGCACCTGTCATCCCAAACCCTTGACAAACATTGTGTCATTCACCTTCCAAACCGCTCTGTGGATTCGGCCCTGGGGGCAGGGGCAAGGGGGTGGGGAGGCGGGAGCGCAGGGAGCGGCATTCCACGCATTCTTGCCTCCTGACAGCTCCTGGTACCACGGCCGTGAGCCCGGGACGTCCAAAAATTCCAGCTGACTCATCTGTGGGTGAGCGAGGCCAACGCAAGGGACGGGTGGAATCTCCTGGAGCTCTGCCTGTCGAGGGCCCCAAGTCAGAGGGGAAAGCAGGGTGGAGAGGAGGGGGATGGCCACTATTCAGGCCGTTTCTGCTTGATTGATACTCAGGTGTCACTTGAGGTGCCAGGAAGTGGCGACAGGTGCATCACGGTGTCGTGGGTGGGAGCCTGCGCAGGGACGTCAGGTGCCTGGATCTGAGTTCTGGCTCCATCCTTATCACTTTTGTAACCTCTTCAGTCCTCTCTGGGCCTCAGGGTCCTGGAGTGGAAACAGGGGTGGATAATGGTTCTGACCCCACAGCATAGCGGTGAGGATGAAGCAAGAGAGCGTGGGTCAGATACTGAGCACAGTCCTGGCACACAGGAGTTGCTTAACAATGGTGACTTGTGCTACAATGACACCCTTTTGATGCAATGATGTGCGACTCTCTTCCGGCGGGGCAGGTGAGTGTGTAATGGGCCCTCACTCAGTCCCACAGTCCAAAGGCTGCAAAATGGCATGGCAGAAATGTCCCTGCCCTGCTTTGGGATTCTGGGCAGAGCCACCCCCACTCTGGAGCTCCCCCATCTCGGCCGAGCATCCCGTGCACAGAGAGCTGTGATGGCACTCAGGGAATGAGCCCACACTGGACAGGCAGTGGCTTTTCTGGTCCTCACGCAGGCCTCCAGATGGCTTATGAGCGGATCCCTGCCAAATTCCTCTTACCTCCCCCTAAGACTTGTTGGATGCCAGAGCATTTCACAAAAGGGGGAAATACAGCCCTGTCGTCACCACCTCATCACTGCGTCACTAGAGCCTGGGGCTCGGCCCCACCTTCCAGCTGTCTTCCCCGGGGGTGTCTCAGAAGGTTTTTCCCCAGCTCTGTCCAGGGGCTGTGGGACAGAATGAAGTCTGGGAATGAGGATGGGATGCAGGGGGAGACGTGACCTTGGGCTAGTCGCTGGCCTTCTTCACTTTCCCGGTCAGCTGTGAAACCAGGAGACTGGCTGAGGTCATCCGTTTCCGGCAGTTCGGTCCCAGGGGGTTCTGGCTCCTGAGTGCGGGGGAGAGCCAGATGGGTTAACACTTGTTCCTCTTCGGTGGGAGAGCACGGGGTTAGGAGACAAGTGAGCTCTGGGCTCAAATCCTCACTTTGTCCTTTTGCTAGCTCTGTGACCTTAGGCAAGGCGCACAACCTCTCTGAGCAGTTATCCTACCTGTAAAATGGGCATACTAATCGCCACCTCCAGGGTTGTTGTAAGAATTAAGTGAGATGATGCATGCACAGAACTCAGCACAGTGTCTGGCACTCACAATGTTATATTTTTACTTTTTTCCCCAGAAATATGGGCTTGCTCATCCTCACTGAACTGCTTGCTTACAGAGTGAGAAACCAAGGCCTGTGATGGTTGGTGGGAAGAGAGTTCAGACCATGTTTCCATGTTTCAGCCGCCACACCAGGCCAGCCTCAGGAGGCTGCAATAACTCAGGGAAAAATCCCACAGTGTCTGCTCCAGCTCCCTCAGGCGGCTCTCAGAGCTGGTGCCAAGAGATGGCTTGGCACCAGGCTCTTTTCCTTCTTGCCTATTAGCGTATTTCCAGATGTTTCAGGCAGCAGCCTGTGGAGTTCTTTCAGGTTCTGTTTCTTTAGCTCTCCTTTCCTGTAGCTTCTCTTTCCTCTGCTTTTCCCCCCACTGGCCATCATAGATTTATAGATGAAAAACGACATCTTTCTCATCACCTTCGAAATCGCCCAACCACAGTCCCTTTCTCAGAAGATCCCCGGAGACATTTTGGCCAGCTGGACTTGACAAAGGGAGGGCAGGGCCCGCTGGATACCTTATAAAATGCTCCTTTTACCAGCAACAACATGAACTGCCTTTAGTATTTTGCAGTTGGATTTCATTAGTTCTGTCCCACATATGCCAGAGTCCCTGGGAAATAGCGGCTTGGGGAGTTCTGGTGACACAGGGCAGCAAAATGGAACAAGCTCTCTCCTGAACACCTACTATGCATGGCCACTGTGAGGTCAACTCGATCTTCCAAACCCCACTAAGGAGATGATATTAGCCCCTCGTTTTTTTAGATGAAAAACTAAGACTCAGAGAGGCTATATGACTTGTCCAAGGTCACCGAGCTACTGAGAGGACCATATTGGCCCAACTTCGAAGCCCTGGCTCTTCCCATGACAGACGGATGGGAGAGGCACGCCTGTGTGGCCTGTGCATGACCCAGGCTCTGGGCCTTTGCTATTAGTTGTCTGCCAACCTGGGTCCCAGGCCATGAGCTTCAGACTGAAATCTGGCCCAGTTAAGAGGTCATTGGCCTTGCCTCATCACAGAGGAGAGAGTCAAATCAGCTGCTGGAGAAGCATCAGCAAAGAAGGGGTGTGTGTGTGCAAGGATGAGTGTGCAACCATGTGTGAGGGTGTATGTTTGTGTAAGGATGTGTCTGTGCATGAGAGTGCATGTGCATGTGTGTGTGTACATTCAAGAAGATTGAGGGTGCGTGTTTTTGTATGGATGCACAGTGTGTGTTTGTGTGTGAGGATGTTTGAGGGTGCACGTATGTGTGAGGACATGTGTGCTTTGTGTAAGGATGTGTGTGCACACGTGTTTGTATGAGGATGCACACGTGAGGGTGGATGTGTGCACACTCATGTATATGCATATGCGTACATGTGTGAGGATGTGTGCGTGGAAGGGTGAGGCCTAGGGTGAATGCATGAACATGGGTGTATATGTGCATGTGTGTGCGTGCACGTGCATGCATGCGTACACATGTGAGGATGTGTGTGGAAGGGTGAAACACAGGGTGAATGCATGCACACTAGTGTGTGCACACATGTGCATATATTCGTGCATGTGCATACACGTGTGAGGATGTGTGCGTGTGTGTTCACATGCATTGGAAGCGGAGAACAGATGGTCGGTGGGGGCGAGGAACACTGTGATCTTGACCAGATGGATTCTTGGTTTTGCTAGACCTCCTTGGTGTTGAATACCAAGCATTTCCCAGCACCGACGACAGATCTTTTTAAAAAATGTATTTATCTTCTCGCATGGTCAAAGGGCAGCATTCAAGCAAAGAGGGGGTTTCTTTTCCTGGAGGACCAGACCTGCTCCCCCAGGCTTTGTGGACAAAGGCTTACCAGGGCCGTGTGTGGACTTGGCAGACCCAACTGCCTGGGCCCAACGGTGCCCGGGGCCCACACTCCCTCTCCACCTCAGGGTGTGGCTCCCCCTATCTCAGGGCAGCTTAACTTCCCTGGCACCAGCTTTGTTTTGGCTCATTAAGGAGGAGCAGCCGCTGAGAGCGGAGGCCTCTCCCTTCCACCCCCGGGCCTGGTTCTGCTGAAAACCCTTGATTTAGAGCTCCTCGCTTTGCTTTCCCTGGCTGGGTGTCGCGGGCAGAAGGGGAAACACCTAGGGCCCGGGCCGTTTTGTCTGCTGAGATTGGGGAGAGGGATTTGGTTTCCCCACTGAGGTGGCTCCAGCAGCGCCGGAGGGTCTGGGCTGTTTGTTGAGCATCTGTTCCTCAGGGTGGGCGGGGTAGGGCTGAGAACGCTGTAATGGGAAGCAGGAGAGTGGAGCCTCAGCCTTCTGCAGATGAGTTCTCCTCTGCGGGTGGACATGCATGAGGGTGCGAGGGAGCCTGCTTTTCTGCACGTGTCCTGCCAGGGAAAGCCCCTCTGTGTTCTTTAAAACCCTTTCTTAATTTTTTTCTTAAATTCATTCCACCCCCACATCCCACCTGAAACCCCTGCTTCCCTTTACATGTCAGCTTTCAGGGATCATAAAGACCATAGTGCCTTAGCTCTGAAGGGACGCAGTGGTCATCGGGCCACACCCTCTCCATAGTCTCCTCCATAACTTCTCTGAACATCATGCCCGCTCAGCCTGTCTGGACTCTTTTGGGGCCACTAGACTGTAAGCCTCCTGAGGGCAAGGGCTGTATGTGTCTGGAACCTGTCACTGCCCCAGCATCTGGCCCAGTGCCTACTGCCTGGCACTTAATAGGCCTCAGTATGTATTTGTCAGATGGGTGAAGGATGAGGTAACTTGCTGCTACTGCAGATAGACGGCCCTTGGTAGACGGCCTTAATCCAAAAATCCCTTGGATCTTTGAGTCAAATTATTTTGAGCCAAAATTTGCTTCCCTTTGAATGCCACCTCTGGAACAACACGGATTAGGTGTACTGCGAAAGCCCTGTAACTAAGTGAAGGCAGACATTATATTCCTCTAAATGCCTCCAGGATCCAAGCTGAATGTAGTTCCCATAACCATGCTTCATATCACACAGAGATGAGCAATTTTTTCAATGGGCATCTTTAAATATGGTTCATGAGCTGGACCCAATTCTAGATATAGCCTGGTCAGAGACAAGCACACTGGATGTTGTAGGATTGTGCCCCCCAAAAGATATGTTGAAGTCCTAACCCCTGGTACCTATGAATATGACCTCGTTCGGAAATAGGGTCTTTTTTTTTTTTTTTTTTGGTAAGGAAGATTGGCCCTGAGCTAACATCCGTTGCCAATCTTCCTCTTTTTGCTGAGGAAGATTGGCCCTGAGCTAACATCTGTGCCCATCTTCCTTTATTTTGTATGTGGGTTGCCTCCACAGCACAGCTTGATGAGTGGTACGTAGGTCCATGCCTGGGATCCAAACCGGCGAACCGCAGGCTGCCAGAGCAGAGCACATGAACCCAACCACTATGCCACCGGGCCGGCCCTGGAAATAGGGTCTTTGCAGATGTAATCAAGTTAAGATGAGGCCATATTGTATTAGGGTGGGCCCTAAATCCAGTGACTGATATCCTTACAAACAGGGAGATTTGGAGATATACAGACACACTCATGGGGAAGAAGTCTGTGTGAAAACAGAGGTAGAGATTGGGGTGCTACAGCTACAAGCCAAGGATTCCCAATGATCGCTGGCAACTGCTGGAAGCTAAGAGAGAGGCCTGGAACAGATTCTCCCTCAGATCCTCCAGAAGAAATCAACCCTAGTGACACCTTGATTTCAGACTTCTGGCCTTCAGAACTCTGAGAGAATACATTTCTGTTGTTTTAAGCCACCCAGTCTGTGGTAGTTTGTTATGGCAGCCCCAGGACACTAATACGCTGGACCACTATCCCCCTTGACTTGTACGTCAATACAAACATCATTCTTTGTAACCCTGTAGATGTATCCTTAAAAAACTTAAAGGGACTGGCTAAAAACTACTGGAATTAATGATAAAAAGATTCAGAAAAATGGCTGGACACAAGATAAACACACCAAGGTCAAAGCATTCTTGTGTGCCAGGAAGCTACTGAGAATCCTGATCACCCTGTTCCATTCACAGTAGCACCTGACGCCAGAAACCACTTCGAAGTAAACCTGCTAAAGAACACTACACAATTTTATTGGGAAATTTTAAAAGAGATTTAAATAAAATAGGTGTTAATAAATGGGAAAATTCAATTTAGAAAATTTCTTTAGCCCCAAATTAATTTGGTGGTTCATTATGATTCCAATCACATCCCCAGAGGATTCATTGATTTTTTTCTTTTAAATAAACAAATCCATATTTAATGAATGAATGAAAATGGCAAAGACAATTCTGAAAAAGAGGAGTGAGGTGGGGTTGGGAGAGGCCTGTCCTACCAGACATTAGAACATATTATTATTATTATTTTTTAAAACAGTCTTAGACATCACTTCCTTTTTTTTTTTTTGCAGGGGCAGATTCACCCTACACTAATATCTGTTGCCATTCTTCCTCCTTTTTTCTTCTTTTTCCCCCCAAAAACCCCAATATATAGTTGTGTATAGTTGTAAGTTCTTTGGTTCTTCTATGTGAGCCACCACCACAGCATGGCTACTGACAGACAAGTGATGTGGTTCCGTGCCTGGGAACCAAACCCTGGCAGCCAAAGCGGAGCACGCTGAACTTTGACCACTAGGCCATCAGGGCTGGTTCAACATATTATTAATTAAAAATACTCACAAGCATGATACAAAATAGTACCATAAACCAACAGATGCTGCTTCAATGTCTATTACCCCTTTCCAGAAATGAGCTCAAAGTGAGAGGCGATGGGCAAGATGGGGCTCAAAGACGACAAAATGGCAATATCAAGAATTTGGGGCAGTTGGGCACTTATACAGATTGAACTGTCTACTATTTATGATCTACAACGTGGAGTTTATAACCCCATTAGCTAAGTTGCTTTCTTGGTGGAAAAGGAAACCCCCAGTCGTACTTCTGCAATGACATAAAATGCTTCCCTCCCCTCCCCCAGGATGCATATCTGCCAATAGCTACTGCATTTCCTAGGCTAATTCTGCTACTTACTGCGTTCTCTGAGAGGGGGTTTTGTAATCACCAGTCTTTTCTTTTTTTCAATCCAGTCATTTGAATTTTGAGAACCAAATGAGGTTGGGGAAGCACCCTGAATTTGCAGACTTAATATGCTCAGTTTCATCAGAAGTTTGCCGTGAGCATGTATGACATGCCAAGCTCTGTGCCAGGCCCCGGGCCCTGAGGTTTATGACATGTAGTTATTTGTGCCTTGCACAGGATGGGTTTGCACCGGCCCCTTAGGAAGCTGGGACACGGACCAGCCAGAGGAAGGTTGCAGCCAGACGGTCAAGTGCCACTTAACACAGCTTGGTGTTGCTCACCTCATCACATAAGAATGACCGGATGCATTACAAATATAGGCATTTTTATTGAGTGTGAAAGAGTGACTTAGAATGTTAAATTATACTTGAGGGCATTTTGGGGAGAACTTTTTTGCCACCGTGACAAAAAATTTTTGGCGTTCCACAAGGAACGCCAGATCCCAGATGCTGAAGCCTGGGGTCTGAAGCCAGGGTTAGGACCAGGCAGAGGAGAGAAGCGCCAGTGCCCCAGTAAGAGAGATGTTGTGCAAGATGCTGGCAAGTTATGGCTGATCTTGTGGGCCAGTGGAGGGAGGCTGGGTTAGAGGGCTGGCCTAGTTCAGTGGGTGGTGACCCCGGATACACATTATAGTGACCTGCGGAGCTTTAAAAAAAAATCTGTGCCCAATTTATACGGTGACTGACAAATAATAATGTACAACTGAAATTTCAGTTATAAACTATTATAACCTCAATAAAATGTAAAAAAAAATCTGTGCCCAGATCCTAGCAGCCCAATTAAATCAGAATCTCTGGGGGAGACACCAGGCACTCAAGCATTTGTGTCTTGTGGCTAACGCTCTGCTGGTGACTCTAATGTGAAAGCAGAAAAAATAGAACTCGGGCCAGGAGTGAGGTTGCCCCTTCTTGCTGAATTGTACCTGACCTGGTGCAAATGAAAACACACACACATATGTACATACCTACACTCATGTAAAAACTGTGGTCAATACTGCCATTTTAAACAAAAAAAAATCTTTAGTCTAGATGCTGTCCGGTGTCATCATGACTCTTGTGGATGTGTTGATGAAGTCGTATGCAGAAGACAATTGTGATGGTATTTCAGCCTTAGGCTAATCTCTAGGGCTTATGCACAAGTGCTTAACTATTTTCTTTTTTCTTTAACCCATTATTGATTTCTTTTTGGATGTATAGGAAAAAAAGATTCTGGAGATACAGAACCAAACAAACTAGGGCTTTCTCATCCTACAAAGTCAGTATCCCTGTCATTCACCTCTTCATCATTCTTATCTGGTTTCCTCTCACTAAAAGTAATGTTATGAACCCCTTCTTTCTTTGAGGGTCTCTCTCTGCCAGTCTCTTGGCTGGGGGCATCAGCAAAAAGTTGAGAAGTTTCTTCTTGTGCCTTTTTTTAAGAGTTTGCCTACAGAGTATCTTGTGAGATGGGGGAGCCTACAAGGCTTTTTCTAGAAGTTTCTATCCTTCTCAGGGATTTGCTCCCATGGAGGGTAGGGTCATGGTTCTGAATTAGGCATCTTCTTGCTGATGCTGGTTAGTCAGACACGTTCTGACTTCAGAGTCCTAGCCCCCTGTTCCCAATGAGCTGGTCACCAGGTGATGTAGCCCAAGAAAAAAACATCATAAGGTTTGGGGATGGGGCTTCCCTCTCTCTGTGTGCAAGAAACAAACCTCGATCCAGATTGGAATTGAAAAAACTGAAACGAAAAAATCCAACCCTTTTCAGAAGCTCCAACCCTTCCCTGTCCCTGGGTGACCCTTAGCCCATCACCCAGTGTTACCTCCAGGGAAAACCCTGCCTAAAACCCTGGTCCTAAGAAAACCCCTACTCTGAGAAGGAACCTGGGCAGCACTGTTGGGCCACAGCTGTTCTCATGGAAGGAGCTAGTCTAGGGATGACAAGGCAGGCCTCTGAAATCTTCCAAGGAGGTAAGGAGAAAAAAATAAAGATTCCTCATTTACATTGAGAGTAAACTTCCTGCCCTATTCAACAATGAGGCATTCAAAATCCGCCTGAGTAAAAGTCCCCTGATGCAACTGCAAGGGTGAGCAATTTCATGTCAGGCTGTTGTTATGGGGTTTATACATGTTCTAGCTAGGGCTTGAGGTGAAAATCGGAGCCAAAAACAATAGCCCTAAACCCCACATGCACAGAAACCTCATTCCAGCCAAGTTTCCTTAAGAGAGAGCACAGCAGACTTTTCACAAACAGAGTGACTTCAAAGGTAGGCTTGCATCACTCGCCTCCCCCACTTGACACTTCCCCTTTGCCCAGACCTGGCTCTTGTGTTTCTTGGTTTACTTTATGAGGTTCTCACACACACATCGCAAAGCAATTATCCGAGCTCGCAGGCCAACAGGAAAGTAATTGTAACTGAGTACTTCCTTTGTCAGGCGCTGAAGCTGGCCCCTGCAATGGTGACAGAAGGTGTGCCGGGCAACTAAGCACCCAGCTACCGGCAACCCCTCCCCCTACAATGCTCTCAGACTGAATTCCCCAGAGAGGAGGACGCCAGTGGGATGGGGGAATGGGGGAATTTTCTTACATCACTTGACGTGCTTGCTTTCACTCCCAAAATCCTGAGTCATGCCTGAAGCCGTATTGCCTCGGGTCTCTGGCTGAAATCAGAGGTTATAGATTTGGAAACCTGACTCCATCAGCTGACTCTTGGCCAACTCATCAGAGGAAATGTGTATTATTTTAGTCGCCCCTCTTCAAGCTGAAATGCCTTCTAATTGAGGGGATTACGCGAGGAAAGTGGCTCTGTAGTGGCTTAGTAAGCCGATGCCACGCTAGTGAACAATATTTGACGTTTGGTGAGTTTACAGAAAGGGCAGTCTCTCTGTTTGTTTAAACCGAGATTAAGTGAAAGGAAAAGTTTTTCTTTCCCATCCCAGGACAAATGTGAAACACATGTTTTCCCTTTTGACTTTGTAGTACAAGCCTCACACAATTCTCCCCACCCCCCTCAGCTCTGAGTTTTCAAGGCTGGTAGAATATTTCCTCTCTTTGGCAGCCAAAGCCAATATAAGCCTTTGTATTTCCAGACAGTGGAGACCATGGTCATGGCCCAGTTGATTCCAGGTAACTGTGTGGGGGATTTTCCTGGGCCTACCATTTTACCGGTAGGCGGGATGGTAAGATCTAGTACAAGGAATCCTGTGTTCAAGTCATAGCTAGGCCTTTGCGTGTGTGACCTCCCTGAGCCCCACTTTCCTCAGCTGCAAAATGAAATTTGTTGAACTTGAAATGTCTCCGGTAATTTCCAACTCTGGAAAGACTGTTGGTTCAGGTTGGTTTTTCTGGTACGTGGGAGACATTCCTAGTTGAGGGCACCCTTAGCATGGGCTTGGGGCAGTGTGGGAGACCTCAGTCAAGGAGCCTGCCCTGCCACTGACTCACCGTGACCTTGAACAGTTCACTGGCCCTCTTTGTGAGTCCTTCTCCTTATCTGAGAGAGGAGGTTTGACAGTTTTGCCCCTGACATAGCACTTCAGATACGTGACAAGCCTGAATGAGATGAGGGTATAAAGTACTTTGGGTTCCTCAGACTAAAAGGATCATTCATCTTGGAAGATAAGTTTAAAAAAAAAATGCTAGCCCCAAAATATTTTTTGTATTATCTCAAGAATAAAATAATGAAAATCAATATTCTTTACTCTTGGCTTTCCTTCAATAGCTAGCTACTGGTTCAGGGAATGCAAGCATCAAATGACCGATGTGGGCTGTGAAAATCAGGATTTCTCCCCTCTATGTTAGCCAAAGCAGTGTTTTTTATCATGTTACTACTCTGCTCAGAAACCTTTGAGATTCCTCTTGCCTCCAGGATTCAGTCCAAACTGACATTCAATTCCCATTATGACCTGGCTTCAACCTGCATTATTTATCACCTCTCCTTCCTAAAATCCTAGAATTCACTGGAATCTCCACAATGATGCCAGAATCGCCGCTGTAAACCTCTCCTCGCAAGTGGGCAGCCAGTTGCTGCTTGGACTTAACGGAGGAGAGAAGCCTCTGATACTCAAAGCAATCTGGCCTTTTTCAAATCATCCCTAATCGTTAGAAACTTCTCCCCTATGTTGAATCAGAATCTGTATCATCATAAATCCCAGCCACTCATAGGTCCTCTAGGAGCTACTCCAATTCAGCGTCATTCCTCTTCCTCAGTGTCTGAAGACAGCCATCATGCCACCCCAGAGAAATCTCTTTTCCAGACTAAACAACTGCAGTGTCTTTAACAGATTTTCATTGACTTGGTTTTCCAATTCCTAAATGTCATTGTCCTTACCTTTCCCTGGACTTGCTTCAAATGGTCAATGTCTCTTAAAAAAAAAAAAAAGTGACGCTTTGGGGCCAGCCCAGTGGCATAGTGGTTAAGTTCACGCACTCTGCTTCAGCAGCCTGGGGTTTGTATGTTCGGATCCCAGGCACGGACCTATGCACTACTCATCAAGCCATGCTGTGGCAGTGTCCCATATATAAAATAGAGGAAGAGGGGCACAGATGTTAGCTCAGGGCCAAATATTCCTCAGCAAAAAGAAGAACATTGGCAACAGATGTTAGCTTAGGGCTAGTCTTCCTCACCAAAAAAAAATGTGACCCTTTGAACTAAATGCAATGTTCTAAATGTCAACTGGCTGGTGGAGCTAGTTTCTCCTTTGTTTTTATAATAGTTAGGTTAGGTAAGAGATGTGACAATAATTCAGTGGCTTAAAGAATATAGAATGTTTTTTCTCTCTCAGGTAACTGTCCGAGTTGAGTGATCCAGGTTATTGAGTGGCCCTGCTCTCTGCAGACATTCAGAGACTCAAGCTCCTTCCAGGCTCTGCTATTCCATGAGGTATTCTGGCCCAAGAAGGGTTGTTGCCAAGTCCCAGATGCAGCCAGCAAGAAAAGAAAAAGCACAAGGAAGGGGTGTGCCCAACTCTTAAGGACCCCAGCTCCCAACACAGACCATTGGTCAGCATTCCACTAGAGAGAACTCAGTCCCATGGCCATAGTCAGCTGCAAGGGAGCTTGGGAAATGTAGCACAGACAGGCAGCCCATCACTAAGGAAGAGTGGGACAATGGATGTTGGCAGCCACAGATATGGACAAGCCTCATTGGTCTTTCCAGGAACACAGTTTCTTCTACACTCAGGGCCAATGCACTCTCTATCCTGCCTGGAATGTTCTGCCTCCCTCCCTGTCCTTCCCTTCACATGGCCTCAGCTTGAACGCCACTTTATCAGAGAGGCCCACCCTGACCACCCCAGGAAAAGTGGGTCCCTCCTCACTCTCTTTCCAACCTTCATTTGTGTCCCTCCAGGCTCCTGTTGCAAGTTGTAGTGATTTTTTGTGTGTTTGTGTCTTTCCCCTAGTAAACCCCAGGCTGCACGAGGGCAGGAACTCTGCCCATTGTGTTCTCCAGTGTGTTCACTGACCAACCCAGTGCCTGACACATATGGAGGGCTAACTAAGGATTTGTTGAATTAAAGAATATAAGACACTGTATGTTTACTAAATACAGTCATATTGTGGTAGACTAAAAGGTCTCTTTTCACCTCAACTATTGCTGAGAAATATTTCTCCTGCTTCTTGAGAAGTCAATTTTTTGACCCCGGATACAGTAGTTTACATTTATACCTAATATTTCAGCTGCTTGTTTTGTCCATCATTCTAGGCCAAAGAGATGTCTTTTGATATATCAACTGATACATTTATTTTTCCTTTCCAGTTTCATCTTATCTGAAACACTGTTAGAGGCATCCTGTGTGTTTCCTTATGTCACTGGCAAACATCGATGAAGATGGAAAAAAGAAACGGGCCAAACGTGGAGCCCCTGTCAGTCCTAGAGCCCACCCTCCATCCTACCGTCAATCCATCAACAGCTCTCTCTGGGACAAACGTTTACTCAGACAAAGCATGCTCTTGACAAGAATCTCACTGAGGCTAGCTCTGTCAGATGCCCTGCTGAAATGCGATGCACGTAGAATTCAGGGCCTTCCATTCCACTCCTGTTCAGGACCATAGAAATTTCCAGCCAATCACAAGAATCCCTTTGACAACATCCTCTAGTTTACCAGTCTAGCAACCTTACAAAAAACAGGAAATGACTAGTTCTTGGTGAATCCATGCTTAGTGACTCGTAACAATTATTGTTCTCTCATAAGTGTTTACAAATCTTTAATTCATAATTTCTCCTGAAACTTTTCCAGGATCTACCTTCCTCTCCTTTCTGGAAACCCTGCCACATCAGTCTATTTTCTGTTTCCACACATCCCTCCATCCTCACACCTCTGAGCAGTCCCTCCTCTGTTCCTCCTGGGAGGAAATGCTCTTCCTACCTAACTCTGAATATCCAGATTCTGAGCTCCCCTCAAGATCTAGCTCAAAAGTCACCCCCTTTGTGAAGCTGTCCCTCACCACTCCAGGCCTCTCTATGCTCTGGGTCCCTGTGGTATTTGTTAACCCTATCCCTCCTCAGGGCGTGGCGCTGCCACTCGGGCAGACTTTCTGAATGGCACAGGCCTTCCTCTCCTGATGCCCATCCTGTGCCTTGCACGGAACCCTGTCCCAACAAGGTGTGTGGATTGAGTTGACCACTGAAAATCAGCATCCACTTATGCCCAGAGACTAGCTCTTCATTAAAACTTCAGCCTAAGCTGTGTTCAAGGGCCAATGATGTGGTCTTCCAGTGTGACTGGAAATTAAAAAAAAATTTTTTTTTTTGGTAAAAGAAAAATTTGGTAAAGTATTATAAAGTCTCAAGGAACCTGTAGAATTATTAGATTTTTCACACTAAGGGAAAACAATCTGTTTGATGTAACATTCTGGGAACTCAAGATGGGTAGTGAAAGATGATTAATCTAAACTACAACATTGACAACATCCTGAATGTTCCAGCGGCCGAGGAGACAAATCAAAATTCAGAGCTACAAGCAAAATATTTTCAGAAGGTTTACTTACCTTTCAGAAGCATATTTAGATTTACAAAAGATTTCAAGTAGGGCTTCTTTACCTTTGTAGATTTAAAATGATTTAATTTCCATATAACTTTGGAAGAATAAGTCAATGTTATAAATGCAGTCCACCTGCATTTACCTTCCCTCAAGTGGCATCAGAATCTGACTGAGATGCTGATGCCACAACCTACCATATTTGAGAGGAATAAGTTAGTTCTAGAGCCAGCCCTGATGGCCAGGTGGTTAAAGTTCAGTGCTTGCTGCTTTGGTGGCCCGGGTTTGCTTCCCAGTCGCGGAACCATACCAGCTGTCTGTCAGTTGCCATGCTGTGGCAGTGGTTCACATAGAAGAACTAGAAGGACTTACAACTAGAATATACAACTATGCACTGGGGCTTTGGGGAGGAAAAAAAAAGAGGAAGATTGGCAACAGATGTTAGCTCAGGGCGAATCTTTCCCAGCAAAAAAACAAAAAGAAAGTTAGATCATTGAGTCCAATTCCTCCCAACTGCAATTGAAAACTTTGTACCCTGGAGGGGAGGGGGCTCAGAAAGGAATGAATCTGCCACTGCTAGATCCCCTGGACCTGCCACAGCTCTCACAAAAGGAGCCCCCCCTCTTCCCAGCTTCCCGGGACCTGCCACCTCCCTCAGACCAGAAAGAAACTTTCCTTTCTATCGAAATGCCGATGACTCTCATCATAAAAACGTCTCATTATAAAACCCCTCTCTGCTGCTTGCTTTCTGAGCTTTGATAAATCCTGGATTAGTATGAAAACCACCCAGGCACTGACTCTCCACATTTCCCAATGAGCTGTCTGGAGCTGGCTTCTTCTTCATGAGTAACTTCCCCAAATGTTTGGAAAATTGCCCAATGCCATGAACTTACGACCACCAGATAAACTTCTCAGAGCCCGGGGAGAAAACTCATCACAATGTCAGTCTCGAAAGCTCGCTCATTTCTTGTTCGCTCTTTCTTCACTCTCTCTTGCTCACGGCAATTCATGCCCCTTTTATTCACTAGGAATGGAATTTGAGTTTCCAGCTATCACCAAGAACTTACACCAGGTGGCTTCTCAGCCTGCTCTTAGCTTTGCTCTTATGATTTTTCTGTGACAGGACATTCAGAGATTAGGAGGAAGCCGATTTTCCAGTTATTTCCATTCAGTGCTTCACTATCTTCAAACATGTCCATCCATATTTGTAGGAACTTGCCATGCTGCAGCTGTTCTCACAAAAGGGCCACATTGAAGTTTTCGATCTTAACACTTTCCCTGGCTTTTACTTCATCTGAGCTCGGGGCCTCTTTCACCATTTCCAGAGTTTCTTTCCAGCTTCCACTTTTCCTTCCCTCATTTCCTTATGCTCTTCTTTCCTCTGGGGTGAGCCTCCATGACACGAGCGCCTCAAGCCTTACTGGAGTGAGGTTGCCTCTGTTACCCCCTTAGCAGGTATTAGGCTGAGACGTGAACAGAGCAACGTGGAACTTTATAGCGGCATCGAAAGGCAGCACCATGGGAGTGGCCGCAAGAAAGAACCTTTCTGGGCTGGTCAAAGGCATACAGTTAAAGCAGCTGGGTGAACTTAATGTCCAGAACCCACACCCAGAAGCCAGCTGATTTGTAAATGTGCCTTCCCATCTACAGAATGGTAAATGAAATCTGCCTGAAGTGTAAAGAAAAATTTGATTCTTTTTTCTTATTGTGGTAAAATATATATAACATAACATTTTACTATTTTAATCATTTTTAAGGATACAGTTCTGTGGCAATAAGTACATTCACGTTGTTATACAACCATCACCATCATCCACCTCCAGAACTTTTTCATTTTCCCCAACTGAAACTTTGTACCCATTAAACACTAACTCCCATTCCTCCCTCCCACAGCCCCTAATAATTACCATTCTACTTTCTGTCTCCATGATTTTGACCATTCTAAGTACCTCGTATAAGCGGAATCATACAGTATTTGTCTTTTTATGACTGGCTTATTTGACTTAGCATAATGTCCTCAAGGTTTGTCCATGTTGTAGCATATGTCAGAATTTCCTTCCTTTTTAAGGCTGAATAATATTCTGTTGTATGGATATACCACATTTTGTTTATCCGTTCATTGTTGATTGATTCTGGTTTTTTATAATAGTGAAGTTTGTATTTTAACAATTGGGGAGTTGGAGAGGCAGTGAAGTATGGTGGGAAAAGCATTGAACTAGACATCGGGAAACCTCAGTCTTAGTTCTGGCTCTTCAGCTAGTGACCTTGGACTGATGGTTCTCAACAAAGTGGGTTGGAGGAACCACTACATCAGAACCAGCTGGGCTACCTGGGGGGATGGCAGACTCCTTGGATCCATCTTTGGGAAGGGAGCCCGAGAATCTGCATTTCTAAAAAGCTCCTCAGGTGTTTTGCATATTCAAGTTTGAGAACTACTGCTCTGGGCCTCATTCTTCCATCAGGGCTAGACCACAGACTTTTTGAACTGGGCTGCACCCTTGCTCAGAAGAATGCCAGGGTTTCATAGAGGGACAGTGGGGACTCTCAGGTGGACGGGTGTGAGGCCCAGAGCGAAGGGGACTCGGGTCCCCGCCCCTACGTGCTTTGTCTCTTTTGCCTCTAAGAGTCCATAGAGGTCTTAAAAGCAAATTTAAAACCAGTAGGATCAATATTAAAAACCACTTCTACTGAAATTAAATGAATTTCAAAATTACTAAATGTATTTTAGTAATACAAAATTACTACAAAATTACATTTAGTAATTCAAAATTACTAAATGTATTTTTGAAATTATCATTGAGTTTTAAACATGATTGTTGTATAAACTTAACTGGTTTTGAATTCTCTTGTTTGAGATTTAACATAAGGTTGTTTTAATTTCATTGTAAGCTCTGGCAAGTGTTTCCATAGAGCTTTGGCTGTCCCTCCTGCCCAGCTGCCGATCGGCCATCTCTGTAAATGAGCATTTGGTGTGTACATTTAGTTCTACATGTGCACTGTAGAATATATATTTTGGTCCATATGTCATAACTCTGCCTAATCTCAATATTTCTGATTCTTGATTGTAAAACATGATTGCAGACTTGAGGGCAAAGCTGGTGTCTGACTCCTACCAGCTCATCATGGCTCCACTTGGGCCTCGGTTGCTCGCAGACAAGTCCCTTAACCTCTTTGTAGGGGACCCCTCTCTTTGGGAAGAGCCCAGCCCCACTCCTCATGGCCGCAGGGTCAGGGGAATGGGCCCCTGTGCAGTGCGATTCCCACCCCTGCCCAGTCACTGCAGTTGCACCCCCACCTGACTCAGCTGGGCCATCAGACCATCTCCCCTGAGGACCTGTGCCTGGTCCAACGGACAGCCTGTCAGCCTCCTCCTGTGCCTGGGCCTGTGACTGTTGGCCTTGGAGCCATGGGCGGCCATCTTTGGCCAAGGGACTGGGTATCAGAAAGAGCCATTATGAAGAGAGAGAAGAATGAGTTGTATGTGTGGGAAGAAGCAGAAACATGAAACCCTGGCTTTCTAAAGCCTTGGCAGCTTCTAGCTCCAGTCCCTTTCCAACAATTGACTACACGCCTTGGGTTCCATGAGACATCCCTGCACAGTTATAACAGATTCTCATCCTCTTCCTTTTTTTTTTTTTTTTTGCTTAAGCTAACCCAGCATGGTTTCTGCCACTTGCAATTGTAGAGTTATAACTAATATACCCTGTAAAGTATGAGTCCAATCCAGTTCATAGGAGTATTTTAAGAATAAATTGAGATATTTGTATGAATATGCCATAGAAATATTAATGTGAATTATCTTATGATATTATTATTATTATTTTATTATTATTATTATTATTATGAGTTCCCCTTTTCCCCTTTGGAATTAAAAAATACCATATTCATCGGCCAGACTTAATATTCCAAAGTTACTCTTTTATTTGGAATAAGACATTGAAGGCTGAGGGGATTTTGAGATGCAAAGAAGAGGGTGGGGATTTTGAAACGCAAATATTTTCAAGTAAGAGTAACATACTTAAATAATTGAGCACTTTATGTGTTTCAGGAAAGGTGCCAGGAATATTCCTTCATTCCTTTCTTGCTTGCCCTGAGTCAGGAGTGGGGCTAAGGATCTGTGTGGTTCAGGCCCCCAGAGAGCTACCAGCAAGCAAGGGGTGGGCAGCCAGCAGTTACAGTGTGTTCCAGGTGCTGGGATGGGAAGGAGGACAGGGGAGGGCCACGGAGGAAGGCATCTGACCCGACTCAGGAAGACTTCCTGGAGAAAATGACGCTTAACTAATGAATGAATAGAATGAAAAGAATGAATAGAAATTAGAAAAGCCACTGGGAGAGAGACTGCTGTAGAAGAGAAAACAGCCTGCTCAGTGCCCTGGAGGTAAAGGAAAACGTGGCCCATATGTGGCCCACATGCAGCACTGAGCCTTGGGGACGCCTGTGACGTGAGCAAGGACCAGAGCATTCAGAGCTCATGGGCCACATCAGGGAGTCTGGACTTGACTCTGAGGCCCTGGGGAGCTACTGGAGGTTTTAGGTAGGGGATAAATCTGATCATACTTGTACTCTGGAAAGATCTCTTTGGCTAGGGTGGAGAATATGTGGTGGGGACCGGATCTGGAGGCAGAGAGATTGGTCAGAAGGCCTCTGCAATAATCTGGGCAAGAGAGGATGGTGGCTTGAAATTTGCTTTAGGAGATAAAGAAGGGTTTAGGGGGAAGAGAAGGAATTCAGGTGATATATATAACATTCCGAATGATTTCACTTGATCCTCATTTGTAAAGAATTATTATCTCCATTGCACAGGTGAAGCTCGGGGGGGCTGAATTGCTTGCCCAAGCTCACATAGCTAATAAGTGGTCCCGAGGGGTTTGGGGTATTAGACTATTATGTCATTGCCAGCTCTAAGTCTCTTAGCACAAATTGGCCCCCTAGTAGGACTCAGAGAAATGAGACACAGGGTAAGTGAGTTTAATTGTGGGAGAAAAGGTCTAGGTTCAAGGCACAAGAGGTTATCCAGGAGAGCAGGCCTGGGTGTGGTGTGCCTCAGGGAGTCCTGGGAGAATGGGAGGTAGGGGGACAGTAGGCAGCAGGACTCTTAGGAGAGGAGCATTCAGGACAAGGTAGAGGGACACCAGGACCAAAACGTTGACTATTTAACAGAATCATTTAACTGATCAGTAAGCCTTGGAGAAAGATAGCCTTTGACGCTATGTGGCGCTACATTAGAGCTGGACAAGGTGTGGAAGAGGGGGTCTAAGAGCGAGGGGAGAGCAAGGCCATGGTTCGTGTGTCACAGCACTCAGACCCAGGTCCTGCATACACTATGTGATTCGGGGAAGCCATTACACCTCTCTGGGCTGTGGACACTGGTCACTACCCACCTCTTGAGGCAATTGTGAAACTTCAACGAAGTGATATACATTAGAAGCACTTTGTAGATCCTACGTAAAGGATTCTACATTGTCCTGAGTGGTAGTTATTATTTACTCAAGTCCTCTCTGGCGACAGGTTGTTAGTCTGGTCCTCGCCACTCACTTTTCCTTGAATCTTCAACCCCTCCCTGGAAGGAGTCTCTATGGAATCTGAGAGAAGTGGTGACTCTCAACAGATAACAAGCTATTGGTTGGATGACCTGATTAGTTCCCTGTCCCAGTGCCTTGTCATTCTCCCAGGACTAGAAGACTCAGAAAGAAGTAGAACTAGTTTTCAAAACACTTGCAACAGGAAGAAAGAGAAAACAGATTTGACTTTAGTTTTAGGATCAAAGAAAAACTTCCTGTTATCCATTTGGCTGCCTGGTATTGCATCTTAAATTTCAAACAGCTCCTGCCAGCAGCAGCTCCAAGGGGACCTAGGACCAGCGACTGTAGACAAAAGGTAATTTAAAGGGAAAAAAAAAGAGGAGGTGGATTTAGGGGCTCAAGAATTCTGGTTTCCAAAAAAAGCCAAGTTTGACTTAGCAATTGAGATACACCTGATTTTCTGGTAGCACAACTCAAGTTAAAACATTGGACAGGAAGCTTGAAAGAGCAGCTCAGTTGCATGCAAACTCCAGGAGTTGAGTTTCTTGTGGATATTTATGTGCATGAGAAAGGCATTCCCGAGAGGGCCCTTTAAGAAGGTTGGCCCTTGGCCCCCCTCTCCACTTCCTCAAGTGCAAATGGGTAAAACAGCTTGAGGAAAGAGTGAGGATTGATGCAGCTGTGTTTCAAATGACTCGATGACTTAACGTTTTTTTTTCAGAGGTGGCGGTCATTCTTTGACTTTCCCTTTTGAATATTGTTTTCTGTTTCTGCCTCTTTAATTAGAGCTAGAAATTCAGTTAACAAGGAGGAAAAAAGAGAGTTTTCAAGTCAATTTCCTTGTGCTCCCAAGAGGTTTTGAGGTTAGGTTAGCACATATCTGTGCTATTTACCTCTCTGGCTGTTGACAGGATGGTATGTGACTTGGCCAAAAGCTGTCACCGGGCGTAGCAATGACCACTACTGTCTTGGCTTCAGAAACTGCTCTTTAATGTCTTGGCATATAACAATTTTGTTTACCAGGTAACTGGTTTTTTTCCGAACACTTATAATTATTATTTTTGCAACACCTATCAAAGAAAAGAAAGCAACCATGCCAGCATATGATTAGAGGCCACTGTGCTGTATCAAGGACTTCAGGTTTCCTGTTGACTAGCCTACATTTTGATTTGCACCAAGACTCACCCCCTCTGCCCCGCCCCTAAGAAACTGAACAATATGAAGTGGACGTAACATGACATGCTTTGAAGGGAAAAGTCACGCTATGTTTCTAGGCTACAACACTTTTTCAGGTCGCTTAAAAGAAAACAAGCTGAGTCCATTTTCAGGGAAGCTCTATGAGCTCAGGAAAATAAGGCATCAATTAAATCAGCAGGCCCACACCCCACCCCACCAATCATAAGTGTTTACAGACTTGGCTGGGCTGCTATTGACAAACTAGACTAAGACAATTGTTTGAATGTTTAATCAAATTAATATCTTTCTATGGGAGAATGTTCATAAGGTATAGCTAACTGAAAAAAAAAAAAGAGAGAGAGTCCACTAAATTAAATGCTTTTGTGTACACACACACACAAGGGAAATACACCAAAACGAGTGGTGGGACTATGGGTATTTTTTTTTTCTTTATACTTTCCTTATTTTTCCAAATGTTCTACCATTAGCAGGTATTATACTGATGGTAAAGCATGGTGGTTAAAAAGCACAGACTTTAGAGCCAGATTGCCCGGTTCGAATCCTGGCTCTACCACTTCCTGTGGTGATATTAAGCAAATTACTTAATTTCTGGGTGCCTCATTTTCCTCATCTCTAAGATGGGGATAAGGATTGTACCTATCTTATAGGGTTGTTATGAGAATTAAAGAGTTAATATGTATTAAGTCCTTAGAAAATGTCTAGCACTATCTAGCGTTTGCTAAATGAAGAAAACAATTTTTAATTTGGTCAAATTATAATTAATTTTCTCTAGAATGCTACTGGCCATATTTCTATGGCATTCATATTTTATGATACGTGTTGCTAAAGAGAGGATACATATAACCCAAAGCATATGTTTGTCCTCAGCTAATATAGTGAGGGTGGATGCAAGACATTCGATGGGTGGCTAAAATTCTTAGTTACTTGCCAGGTCATGACAAAGACCAGGGATTTCTCAAGGGTATACTCTGACCGCCCCCCCCCCCGACCCCCCTGCAGGCCATTTGGTCATAGCTGAATTACGGCAAGCCTAATTCCCTCTTAAACCACAAGTTGTGTTATCATGATTTGATTCATGACGTTCACAGGACTGGAAGGATCCTTGCCCTTTGGTAAATTATGCCCCCTTGCCCGGGTTGAAATGCCCTGTGTAAACCTGTGTTCGGTGATACGTGCTTCACTTCCTCACGTAGGCCTGGGAGGAGCAGAGGGAAATGAGAACCGGCTTTGTGGTAGATAGTCAAATAATTGTGAAATTGTTAATGACTGATAGGAGAAGATGAAGGATATAATGACGAAGCAAATGACTTCGGAAGGATCTTTTCCCAACATTGAGAGTATCTACACAAAAGCAAATCCATAAATATATACTTTATGTTGTCTTGCAGACGAAACAACTGAATGAATGAGCTCAATTTTGTAATAAAAAATGAGTTGGTGAGGTGTAGCCCAAGAACTGACAGAAAGAAATAAACTGAAAAAAAAGGAACAAAAGTGGGAGAGGATTGGGGGGTGGGCGGGGGGGGGGGGGGTAGGTTATGCCTCCCGCCTGGGGGATGGAGGACAAGATGGCACTGAAAATCATTTAAAACCACACTGATGCTGTTTCCTTTCAGCCAAGGGAAAAATATTTTAGAAAAAGGAAACTCCAGATCTCTTGTTTACCCAGCTGTCTGTACAAAGTGAATTATTCATGATTAAATGTGAATAATAAACCTATGCAAATATTTGTTGTATTCTCAATTTTGAGGAGGTTGGAGGAGCAGCAGGAAATGAAGTTACTTTAAAGTGATTTAGTAAACTATCTTCTTTAGAAATATATTGAGAAAATAGATTTTGATTGTTATTTATATATACCCCTCCCCCTCAAAAAAACAGGTTGTTTTCTCTTTAGGAGGCTATGTCCTATTGGAAATGACAGTCTAAAGCTTTTCTCTTAGTATCATGACCTTTATATAATTTCCTTAGAAACTAATTGTGAAAGTTTTTTTTTTTTTAATTTTCTGACTTTAGAGGGTTAAAAAGCTTACAGCAGAAGTTCTTCTATAATGAGAAACCTTAACTGACAAGTTTCCAAGTACTTGCTGCTTACTGTAAATTCTTACCTATAAATTTCAGTTATAGGTTTTTGATAAAGGGAATATTACAATAATACTGATACCTGGCAGTTTTAAGCTGTTTATCTTTTTGGTTACAGAATTGGTTTAACAGTTTCCATCAGAACTGTTAGACTTTTAGCTAGAACTAGGTTAGATTTTATGTAGCTTGTCCATTCTAAGAAACACTTAAAATCCAAGCAATAGCAAGATAATGAAAAATATTTTATCATCTTGCAACCTCTGTAACTTTTCACAGTCACTTTACATAATATATCATCACCATAATCTCTTAAGAGTTTATAGCATGCAAATGATTGTTCTATGTATACTGTAATTGTAAATAAGTTTGATTAATTAAAAAAACAACTTTCCCCTGGGTCCCATCCTTAAGGCTGAGTTCATTCTGACTGAAGCCCATGTTTCTGTTAACCATAGACTAGGTTCAGATGAATCTTGCTTTTGCTCAACTATAATCTCAATGTCTGGAAGAGGGGCCAGAGAACTGGTCTGGTCCCCCCTGGCTCCTGGGGGTCAGGCTCTCTCTGGAACCACTGATGAATGGGCTCTCCATCCTTCCTGCAAGTGATCCCAGAGCCCAGGCAGAGGGACTCCAGGCCCCACGCCAGATCTAGAGTAGACTGTCTGTCATCACCCACCACTTCTACCTCCTGGTGGTTAACAACCCTAGGTGGGTCACCATCCACATTTTGCAGCTAATGAAACAGGGGAAGAGAGGAGATAAGTGACTCTTCCAGAAATAAAGGGAGAACCAGGATTAAGATTAAAATCCAGGCTTTGATAAATCTCTAGTAAATTCTCCGCTTTACACTACCCTGCACCACCATCTAGAAACCGAAGAATTGGTGGTTTACCAGTAACTAGCACAATCCCTAGCACTACAGTTAATCTTCTGCCATTATCTTTTTCTTCTGCTATTGTCATTTCTGGAGATTTGGACAATGTGAAAACGGGTCATACAGAGGAGTCTACCCCTTGGCTTTGGGCAGCACTGCGTTGAAACCGATCTAGACTTCCAGAAAAGATAATTCTACCACCTTCTTTCGAATTTGAATGCTGCCTAATGCATCCTAAATCCTTTTTCTTTAATTCTATGTTGACTGGACATAACTATTTTCTTATTTAAAAAACACATCGAAATTGCATTTTAAGGTTAATTGGCAATATTAATAAGTGGCAAATATAGGCCTCAAATAAGAGGTGCTAATAAATAATTTGAAATGTTTGGAAAAATATGATCTATGTTTAATAAAACCCCATCAGTGAGTGAAAATTGGTTTCATCATTCACATTTTCATTATCCTGTTTCTCCTAGGGTCTGCAGTTTTACCTTAGCAAACTTGCCTCTCACTTGATAGGAATTTGTCTCCATTATGATTTAGTTCAGTGGTTTCTTTCTCATACCATTACAGCTGGGGAGCCATTTCATTATGCTGGGAAGTTTCTGAACCTGCAATGTAATTAATTCCCTTAATAGGCTCCTCTTTAGGGAAGCCCCATTAGCAGACATCACTATGAATTAACATCTTAGTCCAGGAGAAAAGCTCTTTGGAGGCAAGAGTGGAACAGATAAATCTTTGTTGAGAAATGTGACCAGGGGACTTAACCACATTCCTTGTGGTTTCAGAATGACATGTGTATTCTGGGACCCATAGATAGGCAGAGATAGTTGTCATTCTCAGTAATGCCCTGACCACACCAGTTCTGTAACATAAAGAGATAGTTCTAAATGTTATAATTTCTTAGAAGAAAGCAGGGTGGCTGGTGTGCACGTTGAAGGCGAGGGAATGAAACTCTGCCTGCTTGACTGACTAACACCTGTGAAGCAAGGCTCCCAGCCATTTAAAGCACACTTGAGGACTGGTGGACAAACCCGTTATATATTAACCTACTGGGATGTTTTTTTCCTCCCTTGATTGTGTTAAATAGTAATGAAGTCTTTCTGTTGGTGTTTGAATATTTTCTTGATTATTTTCACATATAGTCTCTGGAAGCAGGTAGCTTTGTTCAAAATTCTGGCTCTGCTATTTACTAGCTGTGTAAGCTTGGGTAGGTGATTTAACGTCTCTGTATCTTAGATATCTCATCTGAAATTGAGATAACAGCAGTACCTGCCTCCTTTGGTTGTGGAGAGGATTAGATGAATGAGCACATGTTGGTGCTTAGTAAAGGGCCTGGCCCAGAGTAAGCACCCTTGATGTTGACTGATGCTATGATTAGCTCTGCAGAGTGGAGGTCCCACCATGTCACGTAGGCCTGAAACACAGAAGCCGAAAAACTCTGACAAAGAGGAGTGGGTGTGTGGGCCCGGGTAGGGGCACTGGCTACAAAGGGACATGAGGGAACTTCCGGGGGTGACAGAAATGCTCTGTATCCTGGTTGTGGTGGCGGTTACCCTGGTGTAAGCTTAAAAAAAATCATTCAAACAATTTCCCTGATTACCCTCCCTTAATATACCAGTCCAGGCCCTAACCACTTTACATCTGGATTAATGCAGAAGTCCCCTGGTCGATTTTCTGTCTCTGAGCTCTTTCTTCTCTAATTCCTCCTTAGCGTGTCCATGCTCACCCCCACTTCTGGGGCCATGTCAATAAACATGCCTAGACCAGAATATGTTGCCATTTGTTTAAAAAGGAGGGAAAGAAACAAATGTGCATATACTAGTATGTTTACTAATTTATGCCTAAAATAGCTCTGGAAAGATATATGAGAAGGTGGCTATGGTAGTTACCTATGGGGAGGGGACCTGGGTGGCTGGGGACAGTGTGGGAGGGATGTTTTTCACTATATAGCCTTTTGTTCCTTTTGAATTGTAAATCATGTGAATGTATTACCTAATCAAAAATAAATAAATAAAATGTAGGAAATAATAAGAACCCTGCCAAATTCATCTGTTCATTCAACAACATTTACTGGGCATCTACCGCTTGCCAGGCATACAGCAGGGTTAAAGAGTCCACAGCCATGATTGTGTTTCATCAGCAGGATCCTTCATAAACTGTGCGTCACAGGCCCTGTCTGCTTGTTTGGCTTTAAAGCTTGCTTACAGGAGATAGAAAGTGCACTGGTTAATTACAATGGCCATGGCTGGCATATGATTTAGGAAAAAGCAAGGTCAGGGTCAATTATGCTACAAAGGACCTTCTTCCACATTATGAAAAGACGTAAAAAGCTGTAGAAAGGCAAGGGTATCAGATAATATCTCATAACTAACATGTATTGAGCATTAACTTTCTATGTGTCAGGCATTCTTCTAAGGGCTTTACCTGAGCTAACTCATTTAGTTCTCACAACAACTCTGAGGAAGACACTATTATGGCCTCCATTTTACAGATGAGGAAACCGAAGTACAGAGAGAGAACTTACCCAGAGTCACACAGCTAGTAAGTAGGATGACCACGTTTGAACCCAGACAATGTTTAACTCCAGAACCTTCAGTTTTAACCACTTCACTCTACTGCCTTTTGGGAAAAGGACTTATAGAATGTTCCTTTGCTCCAAAATATTTCTGTTAAAATTCTACCATTAATAGAAGTGTTATAGAATTTTACAGCTGGAAGGGACCTCAGTGTTCATTTGATTCAATTCTTATCCAAAGGGACAACATCCTGGACAACTCAACTTGAACACCTCTAGTGACAGGGAACTCATTATGGCCAGAAGCAGTCACCAGCTGACAACTCGAATTGCTAACAAAAACATTCAAATGTTGATCACCTTCCATGTGCCATACTTTGCTAGAGCATGGGAGAGAAATTCTTCAATATGTTGAATCTGAATCTGCCTCCCTACAACTTCTTCCCACTGGGTCTGTGTTCTGCTCTTTGGAACAACACAAATTGTGTCTGTGGTTCCCTGCAATTCATGACAGCCTCACATATATTTGAAGACAGCTACAAAGTTCTCCTTGGAAGTTCTTTTTCCCTGTTTATTCAATCTCTTCTCATATCACCTTCCCTAGGTGAGATTCATTTTTCTTATTAACAAGCTTCTGTTTTAAAATGCAAACGTGGGAGGGAAGCACATTAAGCTTAATCTGATGCTTCCCTTCCATCAAACTGTCTGGAGGGAAAGGGAGTTTCGATTTGAGGAAAAGAGTGGGGAGGGTACTCAGAACAGAGGCAATCAGGAGCATGGTCCAAGTGCTGGCCCAGGCTTGGAGAGGGTGTTGATGCAGGCTCTTTGGGTAGGCAAAAAGCAGCTCAGGGATCCTGAGCTCCTGAGAGTAAGGAAGAAGATATGTCAAGAGTTAAAAAATAGCAATAATGATGAACATCTGTTGGGCACTGACTATATGCGTGCTGGGCAGTTTGTCTAAACTGCCTCGCTTAATCCTCACCACAGTGATACTAGGTAGATACCGTGATTATCCAGGTTACAGATGGAGTAAACTGAGGGCTAGAGAATTCCTGACTCATCTAGAAAATGGCAGTCAGGTTTTGAAGCCAGCAGCCTAGGCTTTTCTTACTCACCTCGCTAAAAGGAAAATGAAAACCTAACTTGGTCCTCTTACCCTAGAGCCAAATAGTAATTATCCAAATGGAACCTAGATACCCCAGACTTCTCCAGCCCTTGGGAGTCCTGCAATAGCCAAATAATAACCCTGCAAAGTCCACTCTTCTACCAGGTTTCTGCCCCTAAGTATTTGAGTCTCAAAGGAATGTTCCATGCTCCACCAGTCTGTCTTAGATGTTTTTGGCTGTCTCAATCAGCCTGCCTCTCCATTCCTGCCACGCGGAAATTCTTGCACTGCTGAGCCTCACGGCACAGTTAAAGACCAGACTAAAATGTTTAATGAGACTTTTTCCTAGGGTCCCCTATTGAGCAAATCTCACGTGCAACTTCCGGCCAGGCTGCAGGGATCATTTTACCACCGCCCCCCACACAGTCTGCTAGCAGTCCTTGTGAGCCCACCACCTCCTACAAGAGTCAGTCTCAACAACTATGACACTTCCAGGAGGTAACACTCTATTTGCAGAGATGCAGTGCACTCAAGGGGAAGTTATATGAGCAGATTAGCACCTCAAGTCTCTCCATTTCTGGATAGGGTCTTGGCTTTACCATTGCATAACCAAAGGGCCCATTAATTGAGGCCCTCAATGGTGCCCTCATCCTCTACAGAAACTGAAAACTGTATAGCAAGTCTCAGCCAGGGCCTCATTACACAAACACATAATCACACTTAAGATATTACTTTTTTTTCAATATAAACTAATAACTTCTAAAGAGGATGCATTTGGGACAAACAAAGGCATTTTCTCACTTCTCTAGAATCTAGAATCATACAGTGGGAGGATCTTGCCTTAACTCTTACAAGCACAGTGTTTTAAGTCTCATTTTTTCATCTGAGTCCTCCTTCTGAATGATGATAATTATAACTGAGAATTATTTTTACTATAAGAATCTGTGGAAATCTCTAAAGATCCAATACTGTTGGGTTTGAAACCATAAATTGACAATTTTAAAGGTATTGAAAACTGGCTCTAATGGTTACTGTTATTTTAAAAACACATCCACAACTTTGAACTTGTATGAGTGCAACTTTGACACTGATGAACATTTCCAGCCTCTTCCTGGCAGGGGTGAGCTGGAGAATGAAAGAACCCAGACACCAGAGGGACCTGCGAGAGGGGAAATGAAGGTGCGGTTTCGGTGCCTGGCTTCAAAGGCTGGAGGCAATCAAGAGCCTAACCCATCTCTCTCCAGCTAGGCCAACTTTCTGTAAAGACAGAAAAACCCCAAACAGCTGAAGTCAAATTTCCCCTGCATGATTTTTAATTTAACAGTGTCCCAGTTTCCAAGCTATCTTCATCTGATCTTTGTAGTCACACCGATGAATAAGCACAGTCAGGGTCAGGGAATGGCTACTGTGGCACAGCTCAGGCTCCCCAGCTCGGGGCCAATTTCTCATTCTTTTCACTGAAGTTCCAGCTCCTTGATGAACTTGTGTTTACTCATTCTATTACTATTAAGGACAGAAATGAATAGACTAGAGAAAGGATTTTTTTCCTCCTAATGAATCATTCAGTAAATAGAATTGAATACCCTCCAATCTTGATGGCTGGTTGCATGTATGAGCTCTGCTGTGTAAAATCAGCTAGTTCACATTTTCATTGTTCTCAGATCCTCTTGATAACAGATCTCCTTCCCAGTGTGCCCAGCCAAGGGCATAAGCCCAGCAACTTCTCTCTGCTGCTTCATACACACACTGCATCAGACATACACATTCCACCTATTGGCATCGATAAAAGACTGTTCCATTGGGGGACAGGGGTGTTAACTGAGACAATAAAATCACTATAGAAAATTTCTAGACAGACTCAGATTCTAGACTTTGACTTAGAGGAGCTGCAACCTTATGCTAAGTTTATGAAAATTGTAAATATAGATTGAGAGCTAAATTTCTCTTTTAAACAAAATGGTTCCTTCTGAAATCCAGAGTGACTAATTACTCCACAGAATCAGTTTGCTTTGAGAGTCAAAGACTCCTAGAGTCTTTGTAAAGCTCCTTTGTGTTCTGACACTGGTAGTGAGGGTACGCTCGCTATCTTACAAGGCAGCCCATTTCAAAATTTTGACAGCCTGAGGAATTAGACAGTTCCTCCTTATCCTGAGCCAAATTGACCTCCTGTAGCTTTCACCAATTTGGTCTTAGATCTACCCTCTAGAGAGACACAAAATAAACCTAATCCCTCTACTAGACAGCTAATCTCTTTATATGATTCTCTTAAAAGAAATTGTGGTGACTCAGGCTACAATTCTATCAAGGATATAATAAACCCAATACTTTTCCCCTCCTTCCCCTTTCAGTAGCAGAGCAAGCTTATGTGAGTATACTTAACATGCTGGAAGAAGAGAAAATGCTCCTCCCTGGCAGGCCCTGGTGCTACAGCCCAGTTCAAGACCCCAGTTTGTAGGCTGCCTATGTGCAGTCAGAAATGGATGAGATTCTGGCAAAGGGTGGTGCTGGACAGGCAAGCTCCCTCAGATTTTCCTCTCTGTTACAGTAACACACAGCCTTCTGCTGACTTAAGCGCATGTCTGGCTCCAGAGATTCTCTTCTTAGTCTGGGTCAGAGGTCCGGGTTCTCAATCTTTTGTGTGCATTAGAATCCAGGGAGCTTTCCACAGGGCCCCACCTTTGAGATTTGGATTTAATAGAAATGAGGCTGGCCCAGAAATATGTATTTTAACAAGCACTCCAGGTATGATGTTCTTACTACACTTGCAGAAACACTGATCTAAGTGAAGAAGAAAAGACGAGCAAAAAAAATACCTTGCATTTTGGTTTATTTAACCAGAAAGCATACACACTTAACATTTAACATATTGGTTCTATACGTTTAAGTTAAATTATTAAATTCCATGTTATATAAATGACAAAAATAACACTTTAGTCATTTACTATTCATTCGATACTAATCATTAAAGCTATCAGAGTTCTTCCAGAATAAGGAGGGGACGAGTAACATCATCTTCAGGTTACAGACTGATAAACTGAAATGCTTGGTGGGAAGCATTCAACATGGGCCTTAAGACAGGTGCCAGGCTCCTGCACTGCAGCCTATTTCCTAGTCTCGGGTTGGCCAACACGAACAGGGCCTAGGGCCAGATGTGAGGAACTTGACAGGGAGAGTACGTTTTGGTCTGACACTTAGCTGATCAACCTTGTGATTGAAGTTAACACAAAAATCACACCTGGATAAGCACCACCACACACATCCTATGCAATTCTGTGGGAATTCCAATAAAGCTATAGAGGGATTCCAGTACACAGGTTACAACAAGTTAAAACATTTCACAGTAGTCTAAATACCTGGGGAGTTTAATTATGCAAAGAAAACCCTCTCTCCTTTGAGAACAACAGCTTATTTCTTTTCAAAATAGCTACTGTGGTTCTTTTACAAATATAAAGGATGTCTCATCTCTAATTCAGCCTTGAAGTAATGCTATCCCAAGGCAGCCCTGGTGACATTTTTTCCTTGTGGCAAAGTGAACACAAGTCCTACTGGGTAATTTAGCACTTAGTAAATTGACTAAAAAAGTTGAGCAACAAATTGAGTAAAAGGTTTTGGTGATAGAAACTTACTTTCCTACTAAGACACTTCATGCATGTTTGTTGCAAAATAAAATTATTTTAGCATAAATGTAATGAAGGGATCTAACTTTCATTTTCTGTCAGGGATGAAGACTTTCACTGGTTCGCTGACCTTCCTCTTCTTCCTGGAGCTCTCAGAACTTTGCTGACTGCACACAAAATTCATTCTTTGAATCTGTGAGAATCACCAGAGAGAGGCACAATTCAGCAGGGATTTTGACATCTGCACAAGGCATATACAAGACACGTAGGCCAAGCGTTAATCCCACCAGCTGTATAACGGATCCAAACCTGCTTTCCTATGGGCGGTTTGGCCCTGCACAGAGGCCCTGCTGCCAGTATCAGAGGCTGGTATTCCAAGTTTCAGGAGCTGATGTCCTCTGAGGGCAGCCAGTTTCACGGACATTTTTTTGGCTCTCTTTAGTGAATTCAGCACATCCAACTCTTGAGGGAAGAGTTATCAAGGTGTGGGGCCAACAAGGAGCAATTAGGGGTCAGGAGAGATCTAGGCACTAATGGCTTTAGAGGCAAATAGAATTTAAGTCCCAATTTGAATTAGCAGAAACATATAGCCTTATCTTTTCCATCATGGGTTCAAATTAATGAATTAGGAAGGACCATGGTCCTTCTTTCTGCTTGAAGAGAAGTAGATTTTATTGATTAAAGGGAAGTTGATTAGTGAATCATCATATAGATGTATTTCTCCATTAGGCTCAGCTTTGGCAAAGATTTTAGAACTTCTTTTTGCTTAAGTGAGTGAACAACTAGATGTATTATAATCTTTCAGACAATCCCTAATGCTTGGAATTCCAAGAAACACATAGAGGACATTTTTATATTTTCCAGCCACTAGATGGGAGGAAAGGTTTTTCTATGTTCTCTGTTCTTTCTTTGGTAGGAAAATGGACTAAGATATATATGTTTAAGCAAGACTTGTCAGAATATCTAGTAGAGGTTCCAACATTATCCTTTTATATTTTGTTATAGATACAGATTATTAGCTATTATCTATTATTAGATAATATCATATCAATAATCTATTATTATTGATATGATATTACTTCAAAACAGTGGGAAAGTCAATAAAGCATTTAATTACCATTTCAAACCAAAGATTGGATCTGCAAATGGTTAATGTAATCACTAATTTTTTTTAGTTTTAGAAACCAGTTGAATTCCTGATCTCAGAAACCATAAATTCCCTTTGGCTTAAACTAAGAAACTAACTATACAGAACAGTAAAACTGTGAGAAAATAAATGGAGCTGTTCATCAAATAACCGGTTTGCTTAGATATGTAAAAGTTTGAAATGGTCTGCTCTAAAGGAAAGGAAACAGCAACATAAAAACCCAAAGCACAAAAACCAACTTCTTTATCTAGGAGATGAATTTGTTACATTATGGCTGTAAGAAAAAGTACTTGGTAAAATCCAGCTTTTCTAGAAATGTTGCTTGGGCATGCTTTCCATTCAAACAAACTTATCCTCACTTCTATCAAGTCTGGATACATTGAGAAGAAGAGAAAAGGGATGTACAAATCCTCAAATGACAAGTTGGCCTGATGGTTTAATAGTTTTGTTCTCTTTTTCTTCTTTGCTCAAGTAAATCAGAGTCTTCTTACAAGTTAGAACTGTAATTTTATTATAGTAAGTTAATCAAAACATCTTTAATAATGTATACAATCTGAAGGAAACCAGTGAGGCCTGGGAACTCTCAATGGTTTATAGAAAACTAGTGGGTTCAAATGATCAGTTAGGGGACAATTCCTAACATAGATGAATAATCTATATGAACTATATAAACCAACAAATTTACCCATACAAAGGAACATTTGAGAAACATTTTTCAGGTGTATTCCAACTGGCTGAGTTTGCATATTTGATGCTAAAGCCAACCAGGCAAGCAAAGGGCCAGCAATCAGGCAGGCTAGACAATTATCTGGATGATTTGAGCAACATCGAATGATCATCAAATGATTTCCAATGCATGTCTTATTATATTTTAAACAGATAGTTTTTAAAATGTTTCTTGAATACAGCCTAACAAGAGGCTACTATGATCCACTTACCAACAGAGCCTCAGGAGTAGAGTATCTACATATATGTCTGAAAAAAGCCCGGAAGATATGCTTTCTTCTGGATGACATTTCCCTCCTTTCCATTTTTGGTGTGGTAACATATTCTCCATTTGAGAAGTCAAAGAGCAGGTTTTGCCTTAAGCACAGATAGGATAGCTGGCTGACTTGGTAGCAGTATCTGAACAGCACTGGAAGGGGTCCCTTTTTCTAAACTACTCCATTTATCATTAATTTATTTATTTGTTCATTAAAAAAAAAATTGTTACTTGAATGTTCTCCCAGAGTTCTGTCTTTGGCCATCTTTTCTCCTTATTCTCCACACTCCCTCTGAGTGATCTCATCCACTCCTAGGAATCAGTTACCATTTATAAGCAAAGACCTCCACATTGATGTATTCAGCCTAGATCTTCCTTTTGAACTCCAAATCCATGTGTGTAATCAACCACCTACTAAAAGTTTCCACATGGATGTCCAAAAAATCTCAAAATGAAATGTGTCCAGAATTAGAATTTATCATCTGCCTCTCTAAGGCTGCTCTCAATCTTTGTTCTCACTCTCTGTGATCCCCCTGGAGGTGTTCAAGTTAAAAACCTGGGAGTCATCCATGGCTACTCCATCATTCTCACCCTAACATCTAACTAATCATTCATTTCTGCTGATCTTTACTTCCTTAATATCCCTCAAATCCATCCATTTTTCTCTAATGCCATTGTCTCTACTTTAGCCCAGGCCAACATCATCTCTCCCAATTACTGGGTCTCGAACTCCCACTATTACTGCTTCTCCAATCTATTCTCCACTCTGGAGCCTAAGTAGTCTTATGCGTAAATCTGACCACATCACTCTTCTGATTCATCATCTATCCATTAATGACTTCCCATTGTCCTCAGGATAAAGGCCAGGCTCTTTATGGCCCTGGCCCATCTCTGCAGCTTCATCTTGCCTCAGACTGACTTAGCCACTTGCAAGTCTCCAAAAGGACCCTGCTTGCTCCCCTCTGGACTTTGCCTTCAATGCCCACTCCCATGCTCTGCTCCTCCCTTCATCACCAGGCCCAGGGTCAGCCCTGGAGTTTCCTCTGCCTACTGGCCTTCTCTAACATCCCTAGGGCTGTGTTCCATTCTTACACCTTTTGTAGCATTTACTACATTGTATTATCAGGCCTACTTACAAGTCTTCTCATCTAGAGTATAAACTGCTTGAGGTTAGTGACAATATCATAGTCATCTTTGTATTCCCAGTTCCTGGCATCTGGTAGGTGCTCTTAAATTATTGGCTGAATGAATGAATACATTTTGAAATTGATTTTAAGCCAGGCACTGCTCTGGGCACTAGTACCGTATCTCTAGTAATATAAAGATGAATAAGACACAGTCGTTTTCAAGGATTGAGTTTTGTAAGGGAGAGGTATTAAGCACATGATTACAATATAATGCAATACAATGGACATTCATTCAACAGCCACAATAGACATTCATTCATTCAGCAATTATTTATTGAGTGGCAGCTCTATGCATGGTACTGTTCTAGGTGCTTGGGACACATTAATGAACAAAGGAGATAAGAATCCTGCCCTGTAGATCTTATAATCTGGCCATGTTACTTTTTGGCTTAATAATATCCAATGGCATCTCACTGCTTTTAGGAAAAAGTCCACAGTCTCTGCCTTGGCTTTGCATGCACCATCAGTGGTTCTTTACATTTCTAGGGAGGGAGAAGGGTCACAGATTAGCTGTAAGACCCTGAAAGCTATGAAAGCTATGCACTCTCTCCTCAGAAAAATGCTCACACCTCCACTCACACACTCATCCACTGTGGCAGGCCATTTGAGGAGGCTCCTAGACCCCCTGAGTGCCTCCCAATACAATCACTACCCCACAAGCCCCGTCTGTGCCCAGCGGCACCAGCCTCATCTCCTCTACTTTACTCTCACTCTCTGCCCTCTCAGTTTTCCCATACCTTGCTTCTTCCTGATTCTGGACCTTTGCACACGATATTCCTTCTGCCTAAAATGCTTTTTCCCCTCCACCAATCCTCTCTTGATCTAGTTAATTCTTACTCATTCTTCATACCTCAGATGAAAAATTATTTCCTCAAAGAAATATTCCCTACTCCTATTCCAATTAAGTTAGGGCCCCCAATCACATGCGCTTAATGGAGTTCCAGGAGATCAGGAACATGCTTGTCCTGGTTGCAACTTGCACACAGTAGGGTCTCAATAAATATTTTTTCGTGAATAAATGAATGATTCTTCAAAGACCACTCTGCCTGCAGTGTAGAAATGTATTGGAGGCATCAAGTGGATGCAGGGTGATGAGTCACGCTATTGCAGCAGTCAGGTGATAACTTGAGTGGCAGTGCGGACGGAGAGAAGTTAACAGTGAGAGAAATATTTAGAAGGTGGAGTCAGAAGGATGGGCAATTGGATATGATGATAAAGGAGAGGTAGGTAGGTCAATAATAACTCCCAGTTTCTGGTTTAGCTAACTTCATGGATGAAGGTACTATTCTCTCAGGTAGAGAACAATTGGAGTTTTGAACCTGCTGAGAACCTGCGAAAACCCCAAGTGGACATATTGAACAGGCAGCTGTATATGGAAGTCTGGAGCTCAGGAGAGAGGTCTGGTTGGAGATATAAACTTGAGAGTCATCAGCATGTGGAGGTTAATTAATGCCATGGGTGTGGAAGAGTTTGCCTATTGAGCGATCAGAGCGTGAGAAGGGAAAGGGGCCAGGACATAGCCTTAAGGAACTCCAACATTTTAGAGATTAGGTGAAAGATGAGCCAACAAAGGAGATTGAGAAAGAGAGAGAAAAGAAGACTAGCAAATTGTCATGTAAAGAAAGCCAAGGGAAGAGAATTTTAAGAAGAGGGAGCGGGAAAAAAAAAAGGGGAGGGTGATGGACGTGGTCAATAGAGTCAGGTGTTGCTGAGAGGTCAAGGAAGATGAGGACTGAACCACTTGATTTAGCCACATGGAGGTTACTAGGTGCGTTGGATTGGTGGGGGAAGAAATCACCTTGAAGTCAGTTGCAGAGTACATTAAAAAAAAAAAATTGAGACAGCAAGTATACAAAGTTTAATAAAAGTCAAGAGGGAGTGACCACCTCTGCCTGGGGAATTTAGAGAAGGCTTCTTAGCAGGAGAGGAACGTTGAGCCAGGTCTTAAAGAATGAGTAGGAGTTCACCCGACTGGAGATGGTGGTAGGGGTGGTGGTGGTGGAAGAGGTCATTCGAGGCAGAAGATTCAGCATGTCTAAAGACACTGAATCATGAAAAGACATGGAAGGTATGTGGGACAGCAAGAAATGTCCCTTTATTAGATTGGTTCTTAGGGTTAGGCATTATGTATCCAACACCCTTCTGTTAAAAATGTAAATTCCTGGGAGCCGGCCCGGTGACATAGCGGTTAAGTGCACGCACTCGCTACAGCGGCCGGGGGTTCACAGGTTCGGATCCCAGGTGCGCACCAATGCACCGCTTGTCAAGCCATGCTGTGGCGGCGTCCCATATAAAGTAGAGGAAGATAGGCACAGATGTTAGCCCAGAGCCAATCTGCCTCGGTAAAAAGAGGAGGATTGGCATTGGATGTTAGCTCAGGGCTGATCTTCCTCTCACACACACACACACACACACACACACAAATGTAAATTCCCCCAGAATTATTATTCAGTATGACGTTAGTGTAAATTAACTTATCAAATGGTCTTCAAGTGGCACTGCAAGCAGGCCCTCAGAGGCTTTCCAAAGAAGACAAATAAGTCTGATACAGAAAAAGCAGTTCAGGGCACAGTACTCACTTTGCATTAGGAGGTAGATCTGTGTGGGGAATCAAGGGGAGGGGGTAGCCCCAGACAACCAGGAAATATTGTGCGTATTTTATATGCCTGAGGTAAGAGTGCAGTGAATTTTGCTTACTTCAAAATTATTTGTCAGGTCAGATCTGGCAAAATGTTTTCTCTGTAAAAAACTAGTCCCTACCAATACAGATTTATAATCAAGTGTTAAGTATGGAATTTTTGGATTTGGAAGTTCCCAGATCAAGGAATTTTATGGTTCACAGAGGGTCTGTGCCTGTATAAGTAAGTTATAGTAGTGATCTTAGTTTTGATTCCTCTCTTTTATCATTTATCTTTTCTGCACAATGAAAGGTAGATCAACAGCGATTAAAAAATAAATGCTATTAGCATAAATGTAGCTCATGTTAACATTGTGATGAATGAGCAATAAGAAACCAAATACTTAAAGAGAACACTTACCTCCAACACCAGTGGAGCTATGAGCTCTCTGATATGTTGGGAAGTGCCTCACGTTTTACTGGAATTTATGAAGAGTTTGGCCATTCATTTACTTTCTTGATTTTCTGTAGTTTCTGACCAGGGTTCCGGACCATGGCTATTTCTATTTAGGAGGTAAATATATATTCTCCTTAGAGTCATAACCAAATATTTCCATTAATCTCCAAAAGTTATTATATTAATTCTCTCTTCCTGCATATTCTCTAAGGCATCATATGGCCTTAAAAGTTCTATAATTAATTCATTTATTCAACAAATGTTTTAGAGCACCTTCTCTGTGCCAGACATTGTGCTAAGCACTAAAGATAAAAAGCTGATCAAGACACACTCAATGGCCTCAAAGAGGGCCTAGTAGAGGAAACAAACTGGTTACAGATGAAATGATAGAGTCATGTCTAGGGTACAGCAGGGGTTCCAAAAAGATCTTATCAGCTCTTCCTGGGGAGGCCTGGCAAGGCTTCAAAGGGGATGTGAAGCTTAAACTAAGTAGTGCAAGATGAGCAGACATTCACCAGGCAAATAGCATTAGGAATTGAGGTTGCAGAGAGAACATTCTAAATAAAAAGAGCAGAGGTACAGGGATATAAAGCAGAGTACCTCTGGAGAATTGAGAATAGTTCAGTGGGACTAATAGGAAAGGCACTGGGTGGTGGCCTGGGTCAGACAGTGTCATTCTCCCAAGTTTGGACTTTGTGCTGTAATGGAGTGCCACCAAAGGGTTCTAAGAGCAGATTTGTTTAGAAAGATCCCTGTGGCAGCAGTGTGAGGGCTGGACTGGAAAGGAGTGAGACAAGAAGCAATGAGGCTAGCTCAGAAGAAAAACGATTTGAGAAAGAACAAGAGCAGCAGTGAGGTAAGAGAGGAGAGGACTAATAGGGCAGAGGGCTGAGGAGAGAGAGAATGAATGCCTGAACCAGAACCCTAACACAATGTCATCATTAATTGCAATAGGCAATGGGATGGCAAAGGAAAGAAAGGAGTAAAAATCACCCAAGTTTCTGGTAATGCCACTGACCAATATGGGAAATAGAGGAAGCTGAGGGCCTGGGTGGTGGGAACATGTGGGGAGGATGCATGGAGAAATAACTGACTCCATTTTCAAGAATCTGAATTGGAGGTGAGCTAGCCAAATGAAGATATCCACCAGGGCATTGACTATGTGACCGGTGCTCAGGATGGAGGAAATTGCATCACGAGCACATAGAGAAAGAAATATTCACTTTGGACAAAAGATGGGATGTTACTTGAGGTCTGGAAAGAAGGAGGTAAAAGTGGTTATAGATAGAGGTACATCTTTAAATATGGGGGCAGGAAGCTGAATGATTCACATTTGACAGCCTTAATTATTTCTATGAAGTAGAGTTCAGGTCATCTTCTTAGAAAGGGAGGGAATTGGTCTTGGGTGGTGCTTAAGACACTTACGTGGTGAAAGTATGGACAATGCGAAAGGGAGCCAATGACTTTTAAAACTAATGTTAACTATTGCTTAATATCCACAGAGCTTTAAGAAATATCTTCACATTAAGATATACCTTCAAATTAAAATACTTAAGTTTGACATTAAAAATTTTGCTCTTCTTTTTACAAACATTTGAGTGCTTACAACAGACCACATACTGTGCTAAGCACATCACAAGTGTTATCTCATTTATTCCTCACAATAATTGTGTGAGGGCCAGGAAGGGGGTTTTATTCCTCTTTTACAGATGTGGAAACTGAAGCACAGAGAAGTGAAATGACTTGTCCAGTTCACACATTTAGTAAGTGGCAGTCTTGAACTCAGCTCTCCTGATTTCAAATTTAGTATTCCTCATAATTTGCTTCTTCAACCCAAAGAGGAAAACAAAGATAGGAAATTGTAGGCGAGGCAATCAGAACTCTATGTAGGGTTCATAGGCTTTTATCTGGGGTTGACCCTTTTTGGGCATAGCTTACTGGGACCTCAAACTAAACAGCCAAAGCTGAGTTCATTGTTTTTCCTTTGTAACCATTTTTTCCTCATGACTTTTAATTTCTGTTAATCACTATTTCCCAGTCATCAAAGGTGGAAAACATGGTTACCTCAGATTCCTCTCTCACCTCCTAATGCCTACACAGAGATCTTGTAATGAGTAAATGGAATAGCACAGATAGGGTACCTGGTACATCTCACACGTGCAAGTCATTCAGTGACTGATGGCTGTCATTTTTCCTACTGCTACAGGTATCCCTACTCCAGGCAAACTGGATCCCTGTGGTAAGCTGAAAAACAGGCCCCAAAAGATGTCCACATCCTAATCCCTGGAACCTGTGACTGTTA
Source organism: Diceros bicornis minor (assembly GCF_020826845.1). Lineage (NCBI taxonomy): Eukaryota > Metazoa > Chordata > Mammalia > Perissodactyla > Rhinocerotidae > Diceros > Diceros bicornis. Next base: position 23,692,173 of record NC_080774.1, on the reverse strand, counting down.
CTTTATATGGCAAAAAAAGAGGGGGAGTTCTTTGCAGATGTGATTAAGGATCTTGAGATGGAGAGATTACCCTGCATTATCCAAGTAGACCCTACACTTACTCACATGTATCCTTAGAAGAGGGAAGCAGAGGGAAATTTGAACACATACAGAAGAGAAAAAGACAATGTGACCACTGAGGCAGAGACTAGAGTAAAGTGGCCACAAGCCAAGGAATGCCAGCAGCCACCAGAAGCTGGAAGAGGCAAAGAACAGAATCTCGCCTAGAGCCTCCAGAGGGAATATGGCTCTCCCTACACCTTGATTTCAGCCCAGTGACACTGATTTCGTACTTCTGCCCTCTAGTGAGAGAATACATTTCCGATGTTTTAAGCCCCTAAATTTGTGGCAATTTGTTACAGCAGTCCTAGGAAACTAATAACAGTTACAATCCCCAAACACATCTCATTCTTTTCCTTCTTCTCTATTTCCTTCACATTTCAGAAAATAAAAGTGTTCTATTACTTACTCTCTTTTAAAATTTTGAATAATTTCTTCAAGGTCAATCTTTAAAAGTACTTCATCCTCAAAGCCTTTCCTGTTCCTTTAATCTGATATGAATTTTCTTTCTTGAGCAAATCCCCACAGCACATTTTTGTAATTATGTTTTTCTGATAGCATAAATATTTGTACACAATTTGTCCTTTATCTGAGACTAGGTTTTAAGTTCTTTAGGAATCATTTGTATTACTATTATGCTCTTTAGGCTCTCTGCAATGCATTACAGTCTTTCACACAGTAGATATCAATGATTCTTTTGCTACCCACCTCTACTACCTACAAAAGTGTTCAATTACACAGTTATTCACATATCCTAAAGCTTCACTGTATTATGGTAGCCATTAGCCACATGTGACTATTTATACTTAAATTAATCAAAATTAAATAAAATTGAAAATTCAGTTCCTCAGTAGCATTAGCCACATTTCAAGTGTTCAGTAGCCATATGTGAGTGTTCAATTCAAATGTTCGATAGCCACACATTAGACATCACAAATATAGAACACTTTTATCATCACAGAAAGTTCTACTGGACAGAATTTCTTCACAGAGGCAATCTGGGTATAATCCAAGTAAACAGAAAGTTTCCTAGGGACCGTGGTGATAACAGGAATACAGAAACTAGAAATAATTTTTCCTTAAAATGCAAAGACTTATTATTGTAAAAATGTCAATTTTCCCAAGATTATTTTATCAAGTCAGTGCGACCCCAATCAATATTCTAATAATATGTCTGTTGGAACTTATTAAGCTGATTCTAATAACCACCTAGAAGAGAAAATGTACAGGAAAATCTTAAAAATACTGAAAAAGAAGAACTATGAGGTGAAAAGAGTTGCCCTTCCAGACAGGAAAACATAATATAAAGTTAGAGTAATTAAAACATGATAGCAGTAATATAGAAGTAGACATGTGGATCAGTGAAAGAGAATAGTGGTCTAAAAACAAACCTATGTATCTATAGGTTTTTAATTTATGATAAAAGTGGCATTCAAATTAGCAGGGAAAGGGTAGATGATTCAAGTGATACCAACACAATGGGAAAATGTTCTCACACCAGAAAAAGAAGTCCCAACTAGCTTAAGAAGCCAAATGTAAAAAGCAAAACTACAAACTTGTAAGAAAATATAGAAAAATTTGTTTATAACTTTAACATCGGGAAGACCTCCTTAAGCAAGATATAAAATGATAAAACCATGGAAAGACATCTCATGTTCCCAAATTGGAAGACTTAACATTGTCAAGATGTCAATACTACCCAAAACAATATAGAGTCAATACAATCTCTGTCAAAATCCTAATGACATTTTTTGCAGAAATAGAAAACTCCATTCTAAAATTCATATGGAACCTCAAGGGGCTGTGAAATGCCAAAACAATCTTGAAAAAGAAGAACAAAGTTGGAAGTCTCACACTTTCTGATTTCAAAACTTACTACACAGGGCCGGCCCCATGGCTTAGCGGTTAAGTGCACGTGCTCTGCTGCTGGCGGCCCGGGTTAGGATCCCAGGTGTGCACTGAGGCACTGTTTCTCCGGCCATACTGAGGCCGCGTCCCACATACAGCAACCAGAAGGATGTGCAGCTATGACATACAACTATCTACTGGGGCTTTGGGGGGAAAAAAATAAATAATTAAAAAAAAAACTTACTACAAAGCTACAGTAATCAAAACATGCAGTACTGGCCTAAAGACAGACAAATAGACCAATGGACTAGAATAGAGAGCTCAGAAATAAACCCTCACTTATATTGTCAAATGATTTTCAACAAGGGTGTCAAGAGCATTCAATGGGGAAAGGAAAATCTTTTCAACAAATGGTGTTGAGAAAACTGGATACCCACATGCAAAAGAATGAAGTTGGATCCTTATACTACACACAAAAATTAACTCAAAATGGATCAAAGACCTAATCATAAGAGCTAAAAGTATAGAACTCTTAGAAGAAAACATAGAGGGCAAGCTTCATGACATGGGATTTGGCAAGGATTTCTTGGATATGACACCAAAACACAGGCAACAAAAGAAAAAATAGATAAATTGGACTTCATAAAAATTAAAAACTTTCATGCATCAAAATATTAACAAGAGAGACAACCCATGGAATAAGAGAATATATTCGCAAAGCATATACTGATAAGAGATTAATATCCACAATATATAAAGAACTACAATTCAACAACAACAAAAACAACCTGATTAAAAACTGGGCAAAGGACTTGAATAGGCATTTCTCCAAAGAAGATATACAAATGACCAATAAGCAAATGAAAAGATTCTCAACATTACTAATAATTAGGGAAATGCAAATCAAAACCACAATGAGATATCACTTCACACCCATTAAGATGGCTATTATTAAAAAGAAAAGAAAAGTAGTGGGGATGATGTGGAGAAACTGGAACCTTTGTGCATTGCTGGTGGGAATGTAAAATGATGCAATGCTATGGAAAACAGTATGGCAGTTCCTCATAAAACTAAAAATAGAATTACTATATGATCCAGCAATTCCACTTCTAGGTATTTACCCAAAAGAACTGAAAGCAGGAACTTGAACAGATATTTGTACATCCATGTTAACAGCAGCATAATTCACAATAGCCAAACCGTGAAAGCAACCCAAATGTTCATCGGTATATGAATGGATAGACAAAATGTGGTATTTACATACAATGGAATATTATTTAGTCTTAAAAAGGAAGGAAATTTTGATATATGCTACAATATGGATAAAGCTTGAGGACATTATGCTAAGTCAAATAAGCCAGTCATTAAGGACAAATACTGTATGATTCCACTTATATGAGGTACCTAGAGCAGTCAAATTCGTGGAGACAGAAAGTAGAATGGTGGTTTCCAGGGGCTAGGGAGAGAGAAGGGGAGTTTATATAGGGAGTTACTGTTTAATGGGTATGGAGTTTCATTTTGCAAAAATAGAAAAAGTTCTGGAGATGGATGGTGGTGATGGTTGCATAACAATATAAATATATTTAATGCTACTGAACTGTACACTTAAAAACAGTTAATTAAAATGATAAATTTTATGTTAGATATATATTTTACCAGGATAAAAAAATGAAAACAAAATTGGCACATGATAAAAAAAAAAAAAGAAGAAGAAGAAGAAACTGTGAAGGAAAACACATTTCCTACGGTGGTATAGTCTTTGAACAGGACAATCTGGAGGATCTACAAAAACTTCAAATGCACATATCCTCGAACCCCCAGGCCTCTACTCTAGAGAAATGCTTCCATATGCACACAGAGTTAGTTCAAGAACATTCCCTGAAGCACTCTTCCTAAGGAAAAGTGAAAACAACTTGAATGTTCCAGTAACAGCAGAAAGTTGAAACAAACTAGAGCACTTGACTACTAAGGAATACTATGCAGTAGTTAAAAAGAATGAGGTTAATCTAAATATATTAACAAGCAAAAATCTCCAAGACATATGTTAAGTAAAAAAAGCAAGTTTCAGAAAAAGACAATATTATCCCATTTATTCTTTTAAAATGTCCACAAATTAAATATATGTATGTGTATGTATATATATACACACTATATATCCATATATATCTATGCATATATATAGTGCAGTCCTATAGAAATAGAATGCAAGACACAATTATAAGCCATATATATAACTTTAAATTTTCTAGTAAATATATTTAAAAAAGAAACAGATGAAGTTCAATTTTTGTGTGTGTGTGTGTGTGTGTGTGTGTGTGTGTGTGTATGTGTGTGAGGAAGATCAGCCCTGAGCTAACATCCGTGCTAATCCTCCTCTTTTTGCTGAGGAAGACCAGCTCTGAGCTAATATCTATTGCCAATCCTCCTTCTTCTTTTTCCCCAAAGCCACAGTAGATAGTTGTATGTTATAGCTGCACATCCTTCTAGTTGCTGTATGTGGGACACCGCCTCAGCACGGCCGGACAAGCGATGCATTGGTGCGCGCCTGGGATCCAAACCCGGGCCGCCAGCAGTGGAGCCCGTGCACTTAACCGCTGAGCCACGGGGCCGGCCCCAGATGAAGTTAAATTTTAATAATTATTTTTATTTAATCCAATATACCGAAAATATTTCAATATGTAATCAATATAAAAATTATTGAGATATGATACATTATTTTTTTTCATACTATGTCTTCACAATTCAGTGTATAATTTACGCTTATAGCACATCGCAACTCGAATTGGCCACATGTAGCTAGTGGCTACCATAGTGCACACTACATCTTGTGTGTGTGTGTGTGTGTGTGTGTGTGTGTGTGTGTGTGTTTTCAATACAAAGTCAAAGATATGGAATATCCTTATTGGTAGTTTTTTAACTATCTGTGAGAATGTAGTCACATGTAACTTGTATAATTAAAGTTATATTAAAAACATGAAGTTCCATGTTAATTTTCTTATTAATTCTGTTAAAATTATGTCTTTTATTACTTGATATGTTTATAATCAACATATTTATTACTTCATTTCTTTGTTTCCCCTTATTTCCATTTTCCAATTTTTTCAATGTGACAAAAGTTTTATTATGAAACCATTTTTATTTGTGAGCTAGAAAGGTAATAGAAGAATTTGAAAACCTTAAAGTTTATTTTGCTTACCTTACAATTATAAGATATTCTAAAATATTATTAGATACTTTTCAATAGAAAACTGTCAGTTACTTTCCTACTTTCAAATGCCTGAGTAAGCAATGAATGTAAGTAATGAACTCTGTGGTAGCTAAGGGAAGACATATAAAATACATATAAACACACTCAGCACATACTTGAAGAAACTATAAAAATGAAAAAGTTGTTTCTTGGTTTGTGGCATGCAGGAGGAAACCTATAGGCAATGACATGATGGTGTTATTAGATGTACTAAACTTGACACAGGTTTGCTGATTCTTCAAAAAAGAGATGAGCAGATAATAGATACAGAATTGGAAATGTGATACCCTGCTTCTCATAGTTGCTATGTAGGTCATTTGTTTGAATCTAGGTCTCTATAAAGTGCTTCAGCAGGTGTTGAAAGGAACATAGTATAACTGTAAGTACAGAAATGACTATAGAGATCGGTCCCATAAAATATACAGAAAAGACCACTCTGATATGGAGACTGTCTGAGATAGAAGATCTCTATCAATGTGATATTCAAACCTTGGGTCATAACTGCCTACTCTCCCTGGCAGGAAGGAGAGGGCAAAGCAGACAACACTTAGCAACTCTGGCACCCCCTGAATAGTTCTTCCATACAAGGTGGAGACAAAGTGGCAAAGATACATTCACTAAGTCAGATTTTCACTTTAAATTGGCCCTAAGTTCACTTGAAGAGAAAAAGAAAAAGAAAATCCTAAAGAGAAGTAGTTGGGTGTTTAGAGTGAAAATAAGTTTTATATGAGGGGCAGACACCTAAACTTAATTTTTATTTTACTTTTCCAGGAAACAGTGAAACATTTTCAAAATTTCTAATTCAAAAGGAAAATAATCATACCTCTCTCACCAATCTACTTTTATTTTTAAATATATTGGAATCCTTTCCTATAATTAACAGAATTTTCTATGGCATCAATTTAGTTCAAGTCTAGTCATTTAATTGCCTGCTTCCTTTTTCGTTGTTTTATTTATCTATTTCAATAGCTAATACAGTCACATAGTATGAAATTCAAAAGGTAAAATAAAGGTATACAGTGAAAGTCTCCCTGCCATCCCAGAGCCACCTAACTCCCTCCCTAGAAGGCAACCTCTGTTACCAGTTTCTTGTACTGTTCTTCCAGAAACCGTCCTGTTTTCATTCTGAAATCAGCTGCACCACTAAAAAATTTAAACTGCTATAAAATTCCCAATATTATTCTCTTCAAATTGTTTTACTAAAGCTGGACCAGGCCTGGCCACAGTAAGAGTAAATGAGGAAGTGGAGGGCTGTGACCAAGTAACAGACCCATCTGCAGGGCCACTCCTAGTCTCATACAGCACGAAGGTGGACTTTCTTCCATTGCCTCCAGTTATCCTCCCATCTAGAGAATACATGTTTTCCTCCTGACTAATGGAAATGAAGGAGAACCAAAGAGTGGAAGGCTAAAAGAGGAGGGTCAGGAAAGCAGAGATTCAAGGTACCACACTAAGTGCTGTGGTGGTGATGAGAGCAGCAGGATGGCAAGGATGGGCAGCAGAGTGTTTCAAGGTAGTGAGGGACACCGATGTGTAAACAGTGAACTCTAACCAACATCCAACACTGGTAAGCTGCAGTAACAGCTAAATAAAGGTAAAAGCAGTATGCTGTAGAAATGTAGCGGAAGAAGGAGAATGGGGGGAGAGACTTCATACATTAGCCCAGGGCTGGTAGAGCACGTCTGACCAGCTTCTTCTCAAACTGCACACGTTTTTCCTGACTCATGAAAACCTAGAGCTGGGAGAAAGCCAGACCAGTGTGCTGAAGCTCAGTCAGTAGAGAAGTCTTTTGGAACCAATATGGAGAGGAAAAACTAAGAACTTTGCACACACAAAAAAACATAAGGAACAATAATAAAAGGCCTACGGCAGTTCACAGCTGATCTTCAGTTGTGAAAAACTGAAGAGAAAAAACATGAGCATTTTCAAAAGCTTTGTTAGTTAAGATCAGGACTGTCAGGCATTGCTCACCTCCAAGGGTCACCATTCACCTTGTTGTCTGTGTTTTTAGGTATCCCTGGAAATTGTACAATGCACAATCAACACAACCATGCATGGCAACCCAGCTAGGGCAAACATCAGTTTTTTGACTACCACTTTCTAAGTTTCCCCATCGCTAAATTTTTACTCGGGATACAGGGTACTCCCCTTGGCTGCTATTTCCTATGACAAGAAAAAAACAAACATTTAGAATGTTATGAATATATTTTCTTAAAAACTCACAGTTGTTGAGTATAAACTGCAGCATAGCTATGCTACAGAATATGGCTAGATTATATATCTAAAGTATGACATACTGTACATATTTTCCAACCTATAAAGATTTTCCATGATGGGGTAGGGCTGCTCAGTTTCAAATTAAACACTATTTATTTAGAAATGTAGGACTATTTCAAATCAGGCTGGGCCAGAAAGCAGAGTGGAGTAGTATTATTGTTTCAGGGCATCTGGCACATTTTTACTCTGAGGCTTTCAGAATTTAATGGTTAAAAGTTGAAAGTTTCTCCTTGTTTTAGAGGAGTTTTTCTCATTTTTCCCCAGTATCTCTCTTTTCACTGACATTATCTAATTCAGCAATGTACAGATATCCACCGATTCGGAAAACAACATGACAGTGGGTCATATAAAGGAATTAAAAAATGAGATGTGAAACTGATTTTTGTGAGTGTTTAAAGTTATACCATTGTAGTTCACAATTCCTGGTTCTGATATTCCTGATTAGGAAGTGTTTAAGTGAAATCTAGAAACATTTGTCATCATTAGATATGGCTATGTTTTGTTCTCTTCTCTATGCTTTGCATTAATTGTTCAGTATGCAGTAACCAATCTTTTTTAAGTTTTTTTTTTTTTGCTTTGTGGGTATTGAGCTAATTCCTGGTGGTTTTTTGAATTTACCCACATTTTCCCTTTTTGTGGAAATATTTACACCGGGGATTTCCACTAAGGGAATTAGAGTTAATTGAGCTCTTTTTTTTTTGTGATATAGCAGCTGAGGCCATATTTCTATTAGTGCTTTTTTTTCTTGCCCTGCTCTAAGAGAGTGTTTCCATGCACATAAGACTTCATCTAACAGGTTTTCATGGAATATTACATATGTAAAATAAGACCAAGTATTTGAAAATGTTTGCACAATATGTGGTACATGTTAATCACTCAGTAACAACTGGTTATATCTAGTTGAACATTACCCGATTTTGGTGAATTTGTGGTTGCTATAAATGAAATGTGCCCTGAGCTGGCATGGGGATTAAAAAAAAAATCTAACTTATCTTGGGGTATGAGAAGTATAAGGGATCTCTGAGTGATAAGTGAGATTACATATTCAATAACAAAGTCTTTCACTTCAAATTTCAGCTACAATCTAGTGTTCCTGTAAATGCAACAGTGGAAGATGAACTACATATGCTTGGAAATGCTTAACTTAAAATGAAGACAGAAAAGAGGAGCGTAGAAGCTAGAGACACTGAAAATTGAAATGCACACAAACTGAGACATCCTTTCAAATCCCACCCACGAAGCGATGAATAAGCTTGAAAAAGTATTCATCTGTTTTTTTTTCATGGTATAGCGCACAGACTGAGAACCAGGGGGCTGGGTTTCATCACTGACTTGCAAGTTTCCATCACAGTAAAAAAAAAAGGGAGGGGGATAATATTTGCCATATACCAAACAGCGATGCTTTGAGGATTAATGACATAATGTCTGTAAAGAGGTCGGAGCTCCGTGGAAAAAAGTCACTACATAAATATAAAGTAGCATTAATATTTAGGCTTAGTCCACAATGTGAGAACTGCTTTCTTTGGTTCATGAGGTCATCAGCAGTTTTGTAAAATGTGCTCAAACACCCACAGAGGAGCCTTGTTAGCTTCCTTGTAAGTGGACTGTAAAGCTAATCTGACCCACCTGGTCGGAGCAGTCATGGAGTCCCTGTTCTATTTTCATGGTCTCTGAGAGGATATAGATGGAGATGCTTGACTCCCTAAAGGAATGAGACATGGCCAAGAGAGCACTTTAACAGCATTTAGGGCTTCCCAGGAATGCAGTGGGAGTTTGGGAATGTTTTGGCTTAGAATTAAACAAAAGTGCAGTCATATCATATCTTGATTTAGAAGAAAGGCTAAATTTGCCTTTCTCAGACAAAGAAAATTTGGAGTAAGTGTAGGAACGAGAAAGCTACTTCTTGGAATGGTTAGTTGATATCTTTAAAGGATTTGGACACAAACTTGGGTATTTTTGTCCTGGGAAAGTTGTAGTCTCCAGGAGTTGTAGTCTGTTTGATGGCAACATCCTGACTCCCCGTCAGAGCTTCATCTCCGTGAAACGGTTATCAAGGGCAATCTTGCAGAGGTTTTAGTTCTAAAGTTTCAAAGGATAATCAATTCGGTATAGACGTTGCCTTGCAAAGTCTTGTGGTATAACTGAATGACAGTAATGTTATTGTGACAAAATATTTGCATTTCTCAGTTTTAAAAGATAAAATTAATTTTGATTCAAGGGCCTCAGGCATCAGAAACCACCTCTTCAAAATGTAAGGTTAATGAACTTATCATAAGCATTAGTGTTTAATAGTGATCTGAAACTGTGTCCTAATACCAAAACATTTGAACAAAAGATGGAAAAAATGTGAGGGAATCTTTCTTTTGTATCTGGATGTCTTGTTTTTACATTGCTCTAGATTGAGTGTTCTTTGAGAAATGATTTGGTTTCTTGTTCACTGATTGCTATGGTATTTCAGACTGATTGATATTGATAATATATGCTTTTTTAGGGGAAAGGGAACAGAAATGTTACAGCCATCTCAACTTGTAGTCAAATCTACACTAACTAGAAAGCATTTTCTAAATAAAATATTGACCTTAGCCCTTCTCTCTCTTCCCATCCCTTGATGAACAGTTCAGTCCTAACACCAGTGTTATGTGTGGCAGAGCAAGTTAGGCGTCTGCACGGAAGGGTGTCAGAGTCTGAGAAGAATGAGGAGGGCATCCATGTGGAGGACAGGACTGGCGTGAGGAGTCAGAGCCTGAATGGAGTGAAGAGGGCCTCACAAGTATGGGTGATCCATAGTGGGGTGTCAGAGCCCCAGCAGGGTGAGGAGGGCATCACATCTATGTGGGGAAAAGATCCAAGGCAAGAGAGTCAGAGCCCTAGAGGAGTGAGATGGGTATCATATGTGTGTATGGAAGGTGGCAAGGATGGGAATTTGGTTACATTTGAGGGGACTGATAAAATAAGTAAATATGTTAAGTATAATGGGAGCCAGGTTTCTCAGTGATAGAGAAAGAAATTACAAACATGGAAAGTGAGAAAACTAGAATGACCTCTGGATGGAATTGACGGTATAGGTGTGAACTCATGGATTTCCATATAGAGACATAAATATAGATGTATATGTGTGTATGTGTGTGTGTGCATATATTCAGACATATGTTCTCTAGATCTGTCCACTGAGAAAGCCCACATCTTGGCTGCTAAAAGGAACCACTAAAAACCAGGGGTTCTTGGAGAAATGGCTGATTCCGGTACTGGGACGAGGAAAGTACAAGATGAGCCTGGAACAGCTTATTGTGCCAGAATGTAAGAAAATACTCCAAGAAGTAAGGGGACATGTCAAAGAACACAGAAGCCAACCTGAAGGGGTTACCACTGGCAAAATCTGAGACAATGAGAGCATCAAAATAAATAATGATAGTAATGGATAAAATAAGCACTCATGAGTCTATATTGATATAAATAAATAATGAATAAATGGGAGGTTTGAGGAGAAACAGGATAATTTACATAGTTTCAAATTACTTCCCTACAAACTACTTATTAATTACAAAGGAAGAGAATAACTTTATAGTAGAAAAGTCTGACAGAAACTACCTTAATCAAGTGACCAAAATAAACATCATCAGTACTGGGACAGATCAAAATCATGTGTCACTTGACAGGAAGCAATGAGTACTCGACACCACTTCTGTGGCATTCTTGAAAAAAATGCATACCCTGAAATCTAATCATGAGGAAACTTCAGACAAACCCAAATTGAAGGACATTCTATAACATAACTGGCCTATTCTGTAAAAACATGTCAAGGTCATGAAAGTCAAGGCAATACTGAGGAACTGTTCCAAGCCAAAGGAGGCTCAAGAAATTTAACAACTAAATGCAACACGTGATCTAACCTGAATCCTTTTGCTTTAATGGACATTATTGGCACAACTGGCAAAACTTGAATGGAGTCTGAGGGTTAGTTGATAGTAACGTGTCAAAGTTAATTTCCTAGTTTTCTTGGTTGTATTGTGATTGTGTAGGAGAATGTCCATGCTTCTAGGAATTGCATACTATAGTATTCAGGAGTGATGAAGCAACTGGTTCAGAAAAAACATTGTTTTTGTTGTACTTACAGCTTTTCTATAAGTTAGAGAGTGTCTCAAAATAAACATAAATTTATACAAAATATTATTTTAGAAAAAGAGATTGTAAATTTTCTGTTTTTTCCCCTTGATATAATATAGATTTTACTGGCAAATACTGTAGAAACTAAAGACATTTATTCTGTTCAAACTTTTCTAGTGATTATTTTGAAATGTGTCCACGTGTGAGTGAGGTGTCAATAAGCTTGGCTTGTTTTAGAAACAGAAAGAAGGTCAAAGAAGCTGGAGATGAAGGAGCGAGGAGAAATTGGCAGGAGCTAACGTCAGAGCCTTGGGCTAGAGTAGATCAGGTATGGCCTTGCAGGCCGTGAAAAGTGAAGTGACACGAGTAGATTCATATCTTTAAAAGATGATTCTGGATGCTTTGTGTCAAATAAACTATGCAAGAGCAAAAGTGAAAGCAGGGAGACCACTGCAGGGGTACTGTTTACTTGGGCCAGAGGGGTAGCAATAAGATAGTGAGAAGTGGTCAGGTTCGAAATGTATTTTGAAAGGACAGCTCACTGGACTTGCTGATGTACTGGATGTAGGTTATGAGGGAGAGGAATCAAGGATGGCTCCTAGGGTTTTAGTTAGAGCAACTGGGTAAATGATGGTGTCATTTACTGAGACGGGAAAGACTGAGGAAGTGACTAATGATAGGAAAATAATACGAATCATGTATTGGACAGTGGAGTGGTGAGATGAACACCTGATTAAAGTGGGTTAAAGAGAACAGAAAGCAGGGAAGTGAACACAGCAAGCATAGACATTCTCTTGCAAGATGGATATGATTTGGATCAATGGAAAGAAGAAAGGCATTCCAGGCAAAAGAAAGTATATTTGTTAAGATATGGAGGCAGAAATGAACTTGGCTTGTTCTTGTGACAGTGAGGAGACTGACCTAACTCAAGGAAGGGGAACATGTTGGGTAATAGTGGGAAATAAGACAGGTAATGTGGAGCCAGATCATAAGCAGCCTGAAAGCCAGGTAGAGGTGTTTAGACTTGATGTAGTGGGAAATAGGAGTCATGAGATATTTTGATTAGGGAAGTGATATGATGAAATAAAGAAGATTAGACTGGCAGCGGTATTTGGGATAGAGCAGGAGGCTGTGGGAGAGCCTGGAGGCTGTGGCAGTTAATTCAAATGCAAAAGGATAAAGGCCTGGACTCAAGTTTTGGCAGTAAGAACAGACTGGAAAGGGAAGGCTTGAGGGAATTTTGACACCTGACTAAATAAGGAGAATGATTTCAAGATTCTGAATTTAAGACATTGAGAGGATAAGGTGATGCTGAGAGGCAGGGAAGCTGGGTAGGGAAAGTTGTTCTGGGTATGGAAGGGGGAGGGCACTGGTGAATAAAATGATGAGCATGCTAGATTTGACATGACAGTGGGACATCAAAGTGGAAATGCCCAATAGAAGGTTAAAGACATAGAACTAGAGCTCTGGGGCAAAGTCAAGGCTCAAGATAAGAGTTGGGGAGTCAACAGCATACATGTGATGCTTAAAGCCCTGAGAATGGATGAATCCTCCAAAAGAAAGTACATAGAGCTTGAAGAGTATACGGTCAGAGACCTTGGAGATGTTGAGGTTTGTCTACAATTAGAGGTGGGAGGAGAAACAAAAGTGACAGAGAAAAATGGATGACACGTCAGACAGATGGAAGGACAATGAGAACAATATAGTATCATAGAAATAAAAAGGAACATTTAAAAGAGAGTATATAGTAAACATCATAAAGTAGGTCAAGAAGAATGAAAAAAGGAGTAAAGACTGTAAGATCTATCAATTTAAAAGGCATTGTTTATTTTGAAGAGACTAGTTAAGAACGTGAAGATGAGTGAAGAAGGCAGCTTTCCAAGTCAAAGAGCAGTGAGGAGGGATGTGGTAAACAGAAAGCATCTTGTAAGAAATTTGGTAAAGAAAGGAAGGAAGCAGCACAGTAACTAGAGGAGTAATCAGGATCACATGACAGCTTTTTCTACCTAACGTTTAGACCAACTCAAATTTTCCTCCTCTCCTTCTACTCCGAGAATTTCAAAGACTTGCTTTTGAACAAAGTCAGGATTATGACACAAAGCATCCAAAACCAAGTGGAGGAATTTGATCTCTCTGTATGTTCTTACAAATTAATAGGAAAGTATCTTTGTCAACTTTCAAACTACGTTTTACCAATATTTTTGTCCTAAATTGAGACTACAGATATTCTGGCAGGCTCTGAAAAGATACAGTATGAGGAGAGATAAAAACATGCAAATATTTTTAGATAATGTCATTATTATATTTAGTGGCCCTCTACCCAGCTGAAGTGTTTATTTTCAAATGGGAGACTACAAGCTAATATTCTCTCCTGGACGATTTAGGCTTAAATTCTTTAAATATAATATTGTCGTATTTTGATAGTATTATGAAGTGTTTTTCATGTTAAAATTATTAAGCAATACTTTAACAATTCTCATAAATCCTGTACAAATCAAGTAATATTATTTTTATTCTTCAGACCAAAATTCTTAAAGAAAAAAATGCATTGCTTTTCCTATAAACTAATTCTTGACACATTTATTTTTTTAGAAATATATTTACTGATTTCTGGGTAAAGATGGGTAGATTGACACACACATTTATTTAGCTTCCTCCTCAAACCCTACTAGAATGACAGTAAAGAGATTTGTTTAAAGAGCAGAAACTCAAAAGGACAGAAAAAAATAAGAGAAAAGACAACAGCAGTAAAATTTTGGGAGCTAGAAAGCATATGGATGACAGGTAAGTAAGGTAGAGACCCAAGAAACTTAAACTAGCAGTGGAGCAAACCAAGGACCATCCAAATGTACATCATTCTAAGGAATTTCCAGCCTCAGGTATTTTTAGAAGAGGGGATAAAGAGGGTGGGTAGAGGAGATAAAATAAGACAAAACTGAAAGACATTTATAAAGCACTTGGAATCCTCAGATCCCTTCCCCAACTTTGCAGAACCAAACAGTTGCCCTTCACTCATCTGAGCATAAAATCAGAAGTTTATTCTCTGGAGCAGGTGGTAGAGGTCTTTGGATAGTGGGATACAAAGCACAGTTGAGGCAGAGTTATGGTACCAGAACTGAGGAATTAAGTGAAACTATGCATACAGAATGTGAAGACCCTCAGCCCTCTGTCTCTAGTTAGCTCCTAAAACACTGGTGGCCAACCTAGACTCTGAGGAAACTGACCAAGAAGAAAGATTTAAAAATACAGGTATTGAGAATTCCCCCAAAGGCCTGACCAGATCATTCTACAATAAAGCCCACAATCACAATCATCCACAAGCTCAGAGCTTTCTAGTCCCGTCACGCTTAAATATGAGCAGACAACCAAGGACTACCAGCCATCTTCGAACTTCTGAGGAGAGAGAGGTAAGAGAAGTAGACAGGTGTAGAGGAGGAAACAGCAAACAGAGGGAACAAACACAGATATACAGAGAGAAGAAATCTATCTAGAGGTAATTAATACCCTTTGAGATAAAAGACAATTCTGTAATCATGAACAAGAATAGGATGCCATAGCAAGGAACGTTCAGAGAACAACAACAAAAGGCTCTTGGAAATGAAAATACAATCGCACAAATGAAAACTCAATAGAAGAGTAGAATTATGTTGAAGAGTTATTCACAAGAGCAGAACAAAAGCACAAAGACAAGGAAAATTGGAGAGAAAAGATTTTTTAAAATAGAAGTACCTGTACAGGAGGTCTACTCTCTAAATATTAGGAGATCCAGAAAGAAAGAACAGAGAAATTTGAGGGGACATAATTTTCATCAAGGAAATAATTCAAGAAAATTTCCCAGAACTGAAGCAATACCTGAATTACCAGATTCATATGGGCCACTGAATGACAAGTGCAAATAATGAATGAAAATAGACCTACATCAAGGCACAACACGATGAAATTTCAGAAACCTGAGGAAAAAAGCTTCCAGACAGGAAAAAACAGATAATATACAAAAACTCAGAATCAAAATGGCTTGGAAATTCTTAATAGCAACACTGGAAGCTAGAAGACAAAGGAATAATGCCTCAAAATTATCGTAAAAAATAATTGTCCTCCTAGATTTTTATTTCCAGTCAAACTCTCAATCAAATGTAAGGGTAGAATAATGATATTTTTAGGGCATGTAAGATCTCAAAAACTTACCTCCCATCAACTCTCTCTAAGGAAGTTACCAAAGGATGTACTCCACCAAAAAGAGGGTGCAAACCAAGAATAGGAAACAGGAGATCTAACATAGGAGAGGCAAAGAATTCCCCGGAAATTGGTGAAGGGAGATTTCAGGATGAGAGTCAGGCACCTGGCAGAGAAAGCAATCATCCAGATTTGGTCAAAGTGGAAAAGCTCCAGGAGTAATTTCTCAGTGAGGATGAAATAGTTGTTTATGAATATTGGACAGGAAATTTAGACCAGCACTGTCCATTAGATCTTTCTGTGATGATGAAAATGTTCTATAGCTGCACTGTCCAATAGAGTAGTCACTATCCAGAGCACCTGAAATATGGCTAGTGTGACTGAGGAACTGAACTTCTCACTTATTTTAATTAAAATTAATTTAAACTTTAATAGCCACGTGTGGTTAGTGGCTACCATTTTGGACAGTGCAGGTTTAGATAATCAGCAGAAAGTTTGGAGCTGAATTAGGAATAAGTATAGAGAAAACTAAGCAAATGAAGAACAATTGTTAACTGTAGGGAAAACAAAAACATGCAAGAAAGGAAAAGGAATCATGGCTTACTATATAACTCAGCTCTGTATAGAATTATATAGTTATAATAATATAAGCACAAATTACTGACATAACCCAAACCATATTATATATTGGGAGGCTATTAGGTGGCTTGTTTATTTTACCTTCATTTACTAAAAAAGTACAAATATTTTCTCCAGATCAATAATATTATTTCTCTAATATGTTCTTAATGGCTAGATAGGGCTTCATTTTATTGGTATAACAAAATTGAACCAATCCTTCATTGAGGGACATTTAGGGTGTTTCCAATTTAGGACAATTATCAACAGGGCTTTAATGATTAGCACTGTGGATCACTGCTTTTTAAACTTTAACTGCAATGAGGCAAAATTTACATACTATTGTATGTACTACTGCATCTATTTTAAGGGTATATTTCTATGAGCTTTGATAAATATATATATCCTTGTAACCACCACTACAATCAAGATAGAGGACATTTCATCGCCACAAAAAGTTTCCTTATGCCTCTTTGCACTAAATCCCCACCCAACCCACCCCTAGGCAAACACCAATTTGTTTTCTATCATTACAGATTAATTTTGCTTCTAGCATTTCACAACAACTAAATTATACAGTATGTACTCTTGTCTGACTTTTAAAAATTCATTCACAGTTTTGCATGCATTAGCTGTTTGTTCTTGTTTATTGCTAGTAATAATTCCTTGTACAAAGACACCACAAGTTGCTTATCCCGTCACCTGTTGACAGGCACTTTAGGTTACATCCAGTATGGAGCTATTATGAATAAAGCTGCTATGAACATTTGCGTATAAGTCTTTTTGTGATTATATGTTTTCATTTCTCTTGGGTAAATACTTAGGAGTAAAACTGCTGCACCATGTAGTATGTGTATGTTTATAGGAAATTGACAAAATGTTTTCCAAAGTGGTTGTACGATTTTACATACCCACTAGCAAAGTATGAAAATTCCAAAAGCTTTACATCATTGACAACACTTGGCAGCATCAATAATTTTCATTTTAGTCATTCTTGTGAATGTGTACTAGTATCTCATTTTGGTTTTAATTTGCATTTCCCTGATGACTAATGACATTGAGCATCTTTTCATATGTATATTTGGCCACTGGTACATATTTTTTGTGAGGTGTCTGTTCAAATTCCTGAACATGTTTTAAAATGGGGCTGTCTTCTTATTATTGAGTTGTAAATAATCTGTATACATTAAAATTATATATTCTGAATACAAGTTCTTTGTCAGATGTATGTACCAAGAATATTTTCTCCCAGTCTTTGGCTTGCTTTTTCATTTTCTTAACAATGTCTTTGGAAGAAAAGTTTTTAATTTTGATGAAGTCCAATTTATCAATATCTTGTCTTTTATGGTTAGTGCTTTTAGGGAATGAAGTCCAATTTATCAATATCTTTTCTTTTATGGGTAGTGCTTTTAGGGAACTGCCTAAGAAATCTTTGCTGAAAATTTTGTTTCCTTCTAGAAGTTTTATAGTTTTAGCTCTTACATTTAGGTCCTTACTCTATTTTGAGTTTATCTTGTGTGTGATGTGAGGTAACGATTAAGGTTGATTTTTCCCACATGGGTATCCAATTGTTTCAGTACCATTTGTCAAAAAGGCTATCTTTTACCTTTAAAAAAAATCAATAGGTTATATATATATATGGGTATACTTCTGAACTCTGCATTCTGTTCCATTGATTTATATGTCTATCTTTACCACAATGTCACCCTATCTTGTTTACTGTACTTTTACAGTCTTGATATCTGATAGAGTAAGTTCTCCAATTTTGTTCTTTTTCAAAAGTTTTATAGCTTTTCGAGGCCCTTTGCATTTCCACTTAAATTTTAGAGCCAGCTTATCAATTTCTACAAAAGAGGCCTGTGGAGTTTTGACTGGGATTGCATTGAATGTACAGATCAACTTGGGGAGAAGTGACATCTTAATCAAGTCTTCCAATCCATGAATGCAGTAAATCTTTGCATTTATTTAGATTTTATTTAATTTCTCTCAGTAATTTTTATAGTTTTTATTGTATAGGTCATTGCATACGTCATAAATTTAGCTCTAAGTATTTTATGAATTTTTATGCTACTGTAAATGGTATTTTTAAATCTAATTCTCCAATTGTTCATTGGCAGTATAGAGAAATACATTAGGTTTTTCTGTATTGACTCTGTGTGACCTTGTAAAATTCATGCATTAGTTCTGGTAGTGTCTTTCTTGCAGATTTCTTAAGATCGTCTATGTACACAATCACATCATTTTCAAAGAAACTCCGTTTTACTTCTTCCTTTCCAATCTGTATGCCTTTTATTTCTTATTTTTACCTTAATTCGCTGACTAGGACTTCTAGTACAACATTGAATAGAAGTGTAAGAGTTAATATCCTGTCTTATTCCCTATCTTAGGTGCAAAGTGTTTAGTCTTTCACCGTTAAGTATGATGCTACCTTTAGGTTCTTTGTAGATGTCTTTTATAAAGTTGAGGAAGTTCTCTTCTTTTTTTTTTTTTTTTATAATTTTATTTATTTTTTTTCCCCCAAAGCCCCAGTAGATAATTGTATGTCATAGCTGCACATCCTTCTAGTTGCGGTATGTGGGACACGGCCTCAGCGTGGCCGGAGAAGCGGTGTGTCGGTGCGCGCCCGGGATCTAAACCCAGGCCACCAGCAGCGGAGCATGTGCACCTAACCGCTAAGCCACGGGGCCGGCCCGAGGAAGTTCCCTTCTACTCCTTGTTTTCCAAAAGTTTCTTTTTTAAAAATTACAAAGGGATGTTGAATTTTGTCAAATACTTTTTCTGCATCTATAGAGGTGATCATGTGGTTTTTCTCCTTTATTCTGTTAAGATGGTGAGTTACACTGATTTTTAAATCTTAAACCAACCTTGCATTCCTGGTGTAAACCCCATTTAGTCATGATGCACTATCCTTTCCGTATATTGCTGGACTCGATTTGCTAGTATTTTGTTAAGGACATTTGCATCTACAGTCATGAGGGACATTGGTTGGTCCAGAGTTTTCTTTTCTTGTAATGTCTTTGTCTGGTTTTAGTAACAGGATAATGCTGGCCTCATAAAATGAGTTGTGAAGACTTTTCCTCTGTATTCTTGAAGAATTTCTTTAAGATTAGCATTATTTCTTCCTTAACTGATAGAATTCACCAGTGAAGCCATCTAGTCTGGAATTTCCTTTGTGTGAAGTCTTTTAATTATGAATTCACTTCCTTTAAACAATATAGGATTATTAAGTTTATCTATTTCTCCATGTGTCAGTTTGGTGATTTATGTCTTTCCAGGAATGTGTCTATTTCATCTAAGTTGTTAAATTGATCAGAATACAGTTTTCACAATATTCTTTTATTTTGTTTTTAATGTCTATGGGATTTGTAGCAATATCCTATCTCTGATGCCTGATATTAGTGATTTGTGTCCCCTCTCTTTATTTCTTAACCAGTCTGGCTAGAGCTACCAATTTTATTGATATTGTCAATATTTTGCAAATTTGTGTATAGTTTCCAGATATCACACTGTTATTCATTTCTAATATAATTCCACTCTGATCACAGAAATACTCTGCATGATTACAATCCTTTTAAACTTATTGAAACTTGTTTTATGACCCAGCATAACGGTCTAACTTGGTGAATGTTCTACAAACACTTGAAAAGAATATGCATTCTGTAGTTATCGAATGGAGTGTTTTATAAGGCTAATGAGGTCAAATTGATTGTGATCAAATTGATTAAGTCTTCTATATCCTTACTGACTTTCTATCTATTTGTTCTATGATTGAGAGAGGAGTGCTGAAATCTTCAACTATAATTGTTGATTTGTTGATTTCTCCTCTAGTTCTGTCAGGTTTTGATTCACGTATTTTGAAGCTCTGTTATTAACTGAATATAAATTTAAAATGGACACCTTTATTATTTTTTAATAACCCTCTTTATCTCTGGTAATATTCCTTATCCTAAAGTCTGCTTTGTCTGATATTAATATTGTCATTCCAGCTTTCTTACAAGTAGTCTTTGTGTGGTATATCTCTTTCCATCATTTTACTTTTAACTTATCTGGCTCTTTATATTTAAAACCTGTTTTTTGTAAATAGCATATGTTTATTCATTTGACAGTCTCTGCCTCTTAATTGAAGTGTTTATACCTCTTACTTTTAATTGAATTATCTATATGATTTTAATTAGATTATCTATAAGTCTACCATCTTTCTATCTGTTCCTATTTGTCCCCTCTGTTCTTAATTCCTTTTTTCCTGCCTTTTTTTGGATTCAATATTTTTCTAATATTCCATTTTATCTTGTCTACTGACTTATTATACCACTTTTTAATGATTGCTTTAAGGGCTTATAAAATGCATATTTGACTTACAGAATTTACCTGCAAATAATATTATGCCACTTCATACACAATCTTATAACAACATACTCCCATTTCCTGCCTCTTGTCCTTTGTGCTATTGTTGTCATATATTTTGCTTCTACATATTGTCATTATTATCATTTTAAACAGTAAATTTTCTTTTCTTTTTTTTTTTTTTGCTAAATTCCCTGTTTATTCTGCAATCAAGGTTCAGAAATGTGGGGACACGACTGTAGGTTGAGGAATCTTTGTGTAGTTATCATTTCACAACTATACTTCATGAGGGCAGTGCTGATGGCTTCTCCACACACTAACCACCCATTTTTGTTTTAAAGTGAACACAGTGAAAATGGATTAAAATTGGCATATTTCAGGCCGGCCCCGTGGCTTAGTGGTTGGGTGTGCGCGCTCCACTGCTGGCAGCCTGGGGTTCAGATCCCGGGCGCACACCGACGCACTGCTTCTCCAGCCATGCTGGGGCCGCGTCCCACGTGCAGGAGCTGGCAGGATGTGCAACTATGACATACAACTATCTACTGGGGCTTTGGGGGAAAAAAAAAGGAGGAGGATTGGCGGTAGATGTTGGCTCGGAGCCGGTCTTCCTCAGCACAGGGAGGAGGATTGGCATAGATGTTAGCTCAGGGCTGATCTTCCTCACACACACAAAAAAAAATTGGCATATTTCTTGAACTCATTATCAAATATTTCTGCTCTAATCTTTAAGACAAGTGGAGCCTTCAGTTGACCAGTCATCTCCTTTCTGCTCAGCACCTCAATAATAGCAAGAGTAAACTCAAAGCTGATTCCAGGACCTCAGATTGTAAGGATCAGGCCATCCTTTTCTATACAATTCTTGGAGTAGCTGTAATGACTTCCAGTCACCTTTTTGTCTTTAGCAAGTGGATGTGTTGCAAATTTGCTTCCAAAACCTATTTCATGAGCCAACAGAGCTGTAGGACCTATACAGATAGGGGCTATAAGGCCCTCCCTAGTTTCTTGTTCCTTAAGTATCTCTTTCACAGCAGCAGACTCAAATAAATTATGTGCACCCAGATTATCTCCTGGCAGAACCACCACATTAAAAAATAAGGTCCTTCTTTTTTTTTGCATCTTCCAGACTGGTATCAGGACAGATGATAACATCTCGGCTATATTGTACTGGGTCTTTTCCAGCCAGACCCCCAATCTTGACCTTAATTCCAGCTCATCTCATGATATCTACAGGGATGACCATCTCCGTCTCCTCTGCTCCTTTAGCCAGGATGACCAGAGCTCTTTTTGAAGCCATTTTTATGTTGTATTTTTTAAAGACTGAACCTTGCCTTTCTTGCCACAGATGCGGCACCTTGGCCCATTCGGCTGCACTTCTGCAGTGGGGATGACTGAACTAGAACCTGACTAAATGGGGACGCATGCGAGCACGTGTCCTGTGCTGCCTGGCTCCATAAATTTTCTTTAAAGAAATTTAAAAACAAGATGCAAGCTCTTTTAATTTAACCACATATTTGTGTAGATCCAAGAATCCATCTCGTATCATTTTCCTTCAACTTGAAATTTTTCTTTTTCTTTTATATTTCTTATAGTTCAGGTCTATTAACAACAAATTCTTTCAGCTTTTGTTTGCCTAAAATGTCTTTCTTTCACTTTCATTTTAAAGGATATTTTTTCTGGGTATAGAATTCAAGGTCGAAAGTTTTTGTTTTTCAAGCACTTTAACCATGTTACTCCATTGTCTTCTGGCTTGCATTATTTCTGATGAAAGTGTGTTTATAATTCTCAACAAATTTTTAAAATTTACAGGCATTATAATTTCAACCCTCACACAATTTCTGTGATTATAATTACACATAGATTAGACTGCTTGATGTTGTCCCACAAGTCACTGAGGTGCTATTCTTTTTGTTTTGTTTTTCAGGGTTGTTTATTTTCTCTCTCTATGCTTCAGTTTGGACATTTTCTATTGCTCTATCTTCAAGTTCACTGATCTATTCTTTTGTAGCTTCTAATCTGCTGTTAAACCCATCTAGTGATATTTTAAAATTTCAGATATAGTACTTTTAAGCTGTACAGTCTATTTGCCCCCACTTTTAATACTTTTCATTTTTCTCCTCATTATGTTCATGTTCTTTAAATCCCCTCTTGAGTATATTTATCATAGCTTTTTTCCATTTGTTTTACTGTATTGTATGTATAACTTACATACAATAAAAATCATCGTTTTAGGTATATAGTTCTATGAGTTTTGACAAACATATATACAATAACAATATAAAACAGTTCCATCACTCCCTAAAACTCCACCATGCCCCTTTGTAGTCAAACCTCACACCCAGTTCCAGAACCTACTGATCTATTTTCTTTTCTTACAGTTTTGCCTTTACAAGAATGTTGTATAAGAGATCAATTTCCAGCATGTTAGTATGAGGAGCTCTGCAGATCTGATCCCCAGGAAAACTGATGAAAACTATTCAAAAAAATTAAAGTCTCTGGAATTGTCCTAAGGGCATAGAACAAATGAAGAAATCTCTATTCAAGAAAATTTACTAAAATTTGGTAAGAACAACAAAAGTCTGTGGTATTTGAACCAAAACCACTCCATTCACCCT
The DNA here is from genome assembly GCF_020826845.1 of Diceros bicornis minor. Classification (NCBI taxonomy): domain Eukaryota; kingdom Metazoa; phylum Chordata; class Mammalia; order Perissodactyla; family Rhinocerotidae; genus Diceros; species Diceros bicornis. Next base: position 23,668,851 of record NC_080774.1, on the reverse strand, counting down.
CCCAGCTCAGTGAGACTCCATTCCGCTCCACTCTACTCCAGACTGGTGCAGCGAAGAACACACAGCTCCCTCTCCCTCTATTTCTCACTCAGAGGGCTACCTTTACGAGAGGAGCAGGACATCAGCATTTCTCACCCTGGTCCTAGCTACATATTGCTGAGGCTAAATTCTGTATCAGTAGAGCCAAGAGTTGGGGGCTCCCTTCTTCTACCCAGTCCCCACTGGTAAGACAGAGGTTCTACTTTGAGTGCAGCACTGCTGAGAATGACAGGCCCTTAATCACTCTTGTCCTGAATCATAAAACTGGTTCCATGCTGGCAGGGACAAGCTGAGACCTGAGTCTAATGCCCCTCCTCTACCTAGCACGCAGCTCCTAAAGTAGGAGTGTCACTCAGAGAGATGCATGCCATTGTCCCCACCCCCAGCTCCAGAGCTGTGACCCAGAGATTTTACCAGGGAGTAGAAGCAGGACATAAAACAGATAGCTCCTAATCTCTTCTAAAGTAGAGTGACTTTATTTGCAACAAAGCATGGATAAGTTTAGGGCTAAGGGTACTCTCAAATGTATTGGCGGTGTGTTGAAAGGCAATTGAGGATATAGACAGATTCATTGGAGATATAGGCTAAACTGTAGGCTGGCTAGTTTGCAGGAGAGAATCAGGAAAAGAGACAGCTAGGAGGAGCCCTCCAGAGATCAGAACAAATCTCAAACACTGACCTCAGAAACTATCCCTTCAAAGGAGCCCGAATTTGATTGGACTAGTCTCTAAAGCAATGTATGCCTGGAGCACTGTTGAAATCAATACAGCAATCACCAGCAATGAGTTGAGTTAACAGCTGAGTGTGGTCAGGGAAAGAGACAGTCAAAGAAAGCCCTGATAAAACCATCATCATCCCAGGGTGACTGTGAGCATACTCAAGCCTGTACTATCTGAGTAACAACATCAGAGGCTTAATACTACAGGGAAGAAATAGACTTTGCCAAAACTAAACAGTCACTAAACAAAGAAATAATAACAATAAGTCCCAGGGGGTGATGGAAGAACCAGAACCAGAGTTTCTATAATATATTATCTAAAATGTCAAGTTTTCAACAAAAAATTATGGGATGTGCAAAAAAAACAGGAAAGTATGACCCATACACCAGAAAAAAAGCAGATAACAGATAATGCCTGTGAGAGCAATCAGATATCAAACTTAACAAACACTTCAAAATATCCATTATAAATATGATCAAAGAATTAAAGGAAACCACAATTGAAGAAATAAATGAAGGTATGACGACAGTGCCACATCCAATAGAGAACATTGATAAAGAGATAGAAATTATAAAAAGTACCAAAGGGAAATCCTGGAATTGAAAAGTACAGTAACTGAAATGAAAAATTCACTATAGAGGTTCAGTAGAAGATTTGAATCAGCAGAAGAAAGACTTAGCAAACTTGAGAGAGATTGATAGAGATTATGCAATCCAAAAAAGAAAAGAACAGAGAAAAGAGAATGAAGAAAAATGACAAGCACCTGAGAGAAATGTAGGATACCATCAAGTGCACCAACATACACATAATGGGATACCAGAAAGAGAGAAGAGTGACAAAGAAATGTTTAAAGAAATAATGACTGAAACCATCCCAAATTTATTGAAAAACACTAATCTACACATTCAGGAAGCTCAACAAACTTCAAGTAAGATAAGTGCAGAGATCCATAAACAGACACATCGAAGTAAAAATCCTGAAAGCCAAAGACAAGGTGAAAATCTTAAAAGCAGCAAGAGAAAATGACTCATCATTTACAAGGGAACCCCAATAAGGCTAACAGCTGACTTCTCAGCAGAAACAATGGAGGCCAGTTAGGCAGTAGAATAACATTTTCAAAGCGCTCAAAGAAAAACTGTCAATCAAGAATTCCATATTAAGCAAAGCTATCTTTAAAAAACACAGATAAGGGGGCTGGCCCAGTGGTGTAGCGGTTAAATTCACACACTGCACTTCAGCAGCCCAGGGTTTGCAGGTTTGGATCCCGGGCGTGGACCTACACACCGCTCATCAAGCCATGCTGTGGCGGTATCCCACATACAAAGCGGAGTAAGATGGGTACGGATTTTAGCTCAGGGCTAATCTTCCTCAGCAAAAAGAGGAGGACTGGCAATGGATGTTAGCTCAGAGCCAGTCTTCCTCACAAAAAAAAAGAAAGAAAGAAAAAGATAAAATACAAACATTCCCAAATAACAAAAATTGAGAGAATTTGTTGCTAGCAGACCTGTCTTACAAGAAATACTAAAGAAAATGCTTCAGGTTGAAAGCAAGTGACCCCAGAGGATAATTCGAATTGACATGAAAAAACAAAGAGCACTGGTATTGGTAACTATGTCATTATGAAAGGCAATATCAATATTTTTTCTCCTTTCTTCTCTAACTGATTTAAAAAGCAATTGTATAGGGGCCGGCCCGGTGGCGAAAGCGGTTAAGTGAGCACACTCCGCTGCGGTGGCCCGGGGTTCATACATTTGGATCCCAGGCACGCACTGACGCACCGCTTGCTAAGCCATGCTGTGGCGGCATCCCATATAAAGTGGAGGAAGATGGGCACGGATGTTAGCCCAGGGCCAGTCTTCCTTGGCAAAAAAAGAGGAGGATTGGCAGATGTTAGCACAGGGCTGGTCTTTCACACAAAAAATAAATAAATAAATAAATAAATAAAAATAAAAAGCAATTGTATAAAATAATATTATATAATGTATTGTTCAATTTATAACACAGGGAAATATAATATATTTGCCAATAACAGCACAAAAGAGGTAAGTGAGAGCAAGCTGTATTGGGCTAAGGAAATGACTACAGATGGTAAAGTAATAATTATAACAATATATTATTGGGTTTGTAACACTAATAGACATCAGATCTATAACGATAATACCACAAAAAGGGGGAAAGGGAATAGAGCTATATGGGAGTAACATTGCTACATCTCCCTGGAATTAAACTAGCATAAATCTGAAGCTGATTCTAATGAGTTAAGACGTATATGATAAGCCATAGAGTATCCAATAAAATATATATATAGTGAAAAAAATCATTAAAGAAATTTAAATGCTTCACTAAAAATATTTACTCAGTGCAAAAGAAAGCAGGAGGAATAAAGGAACAAAAAAAGACATGAAACACATGGAAAACGACAAGTAAAATGGCAGTCATAAAACCAACTATATCAATAATATCAATGTGAACAGATTAAACAATCAAAAGGCAAAGATTTTTACTGGAGATGATAAGGGACATCTTATGATGATAAATGCATCAATCCATCAAGCAGATAAAATGATTATAAACATATATACATATGTACACCCAATAATAAAATAGAAAAATATATGAAGCAAAAACTGACAGAAATGAAGGGAGAAACAGGCAATTCAACAGTAACAGTTGGAGACTTAAATACCCCAATTTCAGTAATGAACAGGACAACTAGGCAGAAGATTAACAAGGAAATAAAAGACGTGAACAAGAGTATAAGCCAACTAGACCTAACAGACACCTATAGAACACTATATCCAATAACAGCAGAATATACATCCTTCTCGAGAGCACATGGTACATTCTCCAGCACAGACTACATGTTAAAGCATAAAACAAACCTTAATAAATGTAAAAGGATAAAAACTATAAAAAGTATGTTCTCTGACCACAATGGAATAAAATTAGAAATCAAGAACAGAATAAAATTGAGGGAAACCACAGATATGTGGAAATTAAACAACACACTCTTAAATAACCAATGGGTCAAAGAAGAAATCAAAAGAGAAATCAGAAAGTACTTTGAGATGAATAAAAATGAAGACACAACATAACCAAAATAACATAACGCTGTTAAAGAAGTGCTTAGAGGGAAATTTATAGGTGTAAATGCCTATATTAAGAAAGAAGAAAGATCTCAAATAAGCTAACCTTCTACCTTAAGACATTGGAAAAAAGAAGTGCAAACTAAATCTAAAACAAGCAGAAGAAAGGAAATAATAAAGATTATATTGGAAATTTATGAAATGGAGAATACAAAAACAATAAAGAAAATTGATGAATCCATAAGCTGGTTCTTTGAAAGATCAACAGAATTGACAAACTTTTAGCCAGATTGACCAAGAAAACAAGAGAGAAGACTCAACTTACTATAATCAGAAAAAAAAGAGGAAACATTACTACTGACTTTACAGAAATATGAGAAGTATTATAAAGGAATACTATGAGCAGTTATATATCAATAAATTAGATAACATAGATGAAACAGAAAATTCCTAGAAAACACAAACTACCAAAACTGACTCAAGAAGAAACAGAAAATCTGAGTAGATCTATAACAAGTGAAGAGATTGAATTAATTTAAAAACATACCCATAAAGAAGATCTCAGCCCCAGATAGCTTCACCACTAAATTCTACCAAACATTTAAAGAAGAATTAATACCAACTCTTCACAAACTCTTCCAAAAAGTAGAAGAGGAGTGAAGACTTCCAACTCATTTTATGAGGTCAGTGTTACCTTGATACCAAAACCAGACAGAGACATCATAAGAAAACCACAGATCAATATCTCTTATGCATATGGGAATAAAAATCCTCAACAAAATATTAGCAAACCAAATCCAGCAACATGAAAAATATATACCCTATGACCAAGTGGGATTTATCCCAGAAATGTAAGTTTGGTTAAATATCTGATAATCAATTAATGTAATATATCATATCAAAAGAATAAAAAACAAAAATCACATGATCATCTCAATAGATGCAGAAAAAGCACGTGACAAAATCCAACAGCCTTTCATGATAAACAAAAAAACACTTGGGAAACTAGGAGTAGAAGAGAACTTATTCAACATGATAAAGGGCATCTACAAAGAAACTATAGTCAATAACATACCTAATGGTGAAAGACTGGATGCTTTCCCCCCAAGATCAGGAACAATACAAGGATGTCCACTCTCACCACTTCTATTCAACATTGTAACGTAAGTTTTAGCCAGGGCAATTAGACAAGAAAAAGAAATAAAAGGGATAAAGATAAGAAACAAAGAAGTAAAAGTGTATCTATTTGCAGATGACATGATCTTGTGTATAGAAAATCCTAAGGAATACACTAAAAAGCTATTAGAACAAGTTCAGCAAGTGTATTAGCCAGGTCCTCCAGAAAAACAGAACAAATAGGATGTGTATAGAGAGAGAGAGAGAGAGAGAGAGAGACTTATTATAAGGAATTGGCTCACGTGATTATGGAGTTTAGCTAGCCCAAAATCTGTCGTGTGGCAATGGATGTTAGCTCAGAGCCAGTCTTAAAACTCAGGAGAACTGATGAAGCAGTTTCAGTCAGAAGGCCAGCAGCCGACAGACCCAGGAGAGCCTAAAATACAGATGAAGTCTGAAGGCAATCTGCTGGAGAATTCCCTCTTGCTTAAGGAGGCTGGTCTTTTTCTTCTATTCAGGCCTTCAGCTGATGGGATGAGGCTGACACATTATGGAGGGCAATCTGCTTTACTCAAAGTTCACCTATTTAAACATTAATCTCATCAAAAAACACCCTTTACACATAAAATGAACCATCACAGCAAGCTTGCAGGATACAAAATCAATATACAAAATTCAATTGCATTTCTACACACTTGCAGTGAACAATTCAAAAATGAAATAAAAAAACAATTTCATTCACAGTAGCAATAAAAGAATAAAATACTTAGGAATAAATGTAACAAAACAAGTGCAAAACTTATACTCTGAAAACTATAAAACATTGCTGAAAGAAATTAAAGAAAATCTAAATAAATGGAAAAATGCCCCCTGTTCATAGATCAAAAGGCTTAATATTGTTAAGATATTAATAATCCCTGAATTGATCTACAAATTCAATATAATTCCTATACAAATCCCAGCTGACTTCCTGTAGAAATTGACAAACTGATTCTAAAATTTATATGGAATTGCAAAAGACTCAGAGTAGCCAAAACAATCCTGAAAAAGAACAAAGAAGGAGGACTCATACCTGATTTCAGAATTTACTACAAAACAACAGTAATCAAGACAGTGTGGTACTGGCATAAGGATAGAAATATAGACTAATAGAATAGAATTGAGAATCCAGAAATAAAACCATCTGTCTATAGTCAACTGATTTTTGACAAGAGCACTAGGACCATTTCAGGGAGAAAGAATAGTCTTTGAACAAATGGTGTTGAGACAACCAGATATCCACAGGAAAAAGAATGATGCCAGTCCTTACCTCACCATACAGAGACATATCTCGTTTTATTGAGCTTCACTTGATTGCACTTTGCAGATATTGTGTTTTTTACAAGACCCTCCACCAGCGATGATGATGGTTAGAATTTTTCAGCAATAAAGTATTTTTTAATTATGTACATTTTTTTAGACATAATGCTATTGCACACTTAATAGACTACACTATAGTGTAAACATAACTTTCTTTTTTTTTTTTTTTGAGGAAGATTAGCCCTGAGCTAACAACCGATGCCAATCTTCCTCTTTTTGCTGAGGAAGATTGGCCCTGGGCTAACATCCGTGCCCATCTTCCTCTACTTTATATGGGATGCCGCCACAGCACGGCTTGACAAGCAGTGCGTCAGTGTGCACCCGGTATCCAAACCTGCGAACCCCAGGCCGCTGCAGTGGAGCACGCACACTTAACCGCTAAGCCACCTGGCCGGCCCCTAAACATAGCTTTTATGTGCAGTAAGAAACCAAGAAATTTGTATGACTCACTTTATTGCAATATCAGCTTTATTGCAGTGGTCTGGAACCAAACCCGCAATATCTCCGAGGTATGCCTGTGCAATAATTAACTCAAAATGGATCAAAGATCTAAATGTTAGAGCTAAAACTATAAAATTCCTAGAAAAAAAGAAAGGGGTAAATCTTTTTTTTTTTTTTTTTTTAAAGATTTTATTTATTTTATTTTTTCCCCCCAAAGCCCGAGTAGATAGTTGTATGTCATAGCTGCACATCCTTCCAGTTGCTGTATGTGGGACTCAGCCTCAGGATGGACGGAGAAGTGGTGCCTCGATGCGCACCCGGGATCCGAACCTGGGCCACCAGCATCGCAGCGCGTGCACTTAACCACCAAGCCACAGGGCCGGCCCCGAAAGGGGTAAATCTTAATGACTCAGATTTGGCGAAGCATTCTTAGATATGACACCCTCCAAAAAAGTATAAGCAACAAAAGAAAAAAATGGATAATTTGGACTTGATCAAAATTAAAAACCATTTGTGCTTCGAAGGACACCATCAAGAAAGTGAAAAGACAACCCATAGAATGGGAGAAAATATTTGCAATAATATATCTGATAAGGGATTGTACCCAGAAAATATAAAGAATTCTTACACCTCAACAATACAAAGACAAAACAACCTAATTTTAAAATGGGCAAAAGATCTGAATAAACATTTCTCCAAGGAAGATATATAAATGGACAATAAGCACATGAAAACACGCTTGACATCACACTAGAGAAATGTAAATCAAAACCACAACGAGGGGGCCAGCCCTGTGGCTTGGTGGGTAAGTTAGTGTGCTCTGCTTTGGCAGGCTGGGGTTTGCAGTTTCGGATCCTGGGTGCAGACCTACACACCACTTATCGAGCTATGCTGTAGCAGGCATCCCACATATAAAGTAGAGGAAGATGGGCACAAATGTTAGCACAGGGCCAATCTTCCTCAACAAAAAGAGGAGGATTGGCAACAGATGTTAGCTCAGGGCTAACCTTCTTCACCAAAAAAAACAAAAACCCACAATGAGACACCACTTACTTCATACCCCATTAGGATGGCTAGAATCAAAAAGTGAAATGATCGGGGCCAGCCCCGTGGCATAGTGGTTAAGTCTATTGTGCTCTGCTTCAGCAGCCCAGGTTTGTGGATTTGGATCCCAGGCACGGACCTACACCGCTCGTCAGCCATGCTGTGGCAGTGACCCACCTACAAAATAGAGGAAGATTGGCAACAGATGTTAGCTCAGAGGGAATCTTCCTCACCAAAAAAAAAAAAAAAAAAAAAAAGTGAAATGATAACAAGTGTTGGTAAAAATGTGGAGAAAACTGGAACTCTCATATACTGCTGGTGGGAATGTAGAATGGTGCAGCCGCTTTAAAAGACAGTTTTGGAGTTCTTCAAATGATTAAACATAGACTTACCACATGACCCAGCAATGCCATTCCTAGGTATATACCTGACAGAATTGAACATTGGTGTTCAAAAAGAACTTGTACACAAATGTTTATAGTAGCATTATTCATAACAGCCAAAAGATGGGAATAACTCAAATATCTATTACCGATGAATGGATAAACAACACGTGGTACAGTCATGCGTGGCTTAATGACAGGGACATGTTCTGAGAAATGCATCGTTAGGCAATTTCACTGTTGTGCAAACATCATAGAGCATACTTACACAAACCTATGGGCATAGCCTACTACACATCTATGCTATATGGTACTAATATTTTGGGACCACTGTCATATATGCAGTCCATTGTTCACTGAAACATCATTATGTGGTGCATGACTGTACATCCATATAATGGAATATTATTCAGCCATAAAAAGGAAGGAAGTACTGATACATGCTATAACATGGATGAATCTTGAAAACATAATGCTAAGTGAAAGAAGCCAGGCACAAAAGACAACATAATGTATGTCTCCATTTGTATGAAATATTCAGAATAGGCAAATCTATAGAGGCAGAAGATAGATTAATGGTTTCTTAGGACTTGGGGGAAAAGGGAAATTGGGAGGTGATAGCTAAAGGGTATGGGGTTTCTTTTTGAGGTGATGAAAATGTTCTAAGATTGTCTGTGGTGATGGTTGCACAACTCTGTGAATATACTAAAGACCACTGAATTGTACACTTTAAATGGGCGAATTGTATGGTATACGAATTACATCTCAATAACGCTGTTAAAGAAAGAAAAAATGTTGTATGTAGGCTTTTTTCTCTCTCTTTTTTTTTTTTTGTGAGGATGACCAGCCCTGAGCTAACATCCATGCCAATCCTCCTCTTTTTGCTGAGGAAGACCGGCTCTGAGCTAACATCTATTGCCAATCCTCCTCCTTCTTTTTTTCCCCCAGAGCCCCAGTAGATAGTTGTACGTCATAGTTGCACATTCTTCTAGTTGCTATATGTGGGACGCGGCCACAGCATGGCCGGAGAAGCAGTGTGTCGGTGCGTGCCCGGGATCCGAACCCGGGCCGCCAGTAGCGGAGCGCGAGCACTTAACCGCTAAGCCACAGGGCCGGCCTTGTAGTCTTTCGATTCTGGCTTCTTTCTCTTAGCATAATGCATTTGCAATTGATCCATGTTGTTGCATGTATCAGTAGTTCGTTCCTTTTTATTTTAAGTTTATCTATTCCCACATTAAGGAATTTTTGGGTTGTTTCCAGTTCTTAGAGATTACAAATAAAGCCACTATAAACATTTGTACACATGTGTTTGTGTAAACATAGGTTATCATTGCACTTGGTATAATAGCTGTTTTAAAGTCCTTATCTGCTAATTTTATCATTGCTGATATTTCTGAGTCTGCTTCTACTGACTGGTTTGCTTTCGTTACGGGTCAATTTTCCTGCTGCTTTCTATGTCAATAAATTTTTACTGGATTCTATACAATAAGAATTTTATGTAGTTGAGTTTTTAGATTTTGTTGTCTTCCTCTAAAAAGTGTTGAATTTTGATATTTGCAAATCATATATCCGACAAGGGGTTAATCTCCATAATATATAAAACACTCACACAACTCAACAAAAAAAAAAACAAAGAACCTGATCAAAAAATGGGCAGAGGTTATGAACAGACATTTTTCCAAGGAAGAAATACAGATGGCCAATAGGCACATGAAAAGACGTTCAACATCACTAATCATCAGGGAAATGCAAATCAAAACTACACTAAGATATCATCTTACGCCCGTTAGAATGGCTATAATCACTGAGACAAAAAATAACAAATGTTGGAGAGGTTGTGGAGAAAAGGGAACCCTCATTCACTGCTGGTGGGAATGCAAACTGGCGCAGCCTCTATGGAAACAGTATGGAGATTCCTCAAAAAATTAAAAATAAAAATGCCTTATGATCTAGCTATCCCACTACTGGGTATCTAGCCAAAGAACCTGAAATCAACAATCCAAAGAGGCTTATGCTCCCCTATGTTCATTGTAGCATTATTCACTATAGCCAAGACATGGAAGCAACCCAAGTGTCCCTTGACTGATGATTGGATAAAGAAGATGTGGTGTGTATATATATATATATATATATACACACAATGGAATACTACTCAATCATATAAAAAGAGAAAATCGTCCCATTTGCAACAACATGGATGAACCTTGAAGGTATTATGAAAAGCGAAATAAGCCAGACAGAGAAAGAGAAACACTACATGATTTCACTCATGTGTGGAAGATAAACTAACACATGGACAGAGAGAACTGTTTGGTGGTTACCAGGGGGAAGACAGTTGGGGGTGAGCACAAGGGGTGAAGGGATGCATTTGTATGGTGACTGACAAATAATAATGTACAACTAAAATTTCACAATGTTATAAACTGTTATGACATCGATAAAAAAAGTGTTGAATTTGGTTTTGGCAGGCAGATAAGCTTGATCCTTTCAAGGCTTGTTTTTAAGTTGTTAAAGTTAAGTTTGGCGGCCTTCACTAAATGGTTGGTTTAGCCCTAATGCTAAGGTGTAACCCTTCTGGAGTTGCTACTGAATGTCCCGAGTGTTCAACAAGGTCTTTCCACGTAACTGGTCATTATGCAAACATCTCCCAGTCCCATGAGAGCTCTAGAGCTCTAGGATTTCCCAACAGTTTTCTTTGTCCAACATTGTGGAATTTCAACCCACACCTGAGAAGCTGAATATTCAACCAAAGACTCAGGGGACCCCCTATGCTGATTTCTGGAGCTCTTTCTCTCAATAGGTCTCTCCCTTCTGACACTCTGTTTCCAACTGCCTCAGCTTCCTCAAACGCCAATCTCTGTTTCTTCAACCCAGCAACACTGCGATGTTCTGCTTGGGTTCCCCCTCCCTGTGATGGTGGTCCAGAAAGTACCTCCTGAGAGAGAGTCAGGGGGATTCTAAGGCTCATTTTGTTTTTCTTCTCTCGGGGATCACAGTTCTGCAATTCCTGTTGTCTAACGTCTGAAAACTGTGGCTTCATATATTTTGCTCAGTTTCCTACTTGTTTATAGCAGGAGAGTAGGTCTATTACATTATTCCTTCATGACTAAAAGTGGAATTTGATCATTCTATAGGGTTTTTGCTCTCTTGTGGGATTTTTCACGTTGTTTCACATTGTAAATGAATGAATGGAAGGTTTAATCAATTGAGTATGAGATTTGGAGCCAGAGAGACCTGGGTTCAAATACTGATTCTGATGCTTTCTAGTTAGCCAATGTTGGACATGCCACTTAATGTCTATGAACTTCTATTTCTTCAGCTATAAAATGTTATGCAAAGTTGTTGTGGGGATTAACTGAAGATATGTATATAAAGCACTTTGTAGGCACTTAATAAATGGTGTTATTGTTATTATGATTTATATAAAGCTATTTATGTTTCATTTCTCCTAAGCAATTTTGAATCAGGGATTTGGCCCATTTATCTTGGTGTACACCGCCTTTGTACAGAGACTCAAGCATGATAGACTTCAATAAAAATTTGTTGACTGAATAAATGTTTATAACTTATAGTTGATTAGAATATTTTAGAACATTATTTTGAACTTTCTTAACGATGAGCTTTGTGTAGACATTTCAATATCAAAATAGTGCCATTGGCTATGACATTTCTGTTTGTTCTGAATTTGGTTATCAAAGCAGAAGGGCCTCTCCGTCACGCAGGAAGAAGCAAATTTGAGGTGGCTGCATAAAGGATATATATACTTTTGTTTCTAGCTCTTCTTTACCACTATCTATCTGAAGGACTAGTCTTCTAAAGTCTTAGATCTCAATTTTGAGATTCTAATATAAATGCTAAAAGAATTACTCTCCCTACAATGCCTAGATCTGTTACAAACCACAATCTCATCTGTTTACCAATAGATAATTAAGCTTCAAATGGAAAACAAGAAGCACATATAACAAGTATTAGAAAAACTGGTCCACTGAATATAACTCTAGATAATTAAGTAACATTATCATTATATTTTTTCCAATGTGCAAGTGACTAAATCTCAACCAAGTCTTCATTTTGAAAAAAATCCAAATTTAAATAGAACCTAATATTACACTGGTTTTAATATAATGATAACATTGTATTATTTCAGACTATTACATGCATCTTTTTTTTTTTTAATGAAACAGGACATTCTCAGTCTTACTCCTTTTTTTTTTTTTTTTTTAACAAAACTTATTTCTTTTAATGCTAGGATTTAACAGTAACATCCAAAATGTTCCTAAGATTAGTCACTATGCTCAACTTTTCTTCTGCTGTAATACATATCAATATACTCTTTTTTTCTTTATGTAAGTGAAACATACACAGATCACCGGTGTGGCTCTTCACACTCACAATAGGAAGGAAATAATTCTCTGATATGTTATAGAATGATTCATATAAAAAAAGAAATGACTTAAAGACTGATGGGAAAGGCAACCAACTTTCATTCCTCTTTTCATGATTAACAAAGGATAACAATTACATTCTGTAGTGCAAAACAGAAAAATTAATTGAAGAAAATTTCCTATTTGAGAAAAAGAAACTTTCTGAAAAAAAATGATAGCCCCATGATAAAGAGAGAATGATGTGCGGTTTTTAAGTCTGAATATTTTCTGTAGATAATGTGCCTCCTCCAACGTTTTCAATAATCAACTCTACTTCCAAGAATCTAAGATATTCTTGCCAATACTACATTGTATCAAACAAGACATACATGCTTCATGAGATGTGATGCTATGAAAATCATCAGACTATACCACAAATATGCAAAACTTCAGTTCTGAGTTTGGTGGGAGAAAATAGGTTTTGACTGAAAAGGCTCTTGTTTTAATCCACTGGCTGGAATACAAAGCAATTGTAAAGAATTCAGAAAATATCTTTCTAGTCCACACTTAAATGGTACCATTTACTTTGGCACCAATGTAATTTACATTCTAATTTCTCAAAAACAAATCACTTGCAATTTAATCAAATGTGTTAGCACAAAAGAGTGAGAAATGGACTTCACACATAAAAAAAAAAAATGCATCCAGGTAAGCCATATATTGTTATATATGTATTCTTTTGTGGAATTCATCAAAATTTTAGGAAAACACTACCTCAAAATATTATTATTAAATTGAAATGAGACACTGAAATCCATGCAAAATGCAAACCAATTTTTTACCACACTTGGAAAATAGTAGAATATGTAGCATAAATGTTTGGACATATGCTTAAAAAGCCAACTGTTCATTGTAACTAAACCAAATGATAAACTATTGAATTGGTTCTTTAGAAATGCTTGTGACCCTTATAAAAAAACAATATTCTCTGCCTTTAACTCATCCTCAAAAAACATCATTTGTATGAATTATTTATGCTTCAGTTAAATTAATGTTACAGATGAGAAAAATATACCATTCTGGATCAAGATTCCTAGGTACAAAGGAAAGGACTAGAAAAAATCTATATAGAGTATCTAGCAACTCTTTCTAACATGGAGGTACAAAGACTCATAAGGATCTCAGAAAATTAGAAAATTACAGCATATGAACCCCTACCTAAAAATTTGATAAAAATATGAATTCCCAAAGAACTGTAGTGGCTTAAAAGTAGACCTAGGTATCGGTCTCCAAAGTAGACCTGGGCAACATTAGCTCTCCATCTTTTTATACCTGTCTATATGTGTCAGTAATTACTAGTCTTTTAAGGGGCCTGGGTTAATTATCTCTATTAGAAAGAAGTACTTTTCTCTCAGCATTTAAACTTAACATAAAATTTAAATAAGATTCCACATCCAATTCCAGAACACGTGTTGATTGTCACCATAGAGGTGAGTTCTTTAAAGAAGTCTTTCCAGAAGTCTCTCTCTAGTGTATATGTTTACTGCTATTTGCCCAGTTGACTCAAACAGAGAAAATGGCCCAATTCCCCAGAGTATTGTGAGGTGCCATTGTGTTTGTCTGGCCTTACTAGCTAGGTCTTAAGCCCAAACTACCCCATTAGGAATGAAGACCCATCCCGAAGGTGTTGCAGAGGCAGATAAAATGATAAGGACACATTTAGGATAGGGTTTTTTTCAGACAGTTCTACATAACCCTATTTTGTGCTGGGATTCCTTGGTCTCTTACTTGGGTTCCATGTCCTATTTTCCAAGTAGAGTTAGATTTTAAGAGTTCTCATAATTTAAGAATTTTTAAATTTCAAGTTTGTGTGCTTTTATCATTTCTGAATCCATTGCCAAATTACAATCTCACTTTTGCATTGTTCCTCAGATCTTAAGGATCACACCAGAAAATAAATGGCACAGATATTGAATAATTTCAAGTACTGGTAGAAATTTTTTTATATTTGTCTTTCTGTGACCAAGATAAAGAATAACCTGAAAAAGAAAATTGTATTGAATTTTTTTTCAATCTTACAAGTCTCATAACAAGACGATGATGTTAAATCACTTCTTTACTATGGATCACTGGTGAAAAAGCAGTATAAGCTGTTCGATCAAGATTTTGTAAACTTCCTATTTTAACAGAAAAATTTTATGATTTAAAAATGTTTTTAAAAATCGTTGAGCTAGAGGTTACCAAAAGTAGAGATTTCAACTAAGTCATGTAGGATACAGGGAAAGATATGGAAAGTACAGTATTGGAATTCCCAATCACAGAGACAGAAGTTCTGATGTTACCATACTGTACTTTCCAACTTGCCTGGAATGTCCTCCTCCTTAATCTCTGCCAATCAAAATATGATTCACCCTTAAAATCACCAACTCAATGAAACCTTCCCACACAGTGCCAATTTATCCTTATTTCTGTATCCTAAGAGCATAGGCTTTGGAGTCCAACAGCCTTGATTTGAATTCTGGCCCTGCTGCTTAATCACTGCATATGTAGCCTTGGGCTAATTTCTCTAAATCTCAGTTTCCTCATTTGTAAAATCAGGATAATAATAGAATCTACCTCATAAAATAGCTGGGAAGATTAAATGTGATAATACATGTACAGCCCTGAGAACAATGTTCAATATTGTTAGTTAATATTATTTCTCTCATTCATGTACTCTCCAGTATTATTTCTCATTAGATTATGTAGATATAGTCTCTTCAGCCAGAGTTCTCTAAAGGTAGGAACTATATTTTATATGTCTTTGTTTTCCTCACAGTGCTTAGCAGGGCATTATACTCTTAATAGGAATTCAAAAAATATCCCAGAGAATCTTAGCTTGGAAGAGATCTCAGAGGTCAATCTAGTTCAACCTTCCCTCTAAACCATGATTTTCTCTTGTAACACCCTAGAGACAATCATCTCTACTCTATTTTTTTTTTTTTTTAAAGATTTTATTTATTTATTTTTTCCCTCCAAAGCCCCAGTAGATTGTTGTATGTCATAGCTGCACATCCTTCTAGTTGCTGTATGTGGGACGCGGCCTCAGCATGGTCAGAGAAGCACGCCCGGGATCTGAACCCCGGGCCGCCAGCAGCGGAGCCCGCGCACTTAACCACTAAGCCACGGGGCCGGCCCCATCTCTACTCTATCTTGAACACAGTATATACCTACACTTGAACACAGCTGGTGACAAGGAATGCACCCTTCTCAAGACAGCCAGATTTATTAAGTAGTTGTCATTGTTAGAAAATCCATGCTGAGGAGTTGAAGCTAGTAGCTTCTGGAAAATGATTTGGTAATACTCATTGGAGAGCTATACAAATTTTCAGGCTCTGTAAATTTCACACCTGATACTATATTCTTAGAAAATAAAGAAAAATTCTATCATACATACAAAGGTATTTATTACAACACTATTTATAATAGCAAAATCAGGAATTAACCTAAATGTTTAAAAGTAGGGAAATGGTAGAGTATGTACCTAAATGAAACAAAAGGTCATTTAAATTAAAAATATGAAGATTAAGGTGGGACACATTTATAAAATTTATGTTAAGTATAAAGGTAAAACAAATTTATATATACACCACAATTAAAACCATATACAATTATATATATATCTGTGGAAAAAGACTGGAGGGGATAGAACATAAAAAAATAAAAACAGTATTGATAGCATTGTAGGACAGTTGTGAAGATTTGCGTTGCTTTTTAAATTACTTTAATGTCATTGTAATATTGCTTTAAAATTTTTTAAGAGAAAGTTTTTCCTTCTATTGAGCCAAAATCAACCTCTTTCCCCTCACACTGTAATTTTCATTTACTGGCTCTCATTCTGACCTTCGAAATTACACAAAATAAATTAACTTGAAATATTTGAAAATGATCATCATAGTTTTATTACCTTTACTCTCTGCCACTCTGGAAGACAGATTAGAGAGGCAATGCTTACATCAGGGAGGCTCAGGAGACTCAGCTGTCATTCACAAAGAACAACGATGATGGGCTGAATCAGCACAATGGCAATAGGGCCAGACTTGAGAAATATTTTAAAGGCAAAACAGACAGAAATGGTAACCAAAAGGATATGAGAAGTGAGAAGAACACACAAGTTGAACACATTCCTGGTCAGGCTGTTTGGTAAAGTGATGGTGCAACACCAAGATAAGGAACCTGGGAGGAGGAAGAGCATGTTTGCTCAGAAGTTGAAATTTCATTTGGAGATGTTGAATTTGAGGTACGTGTAGGATATATGTCTATATCTTGATGGAAAGGTAAATTTGGAGTCAGGGAGACAAAACCAAACCGGAGAAACAAAAGAAGACAAAGATAAAAGCAAAACATGAACAAAAAATAAAACAAACAAACAAAAAAAGATGACTTTGAAAAGAGTAATAAAAAATACTGATTTTTGGCCAATATAATTAAGAAAAACAAATGGGGCACCAAAAACACAGCACCAGATATTAAAACATGGAAATAACTATACAAGCAGAAGAGATTTTTAAAATTATAAGACACCTCCATGAATAACTTCATGCCAAAATATATGAATACATGAAGGTGGGGGAGAGAAAAGTCAAGTATTTATATTTTTTGGTATGAAGTTATTCATGGAGGTCTTTTATAACTTTAAAACTCTCTTCTGTTTCTGTCGTTATTTCTCCTTTTTAGAGAAACATAGAGCTAAGCACATCTCTGTAAACTTTATAGCAGATAAAAAATTTTTAATAAAAGCTGCCAAATATAGCTGAAAAGATTGATAAATTGGACTATATTAAAATTAATATGATATTCTGTTCATCACAACACACCTTTGAGAGAGTAAAAGGCAACTCACAAAGTTGAAGAGATATTCACAATACAGTATATGTATCTGACAAAGGACTTATATGTAGAATATACATGCAGAAGTACAAACCAATAAGAACAAAAGATAACCCAGTAGAACCCAATAGAAAAAAATGACAAATGACTGAAAAGACACTTCACAAAAGAGGATATCCAATATGGCCAATAGATATATGAAAAGGTGCTCATCTTCATTAGTCATCAGGGAAATGCAAATTAAAACCACAATGACATACCACTACACACCCACCAGAATGGCTAAAATGAAAAAGATGGAAAATGCCAAAGGTTGGTGAGGATGTGGAGTAACCACAACTTTCATACATTGCTGATGGGAGTGTAAATTGGCACAATCACTTTGGAAATTATTTTGTAGTATCTATTAAAGCTAAACATACACATATCATCTGACCCAGCAGTTCTACTCCTAGCAATTCTATTCCCACTAGAAATTTATACATATTTCACTAAAAAAACATGTTCAGAATGTTCAGAGCAGTACTATACATAACAGTCAAAAATAGGAAATCACCCAAATGCCCATCAACACTAGATTGATAAATAGTGAGAATGGTCTAGAACAACATGCAAGAATATGGATAAATATCACAACATAATGTTGAGTGGAAAAATGGTTCATACTTTACAATTCTGCTTCTATAAAATAAACAAGAGAAACTAATCCATGCTAATAGAAGTCAGGATAGAGATATTCTTGTTGAGTAGAACAGTGACTGCAAAGTAAGACTGTGTTTTCTGGAAGCTGGTAGTATTTTGTTTCTTGATCTGGGTGCTGATTTCACATGTTTACTCAGTAGGGCTGGGACAAGGGTGAGGCAAACAAGATACCTAGGGAGAAAAACTTAAAGAGGCACTCACTCTCACCTTGCTTGCCTCACTCTTGTCTCAGCCCTGGTGCTCAGTTTGTGAATATTTATTGAGTCGTATCAATGCGATGTGTGTATTTTTCTGTATGTATATTATACTTGGATTAAAAAATTTGTTAAAGGGGTCTTGTCTACCTCACACCACAAATAAAAATAAACTCCAAGTGGAATAAAACCTAAATGTAAAAAGTAAAACCTTTAAACTTTTAGAATAAAATATAGGAGAGTATTATAAATGACCTCAGGTAAAGAAAGTTTTCTTAAGAATATCCAAAAGCACATATTAGAGGAAAATATTTGACTACATTAAAATTAAGAACTTTTCTTTATCACAAGACATCTTAAAGAAAGTGAAGACAAGCCACAACCTAAAAAAATATATTGCAACAAAAACAAATGAAAAAGAATTATTATGTAAAACATACTTTTTAAATCAATGAGGAAAAGATAAATAATCCAATAGAAAATGCATGAAAGACTTCAAAGGTTACTTTATATATAAGAAAACCAGAATGGCAAATATACATAAAAAGATGCTCAAATTCACTAATAATCAGGGAAATGCAAATCAAAATCGTGAGGTATTACCATTTCACAGCCAGCAGATAGGCAGAAAACATAAACTCAGATAATACTAAATGTTGGTAAGAATGTAGGGTACTTTTCTCCACTATTGGTGAAATATAAATTGGTACAACCACTTTGGAAAACAGTTTTGCATTACTTAATAAAGTTGAAAATGTGCAAGCCCTAGGACTCTTTGGTATATTCCCTAGAGACACTCTTGCATATGTGTACTAAGAGGTGTGTACGCGAATGTTTATAATAATTAAAAAGAAAGAATGTCTGTCAAGAGTACAATAATCTAGAGCAGTGAAAATTAATGAACAACCACACACAAATGGATAAATCTCATTTTTGATAGTCAAGCAAAAGAAGCAAATCATAGAAGAATACCTAGAGTATGATTACATTTATATAAAATTTTTAAACAAGTGGATATACTCATAAATGGTAAAACTATAAAGAAGAGTAAGGGAAGGGTTATCATAGAAGTTAGGAGAGTGGTCACCTTTGGAGGAGGAGGGGATGCAATGAAGAAGGGGCACATGGTGGCTTCAAAGGTAGTGACAATGTTCTACTTCTTAGCCTGAACGGAGGGTATATGGATGTTCTCATTATTCTTTAAACTTTTCATACTATTTCTATATACTCTGCTGTATGCATGATATATTTCAAAATATAATAATTTTTAAAAGCAATAAAGGGTTCTATATATGTATATACGTGTATGAATGTGTGTGCTTGTGTGTGTATTCCACGAAGGAAAACAATGGAATTCCTACAGGGAAAATGTCAGTAAGCACTTCACTAGACTTACTAAATTCTCTTATATGATTGGCTGGCTGAGAGAGGAACTTGAATTGACTGAGTTTACCACAAAGTTCCGATATTTGTATACATCATTCCTACTAAATGTATGCTTGGAAAGTGTTATCACATGTCTTATTTAATCTATCAATTGAATTATTCATTCTCAAGTTGTCCTGCTTTCATTGTACTTGGTAAAAGAGAAAGAAATTCTTAATTTTAAAAGATAAAAATCCAGTTCAAACATGCTCTCTCTTTTCTTAACCTTTATCTTTTTAAAACCAATCTATGTTAGCTATATCTTCCTTGAGTAGAATCAGAAGAAAGTTGCATCAAAATCTAAAGCCATTATCATTTGTGACATTGTGAAAATACTTACTAAAAAAAAAAAAAAAAAAAATCACGTTGTTTGTTTGGTTGTATTATTTACATTAATTGAAGTAAGACTTCTTTTCAGTGTATGAAACATAACACAGAGTTAAAGAATTTAACAGTTTTAAAGAATTTAAAAGTTACCAACTGCAGTCATTTATCTTTAAGTAGGACTCAAACTATCTCAAGCAAATAAGTTAGCATCCTAATCTTAAAATAGCTCCTGAAAAGATTTTAAAGCATCTCTTCCCACTAAGCAGTATGAAAATTCTTTATGTCTAACTCAGAACCCTTTTAATACAGTGTTGGCATACAGTAAACTTTATTATCTAGACAACAGGGTATAGATTTACCTAGGGTACAGTGGGGCCTGAGAAAGTACTCAACTCCAGGTCTCTACTGGAGAGAGTAGGAAGGTAACAGGCTCAGAGCCCTGCCTATTTGGCTCCAGTGGCTCCAACCCCAGCCCCATGGCTTTCCTCAGGGACCTAGACCCAAAGCTTGTCTCTTTTCACATAACCGAGAGTTGGCTATCATTTTGTTTTCATTCTGACTTGAGTTTATCCATAACTTTTTTCTCCCTCAACCCTCTTCCACCCAATTGCCTCAGTAATTAAGAACTTATTTATACTTCCAGTGAGTATGAATAAACACCTAGAATATTTTTTAAACCCTAAAAATACATTAATTATAAATGAAAGAAAGAAAATCCCAAATTTTCTAAATTCATGGGTACCTTTTACTAAAGAAGTATATTGGAAAGTCTTTTTCTTCCCCTAGTCATGGACAATTTCATCTAACAAAGTCTTGAAGACAGTACATTTCTAGAATAAAGACTCCTTGAGGTCAGGGCATAGTTTTGTTTCAGTTTTTATTCTTGGCACACTCTATTGGACCCTGTTACTGTGATACGACCTGTGTAGGAACTGAAAAATGTCAAACGTATTTAACTGAAGCAATGGAGGATCGCTAAAGCTTTGCCTTACGTGATCGTTGCATTCTTCTTCTTCCTCGTCACAGTCTAGACCCTGATGCGCAATCTCGGTAGTGCCATTCTCCTGAAAGAGATTGTTCTCCAAATCAGACACTCTGGTGGCCTCAGTTGTGACTTTTACTTTCATGCTATGAAAGCCAGTGGAGACCAATCCCACTTGCAGGTTTATGGGCTCTCCCTCGAACAGCAGGAAGTGTGAGTTTACCCCTTCTTTAAAACCGGGGGGTTGGTAATCATGTGGGGTCACTGCAAAATGAAAAGGGAAGAAAACTGTGAGTTTCAACAGAACAAGTCAGAATAATCTTTCATGTGCAGCAACAGACATCTCTTCCAGATGCTTGCAAAATCCTTCTATTTATATAAAATATTACTTCAAGACTTAAGAAGAAGAAGGAATTTGACTAGAGGTCTCCACCTACCTGCATTATAGTAGTGGAGTTTCATAGTAAGTATAACATCATTAGGAAGGGGTCCAAGGTTCTGCATCAGTATATACAATTTACGGATCAGTAGAACACTGGCTTTCTTAATATCCTCACTGTTTGTTCCACTTTCGAAGCTTGTACTACTACTATAATCACATAGAAAAACAGCATACTTATCAATCACACACAATACTGAAAATCTATTTCAAAAAGAACTTTTTACTGTATGATCAAACAAATATAAACTAAACATCAGGACACTTGAGACTATTTTTAGAATGTAAATTAAAGGAGTGATTGTACTTTTTGCAGTGTATATACAAAAGATTTCTTAAGTAGCAAGTTCTCTTAAGTCACTTTAAATATGACCTGATTTTTAAAATTTTTGATTTACAAATAACCACATGCCATAATAGGGAGAACAACTGATTTGGAATTAGGAGACTTGACATCTAATATTGGCTCTGCTGCTAACTAGTTGAATGACCTTGGTCAAGTCATTTAGACACTCTAGGTCAGTTAGCTCATTTGTGAGATAAGCTTGCACACATATCTACACCTCTCCAAGTATAAAATCAATCATCAGCTCTGGGCCTTTCTATCATCTGGTTATCTCTCAGAGGCATCGCCTCCCCACTCTTACATGGATTACAACAATAGCTATCTATTCTTCCTGTTTTTCTTCTTGTCCACATTGCAAAACATTCTCCATATCACTGCTGAAATAACATTCCTAATAGGAAAATCCGGTCATGTCACTCTCTTGCTTAAGATTCTTCTATTATATCCATCACCTTTCAATCAAATTCAAGAATGGTGTGTCAACAATGCCTTTCACGACCAGCCATGCCTTCATCTCCACCTTCATCTGCAACTACTACTCAGTTTCTTCTCGCCCGTGTGTATTTGCATATGCTGTTCACTTTGCTTGTATTGTGCTTTTCCCACTTTTCTTCCTGACTCTCCCAAATTTATTCTTTAATACCTAGCTTATGTGTCGCCTCTTCAAAGCAGTCTTCCCTGATAATCCCTACACCTTACCCCTGTTTATAAGTGTTTGTATGTCCCCTTCTAGACTATGAGTATCTGTATCTTTCATCTCCACAGTACTAAGTTTGGTGCCCAGCAACAGTTAAGTACTCAATAAACATTTGTTGAATGAATGAATGAATAAACAAGTTGGACTAAACTACCTTCCAACTCTAAATATCTTTTATTTCTCTCCAAAATTTTCTTCCGCAATTAGTCTCATATTTGAATAGTTTCCAGGAAGGACTATGACCGCAATATATTTGCACAATGACTTTCACGTAGTAAGAATCAATACCGAAAAATAATCTTAAGTAATTGAACTACTAAAGGCAGTATGAATTCATAAAACAAACATTATTAAGCAAATATACATTTGATCTTTAAATTTTGAACAACTTAAACTTTTGTCTACCAGAATTCAACCAATTTGAAATAGGTAACCAGAGTGAAGGGCTATAGCCATGTAGCTC
This sequence comes from Diceros bicornis minor, assembly GCF_020826845.1. Lineage (NCBI taxonomy): Eukaryota > Metazoa > Chordata > Mammalia > Perissodactyla > Rhinocerotidae > Diceros > Diceros bicornis. Next base: position 23,645,856 of record NC_080774.1, on the reverse strand, counting down.
ATGGGATCCTTCAGTATACTTCATATTCACAAAATTATATTCATGTAAAATCACATTCAAGACTCCTTTACATTCTTTTAAAAGGGAAATTATCTGTATTATGGAAGAGATGATAAGGTAATTTCATATGAACGATCATTTGAACAAATGCCTACCTTTGGTATCTAGGAGATTAGTAATATGCATTACCTTCTTTCCTCCTTAGTAGCTGAAATATTTGACCATTTCTGTTTTACTGCTCACTTCCTGGCATATATGCCTTCATAGCAAAAGAGATTCATCTGGTTGTCAGTAGTACTTATATTTGAATTTTAGAGAGTAAAAGGCAACTGTTTTATGTGAGAGAATATACGTAAAAAGGGCTGTACAATCTATACAGTGCTGTACAAATGTTAGCTAATGAGATTATTTTAATTCGCATTCCTAGAACTTACTTCCTCTTCACATCCTAGTGCTGTCTGTAAGTTTTACAAATGAGAGGATAATTAAGGAAGTGAATCTTGGAGAGAAATCCTCAAACTTGCAGGAAATGATGAGATAGAGCTAATAGTAGAGAAAATTGAGAATTAGGCCAGGTTTCTCTTCAGTCATTCCTTTTAGGGAAACTCATCTCCCTGACATGGAGCTCTCTACCACCCAGGGCTTTGCACCACCATCCGCCCCCTCCACTTCTATTCCATCTCATCAGCAATACTTACCTCTATCTGAATCCAAAGGCTACTGGGAGGGGAATAAATGTTTCTCCTCAATGAAACATCTCCATCTGCACTAAGGACCTTCTGAAGCAAATATCCTTGTCTTTGCTATTTAACCCATTAGTATATCTAAAACTTGGAATTTTAGACTTGATAGGAAAATGCAGTGCTTTCCAGACTTTTCCATACAGGGACACATAGAAAATTATATTTGTATGGCATACTGGGGTAAGCAGATGAGAACATTTGTGTCTATAGGCAAATAGTTCAGGGGTTTCATCTACCCCAGGTCCGGTCTGGCTATTTTGAGGGCACAGAGTATCAACATCTTGGCATAGGAATTGAGAACCTTTGGGTTAGTGGCTAGATAGAGCCTTATGGAGTTCTTCAATCAACCCATGAAGACAGCCTCACTAATATAATTTCTACTGCTGTGCTGCCCACCAACCACCACTGCCTCCAAGGACCACTACCATCACCACCACCACTACTAGGTACCATCTACGAAGTGTCTATTATATGCCAGTCATAAGCAAAGCTTTATGTATGCATTATAAATTAATAATCACAGCAACCACATGAAGTGGTTATTATTAACTCCACTGTGCAGATAAGAATACTAATATTTAGGGAGGTTGAGTAATCTGTCCCAAGCTATATAACCAGTAATAGTCAGAGCTGGAGTTCCAAGCTAATCTTTCTGCCTTAGGAATTGAAACTCAGCCACTAAACTTAACCCCTTTAGACCCTACTAACATCACCTATGAAGAGAAGAGGGAGAGAAGCAAAGGAAGCCTCTATTATCACCAGCTCCATCCATGGATTTCAGAAATTTAAACGATTATTACAGTCCCTTTTTACAATAGTGGCTTTTTGTAGGATTGTTGGGGAAGTTACAGTGGAAGTATACAGACTATGTCTGGACTCAAAGAGGCTTATGTTTACCTCAATCCTATGTATTTCTCATGTTCATTAAACAATTAGATTCTACCTGTCAAAATCCATAGTGGCTCCTTCTTTTGTGTATTTGAATTTGAACTGGTATATCTCAGTCACTTTCTAGAAACATCAAAGGGAATGAAGAAAGAAATTACTTCAAAGAAAAATCTGGAATCTTATCTGATAATAGGTAAGGAATATTTTCATTGTATAGCTACTATACTTCCTATATACCTGTTTGTTTCACAGCATTACATTATCCAGGAGTAATATTTCAAGATTTAAGATGATAATTTTTCTCCTCCATGCTTAAAATGAGTTAGATGGCAAATTCTATTGTGACCATTTTAAAGCTAGAGAAACTAAGGCACAGAGTCAAGTATCTGACCCAGCATAGGTAAATGACAGTGGAAGCAGTTGAGAAACTACTCATTCATGTAACAGATATTTATTGAATGTCTACTTTGTGTCAGGCACTGGAGTTACAGTGGTGAACATGACAGAAAAGGTCCCTATTTTTCTGGAATATATAGCCTGGTGGAAGACATAGTTAATAAATAAGTAAACAAATAAAATAAGATAATTTCAGATAGTAGTGAGTGCTGTGAACAATATGAAGCAGATGCTGTGACAGAGAATACAGAAGCGGAGAGGTGCTGATTTGGTTTGGAAGGGCCCAGGAAGGCCTCGTGGAAGAGGTGATCTTTGAGCTGAGCCTCAGTGACAGGAGGAATCAGTCATGTGCAGATCTGGGGGAGGGTGGGGCGCCCCAGGCAGAGAGAACAGCAATGCAAAGGCTCTAAAGTAGGAAAGGAAGCCTCTTCCAAGATCAGAGAGGAGGCCAAGTGGCTGGTGATGAGTGAACAAGGGGGAGAGTATAGGAGATGAGGTTGTAGAGGAGTTTGTGGGGCCTCATTGGCCATGGTAAGGGGTTTGGACTTTATTCTAAGTAAACCAGAAGTCCATTAAACGGTTTAAGCATGGGAGTGATTTGCATTTTTTAAGATCACCCTGGCTATTTTAAGAGTACAGAGGCAGGGCCAGCCTGGTGGCATAGTGGTTAAGTTCTCGAGCTCCCCTTCAGCGGCCCGGGGTTCACAGGACCGAGGCACCGCTCATCAAGCCTTGCTGTGGCAGCGTCCCATGTACAAAATAGAGGAAGATGGGCACAGGTGTTAGCTCAGGGCCAATCTTCCTCACCAAAAAAAAAAAAAAAGAGTACAGAGGGGAAGAAGCGGAAACCATGAAAGCAATTAAGAGGTTACTGTAGTAATTCAGGGAAGACTTGAATGGCAACAAGAAAACTAGAAAAATTAGAAAAGGAACCAGGATCTATGATATTAGGTCTTGTTTTTTTGATCCTGCACTAAAAACTAGATACTTCTGCTATCTGCTCTCCTCACTGTTAAGAAAGCTAGAAATAACAACAAATTTCCTCATGAGAGATATACTACATTTGAAATAAAATGATTATCTAGCAGTTGAAGCAAACGTTTGGCCCAGATACATTGCAGTTTGTTCACAGAGCTGGAGAGATGCTCAAGACAGGCAAAGGGTATGAGTTTAAGTCAGAACACAAAAAACACCCTTCATTCATCTATTTCAGTATTTGTTCCTTGACAATGTGGGAACGAGGATGTTTGATCAGAAAAAGTCTCAGTGTTCTTGTTACTTTTCTCTGTTCTAAGATTTGGTAGCCCATTAATCACAGGTGATCAGGTCCTGGGGAAATTGGTTCATGCTGCTTAAACTTCAAGAAAATTGATTTGTAATGGAGTTAATTTTAAAACAGAAAAATATTTTTCTAGCAAGAAAGTCTACTTGAGAAATCAAACCAAGTTCAGAAGGCTGCTTTGTGAGTACAGTAAGAGAGGTACGTGAGACTAGAGGTGCCTACAGCAGCAGGTTCACTCCAGACAGGCAAGACACACAGCCTCCTCTCTTTGCTCATGTTGGGTGAAATTGCCCTGTCAAGCAAACAACGCCTATTCTTCCTGCCTGCCCATGTTTCTCAACCAACTCTAGCTTTTTGATGCTCTGAGCTATGTTTTATTTTTTAATTTGTATCAAGAGTAGATCCTTTAGTAGTTGATAATTTTATTAACACTTTATTATTTGGTCCCTGAGGCAGCTAATAAAAGAGTTATGTTTGTAATTGTATTACAGAAGATGCTAATCCTTAATAACTTCAATCTGACTCTGATCAAGGAAGGCATATTTATAGCAGGCACTAGCATCTTCTTAACACCTCATAAAACATTCTCCTGCTTTTCAGACAAATGTGTTGCCTAATAAATATGAGCCTTTAAACTGCTCATCAATAGTTTCTATTAATCATACTGAATATATCCACATAGACCAAAGCGACAGCAACATATACAGCCTTTCCTTCTCCCTCCACATTTCAATCCATTGGCAAGACTTTTCAGGTCTATCTCCCAAGCATATCCCAAGTCTATCTGATTCTCTTCATCTTCATTGCTACCACCCTATCCAAGCCACCACTATCTCTCTCCGTCTGATCTGCTTGCTTCCACTACTCCTCTTATAATTCATTCTCTGTTCTATAGTCAAAAACAGCTTTTAAAAATACAAATCAGACCATGTCACTCCTTTGCTTAAAACTCCCCAATGGTTTCCACTGCCCTTAGAATAAAATATAAAATTTATCTGGGTCCACAAGGCCTTACTCATCTGTCCCCTACCTACCTCTCTGACCTTATCTCAATGGCTCTTTTCCTCCCACTCACTAAGCTCCAGTCTCAGGGCACCCTCTGTCAGTGAATATACAAAATGCCTTCCTGCCTCAGGGCCTTTGCACAACTATACTCTGGAACATCATAACTCCAGTTGATGATAATAATGATAATATTCAGGCACTGCCCTAAATGCTCTACATCTATTCATTCTTATGTAACCAACACTCTGAGGTATGTATTATGCTCATTATAGGTGAAGCTAGTAAGTGGTAGAGCTGGGATTTGACTCCAGCACCTGCAATGTTAACTACAGTGTTCTTCTGCCGGTCACATGCCATTGCCTCTCACAGACCTGCATAGGCTGACTCCTCTGGCCACTCAGTCTCAGCTCAAACAGTGGCCCCTCAGGGAGGCCTTCCATGGACTGCCCTCCAAGCTCTCTTCCTCCATTCTCCATCTCAGCACTCTCCAGCATCCCACCTTCTTTTATTTTCTTAACAGCATTATGACTATATGATACTGTTTTGCTAATGTTTGTTTACTTGTTTACTGTTTATCCTCCTTCAAAAGAATGGAGGCTCCCAGAGAGCAGCAACCTTGACTATCCTGTTAACTCCTGTGTTTTTAGGCACATAAAGGGAACCCAATTAATATTTGCTAAATGAATAAATATTCAGCCAGAATAGAGTTCACGCTCAATTACACTTTCATCCTACAAGGATTTTTTTTTTTAAACAAAGTCTCTAAAAGCATATTGCGGCTAGAAACAGGGACCATCTACAGTTCAGTTCCTGAAGCAGTCTATTAAAAGTAGGTATTTTCCAATAGGCACAAAAGAATAGATGGTGAAACAGTAAGATTTGTGTCCTCCCAACGTTCATATATAGTAATTCTTTATGGATCTATCATGGGTTAAGTTGTGTAAACTTTTCTGTAATATATTTACATTTTGGCTTACACATCTTATTCATATCCTTCACATATTTTGTGGTGTGTGTCTATAGAAAAGCTACACTATCCCTTGTAACTACTTTAGTTACCTTTGTCAGTTTATCTCTTTCATGAGATGGAGCAACCAGAATAAAATTTCAAGTGCAGAAGCACCACAACTTTGTGTAATGCTCAAAATTCTGTTGGCCTCCGGACTGAGTAAGCACATTTATTTGATTTAAGACAGAGGTTCTCAACTGCTGTACCATGACAGATTCTTCACAAGAGTGCTGCAAATTTTAATCCACATGTAAAATATATTTTTGCTTAAGGTAAATATTATTATTGTTATTTGTGCAGTTTTGTTTAGGGGAGGAAACACTTTTACGGATATGAGTCAAGAAGTATGGCACGATACCTGATAAATGCCAAACAACGACTGTGTTTATGTGAGAATGCTGTTTTTTGTGAGTATATGAGAGAATGAGATCAGGGAGGTAAACAGTTGTATCAATGACTTGATGCTAAATAGCAACCATAAAACAGTGTAACCCCATGGATGCTTTTAGGCACTATGAACACTGCTATACCATAGTTACACTGCAATTATTGCTAACTTATTTGGTGTTCTTTTGAGTCTTTTAATACCCTCAACCATGCCACCAAAACTTCTAGTATTCAAAAGTCTGCTATGAACACACAGAGTATAGGGATCACTGCTATAGGGATTGTTATCTGTAAGCGATCAAAATATTTTTTTCTGGGTCGTAAATGATAGCTCAGAACTTCATGTAATAAGCTTTTGTTTCCTAACTTCATTATTGTATATATTGCCTGTGTCAAAGCTCATTCAACAGTTTTCTCCCCACTCGATAAGATTTTTCTGTAGTTCAGCCCAATTTGCTCAGCATTTCACTACCTCAAAACCACTGGTTTCAGATTAGTTTTGCATGCATAAGAAAACAGAATTTATTGCACTAAGGAAATGACCAATTTATTAACAATTTATCAGGAAGTTTTAGTTTGGGAAACTTCCCCTCAAACCTACCGGAAAAAAAGCACTTTGAAACTAAACAAGAGATAAATATTAAAAAGAGGTAGTTTGGGCACTAAGGAATTGTTACCCACTTGTACGCACCAGTTTTCTTCTGCCTTGCTCAAACAGCCATTTATAATCTTGTCAAGAAAGGATATTAAAGACTAAAAATGCTTAATTTAGTCTTGAACATCACCAGTTAGGCTAAATCCATAGGCTTAGAGAATGAAAATTGAAAGCAAGAAAAAAGGAAAGGGAAGAGAAAAGAAAGCTAGGAGGAAAATAAAGAGAATAGAATGAGAAGAAAGAAGGGAAGGCCTCTCCCTCCACTCAGTGCCACAGCCACAGCTGCCATTCAAAGTAGCACAAGCAACTGTTATGCGTCCAGGACTATGATATTTACTCTGGGAGATAGAAAACAAGACGCTTGTCCTCAAGAATACAATCTGGTTGGGGAGATAAAGTAATCTATATGAATCAATTGAGGGTGTTAAATTGTGGGGTCTAGCTGGAAAAGGAATTTAGAAAAGGAAGAAATCACTGTAAGCAGAATAGGCGAAAAAGCTTTCATGAAAGATTTAGTCATAAGTTGACCTTAAGGATAAGTAGGATTCAATCAGCAGAGGGAAGAAATTTAGAGGGAGAAGTAAAGAGTTAAAGCTCTGAAAATCTACGAAAAGGTCAAAAAGGAGAGAATTTAGTTGGCAAAAAAAAAAAAAAAAAGTTTAGAATTATGCCATATCTTCCAAAAGGCCACAAACAGAAAGGGTTCAGAATCAGTTAAAATAAATTTTAAAATGTGGTTTTTATATAAGCAGAGATTCTTAATGTTAATATGTTAGGGAATAGGCTCAGTTCTACTCAATGTTTTTTTTCAACACCCCAAGTTTTAAAAATCTCATAATAAAGAATTGGTGAAGTTTATAATAAAACACATTGAAAGAGCTCACTACAAGTTACTTTGTTGTTATGGTAGTCTAGTAACATAACCTATAGCCTCAACCCAGGTAAACATATTTAACTATAATATTATATATATACTGCTCATCTCTTTGTGTGTTCTTACCTCAGGTTCCTTGGGATTTGTGTAAAGCTGTTTAAGGAAAAATAAACAGCATTTAATTTCTGAAATTTACTAAATTACTCCTCACAGAATACATATTCTATGTGAAGAGCTCAATTTGTGCTCTATTGAGTATTGAGATATACATACACATATCCTAGAGATAGAATAGGCTCTTATTTTGTGAACATAGAGAGTCTAGAGTATTCTGTGAACACTGACTATAAGGAAATTGATAACCACATTTTTATGATTACTGTGACTGAGCTACAAATAAATTCTAAATAATTTGTTATTGTTTAAAAATTTTTAAATAAATCATACATCTAAGACTCTCAATGGTATCTTCTCATTTTCTTTCTATTATTAACTACATGGTAAATGTAGTTATATATATATAACATGGTAAATGTTATACCCAGAAGTATATACAAAACTTCAAAAACAAAAAACTTCGAGACTGTAGAGTAACTCAAAAAAGAAAATCTTGATAGCCAATAGATGAAGCAGATAGTATATCCTATATATTTTCCAATGTATTATAATATACCAAAGAAATATACAGTTTGTGATCTTTTATTACAACTTCTGGTAGATTCTATTTTTTTAATTCCAAAATGTCATAGGACAGATAAAAAATTCAGGGGAGGGGAGAGTACTGTTTTAACGTTCCACTTGCCAAAAGACAATGAAGTAGAGACAAGAGCTTGGTCTTTAATGTGTACTTACTGTAAGCACTGCCATGTGTAGCTTCAAGAGAAAAGAAAACTATTGTTATCATATACTTGCACCTATATTATTGTTATTTTCAATAAAGACTAATTAAAATATGATTTTGGAGAGGTTCCAAAGATTTGGGTAGAAAAAAATATTATTCAGAATATCAGAAAAAGTAATACTAATTATTCATTCATTCAAGTGAGTGTCTATTACATACCCAGAGTTCTGCTGGGGAGGAAAGGGATACAAAAGATAACTAAAAGAAGATAACTATCCTTATTCTCTATAAGTTATATTCTAGTTCGGGAGGCAAAAGATATATAAAATAATTTATTATTACTAAAAATTAAATATGCCACAAGTATCTTAAAAAATTGTGTTTTTGAAACTAAAGTAAAAAATTTACAGTCTGATATAAATAAGCCTATAAAACTCTTACCCTCCCTACATATACATTACTATAAACAGATTCTCTCTGCTTGAAAGAGTAATTGAATATTTAGATATAGAGATAGAGATATAATAAATCCTATGATAAATTTTTAAAAACTAGAATACAAATGAGAAAATTTCAGGACTATAATTTCATACCAAATTATTCACCTATTTCACCCAAAGGACTAAAACTTTAGCGACACTATGTGGCTATTTTGGTTACTGCATACAATTCATTTTAAGACTACATAGTGAAACTCTAATTTATGTTAATTTTCCAATTAACAGTTCATCCATTCATTCATTCAAAAATAGACATGGCTACTGATCTCAGAACAGCAGGGGAGAGAACATTAAACAAAAAAATCACACAGATAGGTGTTAATTGTGTTAATTGCTATGAAGAACCAACACAGAGTTCTTGAGAATACTACATAGATGGACAATCTAGGCTGGGGGAGGGGGAGGTATCAGGGAAGACCTCCCTGAGGAAGTAAATGTTTAGGCTGAGACCTGAAGGATAAATTGGAGTTAGCCAGGAAAAGTGTGTTGGGTAGGAAAGAGAATTTTCCAGGCAAAAGGGAACAACACGTACAAAGGTAAAAGGCACTTGGCATGTTATAGAATCCTTCTGTGGTTTGAACAGGGTCAGCAATGGTGAGGGTGATGCCTTGGAAATGCAGACAGGAACTAGATCGTATAGGCCTTGCAGATCATGTGATGGATCCTGAACTTTACTTTAAAAGCCATGGAAGGGGCCGGCCCAGTGGCATAGCGGTTCAATTCCTGTGCTCCACATTGGTGGCCCGGGGTTCACCAGTTCAGATCCTGGGCCTGGACCTACTCACTGCTCATCAAGCCAGGCTGAGGTGGTGCCCACACAGAAGAGCTACAACTCTACAACTATGATACACAACTATGTACAGGGGCTTTGGGGAGAAAAAAGAAAAAGAGGAAGATTGGCAACAGATGTTAGTGCAGGGCCAATCTTCATCAAAAAAAAGAAGTCGTGGAAGATTTTTAGGCAAAAGAAGGAGATGATCAGACTCAGGTTTCTGAAAGAATAGTGTGGACAATGGGTTGGAATATAGGGGATTGAGAATGAGAATAAGGAGACAAATTAGGAGGCTATATACAATATAGTCTCTTTTTTACAATAACTATATAAAAATACACATACATGCTTATTTTAAAGAATTCAAGCATAACATAAAGTACAAAGAAAACTAAAGATCACCCAAAATTTCACAACTAGAAATAATCATCATCTTCAATAGGAGAACATCTTCCAAGATCTCTAAATACTCTAACTGGACTTTACACAAACTATTTTTAAAACATTAACTATTTCCTACTAGCAATGACAGCACCCTGGGAAAAGTATAAGATCCTAACAACTGAAAAACAATATAAATATTGTTTACTTAAGAGTCAAAGACAACACCCACCCAGTGTTGTCTTTTAATCTCCCAAAACAGTAAATTCGATTGATTCAGTTATACAGGTAGTCATTTAAGTAAAATAAATCCATCAAACTAGGTAGATATTCTTTTTACATTACCCTGTTATTTTAGTACACGTAATATTGTAATTACTTAAGAAGTGACTCTCTCTACTAGACTGGGACTCCCTTGAGTAGAGGAATCACATGTTTCTCTCATTTTTACTCCATCCAGTACCTAGGCACAATGTCTGGCACAGACTAAATAGGCAAGAAAGGAAAGAAGGAAGGGAGGGGAAGAGGGAAAGAAGGAAAGAGGGAGTGAGGGAGGAGGGATGGAGGGGAAGAGAGAGAGAGAGAGAAAGAGTTAACACTTACATAGTGCTTTTATGTGCCAGGCATTGTTCTAAACATTTTAGATCAATGGTTCTCAAAGCATGGTCCCTAGACCAGCAGTCTCAGCATTACCTGGAATTTATCTGAAATGTAAATTCTTACATCAGAAATTCTGGGGTGGAGCCTGGTAATGTGTATTTTAACAAGTCCTCCAGGTGATTCTGATGCAAGCGAATGTTTGAAAACCACTGTTTTAGATTACTAACTCATTTAATTCTCAACCTTAAGAAGTAGGTTCTATTATTATCCCCGTTTTGTATGTAAAGAAACTAAGGTACCAAGAGGTAGGTTACTTGCCCAAGGCCACACAGGTATTAAGTGGTAGAACTGGGATTCACTTCACACTGCCTGATTCCAAAACTGGAGCTCTTAACTATATTGTACTGCCCCTTAATGATGGACACTCAGGAAGTTGCCAAACGAATGGATGAAGGAGAATGAATGAGCACTGTTCAGTATGCTCTCAAGCTGTCCAGAAGTCATTTTCTCCCAAAGATTTCCCTCACGCCCCTCAATGGATATAACCTCTCCTTTTGCATACTTCCATTGCACATGATCAGTTATCTTTCCTTTGGCATCCATCACTTCCTAATGAGTATTATGGTTATTTATACTAGTGATAGAGGTGATAGTCAAAATATGATATGAAAAAAATCAATATTTAACAGCCTAATATGGCACAGGTACCGACCAATCAGAAAGGATGCAAACTTATCCCTGGAGCTGGGTTCCTGGAAGCTCCCCTGCCCCTGCCAGGTGTTAACCCTTTAGTCACTAGATTGTGGAGCCATCTGGGGGGATCCCAAAAGAGACACTGGTGGAGTGGGGGGGGACATTGTGGGGGTCACTTGGGGCCTCAGAGAAGCAGCTATTTCCCGCCAGATACAGAGTATTTCAATATCTTAACAACAGGTACAGCTGGGCCGGTGTGTAGCAGCTGATCATCATCCATGCATATGAATATCATTTATCTTCTGCCATAGTCTATAAGCTCTTTGTGTGCACAATCTCATATCTATTTTATTTTTGTATCTCTCAGTCCCCCAAGTCAGTGTTAAATAAACCATAAGTAATAACTGTTCAATGAAACAGGAAATGTATGAGTGCAACTAAATAATCCAATGTAAGGCTTATTCACCTCAAGATTTCTTAAAGGAATAGGAATTGAGAAGTAAAAAGAAGACACAGAGGGAGAAAAGGTATGGAAGCAGTGGTAGAAAGTTCATTCATATACATCTTGTCTCTTCAACTTGACTAGAGCCTCTAATTTTTACACCCTTCATAGCTGTCTTGGGCAGCAAGAAAGATCTGATGCATTTAAAATTCAAGCTGCATTTTTTTAAAAATTCAAGCTACAAAACTAGCTATTTTGAGGGAACAGGTTACATACATGCAGAAACTTTGTTAACAAAATAACTAATATAGAATAAAAACCCATTATTCAAGTCCATTTTTTCCTCTCATATCTGCGAATTGAATCGCCACTATTTTGAACATTTTCAATGTGCTAAGTGCCAGATTCTTGTCTCCTCTGTCTCACATCCTGTGGATCTCTTCCAGTGACTTCAGAGGAAATTCTGTGGTCAAAAAGATATGAGTATGTAAAAGAGAAAAATGAGAGTTTCATTTCTAACTGATGTAAATGAGACATCAATGGGACAACAAAGACGTAAAATAAAAAGAAACTGGTTCATGAATGCGAATCTAGGCACCGGTACACTGTTAAAACACAACAAAATAAAGGCTGAACTTTTAAAAAGGGATAAAAGATGAGTATTTGATCCTGGTGTAAATTTAAAAACATTCTTACGTATCTCTTTTCCAAAGCATCAAAACAACCTTGAATCCTGTCAAGAAATAAATGTTTGATGTCAATTTGGACCAAATGCAAAGCCAAAAAAAATTCCAAGTACAGAATTGATTTACCTTTTTTTGCTTTGAAGTAAATTAAATTGATATTCATTTACCTTTCCCATTTAATCATTTTTTTAAAACTCCCAGTATCTTTTAATATATTTATAGAACTTTATAAGTAATAGGTAAGCAATTTTGAGGTAGGGAACCACATCTTATTTTTATTTTTGGTTCCCATAATGTTTAGGATACTGACATGCATATGAGTAATTAAATTTTGATTGATATTTTTCTTTCTTTATACAAATCTCTTTTCTTTAAAAACAAAACTCAGTATCGTAAATAATATTGAATGATTGTTACAAATTTCTAAGAAATTGTAAAAAAAGAAAAAAGAAGACAGAAAGAAGGAAATGTTTTTAAGGAAATGATCTTACCAAATAAAGGCTTATAGGTAATTTCAGCCATGATAAAAATAATGTTGTTCAACTTTTGTGGAATTTCAGTTACTTACCATTTGATAATATGCAGTGACCCAGGACATTTTTTGTCTTCTCGGAGGATTTTTAAACTGAGGTCTACAAAAATAGAAACACAGTCTATTTTCATCTACTAAAAGACTGCTGTACTAAAATTGTCCATGCTAAATAAGGGTATTTTATTTACATAACTTAAACTTTTTTATTTACATAACTTACTTAGTTTTATAGCTTATAAAAACATTCTGAATCTCTAAATATTTATTTTAAAAATAAATCCTATGTTGGGCCGGCCCCGTGGCTTGGCGGTTGAGTGCGTGCGCTCTGCTGCTGGTGGCCCGGGTACGGGTCCCGGGCACGCACTGAAGCACCGTTTCTCCGGCCATGCTTGGGCCGCATCCCACATGCAGCAGCTGGAAGGGTGTGAGGCTGTGACATGCGACTATCTGCTGGGGCTTTGGGGGGAAAAAATAAATAAAATAAAAATCTTTAAAAAAAAATAAATCCTATGTTGATAATTGTCTTAATTCCGATTTTGATTATAGTTTAGCAGTCTCCCCTTCTACAATATAGCACAACTGAGTTGGATACAAAATCAATTTGTGTCACTTCTTTGCTCCCATTGAGTTCTAAGTAATTATAAAGCAGTATTGAGACCACCTCCTTTAACCAGTTTAAAACATACACTACAATCTCAAGTCACTTCTCTGATATTTCTCTCTCTTTCAATGAAAAAAAAAAGGATGAACATATTTTCCATGGATTATTCTCAAATATGTACAAATGAGGTTGTCATGATTACAAATATCATGCTTTTGTGTTTACCGTACACATGCATTTCATTGATGCTTGTGTAGAGAATCAAATGTTGTTTAAGAAAATTAAGTTGGAATGAGGCCAAGGTATCATTAAATACGGATGTGAGACATTTAAATTAAAATTAGCTTTTGAAAAATAACATCTTACAAGGAAACTGGTAGCTCTCTATATTTATTTTCCAAATGATAGTTCCCATTTTAGTGACAAATCAGCAAGATTTTCTAAATTATTATCACAATTCAGCTTTTTAAACAAATAATAAGATTTTGAAAAATTGAAGAGTCATAGGTACATTTTTTTCAATACAAGAGAGAAAGGAGCCAGAAACAGCTTGTAATATAAGGAAATGAGATCATATGCTTAAGGATACAAGAAACAAAAGGAAGGAAAGTAGAAGACCTGGTAACTGAGAAAAGAATGGAGCTGGTTAGAATAATAATTGTCTAAATATCCACGTTAATCAACAAATGGGTTTGGCATGAATATGCATTTTTTCCAGCATATTTATACGTGCTAACAGGCAGAAGAGTTTTTCACCTGGCTCCACTATACTTCCTCAACGCCAAAGTATACGTCAAAGAACAAATTCAATTGAGGCACAAAATAGTGCAAATCTACAGCAACCAAAATAGATTTTGATCTGGCTGCTGCTTTTATAGGTATAGTTTAGAATTACTAGGCTTGTCCATACAGATTACTTTTCTCCTCAGTCTGTCATTTGGTATCTAGCCAGGAACTAATGGTTCCTATAAGTAAAACCAGTAAACATAGTGAAATTAAAATGGAAAATGAATTAGCAAATTGATCTTGAAGAACGGGCCCATGACTTGGAATTAGCATACTCTGTGAGAAATTAAAGGTTTACTCCTGCCAAATAGAGAAAAGGGCTACAACAGCCAAAGTAACCACTTAGTTAAATTTTACCATCCAAATGGCGTTCTCCATAAGAGCTCTCTGGAAACAGGCCCCTTAGATACGTTATACATGAGATAGAAGTAGCAAAAAGTTTCTTCACCATTATCAATGATTCATGCTCATTAGTGATTTGGGATGGGAAAACTGTTTCCTGGAATAAAACAAAGATGAAAAGATTGATATTCTTTAATATATTCAGCCCATCACAGCATTGCCACAGATATGATGGAAAGATTTTTCAAGACTTCAAATCTGATACCTTTATAGGTAATCAAAAGGAAACAAGGCTTTGAATATTGCATTAAATTAGATCTCCACACGCAAGGCAGAGCAGAAAGGCAGAGACAGTTACCCAAGTAATTCAAAACTATTCATATGATTTATTTCACAATGATCCATGGATTTGAGGCAAAACTAGACTTTTACTATGATTATATAATCTCCTTCCCTTTCACACAGTCCTCAGAATCCACTGCAATCTGTCTTTTACCTCCTCCCTTTCATACGTTTCTCCCCCAAGTCACCAAGTACATCCTATCATTGACCTCTTCTGTCTTCATACTATGTATCTTCTCTGCTGTGTTTGATACTGTGCCCACACTCTCCCTCTTCTCTCTTAGCTGCCATAACATTATTTTCTTTTGGTTTTTCACCTATCTTTCCATATCTATGTCAATCTCTTTTATTTTTTCCAGTTTATCTGCCCTTTAAGTGGTGGTCCCATCCCAGGATTCTGTCTTAAGTCCTTTTCTCTTTTCATAGCTCTCTCTTCTTTGGTAATCTCATCTTGTCTCACCGCTTCAGCTATAGCCCATAGAGAGAAGACTTTAAGTCCTTATTTCTGTTCTGAGTTACATTTCTGTATTTCTGTTTTCTGAACATCCGAACCTAGACCACTTTGTAAACCCCTCAAACTCAGTTTATCTCTATCACCCCTGACTGAAACCTCATCCCAAGTTCCATTCTCAGACAAATGAATCAGCATCCACTCCAATCATCCAGGCTAGAAGTAGAGTCATCTTTGGCTTCTCTCTTTCCTTCATACCCCATATCCAATCACTAAATCCTATTACTTCTTTCTAAAAGAGTTCTTAAGTCTATTTTCTCTTTTCCCTTCTCACTGCCACTTCCTTGACTTAGGACATACTCACTTCTCCCCTTTATTACTGCAGTAGCCCCCAATTTCCCCGCCAACAGTTCCTTTCATTCAATCTGTCCTTCTTATTGCTACCATTATTACCTCTAAAGAATACAGATCTTCTCATGACACTCCCAGTGCTCATACAGGATGGTATTCAAGTACCTTAGTGGGGCATTTGAGAACTGTCAAAATCTTAGCCTTGCCTAGCTCTCCTTCCTCATCTCCCACTCCCTCCTCCCTGCCACTACTCCCTTATCCTTTCCTACGCACGCTACTCTCTAGCCATGTGGAACTACTGTTCATCTACTATTCTACTACCATGTATTTCCACACCTTTGTGCTTTGCTTAAGCTAGAGTTCTGCAGAATACTAAAATTCTTTAAGATGTCAGATGATGTTCTACAAAAAGTATTATTGCTAACAATAGTTTCCTTCTAAAGTTTACACGTGTGTGTGTGTGTGTGTGTATGACATACTAAAGGATTTATACAGTTCTTTTTTTTTCAATAATTTTATTTATTTATTTATTTTTCCCTCAAAGCCCCAGTAGATAGTTGTATGTCATAGTTGCACATCCTTCTAGTTGCTGTATGTGGGACGTGGCCTCAGCATGGCCGGAGAAGCGGTGCGTCGGTGCATGCCCGGGATCCGAACCCTGGCCGCCAGCGGCGGAGCGCGCGCACTTAACTGCTAAGCCACAGGGCCAGCCCTATACAGTTGTTCTTAAATGACTGGATAATCTGCCTTAAGAAATGGTGTGCCATATTAGGAATGTCATAAGAGAGTGACAGATGCATGAATTTTACATCAGTATGTAAGAAGTGTCTAACAACTAACAGTCATCTTACATACAGAATATTTGCTGATAGTTTGTTTTATATCTTTAGCTATCACTTCAACATATGTTGTCATATCATTCAATGTTTATTATATGTATTAATGTAAAAATAAAAATTTGATCATTTTTATCACAATTAATTAGTCTACAAAACTTCTTTTGGCTGTCTTCTTTAAGAACAAAATGTCTCGTGAACTCCAGCTGGTGTCGTGTCAATACATTATAATTTTTAAATATTTTCCAAATATTGGTGAATTAGACTATATTAAACTTAAGAACTTCTGTTCATTAATACACTATTAAGAGGAAAGAGGCAACTCAAGACTGGGAGAAGATATTCTTAGTACATGTCTCAGTACAAAGGACTCATATCCAAAATGTATAAAGAACTCTTAAAATTCATTAAGAAAAAGATAGACAGCTGAAAATAAAAATGGGCAAAAGACTTGAACAGAGGCTTCACAAAAGAAGATATCCAAATGGCCAATAAACAAATGAAAAAGTGCTCAAACTTCATAGGGAAATACACATTAAAATCTATGATATAACACTACACACCCACCAAAATGGCTAAAATTTAAAAAGTCAGAAAATACCAAATGTTGACAAGGATATGGATAAATTAAAACTTTTAAACATTGCTTGTAGGAGTGTATAGGGGTACAACCTCTTTGGAAAATTATGTAGTGGTATCTACTAACACTAAATATGCACATATCCTATGACCGATATTCCACTCGTAGGTATACACCTGACAGATATGCATACAAATGCTCACCAAAAGACATGTATCGGAATGTTCATAACAGCATTATTCATAATACCTCCAAACTGAAAACTACCCAAATGCCCATCAATGAGAATAGATAAACAAATTGTGGTATATTCCCACAATGGAATATTATATAGCAATGAGAACGAATCACCCACAACTATACTTAACAATATAAATGACTCTCACACATAACGTTGAGCAAAAAAAACAGATACAGGAAACTAGACTTTTGGTGGTAAACATGATGTAGTCTACACAGAAGTCAAAATATAATGATGTACACCTGAAATCTACATAGTGTTATATCAATAAAAAAATAAATAAATAAAAGAAATCAGATACAAATGCGTACTCCTCTATGATTTCACTTATATGAAGTACAAATGCAGGTGAAACTTATCTATTCCATTAAAAGTCAGGATGGCAAGTCTCTTATTTCTTCAAATTCAGGGGTCTTTTTACTATACTATACAGTTTCAACTGTTGAAGTTTTAATAATTCTGTTACTTAGAGGCGGGTACTACCCACAAATATGTCTTTAAATGAAAAAGAACTCCCAAAAAGCTTTTCTATCTATAGATCCGGTTCTAGAATGTTTTTTTGGACATTCTAGATATGACTTTGCTATATAAGCTTGCCTCTTCTTTGGTACACTATATGGTGGACATGAATTATCAGTTCATCCTTTTTTTGAGCCATATTATATGCAGTTGTTAAAAAGGTATATAATAACACTATTACCCCTGCATGTATGATGTGCTGGTATGTATGTTGGGGGGTGTGTGTGTGTAAAATTTTACAGAAAATTCCTTTTTGTACCCATAGATCCTGAGAAATTGAGGTTCTTTTGGGTAATTGGGTAATAGCTGGCACGGCATGCATATATAGTAACTTATTGAAAACATGCCAAAACTTAGAGGCAATACTAGAGTAATAACCATTTGTAAAATTAAATAACCTTGAAGTATAAAGACATTTACTTTAAATATAGAATCTAAAAGGCCATTTGTAGTAATGAAGATCAATGTTTGGAAAAGGCCTCTAGAGTTATGTTACTTCTCTATACTCCAGGGATTTTTTTTTCTCAGCTCAGCTGGTCTAACACCTCAAGGGTTATCACTGGTGTTTTTATAAATGTCTTATACATGAAAATACTGTGGCTTGATAATAGAAAATACTAGTATAGGGCCGGCCCCGTGGCTTAGCGGTTAAGTGCGCACGCTCCGCTGCTGGCGGCCCGGGTTCGGATCCTGGGCGCGCACCCACGCACCGCTTCTCCGGCCATGCTGAGGCCGCGTCCCACATACAGCAACTAGAAGGATGTGCAGCTATGACATATAACTATCTACTGGGGCTTTGGGGGGAAAATAAATTAATTAATTAATTTTAAAAAAAAGAAAATACTATTATAAAATATTTTAATAAGATAGTGTGCTTATGACATTAAGTGATGTTTGACAGCTTAGCTGTCAAATTGCATGACCTTAGGCAAGTTACTTTACTTCTCTGAGTTTCAGTTTCCTCCTTATTGCAAGGTTTTATTGAAATAATAATATAAAGCTCTTGGCGCAGCGCCTGGCACATGGTAAGTGCTGAATAAATGTTAGCTTCTATAGTTATTATTATTGTTGTTTTAAGTATTAAATAGCAAAATCATACAGTTACTTAAAATTTACTGGGAGAAGTAGCTCATGCAGTCTAAAATACAAAGATCTGTTTATATCAAAAGGTCAATTTCTTAATTTACAGTGAGAAAAACAACTGCCAAGCTGTTTGCAATTCATATACCCAGCTCAGCATTTTCCCCCCAGGAAGGAAGCACACTTAGGAAACCACCCATAAGATCAGAAGTCCACTTGGTGAGTACATTGAATTTGAGCCAGAAAGATGACTGCTTTCTCTCTGCCCTAATTCTCCTTCAACTTCAATCTTCCTACTTCTGCTATAGCTTAATATTCCTAAAACAATTATTTATTTACTCTCCTGATCACACCCGCTGACTTTCCATTGATTGCAAAATAAAGCATAAATTCTTTAGCATAGCTTTTAAGATCCATATTAATTTGTCCCCAAAGTTCCTATTTAATTTTATTTCCTACTTCTGTCCAACATGATGACACGCCACTCCAGTTAGGATGGTTTCTTTGTTATTCTCTGAAACATGCCATGCTCACTTCTTATTCCAAGCCAAGGCATATGCTAGGTTTTCCTCATAGAATCCTCTTCTCTCTCCTCTATCCAAATCCTTTTCATTATTCAAGGCCCACCTTAAGTTCCATCTTCTTCATGAGGAATATACAGACCATCCTAGCATATACAAAAATTGCTAAATTCCTACAATTTGTATTGCCTTATTCTTTTTCACATATATATATATAATATATATTATATATATATATAATGCATATACTGCTTTGTATATTGACTTAACTCCTATAAATCTTATTTCCCTAACCAGATTATTAACTTCTGGAAGATAAAGATCCTTTTTTTTTTTAATTCTCTCAGAGAATAACACAATATTACAAATATGTTATATAACATTGAGCTCTCAATTAATGAATGTCATGGGACAAGATAAACTTGCCCAGGTGAACACAGCAAGGTTGCCTGGCCCTAGCATGCTCCCCCAGGGTCCCAGCATCCACATTTCCCCAGGGCTCTTTCCTTCAGTTCTTATAATTACATCATAGTGTGCATCAGAAGTTTCCCAACTGCTTCAGGAAGTGAATGTCTAACAAAGAACCAATCTCTTTAAACATCTTTTTTGTTTCTGATTTCTTTTACTCTAGAAAATCTAAATATATAAACATGAAACAAGCACCCAATAAGTTACTTTGTAGGAATCTATTCTAATTTTCTGAACAACCTCAGTCCATTAGTCAGTTAAAATGCAGACATACTCTGCCAGAATATTATATACCAATTAACTGATAAAACTGCTGTTTAAAAAAAACACCAAAGATTAAAGTCGTGATTGTGAACTAGCTCATTAAATAGTCATAGATTTTCTTTAATTCTTAATAAATACCTTAGATGCCTTATGAATTCTGATGGAGTGAGAGAGCTGAGCAGTGGCCATTATAGGAATGTATCAGGATTCTTTCAACAAGTCTAACATGAAAAAAAAAAATTAGAGACCTTGCCTTAACATAATCTTTATTGTGAATTTTCCAATGAAGAACTATATAATTAGCATTTGACCATATTCTTTGGAAAAATAGTTTAATAAATATTTTTATCTTCACTACCAATTTTCTATAAATTTGGCATAAAGTCTCTGTATTAGTTTTTCCAACCACTCAATGAAAATTTAAGTTAATTTATTTGTTCCCAAATACACTTGGAGGACAAAAATAAATTGTAAATCACCTACAGACTCAACAATATATTTTACTCATCCTTGTCTTTTTTTTTTTTTTTCGTGAGGAAGACTGGCCCTGGGCTAACATCCATGCCCATCTTCCTCTACTTTATATGGGACGCCGCCACAGCATGGCTTGACAAGTGCCGCGTTGTGCGCGCCAGGGATCCAGGCCAGCGAACCCCAGGCGACCACAGCCAAGCACGCGCACTTAACCGCTTAGGCCACCGGGCCAGCCCCTTACTCATCCCTGTTATTCCCTTAGGGTGTAACAGTGCTCTGTATACAGCACAGGCTCAAAAACATTTCTTGAATTAACATCATGTGTAATTGATTTGCAAATTCAACTCAAAAGTTAATGTTTACACTTCACATCCATTAGGATGGCTATTCCAAAAAATGAAAGTAACAAGTGTTGGTGAGAATGTGGAGAAACTGGAACCCTTCTGCACTCTTGGTGGGAATGTAAAATGGTGCAGCCACTGTCAAAAACAGTACAGCAGTTCTTCAAAAGGTTAAACAGAATTACCATATTATCCAGCAATTCCACTTCTAGGTATATCCCCAAAAGAATTGAAAGCAGGGATTCAAACAGATACTTGTACACTGATGTTTACAGAAGTATTATTTACAATAGCTAAGAAGTAGAAACAACCCAACTGTCCATCAATAGTTGAGTGGATTAAAAAAACATGTGGTATATACAATGGAATATTATTAAGCTTTAAAAAGAAATGAAATTCTGATATATGCTACCACATGGATGAACTTTGAAAACATTATACTAAGTGAAATAAGCCAGACACAAAGGGACAAATATTGCACAATTCCGCTTATGAGGTAGAGGTACCTAACGTAGTCAAATTCATAGAGTCAGAAAGCAGAATAGAGGTTACCAAGGGGTAGAAGGTGGAAGAAATGGGGAGTTCAATGGGTACAGAGTTTCTGTTCAGGATGATTTAAAAACTTCTAGAAATAGATAGTGGTGATGGTTGCACAACACTGTGAATATGCTTAGTGCGGCTGAATTGTACACTTAAAAGAGGTTAAAATGGTAAATTTTACATTATGTATATATTACCACAACAGAAAAGTTAATGTCTAAAATAGTTTTTACTTCCATTGTTTCACTAACATAAAAAAAGAAGCAAATTTCCCTTTTCCTTTTGGAAGGCCTTAATTTAACTTAAATTGGGGCTTCTTTTCAGGTTTTACGGAGTTCTGAACAAAATATTTGTAAAATAACCCATTTAAAGAAATTCCGTTCTGGAACACGCAGGATAGCCTGTGAGCTGTTTCTGTGTATAGACTAATGCAAGATTCTGCAAGATTTTGCAAATAAAAGAGAATTATGTGAAGATACTGCCACAAGGTGGTGATAGAGATTATAAACAGGTAATATTTAATTTCTCTCAAATTACTTCTTCAGAGTAGCACTAGGTGACACTCTTTTACAACATTTTATATGAGACTGAAAACCACCTAATAGACTTCAGAGTGTAACCTTCATTTCTGAGTATAACCTTCAAATCTGACTCAACACATCAATTGCCTCTCTTACAATTGCAAGAAATAAAATGGGAAAAATAAGTACAGGAGTTTAAGCTCTAGTTATGGCCCATTTAAACCATGGTAAACTACCCCCTACTGGGGTAGTTATTAGTCTTAGAGACAATAAATAAGAGAAATAATGATTTTTAAATAGCTTTCTATATTGGTGGAGTTTTTTTATTTCTCCATGATCATAAGACATTCTGACGGCATTTTTAGAGAATCAAGCGCTGAAAACAGCATCAGCCAATCAGAACATAATGTGTTACTACATCCATATTTTTGGAACGTGTGGATAACCTGGATTAAATTGATGTTATCACTGAAAACTCTGAGACATCTAGGGCACTTGCTTTTAAAAAAAGGATTCAAAGGTAGTCATTATTAGCATTTAGGAGATACCTGAGGAATTAGCATTTATAGAATAAGTAAAATTAAATTGTATACACACATATGTATGTATACAGAGAAAAATAACCAGCAGTATAATCTAGTACAAAGAGGCTTTGGAGTTAAGGAACCTGGGTTCAAATTCTGCTCAACTACCTAGCAGCTACATGAATTGGTCAAACTACTTAATCAATCTGGGCCTCAGTTTTCTTTTTATAACATAAAGACAATAAATCCAACTTTTCAGGGCTCTTACAGTGTTTATCTGGGCATGTGTTTATCTTGTGAAGTAACATAGCACGATGGTTAAGCACATGAACTCTTTTGGAGCCAAATTGTCTAGGATCAAATCTCAGACTGCAATTCACTCGCCATATGATCTTGGGCAGGTTGTGTGCCTTAGTTTCCCCATCAGTAAAATGGGGATAGTAATAGTATCCCCTACTTCATAGGGCTGTTGTAAGGACTAAATGAGTCATTATTTTAAGGCTCTTGGAGCACGGTCTGACACACATTTCATTATATATAACAAAGAATGTTTGCTTTAAAAAATCTTATATCCATGTTTGAATTCCTGGTTTTCCTCCAGCCTCCCAGTTGCTCCTTCTCATTGTCCTCTTCAGATTTTTTTCGTTGCCCATTTCTTAGCTTTTGGTGTTCTTCAGGGTTCTGTCCTAGAGGCTCTTTTTTCCACTTCTAAACACACTCCCTAAATGAACAAATACACTCCCGCTGCTTCAATTACTGTTTCTATTCTAATGATTCTTATACGTAGGTCCTCAGCCCAGATCTCTCTGGGGAGTTACAGATCTAGACCTCTGTCTGAAACAGTTCCACTTCGATGTTCCCAACACATTCAAATGTGAATTCTTTTCCTCTGAAACCTATTTCTGTTCCTTAGCTCAGTGAACATCATCAAATACCTAGTTGCTCAAGCCTGGAACCTGTGACTCAACCCTGTTCCCTCTCTCATTCTGACATCCAGTCTCCTTAATATTTCTCAAAAGTGACCACTCTTCACTTTTCCCACGTTGTTGTCCTCTCTGCTTTAGATCAGATCAACCTGATCTTTTGCCTGGACTGCTACAACCACCAGTCTGCCTGTCACTGGTCTTGCCTTCTCCAGTCCGTTCTTTGTGTTACAGCCCGAGTTTTCTTTCTAAATTACGAACTTGATTATGTAACTTCCTAGACTGAAATCCTTAAATGGCTCCTTGCTGCTCTCAGGATAAAATCCAAACTCCTTATCATGGTTTCAAGATCTAGTTCATGCCTACTTAGCCATATCTCTAACCATTTTCCCTTACACTTTTATGCATCAGCTATTCTTATCTACTTTAATTACCTTAAAAGACCATATTCTCTCTAGCTTTCAGACTTTTGCAACATTCCTTCTGCCTGAAACATCCTCCTTCATTCCTAATTCCTACTCATCTCCTAAACACGTACAATTTTCTACAGGAACTATTTCCTGATTCATCACCACCACCAAGTCTGGGTTGTATGCCCACTGAAATATATACTGTATCATGGTTGCCTTTATGTATCCACTCCACTCTGTGTGCTAACATGAGGGCAAAGTTGTGTCTGTCTAGTTCATTATTTTTTTAAGTTTTTTTTCAAAGTACAATTCAGTAGGTTTTAGTATATTCACAATGTTTTGCAACCATCACTACTATCTAATTCCAGAACACTTTTGTTACCGGAAAAAAGAAACCCAGTGCCCATTAGCAGTCACTCCCCATTCTCCCCTCCCACTTGCAACCACTAATCTATTTTTCATCTCTATGGATTTGCCTATTCTGCCTATTTATTCATATAAATGAAATCATATAATATGTGGACTTTTGTGTCTGGGTTAGCTCATTCTTGAATCCTCAGCACCATCACAGCATTGGAACAAAGTAGGTACTCAATAAATATTTGCTAAGTCAATGGAGAAGCACTATAGGAACAAGGAAGAATTAAGGGTCTAGAATTACAGAATTTTAGAGTAGAAGGAACTTTAAACACCATCTAGTCCAAATATCTAATTTTCTACATGAGGAAATTAAGGTCCAGAGCAGTCAACTGACTTACCTAGGGTCAATTAGCCACTTAGTAGCAGAACTGAGACTAAAACTAAAGAAATTTGACTCACAATTTAAGAGTTTTCCTACAATGATTCCCCAAAATGAAATTCCCCTTTGTTTTCATTCCATCTAAAATAATGCACTACCAGTGCCTTCCTAGTTGTTGGGCTTGTTTGCTTATTTCTAAACATGGTAGTGTCTCTTTCTGGAGTTCTAGAAGGAGCTTGCTTTAGGAAGGCAAAAAAGATCTAAATAATTTTTTTAAATAGCCAGGCTCCTTTCAACCTCTAACTATTCTGTTGCTACTGTTGTTTTCCCTTTGAGCAGGTGTTTTGTGGAGGTCTCATATTCAAGTACAAACCTTGCTCAATTTTGAAAGCTCACAAACTGACAGCCCCAAGAGGTATGACTCTACAGATCATGTGCTCTTGGAGAATAGCTCTGATGTTTTTTTCTCACCTTGATCTGACTCATTATCTAAAAACCTAGGAGAGATTTCATAACTATGGATTTTAAGAACAAAACTCTTTCAAATGCCTTTCACATACATTTGTTTGCATATTGGATCCACAAACATCTGAATCTTCATAGGGCATCAATAATTCACTCTTATGCTTGATATGTCCACTCTGTGACAAGGATTATGATCTTGAGAAAGAGGCAAGATTTCTATGTTTTTACAGATAAAGATTCACTCTGAGCTTACCTCTTGATACACACCTCAACTGCCCTATTTAAAATAATGGCACGTCTACTTACTATTTTACCTTTTTATGTGTGAATCCAAGATTCAGATAAAGATTAACCAGTTGTTGTTTAGTTTATTAAGGGCAAAGCCACCTTTTCTTTTTTTTTCCATTCTGAGTGAAGCAAAAACCAAAGTTTTATTGCATCTGTCCAAAGACAATGATAGCTGATTTCCTAACTCTCTCCACCCATCTCGCCCAATCTTTCAAAAACATTTTTTTAAATAAGAAAATCCTGTTTCTATCAAGTGAACAATATCCAATAGCTGGATTCTGAAATGCAGCTAGATGACCTTCCTTACACGTGCATGATATGAAGGATGGCTTTACTCAAAGGGAGTGCATGTCAACATAAATGGGCTCAACAGATTCAGAGTTGGAAAGGAGAGGAGACATCCTCTATAACAAATCCAATCCCTTCATTTTAAAGAAAAGGAAAGTCAATTCAGTGGAGGAAGGATAGTCTTTTCAACAAATGGTGCTGGAACAATAGGACATCCACAGGGGAAAAAAAAAAAAGAACCTCAACCTATATCTCACACTGTATACAAATATTGATTCAAAATGGATCGTGACTTTAAATGTAAAATAGTAAACCATAAAAAAAGGAAAGTGAAGTCCAGCAAGGGGACTTAGTGTGCCAAAGGTCACCCAGTTACTCAGAGGTTTCACAGAGTTTGCTTCCATGAGTTATTATTCACCATTTTGACAAATCCCTTTTGACCCTGATAATTCCCCTACTCCGTGCTCACTCAGAGTAAACGGTTTCCACTATAATAACTGGGTATTTGTTCATGCTCTTTCGGTTTTTTACTATCTTCTTCAGGCTACTTCAATTATTCAATCATTCAACATTTACTGGGTGACTACAAAGTGCCAGGCCTCGTGCAGGATTACGAAAATGTAAAATACTGTTTCCATCTCAAGAGATTTATGGTCCAATGGGGCAGAAATTAGATTATCGTCCTAATTAGATTAAAAACTCCTTTAGGGGCAAGAATCGTACATTTTCTTCGTTTTCACCAGCCAAGAACCCTATGTACTGCACTATCCGTCCCACACTCTGCACATCTGAACACACATTTTGGTGACTGGCTAACCCTGAGTTTCAAGACACTCTCTTCCCGGTACTGTTTGGGGAACTAAAGTCCACAGAGATTAAGTGGCAAATCCTGGATGAGGTGAAAGAGGAGCTGAGGTCATTCCGTGGGGACTCACCACGACCTCTCTCACCTCTCGGTCTGCGCCAGGCATTGATTCTGGAAGAACACTTGAATGGCTGGAGGGAACCCGACCTAGCTAAGAGACACCCCCGAAATTTCGCTCCATGCCCGACGCCCTGCAATACACAGACCAACGCTGTCGGCTGACCAACTGCCTGGCGGCTCATGACCGCTGCTGCTTCCTCATCAAAACTGATTCCTTCCTTTCCATCAAAATCGGAACTTAAAAGCTGCCTAGATAGTGGGAATGCGGGTCTTCCCAGTACAATTCTCTCCACTTTTTTTTTCCTGGTATCGGTGAAAATTTTCATTGTCAAGCGTTGTGGGGAAAATGTTACCTAGAAGCTTCCCGTCGTCTCCTCAGCCCTGGCCTACCCGCTTCTCAGGGTACTTCGGGCCTCAGCGAAATACTTTCAAATGAAACTTAAAGCCTCAAGTAAAAAGAAAAGAAAAGAAAAAAATTCACATAATACTAGAGAACTAACAACGCTCAAGCGCGCTCTTTCTCCCGAGACCTCGCGCCGGGACAGCCCTCACCTCAGCCGGTCGACTCTTCCCTCGGAGAGGGACTCAACGGCCTTTTCTCGGGCTCATGAATAATCAACGAAGCCTTCCTGGATGGGGCGGGGCGAGACGCTTCTCATGAATAATTCATTACCTCTCCACGGCTTGTGCGGGCGCCTGTCCTCTCTCCGCTTTATGAATATGCAAAAAAGGGGCGAGTCGCGGCTAATAGACCCCTGGCGGGCCCCGCCCCCTCAGCGCCCGGCCTCTGCGCCCCGCCAAGCCCGTGTTCTCACTCTACCCCCTCTCCGCGTCTGACTTGCCGCTTTTCCCGCCCTTCCGAGGGCTTGCCCCGCGCTGCCGGGACTGAGGGACCTGCGCCGAGCTCGCGGCGCCGCGAGGGACCGAGAGGAGCGGGGCTACAAGGACCCTGACGGGGTCTTCCGCTCGGGGCGCCCAGCCTGCGCAGCCAGTACGTCGAGGAAGCCTGCCGCGGGGCTTCCTGAGGAGGCACCTGCCGGCCGAGGTGAGGCGGCGGCGGGAGGCCTCGCGGGCCGGGAGGGGCCTGGGTTAGAGCCGGGGGGACTTTAGGGTTAATGCAGGCCAAGGCCCGGGACTGCGGGGCCCCAGAGGGGCCTGAGGCGAGCGCGGGGCGGTGTAGGGGAGACGAGGCTGGAGCCTGGAGGGACCCGAGTCAACGCGGAAGGGCGATGGAGAGGTCCAGAGGGCAGAGGTTTCAATCCTTGAGGGCATCTCCACTTTTTCTCTGTATGGACCCTACTTTGCATTATTTTTAACATTAATTTGTAATTATGCAAATAACACGGCTATGTTCTCCTCTTACACTGCCCCCAATCTCGGGTCTTGCCGCAGAAGTAACCCTGGTGACAGTTGGGTGCGGGTCTCCTCAGATCCTTTCCCACGTGCTCAGGTACTTATTTAGTACCCTGTGGAGCTTCTCGAGGGTTCGTGGAGTCCCTTGAACCTCTGCCGGGGGATTTCCTAAGAGAGTGGATGAAGCAGTGGGCCACGTGAAACCCGTTTTTACTTTGTTTCTGCAGTAAAGGAAAAAAGATTGGTAAAACGTGAGTTTGTAACGTAATGACTAAAACCGAAAGTTGGGGCGTAATATTCCTTTAGTGCAGGTTTTCTCCGCCTCAACAGTAGTACCCTCCCCCCTAAATCGTGCAACCTAAAATGTCTCCAGACATTGTCAAATGTCCCCTGGGGGGCAAAATCACCCTTAGTGGAGAGCTACTGCTTTAATCGTATACTTTCCAGAAGTTACTGCTCCGTAAGCTCCAACCAGGCAGATGATCTCTCTGCTCCAGCTCTTTCCAGCCTCCGCCATTTACCTGCTTGGTTCTGGCTGGACCCCTAGCCCCTCTATGCTGTCTGTCCTCATCCTCACCTGCCCTCAGATCTCAGCTCAGTCAACTACCGCCATCTCCAAAGAGCCTCTCCCCCTCTGCCCTGTGCTAATGGCAGTCCACCCAACCCCATCCCCTGCACAAACACAGTTATTCTCTCTCACTATTACTCTGTTTCCTTGCTAGAATGGATCACAATCTGGATTTAATTTATCTGTTAATTTGTTTTTCTTTCTCCACCAACTAGAATGTAAGTAAGCTTCATTAGATGCCTGGTCTGTCAGGGTCACCCCAGGATCCCCAGTGCCCTGTGCAGTGCCTGGCACACAGTGATCACTCAATAAATATTGGTGGACTGGAACAATAAATTACCCTGTCTTTCTGCTAAGAGCTTCTATGGAGTTTCTCCTACTCCTTTCCATCCTCATTCTCTGCTGGTTTCCTTGTGACCTTTGTGTAGAACGTGAATGGATTAATGAGCACCTGTTCTAGGAGCTGCGGGGAAAGCCTTCACTTTTCCCACTGACTTATATCAATTCCTTGAGGGCGGAAACTGTCCTTTATAATACCTGCCCATTGGAGGTGTTCAAATAGATAGTTGAATGAACTAATCAATGACTTAAGGAACAATATTAGACAATTAAAAATTGAAAGTGCAACAGATGTCTTTAGAAACCATCAAAGCCTAGTCTCTTACTTTACAATTCGAGTTTAAGAAGTTTGCTCAAGGTCCCCAAGCTCGTTTAAGAGACTTGAGTCACAAGTACAACCTATGGTCTCACATCTCTCATTTCACGGCTCTTTCCCATCTCCAGCCAGTCTAGTTTCTGATTACTTTTGTGTGAACCTGTCTTACAACTCAAACACAAAAATCCCAAGCCAAAGCCTTGCTTCTTGTCAACTAAAAGCTTTTGAGCTTGTACTCTTCATCTTTTGATAAAATCCAGCCCTAGGGATAATGGCCTAATGAATTCAAAAGTGTTACATGATATTCAAACAATTTCCCAGCTTCTTTTGTACTTTTCAGTGATAAGAAATTGGAAATTGTTCCTGACAAAGCAAGTATCATGTTGGTTTTGGAAGGAAAAAAATGTACGTTGTGGTAGAAATTGATTATTGTTTAGAAATTTCCAAATTACCAGTTGTTAAAGTTTTGCCAAACCCTGTATCTAGTAGTAAAATAACATGTGAATCAGATGAAAATAGAGAGGGGAACATCTTATTTGAAATGACTTTCATTGCCCAAAATTGACCTTTCTCTCTTTAGACACGTTTCATTTTGCGCTGTGTACTTGAAACAGTTGTCACTCCTCATTAATCAGTCTCTAGTTAGACTTATTTTTTGAGAACTAAAGACCATTTTTCCTTCTCAATTCAAAGAAATTCAGGGTTCCTTCTTTCCTCTTATTGATCCTTTTATATAGGCAGCACCTGGTTAGTAGCATCTGTGGAGTCATGATCTCAGCTTTTAGAATTTTGGAGTTTTTTCTGAGGCATCTGACAGCATGCTGCATCAAGGAAGTAGAGATACCTTTTGTCTGACGGATTGAAATGTTTGTTTCCCATCGAGCTCAGTTTAACCTTGGAAATCTTCTCTGAAAGATGGTTTACTTAAGGGTTATCAAAGTAGACATATTGAATATAAAATGTATTCCCCTCTAGTTGTGTCTCCCTCCTCAGTGTACACAATCATGTTACCAAATAGAAAAGAGATTGGGGTGGAGGGAGAAACTAAGTAGGAAGGGTGCTTTCTCTATCCTATTTGCTTTCAACTTTTATTAGAACTCTTAAAATCATCATAATTTCCAGTCACCAAAAAGCTGACACCACCATATTTATTCATTCATCAAGCATTTTTTTTTTTTGCACCTACCGTTTATAAAGCACTCTGCTGGGCATTGCAGGGACCAGAGAGATAATGACTTGGTCCCCGAGCTGTGGAAATTTACAGTTTAGTAAGAGAGGAAGCCCCGTAAACACATTACTCACATAGAAAATAGTTTGCAAATATTAGTGGAGGTATAAATTATATGATGGAGTGTAGAGAAGGAAGCTATGCATTCTGAATAGGGAATCAAGACAGCTTCACAAAGGAGTTGGCATTTTAGGAGGAGAGCATGTATATATAATTTCCTTTGCTCATTCTTTGGCAATGGTTAGACTACTTCAAACCAATAAAAGCAGACATTTTGCCCACCACTTTAGAATGAGGAAAGAAAAGGAGGCGTAAATCCTGTCTTCCCACTCCTGGCAGCAACATGATTCTGAAAGCTAAATGTTGCCTTGTAATCCCAAGTGCCTTACTCATGGTTAAGATGAGAGTGCCAGCCACTTTATATCAAGACCTCTCATTTCTGCATTGGGGTGTCATTTTATCCTGGTCTCCACTGGGGCATGCAGTAGCCTATGATTTTTTTTTTTTTTTTTGGCCAGTGGTGTTTATAAATGTGTTTATGAATGTGACTCTTGAGTCCTAGAATTTTAAGTATCACTGGGAAGAAAAGTGAGGCAAAGTGAGTGAGAGAACTGAAGTTTTGAATCAAGCCTATGTGTGTAAACTGGCTATATTGCCTAACTTATTTTTTAGAGACAAAGGCAAAGATAAAGGATTGCCAGCTTGGCTTTAGCTTCTGAGCTTGATCCATTCTTTGGCAGCCAAAGAGAGGCCAGTCATTATGAAATAAGTCCCAAGTATGAGGTCTAAACATAAGCTCCTGCTGCTTCTGCCCACACACTGTCAACCTACAAAATATAATTCCATATGTAGGTGGCAATTTACTATAGCCTTTATGCCCACTCAGAGTTGTATATCAATTTCTGCATCCTTTAAATTGATCTTTTCTGACTGGCAGCAGAATCTCCATGTGGGTTATGTGTTTCTGGGGAAAGCCTAGGGTTTAATGAATTGAACAGGAAAAGACAGGGGCTGTTGGTGACAGGCTGCTGCCTGCTTGAGTGCCCTGACTAAGAAATGATGTCAAGGAAGGTATTGAATTCTCAAACATTATAGAAATATTCTATATGGCTGCTTGGTTCTGTTTTCTGCTGACTGTGAAGTTTGCTGACATGTAAAATGATGTTATTCCTCTTAATGTTAATCATTTAATAGGAAAGGTTTCAAGTGAAATAGATTTTAAATTGGCTTTCCATGATTGCTGCTTGGTACATCTGCACAGAGATCTGAGATGAGGTGATGTTCAAAATTTACCACACTACTGACAGCCCATATTTTGAGGCTCTTTACTTTCTACGTATTTTGATGCTTGGAAAATGACAGTTGCCAAAAAATGGTTTAGAACTCCTTTGAGACCATAGTGCAGCCTCAGTCCCAAGAGGGGCTTTTTTTCTTCCCTTAGTTTATAGTAACCTAATGATAAATTAAATGCATAAGTACTAATGACCTCTGATTGAAAAGGTCTCTAATTTAAGATTCAGAATACTTATGATCTTAGCATGAACTGAATACAATAATACAAGATAGCTGAGGCAGGCTTTTCTAACATCTCTCCTCATTAAACAAACAAACAAAAATCAATTCCTTCCTGCCAAGAGAAAGGTTAAACAACTGGAAAGTGAGTAAGACATCACAAGAAAATTATCTACATAGCTTTAAAAATGGAAGGGAGAAAGAACTGCAAGACGGCATCATTTAGAGATTTGCTAACTTACACCTAAGAAAACTATCCTAGAAAGCCTGATTTCTGTGAAAGCCATATTCTCAAATGTGCCAGGCGCTATGTTAACCTTGGTCACACCAGTGCACAGCACAGAAAGATTTACTGTAGTAAGAGGCATTGGGAGAATTTAAAGTATGACCTCATTAATAACCTGTGGCCATCCCCCCTCTTTATTTGTTGAAGAGTACCTAAACACAGGACATGCTCGATAAACACATGTCAAATGAATGCATGTATGTTGTTGTAAGAATCTCAAATATTATCCAGGCAATTAAGTGGGATGTTCAAATTATGCATAATGGGGTTGATCTTTGAAATGATGCATTGCAAATTTCCTGTTTCTGTTGATTGTATTATTTTTCCATTTATCCTAACTTGAAACCGTTATCTTTTTGTGTGTTTTTGTTCAAGTATAGTGTACATATAGAAAACTATTCTCTTTTTAAAATGTACCTTATATTTACATATACATAAAATTCACCACTTTAAAATGTACAAATCAGTGGTTTTTAGTATATTCATAAAGTTGTGCGACCATCACCACTAATTCCAGAGCATTTTCATCACCCCAAAAAGAAACTCCATGCTGATTAGCAGTCACTCCCCATTTCTCCCTCCACTAGCCCCTGTCAACCATTAATCTACTTTCAGTCTCTATGGATTTGACTATTCTGGATATTTCATATATATGAAATCATACAATATATAGCCTTTTGTGTCTGGTTTCTTTCCTTTAGTATAATAAGTTAAAGTATGATATTCATGCATGTTGTAACGTGTCAGAACTTTATTCCTTTTTATGGCTGAATAATATTCCATTGGATATACCACATTTTGTTTACCTATTCATCAGTTGATGGACATTTGGGTTGTTTCCACCTTTTGACTATTAAGAATAATCCTGCTATGAACATTTATGTACAAGTTTTTGTGTGGATATATGTTTTCATTTCTCTTGGGTATATATCTAGGAGTGGAACTGCTGGATTATATGGTAACTCTGTGTTTAACTTTTTGAGGAACTGCCAAACTGTTTCTAAAGTAGCTGCACCATTTTATATTCCCACCAGCAGTGTATGAGGATTCTGATTTCTCCACATCCTTGCCTTGTCCTTTCCACCACCACCACCACCACCACCCTCCTTTTTTTAAATAGCTATTCTGGTGGGTGTGAAATGATATCTCATTGTGGTCTTCATTTTTATTTTCCTAATGACTAAAGAAGAGGAGCATTTTTTCATGTGCTTGGAGGCCATTTGTACATCTTCTTTGGAGAAATGTCTATTCTAATCCTATGCCCATTTTTAAGTTTGATTATTTGTCTTTTTATTTTAGAGTTGTAAGTGTTCTTTATATATTCTGGATACAAGTCCTTGAGAAGACATATGATTTTCAAATATTTTCTCCCATCCTGTGGGTTGTCTTCACTTCCTTGATGGTGTCCTTCAAAGCACAAAAGGTTTTAATTTTGATGGAATCCAATTTTTTCTTTTGTTGCTTATGCTTTTGGTGTCATATCTAAGAAACTATCACCAATCCAAAGTCACAAAGATTTATGCCTGTTTTTTACTAAGAATTCTATACTTACATTTAGGTCTTCAGTCCATTTTAAGTTAATTTTCACATATACTGTGAGGTAGTGATCCAGTTGCATTCTTTTGCATGTGAATATCCAATTATCCAAGCACAATTTGTTGAAAAGACTATTCTTTCCCCATCGAATTGTTTTGTCACCTTTGTCAAAAATCAGTTGACCATAATTGCGAGGGTTTCTTTCTGTACTCATATTTCTATTCCATTGACATATATATATCTGCCCTCTTGCCACTACCACGTTACCCTGATTACTATAGCCTTGTAGTAAGTTTTGAATTCAGAGAAGTGTGAGTCTTCCAACTTCGTTCTTTTTCAGGACTGTTTTAGCTATTCTGGGTTCTTTGCATTTCCATATGAATTTTAGGATCAGCTTGTCAGTTCCTCCAAAGAGGCAACTGGGATTTTGATAGGAATTGCATTGAATCTGTAGATCAATTAGGGGAGTATTGCCATCTTAATAATATTAAAATTATTAATCCACATGGATATCTTTCCATTTATTTAGATCCTCTTTAATTTCTTTCAATGATGTTTGTAGTTTTCAGTGTACAAGTCTTGCACTTCTTTGGTTAAATTTATTCCTAAGATTTTTATCCTTTTTAAAGCTTATATTAGTTTGCTTGGGCTGCCATTACAGAAAAACAGAGGGGCTTAAACAACAGAAATTTATTTTTTCACAATTCTGGAGACTGAAAGTCCAAGATCAAGCTGCTGGCAGGGTTGGTTTCTGGTGGCCTCTCTTCTTGGCTGCGTGTCTTCACATGGTCTTTCCTCTGTGCATAGGTGGAGAGAGAGAGATCTCTGGTGTTTCTTCTTGTAAATACACTAGTACTGTCAGATTAGAGCCTCACCTTTATGACCTCATTTAACCTTAATTACTTCCTTAAAGGCCCTATCTGCAAACACAGTCACATTGGGGGTTAGGGCTTCGATATATGAGTTTTGGGGGACATAATTCTGTCCATAACGATGTTAATAGAAATGGAATTGTTTTCTTAATTTCATTTTCAGATTGTTCATTGCTAAAGTTTATAGAAATATAATTAGTTTTTATGTTTTGATCATGTATCCTGCAACCTTACTTAACTGGTTTATTAATTCTCATAGATTTTTTGGTGAATTTTCTATATACAAGATTATGTCATCTGCAAATAGAGATAATTTTACTTCTTCCGTTCTAATCTGGGTAGCTTTTATTTCTTTTTCTTGCCTAATTGCCTGGCTAGAACCTCCCGTACAATGTTGAATAGAACTGGCAGGGGGAACATCTTTGTCTGGTTCCTGATCTTAGGGGAAAGCATCCAGTCTTTCACGATCAAGTATGATGTTCACTGGGTTTTTTCATAGATGCCCTTTATCAGGTTAATGAAATTTCTTTCTATTCCTAGTTTGTTGAGTGTTTATATCATGAAATGGTGTTAGATTTTGTCAAATGCTTTTTCTACATATATTGAGATGATCATGTGGGTTTTGACCTCTATTCTTTTAATCTGATGTGTTAAATTGATTGATTTTCACATACTGAACCAACCTTGCAATTCTGGGATAAATTCCACTTGGTCATGGTGCATAATCCTTTTTATATGTTTCTGGATTCAGTTTGCTAGTTTGTTTTGAGGATTTTTGCATCTATATTTATAAGGAGTATTGATCTGTAGTTTCTTGTGATTTTTTTAAAATCTGGTTTTGGGTATCAGTGTAATACTGGCCTCATAGAATGAGTTGGGAATTGTTTTTTCTCCCCTTTTATTTTGTTGGAAGAGTTTGTGAATTCTTCTTTATATGTTTGGTAGAATTCACCAGTGAAGCCATCTGGTTCTGGGCTTTTCTTTGTAGGAAGATTTTTTTTTTTTTTTAATTACTAATTCAATCTTTGTGCTTGTTATAGGCCTATTCAGATTTTCTTTTTCTTCTTGAGTCCATTTCAGTAGTTTATGTCTTTATAGGAATTTGTCCATTTCATCTAGGTTATCTAATTTTTTGGCATGTATTTGTTCATAAAATTCCCTTTTAATTCTTTTTATTTCTGTAATGTTGGTAATAATGTCCCACTTTCATTCCTGATTTTGGTAATTTGAATCTTCTCTCTTTTTTCCTTGATCTTTCCAGGTAATGGATTGTCAATTTTCTAAGAACCAACTTTTGATTTCATTGATTTTTCTATTGCTTTTCTGTTCTCTATTTCATTTATTTCCGTTCTAATTTGTATTATTTCCTTCCTTCTGCTTGCTTTAGGTTTGGTTTGCACTTCTTTTTCTAGTTTCTTGAGGTGTAAACTTAGGTAATTGATTTGAGTTCCTTCATTTTAATATAGCATTTACAGCTATAAATTTCCCTCTGAGTTTTAGCTGCATCACACAAATTTTGGTACATTGTGTTCATGTTTTCATTCATCTCAGAGTATTTCCTAATTGCCTTTGTGATTTCTTCTTTGACCTATTGGTTATTTTGGAGTGTGCTGGGTGATTTCCACACATTTGTGAATTTCCCATATTTTCTTCTGTTATTTCTTATTTAATTCCATTGTGGTCAGAGATCATACTTTGTATGATTTCAGTCCTTTTAAATTTATTGACACTGTGTTATGAGCTAACATATGGTCTGTTCTGGAGAATGTTCCATGTGCACTTGAGAAGAATGTACACTCTGCTGTTTTGAGTGGAGTGTTCAGTAGATGTCTCTCAGTTCTAGTTTGTCCCTAGTGTGCTCAAGTATTCTATTTCCTTGTTGATCTTCTAATTGTTCTATACATTATTCAAAGTGAGGTACTGATGTCTCCAACTGTTACTGTTGACTGGTTTATTTCTCCCTTCATTTCCATCATTTTTTGCTACATGTATTTTGAGGCTCTGTTGTTAGGTAGATATATGTTTATAATTGTATATATTCTTAATGAATTTACCTTTTTATCGTTATTAAATGTCATTCTTTGTCTCTAGTAACAATTTTTGCCTTAACGTCTGTTTAGTCTGATATAAGTATAGCCACTCTAGCTCCTTTTTGATTATTGTTTCCATGGTCTATCTTTTCCCATCCTTTTACCTTCAATCTATTTGTGACTTTGATTCTAAAGTTATATTCTATCTTTTATAGACAGAATATAGTTGGGCCATGTTATTTTTATCCATTCAAAAGGCCAATCTCTGTCTTTTGATTGGAGTGTTTAATCTCTTTGCATTTACATGTAATTACTGACAAGGTAAGATTTATGTCTACCCTTTTGCTATTTGTTTTCTATACGTCTTATATCTTTTTATTCTTCGATTCTTCCATTACTGTCTTCTTTAGTAGACATTTTCTAGTAATATTTTAAGTCTCTTATCATTTCTTTGACTATATTTTTTAAGTTATTTTCTTGGTGGTTTTCTGGGGATTATAATTAACAATTTATAGCAATCTAGTTCGGATTAATATAACTTTATTTCAATAATATATAAAAACTTTGCTCCTATGTAGCTCCATTTCTTCCTCCTCTCTTTATGCTATTATTATCATATATGTACATCTTTATATGTTATAAGCCCTCAACACAGCTTTTTAATTATTGCTTTATGCGTTTGTCATTTAAATCAGATGGGAGAAAGAAGTTACAAAAAATACATTTATGTTGTCTTTATATTTATTTATGTAGTTACTTTACCAAAGTGTTCTTATTTCTTCATATGAATTCAAGTTACTATCTAGTGTACTTTCATTTCAGCCTAAATGATTTCCTTTAGTATTTCTTGTAGAGCAGGTCTGCTAGTGACCAATTCTCTCAGGTTTTATCTGAAAATGTCTTAATTTCTCCATTGTTTTTGAAAGATAGTTCTTCTAGATATACAATTCTAGATTAATAGTTTTCTTTCAGCACCTTGAATATGCCCACTGCCTTCTGGTCCACATGGTTTCTGATTAGAAATCATCTGTTAATCTTATTGAGGATCCCTTGTATGTGATGAATTGCTTCTCTTGTTGCTTTCAAGATTCTCTTTTTGTCTTTGACTATCAGTAGTTTGATTATGAAGTGTCTAAGTGTAGATCTCTTTGATTTTATCCTATTTGGAGTTTGTTGAGCTTCTTGGATGTGTAGATTAATGATTTTCATTAAATTTGGGAAGTTTTCAGCCATTATTTCTTTGAATATTCTTTTTTCTCTTTCTTCTCTCCTTTCGGGACTCCCATTGTGCATATATTGGTACACTTGAAAGTGTGCCACAGGACTCTGAGGCTCTGTTTATTTTTGTTGGTGGTCAGACTGAATAACCTCAAGTGACCTATTTTCATGTTCACTGATTCTTTCTTCCATCAGCTCAAATCTGCTGTTGAACCCAATAGTGAATTTCTCATTTCAGCAATTTTACTTTTAAACTCCAGAATGTCTATTTGGTTCTTTTTTAATAATTTCTGTCTCTTCATTGATAGTCTCAATTTGGTAAGACATCATTCTTATACTTCTCTTTAGTTCTTTAGTCCACAATTTTCTTTAGTTCTTTGAATATGGTTTCCTTTAGTCTTTTTAATTCTTTAGTTCTTATGAGCTGATTTAAAGTCTTTGTCTAGTAAGCGTACATCTGGGCTTCCTCAGGGACAGTTTCTTTTGACTGCTTGTGTGTGTGTGTGTGTGTGTCATACTTTCTTGGTTTTTTTGGCATGTCTTGTAATTTTTGTTGAAAACTGTACATTTTAAATAATATAATGTGTACCTCTGGAAATCCCTTCTCTCCAGGACTTGTTTTTGCTATTTGCTTGTTTAATGACTTTCCTGAACTAATTCTGTAAAATCTGTGTTCTTTGTTATGTGTGGCTATGGTAGTCTCTGGTTGAAAACCATTCTCTTTTATTCTTCCCTTTCCCTTTATTCCACATTCAATCGCTTGCCAAGATCTATCAGTTTTAATTATGTAATTTTTCTTATACTGTTGCCTCATTTCATTCTTGTGGGCACTACTCTAGCTCAGGTCTTCCTCTTTCTGATTTAAACTGTGTGCTACTACTGGTTTTCTTTCTAAATATGGTTTAATCATTTTCTTCTCCATAACCAAGTAAAATTTTTCAAAAAATGCAAACATGATTGTGTAAGAGGAGACATGCCCATATTTGCAAACTGGGAAGAATCTTGTGGCAAATGAGTGACTGCAGATAGCATAGTGTGGGGAGTGACTCATGGCATAAAGTCCTAGAGGAAGGAAGAGGGAATTGGACCAGTTACACCTGCCTTGGAAACAAGGAGGGGTCCTTTATCCTCTGAGACAGGAGTGAAGGTGCTAAGGATGTATAGATATACTATAGATGTTAGAGCCAGCCCTGGTGGTGTAGTGTTTAAGGTTTGGTGCTCTCATCGCCATGACCCAGGTTTGTTTCCCAGTCAGGGAACCACACCACCCATCTGTCAGTTGTCATACTGTGGCAGCTGCATGTTGCTGTGATGCTGAAAGCTATTCCACTGGTATTTCAAATACCAGCAGGGTCATCCATGGTGGACAGGTTTCAGTGGAGCTTCCAGACTAAGACAGATGAGGAAGAAGGACATGGCCACCCACTTCTGAAAAAATTGGCCATGAAAACCCTATTAATAGTAGCAGAGCATTGTCTGATACAGCACTGAAAGATGAGAGGATGGCGCAAGAAGACTGGGCAGGTTTCTGCTCTGCTGTATACAGAGTTGCTAGGAGTCAGAATTGACTTGATGGCACTAACAAACAAACAAAAAATAGATGTTAGGGAGCAGGCAAGAGAGAGCATAAAGGTTTTCTTTCTCTTTCTCAGGGTCCATCTGCTCAAAGTGAAAGGGTTAAGTGTGATCCAGGAGTCTTTGAGAAAGTAAAGTTTTAAAGCAGTCACAGATGAGAAATGAAAAAGATTTCTAACTTGAGGAATGTAAAAGGATTGTAAGAACCTACTTGTATGAAACATTCCAGGTAACACTGTCACTGTGTCCTTGGAGTTCTTATTGACATTAGTCTTTATTGAAGAAAGCAACTTGTATCCTTTTGAAGATGTCTACTTAAGGTTAATCCAGTTTGAAGCTATTACGAATTAAGCTGCTATAAACATACAGATTCAGGTGTTTGTGTGGACATATTTTTATTTCTAAGGTAAATACCTAAAAGCAGGATTGCTGTGTCATATGAGAAGAGTATGTTTATAAGAAATTGCCTAATGTTTTTCCAAATGACTTTGCCGTTTTGCATTTCCACCAGCAAAGTGTGAGATTTCCAGTTGTTACTCATCCTCACCACCACTTAGTGTTGTCAGTCTTTTCTAATTTTAGCCATTTACTAGGCGTGTAGTGGTAATTCATTGTGATTTTAATTTATATTTACCAAATGCCTAATAATTCTGGGCATCTTTTCTTATGCTTATTTGCCATTTTTATATCTTCTTTGGTGACATATATGTCCAAATCTTTTATCCATTTTTAATTGGGCTGTTTATCTTCTTATTATGGAATTTTAGGAGTTCTTTATGTGTTCTGGATACAAATCCTTTATTCTAAATGTGTTTTGCAACTATTGTTTCCTAGTCTGTGGATTGTCTTTTCATTTTCCTGAAACAGTCTTTTGACAGTTTCTAATTTTTAAGAAATTCAATTTATCATTTTTTTTAATGGTTAGTGTTTTTGTCTCCTAAGAAGACTTTTCCTAAACCAGGGTCAGAAATCTTTCTTCTTATTTTCTTCTAGACATTCTAGTTTTAGCACTTACATTTTGGTCAGTGAGCCACATTCAGTTAATTTTTGTTTATGATGCAAGGTATAGGTTGAGGTTCAACTTCTGCTTATGGATATCCTATTGTTCTAGCACCATTTTTATAAAAGACTTTCATTTTCTGCATTGAATTATGTTGGCACCTTTGTAGAAAGTAATTGATCCTACATATGTGTGCCGCTCTGTCCAGTTCCTTTGGTTTATATGTCTGTCTTTATGCTTTCTCTGATCTTGATTACCACAGTTTTATAGTAAGTCTTGAAATTAGGTACAGTAGGCCTTCCAACTTCATCATTCTTTTTCAAATTGTTTTGGCTATTCTGGGCTCTTTGGTTTTCCATATTAATTTTAGAATCAACTTGTCAATTTCTACAAAATTGCCTGCTGAGATTTTGATTGGGTTTGCATTGAATCTCTAAATCAGCTGGGAAGAACTAGCATTTAATAATATTGAGTCTTCTAATCTATGAACATGAAATATATCTTCACATATTTAGGTCTCCATTAATTTCTCTCAGCAATGTTTTGTAATTTTTCAGTGTTTTGTAAGTTTTTAGTGTACAGATCTTATGCATATTTTGTTAAATTAATCTCTATTTCGTGTTTGTTGATACTGCTGTAAATTCTTTTTATTTCAATTTTTAATTACTCATTACTGCTATAGAGAAATATAATAGATTTTGCCTATTTCATATATTTGTATATTTTGTATATTTCTGTTTATTTTTAAATGAAGCTGATACAACTGGATTCTCAATAAGTACCC
Organism: Diceros bicornis minor; assembly: GCF_020826845.1. Classification (NCBI taxonomy): domain Eukaryota; kingdom Metazoa; phylum Chordata; class Mammalia; order Perissodactyla; family Rhinocerotidae; genus Diceros; species Diceros bicornis. The sequence goes on along the minus strand of NC_080774.1, from coordinate 23,604,733 downwards.
TGAGATTATCAAAAGGTTACATGTTTCCTTCTGATTCTTTAGGCTTTGTTTTCCTTTGATTTCATATTCTTTAAGAATAGATATGTCTGCCTTATTTATTTTAACAGATGCAAAAACGTTCATATAATGCTTAATATTAGATGAGTACAATCCTATGTTATAGGTACTATTATTGTCCCAATTTACGGATGAGGAAACAGAAACATGGAAAAATTAAATTATTTGCCAACATCCCACAGCTAGTAAATGGCAAAACTGAGATTTGATCCTGGGCTTCTGGCTTTTGAGCCCATGCTTTAAATCAGCAGCTTTCAAACTTTTTGATCTCAGGACCCCTTTATATTCTGAAAAATGACTGAGCCAAAATGTATATGGACATACAAAGGACCTAGACTATCCAAGTAATCTTGATGAAGAAAAAAACTTTTTAAATTAAAAAAAAATTACTGATTCTCAAACAAAGTTGGAGGACTTAACCAGCATATTTCAAGATTTACTATAAAGCTATAAAGTAAGTAACAGTACTTTTGGAGCAAGGGATACACAAGTATACCCCTGGAACAGAATAAAGAGTCCATAAACCCACAGATGTATGCTCTCTTGATTTCCATCAAAGGTGCCACTGTACATAGGGGAATGATGTTAGAACAACTGGATGTGTATGGAGAAGAATGAAACCTGACCCTTAATTCAAACTATACACAAAAAGTTGTTTCTCAGGTATATAATAGAACTAAATTCAAAAGCTAAAACAAACTTCCACATAAAAGCGTTGGAGAGGGCCGGCCCCGTGGCTTAGCGGTTTAGTGCTCGCGCTCCGCTACTGGCGGCCCGGGTTTGGATCCGGGCGTGCACCAACGCACCGCTTCTCCGGCCATGCTGAGGCCGCGTCCCACATGCAGCAACTAGAAGGATGTGCAACTATGACATACAACTATCTACTGGGGCTTTGGGGGAAAAAAAGGAGGAGAATTGGCAATAGATGTTAGCTCAGAGCCAGTCTTCCTCAGCAAAAAGAGGAGGATTAGCATGGATGTTAGCTCAGGGCTGATCTTCCTCACAAAAAAAAAAAAGCGTTGGAGAGTATTTTCCTGATATTAGGGTAGGTAAAGATTTCTTAGATCACAAAATGCACTAAACCAAAAAAGAAAATTTGATAAATTGAACTTAAAGTTAAGAACATCTGATCATCAAAAGACATCATTAAGAAAGTAAATAAGCAAGCCATAGACTGATAAAGAACTCATATACAGAATATACAAAGAACTCCTACAAATCAATAAGCAAAAGACATTAAGTTTTAAAATGAGCAAAGGACTTGAACAAGCATTTCATGAAAGAGCATATTCAAATGGCCAGTAAACATTAAAAGGTACTGAGAATAATATCAAAGAAATACAAATTAAAACCACAATGACACATTCAGCAGAATGGCTAAAAAAATTTTAAACTGTCATTATCAAGTGTTGCTGAGGATGTGGAGTAACTGGAAGTCTCATACATTATTATTTGGCAGTTTCTTATAAAGCCAAACATAGACCTACTGTGGGATGCAGCAATTCCACATCCAGGCATATGCTCAAGTTCATATGTCTACCAAAAGACTTGTACAAGAATGTTCTTAGCAGCTTTATCCATAATAACCAAAAATTGGATAAAATCCAAATATCTGTCAACAGGAAAATGAAACAATATGTGATATAGTCCTACAATGGAATACCGCCAACAATAAGAATGAACACACTACTAATGCACAGAACAACATGGATGAATCTCAGAAACACTCTGCTGAGAGAAAACGGCCAGACACAAAAGAATACATACTATATAACTCCATTCATATAAAGTTCAAGTGCAAGAAAAACTACTCTATGATGATAGAAGTCAGAATAATGGTTACCTCTGGTAGGTTGGGTATTGATCGAATGTGGCACAAGGAGTCCTTCCAGGGTAATGGAAATGGCCTATATCTTGAAGGTGGAGATTACATGCTGTATGTAAAAATTAATTGAGCTATATGTTTAAGATTTGTGAGCTTTACTGTATGTAAGTTATACCTCAGTAAAAAATTTTTAAATAAAATTACTGAGAATTCCCAAAGAGTCTGTGAGTTATATCTATCAAATTTTACCATATTAAAAATTGAAATGGAGAAATTTTAAAATATTTATTAATTTATTTAAAAATAACAATAAACTCATTACACATTAGCATTTAATATCTTTACAAAAATAACTATATTTTCTAAAACAAAAAAATTAGAGGAGTGGTATTGTTTTACCTCTTGGCAAATTTTTTTAATGTCTGACTTGAAAAACACAGCTGGATTCTCAAACTTGTTTATGCATTTAATTTGTTAAAATATCACATCATTTAGCCTTTGAAAACTGCTGTACACTTGTAAGAGAAAGCAAGTGAAAAGAAAAATAACAGCTTATAAAAATAGTTTTGACCTCATGATCCTCTAAAAGAGTTTCAGAGCCCCTAGCGTGCCCCATCACTACACGTTGGGAACCCCTGCTCTGACCCACACCTATGCTGCCTTTTTAGCATGTTGCTATAAGAGAAATAAAATACCCATGTTTAGAATGGGGTTCGTGTTAGCTACTATTTATTATAGTAATAGTATATTACTATTACTATAAATATTACTATAAATATAGTAATATTTATTATACAGCTTCCCTAGTATCTTTCTCATTTCCACAGTTCTACCCCTGCCTCCCCTACATTTTCTAGGTTCAATTGTTGCTTTGGAGATGAGGACATCTTTTCCTCTTAGCCCTGGCTGTCTGTGGTGGAGGCCACATCCCAGCAGGCAGGTAGATGAAAGCAGGAGGACACGTGAGCATGGCAGGGGCTGAGCTCCATTTCAAGGTGACCTTGATCGCTCTTCACCTTCTTAGCATAGTTGGGATCATAATTTGCTGCTAGAATTAGTCTTTGTTTCATCTTTCAACTAACAGGTCACCCCTGGGACTGTATGGGAAGCACCTTGGGCAGTGACTGAGTAACCTCAGCTGTTTCACATCAGTTCACATCACTGTCCTTTCCACAGCCAGGGCTGCCTTAAGGACCTTGACTTGGTACTCCCTTGCTTTCTTAGTGTGTCTTTATAGTTATAGTTTAGGGCTGCTTGGGAAAGCCGGACGACTAAACAAAGTACTGGTTGACTTTCTGAAATGCATCTAATGTGAGAGAGTGGGACATGTTTCAGAATAATGTTTTCAAACTTTTTTTTTCTTTTTGTCGAGGAATACTCGCTGTGAGCTAACATCTGTGCCAGTCTTCCTCTATTTTGTATGTGGGTCACCGCCACAGCATGGCTGACAAGTGGTGTAGGTCTGCGCCTGGGATCTGAGTCCACAAACCCAGGCCACCGAAGCAGAGCATGCCAAACTTAACCACTACCCCACGGGGCCGGCCCCCCAAACATTTTATTATGAAAAGTTTAAAACATACAAGAAAGTTGAAAGAATTGTGTGGTAAACACCCATATACTCACCATCTAGATTTTATAATTTACCTTTTCCTTTTATCACATGTATCTACCTACCTACCTATCTGTCTATCCACCCATAAATCACCTTATTTTTTGATGCATTTCAAACTAAGTTGCAGACATAAGTACACTTCATCTCTTAACACTGCAGTATACATATATTTAACTAGAGTTTAATATTTGTTTACAAGGTTTTTTTAAAGGTAAAATTCATGTACAATTCTGAAGGACTTGAGAACTTATGTCTACACAAAAACCTGCATAAGGATGTTTGTAAGTAGCTTTATTCATAACTGCCAAACTTGGAAACAACCAAGATGCCCTTCAGTAGGTAAATAGATAAATGAACTATAGTACATCCAGACAATAGAATATTATTCAACACTAAAAAGATATGAGGGGCCGGCCCTGTGGCCTAGTGGTTAAGTTTGGCACGCTCTGCTTTGGCGGCCCTGGTTCAGTTCCTGGGGGTGGACCCATACCACTTATCAGCGGCCATGCTGTGGCAGTGACCCACATACAAAATAGAGGAAGATTGGCAACAGATGTTAGCTCAGGGTGAATCTTCCTCAAGCAAAAAGAGGAAGATTGGCAACAGACATTAGCTCAGGGCAAATCTTCCTCAGCAATAAAAAAAAAAGAAATGAGCTACTGAAGCCATGAAAAGACATAGAGGAAACTTAAATGTATATTACTAAGTGAAAGAAGCCACTCTAAAAAAGCTACATACTTTGTATGATTCCAACTATATGGCTTTCTGAAAAAGGCACAACTATGAAGACAGTAAAAATATCAGTGGTTGCCAGAGAAGCAGATGGTGGGGGAGGGGGATGTGAATAGGCAGAGAACAGAGGATTTTATGGCCGTGAAAATATTCTGTATGATACTGTAATGGTGAATACATGTCATTATGCATTTGTCTGGACCCAAAGAATGTACAAAACCAAGAGTGAATCCTAATGTAAACCATAGACATTGGGTGATTATGATGTGTCAATGTAGGTTCATCAGTTATAACAAATGTACCATTCTAGTGAGTGATGTTGATAATAGGAGAGGCTGTGCACGTGTTGGGGCAGGAGGTACACAGGAACTATCTCTACTTTCCTTTCAATTTTGCTGTGAACCTAAAAGTGCTCTAAAAAAATTATCTTTAAAAAAATTAGTCAAGTCAGGATAATGAGCTCTGTCTGTAGAAGACAAGGGCTACTGTTCATAAAAAAAAAAACTTGTATACAGTGAAGTAGACAAATCGTAAGTGCACCATTTGGTGAATTTTGACAAACATGTTCACATGTATCCCATATTGCATTGTAAAATATGACTGTCACGCCAGAGTTCTCTCATGGCCCTTCTTAGTCAATCCATGACCCACCACACTTCTAGAGGCAGCTACCTGTTTTCAGAATAATTTTTAACTAGTACCTAGTGAAATTCTTTTTTAAATTATTTGGGAAATCTCTGGATTACTTAGGCCCATTGTTCTTGGTTACAGACTCTATAGAAGTCACAGAAAATTTCCAATCTTTCTTTAGATGATAATAGATATTTTGTGTATATGACTTTTGTTTCTATAAGTTATTTTAAATTATGAAACAGAACTGATCTTCAAGCTGCAGAACAGGCATTCAATACAAGCTTTTTATTTCCATAATACTGAATTGCATGGATCTAAGGAAAAATGTATTTAGTGGGCAAAACTTTCAAAAGAAGAGAAAAAGCAGGTCACTATCACTCATCCCCATATATTGACAGTCCAGTGAAGGCAAAGCTCTCAGTGTATTGTGCAAGGTGAAAAGGAAGCTCTCAGGCTTCAGAATTGTAGGATATTATTAAAACCCTGTGACAATAAACCAGGCTGGCCTCAGAGCCTGTGTCTCAGACAATCTCATTCAACGTCAGCAGTCCAGGCAAGTCAGAACCTTTCAGAGCCGATGAAAATACCTCCTGCGGTGCTTAATCATATACATCTTGAGGCTTGTGGATAAACTCCATATCAAAAGAAGGCTTGTGTCCCAAACAAGTATTGAGTGGTTCACTTATTCCTTCTTTGTCCCACTAAAATGGTTTTTAGTGCATGGATAGTTCTGTGAACATTTATTAAGTGCCTGTGTAGACCTATGCCTGTGGAGCATATGGGGATGAAAAACATGATTCCCAATTTCAAGGGGTTTACAGTCTAAGTAGTTCTCTGTTTTATGGGGAGAACCAGGTAGAGGAGAATTCCCACTAAGAGGTTGGGCGTGATGGAGAGGGGACTTGTGGAAAACGGAGAATTTGAACTAGGCCTTGAAAGATTGGTAGGATTTTTGACAAACATGGATGAAAAGAAAGAGCCAACCATTTTTCTTACTGCAGCCTGAGTGATCTTTCTGAAACACAAATGTGATCATTGCATTCTTCTACCTAAAGCCCTTCAGTGATGAGAAATATCAACACCCACTTTGTTTTGTGAGATAATGGTGCCTGGCACACAGTAGATGAGAAAACTGAGGCCCAGCAGGGGGTGTCTCATCCCCAAAGCCAGCTACTTAATGGCAGAACCAGACCAGAAGTCAGTGCCCCTGGGGAACACTCCTCTCTTTAGGCACCTCAACAGCCATTGTCAGTTGTTGTTTTTTTTTTTTTTAAACTAGCATCCTAGGAATAGAAAGAAATTTCATAATTTGGTAAAAGGTATTTTTCATAAAGCATTAGAAAATCTCCTTACAGAAAACAATAGAGGGACTTTTAAGTCAATAATGAGATAAAGATGCTTGCTACTGCTATTCTTTAATATTTTCTAGATTCTAGGATCTAGAGATAAGAAAAATAAATGAGTTCTGAATATTGGGAAGACCATAATATTTGCAGGTGATGATTATCTAAATAGAAATCCAAGGGAACAGAGTAAAAACAACTCTTAGAACTAGTAAGATTTAGCAAGGGGCTAGACATAAAAGAAATATAGCTTTCCTATGTATTAGCAACAACCAGTTACAAAATGTAATGGGGAAAATCTCATTCACAATAGCACCAAAAACTGTAAAATATCTAAGAATACATTTTAAAATAAAATTATAATCAACTTTTTAATGTTTACTGAAATATATTTGTGGATAGTAAGACTTTATATTGTAAAGTTATCACTTCTTCCTTAAACTATAAACTGAATGCAATTCCAACCAGAAGTCCATTTTATTTTAAACTTAGGACTTGACAAGTGAATTCTAAAGTTCATCTAGAAGAATAAAAACACAAGAAGAAGGAAATTCTGGGAGAAGATAATGGAGGTGTGGGAAGACCTACCCTTTTAGACATCAAGAAGTTGTATAAAGCTATGGAAATTTTTTGCTGAGGAAGACTGGCCCTGGGCTAACATCCATGCCCATCTTCCTCCACAGAAATTATAGGTCAAGAATAAACAAACAAATCAATGGAACAGAAAAGATAGTCCAAAAACAGAGCCACATATATATGGCAATTCAGTGTATAACAAGGAAAGCTTTCACATCAGTGGGGAAAGTGTGAACTAGATGATGTTGGAAAATTAGCTAGCCATTTGGGGAAGATGTTTGCATTAAATCCTAATTTCTACTAAGTACAAAGAAAAATTCCAGATGGATTAAAAAACTAAATGTAAAATATATAACTATAACTATATACAATTGGAAAAAATGGAAATTTAAAAAAAGCTTGTGATGGAGGAATTCTTCTGCAAATCATAAAACTAAAAAACCATTAAGTGGGTGGCTGGCCCAGTGGCGCAAGCGGTTAACTGCTCGCGCTCCGCTGTGGCGGCCCGGGGTTTGCCGGTTCGGATCCCGGGCGCGCACCAACATACCGCTTGGCAAGCCATGCTGTGGCGGCATCCCATATAAAGTGGAGGAAGATGGGCACGGATGTTAGCCCAGGGCCAGTCTTCCTCAGCAAAAAATGAGGAGGATTGGCAGATGTTAGCACAGGGCTGATCTTCTACACACACACACACAAAAAACCATTAAGGGGGAAAATACTGAGAGATGTGACCATAATAAATGTAGCAAAGCTTCTTTGTAGCAGATATTGGATCTGTCAGGAAAACAGTTACCACACTAATTATTTTAACAGGAAGAACTCAATCCAGGGGGTTGATTAAACAGTTATAGAGGACTCAAAAGGCAGAAGGGAAACCCTGAGGTATTGTGGAAATAGTACCTGCAGGAAACAGCTACCACCCCTAGGGCTAGGGAAACAAGGGAAGAGTTGGGGCTTATGGGAACCTAGAAGCTTGGAAGAGAGTCCCAACAACAGCTGGAACCCAGACCTCTGACAATGGAGTATATATTCGTTTTCTATACTGTAACAAATGACCACAAATTTAGCGGCTTGAAACAAATTTATTATCTCACAGTTGTATAGGTTAGAAGCTTGACACAGATCTCACTGAGCTAAAAATCAAGGAGCCAGCAGGGCCATGTTCCTTTCTGGGGGCTCTTGGGAAGAACCCATTTCCTTGCCTTTTCCTGCTTCTCGAGGATGCCCACATTGGCTTATGGCTCCTTTTTGTTGAGTCCTTCACATATCACTCTGATGCTGACCTTTCTGTCTCCCTTTTCCAGTTTTAAGGACCCTTGTGATTACACTGGACCCACTCATCCAGATTATCCAGGATAATCTTCCATCTCAAGGTCCTTGACTTAATCACATCTGCAAATTCCCTTTTGCAATGTAAGATAACATATTCAATAGGTTCCAGGGATTAGGATGTGGATATCTTTGGAGGGCCATTATTCTACCTATCACAGGGTACTACCTGGCTGGTAACTCCAAGGGATGCAATGAGGCTTATTCTGGGAGTGCTACAAGAGCCTGGAAACTGGAACAAAACGCTGCCTTCATAATAAGGGGCCAATCCTGGTGTGACACTGACAGGAACTGCAAACAAAACGGAAGGAACAACTTCCTTCTCCCTCCTCCTGTCTTCTAGTCTCTCTCTAGTGCCCCCCTATTGGTGGGACCTAACAGGAAGCCAGCTGGCTAAAGAGAACTGTACTTTTGCAGTGTTTCAGCCCCAACATTGCAGAGCAGAATGTAGAAGGATGGATTTGAGGCTGAGAGACAATGGCTTAGTAACTGATGAAGATACCATTAAAAAAAATAAAGTTTAAATATATGACAGCCTGGGATTACATTATATGTAATAAAGGGTTAGTAACTCCAGTATCTCATCTGGTTTTTTATAAACCAATAAGAAAAAGACAACCCAATAAAAATGGACAAAGGTAAAAATTAAAAATTCACAATGACCAATAAACATAGGAAAATACCCTTAACCTCATTAGTGAGCAGGGAAATCTCTTAGGGCTTAGACCCAAGAGAAGGAGCTAATTCTTTTTGTTTAGAGGATATTCTGCTCTTTTATTTTGGCATAGCTGAAACACAAGTTGGCACACCAAAAATTAATGGATCAGTGAATAGTGAGGGCTCTCCAGCTAGAAAATAGGAAGACTATAATATTAGCATACAAGCCTTGCTAAAGGACGGGCTGTCATGGGCATGTGCAGTTATATGGAATTTAATTTACAGAACAACAGTACATGCAATATTTGTTCATTGTAGAGCTCTTGGTTCAGAAACAGCAGCCACTTTAGAGAGCATAACTAGAGAGGTAGCCTGGCTCACTCATGAGAACCCCAGATCAATCCAGTATGCTGTAAGCCAGCTATAAGAAGCTGTAAGATGGAATAAGTTGGAGTTACAGGGCAATGGTGTGCCTGAGCAGAGCTGGGAAGGGCAAAGAGCCAGGAGAAACCGATTAGTCTCTAGGCAATGATAAGTCACATAGATTATATCATATATCAATATCAAATGAGGTAAAATAAATTGCTAAACACAGGAGTGATGTCAGCATCATAGAGGAATAAGATGTCCCTTGATTTTGTATCCCTCCCCCCAACAATAATTCAGCATCCATCCATGGACAAAAGTGCCTTTGTGGGAGCTCTGGGATCCAGCACCATACACCAAGGGTCCTGGGAGGAGTCTCACCCACCCATGTGTCAGGTAATAGGCATACAGACCTCAGTCTCAGTTGTGAACCCTGCAGTGGCCTGTGAACCAGCTCTAGCCCCTCTTGGCCACAGTCCGGGAGGTCCTGGAGAACAATGTCTTAGACAATCACCCACGGTGAGAGAGCCTTTGTGGAAGTCCAGGTTTCTAGAGGAGAAGTTCCAGCACACAACTGGAACAAAAAAATACAAATTTGGACACATTGGAGAGGGAAAGAGGAACAGCTTGACTTTACCAGCATTATTCTTCCCCCAAGGCAGCACAGCTCAGGGCCAAGAAAGATCTTCTTCACCCCTGATTTCTTTCACAGGGGAAAGTGCGAGTGTGAGTGAGCATCCAGCTTCCCCAGCTATGTGGGATACTGCCAAAGAGGCTCATTTCTCTCTCATCCCGTCCAGAGAACTGAATTGTAAGTTGCATTACTGGGGGTCAGGAAGAGGCTGGAAGAGTGGCAGGTTGGGCTCTTAGAATGCATTAAAGGGATGCAAATTCTACTAAGTGCATCATGCACTCCATGAAGAAGCCTGCCCACTAGTCACAGGGTCTGCCTTGCCTGTGGATGCCCCACCTGGCCCACAGGCACCCCTAGCACTCAGCATGCCTTGCCCACACATACCCCCACACTGTGGCTGGCTCCCTGTACGTGCTCCTGATGGCAGTAGCAAAGCGAGCTTTGGCGGATGGCTAGTGAGCATGTGCAGAAAGCCAGCCCAATTCTGCATATGAGGGAGAGACTACAAACTTGAGATTTTGCACCACCTTTGGTAAAACAAAAGGGAGGCTGTCAGCACTCAGCTTGGTGATTTGTAGGATCGAGAGAAGGCATATAAGCTTAAGAATTTTGCCACATGAGGGAGCAAGAAGCATGGAGCAGGTGTATCCATAGGTCTGAGAAAACCTCAGAATCACTAGCAGAGCTGACAGAAGGTATTTCACTCTCAAAGGCAGTTAGTAAAGACTAGAGGAGGTGACTTCTACTTCACATGCAAAGACAGCAACAGAAAACTTCAAGGAAGATGAAAAATCAAGGAAACAGAACACCACCAAAGAATCACAATAATCTTCTAGTAAAGGACCCCAAAGACATGGAGATCTGTGATTTGCCCAATAAGGAATTCAGAATTGCTATTTTAAAGAACCTCAATGAGCTAAAAGAAAACACAGAAAGATAATTCAACAAAATTAGGAAAACAATATATGAACAAAAGGAGAAGTTTAACAAAGAAATAGAAATCACAAAAAAGAACTAAACAGAAATTCTGGAGCTGAATAATACAATGAATGAAATTAAAAATGCAATAGAGAGCATCACTAATGGAATGGATCAAGCACAAGAAAGAATCTGTGAAATAAAAGACAGGAACTCTGAAATTATCTAGTCAGAGCAGGACAAAGAAAAAAAGAATGAAAAAGTTAAGAAAGCCTACATGAGCCATGGGATACCATCAAAAGAACCAATTTGCAAATTATTGGATTTCCAGAAGGAGAAGAGAGGGAGAAGGAGACATAAAGGGTATTTACGGAAATAATAGCTGAGAACTTCCCAAATCTGGAGGGAAATCTGGATATCTATAAGTTCATGAAGCTCATATCACCAAACAAAATCAACTTAAAAAGATCTTCTCCAAGACACACTATAATAAAATTGTCAAAAATCAAAGACAGAATCTTAAAAGCAGCAAGAAAAAAGAAGCTTGTAACTTACAAAGAAACCCTCATAAAGCTATCCGTGGATTTCTCAGCAGAAACCTTACAGCCCAGGAGAGAATGGGATGATCTATTCAAAGTGCTGAAAGAAAAAAAAACTGCCAACCAAGAATACTCTATCCTGCAAAGTTATCCTTCAGAAATGAAGGAGAGTTGAAGACTTTACTAGACAAACAAAAGCTGAGGGAATTCATCACCAGTAGATCTGCATTATAGGAACTGCTGAAAGGAGTTCTTTTTTTTTTTTTATAATTTTTATTTATTTATTTTTTTTTCCCCCAAAGCCCCAGTAGATAGTTGTATGTCGTAGCTGCACATCCTTCTAGTTGCTGTATGTGGGACACAGCATCAGCATGGCCGGAGAAGCGGTGCGTCGGTGCACGCCCGGGATCCGAACCCGGGCCGCCAGCAGCGGAGCACGCGCACTTAACCACTAAGCCACGGGGCTGGCCCTGAAAGGAGTTCTTAAAGGTTAAATGAAAGAACACTAAATAGTAACATTAAACATATGAAAATGTACAACACACTGGTAAAGATAAGTATATAGTCAATTCAGAATACTATAATACTGTAAAATGATGTGTTAACTGCTTAACTCTAGTATAAAGGTTAAAGGACAAGAATATTAAAAATATAGCTACAGTAATTTTTTAATGAACAGACAATATGAATAGAGGTAACCTGTGACACCAAAAATACAGAAGTGAGGGGAATAAAAGGGTAGAGTTTTTGTATGAGATTGAAGTTAAGTTCTTATCAGTGTAAAGTAGACTACTATATGTATAAGATGTTTTATGTAGGGGCTGGCCCTGTGGCATAGCAGTTAAGCGTGCGTGCTCCACTGCTGGTGGCCAGGGATCGGATCCCGGGCACACACCAATGCACTGCTTGTCAGGCCATGCTGTGGTGGCATCCCACATGAAGTAGAGGAAGATTAGCATGGATGTTAGCTCACGGCCAGTCTTCCTCACCAAAAAGAGGAGGATTGGCATGAATGTTAGCTCAGGGCTGATCTTCCTCACAAAAAAAAAAAAGATATTTTATGTAAGCCTCACAAAGCAAAAACCTACAGTAAACAAAAGATAAATAGCAAGGAATCAAAGCATACCACTACAGAAAATCATCAATTCACAAAAGAAGGCAGCAAGGGAGGAAGAAAGGAACAAGGAAACTACAAAATAGCCAGAAAACAATAATATGGCATTAGGAAGTCCTTATCTACTGATAATTACTCTAAATGTAAATAGATTAAATTCCCTAATGAAAAGGCAGAGAATGGCTGGATGAATTAAAAAAGCAAGACCCAACTGTATGCTGCCTACAAGAGAGTCACTTCAGCTTTAAGGATGCACATATGCTCAAAGTGAGGGGATGGGAAAAGATATTCCATGCAAGTGGAAACCTAAAGAGAGAAGGGGTGACTGTTCTTACTAGACAAAATAGACTTTAAGCCAAAAACAGTAACAAGAGACAAAGAAGGTCAGTATATAATAAAAAAGGATCAATTGATCAAGAAGATATAACAATCATAAATATATATGCACCCAACAGTGGAGCACCTAAATAGATTAAGCAAATACTAACAGATCTGAACAGAGAAATAGACAACAAAACAATAATAGTAGGAGACTTCAATACCCCACTTTCAACAATGGATAGATCATAAAGACAGAAAATCAACAAGAAAACGTTGGACGTGAACTATACTTTAAGCTAAATGACCTAATAGACATATACAAAACATTCTATCCAACAGCAGCAGAATACACATTCTTCTCAAGTGCATATTGGAACATTCTCCAGGATAGATCATATGATAGGTCACAAAACAAGTCTTACCAAATTTAAGAAGATTGAAATCATACCCAGTATCTCTTCTAACCACAGTGGTATGAAATCAGAAATCAATAATAGGAGGAAAACTGGAAAATTCACAAATATGTGGAAATTAAACAACATGCTTCTGAACAACCAATGGGCAAAAAAAAAAAAAAATCAGAAGGGAAATAAAAAATATCTTGAAACAGATGAAAATGGAAACACAACATACCAAACCTATGAGATGTAGCAAAAGCAGTTCTAAGAGGGATGTTTACAGCAATAAACATCTACTTTAGCAAAAGAGAAAGATCTCAAACAACCTAACTTTACACCTCAAGGAACTAGAAAAAGAAGAACAAACTAAGCCTAAAATCAGCAGAAGGAAGGAAATAATAAAGATCAGAAATAAATGAAATAGAGACCAGAAAAACAATAGAAAAGATCAAAACAAAACTAAGGGCTGGGTTTTTTTTTTTAAACAGATAAACAAAATTAACAAATCTTTAGCTAGACTAACAAAGAAAATAAGAGAAGAAAAATAAAATCAGAACTCAAAGAGGAAGCATTACAGTTGATACCACAGAAATACAAAGGATCATAAGAGACTACTATGAACAGTTATACATTAATTGGATAACCTAAAATAAATGGACAAATTCTTAGAAACTTACAACCTGCCAACACTGAATCAGGAAAAAATAGAAAATCTGAACAGACCATTAATGAGTAAGGAGGTTGAATCAGTGATTAAAAAAACTCCCAACAAAGAAAAGCCCAGGCCCAGATGGTTTCACTGGTGAATTCTACCACACATTTAAAGAAGAATAACACCAATCTTTCTCAAATTCTTCCAGAAAATTGAAGAGGAGGGAACATGTACATTTTATGAGACCAGAATTACCCTGGTACCAAAGCCAGATAAGATAAGGACACTATAAGATAAGAAAACTAATGGCTAATATCCCTGATGAATATAGATGCAAAAATTGTCAACAAAATACTCACAAAAATTCAACAGCATTAAAGGATTAAAAGGATCAGCTACCATGATCAAGTGGGATTTATCCCTGGGAAGCAAAGAGAGTTCAACATACACAAATCAATAAATGTGATAAACCAGATTAATAGAATGAAAGATAAAAATCGTACGATCATCTCAATAAATGTAGAAAAAGCATTTGACAAAATACAACATCTTTCATGATAAAAACCTTCAACAGATTGGGTATAGAAGGAATATACCTCAACATAATAAAGGCTATATATGACAAGCTCACAGCTAACATCATACTCAATGGTGAAATGTTGAAAGCTTTTCTTCTAAGATCAGGAACAAGACAAGGGTGCCCACTCTCACCATTCCTATTCAACATAGTACTAGAAGTCCTAGCCAGGCAGTCAGGCAAGAAAAAGAAATAAAGCCTTCCAAATCTGAAAGGAAGAATAAAAAAAAAGTCTTTGTTTGCAGATGATATGATTTTATATATAGAAAATTCTAAAGACTCCACCAAAAAAACTGTTAGAACTAATCAATGAATTCAGTAAAGTTGTAGGATACAAAATCAACACACAGAAATCAGTTGCATTTCTATACACTAAGAAGAAAATATCTGAAAAAGAAATAAAGAAAACAATTCCATTCACAATACCATCAAAAAAAAAAAAAAAATCTTAGGAATAAATTTAACCAAGGAGGTGAAAAATCTGTACACTGAAAACTGTAAGACTTTGATGAAAGAAATTGAAGAAGACAAAAATAAATCAAAAGCTATCCTGTGTTCATGGATTGGAAGAATTAATGTTGTTTAAATGTCAGTACTACCCAAAACTATCTCTAGATTCAATGCCATCCCTATCAAAATTCCAATGGCATTTTTCACTGAAATAGAAGAAACAGTCCTAAAATTTGTATGGAACCACAAAAGACACTGAATAGCCAAAGCAATCCTAATAAAGAACAAAGCTGGGGGCATCACAGTTCCTGATTTCAAACTATACTACAAAGCTACAGTAATCAAAATAGTATGGTATTGGCATAAAAACAGACACATAGACCAATGGAACAGAATCAAGAGCCCAGATTTAAACCCTCACTATACAGCCAATTAATATTTGACAAGGGAGCCAAGAATAATCAAAAGGAAAAGAATAGTCTCTTTAGACTGCAGTGACATCATAAGCAGCAAGGCACCAGCAACTTCAGAGGTACAAGCAGCACAAGGAGGCACTGACAATGCCTCTAGTAGAGGCAGTGGAGGGTGGAAAATGCAGGCTCTCAAATACAACCAGAAGCAGCTCAGAACCAAAGTAACCCAAGCCTTACCCAAATAAGAAAGGTGGTTACCACTACAAATGCATGCACTGGCAGAGGATAAATTTGTCAAGTACCATGAAGAACTACAGTAACACAACAGAACAGAAAGAGAATGACAACTCTCCAGAAACCAAACTTGAAGTCACAGAAGAATATAATCTAACTGACAGAAATTCAAAATAGCTGTCATGAAGAAACTTAATGAGTTACAAGAAAACTCAGAAAGACAGTTCAATGAGCTCAGGAATAAAATTAATGAACAGAAGGAGTATTTCACCAAAGAGATTGAAACTCGAAAAAAAAACAAATTCTGGAGACAAAGAACACAATTAATGAGATTAAAAATAATGTAGAAAGCATTAAAAATACAGCAGCCATATGGAAGAGAGAATTAGTGAGCTCAAAGATAGAAATCTAGAAATGATTCAGGTGGAGGGAGAGAGAGAACTAAGATTTGAAAAAAATGAGGAAATTCTATGAGAAATATCCAGCTCAATTAGGAAAAGTAACATAAGAATAGTAGATATCCCAGAAGGAGAAGAGAGGGAGAAAGGAGCAGAGAGCTTACTCAAATGAATAATAGCTGAGAGCTTTGCAAGCCTGGGGAAAGAACTGGATATGCAAGTACATGAAGGTAAAAGAACTCTTAATTATCTCAATGCAAAAAGACCTTGTCCGAGGCATTGTCACTATCAAAAGCCAACAACAAAAAAGAATATTAAAGGAAGCCAGAGAGCAGAAAATAACCTACAAAGGAACCCCCATCAGGTTTTCAGTGGATTTCTCAGCAGAAACCCTGCAGGCTAGGAGAGAGTGGAATGATACATTCAAAATACTGAAAGACAAAAACTATCAGCCAAGAATACTCTATCCAGCAAAATTATCTTTCAGATATGATAGAGAAATAAAAGCTTTCCCAGACAAACAAAAGCTGAGGGAGTTCACTGCCATTAGACTTGCCTTACAAGAAATGTTGAAAGGAGCCCTCCTACCTGAAACAAAAAGGCAAAGGTTTACAAAACCTCGAGCAAGGTGATAAATAGACAGACAGAATCAGAAAATTGCAACTCCATGTCAGAATAATTAGTAAACAATTATAACATAAAGGATAAAGAGAAAGAAAGCATCAAAAATAACTATAACCACTTCAGTTTGGTCACAAACTCACAACACGAAGAATAACTTGTGACAACAAAAATATAGAAGGGGAAGAGGAAAAGGACAGAGCCTGCATAGGCTAATGGAGATAAGAAGCGATCAGAAAAAGGACTATCTCACCTGGGAGATCTTTTATACAAACCTCATGGTAACCACAAAACAAAAAATCAGAGCAGAGACACAAATCATAAATAAAGAGAAAATAGAGAAAAACATCACAGAGAACCACCAAACTGAAATGGCAGATAGAAATACAAGGGAAAAGAAACAATAGAAGTATAGAACAACCAGAAAGAAAAGATAAAATGGCAATATTAAGCCCTCATATATCAATAATCACTCAATGTAAATGGATTGAATTCACCAATCAAAAGACACAGAGTGGGGGGCCGGCCCGGTGGCGCAAGCGGTTAGGTGCGCGCGCTCCGCTGCGGCGGCCCGGGGTTCGCTGGTTCGGATCCCGGGCGCGCACCGAAGTACTGCTTGGTAAGCCATGCTGTGGCGGCGTCCCATATAAAGTGGAGGAGGATGGGCACCGATGTTAGCCCAGGGCCGTCTTCCTCAGCAAAAAAAAAAAGAGGAGGATTGGCGGATGTTAGCTCAGGGCTGATCTCCTCACAAAAAAAAAAAAAAAAAAAAAAAAAAAAAAAAAAAAAAAAAAAAAAAAAGACACAGAGTGGGAGCAGGCCCGGTGGCGCAGCAGTTAAGTGCACGCACTCTGCTTCGGCAGCCCAGTCCGGGGTTCGTGTGTTCGGATCCCAGGCGTGCACCAACACACTGCTTGTCAAGCCATGCTGTGGCGGCGTCCCATATAAAGTAGAGGAAGATGGGCACAGATGTTAGCCCAGAGCCAATCTTCCTCAGCAAAAAGAGGAGGATTGGCATCGGATGTTAGCTCAGGGCCGATCTTCCTCCCCCCCACAAAAAAAATAATAATAAAATAAAATAAAGATACAGAGTGACTGAATGGATTAAAAAACAAGACCCAACAATATGCTGCCTCCAGGAAACACATCTGAGCTCTAAAGACAAACATAGGCTCAGAGTGAAGGGATGGAAGATGATACTCCAAGCAAATGGCAACCAAAAGAAAGTGGGTGTAGCCATACTCATATCAAACAAAATAGACTTCAAGACAAAAAAGATAACAAGAGACAAAGATGGACATTATATAATGATAAAAGGGACATTCCACCAAGAATTCATAACACTTATTAATAGATATGCACCTAACACAGGAGCATCAAAGTGTCTAAAGCAACTATTAACAGACCTAAGGGGAGAAATTGACAGAACACAATAATAGTAGGGGACTTTAACACCCCACTTATGTCAATGGCTAGATCATCCAGACAGAAAGTCAACAAAGAAACAGTGGCCTTAAATGAAACACTAGATTGGATGGACTTCATACATACATACATACATACATACATACATACATACACACACACACACACACACACACACATATAACATTCCATCTAAAAAGAGCAGAATACACATTCTTCTCAAGTGCACATGCATACACACACACACACACACACACACACATATAACATTCCATCTAAAAAGAGCAGAATACACATTCTTCTCAAGTGCACATGGAACATTCTCAAAGATAGACCATACATTGGGAACCAAAGCAAGCCTCAATAAATTTAAGAAGATTGAAATCATATCAGGCATCTTTTCCGATCACAATGGTATGAAACTAGAAATCAACTACAAGAAAAAAGCTGGAAAACTCACAAATATGTGAAGACTAAACAACATGCTACTGAACAACTATCATATCAATGAAGAAATCAAAGGAGAAATCAAAAAATACCTGGGAACAAATGAAAACACAACATACCAAAACGTATGGGATGCAGCAAAAGTGGTACTAAGAGGGAAGTTTATAGCAATACAGGGCTACCTCAAGAAACAAGAAAAATATCAAATAAACAATCTAGCACTATACCTAAAAGAACTATAAAAGGAAAAACAGACAAAGCCCGAAGTTAGTAGAAGGAAGGAAATAATAAAAATCAGAGCAGAAATAAACGAAATAGAGAC
Source organism: Diceros bicornis minor (assembly GCF_020826845.1). Classification (NCBI taxonomy): domain Eukaryota; kingdom Metazoa; phylum Chordata; class Mammalia; order Perissodactyla; family Rhinocerotidae; genus Diceros; species Diceros bicornis. The sequence continues at coordinate 23,586,140 of NC_080774.1, read as the reverse complement.
TGAAAAAATAATAGAAAGGATCAATGAAACTAAGAGCTGGTTCTTTGAAAAGACAAACAAAATTGACAAACTCTTAGCGAGACTCATTAAGGAAAAAAGAGAGAAGACTCAAATAAAATCAGAAAGAGGAGAAATTACAATGGGCATCACAGATATACAAAGGATTATACGAGAATACTCTGAAAAGCTATATGCCAACAGACTGGATAACCTAGAAGAAATGGATAAATTCTTAGAATCATACAATCTCCCAAAACTGAATTAAGAAGAAATAGAGAATCAGAATAGACTAATCACAAGTAAAGAGATTGAAACAGTAATCAAAAACCTCCCAAAAAACAAAAGTCCAGGACCAGATGGCTTTTCTGGTGAATTCTACCAAACGTTCAAAGAAGATTTAATAACTATCATTCTCAAACTCTTCCAAAACATTGAAGAGGACGGGATGCTTCCTAACTCATTTAATGAGCCCAACATTACCCTGATACCAAAAGCAGACAACGACAACACAAAAAAGAAAAATTACAGCCAATATCGCTGATGAACATAGATGTAAAAATCCTCAACAAAATGTTAGCAAATCAAATACAACAATACATTAAAAGGATCATACACCACAATCAAGTGGGATTTATTCCAGGGGTGCAGGGATGGTTCAAAATCTGCAAATCAATCAATGTGATACACCACATTAACAAAATGAAGAATAAAAATCACCTGATCATCTCAATAGATGCAAAGAAAGCATGTGACAAGATACAGCATCCATATATGATTAAAAAAACTCTCAATGAAATGAGTATAGAATAAAAGTACCTCACCATTATAAAGGCCATAAATGACAAACCCACAGCCAACATCATACTTAATGGTGAAAAACTGAAAGATATTCCTCTGAGAACAGGAACAAGACAAGGGTGCCCACTCTTATTCAACATAGAACTGGAAGCTTTAGCCAGAGAAATTAGGCAAGAAAAAGAATAAAAGGGATCCAAATTGGAAAGGAAGAAATAAAACTGTCACTATTTGCAGATGACATGATTTTATAAATAGAAAACCCTAAAGAATCGACCAAAAAACTATTAGAAATAATTAACTAGTACAGTGAAGTTGCAAGGTACAAAATCAACACACAAAAAACAGTTGCATTTCTATACGATAATAACGAACTGGCAGAAAGAGAAATCAAGAATATAATCCCATTTAAAATTGCAACAAAAAGAATAAAAATTAAGGAATAAATTTAACCAAGGAGGCAAAAGACCTATGCACTGAAAACTGTAAGACATTGAAAGAAATCAAAGAAGCTATAAAGAAATGGAAAGATATTCTTTGCTCATGGATTGGAAGAATAAACATAGTTAAAATGTCCATATTACCTAAAGCAATCTGCAGATTCAATACAATCCCAATCAGAATCCCAATGACATCCTTCATAAAAATAGAACAAAAAATCCTAAAATTTATATGGAACAACGAAAGACCCCAAATAGCGAAAGGAATCCTGAGAAAAAAGAACAAAGTTGGAGGTATCTTACTCCCTGAATTCAAAATACACTACAAAGCTATAGTAATCAAAAAAGCATGGTACTGGCAGAAAAAACAGACACACAGATCAATGGAACAGAATTGAAAGCCCAGAAATAAAACCACACATCTATGGACAGCTAATCTTCGACAAAGGAGCCAAGAACATACAATGGAGAAAGGAAAGTCTCTTCAATAAATGGTGTTGGGAAAACTGGACAGCCACAAGCAAAAGAATGAAAGTAGGCCATTATCTTACACCATACACAAAAATCAACTCAAAATGGATTAAAGACTTGAACATAAGACCTGAAACCATAAAACTCAGAAGAAAACATAGGTAATATGCTCTTTGACATCAGTCTTAGCAGTATGTTTTCGAATACCATGTCTACTCAGACAAGGGAAACAAAAGAAAAAATAAACAAATGAGGCTACGTCAGACTAAAGAGCTTCTGCACAGCAAAGGAAACCAGGAACAAAATGAAAAGACAACTCAGCAACTGGGAGAAAATATTTGCAAATCATATACCCGATAAGAGGTTAATTTCCAAAATATATAAAGAACTCATACAGCTCAATAGCAAGAAAACAGTCCAAATAAAAATGAGCAGAGGATCTGACTAGGTATTTTCCAAAGAAGATGTCAACCTAAAAATAAAACAGCCAGAGGCCGGCCCGGTGGCGCAGCAGTTAAGTGCGCGCCCTCTGCTGTGGTGGCCTGGGGTTCACAGGTTCAGATCCAGGGCGCGCACCGACACACCGCTTGCTAAGCCATGCTGTGGCGGCACCCCATATAAAGTAGAGGAGGATGGGCACAGATGTTAGCCCAGGGCCAATCTTCCTCAAGAAAAAAGGGGGAGGATTGGCATCAAATGTTAGCTCAGGGCTATTCCTCCTCACAAAAAAATTAAAAAAATAAAAATAAACCAGCTAGTTATTTTACTAGCAAAATGGGTTTATTCGGGAATAGCAAAGGAATTGCAATTTGGGACAGGCCAGCTATAGCAAAAGCCATAGGCAAGACCAGCAGGCAAAGGAGAGGAACGTTATTTTATAGAGAAAAAGGAGGAGTTGTTTTGAACAAAAGTCCATTGATGGAAAGTGAGAGATCAGGGTGGTGATGATTTCTCATTGGCTGAGTTGCTGGGGATTTCTTGTTGGGGATACAAGGTACATGTCTTCCTGTTGAGGACTTCTTTATGTTGAGGTCTGTAATTGACAATCTTTCCTATAATTGACTGGAGTAGTAGTGCATGAGGGCTCCCCCTTCTGGCCTCCTGACTCCAATTTAAGTGAGATTTCCCTTTATTAATTTTCACAGAGACATCCAAATGGCCAACAGGTACATGAAAAGATGCTCAACATTACTAATCATCAGGGAAATTAAAATCAAAACCACAGTGAGATATCACTTCATACCTGTTTAGAATGGCTATCATCAAAAAGATAAGAGATATCAACTGTTGGCAAGGCTGTGGAGAAAAGGGAACCCTTGTGCCCTGTTGGTGGGAATGTAAACTGGTTCAGCCACAGTGGAAAACAGTATGGAGGTTCCTCTAAAAATTAAAAATAGAACTACCTTATGATCCCACTTCTGGGTATATATCCAAAGGAAATGAAGTCAGGATCTCGAAGAGATATCTGAACTCCCATGTTAATTGCAGCATTACTCACAATAGCCAAAATATGGAAACAACCCAGTGTTCATAAGCAGATGAATGGATAAAGATGTGGTATACATGTAATGGAATATTATTCAACCATGAGAAAGACGGAAATCCTGCCATTTGCAACAACATGATGGACCTTTAAGGGCATTATGCAAAGTGAAATAGGTCAGACAGAAAGACAAATACTGTATGATATCACTTATATGTGGAATCTAAAAAAGCCCAACTCATAGAAACAGAGAGTAGAATGGTGGTTGCCAGGGACAGGAGGGTGGGGGAACTGGGGAGATGTTGGTCAAAGGGTACAAACTTTCAGTTATAAGATGAGTAAGTTTGGGGGATCTAATATTCAACATGGCAATTATAATTAACAATACTGTATTATAAACTTAAAAGTTGGTAAGAGTAGATATTAAATGTTCTCATCACACACAAAAAAATGGTAATTATGTGAGGTAATGGAGGTGGTAGCTAACATTACTGTGCTGATCATTTCACAATATATAAGTGTATCAAATCAACATGGTGTACACCTTAAACCTACACAATGTTATATGTCAAATATCTCTCAATAAATCTGGGAAATAAATAAATACATTAAAAAGGCGAAAGGGGGCCAGCCCAGTGGCGCAGCGGTTACGTGCGCACGCTCCACTGCAGCCATCCAGGGTTCGCAGGTTTGGATCCCAGGCCCACAGCGACACGCCGCTTGTCAAGCCATGCTGTGGTGGCGTCCCATATAAAGGAGAGGAAGATGGGCACAGATATTAGCCCAGGGCCAATCTTCCTCAGCAAAAAGAGGAGGATTGGCAACAGATGTTAGCTCAGGGCTAATCTTCCTCACACACACACAAAAAAAGGCGAAAGTTTTAACATCAATGACCTAAGAAACTAAAAAAGAAGTAAACCCAAGATAAGCAGAAAGAAGAAAATAAAGAACAGAAATTAATATAGAGAAAGTAGACAAACCAGAGAGAAAATTACCAAAGCCAAAAGTTGGTTCTTGGTAAAAAGATCAACAAAATTGGTAAGCTGTAGCTTGATGGACCAAGGAAGGAGAAAAGGAAGGAAACATCAATTACAGAACACAAATATCAGAAATAAAAAGGAGTTAACATTGATGATTTCTAGCAAAAATTTGAGGAAGAAGTAACACTAATGTTGCACAAACTTTATCAGAGAACAGAGAAGAAGGTAACACTTCTGAACTCATTTTATGAGGCCAATATTACCTGAATATTAAGACGTGACAAAGACATTACAGAACAAGACAATTATAGACCAATATGCCATGTATATATACACAACACTTAAATAGTTAGATCTATCAAAGGATGAGCTAAAAGTAGTTGAAATTTTTCTGCAAACAGAGTCAGTTCAATATATGGAAGAAGCTAAAACTAAGTGAAGAGGAAATAGTGGTCTCAGAAGGGGGTAAGGTGCAAGTAATAAAAACAAATCTAGGTTAAAACACCAATGAGATTGCCATCTTTGCTTCTCTCCAGCTGGCAGAGATTTAAAAAATACCACCTGATGTTAGTGTCGGGAAATATGCATACTCAAACATTATTGGTGGGAATGTAATCCAGCACAACCTTTTGGAGGATGGTTTGGCAATGCCTATTAAAAGTGGGGATTCAGTCCATGCACCTTCCATTTTTAGATCCAGCTTCCTGTCATAGAAGGGCAAATCCAAGTGAGCACAGATATTTACAGTATAGTGTTAGATGTAAAAGAGCAGGTTTTACACAAAACATTATATAAAACATGATCCTATTTTTATGAATTATATTTATGTATATGTCCATAAGAGGAAAAAAAGACTATTCTAAGAGTTAAATAATGGCTGTTTCCGGATCTTGAAATTTTGGATGATTTTTATTTTGTTCTTTTTGCTTATTGATAGCTGCTGAATTTTAAAAATGATGATATACATTGTTTCTGTAGCAAGAAAAAAATTAAAGGTCATTAAAAGAAAATAAGATTACTAAAGTGGTTAGAGTACTGCCAGGTTATAGCACATAGTCGTGGAAAGAGGGGTTCTTCTTCTGTTGATTTATTCCCAAACCAGCACAGTTTGTCTTTGATGACCTTTATGGAATTCTTTATACTGGCAGTGAATGGATTGGCTTTGTCTCTTCTAGAGGATGAACATAAGAGCTAAAAGTATCTGAAAGAAACCCAGATAAAAAACCTGAAGACTGAAGAAATTGTTGTTTTATGTCAAAGTTCTACTTTTAGACCCAGTTGGAGGCTTGTTATCCTACATATTGCAGTATGGATTTGTAACCCTACCATGTTGCCCTTTTGGCATCTGGAAGGAGCTGTCCATCACCAGAAAGAAAACTTTCTTTCTAGGCTCTAAGCCTACTTAGAGCCAATCTCCAGCAGTTATGGATCCCAGGTGGTGGTAAACTGTTTCTTTACTTTTCCATTTGGTTACCTTTTGGTCTCTCTCTAGAGTCACTCTTAGAAGATTCTTGGATAAAATTTTTCTTCCTGTTGCCCTCCTCTTTCTCTGCCCACCCCTGCCCCACTGTCACTTCATCCCTGACCTGGGTTCCTGGTTCCACTATGGACTGTAGGAACAGTCCTGGGCTCTAGGTTCTTCAAAGTGGAGCACGTACCAGACCAAGAAAACTTTCTCTTGATGGTTCCTATATTCCCCATTACATGCTTTTATGACTTATTAAGCTAAGTGACTCTCTCTCAGCATAGAAAGGGGAAGAAATACAAGGGTCCCGTGAAACAGGAAACTCTTTTCTTCCACAAACATAGCAGACCTCTAGGGCCAACATAAGGGTTATATGCATGTTTGGATGCTGCTAGGCTTTCACACTGAGGGATGATAATGTACGTGTTGGTCTCAGAAAAAACTATAATGATTAAGGGAACTAAATTTGCTGACAGAATTAGAAGATTTTATACTACACCAAGGGAATATTAAAAGAGACAGTAGAGATAGTTACATATAGAAATATTTATACGTATGTGTATATACATGGGTTAGTATACACACGTATATTTCCTAGTTCTGCTGAGGGCTGAAAAGCAATGATACCCCAGTACAATGAGCACATCTAATGCCTAGATCTTGATTTCTAATACTATTCTTTAAAAGGCACCAGGGCTCCTTGGAGAAATGGCTAATTCTAGGACCGAGGCAGGAGATATACGAGATGAGCCTGGAGCATCTTGTAAGAGGAAAGTAAGGAAATGCTCCAAAAAAACAAAGACAAAAATAACACAAAATGTCAAAGGCCCAGGAGCCAACTGAAAAAGCTCCCAATGGCCAAAGCTGGAACAATTTGAGCAACAAAAATAAAGTAGGGAATTAAATTTGCTATCAGGATTAAAAAAGTTTATACTGCACCAGAGAATGTTAAAGAGACTGTAGAGAAGGCTACATTTAGAAATATTATCATCTGTCAGTGTAAAAGCCTAATAGCACCCAAGCATGCAAATAAACCTTATGTCAGCCCTAAAGGATTATAATGCAAAGTATAAAGTGAATATCCATGAGTCCATAGTGATATTAATCAATGATTGTATAAATAAATAAATAGGGGAGGAGAGACAAATCTCCTGTGCAGAGGAACTCCACATAATTTATGAGAGATACTTTGTTCTCAATGAGGTAGAGCATAACTTCCCGCACTGTAGGTATGGACTGCACACAGTGACTTCCTTCCAAAGTTGGACGTACAGAAAGGGAGGAAAAGAGTAACTGTACAGTGGAGAAACCTGACAAATACTACCTCAGCCAGATGATAAAGGTCAACATCAGTGTTATGTTGATAGTATGTACCCTTGATAGGGTGGGATGACAATGGCACTTTATGTTTGCGGTCTTCCTTCTAAAAACGTGTGGCCCTAGTCTTAGCATGAGAAAACATCAGACAAATCCTAATTGTGGGGCATTCTATGAAATACCTGACCAGTACCTGAAACCTATCAAAGTCATCAAAAATAAGGAAAGTCTAAGAAATAAGAAGAGCCTAAAGAGACATGATGACTAAATGTAAGGTGATAACCTAGATGGGATCCTGGGTCAGAAAAAGAACATTAGGTAAAAACTAAGGAAATATGAGTAAACTTTGGACTTTAGTTAAAGTATATTACCATACTAATGTACGATGTTAATAATAGGGGAAATCTGGTGCAGAGCACATGGGAAATCTCTGTATCATTTGCTCAATTTTTCTGTAAATCTAAAATTGTTTTTAAAATAAAATGTTATTTTTAAAAATCATATGAGAAAGCACATATAAAAAATGAGGCTGTAGGAAATTATTCCAAATTAAAAGTTTATTTTAAAAAAGACTGCTGCACATTAAGCCCCAGAGACTTATTTCCTTTATAAAAATCTTTGAACATTTTAAAAACTTAAAGTGTGATTATTGTTCAACCCAGAAATGTCACTTTTTTATCACCTAACAAAAATATTTACAAAGCATACAGAATATATGCAAAAGAATATTAATTGTAGCTATTTGCAGAAAGCAAAAAGTGGGAAACAATTTACCTGCCCATCTATTGGAAGATGATTGTATGGTATTGTGGTAGGCAGAATTAAGATGACTCCCCAGTGACCCTACCCTTGGGTGTGGTGAAAGTTGTGAATACGCTGGATTTCATTCCCATGAGTAGGTTGTTAGATGGCACAGGTGACCTTAAGAAAAAGAGGTTAGGGGATTGCTTGGAAGATGGTGGCATAGGAGGACTAAGAACTCACCTTCTCCCACAGACACAACAAATTTACAACTACTCTTGGAACAATTACCCCTGAGAGAGAACTGAAAACTAGATAAAAAGAACCCCCACAACAAGGGACAGTGCTGACTGAGGTGGAAGAGGCAGAAATTCCTATCTGGAGAGAAAAAAGCCACATTGTAGCCGCAGCACTTCACTGGCAGGAGCAATCTTAGGGTACGAAGTGTTCCCTGGAGGAGGAGGGTATCTGAGTGAGAGAGCTTTGCCACAATAAGCAGCTTTTGGACTCACCACAACTGAAACGAGTGTCATAATATCTGGCTTTGCTGGCTATTAACAACAATGAGGAATACCCCCAGAAGAGCTATGGGACATAGGGAAAGAAAAGCCTGCTTTTAAAGGGCCCATGCATAAATTCACCCATTTCAGAAAGCAACCTAAAATCACCAGGGAGAAAAGTACACAGTCCTTGGGTGAAAAGAGAGTCACTTGATAGGCTCTGGGCACATCTCAGCAAGAAGCGAGACCTCCCAAGGCTGGGACAACCTTCCCAGGAACTGAGACATTGGCGGCAGCCATTATTGTGACCTAGTACAGGTGTGCTGACATAGACACTGGCAGATGCCATTGGAGTTCTTCCCCTGGCCTGTTAGTCCAGGGTCTGCCCCACCCACTAAAGCACTGATTTAATCTACCTCAGCCACAGCAGGCAGCCTGCCCTAGGGACTGGCCCCACCTACCAGCACCCCTCGGGCAACTTGTGGGCCCACATATGGAGGGGGTGTGGGACCTCTGCAGCAGGGTGAGTGAGTCCACCTCTGGGGGGGGCAGGGCGTGCACAAGGAGCAGGGCATGTGCAAGGGGCAGGCCTGCATTGGTGGAATGTGTGGGGCCTCTGCAGCAGGGCAAGTGGGTCTACTTCAGTGGGTCGAGGCATGTGCACAGGGCAGGACTACATTGACCGGGTGTGTAGGCCTGTGGGCGGTGGGGCTTGTCAGCTGCAGGAGACTTGTGCTTCTCAAACAGCTACATAGGTGATCGGCCCCACCTTCCAATGCCTGAAACAATTGTGTGCGGCCACACCTGGGGCCAGCCCCACCCAGCAGCACTCCTGAGAGAGCGCAGGCCGGAGGCCTAGACCAATTGTAAGCCCCTGAGCCTAGCAACCAGCCAGGCTGGGGGCCAACTCACTTAACAGCAGCAGGAATGTGCTATTATACCTTGCAGCCAACTGTGCTGGGGCTCCCCATGCCCAATAAGGTGACTGAAGGGACCATAGCAGCTGCACACAGCTGAGCATTACAATCAGCAGGCCAGGGACAGCCTAGCCTCCTCATTCACCTGCAGCAAGAACAATCCTGCCACAACAGAAGGACACATGTAGCCTACACAGAGGACAGTCCTGGAACATTTGGAACTGGTGACAAATGGGAAGCACACTTCTGGGCCTCATAAGACATCTCTTACTTAAGGCCACCTCTCCAAGATTGGGAGATATAGCAGATCTACCTGATACAAGCACAGAGAAAGAGGCAAAATGAGGATACAAAGGAATATGTTCCAAATAAGGGAGCAAAACAAATCCTCAGAAAAAGAACTAAAAGAAACAGAGATAAACAATCTACCCGATAAAGAGTACAAACTAATAGTCATAAGGCTGCTCACTGATCGTGGGAGAAGAATAGATGAATTCAGTGAGAACTTCAACAAAGAATTGGAAAATATAAAAAAGAACCAATCAGAAGTGAAGAATACAATAATGGAAATGAAAAATTCACTAGAGGGACTCAATGGCAGAGTAGATGATACAGAAGAATGGATCAGTGAACTGGACAAAAGACTAGAGGAAATCACCCAAGCTGAACAGATAAAGGAAAAAAGAATTAAAAAGAATGAGGACAGTCTAAGGGACCTCTGGGACAACATCAAGTGCACTAATATCTGTGTCATAGTTGTCCCAGAAGGAGAAGAGAGAGACAAAGGGGCAGAGAATCTATTTGAAGAAATAAAAGCTGAAAACTTTCCTAACCTAAGGAAGGAAACAGACATCCAGGTACAGGAAGTACAGCAAGCACCACACAAGACAAACCCAAAGAGGCCCACACCAAGACACATTATAATTAAAATGTCAAGAATTAAAGATAAAGAGAGAATCCTAAAAGCTGCAAGAGAAAGGCAACAAGTGACATACAAAGGAAACCCCATAAGGCTATCAGCTGTCTTCTCAGCATACACCTTACAGGCTACAAGGGAGTGGTACGATATATTTAAAGTGCTGAAAGGAAAAAACCTACAGCCAAGAATACTCTACCTGGCAAGGTTATCATTCAGAATGGAAGGAGAGATAAAGAGTCCCAGACAAGCAAAAACTAAAAGAGTTCATCACCAAGAAACCAACCTTAAAAGAAATGCTAAAGGGACTTAAGTGGAAAAGAAAAAACCACAGGGGCTGGCCCCGTGGCTTAGCAGTTAAGTGCGTGCGCTCCGCTACTGGCGGCCCGGGTACAGATCCCAGGCGTGCACCGACGCACCGCTTCTCCAGCCATGCTGAGGCTGCGTCCCACATACAGCAACTAGAAGAATGTGCAACTATGACATACAACTATCTACTGGGGTTTTAGGGGGAAAAAAGGAGGAGGATTGGCAATAGATGTTAGCTCAGAGCTGGTCTTCCTCAGAAAAAAGAGGAGGATTAGCATGGATGTTAGCTCAGGGCTGATCTTCCTCACAAAAAAAAAGAAAAAAAGAAAAAAACCACAAATAGGAATAAGAAAATTATCAAAAAAAAGAAAAACAATAAAATCACTGGTAAAGGCAAATATACAGTAAAGGTAGCAGATCAACCACCTATGAAGCTAATATGGAGGTCAAAAGACAAAGTACTAAAATTATCTATTTCCATGATAAGAGGGTAATGGATACACATACATAAACAAGAGGTTAAATATGATATCAAAAACATAAAATGTGGGAGGAGGGGAGTAAAAGAGTAGAGCTTTTAGCAAGAGGTCAAACTTAAGAGACCATCAACTTAATATAGATTGCTATATACATAGGTTATTATATATGAACCTCATGGTAATCACAAACCAGAAACCTATAATATAAAAAAAATTAAGAGAAAGGAACCCAAACATAATACTAAAGAAAGCTATCAAACCACAAGGGAAGAGAGCAAGAGAAGAAGAAAGGAACAGAGAAGAACTACTAAAACACCTAGAAAAAAAGTAACAAAATGGCAATAAGTACATATTTATCAATAGCTACTTTAAATGTCAATGGACTAAATGCTCCAATAAAAAGACATAGGGTGGGGGCCGGTCTGGTGGTGTAGTGGTTGGGTTCCAGTGCTCTGCTTTGGCGGCCCAGGGTCCACAGGTTCGGATCCCGGGCATGGACCTACACACTGCTTATCAAGCCATGCTGTGGCAGGCGTCCCACATATAAAGTAGAGGAAGATGAGCACGGATGTTAGCTGAGGGCCAATCTTCCTCAGCAAAAAGAGGAGGATTGGCAACAGATGTTAGCTCAAGGCTAATCTTCCTCACACACACACACACACACACAAAGAGACATAGGGTGGCTGATTGGATAAAAAAACAAGACGCATATATATGCTGCATAAAAAACACACTTCAGACATAAAGACACTCACAAACTGAAAGTGAAGGGATGGAAAAAGATACTCCATGCAAACGGCCATAAAAAGAAAGCTGGGGTAGCAATAGTTACAGCAGACAAAGTAGACTTTAAAACAACTGTAACAAAAGACAAAGAAAGGCACTACATAACGATAAAGGGAACAATCCAACAAGAGGCTATAACACCTGTAAATATCTATGCACCCGACATACGAGCACCTAAATATATGAAGCAATTATTAACTGACATAAAAGGAGAAATAGAGGGGCCAGCCCCATGGCCTAGTGGTTAAGTTCACATGCTCCACTTCAGTGTCCTGGGGTTCAGGGGTTCAGATCCCAGGTGTTGACCTATGCATGACTCATCAGGCCATGCTGTGGTGGCGTCCCACATTCAAAATGGAGGAAGAACGGCATAGATGTTAGCTTAGGGACAATCTTCCTCAAGCAAAAAGAGGAACATTGGCAACAGATATTAGCTCAGGGCCAATCTTCCTCACCAAAAAACAAAAACAAAAACAAAACCTGTTAACTAGTTATTTTTAAAAAGGGGGGAAATAGACAGTAACAATAGTAGTAGGGGACTTTAACACTCCACTTATACCAATGGATAGATCATCCAAATAGAAGATCAATAAGGAAACACTGGCCTTAAATGATACATTAGACCAGATGGACTTAGTAGTTATATACAGAACATTCCATCCAAAAACCGTAGAATACACATTCTTTTTGAATGCACATGGAACATTCTCCAGAATAGATCACATATTAGGCTACAAAACAAGTCTCAATAAATTTAAGAAGATTGAAGTAATACCAAGCATATTTTCTAACCCAAACAGTGTCAAACTAGAAATCAACTACAGGAAGATCCTTTGTTACTGGCTTTGAAAATGAAAGCGACCACATAATAAGGAATGTAGGAAACCTCTAGGAGCTGAGAGTGGCCCCCCGGCTGACAGCCAGCAAGGAAACAGAAACTTCCATCCTAAAGCTGCAAGGAAGTGAATTTTGCCAACAGCTTAGAAGAGGACCCCAAGTCTCAGATGATAGAGCAGCCCTGGCCTACATGTCAGCCATGGGAGACCCTGAGCAGAGGACCCAGCTGCTCTGTGCCAGACTCCTGACCCATGGAAACTGTGAGATAACAAATTTGTGTCATTTTAAGCAGTTAAGTTTGTGCCAGTTTGTTACACAGCAATAGGTAGCTAACCCAGGTATGTCTAGGCTGTGGAGTACTATACAGCCATTCCAACCAGTGGGGCCCATCTGCATGTATCCACCCAGAAGGAAGCCCAAGATTACTGCTGATTGAATAAAGAAAGTTGCAAGTATATGTTTTCACAAAACTAAAGATGTTTGTGAGTGGCAGAAAAAGGTCTGGAATGATAACACCAAAGAGCTAGCTGAGGAATGGGATTTGGCAGAGGGAACTTTCACTTGTGAATATATACATTTCTCTGTTGCTGGAGAGTTTGTTTTGGTGGAGGTTGGTTGTCTTATTAACAAGGAGCATGCATTTTGTTTCTAATTGAAAAAACAAACCAAACCTTTAACAACTCTCGGCTGGCCCAATCGAGTCCAAACTCCTTACTGAGGCCCCTCTTGATCCAGCTCCACTGGCTTCCAGGCCTCCTCTCCCACCTCTCCCCCAGCTGCCTGCCAGCTCCACCTGCATCCTCAGCTCCAGCTCCCAGAACTCTCACCATGTTCTCCCTTCTGGACCTTGACCTTCCTCTTCTCTCTTTCTGCCATTCTTTTCCCCTTGTCATCATGAGGTGGGTTGCTTCTATTTGTCCTTCAGCGTTGGTGCTTCCTGAAGTATTCTCTTCCCTGTTCTTTTGGCACCATCTTCTCTTCGTTTTCCTTTTCCTTTTCCTTCTTGGCCCCTTTGCCAGCTCCGTTTCTTCTCCTTGGCCTTTAGCTTAGTCCTTGACCTCCTATTCTCTCTCACTGGGCAAGCTCCTTCCCATCCACTGCTTCAGTTCCATCGCTCTGCCTCGACTATCACGTGTCCACCTCTAGCCCAGACATCCCTCTGAGCATGACATTCAGAGAGCCTTCTTTAGAAAGAACCACCAGACTTCTCCAGGATACGGAAACCCTCGGGAAATGACACTGTTGTCCTTCCCATTGTGCAGGACAGAGATCTGGCTTCTCCCCTCTCTGAAGCCCAAACACTTTTCTTTATTGCACTGCTCCTTCCTTCTCACCATGAGCATGATGGCCTTGTACCTGATCCCCCTGCAAGTGCCCTGTACCTCTTCCAGGACGCTCTTCTTAAAAACACAGTTCTGATATTACTCCCTACTGAAAATCCTTCAAAGGCTTCTCCTGGCTCTAGGGATGAAAACCACACTCTTTAAGCTCAGACTCAGCTTGTCTGACCTGAGCTCACATCTCCTCTTGCCCTCTGCACTCCAGCCTCCCTGGCCTTTCAGTGCTCCCCTCCAAACGGCCTTGCTTCTGGGGCCCCTGCCCTTGCTGGCCTGGCCTGGAGTATGCCCTCCTCACAGCCTCCCATCCCCTAGTTGGTGCCTAGTTACCACATATTTCTTTCCACAGAAATCATACTCCTCAAGGAAACCTTTTCTGATGCCCAGACTAGACCAAACCCCTGATGTGGGTGCTTGTTCCTTCTCTTCACAGCTCTTCTCACAGTTTGCCATGAAGGTTTGCGTAATTCATGGATTCACTAGACTGAAAGCCCCCAAGGCTAGGGACTGGGCCTGTTTTCCTCCTTTTGTATCCCCTACACCTAGCAACGACAGACACTCAACAAATAGAAATGGAAAGTTAAGGGGGAGGACATAGACAAGAATAAAGGGGAGACAGTCCATGGGGTAGAGAATAACCTAGTGTGGCTGGGATGCAGGCTCCGAGGAGATGGAGCTGGAAAGGCCAGGTGATGGCAGAATGGGAAGCCTGCAGATGCCAGACTAAGGAATTTGGGTTGTATTTTGTAAATCGAGGGAAGTCAGCCAAGCTTCCAGAGCAGGACAGCAGTTATATGATCAGCTCAGTGAAGAATAAATGGGATGACCTAGTACGTTCTAAAAAGCCTTCAACAGTCACTTTGGATTGATATTGGCTATGTCTCTGAGAACAAGGAATTTTGGGGTGGATTATATTTTCTGTGTACTGTGCTTACTGAGTCTTTGATATTCCTACCGTAAGTCAATAACACCGGAGGGCTTTCCACTCGGAGGTCATAGTGCTTCATCCGTTAGCTCATTAGGATGCTAAGGGCTATCACAATAGGCAGTGGAGCATTTCTGCATCTTTTTTAGCAAGAAATCTAAACAACATTTTTTGGTTGAATTTTTTTTTAACAGGTATTTACTGAAGTGAGCAAGGATTTGCTGCTGTTTGGAGCCTGAGTGGCAGATGAGACCAACTCCTTGGGGCACAGTGTGAGTCACACCTCAAAGCCTGCTACAGCGGGATGCCAGGACCACACATAGACCACCTGCACACCTGCAGAGCTGAGGGGAGCTCAGGTAAGGGGTCCCAAATCGCTTGGTGACCAGGCTTGGGAAAGAACATGCTCTAACTGGAGATGAGGCTTGGGTGTCAGTTTCGGTTTTGGAAGCCAGGTTGGAATTATTCAGTTGCTTCTCCCGCCACCTCCTGAGGGACCCTAGGTTGTATGAAGCAGACTTGCCTCTGTACCTGTAATTGTGAGTGCCAAAGCAACTGGGACGTGCCTCCACTCTAAGCTGTAAAGAAACAATTAACCACAGTTAATGGCCCATACTTTATTATTTCTGTATTCTATTCCCTAGTTTCCCTTCTAAGTTATCACCCAGGAAGAAACATAAAACTGTGTATTTCATAGAAACAAAGAAAGTGAGCTCTTTTTTTGTTTTATCTCCCTCTGATTTAAAGCAGTGAGTCTTCCTAGTTGGAAATGAGGTTCATTCCCACAGATGGGAAAGGCTGCCACTCACTGCCTTGCATCATTACGATGCAGACATACATACAGGACCAGCTACATAATTTGCAGGACCTAGTACAAAATGAAAATTGGGGCCCCTTGTTAAATATAGTAGGAATTTCAAGACGGCAACAGAGGAGCATTAAACTAAGGGCAGGGCCCTTCTGAGCATGGGGCCTTGTGCGACTGCAGAGGCTGCTCACGCACAGAATGGTCTGAGTACTAGGAGGACAAGGGGGACTCCACCCCGAGGAGCTTAGGCATATGAGCAGAGCAGCTCCTCCCCTGGCAGAGCTTCTGCAGAGAGGGGAGGGTCAGCAGAGACCTGGAGAAAGCACGAGGTGGCCAGAGGGCCACTTCTGAGGGCATACATGGTGTGACCAAGGACAGCGTTCTCTTGGTGGTCCTCCTGGTCCTCATCTACCGGGGGTTTGGGTATTAGAGGGCTCAAGGATCAGAAAGGAATCGGGGTACTTTAGGACATTGGAAGGAAGGGGTGATGAATGGGTGTAGAGAATGCTGCGATTGAGGAGGCGTGAAGGGGAGTTTCTAGGTATGGAATTATCCGTGTTTTGTTTTCATTTAATCAACAAGTTTTTTTAATCTGAAGTAGAATATATCAAATTTAGATGAATGATTTTTTCCCTCTAATCTTGTGTCTCCCTTTTGTCCATCTTGGTAAATGATCCAACTGGGTGGATCACTGTCCGTCCAGTTGATCAAAGCAGAAGCCAGGAGTTGTCTTTGACCAATTCCTCCTCCTTTTTTTACCTCAACACCACTCACTAAGTCCCATCAATTCTCCTTTCAGTGTCCCTCTTTAGCCTGCATCTCCACTGACACCATCATCATTTCTGGCCACGACTATGACAACAGCCTCCTCACTGACTGGCTTTTGAATCATACAGACTAGAGTTTAAGTCCTCATTCTGCCACATGTTAGCTGGTGACCTTGGGTAGGGCTCTTGGCCTTTCTGAGACTCAGTTTCCTTATCTGTAAAATGAGGATACTAATACATATCTTAAAGGGTTGTTGTGAGGACTAAATGAAATGACACAAGTGGCTTAGCACATAGTATGTGCTCAATGAATTAGTACCTTCCCTATCTTTCCCTCTCACCCTTCAAGCCTTAGTTTAAACACTGCTTCCTTAGAGACCCCTCTCAACCTGCACAGACTCAGTGCAGGTTCCGACAGACCACCAGACTGCTCTGCAGCATTCATCACACTTATCTGTCTTCTCCTGACAGTCCTCTCCACGAGGACAAGGATCCCGGCTTTCTCTGCCTAATGAGGAGTAGGAACTCGTATTTTATTTGACTAGTATCCTCATATATGATCAAGGACCCGGGCATGAGGTCCTTGTAATGTTCTCCCCTGTGAGTGAGTGGGCAGATGACCACATTACATAAACAAACAATGGAGATCAAGAGTATCCCATCAGATTCAGGTTAAACCCAGGGCGCTGGGGCTGATTCATCATCACAGACCCTTCCATAAGAAACAGACCTGGGTCAGCAAAGGCCCACTCAGGGCAAGCCTCACAGCAGCCAGGAAACCGCGTGCTCCAGACTAACGGAGCCGAACTTCCCTGAGAATCAGTGGGGCTAGGGCAAGGATGTGACAGCACTAGGGACGGGAGGACACCCCAGGAGAAGGAACGAAGGTGGAACTCCCTGGTTCGTTGACCCAGGGCCACCTGAGAGCTTGTGCCAACTCCTTTCTCCTGCATGTTCCCCACTGAGGCCAACTGCATGAGAGGCGTGCACAGGGGCTGGTGCCCTGAGAAGCCCAAGGTGGTGGTGATGGGGGGGCTAGTTTCTTTTTTTTAACTTTATGAGATAACGTACGGGTAGAAAAGTACATAAAACATATCTGTAGAAACTGATGAATTATAAGGTGAGCATCCATGAAACCCACCACTCTGATCAAGACCTGGAGCATCTTCAGCACTCCAGAAGCCCACATATCCTCCCCAACCTGCTCGCTCTATCACCCTAGAGATAACCAGGGCCCTGGCTTTTGTAGTTACCATGTCTTTGCTTCCGGAAATAAGTTTTGTTTTACCTGGTTTTGAACTTTTGAAGAATGGAATCATATAGCACATAATTTTGTTCTTTTTTCCATTCAGTAGTTTGAGATTCATCCACGTGGTTGTATGTAACTAGTTGATTCATTCGTTGCTATGTTATAGTCTGTGGATGAATGTTTCACAAATTATTTATCCCTTGTCCTGTTGATGGACATTTGTGCTGTTTCTGGCTTATGTATTTTCCATGCCTTAGTGTGAGTCGGAGTTTGGAGTGGAAGGGAAGGGAGGGGAAGAAGCAGAAGTAGCTCTGGGCATGGGGGATGGAGGAGGGACTCTCACATCAGGGAGGGCTACGGGAAAGTGCAGAGCAGGGCTGAGGGTGCCATGGAGGCAAGGGCACCAGAGGGTTCCTTTGAAGTTGGCCCTGACTCTGAGACTAGACGGGTGCACTTCCCCTCTGAGGGCACGTGTTTTGCCTTCCTAAGGCCATGGTCAGGAGGTTTACCAGGCATGGGCTCGACTCCTCCTACTTCTGGACCTGCTGCCTGACCCCACTTCTCTGCTCCCCATGGGGTGCAGGGCCAGCTCTGTGTGCACAGAGAGAAAGCCAAGGGAGGCAGCTTACAGCAAAATACTGCCTTAGAAGGACAGAGGAAACACCACAAACTAGCCAGGAAGTCACCTCTGGTGCCTCTCCTTTCCCAGGATAGGCACACATCAAGAGGTTTGTGTTTGGGAATTTCAGGGGTCACCCACTGCACATCCAGATGCTGGCCAGAATGAACATTAGGTGGCCAGAGCCCTGAAAGGAAGGGGCCAGCACTGCTGACTGCTTGCCCAGCCCTCACCTGCACTGAAGCGAGGCTGCCCTATGGGGCCCATCTCTTGGAGATTCCCAGTAGCCCAAGGCAGAACTCCTTACCCTAGCCAGAACACCTGTCCCTGGCAATACTCCAACCATAGTGGCTGAATCTGAAGTTTTTCACGCTGGGGACTGTCCTGGCTAGAGATGGCTGACAGTCTCTACCACCCCCTGAAAGACCTGACATATTTCCCTCCTCTCTCTAGTTTGGCAGGTACAGGTAAGAGAAGTACAGTTGCCTTGCAGCAGGGCAGGCTGCATGGAAAACAAGCAAGATTCCTGCCTCCTCCAACTTTGGGCTACACTGGAAGGCAGGTAAGGTATGAGGGATCAGGGTCCGAGCAGACATTCACGTGAGAGCTTTGGCAGGATCCCACCCCTCGCACTGCAAACATGCCCTATTTCTTCATGGATCCTCAACAGCCTCCTGGGTTGACTGGACAAACATCCCCGAAGATAGGAGATTAAAGCAGAGTAGGGTGAGGGGCTGGCCCCGTGGGTTAGCGGTTAAGTGCGCGCGCTCCGCTGCTGGCAGCCCGGGTTCGGATCCTGGGCGCGCACCCACGCACCGCTTCTCCGGCCATGCTGAGGCCGCGTCCCACATACAGCAACTAGAAGGATGTGCAGCTATGACATACAACTATCTACTGGGGCTTTGGGGGGAAAAAAAAAATTATTAAAGCAGAGTAGGGTGGTCAAGGCCACACCCTAAGTAAGAGATTAGGGGGGCTAGAACACAGATCCCACAATCCCTGGGTCAGGGAGGCCCAGAGCTGTGCACACATTAGGCACTTGCCAAGGCAGACACTGAGCTCTAGCTTCTTCAGGGCAAGAGTTGTCTCGACCCCTGATGGAGTTGGTGTCTGCTGCCAATTGATCCTAAATGCAGATTTGTCCCTGTGCTAGACATGGAAACTTTATAGTTGAGTGAGGGAGCTCCTCCTAAGAAACTTAGTAGCTAATTGCTTCTTGCAACATAACTTAATACAGTTCTGGATTTTGGAAATAAATAGTCTTATGTAAATCCAATGTCATAGTACTAGTACTTTAAGAGGTCCTTTGGAATTGCTCCTGAACCCTTCTCTCCCCTGGTGTAGGCCTTCCTTTTGTCCTGCACATAGCCTCTTACTGTCCCTCCCACTTCATCTTTCCTTGCCTTCCAGCACCCACTCCCACCTGGCCCTGACTTGGGAGAGACTGATGGCAGTGGTTGGGAGTGTGGCCTCTGGAGGCAGAGGACCTCGACTCAAACCATGGCTCTGCTGCTTACTTGCTGTGTGACCTTGGGCAAGGGGCTTAAGAACAATGCTGGCTCAGTCGCCTTATTTTCAAATGAGGATATAATAGTACTGACCTCCCCAGGTTGATAGAATTACATGTGTTAACTCATGGGAAGTACTTAAATAGTACCTGGACCATAATAAATCTTAACTATTATCATCTTGTGCAGCAACCTCAAATAGCTATAGAAGTGAGACCAGTGTTTGTCCTGAAATAGACTTTTTGGGCCTTTTCACAAATATTTCCTGCCTTCCCTCATTCACTAACCTGTGCACACCGGCTCAGTCCCTGAACCTGCCCTCCTGCCTTGGCTCATGTTGACCCAATATCACCATCAGTTGCTGTCCCTCAAGGGCAGGCTCTCTGGTCAGACATGTTGATGGGTTTTCTTCTTCCTCTGAGCCATATTGAACTAGTCAGTGTCCAAGTTGCTGTAGCCACTAGGTTGTGGAGGAAAGCTCAAGTCATCAGACATGAAAAGTATTCTCCAAATGACCACTTATAAAATTACTTTCCATTTAGACATCTTCTCCCTGCTCAACACCCTCCATCCATCACAGCTCATCTCTCCCATCTCTTACTCCATCTCTTAAGATTGTGATTTGTTGTAAACTTCTGACATTGAAAATACAACAAAATAGGTGCCAAAGTACAATTTAAGATTTGCAAAATATGTAGAATTTCATAGTCATGAAAGTATTGTTGGGAAACTGCTCAAATGAGAGCAGTCATTGGCAAATGAGGATCTGAGAGTCAGATCCATTAACAAATGAAGAGAATAGCTGCATATAACCAATTAGGTGCTTCATGGGGGATGATTTGAATATCAAAGGTCTAAAGGATTTAGAGAGGCCCTCAGGAAAATAGAGGAAGCCCTTGACTAATTTGCAAAAATGACCCTGTGGAAATCAAACATGAAATGATGTCCTATTGTGCAATCATGTAATTTTAGGAGAGAAATATACGTAAACTATTCTTTTTATTCTAAGAATTAGCCCATAGGTACAATTACATTTTGTTAACGGATACTTGTAGTAATTTCATTTAGCAAGATAAAGTTCTGATCAAACCTTTTTCACTGTTTACTATATGAAACTTGGGTCTCCATTTTAAGTGGGTTGACTCTAAGAGGCTTTTTCAGGTCCCAGTTCTTTTTGGATAATGAGAGCCTTTTAATTTATTTATCTGCAAAATCTTCCCTAACAGACGGCACACTCTTGAGGGCAAACAGTGCCAGAGACGGTCAGAAATGCCATGTGATCTCATGGGACAGTGATGGCATTGGTCTGAGTCACCAATGAAACCTGCAGAGACCACACAGCCCTCAATTACTTGTTAAATGAACGAGTCACCCAGTGTATCCAGAGCTGTTAGAGGCAAAGACCCATGGCTGAACCTCAGTTAAGGTCCCCAGCAATGAGGGGTGACCTCAGACACTCAGTCTCTCGTCCTCAGCCCAATCTGGGCTTTTCGGGCATTTGCAGTGATCCCACAAACCTGGAAGGCTTTGGAGGGTAGGGCTACGTGGAGACACAAGAGTGGCAAGGGTGATCCCCTGCTGCCGCCCCTCTCCCCTCCTTGTCGGGGAGCACACAGGAGCCATGTGCAGTGGCTTTAGGTGCTCTGGTTCATTCCTGCCTGATGTGGTTCAGTGTGCCTACAACCTGAGCTTCATAAACAGACTGAATGCTGGCACTTTTCCCAGTCCCGGGGAAGGTGGGTGGGGGTTTTGGGAGGAATTCAATTGCAATCTGGAAAAAGGTTGTTAACTTCCTACTTGTGGGAGGAGGAAAGGAGGGTCAATTGTCACCAATGTTCAGCCCTGCTCCCAGGTGCTGACTGCTTGGGAAGGAACCACTGATATCTTGGCGCTTTATATCCTCCATGTAGAGGACAAAAAGCAAGGCCAGGTGCTGCAGGCCTTTCGGTTCAACCCTCCTTTCGACTAACAAGAGTCCTCAGGCCCATGAGAAATAGTCCCTGAGTTAATGCCACAGAGCTGCGTGGGAGCTGAGTGGAGGGGGTGTGCACAGGAGGCAGGGCCTCGCAGACTGGCTCAGGTGGGAACAGCTGATGTTCTAGAAGTTTCCCCAAGCCCTTGGGGAAGGAGCCTTTGCTGCATCCCTGGCGTAGACTCATATGCAACTGTGGTTAATAAAATGTGTCCATTTTAAATACCTTGATTTATAAATCTCTAAGAAAGCATATGTGGAAGGAGGGCAGAGAATTGAACCTCAGGAACACCAATACTTCGGGAGCAGGGAAAGGACTGTCCAGCAAAGCCCCCAAGGCCAACTGCAGATGCCGAAGAGCCAGCAGGAGGTTTATCAAGGTTGCCACATTGTGGAGTGCTTTGAGAAGGAATGTTTGGGGCAGGGGCTGGAATGACAAACAGTCCTTGGGGACACGTGAGAACAGGTGGGCAGTAGGAGTCTCTGAGGCACAAGTTGGCTGGTTTATCAAATGGAAGAACAGAATCATACTACTTCTGAGGTGCCAGGGTACACAGGTTGTGTCTCAAGGGCTGACTGGGTCTTCAAAAGTGACAGCTGCCCAGTAAACAGTGTCTGCCAGCTGGTACCAGCACCTTCTGTGTATCTTGAAAGAACCTCCAGTTCTAGGGATTGATCTTCCAAGTGGCAACATCTAGTAGGAGAACCATTTACAACTAACTCACATCTGTTTTAACTCGGATGACAAAGCCTTAAATACATTCAGCCACCTTGGGCTCCTTTGGTCTTGGAGATGGCAGGAAGGACGAGCTTAATGCCAGGTCTTCACTTCCCTCTCCAGCCTTGGGCCCTGGAATCTTCACAGGGGCTCTCTTGCGAGACAGAGCACACAACCTGGTCCCAGGTCTCTGCGTCAGACATATCTGCGCTACACGGAGGTAAGGCCCACCTGGCTCTGCCACCCCTGCCCCTCAGCCTGGAGAGCTAGTCTACATCTTAAGGCTCAGTCTTTAGTCAGGAACCTAAAACTTATCAGCTGTTAAGCAAAGTGAGGCCACATCAGTCTCCATAGGACTCGGGAATTCTTAGACACCTCCTCAAACCCAACAAGCAATGTCTGTCTCGGCCTCCTTTCTATTGCTTTTACACAATTTTAAAGCATCAGTGCACCTGCAGACCTGCATCTGTTAAAAAAATTAACTCTAATAAAAATACCTATATGGGGGCCGGCCCAGTGGCGCAAGCAGTTAAGTGCGCGCGCTCTGCTGCGGTGGCCCGGGGTTCGCCGGTTCGGATCCCGGGCGCGCACCGACACACCGCTTGGCAAGCCATGCTGTGGCGGCGTCCCATATAAAGTGGAGGAAGATGGGCACGGATGTTAGCCCAGGGCCAGTCTTCCTCAGCAAAAAGAGGACTGGCAGATGTTAGCTCAGGGCCGAGCTTCCTCACAGAAAGAAAAAAAAAATACCTATATGAACTTTAAACTCTTTGAGTAGTGATACATTTGCAATTTATTGTAAAACTCAGATCAGAATGCTTTACTGTCAGAATTTTACCTCTGTAGGGTGGAAGACCCAGGGCAGAGTCAGTTGTCTTCTAGTTTTAATACATGGTGGAACGGAAGCGCCATCTGGCTCTGATCATTCAGAATGTCTGCCAGCAGCCAGAGACAGACAGAAATACCATCTTATCTCATGGACAGCAGGAAGAGTAGCATTTACGAAGCACCCACCTTCAACCTCTCTTAATGGCAAGTGCCCTGCTCTAGATGAGGAAATGCACAGTTCCTCCCCTGCCCACAGACAGCTCAGCTGGTGCTGCAGGGCTGGGATTCCAGCTCAGGTCTGTGGTCTCAGAAACACAGGTTCTTTCCACCAAATTGGTGGTTTTGAAACTGACTTGTGGCAGTGCTTCAGTGGTTCTCTTTAAACACTCGCTTCAAATGTCATCTTAAATATTAAAAATCATTAATATATACAGTAAGCTGTAAAACACACATGAGCTTAGGCTGCCTGAGACCTCCCAGTAAGGCCTCCATAGCTGTGCTTGTGTGGGCTTCTCAGGGGTCGCTGACCGAGAGGGTGCTAGGCTGGTGCTGTGATCGCCGTAACTCAATACTCGTGGTTCTCACCATAGGTTAATTTTAGTGCTTATTATAACCTTTGGGTGTTTCTTCCAACACCGAAAACAAGTATTGGATATTCCTCTATTAATCCTTTTTTTTCAAGCGTCTACTTCAGTTTTGTCAATAACCCGATTGCAGGCGAGCTGTAACATTACCATTTGCAACTGCTTATCTGTGTACAACCAGGACTTTCCTCCATACCATACAAACAAAACAAATTCAGACATAAATTGGATGCTGAGACGGTTCATAACTATCCCATCTGCATTAGTCAAAAATGCTCTCGCCCCACTGATTTAAGACAGTTATGACTTGAACTTAGACGATTCATGCTAATAACATATGTTTTTATGTATTTGAAAGGTTAAACACAAAACAACACTGCCTTATAGTATCAAAACGTTTTGATTTTGGTTAGGAGGGAGAGGAGGGCTCATAGTTTAAGCCTTTTGGTAGCAACTACTAAGCTCTTCTCCAAGATTTCTGGCTTGGCTAACTCAAAGAGAACCAGGTTAAAATAGCTATTTATCTAAGTCCGTCTTCTGGAAGGCCAAGAGCATTGAGGGGGAGGGGTCAGGAAAGAATGTTTCTTATTCAAATTTTGCTATTAATTCTTTGGTAACCTGGGATGAGTCTTTGCTGCTCCCTGAGCCTCAGTTTCCTCAAAAAACCAGGAGGTTTGATTAAATCAATGATTTTCAGACTTTTATTTTAAGCATCAAAACCTTTCTTCAAATCAGATCTTACTTGGATGCCTACCACTGCATGGGCCGGGGGCTCCCTCTCGGTAACGGCCCCAAAGAACAGCATGAAAACCACAGAACTGGATGATCTAAGGTGCCTCCCAGCCCGGAATGCTAGGTTTCACATCCACAGGCTCTGAAACGCAAATGCTGAGCCCCGCTACCCCTTCCTGGCCACGCCCCTCCCTCTCTCCTGCACTGACTAAGGGGCTGAGCTGATTTATCCCTTGCACTGACCAGAGAACCACTGTGGCAACCCAAATCCAGGGCTGAACAACTGTTTGTGGGTGAAAGTGACACATTTATTTTGTTTACATGGTCACTGAGGCTACAGCACAATCATTGCTGTTCTAATAGGCAAACACTGTCAGCAGCAACACACACACAGTATATTTCTTAAACAGTTTCCAAGCCTTGTGGGTTACGTTTGCATTTTTTTAAAAAGTCTTATAAACCAATCAGGATGCAGTTAAAGGTCAATTTTAAATGCCAACGTAAAACAGATTTCACTGAAAATACAATTGAAATGTAACTGCTATGAGCAATGTAAGAAAAGTTGAGTAAGAACTCGGACATGATTGATAGAAAAGACCATAAGTGGTAAATGAAATATAATAGCAGCATTTAAAAGCTTTGTTATTCCCATTTCAGAGGGTGCCCCTTCCCCTTTCTCTCATGCTCTGAACAACTTCCTAGCCTAAAAGAGGTCTGTTTGGCCGGGGAGGCAGCTGGTATCTGCACAGAATGTGCAGCAGATGAACTTTACACACAGGGGAGAAGAACAAAGTGTCAGTGTGGTTATGTGCTGGGGACAGCAGGACTCGTGTTTAAGAGTCAGAGGCTTAGGAGGGTTGCCTCCGATTCCTGCTCCTACTTGAAGCCTCTCACACATTCTAGCCCTGCCCTTGAGATATCTTGTTAGTAATCTCAACTTAGAACAGATTCTTAGAAGATCTAACTAGAAATTAAACAGCTGGGACTGCGGCCATGTTATACAAAACTCCAAATGGAGGGTCAGCCATGTTGCTCCACAGCCCAGGGCCCATTTTTTAACTCTGCTGTTAGCCCTATCCTCAGCTAATGCAATTGGGTGGGTGCAGCTGCAGCCCTGGGGACAAGTCACTTGAACAGGCACCAGCTAAATGAAATCCTGCAACAGACCCTTGAAATCAGCCCTCATTCTTAAAAGATCAATAGAGGTCAGGGCTAGAGTTAACAACTTCAACAGGCATGGGATCTCCTAGCCTCGTGTGCAGCAGCCAAGTATATAAGTTACCTCAAGGACAACAGCCTGTCATCTTATCCTAGGATGTACCTTCAATTCCCATTTTGATATTTTTTAATAGCAGGAAATCGTTTAACAGATCCTCTAGCACCATTTTGTTCATTCTCCTTTAAATCTGCCATAGTACCTTTTTAATTCTTACAATATCCTTTGCTAACATAGAAATGAACAGTGAGCATATTAGCAAAATTACTAAAGAAAAAATTTTCTGTACATTTTTACTAGAAAATCCCACTGGATGCAGGCAGCCCTATCATTTTTTGGACTGGGATTAAGGAAGCCAAAGTATAGAATGAAGGGAAATAGAGAGTGCCAGGATAGGCAAGTTCAGGGATGAGGAGGACATCCTGGCAGTTCAAGGTCACTGTTAGTACCCCGCTACTCCAGACCGAATTCCTCCACGTGATCGCCTGAAGAAAGCTGGCCTTGTCCTTAGAGAACTGCTTTTCTCCATGTACAGCCATCTTCCACGGAATTCTCTGCCTTCAACCCACACTGTGCAGGCCTCACTAGCATCCTGGCTCTTCATCTTCCTGCCTCCAGCAGCTCCATGGCCCCCAACAGCCTTGCTAGGTTCTCCTAGCATTTTAACTCACTGAGGGCTAAACCATTAGTCCTCAGGAACAACAGGAGCTGTGTAGACACACGTTGGCTATGACACACACTCAGGTTTTTTACAAACTGGTCTGAACACAGATTGGGCTCTATGATGGACTGAAGGCAACTGAAGTGGCACCTTCTCCTCCCAAAAGACAGGCTAATTCTGAAACACCTGCTGGATGGCACTCGCAGCTTTCAGACTGGAACCAGCTGAGCTATTTTTAAGTGCTTGTGTACTTTAGTCACAGAGTACATCCAAAAGTGAAAAGCCTAACCCAAAGAGTTAAACCCTCGGAGGAGCTCTGAGCAGGTCACTCTTCGGGGCCCAGCCAACTCACCACAGGGATGTTGGGCTGGCGACCCCAGGGCTGGGTGCCACTCAACACCAACCTTCCCTAGAGAGCAACTGTGTAACATATCTCCCCCACAGACCTGTGGGATGGAGAGGATGGCCAACAGTGATGCAGGGGGAAGAAAATCCACCTCTGTGAAGAGCAAGAACTAACCAAGTGACTAGAAGCTATGGCTTTGCTCAGCTGGTTGCAGATCTAAGGAGCAGAGGTTCCTCCCTCCGAGTGGAGGGAGGAGGGAGACCTCTAGTTATCATGTCCAATTCAGTTTCTGCCCCCAAGATCTCTCTCTGCCCACCCATATTCTCTTATCCAAGAACAACAGGCAGAAGCACTTTCTAGCCATCATTGCCCCCAACATCTCCTTTCACTCTCCAACACAGGCAGGGCTCTGTGCTTAACCACTGCTACAGGCACAGCTGACGCTCCCTAGGTGGGGTGAGGTTAAGGGGCCAGAGCACTTGCTGCCCTAAAATCAGAGAAGCAGCAGAAAAAGGAGCCTGGAGGCCAGAAATACTTTTAATTACTCTTGATGCTCAGTTCTTCAGCTAGGGAAGAACCATTCATTGTGAAGATGCCTGATTGCTTTGCCTTTTTAGCTGTGGAGATGTTAGGGGCAAAACCATCAAGGAAATGTGTTTCAGTGCTTGGGCATCATGGTGCGGCTCCTTGCCAAGGTCCAGAGTTGAAAAGAAATCTGTAGTTTTCCTTTGCCAAAGTTCACTTTCCCAGCAGCACCTCAAATTGCTTCTGTGTAAGAGGGAAAAGGGATGGAGAAGGGATAAACCACAGGGAAAAGAATTAGAACATGTTAGCAAATGCTACCATGCGAAACACTAAACTTTATTCACTTTATTTATATATTTAACAGATCTAAAGTATTTACTTCTTGCTTTGACAAAAAATGAAAAATATAGGAGCACTGACTGACTCCTCTTTAGGAGAAAAGGGTTATATGTACAGCTACGGAGAGTTACGGTTCCTCCTTTACATACAAAGAAAAATATTAATAAAAAAGTGCTTCATTGATCAAAAAAGGGCTAAGAGCTGCAAGCATTTATTCACACTGTACATCAGACCCCAGAAACCCGTATCATAACCTCTTGGCACCTGTCACTAGGAACTGCACAATCTTCAATTACACTGACTTCTCCCTACCTGCACGGCCAGACCACACAGAGTGTGGAGAAGAACTACACCCTGTTTCACTAAATTCAAACTCCGAGCAACCTGCTGCCACTGGGAAGTCGGGAGACGTGCTCAGAGGCTCTTGGCTTTGCCTGGACCTAAAGCTCCAGGGAAGGCTTCTGGGCCACGTCTTAACCACGCCCAGGCACACACAGGAGCTACCTTCCTGAGACACAGCTTGCCCTTGGCCAGGGAACTGCTTCCAAAGGGTCAGAAGAGTTCCCTGGCCTCACCCCCACTGCTCACCACAATCCGCTCTGTACCAGTTAGCAGCTTTTAGCAGAGCCAAGCATGGCCCTTCCCCCGAGAGGGAGGGCAGGCACAAAACATGGATGCCAAGATTACAAAGCACAAACCTAAACTCCTTTCCACCCTTCTCTATACCCACCTCCACCACAAATATTCTTGATTTAAGGCTCTTTAGGGACCACATCAAAGCTTACTGAGGAAAGGTGCCCCGAATCTCCTCCGGGCTGTGTCACTTCTCTAAGGAACCCTGCAGAGTCACCAAGTGGCCCCTCACTGCTGGCCAGCAGTACAGGAGCAGGGCAGGGGGATTGCTGGACCCCTCCCGCTGCCCCAAGAAGGGAAGGAGGAGGAGGAAGGCTGATTGTATGGGATGTGCTCCCTTTTCCAGAGGCTTGCACTCGAAAAGGCTGATTCTACCCCTTAAGAGGGAGATCCATGATTTGTTTGGTTTGGGAATGGGGAAGTTTTGGAACCCTGAGTCTGGATTTCCCTGTGCTGGCTGAGGAAGAGAGATTGTTTGGGGGACCAGGCCTCAGAAGGGGCTTCCAAGTGTGCATGGCCTCAGGGCAGGCTTTGGCCTTGGCCTTGGCCACAGCAGCAGGACACTGCACTCCGGCCAGTCTGCACTCTTATGCCTGAGAGTGGGAAGCACTACACAGCCTGGCAGACCCATGACAGTGAAGGGAGCCCTAGACAATCTGGGTCAAGTTAAAAACAGAATCCCACAGGGGAGAACATGCTGGCCACCCATTCCCAGCCCCTCGCACTTGCCTCAGAGGAGCATACACCTTTCTTCTCCAGAGGGAGTCCGTGTGTCCCTCCCTCCAATACCAATCCCATTTATCTGTTTGTAAGATGGGACTGGCCTGGCCTCTCAGGAAAGAGAGGGCACCTGGGTCAGTTCTCTTAGGGAAGATGCTTCCAGCCTCCTCAGTAGCAAAGGCTTTTCCCAACAAGCTCTGATGTGGCGCTGGCACGAGGAATGGTCACAAACATTAGCAC
The DNA here is from genome assembly GCF_020826845.1 of Diceros bicornis minor. Taxonomy (NCBI): domain Eukaryota; kingdom Metazoa; phylum Chordata; class Mammalia; order Perissodactyla; family Rhinocerotidae; genus Diceros; species Diceros bicornis. Next base: position 23,556,977 of record NC_080774.1, on the reverse strand, counting down.
TGGCTTTCTTCCCTGCTCACTATCTCAGGCCTCCACTCCTGACTCTGACCGGCCCCCTCCCATCCTGAGGAACCAAGCCAGCCTTCAGCATCACCTGACAGCAGGCAGCTCAATAGTTACAAGGGGCCTGGCAACCTCTGGTCTTCCATCCAAAAAAAAAAAAAAAATTAAGACAACCAAGGGACTTTTTTCTTTTTTGGAGGCAGAGGGAGGATGGAAAAGGGAGAAAAAAACAGGAAAGAAAAATCAATCTACAATCCAGTGGTACATCCCAAATTTCTGTCACTCTGCATAGGTGGTTCCATGCCCCCATTCCAAAGTGCACGGGCCTCTCAGTCTGCCAGGGCTGTCTGGGCCTGTCAGAGGAACAACAGCATGGCCTCTGCCCACCCCAGGTCACTGAGCTTCAGTTTGAAGTGGCAGCAATGGGCTTATCCAGTTCAAGGTCAATGCTGGAGCTTGTGGGATGCAGGCTGCTATAGCAAGTCTTGCACACTCGACTCGGTTCAAAGAGCTGCTGGCTGGGAACTGGAACCTTCTGGTTACAACAACTGGAGCAGAATACATTGCCACAATTCCTTGGGATGAGAAGAAACAAAACAATGTTAGTTTTGGAACAAGTATGGAGTGGGGAAACCAACTTCAGAAGACAGAACTTCACTGTATGTAATTTGGATGTGCTGGAGACTCCTCTAAGATCAAACACTTTCATTTGTCTAGCCCAGAAACAAGCCAGGCAGGGAGGGAGGGGATCCCCACCTAGCATAGTCACGTGCCACTTGCACTTTAGGGCCAAGGACACTTGGCTGCCTCACCACTATGGCTCAAGGTTACCAAGTGTACAGAAGGATGCTGCTCAAGAGAGATCCATGAGAACAAATGGGGCCTGGGCAGAAGCAGCTGCTAGTTCAATGAGTAAGTCCTGGCCCAGGAAAACCCAGTGGCCACATCCACCTGGGCAATGCTCTGTGTAGCTTGTCATCACAGAGAGGCCCGAGTCCAGTGGAACTGCCTCTGAGCCCCTCAGATGAGAGAAACTATCCAGCCTCGCTGGGGAGTGAGGAGCCTTGCCCAAAGGGCCACTTCCCCAGAGGCTCAGAGGCAGCAATGTGGAGAACAGACTGCTGCCATCTAGGACTGCTCTGCTGCCAGCATGCAAAGCCAGGAGACAAGCAACCAGTGACACATGCTCAGGGTGAAAGGACAAGAGGACAGATAAACACACGTGCACACACACTCCCTTATTAGATAGGTGTCAGTCAATTATGGCTCACTCCCCTGCCCCCAGCATTTTCAGGGACTATCAGAGCTCTATCTGAAGGCCTGACTGCACCCAGGCCTGAGGGCCCCCTCTCCTTCTCCACTTGAAAGCCCAGCTCTGATGTGTCTGTGTAGCACAGGTCTGCACACCCAAAGAGATGCCCTTCACAGCTAACAGGACAGGGAACTGGCAGAGGATGAGTTTCTGCTCACCTTATAACCCCAGTTTGCCAGGCCCTAAAGTACAAATCAATCCCAGTGTGCCCAAAAACAGACTATAGGGAGCCTGACACAGCCCGCCAAAGACTTGGGGAAAGCAGCTAAAGGGAAATCCTCCTTCTTAGCCAGCATCACTCACTACCTTTTCATTTATGCTCCTCAGACTGCAGCAAAGCCACTGCTGGATTAAGGACCACTTAGGCATGGAGGAGAGAATGCTGAATACCCTTTGGGGACAAAAGAATAGCCTAAAAGGAAAAGGCTAGACACAGGGCAATGGAAGGACAGAGAACTAAAACAAACACACAAAACTTCATCTACTAGAATGCAGTTAAGTACCTCCCAACTCTGTTTCTGAAAAGTATGAATCAGCAAGAACCTGTGATTACACAGAAGAATTACCTAAAGCTATTTCTGAATGTTTACATTGACTTAACATACCTTCTAGAGTTCAGCTCCAAAGCCTGACATGAATTTGATCAGTTAAGCTTTTCTATCTGACTTCTCTCAGGGGATCCTGACAGACCCTAAGTGGAGTCTTCCCTTAAAGTCTTCATGCTAAAACAGTTCTCTGAAAAGACCACCTCTATTCAGTCCTGGTCTCTTTTAAAAAAATAGGAGCAGTGATGCTGTTTGATTTGGAAGTCACTAGCATCATTCTGGCATGATTGACCCAAGAGAAATAGCTCTAAAAACCCAACTGGCTACTCCACACGACCAGCCCCTGCTGAAGCAATGCTTCTCATCACAAGCAAGATGGCTCACCTGACCTGTGAGGTCAGGAGGGGAGTACATGGCTGCAGCCTGACTCCGCCCTAATGGTCTCCTTAGTCAGCTGCTTTGATTTCCCCGCAAGCCCACCTGCCTGCCTGCGCTCTCAGCCCCAGGCTTCATCCCAATGAGTGCAGAGAAGAGGAAATGGCAGTGTTAGTGTGGAGAAGTTATTGTAGATGTGCAGACATCACAGACAGGTTGTTGCAAATGCTCACCACGTTTGATCAACACGGTCAGTGTCCCTGCAAGGAGGGGAGAAAGAGCTCAGAGGAGAAGCCAAACCAAGACATTTGGGCTTGGGGTGCAGAGTGGGGAGATACACAGTCCTAGAAGCATCATTACTAGACAAAGAGGTGGTTTCATTTTCAATCTGGGTTCACTTGTGTGGACGAGCTGTGTAATGATTCAGATAAACTTCCTATCGCAAGAACAAAGAACATCCTCCAGACAGTCACCACCCCAGCTGGGGCAAAGCACCCCTAGCAACTCAGTACACCAACTGAGAAGGAAGAAAGAAGTCAGAAGACAAGGATTGAAGACTATGTCCTCAGCTGTCCCTACTAGGCCCCCCAGCTACGTCTGCTCACCAGTGGCACAAGGAAAACAAATTTGGGGTCAGGGAGCAGGGTAAGAAGTAGGAAAATGCAGTTCCCTGCCCACAGCAGGAAAACTATTTTTGCTCATAGCAGCATGCTGAATGGGAAGAAATTTTATTCTAGGAATAAGAAATGGTGGTTTGATGGTGGCTGTTGCTCCACCAATCCAAGAAGCAAAATAAACAAAAATGGACATCATTTGCACATTTCAAAATTTAGTCATGATCACTCTGAATTGGAAGAAAGACACCAAATGCAGTTCTGCAAACACCAATCTCAGAGGCACAAGAGATGAGTCAGGGTCCTGTAAACCCAGGGTCTGCCTCAGCCAGAACAGTGCCAGCCCAAGGCCTGTATCTCTCCATCTGCAGGCTCCAAGGGCCAATCTCAGCCTCCACATCCCTGCCCACCCCACCACACACCCCAATGGCACCTGCAGTGGTGCTTCCTGCTGGCAAGCCAGAAGGCGCTGTCGCACGCATAGCAGTGAGCAGCCAGGTGGTCAGGGAGCCAACGGGTCATCTGTAAAACATATGGGGCCAGGTTAGTGACAGGAGATGGGCCATCCAGCTGGAGCCAGCAGAGCCATGCGGGGGGGCAGCCAAGAGTCATAATGACCACACTGGCTCTGGTGGCACCAGCCTAGCAGGTCTGATGTCAGCAGTACAAGAAAGGCGTCCAAATCGTTTCCCTGGAGGGGACTCGAAACTCCCCTGAGATAAAGTGGCAGGCAGCAGCTCCCTGGGTCGCTATGAGAGCTGGTAAGGCTCAAGTTCATAGAGGCAAAGAGGAGAGAGGACCAGCTTGCTGAGTCTCCCAGGCTCAGAAATTCTACAGTTGATGGGGTTTCACAGGCGCTGAGATTCACAGAGGCTCAAGGCTAAGTGTGCTATGAGGTCATTCGTTGGCCAGGGGCATGGGGAAAGGATGGGAGTGGAGAAGAACCACAAAAGAGTTGCATGGATGGCACTCAGAACAGGGGCTGAGCCTGTACCTCTGTGTCCTGTTTATCCACCTGCTCCCAGCTGGCTTCAGAGAAAATCTCTGTGCTGCAGCGAGACAAACAGTTCTGATCCAGATTGCTTTCCGAGTCAGGGATTGAAGTCTGTTGGCAAACAAACACAGCTGAAGAGAATGAACCTAGTCTCCTCCCAGAAGAGGAAAGGGCTTGGTAAAGAACCCTTTGGGACTCTGGGTGGGCCTGGGTATTAGGGCTGCCAAATCTGTAGGTGCATCAGCCATCAAGAAGTGGGTTGAGCAGATGCAAAGATAGGGCTGAGTTCAGCTGGAAGAGAGATACACAGGTCTAAGGCTGTGTGTAGTGACTCTGGAGTGGAAAGACAGGCTCTGGGTTCCAGAAAGTGAGTGGGGCAGAAGAGACCAGAATGGAGTGGGCACTGAGTGTTAGCTGCTCCAGAGAGCCTGTCAATCCAACCCTGCCATTTACATCTGTGTGTTCAAACTGAGTGCTTTGGGCATGTCCTCCTTTCCCTAAAGGACTCTTTGGGAAAATGAGAAACCATCATTAGTATGAAAGAAAAATCGAGAAGTCAGTTTGAATTCAAAGTCATTGGATGAGCCCGCCTTTAATGTACGCTGACTGCTTCACAGCCAGGCTCACAGTTGTACTTGAACACATCGAGTCAGACGGACCCAGTGAGAACGACTCCTTGAAAATCTCCCCTCAGGTACCTGCACTTCCAGTCACCAGGCCCCATCAGTGCTAACTCCTCGACAGTGCTAGAAACCAACCCATCGCTTCTCCTTGTTTCTACTGCCATCACCTGCCACAGGGTGGGTACAGTATCTGTTAAAAAACAACTAAACCTTCACAGCTACAGCCCATGTTTGGGGAGACTAACAGTTTACTAGCTACTGGGGTAGGACAGGCCCTACAATTCGACATTGCCCTACAAATGTCATTCAGCCCAGGAGTTCAAGCCATTCTTAAGATATATGGTTCCTCTCGCCAAAGAGATTTGACCAACCACGTAGTGAGTGCTAACTCTCTTCCTTGTTCTAACTGCCTAAATAGGACACGTGTGGAAAGTAAGCAAGGCAGAGAAGAGAAAGAGGCAGACTGCCATTCACATGCCTTTCTCCAGCCTCTCTCAACAGGGCTACTCTGGGCCTTTCCAGTTCTTTCAGAAATCTGTACCAATCACCATGCGCCAGGCACAAAGGGCACCCAGCCTTGGGCAGCTATGGAGGCACCATGGTGTACTCACTACTTCATCCCCAAAGTCCCCATTAAAGCGTAGGGAGCTGGTCAGGTACTGGCTCTCCAGGCGACTCCTTAGCTCCTGGACTTGTTTCTTCAAGGTCTCCACTTCCTGCTGGTGACCTGACTCAATCTGACGCAGGCGCTGTTGGATAGTGTCCGTGTACACAGGCATGCCATCATCATCCAGGTGGCTGCGGGAAGGCTGGTCAGGGCTGCCAGTTGCAGACGGCCTCCCTGAATGGCTGTGCAGCCACTTGTGGTGCATGTTCCTTGAGTGTAAGTGGGCAGAGCTGCAGCTTGTGACAGACAGCTGACGGCTCAGTGAGTCTTTGCTCCTACCAGCCTCCCCATTGGCACAGTGCCCATTGGGGGTGGGATACTTCTGGAGGGTGCTAAGCCCTGGGGGCTGCTCTGAGGCCTTATTTTCAGTCTCTGGGGCACCATTGCATACAAGCCCCTCTTTACATTCAGCTAAAGGCAAGGCACAAGGAGAACGCACTGGGCTGTGGGTGCTGCCAGGGGAAGTCCTATGCACCAGAGATCCCACATGGGGCCTCTCTGCCAGGCTTCTCTCCAAAGGCCTGGGCTCCAAGGCTTGAGGAAGCATGTCCTTGCCACTGAACCTGCCACTGTTTACCAGGCAAGGTCTAAGATGGCCACTTTCTGACTTCACTTTATCTTCCATTAACATGTCCATGGAGCTGTCCACGTTTGGTCCTCTGGCCTCAAATGGGCCTTGGGAGGGAAGCAGAGAACTTGACTGTGAGGTACCATAGCCAACTTGTGCATCTACTGGGATTGGAAGAAGTGCTTCCTCCCTGTCCTCTGCAATAGCTCCTATTTGAGGCTGTTCTACAAGGACCTCCTGGACATCCTCTCCCCTGGGGGGCTCCTGGAGAGAAGTGGGAAGAACACTGTGCCCACCCTGCTGCTCAGGAATACCCTGCGAGAACCGAGAAAGGCTGGTGCCTGGATGGCTCCTCAGAGCAGCAGCATCCAGTTCTGGGTTTTGATGAAGTACAATGGCCGAGCCCTCACGGGTCTTCCCTCTGCTCTCCTTTTCTAAGAGCACCTCCTCTTTGACCTCCTGCATCTCGATGCTCCCCCCGTGGGCAGGCTCCTCTACCCCACTCTCCTCTTTGGTGGCCTCTTGCAAAATGTTCTCCATCTGCCCCTCGGCCACTCCAGCTGCAACCGAGAGCTCAGCACCGCCCAACACTTTGGTTGGCTTCCCCAGGCTGTCAGGATCAAGAGGCTCCTCTCCAGAACCAGCCAGGCTGCTCAGTTCTAGTGAGCGCCGGTGCTCCTGCCACTTCTCGTTAAGGCTTGGGTCGCTGCTGCGCCGGCTGGCTAGAGGCACTGTGTTGTCGCAGGCTGTGGTCAGATTGTCAAATGATCTAGTCTTTGGTAGCCTAAAAAAAGGAGTTTGGGGGAAATGAGAATCTGAGGCTGTTCAGAGGGAAGTAGGAGACAATAGGTTTTAACAGGCAGTTGTTTCATAAATGGGTCCTTTATCGCTACTCAAGGAGCTATGGCATCTCTGAAGTGAGGCTCAGACTGCTGGAAAGGCAAATCTCCAGAAGGAGTCCTTCTTCTAGTCCACAAATTTCCCCTCACACCACGCCTACCCCATGCCCGATACCTACCAATAAGCTAACAGCAAATACTATTTTAAAAGATGTTCATGATACTGCTGTGTTTCTCAACTAGTGGCAAAGGAAAGTAGCATTGTTTATTTTCTACTATTACAATATTTTTAATTAATTTATTATTTATCAGTCTATATTCAATAAAACTAATTCACAAGTTTAAAGCCAAACTGTCTATCATCTAACAGCATCTGCCTTTCAAGCCCAAGAAGACAAATCATGGCAGGGAGGGAGGAGCAGAGAGTAGTGGCTGATATTCAAGCGAGAGGGTCACAAGGAACCCAGAGGATTTGCTCCATCACTGAGAAACTGCTTGGTGCATTCAGCAGAGCGATATAGCGACAATGCCCAACACCCTTCAGGAAATGAGGCTCTTATGGCCTCGTAGCCCAGAACCCTTATACCTTCCCTGAGAAAACTTTAGACCTAAGAAAGATGTAGGGAGCCAGACAATGTCATATCTCTGACCATCCTTGGGCGTGTCCCAACACAAGAATAACCCACACAGGACTTGAGGACTTAGCATCAACCCTGGGCTCACCGGTTCAGGGGCGGATCATCAGGGCTGGTGCCAGAGGCTGGGTATGGTGCACAGCTGTCATCCACAGGGGTGGACGGGGAAGGGCAGGGCAGGTACACCGCACTCCACAGCATTAGATTGCGCACGTGGCACACAGGGTACAGCACCTGAGGAGAAAGCAGTGGACACAGGTTTAAACAAGTCCCAACGAGTCTTTTAGAACTGTCTAGAAATGGGTCAAGAACAAGCACCAAGCTGGAACACCCAGCAGGTCTTGCACAATCTCCAAAGGGAGTTAGCATCAGTGGATGCAGGTCTATCTCCCAAGAGGGCCTATAAAGGACTAGAGATTTTGGGGAGGCAACATTTTTCACCTGTGAAGACTCTTGTGGGCATGAAAATCTAAAGGATTTTTTAAAAATCCATTTCTCACCAATTATTTCTTAGGTCACCTTTATTGAATGACTGGCTTTCCTCAGCTTAATTTGTTGCATTTACTGCGTAAGCAAGTGAGTCATTCTGTTAGATGGTGCTTGTCTGTTCCCTGATAGAAAAGCTTGGCTTCAGAAGACACTGTCAAACCTGTTTTATAGGATAATTTAAATTAATCATGTGAAAAGGAAGGAATTTTCTTCCTGTATTGTTACTTCCCCAGCAGGCACAGTGAAGGAGAGAGAGAAGCAGTTAGCTTAAATCTTTCCTTTGACTACTTAAATGTGTGAAAGGTATATTAATAGTCCAGCGAAGCAATATAACCTCTGATTAGCCTCCCTTTGACTTCTTTAGAATTTAAGATGCATTCTGACAAAAGGCACATTACACACAGATGCAAGTGCCTACTTTTCTCTGCTTAACGGAAGGCGTTCCTTTGAGGAACAAAGTCTTAAAGGACCTGCCAGTTCTCCATGTGAGCAGAGAATCACACAGACACACATGCTAACGTCACACAGTTTTCTGCTCTCTGAGATAGAAGCTGCAGTGGATATCACTGCTTGTCGACACTGGAAGGGTGTTGGGGGCCTGATGGCAGCTCCTTCTGAGCTATCAGGGTCATCCAGGGAACAACTTAAGTGCCTCTTCCACTCATTAGACAGAACACGCTAGGAGTAAGTAAGCTCTGGTGGAGGTTCCAGAAAAGATTCGTGTCTAGAGAGGCAAAGTAGAGATGTGTATTAAATCAAACCACCCTGAACAAAGAGTGGTCAGAAGCAAGCCAGAGCATCACCAGGACACAGGCCTTTCTCAAGACAGCAGTAGAGAAAAAAAGGAACCAACCCACCCAGAGACAACAAAAATGCCTTTGAGAAAACAGTCACTATTCAAAAAGGCTCCCATATGTCCCCACTCCCAAATTCCTTCTTCTGATCAGGGAAGAAAGGTTGAAGGATACATACGGCTTCTGACTGAGAGGAATAGAGTAGGTTTTTGAAAGCCTTGTTGCCGGCTCGAAGCAGTGACCACACAGAACATGTTCGTTCCTGAGTATGCTTTTCCCCTCTCTCCTTGGCGTTGTTGCACAGGAATGTTCCAAAGAGGCAGGAATAGGTATGTTGCACCAGTTTCACCTATGGGAGTCCAACGAGGCAAAATCAAGCAATAGGGTATGCATTCTCAGGGGGAAGGTCAGCCCACCTAAGCCACCCTTCCACAACATCCATGAGAGCACTTCAGATCGCACTCAGTAAAGACGGGGGAACCAAGTAAGCCACGCAACAGCCGCCTTCTCACACACCAATTCCAGAGTGCCCACCCCAACCACCATCACTCCTGAGTCAAAAGAGCTAAGATAAATTGTTGGAACCCCCACTTCTCTTGGCCTCCCTGGCAAACAGTCTCTGAGGTCCTAAGTTAACAACCAACCTCAAGAGTGACAGAGCATAAAAACTGGGTACTAAAGCAGGCAGTGTGCAACCCAAGTCTGAACTGAGAGCACACTTCTAAACAGTTTTTCATTCAACAAATCGTTATTGAGCACCTCACACACCCCAGACATTTCTATGGGTGCTAGATATGCAACAATAATCAGACAGCTCTCTTGCCCTGCTGGAGCTCTTTCTAGTTGTAGGGAAGGGGTGACCAGTGCTCTGGACAACAATAAGGCAGGGTAAGAGGGAGAGGGCACATGCAGGGCATTGTGGCAAGGCATCACCCTCAGAGACCGGATGGAAGCAAAAGAACAGGTCATGTGGGTATGGGGGGAGGGGGTGATGCTCCAGGCAGAGGTGAGAGCAAGCACAATGGTCTTGAGGTGAGCTAAAGGACACTGCATAAGGAGAAGAATGGTAGGAAATGAGGCTAGACAGGTAACCTATAGGAGAGCCCTGCATGACATTTTAAAGACTTTGATTTTTACTCTTGTGAAATGGAAAGTCATTGAAGATTTCTGAGCAGAGGAATGACATGGTCTGTATTATGTTTTAGAAGGTTGACTCTCTGGAACTGCAGCAGCAGACGATGGTGGCTTGGACCAGTGTGAGAACAGTAGAGGTAGCAATAAGTAATCAGGTTTTAGATACATTCTGAAAGCAGAGCTGCAGAATCTGATGACAGATTGAATGTGGAGTATAAAAGAAAGAGGAGAGTTGAGGATGACATAAAAGTTTTTGCCCTAAATAAATGAAAGGATTGAGTTGCCATTTGTTGAGTTGGAAGACTGCTGGAAGATCAGGTTTTCGAGTGGGGAGATGTGGAAATCAAGAACTAAGTTTTGAACATGGTAAGTCTGAAATATCATTAAGACATCCAAGTGGAGATACTGAGTAGTCACACTTGAATAGGTAAGTCTGGAGTTAAGTGGAGAGGTCTGAGCTGAAGATGTATAAACGTGGGAATCACAGATAGCAATTAAAGCCACTGGACTAGATGCAGTCCCTAGAGAGAAGTGTACATCAAGAACAGCCTGGAGGCTGAGCCCTGGGACACTCCAACATCCAGAACTGGGGAGGTAAGGAGGAACCAGCAAAGGAGAGAGGACCAGGTGGTGAGGTAGAAGAGAACTAACAGTGTGTGCTGGAAGTCAACTGAAGAAAGCGTTTCAAGAAAGGAGTGATTCAACTTACCAAATATTAATGATGCATCAAAGAAGATGAAGACAGTCAAAAGGTAAAAACTTCCAGTTATAAAATAAATATGTCGTGGGGATGTAATGTACAGCATGGTGACTATAGTTAATAATACTGTATTGCATATTTGGAAGTTGCTAAGAGAGCAGATCTTAAAAGTTCTTATCACACACAAAAAATTTTCTAACTATGTATTGTGATGGATGTTAACTAGACTTATTGTGGTGATCATTTTGCAATATATACAAATTTCCAATCATTATGTTGTACAGCTGAAACTAACAATGTTATGTCAATTATAGCTCAATAAAAAAAAGATAAAGACTGAGAGCTGATCACTGGATTAGCAACATGAAGGTCACTGGTCACTTTAACAAGAGCAGCTCTGGTAAAGTGGTGGGGTAAACACCTCACTGGAGTAGGTTCAAGAGAGAGTGGAAAGAGAGGAATTTGAGATAGTAAATGTAGAAGACTTGAGGAGCTCTGCTGTGAAGAAATGAGATAATAGGTAGAGGAGGATGCAGGACTGAGAAAGGGTTTTGATGAGCTGGGAGGCACCATACCATGTTCGTATGCTGATGGCAATGATCTGGTAGAGAGGGAAATATGCTGATGCAAAAGGCAGAGAAGAGAAATGCTGCAGCCATGCAGTTGAGCAGGAGAGAGGGGTAGGAGGTGGTGCACAAGTGGAGGGAGGGGCTGGAAGAGGGTAAGGATAGTGCATCCTCCATCAAAGGAGAGGGGGTAGAGAAAGTGGGACAGATGTAGGGGGTTTGGTAAATGGACTGGAGAGAGCAGGGGACATTCTATTGTTTCTATTTCTAACTGCTTTTTTGGAGGCTTCTATTATTTATTTTAAAAGCTAAGTTTAAAACAACTCAAATTATGCAAATCTAGTACACCTGGATTCACTGAATAAACACTTGTTTATGATTGTTGTTTTTTAATTAAAAAAATGAGAGAAAGAATGGCTCCCCTATTCAATTCTAAAAAGGATGCACAGTTTCATGTGAAAACTGGCCCACGAACATTTGTGGTGATAACCGCATTAATTTAGAAGGTCCCCAAAATGAAGAATCACAAGCCCAAACTCACAAGGAATGCTTCATTGAACTCAAAAGAGCAAGGAAATTGCCTCTGAAGCTGATGAACACAGTCAAGCCACTGCAGAAACACTGGGCAACGCTCGTTCAGATCATCCGAGTTCTCCCCATGACCACACCGGTCAGCAAACTTGTGGCCAAAATCCAGCCACTCCGTCTCCACGAGAACCTGGAAACCCTGCAGGGAAGCACCCAGGAGAGACCATTTGTGCTTGTCTGTCCAAACTGTGACACCAGTCCTGAGCCTGGTGTCAATGGCAACGATCCCTTTATAACAGCCTCCCACTAAACCCAACAGAAGCCCCAACCCAGCCCTACAGCCAAAGACTCCATCCCTGATGAGACACACGCTTAGGGCAATTTCCCAATTCCCTCAGCTCAATTCCATAATCATCAAAAGGATACTAACTAAGCGTTTATCTAAGCCTTTCTTGAGTCTATATTTTTAGCCTCTTTCATTCTTACATCTTTAACCCAACAGGTGGTTATTTCAGAGTAGGGTTCTTTCTCCAAAGAATACTCTGTGGTGATATCTAGACCCATTACCGTAATAAGCATGGCAAGATCCTTCTATAGAAGCCCCATTTTCCTAAGGCAGCCAAAATTTTTCCAAGTAGATAGACCACAAAGGAAAACATGTCTGTATTCTCAATACCTTGTTATCCACAATCTGCCCCATTTTAAGAGGCACAAGAACTGTGGTAGGCACCACCACAATTTAGTTCAAGGTAAAGGACCAATGATTTAAAAACAAAGAAATTGCACTTTCATTAGACCTAACCACCTTGATCAAAATAGATCAAAAAAACCCTCTGAGGTTTCCCCAACTCATCCTGAAGTATACCCACCTCTATGGTTCGGTAATAAGGGTCCAGTAGGAGCTTAGCCAATGCCACAATCTGGGGGGTTCGGTCCCAGCCATCTGAGCAGTGTGCTAGCACCGGTCGCTGATCACGATCCACGGCGTGCACTACCAGAAGTGCCGACTTCAGAAGCACAGAGAGGTGATGGAGCCATTTTGTGCTTTCAAGAGCTGAGAGCCAACTAAAAAAAAAAACAGAAGGGGATAAAGAAATGCTGATTTTTATGATTTACTGCATCATGCCAAATACCTGTCAAATTAAAAAGCAATTCCCAAAGATTTTTCCCTCCAAATAAACACTGCCAAAACAAACAGAAAATTTCTGTATCTTTATAAAGCACGTACAAGGATGAGACCCAAGCCCTACTATGCAACAGAGGAGAGCCTCAGAAATAGGACAGTAATTAACAGGACCACCTTTTGTTCCAAAAATCTCATAACTAATTTCCCAGAGAGAATACTTAATATTTTTCAGTCCATGGTAGGTATATACCCAATATAGTAGTTCCCCCTTATCCATGGAGGTTACATCCCAAGACCCCCAGTGGATGCCTGAAACCACGGATAGTACCAAACCCTTATATATACAATGGTTTTTCCTATATATACATACCTATGATAAAGTTTAATTTATAAATTAGGCACAGTAAGAGATTAACAACAATAACTAAAAACAGAACAATTATAACAATATACTATAAAAGTTACCATAGATCTTAGCAACCTCCACATACAATATTTTTTCGTTCCTTAGTTAAGTTGAGAACTTTCACCTTTTCACTTACAGGAAGCACTTTATGACTTCTCTTTGGCATATCCCAGTTGCCAGCATCATTACTCTTGCATGTTGGGTCCATTATTAAGTAAAACAAGGGTAACCTGAACATCAGCACTGCAATACCATGACAGGCAATCTGATAACCGAGACAGCTAAGGGACTAACAGACAAGTAGCATATACAGCATGGATATGCTAGACAAAGGGATAATTCAAGCCCAGGGAGAGACAGCGTGAGATTTCATCATGCTACTCAGTACAGTGCACAATTTAAAACTTATTATTTCTGGACTTCTCCATTTAATATTTTTAGACTGCAGTTGACCATGGGTAACTGAAACCACAGAAAGTCAAACTAGATAAGGGGGGGCTACTGTCTAAGTAGTTCTTTCTGTAATCTTCTCCTGAAGGAAATGCAGCCACTTCTGAGAAGTAAAACAGAAGATATTTATATTTAATTATCAGCAACTCTGCCCAACAAGTTCTCAAAAAAAAAAAAAAGTCTATAACAAGATGTAAGCTTGATACCACATTCAAGAACAGTGCAGACAACATCTTCTGCTACCCACACCCTAACACCTATCACTGCTCAAGTCTTGAATGTCTCCTGACTAAAACTGGATGGGCCCAAACTAATGATTTAGACTCACACAAATTAGTACACCAATGGCTACACAGTTATTACTGGGCTTAACACAGACTGGATTCAGCAGGGATCTAGAAGAACTTTTTTTCCAAAGGCCTTCAGGAAGCATCAGACCCTAAAAACTGCCCCTTTGGGAGTAATCACAAGCTGATCATACTTGTTTTTCAACTGTGTTGACATTTTGTTTCTTGTGCCCTGTCATGAATTCCACTCCCCACCCCCACCAAAAAAGCTCTGATTTCTCCAAAATGCGATCACATTAGTAGTTAAGACCACAGTCTAGCCCTTCAAACACTGAGTGAGAGGAGGGAATACATACCTCTGTCAGGGGCTCTGAGAAGGCTTTGGCTAAGACTAGGCTATAAAGGCCTATTAAATCTTGGGGATTGAGTATGAATTTTTGGATTAGTCTAAGGAGGGAGTCTTTCCAGGCAAACAAACAATAGAATGTAGTGCATAAACATTGGTTTCACATGGATTAGCTTGCTCTACCAACCAGACTCTGGATCCTCAAAGTGCAGACACAGTTCCTCAGGCACAGCTGTACCCCCAGTGCAGTGTCTAGCATACAGTGATGCTTCCTACTGTTTAAATCATGGGTAAAAATTCAATCTGAAGACTTTCTATCTCGTAATAGGTACCTGAGAAACATTTTTTGATGGTGGATCAATTGTTGATTCTCATTCCTCACACAGTCTTAAAAGAAACTACAAGATAAGGCTTAGGAGAGCCAATACTAAATTATCTCCTGGCCCCTGGAGAAATGGTAAACAAGAACCAATGTAAGGTTCCCTTGAACCTGACTAAGCTATTCTTACACACCAACTGATGTTGTCCATGCCTAACAGAGAAGCTGCACTCCAAAATCTGCCAACCAAGCAGGTGCTGAGAGACTCCACACTTCCTTGTCCTATTCTTAAACTGTAGTAGAAACATACCATGCCCTAGCCCTCCACAGCAGCCATAAAGTGTCCAGAGGCTTGCTTATAGCTGGTCCCACCACTGCCATAACTTCTTTTTATCCACAGGGGAGGCTCCAGTACTGCATTATGATTTGCTGCCAAATACACACAAAGCATTACCTTCTTCCTTAATAAAATCCCCTAGACATTCATTTGGACCAGGCAAGAGCTAATTACATCCTTTTGACTTTGAGTTTAAAAAACAGCATTTTAAGAAAAAATTTTAATATATGGAAGATGACAGAGATAGGTAGTGTTGATTCTATCCCTTTCATTTTACAGACAGGAAAACTAATGGCCACAGTAATTAAGCCACTTGGCCAAAATCACACAGTCAGTGGCAGATCTCCTGAGTCCTCACCCAGGCTTTCTGTGCCCCACCTTTAAGGAAGACAGTGTGACTAGCGGGCTTCTAGAAATATGTAGCAGATGCAAGCTGCTAATCCCTAAAGCAGAGCAGCAATCTTATTTCTTCAGTCAGGCTTTTCCCCAAGGACAATAGCTTCACCCTCTGGATTGATTGCAACTGTGATGAATTGAATCATTTGCTACCAGGAGTTAGTCCAAGTGGTTCAGGCAGCCATTTGATTTAATAAAGTCAAATAAAGAATGCTGCAAAAATTGATGTGATCATGAGATCTACTGAACAAAACTCGGGGAAACAGCTATGGGCTCCAGCACAAACACCAGAAAAGAGAAAATTCTGTCTTCTCTGGCACCATTTCTGGCTTCCTTAAATAGTAAAACAGGGGCTTTTAAATATTTATCTGTCCATATTTGTTTTACAGAGCATTCCTCCTAATTTATCTTGTATTCAAACAGCTCCCTTGGGGAGATGGGGGAATGTTATTTTACCTTCCTCACTGCAAATGCCAGCGATTCATTTTTAATAAACAATAAAAATCACGGTAATGTTCTTAGTAAATAAGAGAGGGTAGTTTAGAAATCAGAAGCAAATGCAGAAGGAACTGACCTAATGGCAAGTTGAAAGAAAGTTTAACCCTTTTTAGAACAAGATGAATAAATTTTGACTCTTCATGGCAGGTAAGCGTCACCATAAGATGTCAAAAACCAAAGAATTATTACCTTGGGCCAAAAACAATGTACAAGAGAAGGAAGAGGTCCCAGGAAAAAGAAGGCAATGCTTCCGTTCTGAGGGCTGAGACTTGTTCTGTGCTGCACTTTTTTAAACCTCGCAAAGGGCTAGATTTTTCTCCCAGCTCCTCCTCTGTGCTGCCATGCTCCTAACACAGGAAGGAGAATACCCCACAGAGACTGAAAGTAAAACTCAAGTTTACAAACAAATAGAAGAAAAGACACCTCCAAACACATTTTTTTTAAAAAAGTAATGCAAAATTAAGGTAAAGGTCAAGGTCTTACTTTCCCGGATCTGGCATCTGTGTGCAGAGCAACCGCAGAGACTGAAAACTCCTCCGAATTGAATGAATATTTGCCATCCCCATAAATACAACTTCACAGTTTGGGTAATACTCTGGCAAGAATAACAATAAAGAGAACACAAATATGTTGAATTTAAAGCCCATATGGCCAAATTTAAAAGAAGCAAACTGGCTAAAAAACAAACCCACTGCAGCTGCTGACTAATGAAACTGCAACGTTTTGAGGCCTATTAGCCCAGTCCTTTATTAGGAGAGGAAAACAGTGCTTGAATTTTAGCTGTCTTTGCGAAAAGGAAGGATAGATTTGTGAAGAAGATACTGACATAAAACAGAAGCTGTTATTTTTTTTAAAAAAGGTCTAAATACTTTCATCTTACCCCAGGTTTACTTCTTGGGCCTCATCTAACTTGTAGCTCGGAATCTCTTTGAAAAGAGCCTATTAGAACAATGCATCTCACACATTCAAATTTCACCTTGGTACAACTGCTTTTAATTTGCAGTTTAGATCACATCTGAATAAGGAGCTTGGTGCTCCATCAGCACACAACTGGCACCAAAACGGTCCCTCCTTGGAGAAAGCAAGCATTCAAACAGTAGGGGTGTTATAGGTCAGGACAGAGGCGCTTCGCTAGAGTTTTGTATTTACTGCTTCAATTTCCACCCCAGGTTTTCTAAGTAGAAGCCATGTGAGGAGTTTTCTGTGAAGCCAGTGATGAGCATACCCACTGTTAAAGGCAACAAAAAGCTTTTAGAAGGCTGAGAAATTGAGCCACTAAAGAAGAAGCTTCCAAACATGAACAGGCCTTATTATGGGAGAGGATTTACTTCCCTTATCACCTAAAGGTTGGCACAGGGAAGGAAGATTATTTGGTTTCACTGCACCTCCTCCTCCATTTCTCCCTTGAAAAGAACATACAGTGTTAAGAATCCAAAGAGCTCCAGCTCTCTCAAGATAGGCTGAGGAACATGGCTTGCCATTCATTGCAAATTGAGAACTAAGACCCCCTTGGGCATGGGCTGGACTCACAAGGACAGAGCGCTGGGGGGAAAAAGCACTGTACACCTTACCTGGGCATTCACAGCCTCCCCCTTTGGCTCGGTTTGCGACAGCTGCTGCATAGGAGCGTGCATCCAAGATCAAAAGCTTCTGCGGTTGGATGGCTAAACTGTCTGCTCCCGAGGCATTTGACAGAGAAGAATCTAGGGACATCAGAAATGGGGAGGGAAAACTAAATGAAACTGTCTCTCCCAGAACTGTGCAAAATAAGAACCACAGGCACATATTATACAGTAACAAAAAAAATTCAATGAAGTGAGATCCACCTAACCAGAACCTTTGATACCTAGGACTTCTCTCTTGTTCTCTTCTATTTTGCCTACAATCTCCTATACCTCATTTCTACATCTGTAGTCCTTTAATGAAGCCTGGTGTTTTCTCCCATGGTCTAGAGACACTGAAGGTCCCCTATCACATATATACTCCATTCTTGTCATGACGGCAAGAAAGACAACAAACACTCTAGTTCTCTTAAACCAAGTTTGAAACAAAGGGTCTCCTGGTTCTTTGTCAAGACCTATGATTTCTTGAACAATTCCATCAACTGAAGCTTTGCTCTCTCTCTGCCATGAAACGAATTCTGTCTTACAAGGAAAAGGCCATTTCAAGGAAAGGTTCTCAGATGCTATAAAAATTGCTGTGATGGGTCCAGGGAGCACCTTACCAAAGTCCACATCAGAAAGGTCTCCCGCATTGGTAAAGTCTCGAGAACTGTTCCTAGTTGACAACTTGCTGCCACTTGATCGGGAGTCAGAGGCACAAGCTTTAGCTACTGACTGCACCAGGTGCTCATCATCGGCATTTCGCCACCCCCACCAGCTGACCTCCGGCTGTCCACAGCGGGCAATGACAGCTCCATTGCTCTGGTGCCTGTGTGTGGAACAAGACACAACAACTGTACCCAACCCAAACAACTGTACCCAACCCAGTGGCCCCATTCAGATACTCTGTACTCATACAAAAAGTGAGGCAGTGGATTTTAAATGCCTTAATGAACAACCTGACTACAGGTAAGTGGTGGGTTAGCTTCAGAGATGGGTTGCTATATAGCAATAAGAATAATAACAAAACCTATCTGGATCTCTCTCATTTATCATACCATTTTAGGGATAAACACAAGGAAAAATGTGTACTTAGAGAAAAATTAATATTCATCAAGTAAATGTTTGAATCTTTAAATTTATTTTTGGAAAATCAGGAAAAAATAATCTACAAATACTACACTAATTCTGCTACTCAATAATGAAGCATTAATCTCGCCTTTTTAATACTGCACCTGAATATCCTGGCATAATACATGCTGAAACAGAAAAATTTGTTTCCTCACTGACTTCTGAGGGCCCAATGCACTCATGGCTGACTTGGAGATTCTTTTCAAAATAAGATCACACCTTTGGGACTGAAACACTTACCTGGCCCACAATGGACTGCTTTATAAAATCTCCTGAGATTTCATGAGTCACAAACTGCTCTTATTATAGGGAGATAGCTTAATGAGCCAGAAACCCTTCCTTAAGCTCTTACAAGGAAAGGAACAGCATAAACCTCAACAAGCCATATTCTGATAGATCCTTTTTCAAGAAATAAGATCAGAAATCATACTCAGTCTACTTTAAGATGCTGTTAAAACCCAGTCTTTTCCTAATTAGGAATTTTAGTTAGGCAATTTTAGCAACTAAAAAGTTATAAAAGTAATATTATTTGGCAATCAAAAGGAATAAAGTTCTAATACATGCTACAACATGGATGAACCCTGAGTATGATATGCTAAGTCAAAGAAGCCAGTCACAAAAGGCCACATATTGTATGATTCCCTTTATATGAAGTGTCTGGAACAGGCAAATCTGGGGAAAAAAAAGGAGATTACTAGTAACCCAGGGCTAGAGGGCTTGGGGAGGGAATGGGAAGGAACTACTAATGGGTTTTGGGTTTATCTCGGGGTGGTGAAAATGTACTAAAATTGACTGAGGTGATGATTGCACAGGTATGTGAATACATTAAAAAAAAATCACTGAACTGTACACGTTAAAAGGGTGAATTATATTGTGACATCTCAATAAAGCTATTTTTTAAAAGTTATAAAAGTAATCAGTTCACTGTAAAAATAAATTAGCAGAATAAAAAGCCAGTAAGCAAAAAACTTATATGTCCCCCAATTCTATATCCCAGAGGGAATCGTCAATTTCTTAGCTCCCATTAAAACTGTTTCTGAACATACATGCATACACACATAACACATATGTAGGGCACAGATGAATTTAAACAAAATATACTATTGAATCTATTTGTCTTCTTCAAAGAACAATGTGAGAAAGATTTTTGTTTTTAATCCTAAAGCTCACAAGCCATAAATTAACTTTGGCAATAATCAAACTCCACGGAACCACCAATTTTCTTGTAGTTTTTAAATCCTCCCTCATTGGAAGAGACAATTAACGGAAGGTATTTGTGTATTGCTAACACACTCAATTGGTTCACCTGCTGAATGGAACCAAACTGGAAATAAAACCTTACTGATTCTTAAAATGCCCACTAGCATATAATAATAGGTGCTGGGTAACCACTGAGCTGATTGACGCCAAACCTTTACAGAAGAGGTTGGCAGGGCATTTCCTGAGGATCCTCCTCCTCTGCAATGCTTCCCAGTAGTGCCCAAGAGGAACAGAAGATGGCACTCTTCAGCCTAGGTCTTGGGATTGAAGGGCCATGGCATTATAATCGCTAGATCACAAGCGAGCTGTTGCAATAAGCAGTTAAGTTTTCTGCAGTCGTCTAAAATGCTTCAGACTGCATCAAAGAGAATTAAAACACTACAGATAAAAATCACTAAAGAGCGTACTTATCATTTTAACAAACAAAACCAGGAAAAGGATAAAAATTAAGATGTACAATGGATGAATCCCCAACTAAATAATGAATGCTTCAATTTTATATAAAAACATATAACTGTTCAAACTATCCCTAGGTTAATATTAGGCAAGCTCCCTAAATGACTCGAAGTTTCTAACAATCATTCAACGCACAGAGGGGGGAGCTGTGAACTGTACTACAGATGGGCAGCCTTCGCACCATCTTGCTGTGTTAGAGCAATCTCTGTCCTCAATAATAAATCCAATTAGCACTCTCTCATCACAGTAGGAGAAAGCACTAATCAGGCGCTGGTTCGGCATGGTGCTGTCAAGTAACTGCTGCTAGTAACCCCAGGAATCATTACTGCAGTCTACAGACAACTAAATTCAGTAAACATATTTTGGATTCATAAGTATCCTGACACCTGGGCTGAAAAAGCAGAAAGTGGTAGAGTATTCCAAAACATTCTTCAACACACCCCTTACAAAGCTCCCAAATAATATAACAACCCAGTTTGGAGCTCAGAGATACAAGACACATGTTCTGCAACAGAGGCCAGTTCCTGGAAGCCTGTCTGATTTTTTGTGAACTACACCAAGAACTTTCATTGATAATCTTTTGAGACCAGATTTTCTCTGAGAAACTGCAAATAAAAATTTTCGGTAAGAGTTAATACTAGGGAATATTATCTCCCACTGTGCTGTCTTAATTATGGAATTCATTATTCCAAGATATAGCCCAAACTGAAAAAAATAAGTTTTCTAAGAAAATTTGACTCAAAAAGATTTTTTTTTCATTTATATATACTCCATGGTCTCTAGAAAGGGTTGGGGAAAAACCGATGGCTCATGCCCTCTAGAATAAATTTTAAAAGGGAAAACAGGTTTCCCATGTTTATTCTAAGAAGTTTTTCTTCAACCTGCACTTTTAGGCTTCTCTACAGGGAGAATTCACCTAAAGCCCCTTACTTAGAAAATGAGAGTCCTTTCCCCTTCTGCTCAAAGTCAGCAGACCCCATAAATGCCAGGGCTGCTGATCTAACACAGCTGTTGGCTACAGAGTAGCAGCTGGCTGCTTTCCCTATTTGAGCTGGTCTGATCACTGATAAGACTCATAAATTCTTTCAGCTTTAACTGCTCTCTAATTCCTGTGTCATCCTTATCATTTGAGTGATAGGTAAATTTGGTGACCTACTTTTTTAGGGGTGTCTGAAAACAACAGTGATGAAAATTGAGGTTGAAAACTTAATGGGTTCCACTGGGCCAGAAGCAAATACTTTCCCATCTCTCTCTATTCAGGGAGGCCATCAGAATTTGCCTTCAGTGGACTAACTGAATAAGCCAGTTATCTCAGTGGGAATTCTACAAGGAGATAAATCCCTTCCTATAATCTCAATATTTCAATAGAATGCCTCCTGGCATGAACGAGTTTCTAAGCTCCACTGGTTTGGTCCAAAATCACAGAGAGTCCAAAAAGCGTGCAAACTGGAGAAAATGAAATGGAGAATGTGAATATTACAAGGAGGTGACATCTGAAACAGTTCCAAAATAAGAAGGAACGACTTCTTAAATTTAACATGATTCAGCATAGAAACAAAACCACACATTTGTGGACAGCTAATCTTCGACAAAGGAGCTAAGAACATATAATGGAGAAAGGAGTCCCTTCAATAAATGGTGTTGGGAAAACTGGACAGCCACATGCAAAAGAATGAAAGTAGACTACTATCCTTCACTACACACAAAAATTAACTCAAAATGGATCCAAGACTTGAAGGTAAGACCTGAAACCATAAAACTCCTAGAGGAAAATATAGGCAGCACACTCTTTGACATTCGTCTTAGAAGGATCTTTTCGAGTACCATGTCTACTTGGGCAAGGGAAACAAAAGAAAAAATAAATAGGACTTCATCAGACTCAAGAGCTTCTGCAAGACAAAGGAAACCAGGAACAAAATGAAAAGACGACTCACCAACTGGGAGAAAATATCTGCAGATCACATATTCAACAAGGGGTTAATCTCCAAAATACATAAAGACCTCACACAACTCAACAACAAAAAAACAAAGAACGCGATCAAAAAAGGGGCAGAGGATATGAACAGACATTTTTCCAAAGAAGATATGCAGATGGCCAATAGGCAATGAAAAGATGTTCAACATCACTAATCATTAGGGAAATGCAAATCAAAACTACACTTAAGATATCACCTTACACCCATTAGAATGGCTATCATCACCAAGACAAAAAAATAACAAACATTGGAGAGGATGTGGAGAAAAGGGAACCCTCATACACTGCTGGTGGGAATGCAAACTGGTGCAGCCACTATGGAAAACAGCATGGAGATTCCTCAAAATTTAAAAATAGAAATAACATACAACCCAGCTATCCCAATACTGTGTATTTATCCAAAGAACTTGAAATCAACAATTCAGAGACCTATGCACGCCTATGTTCATTGCAGCATTATTCACAATAGCCAAGAAGCAGAAGCAACCCAAGTGCCCATCAACTGATGATCGGATAAAGAAGATGTGGTGTATATACATATATACGTGCGCGCACACAGACATACACAATGGAATACTAGTCAGCCATAAAAAAAGACAAAAATCATCCCATTTACAACAACATGGATGGACCTTGAGGGTATTACGTTAAGCAAAATAAGCCAGACAGAGAAAGACAAACACCGTATGATTTCACTCACATGTGAAAGATAAACTAACACACGGACAGAGAACAGATTAGTGGTTACCAGAGGGAAAGAGGGTGGGAGTAGGCAGGGGGGTAAAAGGGCACATTTATATGGTGACCGACAAATAATAATATGCAACTGAAATTTCACAATGTTATAAACTATTATGACCTCAATATAATTTTTTAAAAAATTTAATATGATTCTGTGAGAACTGAGCCATTCACTGAATTATAAAAGCAGCCCTCAGGAATACAACCTATTCCAGATATTTCTTAGAGGAGCCCAGTGTTTATAGATTCACATTCAGATGTCACAGCATATCTGCAAAGAACATCATTTCCATTTTACTAATTAGGAACAGGCTGAGGTCAATTAGGGAACTTCAAGGCGCCACAGCAAGGAGTGTCAGAGAAAAGACCTGAACACCAAAACCTGTGCTCATCACCACGCCACCATCCCCTTCTGGAACTTGCCTCCTTTGGCTCTTCTGCCTTTGATCTCTGAGATCTTCTATCCAGCTAAGACCTGCCTTCTCTAAAGCATTCCTCTCAAAGCAGAGCTCTTCCATGTGTCGAAATTTCAACCACAAAGACAATCACAAATGATTCAACTCCATACTCCCAATTCTCACTTTCTAGGACTCATCTCTCTCAATCCAAAGGCCAACACCTGAAGCTAAATGCAGTCAGCACATTATCTTCCCACAGAATGTCAGACAGATCTTAAAATTTCAGGACCAACTGAACCATCAGCTAGTGTTCTGGATGTAATAAGTACTGGTGTGTGTGACTAGAAGAGCAGCTTTAGCAACAAGGAAGCACGGAATTGCCTAGAAAGTTCCCTGAACCCTTCCCTCCCTTCCCAAATGAGCAGCAGCAGAGGCGGCAGACCACATGACCACATGCAGGGGGCAGTAGCACCAGACCAAGCTGGGCCTGGCCAGGCTTACTTACCTGTAGACAACGGCAGGGATGCGCTTCCAGGATCTGAAGCTTGCTACACTTTCTAGTTCTTTATCAGTGATCCAGGCAGGCACTATGAGCTCCTGTGGATAACTACCACACAGCCTAACAGGGAAGGTGAGAAAGAGGGAGAGGGAGAGGGCGAAGACGAGAGGGAGGGAGGGAGGGGAGGGGGGAGGGGGGAGGGGGGGAGGGAGGGAGGGGAGGGAGAGACACTAGGTG
The DNA here is from genome assembly GCF_020826845.1 of Diceros bicornis minor. Lineage (NCBI taxonomy): Eukaryota > Metazoa > Chordata > Mammalia > Perissodactyla > Rhinocerotidae > Diceros > Diceros bicornis. The sequence continues at coordinate 23,533,128 of NC_080774.1, read as the reverse complement.
AGCTAGCATAAAGAGGTTGATCAAGCTACCCCAGAGCCAGTTAAAAGGCAATGAGGAACATTACTTGAGTCTTGGTCTGCTCAGCAGAATGGGCTGCCTCAAGTGTTTACTTATGTATATATCATGTGATACTATCTTGGATTGTTCCACTCAATGCTGCCTTTGGGGAATCCGACAATTTTAACCATCAATGAAAAAAAGGGGAGTTGAGAGGCAGTTACTCCATCGTAACTCTCTGTCTCTCTGTTATAACAAATACAGGTCATTTCTAACTACACAACTGCCCAGTCCAACTACAGAAGTGAAAGTCTGTGTCATCTCTACCAGACCTTCAGTCTTTCAGGCTTTTGTCAAAGGGAAACAGGTGAGAGCCCACGATTTCAAGTTTCCAGAGACCTCATACAATCATTAACATATTCTTTGATGTGAACCAAACAGGGTGTCCTAATTATTGGGAACAGGTGCAGCCATGGATATGAAGAAACAGTACCACAGGTCAGCCATTTGCATGTATAATCACAGCCCCATTGAGCCAAGTTAGTAATGTGAATAAACTATTAATCATAATTTCTATAAAATATACTTCAGAACAAACTACATTCCGGGGAAAAAAGCTCTGTTTTCATTAGGGAAGATGCTGGTAGTTGCATGCTAGTCAAGCTGGTGCCCCAGAAAGCAGTATTTATGATAGGTTTTTTACTTACAGGACAATGTCTCTCTATGGGTAACACAATATTCCTTTTCAATAGTGAAGGCAATAAGACTTTTAACCCAAATCCTAAAATATACAAACTCTTCCTCCTCCACCACCACCACCGCGGCGGCCCTGCCCTAGCCTATCCTATGCATTAGGAGAAAAGGCAGAAAAATATAGAGTGGCTTAGGAATTGGGGGTTTTGATCATTCTGCACTAAATCTCTCTCTCCTGTTCTCAATTTCCAGAAGATTAAGTATCAGGAATTTAAAAGCCACTGAACAGGAGAATGTCTATAACCAAGAGTAGCTCTATAAACTTCCTATCACCTACTCACAAACTCCTAAAAATAACCTGGGACACAGTGATCACAGTTAATACTCTAACCATGAGTCTTGCTCCTTTTATCTTGTTTTAAACCTAAAAGTAAATTTGGCTCTCATTCTTCCTTTGTAGTAGGAAGAACTTTTCAATGTCCTGAAGACTGGTTTTGAGGTGGAAATAGTGGACTCAAAGACACTAAGCTGATTTTTAAAACCCATATTAAATAGAGATTTTAAAAACCAATGGCAGGGACCGCCCAGTGGTGTAGCAGTTAAGTTCACGCATTCCACTTCAGTGGCCCAGGGTTCGCCAGTTCAGATCCTGGGCGCAGACCTACTCACGGCTCATCAAGCCATGCTGAGGCAGCGTCCTATATAGAAGGGCTACAACTCTACAACCATGATATACAACTGTGTACTGGGGCTTTGGGGAGAAAAAAGAAAAAAAAAAAGAGAGGAAGACTGGCAACAGATGTTAGCTCAGGGTCAATCTTCCTCAAAAAAAAATAAATAAATAAAAACCAATGCCTTTTGAACCCAAACGTTTTTTCAACAAGCTTAGCTTAATTCAGTTTTTTGACTATACCCAATTTTCTGATCATTATATTTCTTGTCCTATAAGTATTACACTACCTAGTAGTCAGCCCTTCAGCAAGTACTAGCTTGCTCACTTGTAGATAAGCAGTTTCCAGTACAGGAAAGGTGGATTACACATGAGCAAAGCCTGTGGCAGCCTCTGAGGCCCCCTCCTCCAGTCTCCATCTTCTTTCTCTGCTTTGACTTGTCAATGAGAACAAGCAAAGGTATGACAGGTCTGTAGCTCCCAAGTCTTCACAACACTCCAGGTTCCTAACTCCTTGGCCAAGGTCCATGTTAAGAGCTATGTACAATAATTAGCTGTAGTTTTTCCAGTGAAAAATGAAATGCTCTGATGGCTACCCACAAATAGACCAGGAAAACGGCTATCATAATTGAGGCAGCTCAAAGGACAACAGAATGATTAATGTCTCCAACTGCTGCAGGGAACTTAAGAGGAGAAGGATATATTAATTTAAATCTCCTGGACAATTTTGTTTTGTTTTATAGAAACTTAGATCACCAAAATCACAGTGGCTAACTGCCCTCCCCCACCAAAGTACTTAGATCTCTTAAGGAAACAGGTAATGGGAAATATTTAATAATGGTTACATTAATATTTAATGGTTAAATGATCATAGCTGTGAAGTTCGTTTTACATCATATATTGAAGAATGGAATATTTATGCCTATTTCATAGGATGTGGAGTAAAATCACATCATAAAAATTAGCTCCCAAGTGTTTTATCATTGCTTATAAGATCACTGATTCTATCTCTAATGTGATGTCAAGTAGCGATGAGAATAACAGAAAGTGCCTGCCTACAGGTAAAAACAGTATTATCCAGACATGCATGTGCCAGGAAGAATAGAGGTCTGGAAGGAGTAAAAAGGAAGGTTCTAGGATCCTATTAAGTAAGGACCACTTTTCCACTCAAGTGATAGCAATGGGAACATATGGCTCTGAAGTACCCTAAAGATCATGCATTTACATTTAATAAATAAAACTCGATTTGAAAGAAAAAGTCTAAGTTCAGATGTTCTTGTCACATGAGAATTGGGGTTTCTGCAAAGGCACTGGCTGTGAAACACCGTCCACAGGGACCTATACCACTCACTTGTACTTCTCATTGATGTTGGAAATCCTCCAGGCATTGTTCATATCAAAACCCATCCGCTCCACTTCGTTTTTAAACCTTGACGTTACATGCTCCCCTAGGGGCCAAAGACAGACAGCAGAAAGAAAGAAATGAATATCATTTTGCAAAACAGGTGGAATAAAAGCATAGCTACCCTGCTCAGTTATTAAAAGAAAAAAAAAAGAAGGGCAAGTATTATATAAATAACATATTTAGTTTTAGTTAAAAATTCCCTGTCAGGATAAGACTATAAAAAGGAATGAAGAAATTAATTTTAATCAAGAACTATATTTTCTAATCACTGCTATCAACTCTGAGGGTAGTCTCCCTGAGCTCATTTTACAGAGGACAAAACTGAGACTGAGAGAGATTATGGAGGTCTGTCTGGTCCCAAAATCCATGTTCTTATCACTATACTGGCTACTTTCCCATTTCCACACTCAGACTGACAGTATACAAAGGAAATAAAATCAACAAGTTCACCAAGAACAGTAACATAGATCTACAACTCCTCATCAGAAACCGTTTGGGCCAGATTTCAGAACTTGAGAGTTTTCTAAATTTTAAGATAGTATATATATTAAAATATTAGGTTAACACTCTCGTCAGGGCCTACTTAACCAACTATTAATATTTCTACAGTGAAATGCATGGGATAATTCAAACTAAATGGGATAAATAAAGCAACAAATAGCTTCATGTCAGCTCAGATCAGGTCAAGCCACCAAATAAAATAAGAAAAATCTTTCAATTTCCAAAGCCTTACAAATTACATAATTGCAGATAAGAGATCATGGAACGATAACAGCAAGTACCCAGGAATCTCAGGAAACACCATACTATTAAGTAAAGTGCTTAGCATCTGTAAGAACATCCACCCAAACAAGTATATAATCTGCCTACATTTGCCCCAGTGAATTTGGCTTCCTCTTCCTTAGGTTCCTAACATAAAGACATTAAACCTGAAATAACTTTCTTTCTTGAAAACACACAGAGTCCTAGGGCAGTAATTTTATAAACAAACAAACAAAAAACCATTATGCAGTACCTCTAATATATAGTGTTACAGGTTACAAAATAAATGCTGGTGGGGGCTGGGAGAAACTACAAAAACAAACAAAAGCACAAAACAGACTGCTTTGGTGATCAAAGTATAAAGCTTTGCTCTCCTTGGGAAAGGAGCTTCAGAATAGGAAACAGCAATTACTTGAATGAAGGACAATTCTATAAAACTGCTTCCCATTTAAACTGCTTTTCTTGAACTTAAACTAAGTATTATAGGCTTCCTGAAGGAGAGCTATAAAAAGATGAGGTTCAGAGATGCAGAAAGAAATAATCAGCTGAACCTAGCCTATTTTGGAAAAGTTTCAGAAGCGATGTAGGCTTCCAAATAGGAAAAAAGCTATCTGAACTGGGGCTCCATCTGTTTACAAATTGCAAGGAATAGTGACCATCAAGAATACTAGACAGGGGAGTCTTTCACTTATAATCCCAATCTAAAAGCTGTAAAACTACTGCTTAAGTTCATTAATTAATGAGATTTTCCCCACCCTGGGATACAGCTCCAAGTCTTTTGCAAAAGGTAAAAGTACTTTAATTAATGGTCCTTTACATTCGTACCTCTATCTTAAACACACAGATGCCCTAAAAGGATCCTATAATTTAAAAATAATCACCACCACCACTGGCAATTTACTACATAGAACCACTGCCCAAAGAAGGGCTTAGAACCACCATCCAGAGCATGAAATTCTGAGCTACAAAGAAATACATACTGAGCAGCAAGCATAGAAAATCTTATTTCAAGTTCCTTGAGAACAAGGAGTAAGTTTTAATTATCTTTGTATCCTCTAAGACAGTGACTTCATAAACTTTGAAACTGACCATCACAACCCACAATAAGAATTGTTTTACATCACAATACAAATGTTTATTTTTAAAAAAAGATTTCACAAAACAATACCTATCTTTACTATAAGTGTAAGACATTTTGATATTTTCTATCCTGTTTCACTTCATACTTTATTTCTTAAAACTTTGATTTCATGGATCACAACCTATAGTTTGAAAACCACTGCTTGAAAAAAATCTAGCAACAGACCTTACATACGTGAGTAATTCAACTGGCTTTTGCCAAATTGTGTTAGAAGTTCACTTAACGTTTATTCAGCCAGAAAAGTGAATGCCAAGCACATCTATTGCTGAATTTCCCTTAAGAATTTCCCTCTCAGAATTCTGTCTTCATTGATTCAACATTAGATATGCTGTAATATCTCAATTTTATTTTAAATATTAAGGTCCTAAGTTTTTTGTTTGGCTTTATATTTCCATTTCAACCGTTCCTGTCTGCCGCCCCTATCCCCAAATGAGGATTTATTGCATTTTAGAGTCTATGCTTATGATCTCATGTGTAGGGGGATATTATACAAAGGTATCACTTTGAAATATCTCAAGTGCTATCTCACCCTAAAGATGACTTATAAGAATGTGGTTGTCTGGTATGCTCATATTTGGTGAGTAATACTGTAGCCACCACCAATACTCAACAATATTGGGTGGAGACAGAAGAACCAGGTTGACTGGCTTTAAAAATGCCACCATGGTATTTTTTAAGAGCAAGTTTTTCCCCTGTACTTCACAGTGAAAATATATGAAAGGAAAAAGCCATACATACACACACACTCTAACCAAGTCACTGAAGTACAATAAGATTCCATGTGAGTGGTAGCAGGTTAATTTCAGTGTGGACTGTATATATTGGGAAGAAATAAAATATAACCTTTATTCATGCAGTTCCATTCATGCATTCCAACCAATCAGTTACAATGGCATCACCTTGCATATTCATAGTTTCCAAAATGTTTTCACAAGCATGGCACATGGTAGGCATTCAAACATTTCCTGAATTGAACTCTCCAGTCTTAACAGACTTCATCTTCAGGAAACCCCGATCAGCTTGGGCAGAAAGAACAAGAATGCCCCAGCTAAAGGAACAAAGGAAACTATAAAGAGGATAAATGGCTTGCCCACTATTATTTTTTTAATTAACTGGTAGAGTATGGCTTTGAATTCACGTTTAGTTCCTAAATCAGTACTTTACTCCCCCAAATGCTTCCATCCATCACAAACCCATAAAAAGACAGAGGACACTGTGGACATCTCTATGTCCTGGTGGTCAAAGAATACCAGGTATCAGGAAAGAAAGGGCCTGAGGACCAAAGTCATCCCAGCTCAGGACAAAGTCATCCACAATTAAAAGACAAGACTGAAGTTCTGACCTCGCACAACTTAAGACTATCCTAAAAGTTGGCTCAAATCCAAAAAAAAACTGAAATTTTCAAGAGAATAAAGAATCATCTAAAAAGATGAGGAATTTTCACTCTGTGGTTGGGAGAGAATAAGCTAGGAGAAAGCAAGCCTTGTTGACTAAAAACTGGCAACTCAAAACTAGGAAATGCCTTTTGGAGTTAAGAGTCTTAAATCAAAGTTCCATATAACATAATGCAGCAAGCTAGATTCATTAACTTCATTATCCCAGGAGATGGTAGAGACTAAAAATTTAATAATTAAGATGTAATGGTTAAAAACTAAGCAAATGTACACATAAGATTTGTGCATTTCATTGTATGTAAACTTTACCTTTAAAAAAAAACTTGAGGGGCTGGCCCCGTGGCGTAGCAGTTAAGTGCACACGCTCCGCCGCTGGTGGCCCGGGTTCAGATCCCAGGCGCGCACCAATGCACTGCTTGTCAAACCATGCTGTGGCAGCATCCCATATAAAGGGGAGGAAGATGAGCATGGATGTTAGCCCAGAGCCAGTCTTCCTCAGCCAAAAGAGGAGGATTGGCATGATTGTTAGCTCAGGGCTGATCTTCCTCACAAAAAAAAAAAAAACACCTTGAAAAGAGCCATAAACAAAAAAATAAAATTAAAAAAAAATGGCATCTCAATGAAGAAGTAAGAAGAGATGCAATGGATAAGGGAGTGAAGTGAGAGAGTTTAAGCACATTCTCATAAACTTCCAAGGTTGATGTGGTCTGTCATGGGTGACTTTGGGTTCCACTAGCCTGACGAGGCTCATGGGAAGCTTGGATTCCTAAGGCTTTCACTGAGGCTCCACAAGGGCAGATACCTCTGTTTTTCATCTCAGTATCCACAGCCATCCCACACAGTCAGCTCTCAATAGCTGAGAACTGGATTTAAGTCCTAGATCTGTCACTGCCTAGCAGTGGGACTTGGCAACAGGCTTTACCACTGAGTCTCCATTTCTTTGGCTCCCAAAACCAAGATACCAGACATCCTGTTTGACGAGGTCATGAGGGTCAAACAATAGTACATATCAAAGCATCTTTAAAAATAAGATGATGCTTATGTTTGTTATATTTTAGTTAAACAAGAATATGAACCAGAAGCTTCAACCAGTGAAAGAACCGGGGAACAAAGTGATACAAGAATAGCTAGATTAGCCTCAAATGTTTAGAATGACCCAGGGCTGAACTATTAAGATTAAAGATTCAGTACTAAAAATTGAAGTTTAAAGAAAAAAGTCCCAAGAGTAAACTGTATTGGAATGAAGCTCACAACTTTTCAATGCTTAGGAATTCAAGACTTTGCTTCCAAATTGGACACACTAAAGATTCAGTGTTGGACCAGCAAAGTTCTATTTATGGCAGCATAAAGTTTACAGACAACTACATGCAGGGAAATAACATGAACTTGGTCAAAGCCATTTCTGAGGGAGAAAGATAGTGAGCAGGACAAAAATCTCATGAGGAGTCAAAAAGCTTGGATTCCAGTACGGGCTCAGCTTCTCTATTTGTCCTGAGGGAAGTCACCTGGCCTCTCTAGACTTCTGTTTCATCATCTATGGGATGAAAAGGGTGACTTCAGGTAATCTATGACTTGAAAATTCAAATATAGTGAAAGGCCATTTTGTACTCCACTATTCTGTGGCCTAACCTCACACCTCTATACCTTTGTTCATGCTACTTGCTCGGTCTAAAGTTCTTTTCCCCATTCTCTAATCAATGAACCCTCATTCAACCTTCAAAGCCTACTCAAAAGCCACTTCTAATGTGAAGTCTTCCCAAGAGTGTATACAACACTCACGGCTCCCCATAAAACCCATCAAACCTTACTATAGTTATTTTTAGGCCCAGCAGATTGTGATGCCAAATCTAGTGTCCTTCCCTTCCCCTGAAAGGCAGAAAACATGTTCTATTGAGCTTAGAAGAATGATGGACACATGCTAGGTGCTCCATAAAATATATATATTGATTGACTATATGAATGCTTAGGAGTCTCATTTCATGCTAAGGGTACCTCAAGTGGTAGTTCAATAAAGCCACCATTTGTACATTTTAGAAATGCCTACCTGGTCTGCACAGGTCTCCATGTTGTTCTTTTTCACTGGCGTAGACCTCCATGCACCAAGCGTGGTATGCAAATGAGAAGAGATCTTCTATTTTAGCAGGTGGTCGAATTGCATTGTTCAGTCTCTTAAGCCACTCTTGACACTGCTCAAAGGTTGAGAACTGACACCTTTGTAAAGCCAAACAAGTACAATGTAATCAGAAGACAGCTAACAATAAAACCTAAGAGAAGCCACCATTTCAAGAGTGCCTACTCAGGGTAAAGTGACAACTATAGTCAAAAAGCATTAAAGGTGGTCATTCACACATTTGTAATAAAAACAGGTTTGACAAATTTTGGCCAATGGTGCAAAAATGTCAAAAGGAAGAAAGCTGAACATGTGGAAAACTTATTTTTTAGACTAGTGAAATCTCTTCTGAGATTAATGACAATTATTCAAGTAAAATAGCAGTCATTCTCTTCCATGAATGGGGTTTCATTCTACTTCTTCCATCAAAGCTTTATGGTTGTCAAGAAATATGTTTAGAGAAGTTCTTTTTGTTTTTTTATAACACATTAGGCTGAGCTTAAAAATAAATTACAGCACTACTTTTGACCAGTTAAGGAATAATTTCAAAATCTGTCTATTTAGCAATTAGAACAAATCAGCAATTTTAGATACAAAATAAGATATATTACATTGAAACTTTCAGCTGTGACCATGTACAGAACAAAACAATTCTATTATCAATCGCAAGTTCCAGTATATATAAAGTTAAAATAGTGCAAAAAATACTTTACCTTTTCAAATGCAGGCAGTGTTTAAAATTGAATAATTAGTAAGCAAGCTTTTTCAACTGTGAATTGTAGGCAGTATCTATCAAAAGCAAGCCAAATCTCAATGGCTAAAAAGGAATTTAAATATTTACCTTAAAACCAAGGAGGTCACTTAAACCTCTCCTTGTCTCAATCAGTGGCTCATCAACATGCCAACACACAATGTTTATTGGCACTCCAGAACAGTTAAAGAGAGAAAGTAAAAACTTCGGGAATTTAAAACTTATAGAGCTACTAAATTTAAAAACACATTTCAGGCATAATTTTGCAATCATTGCAGTAAAGATTAGATCAGATAAAAACCATTAATGGATGCTAAACCTATGGAGCAATTTGATGAAAAGCAGGAGGTTTTCACTGTCTTAAAGGGCCTCCCAGAGACTTTATTAGTTGCAAGGGAGAAAATATAGAAATTATTCAGAAAGCAGGTGACACCTCGACAAGAGTGATAAAAATTAACATCAATAGAGACAGATGGACGCTGTTTGCCTCCAGACGTAATACAATACCCTGAAAAGGACATAACCTCATAAATACAGTATTCCAGCTGAGACTGCACAACCTCAGTTTAATCATGAGGAAACACTGGACAGACACAAAATGAGAAACATTCTACTAAAATAAAAGATTGTATTTTTCAAAATGTGAATGTCACAAAAGACAAAGAAAGATGGTGAAGAATATTCCGGATTAAAGAAGGCTATAGAATCAAGGCAACTAAATGTAATATCTGACCTTGACTGGATGCTGTTCTGAACAAGGTGGGGGTGGGGGAATGCTATAAAGGGCATTATTAGGTCAACTGACAAAATTAGCACACGAATAATAGCTTTGGATAAAAGTATTAGGAGTGTAAAATTGTCAAGTTGATAATGATACTGTGGTTATGTAAAAAAAAATCCCTATTCTTAGGAAAGCACACTCAAGTATTTCAGGGTGAAGAGCCGTGATTATGTAACTTACTTTCAAATGGTTCAGAAAAAGAATCTCTCTCTCTCTCTCTCTCTCTCTCTCTCTCTCTCTCTCTCTCTCACACACACACACACACACACACACACACACACACACACACACACACACACACACACGAGTCCCCTGCAAATGATAAAGCAAATGAGGTAAAATGTTAATACCAGTGTTCTTTGTACTATTTTTATTTTTATACTTTTTTGTAAATTCGAAATTATTTCCAACTAAAAAAACATCTTTTAAATAGCAAAGTACCCTTAAAGATAAAATATTTCAGGCACTAACTACTCAGAAAATATTCCTAACAAGGCTGACCCTCAGAAGCTGTTTTTCTGTTATCAAATCATGGATCCAGTCTTTAAAAAATATTTTCCACACTAAACAGCAGCATAACACGCCACATACCTGATAACTTTGCAGTCTTTACAAGTCAAATGAAGCTGAAATATATCTCGGCATTCAACACTTTCTATAAGCTGTAATGGAACCTGCAATTAAAAAAGATGAAGTCCCCTTAGTCAAAAAGGCATTGACCCTGCAGTTCGTCAAGTGTCCAACAAGAGTGATTAGAAAGCTCTACAGGGGAAAGAAGCAAGGAGAACTGTCAATTCATCCGGATCAATAGAATTCAAGTGATTACTATTGAGTGAATTAGGGTTTCCCTTTCTCTATCTCTAAATCAGTGGCCTCAAGTCATGTCATAGCATGAAGACAACAAAGAGGAGGCACCACCTCTGAAAGAACAGGGAAATATGTCATCTCTCAGACATCAAACTCACAAGCTCATCTCTCACAGTACTACTTTAGACACTACAGCTAGCTCTGATTTGCAATGACACAGAAGCTGAAAGGAACCAGAATGTTAATTCTGTCTTGTTTACAGAAAAGAACTGCAGATCGAGGTCCTAGTGGGACTATACTTGTCATTTGCCCCAAATGACAAAGTGAGCTTGCAGCTTTGTGTCAGCAAAGGAGTATCCTGAAAAAGACTGGAGGTCTAAACTGCCTGCAGGTTACACAGAAAAGAAGACGGGACAGGGTCTTTGCTCAGTAGAATAAACCCACAGGTATCGAGGAGGAGGGAACAGGCCACACAGTGGTCAAAGGTCCTAAAACTATCTAGGTCTAATTTGCTTCAAAAGACCAGTTGAGGAGCCCTGTTTGCCAAGTGGGACTTGGGGCATGAGCAAGCTGGAACAGTCTTGTCCCTGCCAATCTGGTCAGCAGACTCTAGTGAACACGGGAGTAAGTACAATAGCGGAGATGGATCAGAGAAGGCAGACAGGAGGGAAAGCATCTGAACAGGGTGATAAATCCTCAAGTGGACATGAGAATCCTCCCCCTGCCCCTCAACTCATCCTGACTCAACCCCTGTCTTCCTAAAACAATTTCCAAAACATCTAAAGAGAGCCTGGTAAAATGAGTGGATATTCTCACTCCTTGGAAAAGGGGTAGACCACTGTCTCTTATACCGTATCATGCCCAGCCAAAATGTGGCTCTGGGAGTTGCAAGTAGCATTCCAACAATGCATGTTTAGCATGAGAAGAGGGAGGCAGTCTCCTCCAACACAGACAGAAGCAAGAGAGTGCTGCCTTGCACAGGGTGGCCCTCGTGTTAGCCAAGGCAGTTTCAGAAACAGACTTCTGCAAACCCTGCACACTATGCAGTTGCCAGAGTAAGCAGAGAACTCTCAGAACAAGGATGTGGGGATCAAAAAGAAGCCCAGTGCTGGATGTCTGGGACAAAGAAACAGAAACTGGGGCAGGGATTAAAAAAGAGAAGAAAGCAAAATATTACTCAGATAATGGCTGGGAGTTTCTACCTGAGGACTAGAGACTTCTTGCTTAGTTCTAAGTCTATAATCTACAAAATTCCCTTAGACTTGTAATAGGACTGGGAGTAAGAGAAAGACTAAGAAATCTTGCCTGTGTTCTGAGAAAAAAGGAGCTTTGGCCCTCTGTTTTTGTTTAAGTCCTTAACCCCAAGGTGCTGTGAGAAACTGCAGCTTGATGCGGCTAAAAATTCTTTCAAGACCTGTACATCTAAGAAGGAAAAAAACAACAACAACAACAACATATCAGTAAGGATAAACTGTAAAGGAGAAATAGGAGATTAAGAAGATAGAGATTAGAAGATGACACTGATTTGTGGCCAGTCCTTTGGGTGTCCTGTAACAGACTCTCATACTGTTTTTTCTTTTTTTATGTACCCTTCTTTCCCTTCTCCCTCCCCCCAAACCCCGCCCCCCCCAAAACAAGTGACTGCCAGACTGCCAATTAAAAGGCCTGAGTTCTAATCTCAATTTTCTAAAATTTTACCAACTAAAATTTTGCCTGCTTCCTGACTTCCTTGGACGAGCTTCCAACTTTCTTATATGCCATCAGCCTCTGCTTTCTGAACCTCAGATGGTCACAACTTAGGAAGTCCCAGGCACAGAAAATGAGAAGAGCCTGGGGTGGAGTGAGAGTGAGCTTTACAAACCCTTATAGAGAAGCTGCTCTCTCAGCAGTCACCTACATCCCAGATCCCCTTGGATCGCCTCTCCTTACAGCTATAAAACTTGAAAACCGACTACAGTCATGTGTCACTTAACGACAAGGATACGGTCTGAAAAACACATCGTTAGGTGATTTCAACGTTGTGTGAACATCAGAGTATACTTACACAAACCTGGATGGTATAGCCTACTACACACCTAGGCTATATGGTACTAATCTTATGAGACCACTATCGTACGTGCAGTCCATCACTGACCAAAATGTCCATATGTGTCGCATGACTGTACTGATATTAGCAGCTGCTCGAGGGAGTGGACCAGCCTGTGCTACTTTGCTACAAAGAACAGATAAGTTTTACATCCCTACTAATGAACCAGAGCCCGAGGGCCTGTGCCCAGACTCCCAGAATAAGAAAGAAACACCTCAGAGCATGCAAAATATCTGCTACCTAAAATGCATTCGATATACAAATTTTAATGTATTTTAACATTGCAAATTTAAGGAAGAAGGATAACAATGTTGGTTGCTAGTATGCAGATACTAGCAAGTCACCAGAAACAACCATGTGTTCTCATGTCACAGATATGGAAAACAGCAGATTTTAATACTCATGCAGACTGTCACATGCAGGGAAGTTTAATATGCAGCAAGAACATGGACGTATAAAAGAGAAATACTTGATTTTATATCAAATGAACATCTCTCTTTTTTCTTCTTCTTTCTACTCCAATGTTCCTCTTCAATGTTCCCTCCACAGACTGCCTCCTTCTGCCTTAAAAAGGCAGAACTCAGAACTGGCCTTCTTTTCCTCTTCATACATCCCACCAAAGCATATGAAGTTTCTTTTAAGGTCCACTCACTGCTTGGGGTTTCTCAAAGTTCCTCACGTATAAAGAGGATCTCTTACCATTTGTGTAACTACACATACCCAATATTCAAACTCATAAGCAAAGAATTATAGATTCAAGAGCCAGACCATTTTATAGCCCAGGAAGGTTAAGCCACTACATTATAAGCTAGTGGCAGAGTCAGGTCGAGAATCCATGTCTGTCCTCTAGCCCAGGCTCCTTGCATTATATACAGTGTGCCTTTTTTTCTTCCTGTAAGATTGCCCTTCCCTTTTGTATGAGCTCTACTTTAGTTTTGCTTTCACAATTAAGTAGCCTCTCCACCAGGGACCTTCAAAAAGAAAACAGAATTTAAACCATGATTCCTTAGAGGCAACTCTATATCCATGGAGGAGCAGTTAAGAAATCTCAAGTCACATTCAAATCCTCTCTAGCTCACTCATTCAAAGTTTTGTAGCAACACATTTTCTTTTTGCTCCTTTCTCCTCTAACTTCTACCTACCAGGTAATTCCATCTCCCTTTACAGTGCTTTTCCTCTTATAAATTCCACCAAACTCATGCTCAAAACAATGCATCAAACACATTCAGTGCTGTTAATCAATTCCTCAAAAAGCCGAAAGTTATAGCACGGACACCAAAACTCATAAGAGAATCAATCCAAAAAAGCAGAAGAGCAGCAGTTAAAACATTTAATAAACATGCACAAGTATTAAATATCCACAGCACTGTTTCATTCCAGAGGGAATTTTATGTTATCAAACCCTACTATATTTACCTTAATTCACTCTGGTAGCGTGTGTATGCGCGCGCAGGCACATGCGCGTGCATGCATATGTGCATTATTTTTAAGCACCAGAATTTAAGAGTGGGGTAATTTCTACCTTTTAAAAACAAATGCTCTTTTTACATACTGAATGGGAAGTACTAATCTTGTATACACACTTGAAGTAAAAATGGCAACAGAGTCAAAATAAAACAAGTAATGAGTCTAAACCTAAAATCTATAATAAACTGTGGAATATCTGGGCACTAAATCTTATTTAAAAACCAGTGAGAAGAAGACCGCCACATGTTAAAGACCTAAACTCTTTATTGATCACCTTTGATATTTACAAGCTACTCTTCCAGCATGGGTTTCTGAGGCCTCTACTGCTGTACGAATGCTAAAGCCAGACGGCATACAGTGTCAACAATAACCTCCTTCTGATGCTTGAGGAATAAAGATTTTTGCTGTACTACAGTTAGACAATGGAAAAATGTGAAAAAATGCTAAGGTGCTTCCAGCTGCTACACTTCTACCTTTTTCCTAAGAAGCATTAATAGACCAGCCTGGAAATGAAAGTTTTAATATCCTTTTAAATACTAATGTGGATTTTACAAATTATTTCTGGCTGAAATTCAGTTTACATTTTTTGAAGGTCACAATTCCATCTGCTTACGTATAAACTGTGGGCTTTATCCTCACCCCACAAATTGTTCTCATTGTAGGGTACCACCAGAACTTTGCCTAGTGAGAGGGAAGGGACTCATGCAGAGAGGACACACTTCGCTGATTTGCAAGGTGAGCGTCTGACATTCAAAACCAAATTGTTCCAAGCACAGGTGCAACAACTGCCTAGGATTCTCATGCTACTTACTGGGATCTCAGAAGCAGTAGACTGAGAGGAGGTCTATTGAATTACACAACAAAAACTGTTTTAAATCTTCATGAATTCAACTTGAACACTTACTTGTTCATAAATAAGGTGAGCATCAAAGAAATATATCTGTACATGTGTAAAAATGTAATTTGAGAAAAGCAGAAATGGGAGCAATTCATTCCTTAAATACTACAAATGAACTCTACTACAGAAGTTCTTTACCCTAGGAATTGGAAACTTGATATCCTGTGAATGTGTGTGAATTAAAGTAACGATGTTTATGGTATCTAAATCTACAGACACATTTTACTCAATGTGCTGTGAAATTAAAAGAGAACATATGATATCGGGTAGCTATTTAAAACTTGATGGTAAATCATTTTCTGAAGTGCTAAATGTGTTGATTTAAAAGCATACAAAATGATGCAAACTGGGGCATACCACAATATATACTGGCACATTTGGGCTTTGCGGGTTGA
Organism: Diceros bicornis minor; assembly: GCF_020826845.1. Lineage (NCBI taxonomy): Eukaryota > Metazoa > Chordata > Mammalia > Perissodactyla > Rhinocerotidae > Diceros > Diceros bicornis. The sequence goes on along the minus strand of NC_080774.1, from coordinate 23,517,771 downwards.
AATGTGTTTGATTTAGATATAATAACCTTTAAGGGGGGGGGGTCTCTCCCCCCCCTTATTTTATTGAAATATTTATCTGCTGAGGGAGAAAAGGAGGGAGGGAGAGAGGGAAGGGCAACAGCACCAACTTTCTGGTCTCCATCCAGGGCCTAGCGCAGGAAGAGCCATTGTCTCCCGGAGTGACCACAGGTTTTAGGAACCTTAGGACTAACTGTGATGCAATTAACTTATTTGTATGGAGCAGTCCTAGTCTCTCTCAATCTGAAATGTTTAAAGTCATTGCAATGCCAAAATACTTCGGCACAATCATTTTTCTGTGCAAAGCCATTATCTTGGGCTTTTTAAGTGACATGCAGGCTCTATGACTTAGAGGGTTATAATGCTAACTGAGGAAACACTTTTAGGTAAGGAAATGGGTCAAAAGTAAGGAGGGTGGTAACTTTTCTTCAGCACTGTATCTCAGTCACAACAGGGGACCAACAATTCCAGTAAACAACCTACTCATACAGCTAGTGTTAGAGACAATGATGACACAGACCTATTCACATAGAAATAAGTTGTTTTCAAGTGAGCTTTAAACCCAAAACAGCATTTAAAATGGTCTAATACCCATTTCAAACCCATATTAACTTCAATTCACTTATTATTTACTGAATACCATGGTACCAGGAGACATGTTGGATTCTGAAGATACAAAAATGAATAAGAAAAATTACAATATACAGTAGTCCCACCTTATCAGTGGGGGATACATTCCAAGACCACCAGTGGATGCTTGAAACCACAAACAGTACCAAACCCTTTGTTTTTTCCTTTACATACATATTTGAGGTACAACAGCAAAACTAGCACAAACTTTTTTCCTTCTTCACAATTTCACAAGTAGAAGATTAGTTCTTACTATAGATCTTAACAACCTCAGCTTATGATTTTTTTTCTTTCCTTATTAAGTCGAGAACATTTACCTTTTCACTTAAAGGAAGCACTTTACGGCTTCTCTTTGGCAAATCCAAATTGCCACCATCACTACTCATGCACTTTGGGGCCATTATTAAGTAAAATAAGGGTGACTTGAACACAAGCACTGTGATATCATGACAGTCGATCTGATAACAGAGATGGCTACTAAGTGACTAATGGGCGGGTAGTGTACACAGCATGGATACACTAGACAAAGGGATGATTCACATTCCGGAGCAGAATGGTGCAAGATTTCAGCACGCTAGTTAGAACAGCGTGCAATTTAAAACTTATGGATTATTTCTGGAATTTTCCATTTAATATTTTCAGACTGAGGTTGACCGCAGGTAACCGAAACCACTGAAAGCAAAACCATGCATAAGGGAAGACTACTATAACTGTTAAATGTTGTAAAGGTGTGTTCAAGGTATAGAAGAAGCCAGAGGAGAGTGTAATAAACTGTCAGGAAGGGAACTGGGACTAAGAATGGCTTCATGGAAAGAGTTATCACCTGAACTGAGTTTTGACAGATGGAGAAGTTCTCTGAGTAGAAGAGAAGAGAGAGAACTGAGAGATGTGAGGTATGGCTGAATAGTCCAAGGAGGATGGTTTTACTAATACAAAGAGGAAAAGGGGGAAAAGAGGGAAACAGACAGAAAAGCTGGCAGGGACCAAGGATCACACCACTTAGCCTGGCATCGTGCTAAGTAATTTCATCTTAGAAGTAGTAAAGAACCACTGAAGGGCCTTAGGCTGGTGAATGACATGATCAAATCCATGTTCTCTCTCCAACAGAGCTTATTCCCAAATAGATCTGAAAACAGTCTCTGAAATACTTGGCCATAAACCAGTAAACTGAGAAATACAGGACTGTATGGAAAAATGCAATGATATGAAATTATATCATCCCCACATGCAATTTAATTACAATTTCATTGATTCCAGCCATTTAAACACAATTTAAAAACAAAATTAAACTGGTCAATTCTATTAATTATTATTGTCATTACTTCCACAGCAGCCAGTGGGGAATTTCTGGTTGCTGGGATTTTATAGGCATTTCTATCCTGTCCCCTCCTATCACAACCACCCAATTCCAAATGGATCCTTCTGAACACAGTGCTATGGTGTGAAAGCACAGCATGCCTCTTTCCTTGATAAATCTGGTACGTATTTTTAGCTGATCGACAGAAAACTAACATAAAAGCTATGATTATAGTCCAAATCTAGAGGCCAGAAGGAATTCAAGCCACAATGGCTCTTGCACATAAATGCTTAACTATAAAGAATAATAAATACTACATAAATAATAAATGCCAACTACAAAGAAAATGGCAGCCATTTGAGTCTTTTGACAAAGGAAAGAATGCGACGAAGGAGTTGGGTAACTTTTGGACTGCTGAATAATTTGGACTGCTGAATAAAATGAACTTAAGTGACAGATTTCAAAGAATCCCAAAATGAACCCCAAAACACACAATCTGAAGGAAAGTATAGTCCTGAGCTTTTATAAGATGTCATAAGACACTTCTCCGTGCTAGAACCAAAGTGCAGACAGCCACAATACTGGCAAGTGAAGAAGGAAGAAGGCATTCATTTGGTGGAAGTACATGAACTTTCAGGCCTTTGTGGTGAAAGGCACATTAACTGAAAACTATCAACGATGGCAGTGCACTGGAAGAACCAGTTCACTGAGAGTACCCTCATAACTGAAAAGGGCAAATGCACTCTTGAGAATTGACAGACTTCCTTCTCTTCAGTAATATATAGTCCATTATGCAAATAAACACTGTACTTAACATCTATACTTATACCACTAAGGAGCCATTAGAGAAAGTTCATCCTATATGAACGTTGAGCTCAAAGTATATCTCATCATTTGACATTAGGGTCCAGGGAATTATCTCAACTAAGGAAGTTGGTAACTACTAAAGATCGAGGAATAAAAGCCTATACAGCCTTTGCACCCTTATAAAACTTGATGCAGCATTATCTAGCTCAAATCATTTAGTGTTACTAAATAATGGACACCTCAGCTGATAACTATATGTATCATTTTAAATCAAGCATAAGAGTTGCTTGCTAACCTAGTGTCCCGAGTGCTAAATTAAGTCAGAGAAATGCAGAGTACATGTTTTCACACTCAACCCTATATAACACTCCCATCTCTGAGAACATTAACAAGTTTTTTGACTTCCTTTCTCCATCTACTTTAGTGGGAGAACAGTTGGTAATCACTTACATTAACAAGCGACTCCTTGAACTTGATGTGAAGTCTGTAATTAGAAAGGGCAATGATGGCGTCCTCAGCACGGCCCACATACTCTGTGCTTTCTCCATGAAGTTCAAGGAAAGGAACCTTCAAAATGGAAGAAGAAACCCTTCAGAGTTCTGAAGCAGCAAAGCAAAGTCTTCAAACATGGGTCAGGTGAATGGATGATAAATCCTCTGTCACTCAAACTTAAAACACACTATACATAAATGGGTAAGAAACCTAAAGAGGATGGGTTTATACACACATGATTCAAATATACCTAGTTATTCAAATTCTAGACTACTGAAGGAATGACACAGAGATCATCATCTCAAACAGTGAATTCTCAGGAAATAAGTCTTTCTAAAAGGAAAGATGTTTTCCAGCTTGCATTTCTACTATGTTTATGGTTTAGGAAAAGATATAATAGTGCATTACTTCAATCCATTAGCTCTGCTACACTGTTTGTATGATACCAAATACTTATTTTATTATCAAAAGTGGCCTGTAATTACCTGAAGATTCTCATCCTCCCGGATCAGCTGCTTCCTGGGAAAAATCTGATTGGCCTGGATGCACTCAAGACTGTGCCGAGTCTCCTCATCCTGGAAAAACCCAACACCTTTAAATAATTTTAAAGCTCCTACTCATCCATATTTGGTTTTTCTGCCACGTCTAGTAGCATAATCACAATCAGAGTCCAGTAATCAAGGTGAACATGCAGAAAGCTCAAGGAAAAACTATTCGTCCCCAAAAGTGTTCCATCCAATATATTAACTGCCTCTAGTCAGAGAACACACTGATGCAAAATATATATCTATATATGTTAAAGAGGTTAAGAACATTTCTATTAAGCACTAATAAGTTATTAGTACATGATTTGTAAGAGAAACCAACTAACAGGTTTTTTTCTCTTTAAGTTATAATCTTAAATTCTTATTTTTGAAAAATACATTCTGAATTATTTAAGAATGAAATGATATCATGTATGAAATATGCTTCAAAATAATTGGAGGGGGAAAGGTAAGGAGGAAGCGAGTGGGGCATAAATGAAACAGGATTGTCCATGAGGGATAACTGATGAAACTGGGTAAGTGGGAGTTCACTATACCATTGTGTCTACTTTGGTTATATGTGAAATTTCCTTAATAGAAAAGTTTTTTAAAAAATGTAAAAAAATGTAAGCTTAAGAACTGAATTTCTCAAACTGAAAACGTGTGAACCACCATCCCTAGTTTAATCTGCCTTATGTTACAAAATAGATTTATTTCTATTACAGCAATTTCAAAAAAAGATGCAATAAATTCTAATCTAAATGGCATTCAACTAATTATCATTTGCATAAAAAAGTAGTTTTTTACATTATTAATTTTTAAAGTATATGAAGACAGGAGAGAAAAGCAATCTATTGGAAAGTCTGGGGACTGTAAATTATGATGGAATCTGTTTACACATCAAATTTTATGAGAGCAAAAGCCATATCATGTTCAACTGACAGCACTAAGAATTATAACCACTAGTTAGTGGACCTTTCTGCATATGCTATTTAGCACAATTCCAACAATTCTTTAAATCTCCTTAAAGAGAGAAAAAAAATCCTACCTATAAATAACACTTAAGGTTTTACCCAATAGCAATCTTAAATCATAAAACCATAATACTCTACTAATATGGTTCTTAAAGTGAGGTCTGCAGATTCTGAGACCCTTTCAGGGACTCTATGAGGTCAAAAACACCTTTCACAATTATACTAAGACATTATTTGCCTCTTTCACTGTATTGATATTTGTACTAACAGTGCAAAAAGAACTGGTGGGTAAAACTACTTGGCACCTTAGTACAATCAAGGTGGTGGCACCAATTTCACTTAGACTATCCTTGATAAATCAGGGGAAAAATGATAAATTTTATTAATTCTTGACCCTTAAGTCTTTTATATAGGAAATACACATGAAATACTTATGCTGCTTACTGAAGTATTACACTTGTCTCAAGATAAAGCACTTGTGCACCTGTTTCAGTTACAAGCTGAATTAGCCACATTTTTTCATTAAGTACTATTTTTATTGAAAGAACTGACAAACTATGGTAATTCAGACTTAAACATTTGGCAGATCTTTTCTCCAAATGACATTACTAGTTGCCATTGATAAAGCTTTTATGCAAAAATTAGAATTTTGGAAAACCCGTCTTCTGCCGCCATGAACTTCACAGCTTCCCAATACTTAAGACTCTTCTGATGACATCAGTGGTGATACTACCATATGTGACTTGAAAAAGAAATCATATAGTGAAATATGTCTACATTTGGAAGATCTGAATTACTCAATGAACCATTATTTTCAAAATGACTAATGTATGATGTTACAAAATCATGCATGGATAAAAAGATCCATTTAAAGTGCAAGATATACCGATGATTTTAATGTAATAGAAAAAGTTTACTGATGAGGTTTCAGATTGCACATTGCAACTAACCTTTAAAGAATTATTACTTGTTTCAGTGTAGTATAACAGAAGAATACACACAATTATCTAGAAAAACTATTAAAATACTCTTCCTTTTTCTAACTACATATCTACCTGAGACTGGATTTACTTCATATATTTCAAACAACATACTGTAACAAATTGAATGCAGCAGTAGATATGAGAATACAGCTATCCTCTATTAAGCCAAACGTCAGAGATTTGTAAAAACGTAAAATAATGCCCCTCTTTATACTAATTATTTTTGAATGATGAAAAAGTTTATTTTCATCAAAAATGTTAACATTTATTTGGTTTGTTATTGTTATTTTTAAATGAATTTATGAAAATTTTAAAGATTTCTCAACTTTAATTTCTAATTAAGTAAATACAGATAAACACGCCCCACATAAATAAAAACTCTTTGGGGTCCTCAACAAGCTAAGAATGTAAAAAGAGGTCTTGAAATCAAAAGTTTGAAAACCAGCACTCTACTATACTCCAATACTAAATACTGATTGCAGCTGTTTCATTTGAAGTCAGGCCTTCTCTAAAACCATTCTCCTAGTGCTAATCTATGACAGGAAGAGCCATACAGAGATTTGAATAATAATCGCTCACCCATCTACCTACCACCCATAAAACCAGCATCTTTGTTACCAGCTGATAGGGTCCATTCCATCCCCTCTAAGGGGCCATTTTTGCCTGAGGCACAAGCTTTTTAAGGGCCTTTTTAAAAGTCTGATATTTAAAACTATAGTTTGATATCTAAAAATGTTTGATATTTAAAAATGTAGAAAGAAATCAGTGGCTTCAAATACTAAAAATGACCACTTTGTAAATGGTTCATGAAATGCTACAAAAAATTATAAAACTTCAGTCATTAATTAGAGACTTTTGTTATATGTGAAAACAAATCATATGTTAATAGTGTCACTTCTCCAGGACTACTAGGTATTCACCGTGATTGTCAAGAAATTATGGCTGATAATCAAATAATTTCAAAAGCAAAAGTAGTATAAAAATCTGTTGTTTCTTACAGCAAAAAGAAATAAAGTTTAATGAAGTTGATGTATTTATTAGTAAGGTTGATATGATGTGGCTTGAAGCCTGCAAAACTACAATTACCTAGGGTGTACAAAGGTTTGTAAAATGGCTCTACTCCTATAAACACCAAAATAACTTGGAAGGGGGCCGGCCCCGTGGCTTGGCAGTTAAGTGTGAGCACTCCGCTACTGGCGGCCCGGGTTCGGATCCCGGGCGCGCGTCGACGCGCCGCTTCTCCAGCCGTGCTGAGGCCGCATCCCACATACAGCAACTGGAGGGATGTGCAACTATGACATGCAGCTATCTACTAGGGCTTTGGGGAGAAAAAAAGGAGGAAGATTGGCAATAGATGTTAGCTCAGAGCCAGTCTTCCTCAGCAAAAAAAGAGGAGGATTAGCATGGATGTTAGCTCAGGGCTGATCTTCCTCACAAAAAAAATAAAAATAAAAAAAATAAATAACTTGTAAGATGAAGAGTTGTATGTCAATCTATTCCATTTTATCCCTTTCCATTCATTTCCTTTGAGGTCAATGATTGGGTGAAGGAATAATAAGGGACATAGTCATATGTGAAAGGAACTCCTTTTTCTATAAGTATCACCTTTTGTTTTTTCTTTTGGTGAGGAAGATTGGCCCTGAGCTAACAGCTGTGCCCATCTTCCTCTATTTTGTATGTGGGACGCCGCCACAGCATGCTTGATGAGCAGTGTGTAGGTCCACGCCCAGGATCCAAACCTGGGAACCTAAGGCCGGCCGAGCAGAGCATGCAAACCTAACTACTATGCCACTGGGCTGGCCCCCTAGCTCTTTTTTCTTTATAACCAATTCTATTTCCATTCTTAAGAGGTAGCTCTTAAAGAAAACTGAGTATTTACACTTAGAGAGAACTAAAGAGAAAAGATATGAGCAATCTCGAATTTAGGAAGATTCTTCTCAGAAGCCAATAGGAGATAGGTAGGAAATGCTATGAAATATGGGAAAAAGCTTTTAAAAATTATTACATAAAAGTACACTACAAATATGTCTTCTCAGCATCATATTAACTAACTTTTTAGCTGACATAAATGTATAAGGCCTAAACTTTTCTTCTCTTCAATATCATTTTACAGCAGTACCCATTATTTAAGTGGTTCCCTGACCTAGATTTTTACTGGCATTTCAATAGCACAGAATTGAAATAATGTAGCAGAAAACAAACAAACAAAAACCTAGAGAAGCCATTTACTAATTCATTCTTGCTGGCATATTCACTTGGGTGCTAATCCAGCCAATGCATACAACCAAAGTAGCTACTGAAAATGGAATGAACGATTTTCAACATAAGAGAACTGAATTAGGCCAGCAAGACAAGAGCATGAAGTGATAATTTTTCATAGTCAAATAAAATAAATGCTCTTTTTAAAAGACTGTCTCAGTTCACATTACCTACATGTAAGACTTCAGAATTGATTTTCCCCCTTGTACATAAAAATACACCTTAATCCCCAAGGACTTAATTAACATTAGGACAAACTAATCATTGACTTGCTAGAAGAATGGTGATTCAAAAAACATTATTTGGGGGTCTGGCCCAGTGGCATAGTGGTTAAGTGCACACGCACCGCTTCAGCGGCCTGGGGTTTGCAGGTTCAGATTCCGGGCGCACACCGATGCACCACTTCTCAAGCCATGCGTCCCATATAAAGTAGAGGAAGATGGGCACGGATGTTAGCCCTGGGCCAATCTTCCTCAGCAAAAAAAGAGGAGGACTGGCATTAGAAGTTAGCTCAGAGGCTGATCTTCCTCACAAAAGAAAAAAAAACACAAAAAACATTACTTGGGGCCAGCTCCAGTGGCCTAGCGGTTAAGCTCGGCACACTCCACTTCAGCAGCCCAGATTCGGCTCCCAGTTATGGACCTACACCACTCCTCAGTGGCCATGTGGCAGCGGCCCACATACAAAATAGAAGAAGACCAGCCACAGATGTTAGCTCAAGGCGAATCTTCCTCAGCAAAACAGGGGAAGATTGGCAACAGATGGTAGTTCAGGGTAACTCTTCCTTGGCAAAAAAAAAAAAAAAAAAAAAAAATTACCTGGCTCTGGCTAAACATACGTTGAATTAACTGCCTAATTTATTACAGTTTCTGAGTTTCATAGGTAAAAAAGAAGGCCAAACTTGAGATGGCTGACAGAGTAAGGAGCTGGAAGGAGACAAAAGGGAAAGAAGAAACAAACTGGCAAGTGTTGGCCTGATAAGAGGCTTGGAAACAAATTTCTCCTAGGCTATAAGCAGTAATTTATAGGTATTAGAGAGAATGTATTCCACATGGTCGATTTCCTGGTATTGTTGAGGAACACCAGACATTGTGGAATCTGGAACCTCTTAGTCTCCACCAGCTCCATAAGGTCAGTGGGGTCACCTAAAAAATCTTGAAAAGGCATCAGTCACCACAGTTCCAGGCTAGTTTCTGCTATTGGCTAGACTATGCAGGTAAGAGAATAAGCCTATACCTCAGAGGGGAAGTCAACATTAGAGATAAATACTTAAAGAACACAAGGAGCAGAGACTGCTGACCTGTCAAAATGTCCATTAACTAAATTCATATATAGTTTTTTATCCTGGAACATTACCTACTCCTAAGAGTGAAACGTGTGTGGGAACACTTGGCAAAATGTAAAAGTAAAAGTAATTATCAGTCCCATTGGCAATTCCAGTCACTATTCTTAAGACTGGTATTGAAGGCCATCAAAAATACAATTTCCCTTGATAAAATGCTTGGGATTTCTTCCAAAATAATCCAAAGAGGTGGGAGGTGAAGGAGAAAGAAGAAAAAGTGTGGATATGAATTGAGGATTATTACAGCTGACTGACGCATATATCAGGTTTCATCATACTATTCTTTGTATAGGCTTGAGATTTTACATAATAAAACATGAAAACATATTTTCCTAATGCATAACCTCCCAAAAAAGACAGATTTCAATCTCATTTAAGAACCTTTAGGAGTGTAACAAAGAGGATATTATTCAAATTAGTACAGAAGTGAACCGACAGACAGACCGAAAAAGAAAAGGAAGGAGGGAAAGGAAGGAAGGAAAAGGGAGGGAGGGGAGGGGAGGGGAGGGGAGGGGAGGAGTGGGAAGGGGAGGGGAGGGGAGGGGTGGGGAGGGGAGGGGTGGGGAGGGGAGGGGTGGGGTGGGAAGGGAAGGGGAAGGGAAGCGAAGGACAGAAAAGAAAGAGAAGAGAAAAGAAAAAAGAAAAGAAAAGAAAATTCAATGCTCTTGAATTATCTACAAAATAGTAGGATTAAGGACATATATCCTAAATGCTAAAAACAGAATATATTAATTAATACTAGTTAAATCAATGGTTCAACAACTTATGAAATGTTATATAGCTAGTAAAATGAACATTAGGAATCCAATGAATCAATGTGGGAAAATGTTTAATTCCTTCAGTGATATAAGCAAAACAGAAATTTAATTATGTTTTAAGTTCATATAAATATATACATAAAATACATAATAAAATATACACATGGACATGGACTACTTAGAAAGGAATACAACCATGGGCTTTGGTGGTAGACTTGTAAATGAGTATTTGTAAAAACTTGTTATAATGCTGCTTTATGATGAAAAAAAAAAAAAAAGACACATGGCTATACTGCTCCCCAATTACTGCACACAGAATCATCTCCAGAGCACACCAGGAAGACTCTCAACAGGGCACCAGAGATCCCAGCAGCACCAGGATGAGGACCACATTGTTGCTAGCTATGTGGTATACAATGAAGGACAACCCCTAAGTACAGAACAGAGCTGCTTTCATAAGCCCATCATTTGCTATTCATTAGCATTGGCATACATACCATATAAATATTAGGCAAATACTTTTTCAATCACTAAAAACTCTGTGGGGAAAACCAACAAAATAAAATACAGTGCAGAGACATAATATATTAAAAGTTCATCAGTGTTTAGGTACAGGATACAGCAGAAAGCTGTTAAGCCCACAAACTAAGAAAAAATTGGCCCAGCTTTAGGATGAAAGCAGTTACCCTTCTCCTCCTTTTAATATGACATTTCTGCACAACTAGTTTTTCTCTTTTGTTTAGTTTGTTTTTAATTTTGAAAAGCATTTTCCACCCATGTCCCTAATGAAGCTTGAAATTAACATGGCCTTTTCAATTCCTTCTTTGTGTGCCAGCATGAAACAGAGTTTGGATCTAGGAAACATCACAAGGTAGGAGCAGGACAATATTACAGAGGACTATTTCTTTTTTAAGCCTTGAAGCACCGTTTACATAGTCTCAGGATTGACAGAAATGTGGTTGGCTCATTGCTCCATCTTCTCTGCCTGGACTAGGCCCTAAATGGCCCACAAGTCACTGAAATGTTCATTATATGCTCTTTTTAGTCAAGGATGTAGGCAGGGGTGTGCAGAGCTTCTTCACTGTCTTTGAGATAAAAATACTGCCTTAAAGAGACAGAATAGGGAAGGTAGGGAATTGCTTCTATCCAGAAAGGTAAATTCACAAAGGATATGTATATAACCATATCATAATTCTCCCACATACACAAACAAACACACAAAAAGTTTTACTACATCTTGCTTCCTAGAAAAGGAATAAGAAACCTCGAGTCCAAGAACTGTGGGTTTGAGTCTTGGCTCCATTTAATATCTGACTGAAAATAAGAAACAATATCTAACTCACAGGATTAAAGTTAATAAAAATGAAACTGCTCTAACACACTAGAATACTCTGTAATTATTACTAAGTAAACAATATAAGAAAGGAGATAGGAAGAGAGTTCTGGGAAAGTAAAAGTAAAATTATTTCTTACAAAAAGAAAATGGGCAACAATGGACTTATCAGTGTTCACTTAATTGTCAAGATAGAGTCAATTCCAATTTTCTTGTTATTTCCTTACACTTACCATGACAGGAGGCCCAGATTAGGAGGAGAGATCCCCGCTCCTTCTTCAGTCTGGCAAGACTTTTCTTTCCTTTATGCCTGGATCTTTAAAAAGAGAAAAAAAAAGGACAAAATTGGCAATTTTCCCCCTACTTGGCCATACCCTAATTAAAGGAACTGCACATACAGGGACTTAAACACATGAGCAGAGTCAGCCAAAAGAAGTTGATTATCACCCAGACAATTCCCATTAGTCAAATCCAAACTCCATAATGGCTTTGTGAAAATCTTCCTAGTCCTAACCTATTTGGGCAAAAAAGTAGCAAAGGCTCATGTTCCTAAGGTTGACAGTAATATAAAAAATGTTATGAAAATAATAAAGCAATAATAATTAAAACCTGCAAATGCAAAAAACAATATTCTTGTAATACTACGGGATGTTTTTGTAGTTACCTGTAAATTCAAAATGGTTCTCCCTATCTGTGGGAACCAAACTGGCTTAGTAGTAAGCAAAATATGAAAAAACTGCCTTATTTCCCTAATATTCTATGATCATCTGACAACTCACATACACTGTGCTAATATCTTTACCTGGTTTTTAAAAACAATAAAAGGGGTGGGGGAGGAATACTCAACTAGAAACTCAAAGATAGGCTAGTAACAGCACTATCATGTTTAACAAGTTGCTTTTTTAAAAAATAGATTAGTTTCATGCAAAGCCAGGATGTCTGGTATGCTAAACTTCCATGAATATAGGATATTTTAGGGAGTATGGGATTCAATACTCAAAGTAAACTCTTTAAGAGCAGTCTAAGTGAGGGAACAGAGGACATCAAAAGAGTAACAGGGCCCAGAACATGTGGAGCCTTGCGTAGTGAGCAGAGGAGTAGCATGAGGTGACTTAAAGGATGGCTCTAGCTGTTGGGTGGGAACAGACTAGACTGTTCAGGGGCTGAGAAGCACAGGAAGAAGCAGGAAGACCAGTTAGAAGGCAATAATCACTACAAGATAGTAGTGATGGAAATAGTGGAATATTGCTGGATTCTGGATATATTTTGAAATTATCACCCACACGATTTGAACTAATGAATTAGATAAGAGAAAGAGAGAGAAGTCAAACTTTTTGGCTTCAGCAACTGGAAGCAAGGATTTCCCATTTACTGATGAGGGAAAATCATAAGAAAAATGGATTTCCCCACTCTGTGAAGGTGCAGGATGGGGAACATTGTCTAGATGCTGGAAGGATGAGGAAGAACCAAATGGTGCCGTAACAAACCAAGTCAGAGTTATCATTCTTACCATTCTTCAAACCCAAAACAAACCTTTGTGATTTACCTAGCTCAAGAACACAAATTAGCATAAAATTATCTCACTTATTCATTCATTTCAATAAGTATTTATTCAATACCAACTAGATTCCAGGCACTGTTCTAGATTTAGGGGAGACAACTGTTTACAAAAAAATTCATGGAGCTTAACTTTATTGCCTGTCTTCCCCACAAGAAATAAACAAATAGATATGTTTATGTCAGGTAGTGGGTCAGGTAGTGAGTAAGTGTTACAAAGAAAATAAAGCAAGGTTTGGGGATGGGAAGTAACAAAGAACTGCTGTTTTAGATGGGGTGGCAACAGTATGTAGAGGCCACCTGCTGGAATTAATTAAAAAGAAGAGGAGGGAAGGCAAAGAAATTATTTCTGGGAGTATAAATTTATTATTAGAAGAAATGTTTTAAAGATCACTTTAAAAAGAAATACCTGCTGGGCTGGCCCAGTGGCATAGTGGTTAAGTTCACGTGCTCCGCTTCGGTGGCCCAGGGTTCATGGGTTTGGATCCCAGGTGCAGACCTACGTACCACTTATCAAGCCATGCTGTGGCAGGCATCCCACATACAAAGTAGAGGAAGATGGGCACAGATGTTAGCCCAGGGCCACTCTTCCTCAGCAAAAACAGGAGGATTGGCAACAGATGTTAGCTCAGGGCTAATCTTCCTCACCAAAAAAAAAAAAGAAATACCTGCTGGATGAATTAAAAAAAAAACTGTCCTAATGTTGTGCAAAAGGGATTTTGGGGGTTAGAATTAAATTTCTAATGACAGTATTATATACGCAAACTGCTATATCTTAAACAATTTAAACAGAAGTAATGAATTTGATACATTTTGCAAAACAAATAATTCAAAATGCAACTCCAGGGCTGGCCCCGTGGCTTAGTGGTTAGGTGCGCGCGCTCCGCTACTGGCGGCCCGGGGTTCAGATCCCGGGCACGCACCGACGCACGCTTCTCTGGCCATGCTGAGGCTGCGTCCCACATACAGCAACTAGAAGGATGTGCAACTATGACATGCAACTATCTACTGGGGCTTTGGAGAAAAAAAGGAGGAGGATTGGCAATAGATGTTAGCTCAGAGCCGGTCTTCCTCAGCAAAAAGAGGAGGATTAGCATGGATGTTAGCTCAGGGCTGATCTTCCTCACAAAAAAAAACAAAAAAAACAAAATGCAACTCCAGTGATGAAGATATTAATGTCAAAAATGTAGGTGGAAAGGCCAGCCCAGTGGCACAGCAGTTATGTGCGCACGCTCCACTTCGGCGGCCCAGGGTTTTCGGGTTCGCATCCCAGGTGCACACCACCACACCGTTTGTCAAGCCATGCTGTGGCGGCAGTCCCATATAACATAAAGATGGGCACGGATGTTAACCCAGGGCCAATCTTCCTCAGCAAAAAGAGGAAGACTGGCATCAGATGTTAGCTCAGGGCTAATCTTCCTCACAAAAGAAAAAAAAAAAAAGGACATCAGCATCATGGCAGAGTGAGCTTCCCCCACTGAACTCTCCCCCTCTAAGACACAACAAAAAGGACATTCATATTCCAACAGAAGCTATTCACACAACACAGGGGACGTCTGAGGCACCCAGGCAGCTGTACACCTGAGGACTGAGGTGCTGGAATCTCCAGAGTAAGTGGAAGGAGGTAAGAGGAGCTCCCTTCCTTCCCCAAGGACTGCAGACCCAGAGACTGAGACCATGCGGCTCTCAGAGGAGGGGAAGGGGCAGCTCGCCACGTGAAAACTGATGCTCTCTAAGACCCCTCACAGCCCGAGGGGATCCCACTATGGAGGGAGAGGAACTGTTGCAAGGGTAGTTTCAATAAGCTAGCCCCTTATTGAGCGACAACGAGGTGAGAAACCTCTGAGATCAGGGAGGCGAAAGCAAGCGCCCCTCCCCAACCTAGCCCGCCCAACTGGTGCTTCAGCACAGCAACGCTTCAGCTCAGCCCCATCCCCAGACGCAGCAGCCCCCAGACGCAGCAGCCCCCAGGCGCCCAGCCCGACCAGCAGTGGGGCGAGCCTGCACCCCCGCACCAGAGGCAGCGGCAGCTTAGTCCCCCACACACCACAGCCCCAGCTGCTCCAGCTGGACCAAGCCATGGCCCCAGCTTCCCCAGCTCCACCGTGCCACGGCCCCAGCTCTTTCAGCTGGAACGTGCCCCGCCCCCAGCTCCTTCAGCTTGACCGCCCCCCCCCCAACCCCCCAGCTCCAGCTGCTTCGGCTTGGCCTGTGCGCAGGCTCCAGCTGACTTGGCGCCAGCAACTTCAGCCCACCGCACTCCAGTTCCAGCTTCTTTGGCCCAGCGGCACTCCAGTTCTTCCTTCTTTGGCCCAGCGCACTCCAGTTCCAGCTTCTTTGGCCCAGTGTACTCCAGTTCCAGCTTCTTTGGCCCAGCGCACTCCAGTTCCGGCTTCTTTGGCCCAGCAGCGCTCCAGCTCCTCCTTCTTGGGCCCAGCACACTCCAGTTCCAGCTTCTTTGGCCCAGCGGCGCTCCAGCTCTCCCTTCTTTGGCTCCGCGCACTCCAGTTCCAGCTTCTTCAGCCCAGTGGCGCTCCAGCTCCTCCTTCTTCGGCCCAGTGCACTCCAGCTTTTCCTTCTTCAGCCCGGCGCACTCCAGTTCCAGCTTCTTTGGCCGAGCGGCACTTCAGCTGCAGCTGCTTCAACCCAACCGCACCCGAGCCCCAGCTGCTTCAGCCTAACTGCGCTCCAGCTCCAGCTGTTTCCACCTTTCCCCCCAGCAGCCTCCACTCAGCCACACTGCAGATCAACCAGGCGCCGACAAGAGTGCCCATGCATTGTGGTGGGCCAGAATACACAGCCCTTGACCCCCACCCAGCAGAAGCAAGAGGAAACTGCGAACATATATTTTCACGAGGAAAGGTAAGCCAACACCAACAGGCACCATGCAAAAATATATTAAATCTCCAGACCAAAAGGAAAATGACAAGCACCCAGAAGTCAACCTGGAAAGCACAGAAATGTATAACCTTAACAACAGAGAATTCAAAATAGCCAACATAAAAAAACTTAATGAAATACAAGAAAATACAGACAGACAATTCAGTGAAATCAGGAGTTTCTTCACAGAAGAGATTGAAACTATAAAAAAAAAAAAATCAGAACTCTCAGAGATGAAAAACACAGTAGAGGAGATAAAGACAAATCTGGAAGCCTTAAGCACCAGAACTGACATTATGGAGGAAAGAATTAGCAATACTGAGGACAGCAATGCAGAAATGCTCCAGATGGAGGAGGAAAGAGAACTAAGACTAAAAAGAAATGAAGAAACCTTCCGAGAAATATCCCACTCAATTAGGAAATCCAACATAAGGATTATAGGTATTCCAGAGGCACAAGAGAGGGAAAAAGGAGCAGAGAACTTGTTCAAAGAAATAATATCTGAGAAATTCCCAAACCTGGGGAAGGAGCTGGAAATACCAGTGAATGAAATCGATAGATCTCCTACATATATCAACACAAAAAGACCCTCTCCAAGGCATAGTAGTAAAGCTGGCAAAAGTCAACGACAAAGAAAAAATATTAAGGGCAGCTAGACAAAAAAATAACAACATACAAAGGATTTCCTATCAGGCTCTCAGCCGATTTCTCGACAGAAACTTTACAGGCTAGGAGAGAGTGGAATGATATATTCAAAATTCTAAAGGACAAAACCTTTCAGCCAAGAATACTCTATCCAGCAAAAATATTTTTCAGATATGATGGAGAAATAATAACTGTCCCAGATAAACAAAAGCTAAGGGAGTTCATTGCCACAAGACATCCACTACAAGCAGTGCTCAAGAAGGCCCCCATACCTGAGGAAAAAAAGAGAAAGGGTATTTAAAGTTTTGAATGTGGAGGAAGACAGGTCATCAAAACCAGAAAAATTGCAGTCCTCTACCAAAACAGATTAGCAAACACTTAATTATAAAACCAAAGATCAAGGGAAGGTAAGCACCAAGCATAAATATAACCTCATCATGTTAAACACGAACTCACAACACAAGAAGGAATAAGATGTGACAACAACAACACAGAAGAGGAAGAGGAAAGGGGTCGAATCAACTTAGTCTAAGGGAATAAGAGGCCATCAAAAAATGGACTATCACATCCATGAGATTTTTTTATACAAACCTCATGGTAACCACTAACCAAATAATCAGAACAGAATCACACACGATAAAGAAAGAAAACTAAGAGAACCCCCATACAAAACTACCAAACTGCACTGGTAGCCCAAAACACATGGGACGAGAAATAAAAGAAATGCAAAAGAACTGGAAAAAGAATGATAAAATAACAACAAGCAGCCCCCATATATCAATAATTACCCTAAATGTAAATGGACTGAACTCTCCAATCAAAAGACAGAGAGCAGTGGGATGGATTAAAAAACAAGACCCAACAATATGCTGCCTCCAGGAAACACATCTCAGCTCTAAAGACAAACACAGGCTCAGAGTGAAAGGATGGAAGACAATATTCCAAGCTAATGGCAAACAAAAGGAAGCAGGTGTTGCCATACTTACATCAGACCAAGTTGACTTCAAGATAAAACAGATGAGAGACAAAGAAGGGCATTATATAATGATAAAAGGGACACTCCACCAAGAAGACATATCACTTTTAAATATATATGCACCCAATACAGGAGCACCAAAGTACATAAAGCAACTATTAACAAACCTAAAAGGAGATATTAACAACAACACAATAATAGTAGGGGATCTTAACATCCCACTCTCATCAATGGACAGATCACCCAGACAGAAAATAAATAAGGAAACAATGGACCTAAATGAAAAACTAGATGAGATGGACTTAATAGACATATACAGAGCACTCCATCCAAACACAGCAGATTACACATTCTTCTCAAGCGCGCATGGAACATTCTCAAGCATAAATCATATGTTGGGAAACAAGGCATGCTTAAATAAATTTAAAAAGATTGAAATCATAACAAGCATCTTTTCCAACCATAATGCCATGAAGTTAGAAATCAATTACAAGGGAAAAACCAGGAAAGTGACAAAGCTGTGGAGACTCAACAACATGCTACTAAACCACCAATGGATCATTGATGAAATTAAAGGAGAAATCAAAGCATATCTGGAGACAAATGAAAATGAAAATACACTGTACCAACTCATATGGGATGCAGCAAAAGCAGTCCTGAGAGGGAAACTCATAGCATATAGGCCCACCTTAACAAACAAGAAAAAGCCCAAATGAGCAACCTCAAACTACGCCTAACAGAATTAGAAAAAGACGAACAAACTAAGCCTAAAGTCAGCAGAAGGAGGGAAATAATAAAAATCAGAGCAGAAATAAATGAAATTGAAATTAAAAAAACAGTAAAAAGGATCAATGAAACAAAGAGATGGTTCTTTGAGAAGATAAACAAAATTGACAAACCCTAAGCCAGACTCACCAAGAAAAAAAGAGAGAAGGCTCAAATAAATAAAATTAGAAATGAAAAAGGAGAAATTACAACAGATACCACAGAAATACAAAAGATTATAGAGAATACTATGAAAAACTATATTCCAACAAATTGGACAATCTGGAAGAAATGGATAAATTCCTAGACTCATACAACCTCCCAAAACTGAATCAAGAAGAAATAGAGAACCTGAATAGACCAATTACAAGTAAAGAGATTGAAACAGTAATCAAAAACCTCCCCAAAAATAAAAGTCCAGGACCAGATGGCTTCTCTGGAGAATTTTACCAAACATTCAAAGAAGACTTAATACCTATCCTTCTCAAACTATTCCAAAAAATAGAGGAAGATGGAACACTTCCCAACACATTCTATGAGGCCAACATCACCCTGATACCAAAGCCAGGCAAAGACAACACTAAGAAGGAAAACTACAGACCAATATCCCTGATGAACATAGATGCAAAAATCCTCAACAAAATATTGGCAAACCAAATACAGCAATACATTAAAAAGATCATACACCATGATCAAGTGGGATTTATACCAGGGACGCAGGGATGGTTCAACATCCGCAAATCAATCAATGTGATACACCACATTAACAAAACGAGGAATAAAAACCATATGATCATCTCAATAGATGCAGAGAAGGCTTTTGACAAGATCCAACATCCATTTATGATAAATCTCTCAACAAAATGGGTATAGAAGGAAAGTACCTTAACATAATAAAGGCAATATATGACAAACCCACAGCCAACATCATACTCAATGGGGAAAAACTGAAAGCCATCCCTCTGAAAACAGGGACAAGACGAGGGTGCCCACTCTCGCCACTCTTATTCAACACGGTACTGGAGGTTCTGGCCAGAGCAATTAGGCAAGAAAAAGGAATAAAAGGAATCCAAATAGGCAACGAAGAAGTGAAACTCTCGCTGTTTGCAGATGACATGATCTTATATATAGAAAACCCTCAAGAATCCATTGGAAAACTATTAGAAATAATCAACAACTACAGCCAAGTGGCAGGGTACAAAATCAACTTACAGAAATCAGTGGCATTTCTCTATATCAACAACAAACTAACAGAAAGAGAACTCAAGAAGACAATCCCATTTACAATTGCAACAAAAAGAATAAAATATCTAGGAGTAAATTTAACCAAGGAAGTGCAAGACCTATACAATGAAAACTATAAGACATTATTGAGTGAAATCAATGATGACATAAAGAAATGGAAAAATATTCCATGCACTTGAACTGGAAGAATAAACATTGTTAAAATGTCCGTACTACCTAAAGCAATCTACAGATTCAATGCAATCCCAATCAGAATCCCAAAGACATTCTTCACAGCAACAGAACAAAGAATACTAACATTCATATGGGGCAACAAAAGACCCCATATAGCTAAAGCAATCCTGAAAAAGAAGAACAAGGCTGGAGGCATCACAATCCCTGACTTCAAAACATACTACAAAGTGATAGTAATTAAAACAGCATGGTACTGGTACAAAAACAGACACACAGATCAATGGAACAGAATTGAAAGTCCAGAAATAAAACCTCATATCTACGGGCAGCTAATCTTTGACAAAGGAGCTAAGGACATACAGTGGAGAAAGGAAAGTGTCTTCAATAAATGGTGTTGGGAAAACTGGGCAGCCACTTCCAAAAGAACGAAAGTAGACCATCTTCTTTCGCCATACACAAAAATTAACTCAAAATGGATCAAAGACCTGAAGGTGAGACCTGAAAATATAAAACTCCTGGAGGAAAATATAGGTAGTACACTACTCACCATCAGCCATAAAGGGATCTTCTGGAATTCCATGTCTACTCAGACAAGGGAAACAAAAGAAAAAATAAACAAGTGGGACTTCATCAGATTAAAGAGCTTCTACAAGGCAAATGAAACCAGGATCAAAATGAATAGGGAACCCACCAGCTGGGAAAAAATACTTGCAAACCATATATCTGACAAAGGATTAATCTCCATAATATATAAAGAACACACATAACTGAATAACAAAAAAACAAACCAATCAAAAAATGGGCAGAGGAAATGTACAGACACTTCTCCAAAGAAGATATACAGTCGGCCAATAGGCACATGAAAAGATGCTCAACATCACTAGTCATCAGGGAAATGCAAATCAAAACCACACATCACAGCAAGTGAGATTTATTAAACTATTTTCTCTACTTTTATACATTTCAGATTTTAAGTTTTTCTTAACAATGGGAATTCTACCTCAAAACCCCCAGTTACTGAACAACAAATTTAAAGAGTCAAAGTTTTAGCTGTCAGAAAACCAGTGCTCATACAGTGAGCATACCAATACACATTGTGTCTTTTAGTGAAATTTAAAGAAAAACTCTCACAGGCGTCACAGAATTAGCTGTCCCAACTGAAATGTACTCACCTGCAGTGACACTGAACTAGAAATCAAATTTCACTTACAAAGTAAACTCTCGATCAGCAGACATATCCACATCTTCCCAGTGTTCCCAGTCAAGTCCATTTTTTTAATGAGTAGAAAAAAAACCAAGACAAAGATTTGCCACTTAGGATTAAAAGTCTCAATTTAAACATAGTCATTACCAAGAAATGATGCTCTCCATTTCTACACCAAATAAAGACTCTGTAAAATGGCGTGCTGCACTTCAGTAAGTCGGTCAACAACTACCTGAAAACCTAGCATGTGTCACACAGTATGACACTATGCTGGTTCCTGCACTAAGGAGCTCATATTCCAGTGTAGAAGATGGAAACAATAATAATTACAAATTGTGCTAAACGTGATGAAGAAAACAAACAGGATGCTGAGACAGAGACTGGGGGGCCGGGGTATGGGAGTCCTACTTTAGATAAGGTGGTCAGAAAAGCTCTCTGAACAGCAAGTTTATGGTACAGGAACAGCATGTGTTCCTCACATGAAAAAGATCTCAGCATTTTTGAAGGATTAAAAGGAGAATACCAGTATAGCCAAAATGTACTGAGTCAGAAAACAGAGTGGCCCAACTTGAAGGTGAAGAAATGTACAAGAGCAAGATTATGTAAACATTAAGGAGTATAGATAATATTCCCAGTGCGACAGGAAGCCATTGACAGGTTTTAAACAGCAGAATGACAGGATTTGATTTTAAGATCATTCTGGTTACTGTGTGGTGAATGGATTGGAGAACAAAAAGAATAAAGAGAATCAGGAGACAATTATAGGAAGGAAGATGGTGGCTTGATTTAGATTAGAGGCAGCAGAGATAGAATAAAAGCTGAAAGATGTGAAAGGTATTTTGGAATATAATTGACAGTAATACGTAAAGGCCTAGATGCTGGGGCTAACAGAGATTAAAGAATTTATGGTCCAGGAGGGGACATAAGAAAACAGATAAAAATAGTTCAAAGTAAGAGATGCTACTTTAAGCATCTGAGGAAAGATAAACTTTCTATAGGAATTCCAAATTCATAAAAAAAAAAACAATGATCACGGATAACTCTACAGCCAGTATGAATCAAGTAGTTGCTGAAGGTCCTTATAAAACTACAAAGAGCAAATATGACAAATCCTTAAGAAACATTCAGCAACTGACTTGCAAAACTTGGGTCCCAGAGCAGTATTTATACTATCACTACTAAAGGAAGAAATTGAGTCATTACTGTTAGTCTAACAGAAGTAGTTTAACACTTCTTAATTTTTTAGTTATAACAATAATGCATGCTCCTTCTAAGAAATTTTAAAATACAGGTGTAAAAAGTAAACAAGTATCCTCATATACTGCTGGTAGGAATATAAATTGGTACAGCCTCCTTGGAAACAGCCTGGCAGTTCCTCAAATGATTAAACACAGAGTTACCACCTAACCGGCAAATCTACTCCTAGGTATCTACCCAAGAGAGACAAACATATATATCCACACAAAAACTTGTACATACATGTTTATAAAAGCACTATTCAAAATAGTCAAAAGGTGGAAACACCAAATGTCCAATGACAAATGAATGGATAAACAAAATGTGGTATATCCAAAAAGAGAATATTATTCAGCCATTAAAAGGAATGAAGTACTGATATTTGCTCCAATATGGATGAACCTTGAAGACACTATGCTAAGTAAAAGAAGCCAGTCACAAAAGACCACATTTTATATGATTCCGTTTATATGAAATGTCCAGAACAGGGAAACCTACAGAGATAGAAAGTGGAATGGTAGTTGCTTAGGGCTGGGGGGGATGGAAGGTAATGGGGGGTGGATAGTTAAAGGGTATGGAGTTTCTTTATGAAGTGACAAAATGTTCAGAAATTGACTGCAATGATGGTTGCACAACACTGTGAATAAACTGAGCTACTGAATTACATACTTTAAATGGATCAAATATATAGTATATGAATTATATCTCAACATTTTTTTTTTTTTAAGTTAAGTAAGTAAGTAGAAGTTCCCTTCTTACTTTTTGTTGCCCTTCACTTCACCTACACTTAAGTACAACCACTGTTAACTATTTTATAATTCTGTCCAGGACACTTTTTTATGCACATACAAAGACACACATAATCTACCCCCCCCTAAAAAAAATGAGAGGGGAGGGTCATACTATATTCATCGTTCTGCAAATTTTTTCTTCAATTAATGCATCAAATCCTTCCTGTGTCAGTACATACTTTCAGATGGCAATTCAGTATTCCATTATATTCCAATATACCATTCACCAATTGCTGAGACACTTAGGTTATTTCCATTTTTCTATTACAATCAAAAAAGCCACAGTAACCATCTTTGCCCATATCTCTGCATGAGTCACTATTTCTGCAGCCTTGATTCTCAAAAATAAATTTACTAGGGGCCAGCCTGGTGGCATAGTGGTTAGGTTAGGGCACTCCACTTCAGCAGCCCAGGGTTCGCAGGTTCAGATCCCAGATGCGGACCTACGCACCGCTCATCAAGCCATGCTGTAGTGGCATCCCATATACAAAATAGAGGAAGACTGGCACAGATGTCAGCTCAGGTACAATCTTCCTCACCAAAAAAATTTTAAAAATAAAAATAAATAAATTTACTAGATGAAAAGATGTACACTTTTTGGGGGGAGTGGAGTAGAGATCATTATTGCCTAAGACTACACAGACTTATTCCTCTATGTATGAAAAAAATAATTCATCAACACATATGTACCAACTCGGTAGAAGTTTTAATGTTCTATAATTTAAAAGGTTAAAATAAAAACATGCATAAGCATTATTTGAATTAATTCTGAAGCATGTTTGTACATGTACATTACCCCTCTAAGGAAGAAAGTGGGAGTAGGGACTTTCAGTTTTTATACTTTCAGAAATACATTTGTAATTAGGAAAATACACTTTTCTATAAGGAAGTTTTTAAAAAGGAAACTCAAAATAATATTGCATAAAAGGTTTTCATTTAGTCTAAGACAGAGCGTGAAAATAATAACCTCAATCAAAAAAACAATCAGGGATGTAGAGCAATGGCTCTGAGGGCAGATGAGATAGTCCTGAGCTAGCCACTAACTCTATGACATTGAGGGCAAGTCATGCTATCTTTCTGAGCCTGTTTCTTTATCTGTAAAATGAGAATGACAGCTGCATCGAAGAGTTGTGAGGATTAAAAGATAATGCATACAGTGTGCTTAGTGTAGCTACTGGCATACAGAAATAAGCAATTTTTAAAATCATTAAGTAAGATATTTCATTACATACAAAGAATTTGGAAAGGGCAGTTCCCATCATTGTCCTCTTTATATATGTATATGTATATATATGTACATGTATATATATATGTATATGTATATATATACACACACAAATACATGCACGCATGCGTATGCACATACGGTTACTTATTTTTTTCTGAACCATTAAAAGAGGGTTGTATACGCCATGCCTCTTTACCCCTTACTACTTCAGTATATACTTCCTAAGAACAAAAATAACCTCTTAGGGCCGGCCCCATGGCTTAGCGGTTAAGTGCGCATGCTCCGCTGCTGGCGGCCCGGGTTCGGATCCTGGGCGCGCACCGATGCACCGCTTCTCCGGCCATGCTGAGGCGGCGTCCCACATACAGCAACTAGAAGGATGTGCAGCTATGACAGACAACTATCTACTGGGGCTTTGGGGGAAAAATAAATAAATAAAATCTTTAAAAATAAATAAATAAATAACCTCTTAAATAATCACAGCACTAGTTTACAAATTCAGGAAATTTAACATTGATATAGTATTTTAATCTACCTTCTATATTCCAATTTGGTCAACTGACCTAGCTATATCCTTTACAGTGATTTTTTCCCTCCATAAAGGATCCAGTCTAGGATCACATATTGGATCTAGCTGTTGTACCTCTTTAGTCTCTTTCAATCTGGGACCCATATTATATTAAATCAAATGATATGTTTCCTGGCTTAAAATTAATTTAATCATCTCACATCTTTCCCTCTAAACCTAGACTATGTTTCTTCAGATAAGAATGTAACAATTCTTCATTCTGTTTTGCAAACAGAATCTAAGTCTTAGATGCCTTATCTAAAGTTAATAATAAAGTTAAAAATCAATAAACATTTACATTATTACGACAATCTAAAAATTAAACACTGCAGAGCCAAGTAATACGCTGGCATTACATTTCCTTCTCTAAAGGTCTAATATGTGACCCACTGGGCCAAATGAAGGATAAGATTCTTATTCCAAGTATTACAGTCAAATGATTTCTCTTTTCTTAATATATGTATGAAAATTTGACAGCTGGGATCTGCAGGCTTCTCTGGCCTCCATCATCAGTACCACTCCATGGATGTGACTTCTGAGAAATCTTTACAAAAGTAAAATGTCATTTAATCTTCCTACTGAATATGGTACCTCATCTTTCAGGCATCTGTTAAGGAGAAATTACTCAATTCTTTACTCAATAACTAAAACTTACACTTGCAAACAATAACTCAACCAAGCAAGATGCAGAGCAAGTTGGACTACAAGGACACAGAATGTATATATAATATAAATCCTTCACTATATACAGAAGGAAAAAAACCCTGAATCAACAAGATTATGATAACTAATCTCTATTAGAACCACAGAATCTATTCTCCCTTATTCTTACCAAAAAGAACAAAAACAAAAATCCTAATTAAAACGAAATTATACTGAGAAGACACTGGTATCCCAGGATTCAGGGAATGTTTGTGTGAACTGAAAATTCAAATATGAGGATAGTTCTTGCCTTCAAGGTGTTCACAATCCTGTGAGGGCAACAAACAAATGACTAATAAGGCAGAGTGTGATTAGCAATGTAGAAATATTATTCCATGAGGATGCAAAACACAGAGAAATGGATTCTGATCTGGGCACTCAAGGAAGGCTTTTTGGAACACTCAGGCTTTTAATGGTTGATTGAACCAACCAGATTCTGAGCTACTGAGACAAAGGGGGAATAGGAGTAGCACAAGCAAAGAATGAGACAAAAAAAAGCACAGTGGAGAGTATTTGAGGGATAGTAAGTAGGCCACAGCAAAAGGTGCTCTAAGTGTATGGGAAAAACAGGTGACTAGTTGCAGGAGATGTGTTTAAAGCCCACTTGTGGAAAGCCTAAAAAGCCATGCTAAGGAGAACTTGATCCTTATTCTGAAGGCAATGTCAAGCTATAGGTTTTGGACCAAGGGAATGATTTGGATCTAGAAACTTAAAAACAACAAGTTCTCTTTTCAATAAAATTAGATTGTAATTTCCTTAATTAAAAAGATGGCAGAAACATGAGGCAATAATAAAGACTTAGGTAGAAACAGATAAACACAGGTCTATGAAAAGAAGGACAGGGCAGGGATTAATATCCACACTAAGGAAAGGACTAACAAATTTTTTATAACTTGTTTTCTAGTTAAACAGCTAGTAATGAGGCTATGATTTTCAGATAGATATATAATAATTCAAGAAAACTCTAAACAAGAATAAAGCTTCAATTTAAAAGAACTCTACATTGCTAAGGGCTGTCCATTTTAAACAAAAAATTATGGCGACAACTCATTTTTAATCTCAACTTAAATACAAGTTTCCAGGCACAGTATATTATATTATGGCACAATTATGTATGGAAAAAGTAACCTGGCTTGAGTCCCAGTGAAAAAAAACACCATATTTAGAGATTTAACATTAAAGTTAACATACAAGAGCTCATCTAAATAATTATGTACACAAACAGGCCCTAAAAATTAATCTTTAATTTAAATTAAATTGAAAGTAAATTAGTTTTCGTTGCCTCAAAACAGTACAGAGAGAGTTGTAGGGGGAAAAAAACAAACTTACCAAATGAAGTTTGTCCGAAGAACTTTTTCTACTAGAAGGTTTCACAAGAACATCTGCAAAAGAAAAACCAGTAGTTTTACAATGACAAATATCCTAAGAATCAAGTTAAGCCACTTTGATCTCCCCACAAGACTCTTCTCAAGAAGACAGAATGCCATGACAATACATTATTTTTTAAATTGTTACATTATGGACTATTTAGTCAACCACAGATTTTAGAATGTTTAATTGCACAAAATGTGCCCAGTGAAGCCTCAGCACATCTTTGGAAATTGCAAAACTATACAGACAGAACTTTCCAGGAACCTACAGATACTCCTATTTTAGGGTTTTTCTCAATCAATCAAGCATCATTTCTGATGGCTTCTCTGGTAAACCTTTGCCACTAGAGGAACAAGTACTTTAAAAAACTAAAAATATCATAGGAGATCTAGGCTTAGACTTGGTAGTTTAAAGTGTTTTATAAACATAACTGGTGTCTACCAAGGGATCTTTTATGTGTAGGGGAAAAAAAAAACCGGGGCACAGTGGGGAGGTGGGGAGGAGGGAATACAGTCTAAACACAAAGAATTCTTGTCACAACTAGGTAACAATCTGACGTTTACAGAGATAAAAGACCTAACAGACCTGATTCCTTTGTAAGGATTTACACTTGCAATCTCACTATTTGCAAACAACTCATCCTTCTAGACTGACTGTTTACAAGACATGAAGTCACATACATGAACAAGACTGTAAAAAATATCAAAATCCTAAAATTAAGGAGTCAGTCAACATAGCACATTATTCATCTAACCTCCAGAAACATTTTTTTAACTGAATAAGAACCATAAAAGGGAGGCTAAACACTCAATAATAAAGTGTTTTAACCATTTTACAAGTAGCATTTTTGTCTCCCAGTAACTTTTAATTTAAATTTTGTAACTCAGGCCATATTAACCACACACTATATGGGAAGGGAAATAAAGCTATTCATAATTTGCAACTTCAGATACAAACCATATTAAGTATCAAGATTGGTCTTGTTAAAGCTGTTTCAAAAGGTACAAACAGCACAGCAAGAAAGTTGAGAAGGCTGTAAATATGTAATACCTTTTCTTGCTAGAGTATAATTTTTGCTGAGTATCTGAATACTCAAATACATAATTTTTTTCCTTTATACTATAATAAAGTTATTAATGGATTTTTTTAAATTATGTCTGTAGGTACATTATATTATCTATGAATTTTACTTTAGGATGATAAAGAAACATTTGTTAAAAACAACAGATGCTGAGTCTCTTTGTCCTTATCTGTTACATTAAAAAAAAAAAAAACAGATGAAATAGTATATGTGAAGGAACATTCCACTTAAAAAGTATTACACGTAAAAATGATGAGACATAGCTCACTGTAACTCAAGAAGTGTCAGAGTATGTACTACAAGGTTAACTGTCCAATGACATGCATGTGCTCAGAATTCAGAGGAGGGACAGCCCAGGGAAGCTTCACGGGAGATCTAGAATTTCAAACAGGTTCTTTTTTTTTTTTTTTTAACAATTTTATTTATTTTTCCTCCAAAGCCCCAATAGATAGCTGTATGTCATAGTTGCACATCCTTCTAGTTACTGTATGCGGGACGCGGCCTCAGCATGGCCGGAGAAGCGGTACGTCGGTGTGCACCCGAGATGCGAACCCGGGCCGCCAGCAGCGGAGCACGCGCACTTAACCGCTAAGCCACGGGGCCGAACCGCTAAGCCACGGGGCCGGCCCTCAAACAGGTTCTTAAAGATTGGGTGGGATTTAAATAAAGAGAAAGAGGAACGAGAGTAATTCAAGAGAGGATGGCTGTTAATACCAAAGTACGAAGAAAGCAAGACATTTTTGAGAAATAGAGAATAGGTCAGAATATCAAGAGAGTGTTCAAGAAGATAAGACTAGAAAGGCAGGACACAACCAAAAGCTTTACGAGCAGGGGAATAATAACACGAAAGTGGTGGTACTCAACAGTAGAAAGCAGCAAGTAGGATGGTTTGGAGGGGAAAAGTCACTTAGCATGTTCCTGGACTAATAGTTCAGATATGAATTGCTAAGGGCCCCATATCTCAACGATAGTGAAAATGCAGAGGAAGACACCAAAGTGACCAAAGTGTGTGAAAGCATTAATCGCCTGAGCCTGGTAATTGATTAGGAATGGGAAAAAAGAAGCAGAGCAAGTTGTGAAAGATAACTGCAAAATTATAAGGCCTGTGGTGTAGAAAAAGGATGATATTGTTAAAAAATGAAGGGTAGCTTCCAAGGAAGCAACACCAGCTACGATATGCTGGCCTTAAATGTGGCCTCCCAAGTAGATGATGTACGCCCAGCAGATAACGGGGGGGGGGGGGGGGGGGGGCGGGGGGAGGGATGGAATTAAATCCAAGAGACAGGTCAAGTCTAGGGGTAAGAATGAATTGATGGTGCTAGATTCAATTCAAGGAAATCACTAAATATAATATAAGAATAATCTAATATGTTTTAGAAATTTGATAATTTATTCTGTCAAAGATATGAGAAGTCCATTAATACAGAAGTGTTTGTGTAAAGTTTTCACAGGTGTAAAGTTCCAAGAGATGTACCAAACAACAGGCAGATTCAACAAAAAGGTTCAGGCAGGTCTGCTTCAATGCTGGCCAAGACTCTTCTTCCCAAAAAACACAAACATCTACTTGGTAGGCAACACGTATGTCACTGTGAAACACTGCCAACAAAATTAAAAGAATGCCCATGCCTCTTAGGACCATCTGCCAAATAAAGATGATGTAGAGGTGAGTCTGAAAGAAGCTCTCCGGTGCCACAAGCTACCTTCCCATGATACCAGCAAGTATGCCATGATACCAGTCATGCATACCTCAGACAGTAAAAGCAGTTAAGTTTGGGTGACCTTGAACATTCATATATTTGAAGAGGTAGAATGTAAAGTGGTTATGTTAAATCTAAGCAATTATTTAAAGTATCTAATTACAAGGGATTCTTAAATACATTAAGCACTAATGAAAAAAAAAAAAAAAGAATCTATCTGAAGTTACCTGAAATAAGAGGTAATGTTTTTACAATCACATATTATACTTCAGATAGGAATTTATCTATTATAAGAGAAAACTCTAAAAAGAGTAAAAATCAATATACTTAAATATTAAATACTATAATATTGGATATCACTGTGCAGCTGCATTGGAGAGAGAAACCTAACACAACACAAAGTCCCTTTCTGGAAGATAATGAGGTGATGACCAAAAGGAAGGGCATGGAGGCCATGAGAAAGCCGATAAGAAATGGACACCTCGGGGCCAGCCTGGTGGTGCAGCGGTTAAGTGTGCACGCTCCACTTTGGCGGCTCAGGGGTTTGCAGGTTTGGATCCCAGGCGCGCACCTCTTGTCAAGCCATGCTGTGGTGGCGTCCCACGTAAAGAGCGGAAGATGGGCACAGATCTTAGCCCAGGGCCAATCTTCCTCAGCAAAAAGAGGAGGATTGGCATCGGATGTTAGCTCAGGGCTAATCTTCCTCACCAAAAAAAAAAAAAAGAGAGAGAGAGAAAGAAGGAAAAGAAATGGACACCTACATGGAACAGTTTATGTGATTATCTGTATGCCACCTACCACATAAGCTTCAACAAGGGCAAAGAGGCACACCAATCTGGACCATTTATATAATAAAAGAATCCAAACTACAAAAACTAATCAGATTGAACCAAATTCATGAGGAAAAACTAAGAGACTCAGGCCAGGTCTTCTAAAATTGGGGGTGGGGGGAATGCCTAAAGCAGCACTTTTTTGGCTAGGTACATTTTAACATCAAAAAGAAGAAGAGGATGTTTTTTACATAGTCCTGTGACACTTTCAAATGCAGGATAATTAAGAGTTCAAAACTTTACAAAGGAAACACTGAATAATTTTAAAGGCATCTTTATTTTCACTGTGTGTGAAAGAAATGGCTTTTCCTGCACATGCATTGCATATTAAGAAACAGATTCACAGCAAAACTTGTGTGTGGGGGCAATATAAAATAATTCAGAAACGTTCAGTTTTAAGAAGTGGCTTTATAACTCCCACTACTTTGGGTGAGTTTTTCGACTTCTTAG
This sequence comes from Diceros bicornis minor, assembly GCF_020826845.1. Classification (NCBI taxonomy): domain Eukaryota; kingdom Metazoa; phylum Chordata; class Mammalia; order Perissodactyla; family Rhinocerotidae; genus Diceros; species Diceros bicornis. The sequence goes on along the minus strand of NC_080774.1, from coordinate 23,486,954 downwards.
TGTTTTCTCATTTATGCCTAATAACTTTTCAGATATCTGATGGACAATATGACCTTTCCAAATAGGATTCTGGGGCATGTTGGGTAGGATTATTCCATGGTGGGGAGATGATTTAATCACTAGCATTAAACAAAACCCAAGCATTTATGAACTGAGTAAAACTACTGTGGCTTGGTCTTAGTCCCTGAACAGGAGCCCAAACCTCAGGTTCTCTAAAACCTTTGCTGCTGAAGTCAACTATAAATGAAAATAGAAACAAAGATGCAGTTCAAAAAGCATGGCTGCATTCACCTATCACGATGAGTTCATTGTGATGGAGGTTCATTTATTTGACAAATATTTTGGGGTGACAGGCACTATTTCAGACACTGGGTATGCAACAGCGAACAAAACAAAGTTCCTACCCTTATGGAGCTGCAATTCTAGTGTCAACTATAATATTCTCACAGTGAATGCCCTCACAGTGTGACTTCTTCCCTTTACTTACTAGGACCATGCTTTGAAAAAGATAAAAGAAACAGTAAATATAAAACTGAGTCAGTGTGCTGGCTCAGTGAGATCTCCAAACAAGATGATTAAAAAAAACCCACACAACAAAAAAACGCTATGAGTCTTTTCTACCTCTTATGGAAACACTAAGTGAAGTCTGTGAGTTTTCAGGGATCCAGATGCAAATTCATGATCAGTATATGGCATTCCTCTGCCAGCTGCAGGGCACAGATAAGCAGCTAAAATATTATCATTTCCTAAGCAAAAAACCAACCATCTTCTCCTTGAAAAACAAAAATCCAGCAAGTTGTCAAAACCCATCAGCTGAACTCCATATTATAATTATATTTCTGTATCAAAGAGTGTTTCACTGGTAATAAGTCTCTCGAACCAGCAAAACTTAATGGTCACTACAACAAGTAAAAACTGTTTCAATACATAACGACCAAAGATGAATCTTGTATAATTCTGTGACTACATTAGTGGTATAGAGTGTGGTTCATTCTTTATATACACATATAAGGGTAGGGGGGAGAGACTTTTTTTTTTAAGTGTGGGAGAAGTTCTGAATACACTCCTCAAAGGAGGCTCTGCAATAAACAGAATTTCAGTCAGTCAGTGATCAATACTTAAGATCATTTGTCCTCATTTAAGTGGCTGAAATACTGACAGCTGCTCTTCTAAATGTGGACCCAAAAATGTGAGAAGTGCTCTAGCATTTTTAGATATTAAAATTTCCTTGCCCTTTAGATTTACCTTATTGCTTTTCACATCTCAAGTAGGCAAAAGAAAGCCCTGACCAAGTTTCCCAGCAAAGATTAACCGTGATCAAACCAACTTTAGCAAATTTGATTTGTACCTTTTAAAATCACTTATTTTATGGATTAAACACTTGAAGGTAAGATATGAAACCATAAAACTCCTAGAAGAAAATATAGGCAGTATACTCTGACACGAGTCTTAGAAGCATCTTTTCAAATACCATGTCTACTCAGACAAGGGAAACAAAAGAAAAAATAAACAAATGAGACTACATCAGACTAAAGAGCTTCCGCAAGACAAAGGAGACCAGAACAAAATGAAAAGACAACCCACCGACTGAGAGAAAATATTTGTAAATCATATATCCTATGTGGGGGATCAAAATTGGCCACCTCAAAATATGTCTCTTTACCTTGATTATTTTCTGAAAGACACTTTGACTTTCCCCCAAACTACCTAAAAGAATTTAAGATAAGAGGCCTGTCCCCAGGACAGGCCATCACCATAGATAACTCGGTATCGACAGACTGAGACGGTCCTTATTAAGCCAATTCTTATCAAAGTTCTGTTTACCAAACATTTACATTTGTAAGGGAAATCTCCACTTGTAAAGGTATCTCCCTTTCTGTACCAGGAAGAAGGGGAGATGACCTCATCTCTAGAAACTTATCAATGTGGAAGGTGAGCCCTTAAATCTGCATAATAACCTTACTCTTGTTTACTGTGCTTTCCTGGTAATCTCCCATAACGGACTCCCCCAACCTCCAACATCCTCCTTTGTTTAGCTGAAGATACTATTTAAGAGGAGAACCTCCACCATTTTCTCGAGTTACCCAGTTTTTCCGGGTCTCTCCCGTGTATACGTGTTATAAAGCTTTGTTTGCTTTTCTGCTGCTATTCAGTCTCACGTCAATTTAATTTGTAGCCCAGCCAGAAAGGACCCCAAGTGGGTAGAGGATAGTCTTCCTCCCCATCACCAACAAGGGGTTAATCTCCAAAATATATGAAGAACTCAGACAACTCAACAACAACAAAAAACAAACCTAATCAAAAATGGGCAGAGGATAAGAACAGACATTTTTCCAAAGAATATACAGATGAGCAACAGACACATGAAAAGATGTTCAACATCACTAATCATTTGGGAAATGCAAATCAAAACTACAATGAGATATCACCTTACACGTGTCAGAATGGCTATAACTACCAAGACAAAAAATAACAAATGTTGGAGAGGATGTGGAGAAAAGGGAACCCTCATACAGTGCTGATGGGAATGCAAACTGGTGCAGCCACTATGGAAAACAGCATGGAGATTTCCCAAAAAATTAAAAATAGAAATACCATACGACCCAGCTATCCCACTACTGTGTATTTATCCAAAGAACTTGAAATCAACAATTCAAAGAGACTTATGCACTCCTGTGTTCATTGCAGCATTATTCACAATAGCCAAGACGTAGAAGCAACCCAAGTGCCCATCAACTGATGAATGGATAAAGAAGAGGTGGTATATATATATACAATGGAATACTACTCAGCCAAAAAAAAAAAAAAAGACAAAATCCTCCCATTTGCAACAACATGGATGGACCTTGAGGTATTATGTTAAGCAAAATAAGCCAGAAGAGAGAGACAAATACCACATGATTTCACTCATATGTGGAAAATAAACAAACACATGGACAAAGAACAGATTAGTGATTACCAGAAAGGAAAGGGGTTGGGGGTAGGCAGAAGGGATAAAGGGTCACATATATATGGTGGCTGACAAATAATAATGTACAACTGAAATTTCACAATGTTGCAAACTATTATGACCTCAATAAAATAACTTAAAAAATCACTTATTTTACAAGTATTTTCCTTTTAAACTTAATCCTTATATAAGGAGTGGGAAGAAGGGGAAAGAATAAATCATACATGATGTCTTGGTGAAGACATTTTCTGGTGGTGACCAGAAAAGATTAAAACCAAAGATCACGTACAATCTGCTAAAAAGGGTAAAAATTAAACAATTTTAAGAAAGAATGTAAAGGTTTTTTTATGTTCTGATTTGCTCTTTATAATCACTTCCATACAAAACACATTCACTTCATACTACTAACTCAGATATGTTACACCATTAATAGGATTGTAAGGAATTTCTATGAGTAATTTGTAATATTATTTTCTAACTCCATGTCCTCCATGAGAATTCACAAAGTAGGCATCATTTTATTACTGAAGTTAAGAATTTAAAATCTGGGGCCAGCGTGGCTTAGCGGTTAAGTGTGAGTGCTCCGCTACTGGTGGCCGGCTTCGGATCCCAGGCGCACACCGACGCACCGCTTCGCTGGCCATGCTGAGGCCACATCCCACATACAGCAACTAGAAGGATGTGCAACTATGACATACAACTATCTACTGGGGCTTTGGGGAGAAAAAAAGGGAAAAAAAGGAGGAGAATTGGCAATAGATGTTAGCTCACAGCCAATCTTCCTCAGCAAAAAGAAGAGGATTGGCATGGATGTTAGCTCAGGGCTGATCTTCCTCACAAAAAAAAAGAAAAAAAGAATTTAAAATCTAATTTTATAAGGCAGCATTTAGGGAACATTTCCTCATTTAAGATGGGGAGCCTATCTCCTAAGAAAGAAAAAAACCCTTATAATTTAACAGAAAACAAAAGAAATACTTAAGTCTCAGTTGTTAAGAAAAGATGATAGAAAGTCCTGACATTCAAATCACTAGGAATTAATTAAATTAAAAGCCAAGCAAGATCATTTATGTAAGTGCCTGAGGTAGTTCAATATTTATAACAGCTATAGAAAGATAAGAAAGACTAGCTCTAGTATCGGAAAAATGTTTCTTGACTTTTGTTTCTTTGACTAGTTCCAAAGTCTACCTTTGGGAAATTAACAGAAGGCAAATTCCTGCACACTCATTAATGTCCTGCTAGTTCTTGCTCTCAGTTAACCTCTGATGAAGTGGAAAGAACTAACTTTGTTGCCCCCTGGACCTCTCTTTTCTCCCCTACCTTTCTCCAAATCAGAGTTCTCACTGGCAATGTATACGTCAAATGTTCTATTTTTTTAAAAAAGAAAAGAAACGTTCCTACTCAAGAAATTCACACCTCTTCATGGAAACCTAAATTTTCCTAATTATAATCTCATAATGACTTCTGCCCCTCTTAACATATCACAGATTATCTCAACACGAGATTACAGACTCTGTCCCTGCCTCCTACTGTTCAAATAAAATTTTAACTGCATTTTCTTGGAGGAAACACCTAAATGACCAAACCCTATGAAGATGAGCAGTTTTACAGTAAGTTCTGAAAAAGCTTTTTTAGTAAGGTTTAAATTGTGAGCTCCTATTTCTTTATGTACTCAACAGAAAAAGAAAACTAATCAATGAGATAGGTAGCAAAAACCGAAAATGTAATTTTTTTAAAAAGGCAACTAAAAAATTAGGCAAAATTCAACACACTAATGTCATTTTGAAATCCCGCCCTAAAGGAACAAAATCAGAATCTCCCGACTACCCTTTTTACCACCAACCCTCCCCCGCTCACAGCTGCATAAGAGGTTTCTTTTCTGGAAAGACAACTTAATTTGAAGGTCAGCTTGAAACCAGGGGCCAACGAGCTTTAACTATACTCACTTGTCTGTTAGCAAAAGTAGGTAGATAATGTATTACTAAAGCCCATCCTATAGATAACATCTCTGATGCTTGGGTCACCATGGTAACAGGTGGGGCACTTAAGTTTTTCAGGAACTGAGAGTCAACTCCTTCTCCAGTGCTGGCCAGTTGAGACCCACCAACTCATCAAATGGACCTGCTCGGGAAGACAGATAAGCGACTCTTTCACATCAAAGAGATGAAAACTCCACCCTCAGAACAAGGTAACACTGCCATTTTGTGAACATGCATCCTACGAAGAGCCATGAAGCTTGACTACGCTTGTGCACATCATCCATTACCTCACTCTCCAATCATCTATTCCCGCTTCAGACCACCCCTCGTGCTTATCCCATAAATATCCCTAATCTCCATTTTTCAGGGAGGTAGATCTGAGATTGGTTCTCCCTACTCCTCTCGTGGCTGCCTTGTGATTAAATCCTTTCCCTCTGCAAACTCACCACCTAGGTGACTGGCATAATCCTGCGGCGGGCAAAACAAACCTGGTTCGGTAACAAGCTTACCATAGGAACTCAAGAATGCCCTTGTATAAATGAGCATGATTTTCCTATTTTGCCTAGGTACTTGAGACGTTCAGCAACAATTCTAGGAAGAATTTGGAAGTAAATTACACTCAAAAAATAGCTATCAGTAACCCAAACATAGCCAATCTGCATATTTCTTATTAGTATATTAATATTATATTAGGAATGTTAATGTTCCTCTCCCCATCTGTAAATAGACTCTTTTTTTTTTTTTTTTTTAAGGAAGATCAGCCCTGAGCTAACATCCATGCTAATCCTCCTCTTTTTGCTGAGGAAGACTGGCTCTGAGCTAACATTGTAAATAGACTCTTTAACTTTCTGGTTCCTTCCACTCAGTTTTATGCAGAGTAACAGGCATGAAAATGGATAAGGACCAGAAAGCTGAATGAAAATGCAAATCTATCCTTTAAACATACATCTTAACAATGAAGAGAAGAAACAGATTTGAATTTGTAACTGCTGTCATCACAATTTAAAACTGTCCAACTTATTTAAAAAAAAAAAAAAAACTATCCAACTCCAGGGCCGGCCCGGTGGTGTAGTGGTTAAGTTCATGCACTCCACTTTGGCGGTCTGGGTTCACAGGTTCAAATCCTGGGCATAGACCAAGGCACCGCTCATCAAGCCATGCTCTGGCGGCGTCCCACATACAAAATGGAGGAAGATGGGCACAGATGTTAGCTCAGAGGCAATCTTCCTCACCAAAAAATAAAAATAGAAAAATAAAACTGTCCAAGTCCAGCTAGCCAACAGTTAGATTTGAGAGAAGAGAGATAAAATTCAAATAGTAAAGGCTATGTGCAGTGAAAACAATTCACTCTTCTACTGGCCTAGTTAAAATTATATTCTGGCAATTAGGTAGGGGGCTACTCATATTTTTTAAAACAAGCCAATAAAACCTCCAATAACCTCCCAAAACCACACACTACAACGTGGGCTCTGTTTAAAATGGTGAGCTCAAATATCTTCTCTTTCAAAGCAGTTCTCCTTAATTATTAAATAGTGAAAAGACGAGACATTGTCTTGACCAGAACACCATCTTTGTAAGAACCCTTTTAAGACCATACAACTCAACAGATCCCCAGAAAAAGACCCATCCTTTTAAACTAGTAATATTTATCTCATGTAAACAGAGGGAAATATGTGACTGCCATCCAAATATATACAAGAAGAAAAAGAACTTTTTCAGCTAAAGTCAAAAAGTAGAATTCATCAACATGGTTTACTTAAGAAAAAGGAAGGCAAAAGTACTAAGTTAAATAAGGGCTAATAAGAAATAAGCTATTAAGTAAAAGAGATTTCTCCTTTTTTGTTTTTTTTTTTTATTTATTTGTTGTTGTTGTTGTCGTCGTTTTTTCTGAGGAGATCAGCCCTGAGCTAACATCTGCCAATCCTCCTTTTTTTGCTGAGGAAGACTGGCCCTGGGCTAACATCCATGCCCATCTTCCTCCACTTTATATGGGAAGCCGCCACAGCATGGCTCGCCAAGCAGTGCATCGGTGCACGCCCGGGATCCGAACCGGCGAACCCCGGGCCACCACAGCAGAGCACGTGCACTTAACCGCTTGTGCTATCGGGCCGGCCTCTCTCCTTTTTTGTTTTTAAATAACTGCTCTTAAATTAGTAACTCAAAAACTCAAGTCATGGGTTCACACTGAAGACAAAAACCAAACCTCAAATTTAGAAATTCTTAAGCTATCATTTTGTTTAACCCATTAATCAGAAGGGGGGGGGCTTTTTAAAAAAGTGTACTAAATGACTTATATTCATACTAAACATACTAAAATATCGGTAAAATATTCTCTAACAAGATGAAAAACTTCTCAAACATACATACAGCCTAATATAAACCTATTCTACACACATTATGAAGTATTCTAAGTATATTGTTCATACATCACAAACTTAAGTACTATTCAATTCAGTACAAAAAAAAACAATCCACACAGACAAGTAATTGGAATTCAGTTTCCAATAAGCATGTGAACCTAACTACTTAGATTAATATCACACCTCCAAGGTCAATCTGAGCCACTCATATGTTTCTCGCACTTTCCGACATGAAAACAGTTTGTCAAAGGAACTAATGTCTGAAAGAGGCAGAAGGAATAATGCATTTTATAGAAGCTCTCTAGTAACCATCACGCCTCATGACTGGACAGCACATTCTGTACCACTTCTGTTTTTATTCAGGACACTTATATATACTAAAATGCAAAGAAATATAAAGATCTTGGAAAGAGCTTACACTTTTTCTTTTCTATTGATTTACATCCTCCACATCTAACCTAAATCCTATATTCTACAGCATAGTTAATTTTTCAATTACCAGTGTTTCCATGGTGTGGTATATAAATCATTGGTGATACTTGAGATGACCTGAATGGAACACACACAAATACTTCTAAAAAACAAAAACTACGTGTTTATGCTAATGAGCATTGGAAAAAACATTCTGCAGTTTATTGACTCTGAGACGCCACCAAATTCAAGGCAAACCATTAAATTTACACACCATTAAGAAAGAAAAAAACTTGCCAATTCAACTATAACGTACCATTGATTTTAAGATGCATTCCCATTTGGTATACAGATACTGCAAAAAATCATGTAGGTAATATATTAGTGAGAGGTTTGGGTGATATGCTAATACAAACCCTTTATATGTGGAAACTGCTACATAACTGTCTTTCCTCAGGCTGCTTTATATTCTTTCATTTTTCTTCATAAAACCTATTTTTCCAATCCATTAAATGTCTGAAGCAGGCCTGACCAGGGCCACCTGCAACAGTATCCAGTCCTTTCCCCACACAAATGATAAGCCTCTCTCAATGTTTCTGCTACCATCAGAGAGCTCCTGCATCTTCTCCAACAGTAACTGCTACTGCTAGCACAGTACAAAAGAGTACCAGGTTTCCTCTGGACGGTCATTGTAGCACCTCCAACTCTACATATCCTAACAGATTCCATCATCAGCCTCCCTCCCCTCTCCCCACCTTTCTTAATACTGCATTGGGAATATCGGTCAGCCTTGGTCTTCAAGGCTAGAAATCATGTGACTTTATTTCCAACAAAAAAAATCTGACACCAATTCCCACTGCTTTCATTGAAATGCTCAATATTCTTCTTTCCATTCCATGCCACCAGTGTCACTATCATTTGGTCTAGCAAACTGATTCTCAGACATTTGAATTAAATTTAGTTAGACTTCAGTTACCTAAGAAACAAAATAACCAGTGACAACTAAACTTACAACAGAACTGATTCTGGTCAATTCCTCTTTTAACATCACCTGGCATATCCCAACCCATCAACAGAAGTTTCAGTAAAACATCCCTGCTCAAAAAAAATTTGCCCTATGACATTCATACCCAGAATGAACAACTTGAGGCTGCTTTTAAATTTTTCACGCATGAGCTTTTTGTCACTGCTATTACCTTTGTCTCATTTACTCATACCACTTTATTCATCTGGATAAATCCTACGTATCCTTCAATTCCTGGCTTGAAAACATTACTTTCACTGTGAAAGCTTCCCTGCAGAGTTCACTGTGCACTTTCAGTACACCTCTATTTTATAACACTTAATACATGTCATTATAATTATTTACATTTCTATCTGTCCTAATAGACAGATTATGATTTCCTAGATACGTCATTTTCCTACTCAACATTTGAACCCAAGGGCCTTATACCATCCATTAACGAGGGGCATTACAATACAATACAATACTAGGTATGAGCACAGGTTCTGGAATCAGACTGTTTAGGATATGAATTTTGGTTCCAAACTTACTTGTATCACTTTGGGAAGTTCACTCTGTTTCCTCATCTGTAAAAGGGAGATAACATTACAACATAGACACATTGCATTAGTGTCTTCAAATCAATGATCAATGAATACTAATTCTGACAAGGATGAGAAACACACTTGATAACTACTTTTTGAATAAAATATAAATATAATTTAAGTAAGTACAAGAAATTAACCAGGGCCTTCTATTACATACTCATTGAATGCTTCAAGCACACCCATGTCCACTTAAAACCTCTATATTCTAGTTCTTACCATGAATGCAACATTTCTACCTGCCTTTCTTCATATAGAATAAACCCTCAGGACTGAAAGATTAATAAGTTTCCATTATTCATTATAAACTTTCAAAGTCCAAAATAAAAAAAGTAGTAAGTGATTTTGCTGAAGCAAAAATTTTAGTAATAGACATCTGAGGCTAAGTAAGAAGAAATCACTTAACTGAATGAGCCAAGCAACATGTTAACCATTATTCTCTACACATTCTCAGTTAACTCTCAGGGTACTACCACTGTACGTACTTGTCAAAATCTAGTGCATCCCTCTCAACAACAAGGTCTCCCCAAAACGAGGACCTTCTCTCTAAACGACAAGGTCTCTCCCAAATGAGGATCTTACTCTTCCCCTCTGGGACATTCTATGTTCATCCCAAATTCCTTGCCATTGTTTATATTATTTCCTACACCCAGACCGGCCTTTCCTCTACCAACCAGATCCCCCAAGCTCTTCTAGGATTCCAAGCCACTGAACTTTTACTGCATTTTTGCAAGTACACATGAATTAGCATTTACTCTCTTTTATCAGTCTTCCTCTCTCCCTCCCCCAACTCTCTCTTCTTCTTCTCCCTCATTCTCTCAAACACAGAGGCTACAAGTTCCCTCAAGAGCTAATCAAAGTGTTTTGATTAATCAACGAAATAATATTTCTCTCTCCTTACGAGTCTTGGGATAGATCATAAAAATTTTTCTCATAAGCAATTAAAAATAACTATGTGATAATTCTCATTACAATCATGGGAAAATTGGAGTGCTTTCTACTATCATAGTCCAGCATTAAGCTAAAAATAGGATAACATATTGATGGTAATTAACTGTAAACCATCATTTCACTAACATGTAAAAACTTCTTGAAGCAAATAGGAACTTCGTAACAGCTGTAATATCAGTCTTGAACTGGTATTAATATAATGCCACGTTCGTATAAAACAAGTGTGGTTTTTGTAAAGATAAAAATACTGCTTCAAAACAAGGATATGGAATGAAAAGTGACAGCAAGAGGGAGGTGCTCTTAATCCTCTTTAATCTCTTTGAGGTCATCCGTCATATAAAGTAGGAGTCCTTATAATCAAGCCATTCCTGAAGCATCCTTTGTACATTCCATTCTTTGTGTAATAATTTTGCTTCTACCCCAAAAACTGGATTCTTTCTCTGTCCTTTTCTCAATCTTTCGAGAATTGACAAAGGAAAGCAGGTAAGTTCACAAATAAGTGAGGCTATAAAGTAGTTTCTTCCAACTTGAAGCAAAGATAATTTTTCAATCATATACATTTAATGCTTTCTGATAACTGGCAAAGAATGGTACTTTATCCACATGAATAGCTAGCTGACTCTACAGCATCAGAAAGTATGGTAATAATATTTGGCATGTTACCCAGAAAGAACAAGGCCAATTTATTTTTAAAAAATAAAATTTTTAGGGGGCCGGCCCGGTGGCGCAAGTGGTTAAGTGCGCACGCTCCGCTGCGGCAGCCCACGGTTTACCGGTTCGGATCCCGGGCACGCACCGACGCACTGCTTGGCAAGCCATGCTGTGGCGGCGTCCCATATAAAGTGGAGGAAGATGGGCACGGATGTTAGCCCAGGGCCAGTCTTCCTCAGCAGAAAAAGAGGAGGATTGGCAGATGTTAGCAACAGGGCTGGTCTCCTCACCAAAATAAATAAATAAAATTTTTAAAAAGTGACAGCAAGAACAGGGAGAGAAGACACTCCCAATCAATACAAGCATAACCTCATGATAATGAGCCAACTGTGACCAGCTGTTAAGCTTATTTTATTAGCAGTTAATTTTTATTGAGCACTTCCCTGGTATGCCAGGCACTGTTTTAAAAGTATTATATGTATTAACTCAACCCCACAGTGATTCTATAAGGTAGCGACCATTCTTGTTCCCATTTACAGTTGAAAAAACAGATATACAGAGAAGTAACCTTCCCAAGGTTATACCAGCTAAGTGGAGAACACAGAATTGAAACCCAGGCATTGTGGCTCCACAGTTTACACTGTAAACATCTATACGATACTGCCTCTCCACTTAATAAAATAAGTTGGTAATATAGTAGAAATTTGATGCTAACTATACTGCTCATAAAGAGAATACAAGCAAGAAGCCCTTGCATATTGAGAATATATTTCTTATATACTACATCTTACCATATTTTTCAAAGAATACAGGCTTCATTCAGTTTCATTCTCCCACAAAACTGGAGATTTTCATCAGTGTTTTATTATCCATTATCTCAAGTATACTATTTGACACTTGTTTTTCTTCATTTTTTTTTTTTTGTGACGAAGATTAGCCCTGAGCTAACATCCGTGCCCATCTTCCTCCATTTTTTTTTTTTTTATATGGGACGCTGCCACAGCACGGCTTGACAAGCGGTGCGTCGGTGCGCGCCCAGGATCAGAACACTGGACCGCCACAGCAGAGCACACGCACTTAACCGCTATGCCACCGGGCCGGCCCGACATGTGTTTCTAAAAATCTTTATTCTTTACAACCTCTTCTCACTTGTCAAGATAATTCTAAACTCTAATTCTATCCTCCAAGGGGCTGACAAGTCATCTGTGAACTTAATGAGCATACTCCCCATTTCATCACCTATATCACTGTTAAGAACATTATAGAGAGCCCAATCCTAACCCCTTCATAAAACTATTTCTCTCTCTCATCTGACAGCAAACCACCAGTAACAATGAATATGATCCTCAAATTTTTTTTGCACCATTTAGCAATAAGACATATTTTCATCCTTTATGAAAATGCCACCAGAAATAATTAAAAGCTTTCCTAAAGTTAAAATATATCCACTGCTTGCCTCTCTTCCACAGACCTGTCCGCGTCATAAGATTACTTTGTAGGACAAACTGTCCTTCAATACTACGCAGTTTATTATTTCATCATCTTTAAAGTCTTCACAAATTACTTATAATTATCAATTACCCCAAGGTGATTTTTAACTTTATTAAGGTATAATTGAAGTATAACAAACTACACATATTTAAAGTGTATGTTCTTTGTTTTTTCTTACTGTGGTAAAATACACAGAATATTTACAATTTTAACCATTTTAAGCGTACAATTTTTTGGCCTTAAGTACATTCACATTGTTGAGCAATGACTACGACTACCCATTACCAGAACTTTTTCATCATACCAAACTTCTTTTTTAAGGCAGAATAATACTATCGGTATGTATGCACCACATTTTGTTTATTCGTTCACTGATAGACATTTAGATTGTTTCTACCTTTTGGCTACTGTGAAGAGTGCTACTTTTGAACTGTGGTGTACAGATATGTGTTAGTCCCTGATTTCACTTCTTTTGCTAGATACCTAGGAGTGGAACTGCAGGATCATGTGGTAATTCTACGTTTAATTTTTTGAGGAACCACCACATTGTTTTCCATACAGCAGCTGCACCATTTTACATTCCCACCAGCAATGCACGAGGGTTGTAATTTCTCCATACCCTCGTCAACACTTTCCTACTTGTTTGATAATAGCCATCTTAACGTGTGTGAAGTCATATCTTTTGTGGTTTTGATTTGCATCTCCCTAATGACTAGCAATGCTGAGCATCTTTTCATGTACTTACTGGCATTTGTATAACTTCTTGGAGGAAATGTCTATTCAAGTCCTTTACCCATTTTTCAGTTGGGTTGTTTTTTGGTGTTGAGTTGTACATGGTTCTTTATATATTCTGGATATTAATCCTATTAATTGGATATATGATTTACAAATATTTTCAAATTGTTTACAAACAATATGGGTTGCCTTTTCACTCTCTTGATAGTGTATTTGATGCACAAAAGTTTTTACTTTTAATAAAGTTCAATTTATCTATTTTTTTCTTTTGTCACCTGTGCTTTTGATGTCATATCCAAGATATCATTGCCAAATGCAACGTCATGAAACTTTTACCTGTGTTTTCTTCCAAGAGTTTTATAGTTTTAGCTCTTAGGTTTAAGTCTGATCCTCAATTAATCAGGTAATTTTAAAAGTACAAATATAATGCTTTCAAATCCATATATAAACTCTTCCCGAGTTTAAATGTTGGGCAAGACTCAACAGAATCTGTGCTATAGAAACAGTCACAGATTTACAAGACATTAATTTATGCCCCTTTTATAATTTTTAAACAGCTAGAAATAGGTAAACTGATATATCCATACAATGGAATATTATGCCCTTCTAAGCAAAGGAGTGGGTGAGCAACTCAGGTTGACCAAATCATAGCCTATTCCCCCAACCACATGATCCAAGGGGGCACCAATCAGAATCCTTCTTTTCTACTAGAATCGTGATTCCCTAGCAGCGTGCTGAGGCACCTTGGGGGTACCACAGTAAATTCATAAGGGCACTACAGGACTGTTTACGTTTTTAAGGGAAACTCGGCAATAATTGACATCTAGTGGACCACAAAAACAACTATCTGAGGTCCTTCATAATTTCAACATTAGCTCACAAAACATTCCATTTCTTTAAGAAGCAGGAGTTTCAGCAGCTGCTATGATAAAAAGCAAGTATCATGTAACAATAAATGTGGAACAAGAGGGCCGGCCCCATGGCTTAGCGGTTAAGTGCACGCGCTCCACTGCTGGCGGCCCAGATTCGGATCCTGGGCGTGCACCAACGCACCGCTTGTCCGGCCATGCTGAGGCCACGTCCCACATACAGCAACTAGAAGGCTGTGCAACTACGACATACAACTGTCTACTGGGGCTTTGGGGGAATAAATAAATAAATAAATAAAAATTTATAAATAAAATTAAAAAAAAAAATGTGGAACAAGAAATAGAGGTGGAATGGCTGATCTGATTCCAAGGTTTGAGAATTTGTGCAGTATCCAACAGGCACACATATTGAAATTAAAATGTTTTCTTTTAAATTATATGTATCAATTTTTCAAATAGCTAAGTTGTTAGGAAATAAATACTTAAGTTGTTTGGCCCTAACCACTTAATAAATGGAACTGTTAGCTATTTCTTTTGGCCTAAGGTCACCATGGAAAATATTACTGAGACACTAAGAGGAAGAAGAAACTTGGAATTGTGCAGCCATGAGCCAAGAGAAGCCTGAGAGAATCACACCAATGCCCAGAGAGATGCAAAGCTAGAGTTATTTGAGACACTGTACCCCTACTTCCAGTCCTCAAGGTCCCCAAGCTGCCTGCCACAGTTCTTCAATTATGTGAGCTGCTCCAGTATGCTGCCAATAAAGCCACAGCTTCCCTGTTTATTTTTTTAAGCTCTAATTCAGTTTCTGACACCAGCAACCAAGAGTCCTTAATAACAGAATCAGATGATTCACACATTCAACTTGATTTCCTTCATAAAATCATAATTGAAAAATGTATTTCGGGGTTTTTAAACAACCAAAGAGACAGAATTAGGGCATTACTGTAACTCAAATACAAATCATTCCATTTAGTATTTCCTGAATCAACTGAACACAGGATATTCTTTTTTTTTTTTTTTTTAATTTTTTGTTTATTGCAGTAACATTGGTTTATAACATTGTAAAAATTGGGATATTCTTATTAGATATTGCATACTTAGACAAAATTTAGTTTTAAAAGTTTTATAGATTTCTTGACAAAAATACTCATTTGAATTAATTTTTCACAGCATGATAAAAACTATATTTTTTCTTTCACACTAACGTTAGAAATTGGACAATTTTTAAGTAATCTAAAACTTATATACTCAAAAATTACAGCTTCAAAGAAGAAAAATAAGTAAAACATTCTATTTTATGAATACTAAAAGAAGTCAAATATTTTCTTAAATAATACAGAATTCATTTCCAGAAATAAACTAACATGAATCTTGTATTTACTGTGATTTATGGAGAAACTTGCTTTTATTATAAGTCAAAGACACCAACGATTTCAGCAATGAGCACAATTCATAATCCATTCATTGTAACTGATGACTGAAATAAAAATAAAAATCTACTTAACAAAAATAAAAGTAAACATTTCCAAAAATGAGAAAAGCTTAAATCAGAAATACACCAATTGAAAATGGCAATCACAGCTAATTTTTATGTTCTATGATAAAGAGTTTGTACAGATCTGCTGCAAATAAAGTTTTATCAGAAAAATAAGTAATCAGCTGGGTAACATTCAACAGTTTTACTACTAATCAAGTATTCTGCCTTGGTTGCACTAGCTAAAAGTCCTAACAATGAATTTGCTCCTCAATGAATGTCACTTAACTACCATCTAAAGAAAACAATCTACCATCTTGTTTCCCCAGAGTATCCATATTCATTTTCATCCTGTGTGTCCAGATTCTTTGTCCATACAAAAAAGTTGGATTTGCCTTATTAATCTTAGATAACATATATGTATATGTGTATATATACATACACACACATAAATATACATATACACATACACACAGGTATTTAGCCCTACTCTGTAATATGAAGTGCAAATTTTTTCCCAGATTACTTCCCTTTTGGCTCTGCATATATTTTCCCTAGACAAATGTTTACTTTCATGTAGCACTGTTTATCAATAATCTATTCAATATTATTTGAATATGTTTAAATAATATTTAAAGTGCCTTTTTCCCCAATGCAACTCAGATCTGATGAGACTGCCTAAAGTTTCTAGGGTAAAATAGAAGAGTCTGAAGTTTTTAAAAACTTAAATGGAAATCTGTGAGGACAGTCATTAACATGCAACTGAATTAAACCTCCCCTAGAGAGTATCTGGACTATTCAGTCTACTAAACCGTGTAAGTTCCTGGAGGCCTAAAGATGAAATGAGAGGAGAGAAATACATAGAATAAATGTTTACTTAGAAAAAAACAGAAAGGCAGAGACAGAACTCAATAATCTGGATATATTTAATGTTAAGCAATTGAGGTCTGCAACTTCCATCTGTGCCTATATCAGTCAATCAAGAGGAAAAGGGCTCTTGGGGACAATGTCTATTAAAGGAAGAATCAAGTGATCTTTAAACCATGGTGCCTATGTACAAATTTAGGTTAATCATGTCTCCCTCCCAATGCAAATTATGTTAGCTCCTAGTTTATATAATACATCTCTGGTTTTAATCTTTCCCATGCATTCAAATCAGTTACTACAGAACTACTTTCTAAATTTTTTAACCCTGATGTTTTGAAAAACTATTTTTTAAATTATTCCTTTTTGCAACCCAATGGGCAGATCCAAGAGCCACTCCATGTTCCTTTAGAATTCTAATTTCACCGTGCATTTTCATCCAACCCTCAACAGAGCTAACATTTTTAAAATATATTATTATAAAATATTTCAGATTATCACTGGAATGAAACGGCAGTTTCAAGTGGGTTCAGAGTTTGTCCAGATCCTTCATCCTCTATTTTTATTCCAGCACTGCTGCATATTTCTCTGGCTTCCATTCTTTATCTAATGCTTCTCAATCTAGCAACAGAAGGATCAAGCCTTCTTTCAGTTCACTATAAAACTCATGGGAGTATATTAGATAAGTTAAAGCAGCTTTCATCCCAGGATGAGGTCAAGTCACAAAAATGCATTTGATGGACAAATTTCACATAATAACTTATAGTTATACCTTGACCTCTAATACATCAATTCACATTGCAACCCTGACCTCAGTCTATTCTATAACCCAAGGCAACTCTTCAAAGTCTACCTATGTAATCAAAGCCCAATTTTTAGCTGGAAGGAATTCAAACACACAAAATCTTATCACAAAATAAGCAGAAAACCCAAATAAAGATTAAAACACTTTCAGCAACACCAAGTAATTCAAATCAGTCCTGCTGAAGACAACTTAAAAAGCTGAATAAAATATTTAAAATTCTCTTAAAAGCAAAGCTCACTGTTCTTTTAGGCAGTGAGCTATCATCAAAATCAAATTCCCTGAAATATGAAAGGAGACTGAAATTCAGAGAGATGAATCCAATACTTGAGCCAGCTTCTGCCCTAAGGGTATTTGCTGAAATTGAAGAGATACTGCTGTACTTCCCATCAGCCTCCAAATTTTTTAAAAATCCAACTACATACTGTTAGAAATATATTACTGAAAATTTAAGGAAGCAAAATTTGAAAAACAGACAGTGAAGAAAGATATCATGCAAAAACTAACAGAGAAAAACTGGTTTGGCTATACTCTTACGAGAAAAAGTAGACTTTAAGGCAAGAAGCATTACTAGAAATAAAAAAGAAGCTTTCATAATAATAAAAGAGTCAAATTATTAGGAAAACATAATGATTCTAGATTTCTATAAACCTAATAACATGACTTCAAAATGTATAAAGCCAAGGATCAAAAAGACAGACAAATCCACAATGTAACATATTTCTATCAATAATTGAATATAACAAGCAGGACATCTCCCCCAGAATAAAATAGGTTTTAAAAAAAGAGATCCAGTGGCCTAGTGGTTAAATTCGCAGGCTCCGCTTCAGCAGCCCGGGGTTCACAAGTTCGGTCCTGGGCACGGACCTAGGCACCACTCATCAAGCCATGCTGTGGCAGCATCCCATATACAAAATAGAGGAAGATGGGCACAGACATTAGCTCAGGGCCAATCTTCCTCAGCAAAAAGAGGAAGATTGGCAACGGATGTTACCTTACAGCCAATATCCCTCACCAAAAAAAAAAAGAGATTTGAACAATATGATTAACAAATTTCATCTAACGGATATATGTAAAATCTCACACCCAGTGGCTGCAGAATAATTCTTTTTAAGGGTCCATGGAAGATTCACCAAAACTAACCATATACTGAGCCCTAAGACAAGTCTCATAAATTTCAAAGGATTTAAAATACACTCTACGCCCTGACCGCAGTGCAATTTAATAACAAAAAGATATAGAAAGTCCACAAATATTTGGAAATTAAGCAAGACACTTCTAAATAAGCCATGGATCAAAGATGGAAATTTTAAAGTACTTGGAACTAAGTAAGAAAAATGCCACATATCAAAATACAGGAAGCAGCTAAGGCAGCGCTTAGAGAAACTTAAACACAAAATGCAGTTTATAAAAGACTGAAAGAGGCATAAAAGGATGTTGAATTTTACCAAACTCTTTTCAAATCCTTTCAGATATTCATAGGATTGTGCTCCTTTTATTTATTAATAATTATATTGATTTTCTAATATTATATCAACTTTGGATAAAAGACTTGAATACACAAGTGCAGAAGAAATCCAAACGGCCAATAATCATAGGCAATGATGCTCAAACCCAATAATCAGGGAAATTTAAATTAGAACCATACCACAAGATATTACTCCACACCTCTCAGGTTGTCAAAAATTGAAAACACTGACACAGTATCAAGTGTTGTTGAGGATGTGAAGCAACAGGAACTCTCATTCACTCCTAACAGGAATGTGAATTGATAAACCACTTTGGAAATCGACATGGCATTCAAGTTGAAGATATACATATCTGTGCCCTGGCAATTGTGCTCCTAGGTATACATCCTAGAATACAGATATTGCACAAGAAATGTATAAGACTATTCATAGCAGCATTGTTCATAGTAGTCCAAACCTGGAAATATCCCAAATATCCAGCAACAATAAAATAGATAATTTGTAGTATGTTTGTGCAATATAACAGCAATAAAAAAGAACCAGATCAACACACAACACACAGGAATGTGCAAACAAAGCAGGATGGAAAATATGTACAGTTATAATTCCATTCAAAAATAGGCAAAACTAAAGTATCGTTTACAGATGCATACACAGGCGACAATACAAATAAAAGCCAGACAGTGATTACCATAAAGGCCAGAAGGGTAGTTATTTCTAAGAGGGAGGGAGAGGGATATGTGTAAGAAGGAACAGAGGCCAGGGTAGCCTTCTGGGGGTGCTGGTGATATCCTATTTCTTGACCTGATTAGTGATGACATGAGTGTTCACTTTACAATCATTCATTACGCTGTACATTTATTTCTGTCCCATGCACTTCAACTGTGGATCATACACAAAAAAGTGTTCAAAAAAAGACAACTTGAGAGAAAGAAATGTATGAGAATGATAACAAATTTGTGATAGTGTAACTTTTGGAGCATGAGAAGGATATTCAAGGGACTTCAACCAATTCTGGAAAAAGAGAACAGGGTTTTACTCGGTTGCGAATGGATAAATAAGCAAATCAACATTAAAGGCAAGAGAGCCAAGCAGCTTGCAAAACTTAAAAGGATCACAGAAATAAGGAAAATAATGGTGCCTAGTTTCCAAAAGTCATGCTGCCTCTGCATGCCAGAAGCTATAGATGTCCTGAGAATAACAATCTGTTTGGAAGACCAAAAATACCATCCTCATGTAACTCAGTATGTTCCTATCCACTTCCTGTCCTCTTGAGGAGTAAGGGAGAAAAGACAGTAAATCCAAAGTCTGACTTTTTCCCCTATCATCATCAAAAATATAACTTCAAGTGAGGATACTTGGTCTAGAATAAAATATTGCAAAATTAACATGCAAGTCAGAAAGAAGTAAAGGTTAAGTTCTTACCTGAAAGAATGACAAGTTCTTGGGGAAGATAAGGGTGGAGGGGATAAAAATATTATGATACCAAAAGAATGGCAAATGTACACAAGAAAACTACACGCATCACGTAGCTCAAGTTGTCAAGGGAGGGTCGATGTATTCAAAAATTAAAGGCATTCAAAAGGCACAATATTGACTGGTTTTACGTAAGAATTTTGATGCCAAAAGTATTATATTAAAAAATCTCGGGGGCCAGCCCAGTGGCGTAGCAGTTAGTTCGCCCACTCCACTTCAGCAGCCTGGCATTCGCCAGTTCGGATCCTGGGCACAGACCTATACACTGCTCATCAAGCCATGCTGAGGCGGCATCCCATGTGGAGCAACTACAAAGATGTACAACTATGACATACAACTATCTATTGGGGCTTTAGGGAGAAAAAAGGAGGAAGATTGGCAACAGATGTTAGCTCAGGGCCAATCCTCAAAAACAAAAAAATCTCTGCTTTGTTATTATTTAAAGGGTACAGAGATTCTGTTTGGGATGATGAAAAAGTTCTGGAAATAGCAGTGGTTATTACACAACATGGTGAATGTACTTGATGCAACTGAGTTGTACACTTAAAAATGATCAACATGTTCAACATCACTAAATTATTAGGGAAATGCAAATCAAAATTACAATGAGATATCATCTCACACTTGTCAGAATGGCTATAATTAACAAGATAAGAAATAACAAGTGTTGGAGAAGATTTGGAGAAAAGGGAACTCTCATACACTGCTGGTGGGAGGGCAAACTCGTGCAGCCCCTATGGAAAACAGTATGAAGAGTCCTCAAAAAATTAAGAATAGAACTACCATACGATCCAGCTATTCCACTGCTGGGTATTTATCCAAAGAACATGAAAACACGAATGCATAAAGAGATATATATGCACCACTATGTTCACTGTAGCATTATTCACAATAGCCAAGACTTGGAAGCAACCTAGGTGCCCACCAAGGGACAAATGGATAAAGAAGATTCGGCACAGGGCCAGCCTGGTGGCGCAGCAGTTAAGTTCACAAGTTCTGCTTCGGCGGCCCAGGGTTCCCCAGTTCAGATCCTGGGCATGGACCTACTCACTGCTCATCAAGCCATGCTGAGGCAGTGTCCCACATAGAAGAACTACAACTCTACAACTATGATCAACAACTATGTACTGGGGCTTTGGGGAGAAAGAAGAAAAAGAGGAAGAACGGCAACAGATGTTAGCATAGGGCCAATCTTCCTCAAAAAAAACATTTAAAAAAAGATGTGGTACATATACACAATGGAATACTACTCAGCCTAAAAAAAAGATAAAATCTTGTCATTTGCAACAACATGGATGGACCTTGAAGGTATTATGCTAAGCGAAATAAGTCAGAGGAAGAAAGTCAAATACTGTGTGATCTCACTCATAAACAGAAGATAAAAACAACAACAAACACACACATCGAGACAGAGACGGGATTGGTGGTTACCAGAGGGGTAGGTGGGAGGGAGGAGAGCAAAAAGGGTGATTCACATATGTGTATGGTGATAAATGGTAATTAGTCTTTGGGTGGTAAACATGATGTAATCCACACAGAAATCGAAATATGATGTATAACTGAAATTTATATAATGTTATAAACCAACATAATCTCCATAAAAAAATGGTTAAAATGGTAAATTTTGTTGTTTATCTTTTCCTACAATAAAGGATTTCTTTAAAAATTGTTAAAACCTCTGCTCATCAAAGAGACCATTAAGAAAACAAAAAGGAAAATCATGGAGTAGGAGAAATATTCACAAAAACATATATCTGATAAAGGATTCGTGTCCAAAATATATGAAGAACAAACAGAAAACAGTAACAGAAAGAAAAAAATTTATCGGGCAAAGATTTTAATAGAAACCTCACAACAGATATATAAACGGTAAATAAGCACATTAAAAGATGTGCATCACCATCAGTCATCAGGGAAATGCAAGTGAAAACACCACAGTGAGATACCGTTTCACATCCACTGGAGTAACTAAATTAAACAGACTGACGAGAGCAACTGCTGTGGAGGATGCTGAGAAGCCAGAACTCATGGCTCATGGAAGTGTAAACTGGCATTAGCACTTTGGAGAACAGTTTGGCAGCTGCTTATGAAGTTAAACACATATCTAACCTAGAACCCAGCAATTCCACTCCTCGGTATTAACCCAAGAGAAGTAGAAACACATGATTACAAAAAGGCTTGGACACAAACGTTCACTGCAACTTTATACTAATAGCCCTGAACTGGAAAGAACTGAAAATGCACAGTAACAGGTGATCAGATAAACAAATTGTGCTATATCTCTATAATAGAATACTACTCAACAATAAAAAAATGAATGAACTACTGATATTCGCAACAACGTGGAGGAATGAATCTCAAAAGCATTATGGTGACTCAAAACAGCAATTTACAGAAGAATAAATACTATGTGATTCCATTTAAATGAAGTTCAAAAATAGACAAAACTAATCCATAGTGATAGAAACCAGAACAGTAGTTTGGGTGGAAGGAAAAGGGGAAATAACCAGAAGGAGCATGAGGGAACTTTCAAATGTGATGTATAAATTCTATATCAGGATTGAGGCAGTGGCTACACAGCTCTAAACATTTAATGAAACTCAAACTGCACACTTCCACCTGTGCATTTAACTATATAAATTCTATTTTAACTTTTAAAAAATCCTAAAATAGTATCCTAAAGCAGAGGCTCTAATCCTCACCCAAAAGTAGTAGTATAGTGTCTCTAGAAAAGGTTGTACAACCAGATCATATGCACCACTCTCCCAAAGTCATGAGACTCTGTTTCAAATCTCACTCTTTCTCAGGAAATACATACGAACTCCTGGTCTGCCCCATAACCAAAGGACAAGCATTTACAGGTGGCGAGTGTTTAAGGTAAAGGCTGAGGTTCTTCTAAGGTATTGAAATTTCCACAAAGTTAACTAGCCTCCAAGGAGATCAAGTTCATGACACAATCAAGGGCATGTGTTATATAACGGCTTTAGTCAGTTATCTAGCACCTTTTGTCACAGAAATTGCTGTTTAAGCACTTGCTAGACTGTTCGGGACAAGCAATAATTTTTTTAAAAAGAAGAAGAAATGCTGGACTTCAGAGAAGGTTCTAATTTCCTACTTGGAAGAAAAAGGAGAGTTCTAGTTTCAGCTCCCATCAAATTTCTCACCTGTTCAAAGTACAGTAATATTCTTATTATTAACTAGTTAGAGTTGCTCTCGGAACCACATCAATTGTTATCCTTTTGTGTCTCCATACACATAAAGTCATCCCAGAATAATGTCTACCTTGAAAACCTTAAGCAGTTTCATTAAAAAATTGTATCTTCAGAAATTAATGCTCAATTAAGCTCATTGGGAAAACCGGCACAGACTTGTGCTTAAAGTAGTTTTAGCTAACCTCAATTAGCATGCCGGAAAAGGTTTATGAGGTTATCTGAAGAGTGAGGTAATGAGCACATGACAAAGTCACAACTCAGGATTATCCGTTTCAAAAGTCTTTATCTACAAGACCTCAATGTCTTAATAAAATAAAACAAACTATTGGCTCCAATAAAGTCCCCTTCCCATCTTTCAGATCCATAGTTTTGTGTTTTTTATTTTATTTAAACCTATAATAAAAACAATTTGAACTGTGACTCTCCATAACCAGATCTTAAGGTAGAAAATAAAACTAATGTAAAACAGTTTAAGAATATTTTAAATTCTAGTATGGATATGTTTTCTTCAAATGAAAATATACAACCATGCATCAAAATCAGAAAATGTACACAGTTTTTCTAAATCATCTGTTGAAGAACTGAGCACACTAACCAGGACAGGGCCAGCTTCATGGGTGTGCAACCTATGCAGTCACATAGGGCTCCACGCTTGGTTTAATACTCTGCTGCAGCCATTTTGAAACTCTCAATAATTTTTGAAAAAGGGATCCTGCAAATTATATAGCTGGTCCTAAGCAAAGATTCTATGGAAAAACAGGAAAAGAATTTACAAACACCATTACTCTAATGACCAAGAAGAATTTATCTCTGGGCTCACAAATCAATACAAATTTTTTTTCTCCTTAGTATGACCAGAAGTCATATACAGTTCCAAATGAGACTCAGATTTCAGAAGAGTCTGCACCTCTTGAAGCATAATCAACTGAAAATCCACGCTTTTGGAAGCTTATTCCATCATTCAATGATTTTAGATCCTTCTATACACATTTATGAAATGCATTTTGATGTTTACTTCATTGAGACCCAAAAATTATATGTAGTGTTATTATTCACCAAATTTTATATTCTAAAAACTAGTATTTTATAAAAACAAATCTTCAAAGTTTTATCAAAGAAAAAATGAACAAGCACAAAAAA
Source organism: Diceros bicornis minor (assembly GCF_020826845.1). Taxonomy (NCBI): domain Eukaryota; kingdom Metazoa; phylum Chordata; class Mammalia; order Perissodactyla; family Rhinocerotidae; genus Diceros; species Diceros bicornis. The sequence continues at coordinate 23,462,512 of NC_080774.1, read as the reverse complement.
AGGAGAGAACAAGCAGCTACTAAGCCTCAAGACTGCTGTGATCAAAAGTAAACAGTGCATGGTAAGGCGGAGTCTCCAGAAGAGGACAACTTGACACTCAACTAATTTTTACAGCTATTTAAAGTGTCAGTATTCTCTTGAGAAAAAAAGATTCAGCCCTGCTGATAAGCATATTAAAACTGCCAAATCTGAATGAGTTAGAAGACAAAATACAGTAAAGCTAAAACACTAGTAGGGGGCCTGCCCGGTGGCGCAAGCGGTTAAGTGCGCGTGCTGCGCTGCAGCAGCCCGGGGTTCACCAGTTCGGATCCCGGGCGCGCACCAACGCACTGCTTGGCAAGCCATGCTGTGGCAGCATCCCATATAAAGTGGAGGAAGATGGGCACGGATGTTAGCCCAGGGCCAGTCTTCCTCAGCAAAAAAAGAGGAGGATTGAGAGATGTTAGCACAGGGCTGATCTCCTCACAAAAAAAAAAAAAAAAAACGCTAGTAGGACTAGAAAGACAATATAGAAAATAAGATGGTATACAATAAGGAAGCTTAATCCATTATCAAGAAGTATCTCAGTTTTGTCAGCAGTAGCAGTGGGTGCTTGAGAGAAGATTCTGGAAACGGGGTAAAATACAAGCCTTTAAATGCAAAAATCAGATCAAATTCATCATGATGCCTTTTAGTGAGGTTAGTAATATCAAAAACATAAGCATCTTAAAACTCAAATGCAAAGGATGAGGGGTACCATATTTTTTAACATTATAATTTTATATCCTATTCAAAGAAATTAACTCAGAAAACTGTGAAGAAAAGCAAGTTTGGGGTCACATGGGAAAATACAGAGAATTTACCAAGGCAAATAAATGACTACTAAATTGAAAACTTGGTGCCACTAAATAATGTTCTACTACAGATTATTACTATTAAATAGTAAAAAGCCAGTGACATTTTCTGAGATGTTAACAAAGCAAGAAATCCATTCACTCTAAAGCTGAAGATTTATTAAACATCCTCAAGCTGAGCATTGTTTTCTACCCACTTTCTTAAAGCCTCTCTCTTTCAGCACTGAGACAATCTAATCTAATGGGAGAAAGTCAGGAAATCAGGTTTTCCATTAAAACTCCCAGGCTTACCATCCTCAGAGCTGGCATCTAGTACAGGAAAAAGCTCCAGGGTAGGAAGGAAGCCTACTTGCCCTGCATTACTGGGCTGTAAGTCTGTGTTGTTATGGGCACCAGCACAACAGAGCAAATATAAGGGCAAGGAAGCAAAAAGCTGACCGGATAAGACAATTTGGTCTATGTGATCAGTATATTAATGAGACTACAACTACCTAAAAGTTCCCAAGCATACCCAAATAATCTGACTTTTCAAAAAAAATTTATTATGGGGTTAGGGTAAGTACTGCAACAAAACTGGAGAAGTTAAGGAATCTCTTACTCTTCCTAAATCTAATCTTGGTCCAAATTAGAACTGCAGACTATAGAATAGGAAGAGATGCAAACCCATCTAAAGGATTTCAAAACGATAGCGGTTTTGTCTCGACTTCTAAACTTTTCTCTGGAAAGGGTACAGGGGGAGAAGAGATTATTTAACCAGACGGTAAACCTAATCAGAAAAGCAAATTCTTTTGCAAAGGTCAGGATTTAAAACTAGATTTCCTGCTTTTCTTCCTTTATTCTGTTCCCACAGCTTGTGGCAGAGTGGAGGAATATGATTTCCCCTTTTATTCTGCAGTATCACTTCAGTTTTTGCTGTTTTAAAAAAGCCTGCAAGAGGAATATTAATGTTTAAGAATTAAAATTTTACACTGGCATTTTAAACAGTGTTAGTTTTTAGGCATTCTTGCACAGCTTTAGAGTCAGCCTGATCTTGCCTCAAAAGCTAATTCAGGCATTTATTAATTCTGTAATCTTGAGCAGGTCACTTTTCATTCACATGCCTCTGATGGCAACAATGTCTCATAGTGTTATTGTAAGGATTAAGTGATCTAATACAAAGAAGCAATTAGAAGTATACCTAGCACTTAGTAATGCCTTGCTATGTATCAATAACTAGTTACACCTTACACTCACTCAGGTATCTGTTTCTTGAGCTCTCAAAAGAAATATAATTATCTCCCCTGACCAAACAACCTCATGGGATTACTAGAGAATAAACCGATATACGTAAGAAAGCTCTTAAAGGTCTTTATTATAGAAGTATCCATTACTGGGCCCACAAGAGAACTACAGTTAAAATACTGCATACAGAGCTCTGTTTGAATACTATAATAAAACAACATAGGCTTAGTAAAACTAGTCTAAAGGGATATTTAAATATTATTTTGTTAAACAAAACCAAACTCTGAATACAGTCATGCTCCGCATAACGACATTTCAGTCAACAACACTGGTCCCATAAGATAAGTACCATATAGCCTCGATGTGTAGCAGGCTATAGCATCTAGGTTTGTGTAAGTACACTCTATGGGGTTCACACAATGACAAAATCGCCTAACAAAAAGGCATTTCTCAGAACGCTCCCATCATTAAGAACACATGACAGTAAATATCATTATCTTCATATTTAAAAGCTAGTATTGGGCCGGCCCCATCACTTAGCAGTTAAGTGTGCGTGCTCCGCTGCTGGCAGCCCGGGTTCGGATCCCGGGCGTGCACCGACGCACCACTTCACCGGCCATGCTGAGGCCGCGTCCCACATACAGCAACTAGAAGGACGTGCAGCTATGACATACAACTATCTACTGGGGCTTTGGGGGGAAAAAGATAAATAAATAAAATTAAAAGCTAGTATTTACTGAACTATGTGCCAATCACTGAGCTATATACTTTTCATACATTATCTCATTTAATCTTCTGCTGAGGTAGGTACTACTTATCCCCTTCTCACAGTGAGGACTCCAAGTCTCCCAAGAATTAAGTAATTTGCCCAAGGTCAAAGAGCTAGTACATTTCTAGATTCTAAAATACCAAGATAGAATGGACACCACACCATGATGTGACATGATCACCTGAATGCAGTTTTCCCCTAAAACAATAAGATCTCTTCCAATTGTACAAATATGACAATGTATAATAAAGGACTGAAACATAGATACTAAGGAAAAGAGATTATATTATAAATTTTACACTAAAATGCAAATATAACAGAGAAAACGCCAGAAATTGCATGTATAAGAGAAAAATTGGGCTCCAGAATACCCAACAAGGCATGAGGAAAACCACTACATTATTCAAGTACTCCACTATGGATAGTTGCTCATTCGGTTAGATGTGTTCTAAGACCTTTAGTGTTCCATGTTTAATTTTCACAAGCAAATTTACTCACTTTCATAGATATTATACATAATATAATTGTCTTTATCCATAAATCAACTGCTCTAAAAATGTGTACCATTATAGGGAGAACAGGTAGGAGAGGAAACGCGGCTTGGACAAGCACAAGTACATCATCTCTGTAGAAGGTAGTAATAAGGGACAACTAAAAATGTTCTGTTGGGTTTATAGTATCATCTCGATACATCATAGTATCAATGTGCAAAGGATATTGACAGATTAAAGTCTCATTAGTACCTCTCAGTTCAAAAATGATGTGAAGATACTGGAATATAGTATACCTGGTGACAACAACCCAATGAAATACAGGCAAAAGTCATCAAGATGCATTTTAATTCTCAAATTTCAAAATGTCTTGACCAATAGTAAAACAAGCTACATTCCCATTTAGTTAAAAAGCTTAGAAACATACTAAAAATTCTGATGATATAGGAATCTGAGGTCATACGTGAGATATTTTGCTTATTGTGAGGTATATCCAAGAACTTAGATTATCCTCAAAATTAAACTATAAAAACCCATAAAGGATTGCTCTGTGGTTAGATAAGAAAACGTCCTTACCTTATTCTTAGGAAATAAACTCCAAAGTACTTAGAGGCAAATGGGCACAGTGCCTCTAAAACTTACTCTCAAACGGTTCGGGGAAAAAAATGGAGAGAGAATGATAAAGCATATGAAGCAAAATGTAAACAGCTGGTGAAGGGCATTGGTAAGTTCCTCGTATTATTTCTATAACTCTTACTAAATTTGAAATTAAATCAAAGCAAAAAATTATTTTTTTTTAAATCTGACACAACTATGACAGAAGATTAATATTGTTAAATTAGTCTGTAGGTAGATGACCATTCATTATATTACTTTATTATTCTATATTTTCCTTACGATAAAAAAAAAATTCAAATAAAAAAAAGGTTGCACTCCAGTCCCAAGTAAAATACATTCTGACCATGAGGAAGGCTGCACAAGACTACCACAGAATGATGTTACTAATCATCTGAATCATAATTCACCTTGCTCACTTCCATGCTTCCAAGCAATCTGATTATAACTTTACTAATAGGTTAGGTATTAACCTGCTCTATTAAATTTATAACCAAAAAAAGAAATGTTTTAAAAAGAACTTTTAATATGAAATTAAAAACAGAAATAAAGGCACTATAATGACAGAAGTCAAAATAGTGAATATCTCTTTAGTGTATGACTGACTAGGAAAGGGTGGGAGGCGAGCTGTAAAGGTTCTATCTTCATCTGGGTGAAGTTAACAGGTTTATACATAAGTAAACAGTTAACAAGCCTTAATTTAAGGTTACCACACTTTATTATATGCATATTAGATCTCAATTTTCTTTAAAAATTAAAAAAACAAGAAGTGCTTTCAGAGAACAGAGAAGTTCTCAGTTCAAATCCAAAACCTACAACGCAACAGACTGACATACATTACACTGGCACTCAGATTTATAACCAGTCACTGTAATTTTGGCTAACGTGAGTATACCTCTGAGACAGATATTCTTTTAAAAGAATAACCATTGCAGAACTTTGAGTAGAAGGTATGCACTGAGAACAAGGCATATGCAAGGAAGAAAGAAGAGCTAGCTGTCAGGAGTTCCCACCAAATAACATGAAATGTTGATGAATCTGTAACATTAACTGTCTTACAAAACTGCTAGAAAACAGGTTAGACACACTCCCCTCAACTGTCATAGTTTTAGTCTGCTTGAGAAAACAAACAAAAAACACGGAGAAGTGTTTTTCCCCTTTTGAGGGGACTATGGGAACAGAAAATCATTTTTTAAAACTATAGCTTTGGCAAAAACTAAACAGTGTAACACTTTGGATGTTGTCCTTATTGGAAAACAATGTCTGCACGTATAGGACAATATAAACCAAAATCAATGTATGTAATTGTAAACAGTACCATGAAACTAACATTTAAGAGGCAAGTATGGAAATGGATAAGGGTGGATCAGCTACTGCTATCTTCCTTCCACAGGGCTATATCTCATTTCAGAGATTCAAGTACTGTTAACCTTGTTGTGTTGTGTCAGTATTTCCACTGCAGAATTTAAAACAAAATTTTTTTCTAACTAGTGAAGTAAAGTTGCCAAGTCACCATTCAGAAACCACTCTCAACTCTAAGGAAACTGAAGATTTTTTAACCAACAACCCTTAAAAGTTAATCATTTTAAGTTCACTTTTTTTTTTTTTGTGAGGAAGATCAGCCCTGAGCTAACATCCATGCTAATCCTCCTTTTTTTGTGCTGAGGACGACTGGCTCTGAGCTAACATCTATTGCCAATCCTCCACCTTTTTTTTCCCCAAAGCCCCAGTAGATAGTTGTATGTCATAGCTGCACATCCTTCTAGTTGCTGTATGTGGGATGCGGCCTCAGCATGGCTGGAGAAGCGGTGCCTCGGTGCGCGCCCAGGATCCGAACCCAGGCTGCCAGTAGCAGAGCGTGCGCACTTAACCGCTAAGCCACGGGGCCAGCCCAAAGTTCACTTTCTTAATAACAAACTGAATACAATCATAAGCTCAGAAGTCCACATAAAAGATCTGGGAATGACCATTTTTATTAAATTCTGTAACAGGGAAAACTAATCTATAGCGACAGAGAGATTAAATCAGTGGTTTGCTGGGGCCAGAGGTGTAAGTGACTGCAAAATGGCATTAGGAAACTTTTTTGCAGTAATTCTACATCTTGAATGGAGCAGTGATTTTATAAGTGTATACATCTGGTGAATTCTGTTGTATGCAAATTATATCTTAATAAAGTTGACTTCAAAATAAATACTCACAATTTAGGCTTTGAAAAATGATTGGGACATCAAATGCTAAGAAAAAAAATTCACTGAAATTGACTTAACTATAAAAAAGAAAAGGCTGTTTGTATGAAAGCCAACCTAGGTGCCTCCCCAAGTCACTTGGCCCTCACCTGCTCTATTCTCCACACTCCACTCCCACTCCTCAACCACGTGCCCAATGCTATAAGCATTTCACTCAAAATACAGACCTTCCCTTTAAGCTTAGAGATACCTTTAAAAATAGCAAGTCTGACTAAATAGACAGTGACAAATGTACACCTTCCTAAAGCTATCTAACAATAATCTAAAAGGAAGTGCTCATAGTCTTTTAAAAACCTCCTATAATCTATGAGACCAAAAAAACAACTGAAAAAAGTACACAAATGATAATGGGAAATCATAGAATAAATGCAAATATTCAAATACATATAAAAAATATGCTCAACCTCATAAATAATCAGAAAAATATAAACTAAAACAATGAAGATAACGTCCATCCATAAGATTGGCAAAAAGTAATATATTGTTTAATTTCAAATACTGGAAAGCCTGTGGAAAATGACTACTTGCATACACTTTTGGTAGAAGTAAAATTGTTACAGCTACTTTAAAGAGCATTTTGGCAATATATTAAAACTACAGCTATGCATACCATATGATCCAGCAACTCTGTTTCTCTTAATATACTTCAGAGAAGTAGTCACACATATGCACTGAGAGATATATAAAAACGTATCTTCACTACAACAAGTAGTAAGGACAAAATACTGGAAACAACCTAAATATTCATCAATAGAAGAATACCTAAATAAGTAAATTATGATATTACAGAATGTTATATATTTAAGCAAACATCTCTAAGACATATTGCTAAGGAAAAATGTAAAATGTAGAGAGAAATGTAAGTATATTAAGAAGAAAAAAAGAATGTCATATATTACTTAGCGGTACATATATACACAAAGGCATGAGTAAAAAAGCCTGGAAGAAACAAAACTAATTATAGTGATTACCTGTAGAGAAACTGAGGAAAGAGCAGGATTGAACATGATGGTTAAAGGAATTTTAGCCATATCTTTAATGTTTTAATATTTTACAAAGAGAATTTATTCACCTACTTGTGTATTGAAATTTTATTTTGGAAGGCACTGATAGAAACAAGAAATTGATGTAGTATGTTTCCCTCCCTTAACGAGCCTCACCGGAGAAATAGCACTATCACTTCACACAAGCATTGCTGTGCCTAGTGCATGTACCATACTGCACACTGCTCTGGAAACTCATCAACACTCAAATCTTCTCTTCTAATAAACTATTACCGCTAAGGAAGAATAACATTACTCTCTAATACACTTCAAAATCTAGAAAAGAAAATGAAGAATCAAGAATTAAAGCAAAAAACTTCAAAGCTACAAAACATTGCTGAAAGACATTAAAGAAGACAAACAAATGGAAAGAAATTCCATGTTCGTGGATCAAAAGATTTAATTTGTTGAGCCAGCCCTGGTGGCCTAGCAGTTCAAGCTCAGTGTGCTCCACTTCAGCGGCCCGGGGTTCAGTTCCCAGGCTTGGAACCACACCACTCATCTGTCAGTAGCTATGCTGTGGCGGCAGCTCACACAGAAGAACTAGAAAGACTCACAACTAGAATATGCAACTATGTACTGGGGCTTTGAGGAGAAAAAAAAAAGGGAGAGGAAAATTGGCAACAGATGTTAGCTCAGAGCAACTCTTTTCCCACCAAAAAAAAAGATTTAATTTGTTAAGGTGGCAACGCACCCACAAACTGATCTACAAATTCAATGCAATCCCTATAAAAATATCAGCTGACGTTTTTGCATATATTAACAAGCTAATCCTAACATTCACCAGGAAACGCAAGGGACCCAGAATAACCAAAACAATCTTGAAAAAGAATAAAGTTGAAGGACTCACACTTCTCAACTTCAAAACTTACTGCAAAGCTACAGAAATCAAGACAATGTGGGGGCCGGCCCAGTGGCGTAGCAGTTAAGTTTGCACACTCCACTTTGGTGGCCCAGAGTTCAGATCCCGGGTGCAGACCTACACACCGCTCTTCAAGCCATGCTGTGGCGGCATCCTATATACAATCTTCCTCATACACACACACACAAAAATTCACTCAAAATGGGTCAGAGACTAAATGTATGAGCTAAAACTCTAAAACTTTTACAAGAAAACTTAGGCGTAAACCTTCATGACTTTAGATTATGCAGTGGCTTCTTAGATAAAAAAACAAAATCCTAAGTGACCAAAGAAAAAAATAGACAAATGGGATTTCATCAAAATTAAGCATACTTGTGCTTCAGAGGATATCATCAAGAAAGGGAAAAGACAATTCATGGAATGGGAGAAAATTTTTCCAAATTATATATCTGATAAGAGACTTATATCCAGAATAGATAAAGAACAATACAACTTAACAATAATTCTAAAAATAATAAATTAAAAAGTGGGCAAAGGATCTGAATAGACATTTTGCCAAAGAAAATCTACAAATGGCCAATAAGCCCATGAAAACATGCTCAACATCATTAGTCATTAGGGAAATGGAAATCAAAACCAATGATACACCACTTCAAACCCACTAAGGATTGCTAGAAATCAAAAAGACAATAACAAGTGCCGTTAAGGATGTGGAGAAATTTGAACCCTAATATACTACTGGTGGGAATGTGAAATAGTACAGTCAATGTTGCAGTCTGGCAGTTCTTCAAAAAGTTAAACATATGACTCAGCAATTTCACTGAAAATATGTGTCCACACAAAAACCTATACATAAATGTTCATAATAGCAGTATTCATAATAGTGAAAAAGTGCAAACAACTCAATGTCCATTGATGGATGAATGTGGTATAATCCATACAACAGAATATTATTCAGGCATAAAAAGGAATGATGTACTGATACATGCTACAACATGGATGAATCCTAAAAACATTATGCTAAGTGAAAGAAGTTGGACACAAAAGACCACATAATATATGATTCCATTTATACAAAATATTCAGAATAAGCAAATCCATAGAAAAAGAAAGTCAACTAGTGGTTGCTAGAGACTGAGGAGAGGTGGGAAAGGGGAGTAACTGCTAAAACACATGGGGTATCTTTTGGGGGTGATGAAAATATTCTGAAACGAGTGGTGATTACTGCACAACTCCATGAATATACTAAAATCCACAAAATTGTACACTTTAAAATTGTGAATTTTATGGTACATGAATTATAGCTAAACAAGGCTGTCATTTTTTTAAAAAAAAAAAGAAAAGCAAATAAAAAGGAAAGTAATATGTTTATACTCCTACTCCTCGGTTCCTTATTTTAAAAAATGGAATTTGTACTAGTCAGAGCTCTCCAGAGAAACAGAACCAACAGGATATATATGAAGAGGTTTAATATGAGGAATTGGCTCACAGGATTATGGAGGATGAGAAGTCTCATGATCTGCCATCTGAAAGCTGTAGACCCAGGAAAGCCAGTGGTATAATTTCAGTCCAAGTCCAAAGGCCTGAGAACCAGAGGAGCTGATGGTATAAATCCCAGTCCAAGGGCCGGAGACCAATGTCCCAGCTGAGCACGCAGGCAGGAAGCAAAATGAGGTGAATTCCTTCTTCCTCTGCCTTTTTGTTCCATTCAGGCCCTCAAAGGACTGGACAATGCCCACCCACATTGGGGAAAGCAATCTAGGCTACTAATTCCATCTATTCAAATGCTGACCTCATCCAGAAACACCCTCACAGATACACACAGAAAAAATGTTTAATCTGGGCACCCCTGGGCCCGGTCAAGTTAACATATAAAATTAACAATCTCAGTATTTAACCCTTTAAGTTATATCTGCAATTATTCACTACAATTACTCTTAATTTTTAATCAATTTATCTCCAACGCTTAGGTCACTCCCAAGCTACTATCCCAATATCCAGACAGAACATAGGACACACAAATTACCACTAGCATCAAAAAAATTAAGGGAAAAATGCTTTCCAAATTATTTCATCCCAAACATTTTAAAAGCTGTTACTTAAGACTACTAAATCAATTACAAACGTCAGTATGGATAACTAAGTTAGTTACAAACTAGAAAAGCTAGCAATTGCTATTCTTGGTCCAAGAAAAAAATAAAATACACTAACAATGAACAACCCAAAAAGGTAATTAAGAAAACAATTCTATTTACAATAGCATCAAAAACAATAAAATAATTAGGAATAAAATTAACCAAGGAAGCAAAAGACTTGTGTGCTGAAAACTACAAAAACATTGCTAAAAGAAATTAAAGACAACGTAAAACAAACGAAAGATATCATGTGTTCATGGATTGGAATGCTTAATATTGTGAAGATATCAATACTACCCAAAGCGATCTACAAATTCAATTCAATCTCTAACAAAATTCCAAGGATGTTTTTTCAGAAATACGAAAATTCACCCTAAAGGGGTGGTTAGGCACACGTGTGTGGTGGCAATTACTCTTGAGGTGGTGAACATGATGTAATCTACACAGAAATTGAAATATAATGATGTATACTTGAAATTTACATAATGTTATAAAGCTGGGGCCAGCCTGGTGGTGTAGTGGTTAAGTTTGCGTGCTCTGCTTCGCAGGTTCGGATTTCGGCTGTGGACCTAGGCACTGCTTATCAGGCCATGCTGTGGCAGGCGTCCCAGATATAAAATAGAGGAAGAGGAGCACAGATGTTAGCTCAAGGCCAATCTTCCTCAGCAAAAAGAGAAGGAATGGCAACAGATGTTAGCTGAGGGTTAATCTTCCTCACCAAAAAAAAAAAAAAGGTTTAAAAAAAATTAAAATAAATAAAGCAATGATACCTCAATAAAAAAAATTTTTTTTAATTCACCCTAAAATTCACATGGAATTTCAAAGGACCCTGAACAGCCAAAACAGTATTGAAAAAGATAAACAACGTTGGAGAACTCACACTTCCTGATTTCAAAATTTACTACAGGGGCCAGCCCAGTGGCATAGGGGTTAAGTTTGCGCACTCTGCTTAAGCAGCCTGGGGTTCACAGGTCTGGATCCCGGGCGCGGACTGGCACACCGCTTGTCAAGCTGTGCTGTGGCAGCGTCCCATATAAAGTAGAGGAAGATGGGCACGGATGTTAGCCCAGGGCCAATCTTCCTCAGCAAAAAGAGGAGGATTGGCAATGGATGTCAGCTCAGGGCGAATCTTTCTCACACAAAAAAAAAATTTACCACAAAGCTACAATAATCAAAACAGTGTGGTACTAGCATAAAGACCAATGGACTAGAAGAGAACCCAGAAATAAAACCTTGCATATATGGGCAAACAGTTTTCTACAAAGGTGTCAAGACCATTCAATGGGAAAAAGATAGTCTTTTCAACAAATGATTCTGGGCAAACTGGATATGAACATGCAAAAGAATGAAGCTGGACCCTTATCTTATACCACATACAAAATTTAACTCAAATGGATCAAAGAGCTAAAACTATAAAAATCTTAGAAGAACACATGGGGGAAAGCTTCATGACATTTCATTTGGTAATGACTTCTTGGATATAACACCAAAGGCACAGGTCACGAAACAAAAAAATTAACAAACTGTACTTGATCAAAATGAAAATCTTTTGCACAAAGGACACTATCAACAAAGGCAAGCCACAGAATGGGAGAAAATATTTGCAAATCACAATATCTGATAAGGAATTAGTATCTAGAATTTTTTTTTAAAAAAACTTCTACAATTCAACAAAAAAAAATTCAGGGCCAGCCCTGTGGCTTAGCGGTTAAGTGTGCACACTCCGCTGCTGGCGGCCTGGGTTCGGATCCCAAGCGCGCACAGCTTCTCCCGCCATGCTGAGGCCGCGTCCCACGTACAGCAACTAGAAGGATGTGCAGCTATGACATACAACTATCTACTGGGGCTTTGGGGGGAAAAAAATAAATAAATCTTTAAAAAAAAAAAAATTCAAAAATGGGCAAAAGACTTTGTTATGGACTGAATGTTTGCATTGCCTCAAAATTCAAATGTTGAAGCCTAATCCCCAAAGCGACTGTACTTGGAGAAAGGGACTTTACAGAAGTAACTAAGGGTAAATGACGTCATAAAGGCAGGGCTCTGATCCTTATAAAAAGAGACACCAGAAAGCTCTCTCTACTCTTGCTCAGAGGAAAGGCCATGTGAGGACAAAGCGGCCTTCTTCACGCAAGGATGAGAGTCCTCACCAAAAAATAAACTGCTAGAACCTTGATCTTGGACTTTCCCTGAAAATGTAAATTTCTGTTGTTTAAGCCACCCAGCCTATAGTATTTTGTTATGGCAGCCTGAGCAGGCTAATACAGACTTAGACATTATTCCAAAGAAGACATAAAAAGGGCCAGTAAGCACATGAAAAGACGTTCAACCTCACTAGTTATTAGGAAAATGCAAATCAAATCCACAGTGAGGTACTACTTCACACTGTTAAGATGGCTATTGTTAAAAAAATAAAAATAATAAAGTGTTGGCTAGGGTGTGGAGAAATTGGAACACTTGTGCATTGCTGGTGGGAATGTAAAACAATGCAGTCACTGTGGAAAACAGTATGGAGGTCCCTCAAAAAATTAAACATAAAATTACCATATGATCCAGCAATTCCACTTCTGGGTATACATCCAAAAGAACAGAAAGCAGGGACTTGAACAGGTATTGGTACACCCATGCTCATAGCAGCATTATTCACAACTGCCAAAAGGTGGAAGCAACCCAAGTGTCCATAGATGAGTGGATAAACAAAATTTGGTATATATGTACAATGAAGTACTATTCAGTCTTAAAAAGGAAGGAAATTCTCACACATGCTACAACATGGATGAACCAATGGCGTTGTGCTAAGTGAAATAAGCCAGTCACAAAAGAACAAATATTGTATGATTCCACTTATATGAGGTAATTAGAGTAGTCAAATTCAAGGCGATAGAAAGTAGAATGGTGGTTGCTAGGGGCTAGGGAAAGGGATGAACTGGGAGTTAGTGTTTAACAGGTACAGAATTTAAGTTGGGGAAAATGAAAAGAAATTCTGGAGATCGATGGTGGTGACAGTTGCACAACAATGTGAATGTACTTAATGCCACAGAAGTGTACACTTAAAAATGGTTAAAATGGTAAATTTCATGTTATGTATATTTTACCACCATAAAATTACATATATGTGAATATATACATAAAGTAAAAGTAGTAAAGTGAAATAAGAATTTCACTTTTTTTTTTTTTGCTTGAGGAAGAGTGGCCCTGAGCTAACATCTGTGCCAATATTCCTCTATTTTGTATGTGGGATGCCACCACAGCATGGCTTGATGAGCAGTGTGTAGGTCCATGCCCAGGATTTGAACCCATGAACCCTGGGCTGCCAAAGCAGACCACATGAACTTAACCACTATGCCACCCAGCCAGCCCCAGAATTTCAGAAAATAAATGAACAATGCATCAAAAAATAAAATAAAAAATCCTAAGTTCCCCCAAAAGAAATTCCCCAAAATATTAATGGGATGTTCATTAAGATATTGTATCATTAAAAGAGGACAATACCCCCCCCCAAAAAAAAAACACACAAAACCCTGTGGAGTCTATGTTATAACTCTGACATACTAAATTTGTAAGCTTTTTTTATTTATTTATTTTTTTTTAATGGACACACCAGAGAGTTTTTTAATTTATTTTTTTTTTTCCCCCCCAAAGCCCCAGTAGATAGTTGTATGTCATAGTTGCACATCCTTCTAGTTGCTGTATGTGGGATGTGGCCTCAGCATGCCCAGAGAAGCAGTACGTTGGTGCGCGCCCGGGGTTCCAAACCCGGGCTGCCAGCAGCGGAGCTCGTGCACTTAACCACTAACCTACAGGGCCGGATCTGTAAGCTTTTTTTAAATCATTAAAGAAAATTTAGTAAAATCTGAAAAAACTAGCCACTCACACATCTCCAAAGAAGAATATCAAAAAGGCAAAAAAAAAATTAGAAGAAGCAAAACTCACAAGGTTTTCTTTTTGCATTTGGTCAGTATCAATCTTTAAGCCAAATATGATTTATTTGATTTATATCTATACTTTATATCAAAGCTTGAATAATTTCTACTCTAGAGATTTATACATAAGGTTAAAAAAAAAACGTTTTAACCACAATAGGTGTACAACACTGGTCTTGACATGATTTCCTTCGCCTCTAAGATTCTTTTCCTGGGCCAGCCCCATGGTCTAGTGGTTAAGTTCAGTGCACTCCACTTCGGCAGCCTGGATTCGGCTGCCGGGTGCAGACCACATCACGTGTCGGCGGCCATGCTGTGGCAGGGACCCATATACAAAATAGAAGAAGACTGACAACGGATATTAGCTCAGAGCAAATCTTCCTCAGCCAATAAAAAGGAAAAAAAAAAGTTCACGTTTAGGGGCCACCCTGTGGCATAGTGGTTAAGTCTGGCACACTCTGCTTCAGCAGCCCGGTTCACAGGTTTGGATCCCGGGTGCAGACCTACTCCACTCATCAGCCATGCTGTGGCGGCGACCCACATATAAAGTGGAGGAAGACTGGCAGAGATGTTAGTTCAAGGCTAATCTTTCTCAAACCAAAAAAAAAAAGAGGAAGCCTGGCAACAGATGTTAGATCAGGGCTAATCTTCCCCAGCAAAAAAATAAAATAAAATAATAAAAAATAAATAAAATAAAAAGATTCTTTTCCTACCATTCAAAAAGTTTAACTATCAACCATTTCCCTTTTGTTATGCAGATGCAAAATATAAATATCCAAATTAATATAACATTCAAATATTCTAAATACCAGTAGGTACCAAAACTGAACACACACACAAATTTAGCAAGATATTGTTTCCTCAAGTCCCATACCTACTGTTACTTCAAGTCCATACAAGCCCCCAGACTTCAGCTTAAGCATCTTGTATTCCTAAAGTCTTACTCTTAACCATGAATTTCCCAATGGGCTTAATTTTACAAAGTAAGACTCCAACAAAATGTTCTTTCTCTAGCCTATTATAGATGGTTTAATCAGCAGAAATGAGTCACTTAATTAGCACAATATGCAGTGAACCAATAATTTTTTTTAGCTAATAAGGAATAACTGAGTGTCTGAGTTATCTCATTAAATTTTTTAAAGCAAATTATCTAAATCTTAAGAATAATAAAAGCACAGGTAAAATAAAATGCACATATAAAGTCATCAACTAGTATTCTAATGAAGTCCGATCTGAAATACATTGTAAACATAATTATACTGGGTTGAGATTAACCTAGAAAAATATTTCCTACAGATTAAAACCAGGACTGGAAACATGCCCAAAGGTGAATATAAATTAATAGTCCAGAAATACTTAACAAATTTCAAGAGCCAAATGTCTTATTGAGCATATATCACTGTTTTATGACAATAATTTTATTAACCTCTTGATGAGAAAACTTTCCTTTCTCCTTTCTTGGCTAGCTTTTGCTTTCAATGTATATAAAATTGGACAGTTTAAACCACTTGGCCAGGGCCGGCCCTGTGGCTTAGCGGTTAAGTGCGCGCCCTCCGATGCTGGCGGCCTGGGTTCAGATCCCGGGCGCGCACCGCTTCTCCAGCCATGCTGAGGCCGCGTCCCACATACAGTAACTAGAAGGATGTGCAGCTATGACATACAACTATCTACTGGGGCTTTGGGGGGGAAAAAATAAATAAATAAAATCTTTAAAAAAAAAAAAAAAAGGGGCCGGCCCGGTGGTGCAAGCGGTTAAGTGCGCGCGCTCCGCTGCGGCGGCCCGGGGTTCGCTGGTTCGGATCCCGGGCACGCACCAACGCACTGCTTGGTAAGCCATGCTGTGGCGGCGTCCCATATAAAGTGGAGGAGGATGGGCACGGATGTTAGCCCAGGGCCGTCTTCCTCAGCAAAAAAAGAGGAGGATTGGCGGATGTTAGCTCAGGGCTGATCTCCTCACAAAAAAAAAAAAAAAAAAAAAAAAAAAACCACTTGGCCAAATGTGTCAGTGAGAAATCCATGGCAAGACAGAATGTCACTTACTTTTAAGTATGTACACTTTTGGTGTAAAGAATAAAAATGTGCCACACTAAAGACTGAAGAGGTGGAGCCTAGAGAAAACTTTTTTTTCCCCAGAAAAAAAGAAAAAGAACAGGAAGCATAAAATGAGGAAACTTAATTAACGACCCAGTGACTGCTAGCAAAACTATGTAGTCATATGACATTTTTCCCCAAAACATTAAGAGCTATAATTTTAGATTTTAGCCTGATACTAAAATGTTTCTTGTGGGAAAAGTAAGACAATTCAACTGACTAGACAGACAGAAAATACTTTCTTTGTATTCTTAAAGGCAAATAATATTGTGTACTGCCACCTTTTAGAATCCACAACTAAGACATTTTTTTTTAGTGAAAATTCCCTTTACTCTTAACAAATGACATGATATATTCCCTTTAAATTAACAGTTGATTGAGAACTTCCAGACAGATTCTGGTAAAACACCCAGTGTACCAAAAGAAAAGAGAAGACTATTATTCGGCATATCTTACCCTCTTGATTCAAAAAAGTAACTTATATACATGAGTAATTCCCCAACTCCTATGCCTCTTCTTTTTCCTTAGTAGGCTACAAACTGAATGAGGTCAGAGACCATGTAAGCTTGTTCACCACTGCATCCACAAGGCCTAGGGCATAACAGTGCCTAGTAAATAGGTGGCACTTGGTAAATATTTATTGTATTAAGAAACCTAAGCCAAATCCTATAAAGGAAACAGGCAAAGATATGAAAAAGGAAGATGTTCCAAGGCAGCGGAAATGCTTTAGAGAGCTCTCCTACCTGCTATCAAAGTGGAGAACTTTCAAGTTCAAAATTAAGTAGAATACATGGAAGTTATTTTATATTATATGATCAATTTATAGATGTTTGCTTAATATCATGGGCTTATTTTTCAGTATATCAAGAAGTAAACCTTATTCTGGCATACATTGGAAGATTAGTGTAAAACAGAACTATACACATATCTCTAAAAGAAGTTCTAAACAGCACAAGTACAGATCATGCTCCCAACACTTCCCCTCCAGGTTCATCTAATGCCAGATAAAACTGGCAGTTACGGGGCGACCCAGTGGTATAGTGGTTAAGGTGGCGTGCTCTGCTTTGGTGGTCCCGGGTTCACCAGTTCAGATCCCAGGCGTGGACCTACACACCACTCATCAAGCCACGCTGTGGCAGCATCCCACCTACAAAAAGAGGAAGACTGGCACAGATGTTAGTTCAGGGACAATCTTCCTCACCAAAAAAAAAAAAAAAAAAAAAACAGGTAGTTACTAATCTCCTCTAAATTAAACACTTAAACTCTCTGCATTAACAACATAACACATTTAATGATTTCAGACAGAAACAAGTGTTTTACAATTTCAAGATAAGTAAGCAATTTCCCTGTATCAAATGATCCCTTGCCGGTTATTCAAATGCCATTTAATCATTAGCAAATACTGCTTACTCATAAGATCTTCAAGCTACACAAAGATCTTACTTATCCATATATATCATGGACACAATATGTCAATTTACCCATAAAATGACATTTTACCAAGACATAAAAGCTATAAAAGGAAAGCAAGGAACAGGTATTAAATAAATGCACTATATTTTTATAACCTTCTATTGTTTACCTAGTAGTAATGATGACAATAAAATGAGGGGAAATTATTTGACATCTTTTGTCAATATTTAAATATTAGCACTATTCCCTAAGTGGTGCCAAATTTGGCACAGAGACTTATTCCAGTGAAATAAAGGTTCTGGTGAACAAAGGTGGTCCAATTTGGTAGGTGAAAATTACACATTTGATAATAAAGCCTACTAGGTATATGTTGCAACTTTTAATGCAAATTTCAGTACAGTTTTTTTGTTTTTGTTTTTGTTTTGTTTTTGTGAGGAAGATCAGCCCTGAGCTAACATCCAATGCCAGTCCTCCTCTTTTTGCTGAGGAAGATTAGCCCTGGGCTAACATCTGTACCCATCTTCCTCTACTTTATATGGGACGCCACCACAACACGGCATGACAAGCGGTGCGTCGGTGCGTGCCTAGGATCCAAACCTGCGAACCCTGGGCTGCTGAAGCGGAGTGCGAGCACTTAACCACTGCGCCCCCAGGCCCGCCCCATCAGTACAGTTTTTAAAATCTTATATAAAGGGTCTTTTCTTGGATGATGAGGAGTGGAGAACAGAACAACATTACTAAGAAAACGAAACTGAAATCTGCAGTCGTAAACAATGACCCAACTATATGAGATATCTTTGGCCACACAATTTTTTCTTTAAGCAATAAATATGAGAATTTAGTGCCGCCTTCATATGAAAAAAGTCACTTAGAATCACCTTTCCTGGGGCCGGCCCAGTGGCTTAGCGGTTAAGTGCGCGCACTCCGCTGCTGGCAGCCCAGGTTCGGATGCCGGGCGCACACCGAGGCACCGCTTCTCTGGCCATGCTGAGGCCGAGTCCCACATACAGCAACTAGAAGGATGTGCAACTATGACATACAACTATCTACTGGGGCTTTGGGGGGAAAAAATAAATAAATAAAAACTTTAAAAAAAAAAAAAAAGAATCACCTTTCCTCTTTTACCGTTAAAGCGAGTTTTTAAGAGGCTAGTCCTCTTAATTATTTCTATATTCTAATGAATACCAGCTGGTGGAAGCCAACACAAAATCCTTTACTAAAGGTGTTGGGATATTATAGAACAAGAACAGAATAATCTATAATTAATTAGTGACATTGTATCTTAAAGCTCAAACTACTGCAGTTACAGTGGCCAGTGAAACAGTTCCAGCTATCAATTGCAGGCATTAGGGAACAACTGGTAAAGTAGTAGATCCAGGGTACGGTTTACAATCCTATTATAAAGGTTAAATATTTCTTAATTTACTTAAAATCCTGTAATGAATAATTAGAACATGGATATTGGCTAAACCAGGACAGCTCCTGCAAAAGGTTGCCTGCAAAATGCAATACATTACTTTATTCAAAGGCTATAATAGCTTTTACCATGCAGAATCTTGCATTTCTAAAAGATCAGTCTGGCCATGATGAAGTAATTAGTTTGGGACTAGGCCTCCCACCATAACCAAGTAGAACACTGGACAAAATACATGAAACAACAGTTCTTGGATGTTGGACAATAGCACAGAATCTCGATTACTGAGAGAAGGGAAACAAATTACCTGAGACCTATAACTGCCTAAACTTTTTGCCTTGAAGCACTTTCCACACCCTGGCCAAAAAGGAAGAATCCAAGCAGAGCAGAAACCCAATCAGAAACTCAAATATGAATTTCAGAAAGTTGAGGCAGCTGTAATTTCTGGGGCATCCGTGTGAAGCTGGGACCTGAGGGTTACTGTAAGTATTCAATAAGAACATGTTTACTCTTTGACCTTGTTCCCAACACAGAAGAAAAGAAGTTAATCTTGTTAATTTGCTGTTTTCTTGTTTAACCTGAGGGGTGACTCAAGGGCCATAAGGATTTATGAGCTGGTTTTGCAGAAGAAAAAGAATGCCTTCAAGGAAGATACGACCACCAGATAATCAGCCCACAGCCCCAGTAAATCTGATTGCCAAAGGGCTTATCTGGAGTGAACCTCCCCTTTGTTTCTCTGAAACTCCTCCTCCCAAGCCCCTCAGCTCTATAAAGACCCCCTGCTTTCAAATCTTTCAATCAAAGGGCTTATCTGGAGTGAACTTCCCCTTTGTTTCTCTGAAACTCCTCCTCCCAAGCCCCTCAGCTCTATAAAGACCCCCTGCTTTCTTCTTTTGTTAAGGTGGATTTGAGAAAACCTATCCTCCCACCTTCTCCTTTCAGCCAATTGGAATAAACCTTTCTCCATCTCCAAGGTGTCTCAGTGACTGGCTTACTGCGCACGGGGCAGACAAATTGGAGATTAACAGGTTCGGTATCACTTGTGTCTTTACTAAACTAAGCTATACACGCACAGGGTGAGATCCCATGACAGTGGGCAAAGAAGAGCCATTGGGTAACTAGCACCTATCTGGGACCTATAAACATAACAACTACCAGAGTTTACACAGACGTCTGGTTCTGACCAACAGGAGTGAAACGATCTTACCGAACACTCCGAGGGCATTCAGTTGAGACCTTATAAGCAGAGCTAAATTAGCCCTAGGGCAAAAGCTCCTGTCTTGGCTCACCCTAACAAAGCTTTAAATAAAAACAAGCCTTGAAGAATTTGGATAAACATAAAATATCTTTTCCTCTTTAAAAAGACAGTTGACTATATAAAGCAAATATAACAAAAATGAATTATGGGTTTTATAACATATCTAGAAGTAAAATATATGACAACAATACAAAAAACAGGAGAAGGGGAAAATGGAGGTGTACTATCATAGGGCTCTTATATATCAAGTGGTATAATATTTGAAGGTAGACTATGATACGATAACGGTGCTTACTGTAAACCCTAGTGCAGCTAGGGAAAACAAGTACAGTTAATACTAACGTAGGAGATAAAATATTACAAAATACTTAACCCGAAAAACAGCAGGAAAATTAAGAATTAAGAATAGATGGGATGACTAGTGTTGAGGAGGAAAAACAGGTTTGATATTGGAGGGCTGCAAATTAAACTGCAACTGACAGATTAAGGGGGGGGTGTTACTTATATGCATATGGAACTGCAAAAAAGAAGTGGCTCTCTAAACAGCTAAAGATGGGGGTTTATATACCTAATTTCATGGGAGGGAAGAACTGAGGTTTCTGTGGGAAGAACAAATGGGTTTCAAGGGGAATAAACAGGACATAAAAAAGTTCGTGACAATATGTGTTTATGCAGGTGTGAGTGGTCTTATCCATTTTTTTTCTTCATGGCCATGAAATTTCCCTGGAGAGGGGATTCGTGGGAGCCTCACTCCCAAAAGGTTTTGCTTTAGAGATAAGGAAAGCTCCAAGAATGCTTCTTTCTACATCTGTTGAATGTCAAATGGCTTTAGTTAAAAATAATCTTATATGAATTCTGGAGGTCCAAGGGGATCCCCACAATAGAAAACAAATAGCAAGATGGTAGACTTAAACCTAACCATATCAATACTTACTTTAAATGTTAATGGGCCTTTTTAAAGATACCCATTAAAAGGCAGGGATTGTCAGACTAAATTAAAAAATCAATCTAACTGTGCTAACTACAAGAAACACACTGACTACAAAGACACAGATAGGCTGAAAGTAAAAGGATGGAAAAAGATACACCATGCAACCACTAGCGACAAGAAAGCTTCAAGAGCTATATTCACATCAGACAAAGTGGCCTTGGGGGCAGCAAATATTACCAAGTTAAAGTGGGACAAGTCATTACAATAAAAGGGTGACTTTACTGAGAAGATGTAACAATCCTAAAATATGTATGCACCTAAAAATAGAACTTCAAAACATATGAGGCAAAAACTGACAGAACTGAATCCACAATTGTACTTTGAGATTTTAGCACTTCTCTTTCAATAACTGATAGAACAAGTAGACAAAAAATATCTAAGTATATAAACAACTCTAATAATACTATCAACCAATAATTGATATCTGCAGGATATACATTCTTTTCAAGGACACACAGAATATTCACCATGATGCCTCACCACAAAACAAATCTCAAGTTCAAAAGAGTGAAATCCTACAGAGTATGTTCTCTGATCACAATGGTATTAAATTAGAAATCAGTAACAATAAGATATCTAAAACAACCCCAAATATTTGTTAGCTGAACAACACACTTCTAAATAATCCACAGCCAAAAAGAGAAACTAGAAAATATTTCTAACTGAATGGAGTACATAATATGTCAATTTGTGGGATGCAGCTAAAGCTTTGCTTAGAGGAAAACTGTACATCTATATACAATATATACATGTAAACAACTGTATATCTATATACCAAAAGATGAACTCAACCCTTACCTCATTCATTAAACAGACTTTAACTTGAAGTGTTTCACAGACCTAAATGTAAAACATAAAACTATAAAACTTCCAGAAGAAAATATTAGTGACCTTAGGTTTAGAGAAGATTCCTTAGATAGAATATAAAGAGCATTAACCATATAAGAAAAAATAAATCATTAACTTGGACTTCATAAAAATTTTTTCAATCTTTGAAAAACACTGTTAAGAAAATGAAAAGGATGGGCCGGCCCCGTGGCTTAGCGGTTAAGTGCACGTGCTCCACGACCTGCGGCACGGGTTCGGATCCCCGGCGTGCACCGACGCACCGCTTGTCCGGCCATGCTGAGGCCACGTCCCACATACAGCAACTAGAAGGATGTGCAGCTATGACATACAACTATCTACTGGGGCTTTGGGGGGAAAATAAATAAATAAAATTATAAAAAAAAAGAAAATGAAAAGGCAAACCACCAACTATGAGAACGTATTTGCAAAACATGTGCTTTGAAAACCTGTGATAAAGGACTCACGTCCAGAATATGTAAAGAACTCTTGCAACTTAACAAAAAACAATCTAATTTTTTTACGGGCAAAAGATTTGAAAGGACACTTCAGCAAAGAAGATAAATGAATGGCAAATAAGCACATAATAAGATGATCATTAATCAACTGGAAATTACAAAATAAAACCACGATAATATATCTATCTGTACAGACTCACAGGAAGGACTCAATTTAATAAAGACTGACAAAACCAAGTGTTAACAAGGATGTGGAGCATCTGGAATTCTCATACATTGCTGGTGAGAAGGAAAAATAGTATAACCACTTTGGAAAACAGTCGGACAGTTTTTTATAAAGTTATAAGCATATATTTACTATACAACCCTACAATTTCCACTCCTAGGTATTTAACCAAGAGAAATGAAAATACATGCCCATACAAAGACCTATATGCACATGTTCATAGGAGCTTTATTCGTAAGAGCAAAAAACTAGAAACCCAAATATCCATCAACTAGTGAATAAAGAAATTGTGGAATAACCATATAATAGAATACTACTTAGCAATTAAAACAAGCTACTACTACTTTTAACAACAGGGATGAATCTCAAGCATTATGCTAAGTGAAAGAGGTCAGACACAAAATAGTACTTATTGTATGATTCCATTTATATGAAATTCTAGAGAAAAGGCAAAACTATAGTTACAGAAAGCAATCAGTAACTGCCAGAGGCAGGGATAGGGGAAGGAGAGTGACTTTCTGGGGTGACAGAAATAGGGATGGTTAGGGGCTGGCCCTGTGGCCTAGTGGTTAAGTTCGGCACACTCCACTTTGGCAGTCCCGGGTTTGGTTCCCGAGCGTGGACCCACACCACTTGTCAGCAGCCATGCTGTGGCAGCGACCCACATACAAAACAGAGGGAGATTTGCACAGATGTTAGCTCAGGGCGAATCCTCCTCAAGCAAAAAACAGGAAGACTGGCAACAGATATTAGCTCAGGGTGACTCTTCCTCAGCAATAAAAAAAAAAGGGGGGGGGGCGAAATAGGGGTGGTTATATAACTTTACACATCTAAAAATTTAAACTATACAGTTAAAAATGGGTGAAATTTTATTTTTTGCAAATTATACCTCAATAAAGCTGATTTTTTTGCCCATTTGGCAGCCAAGAAGTCAGAGGTATACACATGTGCTCTCAGTAATGCAAGTATTTTTCCTAAATCTTAGAGTAGGGCTCTAAGAAGTTAGTGATTTGCCCAAAATCATACCATTAGTACACTGGTGGAACCATGTTTTGGGATACAAACCATTTTACTCTAAATCTAAACTCAGAATGTATGCTTTAGGTATGACCACGAGGACCTGCATAACTAAGAACCTTTCAACAGAGCTCCATAAACTGCATTTAACACAGAGTGAAGCCTCAAAGGAAGTTTCACCTTACACAGGGTAAGCCAGCTAAAACAGATTAAGCTAGAAGTTGGATAGTGTAGCATAGACATTTCAAATACTTGGCTTACCACACTCTTGCCAATGGTCAAACTTATTTTGGGACTGGAATATTTTAAAGTTCTTCATGTTCTTTTAAAGTTCTTCATGTTCACTGCAGCTCCTACACATTAATCCCATTAATCAAAGGCTTCCAAAAACAACATTTCTGAAAGTTTTGAGTGCTCACCTTTCATTCTCATCTAATGCGTCACACAAGCAATTAGGGTCAAGTAACAAAAGAACCACGGCCAGGCCAGTGGCTTAGCGGTTAAGTGCGCACGTTCCGCTACTGGCGGCCCGGGTTTGGATCCCGGGCGTGCACCGACGCACCGCTTCTCCGGCCATGCTGAGGCCGCGTCCCACATATAGCAACTAGAAGGATGTGCAACTATGACATACAACTATCTACTGGGGCTTTGGAGAAGAGAAAAAGGAGGATGATTGGCAATAGATGTTAGCTCAGAGCCGGTCTTCCTCAGCAAAAAGAGGAGGATTAGCATGGATGTTAGCTCAGGGCTGATCTTCCTCACAAAAAAAAAAGAAAAAGAACCAGATTTTGCAAGACAACATAATGCCAACAGCTTATTAAAAAGCAAGACAAGAAAGCTGTTCTTTTTTAAATTTTATTTATTTATTTTTCCCCCAAAGCCCCAGTAGATAGTTGTATGTCATAGTTGCACATCCTTCTAGTTGCTGCATGTGGGACACGGCCTCAGCATGGCCGGAGAAGTGGTGTGTCGGTGCGCGCCCGGGATCCGAACCTGGGCCGCCAGCAGCGGAGCTCGCGCACTTAACCGCTAAGGCACGGGGCCGGCCCAAGAAAGCTGCTCTTAATGCCTTATTAACCACATCAACCTTAACCTCAGCCTAAAGAAAACAAATTAAGACTTTTCTACACCGCTATCAACAATTCATTCCTCAGGAGTTAACATCTAATCCAGAATCAAGCAATCCATGGAACCTACAGCAATTACTAGTAGTCCACTAATGCTTAGTATACACATCGCACCTCTTCACTTCCTCTTGTCCTACTTTTCACTCAGTTTTCCTCCTCCCTCTTTCTGCCCCTTTTCTATGGTTAGCACAGCTGCTTTGTGAGAAAACAATAAAGAGGATATTTATGCCTCATCGTGAAATTATGATTACAATCTGACTTTATCTTTGCTCTTCTACTTATTATAGTGATAATCTCTTTGAAGGAAACTTCCAACTGTAAAGGTATAAATGGTTGGAAAAGAATACTGATCCATTCTATACCCATCATAAACACTTTTTCCCTCTAAGCAAAGACCATTGAAAATGGAAGATACTTCATCATTTCACTCCACCAACACTGCATATGAATTCACATATGAACTGAGTTTACCTATGTATACTAAATGCATACCCTAAGATTCAAGTTCAAACCATCTTTAAATACTTAGAAAGTCACTGTAGAAACAGTATTAGACTAACATTAGATACACTAGTCAGAACTCTCAATTGTAGTCAAAGAAACCCAAGCTAACTTAAAACCAGAACTGACTGGCTCACAGAAGGATACTGATGTGGTGCACAGAAACAAAGCAAGAAAGGCAGGAGAGCCTCAAAGGCTCCATGCCACTGGATCCCTCTCTTTATCTCAGGCTCCTCTTTTCTCATTTGGCCTCATTCTCTCCCACTCTAGACAGACCTCCTGCCTCCTCCTAGAAGCAGTCTCAGCTTCACAGGCCCAGAAAAAAACTAACAGCTTGCTCCTGCAATACCAGCGAAGAATGCCTACTGGCCTGCTGTGTCAAATCCCAATCAGTACTACAAGTGGGATAGGTACAAAATTGGCCAGGTCTGCTATAGCCCTTAAATCACCAGAAAATGAGGAATGAGAAATCTTGCTGAATAAACTAAAAGCAATGACTTGCCACTATCTATAAGTTATTCTGATTCCATGAATTGAATGAAAAGATCTCAAAAACAAAAATTCAGTGAATACTCAATTCCTTTTACTAATATAATTGTGTTGGAGGAGTCCCTAATGCTCAAAAAAATCTTGTTTAAAGACACAACCTAGGAATTAGCAATAATCCTCCAGATATAATCCAAAATGTAAAAAATGAGGAAATCTAACCCCTGGAACTGAACCACTGACCTAAAATTACAGAGAAGTCTTATCACAGGGAAAAAAGGGAAAGGTCAATTTAATGGGCTTATAATATATATGATAGTTTAGCAAAAAACAGAGCAACTCATTTTAAAAATCCATTCGGTGATGGCACAAATCTGAAACTACAGTATAACATGAGACTCATACTGCTGGTGATCATATAATCAGCACAGCAATGGCTAAGATTCATATAGCACTCAGGGAGCTAAATCTCTCCGGAGAAATGCTTTCTTTTCATTTTTAAGTGGAAAGGAATCTGAAATCTCCTAGCATATCTAAGTTTTCAATTACTTTGTTTCAAGGCTAATCATTTCAAAACAATTGAGTGTTATAAATAAAACCCAGCAACCCCAAATTCTTTGCTGATCCATCACTCAGTTTAACTGACGAAGTTTGCTACCAACTACAGTTTTCTTTCCAGTACTTCCAGTCCCATGCAAGCTGTTTTTGTTCTACATAACTGCATGTACACTCAGAATCAATTCCAACAATGATCTACATTTAGTAGTGTCTGGGAACCTTTAAGACATAGAAAAAGGCTCACTTTCTACTAATTTCTTATCTTTCAAGCTCAATTTGAGAGAATAAAATGATACTTGATTTTTTTAACAAGCAGCAAACTTCTAGTTAAATTTATGATAAAGAATTACAAACAAGGTGGTGTTTATTATTCCTTAATACAAAGCTCTGTTCGATTCGGTCTATGAAAAAATTACAAAAATCAAGAGCTGTAAATACTATAGGGGAGAAGTCAGTCTTTGCTTATGATAATTGTAATAGCCAACACACATAGAGCACTCTTCTAAATGCTTCACCATTTATTCGTCATTCAATCTTAAAACAACTCTACAAGGTACTACCCCATTTTACAAAGGGAGAAACTAAGGCAAGATAAAGTAACTTGCCTAAGTCGTAAAGCTAGCTAATAAATAATTTACAGATGCAAGTTTAAACCATATGAGAAATTAAGTAAGACTGGCATACATAAGGCCAATTCAAAAACAGAAGGGCCAAAGTACTCCATTTCAAAAGGGCAGAAAAGAAATACAAAGAGAAACTAAGATTTTTTTCATTCAGTGCAATAACATCAGGCCCAAATCACTAGGGGAAAAAAATAACTATATGCTCAAATTACATGAAAATGTCACAAAGTAACACATTTCCTAAACAAAGAAAAGCACTTTTAACTTTTGAGAGGCACATTCTGGAGAAAGCTCATATTAAATGACAGTACCTTGAAAACTAATTTTTCATTCCTAAATATTATGCTTGAAACAATACAGCAAATAGCTGAAAGCAATCTTCCACAATATTTGACAGGGAAGGACTATTAAGTTTAGTAATTTTTATGAAGAAATAGAAAGTACTAAAATAATCAAAAACGGGTCGATCTATCATCGTGGCATATTCATTTAGCTTTATCTCTGAAAAATATTTTCAGATTATTCAAGTGTTTTCTTATCTCTGAGATAACCTTCAACAAGATGAAACGGACATACTGCTATTTCTACACGGAGTCAACAATAAAGTGATCTTTGGTTGATTACAGAAGATTAATTTGCCATCTAGAAAAACTTAAGACTATGAAAACGGATTTAGAAATGGAGCTGCAATCACTCTAATCCACAAAAACAATCAGAGTTAGTACTGATTTCACAGTTCTGAAGCAAGTCCACCTTCATGATATTTTTACTCCTAAAATGTGCAACGCTAGTAGGCAAAGGGTCTGTTCCTCAAAACTGAACTGATTCTGGTCTTGCTTTGGTTTCTTCTGGTCTGTTCAAGTAGGAAACAGTAGCTACGGTGTCTGACATGAACATGATACTTGTGCTTACTACTGAGCTAAGTATATTCCCTGAGCTCTTGAAAAGTGATACAGCATTGAGCTTCCTGAGTCAACCTTTAGTCACTATAAGACTATTCTCATCCAGGCCCAAAAAGGAAATGGCACTGAAGCCCCACAAAGGTCACCATGATTCTGAATCTTCACCTTGTTTCCCATCCCCAAGTTTTACAAGATTATTAGGAAAAAATCTTACTTGCATCCTACTATGGAAGTCCTTCCTACCATTATTCCCAGGAGGTACAAGCAAGATCTCATCTTGATTTCTTGGCTGCCTTTCACTGATGTAATCATAGCATGAAGCTTTGAAATAGGACCCTGGGACAGGCCATTCCCTTCAAAGTGTCTATCATTACTCCTTGGTGAGTCAGCTTGTGGACTGCTGCCAATGTGCTTTTTATTGAGTTTATCATGAAACCATATTTCTGTAAAGTTGAAATCGTGGCCAAAATACTGCATTTCAAAAGACTCCCTCAAAGTGTTTATCAAAGAAAGGACACAGATACATATTCAAGCAAGCCGCTCACATGTTTTAGTAAGAGAAGGGATGAATAATACATGGCAGTTTGCATAATATCGTGTTAAAAGAGTCTCTTATGTGCAAGCATCCAAAAGTGTCCTTGAAATCTCCTGATAATTTTGTTTAAGTAGATTTTACGCAAATGGGTACATTTAAAAGTTTTTATGTCCTTGAGGAAGGAAAAGTGATCTTTTCTGTATCAGGTAAATGAGCTGAAGAATTTAGAAATTAATAAAAGCTTAAGATACCAAGAATTCTCTGAGGGTCCATCAAATATCCCTGAAGGGAAAAATCTATTCTATTGTACCTTTTTAGAGGAACTCACTAATAAAAAATGTTGTGATTTTTAGTTTTCAGAAGGTAGAACACTGTTGGGAATGGGAGAAGGGCTGTATGTAGTGCAACTGAAGTAGTTCCATAGAGCAGGAATGGGAAAGCTCCTAGCTCTGAATAAAATGGACAGTAATAATGCTTTCAGGGTATACAAAGTAAGATAAATATTCATGTATGGTATTGTTGACTTTAGAAGACACCAAAGTTCTTTCTATAAACTTTAAAAACTGACGTAAGAGCAAATGTTCAGGATGAATCTGGACTTTGAGATGCTGAGAGTTTGTTTCAGGTTTGTCAGTAAAACGATACATAATGACTTTGAGAAAAAGTTAATATACACAGACTTACATGTTTAAGAAACTTACCGTAATTTAAATACGCTTAAACAGGTTTTAGTGTATAAATTTAAAACATGCACCAAAAACCCATAAAAGTCTCTTTAATATCCAAAGGGGAAAAGGTTTAAGTACACAATAATAATTGCAAATTTTAAAAAAACCAAGAACATATAAAACATATAATTCTATATAGCAGCTATTATATTAAAAGCAAGATATTCCCTAACAAGTAACTTCAAACAACTTGCATTTAATTTAGAACGCTTAAAAGAACATTATCTTATACCAAGAAAATACCTTATCCACACACAAGGACCCAAGCACCAAATGTCTTGATCCTCTAAATTACACTTCAGAACTCCCTAGCCT
Source organism: Diceros bicornis minor (assembly GCF_020826845.1). Lineage (NCBI taxonomy): Eukaryota > Metazoa > Chordata > Mammalia > Perissodactyla > Rhinocerotidae > Diceros > Diceros bicornis. The sequence continues at coordinate 23,432,888 of NC_080774.1, read as the reverse complement.
TTAAGAGTTATACACATGGTAAAAGAGCTCAAGAAGTATTCACAAATCTGTGAAACTTTAAAAAGAGATGGATTTCCCTGTTATTTATACTAGGATACGTGCTGAGTTTCTGTATTATTCTCTGCGTAACCACTAAAAATGGAAAATGCATGATAAGCTTCTTACTGCTTATATAACAAGTGGTTCTAAGAACCATATGTAACAGAGGGCAACAACTTGGTGGTGTTTAAATCTTGGTACAAAAGTACAAAGTAAATTTCCCATAAATCACTTGTGATGCTAATTAAAAAGTTTACCTCCAGCATTGGTCCTCCTTCTCAACCCTGTCCTAAAGCTCCAAACGCCTAACATATTTGTACTTAGATGTCCAACTGCTTCCACATTTAAAAGCAAGACAGACACACACACAACCCCGACACTCTCCATCTTTCTGGCAAAATCAACTCCCCTTGCTACTTATTCTCCTGGGCTCTAAATCCATCATCTTTGAATATTCTTGCATTTATTTACCTTCTTTTAATTCTAACATTGATCCCTGTGGAAAGAGGCAGTGTTGTTGTTGAGTTGTTGTTATCACTGTAGTAACAACTGCAACTAGCATATATGGAGTGCTTACCATTGGCCAGCTCCTGTTATAAAGCACTTGCTGAATCCTCACAAAAGCCCCAAGAAGTAAGTATTGTTATTCCCATTTTAAAACTGAGACATCTGAGGCACAGAGAAGTTAAGGAATTTGCCTAAGATCACAGGGAGATACTAGTGGTGGAGCCACGATTCAAACCCAAGCCTGAGCTCTTATTCACCATACTAAACTCCAACAGTGGAAAGAGCATCCAACTTGATGTCAGAAGATCTGGGTTCAAGTTCTAGTTCAGCTATTCACTAGCAGTGCAACCTCAGACAAGTCCTGACAGCTATGAAACACAATTTATTCACCTATACAGTGCCCTGCCCACTTTACAAAGGAGCAGTGAAAGTTAAGTGTGCAACTAATACAACTAATAAAAATTTTATTTGTAAAACTGGTGCCATGGTTGCTACCTCCATATTCCCACGGTTTTAATTTTGGCGACCCTATCCTGGAATTCTAGACTTCGATCACCAACACTGTAGTCTCAGGAAAAGTAAACAGCCTAAGTCTTGTCCATCTATCAACCACAAACAAAAGACTAACTGCTAATTTGCAATCCCCATTACTGTCAAGACTGGGCATTTCCAGATATTTCCATGGAAAATAGCTAAAAACATGATAGCCCACACATGAGATATCCACTTACCGAATGAACATACTTGAAGTGTAATATCTCTTGGTTCTAAACAGAATATTCAGTTTTCTGAATATTTTAACTCAGAAGAAATGTACATGCTGAAAAATGCTCTGTACACTAAGCACCTCAATCATAGGATACATTTAAATCTGAAGGGTTTAAGCTAAGATTCTAGACTAAGCAAAAGAAACACAAACACACATACTACTCTCCAAAATGTCAAACCACCTATGGTCTCTGTAGTCCTCTGCAGGGTCAAAATTGGAACTCAAAATATTAAATTGCAAAAATTGCCTGCAATCTCTTTTCCAAGGTAACAAGGTCCCATCTCTTTCTCTTGGCCTCATATTGCTAGAAAAAGTTCACTACCTACGAACAAAACGGATAATTTAATTCCAGTAGCTAATCAACCATAAAGCACAAAATATAAGTTTCACGTCTTGTTCACATGAAACTCTGGCTTACCAACATTAGTACTTTCAGCCATTTTGGGGGAAGGGAGAAAAGGAAAAGGGAACCTTGTAGTGCTAAACATGTTCAATTACATAACCATTCTGCCACTTCGAGGAACAAAAGAAAGTTCTATTTCTTTTATTAAGGCAACCTTTATTACTACTCAGCAATAAAAAGTAATTACTGATACATAAAATATGGATGTCTCAAAGTGCATTACTTTAAATAAAAGAAGCCAGTCTCAAAAGGCTACATACTGCATTTCTATGGAATTGTGGAAAAGACAAAATTAAAGTGACAAAGCAGATCAGTAGTTGCCCAAGACTGGGGGTGGAGGAAGGTACTGACTACAAAGGGCCAGGAGGAAATTTTTCGAGGTAATGGAACTATCCTGTATCTTGATCATAGTGGTAATCATATGTGTTTCCAACACTTGCAGAACTGTACTCAAAAAGGGTGAGTTTTGGGGCCAGCCCGTGGCTTAGCGGTTAAGTGCACCTGCTCCACTACTGGCGGCCTGGGTTCGGATCCCGGGTGTGCACCAACGCACCACTTGTCCAGCCATGCTGAGGCGGCGTCCCACATACAGCAACTAGAAGGATGTGCAACTATGACATACAACTATCTACTGGGGCTTTGAGGAGAAAAAGGGGGGGGGGAAAAAAGGAGGAGGATTGGCAATAGATGTTAGCTCAGGGCTGGTCTTTCTCAGCAAAAAGAGGAGGATTGGCTTGAATGTTAGCTCAGGGCTAATCGTCCTCACCACAAAAAAAAGGGGGGGGGGGGTGAGTTTTACTGTATGTAAATTATACCTTAGTTTAAAATTTTTTTTAAACCAAAGATGTGATAGAATCTTAATTACTGCTCTGAAAATAGGGACTAGATGCTGCTTAAATAACCAAAGCAGGAACACTAAACCTTATTAGATCTGCCTCCAAGTTTGAAAACTCCCTTCCACTAACATTTTGCCTAGAAATCTAAACAATATTTATAAAGTAGCCATACATTTCCTTATGATTAAAAAACATATTTTCATAAAAACTACCTAGTGTTTACATCCTAGTAGTTTTAGAAGAAAATGAGCTTTGTGAAGGAGGGAATAAAACCCAAGCAATAAATAAACATCAATCTTTTCCAGAATCATGATGGTCACAACAAATGAGGTTCCTCTCCTAATTCGAGTTCAAAAAACCAAATTTTACTTCAAAAACCTCCAAGAGATTATTATAAGATCTTAACATTTGCCTAAAACCTTTAAAAGCTTTCACTTAACTAGGCAGTATAGCAAAATGATTAAGAGCTCAGGCTCAAGAACTCAACTACCTGGGAAAGTTATTTAACCTCATTTTGCCTCAATTTCCTCATCAGTAAAATTTTTGTAATATACCTACCTCTGGGAATAATCCTTTTCAATTAAATAAGTTAATACATGTAAATCACTTAGAATAGTGCCTGGCATACTTAAGTAAGCCTCAGAAAGTTTTAAGCTAATATAAATGAACGATGTTAATAATCACCAACTATGTGTCCTTGAACAAACCATTTTAAGTTGTATATCACAATTCTGCTCTGTAAGGTAAGAGACCTAAATTCAGTGGCCTCAAGGCCTATCTAGTAATACTATTCTTTGTTCCTATAATTTTACCTGAATTGCACTGAGTCACCTTGCAAAGAAGGTTAAGTATTATTATTATCATCCCTGCTGGATAGAAAAATCTGAGGCCCAAGTAAGTTAAATGACTTGCCCAAAGAGACAGTAAGGTGAAGGTAGAGCCAAAACAAGGATCTGGGTATTCTGAGATTCCTCAAAACTTTGTTCTGTCCAAAAATTTTAGCCCTCCACCAACTCCTTCCCTTCTGTTAGACACAGGTATGACACACTCAAAAAAGCCCTCCAATTTATTCATTTTAAAAATTTAGGGCTGGCCCCGTGGCTTAGCAGTTAAATGTGCGCGCTCCGCTACTGGCTGCCCGGGTTCGGATCCCGGGCGTGCACCAACGCACCGCTTCTCTGGCCATGCTGAGGCCGCGTCCCACATACAGCAACTAGAAGGATGTGCAACTATGACATACAACTATCTACTGGGGCTTTGCGGGGCGGGGTGAGAAGGAGGATGATTGGCAATAGATGTTAGCTCAGAGCCAGTCTTCCTCAGCAAAAAGAGGAGGATTAACATGGATGTTAGCTCAGGGCTGATCTTCCTCACAAAAAAAAAGAATTCATTAAGCTATACATTTGTTTTATGCAGTCTTCTGTATGTTTGCTTTATATCATAATTTTTAAAGGTAAAATGTTTCATATTAACTGTATTCACATATCAACAAAAGGGAGACAAATTCAGCTATGTTCATTAAAATTTTGAGGAGGGTAAAAGTTTTAAAACTGAGGTATAATATACATACAAAAAGGTGCACATATCATAAGTATACAACTCAATGATGCTCATAAACTGAAGACAACCATGAAATCACCACCCAGATCAAGATATAGAACATTACCAGCAGCCCTAGTTTCCCTAGTGCTCACTGCCAAAGATAACCATTAGTCTGACTTCCATTACCATCTATTAGTCGTTTTTTTGTTTTTTTGTGTGAAGAAGACTGGCTCTGAGCTAACACCCATTGCCAATCCTCCTCTTTTTGCTGAGGAAGACTGGCCCTGGGCTAACAGCCACGCCCATCTTCCTCTACTCTATATGGAACACCACGACAGCATGGCTTGACAAGCGGCGCGTTGGTCCGCGCCTGGGATCTGAATCTGTGAACTTAACCGCTATGCCACTGGGCCGGCCCCACCATCTATTAGTTTTGTCTGTTTTTTAAACTGTATAGAAATGAAATCACACAGTACGTTGTCTTGAGAATGGGTTCTTTCATGTACACTTTAATTTTTCTTCTTGCAAACAAAATGCATTTAGATAAGCCAGGTGGTAAGAAAGGTTCCCTCAATATTATCAAATACCCAATTTTAAACCATAAATCATTCTCAAAGCAAACCATTCCTCAAGCAATAAAATATCTCCAATATTGAGTTATTTAAAGTCAAGTACAGCTGTTATTCCCCCTGTCCTCAATGAGATTTCTAAGATAGAAATTTTCAGTTACTTTTAGTTGGAGAAAATAGAGACTCAAAACGCCTCAGTAAATTTTATATTATTCTTTCATCAATAAAAATTGAATTGTAGGGGCCAGCCCCGTGGCGTAGCAGTTAAGTGCGCATGCTCCACTGCTAGAGGCCGGGGTTCAGATCCCAGGCATGCACCGACACACCGCTTGTCAGTCCATGCTGTGGCGGCATCCCGTATAAAATGGAGCAAGATGGGCACGGATGTTAGCTCAGGGCCAGTCTTTCTCAGCAAAAAGAGGAGGATTGGCATGGATGTCAGCTCAGGGCTGATCTTCCTCTCTCTCTCTCCCTCTCTCTCTCTCTCTCTCTCTCACACACACACACACACACACACGCACACTAAATAAATAAATAAATTTTTTTAAAAATTGAATTGTAATTTTTTTTTAAAAGGCAAGACAGAAGAACAAAGGGTAGGGAAGTCATAAAGAGATTTCAGGGCCAGCCCCGTGGCTTAGTGGTTAAGCGCACGCGCTCCGCTGCTGGCGGCCCAGGTTCGGATCCCGGGTGCACACCGACACACCGCTTCTCCAGCCCCAGGGCCGCATCCCACGTACAGCAACTAGAAGGATGTGCAGCTATGACGTACAACTATCTACTGGGGCTTTGGGGAAAATAAATAAATAAAATTAAAAAAAAGGATTTCAGACCATATTTCTTTTTTTTTTTTTTTTTTTTATTTATTTTCCCCCCAAAGCTCCAGTAGATAGTTGTACGTCATAGCTGCACATCCTTCTAGTTGCTGTATGTAGGACGCGGCCTCAGCATGGCCGGAGAAGCGGTGCGTCAGTGCGCGCCCGGGATCCGAACCCGGGCCGCCAGCAGCGGAGCACGCGCACTTAACCGCTAAGCCACGGGGCCGGCCCTCTCCTTTTTTTTTTTTGTGAGGAAGATCAGCACTGAGCTAACATCCATACCAATCCTCCTTTTTCTGCCGAGGAAGACCGGCCCTGGGCTAACATCTGTGCCCCTCTTCCTCTATTTTATATGGGACTCCACCGCAGCATGGCTTGACAAGTGGTGTGTCAGGGCACACCCAGGATCCAGGCCTGCGAACCCTCAGGCCACAAAAGCAGAGAGCATGCACTTAACCGCTGCGCCACCAGCCGGCCCAGACCATACGTCTCTTAAATTACATTCTTTAATTCTGCTTATATAGAAGAGATATCGATTAATTATAGCCAACATTGAATACAAAAAATAAAAATGTAAAAATTTGGTTTGCACTAGAATATATAATTCCAACACCATTTTGATAGTGTTGCAACAAAATTTTTTTTTTTTTTTTTGGTGAGGAAGATCAGCCCTGAGCTAACATCCGTGCTAATCCTCCTCTTTTATGCTGAGGAAGACCAGCTCTGAGCTAACATCTATTGCCAATCCTCCTCCTTTTTTTTTGCCCCAAAGCCCCAGTAGATAGTTGTATGTCATAGTTGCATACCCTTCTAGTTGCTGTATGTGGGACACAGCCTCAGCATGGCTGGAGAAGCAGTGCGTCGATGCGGATCCAGGATCCAAACCCGGGCCGCCAGTAGCGGAGCACGCGCACTTAACCACTAAGCCACAGGGCCGGCCCCAACAAAATTTTTAAATAACTAAATGCTTCTATTTTATGTTGAGATGTCCTCCTACTGCTAATCTACATCACTGTTTCATTTTAAGAGTCCATAATCTGTGCTGTCCAACATGGTAGCCACTAGTCACCTGTGGTTATTTAAATTTAAATTAATTAAAATTAAATAAAATTTTAAAATTTAGTTCCTTGGTTGAACCAGTCAAACTTCAAATACTCAATATGCACTGGACAGCACAGATATCAAATGTCAGAAGGAATCATCAGAGGAAGTTGTACTGAACAGCACTGGTTCTATATATGCTGTCTCATCACCCACTCACTCCTAGACTCTTACCATGCTAAAATTAATATAAGAAAATCATGACCAGTGACTAGTACAGATCACCAAATCCAATTATTTCCTTAGTCCTCATTTTTCTTCATCTCACTGAAATTTAATTATCACTTGTTTGGAAATCTTCTCCTTAGCCCCCACTATGCTTGATTGCCTCATTAGCCTAATTTTTTTTTTTTTTGTGAGGAAGATCAGCCCTGAGCTAACATCCATGCCAATCCTCCTCTTTTTGCTGAGGAAGACTGGCCCTGAGCTAACATCTATTGCCAATCCTCCTCCCTCTTTTTTTTCCCCTTTTTCTCCCCAAAGCCCCAGCAGATAGTTGTATGTCATAGTTGCACACCCTGCTAGTTGCTGTATGTGGAACGTTGCCTCAGCATGGCCCGACAAGTGGTGCGTCGGTGCGCGCCCAGGATCTGAACCCAGGCCACCAGCAGCTGAGCGCACGCACTTAACCACTAAGCCACGGGGCCGGCCCCCTCATGAGCCTAATTTTAAGGTGTTTTTTTTTTTTATTCTATCTTCTTCTACCACCCCTCTAAATGTAATCCTCAATCTTCAGCTCTACTAGATTCAAGATCTCATCCAGATAAGGCATACCTTTCTTCCTACTTCAAATTCCCTATCTCCAAGCCCCTGCAGGACATTTTTACTTGTATATCCCCTGGCCTCAGTATTAAATGTGAGAAGGGTTTCATTTTAGTCCTTTTCCAAAACTAGCTCCTCCTCCCAATTCCATATTTTTTGTACCATCACTATTCTCCGAGGTCCAAAACCCATCAACTTGTGTGTGCATGTGTGTGTGTGTGTGGAACTTGGCCATGAGCTAACATCCACTGCCAATCTTCCTCTTTATTTTGCTGAGGAAGATTGGCCCTGAGCTAACATCTGTGCCATCTTCCTCTATTTTGTATATGGGATGCCTCCACAGCATGGCTTGATGAGCGGTGCGTCTGTCCACACCCAGGATTCAAACATGGGAACCCCGGGCTGCCAAAGCAGAGCATGCGAACTTAACCACTACACCACTCAGGCCGGCCCCCATCGACTTTGAATCTCTGTCACTTACCTCCCATTTAATCAGTTCAGAAATGTTTGTATATTTCCTTTAGGGTGTCAACTAACAATCTTCTACCTTAATCTAGCCACCTGAATTACCACCTTGCCACCACTTTAATTCAGGTCTTTATTATCTAATTCTGAGTACAGTACAGATTCTTCACTGCTTTCCAATCTTTGTCTTCTCCCAATTATGCACACTGCCACCAGATACATCTTCCCCAAAACTGCCTTTGATCTCAAAAGCCTAAAAAGTCTCAGTACAGAGAGTAAAAGAAAATTCAAATACTTTAATGACTGATTTTGACATTTTGTAGCAAACACACTTAACAAACTTATCTTGGAATCATCTATCCTCTATTCTGTGCTAGCAAAACTAAAACTACTCCCCAAACACAGTTTTGTGTGTCTTACCTATATAAAGCTGGGACTCCTCCTAGTCTCTACTGTGCAATTTTAATGTATTAGTTGTTTTATATTAAATGGTATCCATCTCAGCATCTCTTATGTAGCACCTATTTTGAACAGACCTAAGTGAACAGACCAAGAATAAGAAAGTTACAAATATACATATTGGTTTAGCTTTAAAATAAAAGCAACAATACTTATTGCATGTAATTCTATTCCCCAAGAATTTATTCTGCAGCACTGTTTCTGTAGAAATAATCTTACAGTTTTTCAAAAGTATAAGGTGTAAGCCTCTATGGAAAACGGTATGGAGATTCCTCAAAAAATTAAAAATAGAAATATCCTATGGGCCGGCCCCGTGGCTTAGCAGTTAAGTGCGCACGCCCCACTACTAGTGGCCCGGGTTCGGATCCCAGACGCACACCGATGCACCGCTTCTCTGGCCATGCTGAGGCTGCGTCCCACATACAGCAACTAGAAGGATGTGCAACTATGACATACAACTATCTACTGGGGCTTTGGGAGAAAAAAGGAGGAGGATTGGCAATAGATGTTAGCTCAGGGCCAGTCTTCTTCAGCAAAAAGAGGAGGATTAGCATGGATGTTAGCTCAGGGCTGATCTTCCTCACAAAAAAAAAAAAAAAAGAAATACCCTACAATCCAGCTATCCCACTACTGGGAATCTATCCAACAACCTGAAATCAACAATCCAAACAGGCTTATGCACCCCTATGTTCACTGCAGCATTATTCACTAGAGCCAAGAATTGGAAGCAACCCAAGTGTTCCTCAATTGATGATTGGATCAAGAAGCTGTGGTATATATAGACAATGGAATACTACACTACTCAGCCATAAAAAAAGACAAAATCGTCCCATTTGCAACAACATGGATGGGCCTGGAGGGTATTATGTTCAGTGAAATAAGCCAGAAAGAGAAAGACAAACACCGTATGATCTCACTCATATGTGCAATATAAAGCAACACATGGACAGAGAAAACTGTTTGGTGGTTACCAGGGGCAATGGGGGTAGGGGGTGGGCACAAGGGGTGAAGGGAGACATGTATATGGTGATGAACAAACAAAAACGTACAACCAAAAAATTTCACAATGTTATAAACTATTAAAACATCAACAGGGCCGGCCCCGTGGCTTAGCGGTTAAGTGCACGCGCTCCGCTACTGGCAGCCCGGGTTCGGATCCCGGGCGCGCACCAACACACCGCTTCTCCAGCCATGCTGAGGCCGCATCCCACATACAGCAACTAGAAGGATATGCAACTATGACATACAACTATCTACTGGGGCTTTGGGGGGAAAAAAAAAAAAGGAGGAGGATTGGCAATAGATGTTAGCTCAGAGCCGGTCTTCCTCAGCAAAAAGAGGAGGATTAGCATGGATGTTAGCTCAGGGCTGATCTTCCTCACCAAAAAAAAAAAAAAAAAATCAATTAAAAAAAAAGTATAAAGTGCAAAAATATCCATCACAGACAGCACTTTTTGTGATAAGAAAAAAAATGTGAAAAAAAAAATCCCTAGATGTCCATCAGTAAGAGACTTGAGAAATAATTGTAGTATGTCTATAAAAAATTTAATAAAAAACCTACATAATCCTTAAAAATGAGGTAAATCTACATTTTGTGATAGGGTAAAATGTCTGTAATACACTAGTGTTATTGGGAGAAAAAAATCAAATTGTAGATCAGCATGTATAGTTTGATCCTATCAAAAATTTTTAAATCTATATATTAATTGAAAACAACTATCAATAGGAGACTAAAATTGTGTTCTATTCATACAATTGAATACTATATACTTATTAAAATAAATGAAGTAAATATACATATATCAACACAGCTATATTTCAAGCTTTTCAAATTGCAGCGTATATATACTAAGGTACCCTATATATTTGAAATAGAATAATACTACATGGTAAATACATACAGACGTTTGTAGGAAGAATATAAGAGCACAGGCTAAGAAAGGTAAATTAACCTCCGGAAATGGAAACAAGATCTAAGAGGAATACAAAAAGGACTCCAACTGTATAACACTTTAAATTTTTTTTTTTTTTTATGAGGAAGATCAGCCCTGAGCTAACATCCATGCCAGTCTTCCCCTTTTTGCTGAGAAAGACTGACCCTGGGCTAACATCTGTGCCCATCTTCCTGTACTTTATATGGGACGCCGCCACAGCATGGCCTCACAAGCAGTGCATCAGTGCGCGCCCGGGATCCAAACTCGGGCCGTCAGCAGCAGAGCGTGCACACTTAACCACTACGCCACAGGGCTGGCCCCGATACTTTAATTTTTAAAAACAAATATAAACACACCTTTGAGGCAAATCTGACAAGATGTCAACATCTGTTAAATCTAAATCAACATCTATTAAATTAGGTACACGGTGTTTGTTAAAATATTCTCCATATTTTTCTAAATTTTTGAAATATTTAAATTTTACTTTTAAAAAAAGAAAGCCAGGGTTGTGGAATCTGGGAACAGAGGATGGGCTTTGCAGACTTCTATAGCGTATTTTTTTTGACAAGCCTGTTATTTTTTACTACAAAATTACTAACTAAAAAACCCCCATAGGGGCCGGCCCGGTGGCGCAAGCGGTTAAGTGCGCGCACTCCGCTGCGGCGGCCCGGGCTTCGCTGGTTCGGATCCCGGGCGCGCACCCACGCACTGCTTGGTAAGCCATGCTGTGGCGGCGTCCCATATAAAGTGGAGGAAGATAGGCACCGATGCTAGCCCAGGGCCGTCTTCCTCAGCAAAAAAAAAAAGAGGAGGATTGGCGGATGTTAGCTCAGGGCTGATCTCCTCACAAAAAAAAAAAAAAAAAAAAAAAAACCCCATAAACTTATACTAGTACATACCATGACTACCTTGATTGCTCTTCAACTTTAATTTTATTCTTTAAAAGAATAAAGTAAGGGTAGATAATTACAAATGTCTTACCCCAGAAATCTAACATTCTGAATGATATATCATCTATTTACACAAACATTTAAGGAACTATAATGTGCAGTAAACTAACAGCAAAAGCTGACAGGCTCTATCTAAACATTTAAACTCTAAAGGATATATTACACAGATCTTCCTAAAATATCACCAAAGGAGTATATAAACTTATAGTGGCTCAACTCCCAGCTGTATATTAACACCAAAACTCCAGTGAGACTATACTGTCATAATAAAAGTTACCTAAATATCTTCCAGTTCAAATTACATGTACAAAATGCATATCACATCTGAGTTGCTATAATTCCACTTGATGTTTAAAACACAGACCCACACAAGGCTCAGAACTTGCCCAAGTTCACATGGCAAGTCAGCAGGAGAATTGGGAATTCGGGTTGAGTCCTGTGTTTAGAGTTCACAGAATGTGATTTTTCTTTTTAAGGCCTCATTCACAGTTCTCAATCAGCTCAATAGGAAGAAAAAAATTAGATGGAAGTCCTCTTGTGTTTACTTTGATCAAAGCCCAGACTGCCTCAGTCGTAGCAGAGTTTACAATGAGAAAGTTCAAATCAGCTTGCCTGTCCCATTCCTCCATATCATTTCCTACAGCTGCCACTCTGCTTAGGAACTGGAACTAATTAACTATCCACTTTCTCACAGGGGACTATGACTAAAACCTTCATAAGACACCCAATGAAAAATAAAGACATTAAAATGCACTTGAAAATGGCAGTTTTTCCTAATTATAAGAGTAACACATGTTCATTATAGAAAATTGAGAAACTACAGAAGAGTATGAAGCAGAAAACAGTCACACTATCCCACCAGCCAGAAATTAATCACTATTAATATTTCCATTCCCGTCTTTCCAGGGTCTCTCATATGTATAAAAGTGTATTCACTTACTAAAGAGGATTTTAAGTACAGCAGAACAAAGGGGAAATAACATACTAGTTCCAGGGAAGACTAATTTTCTTCAGTGTTTTCCGAGTAAGCCAAAACCATGAGTACAGGGAACTGGAGAGAATAAGACAAGTGAGAGAAATCATACTTGCTCCTTTTCATTCACTCCTGGCAAACCATGGAGCTCACATTTCAAGAACCATTATATACCCAAAGACTAACAAATTGAGTATGTTTCCTTTTTAAATAGCAGCCCAGTATATAAATAAATAATACACATCTATATACAGTCTTGCCACTAGGAAGATGACACACTAAAAGGAATTATATCAAGACTAATTTTTTTGTCACCATTAAACTATCCTTAAGAGAAGGTAAAAGTTGGGGCCAGCCCCGTGGCATAGTGGTTAAGAGAAGGTAAAAGTTATAAAGCAATGTTACTGCAATAAACAAAAATTTTTTAAAAATAAAATAAATAAAAGTTAGAAGAAATCTAAAAAAAAAAAAAGAGACGGTAAAAGGATACCTGAAAGGCTGATGTAAAATTAATGACCTCTCCCACAAAAACATTTTCTGTGCACATCAGATGAAGGAATAATCTAACTACAGAAAATGGTTAAGCATTGATTTTACAACGCTATAACATATTTACATGTGTAAATAAATATGTAAAAGTTTAAACAGTTACTCCATAAATATTGATAGCTTACTCTTTGGCAGGCAGTATATTAAGTGCCGGGGAGTGAGGGAGAACAGCCATCAGCACTTACTTCTGCACAACTTACAGTCTACCTCTTTAAATATGATGTCAAACACAAGGCATGTGGCCTCAAAGGAGTCACAACATCCCTGATAAAATGATGCTCTCCAATCTTTATGAGGATCTAAGAAGATGTATGTGAAAGCACCTTATAAATCATGCTACCTAAGGTCAACAGGGATACCTGGCCTTTTTTTCCAAAGCACTATATATAGCAATCATCTTCAATACAGATTATCTCATTTCTTTTAAGTGGCAAAAATAATCACTTGAGTTGCTCTTTTCACTATCTCTAAGACTTCAATATTATCTTTCTCTGACAATGACCCATATGAAATAACTGAAAGTAAGTTCCCCATGATGGGAGGAGAAAAGGAGACTCATTTTTCTAGTGCAAAATGCACGATTTCCTGATTTCATAACATGGGGTGGAGTGGGGGGGCAAATCAAAAGCAACTTATTCAAACTTAAGAAAAAAGTTACCTTTTAATCTAAGATTCATCATGGAAAGTTTCAGCCCAAGAAAGCAATTTTTTTAAGTTACAGGCTCAGGCTCTTCCAAATCGAGTTAGAGTGACAGGTTAATTGCGGTACTTTGCAAGCAAAGGAAAGCAAGTAGCAATTATTCATCCCTCACTCAATCTTTAAGACCTAAGCTCTTAGAAAATAGAGATCTGTTAGAAACAAACTGCTTTCCATTAAGCACGGACTTTTTGTGTGTGTGTGTGTGTGAGGAACATCAGCCCTGAGCTAACATCCATGCCAATCCTCCTCCTTTTGCTGAGGAAGACTGGCCCTGGGCTAACATCCATGCCCATCTTCCTCCACTTTACATGGGAGGCCGCCACAGTATGGCCTGACAAGTGGTGCATCGGTGAGCGCCTGGGATCCGAACCCGGGCCGCCAGCATCGGAGCGCGCCCACTTAACCGCTACGCCATGGGGCCAGCCCCCAAGCATAGACTTTTTAAAACAGACACAACATCAGTTCTTCATATCTAAGAGAAGTAGACTAATTAATTAGACTGTTTCCTATCCTATGATTTGCGTTTTCAAACTCAGCCACCTCAACAATGGTAAAAGATATCAAATTGATGCTTTATGAGCAAGGCTTATATGTTTGCCCTTATTGCAGATATGACTCTCAACAGCATGGGACACTTTAAAGACTATCATACTCCAACTAGGTTGGACCATCTGCAGAGCTATTGGAAATGCCCCCAAAACAATCATCTATTAAATCTTAAGAGTCTAATGCAGAGTATAAAATACCTCAAGGAGCACCCAAAATACTCCACTTGTAAAGGGATAAAGAGAAAGATATCTGAACTTTAATTCTCATCTTTGTTAGTTCTGGGGTTTTTTTATTCTTTGAATTTTTTTTTTGTTGATAAGGTACACAATAAGTTACGATACAAATTGTCTGTAAACTAAATAAATACCAAAGGATTGAGGATTAATGCTCAAAATTTTTTTACTGTTGGGATAAGCAATCAAAAAGTTTAGAAACCACTGGTCTAAAGTACTCCCGTCACCGCACTTTCGTTTTTACCTGCCGCTTCCAGAGTTCACCTGTAGAGGCTAAGACCTGATGTTGAAAAATACAAAAGGAAAACTACTTCCAAACTATTTTAAACTCCCACCAACAAGCTGAAGAATCATACATCACTAGCAAGAACGTGTGGAATTGGACACTAATATCTGTTGGTGAGACTTTAAAACAGACATCCCATCTATAGGGTACCTTGAGTATATTCAAATTTAAAACACACATACCAGATAAGTCCACTTTTAGGAATTTAGCCTAAAAAGAAAATAATAGCACAATTGAATAAAAAAGTCCAAACGAGTTCATCACAGCACTAAGAGAAAAATTGGAAATGTCCATTAACAGGGAATTGCTACAAACTATGATGCATAAATATCACAGAACACTAAATACCCATTAAGGGAACATCAATTTGACATGGAAAGTTGTTCTTTTTTAAGTACTTCAGTAAATAATGTATAAGAAAAAAAGAAAAATACTAAATATTACATCTAAGTGGGATTACACGTCCCACAATATGTACTGTAGGTTGAATAATCAGAAATAATTTCATTTTGTGGGCCGGCCCCGTGGCTTAGCGGTTAAGTGCGCGCGCTCCGCTACTGGCGGCCCGAGTTCGGATCCCGGGTGCACACCGACGCACGGCGTCCCGGCCATGCTGAGGCCACGTCCCACACACAGCAACTAGAAGGATGTGCAACTATGACACACAACTATATACTGGGGCTTTGGGGGAAAAAAAGGAGGAGGATTGGCAATAGATGTTAGCTCAGAGCTAGTCTTCCTCAGCAAAAAGAGGAGGATTAGCATGGCTGTTAGCTCAGGGCTGATCTTCCTCACCAAAAAAAAAAAAAAATTTCATTTTGAAATTAAAAATGAGATTAAGTTAAAATTCTTTATTATTGCCCTGTAGCACTTCCAAAAAGTCTTTATAATAAAAACACTCTACTTTGCCCCATGTGGTTTGTGGAATCAGTCTAAATACTTAACAATTACAGATTAGTTTTATCTTATAGAAAAATGATAGGCATGGAACAAAAAAATAAGAACTACCCTATTTCAAGTTAGTCATCTTGTCTTTATACCAATTCTTCCTAAATATATTAGGATTTATCAATATACTTATAATTCCTTACATGTTGCCAGATTATCAACCTATAAATAAATCAGAGAACTAAACGAATTTATATTTCTCTTCTGCTACTAAATTACAAAAGCATCAGCTACTAAAGAAATTAAATTTAGAACCCAGAGAAATGAAATCAGGAAAGCCAGCTACTTCTCTCATGATAAAATCATTCTAGGGGCCGGCCCAGTGGCGCAAGCTGTTAAGTGCATGCGCTCCGATGCGGCGGCCCGGGGTTTGCCGGTTCGGATCCCGGGAGCGCACCAACGCACTGCTTGGCAAGCCATGCTGGGGCGGCGTCCCATATAAAGTGGAGGAAGATGGGCACGGATGTTAGCCCAGGGCCAGTCTTCCTCAGCAAAAAAAGAGGAGGATTTGCGGATGTTAGCGCAGGGCTGATCTCCTCACAAAAAAAAAATAAAAATAAAAATAAAAAATTCATTCTAAATATTGCATGAAGACACAAATAGGCACATATGGATCCAAGTCTGGACATCTCCAAGATTATGCTTCGTAGTAGTCAGCACCAAGACAATACGTCTGTAGTTACCAAGTAGTCCATCTAAGGGAAAAGAGTGCTTAAGAATATTAGCATAAATTTATGTCTTAACTTTGTTCATTAAACAACTTATAACAGAACTATGAGGTTTTTCACCGTTTACAGGATAGCTTTAATTTAACCCAACTTCACAACTTCCTTGTAGTTCTTCATTTGCTTTCTGTCTGAGTATCTTATAGATACTCATCCTAACTGCAAAGCCCAGGTACCATGTCCCTAAGCAACTGCTTCAAAGTTCTACCACAACTCAAGAAAAAATACATTCTACCTTGCAACTCACATATAAACAAAAAAAAAAAAGTTCTCCAAATCAATACCTACTTTTACCTTTTGCAATATGCTGATATTTTCTATTTCTTTTTTAATGCTTTTTTAAATCACTACATTGATTTCATTACCCCATGACATTGCCACCTACCATTTAGAAAACATAGCCCTAGGGCCGGCCCCGTGGCTTAGCAGTTAAGTGCGTGCACTCCGCTGCTGGCAGCCCGGGTTTGGATCCCGGGTGCACACCGAGGCACCGCTTCTCCAGCCATGCTGAGGCTGTGTCCCACATACAGCAACTAGAAGCATGTGCGACTATGACATACAACTATCTACTGGGGCTTTGGGGGAAAAAAAGGAGGAGGATTGGCAATAGATGTTAGCTCAGAGCCGGTCTTCCTCAGCAAAAAGAGGAGGATTAGCATGGCTGTTAGCTCAGGGCTGATCTTCCTCACAAAAAAAAAAAAGAAAGAAAAAACATAGCCCTAAAACTTTACACAGAAAATGCTAAACTCCTTGACCCTACCACCTTCCATCACCACTCCAACACAACAAAATGGGAGAAATCTAGCAAGTCTATTCCAAGTGCAAACCTTGGCACAGATGTGAGACATCCCAGACCTCTCTGAAGTTCTTGCAATGCTAAGACTATTCCTGTTGGCAAACAGGATTCAAGTGCTGAAAGGTTTCTCCAAGCAGAATACAGAAGCAGAAATCTTCTCTGTTGCCGTATCAGTGACATTAGTAAATTCTACACTTGACCACACATACCAGGTTTACCATTGCTCCACAAACCAACTCTTCCAAGAAAATAAAATAGGATTCTAATACAATAGCATTCTATCATCATCCTCTTACATTTTTAGATTGCTTTTCATATACACCATTCCATTTGATCCTTCCTGACAGACTGTGAGACAGAGAAGTTGCTCTTCTTCCTTTTACTAATGAGGGAGTTGAAGCTCAGAGGAGTCATGTGGCTTGCCAGAAACAAGACAGCTAATGAGGAGCACAATCCAGGCTTGAACCCAAGACTTACTGGTCTACCCACTCTCATGCTACAATTTTTATTTTGGACATCTGATACAAATATGAACTTTAAAGGTATGTTAAGTTTCTATATACAAAAGTGAAGATGAAAGCATAATATTAATATTGGTATCATAAAATTAACATTAAAAATAGCAAACGTTAACAATTTTGGTATCCTCTAAAATTATTGGGAATCCTAATTCAATCCAATATGGATTTGACCTCATACTTTGTCTTAAGTCAACGTTTCACCGATTACAAAATTACATATAAATTCACCATAGAAAATTACAGAATTCGGTGGTCTGTACGAAACAACTGGCCACATAAATTGCACAAACTCCCCCCAAACCATTCTTAATCTTGTGGCTTCACACTAAATTATGAAGTTCCCTACCGTTTTGCTTTCAACACTAATTACAACAGCATAAGCATGTTGTTTCTGCATAATACTTGCAACATGCACTCAATTTCCAGAGCACTTTTGGACAACATCTAACACCCATAAGCTAAAAGCAGAAGGCAAGACAGAATGTTCTTTTTTTCTTAATTAAAAAGGTTCATCATTGGGCCGGCCCCGTGGCTTAGCGGTTAAGTGCGTGCGCTCCGCTACTGGCACCCCGGGTTCGGATCCCGCGCGTGCACAGACGCACCGCTTCTCCGGCGATGCTGAGGCCGCATCCCACACACAGCAACTAGAAGGATGTGCAACTATGACATACAACTATCTACTGGGGCTTTGGGGAACAAAAAAAAAGGAGGAGGATTGGCAATAAATGTTAGCTCAGAGCCGGTCTTCCTCAGCAAAAAGAGGAGGATTAGCATGGATGTTAGCTCAGGGCTGATCTTCCTCACAAACAAAAAAAAAAAAGGTTCATCTACCTATATGAGATAAACACCAAGTAACATAATTACAAATTATTAAAGATTTGCAGAATCAGGCTGGAGAAACTGCTTGAGATCAACAAGGACAGGGCTTTAACTGTATAGATGAGAAAACTGAGGCCCAGAGAAGTGACATTTCCAACAGCAGTCACACAGTCAATTAATGACAGAGAATCTCTGCCAATCTACAGCTTCTCATTATTCTAAACACCTCTACGTCTAATAAAATGTGTTCCTAAAAAAAGTCACTAACATCTGGGGCCGTCCCCATGGCACAGCGGTTAAGTGCACACGCTCTGCTGCTGGCGGCCTGGGCTCGGATCCCGGGCGCGCACCGAGGCAGCGCTTGTCAGGCTATGCTGTGGTGGCGTCCCATATAAAGTGGAGGAAGACAGGCACAGATGTTAGCCCAGGGCCAGTCTTCCTCAGCAAAAAGAAGAGGATTGGCATGGAAGTTAGCTCAGGGCTGATCTTCCTCACAAAATAAAATAAAATAAAATAGTCACTAACATCTGAAAAAATTAAGACACATTTAAGACCCAAAAACTAGGTGATGGGAGAGTGTACAAAGACAGTTTTTAGAAAACAGAATCTCTTGAAGGAATCTCAAAGTTCCCAACCACGTGGGCTAAAAACCGGCTCTTAATCCAATGCAAGAAATCCAGTAGCTTTTAATAACTAATGTTATCAACCACCATAACTGTTCTTTTCCCCATCTCAATGCTATTCATTTACTCAACAAATATCTGGGCAGGCCCCGTGGCTTAGCGGTTAAGTGCACGCGCTCCGCTGCTGGCGGCCCGGGTTCAGATCCCGGGCGCACAAAGACGCACCGCTTCTCCGGCCATGCTGAGGCCCACATAGAAGGATGTGCAGCTATGGCATACAACTATCTACTGGGGCTTTGGAGGAAAAAAATAAATAAATAAAATTATTAAAAAATATATATATATCTGAGGGCATAGTATATGCTGAGAACTATGCTAGGTACTGGAGACACCAAGGAACAAAACAGACACGGCCTCTGGCTCCTGTAGTGGACAACTGGGTGCACGTCTCTAAAAATACTACTCACAATTTGACAGGATATTTACCAAACTCCTTCACTACCCTACACAACTATAACAACATTTTCTGCCAACTCTTCCAGACTTATAACAAACTTCGCCACACCCTCTCTGCAATATGAATACTCCTTTGGTAACTCAGCATTCCACTCTACCACAGAAGGTGTTAACCAGAACTACAACAGAAATAAAAACTGACTTGACCACTCCTCATGGCCTGAGGCAAATTTCAAGAACTTTTCACAATCCACAGTAAACCTTCCTGGGTCACAACCCTTGTCTCAAATGGCTGCTAACTCACCCACCCTACCCTCACTTTACTAGAAACCTGAGTCAGATGATTTAGAAGCAACCATGATGTTGGAAGTTGGAAAGCACCTTAGGTGGACCCCTCTGTGACCTAGAAGTAGACTTACTGTCTCCAGGGCCTCTCTGTTTTTTTCCTCTGGATTCTTCAATGTATCTCTGGATATACCTCCAGTCAAGCAGCATCTAATTTTATCAAGTGTGTTCCTGAAGACTTGCACAAATAACTTTTGGCAACAAATCTGTTTCCCCTACATAAATCCATTATATTTTAAGAGATGCTCAATTCTCAGTTTTAAGTTTCTCAGGCTTCCCCTTCTTCCCTACCTCTCAGATTCTTAAAGACCTATAAACAATTAAAAGCACTCGCAGAAGTCATCATTAATGGGAATCTTTTGGAATACCAAAGGTGACCTAAAGCAGAAGTTCACAAACCTGGATGACCAGAATCATTCAGGGATATTTGTAAGGATGGCTTCCCAGGCCTCACCCTCAGAGATTTTAATTCACCACGTCCGGCGTGAGGCCCAAGAATCAGCATTTCAGGCAGTCCACACTATTTCTGATGACAGGTATCCAACTAGGTAACCAGTGAACTCAAGAACCTGGCTTACAGGCTGAGAAACTTGGGTTCTCCTATGGCTTGCCATTAACTAACTACTAGTGGGGCAGCACCACTGTGCTGATCACTTGAACTGCTCTGGGTGACCTGAAAATGAGGGAGGTAATTAGAGCTGAAAGAGGCCTGCACAGGTAGCCAATCTAAAAGTCTAGAACCCTCCAAATTCAGTTTAATATCACATACAGTTCTGGGTTTACTCAAAATACTGTCATTCTGTAAGCTCTTTTACCCACCCAAGTCACAAGCCCTAGAGGGCAAGACTTTCTACATGCCACCAACACACCTTTCTTGGTCTCTAAGCAAAAACAACAGCCTTGAATATGAAAGGGGAAGGTCCCCATCACCTCTCCATGTACAAATCACAAACATTTTACATAAAAAATCATCTCTTGAAATTCAACACATTTCATTCCTCCGATGGCGTCACCGTCCACATATGAGAAACTAAGTTGAACCTCAACTAGAAGAATATGCGCACTTTTTTTTTTCCGTTGTTAAAAAAAAAAAGGATACTGTCAGATAAAGTGGATGTCAACATACTAAAACAGTCAAGAATTTAGGCCTCGGCCTGGAGAACACACCTGAACATCAATACCAAACAGCAGCTCATGTGCAAAACTCACAGGTGAGATTATCAGACCTTAAAGGAGTTTCTTAAAGTAGCCCTAAAATTTACCCCATCCTTTTGAAGTAAGTTTTCCAGCCCAAAGTACAACCAACACGCTCTTAGGGGGTCCGCAGCAGCACAATGCAATCCATCAAGCAGCACGATTTCCACCTAAGAAATAACCCTGGGATCTTTTGTGGAGCTGTTTGACCAGTGTTTCCTGAGCTCTCTCAACCGCCTCCCAACTATCCTTCCACCCCACTACTACCAGGTCAGGAGGCTACCCTGCTGCCCAGGCAGGCGGCCACTCCTCCTTCCCACAAGTCCCGGGCCCGCACCGCTCGCCCCGGGGGCTCCGCGGGCCTCCGGCCTCAGGCCACGGTGGACTCCCACAGAGCCGGTCGAGGGCGAGGGGCGCACACTCACCTTCCAGGGGTCAGCAGGCATTTCCCGGACGCCCCGGAGGTAGCGGCTCATACCCCTAGCCCATGGGCCCGTCCCCCCCAGGTCCGGGAAGGCCGCCCGGGCCCGGGACCCCGCCTCTCCCGCGCCAAGGAGCCGGGCCGCTACGCTCCCACTCCCCGCGCCTCCCCCTGGCGGCGGCGGCCGCGCCCAGGACACCCCTCCCCGGGCCACGCACGCCGTCCCCAGCCCCCCGCGGGCCGCCGCCTCCTCAGAGGGTGACAGCCGCCGCGCCGGGGCCGAAGCCGGCCCCTCCTCCAGCTCCTCCTCACCCCCGGAGACGGGGCGGGGGGGGCCTTCTTACCGGGCGGCAGGACATAGCGAGGCCCCCCACGGCACGGCCTCCTCCGCCACCCCACGAGGCTCCCAGCCAGGGCCGGCGGGGGGGCAGCGCCTGGACCGCTGGAGCGTCTGGTCCGGCTGCTCCTCTGCCGCTGCCGCCGCCTTCTCACAACCACAACAACATGGCGGCAGCAGCCACACAGAGCGCGCTCCCGACGCGGAGCCGGGCCGCGAGCGGGGTTGCGCGCGCACGCTCGGGCCCTGAGCCCGCGGTCGGGGAAAAGAGGGCGGGCCGGCGCGGGTGGGGAGGGGGCGGGTCCGGGGCCCGGGCCGCCGGCCACGCCCCAGGAGGTGGGCGGGGCTGCAAACCAGCTGAGTGCCCGCGGCAGGGGAAAGGCTGGCGGTGAAGCCCAGCTGGAGAAGGAGGGAGAAACAGGTGGGAAATGCACGAAAAAGGAAACCAAAGGTGGTCCTACAGATTCTGGGGAGGCATCTTCTCCTAGCTCTATAGGCTTGGACAAGACAACGCCTCACTCTACTTAACCAATAAAATAGAACAACAGAAGTATCTTTCACCTGTAGTTATAGTGAGGATAAAACTAATTTAATATAATGCATATAAGTATAGTGTGCTCAAGGTTCTACTCAATATAATTTCAAACTGCTTCAACTAAAGCTCAGCTGGAAGAAGTGAGTTTTCAAACAAACATTGTAACCCATCCACAAAAGCCTGCAGAAGAATTCTTCATACTAGGACTGAATTACCTTAGGCCTTAACAGATTCACCTCCTCGGAGTTGCATTTTAATATTATACCCTTGATTGTTCTGGAAAATGGCTGAGATAACCAGCCAAATGAAAAATATCCTTGCATTTGTTGTATTTTTTCCACAGCACTCTCTGCAATTATTTATCCATTTTTCATATTTATTGTCTTTCTATCTCATTCTAATGTAAAAACTACTTGAAGATAAGGATCTTGTATGTTCATTGCTTTATCTCCAGCACCTAGAACTGTGCATGACAGGTAGTGGGCAGTCAAATTTCTTGATTAATAGTTAATATTTATTTATACAACTTGTCTAATTGAATCTTCGTTGCTTTAATAGGTAGATATTGTTACCTCCATTTTACAGATAAAGAAACTGCAGCCCAGAATAAGCTGCACTAAAGCAAAATTCAAACCCAAACCCAAATGACAACAAAAACTATGCTCTCACCCACTAGGCTGTACTGCCCACTTCATGGCATCATCGCCTGAAATAAAATCCAAAGAAATTACATTAGACTTCAAAGTTAGGAAAGGCTTTGCTTTACGCCCATAGAAACAGATGCGCTTCCTTTCTGATAACTAGTGTTATGTAGCTGATTGTACATCTTTTCACCCAGGCTTCCAGAAAGCCCAGGGCTAAATTTGAAGTTCAAAGGTGCCCTACTGTTGACCCTTCAGGTCCGCATATTAACCGTGGTTTTCCCTCCTGCCTCAACTTTGCACCTGTATTTGTATTTCGTTGTCCTGGTTTCCCCTTCGTGTTATGCGATTATAGCCTTTATGCAATGAGAGTGGAAACTGTAAGTACATAGAATAGATGAATGACAAACAAACAAAGAAAAAACAGGTTTTCCCACCTGTTTCTCCTATTGTCTGATAAAATAAGGGTCCCACCAACTTCCACCCCCTCTGGGTGCTCCTCCTGCTACTCAAGCCTCTGCTCAGGCGAAACCGGAAGGATGGGTTCCACAGTCGGGTGGCCTCTGATTGGATTGAAACTAGCATCTGACTCCAGGACAGCCCAGCCATAGGCTGGCTATCTCCCAATGAGGTGGCTCGGGGCAAAGATTCAGCCAATAGGCTGTTGGCATCCGCTCAGCGACTCCCACAGCTCCCCAGAAAACAGCAGGGAGACAGCTGATGGTTGGCATATCACTTTGACTTTTTTTAGACAGAATATCATGGTATTTGCCTTTTAACCTGGGCTAAAGAATTTTAAACTGAATGCTCAACTAGTATCTAGGGCGTGAGAGGAATTTCTCTGTGGCCATTGAAATCACTGTTTGTACCTCCTCGTTCTCATAATAGCTAACATGGATTGAACCTCAAGATGAGGTGATGCTATGTGAGCTTTACATGTATATCTAATGTAATCTTTTTTTTTTTAATTTTATTTATTTAGTTTTTTTCCCCCAAAGCCCCAGTAGATAGCTGTATGCCATAGTTGCACATCCTTCTAGTTGCTGTATGTGGGACGCGGCCTCAGCATGGCCAGAGAAGCGGTGCGTCGGTGCGCCCCCGGGATCGGAACCCGGGGCCGCCAGCAGCGGAGCGCGCGCACTTAACCGCTAAGCCACGGGGCCGGCCCTATCTAATGTAATCTTAACAACCCTATGAGCAGGTATTGTTATTCTCCCCCATTTTGCACATGAGGAGGTGTAAAGGTCAGGATCTGAACCCAGACGATCTGATTCCCAGAGCATGCTTTTAAACTTCATACTACCCTCCTCCCTACTGCTGCCCACCTGCTTACCTTTAAAGCCGACCTTAGTAAATTGTCTCTAAATAGGAAAGAGAAAACTGCTGTTTGGCCCTGAAAACTCACTTCAAGGAGAAGGGGCTAAGAAGAAGCAATGGAAAGAAAGCTGGTTGGAGTCTAAAGACGTAAATTTGAATCTTGGTGCCTCCACAAACTTATTCCTTATTTCCCTTTTCTATGCCTCAGTTTTCTCATCTGCCCTGTGAGGTCCTAATCACTACTGTGCTCACCCTCACGGAGATGTGTAAGAATTCTTTAAGGTAATGAGTTTGAAAAGTTTCTGTACCCAAGAAAAGCCAAATCATTGGACAGGATATTTTGTGGGCTTTGGCTGAAGACAAAGTGATCCAGGCTCAGTGAGGGCTTCTCCCTGCTCTATTTCTCATGTTAGGGGCCCCCTCTACCTGCCTGACCTTCCTCCTCTCCTTCTGCTACCCTTTCAGCCTCCTTCCCCACCGCTGTCTTCAAAGCTGCAAATGTTCTTCCAGCTGCTCTAGGACTCTTTGAAGTAGCTTAAGACAGATGGAAGTTTGATTGTTGGCGGCTTCTCAAGGTCACACAGGGCCCTCGGAAGGCAGGAGTCCCTCAAGCCCCAAAAATGCAGCCTTCCCAACACGGGGTCCTACTGCTTAATGATAAAAGTCACTTCCTCTTCATTGAGTGCTTTGTGTGGATTATCCCCAAATTTTCATAACCCTTCAGCATCTCCTTGACCTCCCAACTCAGCTAGCAGACAGGAGTAATTGGGGCTCTCAGATTTTGAGGAACCACTTGCCCAGAATAAGATAGAAACTAGAATTGGACCCATGGTTACATGATTCAACATCTCCAGGGATTTTCCAGGTACCACACTGCGTCCCTATTCCTGGGGTGGGTCAGCTCAACTCCAATTCAACATAGAGCGTTGGTCCTCAAAGTGTGGTCCACAGGTCCCTGGGGAACCCTGTGACTCTTTCAGAGACCTATATGGATCAAAACTATTTTAATAATAGTACTAAGAAATTATTTACCTTTTTTTACCATGTTGATATTTGCACTGATGATGTAAAAGCAGTGGTGGTAAAATTGCTGGTGCAAATCAAGGCGGTGGTACCATCTGTACTAGTAGCCGTTGTATTCTTCACTAACATGCACTGGTAATAAACAAAATGCCAGTTTCACTTAAGAATGTCCTTGACAAAGCAGCAAAAAACTCCTAATTGTATTAACTCCAGACCTTTGAATACAAGTCTTTTTAATATTCTCTGTAATGAAATGGAAATTACGCATAAAGCACTTTTTTTTCACTTTTTTATTGAGGTAAAGTTCACATAACATGCAATTAACCATTTTAAAGTGAACGATTCAGTGGTATTTAGTACATTCACAATATTGTGCAATCATCACCTCTATCCAGTTCCAAAATGCTTTCATCACACTAAAACAAAACTCCATAGCTATTAATCAGTTACTCCCCACACATAAAGCACTTTTGCTATGCACAGAAGTAGGATGATTATCTCAAGGAAAAACGCTTGTGCGATTGTTTGAGTTGCAAACTGAACTAACCTCGTTTTTTAGGAGAAAAAAGATTAAAAAAACTATTTTTACTTTACTTGAAAGAATGGTCAACACACAAACTACAATCATTCAGACTTGGGTATTTGGGAGACATTTTCTCAAAAATGTATGAAGTGAGTTTGTCACATCAAGTAAAACAGCTGATAGTATTTGTTGCCTATGATAAAATTCAAGCTTAACTAGAATTTTGGAAAACTTGAATATCCCACCATGAACTTGACAGCTTCCCAAACCCTAATGTCTTTTCTGCTTATGTGGGTAGTAATATTAACAAAAGTGAATTTTTGATATTGTATAATGAAATGTGCCAACATTTGGAACAGCTGCGTAACCCAGTGAACAAATATTTTCCAAATGACCAATGCATGATGTTACCAAATCATGCATGAATAAAAAGTCCATTCAAAGTGCAAGATAAACCAATAGATTTTAGTGTAACTGAGTACAAAAATATTCATTCATATTAATTTATGCAACTAAACTTTAAGAAGCTATCCCCTTGTCAAGTTTTAATGTAGTATCAAAAAAATTATCCACAATTATCTGAATTCTGTGAGGCTGGATTGTCTTCATGTAGTTCAACTGAAACATATTGCCACAGACTGAATGCAGAATTCTTCTAAGTCAAACTTTAATGAGACCTGCAAATGTGTAAACAATGCCATTCTTCTCACTAAAGTTTTTTGTTTTGGAAAATATAGTTAAATTTTATAAAAGTATCTTATTTATGTTAACATGTCATGGGTTTACAATACTATTTTTAAAATCATGTTATTTTTATAAATTAAATAATTTAATATTTTGTCAGTTTTAATTCCTAACAAGGTAAGTATCAATTGATACAAGCTACATAAATAAAAGCTCTTTAGGGTCCTCAATAATTTTAAAGAAACCAACAAGTTTGAGAACCACTGGCATAAAGTCTTCATTGAAGTTTCTCAACCACAAAGGCATTTTTACTCAGCACGTGGATTTTTTAATTTAAATAGTTATGTTTAGGGCCGGCCCCGTGGCTTAGCGGTTAAGTGCGTGCGCTCCGCTGCTGGGGGCCCGGGGTTCGGATCCCGGGCGCGCACGGATGCACGGCTTCTCCGGCCATGCTGAGGCCGCCTCCCACATACAGCAACTAGAAGGATGTGCAGCTATGGCATACAACTATCTACTGGGGCTTTGGGGGGGAAAAGTAAATAAATAAAATCTTTAAAAAAAAATAGTTATGTTTAGTATATATTTGGGAGAATATAACAAATCAAATTCAATATCACAGCTATCTTTGCTTAGGATGAAGCTAAATTTATTTATATAAAATGATGAATTGATTTAAAGAAAAATATGAAGTAAATATTAGTATAAAGCTGAATTTGTCAAAAATTCACGAGGATAGTACTCAAATGACTGGACTTTGGGAAACACTCAAATAGTGATTGAGTTGTTTTTTTGTGTTTTTTTTTGTGAGGAAGAGTGGCCCTGAGCTAACATCTGTTGCCAATCTTCCTGTTTTTTTTCTTTTTTCTCCCCAAAGCCCCCAGTACATAGTTGTATATCCTAATTGTAGGCCCTTCTAGTTCTTCTATGTGGGATGCCACTCCTCTATGGCTTGGTGAGTGGTGAGTAGGTCCGTGCCCAGGATGCGACCCGGCAAACTGGTCTGCTGAAGCGGAACTCACGAACTTAACCGCTGCGCCACTGGGCTGGCCCCGTGATTGAGTTTTTGAATTAGGCAGACCTGCCACCATACCTTACTATGTGAATGACTTCATCTGGAAAATGGAATCGTGTTGGGGTTAAAGGATATACGACATGCACAGTAGTGGTCAGTAGATGTGCTTCCCATCCTCCTCCTAGGGAGAGGTACCTGGGAGTCCAGTGTCAGAGAAGGCCTGCTGCAATAGGAGGTAGGAGGCCTGGATTCCTGATCCAGCTGAGCCACTGAGTCACTGTCTGACCTGACCCCACCTTCAGGGCCTCAGTTTTCTCATCCAGAAAATGACAGGGTAGGATGTCATCCTCTCTCTGGAGCCTCCCAGTCCTACCAACCATCCTCTGATTAAAGGATCCAGCCTCACCTCGTTTGATTATTGCATCAGAGGATCACAGAATGGCAGCTGGAAAGGGCTTAAGAGCTCTAAATATGTCTCCCTGGCATCCCCCTCCCTCAGTTTCATAAATGAGGAAACTGAGGCATAGAGAGGTTAGGAAGTTAAGCAACTTGCTTGGTCACATGGTGGGGAGGGAGGGTGTTGACAGGTACTGCCCCAGGGTCCAGTGGGGAGATAAAATTGCTTCCTCTACACTTTGATAAATGACTTAGGTGTTTGGCGGTTTAGACACCACTCATGCCTTAACAAATACCCCGCAATTCCGCTGGGGATACAAATCCCACTTCAGTTTGAGAAAATCAATGCTGTTGGTTGGGAACACCGTGTTACCCAGATTGATGGATTGCTTAGTGTTACTAACTAAGGTGACCTTTGAAAGGTCAGTTGCCCCCTCCGAATTCCCCCAGGGAAGGCAGAGGAGATGAAATTGGCAAGAAGAGGATATAAAGGGATTAGAGGGGGGGACCATAGGAGAGGAAGGGAACCTTCCCTCCTTCTCTTCATTTCCCCTCCCTGTCTCCTCCCTCTTCTCTCTCTACCCTCTCCGATGTAAGACAACACACCTGTCTCAGCGCCCAGCTTGCTCTGTCCAAGGCTTCCCTGCAACCTGGGCCAAATCACAGCCACAAATAGAACCAGAATCCACTGAAAATAGCTCCTCCTTGCTTCTGCCTAGTTTCCAAATGTTCACAGGGACACCCTGCCCCCACCGGGCAAGCCTCAAGCAGGGAACTCAGATAGAGGGACACCAAGGCCACCATTGGGGACCACCTCAGGAACAAGGGCTGCAATATAGCTGACACTTATTAAGTGCTGGCTCTGTGCCAGTACCACTGGAGATTTAGTTCCCAGCAACCCAATGAGGGAGGTCCAGGTGATTAACCCCACCATGCAGATAAGGCTCTGAGAGGTAAGGAGCTTGCCCAGAGCCACTGGCCCAGAGCCAGTGAACTGGAGTCCACTGCACTACTCTCCACTCTCCATGCGAGGCTGCTGCACCAACTAGCTCCAGATCCCTGAGACTGTGGGAAGCTCAAGCCATCCAGACCCTCCTTTGACAGCTGGGGAAACTGAGACCCAGAGAGAGGAAAGTCTTGCCCAAAGGCACTCACTAAACAAGTAAATCAAGCACCCAGGTCTCTCAGCTCAGAGGCCAATGGTTTTTGCAGAGGTTGAAGCAAACAGAGACTCTCTTGTTCCTTTTACGTGGAAGCCCCATGGATCTTTTTCTTTTTCTTTTTTTCACATTTCAACCTCCTCCCATTTCCCAGCAGAGCAGAGAGCCCGCCTCCAACACCTGTCTGGCAGCCAGGCATCCTGAGATTACCTCTTCTTCCCCCTCTGCTCAGGGTGTTTAATGTTCTAGAGGTAAAGAGCAAACAGCAGGGCATAAATCATGGGTGACACAGGCTGGCTTTCTCCTTTGCTGCATGTGAAGCAGACGGGACACAGCAAGGGGAGAGAATTAGCAGGGATTTGCTGGCTCATTTAAATTTAAGATCCAAAGGCACACATTTCTCCTACCCCTGAGAGTTAGGTAAATTTTCCTCTACCCCAAGATCCCATTTGTTACAAAATAATTCTCTGAAACAGTCTTAACCTCTGCAGTGATGACAAGAAAGACTAGAATAAGGCCATAGAAGTTCTTCTGGGGAGGAATTAAGTTAAGCAGTGGTCAAGGGGTATGAAATAGGGTCCCATACCTAGTGTCAGAGGATCTCTCTTCCATTCCCAGCCCTGCTACACCTTTACAAAGTCTGCCAAGCTGCCTCAGTTTGCCCAATGTGTCAGAACCAAGAAGTATACACATTCACTCAATCTCTTTGTTGCAAATGTTTGCTGAGTACCTCCTTCGTCTAGCACCATGCCAAGCTCTGCAGATGCAACTATGAATAAGACAAAACCAGTCTCTGACTTCCTGGGATCTGCAGGCTGGTTGGCAAGATCAAGTTAACAGAAGGCCAGGTAAGTGCTCTGATGGAGAAGATACAGGATTTACGGCAGCAGTTATATAGGGAACCTACCCAACACGTACAGGGGTCTAGGTAACATTGATGCCAAGACAGAAGGAAAGGTAGGAATTAATTGGGCAAAAGTCAAGAGAAAGGGTGACTCGGGGCGGAAACAGCGCGTGCAAAGACATGGAGGCAAAAGAGAGCCAACCTATCACTGAACCAACCAATTGGAGCAAGTATTGGTTTATTTGGGCATCTTTCTGTGAGGCAAGCTTACAATTCTAAGACTAGAATCTTGCTGAAATTCTATGATTTAATGCTGTGTTAATCATAGAGTGTAGGCTGGATTCCATAATGGTTGCATTCTTTTAATATTACGAATTCCTTCATCAGCACCTCTAGGAAATAATCAACTCTGTTCCAACAAGTCTCTGGATGTTGACAAATCCTTTTATTGGACATATTCCATCTATCTCCCTGAGTCCTACATTCTTGACTTTTTAAGGTTGAGTCTTCTAGAACCTGACCCACTCCATCCTCCTTCATCAGGGCATACATGGCATGAAAGGACAGCCAGTGTGATCTGAAGGCCTCCATCTTTCTGGGAAATTATAGGATTATATCCAACCAGAGAGAAAAAATAAAGCCTTAACATCCTCTACCCCCAGCCCAATGGTATGGAGGATTGCCAACGAATGCCTCTGTGGGAAATGCGGCTCTAAAGGCAGAAAACAGGGCAT
Source organism: Diceros bicornis minor (assembly GCF_020826845.1). Classification (NCBI taxonomy): domain Eukaryota; kingdom Metazoa; phylum Chordata; class Mammalia; order Perissodactyla; family Rhinocerotidae; genus Diceros; species Diceros bicornis. The sequence goes on along the minus strand of NC_080774.1, from coordinate 23,402,390 downwards.
CAGAGATGTAGCTGGAAATGAGTCTTTGCTTTCCACCAATGAAGCTCAGAGAAGCTGGGTCATTTGCTCAGGGTCCTACAGTTTTATCCTCTACAAGAGAGTTCGCAAAGTTTTTCTATAAGGGGCCAGATAGTAAATATTTTAGGCTTTGCAAGCCACATACGTCTCTGTGGCCTATTCTCTTTCTTTTTTCCTTCCTTCCTTCTTTCCTTTCCTTTACCCTTTAAAAATGGTAAAAACCATTCTTAGTTCCCAGGCCATATAAAAACAGGCTGGGGAGTAGGGAGTGGGGCCAGGATTTGGCCCTGAGCCTAGTTTACTGACCCTTGCTCAAAAGTGCTTAACACTTGTAAAGTGTAAGGAAATCTGCTAGGTATTCTGCATTTTGTTATTTGTTGGTCCTCCTAAGCCACCTTAGGAGGGGGGCACCAAGTTCCTTCCCCTTTCTAGAGAAAAGCTGATGTCCAGAGAAAGAAAAACATGAAATTTTGCAGGGTGAGTCAGTGGCCAGATGAAGTTGAAATGGGGACCCTTGAATGGCAGTCCTGAGGACAAACTCACCAAGTTCCAATGCTCAGGAGAAAAGATGCCCAACCTATATTGTGGACCTGTAGCATCTCTGCAATTTCTACAAGAGAAGAGTTTAAGAGCAGTAGCTTGGTTGAAGGAAGAGACTGGGAAACATCTCAAAGCTGCGTTTGTAAGGCATATTTGCATAGTATTCACACTTTTTACTTAGAGTCGATGTTTCTTTTGGATGCTTAGGAGGGGGTTGATAGAGAATATGGGGTAAAACCCCCAAACTATCCCTTAGATTTTTCCCTGCTATAGCTACTATGGACCAAGTTCATTGTTAGCCATTTTGCAGGCCCCCATCTCAGTGGTCCATAAACGAATCCTGTGAAGCAGGTAATATGACCTCCGTTGAAAAATGGAGAAGGTAAGGATAATTAACTCACTTACCTGCCCAATGTCTCTCAGGTGATAAATGATGGAATCACAGTCTAATTGCAAGTCTCCCTGGCCCCAAAGTCAGTGCCTGTTTCAATACACCCTGCTGCTTTGGAACACTTCCCTCAGTCTATGTTTGAATGATCAGGTACTTACAAGTCAATTTCTCACAGTTTCACACTTAATTACATAGAGCATTAGGTTGTTTAACAAATGCTTCACAAGTTAGTCTTCATTCAGTCTTTGTCTGGATTGATTTCTTGTGTTTTGTTCACCCAAGTTCAATATTTGAGTCAAAATTCCTTTGGGTTCTTGGCCCAGAAATAGACCCACACAAATACACCCAATTTATTTTTGGGAAAGATGTAAAAGCAATTCAATAGAGGAAAAATAGCCTTTTAACAACTGATGCTGGAGCAATCAGATATCCATAGACAAGAAAATGAACACTGACCTAAACCACCCACCATATGCAAAAATTAATTCAAAATGGATCAAGGACAAATGTAAAACATAAAACTTTTAGGAAAAAAAATAGGAGAAAATCTTTGAGATCTAGGGCTGGGCAAGAGTTTTTAGACTTGACACCAAAAGCATAATCCCTGAAAGGAAAAGTTAATCAGTTGGACCACATGAAAACTAAAAACTTATGCTTTGTGAGAGATCCTGTGAAGATGAAAAGACATGCTACAGACTGGGAGAAAATATTTGTAAACTGCATATCTGACAAAGAACTCCCAAAGCTCAACAGTAAAAATCAAACCATCCAATTACAAAATGGGCTGAAGACATGAACAGACATTTCACTGAAGAGAGTATACAGAGGGCAAATAAGCCCATGAAAAGATGTTCAGCATCATTAGTCATTAGGGAAATGCAAATTGAAACCACAGTGAGATATAACTACAAACCTATCAGAATGGCTAAAATAAAAAATAGTGATAATACCAAATGCTGGTGAGAATGCAGAGAAACTGGATCACTTATACATTGCTAGTGGGAATATAAAATGTCAGAGTCACTCTGAAAAAAGTATGGAAGTTTCTTACAAAACTAAAGGTACACTTACCAATACTCAGCAATTGCACATTTGGGCATTTATTACAAAGAAATGAAAACTTATATTCACACAAAAAACTTTACAGATTGTTTACAGCCACTTTATTCATAATAGCCCCAAACTGGAAACAAACCAAATGTCCTTCAGTGGGTCAATGTAAAACAAACTGTGGAACATCCATACCATGGAATACTACTCAGCAATAAAAAGGAAGGAACTGTTGACACCTGCAACAACTTCATGGGATCTCAAGGGAATTACACTGAGAGAAAAAAGCCAACCTCAAGAGGCTACATACAATATGATTCTATATATATATATCATTCTTGACACAACAAAATTATAGAAATGGAGAATAGATTAGTGGTTACCAGGGGTTAAGGAAGTAAGGAGGAAGGGAGAGGCTATGATTATAAAGGGGTTACACAAGGGATCCTTGAAATGGAAGTACTCTGTATGTTTTTTGGGGAAGATGTGCCATGAGCTAACGTCTATTGCCAATCCTCTTTTTTGCTAAGGAATATTGGCCCTGGGCTAACATCCGTGCCCATCTTCCTCTACTTTATATGGGATGCCGCCACAGCATGGCTTGATGAGTGGTGTGTAGGTCTGCGCCCGGGATCTGGGCCTGTGAACCCTGCGCCTGCAAAGCAGAGCACGTGAACTTAACCGCTATGCCACCAGGCCAGCCCCGCTACTCTGTATCTTGACTGTGGTGGTGGTCAAACAAATCTACACATATGGGATAAAATTGCATAGAACTACACACACACATACACACAAATGAGTGCATGTGAAACTGGTGAAATCCAAATAAGGTGGGTGGATTGTAGCAATGTCAGTTTCCTGGTTGTGCTATTGTTCTATCCTGATACAAGATGTTAATACTGGGGTAAAATGGAGGAAGGGCATAGGGGATCTCTGTTGATATTATTTCTTAAAGCTGCATGTAAATCTATAATTATCTCAAAATCAAAGTTTTTTTTTTTTTTAATTCCTTTGAGTTCTTGGCCCGAGATGTTTCCTTTCAGGGGTGAAGGTGCATTTACCATTCATCTGCCTACTATGATCTCACCTGATGACCTTTAGCAAAGCCTATGTATGTCAGGCACTGGGCTAAGTGCTCTCTGTAGATTATCTCTTTTAACAGAACCTAGTGAAGAAGGATATACTGTTACTATATCTCCATTTGATAGATGAGGAAACTGAGGTTCAGCAAAGTCAAGTCATTTGCCCCAGTCACATAGTGATTAAGAGCCAGGAACAAAACCAGGGCCTCTGAGTCCAAGACCCACATCCTTAACCTCTACTCTACTCTTCCTCTCTGATTAGATGCCATGTTGCAACCGTCTTTGGTTTAGGCTTGCCTTGAACCTGGGCCAAAAGGCCAGGGCTCCCTCAGTAGCTACCTGGCATGGCAGTACAGTGGAAAGAACACTAGATCCTTCCACTAGATTCCTCTAGACCATTCCAATTCCCAAGACTAAGTTTAAGTCCCATCACCATCACTTGCAGGCTGTGTGGCCTTAGGAAAGTCACTTCTGTCTGAGCTTCCTCATCCTCAAATCAGAGCTTGTAATTCCAGCATTATCCGTGGATCAAATGAAGTAATGCATTTCAAAGGGCTTTGGACACTCCAAAGGGGGCAGTTATTATTAATAACAAGGCACCATGAAATAAATTCTAAATATAGGCCACTCGCTCCTATTTATCTTGATGGTAAATGCTCTGAGGGCATGGGCTGAGTTTTAGCCTTTTATTTTAGCCTAACCTTCCCTTATAAAGTGCTCACAAAAATGGTAGTTTTCTGAAAGTCATTTTTAGCTGCTATATTAGTCAAAATGTGATCAGAATGCCAAAAGAAAAAGCAAAGTGTTGACGGTAAAAATAAAGAACTCTGTGCTTTCACTGGGTTTTTCTTGTAAGTTGTGAAGAGGACCAAGAATGGTCTCAGCCAAAAATTGGCCCCTGAATTTCCTGCCTTATAAGCCCAGGTAACTTCTTGTTTTCAAATTTGGAAGTGTGGGTTCTATCTTTTCAGGGTCGTGGAAGAATGTGAAATTTGCAAAGTCCTTTGAGGTACAACGTGTCCTTGCTATTTATACCAACCAGGATCTGTGGCTGTTTCTTGGGCAAGGTTTTCCACATAAAATCAACATTTTTTTCCCCTTTTCTCAGTTATGACAGCTTTGCAAACTCACAAACAAATTCCTCAGCTTTATTACTAATGTCAATAACATGGACTTTTAAAACTGCCTTTCATCTCGACGTCTTAAGCAATGTTGCAAACAGTAATTAAAGTTCAACACCCTGGTGAGGGAGGCACCTATTATTCAACCCATTTTCCAAACAGGTAAACCCAGACTTACAAATTAGAGGCCTGGCCATAGGTCACCAGGAGTTGGAGCAGGGAGGAGAGTAAAATGAAGAGTTCTAGGCTTCCCAGATCTTGGATTTACCAAGGTGTGATTAGTAAGATCTTGTGGAGATGCCCTTTCAGAGCAGGCATTCACTGAGGTGGGGTGATCCTAAGGGGGACAGAAAGGAGCAACAGGCCAGATTCAATGATACTCAAGAGAAGGAAGGAAAAGAAGGAAGGAAGGAAGGGAGGGAGAGCCTAAAACCACTAAGAAAAGAAAATAAATTTATTCGATCCATAAATTTGTCTGAAAGTAAAGAGGAGTGTGATTTAAAAAGTAATGTGTTTAAACCATCTGATTTTGTAATGAAGAGTAGGGAGCATAAGATTTTTTTTAACTTCGTATTTTGAAATAATTATAGTCTCACAAGAAGTTGTGAAAATAGTACAGAGAGGTTCTTTGTACCCATCACCCAACTTCCCCAATGGTAACACCTCATATAACTACAGTGCGCTTTCAAAACCAGGAAATTAACAGGACTACAGACCTTGCTCAGATTGCACCAGTTTGGGGGATATAATATATTTTTAAACTTGTATTTCACACATAAAGTGCATAAATCTTAAGTGTAGAGCCTGATGAAATTTTATGCATGTAAACACCTATGTAACCAAGACCTCTACCAAGGTATAGAATGTTATCAGCCTCCAAGGCTCCCTCATGCACCCTATAAGTCAACCCCTCTCCCCACATCACCACTTTTTTGTCAACATATATTAATTTGTCCTGTTTTGAAATCATGTAAATAGAATCATACAGTATATTCCCTTTATATCTGGCTTCTTTCACTTAACCTTAAGTTCATGAGATTCATCCATAATTAGACATGTAATAGAGATTCATTGTTTCTTATTATGGTGTAGTATTTTACTGTATGAATATACCACAATTATTTCTTCATTCTACTGTGGATGGACATTTGGGTTGTTTCAATTTTTGGCTACTATGAATAAGGCTGCTATGAACTTTCTTGTGCACCTCACTTGGTGGATCTAAGCGTTCATTTCTGATAGCATACGTAGGAGAGGAATTTCCTGTCATAGGGTAGGTGGATATACAGCTTTTGGGAGATACTCCCAAAAGGTTTTCCAAAGTGGTTATACCAATTTGATTTACCCTCCCACCATCAATGTGTGAGAGTTCCAGTGGAAGTACAAAATTTTATTAATCATTGTTAAACTCTAAAAAGCGATTGTGTGCAAGTCCAATTATGATCCATCTGTGCTTCAGAATCCTCATTTCAAAGTGTTTTCCTGTTTAGATCCAAAACTGGAGAAAGTGTCTAAGTAAATCTCAAAGGCTGTGGGGCAGGAGGATGACATCACTGTCAGGAAGTTTAGAAACTAGAGTTGTCATTTAGTTGGGTGAGTTTGAGCCAGTCACCACTCTGGGCCTCAGTTCCTCTCTCTGAAAATGAAGCAGATGGATGAAACCATTTCTAAAGTTTCTTTTAGCTCCAAAGGCAGAAATTCCAAGATGAAAAAATATTGATGCTGCAATGCTAAGTGAAAGGTTAGAAATAGCACACGCTGTAACTGGGGAAAGCCCAAAGGCAGAAACTGGAGGAAAATACACAATGCTTATGTTGTTAAGTTGTTTTATATTTATTTTCTTTCTGTTTTTAACAGTATTTTTATTTTTTTTAATTTTTATTTATTTTTCCCCCCAAAGCCCCAGTAGATAGTTGTATATCATAGCTGCATATCCTTCTAGTTTCTGTATGTGGGACACGGCCTCAGCATGGCCAGAGAAGTGGTGCGTCGGTGCGCGCCCGGGATCCGAACCCGGGCCGCCAGCAGCGGAGCACGCGCACTTAACCGCTAAGCCACGGGGCCGGCCCTAACAGTATTTTTAAAAATTTCTGGCTATATGAGTTTTAAAATATTTGTCTATACAAACATATGTTTGATATATTAAGATAACTTGATAAAATCATTAATACCCCATATTAATACATGAATTATTTTTCTACTTTTATTTTTATTTTTTTGTGTGAGGAAGATCAGCTCTGAGCTAACATCCATGCCAATCCTCCTCTTTTTGCTGAGAAAGACTGGCCCTGGGCTAACATCCATGCCCATCTTCCTCCACTTTATATGGGACGCCACCACAGCATGGCCTGACAAGCAGTGCATGGGTGCACGCCCGGGATCGGAACCTGGGCCGCCAGCCGCAGAGCACGCGTACTTAACCGCTACACCACCGGGCCGGCCCCTCTACTTTTAAATGTTATATAAAACCTGAGATTTCATTTCCTCTGAATAAACTCTCAACTCAAATTATTAGACACTTTGAAGTCTCCTAATATTTATTCAACAAATACTTACTGAACACCTTCTCTATGCCAGGCGCAGTGCTTGGCCCTGAGGGAAGGATGGATGAATTAGGAATGGTACCTGAATGTCTAGGAATTTATCGCCTGCTGTAGGGGACAAGCACATAAACAGACGGGTACCAGGCAATGTACTCAGGTTTATTCTAAGTAACTTGGGAGTTTACAAGAGCAAGCTCACTATTTTGGGAAGGGCAAGAAGGCTTCCTGGAGGAGGTGGCACTCAGCAGAGACCTGAAAAATGATTCAAAGTAATCCAAGTAATAGGGGAACAGGAGTGGAAGTACATCCTGTGCAGTGGGACCAGCTGTGGCCTAGACATGGGAACTAGAGGGAGTGTGGAATGGTCATGGAACTACAGTAGGCTCAATGGTGGGAGGTTGTGGGACAAGATGAGAAGAGATTGAAGAGGCTTGAATGCCCCACACAAGCCCTTGAACTGCCGTAAGGAGACACTGAAAAATATGAAGCCGAGGAGTGACATAGCAAGATCGGGGCTAATTAATAACCACACAATCCTGTCCCAAATTCTCCTGGTATGCCTGACCACAGACGGAGATAGTACCAAATGTGTATAAACTAGGCTGCCTTCATGCCCTGCTGGCACTGCTGTGGTTTTCTGTTGGGGAGCTAGAGGATTGTCAAAAGGCAAGAAGTATTGGGCCTGCTGGCCTCATCGGCAGCAAGGAGCAAGGCTTGAGCCCAGGAGAGGTGGCCAAGAGCCCTACCAGGAGGCACAGTAGGTGTATGGGCACGGGTCAGAGGGTTCAGAAAATGAGACATTCATCCCCAAACAGGGTCAGCGATTGTCAGTGGGCATTGGTAGAGGAAACTGAACCCAGGGGCACAAGAAGCAGAGACGTATTGTGATATATGTCTGTAGCCAGTGGGAGAGACAGCCCATTCTCCAGGCCTTTCCCACTATCTTTGCAAAGGCTAGTTTGTGCCTCGTCACCAGCAGGCCACCCTAAGTGAACACTTAATGCCCAAGTGGAGTTGGGGACATGTCACTGTCCTGACACGTCAGTCAGAATCACAGGGGCTCAGCTGGTGGCAGGGCAGCTTTCCCGGTTTGGCTGATGACATCTTGATAAAATTCTCAAGGCCGGCAGTCAGACCCTGACAGCTTCTCCTGGCAGCAATTCATCTTGGGACGCTCCTGCTGCCTGTCTGCCCACCCAGGGCACAGCAGCTGGCAGGCCACTGCCGCCTGCCAGGAAAGGCCTGGGACTCAGTGGGTTTCAAGAGTCTTGACTTTCAGCAGTTGAGTGCAGTGTCCTCTGCGCATGGCCCCTAATCAACAGGCAGGAAGCCAATGTAATGGCGCAAAACTTACTTTCGTTTATTTTCAGATACTGTCTAAAAAGTATAAAGACTTATATCTAAATCTCAGACTAGCTAAAATCTTTGACTTATCCTGGGTTCCCCCAAAAGTAGAGTCTGAGATAAAGGCTTTTGTGTGGATAGTTTGTTTAGGAAGTGCCCCAGGGAGCAGGCATGAAGGACAAGCAAGGAGCAAGAGCCAGGACAAGATGGGCCATGAGTGGCCCTGTTATGGGTGACCAGTGGCTCAGTCTCTGGGGATCTTCTGAGATGCCTTAGGAAATATATCTTGGAAGCATCCACTCTGGGGAATAAAGGGGGAAGTATTTAGCCATCAGCTCCCATTCCCATTGGTCAAGGGTTGCTTCATGGGGTATTAAGTAAGTCCCTCAGTGCTTACACATGATGAGTACTGAGCCTGACAGTTACCCCACCCTTGATGGCATAAAGTGAGAGAGGTGAGGCATTGTCAAGTTGCACCTGAGAGCACCTATCACTGGCTGGAATAAAAGGTGAACCGAAGAGTACCTAAAATGGTCCCCAGAGATGTCTGATCTACTCTACAGATATACTAACACGGGCCCCGCTCCTGCTACGGCCCTCTCTTGACCTCATACAATGGACATCTTTCATTCTGGCCTGCCCAGCATCCATTTCTGCCCTTTTCTGTAGCAGCGCCCCTATTTTGGGATTGGGAAACCAAGCCTCCCCCATTTTTACTCCCTGTGGTTGGGTGAGGCTGACCTCCCCACCTCCCTATGCCTTCAACTCCAAGCATTGGTCAAGTCCCAGGTCCAGCCAATCAACATGGTCTGTTCCTCCCCTCCACTAGAATGATTGGTTCTGGAAGCATCACTGAATCCTATCAGTGCTTAGATCTTCATTTGGATTCCTAGATAGCCATATACTGGGGAAGATGATTCCATCCCTAGTTCCAGGAGTGGGACTTAATGGGCTTAAACAAACCAGCACACCTATTTCACTGGATGTAGATGCTAAATTCAGAGTGGGCTTGTGACCTAAGTGGCCCAGCCAGGATGATTCTCAGGACTCTGTCTTGGAATGCAGGAACAGATGTGTTCTTTCTGACACTGAAGTGAATAAGGAGGCCCACGGTGCTGATTGCAGCTGGAGGTCATCCTAGGACCCTAAAGTGAACCAGTCTGAGTAGAAGCTCTCACTGTATATGGCAGAGCAAAAAGACATGGAGAACTAGTGCCTGAGGATGAGGACACGGGTGAGTTGTTGAATCAACCAAACCTGAAGCTCAACCTACTTCTGGGTCTTCAGTTATGTGAACCAATCCCTCCCCTTCACTGTTCAAGTCAGTTTAAGGTGGATGTTCTGTTACCTGCAGCTGAACACAATCCTAACCAAGACCTAGACTTAAGCCTAAAAGAGAGCCATCAGTTCATAGAACAGAAAAGTCCCAGGGTGGAGACACTCTGAACAAGCTGAGACTTGACATCTATGATCTCATTTGATCATCATCTCACCCCAGTAAACACTACTCTGATCCCCACTTAACAGATGAGAAAAAAAAAAGACTCAAAGAAGTGAAAGCACTAACCCATTGGCCGTCAAGTGGGAGCAGTTATGCCCCCCAAGGGACACTTGACAATGTCTAGAGACATTTTTGTTTGCCACTACTCCGGGGAGGGGGAGGTGTGATACTGGCATCTAGTGGGTAGAGGCCAGGAATTCTGCTCAACATCCTACAATGCACAGAATTATCTGGGCCAAAATGTCAATAGTGCTGAGGTTGAGAAACTCTGCTTGACTAACCCAGGGCCACTTGGATTCTAGGCTTAGAATCAAACCCAAGTCACTCTGCTGAATACTGATGAGCCCACTCTGGACACGCAAAATACAGCCCAGCACCAGAGCCAATCAGGAGTGCCACAGCTAAGACGCAGGAAAGCAAGGGGCCTGAAAGCCGGAGGAGAATGGAGCCCAGTCACTTCAGGGGCACCATGATCTTGTGCCAACTACACCCTCAGTCAAGTGCATCCAGGGTGAGTCCCTTGCAGATTCCTGCATAATTTCTTGGCCCTGATGGCCTGTGTTTCAGGAGACCTTGGGAGGTCTGTGGCTCCATGCCCAGGGTCCCAACTCCATTTCTACCTGTTTGCCTGGCATTTGCTGTACAAAATTGGAAATTAATAATTCATCTTGCAGGATGAATAATTCAACAGAAGGGACAAAGGGCTGCTGGCAATGGTTGTCTTCACAAAAACAGCCCATGCTGCCTTCTAAAGGGAGAGGGAAAAAGAGACTCTCCAGCCAGGCTGGTGTCTGGACCAAAATGACTCCAATACTGGACAGTTTAAACAAGCCCTCCTTTTGGGCACAGGGGGTTGATGAGGACATTGGAGCTGCCAGAAGGAAATTTGAGACCCTATCCCCCTCCCCACATCACTTTCAGCCTCTGGAATTTTCACAGTTCATTACAGCCCAGCTTAATAGATACCTATTCCAGGAAGCTTTCCCTCATGTCCCCAACCAACTGAAGCTGAAAATGTGTTTCTCTCTGATCCCATGTGTTAGCCACTTAGCCCTGACCACTGCTGGTCCCCTAGCCTCACACTAAGCCATATTTCTGCCACCAGAGATTCTTGGGCTGTGGAGAGGCTTTTCTAGCTAGAAGGGAAGAAAAGGCTTCACAGAGAGCTGGTATGAGTGGTTCTTAGCATTTTGGGGATCTTGTTCCTTTGAGGATTGAGTGAATGCCTTGTAGCCTCGCCACTGAAATATTTTCCCCAATACATCTGCTTACAATTCAGGGGATGCATAGATCCCAGGAGCCCCGTCATGGACCTGTCTTTAGAATTCCTGCCTTGTAGAGAGTCTTCTCTTAAGGAGAGAGACTATAATTGTTCAGGGCACGGAAAACAGCTCAGTCCCTCAGACTTGCTCTTCTGTGAAAATACCCTGTCCCTGGGCCCACTTTAAGGAAGTGAAAAATCATCAGGGACCTATTACATATCTGCCTGTGTGACCCTGGGCAAGTCATTGCCCATCTCTGGGCCACATTTTCTTTACTTGAAATTGGAAGAGTTGGTCTAGATTATCTTGGCGCTTTGATTCAGTCATTCACTCAGCAAATATTTATTGCACCCTATTAGGTGCCAAGTACAAGCTAAGAAGCCGGTCCTGGTGGTCTAGTGGTTAAGATTCAGTGCTCTCACTGCTGCAGCCTGGGTTTGTTTCCCGGTCAGGGAACCACACCACCCATCTGTCAGTTGTCATACTGTGGCCACTGCATGTTGCTATGATGCTGAAAGCTATGTTGCCAGGATTTCAAATACCAGCAGGGTCTCCCATGGTGGAGAGGTTTCAGTGGAGCTTCCAGACTAAGACTAGGAGGAAGGACCCACCCATCCACTTCCAAACAAGTTGCCCATGAAGACCTTATAAATAGCAGCAGAGCATTGTCTACTATAGCATCAGGAGGAGAGAGGATGGTACAAAAAGACTGGGCAGGGTTCCACTCTGCTGTACCCAGGATTGCTGGGAGTTGAAATTGACTCAACGGCAAGGGCACTTAAGAAATTAGAAGGTCAGAGCGGCTACATTCCGTAGTCCTCTGGGGACTGTGTGGCCCAGGAATACAAGGCTAGGGTTCCCCTCTTTTCATGATGATCAAGGCATATCTTCCAGTAACTTCTTTTCATGCTCTCCCAAGGAAAGCTAAAGAGCTGGCAATATTCCACTGCATTGAAACCACAGGTTTAATGGTTAAAAACATCAAGTATCAAACATTCCCATCACCAGAGTAGCTGGAGGTATTTTTTGAAAGCCCTTCCTCTCAGATCCTGCATGAAAACTACAAGATACTACCAAATAAAAAACATTTAATCTTGAAGTGAAGCAAAGATCTCCCTGCCCCAAACCCTCTGCACTTTAAACCATGTCCTAGCCCTTGAGGAATTATTTCTACCTCCTGGTTTTGTGGCTCCATCGTCCCACACTGATGATTACAGAGAGGCCCGGATGTGCCAATTGCCACTTTGATGGGTGGTCTGAGTGCAGAGTCTCCGGGCTGCATGGGGCAGACAGAGCTACACTTTCATCTCCCTGGGTGAGGCTTTAGACTGGAGCCAGCATAGAGACTTCAGTCCCAGTGCCCATTCTGCCCCGCACTGGCTCCTGGGCAACACTGGGCGAGTCCTATCCCCTCTCTAGGCCTCAGTTTCCTCATCTGTGAAATGAGAGGTTTGAATTACACATTTGATAAGATTCTTTCTTTGACTTGGGAATTCTCTGCCCTCTGCTTTCTAAAATGTGTTAACTTGGAGTTTTTTTTCCATTTTTCCAACTATTGTTCACAGACCAGTGACAGAAGGCAAGACAATCACTATTTTTAAATTATTATGAGTGCATAATTAGCTGCCTTCAAATTAAGCCTCCCTTTTTGGAAGCCAGGAGGCTTAGTTTTTAAGTTGTTTACCATTATCATCATTTAAGGCTGTTTTCTCAGTAAAACCCAGAGGGGTAGGAGAGAATGACAAGCAGATGTTTTGTTATTAGGGGCCCTGGGGGATGATTTGAGACTTTCACTGCCCTGATCATTCTCTAGATTCTTCTGAGTCAGCAGAAGCTTTGATGAACTCAACAGAGGGCAGGGGGATTGGACAGACAAGAGAGAAGGCCTATTGAGAGAAAGCCCAGCTTAACAGAAAGCTGCTGGGGACAGTAGTTCCTGGCTGAGGACAGTGTGGATTATGAAATTACTATATTTATGTAACACTTCGCAAAGAGATTTTACTGCCATTATTTCATCTTCTCATGAGGATACTCTGCCACTGCCTGAGCTCAAATCACTTTTCTCTCTCACATGAATCTCTCTCATTGCATAGTTTCCCTTGCTGTGGCTTACTGTAAAAATGGCTACCAAAATCTACAGAGACAGAAAGGAGATCAGTGGTTGCCCATGGTTGGGTGAGGAGGGCTGCTAATTCCTCTCCCTTTGAATCAGAGATGGCCTTGCAACTTGCTTTGACCAACAGAATGTGAAGGAAGTGATGTGTGATTTCTAGAGCCTAGGCCTCAAAAGATCTGGCAGCTTCCACTTTATCCTCTTGGGGCCCAGCCACCAATTAAAGAAACTTGGGCTAAGACCAAGGTTTCTCAACCTCAGCACTATTGATTTTTGGGGCCAGATAATTCTCTGTGGTAGTGGGCTATCTGGTGCACTGTAGGATGTTTAGCAGCATCCAGGGATGCCTCTACCCACTAGATGTTCCAGTTGTGACACCAAAAGTGTCTCCAGACACTGCCATGTGTCCCCTGAGGGAGAAAATCACCCTTGCTTGAGAAGCACTGGACTAGACTACTGAAGGATGAGAGACTATGTGCTGAGAGAGGCCCAACCAGCCACCAGCTGTTCTAGCCACTCCAGCTAAGAAGCCAGACATCTGAGTGAAGCTGTCTGGGATGTTCCAGCCTCAGCTGAACACCCAATTGAATGTAACCAAATGATAACCCTAGCTGACACCACATGGAGCAGAAGTGAGACTACTCAATTCACAGAAACATGAGAAGTAATATATCTTTGTAAGCTACTAAGTTTTGGGGTAATTTGTTTTACAAAAATAGTTAACTGTGGGGGGCCGGCCCTGTGGCATAACGGTTAAGTTCACGTACTCCACTTTGGCGGCCCAGGGTTCACCGGTTCGGATCCTGGGCACAGACCTATGCGCCACTCATAAAGCCATGCTGAGGTGGCGTCCCACATAGAGCAACTAGAAGGATGTACAACTATGACATACAACCGTCTACTGGGGCTTTGGGGAGAAGAAAAAAAAGGAAAAAAGGAGGAAGATTGACAATAGATGTTAGCTCAGGGCTAATCTTCCTCAAAAAAAAAAAAAAGTTAACTGCGATACAGGCCTACCTCTGTTCTTGTTACTATTCATCCTCTCTGGGCCAGCCCCGTGGCTTAGCGGTTAAGTGCTTGCACGCCGATGCTGGCAGCCCGGGTTCGGATCCCGGGTGCGCACTGACGCACCACTTCTCCAGCCATGCTGAGGCCACGTCCCACATACAGCAACTAGAAGGATGTACAACTATGACATACAACTATCTACTGGGGCTTTGGGGGGAAAATAAATAAATAAATAAAATTATATTCATCCTCTCCACTCCCATGGCTAGTAGCATTGTCTTCCTAAAATAGCTTTCTGAAATTCCTCGGTTCTATTCAAAGCTTCCAGGACCTTCCCCACCATCAGCAGGAGGAAGTCCAAACTCCTTAGCATGGTCCACAAAGCCCTTCATAATCTGGCCTCTCCTCAAGATACCCTCAAACCCCGAGATTCAAGCTATACACATCTACTTGCAATTTTCTGTATGGTCCACCCTCTTTTACACCTCTAGGTCTTTGCCCAGGTGTGCTCTTTGCCTGTTATGCTCTTCCAACCTACATTTCCTGAAAAGTCAGGTTAAATAGCATCACCTCAGAAAAGCCATACAGATCCCACCATCTGAGATGCTTTTTCCCGAATGATCTCAAAACACCCATGTGTACATCTGTCACACCACATCTCAAACCATGTTGTAATTCATGTTTTATTCATATTTCTGACAGAACTGTGAAAACCTTGAAGGCTGGAACTGAGTCTTTTGTTGTCTTATTGACAGTACCTGGCACGTAGTAGATCCTCAATAAATGTTTGCTGAGTGGACATAGCAGGTTGAACAAGTATTACCATTCCCATTCTGTAGATAAGGAAATGGAGGCTCAGAAAGAGCTGAGCAACTTGTCCAAGCTTCCCCAGTGAGTAGGGGGTATAACTGGGACTAATACACAGGTCTTCAGACTCCACTACCAAACCATTTCCCACTTCTTCACCGTGTACCTCTCCTGAAAACCCTTGGTCTAGTTAAAGAATACTAACTGGTGGATACCCAAGGTATAACTGGTTGATCCACAAATTGACAAGCCCCCATTTCTATGTAGTGACTTGTAATGTCAGCAACTCTTTCTGGTCATGAGTTTGAACAGTTAGCAACCTCATCCCTCCTGTTCCAGTCAGTGCCAGTCCTAATCTTTAGAAAGGGCTGGTCAACTAGACATGAGAAGGACTTGGTATCTAGAAGTTGTGTTAGGACAGAATCCCAACTCAAAACAGCTAAGGCAAAACAGAAATGAGAAAAGTCCAGGGGTATCTGGATCCAGGGATCAAATGATATCATCAACCTCTTTCATTCTCCCCCTACTCTTCATTTCTTTTCTCATCTCTGCTTTCCTTTGTCTTGGCTTCATTCTTAAGTTCCAGGTAGCGGCCTCTGGAAGCTCCAGGCTTAGTTCATTGTTACTGCCAGAAATCTCATCAGAAAGAGAGCTGTTCTTTCACTTTGACTCCAGTAAAGATCCCAGAATTAGGTATCATTGGATAAGTTTGGATCATGTATCTATTCTTGAGCCAATCACTGTGGCTGAGGGTTTGGAATATGCCAATTGGCCAGGCTCATCTCAGATTGATGTGGTAGCCAGCGTCCAAGATGGCCCCCAATGATCTTGCCTTCTGATATTCATGCCCTCATATAGTCCCCTTCCACATTAAAACAAGTCTAGCCTATGTGACAAATAAAAATATGCCTGAAGTGATGGTGTGTGACTTCCAAAGCTAGGTCATAGAGGCATTGTTGCTTCTGCTTTGATCTCCTGGATTGCTCCCTTTGAAGAAGCCAGGGGCCACATTGTGGGGATATTCAAGCAGCCCTGTGGAGAGGAACTGAGGCCTCTTACCAACTTGGCAAGTACCAACTTGCCAGCCATATGAGAGAGCCACTTTGGAAGTGGATTCTTCAACTCTGATCAAACCTTCAGATGAGTGCAGTACCAGCTGACATCTGATTGCATCTTTATTAGAGACTGAGCCAGAAGCACCCAGCTAAGCCACTTTGGAATTCCCAGCCCACAGAAACCATGTATGATAATAAATGATTACTACTGTTTTAAGCCACTGAGTTTTGGGGTGATTTGTTGCACAGCAGTAGATAACTAATACAACTGCATACCCCTCTACTCTGGGTAAGAAGTCAGTCCCACTGCTTCATGTGGACTGAAGTGGGAAGGATGGTGCTCTGAGGAGTAATCAAGTTACTGTTAGTGGGAAAACAGAGAAAATGAACCCTGGGCGGGCCACACAACAGCTAACTCCAACAATGGGTGCTTCATAAACACACACTTGCTGGAGGATTGAAGCACAAGGGTAATACTGATTCATTTTAGGTGACTCAGAGCATCTGGGCCACATATTTCCATGCTGACTTTCTAGCTCCAAATACTGAGAGATTTTGTCCCTAGTTATCCCTAGACTTGACTGGTTATAAGCACCACAGGCACCCGCCTCCTTTGCCAACTCAAATATTTGCTCTTAAAGTAAGCTAGTTGTTGTTGTTTTTCTTCTAATCTGGAGAATAGAGGCCCCCAAATTCCTCCATACTTGTGTATGACTAATGTATGGTTTAAGACTTCGCCTGTAAAAGTGGCTTTTTCATTTATTCTAGTTGGACATATGTTAGCTCAGACAAGGATGACTCCTTTGGAAGCTCACATTCCTCATTAATCTCTTCAGGCAAAGGAAAGAAAACAAAGATGAAAGAACTATAAGGGTTAACACTTTAACTGAGAGGGAGTTCTTCCCTTCTTCCCTCCCTCCTTCCCTCTTTACCTTTCTCCTTCCTTCCTTCCTTCCTTCCTTCTCTCCCTCCACCAAAATTTCTTGAGCAGCTACTATGAGCGTGGCTTTTTCTATATTATCTCATTAAGCCTCCTAATGATGATGAAGTAGGTATTAATGACCTCTTTTAATGGATGAGGGAACTGAGACATGTTTGGAGAAGTTAGGTGTCTTTTTTTTTGTGTGTGTGAGGAAGATCAGCCCTGAGCTAACATCCATGCCAATCCTCCTCTTTTCGCTGAGGAAGGCTGGCCCTGGGCTAACATCTGTGCCCATCTTTCTCCACTTTATGTGGGACGCCACCACAGCATGGCCTGACAAGGGGTGAGTCAGTGCACGCCTGGGATCTGAACCCGGGCCGCCAGCAGCAGACTGCGCGCACTTAACCCACAGGTCCGGCCCCAGAAGTTAGGTGTCTTATTGGATGTTTTTGTCTTTTTACAGTCATATTATTTAGCTCCAAAACCTCAGTGATATTAATGTCAATGGGGAAAGGTGAAACCAATTCATACATTTTGCCAGAAATCTTATTTTATTTTATTTTATGTATTATTTTTTTGCTGAGGAAGATTTGCTCTGAGCTAACATCCGCTGCCAATCTTCCTCTTTTTGTATGTGAGCCGCTGCCACGGCATGGCCACTAACAGACGAGTGGTATAGGTCCATGCCCAGGAATCAATCCATGCTGCCAAAGTGGAGTGTGCCGAACTTAACCACTAGGCCGCCAGGGCTGGCCCCAGAAACCCTATTTTAATTTTCTCTGTACCTAAGGCTGCTACACATGATTTTCTTCCAACCAATCACCAAGATACAGATTATATTTCCTATGTGCCCAACGTGTGTGATGCCAGAGTTAAAAAAGATGGAGTTTCTGGCATTTTTTCTGTCCCTTCCATATCAGTGGATGATCAGATGTCCTTGAAAAATGACAGCAATAAAGGGAAGCACCCACCATTTGGAGACAGCTTGCAGCATTTGGCCAGAGCATTCTTCCTGGACTTGAGACTCCCAAACTTGCTTCATGGAGCTTGGGCAGGCCCTTGGTAGGTAGGGCAGGCCCTTGGTAGGTAGGTTATCAGGGCAAGCTCTAGAGCCAGACAGAGCTGGGTTCAAATTCCCACTCCATCTACATACAAGCTCTGTGACCCTGGTCTAGTCTCTAAACCTCTCTATAAAATGGGATAATAATAGCTTCTACCTCTTACAATTCTTATAAAGAGTCAAGGAGATAATATATTTAAAACAGTTAGTCCAGTACCTAGAATGGAGTAAAGGCCTGAGAAATGTAGTCATTACTATAATGATTGGGCTTTATTCCTCTGCACCCCTATTTCCTCTATTGCAGACCTTGGGTTCATGTGTGTCCTCTAAGTATCTGCAGCAAGCAGACTCTCAGATGTCCCCCAATGATTCCCACCTCCTGAGATTCATGCCCTTGTGTAATCCCCTCTCCACGAGTGTGGGCAGGACCTGTAACTTGCTTCTAACAAAAAGAATATGGCAAAGATGAGATAATGCCACTTTCATGATTAGGATACATGAGATTGTGATTTCTGTCTTATTAGACAACTCTTGCTATTACCTTCTCATCTTGCATGCTTTGATGAAGCAGGCTGCCACATTGGAGAAGCCCATGCAACAGGGAACGGAGAGCAGCCTCTGGCCAAAATCCAGCTTGGAACTGAGGCCCTCAGTCCAAAAGCCAATTCAATCCTGCTGAATTTGGCCAACAGCCACATGAGTTTGGAAGCAGATCCTTCTTCAGTTGAGCCTTCAGATGAGACTCCAGCCCTGGCTGACACCTTGCTTGCAGCCTTGTGGGAGACCCTGATGCAGAGAAGCCAGGTAAGCCATGCCCAGATCCCTGATTCACAGAAAATGTGATATAATAAATGTGTGTTGTTACAAGCTGCAAAGTCTGTGGTAATTTGTTAGGCAGCAATATATAACTAATACAGTACCCAGTCCCTCTCAACCCATTTCTGGTTCAGAGCGCATCTTCCCCACTTCCTTAGCATCCTGCATTGATCACATTGCCTCATAGCTGTTGGTTTTCTTGCTTCCTCCTACCTTGTAAGCTACTCGAGGACAGGCACTGTGCTTTTCATTCCTTGTAGCCCTAATGCAGACAGCAGGGCCTGGCACTAGGAGGGTGCTGGATAATATTTCATGACTCCCAGGGCTGGATTGTGTGCTCCAATAGGGGCTTCCATAACACCTTCATGATAATGATGGTTGTGGTTTTTTAATCCTCACTGTGTGCTAGGCACTGAGATGAAGCCAGGGACATGTATTTTTTTTTTTTTAAAGATTTTATTTATTTATTTTTTCCCCCCAAAGGCCCAGTAGATAGTTGTATGTCATAGCTGCACATCCTTCTAGTTGCTGTATGTGGGACTCGGCCTCAGGATGGACGGAGAAGTGGTGCCTCGGTGCGTGCCCGGGATCCGAACCCGGGCCACCAGCATCGGAGCGCGCGCACTTAACCACCAAGCCACGGGGACGGCCCAGGGACATGTATTTTTAACTAGCTTTCTATGATGATTCTGCTGCATAGCCAGGCTTGGGAACACTAATCCCACACCACCTGAGACATTCTGTGGAAAAATTAAAGTCTGCTCTTAAGATAGCTATACATAGCCTTCTTCATTTGTGTGTGTGTGTGTGTGTGTGTGTGTGTGTGTGAAGAAGATCAGCCCTGAGCTAACATCTGTGCTAATCCTCCTCTTTTTGCTGAGGAAGACCAGCTCTGAGCTAACATCTATTGCCAATCCTCCTCCTTTTTTTTTCCCCAAAGCCCCAGTAGATAGTTGCATATCATAGTTGCACATCCTTCTAGTTGCTGTATGTGAGACGCGGCCTCATCATGGCCAGACAAGCGGTGTGCGCCCAGTATCCCAACCTGGGCCGCCAGCAGCAGAGCGCCCGCACTTAACCGCTAAGCCATGGGGCCGGCCCAGCCTTCTTCATTTTTTAATTGTATACATTTTTATATTGTATACATACAGAAAAATGCACAACTCATAGGTGCACAATTTGATGCCTTTTCTAAAGTGAACACGTGTATGTAGCTACTCCAAGAGGAAGACTGGGAATGTACCCATCCTCACTGTGGCCCCTCCCATTCACCAGTCCCAGAGGTAACCACCATCCTAACCCCACCATCAGTCATTAGTTTTGCCTGTTCCAGAACTTCCTATAAACAAAATTGCAGTCTGTACTACTTTCTCTGCTTTCTTTCACTCAACATTATGTTTACACTTTTGACTTGTTAGAACTACTTGTCTGGATTAAATTTGTAAAACGATGACTGAGAAAGGAAGGAGATGGAAGCCTGGGATTCTGAGAAGACAGGTATTATACTTGGATTTTCCAAGAGGTGGAACCACTACCCGCCCTCGGCCCACCGTGCATCTTCTCGTCTAGAGCAGGAAACAGATAGAGAGGGACAGGGGGCGTGGTTACAGCCAGGCCCGTTTCTTGTGGGGGCGGAGTCTTAAGGGTGGGGGCGTGGCCCTGGGCCCTGCTTCCCGGCGGCAGTTGGCGCTGGGGGCGGGGCCGGGCCGAGGCTTCCTGTCTGCGCCTGCGGAATCGCCGTTTGACCCCGGAAGTGCCGGCGCTCTGGGAGCTGTCACTGTGGACGGCAGTGGTGGCGGCTTAGCGCCGGTAGTGGAGCCGCCGAGGTGAGTGTGTGGCTGGGCCCTGCCGGATGCAGGGCACCGGGCCTGGGAGGAGCCGCGGCCGTGCTTCAGGGGACCTCGGGCTCCCCGCCTCAACTGCAGGGCCGAGCCTTACGCTGCCCGAGGGACCGTGAGTCGCCCCCGAGGCCAGGCCGCGGGAGCCGGGAGTTTCGGGGTCCGAGGCTCAGCCCCAGCCACGAGTCACGGACCCCGTACCCCCACCCTTGGCTTCAGTTTTCTCAGAGTTCATTCATTCCTTCCATAAATATATGTTCAGCGTCTCCTACGTACCAGGCAGAGCCCTAGGCACTGGGGATACAAACAGAGCAAGACAGGCAAGGCTCCTGCGCTCATGGAGCGTACAGTCTAGTGGGAGGAGACAGACAGTCAACGACAAATAAATGCACAAGATAATTAAAGATATGATAGTAACCGGGAAGTGAATACTGTAGATGGGGCGGTCTGGGAAGGTCTCTGAGGAGAGTAATACTGAGTTGAGACCAGAAGGGTGATGACAGTCAGGGAAACTGAGGCAGCAGTAGCCCTAGGGATGCTCTCAGGCCTTATGGTAGTTGGTACTTGCACGGAACTCCTCTTCTGAAGGAAGCCCTTTCCTAACTTTTGGCTTCTGCTGCCCTGCTTGGCACTGGGGCTGCAGTGGTGGGCGCAGGCATTGTCATAATCATTGTCCTTATCTTTTTGCAACTTAGAGTCTAGTCTTTGCCCAGTTAATTTCTACCCACAATTTAGAAGAAAACTGAAAACTTCCTTGACATCTTCCTTCCTTCAACTCAGTTCTCTCTGTTAAATGCTGTCATAGCCCTTGGGCCTTACCTACATAGCATACATTATGGTATTGAGTTTTACTTGTTTGTATAGTTATTTGATCCGTATCTGTCTTTCCCATAAAGACTGTAAGCTCTATGAAGGGCAGGACCAGGTCTGTTATTTGCCCACCTTAGTATTCTCTGGGCTTCAGTGCCTGACACATAGTAGGTGCTCAAAAATCTTTGAGTGGATGAATGAGATGATTAACACAGTCTTTGCTCTTCAGTGGTTCGTAGAAGGTCTCTCCTGCCATGAGGTTATTGTCTTCTCTTTCTGATCGTGTCTCTCCTCTCCTTAAATGCTTCCTCACAGCTTTCAGATGAAAGGCCAAAATCTTTAGCATAGCATTGAAGAACTGGCCCCATCTTTCCTGTCCATCCTCTTGTCTCCTCACTTCTTTCATCTCCTTCCTGACTTTCAACATTACCAGATGTCTCCCTCTTCCTTCAAAGTCACAGGCTCTGAGCCTTTGCTCATGCTTGCTCTTTGCTTGGAGTGCCCTTCTTTCCCATCTTTTCCTTCTGTCCTTCAACAACCAGGTTATAGGTCACCTTCTCTGTGACATCCTCCCTTTCTCTGCTGTGCTTGTTTTGGAAATCTCCTGTTATAGCTCTAACCACACCAAATGATAGTCATGTACAAGCCCAGGGCCCAGAATGTATTCAGTCAGTGTTTACCGAGTAAATGAGGAAACCCAAAGTGCTCTGTCTGTGATTGGGACTTGAATAATAACAAATAAACTTTATTGAGTGCTTATTATGTGCCAAGTAATGTGTTGAACACTTAGCATTGATTACTTCTCACATCAACCCCGAGAGATTATGTACTATCATCATCCCCATTTTATAGATGAGGAAATCAAGGCTTAGAGAGGTTAAGGAACTGTCTCAAGGTCTCAACATGGGTAGGAAAAGGTGGAGCCAAGATTTGAACCCAGGCTGCAGAACTATAAGGTTCTCTTTCAACCACCACACCAGCTTGAGTCTAAGCTGCCCTTCCAGCCACTGGCTTGTAGGAGTGGCTTTCTTCTGAAAGCAAGTGCTGTCTCTACCTGTCTAGGCCTGGACTCTGTGGCCTAGAATTTAAAGCGTGGAGAGCTGCCTTCTCCTTATGGCTCTTTCCCCGCCCTAGGTCCCCACACTGGCCACTCCCACTACCATCTTTGGAAGGTGAGCATAGAAAGAACTGGGCCTATGAGTCATTTAGACTTCGGCACTGGTGAGCAGACCACTGATGTTTCTAGCTGCCCTCCCAGCATCTCTGGGGGGTTAGGAAAGAAGTATTTTTAGCATGTTCAGTGTAAGAGACCCAGGTGCCAAGGCAGAAGAGCTGGGCTTCAGTTTCAACTTGGCTACTAATGTATTTGCCTTGAGCAAATCACGGCTCCTCTTTGGATATCTGAGCATAATAATCCTTGTCATCCTTAACTGGGTTGTTGTAAGAGGCTAGTAAGATAGTAACTTGATTAGAAATAATGTACATGCAACAGAGGATATTAACCACGTTTTGCAAAGCTGAAAGGCAAAAAACTCATCCCAAGCCCCTTTTGTTACTTTGCCTTGTGATTTTTTTCAGGCCACCTCGTGTGTAGGGACCATGTGTCTGATCCACTGAGATCCTAGAGCTGGAACAGGCCTTGAGAACTAGACAAACAGGTCCTCTCTCTTTACATCCCTCTCAGATGGATATCTTCACAGTCTTTAAAACAGCTCATGAACCGTGGTTCCTTGTGTACCAAGTTGCTTCCCACCTCCTTCCCTTTGCTCCTGCTCTTTCCTCTGTCTGGAGCATGCCTCTTTCCTGGCCATTCTCCACTATCAAGACTCAACTCGGGCTCTCCTGATCCTTAAGGCTCTCCTCTAGAAATGCTTTCCTGGCAGCCACATGCCGCACAAGCTCAACTGCACTAGACTCAGTGCAGCAAATGGATAAGAACCAGCCCCCTCACCAACTACTAACTGTGAGACGCTGGGCAAGTTTCTTATCTTCTCTGAGCCTCTATTTTCTCATTCGTAAAATGAAGTCATAATAGAACCAGCCTTAGAGTTGTTATGAGCATTAATACATGTAAAGTGAGTTAACATGTGTAAAGTGAGTTCATGCTATGAAATCACTTAGAAGAGCGCCAGTGCCTGATAAGCATGTTGCTCCTGCTGCCATTGTCGTTATTATTATTGGACCATAAACTCCCCCAGGGCAGAGACCCTGCCTTATCAGTCTTCATAATACCAAGGCCGGGCCTGATAGCTGAGATACAGACACTCATATATACATATATAACCCATGTAACTCATGGGTGACCATGCCCCTCAACTCATCTGTGAGGGTTCAAGAAGTGATGATTTTCTCATATCAGACTTGATATGTCTCCATATTTTCTTTTTTTTCTTTCTTTTTTTTTTTGTGAGGAGATCAGCCCTGTGCTAACATCTGCCAATCCTCTTTTTTTTTTTTTTTTTTTGCTGAGGAAGACTAGCTCTGAGCTAACATCCGTGCCCATCTTCCTCCACTTTATATGGGACGCCGCCACAGCATGGCCTGCCAAGCAGTGTGTCAGTGTGCACCCGGGATCCGAACCGGCGAACCCCAGGCCGCCACAGCAGAACGCGTGCACTTAACTGCTTGCGCCACCGGGCCGGCCCCTGTCTCCATATTTTCATTAAGACTGTGCTGGCCTTTCATGACATGTTTTTTAAAGGGCCTCATTCACTTCTGCTCCATGATTCAGCCAATCTGCATGTCCCTCCTGAGGGTCAGGCCAAGTGGTATTGTGAAAAGAACGTTAGACGAGAAGACAGGAGATGTGGGGTGTGCCATTCACTGACTCTGAGGCTGGTTGGGGCCTCTGTAGAAAGGAGCTTGCAATGGCAGTTTTCTATGAATTCTGTTATCTTCCCTGGTCCTTCTGTTCATCCATGTCCCTGTTCCCTGAAGCCTAGAGAAGCTGTAAAATCTGAACACCCTTTACAAGTGAGGAAAGGCCCATGGCTCCAACGCTCAAAAGATTTAAAATCTGGTTAGGGTTATAAGAAGAGTATTCTCATGTTTACTCGTTCATCAAACATTGATGAGGCCGCCTCTGTACCAGGCCTGTGCTGGTCATGGGAAAAAGAACAAGAGAAGGAGAGCCTGGGCACTGTCTTCACAGAGCTCACAGGCTAAGGAGGGCGTGGAGCTGGAGCCATAATAAAAATAATCTAGATACTTTTAGCCAGTAATTCTCAAAGGGGATAGGGATATATCAGGAATCACCTGGGGAGTGTTTTCCTCCTCAGTTGAGAACGCCTGCCTTAGGCAGAAAAGTCACTTCAGTCTAGATTTGAGGCCCACATCAGGAGCCCCCTGAGGCCGGAGGCTGAAGCTTGTCTCCTGGCTTTGGGATCAGCCCCAGAGCAGGCTCCTGCCCCCGGGAGCCTATGTATCTGCTCTCTTCTTCCCACCTGTATTCCTTTCAGGAGAGTCACGCAGCACAATGCCAGCTCTGCCCCTGGACCAACTCCAGATCACCCATAAGGACCTGAAGACAGGGAAGCTGAGGACTTCACCAGCGCTGGTGAGCCGGTGCCTTGAGGCCGTTCAGCCTGATATTATCATTCTTGCAATTTCAGAAGCAAAAAGTAAATTCCTTCTTTATCTGTTCCAAGAATAACCTAAGGGCTATGGTCAGTAATTCTGTAGCTGGGACACTACTAGGTCCTTCCAGGCCCAGTGTAGAAGTTTCCTTTCCAAGCAGCAGCTTGAATTTGAGTGGTATTTTCCATGTCACCACCCCTCACCTTCCCTCAAAGCATTTCATTTTGAATCAGAGTCTGATGGCAGCTCTGACTCAGCCTAAGCTGGCCTAGAAATGGATTCAGGCCAAAGCTGGGCTTGGGGATTTGACCCTGCAGGAGGTGTTCAGGTTTCAGGTAGGCCTTTTTCAGAGCTATCTCCGGTGCTATCCACACTTTGGAGGGAACGCTGATTTCAGAGGTCGGGCCATCTTTTATCTCAGTGGCCTAAGAAGTGCCACATACAAACTCAGCAGGGCTTGTGAGACTGAAAAATAAGGAGGCTGTGAGCATGCCGATTACCAGCTGTGGAGAGAGATTAGAGCCGTGGAGAGGTGCCAGGCTGCTGAAGAAGGAGACAGACGTGGGGACTGGAGTCCCCATACCCACTTGCGGTTTTCCCAAGAATATGAGCTTACTCGAACAAGGTGGGAGGAAGTATTTTCTGGGGGCTTGAGTAAAGTCGTGGGAAACAAGAGCTTGGTGTTTTATTTCCTGCTTTCTGGATGGCTTCCTGTTGCTTCCTAACTGCTCTCTAATAATAGCGCTTAACATTTATAGAGCACTCGCTGTGGGCCAAACCTTTTTAAACCCCACCTGGATTATCTCATTTAAACCACACCACAGTCCTATGAGGTGGTATTTTAATTATCCCCATTTTATAGATGAGGAAACCAAGAATTCAAGGTCACAAAACTAGGAAATTATTGGAGCCAGGAAGGGAACCCAGCTAGGCTGACCCTAGAGCCTACACCCTTAACCTTTCTGCTATAAAGCCTCTCATTACATAACATTTTTATGTAAGGAGAATATTTATCAGGAAATCTAAAACTGTTCTGTCCAGTATGGTAGTCATTTGCCACATGTAGAGGTTGAGTATTTGAAATGTCGATAATTTGACTGGAACTAACTGGATTTTTAATTTAGTTTTAGTTAATTTAAAACAGCCCCATGTGGTGAGTGCCTCGCGTATTGGCCAGCGCAGGTGTAACTGACAGAGCAGTAAGTTCTGTTGGACAGCACCGGTGGAGACTGGCTCCTTGAGAGATCAAGTCTGATTTTCCACCTCTGTCCTTCCCCTTGTACTGAACACCTGGGTTGCTAGATGGTGGCCTCTGTGAGAGCAGCGACCTGGTCCTGTCCCTTCACTCTGGTTTCCCAGTGCCAGACACATAGTGGGCTCTCAGGAAACATTTGGTAAATGAGTCAAGGACCTCAGCCAGACCTTGTGCCAGGTGCAGGAACTACAAAGAGAAAAGACATGGTTCCTGCCCTTGAGGTGCCCATGTTTTGAGAGAAAAGCAGACCGGTAGCTTTTCTACAATGTGATCAGGGTTGTGATAGAAGGTATTGCAGGCTACTATGTGAGCACAGAACCAGGCCACTGATCCAGACCGAAGGGGTGTGTGGGGACAGGGAGGTCTTGGGAGTGGTAGGAGGGGGCTCCCAGCCAGGGAAGACTTCCGAAGGAGGGGGATCCTGAACTGGATATTGAAGGGAGAATAAGCACGAGCCAGGCAGAGCAATGGAAGGGTGGACCTGGCGGGAGGATCCGAGTATGCTGGCCTGGAGTCGTGAGTGAGCCTGTCTCCTACACCAACCTCCAGTCACTTGGGGTAGAAGCAGTATCGCAGAGTTAAGGAGCACAAGCTTTGTGTTAAATCTCGCACAAACTTGGCCCAGTGACTTTGAGCAAGTTACTTAACCTCTCTAAGCCTCAGGATCCAAAAAGAGTAATAAAAGAACAGCTTTGTGGGGTAGTCATGAGGATTAAATGAGACGTCTGTGAATTAGCACTGTGCCTAGAAGATAATAAGTACTCAGTAATGATAGTGATGACAATAGTGACAGCGACAGAAGCATTGAGTGGGAGGTAAGGTGGGAAGAGGGACAAGCTGAGGGAGACAGCTTCCTGATCAAGGAGCAGTCTTGTTGGCCATGCTGAAGAGCGTTACCCTGCAGCCACCGGAAGCTCCTGAAAGATTGTCCTGAGAGTTGTATGCACTGTATATTTGTGGGGGAGACAGAGAAGGCAAGCCCTCCCTTTTTATATAACTTTATTGGCGTATCATTGAAGGACAATAAACTGCACGTATTTAAATTACACAGTTTGATTGGTTTTGACGTCTGTATACACCCACAAAACTGAAACCATAATAAAGATAATAAACATTTCTACCATTCCCCAAAATTTCCTTGTGCCTCTCTATAATCCATTTCTTATTCTCTCCCCATCCGCAGCAACCACTGATCTGAAAGCCCTTTTGATGCAGTTCAACAGGAGCTGTGGTTGGGGAATCACAGAGTGCAGGTGCTGGGGGAGCCCAGGTGAACCCCTAACCCAGTCAGGGGTGGGAGCTGGGGAGACTTCCTGGAGAAGGTGAGGTCAGAGCTGGGGTGAGAAGGACAAGCAGTGAGACCAGGATGGCACATGGGTACCATAGGTCATTTAGTAGTTCTGCAGTGTAAGCTTTGGTTCAAATCTTGCCTCAGTTGCCTCCTTAGCCCTGTGACCTTGGTAAAGTTCCTGAACCTTACTGAGTCTTTGTTTCCTTCTCTGTAAAATGGGGAGAATACTATCTCCCTTTTAAATAGTTGTAGATAAAAAAGAAATAGGAACATGCCTTCTTGGCAGCCAGCACAGGGCGGGTCCTCACTGAGTGGTGGCTTTTGTTATCATCATTCCAGCATTCTCTCTCCAGATCCATCTCCCACCACCCAGTGCAATCTGTGCCTTTTGTTTTATGGCACAGTTGTATGCCTCCATAAAAATACTGTTTTTTCCATCCAGAAATCCTTCTCATTCTCCAAGGCCCAGCTTGGATGCTGCCTGCTCTGGGAAGCCATCCCTTGTCTTCTAGGTGCAGTTAATCACCTTTTGCCTTCCCACGGTCCCTCTCCCAGGTTTGAGCTGTGACGTTTTCTGTTTTGTGCTCACTTAATGGCTGAGATGTGCATCTTCCCCTGTGGAGCATGGGCTCTGTGAGCACACAGAAGCTTTCTTCATGTGCCCCACCACACCAGGCACAGCAGAGTGCCTGTACATGTTTGTAAGATTGCAAGGAAGGTAGAATCTCGGGGGGAGAGGTGGTGTCTGTTGAGGTAGTGGGGAGCGGTGAATAGCCTGGCTTAAGAAGTGACCTAAGAGGTGAGGTGTCAACAGAGAGAGGAGGGTGGGGAGCTTGGAAATCAAGATGAATTTAGCTCCTGGAGAGTAGTTTTGAGCTTGTTTCAGTTAGCAGGATTGCTTTTTCAGAAGATTTGTACCTGGAACCTCACTGTGTAAATTCTGATTTAAATGGGAGGGATCCTGAAGACTCACCCAATAGGTGGCCGCCGAGGACTCCTTGTGGGACTCAAAGACTCCACAGTTTGAAAACTTGCGTGAGGCAGGAGGGAGGCATAAGTGGTTCTCGAGGAGACTGACCCATCAGTCATGATTTTCCTATTCCACCTGGACTGACAGACCTGGAAGTGGGTGGATTGTGGTTGATAACAGCTGAGACATTGCCTGGCCTTCCTCCTATTACCACTTCCCCTGGAGAAAGCAGCCCTTATGTAGTCAGAGGAGAAAACTGAGCTCATCGTCTCTTCTTTATGGTGAACAAAGTAAGGTTTGTTCATAGCAAGGTAAGGGTTGGAAGAGAGAACTTGTGATTTCAGCCGAGACCTGCAATGACTTGATTAGCACTTTTCTTTAAAAAAAAATTACTGCGGTTTTATTCTGATTATGAAAAGGATACAGCACAATGATATGTACAGTATGATAGTATTTGTGTAAGAAAGATGAAAACAGATCTAAACAGATACCTTGTATGGGTATATTTTAACATAAATGCCTAGAAAATGTCTGCGAGGACACTCACCAGATGGTGAGTGGTTACCTCTGGGAGGACACGGGTACTTGGGAGTGTGGTACTACCTTCTCTGTAGGGTACTACCTTCTCTGTAGTATTGAAAGGTTTTGGAAGAAAAGATGCTCATTTCTCACTTGTATAATTAAAAAATAATTTAAAAAGTAAATACATGCTCATTTTTTAAAAATTGGAAAATATGTTCAAGTCATAATCCCCCCACCAGAGATAACAACTATTAGCTTTGTGGTGTTGTCTTCGCCCTTTTTTTTTAACCTGTAGCAGGATATGAATGTATTAAATATATATACTTTTTTTAAAAATCCAAAAACTGGTTATATTAAATAGAGAGGTTTATATTCTGCTATTTCTTTCCTTAACCTTTCCCTGTGTCATTAAATATTCTCCAAAAAACATGGTTTTTAACGCCCACCTGGTGTTCCCTAGATGCAACCAAGCCCCCTTTGTTAGAGACACTTGGTTCTTTATGCTCAGAAGCTCCTTGGAGGGTCACCGGTTGGAACAACCAAGTGTTGTCATTGCTGTGGGTTGGCAAATGGGCCCTTGCTGACTAACCTCTGCCACGTTAACACGTGGTTTTTGGATCCGTAGCACCCCGAGCAGAAGGCAGACCGGTATTTTGTGTTATACAAACCGCCCCCTAAAGACAACATTCCCGCCCTAGTGGAGGAGTACCTGGAACGCGCCACCTTCGTAGCCAATGACCTCGACTGGCTCCTGGCCTTGCCTCACGATAAATTCTGGTGCCAGGTAACATTCTATCAAAATTAACGCTAAGACAAAGCACATGACATGCCGTTGGTTGGTTGCTGTTGTTGTTTTTCTTCCCCTAGGAGATGCTTTTTTCTCTACTTCTTACACTGGATCCTTAACAGCAAATTGTGGTTTGGATTGCTCTGTATTGTATCACAGTCTTAATGATGTTTACACAACGCCTTCCAACGTGTCATTTTTAGAAACTTGTGTTTAGCTCTCGGTTCATTCATACCTCCTTGGTCCCTTGGGGTTGGAGTGTTTGCCATAGGCCAGGGCTGATGGGCCGTGAGCCCCTGCACAGTCCACCCACAAGCCCTTGGGCCTCAGTGACAAATTCTCGCTCTCCTGTGTCGCCTGGCTTAGGTTATCTTTGATGAGACCCTGCAGAAGTGCCTGGACTCCTACCTGCGCTATGTCCCCCGAAAGTTTGATGAGTGGGTGGCCCCGGCCCCTGAGGTTGTTGACATGCAGAAGCGCCTCCATCGAAGTGTTTTTCTCACCTTCCTCCGCATGTCCACTCACAAGGAATCCAAAGTAAGCCCCTGATCCCATGACAGGTCACCACCCGACACCCAATACCTCTGTGCCAGACTCTCTGCCCCTGGGAAGGAAGGCTCTGGAAGTATCGAGTTTCCTCTTTGTCTCCCTCTGCCTCTATTCCCACCATTGGGGAAGAAATCTGTGTCACCTCCTTATTCTCTAATTCACCAGGTCGGTCTGCATTACACCCAGTGTTTTCATCAATGGGAGCCGAGGGCCCCTTTGCCATTTGACGCATGACTGTGTCTTTTCTCGTGCGTCAGAGGGTGAAAACATCGATTCTGATTTTTTAAAGGAACTTGTATGCGCTTTTTAAAACCTTTACTGTTTCTTATTCCTGATTTTAAGTATAATAATGCTGTCTCTAAGCAATTCAAACATTATAGAAATATTTTATAGATAGTAAAAGTCACCCACAAAATCCCCTCCCCCCAAAATAACCACTGTTAAGGCAATGTTCCTTCAGGGAATTTCTTTTCCTTTCAATTGTGTGTGTGTATTTAAAATACAGGATCTTGCTTTTTTGTTTTTTACTTTTTTAGTATGGAATTTTTCAAATATACACAAAAGTATAATGAATCCGATATACCCATCACTTAGCTTCAATAATTATCAACATTTTGCTGATCTTGTTTTCTCTCTCTTCCTGAGTTTTCTCTTTTTTTTTTTCTTTTTTGGAGTATTTTACAGCAATGCCAGACATCATGGTAATTTACCAATAAATATTTTAGGATGAATCCCCAACTGACTATTTTATAGTGTGCTTTTGCTTGTTTTTACATTAAAATGAAGAATGGATTTTGCTCTGGGTCAGTGCATGAGGCTCAGACATGTCCACAGTGGGGACAGACCTTCATTTATTAGCCAATCCCTTGTTGATGGACCTGAAGGTTGTTTCTTGTGAGTTTGCTTTTACTT
The DNA here is from genome assembly GCF_020826845.1 of Diceros bicornis minor. Lineage (NCBI taxonomy): Eukaryota > Metazoa > Chordata > Mammalia > Perissodactyla > Rhinocerotidae > Diceros > Diceros bicornis. The sequence continues at coordinate 23,371,247 of NC_080774.1, read as the reverse complement.
TACAGTGCATGTGCTTTTGGAAAGTCATCCTTTCTCTCTCCACTGTTCCTTAGGATCACTTCATTTCCCCCTCTGCCTTTGGAGAAATCCTCTACAATAACTTCCTGTTTGACATCCCAAAGATCCTGGATCTCTGCGTTCTCTTTGGAAAAGGCAACTCACCACTGCTCCAGAAGATGATAGGTGCGTAGAGCATGGGGCCTGAGGGATGCGCAGAGACAGCCCCCACGTACTGAGCTAGAGGTTCCAAAGGCAGATGCCTAGAGGAGCACAGGGGGATTCAGAGTGGCAGCGGCAGGTGGTGCTTGGAAATGACTTAACAGATATATGTGTGTCAACTCTGAAAGAAGTGACTAGGTGGTGATGGGGGAGTGGAGGCAAAAGTGTGTAACACAGGGTTCTTCAAGGATCTTGAAGTCTTAGTATACGGCCATGTGTCAAACAGTTGAAGGAGTGGGGAAGTTTGCTTCGGGGACGAGAGTAAGAACAGCAATGAGAGCTAACCTTTATTTGAGTGCTTGCTGGGGGCCCGGCACTCTGCTGAGCCTTCCTCATATGTTATCTCAGTTGATCCTCACAGCAGCCCTGTGACATAAATGCTGTCATCATCCCCATTTACAGATAAGGAAACTGAGGTTAAAAGGTGAGGGGCTTGCCTAGAGGCCATTACTAATAAGTGGCGAAGCTGAGACTTATGTCGACGTAGGCCTGAGTCTCAAGCTCTTGCTCTTTGCCACTCCCTGCTTCAGGGATGATGGGGCTGCCTCAAACATGTCATGATTTGTGTTGTTGCTGAGAACAGATGGGGGCAGAGGTCAGAGAGGACTCTTTTGGGTTGTGAAAGGAACAGGTGTCAGCAGTAGGATCCTGTCAGTGCTGGAAGGTTCATTCAGAGACGGAAGCTTTGTTGGGATGCTACAGAGGGAACAACACCCCAGTGGAGTCATCTTTGAATTGCAGCTCATGGCATCCTGCACAGAGTGGGGCTCACCATGAACACCCCTACCAGCCTTCTCACCCTGAGATTATATGACACAGTCTTCCAACCGCCCAGTTACAAAGCTGGGTTATCTCTTGAAATGATTTCCTTCCTTCTTTCCTTTTTTTTAAATTTCCTAATAATAAGGGTAATATATGTTAATTGAGAAAATTTTGGAAGAATATAAAGTATAAAAATGCAGGAAAGCAGTTAACCAAATTCTTGCTCCCAGAGACAATCATTTGATTACTTCCTTCTTTCCTCTGTGTATTTTTTTAAAACATATTCAAGCATAATGTGTATGAAATTTCACATCCAGCCTTTTCGTTGGAACAACCTCTGGTTTCTCATTCAGATCTAATTACTACCTGATCATCGGTTAATTTCTTTTATTGTCCCAGGGCAAGATTATTAGTAATTTTACTGTAGCCTGAGAGGATGGGGTGAGTGAGCAAAAACAGACATGATTAGCTAGAGAAACAATTAGTAGGCCAGTTTGGTTAGACAGAGCATTCCAGGAGGGCAGCAGCAAGAGACAGGAAAGGGGAAGCTGGGGCCAGATCGGGGAGGGCTCCATACCAGGCTTCAGCACTTGGGGAGCGGTATGGCTTGGTGGCTAAGAAGGTAGGCTTTACAGTTGAACTGCCCGATTCACACCCAGCTCTATTCCTGGCTATGTCACTTTGACCAAGTCAATTAGCCGCTCTGAGCCTCGGTTTTCTCTTCTGAAGAATGGGGAGACTAATGATATACCTGCCTTATAGTATAGTTGTGGGGTTGAATATGAACTGGTGCCCAGCACAGTGCCTGGCACATTACAGGCACTTGGTAAGTAGGAGCTCTTATGGTGATGAGGCTGTGGGAGCCTCTAGGAGCTTGGAGCGGGGCAAGGAGCCATCTGGTAACAAGGTTAATCTGGCAACACTTGGATGGGGAGGGTGGAGGCAGGAGGCCGTGTAGGAAGCTAGTGTTTCAGTGTGGGTTTGAAGATGAAAGCCTGGTTGGGCTGCCAGGGTAGAAAAGGACATCCGGGAAGCAGAATAAAGCAGGGCTTAGTGAAGTCAGCTGGAGGGAGAAGTCTTAACGATTCTAAGGAAAACTGGTGTTGGTTGTAGAAAAAGGGCCTTCAGGAGGTGGAGGGATTGGGCTGTGAGTGCAGGCAAGGTCAGCATTAGATCTCTTGGGTGTAAGATGGCTGTGAGGATCCAGGGGGAGATGACACACTTCCAGACGGGCGAAGGTGGAGTGAGAAAGCTCTGCCTGCTGCTGGGGTTCTGAATCTTTTGGGTCACTGACTCCTTTGAGGATCAGATGAAAGCTTGTCTCCAGAAAAACATACCCCCTTATAGATTTTAAAGTGTTTTAGAATGTTCTCATTCCCAGATTGAGAACCCTCAACTGGCTTATTAAGGAGAGCCCTTTCTTTGGCTCTTAGAGGATGGTTAACAGAAAAAGAGGGCAGGACCAGGCGTTAGGAGCCCCTTCATTGTGTGTGTGTGTTGGGGGAGGGTGTGTTGGGGAGGATATTGGGGGGTCTGTGTGTGTTGGGGTGGTGTGGAGAAAGGGACTTTCCAACTCTTGAGCAGGAGGCACAGCAAGGGGCAGCCTCCACTTTCTCTACCAAAGAAACTCTTGAGCAAAGCAGATCAGCCATAAGAGGGTTGACAAGGGAGAGAAGGAGGGAGCAAGGAAACTGGCCGATTGTCCTTTGAGCAGAAGCCCAGTCCTTACCTTGCCCCCACCACACTTTTTTTTTTAACTTCAAGGCTGGTATTGTGAATCAGCAAATTTTGAAAGCAGGGCCTTTCAGTTAGACTCTGGGAGCTGCTTTACCAAAGCAGGAGTACATTGGGCCTTGACGCTATCGAGGACTACATGGGTCTGTTGGCAATACCTTCCATTCACTCTGGCCTTCTGAACTGCTTTAGTCTGAGAAGGGACATTTCAAAGGATGCCTTTGCTGTCCCTTACCTTTTAATTATTTCTTTAAGAGAGCAAAAGTCAGGGCCGGCCCCGTGGCTTAGCGGTTAAGTGCGCGCGCTCCCCTGCTGGCGGCCCGGGTTCGGATCCCGGGCGTGCACCGATGCACCGCTTCTCCGGACATGCTGAGGCCGTGTCCCACATACAGCAACTAGAAGGATGTGCAGCTGTGACATACAACTATCTACTGGGGCTTTGGGGGGAAAAATAAATAAATAAAATCTTTAAAAAAAGAGAGCAAAAGTCAGATCTTCACTGTCATTGGAATCAGATAAAGGAGAGGAAAGGGACTCAGAAGATCCCAGGGGTAGATTGTGAAATGTAATCTATTCTGATGCCTGTAAAACATCCCTGTTACTTAGACTTACGCATTGGAAGGATGATAAGAGTGCCTTCCCCCTGCCAGGTGGTCGGGGTCTGGTGGGGAGCATGGTGTGGCCCTGGGGGTTATAAGGGGAGACCTGCTTCTGATGCCGGGGTACAGGAGGCGCTGCCTGGAGGAGGTAACACTTGCCTTATGGTGGACTTAGCTCTGGGAGGTCACAGAGGAAGGGAACAGGGCTTGTTCTCTGAGATTGAGAATGGTGCAGGGGAGGAATGCAATGCCAGAAATAGGGAGAGGGTGGCCCGAGATGCCAGCAGGGGCCAGATCTCACAGGGCCCTTTGTGCCATGGTCAGGAGTTCGGACTTGACCTTGAGGATAGCTATAGGAGAGTTTTAAGAGAAAGAGCAGAGGTTGGTGGGGAGACAGCTCTGTCACCGCCTGCCTGTCAGGAGTGGGCGGTGGGCACAGATGGTCAGGGAGTACCTTTGCAGGTTGAGGGATCAGGACCCACCTGGAGGTGGGAGGTGCTCAGCTTTCTAGAATCAAGGAACGAAGTGTCATCCAAGAAAGTGTTTATGGACAGTCCAGCCACCTAGTGACTTGCTTACTCACCCAGCCCCATCTGGCCTTTGATCTCATTCATTTTCAAATCCTCCAGGATGGGGCGAGGGCTGCAGGGTTTTCATTAAGGAAACCAAGGACAGACTGGCCCAAAGACAGAGGACACCAAGAATTCAGAACATCCTGACAACCAGCTAGTCTTAGATGCTGGGAATATAGTGGGATGAAGAACCCTGGCCTCTTCTTAAGGGTGTTGGCATTTCTCATCGTCTGTCCCCCAGCTAGCTGTGATTCTCCCTCCATCCCTCGCCATTTGGGCAGCCACCGGAACACTTGGTTTCTGTTCCGGTTACCATATGCTCTGACCTACGCGCTCACAGCAGCAGCACTTGGAGGATAGTAAACACTTGGAGAGAAGCTTCATTTTATAGGAACAACCTCAAATGTGTGGCAAATCTTTCTCCAGGTCTCTCTCAGGCCTCCTAACCCACCTTGGAATAGGCTGGGTTAGTATGGCTAGCATATTCAAATGCAGAGGGTAAGAGAATTTCCAGAGAAATTTCTCCCTAGAGTCTCCTCACATGATTGGAGGTGTGGCCTGGCAAGAATCCTGGATTGTAGTATTCAAGTTTCTTGAGCAAAGAGATCATATCTCCTAATTTTCCTGGATGACTAACTCCTACTTCCAAAGCTAATGCTGTCATACAAGGCATGGTGCCCATGTGTGATCACTCCCTGGGGATGTCAGGGCGAGCTGGTTTGACCAGGGCAGGTCTTTTATGTAATTCGCTAGGCCAAGGTGTTTAAAAGGTTAAATCTAACTGAGCAAGGTCCCTCCCCAACCCTGGGGAAGTTTCTGGGCTGAGCCAAAGCTCCCTGCCAGCAGGGCCTGGGGCCAGGACTGCTCTGGTGCAGACAGGCTTAGGAAAGGGGAGAAAGGTCACAGAACATGCTGGCAACCATTTGTAATGTGTCCTCTCCACCCCCACCCTCTTTTCCCAATTCCTACCTTTCTCTTCTCTTTTCAGGAAACATCTTTCTCCAGCAGCCAAATTACTATAATGACCTGGATGAAACCATGCCCACCATCCTTCAGGTACCAGCTCTCAGCCTTGCCCAGGGGAGGGTGAGCTTGGGAGGCAGACCCCCGCCCCAACCTGATGGGGTTCCTCCGGAGAGATGTTTATTCCCCACCCCTCTCTAGCCCCATTTCCACACTGTCTCTGTGTCCTACCTCCTCACCATACCCCTTCGAATTCTTTTCTCTTCTTGAACAGGACTGAAATCTAAGGGCTGCCCAACACTCATACAAAAAGAGCTTGGCGTGAATTTTGTGTTGTCTGCCATCAGTCGTATTGGGATACGAGACCTGTGTTTCTCAAATAAGAGCTTTCAAATTTTATAAAATCATTTTACAAAATAATAATGCTCACCGTAGAAAATTTGGAAAATATAAAAAAAACAGAAAGAGGGAGATTAATATTCGTCCATAATCCCACCACCCAGAGATATCCAGTCTTCACAGTAATTTCTAGAATTTTACATGCTAGTATACTTAAAGATGGCGCCATCCGTTAAATACATGATTTTACAGTGAGCTCTGTTTTCCCTTCACTGGTGATTTGTCTTTTGTTTTTTTTTTTGAGGAAGATCAGCCCTGAGCTAACATTCATGCCAATCCTCCTCTTTTTGCTGAGGAAGACTGGCCCTGAGCTAACATCCGTGCCCATCTTCCTCCACTCTATGTGGGACACCGCCACAGCATGGCCTGACAAGCCGTGTGTCGGTGCATGCCCAGGATCCGAACCCGGGCCGCCAGCAGTGGAGCGTGCGCACTTAACCGCTATGCCACGGGGCCAGTCCCGTGATTTGTCTTTTATTTCAATATAGTTCCCATAAACCGCCATCTCCAGGGGATCCAAAAACATATATGTTGCTGAATGTCTAAAATATTCATTACCATACACTTGCCCAGCCCATCCAGTCAGGAAATATCGGCAGGATTCTGGGGGCTTTACATACATTTTGTTTTTTTAATCCTCACCACAATCCTGTAAGAAGGATGCCCCCATCATCCCCATTTTACTTAGTTTCCACTCTGACTGTTCTCTGAGAAGGTCATTGTCTCGGTTGGTATCCCTGGAACACTGGCATTTATTCTCAAGGTTCCATGGCAGTTTGCAGATCACCCGTCCTGGCTGCAGGGCAGGGGTCCTAGCTACTGGTTTGACAGGATGTGGGAGCATCGCCTCTTGTGTTTCACAGGTCTTCAGCAATATCCTCCAGCACTGTGGTTTGCAAGGGGATGGGGCCAGCGCCACACCCCAGAAGCTCGAGGAGAGGGGCCGACTGACTCCCAGCGACATGCCTCTTCTGGTGAGGTTGCCCTTCAGCCCAGTCTCTTCCTGGCTAATAGAGGACCCAGCAGCTTCTTCCCCTGCTCACGGCTCCTTTCCCCAACTCCGTAAGCAGCTATTCCCATCACACAGGTTCAGAGCATTTCAGCAGGCTTTCATTTTTCTCTGGGAGCTTCATTTATGGTGTAGTAGAAAGAACAGGGAACTAGAATTCAGAGGACAGAGATTTAGTCTTCACTTAGTTCAGCTCAACACATTCCTTAATGTGTTATTCGTTGAGCCATTCATTCATTCAGCAAATTTGTAGGGGCCTCCAGCATGTGCCAGGCCCTGTGCTGGGCCTTGGGGGTAAAACAGTTAGCAAAAGCAGACACGGCGCCTGCTCTCATGGACCTTGGAGTCTAATGGGGATGACAGACAGAAGGTAAATATTTAAGGAGCTTGGACACATGTCAGGCCTTGTGCTAAGTGCTAGAGAGAGCAGGAATGAGGGAGCTGTGAGCTGTTCTCCTAGAGCTTGAGATCCTGTAGGAAAACAGGCATTAAACAAGTGTTTCAGAAAAGAGCATGCCAAGAGGTGTGGGAGCAAGTCATTTGACCGCCCCTGAACCCCAGTTTCCTTATCCATAAAATGGAGACCCTAACAGCTGCCCAGCCTACTTTTTAGAGTTGTCATGACAATCAGGAAAGTGCATGAGAAAGCACATTGTGTTCTGTATACCCTCTTCAAATTGTAAGAAAAGTGTAGGCGTGGTATTCTTGTCCTCACTGGGATGTACTTTCTGGGCAGGATCATAGGCGTTGTCTTCAGAGTCAAGGGTGGGTTCTCCTTCAGCTTAGAAGAGAGAATCGTGTTATCATAGAGGTAGAAGTAACCCTAGGGATCGTGGGGTGTGCGCCTGTTGGAGCTACAGTAGCAAGACCTGAGGCTTAGGGAGGTTGAGTTGCCCAGATTGTGGTCCTCGAGATGGACCAGCCAGGCTTTGCCCAGCGCCTCCAGTGTTCTGTTCCCCCTATGAGGCATCTGCCTATTGGGGACCCCCAGCTTTGTCAACTTTGTCTCAGACCCTCCACAGAGCTGTGTACGGGGGTGGAAGAGAATAACGCAGTGTTTTCTTTTGGCAACAGGAATTAAAGGACATCATTCTCTACCTTTGTGATACCTGCACGACGCTCTGGGCCTTTCTGGAAATCTTCCCTTTGGCTTGCCAAACCTTCCAGAAACACGACTTCTGTTACAGGTACAGCAGTAGTTCTGGCTGTTGAAGTAGAGGTTCGAATTCACATCGTCATTCAACAAACGTTTACTGGGTGCTTATAAGGTGCCAGACCTCTTCCAGTCTGGGGATACAGCAGTGAAGAAGACAGATGAGGCTCCTCCCGGTGTGGAGCCTGCATTTTAAAAGCACTCCCATTTTTGGCTAAGAGCAGGGTAGGGGGGGAAAAAACCAACAACCAAGAATAGGGCAGTTTCAATTCAGTTCTATTTTGTTTCAAAGCTCCTATAAGGGAGTAATAGACAAGAGGTGGTCTTAGGTCTTTAGCATCTAATCCAGGGGAGTGCACACACAAGGAAAGAAGCAAATGTGCTCACATGTGGGGCCAGCTTTTTTTTGTGGCCATATTATGAAGCACTCTGGGAACACAGAGAGGGGAGGCAAAATTCTGTCTGGTGAAATAAGAGGTTTCATGGTGACCCTTAAGTGAGGTATTGAGGAACAAACAGGAATCTTCCAGACAGAGAAAGTGAAGTGCATTCCAGGCAAGCAGAGTGAAGCCTGTGAAGGCCCAGAGTGTGTTCCAGGGAGAGCCAGGGAGTGGAGTGTGACATGAGGCAGTGGGTAGGGAGACCAGGGCAGCAGGAAAGGAGCAGGTAACAAGAGATGGATCCGGGGAAGTTGGTAGAAGTCAGATAGTGAGGAGCCTTAAATGCACTGGCAGAGAGTGGGGCCTTTATTCTGTAGATGGTAGGAAGGCACTGGAGGCTTTTATTCCAAAGAGGTCATAGAAGGATCCTGCTGGGCCGAAGAAAGATGTAGAGGAGGATATAGGGCAGGGAGGGAGACCCTCTTTGCCCACTTAGCATCATGAGCATCTGTTCCTTGTACAGTGAGAAAGGGGTGCACGGGCATGGGCTGGTAACCACGTTGCCTGGCAAGAGCAGGGGCTGGCCTGTTCTCAGTGGCCTCTGGCTGTTCTTGCCAGGCATCTTTCCCCACCATTCTCAGGAGCTTCTGGGAGCTGCCCAACTCCATCCACCCAGCCGTCCACCCATTCAGTCATTTACTCGCCCATTGAGCAAAACATTTATCTAGCACTGACATGTGCCAGAGATGGCAGCTGGTGCTCTGACCCCTCCTGGATCTCCTCAGCCCTTGAAAATCAGACATTAGGATTGAACAGCCTCCCAGAGAATGTTAGAATAAAACGACACTTTCCCCGGAAGAAAGAGGTTAGGATGGGACTGTAGTTGTCCACTTTTTTAAAAAGGTAACTTTTCTCATGGTAAATGTGGCAAATGCTTGTAGGAAATTTGGAAAATCTCAAAAGGTAGGCAATTAAAATCACCATGAGGGATCATGCTCTTCTTAGACTTTTGTGCCTTGCTTATTTTCACTTATCATCAGCATTTTCCCATTTTCCTAAATCATGTTCCCAAATGTAGCACAGATTGCTTTTGAAAGGGCCTTTGGAGATAGAGGGGTAATTTTGGAAGAACTGACTTTCTTGCAAGGGACAGTGGAGGCAGGGGGGTGACTCCACCTATCTCGGGGTGAAGAGGAAGAAAGGAAAATACTATTGACTGCAAGTGACACTGCCTTTGGCAAGTAATACTGCCTTTGACCCACGAACAGCCTGGGGCTGGCCCAGCCTGTTCAAACTGTGCTGGAGGCCAGAAACGCCCACTGAGCAAATGCAGCAACCTCAGTCCCCAGAACTCTCTGCAAGGGTTTATAGTCACCAGACAACTTTTTAGCTAATCCCTTTCATAACAACCTTCTCCTCCTTCCTCTCAACTATACTCAAGTATGTCTGAGTCTGTCTCTGTCCTTTAATTTTGTGAATGAATAATATGTTCACATGGTTCAAAACTCAAAAAGTATGAAATATATAGTGAAAAGTCTCCCTCAACCCCTTCCCCAGTTCTCACCACACAACCATTGTCGTTAGTTTTTTTGTGGAATTTTCCACAGATATGCGTATACATATGCATATACAAGCAAATATGTGCAATATGTATTGCCCCTCCCTTTTAAATTTAGTGCTGGCACGTTATGAGTTCTGTATTACTGTTTGCATTTTATTTATTTATTTATTTGTTTTTTTTTTGTGAGGAAGATCGGCCCTGAGCTAACATCTGCAAATCCTCCTCTTTTTGCTGAGGAAGACTGGCCCTGGGCTAACATCCACGCCCATCTTCCTCTACTTTATATGGGACGCCGCCACAGCATGGCTCGACAAGCAGTGCGTCGGTGCGCGCCCGGGACCCGAACCGGTGAACCCCGGGCCCCCACAGCGGAGCGCACGCACTTAATTGCTTGCGCCATCTGGCTGGCCTCCTGCATTTTATTTTAAAATTTAATGTCTATCAGTGCATAAAGCATCCTCAATCTCTGGTATGGCTGGATAGCATTCTATTGTACTGTACAGAATACCAGGCCCCATAGATGAACTTTTAGATTTTTTTCAGTTGTTTGCTATTATAGAAAAATGCTGCAAAGAGTAGCTTTGCACACACATCATTTTGCACCTTTGCAAGTATATCTGAGGAATAAATTCCTAGAAGTAGAAGTGCAGGAACAGATGGTATGTACATTTTAAATTTTCATAGATCTTGCCAAATCACCCTCCAAAGGAGTTGTTCCAATTTACTCTCCCTCCAGCAATGTATCCTGGCAACACTTGAATCTGTTTGGGCTGAACTGCCCTCTCTGTCCTCTTCTGGGTGCCTTGCTGTGGGCCTAGCAAGGCTTGCATCTTTTGGCCTAGTTACCCTCTGCTATGTATGGCACAACACTAGCATAGAAGTTGCCAGAAGCCAGCCAATCGACAGACAAGTGTTTACAGAGTACCTGCTACAAATTCAGCACTGTCCTAGGCACATAAGCTACATGTCTGGCTTTGGGAAGCTTAAGATGTTCAGAGGAAGAATTACACCACAGAAGAGAGGCAGCTGCATTTAAAGTTGTAAGGATAACGTATTCTGAGTGCTGTGCATCTGGTTCTGGAGAGGAATAACCACATGGGTGAGCCTGATCAGGAAGCACCCAGAGTGGAGGTGGGCCTGAAATGGTACGGGGAGCAGGAGGACAGTTGCTGTGGGCATTAGCCTAAGACGAAGCCTGCGTGGGAAGCTGTGGGAGTGCTGATCCATGGGAGGACAGGGAGAGCTGTGTGGGTGGGATGGAGACTTTGAATTTGAGTTGGGAAGGGGTGGGTGTGAGGTTGCCAAGGTGAGAAGTAAGGTTGGTTATGCTGTATGCATGTACCAGAGAGAGGAGTTAATTGTTTTGACGTCATAGGAGGTAGGGACCTGCTGGCAGTTTTCGAGCAAGAAAAAAGTGTGACCCTCTGTCCATTTCTCAAACCTCAGTGAGTCCTGAGTGGCCCTCATTGCTTTGTTAGAATGAGCCTATCTGGGCCTTGGTTTCCCATCTGAATGGGGGACATAGCTACAGGTCACTTCCCATGAAGCTCTTCCTGGGACCAGCCACCGCGGGTCAATCTGGGGAATCTGGGTGAGCCTGGGGAAGAGCCAGCGTGGTCCTGGGAGAAAATTGTTGTGGTGACAATTTGGGAGCAAGAAATGGGCCTTTCCTGCTCCTTTGGGTTTGTTTGATTTTCTAATGAAGCGTGGTATTAATAAACTAATCCAGCCTTTTATCCACGTGTGCCTTCACAGACTAGCTTCCTTTTACGAAATAGCAATTACCGAACTGGAGTCTGCAATTAAGAAGAGGAGGCTTGAAGACAGCAAGTGAGGCGGGGACAAAACTAAGAGTGTTGTGGGAGAGAGAGGCCCGAGCACGGGCCCTGCCCTCCCCAGGCTTCAGCATCCTCATCTCTAAGACGAGGGGGTGGGACCAAGGACCTTGCAGCTTCCAGCTCATGTGTCCTTACCTAGCAGCCTCCTGGCCCCTGCGTCTGAGCCTTTCCCCCTCAGCTGTTGCTCCAAGCTCCTATTAACCTACATGTTGGTTCCTGACCCACTGTTTAAACTGAGAAGCAGCCCTGGAACCAGCTAGCCACTCAGGGCCTATAGCCTTTTGCCAGCTGCAGTCAGCAGTGAACTCTGAGGCCGTCAGCCCCGGGGGACAGGTGTTGGGGGGCACCTGCAACTGCGGGGAATAAGCCCCCTCAGTGCCTTTTCATTGTCTTTGAAATATCTATTTCTTTTTTCTTTCTGGCCTTCAAAGGCTGCTAGGTGACCTGTGGCAGAGGCTCTCCCATTCCAGGAAGAAGCTACTGGAGATTTTTCATATCCTCATGAACCAGATCTGCCTTCTCCCTGTCCTAGAAAGCAGGTAAGCCCTTGGGAGCTGCTGCCCAGGTGGAAGAGCCCCTGTGAAAGCCCTGCCGGGGTGTGTCCTTCACTGCATCTGCCCTCTCCCTTGCTCCCTGGTTGCTGAGCAGAGATGGGAAACTGAGAAAAATGCCTCTTTCCTCCAGCTGGCCAGAGGCCCTGCAGAGGGGTGGGGTGGGTGTGGAGGGGAGCTGCAGATCATCTGCATTGAGTGATCTCATCTTCCCTGGTGTTCTCCTCCAGCTGTGACAATATTCAGGGCTTCGTCGAAGAGTTCCTTCAGATCTTCAGTTCCTTGCTGCAGGAGAGGAGGTGAGTGTGTGGCCGGCTAGGACCAGGAGTGGGTCAGGCCCGTGGCACTCCCACCAGTCCCCTTCAGGCCTTACATACCAGAGCCCCTGCCATATGGACTAAGCTTCTGGCATTTGTGGTTGGGCAGCAGACGCGGGGAGTGGCCAGCAGGAGAGCAGTGCCTCTGTGGCCCCAGCCCTGTCCTTCCTGGCTGTTCTCTGCCCGACAGGTTCCTCCGGGACTACGACGCGCTCTTCCCTGTGGCCGATGATGTCAGCTTGCTGCAGCAGGCCTCATCTGTCTTGTATCCTTTTACCATAGCCACTGGGACAGGGCTTGGCCTGACCAGGTCAGAGATGGGCTGCTAAGGCACAGAGGAGCAGCGGAAGGTTTAGCCCCAAAACACACAGGTCAGCCAGCTTTCCCTAGAGGTCCGCCAAGGCCCCAGCCCCTGTTTCTGGAGGAGATGACTGCTCTGATCCTCGGGCAGGGGTGGGAGGGACAGTCTTGCTTTCTCTAGGTGTTTACTGAGTGTCTGGGCCTGCATGACCAAGATGGACTCAGCCCCACCCGCACAGACCTCACTGTAGGAAAGGAGACAGACAAGTAAATAGGCAGTTAGATAGTGTCATATGGGAGATATTTAGAGGGTGTGGTAACCAGGGGAGGCACCTAACCCAGTGGAGCTTGGGGTGGGGGTGTCACATGGAAGTGAAGTCCAAGCTGAGAACAGCAGAAGGAACAGGAGATGGCCAAAGCCCCGAGCTAAGTGTTCCCAATGGACAGAGGACAGAGCAGGCCCGTCTGAGGAGATCTGAGAGAAAGGGGTCTAGTGGGAGGGGCTTTAGGGCGTGGTAGATGAGCTGGGGATGAGCAGACCTTCATGGCCCTGGGATGACCCTCACTAAGAAGTTTGGGCTCTGTCCTGTAAGCACTTGGGGAGCCGTGGAAGGGAATGATGCAGGGGGTGACAGGGTCAGTTTTATACTTTGGAAAAGCTCCATCTGTCACAGGAAAGAGAATGGACTGGCCTGGGGTCTCCGTGAGGCCCAGGGGCTGCTGAGGACACTGTTGCTGGCATCCAGGTGTGGCCGATGGGGGTTTGGACTAGAAGTGGAGTGAGGGAGGCCAGGGCGACTCCCAGATGTCTGGCTTGGCAATGCCCAGGGTGGTAGAGAGGGAGGAGGGACAAGGAGGAACAAGCCTGTGGGCCATTTTGGTGCTGGGGTGGGTTGCTCAGTCCTGCCTCAGGGGTACCCTGTGGGCCCCCAGCCTTTGCAGAAAGCCCTCAGCTGGTTGAATGGCAAGCCTTGTGGCAGTGCCCCCATCGGGCCCTCCCAGTGGTCAGTGCAGAGGAGTTGCAACTGACTTGTCCAGACACCATGTCCCAGGACTCTGATGCCAGCCTCTTGTCCTGTCTTTACCCAAAGCTGCTTTCTGCTGAGTGGCAGGTACTGGGTTTCAAGGCCAGTGAGGCCATGGTCTGACCTGTTTCTCTCTGCAGCCCAGGTGCCCATGGCCCACTGGGTGCCACCCAGACAGCCCCTGGCAGAAGTCATATGGTCAGACCTGGGGAGAAACTGAGAAACTACGCTGCCTCAGAGCTGAGGAGGCAGAGAGGGCTGTGGCCTCGGAGGGAGAGACCCCTTAACACGTCCTCACAGGGATGAGACACGGACTGCCTACATCCTCCAGGCGGTCGATAGTGCCTGGGAAGGGGTGGACCGAAGGAAAGCTACAGATGCTAAAGACCCACCTGTGGCTGAGGATCTTAACGGGGTCATGGTGACGGTGGAACCAGTCGGTGGAACATCATCACATCCAGAGAACTCAGAGGAAGAGGAGGTGTGTCTGGAGCAGCGCTTTCCCCCTGCTTCCCCTGCCCCTGCTGGCCCCTTCTGAGAGGTTGAGCCAGCAGGAAACCTCCTTTCTTTGTTTCTGCTGTCGGACAAAAAGGTTTCGTTTGGAATTGATGACCTTGAGCTGCTGGTCAGCTCCATGCTGCCTTTAGAGAGTCCCAAGCTGAGGGCACGCTGGGCCGGGTGTGAAGAGACAGCAAGTCACTGAAGCTATCAAAGCCTCAGTTTCCCTTCTATAAAATGAAGCGATGGAGGGCTGGCCCTGTGGCCTAGTGGTTAAGTTCAGCACACTCTGCTTCAGTGGCCTAGGTTCGCAAGTTCAGTGCCCCGGTGTCGACCTACCCCACTCGTCAGCCATGCTGTGGCGGTGACCCACATACAAAATAGAGGAAGATTGGCACAGATGTTAGCTCAGGGCCAATCTTCCTCAGCAAAAAAAGAAAAAAAAAAGAAAATGATGGAGCTTTTTCCACATGATCCCCTTCTTGGGGCTCTCCCCTAAACATGCTGGTGGAGCTGCTTTGGTTGCAGCTGGGAGCAATGCCTGATATCACCACCTGGCCTTCCTGGAAGCCCCTCCATGGGACTGCAGGGCTCCACTGAGCAAGTTTGGAAACCTCTGATCTAGTGTTTTGTCTCCAGGCTTTTCCAGAACTCTCTGGAAAAGTTGTGGCTATAGTGATTGGCCACTGAACCCAGGACTCTTCCCTGTGTGTTGGGAGTCAGCATGACATAAAGATTATGACCACACAGTCTCCGGGGTCGGGCAGCTCAGGGGTGTATCCTGGTTCTGTCACTCACCAGCTATGTGGCCTTAGGCACATCACTCACATCAAGCCTTGGTTCCTCATCTGTAAGTTGAGGATAGTTGCTGTCCCCGCCTCCATACGGTTGTTGGGATTTCCAGAGCTTCTGTGTGAAGCACTCTGAGCCTGCCTGGCCCTCCATGCTCCATTAACAGATGCTGCTCTTCTTGCTGTCAGACCCCAGGCCCCCTGACTCTCGCAGGGTCTTGAAGAATGACAGCCCCCTCAGCCTTTTCCCACTCTCTTCCCCGTTTGGCTTCTTATCTGAGACAAGGAGGGTTCTTATGGTTGTTGTTTTGATTTATGAATTTCCTTAAATGAAAAGCCTAACAAAATTGAGCCACATCGAGCAGTATATGAGCTGAATCCCCCTTGTTGAAAAGAATATAATTAAAAGGGAGCATTTCCACATGGTCCAGGTCTGGTGGTTGCTGTTCCCTCCAACATCAGTGATCAGTTTGTGAGAGGACCATTTAAGAAGAGCCCAGGCTGCGCCAGGCACTGTGCTCAGTGCTTTGTGTGCATTATCTCTTTGAACCATTTGAAACAACTTCACGAGGTGGGGGATAGTATGCCCATTTTATAGGGAGGAAACTGAAGTTCAGAAAAGGGAAGCACCTTGCCCAAAGTCACTCAGCCAGTCAGTTATAGAGCTCCCTCTTCCACAGGGAAGGAAATGGAGGCTCAGACTTGAATCGCTTGGCTAAGGTCCCACGGCCAGGAGGGGCAGGGCTGGGACTCAAATCAGGTCCCCTGACTTTGAGTCCAGTGCTCTTTGGGGCCTGTCGCCCTATCACTGGCCTGGCCTAGCCTTCCCCTCCTTCACTCTGGCTCTTCCCACAGTGCATGGGGGCAGCCGCTGCTCTGGGCACCCCCATAGGTGGTGTGGAGCTAGACTCACTCATCTCCCAAGTGAAGGACCTGCTGCCTGACCTTGGCGAGGGCTTCATCCTGGCCTGCCTGGAGCACTACAGCTACGACCCGGAGCAGGTGATCAACAACATCCTGGAGGAGCGGCTGGCCCCCGCTCTCAGCCAGCTGGACCGCAGCCTAGACAGGTGGGAGGAGGCTCATGGCATCCAGCCTGCTCAGGGCCCTGGCAGGAGGCACTCTGCAGGCCCTTGTCGGGGGCCCTTAGCTCCTTCGCCTCCCACTCTTCTTGCCCTCGTGTCTCAGGACTCAGTTGCTCTCTCTCCCCCACAGCAGTGTTTCCCAACCATGTAAACTAATGTCCTCTTTGGGGAAACATAAAAACCTTAGTTCCCGCAGGAGGTTCTTACATGCCCCCTGCAGGGCAGAGTGTGTGCCCAGCTGGACATCCTTGCGTCACCTTGTGGACAGACCGATTAGAGACACAGGATGTGACGAAGGAGTTACTGAGCCCTTCAGAGCTCCAGAGTTGCTGGTCAGCCCCTGTCTTTCCACCTTCCTAGTGGATTCCTGGGGGAGGACAGTCAAAGCTTCTCACTTCCTTTATACCTGCCCTTTCTGAGTTTGGCCCACAGCTTCCCTGCAGGCCCCGTGGGGCAGCAGGAATGAGTACATGATTGGGTGTTTCTTCCATGAACAAATGATGCTTACTGAATGAATGAATCAAGTTAGCTATGCCTTTGGACACGTTCCTCAGCCTCTCTGTGCCCATTTTACAGGTGAGGGCACTGAGGCACAAAGAGGTGAGTGACCTATGACCAGCTATCTCAGGGCTGTTGTGAACATTAAATGAGGGAGGGAGCTTTTAAGAAACAGAAAGAAAACCTGTGTGAATAGCACGCGGGACCGAGGGGGAGCTTCGTTTGAGATGTGGCTACCTACCCAGGCGAGGGCCAGGTAGGGCAGGTTTTAGATTGTGTCCAAGTGTGGCTGTTGAAGAGAAATGGAGAATCTGATGGATATAACATGGTAGGAGGAAGTGGGGTGCAGGTAGGCATCAGCTGGCAAGGCCCCCTTAAATTGATTTCTATACCGCCCCCCAGACAGCTGAAGCCAGACCCGACGCCCCTGCTGACGTCTCGTCACAACGTCTTCCAGAACGATGAGTTTGACGTGTTCAGCAGGGACACAGTAGACCTGAGCCGGGTGCACAAGGGCAGGAGGTGAGTACAGTGGGCCGCAGGGTTCCAGGGACCTCAACTCAAAAGTGCAGAGAGAGGGCTGGCCCCATGGCTTAGCGGTTAAGTGCGCGCGCTCCACTACTGGCGGCCCGGGTTCGGATCCCGGGCGCGCACCAACGCACCGCTTCTCCGGCCATGCTGAGGCCGTGTCCCACATACAGCAACTAGAAGACTATGCGACTATGACATACAACTATCTACTGGGGCTTTGGGGGAAAATAAATAAATAAATAAAAATTATTAAAAAAAAAGTGCAGAGAGAAACTAAGGGCTCTGTCTTTATGGATCTGGCCCGAGTTTCAGCTCAAGGCTCCCTTGGCAGCCCGGGACCTGTGTGCTCCAGCAGGCGGGGACAGGTTCTCTAATAATTATGCTTTAGGCTCTGACTCTGCACTGAGTGGTTTTTAGTAAATCCTCGTCGTTGACAGCAAAAGGCCAGAGGGGCCAAAACTGTCCCCTTCTTCTCTTCTTCTTACATCTTTGAATGTGTCCACCATCGAATCTCTGGATGGGAGAGCTGAGCAGAACTTCCCTGAAGCTGCTCCTTGAACTGATTTTGTCCATTCTATGACAAAATGAGGAAATTAAGGCCCTGTACTGAGTGAGCTTTTCAGAGAGTGAACATATTCCATCTTAAGGCCTTTCTACTTATTTTTACTTTATGTCCTTCCTACTTTTTTGACATGGAAAAGTCCATTCATAATTTATTCATTCATTCAAGAAATATTTACTGGGTGCTTATGGCATTCTAGGCCCTGGATATATTAGGTGTTGGGGATGTAGTGGGGAGTGAAACAGACACGGCCTCTGCCCATGTGGAGTTTGTACTAATCAATTCATCAAACAAGCAAGGTAAAACTGCAAATATAACAGGTACTACAAGGTAGAGGTGCACAGACTTCCAAGCCTCTGGTAGGGGCTTTGATCCAGGCAGGAAGTCTTCTCTGAGAAAATGACATGGGACTAAGAGTGGAAGGATGGGGAAGGGTCAGTTCTGCGAAGCGGGGGAGGAGAAGCTTTCCAAGCAGAGTAGACATCAGGGACAGTGGCCCCAAGGCCGTGGGGAGCATGGCGAGGGTCCCATGAGCCAACATATTTTATGTTTTGGAAAGATCCCCTGGGTTTTTAGTGGAGACCCGTTGGAGGGGCCAAGAGTCAGCAGCGATGGTAGAAAGTACGACATAGAGAATGGCAAAATAAGACGTTGACAACACTATGCTAGTCCCCCAGAGTTCTCCTGAATGGTGTTGGTTCATGGAATCCAGAAATTTGGGAACTGCTGGACCAGTACAGCCTGCCCTTTCCCCCATCATATAGATGGAGACAGTGAGGTTCAGAGAAGGGAGGGGACCTCCCCATTCTTGTGATAGGAGCCCCAATGGCAGAAGTGCAAGCTGCTGCTTCAGTGAAGGCCCTGTGCTCTTCCACCCCCAGGGCTGTCCAGTTCTGGAAGCTTGGCTGGCCGAGGGCTTGGGGAGTGAGCGCAGGGCGGCTATAAAGCCATCTGGCTGGCTGGACAGGAAGCAATTACAAACTGCTTAGTCACACGCATTGCAACATCCTCAGATCCCAGGCTGGAGATGTTATCCTGTATGAGTGGCCGCTCTTCCAGGCCAGAATGATCCTCTGCAGCTCCTGCTGTAGGGAGAGGGGCAGACAAGGAGGGCTGTGCCCCTGCTCATAGGGCGCTCCAGGCTGCCAGGCAGAGAGACAGGGTGGCAAATGTTTACTGAACTCTTTGTGCTGGGTAGCCCCGGGGCTGGGGATTGCAAAGAGGCAAAGCCTCCGTTCATGTGTTCATCATTTATTATTCATTCAGCAAATATTTATTAAGCGATTTACTAGCGCCAGATCCTGTGCTAGATACCAGGGAGACGAGGTGAGCAGGGCACCCAGGCCTCGGCCTCAAGTGGTGCAGAGACCCTGGGAAAGACTTAGACCGTTAAACAAGCAGCGAGAGATTGGGATGGACCATACAGGGGCCTCAGCACAAGGCAGATCACACTTGAGTTAAAATGTGTGTGTTGTTAAATCAGATAGGATGGGCCGCCCTGTGGCTTGGCGGTTAAGTGGGCGCGCTCTGCTGCTGGCGGCCCAGGTTCGGATCCCGGGCGCGCACCGACGCACTGCTTCTCTGGCCATGCTGAGGCCGCGTCCCACGTACAGCAGCTAGAAGGATGTGCAGCTATGACATACAACTATCTACTGGGGCTTTGGGGGGAAAAAAAAATCAGATAGGATGCGCTCAGTGACTCAAGTAATAAGGAAATCTGTTCCCTTGCATGACAAGGAATGGCAAGGCAGGGCAGTCTAGGCTTGGTTAACCCGTGGTGCAGCCTCACCATCAAGGATGCATCTTTTCCTTCTCTCGGAATTGGTTCCCTCGAGGCCACTGGGCAGCTGCAGCTGTTTCAGCTATGACCTCCAAAACTGACAGCACCTGGAGGAAGTCTGGAGCAGGTCTTCTTGTAGATCTCTTAGAGACCGGGAGACCTTTCCCAGAAGTCTCCAGATTCCCCTCACATCTCAATGGGGGAACTGGGTCACAGGGCCAAGGTCCAGGGCTCCAGGTGAAGGGGGAGGGTGGAAAGACCTGAACAAAATGAGGGTTTGTTAGGAGTGGAGGTGAGGTGGAGGGTGGCTGTTGGGTAGACGCCATGCACATGTGCTACAGGTATGGTCATTCCCCCCCCCATCCACGGGGGATATGTTCCAAGACCCCCAGTGGATGCCTGAAACACAGATAGTACCAAACCCTATATGTACTATGGTTATTCCTGTACATACATACCTATGATAAAGTTTAATTTATAAATTAGGCACAGTAAGAGATTAACAACAACTACTAATAAAATAGGGCAATTATAACAATATACTATAATAAAAGTTATCATAGATCTTAGCAACCTCAGCATACGATTTTTTTCTTTCCTTATTAAGTCAAGAACTTTCACCTTTTCAATTAAAGGAAGTTCTCCCCAGCTTCTCTCTGGCATATCTGAATTGCCAGCATCACTATTCTTGCACTTTGGGGCCATTATGAAGTAAAATAAGGGTGACTTGAACACAAGCACTGAGATACCGTGACAGTGGATCTGATAACCGAGACGGCTACTCAGTGACTAACGGGCAGGTAGCGTATACAGCATGGATACGCTGGCCAAAGTGATGATTCACGTCCAGGGCAGGACAGAGCAGGATGGCGAGAGATCTCATCACGTTACTCAGAATGGTGTGCAATTTAAAATTTATGAATTGTTTATTTCTGTAATTTTCCATTTAATATTTTCCGACTATGGTTGGCCCTGGGTACCTGAAACCACAGAAAGTGAAACCACAGATAAGGGGGGACTACTGTATAACATAGCTAAATGAAGGAGGCGGTGCATATGAGGTGGGGTCCCCTAACTGCTTTGCACTGAACAGTGGTGCCCTGGAAGATAATAAGTGTTCTCCCTCAAAAAAGGTTCTATCGCCAAAAATGTCTGTGCACTCTGTCTGCCTCTTGGAGAGTCACAGAGCACATTAGCACATTAAAGTCTCTGACAAGTCCTGCAGTAAAAGAAATAGGATTCACTTTGTTGAGCCCAGCAGGTGCGGGTCCACTTCTCCTCATCATCTTATTTCATCCTTACATCATCCCTGGAGGTAGAACCAAGACTTGGCAAGGATAATGGTCTTGCCCTGTGGTCACACAGCTCAGGAAGTAGCTGAGCAGACTTGAATCGGGAGACCTGTGTTCTGGCCCTGGATCTGCTGGTAGCTGTGTGACGTTGGGAAGGTTGCTCTGCCTCTCTGGATCCTCTGATTCCTCACCTAGAAAAGGAAGGGTTTATTGCCTCTGCAGCCCCTTCAGAAATTCAAAGGTGGATGTCACCCCCCAAGGGCCAGTTTGAATTGAGCCTTGAAGGATAGGCCGGAGGAAGTGGGGAGGGGAAAGGTAGCCGAGCTTGAGGAGAGCCTGCGTGTTCTCTGGGCTCACTCCCATCTTGTAGGAGGCCAAGGAAGCAGCCTGCTCTGAAGACAGTCTCCAAAGCCACTGCTACCTGTATTTCCAGACTTGACTGAAGTTCTGTCCCTCAGATGGATCTTTTCCCGGCTAGTTTTGCCCCTGATTTTCTTTTCCTTCCTGCCTCCAAATGAGGTCATGGGGCCAAAGCCACACCTCCCTGGACAGGGTTCCCAGAGCACCAGGCTCCACTGTCTCTACCTGTGTCCTCTCCCAGGGCCCATCTGTGGTGGCCAGAGTTTGCCAGGCTTCTCTGTCTGGCCCTGCCAGGGAGCCACTTAACCAGAGGCCACACAGTGCAAAAGAACAGCCCTGCTACCCAGAACTGGGGACAGGGTGGACCAGGAGCCGTGAGAGGTGGCAGAAAAAAACAGTGACACCTCTCATTCATCCTTGGTCCCCTGGCCCAGCACGGGTCTTGGCACCTAGCAGGCCCTCAGGAAATGTGTGTTGAATGAATGAATGTACTCCTACCAGTGGCACCAACCACCTGGAAAAGCTTGGGCCCCTTTCATTTCCTGTCTGCCTCTTTCCAGCCCCCAACTTGGTAAAGGAGGCCAGGTGAGGGCCAAGGCCACAGTCACAGGCCCCTTTCCTGGTGAGATGTGAAAGATTCCTGTAGACCAAGATTTTTCCCTGTCCAAATCAACGCCCCCACCACCATAAAGCCTCCATTATCCCTTCTTCTGACCCTCAGCTAGACCCCCTGCACAGAGTTCACATCTCCTTCCTCTGTGTTTCCAGGGCGTGCTTGCCTCCGTTTAGCACATTTCACGTTGGCTGCCATTTGCCTGTCTGTCACGCCCCCTAGACTGAGTTCCATGAGAGGAGATCCATATCTTACTCTTTTCGGAATCTCTCCCCAACTCAGCCTTAGTACCCTGCCTGGCACATAGTAGGCCTTTAATAAAACCGTTGAAGGAAGCCAAATCCTAGCCCACCACACTGGGGGCTGCAGTGCTGACCTGCTCTCAGGCAGACAGCCCGACAGACTCAGGCGCCTGCTCCTCCCTGTACCAAAAGCCAGCTAAGAGATTTTTATGGAAGCTGTGTAGGGCTTTGTGCCTCTTCTCTTTTTTTGTCCTCCCCTTGATGCATTCCAGAGACCTGATTTCACAGCTAAGCTGGATTTTCTTGCCTGGCATCTCATATTGATTTTCCCCTGCAGGGCTAGAAACTACATTCCACCGTCCTGTCTATGTGTCTGACAAGCCAGGTTTTTCTACAGAGCTGCAAAGCCACAAGTAAGAGGCCTGAGTCCCCACCACGGCTGTGCTGCAGCTCACTGTGGTCCCGTGCATGTCCCTCCCCTTCCTTCCACTGCACCCGAGTTTCCTCACCTGCAATTGGACAGGAGTTGAACTTCTAGACTTTTCCTGTCAATGCAATCTGACGTGGAAGATTGAACTGCAGAACAGATAGAAGGCTAGTGTGGTGAAGCGGGGTGAGAGGAAGATGCCAGGACCCCTCCTCACTCCTCACTCCTCACTCCCAGAGGCCCCCTAGGGCTCCCCTGAGCTCTTTCTTAAATTTTTGTTTGTTTTAAAAGACTTAAGTAACCCCAGGCCCCTCCTAGGAGTAACCATTGTCATTTGGTAGGGGGCTTCCTGACCCTGTCTCTGTGCATTTACATACATAGATATCTGTATGCCTATAGGAACAGAGAGTTGGTCTGGTTTGTCTTCTGCTTTTTATACAGATGGGATTGTACTGTCTATTTTTCCATAGCTTGCTTTTTCCCTCTGGAATAAGTCTTAGAATTCTTTCTCCGTCAGCACAAATAGATCACTGTCATTCTTGAGAACTGCCACCCAGCATTCTGTAATACAGATGTGGCACAGGTCCTTTGGCCATTTCACTCGTGATGGACATTAGTTGCTTTCGATTTTTCACTGTTACAAGCAATGCTGAAAAGACAGTCCCTGATCAGGCATCTTTGTGCACACGGCCAGCGTTTCTCTAGGGTGGACGCCTTGAAGGGGTATTTCCTGGCTGAAGGGGGAGCACATTTGACATTCTAACAGCTGCTCCTGGGAGGCCTTCCAGAGTGGCTGGACCCAGTCACCTGGGCACCAGCAGTGGTGAGAGGCCCACCCTCCCACAACCCCCAGTGTAAAATGTGCCCCCCAATGCTTGAGATCAGTGTCTCAGTTTGTGCCGGCCTGCGGGGTGGAGAAGTGAGCCCAAGGTCTCTCCGGACCCTCACACCCTGCAGCCTTCAAATCCTGATGGTTTTCCCTCCTCTCTCCTCCCTGTTCCCTCTTGATGCCAGGAAGGAGGAGAACACGCGGAGCCTGCTGAACGACAAGCGGGCGGTGGTGGCACAGCGGCAGCGCTACGAGCAGTACAGCGTGGTGGTGGAGGAGGTAGGCGGCGTTCCCAAGGCCACAGGGCCCAGGCTGAGTGGGGGAGGCTGGCCAGCCCCTGGGCCCCTCTGGCCCACACCTCTGCCGTTGCAGGTGCCGCTGCAGCCAGGTGAGGGCGTGCCCTACCAAGGGGATGACTATGAGGATGAGTACGATGACACCTATGATGGCAACCAGGTGGGCGCCAACGATGCCGACTCAGATGATGAGCTCATCAGCCGCAGGTGAGGCTGTAGGGTGGGCAGAGGGTGGAATTCTGGAGGCAGAGCAGCTCTCTGGCCCATGGGCTCTCCCGTAGCCTCTTGTTAATACAGTTGGGGAAGCCAAGGCCCTGTTCACGTGAGCAAGTCAGTGGCCAGGGCCCAAACCCAAGCCTCCTTACTCCTAGTCCAGTGCTCTCTGCATCCCCAGCCACCCCCTTGGCCAATTGGTCCAAGCTACTCTGAATGAGGCAGCATTTATTTGGTTTCATGCAGTAGCTTTACATTTTTTTTCTTAATTGCCAAAAACTTTTCCCAGTGGAACCTTATAGAGATTCCCCAATGTAGATAAAGCAGAGCTGCCGTGACCAGAGAGGACTGGAGAGCCCCCCACATTCCCCCTAAGCCCGCATGTCAGACCCTGGTACCCTCAAGGAGTCTAGGGGCTAGCAAAAGCACGTTGGTTTTTCCCGGCCTCCTGAGCCCTGCGTGTCCTGGCGGGCCCCTCTCACCCAGGCCCATTCCCTCCTCCCCGAGGCTCTCTCTCCAGGTTTAATCCAGTGTTTGATCTCACTTTCTCTCTGAACCCTCAGGCCCTTCACCGTCCCTCAGGTACTGAGAACCAAAGTGCCCAGAGAAGGACAGGAGGAGAAGGACGAGGAGGAGGAGGAGGAGGCTGAGAACGAGGCCCCCAAGGTACCTCCTTGGCAGGTGGCAGATGAAGGGGAGGGTACAGTTCTGAAGGATGAATCAAGAGCACTGCGCCCTCTCTTCCCTCCATCTGTCCTTGAGGCAGCCCCAGCATTACTGCCCGGGAGAAGAGGGGTCCCTTAGACCCCAGGATGTCTGCTTGGAGAGCTGTTGGCTGAGAACTAGCCTCCACTGCCCAATGGGGACGGATTAGAGACTGGGCCTCTGAGCTGCTGGGTTCATCAGGCCCAGAAGCCTGGGGCCCAGGAGAAGGGCAGCTGTCAGCCACTGTGCCCAGGATGGCAATTCTTAAAATCAGAGAGGCATTAGAGCCCAAGGGCCCTTGGAGGTCATCTGGGCTGGTGGGTTTGAAAATTCTGTTTTTTAGCAGCTAAACTTTTTCCTCAAATGAAATCTTCAACGGAACCTCATATAAAACAGATAAAAGCAGTGCTGCTTGGGTTGAATGGGGCGGCAGCTGGAACCCCTGGGTCCCCTCATGCCCTCCCACCAGGGTGACAAATTTACATGTGTCCGGGGCCAGGCCACCAGCGTGAGTGTCGTGGGCTGATGGAGACAGTGCCTGGTGGTGGGCAGCACACAGCCCTGCCCGAGGGGCCCCTTAGCACAAGCTACCCGGAGCTTCCAGGGATTTCCCTTCTTCCAGGAAAGGGGTCAGCCCCGGTTTCTATGTAAAATCCTCCAGTTTTCAAAGGTTACTAATTCCCCTTGTTTTGTTTCCTTTTCGTTTTTTTAAACAGCACAGGCCACCACAGCCTGTCTGTGGTCCTTAGGTTACAGCTTTTCCCCCTGCTAGTCCAGTTGCTTTTCACTCTGGGCTCAGGAAATGGTCTTCAGGAATGGACCCTCCCACAGTACATTGCTAGTGGCACCAGCGTGAGGACGAGTCCGCTTCCAGGGGCGGCTTTCTTGGCTTTCAAGGCCCGGTGTGGTCTCTCGTGGCCATTCTGGCTTTCCCCCCAGTGCTCCCATTTGTCATCATCATGCTCGAGCTGTGGCCACCCGCCCCACCGTGCCTCAGTCCCTTCAGCTGCCTCCCCCTCAGGGAACTGGGAGGGACACAGGCGGGAGGCTTCTAGTGGAAACCTTAGACCATAGCAAGCCCGGCTCCATTCTGTGGTGTCGCCCTGCCGCACTGTGGCTTCCCCCAACTCCTGGCGTGGAGGCATCAATGAGATTCAGTCAGCTATAGCCTCACCACAGCTTAGGGAAGTGGGGCGGCTCATGCTTCTCTTCTCTCCTCCCCTCCACAGCCTGACCATTTTGTGCAGGACCCTGCGGTGCTGCGGGAGAAAGCAGAAGCCAGGCGCGTGGCCTTCCTCGCCAGGAAGGGGTGAGCATTTAAGGAGCTTTTTCTGGTGGGAGGGAGCCCATCTGGGGAAGGCCCAGCCAACCACCCAGGAAGCCCACACATAAACCCTAAGTGCTTTACGTGTATTAATTTAGCTCTTACAACAGCCCTATGAAGTAGCTACTATTATCCTTATCCTCATATTACAGATGAGGAAACTGAGTCCCAGAGACGTTAAGTAACCTGCCAAAGGTCACACAGCTAGTAAGTCGTGGAGCAAAGATTGAGCCCAATGGCCCAGCTCTTGTAACCACACTTGTAACCATTACTTGATAGACACTGGAGCCCGACGCGTCCAGAGCTAGCTTGTGTCAGACAGAGTGTAAAATGTGGGAGAGCCCAAACAGACAGGCACACATCCTTTATGGCTAACAGAGGGATGGTAGGGACAGGGGCACTTAAGCTGGGCCCTTAAGGGTGGAAAAGGTACAAAGGAGTTTGTCATGTGAGGACACAAAGGCAAGAAAGCACAGGCGTGGTCAGGGAGAGGGTTCTTTGGAGCAGAGCTGGGAACGAGTAACCAGAGACTCCTCTATTTCATCCCCCTTATCTTCCTAGGAGGAAATAGTCCAGAGGGGCCCAGTACCTGCCTGAGGTCCCCCTGCCACTAAAGGCCAAGCCAGGGGTGGAAGCCCAGTCCCCCATCCTGGCCCTGGGACTCCCACAGCACTGCCCACTGGGTGCAGGGGCTCATGAAGGAGGGAAGGCATTTGGATCTCATTCTGAAGGCAATGGGGAGCCACAGAAGGTTGTTGAGCAGGGAGCAGAGCAATTCTGACTGCTCATCCATCCCAGCCCCCAGAGCACAGAGCTCTGGGCAAACCCAGCAATTGAAACGGTCTGAAAAGGTCCTAGGTCGTGTCTGTGAGTGCACTTGGTCTTTGGAGACCACCAAGCAAGGCTCTGGGGTGTAGAACAAGAGTATTATCTCATCGGTAGCACGTGGCCCTGGATGGAGAAGGGAGGGGACCATCCCCAAGCCCTCGTCCTTCTCCCCTTGTTGATAGTGGTGGTCAGCTCACTAGCCAGTCCTCCCCCACAGCTTAGCTAGGGCCCATCTGGAGGCAAGGCTCAGAGAAGAGAAATCACCAGGCACAGGGCTGGCCGGAGCCGCATCATCCAGCCCCTGCCAGGCTCCATTTGTCCTCCCACCGGAAGTTTGGGACATGGGTGACCTGACCCAAGCCGTGTCCTTTCCCAGGGACCTCCGAGGAAGGCCGTGGGCTCTTCCCATCAGAGCCTCTTCCGGCTGATGAGTTCTTCTGGGGGTGGGTTGTTCCTCCCCCAGGTACCGGCATGAAAGCTCCACGGCAGTGGCCGGCAGCCCCCGGGGCCATGGGCAGAGCCGTGAGACAACCCAGGAACGCAGGAAGAAGGAAGCCAACAAGGCGACACGAGCCAACCACAACCGGAGAACCATGGCCGACCGCAAAAGAAGCAAAGGCATGATTCCGTCCTGAAGCTGCTGCGCTAGGGCCAGCCGGGAGGCAGAGGGGCCAAACCCGCTGGGCTTTGTTACCATAGCCTGGGGCCTCCTCACCAACTGGCCTCCTTCCGGGGCCCTAAGTTCCACTCCACCCCTCAACAGCCTCAGCTTTGCAGCCCCTAAGAAGGCCACCTCGTCATCCACCAGCCAGCCGCGAGCACCTTCTTGTAGAACACACAGTGCCTTATCCCACAGCGGAGGAACCCAGGGGGCCAGCAAGCAGGCGAAAGGGACGGGGACGGAGAGCCCCAAGGCAAGCCCCCCAAACCTCATGCAGCAAGACACCACTTCCCTTTTTCCCTAGACGGCAGGAAACCTGTATATTCAAAAACATAAAACAGAAAAAGGCCTGCGAATAAAGTTTTTGACCCTTTGAAGCAATGATCCGTGATGTGCCCGTGACCCACTCTCCCTGTGTCCTATTCTTCAGTGACAGCCACTATCTGGAGAGGAAGAGGGCAGGATGATGACCGTGCTCTTTTCATCGACTTTTCATGCTTGCTTCTCATTTTAATGCCTCCTGCCTGTGGAAGAAAGGGCTCAGAATGTGAGGCCCTGCGGTCCTTTCCATTTCTCATTCAGTCCCTACAACTTCCATCCTAGGAGGTAGGTACTGTTTTCAGCCCCATAATACAGATGAGGAAGGTGAGGCGCTGAGAGTTGAGCGTGCCTGCCCAGGCCACAGCTGGGAGGTGGGAGAACAGGAGTTGGACACTCAGTCTGACCCCTGGCTTTTATAGGGTCCTAGACCCCTGTAGGTGGTGTCATCTCCATCTCATAGCTGGCCCGAGGCCACTTGGCCAGCAGCAGAGCCAGGACCAGAACTCAGTGCCTACTGTTTGTGCTTTCACTCTATTAAATCCACAAAAATTGAAGGGTCGGAGACTGGAAGAAACAAGTGAGGGTGTCACTGCCAAGCCCTGTTGAAGCATGTGGGACTTGGGCCTAGTTCTTCCGAGCCCCCGCCCAGGCAAGGCCAATCGGCTCCTAGCGTGGCAGCAGCTGCCAGGCATCCCAATTCCTGGGATGCTAGGAATTGAGGAATTCCTAGGGGATTCCCCCCAGAATGTAGCTAATCAGTGGCAGATCAGCAGTGGAGTGTTTGCTGGCCTGGCCTGGAGTCCATCAGTGGACGCCAGGGGCCCTGCCCAGCTGGACCTTGACAAATCACCTCAGATGCTAGTGCAATTTATTTGCACGTGGTTAGGATGAGTGTCTGAAGCAGCAAGGCAGACAGGCTCTTGATGAATTAGTTTTGTTAGGTCAGCCCGCACAAGTGAAAATCAATAACAATTCCTCTGTGTCGCGCCAGTTCTCTTGGTGCATTTGAGATGCAGAGCAGATATGAGGGTGGTGTCCTCCCCTCCCGCTGCCGAATTAGCTGAGATCAGCCCTGGGGTCAGCTATCTTGACAGGCAGCAGGAAGACTCTGTTTCCTCCCGGAGGCATTTGCCAAGGACCCATCTCAGTAACTGGCTGTTTCTTTTCTCTTTCACTGAGCTCCTCAGGCTCAGCTCTTGGCCCTGGAGCGAAGCAGGGTGATATGGGGGAGCTCCCGGGCTTTACCTGCCTTACCTGTTGCTGTTCCCATGGCCCCTCTCACCTTCACTTTGTCATCTGCACCTCCTGACCACCCAGAGTGCTGGTCAGGCCTCACATGAGCATCTCGGTTTAAAGGATTTGAGAAGACAGAGGTGATTTTTCAAGTTTTCCAGAATGTAGTGCCAGGTCACACTTGGTCTCCCTTGAGGAACTATGTATTTTCTCATTTCACATCTTGAGGGCACCCTTTTGGGGATGCTTTGAAAACAGCTCAAGGGTCATCCAGAATGGTGCTGGTGGGCACACTCCTTCCCCTCTTGGGGCCTCAGTTTTTCCATAGGTAAAATGGGTACACTGGACTAGATGAATGGCTTTCCACTTGGTACCAATTAAATCCTCTGGTTTAAGATGGGCAATGGCAGAAGTGTTTGAAGTGGGGTGGGGGCCTTGAACCCTGCCCACTTGGTCACTGGGCCCCATCACCCCCACTGCTGTTCCTAAGCAGGAATTTTCTAAGTGCCTTCTCTGTACCCTGGCAGAGAACATGACTATCACAGGCATTTCCCAGGAAGCTTTAAGACCTGTGCCTCCGAGAGGACTTAAGACTTGAGTGTCTTTGTTTCTAGTCCATGAGTGGCAATGATGGCGGCCGTGTTTGTCTGAACGGTGCTTCTGTGCCTCTGTGAGGTGGGTGGGGCAGAGCCTGTCCTTGTTTATAAATGGGGATCCGGGGCCCCAGGGAGAGCAAGTAACTTGCCCAAAGCCTGTGGCAATTTAGTGGCAGAGCCTGGAGGCAGATCCTTTCTGAGTGGCCCCGTTAGACAGCCAGGTGCAGTCTGGAAGAGTAAATGATTGGCGAGACCTGCCTCTCCCTGCCACACCAGGAGCTTGGGTTAAATAATACAGAGAGAGAAACGACGACGACAAAAAACAAAAGTAAACCCACCAAAAATGCAAGGGGGTTTTGTGGAGCACCCCCTTTAAATGATGTCAATGAAAACTTGCTAGCAACATAGGAAACTAAATATTCAAAAGAATAATTGTTTTTTAAAAAAGAATAAATTTGAAAGCAGAGTATATGATGATAATGTACCATGATTGTGAAAATGTTAAAAAAAATTTTACATTCAGACTAAATCTGGAAGGGAACATGCGTAAGTGAAAATGATGGTGAGACCATGATGATATGAAATGATAATAAAAGCACTTACCATGGCCAGAGTTTCTGCTGGGCTCTTTTCTTGCATTATCTTGTATAATCCTCACAAGGTAGGTACAGATGAGAAAACTGAGGTACAGAGAGGATAGGTGACCTGCCCAAGGTCACACATTTAGCGACTGACCAATAGGGGATTCAATCCCAGGGTTGTCTCCTAAAGCCCATACTCTTAACCCCAAAACCACCTACCATTCCTCCTTTCCCCCACACCCACATCCTTGTTACTCCTGTTCTTACAAAGAAAGAAGAAAATACAAGTAAAATAGCTGTAGAACAAGAGGGTGGGGCATCCCATTTCATCAGGCCAGGCTGATGGGACTCCAATTACATGTATGTTGGACCATTTGGTATTGTTCCGGAGATCTCAGATGCTCTGTTCCATTTTTTTCACTTTCTGTTTTCAAATTCATTTGTCCTTTCCTCTGTGTGTCCAGACTGCCATTAAGCCCACTGAATAATTCTTCATGGTTGTGTCCGGTCTCGCTCCAGGGGAGGCAGAGAAAAGGCTGGGAGTAGAGCATACTCAGCTGAGATGGGGACAGCAGAGCCTGGGGAGCACTGAGGCCTGGGAGGGGGCCAAGAGGCTGGGAAAGTTAAAGGGTCCAAGGTGAATGTGGAAGAGGGGTGGAGGGGAGGGAGTGAGCCAGGCCAGGCCGTGGCCTAGACAGTTGTCCAGATGTTTGCTGCCAGCCCTCAGGGCTTGGGGTGTGGACAGTCAGGCCAGCTGGGAGGGCCAAGGGAGGAGAGGACAAGTGCGTCCACTCAGCACACGTTTACCCAAGATCCAGTGCCAGGCACTGCAACAGGTATGTGTGAGAAAGACCCCACCCCGCCCTCGTGGAGTTCACAGTCCAAGGGGGATCCGGATGTTAAGACATTTTGGAAAATGATTAGTAACAGTTGTGCTAAATCCTAATAAAAAAATGAATGAACAAATGAGTAGGCCAGTTCAACAGAAAGAGGCTGAGAATAAAGACACTTTCCAGAATCAGAGGGTGGGAGTCGCGGTGTCAGGTAGCAGCCGAGAGGTCAAGCAGGCTAAGGCAGTGGGCTCACAGGGGCTCTGCCACAGCTTTGCCAGGAAGCGGTGGGGAGGCAGCCAGTGGGAAGAATGGAAGATGAGGAAGAGAAGACAGGAGAGTGGGCCTGTCTTGAAAGGAACTTGGCATCAAAGAGGAGGTAGGGGGGCTCAGAGGCGAGGAGGCAGTGTTAGAACCCAGAACATGTTTATGGGATGCCTAGAAGAAGCCAGGGAGGCTCCAGAGGACCCACCTGGGGCAAGGCAGTCCCTAGTGAGGGGAGGGGCGAGGCCAGGGCCCAAGTGGGGCTCCCCAGATCAGCCCATAGAGCGAGGGGCAGCCTTGCATCAGATCTTATCTAGCTCTCTGGGCGCTGGGGCACCAGGGAGGGACCTTGACTGTGGCCAGAGGCTGTTGTTGCAGTTCTACAGCCTGAACCAAGGTAAAACATTCAGTCTCAAGGTTACTATCTCCAGTCCTGTGTGTGTGTGTAGTCAGGGGTATGGATGTCTTAAAATGAACATGAAATTCTGACTTCACATCATACTGGAAATTCTCTTACAACAATTGATAATCGTCAAGAGAATTTTACACAGACTGGCAGAACCAGGAGAGCCTTAACGGGAGTTTAGTCCAGAGTTTCTCAGCCTGTTTAGATCCCAACCTGCCCCAGTCTCAGGCCCTGGGGTTTCAGATACCGGCTCCTCCCCTGGGTGTGGGGAGGTTTCCCTACTTAAGAATTCACGGGCTTCTGTGGGTCTCTCCCAGCCATGGAGGTTGTGTTGAGCTGTACTTGCTGAGGTCTGAATTACAAAAACAACAGGTACTTAATTCTGCTTTTCCAAATATGAAATTATGACGTTGAATATGCTTTTTCTGGCTGCATGAGCCCACCCTCAGCACTCTGGCAGGTCCCTTAAGGGCTCTGCCATCCCCAGCGGTAATGATGGTTTTCTCCTCCTTAGAGCGGTTTTCACAGCAGAGCCTGGGAGGAAAGGGGTTCCTGGTGGGACGAGGACCAATCCTTCCTGTACATTCAGGGATTCTATTTGCAGAGGTCACACGCAGACCCCCACCCTATCTCCCATCTCACGGTCTGATCCACTTCTCATTCTTTCATGTGCGCATTCCCAGGCCTCCTGTGCCTGTCCTTTTAATTGTTAACTTGTTCACAAAGGCGGCCTGGTGAAAAGAGCACTGGATTAAGAGTCAGGAGGCTGGAGTCTGGGCCCTAAACTTCAATAAGCTGTGTGACGTGGGTCAGTCACTTGGCCTCTCTGAGCCTCGGTTTGTTCTTGTGAGAAGTGGGGATGATCATTCTTCTAGCCCTCTTGCCTCCTGGGCGTGGGTAATTGTGAGGGTCCGATGAGATCACGACTGGGGAGAAAGCAGTGGACCCTGTTTAAATGGGAGACGAGAAAACTCATGGGCAGCCCAGCCTGCTCTGCATTTGGGGCAGTTTCCACCTCTCCCCTCTTTTAATCACCCTGCCAGAAACTATTTTGCACAAATCACCAATTATTTCCAGGAGGCACGTTTCCAAGCGTGGAATTCTGGGGTCCCAGGGCCACGAACAGTTTTAGATCTGCCCCTATCGAGATTTTTCCTGAGCATTCTTTTTTTTTTTCTTTTTTGTGAGGAAGATTAGCCCTGAGCTAACATCCATGCCAATCCTCTTTTTGCCGAGGAAGACTGGCCCTGGGCTAACATTGTGCCCATCTTCCTCTACTTTATATGGGATGCTGCCACAGCATGGCTTGACAGGCGGTGCGTCGGTGCGCGCCCGGGATCTGAACCTGTGAACCCTTGGGCCACCAAAGCGGAGTGCGTGCAGTTAACCACTGCGCCACTGGGCCGGCCTCCTTTCCTGAGAGTTCTCACTGGAAGGACAGAATCAGGGGATGGCTTGAACTCCAAGGTTGTTGCCTCCATGGGCAAGTTCTGTCACGAAACAGCCTCCCTGCACACCCCCTCTCTAGGGAAGCCTGGGAACTGTCGCCCTGAGACCCCTTTGGACGGGAGTCTGTTTAGAAGAGGGTGAGGCTGCTGCCCCCATTTCTCTGGCAGGTTCACAGGTGCCACATGACAGATCCCGTGTGCAGAGCCCAGCCCCCAGCTCTAGCCGGCCTCTGTCACAGGAGAGGGGCAGCAGATGAGGGGCAGCCCGGTGACCTGCCAGAGGGGATGCATGTGGCCTGTCACACCTGAAAAACCAGTCTGCCCCGCTCAGGAGGGGTCGGCACAGAAAGGCATGGGTTCCTCCTCCAGAGTATTAATTCAGAGTAACAGGTGATAGCTGGCCCAGACCCAGGCATCAGGGTCCTCTGAATGGCCTGTGGTCTGTTTCACTTTTGCCATTCAGAGCAGGGGCTAGGCTCTGGGGTCAGAACCCAGCTGGCCTCAGCCCCTCCCTGGCTCTGTGACGCTGAGCAACGTGGCCTCACCTCTCTGAGCCACAATTGTCTTCCTGTAAACTGGAGATGTTGGCAGGATGACTGGATGAGGCGTGTGCAGCCCCGGCCCACTGTGAGGCAGGCTGGTGAACTCGTAGGGCTCTGCTCACAGGGACCCAGGAGAGGGGTGGCGGGTGCCTCCTGCCATTGCTCTAGCCGGCTTTCTGTGTACCCCACCTCTCACCCCCTCAGCACAGCTGCCCTGTCTCCTCCAGGGCAGGCCTCCCAGAAGCCTCTGGGCTCAGGATGGCCTGGACTCACAGGAGCCTGACAGAAAAGACAGGCACAGTCCAGCCTGGTAAGTGTGCGATGGATGCCCTGGGAGGCCAGAGGAGGGGCCCTGCTCAGCCTTGTTGGACTGGAAATTATCTCACTGAATCCTTGAAACAAAGACAGGTGAGAGGCATGATTATAAGCGGCATTTAGAGGTTCAGTGGTGGCTAAGTGGCGGTCAAGATTCAAACCCAGGTTTGCCATCCTCCAAAGTCCATGCTCTCAGCCCATTGGCTTTCCTGCCTCCCTATAGCTTGGCACTTGAACCAGAAGCCACAATACTCTACATGAGGTTGGCTCAGCATGGAAGAGAGGGCCTATCACCTCCTTTATTCTGAACAGCATACTTCCGTAGATACAACCTATAATCAAGTCATTCCATTGACAGAGGGGCAAGGGAAAGGAGAGGAGAGTATGAATCTGGACAGGACACATTTTCCAAATCTCCATTTTCCCAATCTGCTCTCTGCCAGCGGAAGGAAGGGATGTCCCTTGGAGGGCCCAGTTTGAAGGAGGTGTTTCATTAGGAAAGCTAAGTGAGCTGAGGAGATAAAGCGTCACACGGAATTGCAGCCCCAGGGCGGGAAGTGGCCTCTCTGTTGGAGGCCTGTACAGGAGGGAGACAGAAGTCTGCTCAGGCATCAGGAAGGGAAGAAGACCGACGGAAGCGGAGAGGACTCCGTTACATGGTGAAATGTGTGGGGAAGAGATAAGGGCTGCCAGAGGAAGATACGAGGCTGCAGGGTTTAAAACGGTGTTAGAGACACCGAAAACAAGATTGTCAAGGGACACAAAGGGGAACACAAGAAAGTGATCGGGTCTCAGAGGGATGGAAAGGACATCGGGAACATGGTTTTAAAGCAGCTGGGATGGGAGGAGGGGCGCTTGGATGATTCAGCTGTACAGTCATCCCCAAAGCTCTCAGCCTGCATTTTGTGGATCGAATATGATAATTAGGTGCTGGTCCCTGAAGACTGAGCAGGGAGCCCCCGTTAATTCACTCGCTAGATCAACATAACAAAACCGCCCTAATAGGCCTGTGCTAAGCGCATCACAAGCATTACCTCAGGTATTTTCCCAACCACCCTGTGCCGTATTATTATTATCCCATTTTTCACTTGAGGAAACTGAGGCTCACAGAAGGGGAGCAACCCACCCAAGGTCCCCCAGCTGGAGAGGAGCAGAGCTAGATTTCCAACTCAGGCATGTGCTGTGTCCACATTCCATGCCTAAGCACGAGATGGGAGAGCAAAGAGACCCACAGCAAGGACCCTATTCGGAAAGTTTGTGAAGTAAGATTGAGGTAGCCTGGATCTTAAATGTCAGGCTAAGGAAACTGAACTTGATCTTGCAGTTAGTGGGGAGCCGTTGAAGGTGTTGGAGCAGGGGAGTTGATCTGGCAGGCTTACTAGAGTGCAGCGGAGCGAAAGGGTCCAGAGCAGTCAAGGAAGGTTCTGTGTGGGAGTTTTGAAGGGAAGATAGGCCAGGAGCAGCAGGAAGGCCCTGTACTCACAGACTGTCATCTGGGCAGCTCCCAGCCGACACTTTCTCCACATTCCATCATTGCCTTGATGCCGTCCTTGATGCCGGCTGGAGTCTGCCCTTGGCATTCGGTCTGTGTATAAATCCAAGCATATCAGGCCAGGCCCCAGTGAAAAGAGAAAAATGATTTTTACATGGCATGGAACAGTGAAATGAGCGTAGCCTCTGGAGTCAACTCTCCTGTACTTGAACCTCCACTGTACTCCCACTAGCTGTGTTACCCTGGGCAAGACACTTAACCTCACTGAACCTCATTTTCCACCTGTAAAATGGGATGGAGAGCAGTGGCCACCTGGGATTGAGGATCCAGTGACACAGGATGTGTTAATGGCACCTGGCCCAGAGGCCCAGAAAAGGCAGCTATTTTTGTGTGTGCTTGTGTGTGATCTACATGGGCCGGTGCCTGCCCCTGGTACGGAGTGTTCCTCCTTCGCTAACACTCAAGCAGCTGCCATAACCTCCATCTTGTCCAAGGAATTTGTATGCCCTCCAACTTTGCGCATCACTCAGACATTTTAAATTCATTGATTTCTGTCCTTGCCCCGGCAGACTTCAAACTCATTTGTAGGACAGTCCTGGTTCCTTCTTGTTGGAAGGGCTGGCTGAGTTACAGGATGGAATCTATTTCTTTTTAATAACTTACATTGCTTTCCCCCCTTATTACAAAAGCAGTAACATGCTCTGTGTGGTTCATACAAATAAGCAAAGAAAAAGAAAAACCACTGATAATCCCACCATCTGGAAATAATTGCCATTAGGATTTCAGTTCTATCATTCCAGCATTATTTTATTTATTTATTTATTCTATTTTTTTCCCCCAAAGCCCCAGTAGATAGTTGTATGTCATAGCTGCACATCCTTCTAGTTGCTGTATGTGGGACGTGGCCTCAGCATGGCCAGACAAGCGGTGCGTCGGTGCGCACCCGGGATCCGAACCCGGGCCACCAGCAGCAGAGCGAGCGCGCTTAACCGCTAAGCCACAGGGCCGGCCCCTTCCAGCATTATTTTAGAAAAAGGAAAATATACATTGGTTTTCTATAAAAATGGGATCGTACTACACGTGCTGTTATCACATTTTTTTAGTTAATAAGACATTGTGAACATTTTTCCATTTCTCATCCACATCTTAGTGGCTTAATAGTATTCTGTGGTGCCATGCTTTAGTCAACCAGTTCCCTGTAGTCCTACGTTTAGGTTGTTTCTCATTCTTTGCTATTAAACTACAAAGCACAACCTCATGCTAATGTCCACACATCCGTGATTATTTTCTCAGGACAAATTCTTAGAAATAGAACTGCTAGGTCACGTTTTTTGGTTGTCGAATTGGCCTTCCCACCAGCGGGAGTTGAGAATGGTCATTTCCCATATCTTTGCTCATGCCAAGTATTATAATTTTAAAAAATCTTCACAAGTTTAATAAGTAAAAGCATATCTAGTTATTTTTGTTTTGCAAAACTGTTCTTGCACAGCCTAGGGAGTGGATGCAGGAATGAAATGGACCTGAGAAATAAACCTCCTGCACACCAACCCCCCGCCCAGAGTTTGCTTCCTGGGGAACCCAGACTGTGATAGGCAGCGTGCTTGTGTTCTGCTAAGGACAAGCCTAGAATGTTCTAAGGGCTGAGCCTCTCTTCCTTCTTTGAACTGCCAGGACAATTTGGACTCTACCCAGAGCTGAAAAGTTTTGCACCTTGGCAGGTAGCCCTGGAGGGCCAGAGGCTTCTAGGGTAGCCCCTGGCTGGGTTAATTGAGTAGTCAGCTGGGTGAGGATGTACTGTTCAGTAATCCCTACTCCTCTTGACACCCCTCCAAGATGACAACATCTCCATAAATAACAAGAATCAGAGCTGCCCATTGTGCATTATCATGGTGGGTATTTTACAGATGAGGCAACTGGCTCAGAGAGGGTAGGTAACTTGCCTAAACTCACACAGCCAGTGAGTGATGGGACTTGAATTCTAACCCAGGACTGTCTATTCTAAAACCAGTGCTCTTTACACTTCACTAGAGCTATTCAATGGGAGTAATAATATAACTTTTGGATTATTATTCAAATTAAGTGACATGTAAACTGCAAAGAACTTAATACAATGCCTGGCTTATAGTAAGTAGTTGATAAATGTAAGCTACTAATCAGAAACCCTCCAAGGGCTTCACTTTCTTCTTAGAATGAAATCCAAACTATTTTAGCATGGCCTACGAGACCACACAGTATCTGACCCTCTCTATCACTCCCTCACTTCCTTCAGTTCAATGAATAAACCAAGCTCATGCCCACCTCGGGGCCTTTGCATGTGCTGTTCTCGTTTCCTGGAATGCTCTTACTCTTGATCTTTACCTGACTGAGATTTCCATTCAAACCTCAGCTCAAATGTCGTCTCTGTGGAGAAGACTTCCCTGATTACCTACCTGAGCATCTAATGTTGCTCTTCCAACCCAAGTCACTCCCTACATGTTACTCAGTTTTATTTTCTTCATAGTTGTTAATGGGAGCTGAAATTCTTGTTTATACGTCTCCCCTACTAGAATGTAAGCTGCAAGAGGGTAGGGATCTTTCTTGTTCTCCACTATATGCCCAGGTCCAGATCAGTGCCAGGAAGAATAGGCACTCAGTAAAGATGTATTGGTTGCATGACTGACTGAACGAATGAATGAATGAAGTTTCTACCAGTTTGGAGAGATATTTTTGAACATGAGAGAGAAACTAGGTGAACAGGACATCAGCTCAGATACTCTTAGGCAATAGAGAGGTCCTGTTTGCTACACCACATGCCAACTTCTCAGAAGAGGATCTCAGAGACCTTCTGGAACTTGCTTTATGAGATGCCCAAGCATTTAGCTTTTCCTGACACCTGTGGGAGGGGAGCAGGGAGGGAGTCCTTGGGGTTTTAACTGTAAAGACTAT
This sequence comes from Diceros bicornis minor, assembly GCF_020826845.1. Taxonomy (NCBI): domain Eukaryota; kingdom Metazoa; phylum Chordata; class Mammalia; order Perissodactyla; family Rhinocerotidae; genus Diceros; species Diceros bicornis. Next base: position 23,333,377 of record NC_080774.1, on the reverse strand, counting down.
CCCAGCTCTTGACTTCAGGAAACACCTCAGGCTGAGCTTGGGAGACAGGAGAACTTTTTTCCAGTAATAAACAGCTTCTCTGCGCTAGTGTGAGGAGAGTGCTAATCCTCGCTTCCCCCACGTGCAAGGCCAACCCGCCCAGGGAGCTCCAGGGAGGCCCAGCTCTCATTTGGCAGTGCTGTTCAAGGACAAGTCTTCATCAGATCTCAGGAAGGGGAGCCCTGGACTGCCAAGCAGCCAGGTTCCAGGCCTGGAGCTAGGGCTGGGGGTTCACATTTTGCATCTCTCTGTGTTCACACTGTCTCTGGGTGCCCCCTTTTAATTAATTAATTATTATTTTTTTTTACTGAGGAAGATTCACCCTGAGCTAACATCTATGCCCATCTTCCTCTATTTTGTATGTGGGTTGCTGTCACAGCACAGCTACTGAGGAGTGGTGTAGGTCCACACCTGAGAACTGAACCCAGGCCACCAAAGCAGAGCGCACCGAACTTAACACTAGGCCGCAGGGCCGGCCCCCCCTTTTAATTTATTTATACTCCTCCATCATGAAAATAATACATGCTTGATGCAGAAAACTTAGACATCAGAGAAAAATACAACAGAAAAGAAAATGACTCACCCAAAATGAACCACTGTTAACAATTTGGTGTATTTCCAATTTTTTTTCTTATACATGTTTACACAAAAAAAATATATCATGCTTTATGTGAATTTGTGATCTGCTTTTCTTACTTTGCTTTATATTTTGATTCTTTTATGGTTAAGCATTCGCCTTAACCATTTTTTAGTTAATTGGTTTCTTTTTTATAAAATCTTTTTTATTAGAATATCAATATCTGCTTGTTGTAAGGAAAAAAAGTCAATATCTGTTGCACAAAGTGAAAGTTCTTTGAAATTCCACCCCTGGGAGATAACCACCAGGAAAAGATTAGTGCACGTTCCTCAGTATTTTGTCTGTACACATATCGATGTGTATTTACATAAATGAGATTAAACAACTAAACATAACATTCTGCAGCTTAATTTTTGTTTTTGCTTTATCTTTCTTTACCACTACGCACCTCCATCTTTTTAATGTCTACATAGATTCCTATGGTATTAATCTACCTTTTTAGTTAACCACTCCCCTATTGAAGGACATTTTTCTTCTTCATCTTCTTTTAATTCCAAACAATGCTCCAGTGACTTTCTGTGTGTGTACATGTGCACATGTGATTCTGGAGATATATTTCTGGAAGTGGAATGTCAGGGTCAAAAAGACTGAACATTTAAGAATAAACAGACAAATTGGACTTCATGAAAATTTTGTGCATCAAAAGACATTACCCACAGAGTGAAAAGGCAACCCACAGAACGGGAGAAAATATTTGCAAGTCATATATCTGGTAAAAGATTAACATCCAGAATATATAGAGAACTCCTAAAACTCAACAACAAAACAACAACTCAATTCAAAAATGGCCAAAGGACTTGACATTTCTCCAAAGAAGATATACAAATGGCCCATAAGCACATGAAAACATGCTCAACATCACTAATCATTAGGGAAATGCAAATCAAAACTACAATGACATAGCACTTCACATGCATTAGGATGGCTACTGTGAAAAAAACAGAGAATACCAAGAGTTGATGAGGGTGTGGAGAAATTGGAACCCTTGTGCACTGTTGGTGGGAGTGTAAAATGGTACAGCCACTGTGGAAAGCAGTATGGAGGTTCCGCAAAAAATCAAAAATAGGGCTGGCCCCGTGGCTTAGCGGTTAAGTGCACGCGCTCTGCCGCTGGTGGCCCGGGTTCAGATTCCGGGCGCGCACTGACGCACCGCTTCTCCTCCGGCCTTGCTGAGGCCACGTCCCACGTACAGCAACTAGAAGGATGTGCAGCTATGACATACAACTATCTACTGGGGCTTTGGGGGGAAAAATAAATAAAATAAAATAAAATCTTAAAAAAAAAAAAGAATTCTTAGAAAAAAAATGGTTAAGATGGTAAATTTTATTTATTTATTTTTTTTTGTGAGGAAGATCAGCCCTGAGCTAAGATCCGTGCTAATCCTCTTTTTGCTGAGGAAGACCGGCTCTGAGCTAACATAAGATGGTAAATTTTATGTTACGTGTATTATAATACAATTTAAAAAAAGGAATGAACATTTAAAATAGATATTGCCAAAGTGCCCTCCAAAACCATTGTTCTAATGCCATGGGTAGTACCTGCTCCTTCACCAAAAAACTGGTGTTGCTAATCTTTTTCATCTTTGTTGATCTGATGTGCAAAAAATGGTATTTTATTTTGTTTCTTTATTAGTGAGACTGGCATCTTTTCACATTTGTGGCCATTTGTATTTCTTGTCTTAATTGCCTATTCATGTCATTTGCCCTAGCTTCTATTGAGTTATTCATCCTTTTCTTTTTGATTTGGAAGACTGCTTCATAGATTAGTGAGGTTGGTACTTTGCCATATTTGTTGGATATTTTCTCCCACTTAAAACATGATTTTAGGGGGTTGGGGAGGGCAAAAGGGGTAAAGGGACACATATGTATGGTGACAGATAAAAACTAGACTATTGGTGCTGAACAAGATGCAGTCCATACAGAAACTGACATATAATAATGTACACCTGAAATTTACACAATGTCATAAGCCAATATGACTTCAATAAAACAATTTTTTAATAAAACACATGATATTAAATGACTGAATAATACTTCACCTCAATAGTAATCCCTATTTTGGATATTTTACTTGTTTTCATTTCCCCTCTATTATAAACACTGTGATGAACATCTCTTGTGGACATGTGCATTTTTTCAGGAAAATTTGCCAGAAGCGGGATTTATTGAGTCAAAGGCATGCACATTAAGGGTCTTAATACATATGTACAAAATATCCTCCAGGGACATGGTGCTTGAAGATGCACTTCACACACTCTTGCCAATAGCAGATGAGTGCCATTTGTTCCTATCCTCAACAAGATTAGGTAATATCATTCTTTAGCTTGGCCAATTAGTTTGCTAGGGCTGCCATAACAGATTACCACAAATTGAGTGGCTGAAAACAACAGAAATCTATTCTCTCAAAGTGCTGGAGGCTAGAACTCTAAAATCAAGGTTTCAGTAGGGCCACACTCTCTCTGAAGCCTTTAGAAAAGAATCCTTCCTTGTATCTTTCCTTGCTTCTAGTGGTTGCTGGCAATCTTTGGCATTCTTTGACCTGTGACAGCATAACTTCAATCTCTGTCTCTGTCTTCATATGGCCTTCTTAACAGGACACCAGTTATTGGATTCAGGACCCACCTCAATCCAGTATAATCTCATCTTAACTTATTACATCTGCAAAGACCGTATTTCCAAATAAGGTCATATTGTGAGGTTCCGGGTGGACACGAATTTTGGGGGGGACAAACCCCCCCAAATTTAACCCCATAGAATAGGTAAAACAGAGTTTATTATTATTTTAACCTTCAGCTCTTATTGAAAGGAAACACACACACACACACACACACACACACACACACACACACACACACACAACCACAATAGTCCAGAAAGGCTGATGACAAATAATGGGGCATCTTAACTATAGACTGGCTTATGGATACGCTTGCTTGCTGGTTGGGCTGAGTCAGAATGTGCGCCACCCGAGGCAGATGATCAATTAAGCCCATTCCGACCCTGCTGCCCTGAACTCATCATCAGGGACTGTAGAATAACATAGAATAACTGTGAGAATGTTCCCTGCTTTATTTTTTACCAGCACATTGACCTGAAATTGTTGGGAAAAGTGTAATGTCAGTGCCAATCTTCAACCCCAGGGTTATCCTCTGTTTGATGCTGAAATCATTCTTTAAACTCTTAGAATAGTCTCTACTTCGGTGCAGGTGTTGATTTGACCCCTAGAGCTGTACTGCTTTTGGCAGGTCATAATTTCTCTAGGCCTTGACTTAGTCTTCATAAAGATATGCCTCAGGTAGGACACACTGGGCAATTCCCAGGGTCTCTCCTTCCTCTGCACAGGTTTCCTGTCCTGACTTTTTCCCCATCAGTTGTTAGTGGATGATCCAGCTCTGGCTGAATCATGCCAGGCTCTAGGTGAAATACGGCAGATGGGTGTCACTTATCTTCCCAGGCCAATTACAAAATGGAACAGCTCTATACCTGCTCAGCACTTCCCACTGCTCTCCTCTGCCACTCCTAGCCATGTGGCACATTTTCCAAGGTCCCTTACAGCCATCAGCTCTAATAAGGAGAGCAACATCAGCCTTTAAGCTATTCTCTGTTTCTACTCCTGCCTGCCTCTAATCTCATCACTCCAGAGCTGCCAAAATGTTTTCTGAGCTATCTGTTGCCAATCTTCCTCTATTTTGTATGTGGGTTGCCACCACAGCATGGCTGCCGATGAGTGACATAGGTCCACACCTGGGAACTGAACCTGGGCTGCCAAAGCAGAGTGTGCTGAATTTAACCACTAGGCCATGGGGCTGGCCCCCAAAATGATGTTTTTATAACAAGACAGAGCTTGTTGCTCCCTTGCTTAAGAATTTTTCAGTAGCTACTCATTATAATTTGGTAAAATTCAAATTATTTACTGTGACTCACCAGGTCCCAAATGACCTGGTCTCATTTACTTCCCACCTTCAAGCCCCCTCAGTTACCTGGGCCTTTTAGCTCCTCAAACACAGCAAGTGCTTCCCCGACTTTGTACTTCAAACCTGCTATTTCCTCTGCTTTGCCTCCAATGCCCAACTTAAGTGGCTCACCTTTATCACCAGTTACCTCTTCTGAGGCTTCCCTTGACTACTCTCTCACCCTTGGTTATTTCTCTCCTTGCACTACTTCCTCAGAACCCTTAGCCCAGTCTCTCATGTGTATGTATGATTGCATTTACAGCGTCTCCCATAGGAGTTCAAGCCCCATGTTATGTTTACCACCACCTGCCCAGCACCCAGCACAGTGCCTCACATAGTGGCCACCCATACGTCTGTTGAATGAATGACCAGAATATGTTCTTTGAACCCCTCTTCCTCACATTCCTACTGCTCCACAGCCTTCTGGCAAAATTTTCTGGTTCTTTGGGTGCTTAAGCATCCCCCTGTCTCTCTGCCAAGAGTTACCTCCATGTGCCATTTACAACGTGCCTGGATCTGTGACTGTGTTACCTGCATTTAACAACTCCTTTAATACCCACAAAAACCCCACACAGAAAGTCCATCTATTTTTACAGACCAGGAAACCAAAGCTCAGCAAGGTCAGGTGCCTCACCCTTGGTTCACACAGCTAGAACTGGTAGAGTGAGGATATTCAAACCCACCAAGCAAGCACCATGATAAACCAAACCCATCAGAGAGCAGAACTCTAGCAAGAGGCTCAGAGTTCTGGTCCAACTTAATCATAATCAGAAGATGAGCTGTGGCCCAGAGAGGTATGGCAGCTTACCCAAAGACACTCAGCAAGTTAAAGGTAGAATGGAGACTAGACTCTGGTGCATGGGGTGGCCCAAGATCCTCAGGCCAGGGTTTTTTCCCCAGCTGAGGCCACAGTGCTTCCCCATGGCCAAGCCAGTTAGCTCCTTCTGTGTGATTTAAGAATGGAATTATCAGTTTAGAAGCCAAAGTTGAAGGTAACATCTCCAACTCTAGCTCATGTTTTGAAAACCAGAATTCTTTGCAAGTTAATGGGAAACCTAAAACAATGGAATCTGCCCTTCAGATGTTTTCAGAGGACTCTGGAGTGGTCTCAAATAACTGACAAGTGAAGATCAGGTACAGTGAACAAAGCACCCAATACAGAGGCAGGTATCAAGGAGAATTTACATTTATTTGCTGATGACTCTGACTAAACATACTTCAAACATAGCAGAAGTTAAAGAGTGTGTCAGCTGAAGTCATCTCTTGCCAACATCTAAAGGTGGTCCATAGAGAGTAACATGAGCATCATCTTCAAGCTGAGGCCCTGGCTCTGAGCCAACACTTGGCGGGTGGACCTGGTCCTTCTGGCCTGGATGGGGACCTCCGAGGAACTACTCCTTGTTCTCATACTTGTGCTTGATGTGTTTCCACAGCTTCTGCATTTTGAAGACAAGAGCCACAAACTTAGTCTCTCCTCTCACATTTTACAACTACTCCCACTGCCCTGGACTCTAAGCCAAGCTTGAGAGAAACATGTACCACGTCCTGACAGTAGTCGTAGGCAAACTGGAAGCAACACTAGGCTTAATGCACATTCCTAACACTTGTAAAATGCTTTGATCTCTCAATTACCACATGAATTAAGTGGGAAGGGATGATCTTACTTTTACAGGAAATTGAGGTAGAGACACACAGAAAATGGGTGGGTTATGACAGGTACTTAGATGCCACTCCCAAACAGTGGGAATGGCCAATGGAATCCCTTGCAGGAAATGGAACAGTGGCAGCACTTTCACAGAGGCAGAAAGTTGCCCTGCCACAGGTAGTACACCATTAGTGGACAAAGCCTGTCTGTAAAGTAAGACAGCTCTAGAGTCGGACAGCTTCAAATTAAAAACACCAGTGAATGGTGGAACAGGGCTATCTGTACAGGATCTTCCCCAGTATGAGTCACAATTTAATGATATAAAGCATGCACAGCATCTAGCACAGTGCTGGCACACAATGAGCCTAATGAGTGTTATCATTCCCTATCTTATGCTTCCACTTTCTCCAGAAGAATGCAACAAATGTTATTTTTCGAGTGGTACCGCCTACCAGGTACTCTGGCACCTTGCCTGTATCTCATATAATCCTCACTATAATTCCCGGAGGTAGTTATTATTATTATCTCTATTTCACAGATAAAAGTGAAGCTCAGAGAGGTTAAGAAACTCGCTCGACTTGATGCCACAGTTATAAGGTGACAAAGCCCAGTATTCCCATCCAGGGCTCTCTGATTTCATATCCTCGCCCTCACTCTTAACCATTATCAATACCACGCTGCCTGCATTGGAAGTCTTGGAAACCGAAAAGTGCTATCTGAAAAGGCCAACCATGGTGTTTAAGGAGATGTCCTTTTCACGATCGTCGCCCGCTCAAATCTGCCCTTGAAATCCTCAGAAGAGGCAGGGGGTCCAGGCTCCAGCCCTGACTTGCCACTGACTTCCTGGTGGTGTGGTCCTAAGAAGCCCTTTGCCCTCACTACGCTTTAGTTTTCGCTTACGCAAATAGACAAGTGGGTATGTGGAGCGGGAGACAGCTATACTTACAAGCCCCGCAAAGTGGGATCTATTGACCTTGCTTAATGTTTTAGCATTCACACTGGGCAGAGAGGTCAGACGGTAGTCTACAGACAGAAGATGCCCAGACTTTACCCTCCTCCTCGCAAAGGTAGACTGAGTTCCGCCCCGCCTCCACTCCCACTGTCACCCCTCAGGCGGGCCCAAGGTCAGGGATGACCAAGGCTCTCACCCCCTGGTTCATGTGTTCGTAGATCGCGTCCGCGCCTTGATCGAAGGCGCGCTCGAAGAACAGGGCGCCCACGGCGATGGTCAGGGCGAAGGTGGAGGTCTTGCGAAACAGCAGGGAATACAACCTCGCAGTGAGCGTCGGAGCCGCCATGTTTTTCCACTGCCGAACTCGCACCACCGCGCCTGCGCCGCGGCCGACCATGCTCTCTAAAGGCCCTCGACCTGCAGCACTTTATGGGATTTGTAGTTCTTCTGAATCTCAGTGCTAGTCGTTTTGAAGGACGGAGGAAACTGATGGCTTGCGCAGTAGAAAAGTCTCATAGATTCATATCAGGGCAGCCTATATAATTTGGTAAGATTTATTACCCAATTTTTATCTTGAATCATTTCTCGCTGATTGAATATTTTTTTTTTTTTTTTTTTTTTTTTTTTTTTTTTTGTGAGGAGATCAGCCCTGAGCTAACATCCGCCAATCCTCCTCCTTTTTTGCTGAGGAAGACGGCCCTGGGCTAACATCGGTGCCTATCTTCCTCCACTTTATATGGGACGCCGCCACAGCATGGCTTACCAAGCAGTGCGTCGGTGCGCGCCCGGGATCCGAACCAGCGAACCCCGGGCCGCCGCAGCGGAGCGCGCGCACTTAACCGCTTGCGCCACCGGGCTGGCCCCCTCGCTGATTGAATATTTTGAACTACAACACCCAGAAGCCCTCGCGCTTCGTCCCCCTGCTCCGTGCTGTCTCAGCTTTTATTCCCAAAGGTTTCTGGGAAGGGTGGACTGATACCCAAGGAAGGACTACGATTCCCAGCAAGCAGTGCGCGACGCGAGGGCGCAGGAGGAGGAGCTCAGAACTGTCGGGCCCAGCAGAGCCAGGTACAGTACCTCCTTCTTTGGCGGGACGTGGAGGGGCCAGTCCTTGCTCTTCCTCACTCCCACACCGGGAGGACTTGGGCTCTTCCTTTGAGTCTGCGCGCCCCCCGGCAGGCCTCACCGTTTAACGGGATGGAGAGTGGACAGAGGAGCCGGGGGACCTGGGGTCCTGAGTTCCCGGCTCGTCTCTCCGCCTGTCTTCTTTTTCAGCCCCAAATCCAGGCCTGGAGTTGGAGACTGTGACAAAAGTTGGGTCCTGGGTGCTGAACCCCTTAGCCAGACCTCAGGGGAAGGAGCTTTTCTGCTCGTGCTTCCTGTTCCCCTCACCCCTGGGCTTCGCTGCGGAGAACCCTGGCCTGGAAGGCGGGAGACTTGGGAATAGAAAGAACAAGGGCCGGGCAACAAATGTTTTCTGAGCGCCTCCTCTGGTTCATGCGCTCACCGGTAGACAAATCTCTGCTCTCAAGGAGTGTTCATTCTAGTGTGTGGGCGGATGGGGAGGTGCAGTAACCTCAAACAAGTAATGCTTTGAAGAGCAGAAGAGAGGTTGGTTTGGGGGTGGTGATGGTGCTGTTTTAGCTAGGGTGCCCAGGGGGACACTTAACCAGAGACCTGAATGAATACTAGCGGGTCAAATAGGAAAGCGTTGGTGCTAAGGCCTTGAGGCTGCTGCAGTCTTGAGGTGTCTGAGGGAAAGAAGTGGGCTGTGAAGAGGTGGGCTTGGGTCAGCTCATATCTGGCCTTGTAACCCGGGGTAAGGAGTTTTATTTTTTTCTAATTGCACTAAGAAACCACTGAAGGGTTTTAAGCAGGGATATGACATGATCTATCTAATTTACATGTTAATGTCATCATTCTGGCTGCTCTCTGGAGAAACGACTGAAGAGGGGAAATTATTGTGGGTCATTTGAGGCTGGGTGGTAATTTAGGGTGTGGATTAGAGTAGTGATCAGATTTGGGATGTATTTTGGGAGGTAGGACAAACAGAATAAGCTGACAGATGCATGTAGAGTGTGCAGGGAAGAGGAGTTGAGGATGACATCTAAGTTTTGACCTCAACAACTTAAGGTCGATGGGGATGATCTTAAGTTCTGTTTGGCCACGTTAAGTTTGAGCTGTCCCTTAGACATCAAGTGGAGATGTCTGAGGCAAATGGAGATTTGGATCTGGAGTCCAGAGGAGAGGTCTGAGCCAGAGATAAAAGCTATCAGCATAGGTGTGGCATTGAAAACCAGGAACTGGATTAAAGGCCTGGATCTGCCTCTGACTCCTCAAAGCAACAGTAATGCCTGATTAGGGGTCTGGGAGGAAAAATGTGATGCTCTACCTCCATGATGAGTTATCCCTTCTGGGGTTATTTTCTATTTGCAAAGCATCCTGGTAGCCCCTTGGAGCAGAAAGTTATGAAGTTGCTGGGAATCTTTTTTTTTGTTTTTTTTTTGTGAGGAAGATTTGCCCTGAGCTAACATCTGTTGCCAGTCTTCCTCTAGTTTGTATGGGGATCACTGCCACAGCATGGCTGCCAATGAGTGTTGTAGATCTGTGCCTGGGAACCAAACCCGGACCGCTGAAGTGGAATGCACCAAACTTAACCACTAGCCCATGGGACCAACAGCAAATCTGGCTGATGGGAAGTTCTGAGGAGGGAGGAATTATTTTAGGTGGGATGGGTAGGGAAGACCACAGGGAGTGAAGGTGTGGCTTGTTTTATTTGGGGTTTTTTTTGGTTTTTTAGTTCTCATTTTGGAGCAACAATTGTTAAAAACCTAATTTTCTTTAAGCCACCGATTTCAACTTAGAAATTATTCTATACATAAATCTAGAAAAATAAGAAAAATAATTGTAACTTTTCTCTTGGTTAATGTTTGAACTCAAGTTGAACAAACTAAAGTTCTTTAAACATTCAACCCTATTACCAGCTTAATTACATTCCCTTACACATTTGACTCCACTTATAAATTTAATATATGTGATTTTCTTTTTAAGTACTTAAGATACATAACCTAACAAGCATAATTTCCCCAGAATACTTAAAGTTGCTAGAAAATCTAATAAATTAAACTTATAAACATAATGAATTTCAAGTTCTTGTAAACAGTTCAATACTTTTTTTTTCCCCTCTCCAAAGCCCCAGTACATAGTTGTATATTCTAGTTACAGGTCCTTGTAGTTCTTCTATGTAAGCTGTGGCCACAGCATGGCTACTGACAGGTGAGTGGTGTGATTCCATGCTCGGGAACTGAACCCAGGGTGCCAAAGCGGAGGCTGCCTAACTTTAACTGCGAGGCCATCAGGGCTGGCCCAACGGTTCAGTACTTGTAACAGTCGTAGTCAAATTCTCTTATGTCAGCTGTTCACAGTCTGGGGAGCTGAAAAAAAAAAATACAGGCTCCATCTCTGACATGGAATTAGGATATGGGGGGCACCCTTAGTAGCTTTTACAGCACCCCGGGTGATTCTAATATGCAGCCAGGGTTTCCAACCATTGCTAACCTCTCGACTTAAAATCACAAATCTAGTATCAATTACTGACATATATTTTATCAATTACATAATTATAGATTTTAACTTGAAATCACAATGCTTTTCTGTTATATATTCAACATGTCGAATTCTTTTCAATGTTACAGATACTTTCAAATACCAAGTACACACTGATTATTACTAAACTTAGGACAAGAACATTAATACAATGAGTTTGATTTATTCTACTACCTCTATGTTCAATTCTAAACTTTCCTGGAGGGCGGGCCCCGTGGCTTAGCGGTTAAGTGCACGCGCTCTGCTTGCTGGCCACCCGGGTTCGGAACCCCAGGCGCGCACCGACGCACCGCTTCTCTGGCCATGCTGAGGCCGCGTCCCACATACAGCAACTAGAAGGATGTGCAGCTATGACATACAACTATCTACTGGGGCTTTGGGGGGAAAAAAATAAATAAAATTATAAAAATAAAAATAAAAAAAAACTTTCCTGGAGTGTGACAGGACACTTAGCCACTAAGAAACAGCTTTATCCACTCTAATGAATTGTGCTTAGCATTCCAATCAAGTTAAGGTTAACATTTCAGTGAGCTGAGGTTATTCACAATCAGACCGATTTCTGACTGGGATACGAATCTGGGGGCTGTGTCTACCCAGAGGGACTGTCCCCAGCAGAGGCTGCCTCTGGGATGCAGAGAGTGGAGAGATCAGTGGGCAGGAGAAGCTCCTTCCCCCAGGCTTTGTTTTTTAGCGGGTACTAGACTCACTGGTTAAAATGCAAATTTCTGGGCCCCCCTCCAGATCTGCTGACTCTGAATTCCTGGAGAGCTGACCCAAGAGACTTCATTTTTAGTAAGCTCCCCACCAGGATCCATGGAAAAGTTTGAACAGGAGTTGTTTTAAGAGGGTTGATTTGATGCTGCCCACGGTGAACTGAGGAGGCTGGTTCAGGTGCGAGGGGGTGAGACCTGACTTGGGCAGCAGTGACAGTGGTGACAGAGGGTCAGATGGTATTTGGAACCCAGACTAGGGGCAGAAGACGGGGGAGGCAGAGGCAATTCTGAGTCCGGGAATCTGTTTCAGGAGCCTCCTGCAGACTATTTTTACCTTTCCTCTTTGGAAACTCTGGCCTCCTGGGACCTGCAACTATCTGATGAGAAACTGTGTCTCCAGCCTGCAGCTCCCTGGAGCCCAGATTCGGGTTCAGCCAACCTTCCTTTGGCCAGGTCTGCTTGGAATCAGGGTGCACCCTGTTGGCCTTCAGCCAGGGACTGAGAGTAACGTCTACTCTGGATCTTGTTCACCACCACCCGTAGCTGGTTCATCCAGGTGAACCAGATCACTGGAACCATCCACAGCAGCTCCTAAGGGAGAAGGAATAGGACTTCATTCCTTCCTGACAAATCTTCTACTCCTTTGAAGGGAATTTTTTTGGAAAATTTAAAAACAACATATGCTAAATGTAGAAACAGAGAAACATAGAAAAACACAAAATGGAAAAAAAAATCGCACATATACTCCTATTATCCAGACATAACGACAGTAAATATTATGTCTGCTCTAGTGTTTGTGTGTGTGTGTTGGGAGGGAGGTTCTTTCTCCTTAAAAAACTGGTATCATATTGTACGCACTGCTGTGATCACAAGCCATTTTGCATTTAGCAATATGGAGTGAACATTTATCCACGTGAGGGAATCGTTTCCTTTGACTTGATTTTTTTGTTGTTGTTGAGGAAAGTTCTCCCTGAGCTAACATCCAGTGCCAACCTTAATCTTTTTTCCTTTTTGTATGTGAGCTGCTGCCACAGCATGACCACTAATAGATGAGTGGTGTAGGTCCGCGCCAGGGATCTGAACCCGGGCCACCGAAGCAGAGCACACCGAACTTAGCCACTACGTCACTGGGGCTGGCCCTTGACTTGATTTTTAATGGCTACGTGTTACTCCAGTGTGCAGATGTGGCTCATGCCCTACACTTGCTCTTTGCCAGCTGTGGGCTCCCTCTGCCCACAGTTTTTTTAGGGTAAGATGAGGATAACAGGCTTTGTGCATCATGTCATTGAACCCCGACTCCCACCCCACACGGGACCCTGAGCAGCCTGCCTGGCATGTGGTGAGCAATGGATAACTGTCAGCTGTTCTTACTGTTGGACTTTCAGAATGAGATATATTGCAGTGACGACCTTGGTACTGAGATCTTTGAAATCATCCTTGGAGAAATTCCCTGTTGGATGCGGGTGCCCCTCCTTGGTGTCCCCAGCACAGAGGTTGATACCTTGTACTGTTACTGGGGACGCATCTGTCAGCCACCCCCAGCAAACACGCAGTGCACCTTCTTGTGATATCAGGGACTCTGTGTCATGAGGTATGAACCCCAGTCTGGCAGAGAGGAAGTACTCAGCAAATGTTTGGCTGCTGAATGAATGAATGACTGTAAAGGGACCTGTGGAACTTTAGGGTTTGCATGTGTGAGTGGGGGAGAGGGTCCCTTTTGACTTGACTCAGGAGTGTTTTGGGATATGGGGCACTTTGTACCTGTGGCCATCACAGACTGTGAAGTGATTTAGTTTTTCCTTTATTCCACTGTATTAGTTAGCTACTGCTGTATAATAAATTACCCCAAAACTTAGTGACTTAATACCACAAACATCATCTCATATAGTTTCTGAAGGTTGGGAATGTGGGAGTGGCTTAGCTGGGTGGTACTGTCACAGAGTCTCCCATGAGGTTGCAGTCAAGCTGTCAGCCAGGGCTGCACTCGTCTGAAGGCTTGACTGGGGCTGGAGGGTCTGCTCCCAAGGGGCATGGCTGTTAGCAGGAGGCCTCAGTTCCTTGCTACGTGGGCCTCCCCACAGGGCTGCTAACAATATGGCAGCCGGCTTCCCCTGGAGCAAGTGATTAGAGGAAGGGAGACACCAGGATGGAAGCCACGGTGTCTTTTATTAAGTGACATGCTGTCACCTCTGCTCTATTGTCTTAGTCACATGGACCACTACTGATACAGCTTGGGAGGGAACAACACAAGGTGCGAACACCAGGAGGTGGGATCGCTGGGGGCCGTGGAGGCTGGCCGCCACATCCACAAATGTGTATTGAGCACCACTGGCATGCCAGGCACTGTGCTGAGCACCTGGCATGCATGATTTAATCCTCATGGTAATCTTATGAAATGATACTATTACCCTTGTCTTCCAGATGAGGCTCAGAGGGTTTGCTGAGAGTTTCACAGTCTGAAATTGGCAGGGATGGGATTCAGACCTGGGTTGAATGATTAGAGTCAGTATTGGATTGGGCAGTCTGTGTGACTTGGGGCAAGCTCTCGCCTTCTCTGTTCTTCAGTCCGTCATCTGCCACCTTAGACCAGCATTTCTCCGAGTGTGGTCTGTGGACTCTGCATCAGAGCCTCCTTAGGTCCTGGCCCTCTCCTAGACCTGCCGAGTTAGAAACTGCTGTGGACGGGGCCCCCACTCCCTTGTACTGCTGGGACTTTATATGATGTGCCTCACCCCAAGGGATGGACCATATGAACGAGGTCAGGATGAGAAAGCTGGGTGGTTGCTACAAAACACCAGGCATCTGGGGGAGACCCCTAACATGTTGGCTCCTATCAGGGGAGGCATCTGGATCTTCTTGGCACTTCTGCTGGAGCTGGGTCCTGAGCAGGCAGTCTGCGGGCCACCCCCATAGGGCACTTCTGATGCCACAGATTCCAGACTGCAAGCGTATGAGGCACTGGGACATTGCCGTGCTCCTGGTGGGCATGCAATAAAGCGTCCTCTGGCTGCAGTTTGCTGTTTACCTAGGGTCTGGCAGTGCCATAATTAGAAGAAATGACAGGTGAGCTTGAGGGCAGCATGTGGCGAGCACAAATCCTGGATAATTACAGTGCACATCCCAGCCCCTGGCCACAGCCAAGCTGCTGGCTTATTTTAGCCCTGTCCCAAAGCCAACTTTGTGCCTGAGATACACACGATGAAAGGAACCAAGAATATCGATGAAGCACAAATGTCTGCCCCATGACAGCCTCACAGCAGAGTAGTGGGGTGGGGAGAGAAAGGGTTCTGGGGTCAGCCTGACCCCAGTGTGAATGCTGGCTCTGATGTGCCTTGGTTGCGGGGTCTCGGGCACATGGCTTCACAGCGTCATGGTGAGGGCTCCCCGAGAGGGTGCATGGGGGTCCTCAGTGCCACCGGCCCACAGGCAGCCCTCATGCTGATGAGAAGTTATCATCACCAGTGTGTCTCCTGGCCATGGCTTTGAGTATTTAGGAGTATTTCTGAGCCTGTTTCCTCATCTGTGAAACGGACACCTTGCTGTCTACTCAGAGGGTCTCTGAGGATTAAACAAGAGAATGAAAGCCAGGTGCCCAGCATGCAGGAGTTGAATCTGAAGCTGTCTTCCCTCACCCCTGCCACCCCCATTCTCTTTTCTCCCCTCCTCCACCCACAGTGTCTCAACTCGTTGGTAATCTTTTCCTTGAGCCCAGAGGACTGAAGTCAGGGGCCGGGGGATGGCCAGGTGTGGTTTAAGTCCTGCGGGGAGGGTGGTGGTGGCAGGAGACCTGCCTTTAGGGCATTATGTGTCTCTCTTCTCTGCCCATCCTCATCCTCATCCCCAGATTCAAGCTCAAGAAGAGGGCCTGGGAGTAGCTATTGGTGAACGGAGGGCAGGAGGCAGTTACGTGTGCGAGCCCCTGTTGTGGGTACTGGGGTGCAGCAGACAGCACTCCGCCCTCATGGAGCCTGTATTCTAGTGGGGAGGCAGGCTCACAGGACAGTCAGTCATGACAGTGTGTGAGATGGTGAGACAAGCTGTGGAAAACAGAGCAGGTTGTAGGGGAGGTGGAAGTGTCTGCGGCTACGAGTTTGGCTGCCATTTTAAATCAGGTGGTCAAGATGTGCTCGCCAGGTGGGTGAGGGAGTGAGCAGCCTGGATGATATGGTAACAACAGTAACAGCCTCCATTCTTTGAGCACTAACTATATGCTAGGCATCTTTATATACTACTACCGTGGTAAATCCACAGCAGAGGTGGGGGTCGCTGTTTTATAGCAAAGTACAGACTCAGGGACATGAAATAACTTTCCAGAGGTCACCCAGCTGGTAAGTGGCAGAGCTGGGATTCGAACCCATACCCGTGTGGCCGCAGAGGGCTGTCCCACTAGCCTTGCCTGCTGCCCCTTGGCCACAAGGAGCCGCCCTGTCACCTGGCTAAGCTCCAGGGAGACAGCAGATGCTGTTGGCTGCGTGGACCTGGTCCCTGGGAGTGAGTGGGTGGCACCACCTGTGTTCCCAGGGAGGGAGTGGGGCCTGATCATTCTGTGTTTCGGACAGGGCCTCGCTCACGCTGCCGAGCACGCCAGCCTCAGAGGATGAGGATGAATCATGGCAGAGAGGGCCGGCTTAGTCAGCACGCCATGCTGGTGTCAGAGACGTCTGGCTGTCCCCACCCCCCTTCCCTGACCTCCCACTCAGGGCTGCCAAGTGCAGTGGTGCAGGGTGTCCCTTGTGCAAGGACGCCTGGCTGAGGGTGAGTCGGAGTGGAATATGCTCCGCTTGCCAAGTTGTGTGTCTGGCTCGGCTGCTGTGTTTGTCCAGAGGATTCTGCAGCCCCTCCTTTTCCTAACGTGCGCTAAGGCGCTGGAGCGGGAGGCAGTTGGGTCAGGAGCCCTAGAAGTTCACACCTGGGTGACGCCTGGGTGAGGTTACCTTGCTGAAGGTCTGCTCCTGCCCGGGAACAGGGCCTCTGCCTCCATGGGGACAGGCCTGTGAAGGAGGAGGGAAGCGCCGGCTCCCCTGGAGCTGGTCTGCTGCCCTGACACCATCCCCGGGCAGTGGGGGCTCTGCAGGGCAGGGGTCTGGGCCCTGCCGTGAGGGCTGAGGTTCCGGCCCCACCTCTGCCTTGTGCCGTGTACTTTGGGCAGCTCACTTCCCCTCTCCTGGCCTCACTTTCCTCATCTCTAATACAGACCAGCTGACCCCAGAGGTCACTTGGGCACCGGCATCCTCTTCCTTATTCTGAGCCTGTGTTTTCTGAAATACAGGCTCTTCAAAGGCCAATAATAATGACGGTGATGACGGCCAGCGTTTCCTGAGGGCCTCCTGTGGGCCAGGCTCTGTGCTAAGTGTGTGTGTGGATGATCTGAGTCTCACAGCAACCCTGACATGGGCACTGTTATTTTCCCAGTTCTTACGGGAGGAAACTGAGGCCAGAAGTTAATTGCCCAAGATCACAGAGTTAGAAAGCAGTGGCACCTGGATTTAGCACTGGATGGTCTGGAGGGGCCCTTAGAGATCACCTGGTCTAGCTACCTGCTGCCCACTTCACACAGGGGGAAACTGAGGCCCAGAGAGGGCAAGTGACGGAGCCACAGCCTCACCTGGGAGAGCTGGGACTAGAACGTGGGGTCCATTGACCCATCCCGGATGGCTGAGCACTTCCCCTGTGCCGGACGGGGGGGTGGCCAGGGTGGGCAGAGGAAGGTATGGTGGGTAGTATGGCTGCTGTGGCCCTCAGCTGAGGCTGGTTTGCCCCCACAGTGTGTGTGTGCACGCCACAGAGAGGAAAACAGACACACACACACACACACACACGCACACACACGCGCACGCGCGCATCCCAGCCCCGAGGGGCTTGTCATTTGGGTCAGGGTGTTGCAGAGCAGGCGGGAGGAGGGGCGAGTGGTCTTGATTTCCTGGTGGGCTGGTGGGAGGTGCCCTGAGACCTGCTCTGCCCTTCCTGGATGTGTGACCTGGGGACCTCACAGCACCTCTGTGAGCCTTGGTTTCCTCGTTCATAAATGGGATTATAATACATATTTCTCAGGTTCAAAGGGGCCATGTCAGTATGATTTGTTGGCAGGAGACTTTCACGAGTTATTGGGAGTGTGGGTTCTAGAGCCATCTTGCCTGGATTCGAAGCCTGGCTTGGCTGCTCTCTAGCAGCCTGACCTTGGCTAAGTCACTTCACTTATCGGAGCCTCAGTGCCCTCATCTGAAAAGGTGTACTGGGCCCCACCTCACAGGTTGTCCTGAGAATTAAATGAGATGATGCGTATAAAGCTTTTAGCCCAGTGCCACCACATGATAGGTGCTTAATAAATCAGATAATAGGTAACATTTGTTAAGTGCTTGCTCAATGCTGGATGTTATTAGTGTCGTTTGTATTGCTATTACTCTATTATTAATAATTTATTTGGGGCCGGCCCCGTGGCTTAGCGGTTAAGTGCGCACACTCCACTACTGGCGGCCCGGGGTTCGGATCCCGGGCGTGTACCGACTCACCGCTTCTCCGGCCATGCTGAGGCCGCGTCCCACATACAGCAACTAGAAGGATGTGCAACTATGACATACAACTAGCTACTGAGGCTTTGGGGGAGAAAAAGGAGGATTGGCAATAGATGTTAGCTCAGAGCCGGTCTTCCTCAGCAAAAAGAGGATGATTAGCATGGATGTTAGCTCAGGGCTGATCTTCCTCACACACACAAAAAAAATTTATTTGGATTAGCAAACTTCTGCGTACCACTCCCCAAGCAATCAGGCAACCTGTCAGACCCACCGCCTCGTGTTCCTACAGTGAAGGTAGAGACCTAGAGGGGGAAAGTGACTTGCCCAAGGTCACACAGCCAGCTGCTCGGGCCCTGTGTGGTTTTGTCCAGCTGAGTGTGCTGCAGAGCTACTGTTCCATCTCAGTCTTCCCAAGGGACACCCCTCCCTCTGCTCCTCCGCTCTTCATTACTTTCCAGATGCAGCAGCTCCTCAGAGCTTCAAGCTTCGTGAATGGCTTGGTTAAGCACTCGGACGTTAAATGTTCATCTCTTACCGTTTCAATCCAATTCCTATAAGTTTATTGGCAAGACGGGGTGTATTAGAGCTGCCAAATTTAATATATCAAGTCCATGTGTCTGGATGCGGTTTCTCAGCAGTAATGGGAGAAGAGAGGTTTTATACGTTTTCATTTTGAGTGACTGTCTGTTCCTGCTCCCATTACAGCCCTTGACTGAATGGCCGCCGTCCCCGTCTGCCGCAGGAGCGGCTTTCTCCATCGACTCGGTGGCTGCCTGCACTGTCCAGGGGCTTGTTTGTCTCTGCGCCTCTCCCCAGTCTCTTCTTCCCAAGATGCATTTCCCATCTGTCTGCCCTGTGAGTGAAGGCCAGCTTTACCTTTGCCAGATCCTGGGAGTCTGGGGCTTTCGCTGATGGCCTGGGCTGCTACCTCGTGACCTTGGGGAAGTCACTGCCCTTTGTCCTCTGGGCCTCAGGAACCTGCTCTGTGAAGTGAAGGGTCAGAGCATAGGACCTGAAGGGTGAGGGGCTGGTCTGGGCTCAGCCTTTGCAGATCCTACTCGATGGCCTCAAGTGGACCCATTCCTCCTCTGGTCTTGTGCACCAAACTAGGGGACCAAGGACTGGCCATGAGAGTCACAGAATCGCCACCTACCTTGGGCTGCAGATCTCCTGGGTCAGGAGTGACAGCTGTGATCACCATGACTTAAGGGTCTTAAGACCCTGAAACATTCTTGTTTCCCTCTGTGATTGGTTGGGGACCTGCCACCTTAGAGTTTAGCTAATCTCCTTGGCAAGCCATTTGCATTTCTGCCTGAGTCCGCTGGCTTCTCTAAGCGTTGAGCTGGCTGTGGAAGAAGGGGCACCTGGCAGTAGGGTTTTAGGGGGCCTGAGTTTGCCTTCTGTTTACCAGTGTGTGTGACCTTGGGCAAATCACTCCCTCTCTCTGAACCTCAGTTGTCCCATGAGGAAAATACGTATTAATTCATTTATTCAACAAATATTTGGTTGCCTACTCTGTACCATACATTACTTTGAGTGTTGGGGCTTCAGCAATAAACGAAACAAAAATATCCCAGCCCGCGTGGATTTATATTCCTGTTGAGGGGAAAAGATAATAAACAGAACAAGTAACTTATTACTTCAAGAGTGATAAAAGTGAAGCAGGGAGTGGGGAAAGCTAAGTGGAGGGTGGAGGGTTCTGCAATTTTAAATAAAGCAGTCATGGGAGATTACTGAGAAGTATTTGAGCAAAGACTGAAGGAGCTGAGTACGCAAGCGTGTCAGGTATGGGGGAGAGCATCGAGGCAGAGGGAACAGCAGGGACAGGCTGGGAGGTGAGATGGGCGTGTGCCTGGCGTATGTGAGGAACAGAGAGGAGGTCTGTGTGGCTGGATTGGAGTGAACAGGAGAGAGGAGGTCAGAAGTCGGGTGGGGGCTGGGGGCAGCCAGAGGGCGTGAAGTGGTGGTTCTCCAGCCTGGCTACATATGAGAATTCCCTGGGGAGCTTTAAAAACCACTGATACCGGGTCTCACCCACTGAGGTTCTGCTTTCTCTGGCCTGGGGTAGAAGCTGGGCACCAGAATTGTTAAAAGCCCAGTCTGGCATGAGGCCTCTCAGGCCGTAATCATCGCCCGCATAGTTCCTCACGGGCTGTCGTGGGGTTTAAATGAGGTGGCGCGTGTGAGCAGAGCCTTCCTTACCCCGCGCAGGCCTGGCCCTTGGAGTGCTTAGTGGGCTGGCGTGCCCGGGGCCTTGGTGTGAGGCGTTTCCTCTGTGCTCTGACTGAGTGCTGTGTGGCTTCCCAGGCAGCAGCAGCCCCTGGCGCAGGTGGCCATGGGGAAGCGTTACTTCTGCGACTACTGTGACCGCTCCTTCCAGGACAACCTCCACAACCGCAAGAAGCACCTGAATGGGCTGCAGCACCTCAAGGCCAAGAAGGTCTGGTACGACATGTTCCGAGGTGGGTGGCAGCCGGGCTGACGGAGCCCTGCTCTCTGACTTTCCTTATCATCAGACAGTGAAGCACCGTGGGCCAGCGACGGTCCTGCTCTGGGCATTTTGAGGAGCAAAAGAGACGAGGCCTGGGCCACCGGCTCCTAGGGGCAGACGGGCCCTCGCAGGGGCAGGCTGGAACGTGAGCTCCTTTCCCCGGCAATCTTGCCCCAGAGCTCCGCCTGCCTGCTCTGGGGACACTGTGGCCAGGAAGAAGGCCTCTCTGAGGAGGTGATGTTTGAGCCAAAGCTGAAAGGTAGGGAAAAGCCAGCCACACCATTTTGGGCAGGGGGCATGCCAGAGCAGGCACATGAGCAATGCCCCAGGTGCCCTCGGAGCAGAAGAGAGGGTGTGGCTGGACGCAGCGGGAGAGGAGGAGGATGGTGGGGGCTGAAGCTGGCGACAGGGCAGGGGCCGGATGGTGCAGGAGGATCACAGTAAGGGGGTGGGTTGACCTGAGGGCAGAGGGCAGTGATTGAAGGGCTTTAGGCAGCGGCCAGTGTGACCAGAGCCACACTTGGCGGTGATGACTGACTGCTGCGTGAGCAGTGGGGTGCGGTAAATGGCTGTTGAAATGACTGGCTGGATGAATGAATAACCGGGGCTGCCGGAGGGAGGGCTCTTCTGGGAAAGGCTTCTCAGAGCAGGTGCGGCTGGACCGAGAGTGAGCTAAGGCCGTAAGCCCCAGCGCAGGGCCTGGCACCCGGGAGGCACTCACTGTAGGGAAGGTGCTGCTGCTGTCATTAGGCATATATGCTAAAGAATAGCGACCTGCCGCGGTGGCCAGCCAGGAGCCAGAGCTAAGAGGGAGCTTGGTGTGGGGCGGGGGTGGGCCCGGAGCTCCTGGAATGAACTGGGCGGGGCCCACGCTCCACAAGCTGGGGAGCAGGACTCTGAGACAGGGCCCAGAGTGGAAGGAAGAAACTGAGTCCCAGCAGCTGGGAAGGAAGGAGAAGGGGACAGAGTTCATTCCCTGGTCTGAGATTCAGAATTCACAAGAAGGGAGTGAGCTTTATTGAGTGCCTGCTGCATGCCAGGTGCCTTCCATGGTTTGTCATTCGCTTTTCTCAGTATTTCTCTAAGGCAGTGGATCTCAACCCTTCGAGTTAGGATCACCTGGAGACCTTGAAATAAAAAGTGCTCGTCCCCTGACCCCATCCCCAGAGGCAGGTTTGGGGCCCAGGCATGGTATTGTCAAAGCTCTCCTAGACTCTCCCCCTTTCAGATGAGGAAGCTCAGGCTCAGAGGCTTGGGTGAGGGGGGCGGCCAGCAGGCCAGGCATGGCTGTGGTTGTGAGGGGCCAGGAGTAGGGGCAGAGGGGTCTCCTAGGTGCCTGGGAGGCCTCTGACCCCGGTGTCAGGCAGAGGCTCCCATCCCCCCAATCCAGTGGGGTGCTGTGATCTGGCATGGATCTGGGCCTCAAGATCAGCTTGGTGTTTGCTCCTGGTCCCAGGTTCTCAGCTGAGAACAGCAGAGTCCTCGGGTCCAGGGCTGATCGGCAGCGGCTGTTGTGTTACTTACAGAAGAGATGAAACAGTGGGCGCCATGAGCCCCTTCCCGGGGATCCTGCATTCCTAGCATCCTCTCACATCCCCAGCCACATTCAGTCCTTGAAACAGCTCTGCGAGGGAGGCTGGGTGGGCTGGGGGTCCCCACTTACAGGTGGTGACTTTGAAATCCAGAGTGGTGGATTACTCACCAGGGGTCCTCAAGCTGGCGTACAAGCTTTTGCCACTTCCTCAAGAGGCTTCCCCAGGCTCCAGCTTACCTGAGTAGCCGCACAGCGCAGGCTGTGGGGAGGCACGTGGTACCCAGCCTGGGCTAGGACTCGACACCCGCTCTGCTCCCAGCTTCATGGCCTTGGACAAGTCCCTTAGCCCTAGGAATGGTTGACCATCCATCTGCCATGGCTGGGACCGGCACAGGTCCTGGAGCTAGGCTGCCTGGGTGTCAGTCCCAAGGTGTCACTCACTAACAGTGTGACCCTAATTTCGTTGTGTGTAAAACAGCCATAACAACAGTACCCACCTC
The DNA here is from genome assembly GCF_020826845.1 of Diceros bicornis minor. Lineage (NCBI taxonomy): Eukaryota > Metazoa > Chordata > Mammalia > Perissodactyla > Rhinocerotidae > Diceros > Diceros bicornis. Next base: position 23,310,796 of record NC_080774.1, on the reverse strand, counting down.
CTAGGTGGGGGTGACGGGCTCAGTATTCTCATGATGACTGTATGGCACGTGAGGGTTCACTAAGTAGGAACGTGCCTACGGATCCACAAAAGGATTGGCCTCAGGCCCTTCATCTCATGGGCTCATTCATTCAGACAACGCTCAGCGCCACTGAGCATGTCCTTGGCTCCCAGATAGGCTCTGAAGACTCACAGGGGAATAAAGCAGGGCCCCTCTCCTAAGCGGCCTCATGCCCAGTTACAACAATGTGTTCCGGGTGGAACCCCTGTCCTGCCCAGGCCTCCATGCCCTGCCAACCTCTCCCTCTGAGCTCTGGCTATGCTGGCCACTGCAAGTACTGTCCCCTTGGTGGGCATGCTCGTCCCACCCCACCCCAGCCCCCAGCTGTCCTCCCTGCCCCCGGCCTGGTCCTCCCATCTCAGAACTCAGCTCAGGCAGCAGGTCCTCGGGAGTGCCCTCCCCGACCTCAGGGCCAGGTCAGGTCATTTGGCTGCACGCTAGCTGTTTACACGTTTATATCCACGTGGCTTAGTGTGCCTGTTGGAGTGGAAGGAAGAACTGGGTCTGACTTGTTCTCCACTAAATCCTCATCCTGGCGTGGTGCCTGGCACCCAGGACGTGCTCAGTAAATGTTTGTTAGATGAACGTCTAAATGAATGAGCAAACAAACACAGGGCACCGGGGCAGCTGTTCATTTTGGGAGATGAAGCGAGAAGGACCAATGGGGTCAGATCACGAGGAGCCTTGAACTCCGGGCGGAGGAGCATGGGCTTCTTTGTGCAGGGCCTGGGCCGGGGGTTCTCAACCCTGGGTGCCCTTCAGAGTCACTGAGGAGCTTTTAGCAATTCTCCTGCTCTCTCCCTCAGATGAATTAAAGCAGAAGCTGAGAAGGGTGGGCTCGGGCATCCGTGTATTTTAAAAGCTGCCCCGTGAGTCTGCCATGTGGCTGGGGTTGAGAACCACCCACCGGATGCTGGGCAGCCTGGAACTCCTCTCCCACACTGAGTCCCCACCAGGGCCCCTTGTCTAGGACTTGGGCTCAGGCCCCCTGCCAGCCTCAGCTGTCCTACCCCCAAGGGGACCCTAGGCAATGTCCACATGCCCTCCCCAGCCCTCCACCCCTGGGAAGGTCTGTGTCAGGAGCTGAGTGGGCTGAGTCTGACAAGCCCAGTGCTGACAGATGGCCCCCTCCCCACCCTGGAGGCTCCACCCCCGCTCCGCCTGGTCACCCCTGGAGTGAGTCCTCTGGTAACCAACTCCTGACCCAAGCAGCCCACCCCACCCCAGCCCCCAGCTGCCCTGCCCTGGGGAGGGGAGGAGCCCTCATCAGAGTTGGCTACTCACCCAGCCACCAGGAGATCAGCAACCACAGGGGAAAGGGCAGAGGCTTTAGATTCACACTCCAGGGTTCAAACCTGGCAGAGCCGCTTCTTGCTGTGTGCCCTTGGGCAGATCACTTCCCCTATCTGAACCTCAGTTTTCCCCTCTGCAAAATGGGGATGTTGGCACTGTCAGTGGGTTTGTGAGGAGGAAATGAAATAAGAACCGCTCCCATTTGTTGAGCATCCACTACCGACGTTCTCAGTCCTGGCTGCACGTTAGCCTCACGTGGGGAACACGATGCCAAGGCCGCTCCCAATCCCACCTTCCCAGCGATTCTCACGTGCCACTGGCCAGAGGAGGAACCACCAGCCCCCTCTGCCAAGTGCTCTCCATCCGTTATCTTATGAAATTTTCACAGCAGCCCTACCAGGTGAGAGTTTTCCTCCCATTTTACATATGGGGAAACTGAGACTCGGAGAGATTAAGCAGCTTGCCTGTAGTCATGTGTACCTGGACTCAGAAGTCCACGGTCTGTCCTTTACCGCAGCGGCCTCTAGGAAAAGTGTTGGAGGAACAAAATGGGAAGGTGCTCAGCCCAGGCCTGGCCTCGCCTCTCCTCCAGGGCAACTTCAAGGGCTAAGTCAGGGCACCTTCCTCACACGTCTTACTCACTTACAGATTTTAAAGATTTTATTTATTTATTTTTTCCCCCCAAAGCCCCAGTAGATAGTTGTTTGTCATAGCTGCACATCCTTCTAGTTGCTGTATGTGGGACTCGGCCTCAGGATGGACGGAGAAGTGGTGCCTCGGTGCGCGCCCGGGATCTGAACCCGGGCCACCAGCATCGGAGCACGTGCACTTAACCACCAAGCCACGGGGCCGGCCCTCACTTATAGATTTTAACTGATTGATTTTTTGCCTACCAAGAAGCATACAAAATGTAAACCGTAAATATATGGTGAAAATAAAAGTAGGAAAAATCAGAGGAAACCAGGGTTAAGGATCATATCCAGAATGAGTGTCGCAACGTCTTGTTGAGGCTGGCGGCTGGTCTGGCTCTGAGAGCCTGGAGCTGGTGTAAGGAGGGGAACGGAGGGCTGTGGAGCCATGCCTGGGCCCTCGGGTTTACTGGTGGGCTTTTTAGCTTTTTATTTTGAAATAATTGTAGGTTTACAAGACGTTGCAAAGACAGCACAGAGAGGTCTCATGGTACCAGGAATTTTTTTTAACTTGCAAGGTGATTCCATTGTGCAAAGTCAAAAGCCTCTGACCTAAATCCTGGTCTTGCCCTTGGCTGGGTCTGGGTCTGGGTCAGGTGGCAGGGTTGAGGTCACCTGAAGCTGGGATCCCTCCGCCCAGCATCCCCGCCTGTGGTTGTCCCCTGCTTATACTCCTCCATGGATGGGAAACTCTTTCCTTTCCTCACAACTGACCTCAGTGATCAGAAGTGCCTGTGTGCAGCTGAAGTCTGAACCCAGCCCCTCTCACCTCGCAGATGCAGCTGCCATCTTGCTGGATGAGCAGAACAAGCGGCCCTGCAGGAAGTTTCTACTGACAGGTAAAGGGCTCTGCTCAGCTCCAGTACCCCCAGGGACCAGCATGCCCAGTCTGGCCTGCGTGGGCCTCTGCAGAGCCTCTCCCCCAGCCCCAGCCACCATCCTAAGCCCACTTTATGGCCTTGGTGCATCAGCCGACTGGTCCATCGGGGCCTTCCCAGGGATTGTGGCTTAGGACTTCCAGGGCCTGGTCCTAAGCTCTTCAGACCTGGAATGTGATTTTATTGGCTCACCCAGAACAAGCAAGTGCTGGGAGATTGCAGGTAAATCCGGGAGTCACTGTTGGGTGTAATAGACTGGCTGCTTGAGTTAGCCTGGGAGCCTGACCTCCGCTGTGCCCTGCCTCCCAGCAGGCAGGGCTGGAGACCATAATAGCTCTGACAATGCTGAGGAGGCTCAGAATTAGAAACAAAGATGCTAGGTGTTGATTTGACTGCTCAATACCCAGCTAATAAAGATGCATACAGTTCTAAGAGAGAAAAACCTCAGTAAGTGAAGGAACCAAAGATAAATGAAAATAAGGATAGGAAAAATGAGACAAAGCCAGTAGAATGATTAGTATCCTCTATACTTGCCTTGAGGTCTTGTATGTTCTCTAAGGGTTTGGCCCTGAGCTTCCTAGCAGCCAAGGCAAAGAGGAAAACCAGGATGATTAACATGGTGTGTAAGGGAGCTTAACACTGGGGGGAGGTACTGCTATTGACCTACGGAAGCTGGGTGAACAGCCATGCTCCCCTCAGGAGACAGAGCTGCCTCTAGAATGAGCACCAGGCCTGCAGATCATGGGCTTCCCCACAGACTTCACCTTGATGTGAACAGGCCACTGGTAGGTTTTGCTGGCTTAGGACACCTCCAGTCTCCTGTTATTTTGAGGTGCATTTTGGTCTCCTTGGTTGGGATTTGGAAAGCCACCCCAGACTTGGGTACCTCCTTGACAAAGCTGCCATTAAAAGCCTTTCTGGAGAGCAGTCCAGCTGCTCATGCAAGCCAGAGGGGTGGGCAGGGCACCTGGCGGAGGGCATAGCATGTGCAATGGCCTGGAGTGGAGAGAGGAAGCATGACCCTTTCAGGGACCCACCCGTGGTTCACTGAGGCTGGGGAACAGGGGCTGGGGGCCAGGGGTTGGTAACAAGAGACAAGCCTGCAGAGGCTTGTGCAACCCAATCACGAAAGACGTCAGTGGGGTTTGATCCCTAGCCAGGGAAGGGTCGTGAGCATGGACCAGACAGGTGGTTCTGGCTGCTCGTGTGGGCAGGGCCAGAGAGAGTCCTAGTTTTTCTTTAGAGGTGGGGTGGCTAGTCTTTAGGCCTACAGCCCTGCCCCTAAAGCTCCAACCACCCCTCATCAGGGTGCCCCTCAGCACACGGTGGGGGTCCTTGGGAGCAGCAAGTAACTCTTTTCTTGTTGCAGGCCAGTGTGACTTTGGCTCCAACTGCAGATTTTCCCACATGTCGGAGCGAGACCTGCAGGAGCTGAGCATCCAGGTGGAGGGTGTGTTTCCGTGGAGACCCTGGGTGGGGGCGGGTGCCGGCTGCTGGAGGGTGCAGGATCTGGGGCTGGGGAAGCTGCCCTGTGCCTCCCCACCTCCCCGTTTTGTGGCTGCTGTGTGGGGTAGGCTGAGGACTGCCTGAGGTGATAGGGCGGGTGTCAGGAACTGCTTCCTAACCACCCCAGGCATGAGTGCCTGAGCAAGCTCCTGGCCATGTCCCGTGCTGGGTTTAAAGTGACATGCAGGACTTCCTGCCCAGGAGCCCTAAGGGTGCACCCCACCCCAGGGCCCTGCTGCTAGCCTGGCATTCATTCATATATGTCTGCGGGCCCTCCTTCCCTCAGTCAGGCAACAACATGGAGCCCCTACTCAGCTCCTGGCGGATCCCCTGCTGTGCTCTGGGGACGCGGGGATGCAGAGATCGCCTTCGCTGCCCTCAGGATTCTCAGGCCTGGTGATTCCAGGGAGGAGCAAGTTCAGCTTCCCCTGGAAACTAGCATGTCTGCCGTTGGGAAATGCACTTCTCACTTCTCCAATTAGAGAATGAGGAAGTTCCCACTTAGTCTTTATCGATCTTCGCATGTAGCCCCTCATTGAACAGATGGAGAAACTGAGGCCAGCACTCAGGCAGAAGGGCCTCATCTGAGCCCCCAGCAAGTTAGAGGCCAACTCCGGTCTCCCAGGGTGCTGCCACTCACTCTTCCCTCATCCGGGTAGCGTTGGGCCAGCCAGCAGGTGTCTGGGGCAGCCTGGCCTTTGCCCTCGTCCCCCCTGGGCCTCACTCCCCTCTGGCCAGTGAGACCCTGCAGGCAATGCCCTGCCCCAGGATACTGATGGCCGTGTGGCCGCAGCCATGGCACAAACACAGGGTTTCCAGGAGCTTTCCCAGGGCGGAAGCAAGGCCCATGGGCCTATCCAGCGAGTCCTGGCAGTGGCCATATCTCTCCCTCTTCCTTGGCCGTGGGCTCTAGGGGACGGTTGGCCGGTGGTGGGGAGAACACAGGCCAGTGGGAGCTAGAGACACCTGGTGAGGCAGGGAGAGGCCCGAGGGGGCTGGGAGCAGAGGCGCGCCCCCAGCTGGCAGCTCCTACAGTCCTGGCTCAGCCACAGCCCCTGTGACCTTAGCACATGGCTCAGCCTCTTGGAGGAGCACCCTGACCTGTCGAACGTGACCGCTCATGAAATGAAGTGAGATGACACGTGTGCAATGCTAGCCCAGGGCCTGGCCCGGAGTATGCGTTGCTCCATGAGTTGGATTGTTTTCCTCTGGTCCCAGGCCCTCCAGAGACTCTGACCCCATCACACTCTCGCACGTGGCTTGTTTGAACTCCATCCATTGCTCAGTTTTAATTCAATCAGCAAAGGTTTTTGTAGGACATTTTAGGAAAAGAAAAATCAGGAAAGCTGAGGCTCCTTCTCTAGGATCAGAGAACTGGCAAGTGGCTGAGCCAAGATTCAAACCCTGCTCTGCCTCGTTCTGCAGCCCACGCGGCCTCCCTGTACCCCAGATTTGGACTTTTCCCGAGGGCCAGGCTCTCTATGTGCATTATCCTGTGTCCGGCTCGAGAAAGCTTGGGAGTCAACCACTCTTTTGTCTCCACTTAATGGGGAAGCAGAGTGAGGTCCAGAGGGGCGGGCCTGGGGAGGTGGCAGCATGATGGGGTCAGGCCTGAGGCTCTGCTCCCAGTCTCCCTGCCTGCGCCCCTCAGGAAGGTTGCTGCTGCCTTGTGGGCGGGTGGGGTTCAGGCAGGAGTGAGCGTGCCCCTCACTGGTCTCTGTCTCCCTATCCCCACAGAGGAGAGGCGGGCCAGGGAGTGGCCACTAGACATTGCTGAGATCCCCGAGGGCCATCTGGAGGACTGGCTGGAGAAGAGAGCCAAGCGGCTGAGCTCAGCCCCAAGCAGCAGGTACAAGCTCCATGGGTCCCCTCCTCCTGTGCCCTCTGGGAACAAAGACCCCAGCCAGCCTGCCCTGACCTGAAGCTGAGCAGTCTCCATGAACTGCCCAGGCCCAGGCACCAGACACGGACCTGCTCTGCTACCCAGAGCTCCCTGAGGGAGGAGCCACATGAGGGACTCTTGGGTGCCCAGGTCCTCACCAAAGGCTGAGGGGTATGCATTTAAAAGTGCCTTTTCCGGGGCCCTGACCCCCTCCATTGGTGGCTCCTCCCTTATTGGAGCCTTTGCCGGCTCAAGGGGAGACCAAGCCGAGTTGACTCCCTATCACCAAGTCCATTGCCAGAGGGAGGGGCCTGACTATGGTTACTGAGGCCCCTCTAGGGCCCTGCCAGATAGGCATGTTGACCTGACCCTGCAGTGGGGGAATCGGGGGCTCACAGGAGGGTGTGACTTGCCCCAGGGCACACGGCTAGGAAGAAGCAGAGTTGGAATTGCACAGGGGTGACAGGCTCTTTGTCACTGTCCCACTGCCTCCCTGAAAAGGGGGCTGCTGCCTGGGCCCAGCATTCAGGATGCTCAGAGGCGGACCAGGCGCCCTTCATCTCTTGTATGGTGAGCACCCTGTGTCAGGGGCCCTGAGGTGTGTGCTGTGTGCCCTCCCAGGTCCTCCTCTTTCAGCCAAGGTCCCTGGGCTCTTCCCCCAGGTACTGAAGGAGAGAGAAGGGAGGAAGAGGCTACAGAATGTGCTTGTGAGCTGCCTATGACTTTGTACAAGTTGCCCCACCCTGGGCCACCTTGTTTTCCCCATCGTGCAATGGGGCTTCAGACCCGATTATCTCTGTGGTGTGGCCTTATGGGCCAGCAGCTTGGCCTGGGCCTAGGGAGCCTGGTCAGATGGTCTTTGGGGTCAGGACTTCCTTCGTGGCTCTATCAGGAAGTGGAGGCCAAGCGTCTTGCCTTCTCTGTGCCCCAATGAAGAGAGATCATTAAGCTATTTTAAAATTAACTTTTGTTTTTTACCTTTGTTTTATATCTGTGCCCAGTTTTTGCCCCCCTACCTTGAAAATTTGTAGTACAGACATGACTGAAATGTTGGAGTGTGACGTCCCTTCCACCTCATCCTGTCTAAAGTGGTTGTGATTTTGGTCATGTGGGTGCGCCCCTTGGGCCTGGCATCGCCCAGGGATCCGTGTCCAGCACCCCAGGCTTCTTCAGCCCGTGCGTCAGAGCACTAGGGCCGGGTGGAAGCACCCAGAGAGCTCCGCGCTGCCCTGCTCCTTGGAGCAGCCGCTGCGGTCCCGGCTGTACTCTGCGCTCACTCCTGTGCTCCCCTGGCCACTCTCCTCCCTGCTGTTTCTGGAAGAGAACCTGCAACTGGGGACCACCCGAGGCTCTAGGGGATCTGTACCTGTCCCCCAGGCCCCTGTCCCTCTGGCCACCCCCCAGGGGACCTGCTTTCACATAACCACATGTTCTCTGTGCCCACCCTCCTGTCCACCTGTCTGCTGAGGGCTCGGAGCCAAAATGAATTACTCTCTGAGCAGAGCAGGCCTGTCCAGCCTTGAGAAAAAGGGGTTGTTGGAAGGGAGGTGAACATTTATTGCTTTGGCCGTGGCTGCCTAGGTCTTCCTCAGCCCGCTCCCTGCAGGCTGGGCTCCTGAAAAATGACGCCTGTATCCTGCGGTCTGTGAGCTGTGGGCTCTGCCCCTGCATCCGTGGCCCCCACCCTGCAGAGTGAGGGGAGGTGGATTCAAACCCCGGGCTGCCTCGCTCTGTTCCCTGAGTCTCCCACCCCCGAGGCAGCCTTGCAGAAACAGTGCCCTCTGTGCCCTTCAACCTCCCCGCTCTCTTAGATGGCCACAGCAGCCCTTTCTGGTCTCCCACCTCCCCTCTGCTCCTCCAGTTCATCGTCCTCCACACAACAGCCCCAACCAGCTTGTAAAACACTCCCCGCCGGGCCTCTACTTAAACCCTCTTAGGCTTCCTCCACCTCGGGGGAGCCCAGACTCCGCAGCCCAGCTCACAGGGCCAGGGCAACTTCCCTGCCGCCTCCGCAGCCCCTGGGGGTCACCTTCTCACCTCTCCCATCTGGCTTCTGTGTCAGTCCTGCTGGATGCTTGGTGGCTTCTTAGATGTGGTGGGCGTTTCTGATTTTGGGGCACCCTGGGAATGCTCTTTCCTCTGCCTGGAACTGCCTCCCCACCTCTTTGCCTGGCAAAGTCAGACTCATCCTTCAAGCTTTAACTAAGACATCTCCCCTTCCAGCATCCGCCGCCCCCGCCCCCCCGCCAGCCTCCCCCTCACGGCCTTGAGCTCATATTGTCATTTGGGCCTGGCGCTGGCCCACATGTTGACTGCATGAGAGAGCGTTTGGGGGAGCAGGGTCCCAAGCCTGGAGGACTATTCTCCAGGTGGTAATGTCATGGGCCCACTGTGGGGACCAGTCTGGTGGCTCCTCTCCCTTCCCCCAGGACACAGAGCACACATGGTTGCCTGGTCCACCTGGGGCCACCCACACCTGAGGGCTCTGACCCCATAGGCCCCACAGAGCCCTCAAAGTGAGCCGGCCAGCCATCCTGTAAAAGAGGAAATGGAGGCTCTGTGGGGCCCCAGCCTGGCACATCGTGCCATCCCCCTCAGCAGACTGACCCTGAGGCATCTGCCAAGAGCAGCCAGCGGGGAGGGAGAGGCCGACCTCAGACACGCAGACTAATCCCCTGGCGAGGACAGTGCTTGTCCCTGCTCTCCATTGTTGGCTCTTCAGATTGTGACTTTATCCCTCTTAATCTCCCCCTTTGCACCCCTCGCTGAGCCAGTGCCCCTGTCCAGCCCAGGTGCCTCCCTAAGGCTTTCCTTCTGATCAGGACCATGGCCGGGGAGAAACGAGAGCTGCTCCTGTCCTTGTTCCCGGGGCAAACAGGCCATGAGAGGAGCCACGAGCAGAGCCCTGCCACACGTGCCCCTCAGTGTCTCGTCTGCTCTGTGCGAAGCTCGAGGGGTATGCTCTGAGGGCTCTGGGGCCCAGGGAACGTGCCAGTGTCTGAGAGCACACGTGGGGATGCCCTCCTCCTGGTGGGAGGCCTCAGGGCGTGCAGGGCCACTGGGCCCCAGATGCCCAGGAATCTGCCCCATCTTCTAGAGGAAGGGTTTGAGGCTCATGGGAAGGGGCTCCCCAGGAGCACACCCTCTGTAGGGGAGACTTACATTCACCCTGGCCCTGTAGGGAGCTCAGGCTTGGCTGGCAGCTGGGGCTCTCCCTTCCAGCAACTGTGGAGCCCCCCCACTCCCACCTTTCTCTGTGGCTGGCAGAGTTTATGAAATCTCCCCAGGGTCATAAATCATGCTGAGAGCCACTTTCTGTGCTTTCCAGGAGGCAGCCAGCAGCCGAGCAGGGGATTTCCCTGGCCTCACACAGCACGAGGCCCCTGAGGTTGTGCCTCAGCCTGCCTGGTCTTCAGGTCGGCTCTGTACAGCGGGTCAGGCCCCGAAAGGCGCAGGCTGGGTGGGTCCCCGGGCTCCTGACCCCAGCCCCCAGCCTCTACCTTGGAGGCCTGAGGCCTCTCCAAACCTCTCACAGAAGGCCCAGGACTTTCCCTTTCTGCAGAGGGCTGGCCACTGGGGCCCTGAGCCCTCCAGGAGCTGACAGGGCCTCACCTTCACTGAGAGCTGAGCCTGGGGGTGGAGTGGGGTGGGGTGCTCCTGGGGCTGAAGCGGGGGGGCCAATGTCTGGAGTACAGGGTGCATTCCAGTCCCCCATCGCCCATCCCCAGACTGTGTCACCTGGCACGTGACTGACTCCGGGCACCTCGGTTGCCTCATCTGTAAAATGGGCTTTGCACAAGGATTCTTGAGGTTTCTCTAGGCCATGGTGTCGGGCCCAGAGTAGTGCCTGGTCAGTAAGAGCGCTCAGCATTGCTGTTTGTCTTCAGCAGACATTCACAGGGTGGCCTCCCTGCGCCAGGCCCAGCCCCAGGGGGACAGATGGATCCCACCTCTACCCCCTGGTCTCTCCCAGAGGGGAGACACGAGCTTCCAGGCGAGTTCAAAATGCTCTGTAGCCTGAGGAGGCAGTGCAGCCCTGGAGCGGCAGCCTGAGTTGGGGGTCAAGTCTAGAAGGATTGGGATGTGGAGCAGTTGGTGGGGAAAGGCTGCCTCTGCGCCTCCCCGGGCCTCAGTCGGCTCCCTTAGGACAGGGCAGCCCCAGGCTAGGCACTCAGGGTGGGTGCTCCCTACAGGCCCTGAGCTCCCAGGAGGTGGCTCCAGAGGCCGTGGACCTTAAGGGGAAGGACAGTGAGTAGCATGAGAAATGAGGCTTTTAAAAAAAAGTTTTGACAATATTTTTTTCTGATTTCAAAGGCTTGCGTGCTTGTAAAACTTTTCTTGAAAGGTAGAAAGAAGTAAAAAAATCAACCATAATTGCATTCAGATAGAACCACTGTTAACATTTTGCTGTCTTCCAGGTTTTTTTTATGCATTTATATATGTTATATATCTTTAAACAAAAATAGTATCATGCTATATACATTATTTTATAAGCTGCTTTTTCTCCTTACACAGTACATCATGACACTTTTCCTCATCAGTACATATAAGTCTGCCTTAATTTTTACGCAGGCTGCATAGCATTCTCTGCTGTGGACGTGCATATATATTTATTTGATCCCCCACAGGTGGACTCTTAGGTTATTGCCATTTCTCGTAGCTCAATCTCTGCCCACAATCCTGCTATTTCCTTGGACTCGGTTCCTAGAGGTGAGGTTGCTGGCTCAAAGGGTCTGCATGTTTTTGAGGCTCTGCCTTCCAGAAAGGTCTTGCAGGCAGCTGACCCTCCCCACAGCCGGGGTGGTGGGGAGGGTAAGCCGGGGGTGGTGCTGCAGCATGGGCCTGGGCCGTGCCCGACTCTCACTCTCTACCTTTCCCTTCTTTCTAGGGCTGAACCCATCAGAGCCACCATCTTCCAGTACCCTGTGGGCTGGCCACCAGTCCAGGAGCTGCCTCCATCCCTGCGGGCACCCCCACCCGGGGGATGGCCCCTGCAGCCCAGCGTCCAGTGGGGCTGAGCCCCTTGTCTACATCTGGTCAGCTCTGGAGTCAATCACAATAAAGATAAGGGCCCCTACTGGGGAGGCCGAGCCCCCTTCCTGCTGCACCCCATGGAGCCTCTAAAACTATCCACCTGGTCTGGCCTCGCTGAGGTCCAGGAGTCCCCCAGCAGGTGCAGCCCTGGTCCTGGCTCTGTGCCAGGCAGCTCCCCCTCCCTCCCTCATGGGACATCTTGAGAAGATGGGTGAGAAAACTTCCTTCTGGATGTTTATAAAGAAAGTCTGTCACCACAGTGGTGTGGCTGCACTTCCCTCTTGCCCGGGGCCCTCAGCCCCGTGCTCTGGCCCCTGGTCGGAGATGGGCAAGGCTGGAGCAAGTTGAGGTCCTCTGCAGGGTGACCCGTGCTTGCTGCCCTTCTCCCTTGGGGGCCGGCAGAGGCCCAGCACAGCCGGGCAGCAGGTGGCTAGTGAGGCTGTGACTGTCACCCAGGTGAGATGTAGCTCCATATCTGTGGAGGGGAGCTTGAGGACACGGGCTGCCATCCCAGTCCCACGTCTGCCCATGCTGAGCCGGTGCCCGAGTGTGAGATGGTACAACTGGGGCAGGGATGCAAGCTGGGTCTCCGATCTGGGTGGTGTAGAGAAGTGGGCGACCCAGGAGGACAGGCCCTGGGCTTGAGACAGTGGCCTGGCTGAGCTTCCTGGCACTGACAGCGCTGGGCTGCGCCAGCCCCTTGGCCCAGGGGCCCTCCCAAGGCTTCTGCCCTGGAGGAGCCCCCTTGCCGGCCAGGAGATCACACAGGCTGCTCAGGTGATTTGGAGCCTCCAGGTCCCAGCTCTGCCTCCTTCCTCAACTGCACTCCAGTTCTAGATTCTGTGCTGGGGTGGTGGTGGGCAATGTGGCCCTCAGGTCACTAGGCCTCTGGTGGGGGGCCCCAGAGGGTGAGGTGGCTACAGAGCCACCTCAGATGCCCCATCCTCCATGAGCTTCTGCCCTTCCTGAAAATCCCTGTTGATGGGGGAACTGAGGCCAAATCTGGGGGCCCTCTGAGCCTCAGGCTCCTCTCCTGTGAAATGGGCTGATTCTCTGGCCCCAGTGGGTGCGTGGAGGAAGGCTGGGTTTGAAGGAGGGTCAGAGGAAGGGACTCAGCAAAAGGCCTCCTCAGGCCATGCCAGGGAGTAGGGCCCAGGAGACCCCGGCCTCACACCGCCTGCCCCTCCCCCCCGCCCCCCCGCCACCCATGGCCCTGGGCAAACCTCAGGGACCAGGGTCGAGTCAGCTGTGTGGCGTGGGCACAGGGCCCTGCCCCCTCCTGTCTCAGGGACCGCAGCAGTGCTTGGCCCTGTACCGGTTCCTCCTTGACTCCCCAGGAGCCCCTGGACAGCGGGAAGAGCTAGTGCTACATACAGGCCAGGGTGGCGCACGGGCAGGCTGCAGGTGGGCTGGGGGCCGTCCTCAGAGCCACCACCAGGCCCTCCACAGCCTGGCCACAGCTCCATGCAAGGCCTGTGGGGCGGGTGGGGTGGGGTCACCAGACATCCAGGCCCTGAAGTACCCGTGGTGGTGGCCCGGGGGCCTGGCTGAAGGAGAGAACTGCAGGCGGCGGGGGGGGTGTGGAGCAGCCCCGTGCACCACGCGCGGACAGCAGGTGCCTATTTCATGCCGCTGCGCAGCACCTGGTTGGCTGCGATGAGCATGACGCTGATGATGAAGGCGATGGCAAAGGCGCAGATGAGACTCTTGCGCACGCACGTCTGGCGGATCTGCTGGTTGGAGCAGGCTGCAGCCACCACGAGGGAGTGCCGAAGAGACACAAGGGGACAGCAAAGCGATGGAATCAGGAGCCGCCTGCACTTGCGCACATGGCTCGTCCCATGGGGCACAAAGGGGCACGAGGCTTGGGGCAGGCAAGGAGGCCCCCAGCCCCCTCTGCAAACCCCGGGTTCCTCCCCTGCTCAAGCAGCTGGCCCGCCCGTGGTTCCCAGGGTCATCACTCACTCTCCACGTCCACGGGGCACTCCTCTGCCGTGCCCAGGTGGCTCTCCTCCTCCGTCATGATGATGTTCTCAATGTCCTTCATGGACAGGTGCTCGCAGAAGGTGTCGTAGAGCAGCCGCTTCAGCTCGTCCACGGTCAGCTTCTGCATGTCACACTTGGGTGGGGGGAGACACGGTGCTCTGGCCACCACCACCACCACCACAGTCCCCACCCAGCACAGGCAGCCACATAAGCCCAGCGACCGGCCTCCAGATCCTCCATTCCCTGAGTCCTTGACCAACACCAGCCTCCCCCAGGGAGCCCATGCCCCTCTGGGAGACAAGACATCCAGTGGACAGAAGCCTGGAGTGGTCATCTCCCCTTTAAAGTGTGGGCCCAGCCATTCACTGACCCCAGTGCAGCCCTTCACGGTGTGCACAGCCCTGAGTCCCAAGCAGCCAGGGCATACCTTCCAGAAGACAGTGTCAAAGTCAGTGCCGTGGAACTTCTCTGGGATCCCCGAGGTGGAAAGCTTGGGTCCCAGGAGGGTCACAAACTCCTCGAAGTCCACTTGGCCATCACCTAGAGTGGGCCCAGTTCCAATCAGCAAGTGGGGCTGCAACCGGGCACCTTGGGCCGCTGTAGGGCCTCGGCAGGTCCCCTCAGATTCTCAGAGCCTCGAGTCAATTTCAGGGCCACCTAACACGTGCCAAGCTCTAGGCTGATGCTGAAGCCACCAAGTGTGACGAGGCCCCATCTGACGAGGTAGAGGTGGAGTGTAGTGGGTGGGCCCTGAGGGGGCACACATGGAGACCCTCACATTTCACTCAGAGCCTGTCATGGCTTCCCAGCAGTGGTGGGGGTCTGGGGGCCGACGTCCTCCCCACCACACGGAGAGCATACGAGGCTCAGGATGGGAGGCAGCCCACCCAGGCCACCACCTGCTCTCTGGGTGGAGAGGAGGCCAAGGGGGCGCAAGAGGAGGGCACTGGGCATCACTAGCTCTTACAAGTTTTTCCTTAATAAAATGCCACGGGGCCAATACAACAAAATTAATGGTTTTATTTTGGGTGGTGGAAACTGGGTTATTTAGTATATCCTTTCTACTTTTCTGTACTTGAAAATTTTCTTGGAACACAGGGTGACAGGGGCAGACCCTCCGACCCTTGGATGTGGCTGGAGCTGTCACATTCTCTCTGGCCTCGATTCTCCTGGCTGAGAAATGGGGCCAGATCCTGCTGCAAACTGTCATGGGCTCAGAGGTGGGTGGAAGTGGGGGGGAGGGAGATGCCCAGGGTGAGCTCAGCCTCAGTGGCTCAGGCCCCAGCCCTGGTCCCCCAGGTGAGGGGTGAGGACACTGAGGCAGGAGCGGTGCTCACCATCCATGTCCAGCCGCTGGATGATAACCTCCAGCTCCACCTCGTTGGGCATGTAGCCCAGGGAGCGCATGGCGGTGCCTAGCTCCTGCTTGGAGATGAAGCCATTGCCGTCACGGTCAAAGACTTTGAAGGCCTCACGGATCTCTGTGGGGGAAGCAGAGCAAGTTAGGACTCACTCCTTTCCCCGACACCCCATTTCCCAGACCCCCAGGATCCTGGAACCCGCAGCCTGAGCGCAGCGTGGAGAAGACAACTGGCGGGTGGCCCAAGATGCCACCACAGAGCGCAGCCTGCAGGGCTGGCCGAGCAGGGCAGCAAAGGTGTGCCCAGGCCTGCAGCAGTGGCAGACCGTCCCTGGGGTCTCAGCCTCAGCGTGCCAGGTTCCCACAGCCTCTCCCAGCGTGCTCGTGCTCATAACGACCTCGTGTGGTGGGTACCATGGGTCCCACTGTGCAGGGAAGGATGCCGGGGCCAGGCAGCTGGTAGCCTCCGTGAGCTGCCAAAGGCTTCCCTGCCCACTTCTCACTCCTTCCATCCCCTCGCCCCCTCATCCCCATCTCACACTTCCTCCCCTGGGCTCAGCTCAGCTCAGCTCATTAACTGGCCAGCACTCATTAACGGCAGCCACATGAGGCAGTCGTGACTCCAGGCTGATGGGCTGAGAGCTAGGCACAGACTGCCTCCGGGAGCCCAAGGTCTGGGGGAAGACAGAGGCTGGATGGAGGGGCCCTAGAAAGCCCAGGCTGCCTCAGATGTGGGGGTTGTCGCCCCTTGTACAGAGGAGGAGACTGAGGCCTGAGGACCCGGGTGACCCGGGGGTGGGGAGCAAAGCACTGGGTGGGAGCCAGGGAACGAACAAGTCACCTTGCGCCAGCCTCAGTCTTAGCCATAGTAAAATGGGCAGCAATGATGTGGAGACGGCAGAGGTTTCACCAAGGAGTCCAGGAACTGTCGAGGGGTCATAACCTCTCCCTGCTCACCTTTGCTCTACTTCTGTTTCTCTGCCTGCTCTCCGTTACTTGTTACTTGGCCCAAGAAGAGCCCTCAAGAGCATTTTCCTTTGAGGGGGGAGGGAATTTCCATCCACTCACACCCTCTCTGCTCCAGCTCCCTGGGATCCCCTTGTTCAGTTCACCTACCAGCCTCCTGGCCTTTGCCTAAGCTGTTCCCCTGGGTGGGTCTTTGGCAGGCTGAGAGGAGTGTGTGTGTGTTTGGAAGCAGAGACAGATGAGATGCTCCACACTGCAGATCTGGAAACTGAGGCGTGGAGAGGTAAGGTAGCCAGCCCAAGGTCAATGTGGGGTCAGGGCTGTTTCTGGTAGGGACAGGAGTTAGGCTGGCCCTGGGCCTGGCCTGAGGGGTCTGTGAACCCCTGAGACTGACTGTGGGATCCTGCGCCGTGGGGTCATTCCCTGATCCCGCTGGGCTGAGGCCCCCAAACTTCATCAGGCTCTTGCCACCTGGTGTCTGCACCCAAGGCCTGGAAGTTAGACCGGCTGGTATGCAGGTCAAGACAGAGACAGTGGGCCGCAGCTGCATTGCCTGGGCGCCCAGACCCTCTGACTCTAGGCCTCCCCCTACCTATCCCAGCCAGGGCCTGAGAATTTGGTCTTCTAGCCAGCGGCCCCTTGGAAAAGAAGAGCAGCTGGGATGGGAAATCTGTAAACCCTGGACTCTGGGAACTCCACCTAGAGATTTCCTGGGTCACTGAGGAGGCAGTGAGCTCCCCATGACCAGAGGTGTGTGAGCAGAGGCCTGGCAGTTATGGAGGCTGCTGAGGGGATTCCAGTGCCTGGGAGTCTCTGGGTAGAGATGAAGGCACTGACGTGCAACCAGGCACACCCTGTGCCCCGCCTTCCACACACACACACTCTCGGGTTTCTGGTTTCTGGCTGGCGCTGTTGCCTCCCGACCCAGCCAGAGGCTCTGCCCACCTCAGGTGTCCTGAACTCCAGCCCTAGGGGCCCTTTCGTGCTGGTGGGCACCAGGTTGCTCCACCTCTGGGCCTTTGAACATGTGGCTCCTTCACCCGGAATGCTCTTCCCTTGACCACGGTGAGCTCGGATGCATCCTCAGTTCCCAGCACGGACGGCATCACCTCCCTGGTGCCCTCTCCGCCCCTGGGCTGACTGTGGCCCTCCACTGGGCTCCCCCAGACCCCGCTCTTCCTCCATCCTTGCACTGACCACACCGGAGTGTGAACTACGGGTACCATGAGAGCAGGGACCAGGTCGGTGTTGCTCACGGCTGCATCCTGTTACCTGGAACAGTGCCTGTCATTCAAGCATAAACATTTGCTGAATAAATGGTTAAATGAATGAATGACTGATTTGGGGAACCCCCCATCTGGAGCACACAGAGAAAGGAGCTGAGCAAAGGTCAGGCACCACTTGGGGGGAGGCCATCGCTCTGAGCCCATTTACTCTTAGTTTATAAACAATCCTAGTAAAGGCAAAACATTTGTTTTCCATCCCCAACCAGGCAAGAAGCATGAGCGGGGCTGAGGATGCTGCCCGTTCCCCTGTTCAGCCCCCAGGGACCCCACCCCCACCCTCCTATGGGCCACCACCAAAGAGGGGGATCAATCTGAGGGCAGGGGTGGGAGAACCATCCTTAGATCCCCAGGTCAAGGGCTGGTTTGGGGAAGGGGGACCCCAGGGTCAGGCACCCCAGCTATCTGGGCCCTCAGTTTCCTCTTCTGTAGAGGCCCATTTGGGAGATCTCAAGGTGGGAGGGCAAAACCCTGGACCCACAGTGGGGCCGCAGTGAGTGCTGGCCCCATCCCCTGCAATGAGCTGGGGTCCAGGCTGTCCCTCCCACCTGGCAGGGGCCAGGTGTGGCTCCCAGAGCCCAGGGCTGCTTCAGGTGGAGCCCCCGACCCCCTTCAGGAAGCCCTGAGGAAACGCACTATGCTAGGCAGGAGTCAGTGGAGGGCAGGTGAATTGTGGGGTATGTGGGCAGGTGACAGGCCTGGAGGCAGCCCATGGACCCCATAGCCATTTCTCAGGCCAGACTAACCTCCCAAGAGCACTAGATAAATCCAGAGACTGCCACCTCCGCGTCCATGTGTTCCTTTGGCCACCCCTCCCGGCACACACAGCTCACACCTCAGTCTTGCTCTGCCTTCGCTCATGCTGGGAGCCCTGCCCCAGGCCCAGCTGACTCCCGAGGCCAAGTTCGGGGACCACCTTCTCCCCAGAGAGTCAGCTCTAAGTCACACAGACTCAGGTTCAAACCCCAGCTCTCTACATCCTGGCTGGGTGACCTTGAGCTGGTGTCTGCTCACCTGTACAATGGGGCTGCGGGGATGATGGAATAAGACACTCAAGTGTATAAGTGCTCGGCCAGGCCAGGCTAGCTCAGAACAGCATACTGTAAATCAGAACGTCCCAGACAGCAGAGCCAGAAGGAGAAGGAGGACTAGGCGAGCTCGGAGCCCCAGGCCGGCCTTCCTGTTGGCTGGTGCCGGGACCTGGGGGCCTGGGCTTGGAGTCTGGCTCTGCTGCTCAGTGACCTGGGCAAGGCACTTCCTCTCTGAGCCTCAAGTGCCTTGTCTGTGAAATGGGAACATGACTCTTGTCCCATGGCTGAGGCCTGGACTCTCCTGTGGGCTCCCTGAGTTGGGTGGGTGTCATGATTTCCCTGCCGCGGCCATCCACACATTCCAACAGGGCGTGTTTTCCCGAAAGCCTCACTCTGTTCCTGCCCCATGAGGCTGGGAGAAGCCTGCCGTGCTCCATGTTGGCAAGGGGACACCTTGCCCGGCAAAGAGCTGGCAGGGCCTCCAGGTTTCCAGACTGACACTGTCCCCCACCTGCCACCTCCAGCCTGACACCCACAAACCCCTCACTGGCATGCGGTGAGGGGCCTGAGTCCCCAACAGGCCCCAAGGGACGCCAGCACTCTGTCAAGGAGCCGGAATCCAGAGAGGGGTGGCCGGGCTGGAGGTCACTCAGCGAGGGGGCAGTGTCTGTCCTTTGCAGAGACTGCTGCTCTCAGCAGCACTGGCCCCACACCCCACCACTGTGGCCTTCCTGAGTTTCTGGCCTGCACAGAGGTGGCTTGCAAGGAACAGGGACAAGAAAGGGGACTCCTCTGCCCCCCACACTCTGGATGCCCCCATTTGGCCACTCTCAATGCAGGCTCCACTGTCCAACTGAGCAGGCCAAGTGCCAACCCCAGAACCCTGCTCTGGTGGCTGTCTGCTTGTCTGTCTGTCTCCTTCCTCCTCTCTCTGGCCAGAGCTGGGCCAGGGCTTATGGCTGCTCCCATTCCCACCCTCAGGCGTTCAAGTCCGCTGATGCCACTGGGGCCAGCCTCAGTGTTCCTGCAGGCCCTGGGGGTCTCTGCTGTGTGTGTAGTCAGGGAGTGGGTACAGGGAGAATCTGGGAGAGCCCGCACCTCCGCCTCACGGTGGGCAGGTGGGCCCAGGCCAGCTCTGCCCAGCCACATCTACCCTGCCAACTGCCATCCATGGCTCCCCAGGCCCAGGTCCCCAGGTGCCTCTGCCAGACCTTCAAGGCCCCGTCCACCCAGCCCATCCCCCAGCCTGCCTTTCTAGCCCAGTCTCCTGCGCACCCTGCGTCCCTGCCTCGTGGACCTTCACCGATTCCTCCACACGGCAGGCTCTTACCCCTGCAGGGCCCCCATGTCTGGCCTCCCCTGCTGCTGTGTCCAGGTCCCCGAACCCCCACTGCATGCCAGGCCCTGTGCTGAGCACTTCCATCACATCCTTTGTCACCAGCAGCCTTGGGAAGGGGCAATGCCAACCCCCTCTGACAGATGGAGAAACCAAGGCAAGTGATTGCCCAAGGTCACTCCACAAGTTGAGGGTGCAGAGACTCAAACCCACCGCTGCCCCATGCTCTCCACCTCCCTTCCTGGTCCTCCTCCCCCTTGGACTAACCACCCCTTGGATTTCTGCGGCAGGCATGTACTGTCTACAGCATTTCATCCCAAGCTGCCGGGCTCCCTCTTCTCTGCACATGCGGCCCCCACCAGTGGGCGTCCTCCTAGCAAAAGACCTGGGTCTTACCCAGACTGCCCTGGGGCAGGAGTGCTAATGGGGCACTGGGGAGGTGGAGGGGAAGGAGGGGGAATCTGTGCCAGGGATGGTCACCCTATCCACCCAGCCCTGGCACTCAAGGACCACCAGCGCCTGCAGAGACTCGGTTTCCTAGGAGGAGGGCTTTTGGGCTGCCTACAGCCAAGAAGAGACTCAGTCATGGAGGACTTCTTGCCCTCATCTGTAGCTGCCTGTGGGCCGAGAGATGGGCTGGGCCAGCCAGGCATCTGCTTGCTCCATGATCCCCTCCTGCCCGCCCCAGGGAGGGCCCTGCCCTTCAGATGCCCCCTGTGCCAGGCCCCTCTGCTCCTCAGGGCCCATGAGAAGGGGACGGAAAAAAGCATGGAGTGCGTTTGGTGTGGCTGGTGACTAACGCTGCTGGGCTCTTGCCAGCTTGTCTGCCAGGCGGCCCAAGGGAAGCCTGCGGCCTCCTTGCCCCTGCACTGCCCGCCCTGTGCCCCGCTCACCCCTGCATCCCAGCCTCCTCTCAGCTTCTTATCCTCCTTGGGGTCTGCACTCCAGGGCTAGGAGATGGAGAAAGGAGGGACCAAGTGAGGCCCGTAGCAGGGCTGCTGCAGTCATGGTGGGGTGCTGGGAGCAAGGGGAAGGAATGAAGTGGAAGCTGCCTGGGGTGTGGGGGGACAGTGTTGACCCCTACCCAAGTGGCCAGGAGGAAGGGATGGACGAGGGCCCATGGAGGGGAACACGGGCAGGAGGTTTGGGGTGACTCAGAGCAGGAGGAGACAACGGTGGGGAAGAGACGACCTATGCCCCATCCTCTGCCCTCTCTCCCCTCATGGTACCCACTCCTTTCCCCAGGCCTTGGACAAGGCTGTGGTTCCTGGGCTTCGGCCCAGACAGGGCAGGGACTTGGGATTTGGGGTTGAAGGCCAGAGACCCAGCGAAGGCACGGATCCATCTGTCCTGCCCGCATCAGACACCAGACCCCGTCTCCACGGCTCTCCCAGCCTCTGGGGCCTCTCAGCGGGACTTGGTGAGGAGCAGTGGCTCACAGTCTATGGTGCAGTGGGGGGAGCGGGAGCTGCCTTCTCCCTCTTGATCATCCCCCTGACCCCGCTGGACTCCTCCAAGATCTGCCACCTCCAGGGCTTGGGGATGAGGGAAGACCTTTCTCCTTGTCTTCCCTTGTGCTCACACCATCATCCCTGACTGCGCTGGTGTCTCAGCTGCACCCGCCCCACCCCACCCCCCAGGCGGAGATGAGCCCCAGATCTCAGAGACCCCTGGACCCAAGATACTGGAAGAGAGGCCCAGCCTCTGGGCCATCTCTGCCCCTCCCTCAACAGCAGACAAGCAGATCCCAAGGTGCCAAGACTCCCACCAGCCCAGAGGCCCCCACTCCACTCCATATGGGGCCACAGGAGGTTTGGGGGGAGGGGAGACCTGAGCACCTGCCCCCAGCCCAGTAGGGAAATTGCTCGCAGGCCCCAGGGTTCTCACTGCTCCCCAGATTCCTCCCTCCAGGGACCCCAGCCCCTGCCCTCCGCTCTCACCTCGCCTCGCCCACTGCCTAAGGTCCCCATTCAAGCCGAGAGGCGGAGGGACTCCGGGGGGCACAGATTTGGGTCCCAGCCTCTCTGCATTTCCCTTCCAGGCTTGGTTATCGTGATCAAGCCGCCCAATCTGGCCACTTGTTGTCGCCACCACCTCCCGGGCCGCCTTCCCAGCGCTCCGGGCTGGGGGTCCCCGCAGGGCTGTGGGTAAGGTGCTACGGCCGCAGGAGGGGCTAGGGGCAGCCCGGCAGCCGGCAAGAGCAGGGCCGTCGCCCTCTCCCCTTCTCCGGCTCTCGGAGCAGATTGGATTTTAAAAGCGACACGAGCGGAATGTCAATGCGAGCGCAGAGCCGCGGGCAGGCGCCGCGGAGGGGATCAGGATGCGGGTGCTCCGGCCCGGCCGGCGCTGGGGGCCCAGCTCGGACCCCCACCCCAACCCGCCGCGTTGCCGCACCGTCACCGCGGACTGCGCGGCCCCGTGACCCTGCTGCGGGGCCCGGCAAGTTTCCGCAGCGCGAGGGACCACGCGGGCAGGGGCTGGGCCGCCCCTCTGCCTTGGCGACCCCTACCGCGGCGCCCAGGGGTACGAGCAGGTCCTGCCTCCCCGCGCAGCTGCTCGCTGGAGCACCCACCTGGCAGCCGGCACCTGCGGACAGCACCCCGCCGCCTGCGCCCCTAGCCCGCGCTTCACCTGGGCGCACAGGTAGGAGGGCCGGCAGGCTGGGGTCCCGGCGGGGCACTCACCCTCCAGCTCGTCTTCAGGGATGTCCACGGGGCGCTGCTCCGACAGCAGGTTGGGCACAGTGTAGATGCCCCGGTACATCAACGCCGCCGTCACCGGGTGGAACGGCATCTTGGAGGCTCCGCGCCCGTCCGCCCGCCGCAAACTTTGAGGTCAGGGCTCATGGGCCGGCGGCGGCCCCGGGGGCGGCTGGAGCAGGCGGGGCGCGCGGCTGCGGAGGGCAGCCCGGCGGCGGCAAGGCGAGGGACGCCCCTCCGGGGGCCTAGCGCCCCCGCGCCCGGGGCGGCCGGTCCATGCCGCTCCCTCCCTCGTCGGGCTCCCGGCCGGGGTCCCGCAGGGGAGGCGGAGGGGGCGCCGCTGGGGCCTCTCTGCTCCGGCCGCCGCGCGCTGCGCCCGCCGTGCCCGCTCCTCGCTGCCCCGCGCGCTCCGCGCTCCGCGCTGCCCGCCGCCCGCTCGTCCGCTCGCCGGCGCGGCCGCCCGGCCCGCCGCTCCGGCTCCCGCCGCCTCTCCAGCTCGCTCGCTCGCTCGCTCGTTCTGTGCCGCGCTGGCTGCGCTCCCCCCTCCCCCGCCCGCCGCTCGCCCGCCCCCTCCGCGCTCCCCCCACCCCCCCGCCCCTTCCCGCCGCTGGCCCCTGCGCGGCCGCCCAAGCCCGCCGGGAGCTCCTTCTCCCCTTCGCCCCGGATTCCCTCTTCCGCCTGCGGAGGATCACCCGCCCCCTGCCCCAAGTCCGCAGCCACCAGGACCAAGGCGGGGTGGGATGGGGTGGGGGTGGGGCCCCTCCTTCCTGCCCCTTGGCCCTCCCCGTCCCCCGCCCCGGAACAGAGAGCAAGGAACTGAGGACCTAAGACCTTGCTGCGAGGTGAGGTCGGCCCCAGGCGCCTGGGTCCTCGAGGAGAATCACACAGTGTTGGTGCCAGGAAAGCTCCAAGGTGGGGAAACTGAGGCTGAGAGAGAAGGGCGTTGATCAAGGTCATAGGGTAGAGGCGGCAGGCGCGAGCTGGAGACAGGGCAGGCTCCTGCCCTGTGATGGAGACTTCACAGCTGACCTTGCCCCGGCTGGTGGAGCCCCAGTCATGGCTCCTTCCCAAGCTCCCACCACTCAGCCTGCAGAAGAGGAGCCAGGGTCTGTCTCATGACCCCCAGGGCAGAGGGACAGAGAGGTGGCTGGGTGCCTGCAAGGACTGGTGTGAGAGCCTGTCAGTTTCCATGGCTGCAGGTTAGACCTAATGTGTGTGCAGGGCTCTCCCAGGCCCCAGGGCACGTGTGTGAGTCAGGGTGAGGGGCAGGTGTTCGTGGGAGCAGCATGTGTGTACACGTCTGTTGTCCATGAGGATGTGTACGGGTGTTTTCGAGTCCACATTGCAGATGGACGTGTGTTAGGAGTGTGTAGACACCTGTGTGTGCTAAGGTTGTGAGCTGGCCGGGGAAGGGAGGGCAGGAGCCTGTGGGCAGGTGGTGGGTGGTGTGCAGGCCCTTGGGCTGGAGTGGAGTGAGCCTGTGAGCACAGATGTGCATGCATATTTATGGGGGCACAGTTGACCCTCTGGCCTCTCCATGCCCCAGCTGTGGGCCTTGCCCCTGGAGGCCCCTTTGGAACCACCTCCCTGCCCCCTTTAGTCCAATCAGCGGTTGGCCCCAGCGGGAAAGCTGATTGCCACAGCCCTGCCTGGTCCTGCCCTTCCCAAGTTGATTACGTTTTTCTGCTTGCTTCTGCTTTTGTCACTGATTAATCACAACCCTACCTTGGGGCCTAGCCAGAGGGGGCTCAGGGAGAGATGCCAGCCCTGGCCACTCCTGGGCCCCAGCACTTCTGGGGCACAGTTCTGTAGAGGATTCCCAGCAGTGTCCACATTCTTCAGAGGAGCCAGGAAGGACTCCAGCGGTTTGTCTGTCCGTCACCCCAGCCTCTATGGGCCAGCCGGGTGCCCATTAGGACCTGGGAATGTGAGAGGCCCCAGAAAACCCCACCCCGAAGCCCTCCTCATCCACCTGTGCCCTGGCCTGACGATGCACCATTGGAACTGAGTGCTTTGAGCTCCCTCAGGTCTTCTGGTAGAGAGAGGAGTGGGGAGGGAAGAACCCAGAACTCAGGGCCAGGTGGACCTGGGGCTCCTACGTCCACCACCTCCTACTGCCATGGGACCTCAGTCACCTCCCTGAACCTGCTGGATCCTCGGTTTCCCCCTTATGAAGTGGGGTAGCAATGCCACCTCCCAGGCAGTGATGAGGATGAAGTGATGTGAATGACATATGAGAGGTGCCTGGCAGTGCCTGCCTCCCTGTGCCTCTTGGGAGTTTCCTATTAGCATGAAAATCCCCCCTGAGGAATATGAATTAATAATAATTATAGCTGCTACGTATTGATTGAGACATAAGCCGCAGCAGTTTACTCCTTTGGTGTTTACTGAGCAGCCGGGCTGCGCCAGCTCAGGCCAGCCGGTTCTAAATCAGGACCCCTGCGCCAAGGGAGGGTGGGCTGGAGCCTGCTGAGGGGCCAGTGGGAGACCCAGCTCCTGGTGACTTCCCGAGAGGCTGTGGCAGAGCATGCTGGCACTTGCCTGACAGAGGGGCAGCTCCTGCTGTGTCCCCTGCGGCTCCCGGTTTTGCTGCCCAGGTGGAGAATTTTCAAAGGATGGGGCAGAAACAGTCTCTGAGTAAATGAAGTAAAGATCAAGTGGGTGGGCCTACCTAGCTCACTCACTAGGGAGAGTGTGGATGTCTGTGCAGACACGGGCCTCCCTCCAGACCTCGGCCTTTGTCTGTGACCAAGGGGTCAGGCCTTCCACCTTGTGGCCAGGCTCCTTGGGGCAGGCTCCCACCAGGCCAAAGGGACAGGACCCCTGGGGATTATAGCCCCAAGGTTGTGGTGCCCCTCACTGCTTGGGCCATCCCTGACACCCCAGTCCCCTGGTGACTCAGGCCAGGCCCTGTCCTCTCCCCTGCTGCAAAGCCACGGCCCACGGAGCTGGCTGTGGGCCCAGGGGGCTTCTATATGCTACCTGCTGCACCTGCTCCCTCTTCTGTATCTGCCGGTGGGTACCTGGGCTACACCTGGCTGTGCATTTGACCTGCATGGAGACCCCGAACCTCTGAAAGTGGTTTGGCCTTGCCGCCATCCAGGGTCGAGGGCACCCCTGCCCGGGGAGCTGAAGGGACCAGGTTGGGTCATACAGCCATATGAGGCAGGACTGGGGTTCGAGCCCAAGGCAGGAGCTGGGGGAAAGTAGAGGCAGGGGCTCCAGTGCCCAGGCCCTGGACCATGCTGATCTCTCCCTACCCTTCCAGGCTCAGAGGAGTGCTCCTCTGAGTACCATCATCGACCTCCTTGGCCCTCCACCGCTGTGGACCCCGGGTCACTGGGCAGCCCCTGGGTGCCAGGTCCTGCGAGCAAGCCAGGCCGGGAGTCAGAGGATGGGGGGAGCTGCTCCCACCTGGGGCTCACAGAGCAAACACCAGAGGGCTGGGCAACATGGCTGAGGCTGCGCGGCTGGCTCACTGCCAAAGGGCAGTGGGTGGGGGCACATTTACAGAGGAAGGACATGTCGGCAGGGCTTGAAAAGTCACTGACTTGGGGAGGGGGAGGCAGTGCCATGAGCAGTAAGAGTTCTGCGTGGAGAACCCAGAGCTGTCTGTGTGCCTTTGGGTGTCCGCGCGCGCCTCTCTGAGCCTCGGCTCACTCACCTATTAAATAGGAGTACATCCAGCCCCCAGAGTGAATGCTTAGATCCTGCGCTTGAAGTGCTCAGTGCACGGAGCCTGGTGGCTCTTACTACGAGTCCAGGGAACTCCAGGAGGAGAAGCCAGGGTGGGCAAAAACTCAGAGGTGTGAAAGGACCACCCTCAGCTCTGGAGGGCAGGGTCTGGGTCTGCATCCCCCAGATCCAAAGCCTGTCTGTCACTGGACTAGATTGGGCTTGGGAAGGTGGCAGGGGCTGGATGAACATCTGCCAAATGGATGAATGAGCAAATGAATGAATGAATGAATGGACAAACAAACGCCCACCAGCCCACCCACCCTTCGGCACTGCAGCCCCGTCCTCTCCTCTGCACGTCACAGGGGAGCAGATGGCATGATCGCAAGGTGTGAATTATGTCTGTCGCTCCCCCATCTGGGAAGGTGCTGCTGCCACCACACTGCACTCCCTGGGGTGCCACTGGGAGACTCGTGGGGCCCTCCTGAGAGAGGTCTCCACGGGCTTCGCCCACTAGTCCTTGGCTCAATGTGCTGGAGACACCAGGAGAGGTGACCCACCTGTGACTTTGGGAGAATTCATCAAAGGGCAGGAAAGCAAGGGGAGAGAAGTGGGGACCACCCTGTCCAGAGGCTGGATGCCTCCCTGCTGGAGACTGGAGCCCTCTCTTCTCAAAACCAGCCTGCTCCCGGCTCTCCCTGGCCAGAGACCACCCCTCCGAGCCCTGCGTCCTCTCGCCACCATTGTTCAGCACCGGGGAGAGCTCCCAGCAAAGCCCAGGGCCCAGTCGCATAGAGCGAACTTGCAGAGTGACCCCGGAGAGCCTGACAAGGCAATAAATGAACCCATTGTCCAGAGGAGGATATCAAAGTGGAGGGAAGGCAAGTGCCAAGCTCAAGGTCATTCCAGGACCACTGACCGCAGCCCTGCCCAAGCTGGGGGTCCTGTTGGGGGAGGCAGGGAGGTGCTGGTGGGGAGGGGGTGTTCAGGGAGGGCAGAGGCTCTGGCCTCTGCTCCTCGGCTAGGGAACAATATTGTTCCAAGAACCCGCTGGGGACAGTGTCTGGAGGTGAATAAAATATTCATTGTCTGGGCAAACTCACCCAGTCACTTGATGAATAATGGAATTTATAGACTTGCAGAGGCAGACCCAGCCAGGAGAGGTGTGGGCCGGAACCCAGAGGCCCCTGTCTGCTCTGATCCCACCCTGCCCTGGGCACCTGCTCTGAGCTCTCAGGTGTCCACATCCTGTAGGTGACAGGGGCAGACAGGACAGAGCAGGAGACAGAGTCCATGAGGGGGAAATGGGGCAAAGGAGACAGGTCCTTGAATTTGTGGCTCCTTGAGAAGCAACTTGGTGATGGAAAAGGAGCACTGGACCCGAAGTCCAGTGTGGCCAGAATGAAGCCTGACTGCTGTTACTCGTTCTGTGCCCTGAGTGTGGCAACGGTCCTGCCTCAGTTTCCTCCCTTGTAAAATGGGGTTGATGCCACACAACGAGCGTTGCTGAGATCTGATGAGATGACAAAGGTGACAGTGCCTAGTGCCTCTGTCCTTGGCACACACAGTGCTGGGACATGTTGCTGAGAGGCTGGACCTTTCGAGTTCCCTCTCCAGCCCCTGGACTCCCCTGAGCCCAGGAATGATCTAGAAGGCAGAGGGAGGCATGGCCAGAAGGAGCAGAGAAGTTTTTAGTGCTCAGGGCAGGGTTTGATGTCAATAAGTGCAAAAATCTAGCCCGGGAGAGACAGACACAGGCTCTCACCCAGCCTCCCTACCCCAGAGAGTCTGCCCCCACCGGGCTGGGCGGGGGCCTGGGCAAGGGCATATTTTAAAATTCCCCCAGGAGCTTCCATGGTGCAGCCAGGCTTAGAACCACTGCTCCATGGGAAGAAGGCCTGGTGGGGGAAACAGAGTCTGGGAAGGGACAAGAGGAACTTAGGCATGTCCCACCCAAGAAATGATAGAGATCTCTATCCTTGGTCCCCTCTGGGCCCTGGTCTCCCCCAGGATCTGGCCAGGCTGCTGGCTGAGAGGAGGATCATGCGTACCTCGGGCCCAGCCCCTGCTCCAGGCCCACTTCCTGAGTGACAGCTGTGGCAGCTGGCAGGAGACAAGGCACGAGGCAGCTCCTAATTGCTCTGGGCTCCCAGCTCCCTGCCTCAGTCTGTTGCCTCTGACGAGATGCTTGACCGACCTGCCCAGGGCGGCTGCTTCCCCTGAAGAGGCCCCATCTCCGGCCACCCAGGCATCAGCCTAGGGTGGGGAGTCGGGGGATGTTGCCTCTCCTTACAGGATCTTGTCACCTCTGGAGCAGGGTGAGGCTGGGACCCTGCAGTCCCCAGGGGCTTGCCCCCTCCTCTCTGCATCTCCCTGTGTGACATAAAGACCTTGTGAGTAAACTTCCATTTGAACTAGGAGCTACACAGGTGCTGAAATGTGCAGACCCTTGAGGTGGGCTCTGCGGCCTCATCTGGCACACCCTGCCCACTCCAGGGGGCACGAGCATGTCCTCTGGGGTCAGACCTGAGAGAGAAACTGTGTGACTTTGGGCGAGTTGTTGGACCTCAGAGTCTTGGTGCCTCACCTGGGGATAAGGGCACCTGTTTCTCAGGGTGAGCATGGAAAGAGGAAGGACAGCAGGCACTGAGCCCAGGGTCCAGGGCAGAGCACATTCACCATTACTGTTCCCGTGGTGTTGCAGAGGGGTCCTCGCGATGCCACAGATCAGCAACCTTTAGCACACCCCTTGGACTGAGTTTTCCGGTTGGTGCCTGCCTCTCTGTCTCCAGCTGCCCAGACCCCTTCTGCCACCCGCTCCCCTGCCCCTGCCCCTGCCCCTCTCGTTTTGTGGAAGCTCCTCCAGGGCAAAGGATGAAGATCCGGGGACTGAACCCTCTGGCTCCCCCAAAGGGTTCTCAGACCCTGACGTCTCAAATTGTGTCTCAGGAGAACCAAATTATTTACCTGGATTCAGTCATCTAGCCCAATACTTAGCCTTCCCCATGCGTGAGCTGCTGCCTCCATCTGCCATCATGTAGCCTGGGTGCAGCCTGTGTTTGCACACCTCCAGGGATGGGGAGCTCAACCCCCAGCGGCAGGGCCAGAACTTGGCCATTCACTGGTCTCTGGCTTTGTGCTCCAAGATCTCCTCTGTTTTGAGGTGAGGCACTGAGGGTCCCCAAAGGGGGCACCTGCATGTCACCTATAGACGGACAGTGCTGACCTGTGAGCAGCCCATCAGAGTGGTGCCCCCCTCATACACACAGTGGGACATTGTGTAAAGATGGCACCTTGAGCCTGTGGGCAGAGGGCGCTGTGGTGGCAGAGAGATCGGGGCAGGAGAAGTGGGGGCCAGGCTTTCAGATGAGCAGCCATGGCCTCTCGTCCCAGGGCTCAGCTGAGCAGATTAGCCTGGCATGAGAGACTGGGCCATGGAACAGGTGAGTTTTAATGAGGGGAATGTGCAGGAGGCCCAGACTGGAGGCGCTGCTTAGGGAGGGGCTGGTCTTGTGACAGCCTCCCTACCCCGGCTGCCACCGGTTCTATAAGGAACTGGGCTGTGAGCCTTCGGAGTCCCCGATGTTGGGGGACGGGGCTGGTGCACCAGGAAGCCAGGGGTGGTGGGTGGAGGGATTTCCTTGTGAGTCACTATTCTCCAGGGCTGAGCTAGGCCTGCAGCCCCGGCCCCAGCCGGCCCCCTGCCCAAGGGCCCGCTAACGGGCCCCTGTGGCCCACAGTGCCCGGGTCATGTCTAGCCTAAGTGATGATAAAATCGACAGCAGTTTAATTGGTAATTTTAATCCTGGACAGAGCAGTAATGCCGTTACTAATTGGATCGTTAGAGATTTGTGCTTTATGGCTGTGTAATTAGAAGAGCTGTGGGGGGCCGGGGTGAACTGGGGGCCCATGTGGGGCCAGGGGCAGGGAGTAGCAGGCAGGGCCCCTTTCCAGCCTGGGGCCAGGTCACCACTAGGACCTCCTGCTCTTCTGCTGCTCCTTCCAAGCAGGGCTCCTGGGGCAGCAGCGGGAGGGGGGCTCCAGCCAGGGATTTATATGCAGCCCTCCCAGACCTGGGGTCCCATCATGTTGGGAGGACGAGGCCTTGGAGAGCACTACACAAAGGGACCCCAAAGCTCAGAGCCCAGTTCCCCATAGAACGGGGTAGAAGGGCTCCCACAAGCCCAGCCCCTCCCTGTGTCCTCACACGCATGTCCACTGTGCTCACACAGGCTCACACGGCTCTGTGCAGCCTCGCCTGTGGGCTCACTATATGCACCGATGTCCCTGCCTGCACAAGTGGAAGCACAGCCCCGAGCCCTTGACTTCTAGCCCCCGGGACTCTGGGGAACCACAAAGTGTCCTCATTTTAGAATAGGAAGGGGTCCTTGGTCCTCTCACCCTGCTCATTTCTCAGATGAGGAAACTGAGGCCCAGAGAGGGGAGGAGACATCCTTGTGTGTGCTCCACGCTGGTCTCATACGTGCGTGGGAGGCTCACCAGCCCTGAACACCAACACTTGGTGAGTTTTCCGTGCACACACAGCTGCCACTTTGTATCTTTGTGAGGAGGCACACAGGCATGGAGCATGGAGAGGGGCTGAGGGGGGCCCGGCCCCCACCCCAGGCACGCGGGGCACACATTGTAAGGTGCCTTGTTGAGAGAAGCAGGGCGGAGTGTCCTTTGGATTTAATTCACAAAAGGCTAGAACTATGCCTGGCACTCAGTAAATATTTGATGGATTAATTAATGAAGGAAAAAAAGAAAGAAAGAAAAAAGAAAAGGGAGGGAGGGAGGAAGGGAAGACAGACCGTGGACAGAGCCGTCTGTCTCATGCCCCTCCCATTGGTCCCCTAACCTTCCACTGGTCACTCTCCTAAACTGAGGCTTGGTCCTCTCCCAGCCTTCCAATGGCATAACCTTATTCCAAGGGAGAGCCAAGTCACCAAGGGGCCTGGAATATCTCCCTGCTCACCTCTCTGCCCTCACCTCCTCCCCTTGCTCACCTGCTCCAGCTGCCTCACCTGGCCCCTGCCTGCTCCTGGCCTCAGGGCCTTTGCACTTGCTGTGCTGTCTGCTAGGAATGCTCTCCCCCTAGACATCTTCATTGCTCACTCCTTGAGGCCTTTACTCAAAAGCCACCTTCCCAAAGGGCCCTCCCTGGCCACCCTAGCTTAAAAAATCAAAAACCACAAAAATATAAATGATGCCTGTTCTCCCACTGCCCTGCTTTATTGTCCTGGATTGCAGTTACCACAACATAACACCCTGTGGACTTTCCTTTCTTGCCTGGTGTTGGATTTTGTTCTCTGCTGCATCCCTAGTGTTGTGACATTCAGCAGATGTTCATACATAGTTGGATGAATGAATGAATGGAGAACTGGAGGCTCCCTACAGAGACAGCCCTGGGAGATGAGGGCAGGGTGTGGGAGGTGTGGGTAGAGGTGGGCAGGAGGCTGACGTGGGGTGGGGGTGGTAGCCACCCCTGGCTGTGAGCCTGGGTCACACCCTCCAGCAGTAGCTCAGTCAGAAGACAGCGCCCCAGCGACCTACATCAGCAAATTACTCAGCAGGTTGAGGGGGCGAGGAGATAAAAATCTCTGTCCTTCTGCGAAATGCTCCACCTCGGTGCCCTCCACCTGCGCCGTCATCAGCCTGACCTACACTCCCCTCAGCCAGGTCACCTCGTGGTCTCCAGCTGCCTCCTTCATGCTCCCCCCACAAGAAGTGGCTACCTCCAGGGTGGGCTTTGAGACTCCAAGGAGACCCCTCCTCTGGTGGCCCCAGCTCCCCATTCAAGGCTGGAGACAGTGCCTGAAATTCCATCATTGGCACCGAGGTGGGTGGTACCCCAGCCGAGCATCAGGGTCCAGAGCTCTCAGCAGCGCCCTGCCCACCCACCTGGGCTGGCTGCCTCGGGCTTCATCAGGTGATGTATGGCCCACTGGCCCTGCCAGGAAGCGACAGCAGATAGATGGGCAGTGCTGAGGGGTGGGCTCAGAGCCAGGAGCAGGGAGCGGGGAGGGGGAGGTGCCTGGCTCTGGAGACAGCCATTCCCAGAAGCCACCCTCTCTGACCGAGGGCAGGACAGGGAGTACCGGAGATGTCCTGGGCATGGCTCCCACTCTATGGCCCTTAGTGCAGGGAAGTTCAGGGAGCTGGGGGGCTCTTGGCTCCTCATGGCATCTCTCCGGTCCTCAGTTTCCTCATCGGTAAAATGGTAATGAGGCACCCACTGGGAGGCAGCAGGGAGGATCAACTGAGAGGATGCGCACCACACACAGCCCCAGACTCAGGGTGCTCTGACACCCAATCCCCAGCCCTGTTAGGCCTGGTGCTGGGCTGGGGAGGGGCTGTCCCTAAAACGCTGCTTCCTCCTCCCTGAATTTCCCCACCTAACCCCTCCCAGACCATTCTCCTCCTGGCCTTGGGGAGAATCGCACAGCCAGAGATGGACAGGACCTTGGCAAATTTCTAGTTCCACCTCCCTCCCATTTTCTGGATGGGAAAACTGAGGTCTTGAGAGAGGAAGGACCCACCCAAGGTCAGGTGGGAGGGCTTGGGAGACCCCTCATAGTGATTCCCAAAAAAAGTCCCCTCCCCACTATGGCCTCATGAGTGGGGGGCTGGCGCAGCTGCCCTGCAGTGGGGAAGGACAGGCAGGACAGCACTGGGCACAGGGAAAGGGGCAGGGGGGCCGGTGCAATTGCTGCGGCCGAGTCAGGATGCGCCAGACGCCTCCGTGGGCTCTGTCTGCGTCCAAGGAGATCAGGACACTGGGCGGCCGGCCGGCTTGTCCTTGCTGGCTGGGCTGGAGGAGGCATGTGGAATGGGGGGGCATTCTGGGAAGTGGGGCTGCCTGCAGGGCCGGGCGGCGTCTCCTGGCATCTGCTCACCTGCCCTGCTCTCCAGAGGAGCCCGGATCCCACGTGGGGCTCCCAATGGCTGAGGGCATGTGACACAGATGTACAGGATGGGTCTGGTGGATGGGGGAGGGGGCGTGGGTGTGCATGGGTGCACGTGGGCATGTCAGCACAGACTTGTGCATCTGCGGCCTGGTGTGTGCACACGTGTGTGTCAGGATGGATATGCATATGCAGGGGTCTGAACACCTGGGCCCCCAAAACCCAGGGCCAGGGCAGAGCAGGTGCTCAGTTGGAGCAGGTGCGTGGGGGCATGCATTGCACACTTCCGTGTGTGCACTTTGCACATGTGTGCCTCTCCATCCATGCAGGTGTGGATGAGATGTGGACAGGTACGGGTGGGTGTGGGGAGAGACACCTGCCCCATCAACACCCACCAGGCCCGGCATAAACTTGGCCAGAGCTTCAGTCAAAAGGAACAGGATCGGCCTCCTGTTGTCAGATGCAGAAAAGGAGGGCAGCAGCCTGCTTAAGGCCGTCGGGGTTCCTGGCTGTAAATTCAGGAGAAAGACCCCTGCCCTGACTTTCTCACAAGGTGGGGCTTAGACAAGAAGATGTCCCCCCAAGGTGGGAGACGAGATTGACCCTGAAGAAAGTCTCTGCAGCAGATCACGGGCAGTATTCTGGAACATGAGTCTGGCTCTGGACTTGTCCTTCTGAGTAGGGACAGGGCATGGACATGGAATCCCAGGGTTGGACAGGCCTTTAGGGTCACTTGGGGCAGTCCCCTGCTGCTAACTCAGGGGCTGGTGGCCAGGACCCTTGCAGGGCAGGGAGCCCCACAGGAGGGTCTCGTCCCCTCTCCGAGCCTCTGGTTCATCACCTGTAGAATGGAGCACCCCCAGCCCCCGGGTCCCTGCTGGAGGGCTGGAGACCCAAGGTCATCTCGGGGACGAGGCGCTGGTCTGGGCCATGCTCTCCTGCGGGTCTGGGAAGGGAGATGAGCCTAGGGCCGGGGAAAGGGGGGCTGAAGGGACCCGAGGCAGGGAGTCAGGCCTTCCAGTTCAGTTAGAGAAGGGATTTGTCATTTTAATGATGTGATATTTCTTGCCTAGCTCCCGTCCGTGGCAGCACGAGGAGGACAGCTACCTCCCTGAATGAGGTGGTGCTGGTGGGAGGCGTCCTTGGACTCTCGCCCCTGTTCAGGCTGAGGCTGGGGACGAGGCCTGGATGCCGGGGTTCCAGGGGCCACTGGCTCCCATACAACCTTGCCTCCAGCCCAGCTCTGCTTCTCCAAGCGTGAGCTTGGGCAAGTCCTTCCCCATCTTCTGGGCTCGGTCGCCTCATCTATAAGGTGTGGCTAATGTTGTCACTCCCCACCCCGGCTCCTGGTGCTAACCATTATTGCTTCCAGAGTCATTCACATCCCTCCCCTTTGCTGCCTCTTCCAGTCCCACCTCACCAGGGTCCTCTCTTCTGCTCCTCAATTTCTGCAGACCCTCGGCAGGCCGCCCTCCCCCACTCCGTGGCCTGCACTGGCCCTCTGCCCGCAGCCCGTCTCCATGCCTTGGTCATCCTGAACTTGTTGCAGCTGCATGAACACGCCTTGCCCTTTCTCACTTCCAGGGCTTTGTACAAGCTGCTCCCTCTGCCTTCATCAGATCCATCGTCCTGGTCCCTGGGTCTGGTCAGAGGTCTCCTCCGGCTCTCACAGCCACCCTCTACTTGCTCGTGACCACATTTGTCATGCTGGAGGGCAACAGCTGGTTTCCTAGCCTGTCTTGCTTGTTCTGTGCTCCAACACATAGTAGGCCCTTGATAAATATGTTTGTTGAATGACTAAATGAGGGGCTGCAGAGCTGTCCTCCTGACCCCGGAGCCCAGCAGCGAGGATGCAGGCGGCGGCCGCCATGAGGGTGGCCCGGTGGGTGGCCCATCCATCAGTCTGGCACTGCGCCTGACCAGATGGAGCCGAGCCCCTGGGGAGGGGAGAGGAGGAAAAGATCCATCACCCAATGGTCAGTCTGCGGGTGTGTAGGCGTGTCACACCTGCCCCCTGTGGGATCCTCATCCATCATGCTGTCCCTGGGACGCTGGGATGGGGTGAGCAGGCGACAGCCCCTCTGCAGGGCTCCTCAGGGCTGGAACCTTCAGGAAGTCTGCAGCTCTCTAGTGCATGGGGGAAACTGAGGCCTGGAGGAAGGCAGCAGAAGTTAAAAGTGGGGACTCTGGGGCCAGACCAACTGGCATTTGAGTGGCAGCTCTGGGACTCACTGTGTGACCCTGGGTGAGTCTCTGGCCTTGGGGAGCCAATGGCCTCATCTGTAGAGTGGGGATACAGCAGTGCCCCCTCACCCAGAAGAGGAGAGAATTTGCTGCCTCGGCACCAGCCCAGCCCGGGATTGACAGAGGAGGCGGCAGGGGTGGCTTCAAGAGACAGGGCCGGGCAGATTCAGGCAGGACTGGCTAATTGTCTGGGCCGTCAAGGGGGAAGGAGACGGTGACGGATGCTCCTCCGGGCCCGAGGGGCTGGGGGAGGGGGCAGCTGAGTGATGACCAGGCCCTCCAGTGATTACAGCTCAGCTGACTTGACCAGCAGGCCAGGGGGACATCATGCACCGACTCTCCTAGCCCCCACGCTGGTTTGCTGGGAAGTCACCACCTCCCTCCTCATTTTCCTCAACATTTTAATTATAAAAACAAACGCTTTCTGAGCCATCATTTCACCTGAATTACGCAACAGCCTAGGAAGTGGGGCAAGATCCTTGGGCATTAAGATGCTCATTCTACAGGTGGGGAAACAGACTCATTCATTCACTCTGTGCCAGGCCTCGTGCTGCGCACAGAGGAATCAGACAAGAAGGTCTCGGCCACCTGCTTGCCCCAGGCACTCTGGAAGTTACAGGTGGATCCAGGCTGGGTGTTGCATCAACATGTAGATAAATGAGAATGTGATGGGATATCATCCCTTCTGGCGGTGCGGGATCCCGGGCAGTTATGGGGCGTGCAATGCCAGGAACAGAGCTGAGCACTTTAAGAGCATTGTCTCATTTACTCTTCCAACGTAGACATCAGTGACCCATTTTCCAGCTTTGAAAACTGGAGCTCAAAGGGGTGACTTGCTTGGGGTGCCCCAGCTGGGAGGAGGCGGAGCCCACATCTGCACCCAGGACTTGTGCTCTCTCCATCCAACCAGGGCCACACCGCCTGGCCGGGGACAGGCTCGGTGAGGAGCTGCCGCATAGGGGGCTCGTGAATGAACCAGCACATGCACCCCGGCAGCACCAAGCCCAGCCCTGTATCCCCATTCCTCCTCTGCTGTGGGGGTGAGGGACTTCCCCTCCCAGAATCCGACCCTCCCCCTGGACCGCCCTCCCACACCTGTCATGTCCCCAGGCTTGAACCCAATGCTGAGCCCCCTCAGAGGGCAGATGGCTACACCTAGGTAATATAAAGGGAGCATTTTTGTCCCACCCCTTCTGTTGGGTCGGAGGGAGGGACTGTCCTCTGAGGCTGAGGAGCAGAATGAGCCCAGGCAGAGGGGTAGCATGGGGTTCAAACCCCAGCTCTGAGAAGTCACTTGGCGTCTCTGAGCCTCAGTCTCCTCCCCTCTCACGTGGGAGCGATGGTGACTGCACAGGGCTCTCGTGGGGTCTCACGACGCCACCAGGGAAGGACCTAAGTGGGGGCGGCTGCCATGAGCTGGGGCCTGGTGTGTAGAGTGGTGAATGTGGCCCTCCTGGGACTGCTGAGGATTAAGGAGACAGACCATGTGTGCCAAGGCCAACACAGATGGCTGTCATCATTATTTTCATCCTCCTCAGTGCCTGGCCAGAGTAGGTGCTCAGGGGACATTGTGGCTCTGACCCCAGGTAGACAGGGTCAGTGCTGGGGTAGGGGGTTGGGGCCTGCTCTCCCAAGCCAGGCAGTGGGGCTGGACAGGCCAGGACAGGCTGGGGGGCTCGGGAGGGGGCTGTGCTTGGCCTGTGCTGACTTACCCAGTGGAGCAGAGCCGGCTCTAATGAAGTGGCCTAGCCTCAGGACAGCACTGATTTCACGTCTCGGTGGCCACTTTCCAGCTGGTAAATGTCACTGGAGAGAACAGCCGTGGCACCTGGCATGGACCCAGTCTCAGGCAGGGACAGGCAGGCTACCAGAGGGCTCGGGGATGCCCGTGGAATGCTGATGCCAGCCCAGGACTCCCAGACCCCCCAGACTCGCCTCCAAGTCCCAAGGGGCTGTGCCCAGCCAGCTGTAGCTGTCACCTACTTGGGGACACTTGCAACCACCAGCCCCTTTCCTGCTGTCAACTCACAAGGGCCTGAGCCTGAGTGCTGGGAGGGTTCCCCCAACAGCCACATCCTGCCCCTCTCTTCACGAAGGGGAAGCTCAGAGTGGTCCAGAGAGGGGCACAGCTGCCCAGAGCACATGAATGCAAGAGAGCACTGTAGGAGAGCCCCTCCTGGCCCATGATGGCCCCTGCTGCCCTGAGCTGTCTCCTCTGATATCTGAGTCGGAACAAGCGAATAGTAAACAGCTATAACCACACAGCGGCAGGCCTGGTCTAATAAACTCGCTGCAGCAGGCACCAGCTCAGAACCTGGTATCGTGATGCCATTCAACCTCCATCACAACCCTGTGGTCCCCAGGAACTGACTCCGTCGGGCGGGAGAGGAATGTGAGGCTCAAGAGGCCAAGGCTCTCCTCTGAGCAGCATTGGGGATGGCCCCCTGACTCCAGATCTGCTGTGCCACCCACAGTCCTCGTGGGACCTTTTCTCTGCCTGGCTCCCCACCCCAGAGCAGATGGGGCCTGGCCCCTCTGCCTGTCCTGTATCTTCCTCCCTTTCCCCACCTCTTGGGATCTCCAGGAGGCAGGAGGGGGTGGTAGCCTGGGGGAGAGGTGTCATTTTTCGACTGCTTATCTTGGACTCTTGGCCCACCTCACCTTCCTGGCCCATGGAGCCAGAAGGAGGGAGAAGGGGCTCATGTGCATTCCAGGTCTGGACTCAAAGGAGGAGCTGGGCCTGCTGCAAGACTAGAAGGCAAGAGGGGCGGAGGGCAGTTGTGTCACTGCTCACTGTTCCCTCCTGGGCCCTCTTCCCTTTTCTCTGCTTCTAGAATCTCGGTCTCTAAGGCTGAGACCAGAAAACCAAGATCTGCCCAACCCATACCTGTCCCAGACCCAACGTTTCCTGGGTACGACCACCCTAAGTTGCATCGATGAGCTACTGCCTGACAGGACATGCGGGGGCGCTGAGCCAGTCCTGCCTCTGGAGGGTAGGGAGCAGGGCCCTCGGAGCAGACACACAGCAGCCAGAGTCAGGCCCACCAGTAACGCCGTGACTTCCACACTGTGGCTGCTGGGGCCCCTCCACCTTACGCCCCGGCATGGACTGGCCACAGCGGAGCTTGGCAAATGGGGGGTTGGGGTTTGGGTTGGGGTGGGGGCTGCCCCTGGAGCCTGGTGGCAGCTCCCAAGTCAGCCTCATGAGGGGAAGACACTCGCTCCATCTGGGAGCTGCTCCTTGCTTCCCCTTCTCAGTGTTTCCGGGGACCTTCCTGAGGCGAGGGAGCCCTGGTATCCCCAGCCGCTCTCCCCCTTTCATGGGAAAAGAGGAAGAGGAGAGAAAAGCCGTATTAATAAAAAAAAAAAAGTAGGATACTGCGATGAACTCCACAGCGTGTGCAGCTCAGAATAGCAATGTGCTTTCTCAAGGCAAACAGAACTCCCCAGGTGTTAATGCAAATTCACTCCAGTTAAGATGAAAGAGGGTTGTTTCCCCCTTTGCTGGCTAATATGAAGGACTTAATAGATTCTGCCTCAGGAACTCGCTGGGGGCGGAAGGCTGGGGGAGGGATGCGGGCGTGGGCAAAGGGAGGTCCCCGGGGGGTTTAGGGCAGAACAACTGTCACAGCAGGCCTGGCTGACGTGCAGCTCCTGCCACCCCATCCTCTACCCGGGCTGACAGGAGCTGCCCAGGAGGCGGCCGTGAAGCCGAGTGGCCACACCAGCCCCCTGCCCTGGTGCCTTCATGTTAACTCGGGGGCTGGCACAACTGGCCCTCCCCAATTTGTGCCAGAGGAGAGTGGGGCTAGGAGAAGGGATGGGGTGAGGCTGGCTGTCCATCAGGGCGCCTGGGTTAGTCCAGCTCGGGCCATGGCTGTCCCCGTGGGTTCCTGGGCCACTCACTCCTCTTTCGGCTTCCTGGAGAGTGAAACTGTTTTGACAGGGCGTGGGGAGACCAGCCTGAGGAATTCCTTTAGAAACATGACATTCCAAGACTGTTGGAACTGGAAGGGGCCTCAGAGTTCCTCTGGTCCAAACCCAACCTTCTGCAGCAGAGGACACAGAAGCCCAGAGTGGAAGGGACTTCCTCAAGCCCACTTAGCTGGAAGCAGGGAGCTGGAGGAACCACAACCCAAGGCCCGCTCTCCTGAAGTACAGGCTGGACACCTCAGTGGCCCTCTGTGGGACAGACAGTCGTGTCTGCCAGCCATGGCCCCTTCCTCCCATGGGGGGAGCCCTTCTCCATCCCAGGGCCCCCGGCCAAGCTGCCAATTCCAAACCGCTCAGATCTTGCACCTATTTCCCTCAGAATTGTCCTCCACTGAAAATTACTCAGGGCCCAAGCTGGGCCATTGCTGGGGACCAGGGGGGACCCCACGCGTGGACTGGGCTGTGGCAGGTATGTGCCAGGGGCCCCAGGAAGGTGGCTCGGGGTTCAGCTGGGGATAAAGGCAGACTTCAGGGAAATCCAGGGGGAATGTGGGCGGGAGTGCGGCTGTCCCCATCGGTCCACTTCACGGGTCTGAATTTAACTCCTTGCTCAGGGTAAACGGCACAGCAGGTGCCCGCAAAGACACCTCCTCAGACTTCGCTTTTGTTTACTGACTTAATTCCTTTAGATCAAAGGCTGCCCCTTCTTCCCGGAGCAGGCAGGCGGGGGAATTACATTATTTATATTGGAAATGGGCAAGACTCCACGGGGACTTCCTCCTTGTGCCTGATAAGAGAAAATCAGGTCATCGCCATGCCTCCCTGGTGTCTGTCATTGGGTTTTTACAGCCCAGGTACCCACGGGCTCAGGGAAGAGCTGCAAGTGGAGAGCCCAGTGCTGCCCACCCAGACCCTCTCCCACCCTGAGCCTCCGGTAAATTATTGACCCATGCGGCGGGTATTAATGTGACAAAACCAGAACATCCTTTCCAGGCAGCCCCAGCCTGGGTTATCTATCATCTCCTGGGCTTTGCAGCTGGCACTGGGCAAACACAGCAAGGACAAACAGGCCAGATGCAGGTTCATTAAGCAACTGGTGCAGGTGGAGGTGATGGGGCCCACGGGGGGGCGGGCCGCTGGCGGGCTTGGGCCCTCTGAGCCAGGGCTTCCTCTGGGTCACCACTGCTCTTTTCTCTGCTTCCTTCTGCCCCCTCCCCCGCCACATGCCCCTTCCCCAAAGGAAGCATCCAGAGAGCCACCCTCCCTGAGCAGCACTGTGCTGAGAGCTTTTGGGCATTATTAATCCCCACAAAACCTTATAAAACTCCTCTTTTAGATGAAGAAATTGCAGTGCCCAAAGCTTAGGTCACTTGCTGAGGATCACACAGCTGGCAAGTGGCTGAGCAGGGATATGAACCGAGGACTTTCTGAGCTCCAAGTCAGGAAGGGCCCTGTGCCCCTCAGCTATGTGGTTTCCTCAGCCACCCCATGGCTGGGTGCAAAGAAAAGATGTCATGTATCTTCACGAGGGCTTCTTCTATTACTTGTAAATAACGCTGCAAATTCTCACCCCTTTTTTCTTAGAAATCTGAGTACTTTTTGCATCTATTCTTCACGTTATCCTGACAACATCCCAGAGGTACTCAGAGGCATTACTGTCAACCCTCTTTACAGAGGGGAAAAACAGATTTCAGGAAGCAAAGCGTCTGGCCCTGCAGGGAAGGGGAGCCAGGTGGCCCAGAGCAAGTGCAGCTTAGTGGAGGGCGAGGCGGGCTCTCGCTGCTCCAACTGTGGAGTACTTCGGGAGAGGTCTTGATTTCCTCAGCTCAGAGGCAACACACCAGGTGCTATTTTGGGGCTACCACCCCAGTGAGAAATGGGCATCAAGTGGTAATCGGCAGAGGAACAGTGAGGGTTCCTCTGAGTCAGCTTGGGTCCTCACGGTGCTGAAGAGCGGGCCGAGCTGTGCCCGTGTGAGTGAGCTCCGGACTCCCTAGCGGAGCTGGGACCTTGGCCGCAGCATCCTGCCGTAATGCAGTAATGACAGGCTGCCAGGGAGCCCCGCCGTGGCCGGGAGGGGAGAGGCATCTTGGCTGCCTGGGCTGTCTGAGGAGACAGAATACGCGGATGGCTTGACTTCTCTTCCCTAGACGTGCAAGAAATTGGATTAGACATGGTTGCAGCAATCTTCTAACCAATACCTTTCCCCCTGGAGTCCTGCTGCCAACTTGGCATTATACGAGGGTGGCTCCCCATCCGCTCCTCCAAAGCGAAGGCTTCTGGGGTGGGCAGCCCTGGGAACAGCTGCCAGGCACTCAGCTCTCAGGCGAGGGCCACAGGCAAAGGACGAAGTGCTAGCAGAGGCCAGAAGGAGCTACTCAGGGATCCCATGGGACCAGGCTGCAAACGCCACAATGAAGTGCTCAGGTCTGGCCAGCAGCTCTGAGTTTACAGCACGGTCAAAACAAACTTAAAAGAAAGCAGAGGAGAACTCATCTGATCCCCAAATACCAGGCAGTATCATTAATTCTAATCCCACTGAATGGAGGCCTTGGGATCCATGTGAGCATATTACTATCTTTTGGGGGTTGGGGGTTGGCTTTAAAAAGAAAAAGTCAGGTAAAAATATTGTCTGGACAGCTTCAAACGACCAGTATTTATGAAGTACTTTCTCTGGCTCACACTACGTAGAAAATCAAACGATTTCCAATCACTGAAAATAACACAACCTTGGGCCGGCCCCGTGGCTTAGCGGTTAAGTGTGCGCACTCCGCTGCTGGCGGCCCGGGTTCGGATCCCGGGTACGCACCGACGCACCGCTTCTCCGGCCATGCTGAGGCTGCGTCCCACATACAGCAACTAGAAGGATGTGCAACTATGACATACAACTATCTGCTGGGGCTTTGGGGGAAAAATAAATAAATAAAATTATAAAAAAAAAAAAATTAAAAAAAAAAAGAAAATAACAATCTACATTTAAGAAATGAAGCAGTTTCATATTTTATTTACCTAATAAAAATTAGTCTAGTTACTAATTCTATGAATTTAATACTAACAAAATATTGTTTACAAATTTTACAATTTTCTAATTTACCACTTCAAACATATCTTTCCAAAATATATAAAAAACTAGTTATAGTTAACTCAAACTCTTTTGGAGAATTTTGTGTATTTTGACAGTATTTTATTTTGCGTTATGTTCCTTATTGGCTTATAGAATGGAGATCTGAAATGTATTGACACATGGCAGGCAGCACTGTGGTCCCTCAGAAGTCCTGATGACACATTGTGCCACCTGAATCTCTGATGTTTTAGGCGGCGTGATGTGGGGTAGAGTTGGCCTATAGTAATAGTTTTGGTTTTAATAAAGGACTTTTATCGATTAAAAACATAGAAACAAAATCAAAACCCATAAGCTCTGCAGGGGTTGTTCCCGACTTTAAGAGCGAATGTTGTGTGGCCCTGTGACAACAGCTGTGCCTCATTTGTCCTGCAGACAGTGCCGGGGGCCCCAGTGGCCCCCGCACCCTCCAGCTCAGAATGAGGCAAAAACGCCTGGAGGGATTGCCCAGTCCTGCGCCCTAGTTTTCAGGTCAGAGGGTGTGAAGAGGAAACGGAGGCACCTGGACCTGGTCAGGGCCCTTTCCATGACCCCGTGTGCCCCCCAGGAAGAGGGAAGGGAGTTCCTAGGTGAGGGCATAGTAAGGGGTGCTATCATCAGCCCAGAAAAGGTGATCCTTTTACTACCAAAGACAGGGGGTTAGAGTTGAAGTCTGGGGCAGTCAAGGAGGGCAGAGACCCCATTTCCTCACAGAACCCACAAGAGGTGGCCGCACCACCCCGCCCGTCTTGCTACCTCAATGGCCTGAGCAACAAGCAAACTGTGGAAGCCCAAGACAAACATTTTACAGCTTAAAATTTTTATTAAAACAATCACTTAAATTACAACAATCCCCCAGAATAGAAAATAGCCTTCCATGGTCCGGCCCTGACAGGAGGCAGGACTTGGGCCCCAGAGAAGAAGTGTGGTTTGACATCTTTGAAAACAGATGGTGCTTCGCTGGAAGCCCAGGAGGGGCTTGGCCTGCCCCCTCCAGGGGCTGCGAGGCCCCAGCCCTGTCAGCAGCAACACTTAGTCACCGTCGCTGGTTGTCAGCCTCTGGACTTGCTGTTGTGATTTGAAAAAGAAAAGAGAGGGAGGGAGAGAAACCTGTCCCCGAGATTACAAAACACAGTCACTCAAGAAGTGTCCTATAATGCCACAGGGTGTTGTCTAGCAGGGCCTGGTGGGTACATGAATAATTGAGCAGATAGTACAGGTCAGAGCGCTGCTGGGGCCGAGGTGGGGCCTCGATCAGGATGAACGAGGTTGTGCTGGAACAGCTAAAGGCCAATGGCGCAGCCTCATGGAGTGTCACTAGCATGGTGCTTCTGCCCAAGAACCGTCAGACACGCATGTAATGAAATAATCACGGCCAGGGCCCTGCTTTCAATGGAGTTCAGAGGCTTCCGTACTTGATAAGCTCCCATGCCCTAAAAATGTTCACTTGAAAAGAACACAGTCATCTCAGCCACAGGAACAAGCCTCTGAAAACCAAGCTCTTCTTTCCTTCTTTCTCCTTCCAGTGGGGCTCAGGACCTTTCTAAGGGCCACCATCCTCTCCACCTATCCGACTTTGGGAGGTACCCGCCAGCTCTTGCCTCTAAGGAGCGCTGGAGTGATGCTGGCTGAGTGAGGTTCTGCCGGCCCTCTCGAGTCTGCTCCCCAGGCCCAAGGGTGCTCTTGCCATGGCTCAGACGCCAGCTGGCTCCCTTATGGCCACACGGCTTGGCATTTCCCAGACTGTAGACATACCCACAGCAATTAAATAATAAAAAAACAAAGCCCAACAATGTTTTTATAAACCACCACCGTGCTCCTGTGCCCACAGTCACTGTTACAGGTTGGGAGGAATGGAACTCGTCGTGGAAATTCAGGGATGGGTGGTGAGCCCGAGGAGACAGAGCCTCAACACCAGAGCCAG
Source organism: Diceros bicornis minor (assembly GCF_020826845.1). Classification (NCBI taxonomy): domain Eukaryota; kingdom Metazoa; phylum Chordata; class Mammalia; order Perissodactyla; family Rhinocerotidae; genus Diceros; species Diceros bicornis. The sequence goes on along the minus strand of NC_080774.1, from coordinate 23,267,012 downwards.
ACCTCACATTATAACACCTAAGGACTGCTCCCCACCCATCATACTGAGACCACAGCTCAGGGGAAGAGGCCTTTGAGGGACAGGGAGACACAAGGGAACTCTCAGCCACAGCCATCCACGCTTAGTGTCCAGATGTGGAGTCCCACCCTACATGTTCTAAGGGGCTGGGGTGACACACAGGGTTGGCTTCTGTGGGGCAAGGTGGCCTAAGAAGGTGATGGCAAGCCTGGGGCACTGTTTGTTGGGTCAGCCTGACCATGGAAAAAGGCAGCATCTCTGTGAGCCTTTCAGAACCACACAGGATCACCAGAGACACCTCTGCTCTCAGGAGACCCCAGGCCCTCACACGTCTTCACGTAATAGGCATCTTTTCACGGGTTAAGACTTATCACTTGCCCTGCCTAACAGCCCCACTGGAAGGATCTGAGTAGCCCAGTAGGTCACAGCAGCACCACCAGCCATGGAGAAAAGAAAGGACAAGAAAGTGGCCCCAAACCAAGGAGCGAGTGTGAGCCGTGGGTGGTCTGTGACCTGCTGCTGCCCAGCATGGTGGGGAGTCATGCGCCAGCCGGTGCAGAGCGCCAACTGTGACACCTGCAACTAGCTCGGAGGGGGAGGGCATGAAGGGACCCCACACAGCCCACAAGGGGATACAAAATAAAGGGCCCTCTGGTGGATGAGGGCAACAGCAAAAGGAGGCCCAGGTACAATAAAGGGTTAGGAGGGTCTTGCTGGCACGTGGCCAGCAGGAAAGGTGATTCAGATCAGCAGCGCAGGCTGGGGCCAGTGGAGCTCGGTGTTCAGGCCAGAGAGCAGTACCTGTGGGGCCTCAGAGCCCTACGGAGCCCCCAGTCATGGCCGGGCTACCAGGTGCCAACTACAGCATGACTAGGGAGTCCCAGCCCGCCAGAGGCAGGGGAGGCTAAGGCTAAAAGGGGGTGGGAGAAACACGTGGGTCCCGCCTGCCACCCGGACCCTAGTCTGGGGCGGCAGGAGGAGGGCAGCTAGTGTTCTGTATGGAGCAGATTCCTACACGGCTCTACTGGCCTCCCAGCCCTTCTGCTGGCAGCCAGCCCTTCATCACAGCTTCTGCCTAGTCTTCCCCCAGTCACAGCTGCCTTCCCCATTCCTACCAGCTGGCAGCAAGAGTGCTGCATCGGGGGTGCCTGGGCCGAAGACCCATCACTTGTCTTGTCATGAGCCGTGGGCAGGCTCTCCGATGATATGCAGCAGGCAGGCTGGCCACTCTGGGCCTGGGCTCGGGCAGGCCATGCTTATCTGCATGCCAGTTCCTCACCAGAGGAGGAGATGAATGTTCTGGAGCCCTGGGGGATGAGGGTGGTGGCACCAGGTTCCTGGTCTCCAGGGGGCCTATGCACTTCACCTCTACAACCACTTCCCAGCCTGGGCTGAGGGGGTCAGGGCTGGACAGTAAGACACATACCCCAGGGTTCCTTTGACGAAGGAAGTATGGGATCCCACATTAGACAAGGAAAGACAAATACTTCTTAAAAAATGTAAAGACTCAGGTCAGGAGAACTAGAACCCCAGCAGAGAAATCTCTGTAGGGTCATAGTTCAAGGCAATTGCACATGAAGGGGGTTGGGCTCTCCACTCAGCTACGGAAAGTTCCAGAGCTCCCAGGGAAGCTCCCAGCCAGCCCACCTACGGATGGCTCCCACGGTGTCTGACCCATCCTGCTGGTGCTGGGAGCAGCAGAAGTGGCAGATCCTGGGTGGCTGGGTCACCTGCTAGAGCTCTTCAAAGAAGGCCACTCGGGACTTGGCGCTCTGCAAGGTGAGCTGCAAGGAAGCAGAGAAGAGGTTGAAAGAAGGACTAGATTTCTGTCTGTCACAACAGGATGCCCTCCTGCCTTGCGGACCAACCTCAAAGGTGCTTTGGAGTGAAAGGGAAGACAGTTCAAATAGATGTTCAAGAAGCTGGTGGGAAATCCCAAATAAGTTCCCAGATTTGCCCAAGAACTCAAATTAGGAGGTGACAAATGAGGACATGCCAGGAGGGATGGCCGGTGGGCAGAAGCATGTCAGCAAGAAGATGTCATCAATGTCACCTTTTCACAGAAGGCAGGAGATCCCCAGACATTTTAACAGTTCTCACATTCCCAGCTACAAGAGTCTAAGACGCCTCTGTGGTATGCTGTCTGCGTTGGTGCCAGCCTGGGGTGCGCATCCCCTCCAGGGCTCAGAGGACCAGCCTGCCAGTGCAAGCAACTCAGTCCTCATGCCCTGGGGATGCCACTGAGGCAAGGTGACACGGCCTCAGGCAAGGCAGGCCTGTGTCAGATGAGAAAGAGCTTGTCCCTCCCACTCCTGGTTCCCCAGGTGGCCTCAAAGCAGACTTGCCCATGGCAGCTGAGAGGGGACTTCCATCCATGAGCTGGGAGGCAACAGGCTTTCTAGGTGGGGCTGGTTCAGGCAGGGAGGACAGTGCACACGGGGCAGTACTCTGTCCAGAAACTGGAAGGCTTTCCCGGGGAGAACGGTGCCCTGAGAAGCACAGGGCTGGGAAGACGTGGGATGGAGAGGGAGGATCAGGGATCAAGCTCTTGGCATGGCAGAGAAGGCACTAGAGTTTGTGACCTCCTGGACTGCTGAACCCCAATTCCCCGACTCTGTGGGCCATTTCCCAGGAGATCGACAGACAGAAGCATCTGGCACAGGCACCCTCCAGTGCCCCGCTCCCTGCGCTACTTCTGAAATCAACCACATGGACGAGACCGTGTGTTCCATATGCAGCTCTGGGACTTTGCAAAGGAGCGTTTTCAGGGAAGGGAGACACGGGGGACATACTGTTCATCTTCATATCCCCCAAACCACTTAGCTTAGTGCTTTGCACCTAGTAAGAGCTCAAACAACGTTGAGTGAATAAGCTATAGGCTAAAATGATAACAAAATGGTGAGATTCGTGGGAAAGGAAAAAGCTCCGCACGGGGCTGAGAAGGCCTGGGCACTAATTCTGCTCCGTCACCAGTTTGCTGTGTGGCCTCAGTGGACACCCTTGACCTCTCTGAGCCTCTTTCCTCTGGAGTTAGACCATGGGGGCAGGCTAGATGCTCTGGCCCATTCCCTCAACCTCTGGCAGTCTCTGAAGCCAAAAAGTCCTCTGTACCATCCACGGCTCTCCAAAGGGCGGGGGAGGAAGACTGCAAACCGACCACTTCAGGATCAAAGGCAGCCGGCATCAGTGTGCTCAAAATGAGACAGCTTGAGAGCCGGCTCTTTAAATCCTGCCAAATCTTTTGGCCTTGAAGTTCCCGACTAACAAGCTGAATGCAGGGAGGCATCTGAGCTGTTTTCTTCAGTGGAACCACTTTCAGAAGCCCTTTGGAAAGCCCCACTCTAATGTGAACGGAGAGAGCTTTCATTTCTTCACTGAAACGGAACTCCCTCTAGAAGGGAGCAGAGTTTGGATGGGCTTCTCCCTAAATGCAATCAGAGGAGAAGGGCCAGGAGTTACGTGCTCTGTGATAACGGGAACCAGGACGATGACTGGGAAATAAAGAAGAAAGAGAAGCACTGGGACAAAAATCCTCTTAAGGGAGAGTTTAAATCAGAGGGTGTGAAACCCGATGTCTCCGGTCAGGTTTCTCCCACACTCCCAGAGCAGACCTCAGGCGGGCTCCTCAGGGGACAGGTGACCTGCAGGGGACAGGGCCCTGCCCATAGCCCTTCCAAGCACTGAGTCACACACAGGCACAGCCAGACCGCCTGCCCTGAAGCCTCTCTGGGCCTCTGACCAGCTGGGTGGTCCTGGGCAGGTCACTTACTCACTCTGGCCTCAGTTCCCCACCATGAAGTAGGGGTGGTGGTGGCCCCTTCCTCACAGGGTGAAGTGCAGCGTAACTGGGAAACACTGTGAAGCGCTCAGCGCTGTGCCTGGCACGTGATGAGAACTCAACAGCTGCTATTACTAATAGCAGCATCCTGCGTCATCCCCTTCCCCCAGCTCTGGCTCCTCTCCTTCCAGTCGGGGAGCAGGACAGAGCGCAGGCCAGAAGCGGGTGCAGGCAAAGGAAGGGTCACGTGCTGCGTTGGCCTTCACGGCCTCTGAGGCAGGGCGAGCAGATGCCCCCAAGAGGCCTGGCCATTTCCCCAGGCAGAAAGCCTGGGCTGAGGGGGCCTCCAAGAGCCTCCTGCCCATTTGTACAACGTTGGCTCCAAGAATTCCTGGATCCTCTACCCAAGCCGTGTGCTGGCTGTCCCCTCGAGGTGCCAGGGGAGGGTTTTGGCAGCTCTGGCAGCGCCAGATTTCAGTTACTTGAGCATGTGCTCATTGGGATGCAAAGCCCTCGTCAGGTGGGCAGGATGCCTCCAGACCCCTACCCAACGCTGCACGGCAGCAGCTCAGCCTGACCTCTTATCTTGCAAGAGCAGAAGTTGTACCTCAGCCCAAGGAAAGGTGTGGAGCGAAGTCAAATACTCTGGCCGTGCAGAAGGAGGAAAGCACCACAGCCTCGACAAGAGGAGAGAGTACCATGTCTTCTAAAATGGACTAGGCTGGGGGTTGGCCTGGTGGCACAGTGGTTGAGGTGGCTCAGCGGTTGAGTTTGCTCTGGGCTTCGGCAGCCCGGGGTTCACGGGTTCGGATCCCCGGGGCAAACCTACACACCGCTCATCACGCCATGGTGTGGTAGCATCCCATATACAAAGTAGAGGAAGACTGGCACAGATGTTAGCTCAGGGCCAATCTTCCTCATCAAAAAAATAATAACAATAATAAAAGGCACTAGGCTGTTAGAGGGACAGGCAGACCCACCGGAGGTGGCCAACATGGCCAAGAGCACTGGGAGCCTTCGGCCAGGGCCCTGCAGGCAGACCTGGCTGCCACCGCCCCCACCTTTTACCCATACTGTACATTCCTGGTGGTTCCAATTCCATTAGGAATCCTGTTGTCAGAGGAAATTGCTGCACGAGCTGACTGGCAGCTGGAACCCTTCCAGTCACCACCACAGCCTCTGCCCGCATCCACCTCAGCAGCGCCCTTTATCTTAGACATCAAAATGTCCTCCTCCTGAGCTAGCCAGCGCTCCCGTGCTCGTGCTGGAGAGCAGGCAGGGAGGCAGGCAGTGAGAGGAGGGTCTGCAAAGGGAAGCCTTGGGCATCTTCCCTCCAGGAGGGGACTCAGAAGCTCAGGAGCAGGGAGGTTTTCTAAAGAGAGGTCAGGGGATCCTCCCCTCGGGGCACTGCTGACAGCATCTGCCAGTTGTGCTCTGGCCTCTGCTTGGCCTCACACATCCACTGGGCAGGCTCCCCTCACCTGTGGGATCCTTCACCACCTGCTGAGTCTAGAAAGTTCACTGACTGTCACATTTACAGTACAGCTACAGGCGGAAGGTAGTCATAATAGAGAAGGGGAAATGGCACAAAGCTAGCCCTTCATAAAGTAAACTGCCTCTGTGGGTCTTCTTTATATACTCATGAAAATCAGCTAACATGTGTCCTGGTTTCCCCACCACCCTCCCACAGCCTAAGTGTACAAGCCCAGGTCAGTGTTTGGTCTGTCTTCTTGCTCAGTGACCGGCCTGGCTCTCTCTGCACTGCACAGCAAAGGGCCCACAGAGATGACCCGGCTAAGGCCCTCCCTCCTGCGATGGCACACTGTGAGAACTGAAGCCAGTCTCGTGAGTCCCACCCACCACCCTGCATTCCCTTTGGTGATCCAGCAATCCCCCTCTGCGCCCCTCAGCCTGACCTGCTGGGGGGTGGGGGCAGTACCTCCTGGAGGGAGAGAACTCCCCAAGTGCAGGGGGTGTGGGCTCTACAAACATACTGCCATGGCGTATCTCCAAGGTTGTCCAGGAAGAGGTCTCCTCTGAATTTCAGTAAGTGGTGAAGCAGAAAAGCCTTAGGACGCGGTAGACAAGCAGGGCTTCGCCGACAACGGCTGCATCATTCTGGGACCTGCCGAATCTGCTCCACCTTCTCTGAATCCTTCTGAGGACAAGTGGGCAGAGTTCTGCCCCAATGTGACTGGTGACTACATCTGCCATGCACTGTCCAAAATTCACACTGAATCCAGACCAGGGCCAACCACGGAGTCCTAGCTGTCGTGCCGGCTCCTGCAGGACGCGATAAACCCCATGGGCCCTGCGCAAAGCCTCCACCCCCAGTGCTCGTGCCAGTTCCCTAGGATGACTAAAAGAACACAAAGTTTGCTCATCAGGCACTGGGCTGACCCGCTTCTCTCTTCCAGCTGTCTGTTCACATCTGATTAAAATCAGCCGTGTGAATAATACAGGAGGAATTAAGTTCTCTCTTGACTGAACCGGCTGTTCAAGTCTGTCACTAATCCAACTCCATTCTGAGGAAACAAACTTCCTTCTCTTTCTCTGCTGCGGAACTATATGGCTTGGTTTTTATCTTATGGGGGTTCTGATCCACCTGTTGGGCCTGGCCCCTTCTTCCTGCCCAGCATCAACAGATGCAGGCCTGGCAGAGCCACCTCTCCTCCTGCCCATTTCTCCATCAAACTGCCAGTTGTTTGTGACAGCCACCAGGCTGTGAAAGGGCAGGAGAGGGAGCCACTTGGCAGAGCTAGACCTCCTCATGCCACCCAACCTGTGTGTGGAGTGACCAAACGGACACATCCACCCAATCTGAGCTAGTTCAGATTTGGGAGACACATCTGTCTCCTGAAAAAGACAGGAGGCTGGCTCCTCTCAACCCTAGGAAGAACCTGTATCCAGCAGGTGCTCCCTAACCCAAGCGTGCGTGCAATATGCAGACTTAACTGGCTGCTGCTCACGGGGTGAGCACTTCACGTAGCCCACTGAGACACAAGGATCTGGCACCTGCCCACTCCTTGGCTCCAGGTCTAGAGACAGCACTCCTGGGAGGTACCTGTGCAAGCATGGGGCCCCCAATCCCTCCGGGCCTGCCCTGCACTGGAAGGTTTCCAGCTGCAAGGGTCCTCCAGCATCATCCCCAGGAGTACCCCCTGCTGGGAAAACACAGCATGAGGCGGCTGCCAAAACTCTCTCCTTCCTGCTCTCCTCTAAAAGTCCTTTTGGGGGGATCGTTTCCCAAAGTGATGGGAGGGTAACTAAATGTATTCTGGCACAGAGCCTGCAGCAGCAAGGCTGCTTGATTAAGAATGAATTACACTTTCATCAGCACATAGAGAAAATTGATTCACAAGGCCGCATTGTGATAATCTTGTTCCTGAAGCAAATGGGGTGGTGTGGGGGTGGGCAGGACACAGAGCTACTTCGGCTATCAATGGCGAGAGAAAGGAAGCTCTACAATTAAGCTGAGCGAATGAAACTAATCAGAGAGCCAGGATTCCTCCGACTAGTCTCAGGGGGCCTTGCCTCAATCCACTCATCCCGAGGGAGAAGAAAGGAAGGTGGGAGGGGGCCATCTAATTCATCTTAAACAATAAGACCCATAACACCGAACCCATTTTAGATACTAACCTAATAACTCCAGGCACTGAGACTCTGCTTGTCCCATAAAAATGCAGTGGAATTGAAATGCAAGCCCTAAAATCATGTTATACTTCCTCCCCGCCACTACATATTGAAATGAAGGAGCGGGGGAGGGGGCAGATACAAAAGGACATGCAGATTCTCTGGCGCTGGGCTCCACCGGGAGAAAGCCAGAAAGCCGACTCTGGAGCAGAAAGGTGCCAGCCAAATCCAGCAGCAGCAAATTCCCCCAGAATCTTTGGTTTGGAGTGTGATAAACATCCCCCCTTCCAAACCAGAGCCGAGGGGGCAGGGCCAGAGAAGGGGGATAGCTGCTGCAAACTCGCCAGATGAGGCGTCTCGCCGTCTTGCTAGTGACAGCTTGCACCCAAATGCCACCTGGTGATGTGCACAGGGAGAGAGCTGTCCACATATTTATCCCTAAACAGAGGTGCGATGAAAGGCCAAGTCCATCCCAATTAACAAATCCGGTTTCATATTAGCTACTTTATCTGCTCTACAGAGAAATCTGCCAGGGAAAACCCAAAGGGTCCCTTTTGCATATTAATTCTTTTTTTTTTTAATTTTATTTCTTTATTTTTTCCCCCAAAGCCCCAGTAGATAGTTGTATGTCACAGCTGCACATCCTTCTAGTTGCTGTATGTGGGACGCGGCCTCAGCATGGCCAGAGAAGCGGAGCGTCGGTGCGTGCCCGGGATCCGAACCCGGGCCGCCAGCAGCGGAGCACACGCACTTAAACCACTAAGCCACGGGGCCGGCCCCTTGCATATTAATTCTTTAGGGACCCAAAACAGCAGAAAGATGCCTGACTGATGTCTGCCCGTGTCTCGAGCTGCCTGTGTGATGCTGGCAGGGCCCTTTGCTACTCTGTTCCTCCACCTGGAAAATGGACTAACTGGCCTGATTCACCTCACTGAGCAGGCGGAGGCTAACTGACAGCTGCAGAGCACTCGGAGTGGCACCTTAGGAAGAAGGTGCAGATGTACTGATGGCGTTTTCAAACTACCAATATCAGCAGGGAAATCATGGCGAGGATCATAAGAGCAGGACCTCCCGCCCGCAGAATGAGTTTGCATCCCGGCTCTTCCCTCCCACTGTTGCAGGAACGAATCAGGTGCTGGGGGGAGAGCTGCACTGACACACATCTTCAGCGCTGAGGGATCAAATGGGATGTTTTACTGCATCCAATAAGGCCCAGGAATGTCCTCAGGCACTTCCAAATGGTCATAAAATATCCTAGGAGGGCAGGCAGGTTTTGTAGGCTCCTCAGCGCCTCCCAAAGGGCAACTGCCTCACCGGGTGAGGTCTCCCAATCAAAAAGAGGGACAAAGAGGGACTGGGGTGTGGTCTTTTGGAAAAGAGGCTAGTAGAATCTTCTGTCTAGAGAGCTATGAAAAAGAAGAGAATGGTAAGCTCTCAACAGTTAAGAGGCACCTGGACACATAGTTTGAGTAAGGTAGGAGTGGCCTCAGGGAGAAGCCCAGGCGTCACACCCAGGAGAAGCGCTCCCTGAGACCAGCCATGCCTCCCGATGCCTTCCCTGTGCTCCCAGAGCCTGGGAAGAGCTTCTCTTTTGTGTGCTCTATGTCCACATCTGGTGCCCGTGCGGCTCCTTGCTAATCCTTGCTCCCCAGCCCACTCCCATTCCCCTTTCCTCTCCTCTCTCCCACCTCTGCCAAGTTCCAATACAACAAAGAGAAGGTTCTGGAGCCAGGGAGCCAGTGCACTGCCTTTTATGTCAGGGCAGAGGATGCTCCAACAAACAACGCCCAGTTTTCAAAGCAGGCAGAGCCACTCGGGACCCGTAACCGGGGTCATGGGAGGGCTGAACACAGTAGCCACACATGCAGCATGAACTGTGCAGCAGCCCTCTTCAGGCAGGCAGTGCAGACCAGAGGGCACCAGGGACACTCTGGCCGTTTGCTTTAATTGCAGGAGCCGCCTTCCGCACATATTCAATCTCACCCTGTGATCTATCACTTCCCCAGATGTTTTAAGTGTTCTACTTCATTTCCACAGCCCTGCATCTCCAAGGGAAGTCCGTGCAAACTGAAGATGACATTGGACTTTTATGTCTTCCTGATCCAAGACAGGTGGCTAGAGCTTCAGATAAACGTCAAGGCTCCTCATTCCTGTTCCTCCATCAGCGGAAACCACAGCTGGACCTTGATGGTTCAAACCATTTACTAATAAAACAAGCTTTCTAAGCTCTACGACCTCCATGATTCTCATCTGTCGATTTCCTTTGAAATCCCGTGCTCCCTCGGAGACCACAGGCACACATATGACAAGTTAGCTGGCACTCAGACCAGCTCAGGTTTGGGAGTGAAATCTGTCCCTTGGGAGGGGATGAAAGCAAGACCCTGAAGGGCGCATGCTCCAGGACCCCACATTCACCTCCAGAGTGCTGCACAGCTAAGCCACACCAGGCCACCGCTCACCTCACCAGCACTGTGGCTCTGAAGGGAAGAAGCCTGAGCCCAAGACACGCAGGCCCTCCTCACCCCAGCCCCACTGTCAGACCTCTTTCTCTCACTCAAAAGACTCAGATGCCAGGAACACACTTCGCTGTCGCTCCCCCTGAGAATGAAATGAATCCAGGTTCCCTAGGGCAGCGTTTGATCTTTTGATCGCTAGTGCCGCTCTGATTCAGATGCAAATGCCAAACCAGTTGCACTGATTATCGATTGGGGAAAAAAACAAAATGTGGGGAGTTAAGATTAGCAGGAGGAGGAAAATATACCCTTGCAAACCCAAATCAGATAGTAGAAGGAAACAGTGAAGTTAATTCTGGCCTTTTTAAAGTTTTTACCTCCAAACACAAGGAAATTAACACGATTAGTGGATATGCTCATCACAAATCGTGTACATACATGTGGTGCGCCCCTCGCCACAGGCTCACAGGCAGATTTGTTTCTCTCTATATTTTTAAGCCCTTGCTGAGCTCTCACGGTGAACCAAGTGTTTCCTGGGCATTAACCCATTGAATCCTTATAGCAGTCCTGGGGAGTAAGGAGTATTTTTATTCACCTTTTACAGGTGAGGACACTGAGCCTTAAGAGAAAGTAAGAATTAGAGAGAGAGTAAGTGGCAGGGCAGCGGTAACCTCAGTTAACTGGACTGGACTGCCTCTTGGCATTCCCAAGGGAACATGGTAACCCCTGGAAACCCCAGGGTAAACCCTTGGCATTAGCTTAAGTGTCACTCAGCCCCCGAGGGTACTGCTCAGTCTGGTCAGACACTGAGACCTCTCCGGGGGCAGACTACCAAAAGCAAGGAGGAGGAATACGCCATGGTCATGATAGGTAGGAGAATCATTCTTTCCTTGAAGAAATCTATGATCAAAAGACATTAAAAACAAAACAAAAATCAATGCAGGCTGGTTTGAACCAAGATTAATGAGCTTTCAGGACACTGGAAACTCTCCAGTTCACCACCAGCCTTTGCATCTCTCCTCCTGACTTTCTAGATGGAAGCCAGGTGCCCACACTTCTAAGCCTGCAGGGGTTTCTCTTCAGGTAGGCTGACTCTGGCCCAGACTGCAGCAGGTACAACCCCAGAGCCACCCCAGCACAGGCAGGTGGCTGGTGGCCAGTCCTGGTCACTGGCCACAAGGACCACCAGAGGCTAGAAAATAGTAAGTGCATCAAACTTCACATGTAGCAAAAACTACCACTATTTAATGGAGTGAGGCTGCGGTGACTCTAGTCGATTAAAAGCCAAGTCTATGCTTTTATTAACCCTTGATTAATCAGAATTCTTGATTAACTGGAGCCTGGCAGCCTGCTTTGAAAACAAGTTCACATCAAGACACTAAAAAGAAAGGCTTCTGTGTATGTTCTAGGAACAGGACAAATTTGACTACAAATCAAATCTCATTTGTCTATAATAACAGCTCAGTGAGAACTGACGGTCAAAATCAGGCCCCTGAAGAATTTAAATTTCAGACTCATTACAGAAAGAAGAGAGATGAAATCACATCAAGGTGGAACAGTACAGTCACAGGTAGGGAATATCTGACAGCACAGGCTGAAACAAGGGATTTTCTGCTTGCCCCTGTGCTAGCCACAAAGTCCAGGAAACTAAAGTAGATCCACCCCGGGGTCCTCTCAGTGCCACTAGGTCACTGCTTGAGCAGATGATCCACCAGGCCTGCTCATTCTGATGCTGGCCATAACTGCCCTGCTCAGAGCATGCACAGCTCAGTGTTGGGGTGTTCAATACCCACGTGTGGTCTGGAAGCTGAAGAAACAGGAGTCTGCTAAACAAAAGTGTCATGCACAAATTGGGGTTCATGCCATGGGTTCTTAGAACCACTGACAGCTCAAATCCATCTTATAATGAGATCCTTCTGGGACTTTAATAGCTAACCTCTCTTGCTTGGATAACAAGCACAAATATGATCTATCTCAAGCCAGATCTCACTTTTTGATAGAAAGCCTCCAATGAGCTTATTTATTCTAGTAGCAGAAACCATGGGAAGGACTCCAAAGGACACGTCCTCTGTGACTGTCGAGTGTTGGTGGCCTCACTGGCTTGGGTACTACTGGGGATTAGGCAAAGAGCAGAGGCAGGATGTTATGTTATTATTGGGCATAATAGACTCTCTCCACTGCCTAGGCATGTTGGGAGAATAATGAGCTGTTGCAGAAGGAAAACAGCAATCATTCAATTAATTCACTCAACAACCACTGACTGCCCATCTCCTGGGTGCCCGCGACCGCACCATCCCAACGTGAGTTCACTCCAACCACAGCTCTGCCCCAGGCTGTGCAGGAGCTGAAGCAGAGACATCAGCTGAAGCTGACAGACAGATGGTCCACTGAGACTGACTACAAATCGGACCCCTGTGCTATTTATTTGCTTTACTTGAGAAGAAAATGGATGTGTACAGAAGGGGGAGGCTGTAAAGGAAAATGAGCGAGCACGGGCAGCCCCTTAGAAGCTGCCAGGTATGCCCATGGGTCTTCAGAGGCTACCACCACATGAAAGGTATTGATCTTGAGTTAAAGACATCAGTCTTAAAAACACCCAAATTTACCCTGTTTCCATGCTAGGGTTATTCACCTAAGGAGTATACCACCAAGACAAAGGACTTTTAGACAAACCTGACTGGACAAGAAGCCATGACCTTCCCCAGCCCAACAATGACACGAGATGTGAAGGATGACCAGTCCTACAGCCCCGTGTACATGCTCTTCAGAATGAGGCAGCCTGCCAGACCCCTGGAGGCTGGTCTGGCCCCACACGGTAGACGCCTGCTCTCAGACTCAAAGCATGCTGCGGCCAGTACCCAGGTGCCACCTGCCCTCAGGAAGGCTTGGCATGGCCCAGGGACAGAGACAGGCAAGCTCATGCATGGGTTAGTATCACAGAGGGCAGTACCATCACCACATACAGAGTACCTGGGAATAACCTACTTTGAGGGCTCAAATGCAGATAGGTCTTCTGCCTTGGGCTTGAGGCTAAACCAGCAAAATAAAATGAAGAAAAACAAAAACATAGCCTGTGATATCAACAATGCCACGTGTGCCATTTGCAAAACGCTCAGACAGGCCTGAAATTGTGACAAGTGACTTCATTTGTTTGTTTTTATGGCTTGGAAACGGGTCTTTCCAGCTTTCAGCACTCCAGGTGCCTGTGGCTGAGGGCCCAGCTCCCTGCAGCAGGGGCAGAGATGAAGCTGCTCTCAGTGCCCACGAGTCAGTGGGGGCCGGGTGGGGGCCGAGGCAGCTCCTCCGAGGGCTGACTGGCTCACTGGCCCCGTCACCGTCTTCCTCTCTGCTCACTGGCTGAGGCCTCACTTCAGCTCCCCCTTGGCTAACTGTTTAATAATTTGGTTTTGGAAGGGAAACTCAGTAAAGCAGAGAAGCCAGAGCAAAGAAGAACGCGGAATGCGGAAAGATCTTTCCTTCTAGGTTATGCTATTAAAAGGCATTCTCTACCCGGTGCCAAGACAAACTGGAGTCAAGAGAGAGAATTCGGGGCTCCCAACTGTCCCATCAATGATGGCAGGTGGACACCGATCCCTGAGAGTTTTCAGATACAGCTTAACCACTGACAACAGATATTCCTTAAACTGGGAGACCATTTTAAAGACTAAGGTAAAGAGTAAAAATTAAACATACCTAAATGATCATTATTTAAACTCAATGAACCATCTTATCTTAATGACACCGATTTTACAGGTGTTAACCTGATCCGGGGCTATCAGTTTGGAGCAGACATCAACTGGCAACAGAGGACCTTTCTGCTTTGCCCAACATAACAGAAGAATACTCTGGGGCTGATATTTAGTACAGAATTTAACTTCTTCTAAAATGCTGAAACCTCAAAATATAAGTGGAGAGAGATGTGAACTGTTAGCAACATAAATGAAGTCATCTTTTAAAACATTAATGTTCTTCTAGATACTTCCTTTTAAGTATGAAAAAGTTAAAAATTCAGAATTTGGTTTCTAAATCAAGAACAGAATTACATGGTCCTTGCCACTTAAAAACACAAAGAGGCTAGAGGGAGAGTCCATTCTCGACAGCCTCCTTTTCATTTTGCTTTCTCATTAAGTAAGGCAGCTCCCTGGGCATAACTCCCCTTGGCCTAAAAGACAGAACTGCTTTACTGCTAAATGATGGATCAAAACCCGTCCTGTAACAGTGATTCATTTCATCAGAGCTTTTAACACAAGCTCCCCTTCCATCAAGCCAATGGGTTCATAGTCACTGGCAGATTAAATTCCCTTGCTGGCAGGAGTCAAAAAATTTCCTCAACTAAGTACACATAAAAAATGACAATAGTCTAATGATTCGGCTACCGAGGAAACCAGATGCCAACGTCACATTTCATTAATGACCGTCCTGATCAGCAAAAGATAAGAGACTTAGTACCTTTTTAATGGTATTGTGCTTGCTGCTGGTGCCGCCCCGGTCAGAGTTCTCGTTGTGCAGAATATCCAAGGCCGTCTCCCTCTCTTTGAGTTTCAAGGCCTCGATCTCAGTCTTGAGTTCATTGAGCTGCTCCTGCAGGTGCTTGCTCTTCTCCATATACTCCACTCTGTTGGCAAGAGGATACACGGCTTGGGCCAATAGTGAGACATATCAGAACTGAGATGCTCCAGACCCACAAGCTGCTCAGTGTGGGACCCAGGCTCTGAAGCCTGGGGTACGCGTCTTGACTCTGCCACTCATGGGTCCTGCAGCTTGGGCCAGTCACTTAACTGCTCTGACTAAATCTGTTTCTTCATCCATAAAATAGGGATAATGATCACAGGGCTATGTAGGAAAGCCCTCTGTAAACCCTCATAAAGTGCTCTACAAATACCAGTTGTAACAGACAGCTCGTAGTTCTATACAAAAAACAACACATGAAACAAGCTTCCTGGCATCCAAAACAATCTCCTTGTCTCAATCCTTCTCGAAGAATTACCTCCATTCAAGTGACCTCTTCTGATAGGCCGTGGCTACACCTCTACTTGTTTTGGGACATCATCTCCTAAAGATGACAGAAGCTCACCCCGCCAACACCAGGAAGAAAAAGACCCCCAGTACCACCTGCAAGTAGATACACTGTATCTATGATGGTGAAGAGCTGGAAACCACCCTCAAAGCGTCCAACTACAAGGGCTTGGCCAGGCAAACCATGCAACACAAATGCCAAGGAACATTCTATAGTAATTTCCATGGCTACATGTGTATGGGTCATAAGTAAGAAAATACAAACTATAAAAAAGCAGGACACAGAATAGAGTGTGGCCTCACCCTGATCACAGCCACATAACACTTACTATGCCTGGACAGTGGTAAAAGGCTGGAAGGGGAACTCAGACAGCAGATATGACGGACAGCGACTCTGGCTCACTGGCTACTTATCTATACCCTCAGTATGCGAGCCCAAAGAGACACACAGCTCGACTCATGGTTGCCCACGCTGGGCTCTGAGAAGACACTTCCCCGAGAGGGTTATCCCAGGGTGCTAAACAAGGTGAAGGCACACAGGCTATAGAGTCAGCAAGGCGAGAGGCTGAACCCCCGCCCAGGTCTGTCCCTCATCAGCTGTGGGATGCTGGGTGAGTTCCTTAAATGCTCTAAATCTGGGTTTTCATTTATAAATGGAAACACTAAAACCTACCTTTCATGTCAGTCTGATGTTAGCTGGTGGGAATGAAATGAGACAAAAGCTGAAAAACCCTGGTGCCGAGGCACTCAGTACATGCCAGCTACTGTGATTCTCCTCTGGCAAGCCACAGCACAGCTGGTCGATTTCCCTATGGCTCTGAATTAGGGGACCTCGGTTAAACGTCCTCTGCAGTGGGATGCCTTTTCATCACGGATCCACTTCCAGTGACCACAAAACGAAGGAAGAAGACAGCTCAGCAAAAGCTGCTGTGAACAGGGCGTGCTGGGCTCAGCTCAGTGCTACTACATGCAGCGGGGCTGGCTCAGCTCAGCGTTGCCCTGGCTGTTTGCTTTCCTCAGCCTCGAGCCTGAGTTTCTTCTCCTCCACCTTCATTCTAGACACAGGAACCACCACAGACCTCAGCCGCCAGAGAACACAACTAGGAAACATGTTCTATGACCAGCTTAGAACATTACCACATGCTCTATTACCATGTGAACAGCAGTCTGGCTGACTCGAGGACCCCTGACAATCAGTCTTATACTTTAGGTGAGGTTTTTGCGCCACTATAAACTCCAGGTCACCAATCAAGCATCATTTTTGTCCTGGAAGATTGAAAGCTGGTCTGTTGTCCTTCATTTCTGATTAGGAAATTCTTCCTCCAGTGGGTGAGAACAGAGCAAACCTTTGCAGGAGCTAGCGACAGGCTGCTGCAGCAACCCTCCACTTTCCCTAGATAAGATAGACTCACTCTAGTTCACCGCCTGCCCAAGCAGGGCACAGGGGAGGATGAAGGAGGCTACGTACTTTTCTTTCTCTATCTCCATGGAAAGCCGCTTCATGTCAGTATCTTTGAAGTCGAAAGACAGGCTGTCACCAATGAGGTTGAAGCTTGGTATGTCAGGAGGCAACGGCGCTGGAAGTGGGTTCATGGGCTATGAACGAGAAATCGATTAGGAGGTTCTGATTCTACAAGAACAGAGGGGCACTGCTGTGTTAGCACTGACCTTCCAACAGACGCAAAGGCAATGGGCATAGTGTGAGCCCTGTCTCCCAGTACCACCATGGGCTCCCGTCACAACTGTCACCCCTGTGTCTCCTCTCTTTAATCTTTCTATACTCGCTGCTGCCAGGTGATCAGCCCCAAAGATCCCAAATCCAGGCAAATCATTCCTCTCCCTTCAAGCCTTTAACTGTTCTTCACGCTCAGCCAAACTAAACACAACACCCACTCACTTCTTCACGAGGAAATACCCGGGCCCCATGCTAGGAGCTGGAGAGGCAGAGAACAAGACAGGGTCCCTGGCTCTGAGCAGCTGAAAGTCTTGTTCAGTAAACAGATGCATTTGCAGATCATCACGATTAAACAGGTAAACACTGTAGCCAGGGAGTGAACAGAGGCCGAGAAAGCTGGAAAAGGTATGCTAGAAGAGATGCTGCTTCTGGTGACATCAGAGGACATGCCAGAGGAGAAGGCTTGCCAGGCAAGAGGCTGGCACTGGGCAGCGCAGAGGGTGCTCGGCGAGAATGCTGAGTGCCTACAGTGTCAGTGTGGAGAGGCGGGTGGGAGACTGGACTGGACCATAAAGAGCTCCCCTGAATGCTGAGGGGCTTGGATTCAGAAGATCAAGCCAGAGTGTGGCCTGAAGCAGAGGGTGAAGCAATTAGATTTGTTTTGAGGACTTTCTCATCCCAGAAGAAAGTCATCTAAAATATGGCCCCAAACTACTCCTCCAGCTTCTTCCTCCATTTGCCTCACAAAATCGTCAATGTATCATTTGTTACCCCTTGGATCACTCTGCTGTCCCATCTCTGTCCCTTTGCTTAAACCATGCCTCCTCCCTATACTCCATCTCTCTTCCAAGGTGCTTCTCAAATACTACGATTCCGCACCAAAACCTTTCTAGATCCGTCTTGGCCAGACGGCAACTCTTTTCTTTGCTGTGCATTAACACTGTGTTTCCGGTTCTGCAATGGCACTTCTCTAATGCCACCCCGTAAAAGAATCCTTTTTGGCTGTGTCTTCATCTTTCTACTGTTAGCAAGTTTCCTGAGGGCAGGATCTGCTTCTATTTCATCCTTGGATCCTTTACTGAGTCTAGGACAGTGTCTGGGAAAGAGCAGAGGCTCAGAGCATGCACTTGAGACAATAACAAGCCTGAGGCAGACTGCCTGTGTGGGTATCAAAGGTGGTACTGAGAGGGGGCTTCTGGGGTACTACAACATTCTGTTTTCTGATCTGAGTGCTGGGTACATGGGTGTGTTAAGTCTGTGAAAATTCATCACGCTGTATAGTTACAATTTGGACACTTCTCTGTATGTATGTTATACATCATAAAAATGTCCGGAAAGGTGAGTGCCAGGTGCTGCACTACCTGAGAGCAGGCACTGGTATGACCTCTGTGGAGACCATCAGGATGGAAAATCTGACCCCACAGCTCTATCTGTGAGAATTTACTCTACTATATCCACATGGACATGCAAAGATTTGTGTTCAGAGATGTTCACAGCAGTTTTGTTCATAACTGCAAAAGAAAACAGACTAAACACCCGTCCACAGGGGACTGGTTAGATGAATTATGATCCACCCATACAATGGAATATGATTAAAAAGCTGATATGGATGATCTCCTCCAGGATTGATTTATTGTTAGAACAATGTATAAAGTTTGCTGCAATGTATGTTTTCAAAACACACACATCTTGGGTGTCCAGCCCAAATGAGCCCTCGGACGATTCCAGTCCAGCTGCCATCTGCCTGCAACAGCCTCAAAGATCCTGAGGAAGGACCATCAGCCCAATCAACCCACCAAGCCATGAGAGAGAATAACAAATGGTTGTTTTGAGCTACCTGGCTGGCTTGGGGTGGCTTGTCACACGGTAATAGATAACCAGAACAGATGACAATAGCAAACTGCTCACATTTCCCTCCATCTCAAACCCTGAGCTTATGCCTCTGTGCCCTGGGTACCTCTTTACTGTGTGCATGTCTGTGTTGTGTGTGTGAACGTGCCGTGCGTGCATTTGTGCTGAGTGCACATTGGTGCACTTGCCTAGAATACCCTGTACCCTATCATCGCTTTCCCACCTGGCTAGTTCCTAGTCTCCCTTCAAGAGTCAGCTCAGGCGCCATCCTAAGCCTCTCCTGCTCCTCAAGGCTGAGCTAAGGTCTCCTCTAGGCATCTGTACACCTGTCGATACAAAGGCTCTGCATCTGCCTGGTATTATATAGAACATAACAGGTATGCAAAAATGTTTGCTGAACTGAATGCACAGAGGAAAGGAAGAGAAGAGGCTTCTCTATTCATTTTGTGACCCTATTTATTTATTTTTATTTATTTTTTTGTGTGAGGAAGATCAGCCCTGAGCTAACATCCATGCTAATCCTCCTCTTTTTGCTGAGGAAGACGGGCTCTGAGCTAACATCTATTGCCAATCCTCCTCCTTTTTTCCCCAAAGCCCCAGTAGATAGTTGTATGTCATAGCTGCACATCCTGCTAGTTGCTGTATGTGGGATGTGGCCTCAGCATGGCGGGAGAAGCGGTGCGTCGGTGCGGCCCGGGGTCCGAACCTGGGCCGCCAGCAGCGGAGCGCGCGCACTTAACCGCTAAGCCACGGGGCCGGCCCCTGTGACCCTATTTAATCGAAGTTGGCCTCCTTGTCCCAAAATTGAGGTTGGAAGCTGGTTCATGCATGGCAGTAGTTCACTCTGAGTACACAGGCTGTCCCTGCCCAGAACTACAATGATGGCATATGGTATATACCAGTAGTTGAAGATTACATTCAGCTTGGCCTTGAGACGCTAGAGAGCAAATTCTCTTGAGGATAACTTGGGACTCTATTACTTACTTAGAATAACAAAAACATTTCAGAGCTGGAAAAGGCCCTGTTGCCTGTTCCCTCTGAAATCAGAGAGGTGACTAACTAGCCCAAGGCCAAATGGCAGACCAGGTGTTCTACCCAGTCCCTAACTGCAGGCTCTCTGCATCACTCATTGCACCATGTGTCTGCTTGAAGAGTCACCCTGAAGGCACCGCCAGGTGAACCGAAGGGCTGGGAGGGAAGGGAAGGTTATCAGGTCTTGAGCAGCTGCAGGCTGGTGGCCCCTACCCAGGCTCACCGGGTATGTGGGCTTGGTGGTGATTTCCAGGAGCTTTTGCTTGGCTCTTCGCTCGGCCTCGCGGGCTTCCTGCAGGTCCTGCTTCAGCTGATCTGCCTCCTTGGCCCTGCAAGGAAAGGAGTAGCTGTCAGCTCCAGTGAAGATGACAGGTGGAAGAAAGAGACCCCTCTTCTCCCTTACGTACCTAGAGAGGAGGGACCTGGGTTAACCCTGAGGACGGCACCAGACCAAGCAAACAAGGATGGTGGAGGGCAAGGGGGACATTTACATGAAATCAGAACTTCCAAGCAAGGACAACATTCCCAGGTATTGTTCATTTAAACAGAGCCAAATGCTGTGGGGAATGTGCCAGTGTTTATCTGAAGGCCGCAGGACCAGAACAATCCAGAGCCTAGAGTAGTCTTTAAAAAGTACAGACTACAGGTCCATCCTTCAACCTGGTCGTGAGCTGGGGCCTCCTGGCCATAGAGAGGATCCTGGCCCTCCCCTCCCATCTGCCTCAGGAGCCTCAGCACCAAGGAAGAGCTGCAGGGAAGAGGGTGCCTAGTTTCTACTTTAAAGGTAAATAGCTGCTGTCTTCCCACAGGGCCCCTAAACAAAAAGGGAAAAGAACCACATATTTTAAATGTAAGAAGAGCCTTCTTACATCTCCTCAGCTAAAAGCAGCCTGTGGACATGCTTGAAGGTTTTCCTACAAACACAGCCATCAGAGGGACGGGGGCTTATCACAAAGGCACACGCGTGACCAGAGGTCCACTCGACAAGAGAACTGTGTTCCTGTGTCCTTCTGCAGGCTCCAGCCGCCAAACCAGATTAAGCACCAGTCCCCACCAACCTGTCAAAGGAGCCTCTCCCTTGCCCCAGAAGATGGAGAAGCAGCCTGAGGACAGCTGCAGTCAAGCTCTGCCTCAGGGCAGGGTTAGGACCAAGCAGCCCCTTGCCCTGGCCCCAGTGCCCAGGACCCCTACCTTCCCCCCATTTCTGACCTCCTCTCTGACTCCTCGGCCATCTTCAGTGCCAGCACCTCGGCCTCTAGCACCTTCTGCTCCATCAGGCGCTTCTCTTCCTCCGTGCGAATGGCTGTGGCCTTGATGCGCTGCATTTCCTGTTCAGCCTCTGCGGCCTTCTGTGCCAGGAGTTTTGCCTCCTCCTCAGTGATTTGGGCTTTTTCTGCCAACAGGTCAGCCGTCTCCTCAGACCGCATCTGGGGAGAAGAGTGCTGTCAGCTGGAACGGGGATCACGTCCCTGTTACCCCGCCCAGATCTGGCCTCAGACACTCAGGTCAGCAAGAAACAGAGTCTTGGGCTCCTTGGGAGCCCTGCCACTGAGTGTCCCCTCAGATGACACTCTGGCAACAGATGACATGCCACACCCCTCAACTTTTCAGAAGGGCCCTTCAGGTTCCATCCATGGGAAGCAACAAGAAAGCACCTTTTTTACATACCCACCTGAGCTGAGGCTTATGCTTTATGAGGGAGAAAACCAACTTAACCGTTCTTCTTTCCCTTTAAATCAGCGGTTCAAAACCAGAGGAGAGTTTGCCCCCTGGGGGACATACAACAATGTCTGGAGACCTTTTTTATTGTCACAAACTGGGGGGTGAGGTGGTGCTACTGGTGTCTAGTGGGCAGAGGCCAGGGACACTGCTAAACATCCTTCAATGCACAGGACAGCTCCTCCCACAAAGGATGATCTGACCCCGGTGTCTGTCGTGCCGAGGTTGAGGAGCCCTGCTTTAGAGGCAGCCACGGTGAAAGTGGATTCTGGCTGCACAAGAACTCAACCCAAATCTGCTTCTGCCAACACAGGGGGAAGAAAAGGCACTGATTTTTTTTTTAAGCCGATATAAAGTGTCAAAGCAAATGTTGCTAATTCGTGGTCCTCAGGAGGCCTAACTCCAGAAAACTGAGGAAGTCCCCGTGTAGCCTCCTGAGACGCAGACCCCTCAAAAATCACCAGTGCTTCGTTGGCCATTGTTGCTTCTTCCTTCATCTGCAGCAGCCTCCTCTCCAACTCGTCCCTTGTGCGTTCAGCCTCCTCCCTCATCTGCTTCTCTCGAGCGAGGCGCTGCCGCTCCATCTGCGGGGGAACGAGAGCAGTCAGTCCCAGGGCTCAGGGCCTCTGGTGCCACAGGGATCCAAGAACGCTCCCCTTTGGAGACCCTTGTTTCTCTTTACTTTAAGTAGCCAGTGTCATTCTTGTCGCCACCACCCTCTGTCCTAAACCAGCTGTAGAGTTGAAAGCTGTGCTCCCTGAAAAAACAGCTAGTGGTGAATGAACAAACAACAAAAAACCAAGCCCAGTCTCTACTGGATTGAAGGAGGCATTCTCACACACTGTGCTGAAACGGCTACCTTGCCAATACGCCTTCATGTTGGGAGACCTCACGTGACTCTGCCCTGTGGCTGACAGGACACAATGCAGGTTCCTTCTCCCTGAGATGGAGCCCCAGAAACACAGAGCTTTCTCACCTGGGTGGATGAGACACCTTGCCATTTCTAATCCACACGGACCCCTCCCACATCTCTCATTTCATCAACAATAGCTCCCTTCTTGCCTCTGACCCACAGAGAAGATGGAATCATTATGTGTGACGCATCAGTAGTTCACACATTGTGTTTTGCAGGGGGAAGCTGCAGCAGCCACAGCACAGACTCTCACAGCCTCACACAGAGGCAACTCCTGAGCCAGGCCTGCAACAAGAGGGAGCCAGGCAGGGAACACAGCCCACCGTCCTTAAGGCACCAGTACAAAGCAGCCACCACCTCTCTTGCCTTCTGGATCACTGTATTAATTGGACCACATGCTGAGCTTAATAAGGGACACAAGCACAGGACAAGTGCTATTCTCTGTGATCCGAGGGTACTAACTGAGTTCAGAAAGCAGAAGCCAGAAGTGTCCACTGCACTACTTTCTTCCTTAAATAATTAAAGCACATTTAATTACTTATTTCTTGCTTCAATCTTCTCCCAAACAAAAGGTTTCTATGACTGTTGCTTTTTCTAAATACTAAGCCAAAAACAAATGCATTGAGACTCGAAGGAATAATGCAAAGAGAAGCAATAAAATAGCGTAAATTCTTCTTCAATTTTCCTCTTGCAGGTCAATGAAAAGCTTAGCCAATTTGTTCTCTAATTTCCATCATATTAAGATTTCCATTAGGTGGATTACTATAGCTCCATTATTCTCTGCTTGAAAAAAGTGCAGGTAATTCCTTTCTGTTCCCAGCATTGCACTTTCCCTGAGACCTCCACCCCAAGTAAAACGGACCTCCCGTCTGCCAAGTGGTTTAAGCTTACAGAGACTTTCGGGTACAACGTGTCCTTTGATCTGAGACAGAGAAGAGGTATGATTAGCTCCACTTGACAGATGAAAAAACTGAGCTCTGGAAGGTAAGCCATTCACTAACGTCACATTACCAAGTGTGGCATCTGGCTCTAAGATCAGGGTCTGCACCACAGGCCCAATGGAGCCCCTGACCTGTGGTCTGCAGATGCTCGGGATGGCCTCTGCTGTTCTACAGGCAGTGCAGTTCTGGGCTGTGCTCATGCCACTGTCTGCCACAGCCCAAAGGCCTACACGCTCCTTGCCGTTTTCGGATCTCTCACTTCTAAGCTTTGCTCTCCTGAAAAGAAGTCAAAGAGGGCTCTTCTTTTAAGTTGCCATTATGACCCCATGCTGGCTCAGGACCATTTCTCTGTCCAACATAATCCGTTCCATCACCCCCAAAGCATCCAAAGAGCACATCTATGGCCCACCGTCTCAGAAAGCAAAGAGATGGAGAGCTGAAAGCATACTGGATCAAACTGCACGTTTCATTCTAAGTCTCGGAGTACCCAAATCAGAGAGCTGCACACAGTCTAATTATTACACCTCTGGGCCTGCGAGTCCTGAGGGCAGCAGACTGCAGTTGCTGCCATTCTCTCTAGTGGTTCATCCAAAACCACAATTGATATTCTCAGCAGCGAGGCTCAGATTAGTTGTGTGGATTTCGGTGAGTCGAAAAGGTCTGTGAGTAGAAAACAATGATGCAGACCGTCCAGTCTGCTGATACGCGCTCCCCGCCCCTCCCGCTGCGGGCGACGTGTGGCTTGGGCTGACCTGCAGCAGGAAGTGCGGCCGGAGTCTAATTAGCATTCCAGCAGCGAGCACTGAAATGCCGCCATGCATTCCATCACCATCTAATTAGAAAAGGAGAAGGCCGGGCAAAGGAGACGGGAAGGCAAAAAGAGAGAAAGCCAGCTAGATGGACGAGAGGTGGATGGATGGATGGATGGATACACGCAGGCTTGGCTATCTCTTCCCAAACCTGCATTCATCACACTTGACTTAATTCACTTAAGTGGAGAAATAACTAGACATGCTGCTTTTAGATATGGCCTTAGAGTTTACTCCTCATTTCCAGAGCTGACACCTCGCCAGCTGGGCATCAGCCAATAAAGACGCAACAGGGATAAAATAAGAGCAGGCATATCCATGGCCAAACGACTCCTGTCAGCCCATGACCACTCCCTACCTCCCCTCCCAGGCCAAAGCCCACAGACGGCTAACAACAGAAGTTCCAACACATCTTGCTCACCTGCTTTCTAGCCTTCTCCTCCCTGGCCTGGGCTTTCATCTGCTGAACTTCCAAAGAATCAGCCTTCCTTCTCCTCATAAAAAGGTCATGGTTCCCGATACATAGCTGGAGAATCTGTGGTCACAGAGGCAAGAGGTGTTAAGCTCACAAATTTACTTCACTGCCTATCAGCTGACCAGCACTACAGCATTTTGGTCTGAGGGCTCTTGTGGGCAACAGGAAATCTGAAGAGGAAAGCATGGAGGGAAACCCCAAAGCCCCGCCAATGGCCTCGAGTGCTCTCGGCTCTGGAGACAGGCAAAATGAGGGAGTCTCTGATGTGCCAAGCGGCAAAAAACACAAGCGAAGAGAGAAATTGATGAAACTTCAGCATGTCTTCCGGATGCACCTCCCTCTCCTAAGTCAGGAGGTGGCTCTGCAGAGCAGGGAGGAGAGGAAAGTTCATTCAATAGGTTGGGCTGGGTCAACAGGTTATTCATGTGGAAAAAATAAAGCATATCCCTCCCTTATACCATATGCACAAATCAATTCCAGAAGGATGAAAGACTTAAATGTGAAGATCAAGCCCTTGAAACTTTTAGAAGAGAATATAGAATATCTTTATGATATAGGATAAGGAAAGATGGCAAGACACAAAAACCACCAATGATTAAGAAAAAGATATATACATTTGTCAACATTGAAATTAAAAATTTTTTGTTTGTCAAAACATTATAAAAAAGAGGAAAAATAAGCCACAAACTGGGAGAAGATATCACCAATACAGAAAACAACCAACCCAAGAGAAAAATAGCTAAAAGACATAAAATAAGTATTTGACAGAAGAGACAACAAGAGTTGCCAATAAACATACAAAAAGGTGTTCAACCTCATTAGTAAATATAAAGATGCAAATTTAATATGACACTGAGATACCACTTTATATGCACAAGATTGGCAAAAAATTTAAAAAGCTGATAATACAATTGTGGAGGATATAAAGCAAAAGGAAGTCTCACCCCCCTACTGTTGGATCTGTAAATTAATTCACTGTCTTTGGAAAACGATGTGGCATCATCCTGAATTTGGACATATACTATAGCCCTGCACTTGCAGGGCTATAGTATATATGCTCTAAACTCTAGAGAAACTATTGCCCATGAACCAGGAGGCAGATACGAGAATGTTCGTAACAGCCTTTTTAAAATGGCACAAAATGGGCCGGCCCCGTGGCTTAGCAGGTAAGTGCGCGCGCTCCGCTGCAGGCGGCCTGGGTTCGATCCCGGGCGCGCACCGATGCACCGCTTCTCCAGCCATGCTAAGGCCGCGTCCCACATACAGCAACTAGAAGGATGTGCAGCTATGACCTACAACTATCTGCTGGGGCTTTGGGGGGAAATAAATAAATAAAATTAAAAATAAAATAAAGTAAAATGGCACAGAAGTGGAAAGCACTTATGTCCATTAATAGGAGAATGAAAAAATACACACACACATATATATATCCATACAATGGAATACTATACAGCAGTGAAAATGAAGGGATCATATCTTTAAGAATCAACATAGATCTCAAAAAATAATGTGTGAAAAAGGCAAGTAATGAAAGAATACAGTTGACAGCACTTATACATAAATTTCAAAAACAGACAAAACTTAATAGCATATTTTTTTTTGCCATATATGAAATCAAGTTCTGATGAAAAGCAAGAGGATAATAAACATGCAGCATAGAATAATGATCCCCCTCAGGGAGGTGTGAGGGGAGACAGCAGGGTGCCTACCTGAGGGGTTTCAACAGTATTGGAAGCGTGCTATTTCTTAAAGCTGGGTAGTGGGCACATAGCTATTTATTTTTGTCATTCTTTATACCTTATACATAATCATACTTATCCTTTTATATATATGAAGTACTCCAATAAAAACAATTTTTAACAATTCCTCATCACAAAATTTAGGTTTGACTCTTTAGGTTAAGTCAAGAGAAGAGTCTTTCAAGGCCTATTGGAAAAGTGCGTACCAAGTGAGCAGTCATCTCACAAGATGTCATTCTCATACTCTTTCAGAAAGGGCATTCAACTTCTCAAAAGAAGTACAGTTATCAGTAATAAAAATCAGGGTCTCAACTTACCAGCTTATTAACACGAAGCTTTGAGGAATTAAATTTGAAGACATCAATTTTCTTATCCAATGGTTTAATAGTAAACTGAAAGAAGGAAGCAGAACAGTTTCAGTCTGACAGCCTAGAATGTTACCACCAACTGGGAGATTCCACAAAAGCAGCAACCACGCTGGCAGAGATCCAGCACAAGGCACAGTCCTGTCCTGCCTTCCTGGTGCCCAGGCACTAAACCATGGTGAATTATAAGTGTCTGTGTGTGCCACGTCTGGGGCTGTGGAAGTTCAGGATCCTGGAAGGTGTACTCTCAGCACCACCTTAGGCTTGGAAACCTGAAACAAGAACCCTTGACAGGCCCAACCTTGATGCCAACATTGCAGTGTCTAAGGCACAGCCCTGCCTTCAGGAAGCTCACAACCCAGCTGGAACTAGACTAACAACAGTCAATCACTCAAGAATTATATCATATAGTAGCACTCCATTGGTGGCACAAATCACTCATGTCCTGGGTGTTCAAAGCAGGTCTTGTAGTAGGAGGGGACTTCAGCTGGTCTTAGACAAAGAATATGACAGAGAAGCTAAAAGGTAGGATGGAGGGGCATTCTGGACAGGGAGAGAAATAGAAATAAGGCAGAGACGGGGAAATGAGCCCTGAGTGTCTGTGTGCGTGTTTGTTTAGCTCTTTGATGACTAAGACGATATCATGAGTTTAGACTTGGAGGAAGGCAAGGGTGGCTGGGGGTGGACAGTCAGAAGGGTTTAGATTTGATGTGACAGCATACAGGGAGTCATCACTCCAGATTTCTGAACATGGGGATTATTTGATGAAAGCTGTTAATAGAAGGAAGAAAGTAAAGTGTAAAGAAGAACAAACTAGAGCAGAAGAGGAAAACATAGTTCCTGAAATCAAAGGGAAGAGAAAGCGAATGGTAAGGATGGGGTGGTAGCTTAGTAGGAGAACCAGGGCCAGACCACTAGGCAGGGAAGCATATTAAGAACAAATGGCAACTGATGTTCCCAACCATTCCTGAGGAGACCAGCAGATCCTAGACTGCAAAGATGCACTTTAAGAAGGGATATCCAGGGCTGGCCCAGTGGTGCAGTGGTTAAGTTCGCACATTCCGCTCTGGAGGCCCAGGGTTCGCTGGTTCGGATCCTGGGCACAGACCTACGCAACACTCATCAAGCCGTGCTGAGGCGGCGTCCCACACAGAAGAGCTACAACTCTACAACTATGATACACAACTATGTACTGGAGCTTTGGGGAGAAAAAATAAATAAATAAATAATGATTACAAAATAAAAAGGGATATCCATTCCCAAGAAAGACCTGCTAAGCAGATAAATGTTTGGGAAGTTATATTCTTGGATATTTCTTTCACATGTTATATTTCCCAACAAGGAGTTAGCACACCAAGGACAGAAAATGATCCTTTGTTTAGCTTTTGGTCAAGTTAACTTAGAAGCAGTACTGTTCTTGTGTAGGCTGCTATTTGTGAATTTCGTGATCTTATTTTTGGCCTTGCTGTCAAACCCCAGAGCTGTCAGTGGGAAACCACAAGTAGTGGGGAAACCACAGGCTCTGTGCCATGCCAGGGCACACACACAAAGAATCAATGGATCACTTAAAATAAACCAACATTTCTGTTTTGACAGCACGGCTGTCATGCATAACTACCAAGACAACTTCCTATTATGTCAAGTCAGCTTGGGGCCCTCTTACAGCGTGAGTTATTGACATGATGCAACATGATGGCGCCTTGCCACAGGAGAGGGTATATGAGAGTTTATTGTGTCTAGGGGAGACTTTAATCCTTGGGTTCTGTGAAGAACGAGTGTTTTGGGAACCTTTAGCACACAAATATGTGGATGTGCAGTAAACAGACTTTATGAAATTAGGGATGAAAAACTGCTGTACCGTGGCACACCTACTGCTTTAAGTCATGTGGAGCTTTCAACGGAAGTATTTTTTTTTATTTAATTTAATTTAATTTTATTTTTCCCCCCAAAGCCCCAGTAGATAGTTCTATGTCATAGCTGCACATCCTTCCAGTTGCTGCATGTGGGATGTGGCCTCAGGATGGCCGGACAAGCGGTGCGTCGGTGCGCGCCCAGGATCCAAACCCGGGCCGCCAGCAGCGGTGCGCGCGCACTTAACAGCCAAGTCACCGGGCCGGCCCTCAACCGAAGTACTTTAAAAAAGAAATACCTAATGCTCATCTCCTGGGCTCCTTACAAAAATTTGAAAGCCAGAATGTTTTGAATTAAGAAACTCAATCTGTCTCATCAAGCATGGCAGAGTAGATCTCAACCACGTGTTGGAAACCAGGGGCCTGGTGTTCCTTTCCTTGAGTTGCTACGAGGAAAGAGAAAACAGGAAATCTGCTCAGGGGTGGGGGCTCTGCAGACAACAACATGAGCTGTCCCTGCCACTCCACACTCGGCGTCCCGGCTGTGCAGGCACCAGCGCATCGCTGAGGACAGTCCAGGCCTGCTCTCTCTCCCCAGTGCCCTGTGCTCTCAGGGCTCATCCTCTGCGCCCCTCAGAAAAGCAGGAATGTGGCTTCAGGGAACCTGGAGCTCAGCCCCTGCTATTCCCCTCACTGATCACAGGTCACTTGATCCCTCTGCATCTCCGTCTTCTGATGTGACACAGAGACAACCAAAACAGGGCCCCTCCTCTTACAGCAGTGTTTTTGTGAAGACCGAATCACAAGCGGTGAAAGTGCTTGTAAGTGAAAAAGCACTATATCACCATCCTCCTCACCATCAGTCCCTTCCACTGCAGTTATGCATTACAGCAGCTGAAGTGTTACCTGACTCCAACTTCCTTGAGGGCTGAGACTGGATTTTCTAAATCTTTATTTCCCCTATGAAACCTAACACAAAGCAGATGCTCAACAATTCCTTTACAATTAACAAAGAATGAATGAATGAATGAATGAATGAATGAATGAATACATTCATTACAGCATTTGGGAAAGGTCACCATCCTGTATAGAAATATCTGAATTCTAGTACAGTGTTCACCTAAATTATTCAAACTTTATTCTCAAATTCTTGTAAGCAGGTTAGCCTGATACCCTTATATCATTGCTGAGACACACACACACACACACACACACATATATATGGATATATATATATATATATATCCCCATCACACGTATCAAGCACTGGACAGAGGGAGAGGGTTTAACATATACCACACTTAAAATACAAAGAAAATTTCTCAACAGAAATAGAAAGCCAAGCAATAAGAAAATGTTACTTTCTGGTTTGTTCACTCTTCCTTGGGGTTTAGTACTGACAAGTTGAACTTCCCAGCCTCTTGTTAGTCAGCAGGGGGGTTTAGTGAGGCTATTTGAAAATAGGATACCCATACTGTTCTGTAAATACTATAAAAACCAACAACCAAAAAATCCAAAGCCTGAGAATTAAAGGATTTCATTGATAACAAGGAGAAGTCTGGCTGGGGATTGCTCCAGCAAGGAGAGATGGGGAAAGTCCTTCTGCTGGACCACTGGTGCATCTGCAGTACAGACATGTCCTACCTCCTTGTCACTGTATGAGATGTTTCGGATTTCATTCCACGGGAAGGAGATCTTGGGGGTCAGCCTGTTCTCAGGGTCATAGATGTGAAGCCCCAGAGCATCCACTCCAAGCAGCAGTTCTGTGCCCTTTTTATTCTGTAGATCCGATAAAGAACAGCCTCTGTCAGCTCCAGCTGAGGTTTGGGATTTGATCCAGCTTCCCAAAGAACCTGGCACACACCGTTACATATGACAAGTTTCAACAGGTCCCAACAGAAGTCACAGCTGTCTTGTAACCCAGGGGGACTCCAGCTTCCTGAAGTGGGGCAGGCAGGGGCACAACCGTACTATTCTTGCGACTCACGTGTCCCGTAGAGGGATCTCTGAAGGCTTCTGTCACTGGCTTGATGGCTAATGCAGCAGCAATCTAGGCACTGTTATCTCTAATTAAGTAACCAGGTTTTCATGGATGTAGAATAAAAACCAGTAGGATTAAACGTTTCTTATGTTAAAAGCAAAGGCTGTTGGACTGCCAGAAAGAAACCTCTAAGTGCTGGGATCAGGTGGTCTTATTTTATATTAAAATGTAGTCTCAATGTAATAAAGCAAGTATAGTAAAATGTTAACCATAGAATCTAGGCAGTGGGTATATATGGGTATTCGCTGTAAAATTCTTTCAATCTTCCTGTATGTTTGAAACTTTTTATAATAAATTGTTAAGAAAAAAATATCAAAATAAATTGTATATAAATTATACCTCAATAGAGCTGTTTAAGAATTTAACCAATTAACTGTACGTGTGCGGTGGTTCTGACAGCGGTCCTGGTCAGCAGTCAAAGCAGCAAGAGGACAGAGCGCCAGGGGCCCCATGTCACTGACCCAGCTGTGGACCTGGAGGCCACATCCTTGCGCTGCAGGCCCATCCGCCTGCACTGGGGTCTGGCCCTTGTATGACAGTGGGAGGAAGCTCCCCGCATGAGGACCTGCAGCATCTGACCCCGTGTTGACAACAAGGAAATTGAACCAAGACTCAAGGGCAGGAAAACAGATCTGCAAACGGAGACGGTGGTCGGACTGTGATGAGAAGTACCAATCTAACAGCAGGCGTCAGATGGAGAAGTGAGCACTCCGAGATAAATCTTTTTATTCCTTCTAACACTCCGAAGTCAGGTGCTATTATCAAACCATGAGAGAGATTCCTCTGTTCATCTGCAAAGCTCTTAATACTACCGCATTAACACAAATGAGGCTTTGTACTTTCAAAACCTATAGTACATTTTGGAAAACGAGATATTTCATTACGTTTCTGACTATCTAGTTTAAATTTTAAAAAGAAGTATGACCCAAGTGATTTCCCTTCATCCTCCTTTGAGGATGTTATTGTCTTCCTATCCCTGTCCTTGTCAACTACACATGCTGCCACCTCTAACCCACCATCATTGGGACACAAGGATCCCAGGTTTTTTTCATTCCAAGACTTGACATTTTTTTAATCTCTTATTTTTTTATTAGGCATTTGGTCACCCAATCGCCATCTAGTTTTCACAGCTGCCTTCACGCCTCATATCGAACAAAATCATGCATTACTTAACCACTATATACGTCCACACCAGATTCTACCTTCACCCCAAATTCTCCTGCTCATAAATAAATAATGCAGAAACATCATATTCCCATCACAAATTTCAACATTTCCAGTTAAAAAAAAAGGTAGGGGAGTCTACACTCTGCCTCCTACCATTATGACTCCAACACTTCTAGAGAATAAACAGAGAGAGGTGGGGACTCAAGCAGCCCCTTTCAAACTGTTTTAAGAACATATCTTCCTTAGTTAATGGTGATATTTCAGGAACTTGAACACAAAAGACACTAAAATATTCATTGTGCAATATAAGAAACACACACACAAAATAGTAGATTTTAGTCTGACTACTCTAGAAATATTTCCTAATAAACTGTTTTTCGAGGATTGTAGAACACTACTTTTCTAGAATCTAGGAGGTGGCATGTGGGGCAAGAACAGTTGTGTTCACAAAACCACAGAAATGTGTTAAATGTCTGACCTTAAAGAAACCAAACAATTAGCAAATACAAATTAATAAAACTTTAGAAAATAATTACCTGCATTATTATAGAAAATCTTCTAGGCACTTGTTTACTATAGGACATAACATAACTTGTCAGTGTGCCTTACTGTATGCAAAGTAATCCATTAAAAAATCTGTATTTAGAAAACAAATAAATATAAAGCTATCCTAGAATATTTAAAATGTTTCAATTTACCCAAATTCAATACAAAATTTATAGGAACCCCCAAAAGGAAAGAAAATCATAATTATGATAATAAAGGTGGACCTCTGTGGATGGTTCTTTTAACATCTACTTATCCACAGTCTGGAATCAGCAATGAAATATATTAATCATGTGAATTCCTTTGGAAGGAGCTACCTCTGCACTACATCCAGCAGCAGACCCTTGGGAAAAAGATGCTGGAAAGGCCAGACCAAAATAAACGCCTGTCTGGTGCAGAAGCAGCGGGTTCCCAGAGGACAGTGGACTATTAATGGTCTGAATAGAAAAGCAATTAGCCTGCTAGCGAGAACAAGAGTCCCCACCCAAACAAATCAGTAATCTATAAAAGCAGTTTTACTCTCCTTGTGCCCTGGGGCAAGAAAGTATTTACAGGTGCTCCCTGTGGGCTGAGATCTCAGAGAGCCAGAAATAATCAAACATTACTCTCAGAGCATTCAAACAGGTCTCTGCTGAGCACAGGACCAGACCGAAGTCCCCCGAGGCTCAACTGATACACAATTACCTAGGATCTAATTGAAGTCCAAAAATAGAAAATGAGGCTATAAGACCCTCTCCCCTTCCTCTTCTCTTCTTTACCACTGAACCGTTAAAGAGCCTACCACCCCGGAATGAAGAAGTAACCCATTTTAGTATTCTGCTCCTGATTCAGGTTGTTGATACACAGGGAACTTGGAGAGGGTTTAACATACCCGGATTGCAAAGTAGTTCACACCGTACATCTCCAGGTCTTGAGCTATCTTCAAATATTCCATTTCAGCTTCATCCCTGTGAGAAGAATGAAAGACACTGTCACTGGAGGGCAGGCACAGGCCAAGCTGAACGTTCGAACCTGCCAGAAGACGCAAGCCAGAGTAGATACCAGCAAAGCTCTTCCCAACCCCGAGTCTATTAAACACACCAAGGTCAAGCAGAATTTCCCATCCCCATAAAAAACAAGAGAACAGATTCATTACAGTGTCTCTTAGCTTCAATTTCATGCTTTGTCCTTGGTAAATGGTGACACCCGTCTCAAGTAATTCAAGAAAAGCAAGTGGCATGTCATCTTTTCTCAAATGGATTTTGATGTTCAAATTTTATTTAAGTTGTTGCTTTATAAACGTGTACTTCCTTCACCTAGAAGGTTTTGGTAACGAAACAACTCTCTCTGCAAGCTATCGGAGAGCTAGCTGCCTGATGTTATTTCTTCAGGTGTTGCTAGAGGTTAGGGCAAGAGCTATCTGGGCTGTAAAACCAAAGCCAGGTCACCTACTTCTAAGTTATGAGTCAAATTTAAAGTAAGCTCTTGAAGCAGCAATGACTTGCAGAAAACTCCTGAATAGGTATAGTATGGAAATATTTTAACTCAAGTTTCCCTATGACCTTGCCTTCTTCCCTCTCTTGGATCTCAAAATGCTCTCAAATGGATCTAAAAAATTTAACCTGAAAGAATGCCAAGTGCTGGCAAGCGGGTGGAGCAACTGGAAATCATACACAAGCTGTTATAAATTGGTACAATTACTCTGGAAAATTATTTGACATTTTTTTTTTTTTTGGTGAGGAAGATCGGCCCTGAGCTAACATCTGCCAATCCTCCTCTTTTTGCTGAGGAAGACTGGCCCTGGGCTAACATCCATGCCCATCGTGCTCTACTTCATATGGGATGCCGCCACAGCATGGCTTCACAAGCAGTGCGTCAGTGTGCGCCCAGGATCCGACCAGGCGATCCCCAGGCCGCTGCAGCAGAGCATGCGCCACCGGGCCGGCCCCTGTTTGACATTATTTTTAAGAGTAAAAACCACGAGATGACCCGACAATCAAAATGTCCATCAATAGTAGAATACATAAATAATCTGTGGTTATTAATATGGTGGAATTCTCCATAGCAATGAAAATGGAAAAACTACCACTACACACCACAAACCCAAATCTCACAATATGATGCTGAGTAAAGGAAGTGAGACACAAAATACAGAAACTGTCTCATTGCTTTTATATAAAGTTTAAGACAGGCAACGCTAATCTATGGAGTTAGAAATCAGGAGAGTGGTTACCTTTGGGGAGCAAGAAGGGGGAGTGTGGGGGTCATGCGGTGTTTTGTCACCTGGTGTTACATGGTGCTTTCACTTCGTGATAATTTATCCAGCAGTATACTTATAACTTGTCCATTTTTCGGTATATATGTTATACTTTTTTAAAAATTGGAAAAAAAAGCATGTGACGAAGTTGATTTAAAGAAGAGAAAAAAGTTTAAAGGCTAATGAAAAGATGATCAATTCCTAAAATGATCCAGGAAATGCTAATTAATATTTAATACAAATTTTCACCTTTTAGATTACAAAAATTAGATTGATAAATACAAGCGTTGGGGAGAAAAGGGCGGGAAAGATACTCTCATACACTGCAGATGGGTATGTAAATAGGTACAAACTTTTTGGAGGGCAACTTGGTGGCACCTGTCAAAATGCAAAATGCTCACATCCTTTCACTTAGCAACTCTTCTAAAGAATCTACCCTTAGAACTACTCATGCAATTATATAACGATATAAGATTGCACACTGCAGAACATTTTGTAAAAGTGAAAAACCTGTAGCTACTCCAAATGCCATCAACAGAGGAATGGAGCAAAAGCTATGGGACTGCCACACAACAGAACTCTTAAAATGAAACTAAATTACCAGTGAATGCAGTAGGTCTGCACATCCTGACAGGCAGTAACTATCATGCCCACTTTATACCACATGCACTAGAAAAAGGACACACACAAAATTGAAGACCAGCATTACTCCCAGCTCCCCCCTTTTCTTCTTTATACGTCAGTACTGCATCTTGTTCAACAAGCACGTCCTAGTTTACAGTTCTGTTTTTTAAAAAAAGCTCATGAAGAAACATAAACCAATAACGAAGCAGCCTCACCTGGCTCGGCCTCGGTGCTCTGCGTACCAGGCTGTAATTCTCTCCTCCCACATTTCTGGAGTCATTTGATACAGATTTATTACCTACCAAAAAGTAGAGCAAAATAAAAAACCCCTACACAAAGACAGTTTTGGTACTGTTTGCCATTTTTATAATTATGCATCATTTTTACAAAACAGCAAAGCTATTTTTAAAAAGCCACATACAGGGAGCCAGTCACATGCAGAGGTGGACATGTAAACAAACATCATTCAATTTGAGTCTCAACTCGGAAAGCTGCACCATTACTCAGGCCCAGGTGTGCCCCTCGCCTGGCAGGGGCCCCTCTTTCCTGGGCTGTGAGACCCAGAGGAAGAGCTCAGTCAGGAGCAGTGCTCACTAATCCTGGGCGGGGCAGCCAGGCCAGGCTGTGCACGCTGCTGCCTTCGCTGCACAGAAGCTGTCAAATGAGCAGGTAAAGTCAGGGAAAGGTGAGGAGCAAGCCTTTATTACACATGACAGATGAGTGCAGCTATAAAATCGGAAGCAGCAAAAGGGAGGGAGGGCCTGCTTCCGTGGCTAATGAACAAGATGAACAACACCAAGGATTAAAAACTACAATGCCCACCCCCAACCCATCACTATCCACCCCTCGCAGCTGCCAACAGCTCAGTTCCCCCGGCTGAACACACGCTGCTCCAAACTCCTCCCTGGGAATCACTGCAGCTCACCCATCTTTAAAGAAACAATCATTTACAGGCCATGCTAGTCCTGGCAACCCCAAACTAATTCCACGAACTTTTGCGTTTTAATATTCTTAACAGAGATTCCACACTCTTTACTCAAGATTGATTACAAAATATTTGTAATCAATATGTAATGTATGTAATCAATATGTAATGATTACATAATATATGTAATGTTCTTGCCATATATTTCCAATATTCCTGCAAGTCCTTCAATTAGTTTTCTTGTAGACTACATATCTGCTATGTCTTCCCAAACAGGGAATTTGGTTTCTTACCCTTTTTGGAAGCAATTCCTCTTGGGCCAAAAATCCCCGCTTGTGAACAGAGGGGTCATAGTCCCCGTACTGAAAGGAGAAGAAGGGGAGAGCAAGCGATTGAGATTCTCAAGACAACTGCCATTTAAGACAACTGCCATTTCTGAACCGGCTTGACTCAGTCTCATTCCCTCCCAGCTCTGGGGAGCAATTCAATTCTGATGACAAGTCAAGATTTCAACCTTGCTAGTTTGTTATCCTTGAATGAAAATACAAAGCTGATTACATCTATGAACAGAGTTGCATAATCTCCTAAGTGATGGATGGGTGATACGCTAATAAGACTTTGACATTTGTATAGAAATGTGGCTGAGTTTTCTAACTCTCAAAGAAAGCAGTCACTACCAAAACATTAGCTTTTGAAATGAAACAACACACACAACGGTGAAAGTTGTGATTAGCAACGTGTGATAAGAGTCCTACCTACAAATGTTTCTAAGTGGCTGGTAATTGGAGCTAACTGCTAGGTGGGAGCTGGGAATAATGCAGATAATATTTTTAATACCTTTCATTCAAGGCTCTGAAAAATGCTTTGGAAAAATCGGATGCCAACATTGTCATTCCTATTGTACAGACAAGGAAACGAGTAAAAGGTTAACTGATTTTCCTAAAGCCACAGAGCAAGTCACCAATGGGACCAGAAATGGGCCCTGCATTTTAATGCGTTCATTCAGGGACAATAATTTGGAAATTTATTTTATGATTTAAGAAAAATTACCCCTTTCTTTCCTAGAAAACTTACATCTGACCAGGAAATACTTACATCTGACCAGGAAATAATCAAAAATGATGGAATTTTTTAAAAGAAACTAACCATAAGACATATAGAACATAAAATCAAAGCCTATCTCTTGTCAATTAGAATCCAGGGGCTTTTCTTTTGATCAAAGCTCAGTATTTTGGTATAATCTTCTATAAACATTTATTCTTTTAGCTACTAACATTGAAAAAACAAAAGAACGGTCATGCACAAGGCTACTGGCTCTATGTACCACCAAATCGGGTCAGGACATGGCCCACTCTCTCATTTCCAAAGAGCCTCAAGTTAGATTTCTGGTGTGTTTTCCAACAGACACTCATGGGACCGAAAGGAGATGTTCATCATAAACTTGACATCATGTCTTATTCCCATACCACCATGCCTCATGAATTGATATTTTTTATGAATCTCATAATTATCTTGTGGATAGCAGAATTATATTGTACTGTTTTTTGAGCATTAAAGGAATTAGTCAAATTTAAACATTTAAAATATGCCACAGTTTTTGTAACCCTGTCTAACTTGAAGGAGCTGGTTTCTCCTGATCTCTGAAAGGCCAGGGGATGCAATAAGGTAGCAACTGGTCTGAGCTTTGACGGTGCTCTCTCGGAGGCAGCTGCAGAGCATAGGGAGAAGCCTGGCTCTGGAGGCCAGCTGCTTAAGGTTCAGTCCCAGCTCTTTCACTTATTAGCTACAACCCTGAAAATTTTTGTCTCAGTTTTCTCAGCTGTAAAATGGGGATAATAACAGTATTCATCTTATAGGACTCTTGTGGAGATTAAATTAAATAATACCCATAAAATTTAAAAAACTATGCTTGACACAGAGCACTCAATACAACCTGATGTCAAAAGACAAAAACTCAGGTCGTGTCACCTCTCTCAGTCTGTTTTCTGATTTGTCAAATCAGAGCATTGGTCTTAGAGGATTTTGAAAGGAGTGGGGGGCTCTGGAATATCCCCTGAAGCCTTGAGTAAGGCACCCTCTCTCTAAACCTCAGCTTCTTCATTTGGAAAGCAAGGGTCACAACAGTGCCTGCCTCATAGCGGGTGATGAGTGTGGAGTGAGACAATCCAGGTAAGCATTTTGCATAAAGCCTGGCTCATAGTGAATGTCAAGCATTATTGTTACCCTCTGCATTATTTATAATGACACTTGTCACTGTTTGCTTCTCTGATTTTTGAAGGGGTAGGCTGCTAAAGAAAGCCCTGTTAGTTGCATTTGCAAACCTTTCTACAGTGCTGACCAAACTAACGCAAAGGTAGGCAGATATGCAAAGTTAAAGTTGTAAATTCAGGTTCCAAAAGCTTGCAAAATTAATGATCCACATTATCACACTGAGCTCCCAGCTACTCCACTGATCAAATACGTTACATCTGAGCAATGCAGAGGCAGCAAAGACCCTGCTGAAAGCACTTCTCCACTGGACTAACTCCACTTACAACATAAAAGCCACCTTGATGTATATGTCTGCACTTAAATGTCTCTTTAAAAAAGAAAAGAAGAAGAAAATCCTTCAGTTGTGGCAGTTGGTGAATATACGAGCAAGTCAGACCACTCCATAAATGGAGACGGCTGTTCGCATCCTTTTATGTACAGATGCATTCTCATAATATAACCAGGGAGTGGATCTACTGTGAAACTAATGAAGCCTGGGTTTCAGGTCTCTGCACCTGCATGGGCCAGTACTTAATTTATATTCATAATTTGGTCTTCTTGCGTTAAAAAGAACCCCCTAAGTTATATAAACTTCAGGCCCCACAAAACCTGGACCCACCCCTGATATAAACCAATTGAATTTAAATTCAAGGAGGAAGTTCACCACTTAGAAAACTCTTGGAGTCAATTCTTAGGTTAAACAGAGGCTCCTTCTGGATATTAAATACTTTCCTCTGCCTATACATATGGAAAATTAGACCAAATGCTCTGAATAGGATTTCACAAAACATTAATATTTGATCAATACATATATAGAATAAATAGTTAGATCCCTACCACATACCAGTCACTAAATTCCAGATGGATTAAAGACTTAAACCTGTGAATGAAAATCCATAAAAATAGCATAACAAAATATAGCAGAACATGTGTATAATAAAGGTGGGTGAAGCTATTCTAAAAGTCACCCAAAATATAAAAAGAAAAAAATTGACAGGGGCCGGCCCCGTGGCTCAGCGGTTAAGTGCGCGCGCTCCGCTACTGGCGGCCCGGGTTTGGATCCCGGGTGCCCACCAACGCACCGCTTCTCCGGCCATGCTGAGGCCGCGTCCCACATACAGCAACTAGAATGATGTGCAACTATGACATACAACTATCTACTGGGGCTTTGGGGAAAAAAAAAAAGAAGGAGGATTGGCAATAGATGTTAGCGCAGAGCCGGTCTTCCTCAGCAAAAAGAGGAGGATTAGCATGGATGTTAGCTCAGGGCTGACCTTCCTCACACACACCCAAAAAAAGAAAAATATTGACAAGTCTGACATGTAAAAAATAGATAAAAGGTTAATATTCATAATATTCAAAGCTCCTATAAATTAATTAGAAAAAGATAACAATATAGTAGAAAAATGAGCAAGTTGTAAACACCTGATTCCCAGAGCAAAGAAATCCAAATGGCTAGTAAATCTAAGAAAAGATGCTCAGCCCCAATGGTAATCAAGGAAATGAAAACTTTTAAAAATCTATTTTTCTGTCAGATTAGCAAAAATTTAAAAGACTGATAGCATCCACTGTTGACGAAGATGTGGAAAAACAGGTATTCTCATACACTATTCTTAGAAGTTAAATTAGGATGACACTTTTGGAGGGCAATTTGGTCATATCTATTTAATTTTTTTTATTTAGATAAAATTTACATACATAAAATTCACCACTTTAAACATATATCTCAGGGGGCTGGCCCTGTGGCGTAGCGGTTAAGTGTGCACGCTCCGCTGCTGGCACCCCAGGTTCGGATCCCGGGCGCCCACCGACACACCGCTTGCCAGGCCATGCTGTGGTGGCGTCCCATATAAAGTGGAGGAAGATGGGCACGGATATTAGCTCAGGGCCAGTCTTCCTCAGCAAAAAAGAGGAGGATTGGCATGGATATTAGTTGAGGGCTGATCTTCCTCACACACACACGCTAAATAAATAAACAAAATTTAAAAATAAATAAATAAACATATACTTCAGTGGTTTTTAGTATACTCAGTATACTAAGTATACTTTAGTATATCACTACCTAATTCCAGAATACTTCCATCACTCCAAAAAGAAATCCCATACACATTAGCAGTAACTCCTAATTTCCTCCTCCATCCATCCCCTAGCAACCACTAAATCTACTTTCTGTGTCTATGGATTTGCCTATTCCGGACATTCCACATAAATGGAATCACACAATATGCGGTCTTTTGTGTCTGACTTCTTTCACTTAGCATTATTTAAATTTTAAATGTTCTTATCCTTCAATCCATTTATGCCATTTCTTGGTATCTATCATAGAGAAATACTGTTCACATATGCCCAAACAGGCATATTCAAGGATGGTCACTGCATCCATTTAAATTCTAGAAAAATAACAGAAAGAAAAACAAACCTGAATATCTACCAATAAAGAGGTATTTAAATAACCACAATCCCTCCTTTCTATGAAATACTGTTCAGTAGTTTAAAAAGATGAGGTGGGTCTATCTGACAGTTTCAAGTGAAAAGGGCGTGTTGTGCAGGGGTTCCTCTGGAGTAGCCACCCAGAAGTGGAATTTCAGGGACTCAGGGATTGTGTCTCCTTACCTGACTGGCCCCTACCACACCCATCACTCCCCAGAGGTTACGCCAACTCACAGTCCCTTCCAGCAAGTAAATGAGCTCAAACAGTGCTCCCATCCGATTCACTAATCCCTGTCAATCTTGTGGGTTTGAAATGTTACCTTATTGTTGCTATAACTTTTCTTTTTCTTGATTACTAGTGAGATTGAGCATCTTTTTGTATTTACTGACCATTCTTGTTTTCTCTTCTATAAAGTGCTTGTTGTTAGTACCCTTTGCACCATTTTTCTCCTGTCTTTTTCTTATAAACTTAAGAGTTCTTTATATTCAGGGATATATCTGCAATTCTACTTCTAGAAATCTACCTTAAGGGGAAAAAGCTTTTTGCACATGTACACAAGGAATCATACAAATGGATTTTCAGTAAAGCTCAGTTTATAATAAGGAAAAAGTAGAAACTAAACCTCTCTCTCTCTCAGAAGGGGGATGGATAAATTGGGTTTATTCATCAATAGCTACCATACAGCAGTTAGAATCAATGAGCTACATCTACACATACAACATGATACATCTCAAAATTGATGTTGACTGAGAAAAAATATCAATTTGTAAAAGGATAACCCAAAAAGGGGGGGGGGCATATGCAGAGTACAGCACCATTTATATCAACTTTAGCCTCCTGGATATTTTTAAGTCAGTGTCTTCCCATCTAACTGACCACTGCCTGAGGCATGAAACTCATAGTCTCTCACCAGGATGACCATCACAGCCTTCTAACAGGTCTCCCTATTTCCAAACTCATCTTACTCCAATCTGTCCTTCACACAGCCACAAAAGGATCTGTCTAAAATACAAACCCTTCACTGGCTCTGCATCACCCACAGCATAAAGTTAAGATCCTTTATGATCTGGTCCTCTGCAGACCTCTTCAGCCTCAACTTTTGCCACTCTCTACCTCTGCGGTACATATATCCAACTTCGTAACTAAATTGCCTTTTGACACTCTGTCCCTAATTTGCATCAAACAGTACTGAGAAGCACTAAGCCTCTCTCGCCCACTATTCTTTTCTCTCTCTGAACACTACAAGTTTGCTGGCCAGCACAGCAAGATTGGTAAATTACAAGCCATTCTCTCCCAAAGTCTTTTTTTTTTTTTTGTGAGGAAGATCAGTCCTGAGCTAACATCCATGCCAATCTTCCTGTTTTTGCTGAGGAAGACCAGCCCTGAGCTAACATCTATTGCCAATCCTCCTCCTTTTTTTCCCCAAAGCCCCAGTAGATAGTTGTATGTCATTGCTGCACATCCTCCTAGTTGCTGTATGTGGGATGCCGCCTCAGCATGGCCGGAG
This sequence comes from Diceros bicornis minor, assembly GCF_020826845.1. Taxonomy (NCBI): domain Eukaryota; kingdom Metazoa; phylum Chordata; class Mammalia; order Perissodactyla; family Rhinocerotidae; genus Diceros; species Diceros bicornis. The sequence continues at coordinate 23,225,018 of NC_080774.1, read as the reverse complement.
AAGCGGTGTGTCGGTGCGCGCCCAGGATCAGAATCCGAGCCGCCAGTAGTGGTGCGCGGGCACTTAACCGCTAAGCCACGGGGCCGGCCCCCCCACAGTCATTTTTAATAAGAATACATTTCAAACACCAAATTGTCAATATAAAATCCAACAGGTGCCTTAAAATATTGCAAGATGGTTTGGCATGTCATGTGACTGGACAAAAAAAAAACCCCAGTCCATACTTTTGATTCAAACATTACTTAAACTCCAACCAAGAAATATGGTTCTTGTTAACTGAACCATGTGATTAATATTTGTATTTATACTTCGAGGGTAATTGTTTCTTTATGCTTTGGAATTAACTGTGTCTGTATCATTCAAACAGCTGAAATCCTGTAATGAATACACTTGTGCATAATTACATTCCATGTGTTAATGAACTCAATTCGCTTTCCCCTCCACACTTCTAAAGTTCCTTTCTGTTTCAGAAAGGTTGTGGAAGAAAACAAACTGAATATGATGGAAGGAACCAGTATGATTTACTGAAAAGTCTGATTAACATGGCCATTCATTCATTAAATGAATCTGGAATTTAGTAAGAGGCCATGCGTGCTACCCACAGACCTCCCTCACCCGCTGGACAGCGAGCGGCAAGAGCAAAGTGCTGGGTTAGGCGACCAGACCCTAGGTTCTCATTCCCACTCTGCTCTCCAGTTCCGTTCTGCTTCAAGTCCCGTACATCAAGAGGTAGCTACAAAATTCCACAAAAGAATTAACATAGAGTATTGTGACCACAGACAAATTACCAATCCTTTCTGAGCCTTAAATTCTTCATCTGCAAAACAGGCATATACTCTCAAGCCTTGGCTTACGGAACAGACTACACCGAGTATTGCACAAAATAATCATACATGAGCTTTGCAAAACAGTAAAAAACTACAGGCATGTAAGATCTTATTAATATTGTAATCAGAGATATCCTTTTAATATTAACCTAGAAACTAGAAACATGTTCTAATAATCCTTAGTTTCCCAAATGCAGACTTGAAGCCATAGATTACCTTTATTTGTAAGATCCTGGAAATTTACACCGGAAAAAACAGTTAGAACATCCTCCTCCATATGAACCACATATGCTGTCTGTGAATCACTTTCATCTCTAAATTAGTAGGATCCAAATTAGTAGGGCTTTCCTACAGTGAAATCCGTTTAAGCAAACATCTGCTTGTTCCCTGAAAAGTTATTTTTTTCCACAAGTGGCCTTTGAATTTGTGGCGCAAAATCCACGCAAAGAAAATGTAGCCTTTGAGACTGAAGCCCTTCAAAGAGAGGCAGTGTCCTTGAGAGCCTGGGTCTCCTCTCAGCTGGGGAGAAAGCTGCTAAAAAGCAACTCGGTTCTGGGCCAGGAAGGGCTCGGATTTAATGAAAGTGACAACGACTGCTTCATCACTGTCAGGGCGATACTGATTGAAAGGACACGTTTTTCCTGTTATTAATATTCTTAATCAAAGCATAAAAGGAAGCATATGCTTTAGCTGAATCAAGGCCCATTTTCTGTTTTCTCAATTACTCATTTTTCTGCGCAGTGGAAAAGGGGAGGCACAAAATTCAATCCTAAAGCCATGAATTCTGCCCTTAGCTTTACCCAAGACTGGCCGGGTGACCTTGGGCAAACTGCTGACAGCGGATACTCACTTTAGTGTCTGTATCTGTGACAGAGTCAACAACCCCCTCCCCAGGCCTGGTGTATACTGAGCAAATATTAGACGAGTCATCAAATGATTAAATTGATTCTGGTGCTTCTGTTAGTCTGATCAGCATGAATGGACTTTTTTTTTCTCTCCAAACGACAGGCCAATTACTTCCTGGCTTTGATCTGAACATGTATTAAGCTACCAAAAAAAGTGGGAGTATCTTATTAATTTTTATAACACTACAGGGAAATGGCTTTATGGACACCTTTAATTAAAAAGGAAAATAATAACTGAAAAGATTATGAAAAATAACTACAGTAATGAAGATGTCTCAAGTCTGAGGACATCTTCTTATGCTGCAGTGAAAGGGAGGAAGCAGAGGGACCAAGAGAAGGCGGTATGTGATCGAAGTGGGATCTCTGAGGGACATGAAGCACCCTGGGCTGTCTCTGTAGTTGGTCTTCTAAGAACACAGAAGACAAAAACACAAGACCAGTGGTCTCCCTCTCCACCACTGCCAATCCGCAGTGATTTCCCTGTGCATGACTTTCAGCTCACCAGACAGCTCAACTGGGCTCAGTGGGCAAAAGAGCCTGCAGTGCCCAGCCGTCAGCACAGCTAGCACACTCATCAGGGATGAATGAAGCGGAGTATTCTCTAGGGTGTGGCGTGGTCCCCACACAAGGGCCTGCTGGTCCTCAGAAGATGAGTTTGGAATGAGGACTGGGCCTTTCTGACCTAAAGGCCATGTCTCGCCAAAACTGAAGACCATAAGTTCATTTTTCCTGATTAATAAGAAAAGAGGTTGGTCCAGTGAATGTATTAACCACATGTGCACAACGAGATTACACAGAAAATTCATCAAGCTGTACACTTATCATTTGTATACACACATACACACACACTCTCTCACACAAGATTATACAGAATCTGGGACAGTGATAGTGGTTCCGCCAGTCCACAAGTCCCACAACATCTCACTTTCTGGTGAAAATCTCTCTGCAGCCTGGAAAATTCAAAGAAACAGACGACTGGAGCAATCCCGTGACATGTATTTAATGCCCAGGAAGAATGCATTTTTCTTCTTTGAGCCTACCTTGGCCTGGACAGCATAGGAAGCCAGGAGCACAGAAGCCTCGGGAGGGCAGTAGATCTTCTCATCTAGAATCTGCTTCTTTACCTGAAAGGGGCAACAAGGGAGACATGACACCGTGTGCGTGGAAGTGAGCTGTGCAGGCTGGTCACAGCAGATGGCTGCAGGGTGTTCTAATGAGGGCTGCCAAACCAGCCTGTTAATCATTTTCTGACACAGGGTACAATTTTTTTACTGCTGCAGACAGGTTGGGAGTTCAGTCACTGGGAAGTTCCTGGTAAGATGACTATGCATAAAAAACCCTTATCTCTTCTGTTCATGATCAGATGCTGAAGAGGAAAAACAATCTTCATGGTTAAACCAGAGACTGACATCTGGACTGTGACAGAACAGAGCTGTGAACTCGAGAAGTGTCAGGAGCAACTCTGGTGGTGATTGCAGCCTTGGCCCCTGCTGAGTACACGCAGCACTAGAGGAAATGCAGTCTACTTTCAAGTCTTAACACAAGACAACAAGTCAGCAAGGCCACTGAGTTATGACTGTAGAAAAAAACCATTACTTTCAATATGCTTGCTCTAAGGGAAAAGGAAGCAATAAAGTTTGATCGATTAAACTTTTAAGTACACGTGAGGTCCAGGAAATATAATTCTTAAGCCATAATGTTGAATTAACATGTCATTGCATTTAATTTCTTAGAACGGTGCGGGGTGTGACATTTCAGACATACAGGCAAGAGAGCCTTGTGAAGTGGGGGCTCACTGAAGTAAACATAGCAGGAAAGCCAACTCTCTTTTCACAGATGTCAACAGTCACCAGATTCATAAAAGTAGTAAATTTTGCATTGCTCAGCCACGAAAACGCTCCAATATTTCAGTATGAGGGAAAATTAAGCCAAAGTCTTATGAGGGATGGGCACTGCTTCCAGGTACTTACAAGAAACCCATCTCTATAATGCTAGGACATTCTGGGGCCTGGGAAATCAAATGGTTTCATTTGAAGCAGCGCAACTTCCTAATCACTTGGTTTCTTTTCAAGAAAAAAAAAGTCACACTACAGAAAAACTGAAAGGGATTCCCTTTGACCAGAAAATGTTAGGGGTGTAAGAATATGTATATATGTATGTATACGTATGTATGCACGTGTGTGTATATACACACACACCCACACACATTTTTTGTAAATTTTCTTTGTAAAAGAAATTATTTGGGGGGCTTTATTACATTTGCCTTAATATTTACTAAACACAATAATCTGAGGCTCAAACTAATCATAGGAGGACTACGTGACAGACTATATGTCTACTTCTGGGGAATCATGTCATTAACGCCCCTGCTGCAATCTCTTCTGCTACCGACAGTGGGCACCTTGAGTCACACAAGCAGCTCCAGCGCCAATCACTGTCACTATGAAACTGGGGAAGTGCTCTGCTCAGGCACTAAGAACACAGGCAAAACCGACAGGGTTTTCATCCTCACACTAAACCCCCCTTCACTGTGCCCCCAGACGGTCAACTAGCTGTCTTTGAACCTATAATTGTGGATCGCCTAATTTCTTCAATTCGGTTGAGCAATTACTTATGGAATGCCTACTGTGCACTCAATGAGCCTTGCCTTTAAGGGGCTTACAATCTAATGAGGGAGTAAGGGAGAAACAAGATAATTACAGACAAAGAAGCACGATGTGTGAAGTTCCACATGCATGGAATTAACCAAGTGTCAACGGAGTTCTGAAGTCCTGCCTTAGAGAACAGATTTTGAATTTCTGGAAGAACTACTCTTTATAAGATTCTCTCTTTAGACTTCCTTTACAATTACTGAGTACTTTTAAGTTAGTGAGAAGAAAACAGGATCCACCTTCAAAGAGGTTTCAAGTTAGGCTGCTACTTGTATCCATTCTTGCACCATCACATTTGTGCAACTTCATCTGACACCAATTCTCATCCCTCAAGTATAGTTCTATTCTGAAGTTTTTCCATTACAGAACCAAAGGGACTGACTTTCCAGAGGTGAAACATTTTCGCAATGTGAAGGCACTTGTGGTCAACTCCGAGGGCTTCCTCCAGGCTGCCTCTGCAGCCGCACCCGGGTGAGACCTCTCAGAGTTAGGGGTAGCATGGACGGCTGTACCTGCAAGAAGAATAAATGTTGTGTGATCTCTTGAACCAGCTCCTCCTCGGCATTCTCAGGATAAAATTTGGCCAGGAAGTGAAAGGTGACCGGCTCTTCCTTTGAAACATCATGATCCAGCACCTGCAGAATTGCAAAGCAAAAGACAAACAACTCTATTGGCACCTCTTCCTCCCATGCCACCATCAAAGAACCTTTTGCAGGGAGGATATAAATATTTTTCCCCTCTAAATTCATCCCATTTCCCAAAATTTGTAATTCTTCAGTTTGAAGCTTTCACAAAGCCATCTATAACAAGAGGTAACATTCACTTCACATGGTGTTTCTGAACCCAATTAATCAATATCCCCGAGGGCTGATGGAGCTAAGATTATTAAGGAACAACTGTTCTCAAGGCCACAGAGATAGTTAAAAACTAGAAATTTATAACTCAAAGGTCTTGGACACTACCCTTGAGGGTAGGCTGAAGGTTTTTTAATTTTCTGAAGTAGTGGAATCTTCCTTTATTCTTTTTTCTTGCCGCTGACTCCCAACATTTAGATCCACATTAGCATGGAGCTTAGAGATGATGAACTGGGATCTTTGTGAAATCATCTAAACATTAACTGAGCAACAGAAGTGAAACATGTCCATCGTGGCAACCCTTTGTTTCAAGGAACCTCTAGAGATGCCCCACAAAATACTTGAGCACAGTCAGTAAACCACACTGCCTTTAATCTTCTAACAATTTCATCCACCCACTAAAAAGCTTGAACCATCTGCTCTCCAGAGTGAATTTCATTTCAGGACATAAACATGCCATGTGACAGGCTACAAGCCTCCATTAACATGTGTCATAATTTATTTCCTTTGAGCAGCAGGTTCCATGGCTCCTGATGCCCCCAATCTACTATCCATTTGGCCAACACTCAGGTACGATTTAAAATTTACTTTGCTGAGAATCACAAAAAGACACAGAAAGTTTTGCTGTCTTTGATAGATAACTCTCTATTCTCCTGCCCAAATTCCAGGTGGCAGTGCCCAAGAAATTCAAAATAAACCTGATCTAAGACAATCTGGCTAACATTGGCACACCGTGGCACTTTGATGTTCACAATCATTGGGAATTAACATATGAAATTTATAACCAGCGGGGATTCCAACATGAAGATTCAGATTACTGTGCACATATGTAAACATACTTTGAACACTTGAGTTTAGAGTCAAACTGGTAAAAGATAGGGGGCTTTCACTGTTTATCACGCCCTGTAGTAGAAAATAAAATCAGGTAAGTAACTGCAGGGGGTACCATTTGGGATAAGAATTAGATATTGACTTACTTTGAGATTCTGGGGTCTTTTAGGAGTCACTGACAAAAGCATATGGCCCTGCTCTCCACTTTCTTCGTGGTTAGGTAGCAGGTAAACAGGTAAGTGTGCCCTGTGTGCACATATGAACCCACGCAGAGGGCAGTTCCCCTAGGCAATATCCATTTCTAAGCTACATTAGAACTGCCGGGATCCCAGACTTGTCTACCATGCTCAGAAGCCCCAGAAAATCTTGAGGACAAAATGGACATTCTTTCTTCACCATAGGGACCAGGGCACTCTTTATTCCTTAGATCATTAATGATTAAATTGAGTTGGGCCATGGTATTTCTCAAAAAGACTTTAAAAAAATTCCCTAAAGAGCATGAGCCCCAAGAAAATCTTTCAAAGACATAAATCGAAAAAAAAAGATAACATAATAGTAATTTTTATTCATAAAGCCTGACTAGTGGTTCAATAGACTGAACAGCATAAAGCCAGAAGCAATCAGCCTGGTGACAATGAGTGAAGAAGCCAGGGATGGCAGCTGTTTAATTCTGGTTGGATCTGCCTGCCTAGGAGAGCCTGTGAGGGGCAGAAAGCCTGTGGCATCTCCAGGACCCACTTTCTGCATGACTTACTTCAGGACTTGCCCCATTCTCTACGATGTACCCGTAATGCCTCACGATGAGGAAATAAGCTAGGCATGTGCTCAGGGACAAACCAGAGTACACATCAGCCCCACTGGTTTCATGCAGTTCCAGCCCAACCTTCTTGTCCATTTTGAGCCAGGCCACAGTGTCCTTGATTGTGTACTGCAGTCCAAAGAACCAGGTTTCCCGAAGCCCCAGGGTCCGGCACACCAAATCAAATAGGTCCTTCCCTTTCCACTTCATCTGCAATATAACAAACCAACAGGGAAGGATATTGTGAGCAAAAGTCATAATCCACTCACACAAAAACCTTTTCTCTGGGCTCCCTTCTCCCAGATTCCAAAATGTGGGGATGACACTAAGACAGCTGACGAGCACAGAATTCCTAAATAATTTTAAAGCTTCCTACACAAAATCATGAGTGGGAAAATACCAATTAGAGCTTAATGGCTTAATCACTGCAAAGCACACACAATACCTCCCTTGGACAGTTCCTTACAGATCTTAATATCCCCAAAGCTAATTTAGGAAAGCTAGTAAATAAGCACTCTCATTTAGGAGAGTCTAGCTTCTTGAGTTAACCCAGGGACATGGCTAGCTTCTAGGGACATTAATTTCCTTGAGATTTTGTCGTTGACTTTTTTTTTAAATCATGACTCTGCCCTTTGATAAAAGGCTAGTGTTTTTTTAAAGTTAAAGACTGGGTTTACTAGAAGTTTTTTTAAAAAGCAATATAGGGGAGGAAATTGGAACCAAAGTCATAAATCATGAAGAAAAAGAACAATTAGAGACCAGTCAATCCAATTACAGGTCTCTCCTATCACGATGAGCAACTGAGGCCAAAGGGGCGGCGACGCACCCACAGTCACATGGAGCAATTTCAAACTCTAGGTATCTAAACCCAGGGGACGAATAGACACCAATACACTGCAATGTGCTTATCCTATAGCCTCACTTCCAAAAGGACCTGAAGCAACGGCTGCTAAGCCCTTTCTTCACCTATTCAATCTTGTAGCTGGAAAAGCAAGTTCAACATCTTAACAGTGGAAGAAAATGCCCACCAGCTTAGTAAATGTTGCCACCTTGTGGTTTTCAAGTTAAATCACCCAGGATGCTCCCATACTACCTCTTAGCTGGTGCTCGCCCCCCAAATCCAACGGCCCTAAGTATCAGGTGGACATTCAAATGTACACCTGGGTACAGTTAATGAACACATAAGACACATCACAGAGATGGTGGTCATAATAAGAATAATCTTGGGATTCAAAGACAAGGTCGCCCGAGACTGGAACAGCAAGACCACTAGACTGCAGAAGCATCCATCCTTCTCCTGCCCTCATTAGAAATCTCCACCCAATGTCCTGGCACACTGAAGACGCATAATGAAAGGGAATGGTAAAAAATTTAGGGTTCAGACACTTGTTATAAAAGCCAGAAGGAAAAAAATAAGTTAGACCTCTAATATCTGATTGGCTTTTGCTAAAACCTGATTCTACAGGGGATTTTTCAAGTAGGCCTTCTATTTTTAAAATATGTGAATGAACAGTGTGTTCTCTATGAGGTGTTCAACAGCAAAGCCCATCCCTTCTCCGTGTTTACAGTCAAAGTCAAATTGCAAAGTAGCAACCTAGATGGAAGGACACCAAAGCCGCAGCAGACAAGTGGTTGGGATATGGATCGGCTTTGTCCTTCACTGCGGCCTCTTCTCCTATATGTCCTTCTACCTCTGCCCTGTCCCCTCTCTGTGACTTTGTAGTGTTCTCTGCGGCCCCTGGAACACTACAAAGGTTGAGGTCTTTATAAATTACTTTAAGTAGAATAAAATAAAATGACAAGTTTTATTTACTTTTTTTTCTTTTTTTTGTGAAGAAGATCAGCCCTGAGCTAACATCTGCCAATCCTCCTCTTTTTGCTGAGGAAGACTGGCCCTGGGCTAACATCCATGCCCATCTTTCTCCACTTTATATGGGACGCCGCCACAGCATGTCTTGCCAAGCAGTACGTCGGTGCGTGGCCGGGATCCGAACCAGCGAACCCTGGGCCGCTGCAGCAGAGTGCGTGCACTTAACCACTTGCACCACCGGGCCGGCCCCGAAAAGTTTTATTTTAAAAGATGATCTCCTTCCCCTTTTTTAAGACTTAATAGGGCCGGCCCTGTGGCTTAGCGGTTAAGTGCGCGCGCTCCGCTGCTGGCGGCCTGGGTTCGGATCCCGGGAGCGCACTGGCGCACCGCTTCTCCGGCCATGCTGAGGCCGCATCCCACATACAGCAACTAGAAGGATGCGCAGCTATGACATACAACTATCTACTGGGGCTTTGGGGGAAAAAAAAAGGAGGAGGACTGGCAATAGATGTTAGCTCAGAGCAGGTCTTCCTCAGCAAAAAGAGGAGGATTAGCATGGATGTTAGCTCAGGGCTGATCTTCCTCACAAAAAAAAAAAAAAAAGACTTAATAATGCTTGTTGGCACTCCCATTTCCCAGTCTGACAATAGGACAAAGGGTTTTTTAATTCACAGCAGGTTTTAATTCCTACAGGCAGACTTCACTAAAGAAATGTTGTTTTGGAAAACTAGAAGCTTCAGCATGCTGATTATCCTCTTGTCTCTATTTTAAGGCAGTACATAGTATATAAATTATAAATGACTACCTTGCTACAAGGTAATGTAACACTAAAGAACAGACATTAACTTGGAGAAGTTAAACACCCAAGGGCCAAGGAGATCAAGGTAACGATTCCCAATCTGCCATAACTCACGGCCATGGCCGGGCCGGGCTTTGGCATCAAGGGGCTGTCTGCGAGTGGGATGTGCAGTGCATGTAAATGAAAGCTGCGAAGCGAATGATGAGTGAATTTCCTGATTTGGGAGTTTAAATTCTCAAACATAATATTGTATCAGTGCAATTTTCCTACATTCCTTTCCACTTCTTTGTTTTTAAAGTGCAAAATGATATTTATTGAATGCAAAGAGACAATGTCTTTGTTCTCATGGAGCTTGCGATAAAGTGAGGAGGGGGAAAAATTCTCACACCGATTCAGAATGCCCTACTTAGATTTTTAACTTCGACTCTAAGAATCGTAGTGTCAGAGTTGGAAATGAGCCTGAGTAATTTACCTACTGTAGACCCATCCCCTTTCTGTACAAATAAGGAAACTCAGTCACAGATTCTTTGGCAGCCTGCTAAAGCCCACAGTGGCCTTTTTCATGGTGATCTAAGGTAGGCATCCCCCCACCCAGTTCCTCAAGCGCCTCTTTTCCTGCTCTGCGGGATTCCTTTCAGCTTGCTCTCCATCAGCACTCCCCAGCCACCTTTTCCACAAGTAACCGGTGTCATAACACTGTTCTCCCACCCTGAAACAAAATCATTCTTGGAAGAGCCAGATATTGCTCCTTCACAGCTCAATGTGAATTAAAGCCTCTGCTACCTCTCTTTTATTCTTTCAACAAGTGTTACAGAGCATATCCTACATGCCAAGCAATGTTATACACTGAGGACACAAAATGGTGGCAGCACGGTCCCCACAGGAGACTCAAGCAAGGACCCAGGTCGGAAAGGGCTTTAGAGAACAAGTGAGAGTTAGATGAAGGAGAGAAGGAAATAAGTCTAAAAAAAAAAGAAAATCATGATATCTACAGTGAACTGCAAGTCATCTGGTAGAGCTGAAACAGACAGCCTGAACTCAGGAGGGGGCCTGGTGGGAATGGGGTGTGATGCAGGCCAGGTGGCTCGCCGCGGAGTCTTTGAAGACTCTTGGCAGAGGAGTGATGGGATCAGATCTGCATTCTGGAATGTTACCTGACAAAAGGATGGAGAATGGGTTGGAGGAAATCAAGAAGGACAGAAAGGAGGCGAACTCCTGCCTTCATGAAGGCAGTGGGAGGGAGAGAAAGCCTGAGAAATGGAAAAGAGGCAGAGTCACAGAACTGGTGCCTGAATGCCGGTGGGGACTGAAGGAGAAAGAATCAAGAGGGCTGCTCGCATCTCTGGCTTGAGCACCAGGTGGTTCCACTAAAATAGATATGGAATACAGGAGAAGTAGCAAGTTTCAGGGGAATAGATGAGCAATTAAGCTTTAGACAGGATAAGTTAAGGTGCCTGAGGAAACCAGGTAGAGATGACCTCCATACATATGACTTAAAGTCTTAGCTCTATTTATAAAAGAAAATGTTCTACCTTTAAGTAATTAAGAAGTTTTTCTTTTTGGTTAAATCTTAACCTCCAACATGTTGTTTACCTACATGAGGTTGTACTTTTCAACATGCCCTTCCCCAAAGGTATGAGGCTTGCTTAGTCCTCGTAAGTTGGCTTTTTACTTCTTTACAGAAAAGAACCATTGGTCACAGTTGCTCCAGGTGGTTCTCAGGACACCCTGTGAAGGGAGGTCTTGGGCTGTGAATGGGGCTTCCCTGGTGATGGCTGACTCGTGGGTTCGTGACCATGCTCATCTTTATAGTTTCATCAGCGATCCACCGCACTGTGCTGATGCTGTGAAGTCATCTGAACATCTCCATAGATTGTAGGCACTTCAGAAGAAGAGCAACATCAGTCATCTCTCTGTTCCCCACAGTGCCCAGCCAAGGATATACACACAAGACACGGCAAACGATGGCCATCCAACGGATGACCTGACGCCTTCAAAAACCCAAGGCTCTAAAACTTACAGCAAAATTAACCCCCATTCATCCTTCTACAAATGTTTGATGAACAGACATTGTGCCCAAGCACCACCCGAGGTGCAGGGGATAAATGGGGGAAAAAAGAGACAGTCTCTGCTCTCACAGAGCAGGTCTAGGGCATGAATCAGGAACAGACAATCACCTCCCTCATCCCACACGTAAAAATCAACTCCAGGTGTGACTGTCAGCACTACAACACTTGTGAGTACCACAACAGGGCGACACCCAGGGGCTGTAGAGACCCACAGGAATGGACCCTCTATCTTGGAGGGGTGGGAAATGGCATCTACGCTGACTCTCCAGGTGGGGAAGAGGAGCCAAGCGAAGACTAGGCTTGGGGAAGGAGGAGTGAGCAGGGAAGTATATTCCAGACAGAGGCATACGCAAAGGACTAGAGGCAAAAAAGCTTAGATGGTCCTTGTAGGAAATGAAAGTATAGTAGTTCAGTTTAACTGGCAAATAGACTGGAGAATACTGCTATGCTTCCAAAAGGACCAAAACTAGAATCTAAAACCAATTCTTTGTCAACTGTCCATCTCTACCTCTCTCATGTGAAGCACAGAACATAGAAAGTTATCTGAGTAACTGTTTTCTCCTTTTTCCCAAAGATGGATGCCTCAGGACATTAGGGCGTAATTCTTTCCAGGAACCAGTCTAAAAGGCATAGATAGGCAATGGTTATCTAACATAGGTAAGAGTCTCAGTGCTGTCACTGTGTGACCTTGGGCAAGTTATTGAACTTCCTTGTGCTTCTCAATGGGGATAATAAACAGAACCTGTCTTAGCAGACTGATCCAAGGATTAAGTGCATTAATATATTTAAAAAGCTTAAGACAGCGCTTGGCCCACAGTAAATACTCAATAAAGCGTAGTTATTATTCATTCTAACCCTGCCTCTTCTCCTTATATTCTTAAGTGGCCCTGTTTAAAGCCTCCAGTCCTGTCTCACTTCATGGATGATGGATGACAGATCAGAAAGGGCACCATCAATTCTCATCGAGCTAACCACGCTATCACTCATTTGAAAAACATTTATTGAGCACCCACTACGTTCTAGTCATTGTGCCTGGCACAAGAGATAAATGATGAATTCAGGACAAGAGACTGTCCCTGTTCATGTCTGACAGGGAAGACAGGTAAATGGATAACGCAAACGCAACCTGGCAAATGCTAACAGAACAGAGTGCTGTGGGAATATGACTCGAGCCTGAGGTCTGGGGGGTGAGGGGCTTCACTGAGGAGATGCTGCCTGAGCTACGTCTCGAAAGCCAGCCGGTGGTTGATCTCTCTGGTGAAGGGGCTGAAGAAAGGAAGGTCATGCCAGCCAGAGGGAACAGCATGTCTGCCGCTTGGGTCCAAGCTGTTGCAAAGCGAAGGAATGTTCTTTGCACTTTTCTAGGATCTGACAAGCAGCATAATTATGCTATCTGCAGTACTGAATGTTCAATGCAGCACTGCATATGCAGCTTCAGCCCCATGCGTGCAACAGTTCGGACTCTCCACAGTTGGGTAGGAAGCAGGTTGCTCAGGCACTGGTTCTGAGCAGTCATGCATCCCATAACAATACCTGCCAGGTCTCTAAGAAGCCACAACCAGTGAGATGAGTCTCATGTTTATTTTTTTAATTACAATATTTCCTTTTCTGACACCTGATCACACACAAGCCTTTCAGGCTTTGCACTTACATTACTTAAAGACCTTTTTGTTAGGGTTTGTAATTTTTCCTGAATAGACTGCCCAAAACAGAACAGCTCCTGGTTCTGATTCAACATCCATTTAAACCCATCTCCTTCCACCTGGCCCGAGTGTTCAAACTGCTCCACCGACACCAGTATAGCTCCTTGCCTCATCTCAGCCTAGTGGAGGAGAGGGAGGCTAAGATGCAGAGGCTCATTTTGCAGACAGAAAAAGGTGGAGGAAATGCGAAAGGTGATTTGAGAGGGAAGAAAGAGAGAAAGGAGCACAAATCTGGACTCCACAGTGAGTAAGCACCTGCTCTGCAGGCCTCGTCCTCAAGATGCCCTTCAAGCATGGGGCTAATGACAGTGAGTCTGGAAGGAAGATGCTTCTTGCTTTGTAGCTGTGCTCTCCCATTACTTTACAGGCTGCAGTGCTATTTCACAGATATACACTTGTGCCTGTATCAAAGATAGATGTGTATGAACTTTATAAACAGGACTAAGTGCTGTCAGCTTGTTATTTTTTGTAGGGGCTGAATTTATGAGCTTTACCCAGAGTGAAGTGATTGTAATTTATCAACCTAGAATGTTTTAAGTAAATAGCACTAAGCACTTACCCTCCACAGCAGGAACGTAGCTGGAATGCAGCACTTTTCTGGGTGGGAGGCACTGGCACCAATAACCTACAGGGCTGATTGGGGTCTATTAACCAGGGAAGTGTTATGAATAACGTCCACAACAGTCATCTTACAACTGGCCAAGTTTAGGCTCATAACCTTAAAACTATGATTGTTTTTCGCTTTCCGTCTTCACAGTGCATTTCTCCCACTGCTTTCTTTGGGCCACGCAGCCATCGACAATCGAATCTCTCTCACTTGCTGATACAACCATGTAGGGTGAGTAAGAAACCAGCCACATGAGGAGAAAAGGCCACAGCTAAGAAAAAGACAACTTTCCTCAAGGAAGAGAACGGAATTTGGCTGCCATATGTGAAATGCCTAAGAATCAGAACACACAGAGAAAAGCCGGCTTTACAGAGAAGACTCAAACCTGGAAAAAGCTACCAGAGAAGCAGCATTCTGTTTCACTGAGGTCTGGGGGACAAGATTATCAGCCACACAAGGAATGCTATTTGACTGGCTGCCTCTCCACAGAAGATGAAAGACAACCAACGAACCCACCAGCATTTGCTTATCAGGGCTTCTTCTAATTAGCTCACAAGCTGCCCTAGCATTTGCCATAAGAATTGTCAAAAGGTCAGCTCCCTTACAGAGAGAGCACCAGAAGGAAGTGCGCCTCCCCAGGCTCAGGACATGTGCTTACCGTTATCTCAGAAATGGAAAACCAAGGGCGACTGTGATTTCCCCTTCAACATTTATCCCTAACTGACTTTTGCAGTCACGGCTGGCCTGCAAGAACCGATTCATAGAAGACTGGAGAATTTAAGATGCTAATGGACCAGATCCAAACCAGATGTACAACTTTTATTTGTCCATTTTGAAACAACAGACACCAAATACTTCAATTTACAAGATAAACACAATGGAAAGAGTTATAAAAATGATTTTTCTGTGAAGTGAATAATGAGTTCTATTAAAATCTATTCTGGTTAATCAGAGATGATAAAAAAGTGCAATAATGCCAGCATAAAACCGACACTCCCCGATACAGGGTGTGGTATCAACATACCACAGAAGCAGGTTCTTGTGTCTCATGAACTTAAACTGCAAAACTATCGTGCCATTTCCGGTTGCAGTTAAAGGATGCACCACTCCTACTCAGCCATTATTTCTCAACATGAGGGAAAAGGGGATCCTCCAAATAGAAACAGGATTTTAGCAAAAAAAGAGATTCATTTCTCTACCCTACCAATCATGACCCCTACATCCCTTATCTAACTCTGGGGAAAATCTCAGAAACCTGAAACCTCTTCTTTGCAAAAAAATTCCAACTTTAATTTCTTGCCCTGTCAGGTTCTGCCATTATCAAACACAGCAAATAATTTTTCTCTCCCAGTCTTCCAATTGTCTGTTAGTATGCCGAATCTATTTAAATTATTGGTTTCAAGGCCCTCCACCAATTACTTCCTCTCTCCTTCAACCAACTGCCCTCCTTGTTACAATCCAGTCTGCACCCTCCCAACTCAGCAAACCTATGTGCTTCCATTTATCCATAACCAGACCTTCCTAAGATCCATTCCTTTATCTCACCGCTGTCCCCTCCCCCATACAATACCAGGTACATGAGTCAGTATGTACTTTACATACACGGAAAAATGAGGTGTCTGTCTTTCCCCAAGATTCCTGTCTGTCCTCCAGTTCTGCAGATCACAAACTCCTTGAAGCCAAGGGCTACTACACACACACACACACACACACACACACACACACACACACCCTTTAATTCTCCCAGAACCCAAGCCAGTGCTGCACAATCTGTGGCCACTCCATGAACGCTTGTGGTTGGCTGATGATGTTGATGATAATGATGATGATAACTAGATGAGGCTTCCGAGTAGAATAGTCTTCTAAGTAGTGATTGCAATGCAGCAAGAATTTATTACACTCCTTATTAAAATTCTAATTGCATAATTGGGCCTTAAGGTATATGTTTTCCCCCTTCGGTGACACATAGTGATTTCCTCTCTCTAAAAATACCTTGGCAAGGAAATCTAAATCTCAAAGAATCAACCAAGAAAAATTTCCACAGAACAAAAGAGTCTAGTAAGAAACAAATCATAGCACCTTGGGAAGCCACAAAATGGAGGTTTTTAAACTCCAATAAGTCTTTCAAAACAAAACGAATTACAGGTTTTTAGGGGAATACATTCCTTATGTGTGGAGCTTTTGGCACGTTTCCTACTGAAGTGGAGAGAGGTCACGGCAGCAGCAGTGAACCCAGAGAGGGGACCTGTGTCCTAAACTACCCCCCTCTACCACACACAAGCCAAAACCTCGGGTGAGCCACACAGCTCAACTGGGCCTCAGTTTCTTCGCCTGTCAATCTCTTATGCCTCTTGCAATGCCCAGATTTTATGATGCTCCGAAAAAAAGACGAGGCGCTTCAAAGTCGGCTGACAGATGACAAAGCAAAAAGAAACAATACAGTGTGGTGCTACAAAAGCAATACAATCCCACAAAAGTAAAGAAGACAATCGCTGTCTTTGGAATTTGCCTCACAACATGAGAGCAATCATGGCCTTGTCAAATAGCTATAAAACACCCAAACCCGCTGTGTTGGCAAAGTCACTTAACCTCTCTGGGTCTCAGCTGCCATAACCGTCAAGTGGTCTTTCACGTTTAACACCCTCTGAGCCTAGAGCTTGAGACAGTTTTGCATAAACCATGTAGGACTTTTTTCATTGCTATAATAATTTTCTTTTAATCCTTTAACATCCCATTCCACATCTTAAAATCATTTTCAGGAGTGTAAATGACACTTAACATTTCATTTATGTGTGCTTTCTACATTCTTTTCCTTTACTCAGGTTCTGCTATTGCTATCGTGTTCCTTACTTCTAATAATCAAGAGGGGACTGTATGACAATGAACTCTCTAATGTAACAAAAATGGTAATTACAATGCTGCTGAAAAATAGAAGCTTTTTAGCACCTAGCACGCTATTGACATTCAGCAATTATCAATGATGACAAATGTTTGAAATACTGAGAATAAAAATTCTGCAGAGAGCTACAAATGGGAAACAACAGTAAATTCAGTGCAGATAGATACAAAGCTAAATTTCACATGTCTAAATGTGAGGTAAAACTAGCAGACTATGAAATAACAATCCATGACTAAGTATCACCAAACCGAGTAATTCATCATGCCCTGGACATTGCAAAAATTGTAATTTGTATTTAAAAGTGCATTCCTTCAAAAAAGCTCCCAGCACAACAAAACTCAAACATAATCCACTCATGCAAACCAGCTCACGTAGAACCCAGACCCTAGCCCAGAAAGAAATTTTAAACATTCTCTTTCTAGCTCAATCTTTTGATTAAGTTTCACGGTCATCAATGATAAGGACACTGACTTGAACACATTGGAAGGTACAGTATGCGTGGGTAGGACTGGTAAAAATATCTGCAGATGGATGAGAACTACTGTGGGTTGAAGACTTTAACAAATTTATGAGACTGATTTCATCTCAAATCAATATGAGTAGGAGGCTAGATAAATATACTGTTGGTGGATTTAAAACCATAGATCAGTTCAGATAAGTTTAGTAATTTCTCTGGGCTTCAGTTTTATCTGAAAATAAAATGATCAAAACTACTAAAAATTGGAGGCTAAAACTGGCAAGGTGGAGGGGAAAGCCATAAGTAACATAACTCACTAACGAAAGTTTCTGTGAATTTTCCAAAGCTAGGTCCAAATGCGGCAAGAAGGAAAAAGGACCGTAGTGAGAGTTGGAAGAGGAAAAGGCCTGACGACGCCTTTAGAAACGATGTGCTCCGACCCCACCTAGTGGTGCTGAGCGATTCCTGAACTGGGACGAGCACCTTCAGTCCCGGCACTGGTCACTGAAGATTTGATTAAAGATTTTTTTCCCCCAAGTCAGCACTAGTTTGGTAATAAATTTTTACATGCTAAAAATATACTAAAATGTGGATTTAGAATCTAAATCAGACAAAGCACAGACAGGAGGATGGAACACATCATCCTGTAACAAACCAGAGAAGCCTCATCACTAGCTGGCTAAAAAGATTAGCAGTTCTGAGAAAATTCAATTCTGGATTTTTAAGACCTCAAACGCTTTAACTTCTGAAATAAAAAAAAACAAGCACCAAAAATGTTCTGGGACAAGAATGCAAACCTAGCACGAATAACTCAAGTCATTCAAAACAAAGAAAAGAGAAACATTTCAAAACAATACATTAGAGAGAAAAGAATGGAGAATAATCAACTATGAAAGAAATCAGAAAAGAATCCTGTTATCACAGTGGACATTAAGCTAAATAGAGATCAATTATATAGCACTTTACAAAAAAGAAGATCCCTAAACAGGAATAAGAGGTAAGGTAAAGCTCATTACGTTTAAACTAATTATAGTCTACGGGGTCTACAATTACAAAGGCATGGATAACCCAAAGAAGGTTCAAAGAAAATGAAGGAGATGATTAAAGGAGAAAATTTCACAGTGCCTCTAGCATGAGCCTCTTCCTCTTTGTTCCCACACTCCCAACTCATGATAACATAAGAAGCTAATATTTACCAAGTGCTTACTATGGTCAGGCCCTGGGCTAAGTGCCTGTAAAGGTCCATCTCATTCATGCCTTGAAACAATCCTCTAAGAAAAATACTATTATTCTCCTCATTTTACAGATGTGGCAACTGAAGTTTAGCGAGGTAAGTCCAAGGGGAGCAGGTGGCAGTGGCAGGGCTTTACCCAGGCCAACCAAGCCCTGCTATCAGGACGCCAGCTCTTGTTCCCTAAGCAGTATTCTTCCCGTCCTCTACAAGATATCTCTCACATCTACATGCTCAAATTTTGAGAGGACTTCCCACCTAAGAAGGAAATATGAAGGAGGGAGTTGTGCAATGAGCTTCTTCTGCCCAGATCACCTAAAATGGGATGTTAAAGCTGAGGGCCGGGACCAGCCAGGTGACATAGTGGTTAAGTTCACACACTCCGTTTCAGCGGCCCAGGGTTCGCAGGTTCGGATCCCGGGCGTGGACCTACACACCACTCATCAAGCTGTGCTGTGGCAGCGTCCCACATACAAAATAGAGGAAGACTGGCACAGCTGTTAGCTCAGGGACAATCTTCCTCAAGCAAAAAGAGGAAGGTTGGAAACAGATGTTAGCTCAGGGCCAATCTTTCTCACCAAAAAAAAAGCTGAGGGCCTTTGAAATCAAGTTCTTCCCTCTCATTTTTCAGATGGAGAGCTGAGGCCTGGGGGAAAGAACAGACGTGCCCAGTGTCACACAGAGGAGCTCAGCCTAGAAGCCAGGTGTTCAAACACCAGTTCAGGGTTCTCAATGGTTTTACACAAGTAACACTCTGACTGTGCACCAGGACCAGACACAGGAAAGTGTACTGACCTCCTGAGCCCAACTCTGGCCAGGTTGACTCAAGAACTGCCTCCTGCTTGGCTGGCCTCGGGGCCTGAGGACTGGCTCTGGACCTTGGTACCTCCTGAATCTTTGGCCTAGGAGGTCTTCTGCTCATTCTTGATCACAGAAGACCCTGATCTCTGGCGTCGTCCTCCTAGTGCCCAGGCCTTTGGATTCACTAGACCCTTATACCTGTCTAGTTCTGTCCCAGCCCCTGGCTAGTTCAGGTTTCAGTGTAACACCTGGCCCAAAGCGGCTGTCTTCTAATTGGGTTCCTTGTTTCCAATCTCTCCCCATCCCCACTCCCAAACAGTCCAAATCATTCTGCATGCCAACCACTTTAAATCACTCTCCTGGTAAAAACCTCAAAGCTCTCCATTGCATCTGATGAATACAAGCTTCTTAATCTGGCCTTCAAGGGCCTCCAACATCTGGCCTGAACCTACCAATTCAAACACATCTCTCCCCTCTCCCTCCTCAAACCACAGGATTCCCATCCACTGCCTTTGCTCGAGCCACATCCACCGATCCATTGACAGGAATGTTCTTTTTTTTTGTGAGGAAGATCAGCCCTGAGCTAACATCCATGCTAATCCTCCTCTTTTTGCTGAGGAAGACCAGCTCTGAGCTAACATCTATTGCCAATCCTCCTCCTTTTTTTTTTTCTCCAAAGCCCCAGCAGATAGTTGTATGTCACAGTTGCACATCCTTCTAGTTGCTGTATGTGGGACGCCGCCTCAGCATGGCCAGAGAAGCGGTGCGTTGGTGCGCGCCCGGGATCCGAACCCGGGCCGCCAGTAGCGGAGCACGCGCACTTAACTGCTAAGCCACGGGGCCAGCCCGACAGGAATGTTCTTTCCCTGCATTTGTGGACACAAACCTGCCTTCACAGCCAGGGGCAGGCATTGGGGCAGGGGTGCCCCATTCACCCCACTGCACAGTGATTCCTCTTTCTCTCTCAACAGTAACACACCCTCATTTGATACATAATAGACCCCTTTGTGTTATCTTTTCATGTGTGTCCTGTTTCTCTACCTAGATCATGACCACCTTGGAAAGCTAGGACTTTTCCCTCTTAATATCTTTCTGTGTGTCCAATGCCTTAAATACCGGCTGCTCCAAAACTGCACTGCAGGGGATGTGGGGGATGGAGAGGGAGGTGGACTTTAACAAAGTTAGATAATTAACTTTCCAAGGTTCATGAAAGGGTCTCAGAATAGAGAGGTCAACCAATTACTATCTGTGTGGTCACACCAAATATTATGAGAAGACACCAGGTTGAATACAGGGAATATTCTGACCATACAGCATGTTAAATATGCAACTAGAAAATACTTAACTGTTACAAAATAAGTTTCACTTTAGGTCAAAGGCAAGGAATTCCAAGTAGATCATGGCAAGTGAAAAGGATTCACTTATGGAAAATGTCCATTTGATTCAAAAAGACAAATTAGACATCGAGGCAATGTGGCAGGGGCTGTCAGTCACATCATTCACCAGCCAAAAATTGAGGCCCGCTGGCAAGTCCACAAAATGGTTCTGAAATAGTATCTTACACCAAATGCAATAAATAAAATAATGCCATAGACAAACAGTTGTTGAGTTAGGAAGTTCTTTGAAAGATCTCAATTCTACTTTCTTTTTCCTGTTTACCAAATACTTAAGTTCTCTCCAGGTTTCTAACTTTTTCTCTCATTTTTCTACTCGGAGCTTCCTATTCAGGTAGCATAGTATAGTAGAAAGAGGGCTGGACTGGCAGACAGATGACTGTGTTCAAATCTCGGCCCCATGATTTAGTAGCTATGTGGTGGTCTTGGGCACAAAGAGGAGGGAAACACTTGAGCAGAGCCTAGAAGAAGGAGAACGCCTACGCCAGGAGACAAGTGAGAAAAGCATTGCGGACAAAGGGAACAGCTTACACAAAGGCAGCAGTGTGAAAAGAGCTTGGCACTTTCAAGAAAGAGCAACCACGACAATAGGCCCAGAGCAAAGAGGGTAGGTGAGGAAGTGCAGGAGGCTGGGAAATGGAGCCAGATGATGAAGCCCTGCATTTCTTTCCTTTTACATGATAACCCTTACATGGAACTTACCTTGTGCCAGGTGCTACCCTAAGTATTTTACCAATAGAAATAATAACTCAATTTTAATCCCTGTAACAACCCTGTGCAGGAAGAATTATTACAATCCCCACCTTACAGATGAGGAAACAGAGGCATGTGAGAGGGTTAAGGAACTTGTCTAAGGTCACTCAGCTGGTTAGGGGCAGAACCAGGGATCAGGCTCCTGAGACCATGCTTGTAACCTCTAGGCTGTGCTGCCTCAACAGCCCCAACTAGAAAACTGGAGCCTGGGGCCGGCCCGGTGGCGCAGCGGTTAAGTGTGCACGCTTTGCTTTGACGGCCCGAGGGTTCGCAGGTTTGGATCCCAGGCGCGGACCGACGCACCACTTGTCAAGCCATGCTGTGGCAGTGTCCCAGATAAAGCAGAGGAAGATGGGCACGGATGTTAGCCCAGGGCCAATCTTCCTCAGCAAAAAGAGGAGGATTGACATGGATGTTAGCTCAGGGCTAATCTTCCTCACACACACACAAAAAACTGGAGCCTGGGCTAATACCTACTCGACTTACTTGAAAGCCTCCTTGTGAGGTTCAAAGAAGCAACTGTTGGCCTCATTGATCATTACTGAGTTAGATGGTGTGCCCACCTATTCTCCCATTACCTACCTGCCCCTGTCCTCCTCTTTCTCTTTTGGAATAGACAATGGCTCCACTGGGACTTTAAGAAGCCTATTTACCCTGCCCAAGCCTCCATTTCCCCCTCTGAAAATGAAGCCAAAGACAGCATACATCCTAAATAGGTCTTGATAACTGCTAAGTCGTGTTCACTGCCAGATAGTTCAGAAACTATCTGCTGAATGAATAAACAAACGAGTCTCCATTGTGAGTGTCAAATGAGATAGTGTGATTAAAGCATTCAGCATGGTACCCGGCACACAATAACTGCTATTCCCTAGCCCCTCCTCCCACAAAAGAGCAGACATGGAGTCCAGGGGACGGCAGCACTGGTCAGTATATGCCCTGCTTCCTTCTTCACCAGCATGACTGCTTTCATCACTCACCCTTGACTGTCCATGTCCCAGATCTGCGGCACCCATGCCACCCACGGGCACTGCTTAAACCCCATGGGAGAGCCCAGTGATAAGGCAGAAACAGTCTTTCTTCTGAAATAAGAAGAAAAGTTTCTCAGTGCCCTCATATAGAATACTATTACTATACACAACCAAGCAATGAAATCACCACCGCTGCCCTTCTGGAGTTTACATCCTAGAAGGGAATCATTTGCCTAAATCTTGAAGTGTCTAGGATTTCACATCTTACTGAAAATACCAGCGTTGTTCTTTCTGTTTTCCCCTTTCAAGAGTTTCTTCTGTGATGGACGACTTCATGTCCACTTGTATGTTGGAATGATCTGTAACACTGGTATTTAATCCAATCATAATCCCACTTGGGTATGTGAAAACATTTAGGATGCCAACCTACAGGAGAAAGTGGCTTTGTTTTCAATATGAGATGGTATTAGAATCTTTCACAACTCAATTTTGAGAAAATTTTTCAAATTTGGCTCTTCTTACTGATAGACTGAATTATCAGAGCAAAATGCCAACCTAGATAAGAAATAACCATTTAGCCTCCTGGCAAATTACTTTCAGCACCCACTTTCTCAAAATGACAAATATCAAACCTTTCAAGTGGAAAAATCCTCCAAAGCATCAAGCCAATTGTGCAATGCAGCAAATAGTGCAAGAAAGATTTTTTTCCCTATCTCTGCAGCAAAAAAGTCTGAACTTATTAGCATAAGGTAATATGATTCATATGTTAACTACCACTGGTGCTGAAATTGAGTCCTTCCTAGAAAGCCACCTACATTTGACCTCAATAAAGCCAAGAATTCCTCAAGTACCATTTCTCTTCTTTTTTTCAAAATGCATCTGCCATCTCCTTGCGTTAGCACCTTCCTCAATTAACATACAATATAAAAATAGGGCAAGAGAGTAAGACTAACAGCTTCTCAGAGATCTTAAATCCAACTAGCATTACTTTCGACAGAATATTTGAACATCGTTTACAAACACGTATTTTACTGGAAATTTGAGGTTCAATGAGATGCAATGGCTTGACAAATCACAACAGGGCAGTGCCCATGTTGACCCAAGGCTCCTACTTTAGGCCAATTAGTCCCTTCCTTTCTGCCCAGCACTATGCATTCCATGAATTCTTATAACAACATTGTAGGGTCAGTAATATTAGTTCCATTTTACTGATGTGGAAACTGAGGTCCAGAGAGCTTAAGTATCTTATCTAAGCTTTAAGTAGTTTAGCTGGAATTCAAGCTCAGGTCTGTCTTACTTCAAACCCTATGCACTTTCTACTACTGCTTTACTACTCAGTGTTGTCCCTGGACCAGTAGCACTGGCATCACTTGAGCGTTTGTTAGAAATGCAGATTTCTCAGTCCTACCGCAGAACTACAGAATGAGAATCTGCATTTTACTAAGATCTTCAGGTCATTTATTTGTAAAGTTTGAGAGACTCTACACTATAACACTCTGCCTCTCTGAATATGGCTACTATTATCCCTTTCTGTAGATCAGTGGTTCTCTATGTGGTCGTGGGGTGAGGGAGGAAAGGGGAGGGGAGGGTGATTTCCCCCCAGGGACACTTGACAATGTCTGAAGACATTTTTGGTTGTCACAACTGGGGTGGGGTAGTGGGTAGAGGCCAGAGATGCTGCTAAACATCCTAAAATGCACAGGACAGTCCCCCACCACGAAGAATTATCCAGCCAAAATGTCAATAGTGCTAAGGTTGAGAAATCCTGCTATTGCTGATAATACTGTCCATCCTCTTTGGGGTCTGTTTAAAGAAGAAAAAACAAGAAATTTTTCACGGCAAAATTATGGCTGAAGAAATATCATACAAAATTCCTTTCCCTATCGGTCAGTCTCAGTCCCTCACAACATTTATCAAATAGTAACTTAGATCAGAGGTCAGCAAAATATGGCCCATAAGACAAAACCAACCCACTGTTTGTTTTTGTGCAGTTTGAGAGCTAAGAATGATTTTTACATTTTTAAATCATTGAAAAAAAATTTTAATAACATTTCACCACTTGTGAAAATTATATGAAATCCAAATTTCAATGTCCATAAATAAAGTTTTATTGAAACAAAGTCGTGTCTATTATTTTTAATTTGAACAAAGGCTGCTTTTTTAAAAACAGCCTTATTGAGATATAATTCACATATTTTAAAATTCACCTATTTAAAGTGTATATCAATGGTTTTTTGCATATTGACAGAGTTGTGCAATCAACATCACAATTTTTTTTTTTTTTTTTTGGTGAGGAAGATTGGTCTTGAGCTCACATCTGTGCCCACTTTCCTGCATTTTGTACGTGGGACACCACCACAGCATGGCTTGATGAGCAGTACGTAGGTCAGCGCCCAGGATCTGAACCTGTGAACCCCAGGCCACCAAAACGGAGCACGCAAACTCAACCACTACGCCACTGGGCCCGCCCCATCATAGTCAATTTTAGAACATTTTCACCACCTCAAAAAGAAACCTTGTACCCTTTAGCTGTCATGCCCCTATCCCCGCACCCGCTTTTCCCAGCCCTAAGCAACCACAAATCTACTTTCTATCTCTATCAATATCCCTAGTCTAGACTTGCATATGAATGGAATCATATGTGGTCTTTTGTGACTGGCTACTTTCACTTATCATAATGTTCTCAAGTTTCATGCATGTTGTAGCATGTATTGGTACTTCATTCCTTTTTATTGCCAGACAATATCCCATTGTATTGACATACCACATTTTGTTTACCCACTCATCAGCTGATGGACATCTGGGTTGTTTCCACCTTTCGGCTATTACGAATAATGCTGCTATAAACATTCATGTACAAGTTTCTCTGTAGACCTATATTTTCACTTCTCTTGAGTAAATACCTATGAGTCAAATTGCTGGGTCATATGGTAACGCTATGTTTACTATTTGAGGAACTGCCAGACTGTTTTCCAAAGTGGCTACACCATTTTACATTACTTTTTTTTTTTTTATTAAGTATTTATTTATTTATTTATTTTTCCCCCCAAAGCCCCAGTAGACTAGCTGCTGTATGCGGGACGCACCCGCAGCATGGCGGGAGAAGCGGTGCGACAGTGCGCGCCCGGGATCCGAACCTGGGGCACCAGCAGCGGAGCGCGCGCACTCAACCTCTAAGCCACGGGGCCGGCCCATCCATTTTACATTACTATCAGCAGTGTATGAGGATTCCAATTTCTCCACATTCTCGCCAACACTTGGTATTATATGCCTTTTTTATTCTAGTCATCCTAGTGGTTGGCTCCCATTGTGGTGAAGTGGCATTTCATTGTAATTTTGATTTGTATTTCCCTGATGACTACTGATGTTGAGCATCTTTTCATGTACTTATTGGCCATTTCTATATCTTCCTTGGAGAAATGTCTATTCAGATCCTTTGTCCATTTTTTAATTGAGTTATTTGCCTGTTTATTACTGAGCTATAGGAGTTCTTTATATATTTTAGATATAAGATCCTTATCAGATAAGTGATTTACTAATATTTTTTCTTATCACCTTTTTGGTGTCCTTCAAACCACAAAAGTTTTTTATCTTGATGAGGTTAGTTTATGTATTTTTTTCTTTTGTTGCTCATGCTTTTGGTGTCATATGTAAGAATCCTATGCCAAATCCAAAGTCATGAAGATTTATTCCTATGTTTTCTTCTAAGAGTATTATAGTTTTAGTTCTTACATTTAGGTCTTTGATCCATTGTGAGTTAATTTTTGTATGTGGTGTGAAGGAAGGATTCAACTTCATTCTTTTGCATGTGGCTTATCCAGTTGTCTCAGCACCAATTGGTGAAAAGATTATTCATTCTCCCAAAGAATGGTCTTGGCACCCTTGTCATAAATCAGTTAACCAAAGAAGTATGGGTTTATTTCTAGACTCTCAATTCTATTCCATTGATCTATATGTCTATCTTTATACCAGTACCACACTATCTTGATTATGATTGTTTTGCAGTAAGCTTTGAAATCAGAAAGTGTGCATCTTCCTACTTTGTTCTTTTTCAAGATTGTTTCTTGGGTCTCTTGCAATTCCATATGAATTTTAGAATCAGTTCGTCAGTTTCTACAAAGTAAATTGGAATTCTGATAGGGATCGTGTTGAATGTATAGATCAACTTGGGGAATACTGTCATCTTAACAATGTTAAGTCTTATGATCCATGAGCAAGGAATGTTTTTCCATTTATTTAGATCATCTTTAACTTCTTTCAAAAATGTTTTATAATTTTCAGAGTATAAGTTTTGCACTTCTTTTGCCAAATTTATTCCCAAGTATTTTATACTTTTTGATGCTATTGTAAATAGAATTTTCTTAATTTCATTTTCAGATTGTTCATTGCACGGATATAGAATTAGTTAATTTTTGTATATTAATCTTGTATTCTGCAACCTTGCTGAACTTGCTTATTAGTTCTAATAAATTTTTAGGGAATCCTTCAGAGTCTGTATATAATACCACATTATCCGCGAATAGAGATAATTCTACTTCTTCTTCCCAATACGTATGACTTTATTTTATTCTCTTGCCTAATTATCCTGGCTACAACCTCCAGTACAATGTTGAATAGAAGTGGCAAGAGTAGACATCCTTGTCTTGTTCCTGATCTTATGGAGGAAGCATCCAGTCTTTCACCATTAGGTATGATATTAGCTATGGGTTTTTCACAGATGCTTTTTTTTTCTTTTTTTTTTTGCTGAGGAAGATTAGCACTGAGCTAACATCTATGCCAATCTTCCTCTATTTTGCATGTGGGTTGCTGCCACAGCATAGCCAACAAGTGATGTAGGTCTGCGCCCAGGATCTGAACCAGTGAACCCAGGGTGCCGAAGTGGAGCGCGCCGAACCCAACCACAAGACCACAGAGCCAGCCTCCACACATGCTCTTTATCGGGTTGAGGAAGTCCCTTTAATTCCTATTTTTGTTGAGTGTTTTCAATATAAAATGATGTTGGAGGGCAGGCCCCGTGGCTTAGCGGTTAAGTGCGCGCACTCTGCTACTGGCGGCCTGGGTTCGGATCCCGGGAGCGCACTGACGCACCACTTCTCCAGCCATGCTGAGGCCGCGTCCCATATAAAGTAGAGGAAGATGGGCACGGATGTTAGCCCAGGGTCAGTCTTCCTCAGCAAAAAGAGAAGGATTGGCATGGATGTTAGCTGAGGGCTGGTCTTCCTCACCAAAAAATAAATAAATAAATAAATAAATAAATAAATAAATAAATAAATAAATAAATAAATAAAATGATGTTGGATTTTGTCAAGTGCTTTTTCTGCATCAACTGAGATGACCGTGGATTTTTGTTTTTTATTCTATTGATATGATACATTAATTGATTTTCAGATGTTAAACCAACCTTGCATTACTGGAATAAATCCCACTTAATTATGGTATATAATTCCTTTTATATGTTGCTGGATTCAGTTTGCTAGTATTTTTGTTATGGACTTTTGCTTCCATATTCATAAGATATATTGGTTTCTAGTTTTCTTGTCTGGTTTTGGTATCAAGGTAATGTTGGCCTCATAAAATGAATTAGAAAGTGGTCCCTCCTCTTCTATTCTTTTGGAAGAGTTTGTGAAGAATTGGTATTAATTGCTCTTGAAATATTTGGTAGAATTCAGTGGTGAAGCTCTCTGGACCTCTACTGGGTGGAGCCTGGGCTTTTCATTGTGGGTAGTATTTTTATTACTAATTTACTCTCTTCACTTGTTATAGGTCTATTCAGATTGCCTCTTTCTTCTTGAGTCAATTTTAGTAGTTAGCGTCTTTCTAGGAGTTTGTCTATTTCATTTACTTTATCTAATTATTTGGTGTACAACTGCCATTTTACTTTTTGTTTGCTATGTGTCTTATGTCTTTTTTTGTTTCTCTAGTCCTCATTTACTACTTGCTTTTGCATTAAGTGAATATTTTCTAATAAAGCATGTAAACTTCTTTAATGATATTTTTCTACTATGTATTTAAGATTTTCTTTTTAAGTGGTTACTCTAGGGTTTACCATATAATCCTGACTTATTAGAATCAGCTTCAGATTTATGCTAGCTTAATTCCAGTGATATATAGAAATGTTACTCCTATAGAGCCCCACTCTCTTTCCCTCTTTTTTTTTTTTTGTGAGGAAGACTAGCCCTGAGCTAACATCTGTTGCCAATCCTCCTCTTCTTGCTGAGGAAGACTGGCCCCAGGCTAACATCGTGCCCCTCTTCCTCTACTTATATGGGACCCCGCCACAGCATGGCTTGACAAGCGGCATGTCTGTCCGCGCCCAGGATCCGGACCCGTGAACCCCAGGACGCTGAAGCGGAGCACGCGAACTTAACCACTACACCACCGGGTTGGCCCCCTTTCCCTCTTTTTTGTAGTATCATTGTTATATATATTACATCTATTAAGGTTACAAACCCAACAATACGTCGTTATGGTTATTACTTTACCATCTATAGTCATTTCCTTAGCCCATTATAGCTTTGCTCCCACCCACCTCCTTTGCACTATTATTGGCAAGTATATTACATATATATTACATTTCTATACATTATAGGCCCAACAGTATCACTTTTTAAATCAGTTAAGAGAGGGGCCGACCCCATGATGTAGCGGCTAAGTGCATGCACTCCGCTGCTGGTGGCCCGGGGTCGGATCCCGGGCATGCACTAAGGCACCGCTTGTCAGGCCGTGCTGTGGCGGCATCCCATATAAAGTAAAGGAAGATGGGCTTAGATGTTAGCCCAAGGCCAATCTTCCTCAGCAAAAAGAGGAGGATTGGTATGGATGTTAGCTCAGGGCTGATCTTCCTCACACACACACACACAAAATCAGTTAAGAGAAACACGCATTTATACTATCTTTTATAATTATATAATCACCTTTACCAATGCTGTTTTTTTTCACATGGATTTGAATTACTATCTGAGTTCACTTGCTTTCAGCCTGAAGAATTTCCTTTAGTATTTCTTGTAAGGTAGATCTTTAAGCAAAAAATCTCTGTTTTTGTTTATCTGGGAAAGTCTTTATTTTACCTTCATTTTTGAAATGTCCTTTTCATCTACAGCCAGCTGTACTGGATAAAAGTTTCTTAGTTGACAAGTTTTCTCTTTGAGCATTTTGAAAATGTTATCCCACTGCCTCTGGCCTCTACAGTTTCTGCTGAGAAGTCAACTGTTAATCTTATTGGGGTTCACTTGTAAGTGCCAACTCATTTTTCTCTTGCTGCTTTCAAGATTTCCCCCTTGTCTCTGACTTTCAGCATTTTTAATATGACGTGTCTGCGAATCTCTTTGTGTTTATCCTCCTTGGAGTTCACCGAGCTTCCTGAATGTATAGGTTATTGTTTTTCAATAAATTTAGGAAGTTTCAGCCACTATCTTTTTGAATATTTGTTCTCTCTCCTTTCCTTCTGGTATTCCCATCACACATATGTTGGTAACCTTAATGATCTCTCACATTTCTCTGAGGCTTTGTACATTTTTCTCCATTCTTTTTTCTCTCTACTCTTTGGCTTGCATAATCTCTATCAATCTATCTTAAAGTACACTGATTCTTTCTTCTGCCAGTTCAAATCTACTTGAACCCCTCTAGTGAATCTTTTATTTCAGTCATTGTACTTTCCAACTCCAGAATTTTAATTTGGCTCTTTTTTATAATTCCCATCTCTTTATTGATATTCTCTATTTGATGCAAAAAATATCTTTATATATTCCTTTACTTCTTTAATCATGCTTTCCTTTAGTTCTGTGAGCATATTTATAATGTATACTTTGAAATTTTTTTGTTAAATCTGACATCTAGTAGCTCTCACAAGCAATTTCTGTTGCTAGATTTTTCCACCGTACGGATCATACTTCCCTGTTCCTTTGCATGCCTCATAATTTTTCATTGGAAACTAGACATTTTAGATAACATATTATAGCAACTCTGAGGACTGCCCCCCCCCGCTCCAGGGCTTATTATTATTATTTGCCTGTTTATTTGTTTAGTGACTGGCGAGACTGTTTTAGTGAAATCAATTTCCCTCATACAGTGTTAAGGCCTATGTTGTTGCTCCTCAGGGAGGTGCATCTCTGGGTATGCCCACAGTCACCCTGGATGACAGTGGTTTTAGCAGGGCTCTGTTCCTCTCCTTCCCTGATCATGCCCAGCTGTTAAACTCCACTCACTGTGGTATATTATTCTATTATTTTCAACAATGCTCAGGGTGTAATTTGCTCTACAAAGTAATCCAATCAAAAGGTGGCTTTTTGAGGAAACAGTTTCTGAAATTAGTGTTTGATATTTGTTCTGACGCCAAGAGGGCTCTTCCCAGTTGTCTTATTCCCTGATTCTCTCCTGCAAACTACTTAGCCTACAGTCTAGGCTGTTATCTTCATTAGATCTACAAAAGTCCTCCCAATTGTCTTTCACCAAAACCTCCACTGTTCCTGAGAGTACCCTTAAGCATAAACTTCTCTGCTTTGTTGCAAATGAAGTCACTACCTTTGGGAAGAGATTAGAAACCAAGGGTTTTAAAGCCTGCTTCTCCCTCCAGGCAAAATCTCTGAGCCCTTGGTGGAAGGGGGGATGGGGGACACACTAAACTGAAGTCTTTTCAGTTTGCCTCTCCTGGCTGGAACTACCATCTCACAAACTGAGGTTAGGGACAAGAACAACTGGGGTCCAGTATTCTCAGTGTGCCACCAGGGTACAGCCCCCATTCCATAAGTAGGAGCTGGGTGGAAGAAGCAAGTTCCATCTTTCAACTTCACACACCCAGGACTTAGCCTCAGCAACAAGTAGCCTTGGGCAAGATGAGAAGCTCTGAAGTCCTGCTCCTCCTGGGAAGAAAGCCACCTGACTGGGAGCCAGGAGTAGAGGGAGCCCTGTGTTCTGGGTTACAGCAGTCTAGAGTGGAATTTCTACCTTGCTGAGCTGGGAGCAGGGAGGGTGGTAGCAGTCTTGGTTCAAAGACCACAAACTCTCACCTTTCTTACCAAATTTTGATAGATTTTCTTTTTTTTGTGAGGAAGATCAGCCCTGAGCTAACATCTGATGCCAATCTTCCTCTTCTTGCCGAGGAAGACTGGCCCTGGGCTAACATCCGTGCCCATCTTCCTCTACTTTATATGGGACGCCGCCACAGCATGGCTTGACAAGCGGTGCGTCGGTGCGCGCCTGGGATCCGAACCTACAGACCCCAGGCCACTGCAGCAGAGCGTGAGCACTTAACCGCTATGCCACCGGGCCGGCCCCTTGATAGATTTTCTTGAAAAGATGTTTCTTCACTTGATGTTTGCCCTTAGGACCATTTCCAGAGGGTTTAAATTACTGTTTTTTCAAATAATTTTTACCAGTTTTACAGGGGACCAGCTCAGTGGAGCTCCTCACGCTGTCCTGATGGAAGCTGACCCTGTCTAAGGCTGCTTTTGTGCTACATGGTAGAGCTGAAGAGGTGTGAGTAGTTGCAACCGATACCCTACAGCTCAAAAAGCTGAAAATAATTACTATGTGGCCCTTTACAGGAAAAGTTTGCCAACCCCTCACCTAGGTCACTGCTGCCAATGCCAATCCATAGACCACCCTTTGAGTAGCAAGGACCTAAACTACTTGAGAGGCAGTACTGTATTGGCTAAGAGCTTGATTCAAAACCTTACTTCACCATTTACTAGATATATGGTTTGGGGTACCTACCTCATTGGGTTGCTGTGAGAATTAAATGTATGAATGCCTGGCACTTAGAAAGTATTCAATACATGATAACTTATCATCATGATAGAAACTCTACAGAAAGTTTCAGACACCATCTCATTCCTCAAACAGTTTTTTTCCAGAAAATTTAAGTTTTGGAAAAGAGAAACAAGTACAGACTTTCCAATAAAATGACATGCAACTTTTAATACCAGGGGTACATAATATTATCTAATGAAGTAAAACCTCTATAGAGCTGGAGCTGAACCTGCCACTGAAAACTAGAATTCGCTACCACGGATGCTTCCAGCCTCTTGCAATAACAATGAATGAAAACCTTCAAGAAGTGCTTCCAAACCCAAAATTGAAAAAAGCAGCAATTATCTTTAATTTGAGGATTTGGGCCTAGATGGTTCCTTCTGGTTCTAGCAGTCTCTACCTATACCCAGAGATGATATAAGCAGAATCCCTCAAGCTTCCACCTCGACTGTCACCGTGGCAAGGGCGCCCGGGTTGGTGGGGCCCGGCGAGAGGATTCTGGGCTACCCCTCTCCGCAGCCCGTCGGGGCTGCCGGCCGGTTACCTCGCAATTGAACTCCATCTCGGCGTCCATGGTAACGATCCGCACGGTGAACGTCTTGGGCTGCTTCCTCTTGAGTGAGCTGAAGCTCATGCGGGAAGCGATGGCCCCGGCCATGGCGCGGGGCTCAGGCCCGGGACCCTCGTGCCCCGAAGCCTGCGCTCTGGGCCTGTTAGCCCCCCTGGAGGAGCCGCACAGGCCTCAGAGCCACCATGGTGGCCGGCCGGCCGGCCCGGGAGCTGTCTGGGTGGCGCGGGCCCCCAGCGGCCAGCATGGACCGCGAGGACCCTGCCCCGGGAACGGAGAGGGGACTTGGGAGGCGGGCCCTGACGGCCGCGGGCAGGGAACGCGAGCGCGGACCGACGGGGCGGGTACGGCCCGGCGCTCCGGGACTCGGGCCGAGGACGCTGGGGACGCCCGTGTATCAGCCCCTAGACAGCGGCGGCCCAGACTCCGGGCGCCTCTCAGCGGCCGACGGAGGTCTCGGGGCCGCGCCGCAGCCGGGCGCGCACGTGCGCGCGTGGCTGTCACCGTCCTCACTCCGCGCACCCGCGGGAAGCGTCCCCTCCCCGCAGCCCCGGGCCTGCTCCCCGCCCCGCCCTCAGGCCCCCCAGATCGCTACACACAGCGCACCCTAACAGGCGGCCTCCGCCCAGACGCCACGGTTGGCTGAGAACTCTGAGGAAGGCGGGACTTTCCCTGCTCCGTCCAGCCTTCTTCAGAACGACTCCACCAATTGGAAGTTCCGCTCTGACCGGCGGCGGAGGCCTGGGCTCGGCGTTGAGTGGCTATAGCGGCAGTCACTCCGAACGCTTTTGTTCGTAGGGGTACGCCTACTCTAGCAAGGCTGGTTGAGGCGGCGGAGCCCGGCGCGCCTTTCCTGGGAAACCGCGTAGAGACTGGTCCAGGGGCGTGGGAGTTGGCCTGTATGGACCGAGTACGCGCCGTGTGTGGCGCCCCAGGACGTCGTGTTTCGGACACCCGGAGGCTAATCCTGTTTGGCATTTAATTAATTACATTTATTGACCTCTATGTTTCTCGAAAACTTTTGAGTCAGTTGTGGAGGCCGCTTAGGTTGCCAGCAGTCTCCTCCAGATCCTTCTGCCTCTCTTTAGGAGAAATATTATTACCAAAGGGGTGGGGGATAAAAATTGTACCTACTTCATGGAGTTGTTGAAAAATTTAAGTGAGTTAATATATATAAAGCTTTAGAACGGTGGCTGGCGCATACTAGGTTGAATCCTATGAAATTGCTGTTTTTGTAGATCAAAAACGGCCGAAAAAGGGAAGCATTTTTTATTTTGTTCTCTGTGGTTTCCATTTTCGAACCATTAACGTGCATTTATTTTTTTTAAATGTCATCAAAGGTTATAACGTGTGTGTATGATGGGGGATTATAACTTTATGTACTTAAAAATAAATTCTAAGATAATTGAATAAAGACAATTTCATGAGTTTTAACTGAACAGTAAGGGCTCCATGAGTGTTAACCCTCATTAGCATCGTCCCCACCCTACAGCTGAAGAAACAGGCTCAGCATGACAGAGCCACTTGCTCCCAGTCACCCAGATAATGAGAGGCCAAGCTGGGACCCAGGGTGATCCCACTGGGTATTACCACTGCACTGCCCTGCTTCCCTGGTTGTGGCTTCCAAATTGCTCCTGTTGCTGCCTGGAGAAATATGAACTACAGTTCTGGAGCACTCAGCAGACACTTGCTGTAACTATGCTAATAGCATAAGTCTGGCTCTTCCCCATGGGCGCCTACAGCACCAGGAAGCACCAGCCAGGCCCCAGGAGTCACTTGCTGGCACGCTCAGCAGGGCTGCTGTGGTGGAACATTATGTCTGTCTACTCACCAAAAGATTGTTCAGGGCAATATGGGCTTGGTGTGGGAGTGTCTTCATTTTCATCGCTTCAGTTCTTACTTGCAGGAGGGAGAATTGGATTCTCCTATAGTCTCCCTACAGGGACAAAAAATCAGGGTTTTAACCCAGGGCCAAGGCTGCTGACAGAAAATAAGAGGCTCTGGGAACCCACTGAGGAGTAGGAAGAGGAGGTGGATCACACAGCAGGGGCTAAAAATGATATTGATGGCCAGTAATAGCTCGCTTTTATGGAAAGCTTACTAGGTGCTAGGCACCGTGCTGATTGGCTAAACATGCCAAATTTAATGTTCCTGGGGGGACATCCAGACCTGGATGTCCATATGGGTCTGAATCTCAGAAGGGAAGCCAGGGCCAGAATTAAAATAGATGTGATGGAATATTATGCTGGCATTAAAAGTGCCATTCACAAAGAATAAACAGAGATGATAATAGTACCTACCAGATAAGGGTTTGAGAAGGAATAATTCAGATAGAGCTCGTTACAAAAGACCTAACACACAGACACCAGTTAAAATAAATATCTATTGAACGAATAAGTGAAGAATGTGAGGAAATACTATGGTCTCAACTATGGAAACAATATTAATAGCTACCATTTATTAAGTGCTTACCATCTAAGGTATTCTGCAAAGGATTTTGCATGCTTTATTTCTTTTGATCTTTATCAAGATCCTATTTGGTACGTATTGTATTATATTCCTAGTTTATATATGAGGAACTTGGATAAAGCTGAAATTAGGTAATTTACCGAAAATCGTAATTGGTAGAACTGCAATTTGCATTCAGGACTGTTTTAATCCAGATCTTACCTGACTTACATTTCATTCCTCCATTCTTCCAGAAGATCAGTGGTTCTCAAAGTGAGGTCCCTTCCCTCCAGGGACATTTGGCAATGTCTGGAGATTTTTTTTCTGGTTGTCACAACTAGATGGTGTGCCTGTCCTCTATGGCTAAAGGCTAAGGATGCTGTTGGGGCTGGCCCAGTGGCGCAAGCGGTTGGGTGCACACGCTCCGCTGCCATGGCCCGGGGTTCGCCGGTTCGGATCCCGGGCGTGCACCGATGCACTGCTTGGCAAGCCATGCTGTGGCGGCGTCCCATATAGAAAAAAGTGGAGGAAGATGGGCACGGATGTTAGCCCAGGGCCAGTCTTCCTCAGCGAAAAATGAGGAGGATTGGCAGATGTTAGCACAGGGCTGATCTCCTCACAAAAAAAAAAAAAAGGCTAGGGATGCTGTTAAACATCCTACAAGGCATAGGACAACCCCGTACAACAAAGAAGTATCCCGCCCCAAGTGTCAATAGTGCCAAGATAAAGAAATCCTGCTGCAGAGCAATGGTTCCTTTTTTTTGAGTCAAAAACAATCTATTGAGAATCCAATGCAACCAGTGGACCCTTTCCTCAAACGAATGCACACATGCACAGAATTTTGCATATTGTTTTAGGAGATTCATGGAAAGACTCATCCAAGCACATCTATGAACCCCAGAATAAATCAGCTCATCCCCCAGATTAAATCAACTTATCCTCAATGCTACATGTGAGTTCTAGATTATGACCCCTCTGCCAAAAACTGGACTCCGTCGTTTTTGGCCACTTGCAGAATTACTTTTACTGCACATTAGCACAAAGACAGTGTCCTGCACTGAGGGTGTTATAAGAAACAGCCCTGAGGAACTCTGACTGTCTTTACAGTAGAGATTTAGCTGACAAAGGTTCACACAGCATCCTTTCTATGAAGACCCATGAAAAAAACAACTCTTATGCCCCAGTACTTGTATTTCTCATGAGAGGCTGATTTGCTTTTTATTTTTTTAATAACTTTTATTGTGTTTTTCCTTCTTTTACAAGTAATCCATATGCATTATAAAAAGGAAACAAAAAACGGCAGATAAGCAGTGTGGTAGGCATAATTCTAAAATGTATCCCAATGACCCACAGCCTTGTATAATACTCCCCCTTGAGCATGGGCAAGACCTACGGATATGATGGGATATTATTCCTGTGATTATGTTACTTTATATGGCAAAAGGGATTTTTGCAGAAGTAATCCCTAATCAGTTCAGTTCATTAAAAGGGAGATTATTTTGGGTGGGGCTGACCTAATCAGGCGAACTCTTAAAAGGAGGTCTAGAGGTCCAGCATGATGGAGAGAGTCAGAGAGATGCATTCCTGCTGGCTTGGAAGAAAACAAATATCCACGTTGTGAAATGCCTACGGGGCCACAGTGGAAGGAACTCTGGGTGGCCTCTGGGAATGGAGAGTGGTCCCCATCTGGCAGCTAGCAAGCAGAGGGACTTCAGTCCTACAACCACAAGCAGCTGAATTCTGCCAACAACCTGAATGAGCTAGGAGGAGAATCCTGAGTTCCAGATAAGAACCGTGATATGGCTGACACCTTAATTACAGCCTTGTGAAACCCTGAGCAGAAGATCATGCTACGCCCAGATTCCAGACCCGTGACACTGTGAGATAATAAATGTAATTACCACTAAATTTGTCATAACTTGTTACACAGTAATAGAAAACTGATACAAGCAGAAGGAAAAACAAATTTTAGCTTGCATAATCCACTGGCCCACTACTTTCATATAGTACATACTTTTTTGTGATTTGCTATTTTCTCATTCATTAATATATTATGAATATTTTCCCATATCATTAAGTATTCCATAATATAATTTTTGAAGAGCTGCATAGGATCCCATGTATGGGTGTAATTTTTTTTCTCTCTTACACACGTTGTGAACCATGTTACCAATCGTGTTTCTTTCTTGGAGTTTGCTGTTAGGAAGCTCAGAGCCAAATTTGAAGTCAGCCTCTGACAATTGTAACTGGCCTTGCCTTATCTTTGGCTTCATCTTATTTTTCCTGCCCTTATGCCTCACTTTGCATTATTTCCCCACCCACTTACTGTTTATTTGTTGCACTAGCTGTATTTCCTTTTATGAAGTTATGGATCCCTTACTTACAGGTTTTTTTTGTTTATTTATTTTTCTTAGGTCAATACTTTATATAGCAAGTGTTTTTTACATATATATAATTTTTAAACTTTTTTTTAGAACTAATATTAGACTTAAAGTTTGCAAAAATAGTATTCTCTATATCCTCACTCAGCTTCCCCTAATGTTAGCATACCTACTTAATCACAGTACAATTATCAGAATCAAGAAATTAACATTGATACACTACTATTATCTAAAGTAAAGATTCTATTTAAATGTCACCAGTTTTTCCGCTACTGCCCTTTTCTGTTCCAAGATCCTATCCAGGATCCCACAAAGCCTTTGGTTATTTCTCTTTAGTCTGTAATAGTTTCTCAGTCTTTTTTTTTTTTTTTTATGACCTTGACACTTTTAAAAAGAGTATCGGCCAAATATCTGTTGAATTTCTCTCAACTCGGGCTTGTCTTGTTTTCTCATGACTGGACTGATGTTCTAGATGTATTTTTGTAAGCTCACCACATTCCTGTTGGAGTGCGGTAGAGATAGAAACCAAACAAACTAAGAGGCTCTGGCCTGTCTGCAGCCTGAGGCTCAGGAGGTGACTTGAGTCATTAATCATCACCTGGCCCAGGTGAGCTGGGACCTAAGATTTCTGAGGCCATGGCCAGGACATGTTCCAAAGCCCTATCCTGAGGCACAGAGCCCGAATGGCAGCAGGCTGCAGGCAACAACTCCTGTCTGAAATAACAGTGGGAAAGAACCTAGACCACCAATTGCTAGTATTCATCCTGCTCCATTCAGTCCTGGAATTGACGATCTTTGAACTTGCCTAGGATGTCGCTTGTGGTATTGGAGGCAAGCAAACCTGAGTTGGAATTTCTACTTCTCTGTGACCTTGGACAATTTAGCTTCTCTGAGTCTCAGTTACCTCATCTGTAAAAATGTGCATAATAATAAATGATGTGACATGTTTAAGAACCCCTCTTAAATAGGAATTAATATTTATTGAGCACCCTCTATGTCCAAGGTGCTGTGTGACCTCAAAAAGGTTTATATCATCTCTGGGCCTCCATTTCATCATCATTTAAAATGGGGAGAATAGGGGCCAGCCCGGTGGTGCAAGCAGTTAAGTGTGCGCACTCCGCTGTGGTGGCCCGGGGTTCGCTGGTTCGGATCCCAGGCGTGCACTGATGCACCACTTGGCAAGCCATGCTGTGGCAGCATCCCATATAAAGTGGAGGAAGATGGGCATGGATGTTAGCCCAGGGCCAGTCTTCCTCAGCTAAAAAAGAGGAGGATTGGCAGATGTTAGCACAAGGCTGATCTTCCTCACAAAAAAAATAAATAAATAAAATAAAATGGGGATAATAGGAAATGGGATTGTAAATAGCAACGCTTAACAGCACACATTTATTGACCTTTTACCAAGTGCTCATCTTCATACACATGCATTCTCATTTAATTCTCATGATTAACTAGGTTATTATGCCCATTTGACAGTTTAGAAAACTGAGGTGCCCAATGGCCAAAGAACACACAGCCTAATAGAGATAGAGTCCGGATCTAGCTCTGGGCCCATGATCTTCCAAGGATAGCGTGTTGCTGATAGCAAGGGGCCTTGTCTACAGTAAGCACTGAAAAATGACTATTTTATGGCCTAAAATTCACGCTTATGCCTAATTTGCAATTTGCTGCTGTTTCTGTGTTCCTTACTGTGGTAGATACTTCTGGGTCTTGAGCTGACATTCTGTATTAGTTTCCAAGGGCTTCTATAACAAAATAACACAGACTGGCTGGCTGGGAACAACAGAAATGTATTGTCCCACAGTTCTGGAGGCCAGAAGTCCTGGATCCAGGTGTCAGCAGGGCCGTGCTCCCTCTGAAACCTGTAGGGGAGGATCTTTGGCATCTTCCAGCTTCTGGTGTCCCCAGATATTCATTGGCTTGTGCAGCATCACGCCAACCTTCACACGGCGTTCTCCTGTGTCTCTTCACATCGTCTTCCCTCTGCACACATCTGTTGTTGTGTCCAGATTTCCCTTTTTCATAAGGATACCAGTCATGCTGGATTAGGACCCACCCTAATGACCTCATTTTAACGTGATGACCTCTGTAAAGACCCTATTTCCAGGGCTGGCCCGTGGCTTAGCGGTTAAGTGCACGCACTCTGCTGCTGGCGGCCTGGGTTCGGATCCCTGGCGCGCACCGACGCACCACTTCTCCGGCCATGCTGAGGCCGTGTCCCACATACAGCAACTAGAAGGATGTGCAACTATGACATACAACTATCTATTGGGGCTTTGGGGGAAAAATAAATAAATAAAATTATAAAAAAAAAAGAAAATCTTTAAGAAAAAAAAAAAGACCCTATTTCCAAATAAGGTCAGGTTCCGAGGTACTGGGGTTAGGACTTCAATATCTCTTTTTTAGGGGACACATATGGGAAAAACACTCGTGTGTTTCTCCTTTACTCTCACATTTACAATTCTTCTGACACCGAGTAAATGGGTTTTCCACACCAAGCAATTCTCTTCAACACCAGCTGGGTGTTCTACAACTCAATTCAATTCCAACACTATCTAGAGTTAGTGCAGACCCCACAGGTTAAGGGCTCAGTCTCATGAGACTGTCCCCCCCAACCAATCACAAGTCCAGATTGTCATCTGTACTTCTGACTGACTGGCTATAAAATTGAGGTTCCCGTGACCTCCTCCCTGGATTTGATAATTTGCTAGAATGACTCACAGAACTCAGGGAAACACTTGGGTTTACTGGTTTATTATATAATAAAGGATACAGATGAACAGCCAGATGAAGAAACACAGAGGGTGAAGTCTGGAAGGGTCCGGTGAGCAGGAGTTTCTGTCCCCGTGAAGTTAGGGTGCACCACTTTCCAAGCACACGATGTGTTCACCAACCTGGCAGCTCTCTGAACCCCATACTTTTGGGATTTTTATGGAGGCTTCACGACGTAGGTATGATTGATCATTAACTCAATCTCCAGTCCCTCTCCCCTTCCAGGAGGATGGGAGTTAGGGCTAAAAGCTCCAAGCTTTTATTGATGATTTGTTCTTTCCTGTGACCAGCCCTCATCCAGGAGCCCACCAAGCATTACCTTATTAGAACAAAAGATGTTCCTATCACCCAGGAAATTCCAAAGTATTTAGGAGCTTTGTGTCAGAAACCAGGGTCAACAACCAAATATTTGAACAAAAAGTGTTCCTGGTGCTTTTATCACTTAGGAAATTACAAGAGTTTTAGGAGCTCCGTGCCAGGAACCAGGGACAGAGACTAAATATATATTGTCTATTATTTCACAGGACACAATTCAACCCACAACACTCCCCTTCCAGGAGCAGGCTCCAAGAGCCATATTTATGCCAGGATAGCTGGGAGGTCCAGGGAAATTACATTTTTCAGGAAGGATGCCTTCTGTAAACTTCACATGATTCAAAACTTTGTATTCCAAGATCCTTTTTTCTCCATAGGAATGAATGTAAAGTGGGCAAAGAAATGCGCTCACACAGCTCATAAATCTACAACCACTTTACCCTATTTTTGCTTTTGCTTTTGCTTTGTATCTTTGCAGCATTATCTCTGCCCGCAGGCCCTCTCCTATATTAACAGGACCACCTGTCACGGAGGTGGCTGGTCTTCTTCGTGGTGTTTCATCACGTCCAATAACCACTCCAAAGATATTGATTTGGGGGAGTGTTTTTCAGCACTAGCATCTCTACTTCGTGAATCCTTGAATGATGTTGTCATAGCTTTTCTAAGTGGTTTATAATGACAATGAATGGCAAAAGAACAGCTCTATAGTCACGAAAAGCCTTTGCTAGAGTCCAAAGCATGCTAACAACAGCGTGATTTGCTCAATAATGATGCAGAATGTGGTCATTTCCCAGCTACAGTGGCGCCGCCTTGTGGCAGTAGCATAAACAGTTTATAATTCATTCCATCCCTACAGCTTTTTTTTTTTTTTTTTTGGTGAGGAAGATCAGCCCTGAGCTAACATCCATGCCAATCCTCCTCTTTTTGCTGAGGAAGACTGGCCCTAAGCTAACATCCGTGCCGATCTTCCTCCACTTTATGTGGGATGCTGCCACAGCATGGCCTGAGAAGCAGTGTGTCGGTGCGCACCCGGGATCTGAACCCTGGCCACCAGCAGCGGAGTGCACGCACTTAACCGCTATGCCACGGGGCCGGCTCCCCTACAGCTTTGAAATTAATACCTAATGAGTTAAATTGTTTTCTTTTTCTGGCATTTGTATGATTTCCAATTTATACATGAAGTGACACTTCGTTAATGTTTTCACGTGGCACTGTGTCAAAGTCACATAATTCATGTCTGCATATGATGCATACTGCAGAAAGACTGGGACTTGGCAGTGTGGCTCATGCCCCGGCTGAGACATAAAAGCTTCCTTATCCCTGTTGCTCCTGTTTGGGGTCCCATAGGAGCTGGGGGATGAAATTCTCAGAGAGCACTTGGACCCGTGCACAAAAGCCCATCAATAAGGAGCGGGT
Source organism: Diceros bicornis minor (assembly GCF_020826845.1). Taxonomy (NCBI): domain Eukaryota; kingdom Metazoa; phylum Chordata; class Mammalia; order Perissodactyla; family Rhinocerotidae; genus Diceros; species Diceros bicornis. The sequence goes on along the minus strand of NC_080774.1, from coordinate 23,183,013 downwards.
GACACAGCCACAGCTGGGTAATTTGTCTCTTTGCTCTTCTGCAGCCCATTTGGTGATGATCTATTTGTCCTAGAGAATAGATGATGGCAGGTTTGTCCATATTTTACGCTTACGAACCTGCCTGATCGTCTCTGCTTGGCTCTGCCCATCTGTCTTTGTCCCTGGTTCCTCTCATTTCATTTCACAGATTGGGCAGCAAGCCTTGGCAACAAGTTATGAAGGTGGATTCTATGAGGGCAGCATTGGGAAAGGAAGGAGGGAGGAGAAGAGATGGGTCAGCTCCCTGCAGAGAGGGGAGAAGTGGACAGGTTCAGGAGAAAGAGATGTCACAGACTCTTGGTGGGTGGGAAGGGACCTCAGAGAGGAAGGGGAGGGAGAGACCCTAGGACAAAAGACAATGATGCTGGGGAGTCCTGCTCATAGAAGATGGCTTGAAGAGCGGAGTCCAATCCCAATAATTAAGTTGGGCCTAGTGCAAAACCTAATTGTGGTTGCCAGCCTCCAAAATGGCCCCCATGACTCTCATGTGTTGGTATTCACATCCTTATAAAGCCCCCTCCTACACTCAGCAGGGCTGACATGTGTAACCAATGGGATATGCAGAAATGACAGAGTGTGACTTCCAAAGCCAGGTCATAAAAGTCCTTGAAGGTTCCACCTTACTCTCTCTTGGATCATTCACCCCGAGGGAAGCCGGCTGCCATGTAGTGCATACACTCAAGCAGCATCTGGAGAAGCCCATGCGGCAAGGAAGCTGAGGTCCCCAGCTAAGAACCAGCACTAACTTGCCAGGCGTGTGAGCAACCCACCTTGGAAGCAGATCCCACAGCCCCAGTCAAGCCTTCAGAAGACCACAGCTCAAGCTGACATCCTGACTGCAACATTGTGGGAGACCCGGAGCCAGAACCAGCCCAGCTAACCACTTACTCCTCAATTCCCGACCCATTTGGAACAGTGTGAGATAATAAGTGTTTATTGTTTCAAGCTGCTAAATTTGGGGGCAATTTATTCCACAGTAATTGGAAATGGTCTAATTCCTTATTTGTGGAATTGTTGTCCAACATCTATCTGGTCTGCTGCCCAGAATGCACGGTCCATGGAGCAGGGACCCATTCATACCAAGCGCTCAGTTAACTGGCGTTGCATATCGCTGAGTGCCACAAAGACAGGCCCCCTGCCCTACTCCTTCAAGCAGGGTAAATGGCGTTAGTTAAACAAGGAAAAGATTCTGGGATGGAGTGGGTATGTATCCTGGGGAGAGAAATAGGGCTACAATTAGGATGACCAAACACCCCAGTTTCCCCAGGACAGAGGGATTTCCTGGGACGGGAGACTTTCAGTACCAAAACTGGGAAAGGCTGGGGTAAAGTGGAATGAGTTGGTCACCCTGGCTGGGTGGGATGGGGGTCTCGAAGCTGCACTTCCAGTGAGCTGCCACACTGCGGCTATGGCATGGGGACGGAGACCCATCTTCCATCTCTCCCAGTCAGCGGTGGGTTCATGCTTCTAGAGCCATCTAGTTTGATCTTCCTGCCCCATTTGACTGGAGGGAGATGGGAAAACGCTCTTGGAAATGCCTAGATCAGTGTGAGGAGGCTACAAGTCAGGCCTCCCTCCTTCTTCCCAGCCGAGGTGGCTACAAACACCTAGAACTTGGTGAGGATTCTCACCCTAGATCAGGAAGTCCAGCCCCTCCCTGTCCAAGAGTCCTGGCTTTCAGTGGCTTCATTGCCAAATACCCTCTACCATATGGCCAATGAGTTTCTATGCAGCCTCTATTGTCATAATTGAGTGACAGGTCACCAAGGCTGCCCACTCCATTGTTAGAAAAGTATTCTTTGTACTGAGTGAGAAGCTGCCTCCACGTAATCTCCACCCTCTGATTATATTCAATTGTGCTGAACAATTCAAACCCATTTCTTCCTGGCAGCCCATTCACATACTGTGCACACATCGCTTCCTCTGCCTAAGGTTCTCCTTGCCCTGCTCCCTTCTAGCAAACTCTCTCTACTTATCCTTTAAAGCTTAGGTCCAAGGTTAGTCCTCCTATGAGGCCCGATGGAGGTGGTCACTTCCACCTCTCCACGCCTGCTACAGTCAATTCCTAAGGGAAGGGCAGCACCGCCACATGACACCAGTGACATCTTATTTGCTGTACTTCCGTCTGCCTATCTGGGCTTTTCCTGAGTGGCTGTCACTGGGAACCCTTTAATCACACTGATTTCCAGAATGAAGGGCTGGCTCCCTTTTGGTCCCTCTGACAACCCCAGGGAGCCGCTGGGCCCAGCTGTGTCTCTAAACCCTCTCTGTGCTCTCCTTTTTTTTTTTTTTTTGTAAGGAAGATTAGCCCTGAGCTAACATCTGTTGCTAATCCTCCTCTTTTTGCTGAGGAAGATTTGCCCTGGGCTAACATCCGTGCCCATCTGCCTCTACTTTATATGGGACACCATCATAGCATGGCTTAGACAGCTGGTGGGTTGGTCCGTGCCTGGGATCCGACCCTGTGAACCCCGGGCCTCCAAAGCAGAGTGCACGAACTTAACTGCTACGCCACAGGGCCAGCCCCTCTGTGCTCTTCTTTGTTAACACAGAGAGCAGGTCTCAGGCTCACAGCCCTCTGCCTGAGCTGCAAGGCAGCAGCCACATTGCTGTTTTCATTGCATTTATTTTGATGGCTCTGCCTGTTTATGACAATCGGTTCAGGTTTTCCATTTATCGTGATGATATACAGTTTCCTTTTTAAATAAATCATACAAATAATACATGTTCATAGCAACTTTAGAAAAAACAAGAAAAAAAATCATAGTTCAAGCCTTACTTCCTCATAGACGTCAGTACTGACCCTCAAAGTCTATACAGGATCTCCTTTTCTCTTCTCCCTCCATTATAAGTCCTCATAGCTCCCCATACTTCTTCATAGCTTCTACTGCAGTTGGCAAAAATATTTTTGTGTCTATTTTTGTAAATAGTAAATATTTAGTAATTCAGTAAATATTTAAAGTGTCAGGCAGGAGAGGTGAGGAGAGAGAGGCCTAAGGCATCTGCCCTGGAGGGGCTCAAAGTCAGTGCAGATTTCATTTTGTCTCCCCTGCCAGGTCTTAAGTCCCAAGAGGGCTGGGGCCTTGTTGTTCTGCCCACTTTTGGTGTTTCAGAGCTTAGCACAGGCTAAGAGTAGCCAGGCTGACTCAATATTTGCTGGAGGAATCTCGAAATTAAAGCCTGCCCTCCACTCCCCCACCCCAAGCGTGCCAGGAGGAAACCACAGGTCAGCGAGTGGACATCCTTTTCGGGGTCGTTCATGTACATTTCCACGTCCTTCTGGAAGCGATTAGGCCCCTGCGCCCCGCTGTGGGGTCTGCAGACTCTCTGCCCCTACTAAGTAGGGTCTCTGACCTAGGAGATTGTGCACTGAGAAGGGATTAGTTTAGAGGGCAGGCGAAAGAGCTGGACAGAGCGGGAGGCGGGGGGCGGCCTGAGAAGGCCCAGGCGGAGATGGAAAGAGAAAAGGACATGACGCGGAGGGAAAGCGTCCCTGCAGCCCGGAGCCTTGTCCACCTGTCTTAAATTGTTAAGGAGTTTGTTCCTTTGATAATGTGATAAACACTGCCTGTGTACCCCTCCTCCCCAGAAAAACGCACGATTTCAGGGGGTTTTCTAACCCTCTGCTGCGCATCCTTGAATGCCCAGTTAAGAAGCCCTGGTGTCATTGTTCAATACTCCCATTTTACCGAAGTGGACACTGACGCCCAGAGTGGGCAAAAGGCTTGCTCAAGGTCACAGAGCAAGTCAGTGCACAGCAGCCAGGGCTCAGAGGACAAGCACCCCAACTTCGCCCAGCATCTGCGGAATTGGGGGACTCACGGCGGCACGCCCACACGACTGCGTGCAGACGGAGGCTGGCAAGCCGGTGGGGGCGGGGCTTACTCCCGCCCCGCCTCCGCCGCCGGGTTCGGGGGCGGGGCTTTCCTCCAACCTGCACGGCTCCAACATGGCTCCGCGGCTGTGCAGCATCTCTGCGGCGGCGCGGCGGCTGCTGGGGGGCCCGGGGCCCGGCGCCGGGAAGGTTGCGGCTGTAGTTGCAGCGCGGTGAGAGTCGGGCCGGGCAGAGGCGGCGCGAGCGGGAGTGCAGGGGCAGGGGCCAGGGTGTGGGCCAGGGGGATGGGCAGAGACTCAGGCTTGGAATCTCTGGGTTACTGGCGGGGGTGAGATCTAGGCCTGGGGAAGAGCTCTGGGCAAAGAATTGAGGAGATGGGAAAGGTATGCGCAGGGTCTTTGCCCTAGTGGGTAGCTGGCTCTGGTCGCAGAATGAAAGATGGGGTGAATGGGAGGGGCAAATCCTGGGCCCTGGAGATTGGGAGCGGGCAGAGGGCAGTAGGAGGGGCCCCTCCCCCAGGCCTTTGCGGTGGTTGTGAGATAGCTAGCACCCACTGGGGGCTTCTAAGAGAGGCAGCTCCTCCCTCGGGAAGTTTTGGGGGAAGAGATACGGGGAGCAGTGAGGGGTCTCCAAGGGCCGTGGCTGCACAGACTCTGTGCCCCCCAACCCTGAACAGTACCAGTGGGACAAAGGATGCCTGAGAAGGGATGGGAGTTGCCCAAGGTCACTCTCCCTGCTGTCGTGTGGCAGCACTAGGTCTGGACCCAGGTCTCCTGACACCCTGTGCTCTTTGCACCGCAACTGGTGGCCTCTTGGGAGAGGGGGCTGGCTGGACCATGAGCTCAGCCTGGGCTTTTGTTTGGGCCCTGCTTTGGGCTGGGGCAGGGCTTAGCCTCCCTGACTGGCCCTGGGAGGCCCCTCCCTCATCCGCCTCCAGAGCCCTGTACTTCATCTCGGCACCTATCACCTTGTACACACTCCCTTGCCTGTCCCCCCACACTAGACCATCATCTCTCTCTTTTTTTTTTTTTGAGGAAGATTGGCCCTGAGCTAACATCTGTTGCCAATCTTCCTCCTTCCCCCCTACCCTCAATGCCCCAGTAGATAGTTGTATGTCATAGTTGTGCATCCTTCTAGTTGGTCTATGTGGGATGCCGCCTCAGCATGGCTTGATGAGCGGTGCGAAGGTCTGCGCCCAGGATGCGAACAGGCGAACCCTGGCCACGGAAGCAGTGTGTGCAAACTTAACCGCTACACCACCTGGCCAACCCTGTCATCTCATTTTTCTGTTTCCCCAGCCCCTGGCACAGGGCTCAGGACAGTGTATGCTCAAGAACATTTGCCAAAGGAGTGAGGACACCTGTCCCCCCCCAACCTGTGGAAAGGCAAGGGGGTCCCGCCTACCCAGCAGACCAGGTGTGAAGCTGCAGAGTTCTGTTAGACCTTGGCGTGAGGTGTTAGAGTGCTGTGCAGTGGGGCTTTTGGGCAGCTGGGAAAGAGGAGCTGGGCATGCGCCCCTTCCCCAGCTGCCCAATACTTCGGGAGAAAGCTGATATCTTGGAAAGAGCCTGGAGTTTGCCTGGCACCAGCAGATCTAACTCAGTCTTTCTTAGTGGGCTGACCTTGGTGAGTCATTTGGCCTCTTGAAGTCTCAGATTCCTCATTTGTAAAGTGGGGGTGATAAAATAGGATGTATCTTATAGGATTGTTAAGGATTAAAGAGGCCATGTGTGTGAGGTGTCTAGCCCGCAGTGAACACAAAACAGATGTTGCCCCTTGCCCAAGCCTACGTCTCCAGCAATTTCTGCATGACTCCCTCAAATATCAGGGCTGAAAAGGCCTTTGGAAGATCATCTTCTACGAGCCCCTTGTTTTCCAGATGAAATCCAGGCTGGGGGTGGGACCTCACTTTCCCAGGGTTACAGAATCAGTGGTAGAACCATTTGTGTGGCACATATCCGGAGGCCACAGAAGGAGCATGGGACTTAGAGAGAGCCTGCTGCTCCTTACTGGCTTTGTAACCTTGGATGAGTCACTGGACTTCTGTGAACCTCAGTTTCCTTCTCTGTAAAATGGGGATGGTGATCCCTGCTGGGGATTTTTGCAGGATTGCTGTGAAGCCATTTGGATTAATACTTATCAAGCCCCTCAAGGACTACTTCACAGTTACTTACGCCCTGGTCCCACCCTGGATACCCAGGAACATCCTCTCCTGCCGACCCTCAGTCTGTTCCACGTCTCTCTGGAGTCACCAGAGGGGCCAGCAGCAGTCCTTCTGGCCTCTGAGGTTTACGGGCTGCTGGATTGGGGAAAGAGCATGGGCTTTGAAATCAGATGAACCTGGATTGGAATCCTCTTGGCTGTTGATTAACCGTCCGTGAATAAGGCATGGAACATCTCTGAGCCTCATTTTTCTCAAAAACATAGTGTGAGGATTAGCTCTTAGCACATAGTAAGTGCTCAATAAACAGCAGTTACTGTTACTGCCGCACCAGTAATCTGGTTGTTCACAGAACTTTAGTTCTTCTACTGGAACTTATGGAACAATAAGCAGAAATGTGGCCCCTTTCTAAAGCCAGCCAACTCAAAACAGGAGAGTGTTTCAGAATGTGCATAGAGCCGAGCTTCCTAGCTTATGAATCTAGAACATTCTGGAGCAGTTTCATGTGGGGAGGCATCAGACTGTTGATCTCTATTGAGAGCACCAATGTGTCATCTACAGAAAAGTTCTCAGCTGGGACAAATATTTATTGAGCAACTCCCATGCCAAAAGTACTAGGTACCCTGGGGGATGGAAAGACATTAGCTAGTGGCTTCCGGTGTGGCTAGGGAGACAAGACATATTCATAGGAAAATGCTGAAAGGGCTGAGGGGAAATATGAGAAGTGTTTTTGTGGAAGGGGCTGAACTGGTCTAGCTGCGGCAGACGCTTCCCACAGATGGCACAAAGCTGTATTGTGTTTTTCTGGGCCTAAGAGGCATATAGTTGAGATACCAGAATCTTTGGCATTTCTGGGATGATTTACTGAGATAACACGGAAAAAAAAAAAAAAAAGGAAATTGGAACTGCTCTAGAGCAGTGATTCTCAAACTTGAGCATGCATCAGAATTCCCTGGTGGGCTTGTTAAAGCCCAGATTGCTAGGCCCACCCCCAGAGTTTCTGTACAGTAGGTCTGGGATGGGGCCTGAGAATTTTTAACAAGTTGTCAGGTGATGCTGATGCTGTAGGTTTGAGAACCACAGGGATAGGGAGTCCTGGCTCTGTGGTCACCAAATTTAAAAGGGAATTGACTCTGGAAAGCTTGGCCAAGTAGATGAGAGCTCGAATTCCCGATGGAGACATCCAGCCTTTGTTTTGTAGGCAGTGGGGAGCCATAGAAGACTTCTGAGCAGAGGAATAGCATCACAAAAATGGCACTTTACAAAGATTGATGGGCAGATTAGGAAAAGTGGGGAAAGAGTAGGATCCAGGAAATCAGTTAGGAAGTAGGAACAGTGATATTAGCTGCACTGCCATGTCAGGCCTTTTCTCTGAAAGGCCCATCCTGTTGCTCCTATTTTACAGATGAAGAAAATGAGGCTCAGAGAGATGAAGATTAGATCTTCTGGCCTGGGATTAGAACCCGGATTTGTCCAGAACCTGTGCTCTTAAGCACTAATTCTGCTGGTGGTGGTGGGGATGGAAAGGGCCTCTGAGCCCCGAGTCCATGCTCTGAGCCAAGGTCCACCCTCTCTGTCCTTTCTTACCTTCTAGCTTTCATCATTTTCATGCAGCTCTGCCTTAGCTCCCCCATCAATCCTTCATTCATTTCCTGAACGCAGACTGAGCATGTGCCATGTGCCCAGCACTGTTCCAGGCACTGGGGATCCAGCAGGGATACAGGGGACAGACAAGATCCCTGTCCTCGTGGGGCTGCTTTTGAGACAATAAATAAGGCACATAATAAGCCAAAAATGATATAGTGTGTTAGAAGGAGCTACCGAAAAAGAGAGAGCAGGGTGGGAGGGGTTGGTGAATTCAAGAGTAGGAGAATGTTGCGATTTCATTGAGAAAGTGAAATTGGAACTCTTGAAAATGTGAGCCTACAGATGCTGGCTTCAAGTTCAGCACCTACCCTGGGATCTTGGACATGTCCTGTCTTGCGTTTTACCCACAGAAAAGTTCTTTAGAGATAGGCTGCTCCACCCTGCTTATTTGACACATGGGGAAACTGAGGCCCACAGGCAGGAGAGATTAGAGAGTGGTGGGGAGAGACTGGAGCCCATCAGAGCTCCTGGACCCCCGTCACTCCCGCCCCCAGGCTGTCTCTCCAAGGCTGGGCGCTTGGCTGTTCATCTTGGTCAGTACTGATGTTAATAAATTACCTGAAGCCCAATTCTAGAGCAAAGGTCTTGGTTGACAAATAGTAGGAACTGCTCTCCTCCCTGCCACCACCCATCCAGGAAAAGCAGCCCTCTGCATTCAAACTGAAGGTCAGGTCCCTCTGCCACTGGCTTTGTTGAAAACACCTGGTTCTTCACAGTATCTGCATGATGCTGCCTAGGTCAGTGCCCGACCCAAGGTGGGAGCTGGCTTTAGAGGAAAGAGCTCTGGGTTGGTTCTTGCCTCAGCTCTGCCCCTGATTTGCCGTACGACCTTGGGCAGGTTCCTTAAACTCGCTGATCTTCGATTTTTTTGTCTAGAAAATGGGGACACTAACAGTATAACACCAACACTATAACATCATTATATAGATTCAGCGGGATCATGCTATGGACAAGTTGATCACAGATTCCTGGCACAGAGGATGTCCTCAGCAAATGGTGTCTATAGCGAGGCTCCCTTACTCTGGTCCAAAAGTTTCACAGACCACACCACCCATATAATGATACTTGTCCTTCTGTTTCTTGTTAATGAAGCACATACATGCACAATGACAGAAAGCTTATAAATTCAGAAACACTTAAAATAATTTTTTTAGCTTTACAAAAAATTATAATGAATCAAGCAAAACTGAACCATCTCCCTCTCCCGGGTAAGCAGTATTAACAGTCTAGGACAGATCCGTACTCATCTTTCTCTGTGCTCATACAAATGTGTCACCACTTGAAGATGCTTTTTTTATTTCATCAGTCCCAGTGGCTGCTCCATGTTTTGGAAAAAAGTAATACTTTGATTTGCAAGACATTTATTGTAGCCACAGAAAAGGCTCAGAAAAGGAGAGGAGCTGCTGACAGGCCCCCCCGGTGCCAGGCTCCCTGGCTAGAAACCATCCAGCGGAAGGCTTGCTTTTCAGGCCTGGCTGCAAGCTGATCCACTGCTGTTGAGCAAGATTTACAGCCTCTGGCAGCCTAAAAATAAGCCCCACCCCTGCTGGGACCTTGTATGGGAAGTGCCGTTGTGGTCTGGCAGGACCTGGTGGCAAGTCCCCCTGCTCTGAACAAGGCACATCATTCATTCATTCTCATAGCACCGTGCACAGGGCAGATATTTGTCAATTAAGTGTGGGCTGGAGGAATGAATGAAACTTGCCTGGCAATGCCTTTTACCCACTCTCTCTGCCTTTATCTGCCAGATCAGCCCTGGAGATTTGGAGACTGGCCAGATCACCTCCTCCTCTGGAGAGCTTGCCCAGACTGCCAGAGGCCGAGTTCAGGCTCCCTCACCTGGGCTCTCCCAGAGACCTCTGGCTGTAATGTGTTCCAGGGCCCATTTCTTCCAGCGGACTGTGACCTCTTTGAGGACGAAGCTTATTTGTCTTTGGCTCTCCATTTGTGGGGGCTGAAAGGGGCAGAGGCCAAGTGTAGTGGGAGCACTGGGGAGGACAGTGAGTACAGCCTTCTTGTCAGAGGGGACAGAAATTGCAAAGAAGGCACAGAGTGAAAGAGCCTGGTGTGTTCAGGGAGGAGCATATCTGGAAGCAGGGTACACAGGTTTGGGGGAACACAGGAGGGGAGGCTGACAGTATAGGTTGAGCTGTCAAGGGCTTTGGACATTCAGCAAGGTGGTTTTGGGCTTGCTTTACCTCTTGGTGAGGGGCTGCAATTGTGTGGCCCAAGTGGAGGACCCTTTGGAAGGGGGTGAAGTGGAGGCAGGGAGGCTGGAGAGAGAGATAGGAGGTGGGGCTGCCTCTCTAGGCCTCCTGAGGCCCTGCAAAGCTTCAAGAAGCAAACTGGACAGCCAGGATCTCTGTAGAAAGGACCAGAGCTGCTCAGCTGGCTCCAATGACGTGTCACGTTCTGGAGCCGCCATAGGATTCCATGGCCCCGTTCCCAGAAATGTGGTTCACCAGCCTAGGGGAGCAGGGCACCTGAGCCCATAGAAGAGCTGGGGCTTCCCCCACCCTGGCATGTCCCCTTGAACTCCTCTGTCCTGCAGCTTCTATTCCAAGGATAATGAAGGCAGCTGGTTCCGCTCCCTCTTTGTGCACAAGGTGGATCCCCGGAAGGATGCTCACTCCACCCTGCTGTCCAAGAAGGAGACCAGCAACCTCTACAAGATTCAGTGTGAGTGGCTGCTGAGCTGGCCAGCCTGCCCGCCCCTGGGGCCTCTGGGGGCCTGTAAAGCTCCAGCTGGGAGATGTCCTGAGAGCGCTGGCCCTATGGGGCTCCCCCAACCCCAGCTCCCTGCAGACACACACACCCTCTGCTTCACCTCCTGCTCTCTGTTCTCTATTGCAGTTCACAATGTGAAGCCTGAGTGTCTGGATGCCTACAACAGCCTGACGTGAGCATCTTCCTTCATCCGCCCATCCCAGCCCCTGCTTGGGTGGGGCACTCTGTTCCAGCCCCCTTCTCCTTGCAGAAATCCAAAGGATGTAGATTTCAGAGCTGGAAGTCCTAAGGATGTCTTGTCCAGCCTCTGCATCTTAAAGATGGGAGACTGAGGGCCTGAGTTGGATCTCTTATCTCAGGGGCCCTGGTGGCTGGTATGAGCCCTCTCCCATCTCTGTGCCTCTCCCACAGAGAGGCTGTGCTGCCCAAGCTGCACCTGGATGAGGACTACCCCTGCTCGCTCGTGGGCAACTGGAACACGTGGTATGGGGAGCAGGATCAGGCAGGTGAGGGCCCCTCCCCCCAGTGCCACTGGCGCCCAGCCCAGGCCTCCGGCACCTCTCACCCCTGGCTGCCCTCCACTCCCTCCCTACAGCAGCACCCAGAGGGGTCTTTCTTTTTTTCCCCAAAGCCCCAGTAGATAGTTGTATGTCATAGTTGCACATCCTTCTAGTTGCTGTATGTGGGACGTGACCTCAGCATGGCCAGACAAGCGGTGCGTCGGTGCACGCCTGGGATCCAAACCTGGGCCACCAGTAGCGGAGTGCGCGCACTTAACCGCTAAGCCACAGGGCTGGCCCCCCAGAGGGGTCTTTCTAAATGCAGTCCTCATCGGCTCACTTCCCTGCTCAAACATCTGTGGTGGCTCCCCTCTGCCCTCAGGGTGGCCCATGAGGCTCTGTGAGTCCTTCCCTGCCCAGCCTCTGGCCTTATCTCACCATATCTTCCTTGCTTACTCTGCTGTCCCATCCAGGACTTTTTTCAGTTCTTTACATCGAGAGTTTCGCCCTCTAGTTCCAGACTATTGTTCATGCTGTTTCCTCTACCTGAAGCATTCTTTCTCCTGTGCCTGCTTTACCTGGCTCACACCTCTACTCATCTTTTATTTTGGCATAGACATCACCTCCTCCTGGAGGCCTCCCCTGATCTCCTCCACCCAAGCTGGGCCGGGTAGCTCCCCCGGCTCCCCAGCTCCCAGGACTTGTCTCTTCACAGCCCTGATCATGCGCCCCTGGAGTGTACTTGTCTGTCTGCCCAAATAGGTGGCGAGTTCTGGGAGGGCAGGGCCCCTGCCTGTCTTTCTTCACCACTGAATCCCCAGTATACAGCACATATTTGTGGAATAAACAGGGGCTCTTGTCTAAGTTGGCTCCTTATAGCTTCCCAGGGGTCCCCACAGCATATCCTATCGCACCCCAACATACCCACTCCCGTTGGCACCAGCTGCTAGGACCCACACATGAATGTGGTTGACCCACAGCGTCTCAGCAACTCCAAGGGGCCTTGACTTTTACACTTGTGCTGTCCAGGAGGGCAGCCACTAACCACATAGAGCTATTTCAATTTAAACTAAGTAAAATTAAATGAAATGAAAAATTCATCTCCTCAGTCACACTAGCCACATTTCAAGTGCCTACTGATAGAAACATATGGCTCCTGGCTACCATCTTGGACAGCACAGCTATAGAACATTTCCATCGTAGTAGAAAGTCCTTTTGGACAGTGCTGTTTAAACTGCACAGCACAAGGAGCTCCTCTGGAGCAGTCCTCATCGAGGGTCCTCGAAGCTTCCCTTGAACACTCCCAGCAATGGGGAGCTCACTCCCTTGTAAGCCAACCTATCTCATCCTTCAGCAGCCCTGATAATTGTATGTGTCTTTAAAAAAAGTCTGTGACCTGCAAATAGGTAGATTCCCTTAATCATTTATTCTGTTTCAGTAACAGACATTGACACATCGACAGGCAGGTAAGAAAAAAGCAAACTGTCCTCAGTTCCAGCCCCTACAGTTTTCCCATTTTAGGCCCAACTTACTCAGTTCCAGCCATACTCCTTGGATTCTCCTAAGTGTTTGCTAGTTGGGAAATGAACTTTGAGGAATGGATCTTAAATTTTTAAAGCATGTCCTACATTTTGTGTATCTTGAGGTGTTGTCCTGCAGGTTGAATCAGGTGGGGAGCAGACCCTCAGAGCCATCCCCTAGGAGTAGGGCTCAGGAATGTACACTTTAATGAATTTAATGAATTTAGGAACTGCTGGTCTGCCTTCTAGAGGGACCACTATCATATCATTGTGAGAAAGTTCTTTCTTCTCGTGAACCTAGGATGCCCTGCCCGTAACTCTTCTCTGTTGGGCCTCCAGTACTGGTTTAATCCCTCTACCTGGCCAGTATTCCTGGTCTTGGTAGACTTCCAACCATATAGTACTTTTTCTGTTTCCCTTGGGAAAGAGGCCTTTGAACCATAGGGTCAGACCATTTTGCAGATGGGAAAATCAAGGCAGAGATGGAGTCAAAAAGCAGGCGAAGGACAGACTGAGGACGGGAAGTAACAGAGTCTGAGCTTCCAAACTGCTGCTCAGCCGACGGCTCTCAGCTCTGGCCTGCCCCATTGAGCCTCTCAGGACCTTTCTCCCCTGGGCCCAGCCATGCTCCCAAGGATGGCAAGACTTTCCTTTTTCTCTTCCATAGTAACTAGACTTCTTTATTATTGGAAGGTGTATTCGTTTCCTAGGGCCACCATAACAAAGTACCACAAACTGGGTGGCTGAAAACAACAGAAACCTATTCTTTCAAGTTCTGGAGCCCAGAGGTCTGAAATCAAAGTGTCACTGGGCCATGTCCTTCCAAAGGCTCCGGGGAGAATCTTTTCTTGCCATTTCCAGCTTCTGGTGGTTGTCAGAAATCCTTGGATTCCTTGGCTTGTAGGTGCGTTGCTCCAATCTCCGCTTCTGCTGTCACACAGCTAGCATTCTCCCTGTGTGTCTCTGTCTTCACATGATGTTCTCCTCTCTCTGTGTCTGTGTCCAAATCTCCCTCTTATAAGGACACTAGTCATTGGATTTAGGACCCAGCCAATATGACCTCATCTTAGCTTGATTACATCTATAAAGACCCTGTCTCCAAATAAGGTCACATTCTGAGGTTCTGGGTAGGCATGAACTTGGAGGCATGGGGGGACACTATTTAACCCAGTACAGAGGTTATGATAAAAAATTCAAACAGTACAAAGAGTTTTCAGTGCAATCCTCAGACCTCAGTTCTCTGCCTGAAGGGCATCTCCTCTCACAATCTTCTGGGTCTCCACCAAGAGATGGTACATAGACCAGCATCTCTGGATATGTCTCTCTGCCCCTAAACACATGTGGTAGCATACCGTACATGCTGTTCTGTTGCTTGGTTTCTTTTTTTAATTGACTGTCTTGGAATATTCCATCTCAGCCCATCAGACCTACACACTCCTTTTGTCCAGCCTGTCCGTCATAGGCCTGGGGTCAGCTTTATGCATGCCACTGCTCCTAGGGTACAAGGACACATCTGATCTTCTTGGTGCTGTTTAAGGAAGTTTGGGTGGGAGCATTATTTCCATTTTCAAGATGAGGACATTGAGGCCTAGAGGGGTCAAAGACCACCTGGCAGAGCTGGAGTGCAAGCCTAGGTCTCCTGGGCTTGTGTCTGGGGTCTTCCCCTGCCCAGTGCTGCTCCCCACCAAGGCAAAGGGAACTCAGAGAGTCCTGGTGCTACAGGGGACCAGGCTGGAGACTGCCCCTGCTTATATACACACTCAAGCAGCCTTGGGGTAAGCAGGGCAGGGTCCCAGCGGCTCCCTGACCTGCACCTTCCACTCCCCCTGCTCCCCAACAGTGCACCTGTGGCGATTCTCAGGCGGCTACCCAGCCCTCATGGACTGCATGAACAAGCTAAAAAACAACAAGGTATGTTGGCATCCACTCGGCACACCTCTCTGGATAATGGTTCCGGCTCAGCCTTGTGCTGGGGGCTGCCTCCACCACCCCATGGGGCACACTGCTGGGGTGGGGGGCGCTTCCTGGCTGCCATGCCCCGACTGTCATACCTGCAGGAGTACCTGGAGTTCCGAAAGGAGCGGAGCCAGATGCTGCTGTCCAGGAGAAACCAGTTGCTCCTTGAGTTCAGCTTCTGGAATGAGCCACAGCCCAGAACAGGCCCCAACATCTATGAGCTGAGGACATACAAGCTCAAGGTGCTGCCCTCCCTCCCTCCAGATCCCTACCTGCCTCCCACCTTCCCTGTTGCAGTGCTGTTTAACAGGTACCTTGAGGTGGGCAGGCCCTGTGCCCTAGCACCTAGACTGGGGCTTCTTGCCCCTCCCTCCCTCTAGGCTCAGAACAGAGGTGTGTACGCACATGTGCACACAAGCGCACCCAGGTGTGAGTCAGGGCCCCTGAATGAGGCCAGGTGGCCCCTGAAGCTGGGGAGGCATGGCAGTTTCCCATCTCTGCCCAGCGTGAGGCTTGAAATCAGAGGTGGGGGCTCATTCCCATCCTCTCCTCTAATTCTCTTTCAGCCAGGAACCATGATCGAGTGGGGGAACAACTGGTGAGTGGCAGTATCGGGGGTTGGGGGGACCCTGCCCACCTGCCCTGCCAAGGCCCCTGGTGGGCCACCTTTCCCAGGGACGTATGGCAAGGAACCCGGCATCCTCTGCCCCTCATGGATGCAGAGAAGAATCCAGCCAGGAGGTGAGGATCTTCTAGAGGATTGTGAGGCCTCCCCTGGTAGAACACCCAGCCAGCAGCTGCACCTCTGTCACCCATCCCCTGATCATCTCTGAGAGCCAGGGGCCATACCTCAGGCTCCTCCCTTGAGGTGTGGCCGAGAAGTCAGCCTGAGGACACCTCAGAGGGCCCTTTGCACCAGGCCTGGCCTCTGCCCCATACTCTTCTGTCATCCCCAGGGCTCGGGCCATCAAGTACCGGCAGGAGAACCAGGAGGCAGTGGGCGGCTTCTTCTCACAGATAGGAGAGCTCTACGTCGTGCACCATCTCTGGGGTAGGCTGGGCACCACCCAGGAGCCCATGCTAGTCCCCTTTCTCCGTTGTCACTCTGCATAGACAATGCAAATACATTAGTGTCCTTGTGGAGTTTACACTCTAGCAGAGGGAGACACCACCTCAGACAAAAACTAACAAAAAGATAATTTCAGATTATTAAAAATAATAAAGATGGAGAAATGATGAAGAAAAACATGGGAACCTGCATTGGCTTGGATAGACAAAGAAGGCCTCTTTGAGGAGGTGAAATGTAAGCTCAGCTAAAGGATGAGAAGGAGCCAGCTGTGAATTGCTAGGGAAGGGTATTCTGAGTAGAGGGAACAACATGTGCAAAGGCCCTGTGGTGGGGAAAGGCCTTTGGCATTTTGAGGTGTGCAAAGGAGGCCGATATGAGTGTGGGGAAGAGTGTGAGGAGACGGGGACAAGCCAGATCAGGCTGGGCCTTGCAGGCAGTGGGGATGAGTTGGGATTTATTCTAAAGGCAATGGGAAGCTGCTGCAGCATTTTAAGCAGCATGCAATGACCTGATTTCTGTTCTAATGTGATTCTTCTGGCTGCCATGTGCTTTGCCGAGAGCGCTTTGTAGAGCGAGAGAGGAAGTGGGGCATCAGGAGATGGTTATACTAGTTCAGGCAGGAGAGGATGGTGGCATGGCCTAAGATGGTGGCAGTGAGGATGGTGAGAAGTCCACTGATTCGTTAGTCTGGAGGTAGAACCAATGGGACTTAGGAGTGAGTTGTCTGTGGGGCGAGGGAGGGAGAAGAAGACTCCAGAACTCCTAGACTCCTGCTTGAGCAGCTATGTGTCACTTACTGAGACCCTACAGGAGTACATTAGAGGGGTCAGGAGTGTAATTTTGGTCCTCGGAAGTGTTACATTTGAGACGCTGACACATCCAAGTGTGGATGTCAGGTGGGCACTGGATATACGAATCTGGAGCCCGAGGGAGAGTTCTGGGCTGGAAATATGAATTTGGGAGTTGTCAACAAATGTACTGATTGGATGAGATTGTCAAAGCAGACAGTGTTTGCTAACAGTCTGAGGCATCAGCGGGGAAGAGACAGCAGGGCAGGGTTTGGGGCAGTGGGAGGAGGGCTCTGTGCTGAGCACAGGATGAAATCCTCTGTGCCCAGGGAATGATCCAGTGCCTTTCTCACAGCCTATAAAGACCTGCAGTCTCGAGAGGAGACTCGAAACGCTGCCTGGAGGAAGAGGGGCTGGGACGAAAATGTCTACTACACAGGTGAGTGCCTCCTTGGGGCGGAGGGGGCGTGGTCAGCCAGGCCCTTGGAGGTCATCTGCTAGGAGCCCTATCTGAGGATGGAATCCCCTCTGCAAGGAGATCTAGCTTCACTTGATTACCTCTAGTGATGGGGAACTCACTTTTAAGACAATTAATTAGTGAGTTTCCATCCTGGTGGCACATTCCACATGAGTCTTATGGCTGAGTGCTCTAGGGGATGATAACATAGCCAGGCAGACCCTGCCTCAGAGAAGTGGAGTAGCTGAGTGCACACTGTAACCTCAGGCATCATTCTTCACCTCACTGAGGCTGTTTCCTCATCAGTGAGATGGCAATGGTGATAGTGCCTCCTTCAGAGGGCTAGAGGGAGGATTCCAGAAGCTAATTTATGAAAAGTGCTTCTCCCAGACTCTGGCACAGAGGAAGCACACAGCAGATTTTTTTGAGCAAGTTTTTTGCTCATAGTGTTTCCCACTTTGCTGGGATCCCTGAGAACCACCTGGAGTCAGTAGGTGTTGATTGAGCCCTCACTGTGTGCCAGGGACTGTGGTGGGCGGTGGCCGGAGCGTGGGCTCAGAGTGAACAGGAACCTGTCCCTGCCCTCGAGGAGCTGACAGTTAAGCTTCCACACTTAGCAGCTGGTGTGGGGGAGAATGCGACTCCTGAAGGAGTTAACCGGAGCCTCGCTCTTCAAAGTGTGGTCCTGAATGACAGTCTCAGCATACCTTGGAAGCTTGTTAGAAATGCCACATCTTAATCCCTTCCCCCCACCTGCTGAATCAGACAGAATCTGCACTTGACCAACAATTGAAAGTAATATGTATGCACGGTCAAGTTTGAACAGCTCTGAGCAGGAGGAGAGAGTCTGACCTCCTGGGTGACCTTGAGCTGACCCCCTCTGGGCGGCAGCCTCCCCATCTGTAAAATGAGGCAGTGTTTTTCAAACCTCAGCTAATTGAGGTCATCACTACTGCTACAATTATTTTCTTGATACTTTTCTTTAAATCCCTGTACTTTATTCTTCACCTAGCCTTGTCCTAAGCAATAACATCTGTGAAATCACTTTTTACTATGCTAGTTGTTTTTTCACATACACAGGAAAATAAATATATAATTCTGAAAATAAAAACAATGTTCATCTCATCACCACCTAAGTCCCCTCTTATCCCACAATTTGGGAAACCTGGCGCACTCCATGGGCCCTTCCAGGAGGGCAGTGGGGCTCTTCCTCTGTCAGCATCCCCGGCATCCTCCCTCTTCAAAGGCCAGTTTTGGGGGTTGGCTCGCCTCAGCCCTCTCCGTGACCTCTGCCTCTCTCTCCGCAGTCCCCCTAGTGCGACACATGGAGTCTCGGATCATGATCCCTTTGAAGATCTCACCTCTCCAGTGATGTTGTGGCTGCCTCCACCTCCTTCCCCTTCTCCCTGAGGGAAGCCATGGACAGAAGAGCTCCCAGTCCTGCTGTCTTGGTTTTCTCTTGGATCTGAGAGGACTTGTGGGGGTAGTGCTCAGCTCATACAAGGGGGAGCTGGATGACAGGGTTCTGAGGACCTGCAGCTCTGCCAAGACCATTGCCACCTTCCCCGCCCCCCCTTCCCCAGTGCTGGAAGCAGTTTTTAATTTCTCTGAATGAAGAACAGCCAACTTTTATGTCTCCTGACATTTCCCCCTAAGATTCCTCAAGGCCACCAGTCCCTAATTATCACCAGGAAGTCCTCATCTTAGCTTTAAGTTGCACAAAAGGTTGTGTGTCCAGTGGTTAGAGGTGGAGTGGGAAGGGAGGAGGTCAGACCAGGCCAAGCATTCAGGAATTCCCTGGTCTCCACTGGGGCACCCACTTTGAGCCAAGTCCTTCCTGATGGGAAAAAGCCTGGAACAGCTTCAAGAAGCAAAGGGGAAAACTCTCAAGTTAGCAAAGTCAGCAGGAGGTCCAATTCCACCCAGAAAGGCTGGGAAAAAGGATGGGAACCAGGAAGGACTTGGGGGCAGGAAACAGAATGGAATGGGAACCCAGAAGGTAGAACTTACAATTCAGAACTTGGGTTTGAACTGCAGAATGTGGAATACAGAGTTGGGAAGATAGAACAGAGGTGACAGAAGACTACTTGGGGAGAGGTTCCCAATACAGGACAGTTGGAGAGAGGCTCGTCTGTTCTCCCTACATAATGAGGTTGAGAACTTGAATGTGTAGTTCTAGCCCTTCAGTGCAGGGAGAGTCTTCTGCCCTCCTGTCTTCCCTCCTGCAGGCAAGGTACAAGCCAGGGCTTGTATTTCCTGCACTCTGCATTCCTTTTTCCCCTCTTCACATTCTCCTCATTCTGCTGGGCCACTGGGTGTGTGGAGTGGGGTCAGTGACTTTGGGGGCCTCCTCAGTGACCCCTACACCTCATGAACCTCTGGGTAGCTTGATTTCTGCCTCCTTGTTGGAAAAACTTGTGTTGGAGTTGCTGATGGAACCAATTAAATATTTACTATAAACCACAGTGTCTTTTCTTCATCTGCAAGGAACTTTGGCAGTTGCCTGGAGCAGAGCTGAGCAGAGGTGGCCAGCTTCCCTGTTCCTGGCTGATCTACCCCCCTGGAGGGTATTGTGTTCCCTGAGCTACTCTTAGGGAGGCTTCAGCCTCCTCCCATGGCAGAGGGAACTGCCCTGTTTAACCACAGATTCAGGACATCAGTGTTTCTCCCTCTAGATAAGTAGGATTTACACCAAAAGTCCTGACACCTGTCTGTACAGTTCATCCCAGGGGTAGAAAACACTTGAGGGTGTCAAATGCTGCATTAGAGTTGTGACTGCCCTTGGCAAATCGGGCCTAAAATAGGGGAAATTATTGATACTTCTGTGGGAAAACCAAGTGTAAGATGGGATTAATGCCCTCCCCAACTTGCTGCCCTCACTAGTGTGGGATGTTAGGGTGAATATGACAGTGGTTAAGAATCCCAGTTGTATGCCAGCCCCGATGGCCTAATGGTTGAAGTTCCATATGTTCCACCTTGGCGGCCAGGGCTGGTTCCTGGGCATGGAACCACACCACTCATCTGTCAGTTGAAAAAAGAGAGGAAGATTGGCAACAGGTGTTAGCTCAGGGCGACTCTTCCTCTGGGGGGAAAAAAATCCATGTTATGGAGGCAAACCCACAGGAGTTCAAATTTCGGCACTACCATGCTCTTGTGTTATTTTGGGCATAACACAAATTCATTCAACAACTACTTGGCAGAGCATCTACTAGTTGCTGGGCATTGCTTTAGGCGCTGGGGAAAGAGTGAATGACGCACATAAGAGTCTTTGACCTCGCAGCCTCAGTTTCCCACCCTGACAACCCACGTGACACCGCCTACCTTGCTCCCACCCCGCCCAGCCGCTGCCTGCACCCAGCAACTGCTGCCGTCTGGGGCCTTCCCGCTTCACTTCCGCCTCCACGCCTCGCTTCCGGCCGGCCGCTCCTTCCTTCCGCTTCTCTATGGTGCGCGGGCTGCAGTCTTCCTCTTCGCCGGAAGTGGCTCGGTTTCCCGGGCGGGTGCGGGGCGCCGGTCGGTGAGGAGGGGACGTGGTTGGCGGGGACGGGCGGCGAGGCCGGGAGGCGGGGCTGGTCGCTTGGGGACTGAGGTGCGGACAGTTCGGAGGGCGTCCCCGGGCTGGAGTTCGGCCCGGGTTCTAAGTTCTCACTCCCGCGGGTCCCCGCCCCCTCGGCGCCGCGCCCTGTCTCCTCTTGTAGAAAATGTCAGCTGCAGCATCGTCAGGCCCCACATTGTAGCCTCGAGATGATGACGGTGGTGGCGGTGGTGGTGATAGCTCACACTTATTGTGCGCTTATATGTGCCAGGCACTCTTTACTGTGTTGTCAGAGTCGGGATTTCCCACACTTAAACGCCTTTCCGGTGCCACCTTTGTGGGTTTTGCAAAATTACCGTGTATGACTGTTTACTAAAGGTTTTTAATCCAGTCACTTTTTAAATTTAAATGTACGTTAAAAAAAATTTTGTCTCTACCATAAATGGAAGACTTCTTGTCATATGCAGAAAATAATGATAAAAATTAATGTATTTAATATGAAAACAGATCTTTGTTAATGATTCTAGCTAGGTTTCATTGTCTAAGGCTCTGAGACGGTCCTTTTGTTAACAAAGGAAGGTTGGAGTTCATAGATGTTAAAGACTAGGAAAATGAAATGTTCTTCTTGAAGCAATCAGAAGTTTCTAACAAGAATTGAAAAGGGATTACCTTTCTCCTTAGGTGTTCAACATTAAGATCACCCATGTGCCATCTGAGGCCAGATCATCTTCATCACCTTCCCCAGTGGAGTGCTGCCTGTGTTTCTGTCCACAACAACCCCTGAGGTAGGGACTGCTGTTCTCATTTGATCTGTGAGGAAACAGACCCAGAGGAAAGTGAAGTGACTTGTCCCAGGACTTGTAGTCACAAAATAGTAGAGTGGAGACTCCAACTCAGGGCTCCTCTGACTCTACTACGGTGAGCTGTTGGCTCTCTCAGGAGGTGTTAGGGGTAAGGGGGATAGTACTGCCCACCAGGGGCTGTGGTGACAACCAGGAGAGGTAGCAGAGGGAGAATGCCTTGTGACCGTAGAGCCCCGTGAAATGTAGGTTTCGTTCTTTTAAAGTTTAGGGTTAACCAGGGAGTTGATGGCATCACCAGATGAGGTGGTGGCAAGACTAGGAGGCACAATAATGTAGCTGTCAAGAGCACTGGTGTGGCATCAGATGGACCCAAGCTTTAGCATATTAATTATGAGACCGTGGGCAATTCATTCACCTTTCTCAGCCTCTGTGTTGTCGTCTGTAAAATGGACTTGCTCTTATCTGAAAGGTTTGTTATAAGGATCAAATGAGAACATACTCATAAAGTGCTTAGATCAAGGTCTAGCACACAGTTATCAATCCGGAGTATTGGGAATGGGCTTATATGCCAGGCTGAGGAGTTTGGCCAGTGGAGTGGGGGTGGTACCTTTAAAGGAGATGGAGGTGAAGAAGATGAATTCGTTTTGGACAGGCCGAGGGATGATTCCCCTTTTTACAGAGGATTAAACTGAGGCTTTGGAGGGTTGAGTGACTTTTCTTGAGTTACCAAGCGTGTAAGTAGCCAGAACTGCTAGTTAAACTTAAGTACTCTGACTCCAGGAAAATCGGTTCCAACTCTGGAAAATCTCAAAAACATTCTTCTCTTAACAGGTCTCTACTGTTTCCTCCTGACCTCATCAAACAACCATGTCTTCAGAATCAAGCAAAAAACGGAAACCCAAAGTGATCCGAAGTGATGGAGCTCCAGCTGAAGGGAAGCGTAATCGTTCTGACACTGAGCAGGTGAGATCAGCCAGGGCCGCCATGCTGCTGAGAAATTGCAGCTCGTGGCTAAACACCTGGCTGTGGGTTTGCAGCACCTGAGGGTCATAGGAACAATCTCCCACATGGCCTCTGCTTGACCAAGTCAAGCCTGGAATTCTCTTGGCTCTGCACAACTTGAGTATCCACATCAGGTTTAGCTTGGGCATCCCAAGAACCAACAAGCCCGTATGATTAGTGCATGAACAGAGAATGCATTTTAGTATGGTGTGTCTCCAGTTTTCCTGATGGTCAGAAGACGGCAGTCCATCTGCTGCATGCTGCTGGAGCTTTGGAGATGTGGCATCCCTGGTCTGCTGCAGAGACACTGTCAGAACCACATGCCTGCAGAACCTCTTTTGTGGCCTGAGAGCTCACGTGGTCAGCAGGTTCTTCTCCTTTTGCTGTTTCTCTGTCCTTGAATCTGTCAAGCTAATTTATGACTTAACTTTTGATTATTTGATTGGTTATATTTTTTGTTTTTTTTGTTTTTTTTGCTGAGGAACATTCACCCTAAGCTAACATCTGTGCCAGTCTTCCTCTATTTTGTATGTGGGTCACCACCACAGCATGGCCACTGATGAGTGGTGTAAGTCCGTGCTGGGGAACCAAACCCAGGCTGCCGAAGTGGAGCGCGCCAAACTTAACCACTAGGCCACAGGGCCAGCCCCTGTTTTTTGTTTTTTAAACTGGAATAGAGAAACATACCATCTTAAATTTAGATAGAAAGTGATGCTTTCGCCAGATTTAGGAAATCAAGATTAATGAAGAACCTTATCCTTTTGGGGCATTGATTCTGACTCTCTTTCTCTTTTTTTTAATTGAGGTATAATTGATGTATAACGTTATATTAGTATCAGGTGTGCAACACAATGATTTGATGTTTGTATATATTGTGAAATGATCACCACAATTACCATCCATCACCATACATAGTTACAAAAAGAATTTTTTTTTCTTGTGATGAAATTTTTTTTTCTCCCCAAATCCCCAGTGCATGGTTGTATATCCTAGTTGTAAGTCCCTCTTGTTCTTCTATGTGAGCCGCTGCCACAGCATGGCAACTGACAGACAGGTGGTGTGGTTCCAAAAGCAGGAAATGAACCTGGGCTGCCAAAGTGGTGAGAGCACTGAACTTGAACCACTAGACCATCAGGGCTGGCTTGTGATGAGAATTTTTAAGATCCACTTTCTTAGTGACTTTCAAGTATGCAATACGGTATCATTAACTATAGCTCACTCTCTCTCAAAGAGATGTGTTCTGTTTACTCCAAAGGCTGGGAGGTCAATTATGATATTTTAGTCTCTGCTAAATCTTGACTTGACCATTTAAACACCCATCAGTATGAATTTGGTTAAATCAGTTCTGGTTCATCTCTGTAGTAGACTGTCATGCAGCCATTTTTTTAAAAAAATTTTATTTATTTGTTTATTTTTGTGAGGAAGATCAGCCCTGAGCTAACATCCGTGCCAATCCTCCTCTCTTTGCTGAGGAAGACTGGCTCGGGGCTAACATCTGTGCCCATCTTCCTCCACTTTATATGGGACGCCGCCACGACATGGCCTGACAAGCAGTGCGTCGGTGCACGCCTGGGATCCGAACCCCGGGCTGCCAGCAGCGGAGCGCGCGCACTTAACCTCTACACCAGGGGACCAGCCCGCATGCAGCCATTTTGATGGAGATCTGTATTTATTGGGATGGGAAATTATACTAAATAGCATGGACAGTATGATCCCATTTTGTTTAAAAATAAAATTTGTATTTATCCATAGTATTAACAATGGCGTTATTTCAAGCTGGGAAGAAGTGAGATTACAGGCAATTTTTCATTTTGTTTTTGATGCTCCTCACTATGTTCCTCTGACACCAAGTATGCATTACTTTATAAACAGAAAGAGGAAAAGACCAATTCTTTCCCATTTTGAAAAGAAGAAAAACATTTGATTTGAGGACCATGATCCTTTAGAGACCTGATCTGAGGCTTCATTGTTACCAATTTCAGCTAGTGTCCCTGGTCTGAACAGGGAGACTTTTACCCCTTACCCAAGGCCTCTATCCTTGCCTCCACAGGAAGGTAAATACTACAGTGAGGAGGCTGAGGTGGACCTGCGGGACCCTGGCAGAGACTACGAGCTGTACAAGTACACCTGCCAGGAGCTGCAGAGGCTTATGGCCGAGATCCAGGACCTGAAGAGCAGGGGAGGCAAGGACGTGGTAAGCAGTGGGGCTGGGCAGACATGAAGCTGGTGGCTCTGCATGGATGGAGCTGTTTTGCACCTACCAGAGCTCTTCCTGATTTTAGTCTCCTGTCTTAGCTGGGATCAGATGGTTGGAGCCTAGGGGCTCCAGAGACCTGCCTATTAATTTATTGGAAGGTCTCACCACCACTCAATCACAAATTATAGTAATGAAAGTACAGGATAATTGGTTTTTCCATAACTGTAATTTGATAATTCATCCACCTGTTACTAAGTGCTAGGCATTTTGCTGGGTATTGAGAAATGATGGTACATGTAAGTTCCTTTGCTGTTAGAAGGATAGATATATCCAAGTAAATCATAGAGACTAGAAATGAAATTATCATTAATATTAAATGAATAAACCAGGCCTTAGGGCAGAGAAACTAAACAGTGTGACTGAAAACTGGATGCATAAGTTCGAAACAAAACAGTCCATATTTTTCCAGGAATCTCACTTATTTGTGCTTAGCCTGGCCAATATTGTTACGATTATTACATCCTATCTATTTTATTATAGCCAAGCTTTACAGCTATAATTCTGTAATTTTCATTTAAATTATTCTGTAATGTTACTTTTATTTTTATTTTTTTTTAATTTTCTTTTTGTGAGGAAGATCAGCCCTGAGCTAACATCCGATGCTAATCCTCCTCTTTTTGTTGAGGAAGATCAGCCCTGGGCTAACATCCATGCCCATCTTCCTCTACTTTACGTGGGACGCCGCCACAGCACGGCTTGACAAGCAGTATGTCGGTGTGCGCCCGGGATCCGAACCTGCGAACCCTCAGGCCGCCGAAGCAGAGCATGAGCACTTAACCGCTAGGACACTGGGCCGGCCCCTATAATGTTATTTTTAGAGGTCAAATTGTGTGGCAAGATGTTGCTATTGGTAGGATCTCGGTGTGCGACATTAAGGGACAGATATTAATTGTGCATTGGCGGTACTTGCTCCATCTTCAATTCCTTTTACTTTGGTCCAAGCAGAAATTGCTTTTTTGCCTAGGAACCTTAAGCACTTTCTTTATTCAGTCTTTCTTCCATTTCCTTCTGACATTTCTTTTTGTTTTTTTTTTGTTTTGTTAGGAAGATCAGCCCTGAGCTAACATCCATGCCAATCCTCCTCTTTTTGCTGAAGGAGACTAGCTCTGAGCTAACATCTGTGCCCGTCTTCCTCCACTTTATGTGGGATGCCGCCACAGCATGGCCTGACAAACGGTGCATGGGTGGGCGCTCAGGATCCGAACCCAGACCACCAGCAGTGGAGTGCGCGCATCTAAGCGCTATGCCACTGGGCCGGCCCTCCCTCTGACGTTTCTTATGGTTCTGAGCTACCCTCCAGTGTCTGTTTCTGGCCCTGGGGAAGGGTAGGTCAGCAGGGGGTGCTGACAGAAACTGAGCCAGCACCTGTCGTCGAGGTCTAAACCAGTTTTCTTTGCTCACAGGCAGTTGAGATTGAAGATCGGAAGATCCAGAGCTGTGTGCATTTCATGACTCTGAAGAAGCTTAACCGATTAGCCCACATCAGGTTGAAGAAAGGGAGAGATCAAACGCACGAGGTGGGAGTTGAGAGGTTTAACCCTTTCTCCTCCCCGTCCCCTTCTCTGAGTTTGCTGCTGCTCTGCCCTGCCCTATCCCACCCTGACTTGCCCTGCTCACCTCTGACCTTGTCTTTTCAGGCCAAGCAGAAAGTAGATGCCTATCACCTGCAGCTCCAAAACCTGTTGTATGAGGTGATGCACCTGCAGAAGGAAATCACCAAATGTCTGGAGTTTAAGTGAGTTTTGGAGGACAGGGCTTTGGCACAGATAGTCTGTTGGTAACTGCTTTTTCCTACATAGCTCAATGTGAGCCAGTCCCTTTAAAAGGAAGTGAGATGAGTTTGGAGACTGCAGGATC
Organism: Diceros bicornis minor; assembly: GCF_020826845.1. NCBI lineage: Eukaryota > Metazoa > Chordata > Mammalia > Perissodactyla > Rhinocerotidae > Diceros > Diceros bicornis. The sequence goes on along the minus strand of NC_080774.1, from coordinate 23,156,860 downwards.
TGGGAGAAGGGTGAATAGAGCACTTTGCGTGGGCAAATTGGAAGCAGTAGTTTCAGGCTGCACAAAGAACCTCAGGAGCCTGCCTGGCCCTTTTGAGTTCTGAGCTCTGAACGTGGTGAAAAGCAGTTCTCTCTCCCCAGCAGGAGCCTTTGCATTACCAATTTGATCTCTGGGCACCTTGTGTGGGAGAAACTCACTTCCACGTCACATCCTTTTTAACCTTTTGGCTCATATTTCCTCTCTAAAGTTCTAGCAAATTTTTGCAAATGGATTTTATTCTTTGGAACCTGAACTTCTTGGTGCTTAGCTGCCTTCAGATGAACAAACTATACTGTGAGAGTGTCCTTCTTAAACTGTGATGGCTCTTGGCAAAACCAAGCTGAGAGATAAGGAAGGAGTAGACAGGAAAAGAAGGAACGTGTTTTTTGCTTGATCAGACCTATTTGTGCAAACTGAAAGGAAGCAGGTTTTATTTGTAATAAACTTGGGATGATGGGTCTACGTTAGACATTGGGTCTGGTGTCTTTTTTGTGGGGAAGATCAACTCTGAGCTAACATCCATGCCAATTCTCCTCTTTTTGCTGAGGAAGACTGGCCCTGGGCTAACATCCGTGCCCATCTTCCTCCACTTTATATGGGACACTGCCACAGAATGGCCTGACAAGTGGTGCATCGGTTCGTGCCCGGGATCCGAACCCCGGCCACCAGCAGTGGAGCGTCCGCACTTAACCGCTATGCCATGGGGCTGGCCCCTGGTGTCTTTTTAATAATGATGATGCTGATTTTTGAGAAGCATCTTTATCTGCTCCACAAATTCATCGCATAATAGTACTTAAATACTAATAGAGAGAAAATCCGCATCATCTGAACCTGAGTTAATGGTATTGTACTGTTGACAATTTCCTGGTTTTGACAATGTACTGTGCTTAGATAAGATATTATCATTGGGGAACCCAGGGGAAGGGTACACAGAGAAAATACACTCTCAGTACTATTTTTGAAACTTCTCGTGAGTCTTAAACTATTTACAAATAAAAAAACGTATGAAAACAAAAGAGTGTGATGCCCCACCTGTAACCCGGGCTCAGATGAAAGTAGACAAACCCAGAATACAGCGGAACTCGGGCCTGTGGGGAGGCAGGTGGCCACTTGGAAGGAGCATGGGCCCTGAAATCAGACACACTCGGTTCAAATCCCAGCTCTGCCACTCAGAGGTTTGTGACCTTGGGCAAGCTGCTTACCTTTGGAAGTCTCCATCTTATTTGAAAAATGCAGATAAAAATCCCTATCTTATAGAGTTACTGTGAGAATTAAGTGAGGTGAGGATGGCATACAGTGGGTGCTTAATCCGTGGCAGCTGTTGTTATTTTTTTTAATTGAAGTCACATTGATATATAACGTTTAAATTTCAGATGTACATCATTATATTTCAACTTCTGTATACAGTACATCGTGTTCACCACCAAAAGTTTAGTTTCCCTCCGTCACTGTACAGATGTTCCCTTTGCCCCTTTTGCCCTCCCTTAACCTGTTCCCCTCTGGTAACCACCAGTCTGCTCTCTGTAGCTATGTGTTTGTTTTTTATCTTCCACATATGAGTGAAATCATATGGTATTTGTCTTTTTTTGCTTAGCTAACTTATTTTGCTTAGCATAATACCCTCGAGGTCCATCCACATTGTCACAAATGGCGTGATTTCGTCTTTTTTTACGCCTGAGTAGTATTCCATTGTATGTATATGCCAGATCTTTTTTATCCATTCATCCATTGATGGGCACTTAGGTTGTTTCCATGTTTTGGTTATTGTGAATAATGCAACTGCTGTGATTATTACCATCATCTGTCCACAACCTGAGCACTACTATGTTAATGCAGCAAAGAGTGTTGGATTTGTTTTCTTTTATACATGTGTCGCTATACATGCAGCCATTAAAGCCCCTAGATCTTTTTCACATCTGGTCGTGCCATGCTGGATCTTCCCCATCCTATGCTTATGCAGTTAATGTTTTGAACTTAAGTGCAGACTCTTAAGTTTATTCCTGTTAAACGGCATTTCTTGGCTTCAGCCTGACAATCTAGGCATAAACCATAGTGTTTTTGATTCTTTAAGCTCTCAGCTCTCTTGCTCTTCTTGGAGATGTCTGTAAATTTGATAAGCATCCCCTCCAGGTTTTTAGCTAATTCATGGATTAAAAAGTTGGACAGCGTGGTTAAGGATCTTAGAGTGGCATGTCACCAACTACCTCTCTTCAAACTGAAACATCTACTAATGGGCATTTGCTGAGATGACTGGATTCTAGATTCCTGAGTAGTTGTAGACAGGGCTGAGCGGGCATACAGCAGGGGGACCTGTGGGCCTGCTTCAGCCACAGTTTGGATTCCTGTGAATGGCAGCTTGACATCTAATTTTTGCCTGTAGGTCAAAGCATGAAGAAATTGATCTGGTCAGTTTAGAGGAGTTTTATAAGGAGGCTCCTCCAGAGATCAGCAAGGCTGAAATCACCATGGGAGACCCCCACCAGCAAACCCTTGCACGTCTGGACTGGGAGCTGGAGCAACGGAAACGGTAGCATTTCCTCCTTCCTGACCTTGTTGACCTGTGCAGACATGGACTTTTAACCACGGGGGACAGTGGTATCATGACCCAGGATCAGATAGCAAAGCACTGTGGAACCAGCAGAATAAGATCAAGTCCGCTTTTGTGGTTCATTCACGTTTGATAGTTGAAACTTGGTCAGCCGCCTCATGGGTGGGTCAGAATTGCTTAAGGCTGTTAACAGAATGTTAGAGTAACCTTTCCTTAAAAATTTTATTTATTTTATTTTTTTTGTGAGGAAGATCAGCCCGGAGCTAACATCCATGCCAATCCTCCTCTTTTTGCTGAGGAAGACTGGCTCTGAGCTAACGTCTATTGCCAATCCTCCTCATTTTTTTCTCCCCAAAGCCCCAGTAGATAGTTGTATGTCATAGTTGTACACCTTAAAAATTTTAATGCCTGAGACCTAAATACCTTTTGTACCATAAATGTGGTTTTTTTTTTTTTTTTTACCTTTTCCACCTGCTTATGAGCATATCCTTGTGGTATTATAAAACTTTCAGACATTATTGTAGAAAGTTGTACAGCATTCCAGTGTAGAGACAAATTGTAATTCACGTAGTCGTCCCCCTATTGGATTGGACTTCTAGTTTGTTCCCATTTTTTGCTGTCATAAATAATGCTTCAAGTCACACCTTTATGTATAAAACATTTCTCTACTAATAAAGAGCTTTTATTCGTTAACTGTAAACAGAATGTCTATACTATGTAATTTAATCTAGGTCTTTCTAAGAATATGGTGTATTTTTTTTTCATACTGGACTGTTCATGGTTGTATCCTTTCCATTATGGTGACTTTTTTCCCTTTGATATTTGTATGTGAATTCTAGGGCTTTTGGTTGATACATCTGCTCTGTTTTCCATCAGAGAAGCTGCTGAGTTTAATCCCTTGCCTTTTTCTATTACATTGTATTCTGTGCCTTTGGTCCATGTTAGGAATTTAATAAGCACTGAGTCTGGTTCTTATGGAATTGGTGTCGGTTTTTTAGTAGATGGGGCTGGCCCATCACTCCCCTGTCCAGTACACTGCTTGCCCCAGGCACAGGCTAAGCCATGAGTGTTGCATCCTGTGGCACTGGTCAGGAATCCATCCTTACCCTGCCCCATTCAGGCCAATCTATGGACCTCGTTTGGGTCCTGTAGCTGCTAGGTCCATATATTTCTGAAAGTTCTGGGTCTAGCCTCTGAGGCAAGAAATGGAACAGGAGGTGACCCTGGGACATTCCCTAGTGGTCACAGGCAAAGTCTCTGGAGCCGGACAGGCATGGATTCAGAGCCCTGCTCTGTGCTTGCTCTTAGCTGGATGACCTTGGGCAAGTTATCTACCTCCCTGAGGCTTTGTTTCCTTTGGGGATAAGAAAAGTTCCTATCGTCCAGGGTTTTCATAAGGATTAAATATGATAATATTTGTAAAGAGTTCTCCAGAGTGCCTGGCACATAGTAAGTGCTAGGTAAACATTAGCAGTTAATCGTGACTGCGGTCGTTAGGTAGAGTCTGACAGCGAACAGGCGTGTCAGGGTGTCCCTGGAGAGCATTGAGTGACAGTGCTCTGTCCCCCTACCCCCAACAGGCTGGCAGAGAAGTACCGAGAGTGCCTGTCCAACAAGGAGAAGATCCTCAAGGAGATCGAGGTGAAGAAGGAGTACCTGAGCAGCCTCCAGCCGCGCCTCAACAGCATCATGCAGGTGAGGGTCTTCCCCCACATCCCCTTCCTTCCTCGGCCTTTTGCTTTGCCTTCACCACTCAGTGAGACCTTGCTGACGTGAGGCGCCAGCAGCCACATTACCTTATGGGTTTTGTCAGGTCTCTTACGCTAATCACTGTTAGAGCACAGTGCAAGGATGGTCCTGTCTGCACTCCTGCCCAGCTGGTATGATAAGATTGTGTCCTGGGTGGAAGAACTGCTGGCCGGATGGGTGCAGGAACATATACACACATTTACCTGGGGTGTTTTCTTTTCACCCAGAGCCTCTTCCAGGTAAAACACTTTTGCAAACTCTTAAGTTTAGCTTACCCACTGCATGGTCTTCACCAGCCCCGCAGTCTCCAGGCATCTAAGTCTGCTTCTGTGGATATCTGTTAGATCCCCCTGACTGCTCCTCAGGGGCAGATGTTCAGCAGATCTACTCCCTCTGAAAAGAACTTTACTGGTATTTGAAAACCATTAGATACCTTTGGAGGAAAAGTCTCCACTTTACCTGTAAAATGTAATGTCTTTCTATGTAGGTGACCTGATTTTTGTTTGCTTTGTGAAGCCAGATTTGGTCTAAATCCTTATAGTTTTATGAAGCAGGGTAAATGGTTAATATGGAGAAACTTTGCAAAAGGACCCTAGAGAAATTATAAATTTCCTTTTCTAGGATTTGGCAAGATCTACATTTTCTTCCTTTAATTCGAGGCATATAATTAGAATTGTTAACAGAAATATTCTCAGTAGCACTTCATAATAGGACAAAAAGAAAACAGACACTGAAAGTTTGGGTTATACTTAATTTTTCCTCTTAACTGGAAACTCTAAATGTTTCTAAATAGGGTTCAGGTTAAATAAATTCTTGTATTTACAGCCTTACAGCTATGATAGAAATATGGAACATGATAGCACTGATAGAATAACTGGACAAAGAGAAGATCTATAATATTATTTGTTTATTTATTTTGTGAGGAAGATCAGCCCTGAGCTAACATCCATGCCAATCCTCCTCTTTTTGCTGAGGAAGATTGGCCCTGGGCTAACATCTGTGCCCATCTTCCTCTACTTTATATGGGGCACCGCCACAGCATGGCCTGATAAGTGGTGCATCGGTGCACACCTGGTATCCGAACTCACGCTGCCAGCAGCTGAGCATGTGCACCCAACCGCTATGCCACGGGCCCGTCCCCATCATGTTATTAAACAGAACAATGCAAGTTGTAGAACATAAAGTATGACCTCATTTATATACCTTTGTTTACAAAGTATCTGTATGGATATATACATGTGTAAGTCCAGTGTATGCTTAGAAAAGTCTGTATTCACACTCAACCATAATAGTTACTTTGGGAGATTGGGAACTGGAAGTTTTTGCTTTATAAACTTGAATACAACTTTTTATCTTCCATCCTTTCACTCTGAGCCTGTGCTTGTCTTTAGTGCTAAGATGTGTTTCCTGAAGGCAGCATATTGTTGGGTCTTGCTTTTTAATCCATCCTGCCACTCTGTATCTTTTGATTGGAGAGTTCAATCCATTTACATTTAGGGTAATTATTGAAATATGAGGGTTGAATGTTGCTGTTTTGTCACTTATTTTCTGGTTCTTTTGCATTTCCTTTGTTTCTTGTCCCATTTGTTTTGGACTGCCAATTCAGTTTGGTTGTTCTGTCTTATGATTCTTCTAGTTTTCTCTTTGTTTATCATATGTGGTTTTAATTTGATTATTTGTTTAGTGGTTACCTTGAGGTTTGGGCGAAAAATCTTCTGTATGAGATAGTCCATTATCTGATAGCCTCCTATTTCCTTATACTAAGTCAATTCAGTCACTTTCCTCTTCCCCTTCTAAGTTGCTCTTGTTATACCTTATTCTATCTTGTGTTGTGGCTGTGTGTTTACAGTGATGAGGTTAAATTTATTTTTGGTGAATTTCTTCCTTTGATCTTTGAGTTTAGTATTTAAGTGGTTGCTAACCTATTCCGGTAAAGATCTACTATTTCTCTGATTTTGTCTACCTACTTTTCTCCTTACTCCAAGCTTTGTGTTCCCTTTCTCTTCTTGTTTTCAGGCCTGAGGGCCTTCTTGAGTATTTCTTGTAGTGGCGGTCTCGTGGCCATGAACTCCCTTAGCTTTTGTTTATCTGGGAGAGTTACTATTTCTCCATCATATTTGAAGGATATTTTTGCTGGATAGAGTATTCTTGGCTGAAAGTTTTTGTCTTTTAGTATTTTGAATATATCATTCCAGTCTCTTCTAGCCTGAAAAGTTTCTGTTGAGAAATCCGCTGAGAGCCTGATGGGAGTTCCTTTGTACGTTATTTTTTGTTTTTGTCTAGCTGCCCTTAATATTGTTTCTTTGTCGTTGACCCTGGCTAGCCTTACCACTAGGTGTCGTGGTGAAGGCCTTTGTCTGTTAATATATATAGGAGTCCTGTTGGCTTCGCTTACTGGTATTTCCTGCTCCTTCCCCAGATTTGGGAAATTTTCAGCTATTATTTCCTTAAATAGGCTCTCTGTTCCTCTTTCCCTCTCCTCTCCCTCAGGAATACCTATAATTCTTATGTTACATTTTCTAATAGAGTCCGATATTTCTCGGAGTCTTTCTTCATTTCTTTTTAGTCTTAGTTCTCTCTCTTCTTCCATCTGGAGTATATCTGTATTCCTATCCTCTAAAGTACTAATTCTTTCCTGCATATTGTCAGCTCTGTTCTTTAAAGATTCCAGATTCTCCTTTATCTCCTCCATTGTGTTCTTCATCTCCATCAGCCCTGATAGGTTTTTCTTTATGATTTCAATCTCTTTTGTGAAGAAACTCCTAATCTCATTTAATTGTTTGTCTGTGTTGTCTCGTATTTCATTGAGTGTTTTTATGATAGCTATTTTGAAATCTCTGTCATTTAGTTTATGGATTTCTGTGTCTTCGGGGTTGATTTCTGGGTGCTTGTCATTTTGTTTCTGGTCTGGTGATTTCATATATTTTTGCATTGTGGTTCCTGTGTTGGTTTTGATTTTCCTCATCCTGGAAGTCTCTGGTTGCAATTTCCACCTGCCGCCACTGTGTGGTGGTAAAGGGCTTGTGTAGTCTAAGCCCCCTGCGCTCTGCCCCAGTATTTCTGCTGCGATCCGCAGTTTTGTTTTGTTTTGTTTTGTTTCTTTTCCCCACTGCGATCCACGGGTCCAGTCCAGTTTATTCAGGTCTGCCTCGGACCGCTAGATCTGGTCGAGCTGCAGACTCCGGGTTGTGGGGAGGGGGGAGCTCTCTCTTTTGCCCTCTGGGTCCCTGACGTGGGAGGCTTCTCGTTTGCCCCTCTTTATCTGCTCTCTGGGTTGCTCAGATGTTGATGGTAGCCCTGTGGCTCCTCTGAGCCCTCTGTGCGGGAGTTTCCCACTGGCTGAGAGAGCCCGAAGAGCTACAGTTTCCCGCCGAGGGCCGCCCCTCCCCCCTCTCTGGGAGCCGCGCGGACCGGATCGCTGATCTGATGGGGAGGGAGCGGAGTTCTCCTTACCTCTCCCCACTTCCTCCGGGGGCCCAGCACGTTCCGCTCTCAGATGTGCGGCAGTGTGGATCCCTCCGCTCCAGCTTTTGACTGTCTGGGATTCCGTTGTTGGTCTGTGGCTGTTACTTTTGTTGTATTTTGTGGGGGAAGAATTCACGGGAAAGCTCACTCCGCCATGATGCTGACGTCACTCTCTGAATACAACTTTTTAAATCAATGTACATATATTATTTTTTTAAAAATAATTTTACGTATAGGAAAGCACACAGTTCATAAGTGTACAGCTCAGTGAATATTCACTAAGTGAACACATCTGTGTGACCAGCACCCGAATTGAGAAGAAGCACATTATCAATTTTCCAGAAGCTACTTTATTCCTCCTCTTTGTCACTTTCTCCTCCCACCCTTCAGTAACCAGGTATCTTGACTTTTAACATCATAGGTTAGTTTGTCCTGTTTTTCAACTTATACAAACGGAATCATGTGGTACATATTCTTGTGTCTGGCTTCTTTTGCTCAAGAGTATGTTTGTGAGATTCATCTACACTATTGTGAGTACTGGGAGTTTATTTATTTTCACTGATGTTTAGTATTTGATTGTGGGTGTTTCCAGTTTGGGGCTAATATGAATAATGCTGCTGTGAGCATTGTTATACAAGTCCTTTGGTGCACATGTGTACGTATCTTGTTGAATATATACCCAGGAATGAAATTGCTGGGTCATAGAATATGTTGTGCATATATTTAGCTTTGGTAGACTCCAAAACAGTTTTCTAAAGTGATTGTACTGATTTATGGAAATTCCCCCCAGCACCATATGAAAGTTCTAATTGCTCCACATCCTTGCCAACACTTGATATTGTCAGTCTTCTTTTTTGTTTTTTTTGGTGAGGAAGATCAGCCCTGAGCTAACATCCATGCCAATCCTCCTCTTTTCGCTGAGGAAGACTAGCCCTGGGCTGACATCCGTGCCCATCCTCCTCCACTTTATATGGGACGCCACCACAGCATGGCCTGACAAGTGGTGCCTTGGTGCGCATCCGGGATCCGAACCCGGGCCGCCAGCAGCAGAGTGTGAGCACTTAACCCCTATGCCACAGGGCTGGCCCCTTTTTTTCTTTTTTTTTTTGGGTGAGAAAGATCAGCCCTGAGCTAACATCCAATGCTAATCCTCCTCTTTTTTTTTTTTTTTTTTTTTGCTGAGGAAGATTGGCCCTAAGCTAACATCCGTGCCCATCTTCCTCTACTTTATATGGGATGCTGCCATGCTGCCACAGCATGGTGTGACAAGCGGTGCATCGGTGCGTGCCCGGGATCCGAACCCGTGAACCCCATGGTGCTGAAGTGGTGCGCGTGCACTTAACCGCTTGCACCACTGGGCCAGTCCCCACGTAATGATGTCTTTTAATGAACAGCTATTCTTAATTTGAATGTGATCTAATTATCAGTATTTTCCATTATGGTTAGTGCTTTTGTGTCCTGTTTAAGAAATCTTTCTGGGGCCAGCCTGGTGGCACAAGCAGTTAGGTGCACATGCTCCGCTGCAGCAGCCTGAGGTTCGCTGGTTCGGATCCTGGGCACGCACCGACGCACTGCTTGTTAGGCCATGCTGTGGTGGCGTCCCATATAAAGTAGAGGAAGATGGGCACGGATGTTGGCCCAGGGCCAGTCTCCCTCAGCAAAAAAGGAGGATTGGCTTGGATGTTAGCTCAGGGCTGGTCCTTCTCACAAAAAAAAAAAAATAACAAATCTTTCTATATATACTCAATGGAATACTACTCAGCCATAAGAAACAATGAAATCCAGCCATTTTTGACAACAAGGATGGACCTTGAGGGTATCATGCTAAGCGAAATAAGTCAGAGGGAGAAAGTCAAATACTGTATATCCCACTCGTAAGTAGAGGATAAAAACTATAACAAACAAACACATAGAGACAGAGATTGGATTGGTGGTTACGAAAGGGGAGGAGGGGAGGAAGGAGGGCGAAAGGGATGATTAGGCACGTGTGTGTGGTGATGGATTGTAATTAGTATTTGGGTGGTGAACATGATGTAATCTATGCAGAAATAGAAGTATAATGATGTACACCTGAAATTTATACAATGTTATTAATCAATGTTACAGCAATAAAAAAATTTTTTTTAAATTAATAAAATAAAAAAGCCTTAGAGATGCAAAAAAATGAAATCTTTCTCTGTCCCAGGGTCATGGAGATATTCTCTTGTTTTCCTTTTTTTTTTTTTTTTAATTTTTATTTATTTATTTTCCCCCCAAAGCCCCAGTAGATAGTTGTATGTCATAGCTGCACATCCTTCTAGTTGCTGTATGTGGGACGCGGCCTCAGCATGGCCGGAGAAGCAGTCCGTTGGTGCGCGCCCGGGGTCCAAACCTGGGCCGCCAGTAGAGGAGCACGCGCACTTAACCGCTAAGCCACGGGGCTGGCCCTCTCTTGTTTTCTTATAGAAGCTCTCTTATTTACCTTTCACATTTAGATTGTAGTCTTTCTGGAAGTGAATTTTCTATATGGTGTGAGGTAAGGGTCAGATTCATTTTTTTTCGATGTAGGTATTCAACTGACTCATCTATTGAAAAGACCATTCTTTCTCCATTGTTCTGTGGTGCACTCTTTTTTTTTTTTGGTAAGGAAGATTGGCCCTGAGCTAGCATCTATTGCCAGTCTTCCTCTTTTTGCTTGAGGAAGATTGTCTCTAGCTAACATCTGTGCCAGTCTTCCTCTATTTTGTGTCTGGGATGCTGCCACAGCATAGCTTGATGAGCAGTGTGTAGGTCCATGCCTGGGATCCAAACCCACGAACGCTGGGCCGCTGAAATGGAGTGCACGAACCTAACCACTACGCCACCGGGCTGGCCCCCTGCATTAATCAAATATTAATCAAATATCTGTGTATGCGTAGGTTTGTCTGTGACCTATTTGTCCACGCACCAGTATCACACTCTTATTTAGTGTAGTTTTATCAGAAGCCTTGATGCTCAGTAGTGTAAGTTCTCCAGTTTAATTTTTCAGGATTGTCTTGGTCGTTCTTGGCCCTTTGCATTTACATATAAATTTTAGAATCTACTAGTCTGTTTTCACCTGCTGGGATTTAGACTGGGATTACATTGAATCCGTAGGTCGCTTTGGGAAGAATTGACATCTGGATGGTATTGTGTCTTCCAGGTCGTTGACATGGCATATATCTTCCTTCATTTAGATCTTTCATTTCTCAGGTCTTTGTGTAGACGCTTACACAAAGGCTTCCATTTATTTATTCTTAGATATTTGATGTTCTCTTGATGCTGTTGGAAACAGTATCTTTTTTTAATTTCATTTTCTTACCATTGCTTATATAAAGAAATATAATTGATTTTTTATATTGACCTTTTATCCACCTAGTAGTTCTGTTAGCTTACCACATATCACTTTCATAAATAAAAAACTGTATACAGTAACTGAGCAGCCACATGTTTATATGTGGACTGCCTGGAAAGGGAAAACAAAAATCCTTCTTTTGTTGCGTGCAGGCTTCGCTCCCAGTGCAAGAGTACCTGTTCATGCCGTTCGACCAGGCTCACAAGCAATATGAGACAGCCAGACACCTGCCACCTCCCCTCTATGTCCTGTTTGTCCAGGCCACTGCATATGGGCAGGCCTGTGGTGAGTGCGGGAGCTGGGGGAGGAGGAGGGGCTGTGGGAGCAGCAGCTGTGGCCAATTGAGTCATTTAGAAGCATTGCCTGCTGAGGAAAGCTCCCTGGCCCTGCTCACAAGCCCTCAGGTGACAGACGCTGCCTCCCCTCTGCACCACCCAGCATGGCTGCTCTGACCAGCTGGCCTGAGGCTGGACTAACCTGATGGGCATTTCAGAATGGATGGCTTTGCATCTCTGATGAACCTGGCTGGTTGGCTGTTGGGTACAGTGCCTAGGCAGCCTGTCTGGGCTCCCAGGCACTCACCCCATCAAGGCACGCTTGGCAGGTGGATTGGCGCCTCTTGCTCTGCTTCAGAGAGAGGGCTTGGTGAAGACAGGTCCCGGCCAGCTCTCCCAGGCTTTCACCATGCCCCAAACAGGCTGCATGCCATTTTGGTGAATGACCAAGTGAGAGGATATGTCCTCATTAAACTTAAGGGCAGCCTTTTATTCCACTAGAGCTTTGGGAAGTTTTTGGAGACTCTACCTCTTGCCCTACTGCAGCTTTCACCCAGTGCCTAAACTTCCCCCCCCTTCCCAGCCCACCGCATCAGTCATATCTTGCAGCAGTGCATGCTTCTCCTCCCAGCCATGAGCACCGACACATTACCGTCTCTCTTCTTGTGTCTTCTTGGTCCTTCTGGACCTCTCCCTACCGTTTGTTCTCCTGCCTGTTTCCATCATCAGCTCATATGAAATCCTCCCAGCCCCCTAGACAGGGTGAGTAATTTTCTTTTGTGTTTCCATTCCCATTTTACTGAAGAATTTCAGGATTAAACTACTCAAAAGAACAGTTTGGCATTTGCCAGTCATTGATGGGGGCAACCAGCTTGTTTGGGGTGAGGGGTAACGGTTCATGCAGTGTTGTCAGAGAGAGAGTAGTAGTCAGCCACCTGGGAGTATTGTCTCAGTGGCCTGCCCCTTCAGGGAAGTTTGCCATCCCTCCTTAGTGCAGTTGGGCAAACCGTTTCAGGCTCCTGTGACTGTCTGTAATCTGTATACCCTTTTGAATGGAGCAGGAGGGGTTGTGGCCTGTCTGACCTCCCAGCACTAGACCCGTGGAGTTCCACAAAGGTGGGCCCAGACGTCACTCAGGGAGGTGTCAGGCCTGGTGTCTGGAACAGGATGCTTAACTTCATGCTTGAGATGCTAAGGTCAAGTTGAATAGACCTGGTCTTGAATCCTAGCTTATCTACTTCCTGGCTATTGTATCTAACTTCTCTGAGCCTTAATTTTCTCATCTGTAAATGGCTATAATAGTAGTATTGCTCCTTTAGGGTTGTTGTCAAGATTAAAAATTAATTTTTTAAAAATAACTTTACAATTAAAGTTAGAAGCATCAGCTCATTCAGTCCTCACCACCCGACTGGGCAGCTGCTATTTGTCAAGTCCTGAGTTCATAGATGTGGAAACTGGGGCTCAGAGCAGTAATGTAACTTTCCAGGCCACGTGTTTGGGAATTGGTGGGGCAGGCACTCGGGCCTAGGACTGGACTGCAGGGTCCAAATTCCTACCTGCTGTCCTCCTACCTCCCAGTTAAATGTAATGGTGCCAGCCAGGTGCTTGGTGTGGTGCAGAATAGAGAATAATAAGCACTTAGTCAGGTGAGAGCCATTGTTTCTGGGATGTGGACAGTTATGGGCTTCTGGATGAGAACCTTTAAGACAATTGGCAGAAGGGTACCATGTGGCTTTAGGCCCTAGATTGAGATTTCTGTGCCTTGGTGTAAGCCTGAAAAGAGAGGCGTTCACCATGGTCTCAGATGATGCTTGTCTAAGAATCTGCATTTTGGGTTCTTTGTTCTCAGTAAATGATGGGAAAAAAACTTAAGTTTCCTACCTTGTTCCTCTGCATCTGGAGAAAGGGCTTTTGCCCTCCCACCTCTAGTCAGTAAGGAGCTGTGACAAAAGCAGAAGAAACGCAGTCCCAGAGCTGGCCAGATTGTGTACCTTAGCTCCTTCCCTCAGCAGCTGTCATACGAAGCTTTTTCTTTCTCCCAGATAAGACGTTGTCCGTGGCGATCGAAGGCAGTGTGGATGAAGCCAAGGCTCTGTTTAAGCCTCCCGAGGACTCCCAAGGTAATGCGGTTGGGATCCTCCCCACGACTCCCATAGCTGGTTCCAGGGCCACCGTGTTACCACCCAAGGGCCGTGCTGGTCCTTTGGAAATGAGCAGTGCTAGTTCTGTGTAGCAGGGAGCTTGACTTGAATGTCTTAATGCTCAGGAGTAGGCAGGGAAAAGCACTGCCTTTGCATTTCAGCCCTGCTGCTCACCAGCTCACTGATCCTGGGGAAGCTCTGTAACATTTCTGAGCCTCAGTTTACTCAGCTGTCAAAACAGGACAGTAATAGCTCATGTAGAATTATTATGTAGATTAAATGTGGTCATGCATGCAAAGCCCTTAAGCATCATCCTCAGCACATAGCAACCCCTCAAATTACATGAGTGCTATTATATTTGTTGTTATTTATATTACTGTTATTGCTACCACCACCACTACCAGTGAAGGGGCTTGTGGTCCATAGTATGACATTAAAAAGTACTTTAAAAAACAGGGGTGGTGGGATTATAGGTCATTCCTCTTTTCTTTTTTCCTTGGATCACCATGTTTTCTATACTGAATAAGAAGCAGTAAATCATTTATTCTAAAGAAACCCATTTGCAAACGACACAGAGTCTGGGCCCCTTTATGCCCCATGAGGTGCTTTACGGAGCTTTGGGAGCCCCCTCACCTCTAGCTGCCTTCTCTCTGTGGCTGCAGATGACGAGAGCGACTCAGATGCTGAGGAGGAGCAGACCACGGTGAGAGCCATTTCCTCTCTTGGGCGTGCCAAGCAGCTTCGCTGGGGCCTGCTACTTGGCAGGTGCTGTCTTCCCTAGAAGCTGAAGAAAGAGGTTTGAAAGAAGGGCTACTGGGAGCCAGGCAGCCTGCTAGCTGAAGCAGCAGGTCCCAGGCAGCAGTGCTGAGGCCCTGGCCGGTAGGGAGAGAGCAAGAGGAGATTCATACAACACGTACACATCCTCTCTGTTCTTTCCTTTGTCCAGAAACGCCGGCGACCCACACTGGGAGTTCAGTTGGATGACAAGCGCAAGGAGATGCTGAAGAGGCACCCACTGTCCGTCATGCTGGACCTGAAGTGCAAAGGTCTGGCTCCTGTGGTTCTGGGGGATCCCATAGTACCTAAGATTCGGTCACCTGCAGGTGCACAGGGCCCAGCACGCCAGAGGCCTGTTTGCCCAAGAAAAGATTCTGGTTTCATATTTCTGTTTTTCCTCATTGCTTTATATGGAGTTTATTTGATTTTTCTTTTTCCTAAGTCATAACTATGACCCTAGCAACGAAACTAGACACATAAGGGATGCTTGATAAAACTACACTGATTCGTGAATTTGACAGGTCAGATACACAGAACAAGTTGCAAGCCTGTGCAGATTTTGAGTAATATGACCAACGTGCTTAATTTAATAAATATAAGTAGAACTTTGTATTCTGCGGAGAGTGTATGTTTTGAAACTGGTTTTGTGTGGATAAAGGAGCGCATTAAAGCATTCCAGCAGTATAAGAGTTAATAGTCAAATGTAAGTTTCCCTCCCACCTGGACTCCCAGACTCTGGTCCTGGGTCTTACCTCCAAGGACAACTATTGTGACAGGTTTCTTACATATTTTCTAGAAGTATTCTGTGCATTTAGAAGCTTTTATGCAAGTGTATATCCCCTTCCCCTTTTATTTTTTACATAAATGGAAACATCCTCTACACACTGGTCCTCTCTTTGCCTTTCTTTAAAAAGATTTTATTTTGAGATAATTTTAGACTCAGAAAAGTTGCAGTGATAATATAGAGAGTTCTCATGTGCTCTTCACCCAGCTTCCCCTAATGTCAACATCTTACTTAACCACAGTACAATTATCAAAACCTATGTTAATTTTATTGGTACAGTACTATTAACTAAACTACAGAATTTATTCAGATTTCCCTGGTTTTTCCACTAATGTCCTTTTTCGGTTCCGGGATCTCATGGTGCCTTTAGTCATCATGTCCCTTACTCTCCTCTAGGCAGTGACAGTTCCTGAGTCTTTGCTTGTCTTTCATGATCTTGACGCCTTTGAAGACAAGTTAAAAGACTCTCAATTTGGGTTTGTCTGGTATTTTATCGTGATTACACTAAGGTTATGTATTTTGGGGAGGAATACCATAGACGTGGTGTTCATCGTCACAACATATCAGGAGTTTGTGGTATCACTGTGTGTTATTACTGGTGCTATTAACCTGGATCCACTTGGTGATCACTTGGTTGCTCCCTTTCCATATTGGATTTGTTAGAAGAAGTGTCTCAAAGTCCAGCCTGTACTAAAGGGGAGGGAAATGAAGCTCCACCTCTTGGAGGAAGGCGTAGCAAAGAATTCACAGACACTCTGCTTTTTTTATTATATCAACATTAAATTGCCAATGAGTTTTTTTTTGTGTGAGGAATCTGTTGCCGATTGTCCTCCTTTTTTGCTTGAGGAAGGTTAGCCCTGAGCTGCATCTGTGCCAGCCTTCCTCTATCTTGTACGTGGATTGCCGCCACAGCATGGCTTGACAAGTGATGTAAGTCTGCGCCCAGGATCCGAACCCACGAACTGGGGCACTGAAGCAGAGCATGCTGGACTTAACCACTATGCCAATGGGGCCAGCCCTGAGTTTTTATTTTTATAGTAAAAGATCTTAAAAGCCTCATTGACTTTCCTTTTTATAACATGATTGACTCTGCTCTCATGTTTAACTCATAAATAATCTGTTCTTTTCCTCCAGATGACAGTGTGCTTCACCTGACTTTCTACTACCTCATGAACCTCAACATCATGACGGTCAAAGCCAAAGTGACAACCGCCACGGAGCTGATCACCCCCATCAGTGCAGGGTATTGGGCAGGAGCGGCGGAGAGTGGGGCGTGGGAGGGGTGTGATGAAAGCCTCGGTGCTGGGCTGCTCTCGGTGCCTCCCTTGTCTCTGAGGCTCTGAGGAGGTTCACGGCTGCATTGACTTATGTTGTCCTGTCCACATGGCCTAGAGGTCCTGGCACATCACTGGTATTCAAAAAGCACTCACTGGCTTTAATTGGTGAAGTCTTCTTACTATATAGCAGGTGATAAAAGTGACTATAAGTATATAGCAAATTGAGTAGGCAGAGCAGAGCCCCAGCTTTTTACAAGTGGAAAGAGTGTGCATGTGAAAATGAGATTTGGCAGACATTATCAGGTTGACAAGTTTAGACCGTGCTCTTCTCTGTCTATCTCAAGGTGCTGGGATTTTCGTTTCACAGCTCAGCTCAATCCCAGGTTGTCCTTGGCTGGGCAGTGGGAGCAGAACTAGGCTGGGTCCCTGTGGGAGTTTTGAAGAGGGCAAGCTGAGGCACAATGATGATCACACAAGTCAAGCACCCCCAGGAAGTGCCCAACCATGGCAGTCTTGTTCCACAGCCAGGAGTGGGAAGATGGGAAGAGGACTAAGAGGGCCTAGGGTGAAATAGCTTCCCTTACAACAGCACTGCCCTGGCCTGGCACTCTTGCTACTGCCCCTACCTGGTCCCACTGAGTCTTCATGTCGGCTCTAGAAAGACCACTGAAGGAGGCACAGTTCTGGTGCCGGCTGAGTGGGACTCTTCCCATGGCTGTCTGATGGTGAGGTATCCCAGGATTTTCTACCCTGCACTTACAGTCCATGCCCCATTCAGGCTGCAGCCTTCGTCTCTGTGCTTGAGAGGGTTGTTTGACCACCTAAGAGTACTCTGGATGAAATTGACTCTGTTCCCACCTGACCCCAGCAGAGGGAGCCCAGGGCTTGCTTCTTTAGAGCGTCCAGTTACATTGCTCAGCCAGAGCTCTCGGTCCAGTGAGCAGCTCCAGGGCCCCATGAGAGCCCTGGCCATTGTGGAATGCCTTGTCACGAGTGTTCTGCTTGCTCACCTCTCAGATGCCCTGCCTGATAATAACAGGGCTGCAGGCTGGCTTCAGTGCACGCTTAACTCCAGCTCCTCATTAAGCTCTGCACATGCAATGATGGGGGCAGTACTGCAGGCTGGTTATAGTCACAGTCAGAGCTCCAGTGAGTCCCAGATCTGCCACTCACAGTTGTGTGTGCATCTTTAGCCAAACTTGCTGGCCTCCGAGTCTGTTTCCTCACTCTGTGGTTGTTAATTTTAACGTCCCCTTCCAGGGTGCTTGTGAAGAGTCAGGTCAAGTGCTTAGCATAGGTGAAGCACTGGTAAATGACAGCTGTGTTTATCATCATCAACTGGTTTAACTCTCACAGGCGATCTACAAAGTGGGGCAACTGAGGCCTGTGTACCACTATACTGTACTACTGTCACTGCCGGGTGGGCCCTGACCCCCAAAGAGGGAGGAGGCACTAAAGGAAACACTACCCTGAAAGCGAGATTAGATCTTTATGGGCCTTCGGATGTTGTCTAGCTCATCCTCCAATATTACAGATGGAGAAACTGAGGTCCAGGGGGCATGTGACCAGTTATGGAAGCCCTGGGCCTAGAGCTCCAGGCTCCCAGCCCAGAGGCCTTTGTTCAGGTACAGGCTGCTTTGGCCGCTGGAGTTACCAGCCTGTTGTATGGTTTTATTTATTTATCTACTGAAACATAGGGATAGTGTTTTGTTTTTCTTTTCTCAGTATAGTCACAGTATCACATGAATTCCTTAATATCATCCAATATCCAGTCGGAGTTCAAATTTCCCTGATTTTCTCGTAAGTGTTTTTTATTGGTTGTTTTGTTTTTACAGTTTGAGTTTTGAATCTGGTCTGTGAGGTCCGTATGTTGTTGCAGTTGGGTGAAGCTTCTCTCAAGCATCTTTTTTTTTTTTTCTGGTGAGGAAGACTAGCCCTGAGCTAACATCTGTTACCACTCCTCCTCTTTTTGCTGAGGAAGATTGGCCCTGGGCTAACATCTGTGCCCATCTTCCTCTACTTTATATGTGGAACGCCTGCCACAGCATGGCTTGATTAACGGTGCGTAGGTCCGTGCCTGAGATCCGAACCTGCAAACCCTGGGCCGCCGAAGCAGAGTGTGCAAACTTAATCACTATGCCACCGCGCTGGCCCCTCAAGCATCTTTTCATCTGAATGTTCCTGCCATCTTTTTATTTGTTGAGGAAAGGGGATTGTTTGCTCTGTAGGTTTCCCCTTGTCTGGATTTTGATGATTGCATCCCTGTAGTACAATTTAATGGGTTACTCCCTCCCCCTATATTTCAGGTAAATTGTAGTTAGATTTAGAGGCTTGATCAGATTCCATTTTTATTTTCTTAGAGGGGATGAGGGGGCAGGACTGCGTCATAGATGTTGAGTGCTTCCATCAGGAGGCACAGGCTGTCTCTCTTTTTGTGATGTTAGTGTTGACTGTTGTCAGGATCTGTTAATTCATGAGGGAATTCATGTTTTTAATATAAACATTTTAATCAGAATTATACCAGCCTTGCTGAGTTTTCCTTAAGGAATTATTTTCCAGAATGATCTCCATTAGGGCATTTTAATTCATTAATCAGTTTTTCATTAAGCCGTTAAATTATTTTTAATCATTTTCCATTTTTATTTTACCAAGGTCTTTTTAATCCCTTCTTTTCCGTTAAAATTTGATAACAAAGATTTGACCAATTGAATAGTTTTTTCTTTTGGTGTTATATTTTTCTGACCATATATAGCCTCCCCATTTATGTCTACTGTTTCTACCAAATTTAGTTGTCCTGAGCCACATATTACAGATGGAATTTTTGTCAAGATTTGATTCTTCCATCAAATTTTGTCAATTAGAAACCCTTACTTATCGTGTACAGTTTTAGCTGTTCTGTTTTATTTTGGTTGATTGATTCAATTAGTAACAGTCACTAAATATTGGCCAAAATACTGACAATTCTTATTTATTTTCTAGCCAGTTTTCCATGTGAGGCAGTGAAAGGGAACACTGAGGGGCAGAGAGGCTCTGGGAGAGAGAGAGAGAGAACACAGAAGAGCCAGAAGCTGCTACTGTCCCAGTGTTAAGTTCCTGCAGGTGTTCCGGGGTCCAGGCCCCAGGATCAGCCCATTCTGCCTGAGTTGCTCCTGCTGCTATCCCTGGAAAGATGAAGGAGAAGCCCCTGCTGGTTGAGGGAAAGAATGGGCCTCGACCTTTGTGATCAGATTGCTCCGTTATCCTCCTCCCTGCCCCCCAGCTCTTCTCTGCTTGTCGCGTTTAATTACAGGCTGTGCCCTGACCATTCCAGATGGATAGCAGTGGCGTCACTGTCTCCCTCTGCTTACAGCCCTGGGTCACCTTGTCTCCAGTGCATGTGATAATGTCTTTTTCTGGGACTATAAAGGGGACCTTTTTCTGTGAGTAGCATGAGATTTGGTTAAAGCGAGTTAGACACAGCACCAAAGCTGCACACTTGTTCTTTCTGGGCTAGAAAGGAATCTGTTATGCTCCTATGAAAATTATGATTATTTCTATTTCCAGTATCACATGGCTTTGCTCCCCTGAGGTAAGCCCTTGGTCACCAAATAACTCTTGAAGAGATAGGTTTTTGTTTTTTTTTTTTTTAATTCGGTGGTGAAGAGTACTAGTCTTTGGGCCAGCCCCGTGGCGCAGCGGTGAAGTTCGGTGTGCTGCGCTTCGGCGGGCCAGGGTTCATGGGTTCAGATCCGGGGCTCAGACCTACACCACTCATCAGCCATGCTGAGGCGGTGACCTGCATACAAAATAGAGGATGACTGGCATAGATGTTAGCTCAGGGCTAATCTTCCTCAAGCTAAAAAAAGAGAGAGATTGGCACAGATGTTAGCTCAGGGCAAATCTTCCTCACCAAAAAAAAAAAAAAAAAAAAAAATAGTACTAGTCTTTGATCAGACAGTGCAAATCATGGCTCCAGCACTTGCACTGTGATCTTGGACAAGCCATATCTTTCAAAGCCATGAGTTTCTTCTCTGTAAAGTGGAAATGATAATACTCCCTACCTCATAGAGTTGTGAGAATCTGATGACCTCAAGCGTATAAAGATTCTGGCCCACAGGAAGCATTCAGTAAATGGTGGCATTGATCATCAGTGAGAGGTGGCGTTACCGTCCCCAAATGCCCAGGTTTGCCTCAAGGTAAGGTGTTGGCCGGCATTCTCACTGCAGTCTTCTCCCTTTTTCAGTGACTTGCTGTCTCCTGACTCAATCCTGAGCTGTTTGTATCCTGGGGATCACGGAAAGAAAACTCCAAATCCAGCCAATCAGTATCAGTTTGACAAAGTTGGGTGAGTCAGCTTGTTTCCTCCGCTCCCAGCATGTCTGCTTCTAGTTTCTGGTGGCTCAGGCCCAACGCTGGAGACATGTTAGGGCCAGAGGCCTGTCAGAGGCCAGGGTTGGGGGCACCACGGGGCAGGAGGGAATGCTGTGTCAAGAGAAGGGAACATGCACCCTTTCCTGCTTAGGAGGCAAATGGAGGTCATGGAAGGGTGGGACAGGATGGAAGGATCAAAACTTGGGGAACGTAATAAGAACTCATGATGCAATGAAAATGTTTAATATTTTAATTCTTTGAGGATTAAAAACTTTTTTAATATTTTATAAATTGGTAGACCCGTGAAGAGATCAAGTGCACTGCCTTTTTGTTGAGATTAGCTTATGAGCTGAAGGCTGTCAGGGGAAAAAGAGAAAAGTGAACATGGGAGAGATGAAGTTCACGGTAGGGAACTGATAAAGTTAAGAGGCTCTGCTGGCAGCCTGGCTGTGAGCATGGCTGAACCTGCAGGATCTGCCTCTTTGCGGGGGGGTTGAGGGGAGGACTGTATCCTGGGACCACCACAGAAAGGACTTATAAAATCATTTTATTCTGTGTTCTTTTTTACAGCATCTTGACTTTGAGAGATTATGTACTTGACCTAGGTCACCCCTATTTGTGGGTACAGAAGCTGGGTGGCCTCCACTTCCCCAAAGAGCAGCCCCAGGTGTGTACACTGATCCAGTCTCCTTGGCTGAGGAGCTCTCCTTCCTCTCCTTCCATACAGACTCCAGAAAGGCTTCTAATGGCTTTTGAGGGCTTTAAACCAGCAGAATGCTTTCCCTCAAGGCTATGATCTGTCCTCTCTCCACTCAGGACACTAAAATGTCCAAGGCCTATAAGTGTTTAGGTACCTTTTGCCTTCTCCCTGAGCCTGGTAGCCCTCTAGGTCAGAGTAACTTGAGTCCTTGTTCTGGGTGCAGTACGGGTGCAGGCTCTGCTACCCCTCGGTCTTGTGTACGAAGAGGCCAAAAACGAGGTGAAAGCAGAACCCCAGGGGATTTGGCACCTTAGCAGAAGCCTTCCTTTGTCTCAGGAGCTGGCCACAGCCTCTTGAGAACCCAGCAGCTTGTATTGTTCCTGCTGGGACTCAGCATCTGGCCTGGCACATTAGGTAAACCCTGCCATTCGCGTAAGGTGCCCACCTCCAGATGTGGGTGATCCTGGCTGCCCTAGGCAGGCAGGTCCGAGGAGAGAGGCGGTGCCTGGAGGAAGGGACGGGGAACACTCAGTTGTGCCGCTTGCTGTCATCCACAGCACACGGTGATTGCTGACCACTCGCTGAGTGCCAGCCACATGGAGACCACCATGAAACTGCTGAAGACCAGGGTGCAGTCTCGCCTGGCCCTCCACAAACAGTTTGCATCCCTGGGTAAGCTGGTGTTAGGATTGTGGCTTAAGAGCCACTCCAACTTCACAGGGACAAAAATGATGTAGCCCGTCACTCAGATTTCTTGAATCCTGATGACAAATCAAAGAAGGCTGGATTCCTGGCTCTTGTTGAGCAGAGATGTTGGCAGGGCCACTGGAGAGAGCTGCAGGCCCATCCAAGCAGACATCTGAGCTCCTCTCAGTCCATCAGGGCCGTGCCAGCTCAGAGGAGGCCCACAGCCTTCTGGGTGTCATAGTTAGTGGATTAGCAGGAGCAGCTCAACCTAGGTTAGTGCATGTCAGACTTTTGTGTACATTCTGCAGATATTTAAATAGAAGCCCAATCCATGCTTTCTGGAGCTTACATTCAGCTTATTTGAATACAGCTGTCTGGGAATCCACCTTCTCATCCCTCCCCTGAAACATACTGAGCTGACATCCTCCAGGGGGAGGCTGAGCCGCTGTGTTTTTCTCAAGTTCCCAGGTGATTCTGATGAGCCGTTGACCAAGGTGGTGGCCTTATGGGGACTTCTTTTTGTTTATTATTCGGTAAATGCTTGTCAGGGGCTTACCACGAAGAGGCATTTGCAGGGTAGTGAGGGTTAAGATCTTTCTGATCTAAAAGATTCACTGTCAGGAAAGGTATCAGGTTTCCAGGACCCATCTGGAGACCCCACCCCTCTGGGCCAGTTCTTGTGCTCCACGTGGACCCTGATCTCTCCAGGCAGCATTGCTTGTCCGTTGGGCTTGCTCCCCGTCAGCATTGCTGAATTTGTTTTGTCACAAGGTTGGATGATTGTCACCCTGGACAGCATTTCCTGGGTTGGCATATTTGCTTTGAAATGCCAGTGGGAATTTACCCTGGAGCAGTTCTCTAGTTCCACTCCCTTAGAGGAATTGACACAGAGAACACTTCAGTACTTTCATCCATCAAGGTCAGCTATGAAAACACAGCCCTTTCGGCTATTTGATCTAATTAACAGTCACTGCTGCAGAGACACTGTCACTGCCGGGGGGTTTTGTTTTGCTGGCCATCATTTGTGTTAAGGATAAAGCACCGTGAATGCTGGTGCTGCGTCTGGCCGCAAGCACATAGCGCTGGGTGAAGGTCAGGTTGGTGTGCCTGCATTCCTGGCACATGTTGACCTGGGCACCTACTGAGTGCCAGGTGTACCTGGACAGCTGGCAGGGCCACCTGAGCCCTCCAGAGGACGCTAGTTACCCAGCTGTGGCACCTGATTTCTACCTGTGATACCACCTGTGTTGCTCTCTTTTAGAACATGGCATTGTGCCAGTTACCAGCGATTGTCAGTACCTTTTCCCTGCAAAGGTTGTCTCTCGCCTGGTGAAGTGGGTGACGATTCCCCATGAGGATTACATGGTAGGTGGAGGAGTGACAGGTCACCCTCACTGTCCTGGGGACCACAGGCCCACGTCACCTTTCAGCTCCTGCCCCTCCACCAGAAGGGCAAGGGATTTGACTAGAGGAGCCAGCAATTCACTCCTTGTCTATGATGACTTCTAGGAGCTGCATTTCACCAAAGACATTGTGGAGGCAGGACTGGCTGGGGACACCAACCTCTACTACATGGCTCTCGTGGAAAGGGGCACAGGTAATTGCTCTGCTGATCACAGTGGTTCTAGGCAAGGGGAGGCACTAAGAATAAAACATTCCTGGGAGTTGCCCAAAGGAAGTGAAAGATCCTGGAATCTGCCGATGATTGTGAGAGCCACTGTCCAGCGAGGACTTGTTCTGCAATACGGTCACACATGTGCTTTATCCCATTTAATCCTCATGACAGTCCTGAGGGTGGTAATATTCCCATTTCATAGGTGAGGAAATTAAGGCTTATTTATTTATTTATGTTGTGAGGAAGATCAGCCCTGAGCTAACATCCATGCTAGTCCTCCTCTTTTTGCTGAGGAAGACCGGCTCTGAGCTAACTGTCTATTGCGAATCCTTCTCCTTTTTCTTTTTCCCCCCAAAGACCCAGGAGATAGTTGTATGTCATAGTTGCACATCCTTCTAGTTGCTGTATATGGGACGCGGCCTTAGCATGGCTGGAGAAGCGGTGCGTCGATGTGCGCACGGGATCCGAACCCGGGCCACCAGTAGCGGAGCACGCGCACTTAACCACTGAGCCGTGGGGCCTGCCCAAGGCTTAGTTATAAATGCAGTCTGACCTCTGGGCCTGAGCTCTTAGCCTTCTTGCTTTACTGCTTTCTGGAATCAGACACCTGTTCTACCCCCTCTTCACAGAAGGGCTGACGTGTCACTCTCAGCTTGTAAAGTGCAGGGTTACAGGACCTTCCTCCCTCTCTGCAGTTCCTGCACTCACTTTGGAGGCATGAAAAGCTGTGATTCCTCACAGCTCTCCCAGCATCTGACTCGCTAGGGCTTCCTGCTGGAGCCTCCCAGGTGCTGTTGTCTGGCCTCAACCTCGGCAGGCCTGGCACTACCCGCAGGATCTGACCCTGGGGGCTTGGTGCCAAGGGAGTTGCTGTAGTTCTAAGACTCTGAGAAATGTAAGGAAAGGTTCCACTCTTTGATGTTAGAGTTTCTGTACCTCGATTTTTTCCCTTCTCTCTTCATTTGTGTCTTTTTAAAAATATTCTGAAGAAATTAAATATTTCGGGTACAGTTGAGCCCCCTGATCCCACTTTATTCTCTCCCTCATGATTGGTGACTACTATTTGGAATTTACGCATTTGCTTCCCATCCTCTTCCTTTACATTTTTTTCCTCCCCAAGGCCCCAGTACATGGTTATATAGTCTAGTTGTAAGTCCTTCTAGTTCTTCTGTGTGAGCCACTGCCACAGCATGGCTACTGACAGACGGGTGGTATGGTTCCACTACTGGGAAGCGAACCCGGGCTGCCGAAGTGGTGAGAGCGCCGAACTTTAACCACTAGGCCATCAGGGCTCCCTCTCCCGTTTTTAAAAATACTTTTACCTCATCCATAAACAACATAGAGTACTATTCTGAAAGGGCACAAAATATGCAGTCCAGGAAATTTATAAAGCCCCAAAGGTGGGAAGACACCACTTCTGCTTCCTGATTGAGGAGATAAAAGCTTGGAAAGATAAGTATTCTAGCTTCATATGCAGGATGAATGTGATAATTAAAATTTCCATTGGATGCATTATAGAATTTGAAAAACTGAGTGATATTTGGTGAATAAGTGAGCAACAATTCCAAATATATATAATCATTAAATCATTTTATAACAGATCAGTTTGAAAACTTTAAGTTTTCAGTCAGTTTGGAAACATAGTATGGATTAAAAACAGAAAATTGGGGGGCTGGCCCTGTGCTGTAGTGGTTAGGTCCAGTTTGCTCCGCTTTGGCACCCCAGGTTCGTGGGTGCGGATCCCAGGCGTGGACCTACACCACTCATCAAGCCATGCTGTGGCAGTGACTCACATACAAAATAGAGGAAGATGGGCACAGATGTTAGCTTAGGGCTAATCTTCCTCAAACAAAAAAAAACAAAGAGGAAGATTGGCAACAGATGTTAGCTCAGGGTGAATCTTCCTCACTGAAACAAAACAAAACAGAAAATTGGTGAACAGAGATAAATCCAGAATTTCATGCAGACTGTTATGACAGAAACAACACAACAGTGGAAAAAGGAATCACTTTTTTTTTTTTTTTGTGAGGAAGATCAGCCCTGAGCTAACATCCATGCTAATCCTCCTCTTTTTGCTGAGGAAGGCTGGCTCTGAGCTAACATCTATTGCCAATCCTCCTCCTTTTTTTTTCCCCAAAGCCCCAGTAGATAGTTGTATGTCATAGCTGCACATCCTTCTAGTTGCTGTTTGTGGGACACGGCCTCCGCATGGCCAGATAAGTGGTGCGTTGGTGCGCGCCCGGGATCCGAACCTGGGCCGCCAGTAGCGGAGTGCGCGCAATTAACCACTAAGCCACCAGGCCGGCCCAGGAATCACTTTTTAATAAATGTTGTTGTGACTGTCAGGGAAGAATTGTCGTGGGGCCAGCCCGGTGACGTAGCAGTTAAGTTCACGCGCTCTTACTTCAGTGGCCCCCAGGGTTCGCAGGTTCGGATCCCAGGCACCCACCAACGTACCGCTTGTCAAGCCATGCTGTGGCGGCGTCCCATATAAAGTAGAGGAAGATGGGCACAGATGTTAGCCCAGGGCCAGTCTTCCTCAGCAGAAAGAGGAGGACTGGCATTGGGTGTTAGCTCAGGGCTGATTTTCCTCACCAAAAAAAAAAAAAAAAAAAAAAGAATTGTCGTAACCTGCAGTCTCTTGTCCTCTGTTACTTGAATTACTGGAGGAATCAGAGTTTCTCCCCCTCCATGAATAATGGAAAAGGAATGGCATACTTAGTCCATTGGCGGAGAGGATAAATGTCATCCTGTTGAAAAAGGCAAAGGCTATCACCGGAGAAAAAATGAATATGTTCAAAAATACAGATATTGCATTTAATGAGTATGAACACAGCTTTGACATCAGGCAGTTCTGGTTAAATTCGACTCTCCTGCTTTGCAACTGTTTGATCTTAGGGAAGTTTCTATCAGTTTCTTTATATGTAAAATGAAAGTGATAATCATGGTACCCATCTCACAGAATCATTGCTAGGATGAAATAAAATGTGCACAAAGGGCTTAGCACAGTATTTGGAATACAGTAAGTACTCAATAAATGTTGGCTATTAAAAAGTGTCACATAGCAAAATATATAACAATAAAAGGAACAGGATAGAGAAAATATATTTGGTTGATTTAACGGCTTATACACAGTATTGTTGAAAAGAAAAAACAGATAGTAAGACTTCACATGGAAAATCCTTAACTCACTGGCAAATAAATGCCATTTAAAACAAACTTCCATCAAAGGAGCAAATAGAACTCTTGGGCAAACCTAATGTGGACCAGACGCTGGGGGTGTACGTACCTGTGTCCTCGGAGGGACCAGAGTCACAGGACCTCAGATTCTGCAACTGGCAATTCTACTTCAGAGGTTCTAGAACAAAAGTAAAAGTCAGTCAGTATCAGAATGTGCTCTGCAGGCCTTGGGTTATTATAAGACACCTGAGCTAGCCTCAGGGGTCCAGTGGGGAGGGTGCCAGGGCTGGCAAGCCAGGTCTCAGAACTGAATTTTCCTCCTCTCCCCTCCGTTCCCAGCCAAACTCCAGGCTGCTGTGGTGCTGAATCCTGGCTACTCCTCCATCCCGCCCATTTTCCAGCTCTGTCTCAACTGGAAAGGGGAGAAAACCAACAGCAATGATGACAATATTCGGGTAAGGCCCTGCTGGGGTGACGAGAGGAGCAGGGAGAGCCTCCTTGGGGAGGTGGGTGGTGGTGGAACCTGAGGGCTTGGGCACTGGCATAGTTCCTGTGACATAGGGGCCTGCCAGGATTTATAGAATTTCCTGGAGGCTGGATGGTATAGTAGAGGAAAGAGCCTGGACCCATCTCAACCACTTACCTAGTGTGGGGTCCACAGGTTTTACCCCATGTATAAAACACATAATATAAATACCTGCCTTGAAAGGTTGTTATCTTGGGCTTCTGTGGAAATGGGAATAAACTCAGAACACAGGATTGCTGGAGGGAGATGATGTGTGAGATCGTTGCAGCTGTTAATGATTGTTATGCTTGTTGATTCGATTTCGATTTCGTAGCAGCCTTATGGCTGTGGAGCATGTTTTTAACCCTAATACCTTCTGACTTGGATCTTATCTTGAGATTCCTTCTCTACACACCTCAGTCTTCTTGGCTGTGGGCATGAGGCAGGGAAAGTTATGGATCAGAGTCAGGAAGACCCTATTGTCTTGAGGAGAGGGAGCCTCAGGACAGGCCAGTCGAGCTTAATCTGGTGTGGCCCAGCTCCTGCAGAGGCACCAGCCACACTTCTTGTGGAGCCCTCAGGCCTGGCTGGTCTGAAGGTAGTGCTGAGTTTCTGGCTTTCCCACCCCATAGGCCATGGAGAGCGAGGTCAACGTGTGCTACAAGGAGCTGTGTGGCCCCCAGCCCAGCCATCAGCTCTTGACCAACCAGCTGCAGCGCCTGTGCGTGCTGCTGGACGTCTACCTGGAGACCGAGAGCCACGATGACAGCGTGGAGGGGCCCAAGGAGTTTCCCCAGGAGAAGATGTGCCTGCGGCTTTTCAGGTGAGGGGAGGGGCAGGAGCACCGGGGGTCTGGGGACCTCCAGCCCTACCTCTCACAGGGACTTAGGGCAGAGATCAGAGCCTGGCATAGAGGGCACGTGCATTCCCAGGTACACTGGCCTGTTCACAATGGAAATTAAAATCCTGCGGCCGTATTTCCTGGAGAGAGCTTGCTTCCTCCTTTCTGAAACTTTCTTGGCAGCCTGCTTCCTACCAGCCTGGTCCGGTTGTTCTTCACGAACACCCCCTGAAGATGGGCCACCCGCTGAGTGAGTGACACTGGACCGTGAGCTAAGAGGGTTTGGCTGAGCTTTACTTTCTGTACTTGCTGTGGAAAACAATAGAGTTTGCTTCTTCCTGTCCAAATAAGCTTTTTAAACTCTTTGTATCCCCACCAGTCTCCAGAGTTTGCTCTCCTCTTCCTAGGGAACTCACACATCTGTGAGAATTGCAGCTGAACCAGCTCTGAAGTAAAACACAAACTACAGGTCTCTACTTTGCTGTTACCTGCCATGTGAGCTTGGAAGAGGCACTTCAGCTCGGCTGAGCCTGTTTTCTAAAGGCTGAAGTGGTAGTATTACCTTCTAGCTCATGATGAATTAGAGATAATCTATGTAAAGCTTCCAGAATGTTTCCTGGCACAGACAGGGCCTCAGGAAATGCCAGAAGTCCTGATGGCTTGGTATTTAGCGTGTCTGCGCTCACGGCACTTCTAGCTACTTTTACTTTCACTTCGGTGTTGGGTCCTTTCTTTCCCTTTCATCCCTTAACTCATGTTCTTGCTTAAAGAATCAGTTTCAAAACTCCCGAGTCCACTCTGCTCAGGTATCCCTTTCCCTTTTGGGCAAGGGGTTGGGGAGGCATGGTGTCTAGGAAAGGAGAAGGGCTATAATCTGTTTCTAATCAGGATATCCCCCTGTTCTCTATCAGTCTAAAAGATGCCTTACCTGCCCCTCACCCTCTTCTCAGACAGCCAGTCCAGGTCCTGGAAGCTGTCCCAGCATCTTCCCACCTCCTTCTGGCACCTCCACCTGGCCTGGTTCATCGTGCTGTCTGATAATAACCAGCTCCAGACCCTGAGCGGCTGCTGGGAGGCAGAGCTGGCAGCTAGATGTTGGTGCCTTGTAGGACTTGCCCTCCCTAGTGGGTCTGTGTGAGACCTCAGCTCTTCCCTCCCTCCCAGCCTGCTGTAGCACATTTCAAGGGTGGGAGCTCTCACACAGCCAGTGTTTATTTTCTGCTATCTAATGGTTCCCGAAGGACCCATTTCCTGAAGTGCTTTGTATGTCACCCAAGCTGAGCTCCTCCGTCAGGGCATTCTGTGAAGGTGCTCCGTTGGCTACTCAGATCCGATTAACTCCATGACTGTGAGATGTGAGATATGAAGTTCTTGGCCTGGAGTCCAGCTAACCACTGGGATCAGGCCAGGGGGCTGGGCTTCAAAGTGCTGGCCTGGGCAGCGAGAGAACCAAGGTCTGGCTCTGCCAGTGGCTGAGTGTCTTCAGGCTGTGAGTTCTCCATCAGCTGTATGACTTGCCCGGATGACTCTGCACCCTTCTAGTGTTGGGAGGTTTATGACATTACAGTTACCAGCAAAGGCTTTGGGGCCAGAAAGACCTATGTTCAAATTGTAGCTCCTACCTGTGTAATAAGGGTCTATACTTAGTCCCTCTGAGCTTCAGATTCCTCATCCGTAAAAGAGCATCCACCTCAGGTGGTGTTGGGAGGATGAAATTAAACCAGATGGAGCAGGTAAAGGGTCAGGTACAGTGCAGGCAGAGTAAGTCCTCACTTAAGTAAGTAGTTGCAGTGGTGTTGGAATAAAAACCTTTCTCTCCTCATCTCTGCAGTCCCTGACACACACACACTCCCTCTCACCTTTCCTTCCTCAGACCAAGATGCACATGTCACCTGGTTACCATTGAATGTCATTCATAGGCAGATGAATGAAAGAGGCCCTTTAGCTGGACGTCATTCTCTATGGAGTTGTGTGGGAGAGGACCCTGTGTGAAGTTTTACCCGGGGGCCCAGGATTACAGCTGAAGCACCTAAGCTTCATGGGGTCAAGGCTTTGGCCATGATTGTCAGCCTGCCTGTGGCCAACAGGCTTTGGCGTCAGACCTGGTTTTGAATTTGGGCTCTGCCACTTGCTGACCGTATAATGTTGGGCAGACGGTTTACCTCCCTGAGCCTGTTTCTTCGTCTGTAAACTCTCTAAAGTGATAGAAATAGCATCTAAGAGGTAGAAGTATAAAGCACACTGCTTTTGGCAGGCACTTAGTGCAGATTCTTTTTACTCCCAGACTCCTACCTGCATGGGAGTCTCCCTACCAAAGAAGATTTAAAATTTTTTTCTTTATTTTTTTTAATGGAAATAAAACATGTTTGTTGTTAAACATATAAGCAACACACAGTTGTATAAAAATGAGGGTGCCCAAGTCCCGTCTCCAGAAGTGCCCATTGTCAGTGAGGGCCCTTCCAGATTTGTGTTCATGCATTTGCAAGCAATAAATTTTTTACAAATATCGCACCTTACATATTGTTCTGCAGTCTGCTTTTCTCACAGATTCCTTTTTTTTTTCCCTTAACAGCCACATAGTATTCCCTTGTGTGGATGAATTGTAATTTATTTATCAGCCCAAAGGGCGTGGTATTAACTGATCTCCCTTCTCCTGTCTCTCTAGGGGTCCCAGCAGGATGAAGCCGTTTAAATATAATCATCCTCAAGGATTCTTCAGCCATCGCTGACCTCCCGCGCAGCCTGTTGTTTCCCCCAGGCCCCAAGTGCTGCGTCTCTGCTGTCTGCTCTGGCCCACTTGTGGCTCGTGATATTCTCCAAAGACAGGTGTTTTATTTCTGGCCTATTAAAGTGCCACCTGACCAAGTGTCCTTTGTCTTGTGGCTCCTTGGGGAGGAGGGGGTGGCTTTGCAGTCTGGAAGGGCAGGTGGCAGTCATGGTACAGTGTGAAACAGCATTTGTGGGTGGGCTTTCTCTAGGTGGCTGAGAAAAGCAGAGTGCAAAAGACCTGATTCTGCAGAGAGATGCTGCCCTCTTGTCCCACTCACCTGACTTGTTTCTGCTTTGGGAAGTCCTCCTTATCTTGGTATTGATTATCCTAAGTTCCTGCTGTTAGGAGGTGGCAGAGGAAGCCAAAGTCAGCATAGCACAAAAAGCAAAAGTCCTTCCTTCCCCTCCCCTCACTCTTCACTAGTCCTTGGCATCAGTGTCTCTGATGGCCAAATTCTCTCTGATCATTGGATGTTATAAATGTCTGACAGTGCAACACAAATAGAAGACAAATACATCACAAAGCATAGTTATACATCTTGCAGGATTTCATAAAGTCGATGAGAGTAATGGAGAATCATATGCAGAGCTACCGTCCAGTGAGGCTCTGGCCATGAGACCAGGTAGAGGAGAATCTTCATAGTGATGACATGATAGGTGCCTCAAAAGATAGTGGTTTGACTCTCAAAGAATTAAGAGAAGTCCTGGGGAAATAGGTAGTACCTTCTAAAAGTGTTTTGCAAAATGTTTGCAAAATTACCTCCTTTCTGCAAAAATCAAATGAAGTGGAGGATGGCATAAAGTGTTCTTGGACAGTTTTGTCAGAAAAATTATACCCCATCCCCCCCAAAAAAACAGTACTCAATTCATTATTCATTTTAAGAAATAAGATATAAAGATGTAAAAATAGGTGAGAATTATTACATAGTTGCAAGGATAATCTAGCTTGCTAACTACCAGATGAAATCAATTTTATTTTTCCAGCTTTATTGAGTATAATTGACATATAACATTGTGTAAGTTTAAGGCGTACAGCACGATGATTTGATATGCTATATATTGCGAAATGGTTACTGCAATAAGGTTAGTCAACACATCCATCACCTCACATAGATACTTTTTTGGGACGAGGAGGTAAGAACTTTTAAGCTCTACTCTCTAGCAACTTTCAATATACATAAATTTTACTTTTCATGATAGTCCCAATCAAACAGGTATTTTCTGCCACAACATACTTTGAAGTTTGGTCCCCAGTGTATGTGTTTTCACTCTAAGTGGGCTTTTCCTGATTATCGTTGGATAACATGGACCTCTGGTATAAAACCTGTTTGCTGCTGTCCTCAGCTGATCACTGAGCAGGCCAGTAACCAGGGTTTTTAGAGGAAGAACTAGGAGACTCCTGGCCCTGCCAGGGCCCTTCATTTTACAGATGGAAGCCTGAGCCCAGGAAGGAAAGGAGAATGGCACCTCCGGTGGCTGTTAAATAACCACTATGTCTGCCTCTCCTTCCCCTCAGCCTACTTCATTCCTTTGAATTCCAGAGGTAGATACTCTCCAGGCCAGCA
Organism: Diceros bicornis minor; assembly: GCF_020826845.1. Taxonomy (NCBI): domain Eukaryota; kingdom Metazoa; phylum Chordata; class Mammalia; order Perissodactyla; family Rhinocerotidae; genus Diceros; species Diceros bicornis. Next base: position 23,124,241 of record NC_080774.1, on the reverse strand, counting down.
GTCCTCAAACTTCACCGTATGTGAGGGTCACCCATCCTGGGAGCAGATTAGAAACGCGGGTTTCTACACCCCACCCTAATTTTCGGACTCAGTTGAACTAAGATGGGCCAAGGAAGTGTATTTTTAGCAAGCTCCCCAGGTGCACCTTGCCATAGTCTTGTTTTGGAAGTGGCTGTACTTGCTTCCCATCATTTTTCTTGGTGACTCCTCAAATAATGCAGGAGAGCCCGCTTGTCGGTGAGCAGCTCCCACTCTTCTGCCTTCTGCACCTTGGGCAGCAGCGAGAGCCTCTGAGCGCTGCATTCTCTCCACGTAGTGAGATCTTGTCTTTTCCCTGACCTACTTGCCTAGGACTCTTTTCCAGCCGGCATCCCCTTTGTCTGGCCACCTTCAGGCCTTGCATCTCACCGCCTGTGCTGAATAAGATTGAAATGGGGCCTAAAAATAGTTCCTTTAATGGCCCCTGCATTGCAGCCTCCACTCTGTTCTTGGCTGGAAGGCAGCCAAACTGACTCAGCACAAAAGCTTGTCTCCGATAGCTGGGACAAGGTTGCAAAGACAGCTTGTGAGGGCTGGGAGGAGGCCCTGCTTCCTAGGCCCGGAATGTCAGAGCCTGTCACCTGCCAGAAGAGATTTTCCCTCTTCACGGGAGCAGGTTGAAAAAAAAAATCCTTTGGCCTTAAGGAGAAGGTTTTTAAAACTTGTGAGAAGCCCAGGACAATCCAGCCACTTTGAGCCACTTAACTGTGCAGATGAGGAGGAAGGGGCCTGGCTTGGGAGGAGCTTGAGGCTTCTTCCTCAGCTGAAATGGGCCTTGGCCTTCCCTGGGGCACATCCAGACTGCAGCCCCTTTCTATCATCCTCCCACACCTGGGACTCAGCCCAGGTTCCTTGCCTTTTTAAAGCTACCATCCATATTCTTGATTTCTGTGTTCCTTCTGGTCTCTCCTTTATTTTCTTCCCAGCTTGTCCTCTCCTGTTTTCTCTACAAATAAATCCAAAAGACCCTTTTTATTTTAAGAGTGTTCCTGCTGATCACTCTGGGGAAACAAAGCTAAAAGCCCTATCCATGGAAAGGGGCAGAGCTGCCAGACTTCCAAGGGAACTTTCTCCCTGTTTGTGTAGCCCCAACTCTGTCCTTTCCCTGGTGTTCAGCATCCTCTCTGTTGAGAACAGCTGTTAAGCATCTGTCTTGGGTCAGGCCCTGTGCTAATCATAATTTTACAATCACTGACCAATTTAACTATGACAGGTGCCAAGGGTACACAGTCCCTCCATTTTTACAGATGAGGAAACAGGCTCAGAGGGTTAAATGACTTGTCCGTGCTCGTGGGGTTCTTGAGCTGCCCACCCAGAGTGCAAGCCCAGCCAGGTCTGTCTGCCCCCAAGACTTTACTTTTCACAAGAGTGGCTTCAGGCTCAATGTAGCTCAGGCTGGCACTCTTACTGGGCCATTTCTTCCTTTCAGCAACACAAGTACACCAAGAGCACTCTAGTGGTCAAGAGTTACAGCTTAGTGTCAGCCTGACCCATCTGGGTCCTTGTTCCACCCCTGAGCAGCTATGTGACCCTGGGCAGGTTGCTTGACTCACTCTAAGCCTTGGAGGTCCTCATCTGCCACTAAGGGTAACAATCACACCTTCCTCACAGGGTGGTTGTGGGATTATCAGCTCTCAGCACTGTGCCCAACACCTAGCACTGCTCAGCAAAGGGGAGAGATTCTTGTCCCTGCCGTCCAGGTTTCAGCCTGCAGAAGGGACCTCTTGAATAAGGAGGGCCTTACCTGCGTGATGCCCATTCCTCTGCTGGAGGGCTCCCAGGCTCCGGACGCCCAGCTCTCTCTGGCCCCATCCCTCCTTGCCAGCAGCACATCCACCGGTCAGTGGCTAAGCTGGGCTCTGCTCTTGGCTGAAGCGAGGCTCTCATTACCCATCACTCACACTAGGCCAACTGCAGCCTGTTAGCCACACATCTGTTCCCTGCTGTCTGTGGGCCTGTATCCTGGTCCCCGCCAGAGGGTCACCGCAATTTCCTGGGCTCTTGAGCCACACCCTGTTCTAACGTGGCTCTCTCACCACCTCCGCAGATGACCTAAGGTGGGGAAGGAAACCCCAGCCCTCTCCACTGGGGCTGGTGGAGAAGGACCCTCAGAGTACATTTGTGGAATGGATGGATGGATGGTGGGGGGTCCCAAAATATTTCAAAGATAGACCCAGTCTAACAAGTTGAACTGTAAAGTCCTACATGAAGGACCTAAAAGCCAACCTCTTACCCATGTGCTGGGATGTAACAGCAGCTTGAGTGAAAATATGTGGTAGTTTTAGTGAGCAACTGGCTTAAAATGCCTAATGGGGCACCTGCCCTGGCCACGCAGAGAGCTGGCAGACACCTTGAAATTATACTATTCCTTTTCTTATTCCATAGGATCAAATCCCACAGGACCAGTACAATATGTATTTCCTACTATATCCAGAATAACCACTTATGGGCTGGGTGTTTTATATTGTTCGATTTCATATATATTTATTTGTTTTCTTACTAAAATTAGATCATAGTGTACAAATTGTTTTTTTAATTTAATTTTTAGAATAAGTAATACATTCAGAAGTTTCAAAAACCAGAAAGCATAAAAAGTAAAAGTACAGTGAAAGGCTAATCTTATTCCCCACCTGCCTAGTTCCCATCTCCCTCACAAATAGGCAACCAAGTTGCTTAATTTCTTTTGTATCCTTTCAAATTCTTTAAGCAAACACAAATTATTTTTCCATTTTTGCACACAAATATACTATATACATTGTTCTGCATTTTGATTTTTTTCATATCTTGGACATCTTTCCATATCAGATCAGACATATGAAGAGCTTCCCCATTCTTTTTTACAGCTGCATAGTATTCCGTTGAATGGATGTACCAAAATTTATTTAATTAGTCTTACTAATGGATATTTGGTTACCAATCTTTGCTTTAGTGAATAATCTCTGTACAGGGTCATTTCATACATATGCTAAATACATCTGTAAGTTAAATTTTCAAAAGCGTGGGCTGGCCCCATGGCTTAGCAGTTAAGTGCGCACGCTCCACTGCTGGCGGCCCAGGTTCGGATCCTGGGCACACACTGACGAACGGCTTCTCTGGCCATGCTGAGGCCGTGTCCCACGTACCGCAACTGGAAGGATGTGCAACTATGACATACAACTACTGGGGCTTTGAGGAAAAAAAAAAAAGGAGGAGGATTGGCAATAGATGTTAGCTCAGAGCCGGTCTTCCTCAGCAAAAAAAGAGGAGGATTAGCATGGATGTTAGCTCAGGGCTGATCTTCCTCACAAAAAAAAAAAAAGCAGAAGTACCAGACTAGAGGATATATATATTCATAATTTTTTAAAATAATTTTATTTATTTATTTATTGTTCCCCCAAAGCCCCAGTAGATAGTTGTATGTCATAGCTGCACATCCTTCTAGTTGCTGTATGTGGGACACGGCCTCAGCATGGCCGGAGAAGCAGTGCGTCAGTGCACGCCCGGGATCCGAACCCGGGCCGCCAGCAGCGGAGCGCGCGCACTTAACCGCTAAGCCAGGGGGCCAGCCCTATATTCATGATTTTGAAGGATACATCCAAATTCTCCTCCATGAGGGTCATACCTATGTTCCCACCAGCAACATATGAGAGTACTAGTTTCTCCAGAGCCTCACCAAAATATTATGTTATCAAACTTCCGGAGTTTTGCTGATACAATAACTAAAAAAATGCATTTCGATATAGTTTGGAGGTTTTTTAATGCAAAAAAGAGAATTTATTGACCCAGGTAACTAAGAAGTCCAGCAGAGGATGTCTTCAGCTACAGCTCAGATCAGCTGTTCAAATAGTATCATCAGGACTCAAATACTAGCAATAATTCCAAGGTGCTTCCTTCTCTGCTGTTGCTCGTTCTCAGGGTGGACTTCGGCAGAGCTTCTCTGCACCAATAGCTCCTAAAATAGTATTGGAATTGGTTCTCATTGGATAGACTTGCATCACATGGAACTCTGAGCTAATCACGGAGGCCAGGAGGACAGCATATGATCAGCAATATCTGGAACACGTGTACATCTCTGGTCCTTGGTACATGGGGTCACCCAAACCGTATAGCCTATATTAGATTTCTATGGCTGCTGTAACAAATTACCACAAACTTGGTGGCTTAAAACAACACAAATTTATTCTCTTATGGGGGCTGGCCCCATGGCTTAGCGGTTAAGTGCGTGTGCTCCACTACTGGCGGCCTGGATTCGGATCCCAGGTGCGCACCGACGCACCGCTGGTCTGGCCATGCTGAGGCAGCGTCCCACATACAGCAACTAGAAGGATGTGCAACTATGACATACAACTATCTACTGGGGCTTTGGGGAGACAAAGGGGAAAAAAGGAGGAGGATTGGCAATAGATGTTAGCTCTGGACTGATCTTCCTCACAAAAAAAATATATATATATATATATATTCTCTTACTATTCTGGAGGCCAGAATTCATTGGGCTAATGTCAAGGTTTTGGCAGCGCTGGTCCCTTCTGGGGGCTCTGGGAGAGAATCTCTTTCCTTGCTTTTCCCAGCTTCTAGAGCTAGTCTCTTGTTTTCCTTGGCTTGTGGTCTCTTCCTCCATCTTCAACGTGTATCACTCCAATCTCTGCTTCCATCATCACACATCACTTTCTCCTCTGACTCTGACTCCTGCTCCCTCTAATAAGGAGCCTTGTGATGATGTTGGCCCCATCGAGATAATCCAGGATAGTCTCCCCATCTCAAAATCCTTGACTTAACCACATCTGCAAAGTCTCTTATGCCATATATGGTAACATTAAGAGATTCCAGGGATAAGGACATAGACGTCTTCAGGGGATCATTATTCACCCTACTAGATGGCCTGAGAGTGGGGAAGTGTGGTTTCTCTTTTTATCAAAAAAAGAGAGAATGGAAGCTAAGAGGCAAAAGCCAACAGAGACCCACTAGAATGGAACATGTAACAAGTTTCATTATGTAACCATTTGTGTTTTACTCTTCAATATTTGTTTTCCTGTTAGACTGCAGCCTCCAGAAAAGGCAGAATACACTTCTGTTTTGCTCCCCTCTGCATCCCCAGGGCCTTGTACAAGGTTGGTCCACAATAGGAGATCAATAAATATTTCTTGAATGAATTAATACATGAAGCTGTAATCTGTTAGGAGAAGATTAAGGTAAATCGTTTAATGAGTAAACTCAGATTTGGGATAGCATGAAAGGCAGAACATTATTTTTATAGTCTTTAATGCGCTACGTAAGGCTGACATTTATATATGACGGTTAAAGGATCTCCAGGCTTTAGCAAAAACTATAGCAGCAACAAAAACACCTCTCTCCCCGTATCTCCATCATCTTGATATTACAACATGCAGGATAGACTATTCCCAGAAAGAAGCCAGACACAAAAGCTCGCGGATCGTATGACTCCATTTATATGAAATGTCCAGAATAATAAATCCATAGACACAGAAAGCAGATTAGTGGTTTCCAGAGGCTGGGGGAAGGGGGGGTGGAAAAGACTGCTTAATGGGTAAGCGGTATCCTTTTGGAATAATGAAAAAGTTCTGGAACTCAGTAGCGGTAATGGTTGCACAACATTGTGAATGTACTAAATGTCACTAATAGTGAATTTTATGTTATGTATATTTTACCACAATAAAAAATTTTTAGAAAATAATCTGTTGAGGTGAAACTCACATAACATGAAATTAACCTTTTTAAAGTGAACCATTCAGTGGCATTTAGTACATTCACCAGGTTGTGCAACCACCTTCTACCTATTCAAAAACATTCTCGTCACCCAAAGAGGAAACCCTGTACCCAATAGGCCATCATGGGGATAAAGTGAGGAGAAATCCCCATTTCTCCCTATCCCCAGACCCTGCTTTCTGTCTCTGTGGATTCACCTATTCTGGATGTTTCATACCGATGGAATCATACAATATGAGATCCCTTGTGTCTGGCTTCTTTCACTTAGCATAATGTCTAGATTCATCCAGGTTGTAGTATGTGTCAATACTTCAATCCTTTTCATGGCTGAATAACATTCCATTGTATGTATGTACCACAAATTGTTTATCCATTCATCCATTGATGGGCATTTGGGCTGTTTCTACCTTTTGGCTGTTGTGAATAGTTCTGCTAGGAATGTGTGTGTTTGTATTTGTTTGAGTACCGGTTTTCAATTCTTCTGAGTATATAGCTAGGAGTGGAATTGCTGTGTCATACGGTAGTTCTTTTTTTTTTTGTGAGGAAGATCAGCCCGGAGCTAACATCCATGCTAATCCTCCTCTTTTTGCTGAGGAAGACCAGCTCTGAGCTAACATCTATTGCTAATCCTCCTCTTTTTTTCCCCAAAGCCCCAGTAGATAGTTGTATGTCATAGTTGCACATCCTTCTAGTTGCTGTATGTGGGACGCAGCCTCAGCATGGCCGGAGAAGCGGTGCGTTGGTGCGCGCCCGGGATCCGAACCTGGGCCGCCAGTAGCAGAGCGCACGCACTTAACTGCTAAGCCATGGGGCCGGCCCCATATGGTAGTTCTATGGTTAGCTTTTTGAGGAACCATCAAACTGTTTTCCGTAGTGGCTACACCATTTTACATTCCTATCAGCAATGTATAAGTGTTCTAATTTTTCCACATCCTCACCAATACTTGTTATCTTCCATTTTTTAAATTATTATTATAGCCATCCTAGTGGGTATGAAGTGGTTCCTCATTGTGGTTTTTTTTTTCTTGTGAGGAGATCAGCCCTGTGCTAACATCTGCCAATCTTCCTCTTTTATTTTTTGCTGAGGAAGACTGGCCCTGGGCTAACATCCATCCCATCTTCCTCCACTTTATATGGGACGCTGCCATAGCATGGCTTGCCAAGCAGCGTGTCGGTGCATGCCCGGGATCCGAACTGGCGAACCTCAGGCCGCTGCAGCGGAATGTGTGCACTTAACCGCTTGCGCCACTGGGCCGGCCCCCTCATTGTGGTTTTGAATAGCGTTTCCCTAATGACTAATGATGTCGAACATCTTTTCATGTGCTTGTTGGCTATTTGTATATCTTCTTTGGAGAAATGTCTATTCAAGTCCTTTGCCCATTTTTAAATTGAGCTGTTTGTCTTTTTGTTCTTCAGTTTTAAGAGTTTTTTAAATATTCTGGATACCTGACCCTTATCAGATATCTGATTTGCAAATATCTTCTCCCATTTTATAGGCTGTATTTTCATTTTATTGACGACATCTTTTGATGCACAAAAGTTTTTAATTTTCGTGAAGTCCAATTTATTGATTTTTCTTTTGTTGCTTGTGCTTTGGGTGCATCTAAGACTCCATTGTCAAATCCAAGGTCACGAGGATTTAACCCTATATTTTTTTCTAAGAGTTTTAGTTCTTATATTTAGGTTGTTGATCCATTTTGAGTTAATTTTTCTATATGGTTTGAAGTAGAGATCCAGCTTTATTTTATGTGTGTGGATATCTAGTTGTCTCAGCACCATTTGTTGAAGAGACTATTCTTCCCCATTGAATGGTCTTGGAACCCTTGTTGAAAATTAACCGTAGATTTATGAGTCTATTTTTGAATTCCCAATTCTATTCCATTGGTCTATGCCTATCCTTATGCCAGTACCACACTGTTTTGATTAGTGTAGCTGGTAAGTTTTCAATAAGGAAGTGTGATTCCTCTAACTTTGTTCTTTTTCGTTATTGTTTTGGTGATTTGAGGCCCTTGCAATTCCATATAAATTTTCCATTTCTGTGAAAAAGACCACTGAAGTTTTGATAGGGATTGCATTGAATCTGTAAATCACCTTGGGTTGTATTGTCATCTTAACAAAATTAAGTCTTCCAATCCATGAACACGGGATGTCTTGCAATATATCTCAGTCTTTTTTAATTTCTTTCAATAATATTTTACAGTTTTCAAAGTATGTCTTTTGCCTCCTTGGTTAAATTTATTCCTAGGTATTTTATTCTTTTTGATGCTATTATAAATGGAATTGTTTTCTTAATTTCCGTTTCAGATTGTTCATTGTTGGTGAATAGAAGTTCAACTGTCCTTTGTGTGTTGATCTTGTACCCTGAAGCTTCGTTGAATTCATTTATTAGCTCTAGTAGTTTTTTAAAATTTTTGTGGATTCTTTGGGATATTCTATATACAAGATCATGTCACCTGCAAATAAAGATGGGTTTACTTCTTCCATTCCAATTTGGATGCATTTTATTTCTTTTTCTTGCCTAAGTGCTGGCTAGAACCGCCAGTACTATGTTGAATAGCAGTGGTGAGAGCAGGCACTTTGTCTCGTTTCTGATCTTGGGGGGAAAGTTTTCAGTTTTTCACAATTGAGTATGATGTTAGCTGTGGTTTTTTAACAAACACTCTGTATCATGTTGAGGAAATTCCCTTCTATTCCTAGTTTTCTGAGTGTTTTTATCAGGAAAGGGTGTTGGATTTTGTCAGTTGCTTTCTCTGCATCTATTGAAATGACCATGTGGGTTTTTTCCTTCATTCTATTAAGGTGGTGTATTACATAGATTGATTTTCTTATGTTGAACCATTGCTGCATTTCTGGGATAAATCCCACTTGATCGTGGTGTATAATCTTTTTAATATGCTGTTGGGTTGGATTTGCCTTGTATTTTGTTGAGGATTTTTGCATCTATATTCATGAGGGATATTAGTCTGTAGTTTTGTTGTGGTTCTTTGTCTGGTGTTGGCATTAGGGTAATACAGGGCCCTGAGAGTGAGTTAGGAAGTGTTCCTTCCTCTTCTATTTTTTGGAAGTTTGAGAAAGATTGGTGTTAATTCTTCTCTAAATGTTTGGTAGAATTCACCAATGAAGCCATCTGGGCCTGAACTTTTTTTTGTGGGTAGTTTTTAAATTACTAATTTAATCTCTATTTGTGGTAGGTCTATTCAGATTTTCTATTTCTTCTTGAGTCAGTTTCAGTAGTTTGTGTCTTCTTAGGAATTTGTCTATTTAATCTAAATTATCTAATTAGTAGGCATGCAGTTGTTCACAGTATTCCTTTATAATCCTTTTTATTTCTGTAAGGTCAGTATTCAAGTCCCCTCTCTCATTCCTGATTTTAGTAATTTGAGTCTTTTCTCTTTTTTTCTTCATCAGTCTAAGTTTTGTCAATTTGGTTGATCTTTCAAAGAACCAACTTTTAGTTTCATTGATTTTTCTCTTATTTTTCTGTTCTGTATTTCATCAATTTCCACTCTAATTCTGCTTTGGGTTTAGTTTGCTCTTCTTTCTCCACTGTCTTAAGATGGAAAGTTAGGTTATTGACTTGAGATCCTTCTTTTTAAATGTAGGCATTTACAGCTGTAAATCTTCCTCTAAGCATTGCTTTAGCTGCATCCCACAAGTTTTCATTTTCATTCATCTCAAAGTATTTTCTAATTTCCCCTGTGGTTTCTTCTTTGACCCTTTGGTTATTTAGGAGTGTGTTATTTAATTTCCACATATTTGTGACTTTTCCAAATTTCTTTCTGTTATTCATTTCTAATTTCACTCTCTTGTGATTAGAGAACATCCTTTGTCTGATTTTAACATCCTGTTAAATTTATTGAAGCTTGTTTTATGGCCTAGCAAATGGTCTATCTTGGAGAATGTTCCATGTACACTTGAGAAGAACGTATATTCTCCTGTTGTTGCGTGGCGTGTTCTATAGATGTCTGTTAGGTCTAATTAATATAAATTACTTCTAAAATTAAAAGCTAGTTTTCTTTTTTGCTGCAACATGTTTACTAATATAGATGTAATTTAATTTATTTAGCCAATCTCCTATTATTGTATATTCAGAGTATTTTTCATTTTTCCAAAATATAAAGAAAACTAAAATGAATATATTTTGTATTTGAATATTTCTGTACAGACCTGATTATTTAGGATACATTCCTGAAAGTGGCATATTTTGGTTAGAGTATCTAAGCTTTTGAGGCTTTTGCTATATCTCTTTAGTTTGCCTTCCAGGAAGGTTTTGTCAATTTTTATTTCAAACATTGGTTCCAGAAAATTCAGGTTTCTCTGCACACCCACTAAAACTGGGTATTATTGCTCCTTTGGATCTTCTGCTCTATGCACTCAAGAAACTGTGGACTTGATCATTGTTGCTGCCCAGCATCCACTCCTTTTTCTTCTGGTAACAGTACCTCTAATTTCCTGTGGGAACCATGCCTTCCAAACTCTCAATTTCAGTTTGAAGGGCCTCACTATTCCCCCAGCTCCAGGCACGGGCATGTGACTACTGCCTAGCACCTCAGTGTCCTGTGGGTGCCCAGCCACAGGGATTGGCTCAAGGAGGAGCATGTGACCTTACCAGCCCAATGAGAACCAACTCTCCTGGAACGATGAACAAGAGTTCTTATTTCCCCCTGAGTTTATTAAACTGGTGGGATGTAAGCCTGAAGCTTCTGGAGACCACATGGAGAGGTCCTGCCCAAGAATGAAGCCTACACACAAAAAAACAGCTGAGATATGGAGAAATGAGTGACAGCACCTTGGGGAATTTTCATTTGAAAATTTGAAAATTCCCCTGGATCTGGCTATATCTGAAGCAAGTCAACTCTCTTCAACTCCTTGGTTATGTAAGCTAATATTATTATTATTAATTATTAAATATAGCTAATATTTTAATATTTTTATGTAAGTATTTTAAAAAGCTAATATTATTAATTATCACTAGCAGTAGTAAGTATTTTGTTTAACTAGTTTGATTCTGTTTTGACCACTTGCAACAGAAATAATACTGATGAATATGGAAAACTCCAGAGCATCCCCTCAGGAGCTGCAGAATTCTCTGGTCAGAGAATTCTCTGGAACATTGCTATGGAGTTAGCAGTGCTGCTCCCTAAAAGAGTCCTCACTCTCCTCCCTTCAGGCACTTGGTAGGACCATTCCGCCCATCCCCTCTGATGTTAGATATAACAGTGTGAATTGTTTGGCCAATGAAATGTTGCTGGAATTTCTCACGTGAGTGCGAAAGACACTTTCTTTGTGTTAAGCCACTAAGATGTAGTTGTTGATTATTACAGACAGAACCTAACCCATCCTGTCTGAAACAATCCCCCTGGGGAAAAAATGAAGGATGTTTTTCATCAACCCAGCTGTATCTGCTGAGCCAACACCTAGCTTCAGGAAGGGCACATCCTAAAGCAGTTAGCTCCTTCCCACATATCGTCTGTGTCCTCCAGGCCTCTGACATCTGACAAGCAATTCCTTAGCAAATTGACTCTATTGGTTTTTCCTAAGATTTGTTATTGTCCCAGAGGAAGGATGATTTTGTTTGGCAGATGGTTAAAGTCAGTCCTGGTTGGTATCTGGCCAGCTAATCCTGCCTACAGCTTTAGGAGTATGTCCACTTAGGGAAAAAGAGGAGGGGCAGCTGGGTCAGATCCTTCTGCCCTGCCTGTGCCAGTCGGGGTCACCATGAGAATGATGTCATCAAGGAGGGCTAGGGCTTTTGACTTCCAAATACCTTGAGCATCTGGTTTGGGGATGGCCATGTAATATATCCCGGGAGAGGACAAAGGCTGAATGGCGGAGTAAGGAAGAGCCTGGGCTCTGTGGTCAGAGGGGCTCAAATTTAAATCCAGGCTCCACCTCTTCCTGGCTATGGGACTTTGGGCAAGCTCCACTTCTCTGAGCCTCAGTTTCCTCAACTGAGAAATGCACATTCAATAGTGCTCACTTCATTGGGCTGTTGTTAGACCGTAGACATAAAATGTGTAGCCCAGGGCCCAGTCCTTGGAAGCGCTCAGTAAGTGGTGACTATGGTGGTGCCAAAGCTGATGACCTGGATTCTAGTCTGGACAAGTCCCTTCTTGTCTTCTGTGGACATTTGCTGAGTCAGTGATTCATAAGAGCCCTTGTAGCTCTAACATCTTTCATGTCTTCCCTGTGATTTCAAAACTGAGTAAATGTAGGTAGGTTTTCTGTGTAAGGGTCACTGAGGGCAATTTTTAAAAAATCAGATTCTTAAAAAAATTAATATCCATGTAATTCATATTTTCTCTATAGAACAAATAGTAAAGTATGGCTTCTGCTACCAACTGGCTGTTTGGCCTCAGGCAGGCTCCTGCCTCTCTGGCCTCAGTTTCCTCATCTGTGTAATGAAGAGATTGGACTAGGTGCTGTTTCGGTCCCTGTTTGCTTTGACTGGTGATGATCTGCTTATAATAATGCACAGGGGCCTTTGCCTCCTCTCCCCGACCCCCATCTACTCTTATCTTCAACTCTACATCCTAGGTTCTGATACTTACCTCCATGTTTCATCATATGCGATCTCTTGATGTATCAGTTCTTTTTAACTTTTTATTTTTAGTAATTTTAAATTTACTGAAAAGTTACAAAGATGGTATAGCGAGTTCCTGAATACCCTCACTCAGCTCCCTCTAATGCTAACATCTTACATGATCATGGTCCATTTGTCAAAACTAAGAGACTAATGTTGGTACATTACTACCGTCATATGTCGCTTAACGATGAGGGTACATTCTGAGAAATGCGTCGTTAGGTGATTTCATCGTTGTGTGAACATTATAGAGTGTGTATACACAAACCTAGATGGTATAGCCTACTACATACCTAGGTTATATGGTACTAATCTTATGGGACCACCGTCATATATGCAGTCAGTCATTAACTGAAATGTTAAGTGGAGCATGACTGTATTAACTGAATTACAGACTTGATTTGGAGTTCACTGGTTTTTCCACAATGTTCCAGAATCCAGTCCGGAATACCACATTGTGCTGAGTCATCATGTCTCCTCAGTCTCCTCTAGTCTGTGATAGTTTCTCAGTCTTTCCTTTGATTTATCAATTTTAAGCATTTTCTCCAGACTAGTATGAGAGATGAGTGTTTTTGATCAATTGCACACTCCGTTGTCCCTTTCCCTATCTTTCCCATATATTTTTCTTACTTTTTGGTGTAATCCAGATTAATCATTTTTGTTATTTTTATGTAAATATTGTTACCTGCTGAATTGATTAGTGTACCATAATTATACTTCCTCTCATATATAATTTTTTGTCTTGGAGTTATTTTATTATTTGTTTTATTTTCTTTGAAATTGACTTAATCTTCTCACATTCTCCAATAGTTCAGTAAAAGGCTTTCAATTCAATTTTATACATGGTGGATCATGTCAAATATTTTATCAGTTTAATTTTTTTCTTGGAATTCTCTCTCTCCTCCCAGATCCACTCCAATCTGCATAGAGGCTGCACAGCTATTGTCCTTCAACTCCTCTGTCATCCCTTTGGGGATTTCTTTCTCATCTCGTTTTTGTCATGGTCCCTGTTTTTTGTATTCCTAGATATTTTATTTCTTGGTGTATGCTCTTCTTTTGTTGGAGCAGGTCCTCTAAATTTTCAGAGAAATAATTTATGGGAAGTAATATTTTGAGACTTTCTATGCTTTAAATTGCCCTTTTTCTACCTTCACACTTAATTTGTCAGTATAGAACTCTAGGCATTTTCCATCGTTGCTGCTGAGAAGTTCAGGGCCATCCTGTATTTTTCTCTCTGGAAGATTTTAGAATCCTCTATATCCCTGGGTTCTGAAATGTCAGGTCTAGTCTATGTAAGTCAGATGGGCTGACTCCACCCCTGGATCTAGCTTATCATGTGACCCAGCAGGTCCAATTAGTATGTTACATTAATTTCGGGATAGGGCACGTGACGCAATCATCTAATGAGACTCAATTTTCAGACTTTGGCTGAACTGATAGGGACAGAATCTCTCTCTCCCTGATTTGTACCTGGAAGGGTGAAAGCCCATCACTGCTTAGGATCTCCATGAAAAGAAGGCCTTCCTTAGAGAGAAGATATATTAGTGGCTTAAAATAACAAACAAAACTTAGTGGCTTCAAACAACAAACATCTATTATCTAGGCACAATTTAGCTGGGTGCTTCTTCCTTAAGGTTTCTCACAAGGCTGCAATCAGGGTATTGTTTGGGGCTGCAGTCTCATCTGAAGGCTCAGCGGGGAGAATCTGCTTCCATGCTCACTTATGTGGTTGTAAGCAGGATTCAGTTTCTTGTTGGCCTGAGGGCCCCAGTTCTTCACTGGCTGTTGGCCAGAGGCCTCCTTCAGTTCCTTCTATGTGGGCTTCTCTTTAGAGCAGCTCACAACATGGCAACTGGCTTCCATCAGAACGAGCAAGTGAGAGAGCAAGAGAGGACAAGGAAAACAGAAGCCAGAATCTTTTTATAACCTACTCTCAGAAATGACATCCCATCTTTTTGCCATATTCAAGTCATTAGAAGTAAGTCACAAGGTCACGCTTACATTCAAGGGGAGGAAATTATAAAAAAGCATGAATACCAGGAAATGGGGAACATTGAGAGCCATTTTAGTGGCTGCCTATCACAGAAGCCAATGCTGAGAAAACAGAGCTGAGAGACAAGACATGATCAAGTCCCAGGGACTTCATTTCAGCCCATGAATCTAGCTGGGCCTAAACTTGCACCATCCTTGAGTGTTTCAGTTAGGCCAGCCACTGAATTCCTTTATGTATTTGTGTTAGTCTGCTAGAGCTGCCATGACAAAATACCACAGACTGGGTGGCTTAAACAACAGAAATTTATTTTCTCACAATTCTGGAGGCTACCAGTCCAAAATCAAGGTGCCATCAAGGTTGGTTTCTGGTGAGGCCACTCCTCTTGGCTTGTAGATGGCTGCCTTCTGTGTCCTCACATGGCCTCTTCTCTGTGCATGCAGAGAGAGAGATCTCTGGTGTCTCTTTCTCTTATATAAGGGCACCCATCCTATTGGATTATGGCCCCACCCTTATGACCTCATTTAACCTTATTACTTCCCTAAAGACTCTATCTCTAAATACAGAAACGTTGGGTGTTAGGACTGCAATATGTGAATTGGGGGGGATTACACAATGCAGTCCATAAAGTGTTTAAGCCAATAGATTACGTCATCTGCCATATTCTGAAATGTACTAAAGTGGCTTCCCAAACACTAGGGAGAGCAATTCATCCTCATTTGCTCAGGACTTTCCTAGTTTTAGCACTGAAATCCCTGTTCTGGGAAACACCTCTATCTCAGGCAAATTGGGACAATTGTCACCCTACATAGCAGTCCTCTGATGACCAAAATTAAACCAATGAAACACCAAAGCAACTTGCTCAGGCTTCTGTGGCATGGTACTACAGAAAACATATGGACTCTGGAGTTAAGTTCTAGGTTTACATTTTGGCTCTACTACTTACTAGCTGTATGACTCTGGGCAACTCACCTGACGTTTTCTCACCATTATCAAATAGGCATCAGAATAGCTACCTTGAGAATTCCCATGTGTACTGGAAAGAATTTATGCAAAAACACGGTTATCTCAACAAACGGTAGTTGTTATCATTATAAGCAATTTGGGGAACTCAGCCAACTGTGACTTCTTTTCAGGTAAGACACATAGGGATTCCCTAGGTCCCAAATCCCCCCTTGATATTTAGATACTGTAGCTATGTGCCAGCGTCTGTGGAGGTCTCTCTGATTTCCCTAAGACAGAGATGCTCAGAAAACTAATGCTTAGGTTTTCACAGAGTCCTTGGACATGTTTGACAACTTGAAGACTCAATCAAAACCATTTCTAAAATGGCATTTAAAGACCCCTTGGTTTAAATGTGACCACCCTGCACTGTCTTGGCACTTTCTTTAAAAAATTCAGACCAGTGACAGATGAAAATGGTTGCTGAGGGTGAGATGTGGACCCTGGGCTGAGAAGTTGACCTTGGGCAGAACTTTGAGGGGCCACTTACTCATTCCCTGAGAGATTATTTGGTTTCTAGCAAAGCAACCACCCTCTTCGGTCACTATATTATTCAGAACTCTTCTGGTTCCAAAGACAGAGCCATGTCCCAAATGAGATTTGGCAAAAAGAGGACTTTATTGGCTCAAAGAATGGCCAACAAGCCATGGAAAACAACATCAGAATTGGGACCTGATATCTACCATGACTCTCTGGGTATCTTGTCTCTGTCCACCTATCACACCCTTTCTCACAGACTAGCTTTTCCACAAGGGTGGAAATATGGCAGCCCATAGCTACTGATTCCCACATCCTCCCACCTTCCACAACCAGTAGACCGCCAGCCACTCTCACTGGTCTCAAGTTTAAAATCCCGGAAAAGGGCTCTCATTGGCTCACCTGGGGTCAGGTGGCAATCCTTGGACCAATCACCAGTGACCACCGGTACAAAGCAATTAGAAAATATGGTGGCTCTGAGAACCATCTGATTGGGACAGGGAAAGAAGCAATTCCCAGGAGAGGTGCTAGGAAAACACAAGGCATCATTACCGGCCTAAAGTTGGGAACTGCACAAGAATTTTATAGTCAAGACCCCACATAAACCCACAAGTGCACCACAGCTTTCAACATCATATCCAAAGCATATTGGTGTCCAATTAAGTGACTATTGATAAATTGTTCCCAATAGTGGTGACTGTAGTCTTCACTACAGGTGAATTAGCTACCTATGGCCCCTCATTCAGAAGGCTCGTCCCTCCTTACAAGAGGACATATGCAGAGCTCTATAAATAAGATCGTTCAATTTCCTTAGGACCACATCTCTTCCCAGACTTCAGTGTGCATTAGAATCAATTGGGAGTTGGTGAAGCATGCACTTTCCCAGGCCTACCCCTCAGACAGATAACCATTCAATGGTCTAGGGTGGAATCAAGGAGTCTGCATTTTTATAAGGCTCCCAGATGATGCTGATGTAGGTGGCCCATGCACCATGCTGAGAAACCAGGCTCCCTGTCTATAGGAGCATAAAAATAAAGCACCTAGCATATTGCTCAGCACAGTTTGCCCAGGTGAGAAGCCATGTAACTGTCCCAGACCTGCACGAGACCTCTGATGCCCGCTCTGTCCTGTGCAGTCTTGAGTGTAACATCTAGATCTCCCCTAGCCCTGTCCCCCAGCCTGCCCAGGGAAAGAGAATAAATAACACAGCAACATTTTCATTTTATAAGCACTTGGTTTTATTGCAGAGAAGCAATTGAAAGTGGACTCCAGTGGAAAAGTGCGCCCTGGCATGATTCAGTGGCCATGCCCAGCCCCACCTGCTCCAGCTCTGCCAGGATAGAGAGCTCTGGGCTAGGGCTCGACCACTCCTTTGGAAAACAGAAGGCATTCAGGAATAGGTTAAGACATCTCAAGCATAATGTGTTTCTAACTGCTCATTCATTATTGCAGTCACCTGTCAGTTGCATACAGGAAGTAAATGCACTTATTTGGAAAGGAGGGGGGCAGTTTTTACAGTCAAGTGTTTACATATGGCATTCGGCATATATCACATTCAGCTACATAAGCTATCATAACATAATTGTCCACCGCCTGGGGAGGGTTTGGATGTGGGGTCGGGGATTGGGGGTGCCCTCTTGCTAATATATTGCTAACAAAAATTCCTGTTTGGTGAAAGAGGGCCCCGTCATCTAAGTAGAGTTTCTTCTTACATAAAGGAAAGAGAGAAAACATGAAAATTTGTTATACCGACCCTTGAGCTCCCAGACCCTCCTACGTTTCTTTGGCTGCTCTGGATGTTTCTTTCTCCTTGCCTTACTTCTCCCCCTTGGAAGCCTTCTCCTCTGTGGCCTTCTCTGGAGGCTTGCTTTCTTTCTGCTCTGTGCTGGAGGATTTCTCAGCCTTTTCCGTCTTGGCTTTGCTGGGCTCTTCCTTGGCTTGGGCCTCCGTTTTGGGCTTCTCCTCAGGCTTCTTGGCCTCTGTGGCCTTCTCCTTGGCATCTTTTTTCTCAGGTGCTGCTGGCGTCTCTTCCTTCTTTGGCTTTTCCGGCTCCTTCTTGGCCACATCACTCTTCTCTTTGGGTTTGGCCTCTTCCTTCACTTTGGCAGGAGCCTCCTTCTCTGGGGTCACTGCTTTTTTGTCTCCAGCCTCTTCCTTCTTGGCTTCAGCTTTGGATTCTTTGGGCTTCTCCACAGCAGGTTCCTTCTTCTCCTGGACCTCAGGCTTTGGAGCCTCCTTCTTGGGCACCTCATCTTTCTTGCTATCCTTCTTCTCCTCAGTTTTTGGTGTGGCTGGAGCTTTCTCTTCCTCTACCTTCTTTGGGGGCTCTTTGACTTTCACCTCCTGGGGTTTCTCTTCCTCCTTCTTGGGGGACTTTGCCTCTTCCTTCTTTGGGACCTCCTTCTCTGGAGCCTTTGCCTCCTCCTTCACAGGAGATTTGACCTTCTCTGGGGACTTGACCTCCTCTTTGACAGGGCTTTTGGTCTGCTCAGGGGACTTTGCTTCTTCCTTCGTGGGAGACTTGGCCTTCTCAGGGGACTTGGCCTTCTCAGGGGACTTGGCCTCCTCCTTCACTGGGGACTTGGCCTTCTCGGGGGACTTGGCCTTCTCAGGGGACTTGGCCTTCTCAGGGGACTTGGCCTCTTCTTTCACTGGGGACTTGGCCTTCTCTGGGGACTTGGCCTCTTCCTTCACTGGGGACTTGGCCTTCTCAGGGGATTTGGCCTCTTCCTTCACTGGGGACTTGGCCTTCTCGGGGGACTTGGCCTTCTCAGGGGACTTGGCCTCTTCCTTCACTGGGGACTTGGCCTTCTCAGGGGACTTGGCCTTCTCGGGGGACTTGGCCTCTTCCTTCACCGGGGACTTGGCCTTTTCAGGGGACTTAGCCTCTTCCTTCACTGGGGACTTGGCCTTCTCGGGGGACTTGGCCTCTTCCTTCACTGGGGACTTGACCTTCTCAGGGGACTTGGCCTCTTCTTTCACTGGGGACTTGGCCTTTTCCGGGGACTTGGCCTCTTCCTTCACTGGGGACTTGGCCTTCTCGGGGGACTTGGCCTTCTCAGGGGACTTGGCCTCTTCCTTCACTGGGGACTTGGCCTTCTCGGGGGACTTGGCCTTCTCTGGAGACTTGGCCTCTTCCTTCACTGGGGACTTGGCCTTCTCAGGGGACTTAACTTCTGCTGGGGACTTTGCCTTCTCAGGAGATTTTACCTCAGTTGGTGATTTTGCTTCTTCCTTCACTGGGGACTTGACCTTCTCAGGGGACTTGGCTTCTTCCTTCACTGGGGACTTGGCCTTCTCAGGGGACTTGGCTTCTGCCTTCACTGGGGACTTGGCCTTCTCTGGGGACTTCACTTCAGCTGGAGACTTGGCTTCTTCCTTCTCGGGGGACTTGGCCTCAGCTGGCGATTTTGCTTCTTCTTTCACGGGGGACTTAGCCTTTTCTGGGGACTTGGCCTCTTCCTTCTCTGGAGATGCAGCCTCTTCTGCTGGGGGAGACTTTGCTTCTTCTTCTCCCGCTTCTTCCTCTTTGGCCTCTTTCACCTCTTCTTCAGTCACTTCTTCAGTCACTTGGATCTCCTCTGTCTGTTCCTCCAATATCACAGTTTCCTTCTCTGACTTTTCTACTACCTTGATCTTCTCTTCACTTTTGACCTTTATGTGAGTGGGCATGGAGGGGATTTTGGGGAGTCCTTCTGGAAGGGCGAAAGGACTCGGGCCAAAGCCAATGCGACACTCCTCGCCCTCCAGGAGTTTTCTGCAGAATGGATAATGGAATACGTTACTATTAACCCAAAGCAGACTGATGATCTAGGGGTCTTCTTGAGTTACTCTGAAGGTCCATGGCCTCCAATGATACAGACTTTAGCAGAAGAAGGAATGTGAATGGTGGGCACTTTGAAACTGGAGAAAGTCACTTAGTAAACCGTTCCAGGGACCACCCAGAATCTGCACCCCAACGTCACTGCTCTTGTTTAATGCAGCTAAGGCTGCAATTTACGAAATAAAACAACTTTTTTTTTTTCCTGAAAAATGGTCCTCAAGAGAGAGTGCCTACATTAACAAAAATTACATTTATTGTCCCTCAACTAACACGCTATTCGAGAGAAAGGTGAGAGCCTCAGCAACCAATTCCACATTTATAAATTTGGGTTCAAGAGGTCTTACAATGTTCCCATTTGAATTTCAAGGGTCTCCTGTAACCTTATATTCTCATCCTTTGAGTTTGAGGAGTAGGGTGACAGCAGCAGTTTCTACTCTCTGCCACTCACTAGATGTGTGACCTTAGCCAAGCCAGTCCAACTCTTTAAGCTTCAGTTTCCTCATTGGTAAAAACAGGTCCTAAGAGTCTCTACATCAGAGGGTTGTTTCAATGAGATAATGAATAAAAAGGACCTGGCAGTTCCTGCCTCAGAGTAAGTGTAGGGGTGACCCCTATAGACCAGTGCTTTGCAAATTTAATGGCATACAAATCACCCAGGGATCTGATTAAAATGCAGATTCTGATTCAGTAGGTCTGGGATACAGCCTGAGAATCTGCCTTTCTGATAAGCTTGTGGATGATGCTGATTGTGCAGGTTCGTGGACGAGCTTTGAGTAGCAAGATTACAGACTAGAGCAAAGAGGTAGAAAGTGAAGGGTCACCAGCCAGCAACTGGGAGAGGTCCTCAGGGAGTCAGCCTTGCTCCTTAGCAGGAAATGGCTAAGCTGGGAGGTCTCATGGCTTTCTCGTGGCTACTATTTCTCGAGGGCTTTCTCTGTGGCAGCCCAGTGGTACCTTTGTTACCTGGATTAGCTCCTGAACAGCATTAGCTCCTCCTCCCAACAACCCCATGACATGGGTAGTGTTATAACCCCCAGTCTATTTCCCCAGGAAACAAATGCTCAGAGAGCTAAGAAACTCTAAGAGAGAGAATTGGAAGGGCCCCTGACAGCTCAAGTACCTCCCTTCCCTCCAAAGCAGGCCCCTGGTTGGCTGGATTGGGGAGGATGTGAGGAGCTTTAACCCTCCAAGTCATTATCAGAATGAAAATAAGCTACTCTCAAAATTTTTGTCTCTCAGAAAGTAGGTGGTTGCCAGGGCCGGGAAAATGGGGGAAGGGGGAGTGGGAAGTTACTGTTTAACGAGCTGAGTTTCACTTTGGGATGATGAAAAAAGTCTTGGAGATAGATGGTGGCAATGGTTGCACAACAATGTAAATATATTTAATGCCACTGAACTGTATACTTAAAAATGGTTAAATGGTAAATTTTATGTCATATGCATTTTACCTCAATAAAAAAAAATTTTTTTGTCTCTAAGACAGGCAGGCTGCCTCACTGGGGGCTTGAAACCCAAGGCTTAGTTCCTCATAAAGAAGGAGGGCTCACAAGGGTTCCCCACCACCATGAAGGCCCCGCGGCCCACCTCACCTGTAAGCGGCAATCTCAATATCCAGGGCCATCTTGACATTAAGCAGGTCCTGGTACTCTCGGAGCTGGGCTGCCATCTCCCACTTGGTGTTCCTCAGCTCGGCGTCCAGCTGCTGGATAGCTTCCTAGGGAGGAGAGGTCACATACACGTCATGTGCCAGCCAGTGCCTGGCCCTCAGCATCGGAGAAGTTGAGGGGGGCTATGCTAACCCAAAGCAGTCCCGTCCAACCGGGCTCTCTGGGGCCAACACCTGCCCTGTCGAAGCTGCAGGGGCCTCATCCATTGGACATGGAAACCACCCAGAGCAAAAATCCTGCTGCGTATATAACCTTAGCCTGGAGAATGGTCTGGAACGAAACACACCAGATGCCAACAATGGTTATCACTGGTCAGTGGGATGATGGGTGAATTTTTACAGATCTCTTAAGCTAAGAAAATGCTCAGTGGGACCAGAGCCTTGTCTGTTTTGCCTCCCTATTGTTTCCCCAATGCTCCAAAGTGCATGCCACATAGGAAGGGCGTGGGAAGCACCTGCTGTTGATGACTGAAACAATACACAGATGCACACAGTAAATACGGGTTGAAGCTTCTCCCCGTCCCCAGGCCCACTTAGCCAGTGCTTAAAGAGAACCATTATGGCTGATTTTTATTGCCTCTTTTTTTCTTCCTCCATTTCCTAATTCTTCTACAATCACTACATATTACTTGCATAATAAGTTCTTCAAAAGTGATATTTTCGTTTGCCAGTTGTCTTTAATGCAGAGAATCTGCCAAGGCTTTCCCCAGGCTAACTCACAGACGCTGGTTATTATTTACCGAATGCCCACTGTGATCAAGACCCCGCTAAGCATGTTCACACTCATTTCATGAAAAGTCTGTCTATCTCTTTAACCTTCACAGCTCTGCACAGCAGGCATTCTTTTTTTTTTTTCATTGCATTGAAAGAATTCAGATTCAGAGAGACAGATAATTTTCCTGGGGTCCCACAGCTAGAAAGACATACTGGTACCCCTGGTATGTCTGACTCCAAGGCCCATGGTCTTAGCCACTGCAACCCTGCTGGGAGAGGGGCAGTGTCTTGTCCAGGGTCACTCAACCAGGTGGGGCAACCTGGCTCTCTGTCTCAGCCCTGCCCACCTGGTAGGATGCGATGTCAGCCTGATGACGGTCCTCCAACTCAGAGCGCTGCCTCTCCAGCGAGTCCTTGGTGCCTTTGAGTGCCTCTAGCTCTGTGGTCCTGGCCTGCAGCTGGCGCCGGTACTCAGTTATCTCCTCCTGTGCTGTGCGCATGGCGTCTGTGTTCACCTTGGCTGCCTCGGACAGTCGGTCCAGCCTCACTGGGGGAGAAGATGGCAGGGCACAGGGTTAGACATACCTGGATTTGGGTTCTAGAGTATCTAGTGATACACATGGACTGAGGACCTACTGGGTGCTGGGTACCATCTTGGATGCTTAACTCACCCTATCCTTTGTGATAGGCAAATGACTACTGCCCAACGCCACTCAGCTAGTGAGCAGCAGAGCTGAGGTTCAAATCCAATGTCTACTGGCTCCAAAGATCAGACTCTTGTCTCTCCCATCTCAGAATCCAGAAACTTGCAGGGCAGAGGAAGCCCCCATTTCTGGTCTTAACACCTGGTTCAGCTCCCCAGCAAGGGCTGGCAGTGCTAGGCGTTCAGATGTGAAACCTGGCCCACAGGGCTGAACTCTGAGCTTGTGGCTGAACAAGTTAATGAACTGGTGACCTTTGGAGGCCTGAGGGCCTTGTGAGCCACCATGTAGCCACAGCCCCTTCCTTGCAGGTTTCTGCTGTGCAGAGCCCAAGGTCACTGCAGAGCCTGGGGCCTGCGTGCCAGTTCCTCTGTCCCTTCCTCCACTTGGCTGCGCATTCACTAGCACAGGAGCCCCTGCGTCAATGGCAGCCACACCCTGGCCCCTGTGAGCAAGGAGCTGCTGGTTCCCAGAACACCTTCTGGGGCCAGAGGAGGTCTGGAGACTAGTCTACATCTCCTGAAAGTGTACGTCCTGAATCCCAAGATAGTGACACCCAGGGCCTGGCGATTGGGAGTGGGAAAAGAAGGGAAGCTAGCTGGGTGGGCCAGGAGCCCTGGGATGGTCTGCCTGTATGAAGGGCAAAGCCCAAGAGAGCAGAGAGCCTTGCTGCAGAGATGGGGGAGGGGACGCTTCTACCACTGCAGAGGGGAGGAAAAGGAACAGGAAAAGCCATGAAGCCAAATCCCAGCTTTCCTGGCTTTCCCTGCTAGTGCCGGCAGAGACTTAGAAACCATCCAGGTGGGTGAGGATTCTTATCCATTGTGGATCACAGGCCCGTTTGAAAATCGTTGAAGCCTCTACACCCGCTCCCAAGAACAATGCAAAAGTTTTATACACAGTTTCGGGAAGGATCATGGAGCTCCCCAGAGTAAGAAGCCCAACTGGTCGACCCCCACACCTTCAACCCAAAAAGAAATAAAAACCAGAGAGGGTAAATGTTGGTCAAGATCACCCTGCAGGCGCTGGGCACAGCTTCAGAACTGCTGCAGCTGCAATCTAGCTGACTCAGGGCGGCAGGGAGTTGGGGGAGGGGGCGAACTTGGGAGACTCCCAGATTCTCTGAAGGGGAGAGGGGACATTGAAGGGCAGCCTCAGGCACCGACTGGTTGTGGTGATGGTCCCCCCTGGGGAGAAAGGATGTGAGAATGCCTCACCCCTCCCCAATGCAGTGGGGAGGAGACTGAGGTCCCCTCCAGCGTGCAGGAAAGGAGGATGGGCAACCTTGGGCAGGGAAGACAAGTTACTTTGAAGGACAAAGAGTCCCCAAGCGCCTGGGACCAGAAGCCGGCACTGCTTTGGTGCTGTAGAGGGAACCTGATAGAGAGGGGCCTCAGAGTGGGGTTTCCTAACCTTGGGAGGGGGAGCAGAGGGGACCCAGAGCTGAAGGACAGATATAAGGACCCTACAGGAGGGGAACCAAAGGGGAACCCAGAGTTGCGAGGAGGCACGGGGTGTCCCACAACAGACCCAGAGGGAAACCGTTATCTAACTAAGGGGTCTGCACACTGCAGGAGGAAGCTGAGCAGGGCTCTCTCCAGTCCTGCCACCTCCGCGCAGAGTCCACCAGCGTCCCCTCCCCTTACGCCACTCTGCCCCTCGCTGCCCGACCAGCAGGGGGCGCCCCCTCCTCCCCACTCCCACGCGCCTACCTCGGAACCACTCCTCGGACTGCAGCGTGCTCTGCACCGCGTGGCCTTCGAGCTGCGCGCGGATCTCGCGCAGTGCCGACGTCACGTCGCACTTGAGGGCGTCGCGCGCTTCGGCCTGCGCCTGCGCCTGCGCGGCGCTGGAGCCCTGGATCTGGCCGAGCAGCTCGCCCACCTCCTCCTGGTGGTGACGCCGCAGGTAGCCGCACTCCTCCTGCAGCGCTTGCGCCTTCTTCTGCAGCTCGACGCGCGCCGCCTCGGCCTCCTGCGCAAAGCGCGCGAGTGCGCGCGCCGCCGCCTCAGCCTCTTCGCGCTGCCGGGCCTCGTCGTCTAGGCGCTGGCGCACGTGCGCGATGTCCTCCAGCAGGTGCTCTTGCTCCAGGCGCAGCTGGCCGCGCGCCGCGCCCAGGCGCAACACGGCGCCGCGCATCTCGCGCACCTCGCGCTCGTACAGCTCGCCCATGGCGGAGCGGCCTGCCTGCTGCTGCCGCAGCGCCGCCGCCTCGCCCTCCAGGCTGCGGTTGTGAGCTTCGAGCTGCCGCACCTTGTCGATGTAGCCGGCGAAGCGGTCGTTCAGCGCCTGCAGCTGCTCCTTCTCGCTGCGGGCCACCACCACGCAGCCCTCCGGTCCGTTGCTCAGCGTGTCTAGAGAGTCGGTGCTTGAGGCTCCGGCGCCGCGGAAGCGTGCGGGTGAGGCGGACACGGAGCTCACGGATGTCCGCGCCCACGAGTGGAAGCCGCTAGACGAGCCGGCAGCGGAGCGCATTCCGCCCGCGCCGCCCTTGCGGGACAGCGCGTAGTGCAGGCTGCCGCCTCCATGAAGCGGCCCGAACGGGGCGCCCAGCAGCGCGTCCGCGCCGCTGAAGCTCATCATGGCCGGAGCAGGTGCGGCCGCCGGCGGAGAGGGAGCTCGAGGCCGGGACGGGGCGGGTGGCACTGCGGCAGCACCGGGATGCCGGCCTTTTTATAGCAGCCCGGCCGGGTCCAGCCCCTCGGCAGTTGCGGGGGGGGAAGCGGGGGAGGAGGGCCCCGCCCTCTCCGCCTCCTCCCCCTCGGCCCCGGGCCGGTCGGCTTCGCCGCAGTGAGAGGGGCGGGGCAGGGGGACCAAGGAGTGAAGGGGAATCGGTGCCGCGTCAGAGGAGCCCCCCGAAGTCGGGTCAGAGCGTAGAGGACTCCCGGAGTGGACCAGCGGCGACCCCCCCGCCCCGTGCGTGTGGGAAGACCCTGCTACTGTGTTCAGGATAAGAGAAGGGGCTCAAAATAGGAAGAAGACGAGGAGACCTGATGGGAATAGGGATAGGGTGCCTTCGGGATGGAGCGATGGGAGACTCCAGTCAGTAGAATGAGGGACCCCTGAATGAGAGGGGAGCACAAGATTTTCCTAATAGTTAGACCCTCAGGATAGGGGGTACAGAGTGTCTGCCCCTGGCCCCCGGAATAGGGGAGGGAGCAAGGTAATCTGAATGGAGGCATGGTGGATGCTACAGAGGGTAGAGATAGAAGACCCTTGAGTAGAGGTACACTTTTCCCCTAATAGCTAGAGGCGCCACCAGGAGAGGGCTTAAGAAACTCTGCAGCCGGCTCCAGAACAGGGGAGGGGCACGTGGAGTTGGGGAGGGGAGCAAGGCAACCCTGAATTGGGGGTATGGAGACAGGCAGAGGATGGAGAGAGGGAAGCCCGGATGGTGGGCACAGTGGTCTCCGCAGGAGAGGAGGCGAGAGATCCTACAGCTGCCCCAGCAAGGAGGATCCTCAGTGAAGGGAGTAGAGGGTCCCCTGAATAGGCAGGAGGAACCTGGGCTATGTGTGAGGGTCAGAGAACCCAGACTGGGGTGCTGCGGGGGACTGGGCATGAAGTTGGGAGAGCTGGCCCCTCTGTGGGGTGGGGGTAAGTGACAGGTGTGCTAGAAGTCACTCAGGCCAGGGTCTGTACACTGAGGTCAGCTCAACAGTTTGCTGGCCAAATGACCTTGGACAAGTTGTGTACCCTCACCCTCGGTTTTCCCATCTGTACAGAAAGGAGGCCTTGCCCTGGGACAGGATGCAACTCAAGACCCCATCTCCCCAGCAGCTTCTGCTTTGGGGGTTCTCTGGCTGAACTGAGGGAGAGGAACCCGCGTACTGCCTGTGGTTGTGACAACTGTTTTCCCACAACTAGGAAGTCCATCTTTCTCACTCTCTCCTCCCCATCTCCTTAGCTTCAACTTGTCATCTCTCCCCCACCCTCACAACAGACAAGTGGGTGCCAGGATAGGCATCTCTTCTCTCCCCGAGGGAAATAATGGAGTGCTTTTGAAGTACCAGAGTCCCTCACCCCCATAAGCCCTAATTGGGGATTAGGTAGAAAAAGGGGTCCCTGGGATTTGGGGAGCCCTGCAACTGCTGGTGTTATTTGGCTTTTTCTTGGGTTTGGCTCATGTCAAATGCCTTTGCAGTGGGGCAGCGCTGCTGTTGGTGCTTCGGCTCCGGGGACAGGGCCTGCTCCTTGTTGGGGAGAAAGGGGTTAACGCCTGCCTTTACCTTGGGGGGAGGGGAGGGAGGTATGCCATTTCCCCCTTGCCTGACCCCTGTGCTGTGCAGTTGGGGACCTAAGGAGGGTTGGGTGAATGATCAGGCAGGGTCACACCGGGAGCCAGGGACCCAGTCCCTCCACCTTCTGTTAGGGGTCCAGTCCCCTGTTTTCTGTGAAGTTCTCCCCTCTATGCAATTGGACTGTCCTGCTCCTCTATTGGGAGCTGAAAGGATCCCCCACAGATGCCAGATGCCAGAAAAGACCCTTGAGTCCCTCTGGGGAGTCAGTGTAGACTCCCCCTCCCCCCAGATCTGAGCCTCCCCCAGGCAGTTATCCCCACCCCCACTACAATTCCAGTTTACACTGGTTTTCCTGTGGGATCCCCAGGATGGGGAAAGACAGACCCCCCCAGGAAAGACTTCTGCCAGGTCTTTCTTTTCTCTTTGCCTTCCACCTCATTCCCAGACCCCTGGTTCTAAGCAGACCCTCAGAGATGGGGAGTGATGGTGCTGTCCCTTTAACCACGTTTTACTGGAAGGAGAGTGCGCTGGGGAGGAGGCAGGAGGGGGAAGGGAGTTTCTGGTTTTGCATGGAGAAGCAGAACATGATGAAGCATTTTTCTCCCATTTAAAGATCCAGTCATGCTCCAGTTTGCAGGGGACAGAAGGGCTGGTTTGCAGTTGGTGCTGGGAGGATGGAGGTGAGTGTCTGGTCTGAGGCTTCTGAGAGTGGTACTTGGGGGGCTTGAGCAGGGCCCCCATGCTCTCACATGGCTCCCCATTTCCTTGTCATTCTGCTTGGAATTTTGCCATTAGAGCCTTGTTCCTTTGGGTCTGTTCAGTCATCTGCATAATGCGGATACATCCTCTGGGTGTGGGAAGGCTGGCAAGCAGCTGACAGCAAGGGAGAGTGGTGGGATGGGCAGGGGGATATAGGGGAGGGGGCCAAGCCTGTCAAGGCCAGGGGGCCACAACTGTGGGATCTGTGGTTGTAGATTCCAAGCAAGAAGCTGCCTGTGGATTCCAAGCAAGAAGTCCTAAGCATGATTCCTGTGGCTGGAAAAAATGACGTGAGGGTGGGAGCCCTGAGTTCAGGTCCCCAAAGGGCCCTTCAAGATCACCTCTAGGAAGCTATCCCAGGCCTCCGTTACCCCCACATTTAGTTAATTAACCCCTCCATGGTCCCCAGTGCTAATTCGCTGCATCGCTCTTACCACTCTGTGTTTTTATTGGGTGAATAAACGTATGGATGACTAAGTTCCATCAGTTCTCCAGCCAAACTTGTGGTCTAGAGGGAACTAAAAATGATTCTGCCTCGAGTCCTTGGGTCTCAAATCACTTTCATCTTCCTCCCCTCAATTCTTACCATTTGGAAGTGAGTAAAACACCATATTCATTCATTCGTCCACCATATTCTTTCATTCGTCCATCCATCTCATATTTACTGAGCACCTGCTGTGTGATAGGCACACACAAGGCACTGAGGTTACAGAACCCCATAAGCCTCTAAAATTGTCTCCCCGAGACAAGGATCCCCAAGTTCTTCCCAAATCCCAGTCCATCATTTCCCAAAGCACCTTCTTGAGGATGATAATGTGTCCTCCAAAAAGGAGAGGAAAAGAAGAGTTTCATGGCTAATGGAGATAAACAGGGCTCTCAGAGCCTGGACTTGGTGATGAGCGTTGGGAATCTCCCAGAGGTGAGTCGAATGTGCTGAGTTCCCCAAACTTGTTTGACCACAGGCCCTTCTTACCCTCAAGTGTCTCCCACGGTGGCCCACACTGAAGGACCCACTCAGAATTGGGCTCCAGCCTCTGTTCTCCCTGGGCTGTCATTGGGCTCCTGTGGACCCCAAGGTTAGTGCTGTTTAGGAACAGAGCTGCAGTGTGAAGGATAAAGCAGTACAGCTCTCTGTGAACATCGGCTAAGCATTGCTGTCACTCACTCTATTCATTCAGCATCCACAGGATTAGACCTTGTGGTGAGCACTGGGGACTCTGAGTAATGAGACCCTAGTGAGGGTGAATCCTCCCCCATGTGTACAGCAGAGAGAACTCAGCCACCACTTTCTCCTTGGTAGGTCCTCAAACCTGGTTCACAAGGCAGGGATCATTGTCCCTATTTTATAGATGAGTAAACTGAGGCCAGAGTGAGGAGGTGGGTTGCCTGAGTTGAACCAGTGATCCATCAGAGGTGAGCCCAGTGTCTCAAATCATCCAGGCCTAAGCTGGTGCTGGACACACGGGGTGGAAACCCATTTCTCTGGCACAGTAAAGGGGCCCGGATGACCTGAGGGCGGAGGAATGAGAGGCCCCCAGAGAAGGAACAGGTAGCTGGCTGGGGTTGGGGTCTGGCCTCTGACAGGTCGCCCAGCTGAGAGTCCCTGCGACCTGTGACCCAGTGTCAGCACATCGTTTATGTGGGGGCTCACTGCCAGCCTGGGCATCCTGCACCACTGTGCCACCTCTCTGGGGAACAGCAGGTGGCCACTGTTTGGGGGTACATTTGCTAAACTCCTCATTCTCTTCCTGCTTTATTTTTCTACATAGAACGTGACGTTTCTAACATGGGAAATTCTACTATCTTGTCTCCGCCCATAGAATGTAAGCTTCATGAGGGCAGGAATTTTTGTCTGTTTTATTCACTGCTGTTTCTCCAGCTCATGGAACAATGGCTGGCATAGTGTAGGTGCTTAACAAATAGTTGTCCAATGGCTGAGCAGCCCTGCCTGCGAGGCTGGTAATCACCCGGACATTTCAGCACCAGGCATCCGGACAGTTCCCGGCCCGCTGAGCCCTTAGAGGGAGGCCCCTGCAGGGTGTCTGCGAAAGGTGGGCTTGAAAGTGCGGCCCTGCCCTCAGGCTTGGAGTCTCTCAGCCTGAGCTGTGGTCAGCTTTGCTGCTCAAGCCCTGCTCACTCCATTGCCTGCAAACTCCCCTCACTCCTAGTATTACCTTTTCTTCTTGAGTTCAGCAATTATTTTTATATATCTATGAAGCACTGAGCCTTTCTCTTTCTCCTTGCCTCGCTTCCCCTTTAGTGCCCCACATTCTTTGTCTCTCCCTCCCTTGCCCCCTCCTTTCTCCACTTCTTTCTCTTTCCCCTCTCTGTGCCTTCTCCCTCTGTTACATCCCTCCTTCCTCTTTCCCCCTAATTTCTCTGTCCTCCTTATCCCTTTTTGCCTGCCTCCCCTCTTCCTCCTCCCCTTCCTAGAGGTGTCCTATTTCTGCATAGCTTGATTTATAGTAAAGAGGAGGCAGCCTCCCTCCCCCTACTCCCTTTATGAAGCAGACCGCACAAAGTGAACTACGTGCAGTTTTGCATAAACCTCGCCCTCCTAGTGTCCACCCACAGTCTTAACCACCAGGGGACTGGCCCAAAGCGATGAAAGCCTGCAGCAGGCCTGCCTGCCTGCCCACCGGTCTGCCACCCTGGGACGGCATGGGGTGTGAGGCTGAATTCTGCTGCAAAGATCAGGAGCTGGTGGGCGGATTTACAAACCGCCCCATCTCCCCCCACTGCAGTTCCCTTTGTGGGCAATTATGGATGAATGATTCTTGGGTTCCTGAGACTGGGAGTGAGATGGTTCATTGGTCTTTGCTAAGGGACCAGTTCTAACAGCTGGGTGAGGTTTGCTGAGTTACACGTGCTCTAGGGCTGTCATACTCTTGTTACCTAGAGCAAGAGGCTAAGCAGCAATAGGAATGAAGGCTCTCATCTAAGGAGGGGAAAAGGTGCGTCTGCTTTTATGCCTGGCCTCTCTCATCCCCCAACCCTATGAAGTAGATAGTTACTATCCCCATTTCATGGTTTGGAAATGGAGGCCCAGAGAGGTTGGGTAACTTGCCCCAGGTTACACAGCTAGCAAGTGGTGGAGCTAGAACCACTTCGAACCCAGGTCTGATGGGCTCTGCAGCAGGTATACTCAACTACAAGATTGTGCTACCACCTCTCACGTTCACAGGACAGCCCAGCTGGGTTCCCGCAGGACCACTGCTTTAGAACTGGACCCAGCACTTTCCTGGTTCCATCACAGCTGGCATGAGCTCTGGGGGTTCCTTCTGGCACCTTGGTGGAAGCAAAGGGGGTTGAGAACTGGCATTGTGTTGGGGGAAGAGGCTTCCCAGGCAGTAAGTTGAAATGACAGCCAACTCAGCTTCTGGACAACCTGGCCTGAGGAGACAGATAAGTAGAAAGCAGTCACGGAACCATGACTGAGATTCACAGTATAGATCTTGAGTCATCAAGAAAACAATTTTGGCAACCTCCTGTGGTGAGCACCTGCCTGCTGAGTGCTGGCCGCTTACATACATGGTGTCTGCAACAACTCTGCTAGGTCTGTAGGGTCATCCTCCAATACAGAGTAGGACATCTGGGTCAGAGAAAGAAAGTGACCTGCAGAGCAAGGTGGTGGAGGGGCTGTGGCTCACACCTAGGCCTCCTGCACTTCCCAGGATCCACAACGGCTCTCAGGAAAAGAGATTTCAGTGACACTTCATCTCTTTAATCAGGAGGAGAAGGCAGCCCATAGTACATGTAAGAAAGATTCTATGCTGATGAGTTGAAGTGGGGGTGTTGGGGCTTGAGGGGAGAACTGTCAATTGGATAAAAGTTCATTCTTGATGGTCAATGGTGGCAGGTAAATGAGACATTACTAGCCTTTAACAGAGGCCCCTGCAAGTGGGTACAGCCCCAGCCTTGGTGGACATGAAGCCTGCCTTGCTCGGGGACAGCCACTCCCTGGCCTGTCCCTCTGCAGTCAGGATGGGTGAGGATACGCAGGGCATGGCCGCAGCCTGCACCACCCAAAAGCAGCAAACACCAGCAGGGGGGAGACATGCCGGGAAAGTTTCTGAAACCTCTTCCTGGGCCCTGAGCCAGGCACCTGCCACGGACAGAAGGAAGACTGCAGGAGCCCAGAGCGGACGTGGACCAGGGATTCGGTCACACCCACCGGTAAAAGCCCTGCTGGGCGCCTGAACTGCCTTCTGGCTTCTGGGGAGGTTAGTGGTGGACGAAGGAGGGACAGAGCTGACCTTGAGGCCTTTGCAAGAGTTAGTGTCTATCTTAGGGGGAGTTAGTGGAAATAAAGTGCTTGTCATTAAAAATTTTTAATAATTCTTTCTGAGTGTTGGTCACAATTCCTGGGCCCACCCACATCCTCGGAGTCAGAATCTCTAGTGGAGGCTCCTAGGGATGTGCATTCTGAGCCAGTGTCCCTGGAGCAGAACTGCCTCTGGATCTGTTCTCAACCAACCTTCCAAATTCACTGACTGAGCTCTTGTTATTAAGTCTTTTACATACATCGTCTCATTTAGGTGTTGCATCCACTCTAAGCAGCTTTGGTGAGAAAACTGAGGCCTGGAGAGGTTAAATCACTTGCCAAGCACAGAACCAGGATCCAAATCTAGAATTCCACCCTGTCCCACCTTCCTGACTTTGCTCACAGCTGGACGTCTCCCGGCAATGCCTTCCTGCTTCATCTCTCCAGTCCGAGCCTTCCTCCTCCTCCATGTCCTCTCCTCCCTGGTGTCTTGTGCCCTGCTCGTTACCAGACTGCATGTCCTGGGACCTAGGTGATGACATGTGCTGGAGTCCCTAGTGCCTGTGCCTTCTGGTCCTTCCTAGACCGTCAGCTCCTGGGTGCAGTGATGTGTGCAGTGGGTGAACAAATGGTGGGGACATAAACACTTGAGACACAGACAGAAGAACTCCAGAATGTTCCCTGGTGGTGGCTTTGGAGGGGGCAGGGCTGGACAGAATGGACAGAGAGAGCTGGTATGTCCTCCCCTGCCCACATCCCTCTCTTCTCAAATCTCTTCTACCTTCCAGGCCCACCTCCATGAAACTCTTGATTCTGCCATATTCACTCATACCCCAAGCTTCTTGTCTGAAATCCTTTCCCCCAAGCAGGTATTCACTCCCCCCGCCACCGTTCACATAATTCCTCTTTATCCTTCAGCTATTCCGTGTTACCCGCCTCCTTCAGGGAGCTTTCTCTAACCCCTAAGGTTTTGATGGCTGCTTCCTTTGGGCTCCCACAGTCCCCTGCCTTTCCCTCGTTCTAGCCCTAACAGTGTATTCTAAAGGGCAGTTTATTTGTCTCCTAACTGGACTTGAGCTCCACAAGGGCAAGAGCCATCTCTCATTCAGTGTTGCTTCCCTAGGACCTGGGACCAGAGTATGGGCTCAGTGAAGTTTATTAAATGAATAAAAGGCAATTGGTGGTGACTTCCTGTAGACTCTACTCCACCTTATACGTCTAATTACAAGCCACCTTGGACTGCTTCACAAGCCAGAGTCCAAGGAAGCTGGGCTAGAGGGCCATAGAGGCCATCAATTGTACAGATGAGGAAACTGAGGCCCAAGTGGTCAGTGGCAGGTCTGACTCCCGGCCAGTGCTTTCACTGCAGCTCATAGCTGCCTTGCTTCTGGTTCTGCAGCTGGAGCACCTTAAGGGCAGGAACCAAGACTTGGACATTATTTCCTGGCTTGGCGGGGTGCTTTGCCCATTGCCTTTTACAGGGTGCTTACAAGGTGCCAGGCCCTGTATATATATTTTTCCCACAGTTACAATATACACAGGGAAGGAAGGTACAGTCATCTGTATTTAGAGATGAACAAACTGAGGCGAGTCAAGTAACTTGCATAGTTATCAATGTGTCTTCTAATTCTTTTCACAAACTTATCCGGGTCCCACTGGAGCCTCACAAGACTTGTCATCAAGTCCATTTTCCAGAGGAAAAAACCGAGGCTCCAGAACTACAGAACCTGTTTCTGCACCTCGGAAGACTAGGCTGGCTCTCCGGCTTGACAGAATCGTGCTGGCAACAGCGCCCTCTGCAGGCGGCGGCGGGCACGCCTGCGTCACAGTCGGCCCCGCCCCTCAGCGCCGGAAACGCCCGAACACTCCCTCCGGCCTCCGAAGATTGTCGAGCGCTGCTCCGACAGCCCGGGGTCGGAGAAGCTGGGCGCGCCGCTCTCAGCCCGGACCTGGCTTCCCGGCAGCCTTGGTCGCTGCGGCGTCGGGTCAGAGGCATCCCCGGGGGCCGCGGAAAGGTGGTGGCGGCCTTGGCTGCCGTCGCTTCCTTCGTCGTGAGTAACCCCCGGACCAACGCCGCAGGGCATCCGGGAGGACCGGGCGCGCGGCCCCGAACGGAGGAGGAGGGGCTCCGGAAGGGGCTCCTGGGGAAGAGGATCTTTCCTGGGGGACCGTGCCACAAGCGGCGACACCGGTGCGTCAGGCCCTGGGCCTGTGTGCCAGCCGGT
The DNA here is from genome assembly GCF_020826845.1 of Diceros bicornis minor. NCBI lineage: Eukaryota > Metazoa > Chordata > Mammalia > Perissodactyla > Rhinocerotidae > Diceros > Diceros bicornis. Next base: position 23,090,054 of record NC_080774.1, on the reverse strand, counting down.
GCGTCTGTGGGCAGCATCCTCCCCCTCCCCAGACCTCAGTTTCTGCACTTGTAAAATGGGGGCCTTCCGGGACACTTCAACAACTGCAAAAATCAGAATTTCCTCCAGCATTTTCAGAATTCGCGTTCCCAGGCAGGCACTGAGAAACCAGAGCGGGGTCAGGCGAGCCCGTGTGGACACTCAGAGCTCTGGGATCTTCTTCCTTTGCTGCATTAGCACTCCTGAGACTGGAGGTTGGGGACCAGCCTCTTCCTGGTGGACCAGGCGCCCTGCAGCCTGGGATGTGACAGACATGAGACGCGGCCATGAAAATAACAAGTAGCAATGGTAGCTCAGATTTATTGAGCATTTACTGTGTGCCTGGCTTTGCATGAAGCATTATTTCCACCTCACCACAGCCCTGTCTGGTAGGTACTGTTCTTTCCATCCTCAGTTTGTTGAAGAGGCACTTGAGACCCAGAGTCACAGAGTAGTAACCACTCCAAGGTCACCCAGCTAACAAGTGGCTGGAGCGTGGGCCACAGTGTTACCCACTATGCGGTGCTAAGAAACCTTTGACCTGAAAGGCAGAATGGCGGAGGGGAAAAATGACAAGGGCCTACCCGTGTTAATAATAAATACCATAAATAGAGCACTTAATATGTGTTGGGTGCTGGCCTAAGGGCCAGCGTCATTTATACTCCTAACAGTGACCCTATACTCTAGGTTTTGTTACTTCCATTTCACAGATGAGGCTCGGAGAGGTCACCTCATATGTCTCAGGTCACACCTGAGCAGGTCACACGCTAGTAAAAAATTGGAACTTTTGAGTTCATCAGTGGTGCACTCTGCCTGCCTATATATCACTCTTAGGAAGTTCCCACTCTTCTCTCAATTTCCCCTTCTGAAAATGTGAGGCTTGGGCTGGAAGGCCCTAGACGTTGTTTCCTGAGCCCATATTCTTTGATTTTATAGAGCATCAACGTAACGTCCAGATTCCTGGGTTTGTTCCTAATTACCTGTGACTTGGGAACACCTTGGCTAAGTGCCTGCATCTCTAGGCCTCAGTTTCCCCCTTCATGAAATGTGGAGACTAGACAATCCCAATCGCCAGGGCATCTTCCGGCTTTAATATTTTATGACTGCAGATGATGAAACAAGCCAAGGCTTGGCAAACCGCGCATCCCCTGGGAATTTCTCATGAATGTGAATCTGCCACTTCACTCAGGATGTTCCTGGTGCTCGGCTTCCAAGAACAGACACCCTACACGAGTGAGGGGGAGCAGCCACCCCCAGTAACTACTTGGGGGCTCATTCTCCTATTGGTTGAGGGCCCACCCCTGAGATCAGACCAGCCCGAGGCTGAATGCCAGCACTCTCGCTTCCCAGTGGGGCAAGCGACCTCGCCTTTCTGGGCCCCAGTTACTACATCTGTAAAATGGGGTGCTGATAGTACCAGCTTCGTTTGCGATTTGGGGGAAAAACATATGCAAAAGCCTAACACCATTTCCAGCCTAGAAAACCCTCAGTCGTTATCGATTGTGTCTGCAGCATCATGCTGGGCACTGGGAGAGTTCCTGAGCCTTGGACTCTGCCCACCCTCTGCCTCCTGGGACCAAGATGGTGTTAGGGGCAAAGGAGGAGAAGCAGTGTCCTGCTGAGTCACTGGGGGACCCAGATGTGGGATGCAGGCAGCCCCTGCATCCTGAGGCTGCTGACACAGGCTGCCAGGCCTGATGGCGGCTGAAGTAGCATTAACGAGCATTCCAGCACGTCCCTGGCTGGCAGCAGCCCCTGGGGGAGGGCAACGGCCGTGTGAGGCCAGATGGAGGAGGAAGCGGATGAACGGTGTCAGGACTGCCACATTGTGTGCCAGGGCTTCCGGCTCGGTGCAGGTGTGTGGTTTGAGACGAGACACCTGAAGTGCATGCTGTGCTTCAGGCTTTTATGAAGTGCAGTTGCATCTGTTGTGTCCCCAGGACAGGGCTGTGTGGCATGGTACCGGCTTTTCAACCTGCAGTACAGAGACTCTACTCCTGGGGGCCTGTGAGTGACCTACAGGGTGCCAGGCGCCTTCAAAACGGTGTGCAGGATCGTGTGGGTGATTCTCCAAGAGGCCTAAGACCCCAAAGTGTCAAAAGAGTTCTAGATTTAGGAGTCGGAAGAACTGGGGTAAGACCCTGTGATGCTAGTGAATGGCATCTGTGATTCTGGAGAGATGGTTGCACCACCCGCCCCCACCCCTCAAACCTCAGTCCTCCCTTCCTTCCTTTCATCATCCATTCAACAAACATTTCCTGGTGATGGATTGTAATTAGTATTTGGGTGGTGAACATGATGTAATCTATGCAGAAATAGAAGTAAAATGATGTACACCTGAAATTTACACAATGTTATAAATGAATGTGACCGCAATAAAGTAAAAAAAAAAATTAAAAACCCAACCAAACAAACAAAAAAGAAACATTTCTTGAGACCTGTTCCAGGCCGGGGCCTAACCTGGGAATACAGCCGTGAAGAAGACTTGGATCCCAGCTCTCCTCAACACCAACATGTAAGGAGCCAGTTTTATAAGGGCTGATAAACGGGCAAGTCCAGCGGCTGTGGGAGCCACAGATGGGGGCTCCTGACTCGGCGTGTGATGGGGGCAAGTTGGGGAGTCAGCAGATGAGTCCTGGCTCAGTGTCTGTGGCCTTGGGCACGTCACTAGCCTCGTCGAGCCTCAGTTTCCCCCTCTTTCCCATGGCTCTGATGACACCACTTTCAGAATGGGGTGAGAGTGGAGGAGATAATGGCTTCCTATTTGAAATAGGCTGGGGGAAGAGCGTTGGTGTGAGAGTCAGGGATCCAGCCCTGGTCCCCACTCTGCCTGGTCTCACTGGGTGACCCCAGACACCTCCCCAGGGCCTCAGTTTCCCACCCACACAGAGAGGGAGCCAGGCTGCCTGGTCTATAGGCAGATGCACACAGGTAGTGGAAGCACCAAGAAAGGTGAACAATCAGGGAAAGCTTCCCAAAGGAGGCGGCATGGCGGAGGCCTGAAGGATTGAAAGCGGGGTCGTGAGAGAACTGAGTGGGGTCTTTGGGCCTGGGGTTTCCCTGGCAGAAACCTGGGTGTGATGGAGGAATTTAGGGGCAGGGTCCTGGGTTCAGATAGAAGGGAGGGGAGGAGTGAGGGAGTTAGCTCCAGGGCTCACTCACTGGCAGAGTTAATGACAGAGCAGGACCTCTGGGGTCAGGCAGGCCTCGGTTTCAATCCTGCCCATCATTGCTCCATTGAGGGCCCTCAGTAAGGTTTCTACCTGTCCAAGCCTCAGGTACTTTCATCTGGAAATGGGGGTAATGATAACACCCCTTCAAAAGTTGTTGGATGTTATATGACACCATTTATATGAAATATCCAGAATAGGCAAATATGCAGAGAAAAAAGAAGATTAGTGGTTGCCTAGAGCTGAGGGACTGAGGGGAGTGAAGGATGATAGTTAAAGAGTATGGTGTTTCTTTTTAGGGGGATGAAAATGTTCCAAAATTGTGATGGTTGCACAGTCTGAATCCACTAAACACCATTGGATTATATACTTTAAATGGTTAAATTGCCTGGTATGTGAATTATATCTCAATAAAGCTGTTCCCAAAACAAAAGGTTGTTGAGAGGATTAGATGAGATGCCACGTGCCTGGCACGTCATAAACGCTCCCTAAATGTTAGCCATCACTGGCACCATTTATTCCTGGCAGCAAGTCCAGCCTTCCCCTAGAAAGAGCTAATAGGCTCCAGGAGACCGGGAAGGTGCCTGGCCTACTACTGGCTCACTAGGGGCCCCAAGCAAGTCTCCCTGAGCCTCAGTTTTCTCATCTGTGAAATGGAGGTGATTTTCCAGGCCTTGACCACTTCTTGGGACCCTGAGTTGCTCAGATCAAACATGGGTTTTGCCAGATACAGAGGCAAGGTCAGATGTGTCTCCGCTTACATGGAGAAGGGCGGGGGAGTGGGTGTTCCCTCTCTGCCTGCAGTGGGGCTGGCTTCATGCCTCCACTCATTTTGTGTACTGAGTGCAGGCTGTGTTTCAGGCACTGGGCAGGGCATAAGGTAGGGACAGCGACAGACAGAGCCCTACCGCCTGAGCGCAGAGCCCTGGAGGAGGGGCGCACAGGCGTCTCTGGGCTAGGATGGAGCAAGCCAGCTATGTGGGCCGTCTTGTCATTCTGGGCCTCAGTTACCTCCTCTGTAAAGTGGGGGAAAATAGTGCCTCCCTCGTAGGGCTGCACTGGGGCTCACAATGACTGGCCTGGTGTCTACACTGAATACACGGGAACCATTATTGTCATTATTACTATCATTAATATCATGATCATCATCCATCAACTGCCTTTTGTCACCTCAGCTGTCTTGTCACACAGTGAATTGTGTCAGGGCTGCATCTCCCCTGTCCCCGCCCCAGACCACCACCTCCCCCAGGGCAGGGCCTGGATGCCCCCTCCAGGCACTGCCCCTTTCAGACCCAGCCCCAGGGCCTGAAGAAGCTTCTTCTCTGGGCAACCCCAGGTCCCCTTCCTGTCCCCTTCCTCCAGGCCCAGCCAGTAAAGGCACAACTCCCTGGGCCTGCAGGCCTGACCCGGCAGGGAGCTAAAGCCCCCCTCCTGCCCACTCCTACTCACTGCAGGGTAAGGTCACCAGGCCACCCCGCAGTGGGCCTTTCTGGCCATTCTGCTCTCACTGCGGCTGGAGCTGGAGCAGGCTGAGCCCGACTCAGCATCTCCTCCCACATTCCTCCTTCTGCAGAGCCCTAGCGGGGCTGGCGACTCAGCCAGAGCTGCAGCAGCCTCCGCAGCATTCCCGTTGCTGTGGTGGGCAGAGGGCATGGATGGGAGTTGCGTGTTCTCTGCTGGGCGCTAGTCCCCACTCCAGACCTGCAGCCGCAGTGCCTGCTTGCTGCTCTCTCTGAGCTCTCTCCAGCAAAACTGCTTGCAAACCACGCCTCTTGCCCATTTTACTCTGGTTCCCGCTCGGAGACAGTCAGGTTGGCTCAGGCCATAGCCTGCCGGGCTTCCCTGGGCACCTGAGATAACAGGGCAGGATGTGCATTGAAAGGAAGGACAGAGTCCCATCCCGGCCCTGCTCTGGATGGGCTGGGCGGCCTGGAGTGGCTTTTGGAACCTCTCTGGGCCTCAGTTTCCCCATTCGTACAGTGAATGATCTTGAAGGTGTCATCACTGACATCCATGCTTCTGATTTCCCTTCACCTCCCCCTGACCCTGAATCTTCTACCTTGGAACTGAGTCTCCCGCATATCTGAACAGGGGTCGTGGCAATGAAGCCAGGCAAGCAGGAGAGAGCTAGGACAGGGTGGGTGATGTGGTGGTGGAAGAGCCCAGCTTTGGAGCCCCGGGGCCTTGGGCAGGACTCCCCTCTGCTCCCTGGGCTGGTCCTCACCTCCCCATAAAATCAAGAGAGTCAGACCTGAGTTATTGGAGGTGAATCCCTGTGCCGGACACAGCACTGGCAGCTGACAATAAACAAGGGTCGCCTTCCCCTTCGATGCCCAGCTCCCTGAAGCTGGGGCTCTCGAGTCCAGGCCCCTGCAGACAGTGTCAGAGATGGGGGATGGACTGGCGGTGGGCATTTTGTGGCCAAGGTGGTCCCCAGGTGGGGAGGGAGGGAGGGACATCACTGTGCCGCCAGGTAATCTGTGTGACCCCAGCTCAGTGGTGAGCAGGAAGTGGGGAGGCCAGAGCAGGCCCCGACTCTGGGGCTTGCACAGGGGGGCATGGGACTGTCCCAGAGCTTGGCGGCCAGTTTCCTCATTTGTTCATCCACTCAGCAAATATTTAGTCAGCATCTTCGCCTTGAAGGCTGCTGCACGCCTGGGCCTGCAGAGGACAGCAGAACAGGGATGTGTGCCAGCCCCTCTTCTCAGCACCTTACGTGAATTAACTCACTTTTATCCTCACAACAACAGTATGAAGTAAGCACTGTTTGCCTCATTTGGTACAGAGACGTTAAGTAACTTGCCCAAGGTCACGCAGCTGATGAGTGGTAGAGCTGGGGTCTGAAAGCAGGCAGTCTTCCAAGATCCATGACAAAAACCTTCCACAGCTTCCCACTGCCCTCAGCGCCAAGCCTCCTTCCTGCTTGTTCTGGAACAACCAATTGGGTCTTACACCTCCAGCCTTTGCTCTTACTGCTTTCCCTGCCTGCAGTGCCTTTTCTGACCCCCTTTCTCCTCTGACTGACCAACCCCTGGTTATCCTTCAATGTGCAGCTGTGGCAACACCTCCTCCAGGAAGGCTCCCTTGGTGCCCTCCCCACCCCAGGCTGGGTTAGGCTCCTCTGCTGGCTTCTCTTAGCTCCATTTCCCCCATCCACCACTTCTCTCTCTTGTAAGCATCTGTTCATGTATCTGCCTCTCCACCAGAATGTGAGCCCCTCGCCCTCACCGTGGCACCCCCTGTGCCAGGCGCCATATGTGGTACAGAGATCACTGGGAAATGTTGAATGACTCGGTCTTGTTAATAATCTCATGGACAGTGGGCAAGTTCTAGTGTCTCTGTTTCAGAGGAAGAAACCAAGGCACAGAGAGGTGACATGATCCACCCAAGTCACAGAGCCAGTGGTAACAGAGCTGGCATTTGCTGGAATGGCTTCCATCTCGAGGATGAGATCCTGGAAGGAGACAGAGGACTGTGGCAGTAGCCTTTGCCTGGGGTCTGTCAGGCAAATGGCCAAAGATAATAATAATAGTAGTAGCAATCCCATTTTAGGGGTTCTTACAGTGTGTCAGGCACCATGCTAAGCACTTTGCATGCATGCTTTCATTCATGCCTCATACTTGCCCTTTGAAGTAAGTGCTATAATTAACCTTATTTTATAGCTGGGGAAATAGAGGCTCAGAGAGGTTAAGTGACTTGCTCAAGATCACACAGCAATGATTTACCAATCCAGGATTTTAAATATTTAAATTACTTAGTAATGGTTCAAAAGTCCAAAGGCCTGAAGAGTAGATGGTGAAAAGTCTCCCTCCCCCTCCTCTGTCCCCAGCCACCTGGCTCCTACCCTCGAGGCAACCAGAGTGATTCTCAAGCGTCCTTCAGTGCAGGTTTGTGTGTTCACAGACAAACCCGGGTGTGTGTTACTCAGAGCCAGGTTTAAACCCAGGCCTGTGAGATGCCCTGTCACCCATGGAGGCTCAGGGCTTGACACAGAGTGCCCACCATGCCCTGGCAGAGATGTGGGGCCACCAAAGGCCTCCATGCCCCCGCCCCAGTCCCCCTCCCCGCTGCCGTTGTGCCTCCCCAGCAGTTGGCTGAGCCGCCTGCCTGGCTCTACTCCCTGGGCTGCAGCAAAGCCTGGGCACCAGTCCAGGGCCCTGCGGGCGATGGGGAAGGGCTGCGGCAGGCCGTGGGGGACCCGTCAGCGCACCGTGAGACCCATTTTATATCCCTCGTGGAGCCCAGTGAGGGGGGAGGAGCCCGTGCGAAGGCAGGGAGGCCGGAGTGAGCATAGGGGCATGTCGGTGCCGGGCGGGCGGCCATGGTCTTTGGGGCTGAGCAGACTTGATTTTGAGTCTCCGTGCCACCCCTTCCTGCTGTGGAACCGGGTGAGCTGCCTCCCTAAGGAAGATCAGGAGACGAAGTACCTGCAGCTGCTTGGGGAGTGTAGTTGGCCCTGGATAAGTGGTAGTTGGGTTGTTTTAGTTATAGAGGCCTCTGCTCTGAGCTTTTCCAAGCTTCTGTCTGACCCCTGAAAAGCAGGGACGCAAGACCCTCAGAACCCTTCCTTCCTTCCCACGTGCAGAAGGGATTGAGTGTGAATAAACATTAGGTGGTATTGTTGTTGTTGTTATTATTATTATAACTCTTATTTGGTGCCCAGTTCTGTATGTAGACCCCAAAGACCCCCACCCCCACGCCATTCCCCGGGGTGACACTCTGTGGGGGAGCCCAAGAGCTGGGGTGTACCCCCAGTGGGGGGCAAGGCGGCAGGGAGTGTGTGCACAGGTTCAGAGAGTGGGGGAGGGAGGCTAACACGAAGCTGGGTGGTGACAAGACAGGGCACAGGGCTGGGAATCAGGTGTCTTGGTCAGCAGCCTTGGCCTGCCTGAGCCCCAGTTTCCTCCTCTGGAAAATGGGGGTCATCTTCCCTCTCCCATTAACTTCATGGGATTTGGGATGCTCAGGCAGGGGAACACGTGAGAGAGTATTTGCCACCTGCAAAGAGAAGGTCACAAGCAGGCAGCTCAGGCTAATGTGGCCTGCAGACCAGCTTGGTTCAGTCCCCTGAGGGTATTAAAAGGATTTCATTTGGAAATAGATAGTGGTCATGGTTGCACAACATTGTGAATGTAATTAATGCCACTGAACTGTACACTTAAAAATGGTTACAATGGTAAATTTTATGATATATATAGTTTACCGCAATAAAAAAAATGTGGGGAAAAAAGAGGATTTGAATTAGTTGCCATATCAGTCAGAAAAATGGAGCTCACTTTCGTGGGAGGGTCAATAGGGGCAATTTTGAAAGGCCAAACAAAAGGCAGTAGGGGCCGGCCCGGTGGCGCAAGTGGTTAAGTGTGCGTGCTCCGCTGCGGCAGCCTGGGGTTCGCCGGTTTGGATCCCGGGCGCGCACCGACGCACCGCTTGTCAAGCCATGCTGTGGCGGTGTCCCATATAAAATGGAGGAAGATGGGCATGGATGTTAGCCCAGGGCTAGTCTTTCTCAGCAAAAAAAGAGGAGGATTGGCAGATGTTAGCTCAGGGCCGATCTCCCTCACAAATAAAAAAAAAAGGCGGTAGCGGGCTGGTTACCCAAACTCATGACTTGGAACCTTGGTGGATGAGTTGTCTGGAGGAGGACACTGGAACTTCCACTGCACAGAGAGGCAGAGAAATACCCTGGCCTTGTCCCACCCATCAGTCTCCCTTCAGTGCCTCCCATTGGCTGAACCTAACCAGGGCCAGTTGGCAAAGGAGCTTGGGAAATGTAGTTCACAGGGGTCAGCCCCAGGGATGACAAGCAGAGCAGGGGAAGGGCAGGGAATGGGTGTGAGATCACACATCAAATGACCAGTAGAGTTGTCAACATTTAACAACTGGGTGATTTAGCATAAAAATCTGGATATGTAGCTTTTTTTTTTTTTTAAAGATTTTATTTATTTATTTATTTTCCCCCCAAAGCCCCAGTAGATAGTTGTATGTCATAGCTGCACATCCTTCTAGTTGCTGTACGTGGGACGCGGCCTCAGCATGGCCAGAGAATCGGTGCGTCGGTGCGCGCCCGGGATCCGAACCTGGGCCGCCAGCAGCGGAGCGCGTGCACTTAACCGCTAAGCCACGGGGCCGGCCCATATAGCTTTTTCTGAAACACTCTTGGGCCCATTGTCCTGGCAGTGACCCTTAAGACTGCGGAAAGGAAAGGAAGATGGGAGTTGGGGGATGGTGAGGTCTACCTCTGCCTAGTCGTGCTGGGGCACTGGCCTTGAGGACTGAGGAGTCCTGAGAAGCCTACAGTGTCCGCAGTGACCTGACTAGCGCTTGGCGAGGCGTGAGGGGACCCCAGGTCCTCCAGAGCAGGGATCAGAGGAGGAGAAGCCGTGAGGACCCTGAGTGGACTGGACTGAGCAGGCAGAGCCGGGGGAGCAGGTGGGGCAGGATTGGCTCCTAGAAAGAGCACATTAGGTATCCGGGACTGTGGGAACCTTCCTGTCGTAGCTCATGGAGACTGGTCCTGTGGGCATTTTGTTTGTTTTTTGTTTTTTATTTTAGTTTTCTTTCTGAGGCTGTCAGGCCCTGTGTTCAGACCACATCTTCCAGGACAGCCCAAGATGTAAACTCATGACAGATCTATCCTGGAGGAGGAGGTCGTGGCCTGGAGTTTTCCTCTGAAAATCCCTGAGGGAGATATTGAAACACCCTGGAGGGGTCTCAGACCTGCCCAGGGTCCCGCATGGAGGCTGAGGGGAGCTGTGTGGGCCTCTTGGCTGTCTGGAAGCTGAAAGCAATGGCCCTGGAATCAGTCAGACTGGCTGTGGCTCAGTGACCTGGGACAAGCCGCTTCACCTCTCACTAGAAGAGGATGCCGGTACCTCTGTCGCAGGGTGTGGGGAGGGGTGGAGGGGCTTATGCTTCTCAGGTGCCCACACAGTACCTGGGAGTGGGGTTGTCATGGTTACCAAGGGGCCAGTCCCAGGGCTGCCATGATGACCTGGGCTGCCCTCTGACCCCCAAGACGGGGAGAACTCCCCGGATTCCCTCCTCTGCTCTTCCTGCTCCTTCCCAGGCCACACAGCCATCAGGAATTTGTCCTCTGCAGGGATGTGCCGGGAGAGAGTCTCCTTTTTTGATGAAACAGCGATGAGGTGATGTCTGGGTTTTTTATATCCCCATTGCTGAACTGGTGCCAGGCACAGAGTCCAGGCCAGATTCCATTAGCCACATTTGTCCTCTGGGCTCCTGGCCCTGCGGGGACCTTCCGGGGGTCCAGCTTGAGACCCAACAGCTGGGAAGAAGTTGACCAGGGCCAGTGAAAGCAGTTCCAAGACCTAGCACCTCCACTGGGGACCCAGGCAGGGTCCTTGAGAGCCTGCCTCATTCAAGTGTCTTTTCTTTAAAAAAAAGAAAAATTATTTTTTTCTTCTTACCAAAGTAAGAAACACTTTGAGGTGTAGGAATCACCACTAACCCCATTTTGGAGGGTAAACTGAGGCCTAGATAGGTTAATTACCTTGCCCATAGGAATCCAGTTGTAAATGTCAACTCATGGTCTTAATCCTGTTGATCCATTGTCGATCAGACTTCAGAAGCCTGAGTCCTCATTACCGTTCTGCTCAACAGAAGAGCAGAGAATTGGTCTGGAGAATTGGAGATTGTTGGTGATATTATAGGATCATATTTTAAATGAGAAAAAAATATTCCTAAAAGTAGCACACACTTGTTAAAAAATATTCAATTACAAAAATGTCTGAGTACGCAGCAGAAGGCCCCGAAAAGCTCTGGAACCATTTATTATATATATTCCCCAAGATTTTTCTGAATATTTACAAGTAAATGTTAATGTTTATGTTTTAAAAAGATTATGCTGTACATTCTGATTTGCAACTTGCTTTTTGCAAATAACAGTAACTCTTGAAATGAAGAGGTTCCTAACCAGGCAGATTTGGGGCAAATCAGGTAGGGGAAGTGGCTGGTAAAGTTTTGTGCAAAAGAGTGTGTTATGTGTGTGAGCATTTTTTAGGGATAACGATTATGACTGTCATCAAAATCTTAAGAAAGAGTCAGACCCAAGCCCACTGTTTTTCAGATGGAGAAAGCGAGGCGGAGAAGGTACTGGCGAGGTAAGTGGGGAGCCCAGCCCCCCGGGATGGCCTTGATGGCTGAGGGTGAGAATGCCGCAGTCTTCTGGCCCTGAGCATCCTACCCTGGCCCCAGAGAGGAGCTGCGCCCTGCAGAGCCAGGAGGAGGGTGAGGGAATCAGCCCTGCCCGAGCTACCAGGCAGAGCCTCTGCAGTCCCTGCCAGGAGAAGATTTACGGCCACCAGGAGCTCTGGGAGGTTACAGAGAAGAAGCCTGGTACAGCACTTGGGGACTCTGCTGCCTGCAGTGCCTGTAATGGGCCAGCTTCTGGTCAGGCCTGGCTCCTCCAGGCTTGGAAGAGCCCTCCAAGGGGCAGGCCTGGAGCATGAGCGTGGTGAGGGGCAGGGGTCAGAGGGCACTGCCGGGATCAGAATCCCCCGCCACGCACACAGCTGGTGCTGGGACCCAGACCCTGGAGAGGGCGCTGACCGGGCTCTTGTTACTGCGCTATGAGCATTGTCAGTGCAGCCAGCAGGCTTTATGGAGCTTGGACTGCTCAGGACTTTTCCAGCTGCTGTGGGAGGGTCTGATGTCACCAATAACGACCACCACCATCCATGGAGCGCGTCTGCTACATGGGCCCTGTGCCAAGCACCGTGTGTGCACACACTGAGGTCTTCAACCTGGCCAACAACCCTGCGTGGGGGTCCTGCGTTCCCCCACTTGACAGTGGCTCAGCAGGGAACCTGCCAAGACCAATGTGGTCAGCAGTGGCACCGTGCAGGTTTGAGCCTGGTGTCCCCAGTGCCTGAGCCCCTGTCCTCAGCCATGAGTGCTCTCCTCTGCCCTCCTGGGGAGGGGTGGCACCCTGGCACAGGAATGACTCGTGCAAGGTGAGGGTAGAGGAGTTTTTGTTCTATTTGAACTTTTTTACCACAAACACATGTCACTTTTGTAGTTAAAGGGAAAAATTTTTTTTTTCAAATTTGTATTTCTGAAATGATAGGCAAACAGCCCAGCTTAGTGCCCTACATGTTGGGCCCAATAAAGCCCCACTGAGTCTGGGATACCACAGGCCTCCTGCCTGTGGGTGCCCCTCCCACACACCACCTTCCTCAGACCCAGCCTTGGGCTGAGCAGAAGCTCCTTCCATGGCATTCTTGGCCTCAAAGCAGGGCAGGCTTCCAGGATGAGGAGGGTCATGGGCTGGTGGGGGTGGGGTGGGGTAGGGGGCCGCAGGAAGGCCTTCTAGGCTGGGTATACAATCTAGACAAAGGCTCACAATTGTGGATGAGTGCAGGCTGCTCTTGGAATAAGATTGGCCCAAGAGGGCTTCTGGAATACTACCAAGAGCAGAAAGTACTATGTTTTAGGCTGGAGGGCAACGAGGCCTGCTCACTCTTGGTGAAACAGCCGGGGGCGGAGGGCCACGGCAGGGGCCCAGGCCTCTCAGCAAACCCAGACCCTCGTAAGCTGCTCCTTAATCAAGTCATCTCTTCCTTCAGCCCACCAGTCTTTGTTTATTTAGCCCTGCTGGTCACCAGATCTGGAGCTTCCAACCTACGCTAAGGAGCATGCTGTGACGGGGGGAGGGACAGGCGCACACAGCTCAGGGTGGCCATTAAAAGGCAGGCTTTGAAAAGAGCCTGAGAGATAAGGGTTCACTTCCCTGCTCCACCCCTTGCTGACCTAGCACCGCTTATGGACCAGGCCCTGTGCTGGGCACTGGTGGGACAGTTAGGAGCACCCCTGCCCCCACAGAGCTCAGCGCCCAAGGCTCTTTCCAAGTCTGTTTCCTCATCTACATAGTAGAGATCATCATAGTGCTCCCTCACCCCGGGCCGTGTGTGAAGACTGAGTGAATGCCAGGCGCCTGGTGTGGTGTTCAGTCTACAGGGCAGTTATAATGGACAGCTGGAGAGTGCAGCGGCTGCAGAAGCTTCCTGGGTGAGTTCTGCCTCAGCTTTCTGCTTTGGCCGACCTTTATTGAGCATTTACTGTGTGCCAGGCTCTAGGCCAAGCAGTTTGCCCTTCATCACCTCATTTCTTCCTCTGGCAACTTTATGAGGTGGGTGCAGCTCCCCCCACTTGACAGATGAGGAAACTGAGGCTCAGAGAAGTGAGTTAACCAGTCCAAGGTCACACAGTGATGGTTTTACCCCCAGAACTCTCGCAGCCAAGTCTACTGCACTTGCGAGGACACAGCCTAGGGACCTTCGGGATTGTTCCAGAAACCAAAAGATGTGTTATGTATGTGGTGTCTGGAGTCAGAGCCTGGATTTGAGTCCCAGCTCAGTCATTTCCTCACTGTGTGACTTGGATTGGTTACTCAACCTCTCTGAGCTGCAATTTTCTCACGTGTAAAATGGGTTGATAATATTGACCCTACAGAGCAGTTGTGAGGTTAAACATGAGATGATCGAACTTGCACATTTATCACGGTGCCTGTCACTTGGAAGAGCACGGTATATGGGGGGCACCATTGTCACTGTTGTCATTGTTTTGGGCCACAGCTTCCGCTTCCTGTGCTGTGTTTCAATCTCAGCCTCTCTGCTGGATGTAAGCACCATTCACATAGATGTTGGACCCAGGCTGACCCAGACTGCCCTAGCCTCTGGGTCCCCCAGCCTCAGCCCTGAGGCCCGGGGCAGCGACAGCCTTGCTGGGCAGACCCCCGAGGTATGTTCCTGGTGAGCTGCTGAGGCCTTCTTGGGTTCTCTCCCCCAGTACCTAAGCCTTCGTTCTCTAGCAAGGTCCAGCCCCTCTGCAAGGTGCTGGTGAGCGTGGAGAATTGGACAGCCATGGCGCCTGCACTCGGACAGTTCCTGGTCTGAGGGTGACGGACATTCACACACACACTTATGCTGAGAAGACAGTCCCACGAGCACGTCTAACGGAGCCCAGCCCCGACTTGAGGGTCAGGGTGGATGCCCTTGGGGACTACCTGAGGACAGGCCTGGGGGAAACAGACCCACTCAAGCCGCTGGAGTCAGTGGCCTTGCCTCCCCAGGCCTCTTGTTGCCCCTGCTCAGCTGCTTCTCCTCTGTCACAGCCAGCTCTGGTTTTCCCGCTAGGACATCTGCCTCCTGTGGTTGAGAGGTGCCCTTGGCTGCCATCAGGCCTCAGTCCTGCAGCTCCCAGGGTGCAGAGTGTGTGTGTCCAGGCCAGTTCCTGGGAGAGAGGGTCTGATGGCCCCACCCAGCCGGGTGTCCACTGGCTGAGCCCTGGGGGAGGAGCCTCAGGACTCTGGGCGGTGGCTGAGGCTGGGGGAGGGACGTCTTCCGTGATAGCGACTCCCTCCTATCTGAGCTTCCTCTGTGACCCTGCCTTCCCTACCTCCGGCCTCCTCAGCTCCCAGGGTTGTAGCCTCAGCCCCTTCCTCTTCTCTCTTGTTCTCCTGTCCCCTATCCAACCTCACCACCACCACCACCACCACCCCCAGAAGATGTATATCTCACCTTCTCTCCCGCACCCACCTGTCAACTTCCCGCTCCTTAGGCCTGACCTCTGGGCAGTTTCAGGTTGGCCCTTCCATCTGGATGTCCCAGGAACCCTTCCACCTCGCTGAGCCCGCACACTGTTCTTTGATCCGTTCAGGAGATGTCTAATGGGCACCCGCTGTGCCTGGCCCTTGTTGGACATTCACGATTCACAGGAAGAAAACAACACAGCCAATGCCCTCTTGGAGCTTGCCTTCTTCTGTGTGCTCACTCACAGATTCATTCAACAAACACTTCTCAAGCTGGGGAAGGGGGTGGCACCCACAGTCAGGAAAGCTGTAGTCTGTGCCCCGCAATGAGTTCAGAATGAGCAGAGTCTGTACCGAGTGACAGGTAAGGGTGTGGGTTTTGGAACCAGGCAGCCAGGTTCTGCCTCTTGCCAGCTGTGTGACCTTGGGTGAGTCCTGTCCCCTCTCGGAGCCTCAGTTTCCCCTCTGTAAAATGGGGAAAGTAATGGTACCTACTTTGTAAGGTTGATGTGAGAATTAAAGGAGATGATGTTTGTAAAGAGCACAGCTCAATTCTGGGCATATACTAAGCCTCAGTAAGTGGTGGCTATGATTCAGAACCACAAATGCTGTCATTGCAGAGGGCGGGAAGGGCCATTCTAGGTGGATGAATGCTCAGGGTGGTGGAGGAGCCCAGTGGAGGGGCAGCAAAAATTTCCTGGCAGAGGTGCAGCTGAGCAGGTGGGGCAAAGGACAGAGTGAGCAGCACAGGTAGAACGACATGAGGAGTTACCAGGAGGTCCATACGGCTGCAGCTCAGAGCTGGGGGGTGAGGGAGGAGAGGAGAGAGGCTGCAGAGGGCATGGGGCATCATGCCAGGTGGAGAACTGGACCAGGGAAGGTTCCAAGAAGGGCCTAGGCAGGGCCGACCAGGGTCAGATGCAGTATTTGAAGGCTGCCTCTGCCTAGAGGCTGGATCCGGGGAAGCTGGGGATGGGAGGGTGGTGAGGAGGCAGCTGCCGGCACCTGGGTGCCACCCTGGGTGGGGTGCAGACAGGGCTGGGCCACAGAACTGACTAGGGGGCTCACACCTTTGGCTCCCTGCCCTTGGTCCTGACCGAGCTGGGCCAACAGATGCCTCACCACAAGGTTTCATGCTGGCACCCTCGAGAGCAGCTGAGTATCCCCCCTGCACCTCCAAACCCACCGCTAGCGCCCAGGTTGTGGTGCCCACGTGGCTCAGGAAGGTGGGCATTGACTGGTATGGGTAATTATACTAGTACCAGGCTGTGCTCGCTTCTCTCCATGCTGTCCCTACATTGGTTCCAGGAGGTAGGGACTGTTACTCTCACCTGTTTACAGAAGAGGAAACTGAGGGTTGAGGAGGTTGAGAACCTTGCCTGAGGTTCCATGGCTGCTGAGTGGTGGCACACAGAGTCAGGACTCAAATCCAGGGTTCCCAGTTCCATTGAATGCCCCTGAGTCCCCAAAATCCAAAGGCCAAACCCAGCCCTGCATCGTTATTCATTCATTCACTTCATTCATTCATTCATTCATTCATCAACACTCTCGTGAGCCCTGGCTGTGTGCCCACTGCTCTGTCATGCACTCTGCAGAGGAGGTACGCAGGCAGCAGCCCCTCCACTCCCAGGGGGCTACCCTGTGTGCAAAGGACAGCAGCTTTAGCAGAAGCTGGGTGATGGGGACCCAGGAGACCAGGGACACCGCCAGCCCCACCCCTTGATGGCATCCACCAGACACAGACGTCTTGTCCCCTTTGAGAACAGCATCTCTTTGGTATCCAGGCAGGTGAGCCAGGTGAGGGCAAGGGGATCAGCCAGCTTGGGGGTTACTGGGTGAAGGATTGGGCAAGTGAAGGAGGCCAATTTGGGGGGACACTGAAGCGATATCTTCCAAAGGGCAGCCCCTGGGAGGTTACAAGGGGTTCCATTATCTAGTGAAACAGAGCCTCAGCTGGTAAGTGCCTTCTTACCTTAGACACCCAACAAGGAAGTGGAGCCATGGGTATTCCCACCATGGCTTGAGTTCAGGTCACTCTGTCGCCCTGGGGAGTCCTGGGAGGTGGCCCCTGCCCTGCTCTCCAGGCCTCTGGCACATCCATGATGTGTCCCCTGGGCTGCAGCCCCACATACCGTCCCCTTCGCCAGGCCCCCTGGCCCCCAATGGGCTGGAGCTCTGCCAGCAGAACCAGCACCTGTGGGTGGAGGACAGGGAGACCGAGATTGGGCAGTTGAAGGAGCAGGTGAGCATCTGTGAGAGAGAGTGGGCTCAACAAACAGACCAGCCAGCGCAGCCAGGAGCCAGTTTTCCCTCTCAGAGTTCACAGTCATGACCACAGCTGTTTCCAGCGTAGACATCTGTGCATCCCTTGGCATTTTCACACTTGGGTTTTTGTGCACTTCTTCCAGCTCGGCAGGTGGAGAGGGCACTATTGTCATCCCCATTGTGCAGATGAGGAAACAGAGGCTCAGGGAAGGCAAGTGACTTGCCCCAAATCACACAACCAGGCCAGCTCATCTGGCTTCCAATATCCTGCTGTACAGTGAGCAGCCCAGGAAAGTGTCCTCTTTCTGGCCTTCCAGCCATGGCTTGGCTGGAACCAAGGTGGATGTCATCCTGGTGCTTCATTACCCCTACAATGGCCACGTCCACTACTGGGGACCCACCTCAGGAGAGCCACTGTGCCAAGTGCTCCACATTCGTTCACACGGTACATCCGCCCAGCAACTTCCAAAAAGAGACATTATTGTTCTCGTTTTACAGTGGATGGAAAAGAGGCACCAGCAGGTTAAAAAACACCCAAGGCCACACGGCTAGAGCCAGCACTGCAACCCAGGTCCTCTTTCGCTTTTTAAAAATTGAGCTATAATTCGCATATCATAACATTCACCATTTTAAAGTGTAAAATTCGGTGGCTTTTAGTATATTCCCAAGGTTGTGCATCCATCACCTAATTCCAGAACATTTTTTTCACCCCCAAAATAAACTCCATACCCATGAGGGGTCGCTCTCCATGCTCTCCTTCCCAGCCCCTGAGCAACCACTAATCTCCTTTCTGTCTCTATGGATTTGCCTACTCTGGACCTTTCATATAAATGGGATCATACACTACATGGCCTTTTATGTCTGGCTTCTTTCACTTTGCCTAATGTTTTCAAGGTTCAGCCATGTTGTAGCACGTGTTAGTGCTTCATCCATTTGTATAAGTATACAAATATACATTTTGTTTATCCATTCATAGCCCAGGTCCTTTTGCCCCCAAAACTCAGTGCTATTCCAGGTGGTCTCGGGTCCAGCCACATGGCCTTGGGGTCATGGGGGCTGTGGCCTCGCTGTCTCGCCGGCACACGCCGACGTTGTCCAGGTCGGTGAACGCATGGCTGAGGAGCTGAGGTGCTACCACATCAGCAAAGGTTCGAGAGGAAGGCTGGCCAAATGGCGTGGACGCTCAAGGCCCCTGGAACTTCCCGGGGGCTGCCAGGGGCTCCTCTCCTGCATCTCAGGGGTTGTGGGTACATTTGGACTTAGAGTGTAAGAATATGGAGATTCCTCAGAGATGGGCCCACTCACCCACTCCTTGGTGTTGATAGGGATGTTAGCTTTAACAGTATTGACGGTAGTGGTACTATCAATTGTGGAAGCTCAAAACAGGGCCAGCCTGGGGCAGTGGGTGCTAGTTGGGGCAGTGGGTGCACCAGTTGGATCACTTTCCTGAGCACCTACTGTGCACCTGACCTTTACTGGGCCCTTTGTGTGTCTGAGGGTCTGGGAGCTTACAGAATAAGAATCACCAGGGGGCCGGCCTTGTGGCATAGTAGTTAAGTTTGCACGCTCCACTTTGGCAGCCCGGGGTTCATGGGTTCGGATCCCGGGCACAGACCTACACATCGCTTATCAAGCCATGCTGTGGCAGGCATCCCACGTATAAAGTAGAGGAAGATGGGCACGGATGTTAGCCCAGGGCCAATCTTCCTCAGCAAAACGAGGAGGATTGGTGACAGATGTTAGCTCAGGGCTAATCTTCCCCACCAAAAAAAAAAAAAAAAAAGAATCACCACTTAGTTCATGTTCATTATCTCATAGCAACCTCACAGCAATAATAGCACGTTTCAGGTAGCTCTCATTTTTACAGATGAGTAAACTGAGGCCTGGAGAAGTAAAGTGACTTGTCCAAGGTCACACAGCTACTGACTGAAACCTTGGTCTGTATGATGCTCTAACCTGGGCCTGATATCAAGGCCCTACTCAGACATGTCTTCTTCAGGGAGCCCTCCCTGCCCCCTCTCCAGGCCCTCTCCCCTGCCCCCCTGCTTTGACCTCGCAGGCAGGGACTGTCTGTTGATGCGGCATGTTCCCGGGAGGGCAGGTCTGGCACAGGGCCTGGCACAGATCCACAAATATTTATCAAAAAGAATGAAAAAATGAATTAAATCTCCCTAATTTGTTTTAAGGAGAGGACACTGAGGCACCCCATCATTCCCTGGGTCCTCTGACCCTCCCACCATCTGGAACAGACACAACCAGCTGGCTCATTCATTCATTCATCCAACAAGTAATATGTGAATGAGACAGTGCTAAAGTGAATTGGTTCCAGTTCTGGATCTGATGGAGAGTCAGAGCAGAACAGGTCAGCACGGGCTGGATCAGGCTCGTCCTCAAAGGAGGTCAGGGAATATGGGAGGTGTTCCCTGGAGGACAGAGCAAGGAGAGTTAGAAGGCTGGTTAAGAGCATGGACTTGGGACCAAAGAGTCCTGTGTTCAATCCTGCGTCTGTCACCTACCAGCTGAGTGGCTCCAGGGAGACCATGTGGGGGAAGCACTGGCAGAGGGCGTGTGTCATCCTCCTGTGGACAAGGGTAAAGAATAGGGCAGCCACGGCTGATTCTAGAATAGCAAACATGGAGGGCAGTTGCTCCTATGGCAACAGCTCAGTCCTGTGGGGAGCTCAGGGAGGACAGCAGCTCTGGAGACCCCCAAGAATGGGGCTGCTGTTGGGGGTCTGGTCGTAGGGCTCTCCCAGGACCTGGTGGAGAAGTGAGGTATTAGCTGGGCCTTGCAGAGGGGGCTCAGAGAGTTTGGTGAGGAGCAAATGGGAACTCCTGGGGGCAGAGGCTGGCTATGGGCCTGCCGGGATGCGGTGGCAGAAGCTGCTGGCCAGGGGAGGCAAGAATGCCTGTGCAGCCCCCGGGACAGCCTGGCCTGGCTGGGGAGCTACGCAGGCAGCTTTCTGGGCACCTGGCAGGCCTGAGTGCAGCTGCAGTGACCTGGCTCCTGTAGCGGGCGACCTGAGCCTGTCATGAAATTGGAGTCCTCAACCCAGGCAGCATTTCACTTCCTGCTTCAGCAGGGATTTACCCAGAGGATGGAGAGCCAGGACTGTGGGATCAAACGGAGTGTGGTTCAAGTCTCAGCCACAGATAATGATGCATCAGTCTGGAACAACGATTGATATCCACAGTGTGCTCCCTGGGTGCCAGGCATTGGGCTCTACCTCGTTTGGTTCTCGTGGCAATCCTGTGGAATGGGCATCAGAGGAGACAGAGGCACAGAGAGGGCAAGTGACTTGCTCAGGGTCACACAGCTAGAAACAGCAGAACCTGGGTCCAAGCCAAGGTCCGTGTGATTCTGGGCTGGGCTCTTCCCAGCTGTACTATCTCCCTCCCAGCTCAGCTCCTTTCCAGCTGTATGAGCCTCTATGTCCTCACCTATGAAATGGGAATGACAACTGGGCCTACCCCATGGGGTTATCATGCAGATTAAGGGAAACAGTCCAATTAAATGATTTTTGTGTGGAATCTGGCACATGATGAGTTCTTTGCAAATGGCACCACCATCATCATTGCCACTGTCATCACCATTGTTACTGGTAGGCCGGAAGCCACCTGAATGATCATCCAGTCCAGCCTCTTCATTGTAAAGATGGGGAAACTGAGGCCTGAGCAGGGATCAGTGGATCACACAGTTGCTAAGCAGTGAAGGAGTAACAGAAATCCTCATGAGGCTGAGGCCTGCCACCTCCAGCCTCCCCACCCGTGTGATGACAGCCTCAGGCCTTCCCATGAGCGTAGCCCCGGTGGGGGTTCCAGGTAGCACTGACCCAGCTTCATACTCCCAGCGGCCCGCGGTGGAGCAGATGGAGCCACAGCACCAAGAGTCCCTACAGGGGCAGCTGGCTGCCTTGCACAGAGAATTTGCCCTGCTCAACTTTGAAGACCCCCACGCCTCTACCCTGGATTCTTCCTACCTCCCAGCACCCTCTGACACCTGTAGGGACATCACTGCCTTCCTGGACATGGCCTCAGAGCCCCCTGGTGGCCATCCAGGGCCCGAGCTGCAGAGTCTGGGTGTCAGGAAGTCCAGCTCAGCCCCAGCGGGGAGCCCAGCTCATGTGCGCCTCTTTACCCAACTGAGTTCTGGAGCGGGGTCCCAACCTGGAAGCCGAGGCCCAAACCCTGCTCCTGGGGGGCACGTAACCCCATCCTGGTGGGTGGTTACTACCCACCGGCAGAGTCCCTTCAGCAGATTTTGTCCCTGAGGTGCCCCAGTGCTGGGATGCCTACTCAACAAAGTAGCCCCTATGATACGGAGGATCTGATGTTTATGTAGGATTCTGGGTTCTTTTTGTTCTGTTTGGCCCATGAGTCAGCAGGTGACTGCAGCTTTTTGTTGTCGGCCCCAGCTTGGGAAAAGTCCGTCCTCCTCCAGCCGCTGATAGCCACAGGGCAGTTAGGAAAGCTGGACTTGGAGCAGGAGGACCCGATGCTAACGGCCTTTGAGGCCCTGAGCTCTAAGTTCCCATCTGCTCTGAACCAATGCCTCCCCTGATTCAGTCAGGGTTCAAGCAGAAACTCAAGGCCATAGAGACTAAGGGGTTGTCACAGGCGTCTGAATTTAGGCGATTGTGGGAGCTGCGTAAGCAATCTCTGGAAGGCTGTAGTCCTTGAGTCTGATGCTGGAGCTTGAAGCCACAGGGCAGGCTGCTGGGAAGGACAGAGGGATGTAATGTGGGGGAGGGTGAGAACATTCTGGAATCCACAGGCACGAGCTGAAGCCCATGCAGACACACTGAAACCCAGGACAGTACTTGCTGCTGCCAACCTTGGTGGTGTGCATGGAGGTCTGGGAGACGCCAGGGCCCTTCCTCGCAGAGCTAAACACACATACCCAGCCTAGGAGTGGAAGCTGAGGGCCCATCTCTGGGCAGCTGGGGCAGTGGCAGGCCTGCCCCTGCCTCACACCGACAAAATGAGCCAGCCAATCTGCTCCAGCCTGTGTGAGCTACAGAAAGGGCAGCTGCCTCACTTCTGCCCTCCAAATCTTGCACAAGAACCTCTCTTATGGCCTGCCTAGGGAAGGAAATTCTGAAAAGTATCGTTCAGTCTAGCCAAATGGACACGTTAGAGATCCACCACGGCTTCCGAGGCATCCATCGTGAACTAGCTCTTCTAGTTCATTCACGTCCCCCTGCCCTCCCTATCTCCCATTATCCATCAGAGAAAAGAGCCCCAGCCTTCGGGGCCCACAGACCTGGGCTGAAACTCTCTGTCTACAAGGCCATTTACAAACTGAGCCTTGAGCCTCAGTTTCTCCATCTGTAAACAGGGATAATAATAGTACACAGCCTGCAGAGGTAACATGAGGATTAAAGATAATGCACAGAACATACCCAGGATGGTGTGTCCACGTGACCCAGTTAATATTAACCTGAAGAAAGTATAATTCATAAATGTAATCTGCACTTAATAAAATCATGATCCCAGAGGTAATTTATTTAGAAAAGTGGTTGATTCCAGTGCTGGAGCAGAGAAACTACAAGAAGAGCCTGGAAACATCTTGAGTGACCAAGAAAGTAAGGAAGAAATGAAAAAAAGTGATCCGGGCTTATTGAAAGGAGCCATCCTGAAGGAATTCCCAAGGACCAAAGCTGGAAACAATGATCAACAAAGTAAATGACGATAGAATTGGAGTATAACTCGGAATAAAACGTTCATGAGTTCATACGGATAATAAATCATTGCATTTAAATAAATAACTAATTGAATATGGATATAAATAAATAATAGAATACGTTAATGAGGAAGAAAGGGCAGCTCTTCCTTACAGCAGAATTCCGATTAATAAATGTGGCAAGAATGAGAGAATAGAAAAATCATCATTAGGCAAACACCATAGTAATAATTGTTGCAGGCAAGAACCATAGAGGGAGGCTAAAATTAGTGGAAAAAATGTGATATGAAAAAGGATTTTGCATAGTCTCGAAGTATTTCCCCACAAGATATTCATTAATTACAAAGGAAAAATAGTAACTTGACAGTGGAGAAACATTGCATACATAATCTCGAGCAAATGACCATGGTTGACATCACCAGTAACAAGATATATTGAAATCACATATCATGTATCCCCTGATATGATGCACCGAGAAGGGCACATCACTTTTGTGGTATTGCCAAAAATGCATAATGCTTAAAGTTGATAAATCAAAGGAAAGACAGAGAAACTGTCACAGACTGGAGGAGTCTAAAGAGACACGATGACAAAATGTAATGTGGGATCCTGGATTGGATCCTGACACAGAAAAGAGACATTAGTGGGAAAACTGGTGAAATCTGAATAAAGTCTGTAGTTTAATCAACAGTATTGTATCAACCATTTTGATTCCTGGTTTTGATCACTGTACTGTGGTTAGATAAGACGTTAACATTAGAGGAACCTGGGTGAATGGCAAATGGGAACTCTCTCTGCTATTTTTGTAACTTCTCTGTAAGTCTAAAATTACTTCAAAATGAAAAGTTTAAAATAATTTTGCAGATTCAAAAAGAAGTACAGTGAGGGGCCGGCTCAGTGGTGTAGTGGTTAAGTTCGTGTGCTCAGCTTTGGCAGCCCGGGGTTCGCAGGTTTGGATCCCAGGCGCAGACATACGTACCACTCCTCAAGCCATGCTGTGGCGGCGTCCCACATATAGGATGGAGGAGGATGGGCACAGATGTTAGCTCAGGTCTAATCTTCCTCACCAAAAAAAAAACAAAAAACAAAAGGAGAGTGAAAATCTCCTTTCCTCCCCTGTCCTTCAGCCGCCCAGGTCCTTTCCCCACAGGCATCAATGTTATCAGTTTCTTGTGTTTCCTTCCAGCATAGTCTACGTGTATGCAGTAGCTAGTCTCAATTGTATCCATGTTGTTTTATCTGTTTGTCATCTTGGCCTCTGACTGCCACGTTCCTCAAATGCCTGGTGATCCTTGGCTGCTTCCTCAGCCTTACGGGATGCACTGACAGCTGAGTGACAGCTCTGACGGGGTGGCCTTGTCCACTGTGGTCCTCTCTGCCAGGATCCCTGTTTCCTCCCTGTTTTTACTATGATTGCCCCCTCCACCGGGGGGTGTTCCGTGGCCCTTTGTCTTACTGCTTTCTGAGAGTAAACCTCAGTCTTCTGCTGGATGAGGGAGTGGACATACGGCTGACGGTCAGAATTGGGGAAGGATCTGGGAGTGTCTAACTCCTTTTCAGACTTTCTATCAATCTTTCAAATTTTAGTCCATTCTTCACCCCCACTTCCAGAAGTTTCTGGTGCCACCAGTTCCTGAATCTTCGGGGTTCTGCAGTATAACTGGGTTGCCTCTTGGCTTCCCTCCTTGTGGCTTAGGATTCAGCTAAGTTGGTAACCTTTTATCCATTTGCTTTCCTGCTTCTAGTGTTGTCACTATTGTCTCGTTTCCTGTTCTCGTTGCTCTTGTGGATTTATACCTTTAAAAAATCACTTTAGTCACAGTGAAATATCACTTCACATGCATTAGGATGGCTATTATTAAAAAAGTCCAAAAAACAGAAAATAAGTGTTGATGAGGACGTGAAGAAACTGGAACCCTTGTGCACTGCTGGTGGGACTGCAAAAGGGTGCAGCTGCTGTGGAAAACAGTATGGTGGTTCTTCAAGAACTTAAACATCGAATTACCATATGATCCAACAATTCCACTTCTGGGCGTATAACCTAAAGAATTGAAAGCAGGGACTTGAGGGCTGGCCCCGTGGCTTAGCGGTTGGGTGCGTGCGCTCCGCTGCTGGCGGCCCGGGTTCGGATCCCAGGCGCGCACCGCTTCTCTGGCCATGCTGAGGCCGCGTCCCACATACAGCAACTAGAAGGCTGTGCAGCTATGACATACAACTATCTACTGGGGCTTTGGGGGAAAAAAATAAATAAATAAAATTAAAAAAAAAAAGAAAGCAGGGACTTGAACAGATATTTGTACACCAATGTTTGTACAGCATTATTCACAATAGTCAAAAGGTGGAAGCAACCCAAGAGTCCATCGATGGATGAATGGATAAATAAAATGTGGTATATCCATACAATGGAATATTATTCAACCATTGCCATTGAAGACATTAAGCTAAGTGAAATAAGCCAGACACAAAAGGACAAATATTATATGATTCCACTTATATGAGGCACCTAGAATAGTCAAATCCACAGAGACAGAAAGAATGGTGGTTTCCAGGGGCTCAGGAGAGGGGGAAATGGAAAGTTAGTATTCAAAGGGTCTAGAGTTTCATTTTTGGAAGATGAAAAGAGTTCTGGAGATGGATGGTAGTAATGGTTGCACAACAATGTGAATGTACTTAATGCCACTGAAGTGTACACTTAAAATGGTTAAAATGGTAAATTTTATGTGACATATATTTTATTAAAATTCCAGAAAACTGAACAGCCACATGCAAAAAATGAAAGTAGACCATTATCTTTCGCCATACGCAAAAATTAACTCAAAATGGTTCAAAGACTTGAAGGTAAGACCTGAAACCATAAAACTCCTAGAAAAAAATATAGGGAATACACTCTTTGACATCGGTCTTAGAAGGATCTTTTCAAATACCGTGCCTACTCGAGCAATGGAAACCAAAGAAAAAATAAACAAGTAGAACTTCATCAGACTAAAGAGCTTCTGCAAGACAAAGGAAACCAGGAACAAAACAAAAAGACAACCCACCAACTGGGAGAAAATATTTGCAAATCATATATCTGACAAGGGGTTAATCTCCAAAATATATAAAGAACTCACACAACTCAACGACAAAAAACAAACACCCCTATCAAAAAATGGGCAGAGGATATGAACAGATATTTTCCCAAAGAAGATATACAGATGGCCAATAGGCATATGAAAAGATATTCAACATCACTAATCATCAGGGAAATGCAAATCAAAACTACATCGAGATACCACCTTACACCCATTGGAATGGCTATAATCACCAAGACTAGAAATAACAAGTGTTGGAGAGGATGTGGAGAAAAGGGAACCCTCATACATTGCTGCTGGGAATGCAAACTGGTACAGCCACTTTGGAAAACAGTATGGAGATTTCTCAAAAAATTAAAAGTAGAAATACCACATGACCCAGCTATCCCACTACTGGGTATTTATCCAAAGAACTTGAAATCAACAATTCAAAGAGACCTATGTACCCCTATGTTCATTGCAGCATTATTCTCTATAGCTAAGAAGTGGAAGCAACCCAAGCGCCCATTGACTGATGACTGGTTAAGGAAGATGTGGTATATGTGTACAATGGAATACTACTCAGCCATAAAAACAGACAAAAATCATCCCAATCGCAACGATGTGGATGGGCCTTGAGAGTATGATGTTAAATGAAATAAGCCAGTCAGAGAAAGACACACACCATATGATTTTACTCATTTGTCAAAGATAAACTAATACATGGACAAAGAGAACAGATTAGTGGTTACCAGAGGGGAAGGGGGTGGGGGTAGGCATAAGGGGTAAAGGGGCACATTTATATGGTGACTAACAAATGATAATGTACAACTGAAATTTCACAATGTTTTAACTATTATGACCTCAATAAAAAAAATTCTAAAATTCCCTTTCTTTTGTTTTAGTGGCATTTCAGAAAGGTGTGGAGTTACATACACATGTTGAATTCACTCCCTTACCCAGAAGTTTCAGGAGTTAAATACCTAAAGTTAAACTGCTAACTAAATAGTTGAACTAAATATTTAGATAAACTAAAAAGGTAAACTAAATAACTAAAGTTAAACTATTTAACTAATAGTTAAATAACTAAAATAACTAAATTTAAAGAGTGTTTTATTTGCCAGGTGTAGGGTCCATTTTCTGATTTTATTATTGATTTCTAGCTTTTTAAGGTTTATTTATTTATTTTCCCCCCAAAGCCCCAGTAGATAGTTGTATGTCATAGTTGCACCGCCTTCTAGTTGCCGTATGTGGGACGCGGCCTCAGCGTGGCCAGAGAAGCGGTGTGTCGGTGTGCGCCCCGGATCCGAACCCGGGCCGCCAGCATCAGAGAGCACGCACTTAACCGCTAAGCCACAGGATCGGCCCCGATTTCTAGCTTTTTAGATTGTGATCAAAGACTGATGTATGAACTCCAATTCTACTCTATTGGAGTTTATTGACATTTTCTTTGTGCCTCAATTTATGCCTTTAAATAATTTTTAAAGCTCCCATTGAAGGAGGGTTTATAGGTTGCCAGGCACTGTACATAAATTCTACAATTTAATCTCTTTAGCAACTTTGCATGGAGGCCCAATCAGCTGGAAAGTGGGGTCCAGCTGAAGATTTGAACCCGGGTGTGGTTCAGAGCTTGGGCCTTTTTGATTGCACCAGTGGAGGGCGGTTCAGCCCTCTCAGGGGAACCTGAGAAGGGAGAGCAGAGCCCTTCAAGAGGCAGCCTATGGCAGCACTGGGGCCACAGGGGAGTGAGCAGAATTTTGCTCCTTGGAAGACCAGGGATGGTGTAATGAGAGCATTTGCAGCAGGAAAGAATGGAGGCAGAGGAGAGGTCCCTGGCAGCCTCTAGGCCCCTCTGCCCTGGAGTCTGTGCCAGGTTCCACCCGAACGGGAAGGATATGGAGCTGCCCACCCTCAGCAGGTGTGGGGCTGGTGGTGTCAGTGAGGCTACAGACAAAATCACTCCTGCCTCCTTCCGGAAAGGATCTGAGGCAACTTTTAGAAGTTTGTAAGGTAAAAACAACAAAAACAGCAAGCAAACATAAATTGAAGTAGAGTAATAGCGATAAGAAGAAGAATCTAGAAAGAAGGTTGGGACGGAGAAAGGCATGCTATCGGCTGCCTGTGCAACATTTACACCGAAAGGTCAGGGGCAGTTAATATCACCAGTGCGCCCTCTAGTGGGCATAGATGGAAAAAAAATACAATTTGTTCAACGTGTATTTATTAGGCACCCGTGTGGATGGAGGGTGGGAAAGACACGCTCTGAGATTCTGTGTGTCAGCAGGTCCCCGGTCATTTCTTGACACCACAAGAACTCCCAACCTCCCTCTGATTGTATTAAACGTCATGAGGCAGGTAAGGGTGGGATGAGGGGGAAAGCATGGGCCCTGCAGTCTTCAGCTCTGGCCTTGCCTCTCAGCTTGGTCCATTGTTGCCTCCTGAAGTTGGAAAAGTTCCTCAGCTTCTCAGGGCCTCAGTGTGCTCATCTGTAAAGTGGGAGTTCCATAGTGCCCACCTCTTGGGAATAGTGAGGGTTAAATGAAGTGATGGGTGTCAAGGGCATACAATGGTGCTTGGCACATGTTGGGTGCAGAGTTCTCAGGAAGGAGAAACTGAGGCCCAAAGAGGTGGACAGGCCTGTCCATCATCAGCCAGCTCAATAGGGCAGGGTAGAAAATGAATAGGACTTGGAGAAGAGTTTAAAAACTTCCTCCTCCAATCAGGAGGTGACGTTACTGTTAGTAATGGTATATCTGTTGGGACAAGTCTGTTCTCTCTCCAAGTGGGCTTGGCCATCACTGGCTCTGCTCCATCCTGGAGCAAAGAGCTCCTCCTGGGCCAGGGGCTCAGAGGTCTGAGGCAGGCCACACATGCCCCAGGTGGGACTTTTCTAGACAGTGTTGGACAGTGAGTGTGACTCAGGCAGTGTGGCCAGCTGGGTTGGAGATGGGGTTAGAGAGGGAAGCCCCCTGAAAGCCCCGCTTCCCTGCTTCCATCTCCCACCTCTGCAAGCTGTAATTATTCAGCCTTTGGCATTGAGTTGTGCCTCTTCTTATTAGTATTATATTTTTAGCTCTTCTGCCAGGCTGAGCTGTGAGAGAGGAGGCCAAGGCCTACAGGGAAGTGAGGAAAATCAGCTCTGCCCACTGGCCTAAGTTTTCTTATCTTTACTTGGGGACAGTCATGGAACCCCAAATTGTTGAGAGAGTTCAGTGAGTTAATATGGGGAAGAGCCTAGCACAGTGACTCTTCATGGTAACTATTAGTAGTAGTAATATCATCCTTCACAGTTCCTGCTGGATGTCACCTCCTCCAGGAAGCCATCCCTGACTTTCCCAGGATGAGTTTGGTGCCCAAGTCTCCTGCACACCCCTGGTCCTTCTGGGCTGTGTTATAATTGCCCCTTTAATTGTTCCTCTCCCAAGGAGAGGTTGTGCCACATCTTGTTCACTGTTGTATCTCCAATATGGCTGGCTCAGGTAAGAGGGACAGACATATTTTAGGTGAATGAGTGGGACTTATGAGAGCACGTATGCTGTGGCTCTGGGACCAGACCATCAGCTTTGCCACTCGGACATTGTTTGACTTCAGCTCTTGGAGTTGCAGCTCCCCTCCACTCCCCAAATAAAATGGGGCTGATGTGAGGAGCAAATGAGACCCCCTGTGCACCACCTAGCACACTACAGGTGCTCCATAAACATCCATTGCTGTTCTGCAATTTCATATTAAATGCCCCCTACTTGTCCACACCTCCCCTTCTCCCTCCAACCCCAGGGGGAGCTTCAGTGCCTCCTCTGGACTCCCATAGTCCCCAATACCTCCCCTATCACAGCACCAACCACATTTGTGCCTGCTGCTCTGTCACCCTCCCCGGACAAACTGATGGTTCAGCAAGGACAGGGCCTTTGCCTCACCTGTGTGACTATCCAACACCCAGCCCAGGGTCTGGTTCAGAGCAGGGGCTTGGGAAATGCTTTCTGAAGGACCCAGACGTCTGGCTCCCTTGCCTTCCTGTCTCTGCACTGATCTCTCTGGTTTGCCCTTTCTTTCCATCTCAGCCTCTGCAACTCTGTCCTCACTGGGCAAGGCCTAGCATAAATGCCACCTTCCCCAGAACATCCTTCTTGAGCAAATTGACGCTGTGACTTCTGTCTCCTTGGAACTCTTAAAGCTCTGACTGCTTTTACCACCAACTTGCCACTTTCACATAAGCTCTCCAGCTTGGTACCTTTAGGTTTGCTGGTTTGTTTTGTTAGATAATCCTTCTCTTTCCATGTTACATTCCTAGTGAAATCTTGTTTTTCACTGAGGCTGATGGCATTTGCCAACATTGATCATTAGGGAAAGGTGGTTTCTCCAGACAGCTGTGCATAGCATGTGGAACATGACACATGCATACAAAATCATTCTATTTGTTTCCTGCCTACTTCAGAAAAGGATTTAAAAATGGAATAAGGTCTGTAAATTTAGTTAATGGTATTATACCAATGCCGATTTCCTGGTTTTGATGTTATACTACTAATATATAAAATGTCACTACTGAAGGAAACTGGGTGAAGGCACCCTATGTACTATTTTTGCAATTTCCTGTAAGTCTATAATGATTTAAAAATAAAACCTTTTATAAAAAGGATTTGAGTCTGGTTAAACATATAAAAACTACATTGAATATTAAAACAATAATATCTAGATTAGACAGGACATACAGACTTGGCTTTGCAAGCTTATTTATTAATAAGTTTTATAATATTATAAGATTGGTAGCAACTTAAGTGTACAACTGTAGGGATTGTTTTTGAGAACAGTGATACCATCCATACAGTGGAATACCATGCAGGTATTGGAAAGCACCAAACAGAAATGTATTTATTGTTTTGGGAAAGTTTTACCAACATCTTGGTGAGTTAAAAATACTGAATGATATGTCAAGTCCTGAAGGATATTCACCAAAATATTAAAAATGATTGTCTCGGGGCGGTGGGATTGCAGATGATTTTTTATCTTCTTTTTGCTTGCTAGTATATTGCCATTCCTCTACAATGCAAATATTATTTTCCTAGTAAAACATTTTTAAAGAGTAGCAATGAAATAATGTTTTACAGGGGATGATCAAAAATTATCTAGAAGGAGAAGAAAGTTAATAGTACCAGAGCCGGGAGTGAGATGGCTATTGCACTTGAAGTCGTGGCAGACCCAGCAAAAGGAGAAATGGGATATTGTGAAGTTCTTGGAGAGTGCGATGTTTTCCCCTCTAACGTGGAATACCCAAAGGGCTGCACTGAAGGGCAGGGAGCGCTAGACTAGATTTACACCTCGAGTTTTGACTCTTCCATTCATACGGTAAGTGATCTTGAGCAAAATCCTGCCCCTCTCAGAGCCTCAGTTTTCCCGTCTATAACAGAAGGGAGATGGACCTCAGAGTCTCCACGACCTTTTCCATCTCCATCACGCGAAATTACTTAGCGGTGAGCAGGCTAATTTTCCTAACCACGCTGCGGGAGACAGCGGCGGAGCAGCGCCGCGGCCGGGGAGGGGTTAATCCGGTCGGCCCCGCCCCGCGGGCACCACCACCCCCGCCCGGGTCGCACCCTTGACCCCGCCCCCAGGCCGTGCGTCCACCGGAAGTGCCCGCGCGCGGGCAGCTCACTTCCGCCCGGCAGGTGACAGCCGCGGGGCTGGAGCGGCCGGCGGCACGGGCGCACCGGGAGAGCAGGGGGAGGAGGCCGCGGACATTTTCCTGCCGAGCCGCGCCGCGCCGCGCCGTGGCGCCGGGAGCCGTGCGGACCTGCGGGTGAGGAGGCGGGGAGTTCGACGAGGCTGGAGGAGAAGTGGGGCGGGGAGGCGGGGGTCTGAGGTGAGGGCGTTGCGGGGTCAGAGGTCACGGAGAGGACGTGGGGCTGGAGGGGCCAGAGAGGCTTCCCGGGCCCCGACGAAGCTGAAGGACTGCGGGTTCATTCATTCGCACCCGCTTGGCCGCTGCCCGCAGCCCAGCTGCCCCAGGTCCGCAGCCCCACCTGGGCGCCCTCCCGGAGAGACGGCTAGACTTAGGCCCCGCGGAGCCCGCCCCTGGCCGCAGGGGAAGCTCCTCTTCGGTCCCGGTTTTCCCCTTCACACTTATCCCCTGGGGCCTCTTCGTTCCGGCCTTATCTCTCTGCCACGGTTCGAAAAGGAAAAAAAACTGCAAGAAACAGCCCTGCGCCGCCTGCTCCGCGGCACGCTGGGGCTTGGTCTGTCCGTTGGCGCCCCACGGACGAGTTAGCTGGGGACACCTGTAATAATGCTAAAAACACCGACGAAAATGCCAGCTGCTGCGTGTTGAGCTCCTACTGTGTACCAGGCGCTGTGCTAAGCGCTTTAGTACAGTGCCACGTTTAAACTTCACAGCAGCCCTTGTGAGGTAGCTACGGTTGTTATCCCCATTTTATCCACGGGGAAACTGAGGCACAGGGAGGTTAAATCACACGTATAAGGTCAATCAGGTAGTATAGACAAGAACCAGGGTTTCTACCCTTGCTTGCAGAGACCAGCAAAGTGCAGAGACAGCAGAGAGGCTGGAGCAAGGTTGGGATGAAGGGGCTATTTAATATCTTTAGCCATTATGTGTATTTGCATCTGTGTAAAGATGTAGGCTTATTGCTTCTCGTCTAGTCTTCATAAGGGGCATTTGACTCACTTTCTTTAGGATGAAACAATCCTGCAGGCTGTTGGTGTAAGTGATTACATTTCAGGGCAAGCGTGGAAGTTTTTCCTGACTATTGGGAACTGTGAGACACAAAGCAGGCTATCCATGAAGCTAATTTGAGAGTATCTAGAACCTCTCTTGAGAGTAGTTGAGCTGCATTCCTTTTGGATTGAAGAGAAGAACCACATGACCTCTAGGGGCTCTTGTAGCCCTAGGTTCTTGAAGGACGTTCTCAAGGGAAGGGTCTGTGTCTCTCTGAGAAAAGTGCAGGCCCCATGGCTTCTTGGCTAGGGAAAGCACATCTTGCCTGGGAGGTGGTGAGGTGGTTTGATGGCCGGAGGGCTAGGTTCTGTGAGTCTGAGCCTTATTCCTTTGCAGACATTCACTAGCTCCAGTTCTGCCTCAGTTTCCCTGAGAGCAGCACAAGGGAGACCTGCTGCCTTCCTACCCACTCTTGGGTGTTGTAAGCCTTAATGAACTCGCGAAGGTTTCCACGTGCTTCTGAAGAAAGCTGTGATGTAAATATTACTGTAGTGCCTTTTTTTTTTTTAACTCTATGATCTGTTCTCCTAGTTCCATTGAATTCACAGAACCTTAATATTGTCACCTTATCCCCATCCTTCCAAGGGAGGATTTGAGATGAAGCGACTTGTCACAAATGGTAGGAACGTGAGCAGAGCTCAGAGCATCTGGCTCCCTGTCCTGAGTTGAGCCCACCAGGCTCCTCGACCTCTTAAAAACTGACGTGAAGAGCAGCTTCACTAGTTTCAAAGAATCAGATCCCTCAGAAGTTGTGTAGAGATTATCTGTTGAGTGTGGGTTGAGCAGAGGCTTCTCCCTGAGCAACCTGAAGAGCTCAGAGGTACACGGAAAAGATTCCCTTTCTCCCCCTCGCTCAGCCCTGGGTTCTGATCCCAGCTCAGCAGCTTCGTGATAGTGGGACCCGGACAACTTGCTTAGACTGGGCCTCTACTTCAGCTCTAAAATAATGATCACCACCTTCCCCCTCTCCTCCCAACACTGGTGCGTGTGGGGGTTAGATGAGGAAGTTTGTGCAGAGCCTGTTAATGTTGCGGTGGGAGCCTTGATCGTAGGCAGTTGATGCCTGCTGAGGGTCTATGTCTGAGGAAGGCTGTCTACCCTGGTTTGTGGGGTGTTACTTCCTTCCGCAGACAGAGACCTTTGTGTACACAGGACTTCTCCCACCCTTCTCGTTTCACTTCCTAAAAGTTTGTCAGAACAAGTTCAGTCCATTGGTCCTGCTGGCTTTCGGCTTGGACTTTCATCTTTTTCTAGTCGTCCTCTGAAACTGTTGCGTATCTTGACTGCTCACTTCCCAGAAAACCCGCATGCCTGGCACCAAAGCCTGATGTGCTGACACTGAGCAAACATGGCTTGGGTATGGGTTTTGCACTTTGGTGTATTCCTGAAAGCTGAGGGAACATCTATAACTTGAAGATGTTTCTTTTTCTGCACAAGTCTTTTTGTCTAAGATAGGTTACTTATAAATTATTACAGCCCAGAAATGGTTTTTGTGTTCTTTTTCTCTTCACACGGAGAGAAACAGATAACTCCAGAGAGAAAATACCACTTGAGCAGTTGGAGAATCCTTAAAAAAAAACTTCTGCTTGAATATCCATCAGTGGCTCCTCGTTGCCCTCAAGCTAAAACTCACATTCCTTAGCATGGCATTCAAGGCCTTTTGGGCTCTGACCCCTGCCTGGCTCTTCTGCCTTATCTCTCCTGCTCCACACTTCTACCTCCTCCCAAGCTCCAAGCAAACTCAGCTGCTTTTCTACAAAGTGCTAACTCGTTATGCCTCTGTGTCTTTGCTTTGTGCTGTTCTCACTGCCTGAACACCATTTCATGTCACATACACACCCCACCCCACACTTCTTTGCTGGACCACTACTTGGTGCCTCCCATCCGATCATCCCCTCCACCTTGCAGGCCTGAGCTAGATGCCCCTCCTTGATGTCCTGTGGCACTGATCATAATGGGTTATCATTGTCTGTGTACTTGGCTGTCTTCTAAGTAAACAAATGGTTCTTAATCCTTGGAGAGGGCTTGTCTTAACTGTCTGTGTCTCCAGCACCTGGTGAAATGTCTGGCACATAGTAGGTGCTCAGTAAATGCTCAGTGAATGAATGAATGAATATTGCATTGAATTGTCAGGGATCCTTGACTCCTGAGGAATTCAAAGCACTTTCCAGGTGATCTCCTGCGCATCCTCATGTCACCGCAGGGGGATAGGGAGAAATCTAACCAGTGGTAGGATTAACTACTCTTGAACTGTTGTTGCTGCCACCCAGCCAGCCAGCAGAGTGCCTCAGGGCCTCCAGAGATCTGGGGGTTGGGAAGCAGCAGGGAGGTGCTGGTGGTAACCACTCTCCCTGTGTAGTAGTAACAGTGGCTAACGTTTATCAAGCACTTGGTGGTCTGGGCAGTGCTAAGGGCTTTGTATGTATTGACTTGTTTTAGCCTCACAAACCAGTCAGGTATATGATGTGTAATTCTCATTTTACAGTTGTGGTATGGTTGTGCCTGTTAGTTGTATAGACTCCAGGAGAGCCTCTGTGGCCGCCTTTCCTTTCCCAACCCTTTGTTCTTAGATTGTCTTCTGTTATTTAATGGAGTTCAGGAGAGGCTTGGCTGTGGGTCCAGATGCCTAAGTCTCATGCTTTTTGGGTCTTTCAGCTTGGGCCTGACTTCTGACCTCCATCAAGAGGGTCTCCCTGAAGCTAGGAGGCCTCTTCTAGTTAAGGTTGACTCCAGAATGCCCCAAGTTGATCATCAGCGGGATGCATTAGTCACTGATCACCCAGGTTACCATCTCTGTGGATCCTGAGCGGGAAGAGGGTAGATTTGGAAGTCAGATCTCAAAACTTTTAAAACCAACCCTTCAGTGTTCACGTTTAGCACTGAAAACTTTCCTTACAGCTGAGCTCTCTAGAGGAATAGACTTGAGTGGCACATACTTTTTACTACACCCTAATTGTTTTTAGGGTCTTAAGCATATTGAGAGTGAAATGTCAAAATTTCATTTTAGCCAGCTGTTGAGTCTGCTTCTGTGGTCTTCATTCTCTGATCTCTAAGGGGTGGGTGGCTGGATGTTGAGACACTGAGGACAGAGACTTCCTAAGTCCAGCATTCATTCATTCAGTCTTTATTCAGCCCTGTTTTGTGCCTGCCACTGGGCTGAGTGATGATAGGTAAACGAGCCAGACATAGTTTCTGCCCTTGGGTTGCCTACTACATTCTAATGGGAGAGAGAGACGAAGAAATAGAAAACAAATGTAATGATAAGAAAGACTGATAAGCTATGAGAGAAGCAAGCATCGCAGCCAGAGCCTGTTAAAATGTAAGTCAGATCTCAGGACTCCTGCATCAGTGGCCCCCAGCTTGCTCAGAGGAAAAGTCAGAGTCCTTACCTTGATCTGTCAGGCCCCTTCCATTCTCCTCTGACCTCACAACCCACTGTCCTCTCGCTGCTCACTCAGCTCAAGCCACTTCACCTCTCTGCTGTTCCTCAAACAGGCCAGGCACACTCTCACCTTTTCACTGTTTCTTACGCCTAGAAGGCTCTTCCCCAGACAATGTCACCTGTCACCTGCTCAAGGAGGCCTTCTGTGGCCACCCTGGTTAAATTTCAACCTCCCAAAACCCTCCGCCCTGCTCTGTGTCGTCCTTCCCTGCTCTCTTTTTCTCCACAGCATTTATCACTATCTGAGATACTATATATTTTACTTATTGATCTTGCTTATGGTCTCTGTGCCTCATTAGGATGTGAGCTCCATAAAGGGAAGCATTTTTGTCTGTTTCATTCACTCCTGCATCCCCAGCATGTGGATCTGTTTCTGACGTGTGGGAATATATGAGTAAGTATATGAGTAAGAATTCTAGGGGTTAGGGACAGAAAATACCTACTTGAGATAGTGCGTGCAGGGAAGGTATCTTTGAAGTGATGTCATCTAAGCTGAGATTTGAAGGATAAATTGGAGCAGCCACTATAGAAGCTGGTGAGGATAATCCAGGGAGAAGGATCAGCAAGTACAAAGGCAGTGAAGAGCTTCACAATTAGAGGAAAACAGAAGGCGGCCTGGGGGCCTTGAGGGTTATAGGCAGAGGGAAGGGCCTAGCCGTGCTCACATCATAGCCTGTGTCAGAGCTCCCTCCTCAGCCCACCCCCAGCATTTGTACCCCTGTCTTTCGCAGTTCTGGTCCCTGAGCTGATGCCTGGGAGCAGGGGATGGTGGTCTGGCCTCACTGAAGGAAGTGGCCTGAACATTTCCTCCATTGGAGATGTTGCCACCTGATAGTCTTCCCTTTGCCTTTCTTCTCTCTCTTATCATTTATTTACTTGCCTTCCATTTATAGGCTGTAAGATGGGCTAGGGGGTCGGGTGTCTTCAATTTCGATTTTGTTCAAAAAGCTTGACGGCCAGAACAGATGTATCTCTGATCCTGGCAAACCCTGGGAGTGGAACATTGGGAAGCTGCACTCCAGCTGAGCTTGGCTTACAAAACATGAAATGTCCCTGACAGGAGAGTTGAGTACTAGCCATTCAAACATTTATTGAGCACCTGCTGTTTGCCAGGTACCACCTAGGAGCTAGGAATACAGTAGGAACAAAATCTCTCCTCATACAATTCACATTATGGAGAGAGAAAAAAATAATATACATTTGATACTATGTTGTTTTTCCTTTTGAAGAAAAAACAAAAGGAGGAAAGAGGGACAGGAAGTGGAGGGGATTGGTTGGGGATGTGCACAATTTTAAATAAAGTGGTCAGAGGAGGCCTCAGAGAGAAGGTGACGTTTCAGCTGAGACATAAAAGAGGTACGGGACTGAGCCATGAGGCTATCTGGGGCAGGAGCCTTCCTGGCAAAGTGAACGGCACATGGGAAGGCCCTGACGTGGAAACATGCCTGTTGTGTTCAGGGATCAGCAAAGAGGCCCATGTGGCTGGAGCTGAGGGAGTGGTGGGGAGAACAGTGGGAGAAGAGTTCAAAGAGGTAATGGTGGGGAGGGGGTGTGGGTGAGGGAGACAGAAGGGGGTGTGCATCTCATACGGGGCCTTGTAGGCTATGAGGCCATGGTAGGGACTTTGGGTTTTACTCGGAGTGAGATGGGGAACCCTTGGAGGATTTCGAGCAGAGGGGTGCCGGTGTCTGGCCTAGACTGTAATAGGATCATTCTGGCTGTTGCTGAGACGGGTTGCCGAGAGCAGTGTGGAAGCAGCTTTGGTAGCAGTCTCAATGGGAGGGGTTGTTGGCCTGGGGCCAGGTGGTAGTGATGGAGCTGGTGAAAAGTCACTTTGTGTTTCTAGATTGGTAGACCCAATAGGATTTGCTGATAGATTAGATGTGAGATATTGAGAGAGTGTGTGTTGTCAAGGTAACTGAGGTTTTTGGCCTGAGAACCTGTTAAAGATGGTGTTGGCAGTAACTAGATAATGAAGACTGCAGGAGGAGACAGTTGGGGGCCAAGGGGAAGCAAGAGGTCAGTTTTTATCTTGTTAAGTTTGAGCTGCCTGTTAGCTATATAGACATTCAAGTGGCGATGACAGTTAGGCAGTTTGGATATATGTAGATGATACTTGAAGCTGTGACACTGGATGAAGCAAGATAGTGTCGTGTGGAGAAGGGAAGAGGTACCAGTCCTGAGCCCTGGGGCATTTCAAGTGTTGAAGGAGAGGGAGAGGAGGAGGAACAAACAAAGGAGACTGAGTCAGTGGGGTAGGCGGGAGAGCAGAGAGCATGGCATTCTGGAATCAGGGGAAGAAAGTGTTTCAAGGAGGAGGGAGTGATCAGCAGTGTCAAGTGCTTGTCAGCATGAGATTTGTCATATGATAGGATCACTGCATCTTCTGCAGCAGGGTCCAGCACCCTGGCGTCCAAGGCCATGTTTGAGTCTCATTCTTCCTTGCCTAACCTCATCAGCTCCTTTCCCTTCCAAGTCCTTGCCTTCAACCAGGCAGGGAGTCTCACAGACTCCTGAACACGCATGCTTGTTTTGGCTTTGGATAAGTTATTCTTCTCTCAGTGTCTCTAATTCCTCACTTTTAAATAGGTTACCTTGAGAATTAAATGAGACGGGGGCTATAAATTACTGAGCACAGAGCCTGAGCCCCAGCCAGTGTTGGTGGTGGTTTAGTTATTCTCAGTTCACTCCCTGTTATGCTGGTTGTTGTGATTCTTCTCCATGTCACCCTTGCCCCTCCCTTTCCAAATCTGATGCACCTTTTCATGTCCTGCCAAGCCTCTCTTCATCTAAGAGGGCTTCCTTTGATGCTCCACCCATCTCAGAACTCTCCTCCTCTGAGCTTTGGTGTCAGTTACCTGCAGGGCATGATCACTCTGCTGTTCACCTGAAGTCCTTTACCTGGCCTCTGAATCTGTAAGCGCCCTGTGGGAAAAGACTGTCCTTTGTCTATTCTGTGCTTGCTCCCGTGTGCGGCACAGTCCCAGGCTTGGAGCCAACGATGCTTCACACTGTTATACGTGCTGAATGGATGGCCACAAAACTTGATAGGTTTTCGGAAAGTGTTCCCATTATATAGATGGGAAAACTGAGATCACAAGGAGCTTTGTTTTGTAGCTTTGGCCTCTTTCTCCTCATCTTGATTAATTTAAGGATTGTTCAGAAGATGCCCCTGTTACATTTTTTTTTTCCATTCCAGAGGAACTTGTCTTTTTCTCGGCAGCAGATCTTTCCACACATTACTGCTTGTAGATTAGTTGAGAACTGGCACATGATTCTAGAATTCAGTTCTAGAGACTTGGTGCTGATATCAGAACATTTGCATGTGCCATTTGCCTGCCTTTAGTTCCTTTTCACTTTGAGGCTTTGCTAGTGGGTCTCAGGAGATTGACTTTGACTAATCAATTTTTGTCCAAATCCCAGGAGGCCAGTAACTCGGTGAACTCCTCCAGAGAGGCGTTTGCTAGGCACGTTACCAAACTTGACATTCCTGTTGTCCAAACTGAATTGGGTGGCCCTAAAATAACCTGTAATTCAACATTCGAGGGATGTGTGGCAACATATTTCACGTACCCTTTAGCCTACAGAGTGTGTATTTCTCCTTCATTCAGAGAGGAGGAGTTGCCTCGCTGGACAGAGTGGGACATGTGCGACTTCATTATGGGGCAGGGATAGAGTGTCAGCGCTACCGTTTTCTAGCCATGTGACTCCAGACAAATGCCTTGACCTCTGGGGGCTCCCGTTTCCTCATCTGCCATCTTGTGATGTTATCAATCCCTTCTTTACAGATGACTGTGAAGATTAAGTTTGAAGCTCTTTAGTGCCTGGCCCATAGTGCACATCTCTTTGCCATCATATTACCACTGCCACCTTTGTTCCGAATTTCATGCCAAGCCCAAAGAACACAGCTTATTTTCTCATAGTTATTGAGCTGACTTGAAAGAGCCTATGTGTGGTTTGCTTGTTTGGTGACCATGTTGTCTCAGAGAGAAACTGAGAAACAGAGAAATCTGGTTTCTCTACTGCTGACTCATTTTAATCTTCGATTTGGCTTTACCTGTTTCCCTGTCTGTTTAGTACTTACCTGTGAGGACCTTTTCCTTTTTAAAAGGAGACTGTCAGGTGAGGAATGGTGAGTAGAATTACTGGGTCTTGAGTAGAATCATTGTCTCTATTAAACTCTAAATCATGGGGTCAGGGACACAATCCAGAGCACAGAGTAGGAGAATGTTTGTGAAATAAATCAATCTCTGCCCTTGAGACGGAACTGAAACCACAAAACGTGTGGGATGATCAAAGTTTGGCTTTTCTGTTCCAAATGAAGAAGAAACAGTGGCACCACCCTAGCCTCTTTTATTCACTCTTCCTAGCTTAGTCTTGACTGTCCTTGAGCTAGCATGTGGCTTGGAGCAGGTTTCTGAAAGCTGTTCATCAGGCAAGGGTTTAACAGTGACAGCTTCAGCACTGAAGTTGAAAGTCACCAACACAGACTTTCAGGGATCAGTTTGCCCTGCCCGACTATGCTCGAATTCAGAGATGGGTCTTGGCAGCTGGATCAGACCTCAAATGTCTCTTTCCCCTTTTCCTTTCCTAAAGCCGCTTATCTAGCTGATCTCACAACACTGGTTGTCTGACTGGTTAATTCGTTGAGTGCCAATGGTGTGCAGTGAGCTATGTTAGTGCTGCTGACTTAAAGCTTCTCATCCAATTGCAGAGCATGGGCTGCTCTGACATGAATCACTGCCCTGAGACTAGAAAAGTCCTTTCCCTGGCCATTGGCTGGCCATTTGGGGAATTGCTTGGCTTGTTACTGTTTTCCTTCCTACTGAAGACCTAATAAGGTTTGCTGGCCTTGGCTGCATTCTGAATTTATTTTCTCTTTTGTCCCCCTGGAAACATCTTCTGTCATGCTCTGAGAATGATCATGCTCCATTTCCTCTTGTTTGATAACCCAGGAAGAATACTCATTGGTGAGGAAATGGGTTTCTCATCTAGCAGAGAATCGTAGAACACGAGATGTGGGAGGGGCTTTATCTGTCATTTAATAGTTTGTTCCATGGAACTATGGGTTGTCTGAAGGGCTCCTGATGAGGAGGGAGAGGTGGGCATAGTAGAATGAGCCAGGCTCTAGGCCCCCTACCCCTTACTTCAACCAGAGCAGTTCCACTCTTGCTTTAAACAGTTTAAAAGCAAGGAGGGACTTGAAAAGCCATTGATCTGGTTGAATTCTCTTGTTTGACAATTGGAGAAAGTAAGGCCAAGAGATGGGGGGATTTGCCCAGGGTCACACAGCTGTTGGTAGCAAGGCTAGATTTCTTGGCAGCCATCTTGGCATTGGATCAGCCTTGCCATATTTGTTGAAAGTTAACTGCAAAGCCTTATCTTCCTGGTTTGCCAGTCGTCACTGTCTGACACTCATCAGGGAGTCCTCTTGTCTTGATCTGTTATGAGCCCTTGGTTTGTAGCTTCTCTGGGAACCTGTCTTTTCATTTGTTTTGCCAGCAAACATTTGGTGAGCTCCTGGAATGTGCCGGGCATAGTGCCAGTCACTGGGTTGACAGCATTAAACAGGGCAGATCACAAATTAGAGTCTTGAGGAGGGCTGTGGAGAAGTCCACGATATGATTGAGTCAAATGTGGGGAGGCCTCTGCCTCCCTGGGTCCAGAGAATGCTCCTCTGGGGCAGCGGTGTTGGAGCCGAGACTGAAGGATGCGCACAGGAGTGGGAACAGTGTTTTGGATAGATGCACCGTTGTTTTCTAAACTGCATTATATTTAAAGAGGTGATATATGCACAGGATATAAAGTTCCTGAGATACAAAAAGGTGAAGGATGGAAAATCAGTCTCTCACCCCATCCCTTGGTAATCCAGCTTCCTTTCTGGAGCACATCACTGTTGACTTTTCTTGTTTACCCTTTCAAGGATAGCCAATGCATTTGCAAACATGGATATTTATGTTTTATTAATATTCATATTTTTCTTTTTAATAGAAATGGTAGTATACTACATATACTTTTGCTTGTTGCCTTTTTCACTTAATATCTTGGAAAGCTTTGCATACAAGCACATTTAGAACTGCCTCGTTCTTTTTTATAGTTGCATAGTATTCCATATGTCTATATGCCGTGCCATGGTTT
This sequence comes from Diceros bicornis minor, assembly GCF_020826845.1. Taxonomy (NCBI): domain Eukaryota; kingdom Metazoa; phylum Chordata; class Mammalia; order Perissodactyla; family Rhinocerotidae; genus Diceros; species Diceros bicornis. The sequence goes on along the minus strand of NC_080774.1, from coordinate 23,048,017 downwards.
TTTAAACCAGTCCTCCATAGAAGAATATTTAAGGTGTTTACAGTATTTTGCTATTGCAAAGGATGCTACATGAATAACTGTGTATACATAGTTTTGTACATATAGAATAAATTCCTAGAGGCAGAATTGCTAGGTCAAAGGGTAAATACCTTTGTAATTTTGGTAGCTGTTGCCAAATTGCTGTAGAGGTTGTAGCAATTTAGACTCTCACTAGCATCATATGAGGGGATCTATTTCCCCACATCAGCACCAACATGGAATGTTATCAGACTTTTGGGTCTTTACCAATCCAGTAGCTGATGGATGGTATTTCATTGTAATTTCAGTTTCCATTTCTCTTATTATAAGCAAGCTTAAACCACTGTACTTTGTTTTCTGTGAATAGGCCACATCCTTTGCCATTCTCCTGTTTGTAGTCACTTTTCATATATTAAGGAAAAGAGGCTTTTGTCTGCAATGGGACGCAAATATTTTTATGTGTGTTTATCGTATGTCTTTTGTTTTTTTATTATGTTCTTGGCCATGCAGGAAAACTTGATTTTTATTTTTTTTTTGTGAGGAAGATCAGTCCTGAGCTAACATCCGAGGCCAATCCTCCTCTTTTTGCTGAGGAAGATTGGCCATGGGCTAACGTCCGTGCCCATCTTCCTCTACTTTATATGGGACACCGCCGCAGCATGGCTTGACAAGTGGTGCATCGGTACACGCCTGGGATCCGAACCTGTGAACCCCGGGTCGCCAAAGCAAAGTGCACGCACTTAACCACTGCTCCACCAGGCCGGCCCCAAAACTTGATTTTTGTATAATTTAATTCATAGATCTTTTAAGTCTTCTTGATTTTATGTCATACTCAGAAAGGCTTTATTTCTTCTGGAGTATGCAGTGTTTTATTTTTCTTCTCCAGCATTGGGTTTTATTTTGTTATTAAAAAAAAATTAGTGTTTGTATAGTTTACACCAAGTGAAATGCTCAGCTCTCAAGTGTACAGTGTGGCCAGTGTACAGTTTGGATCAAGATGGGCCAGCCTGGTGGTGTAGTGGTTGAGTTCGGCGCACTTCGCTTTGGCAGCCCAGGTTCACAGGTTTGGATCCCGAGTGCGGACCTACACCACTCATCGAGCCATCCTGTAGCAGTGACAACATGCAAAATAGAGGAAAGATTGGCACAGATGTTAGCTCAGGGCCGCTTTCCCTCACACACGTGATAAAGAAGATACAGATCATTTCTTTCAACCCTAGTGTTCTTTCGTGCCCCCTTCTGTCAGTCCTTCCCACCTAGAAGCATCCACTGGTCTGACTTCTATCACCATAGGTTAATGTTGCCTCTTCTACTTATTCTAGAATTTCATTTTACGGTGTGGATGTTTATACTCATCAGCGTGCTTTCATTCTCACATTATTCTCTGTCGGGAGAAACATGTAAAGTAAGTGGAGCAGCAGGCAGTGAGATCCCCGTTTTCAAGAGGCGAAGTTGAATTACAGAGATGAAGTAAACTGTAACCTCAGTGCAGTACTCTTTCCTTTAAAAATTATTGTTGTTATTATTAGCAATTTTGAGACCTTGGAGAAAAGTTGAAATATACTCAATACTCATTTTCTTAATGTATTTCTTGCAGATTTAAATTCATTTTATGAGCTCAAAACACAAAGATATTCTTTCTCTTGTTTATAAAATTACATTTAGATATGTGAAGACTCAAAGATTTGAAAAGTGTTGAAGTCTTTTTTTTTTTTTCCTTAAATGTAACCCTAACTCCAGTGGCTAAAATCTAAAGTCAGCTGGGAATATTTTTATGAGTTTTTTCCCCTTCCCTTTTCTTCCTAGGACTGCATTTTTCCATTCTTAGATTACATTACATCTTTGTCCCTGGCCAGTATGTCAGTGATTCTCACCAAGGACTTCTTTATAATTCTAGAAAACTACTCTATTTCAGGCTTTATTACTCAGTCCCTTTTCTTTAAGCCTAGTGGCAGGGGGAAACAGGCATGTCGATAGGATTTAAAAAAAAAAAAAAAGTGAGATTAACAGGAACTGGTCCTAGGATTGTGGCATCAAAGTCATCTTCTGAGGATGGGTGTGGGAAGGTAGACTTAAGGTAGGGACAGCAGCAGTGGCTCCTCAAAGACAAAACCAGTCCTTCCAGGTGTGCCCCTCTTTTAATTTGGACTGTGCCATCCCCTTGAGGCATTCCTTGGCCTATAGATACTGAAATTAAGGGGTATCCCAGCCCAGAATGCTGTCTCCTTAGCAAGAGTGACTCATCACACTGGCCAGAGCAGTTTCCAAACCAAAAATTCCTTCCAATTACTGCTTTTTTTAATGCACCCTGCCACTTCCAAAGATGGAATCCAAACCCTAAGTTTTTCCTTGCCTAAATTGGCTACCTGCTTCCAAAGATGGCTCATGTACACGATCAGATTCATCAAAATCTTAGCCCCTTTGGCCTCCATTAGTAGGGATACAGTGTATGGGGACAGCTGAGCAGTGCCAGGGAAAGCACCCGTCTTTCCTGTGGCATCTACAAGTCTGAGCTTTTTCCGTTCCTGCAGAGAGAATGAAAAATCTCTCTTGTGCTGACATCTAAGTGGCAACTACAGAGAAAGGACACAAGGAGATAGCCTCCCTCAGTAGATGAACAAGGTGCAGTTGATCTTTCACCGTGAAGTGAGGTTTTTTAGATCTGTGCTCTGGGGTGGCTTTGCAAAAGCGTTTTCACTTCTCCCCACCTCCCCTTCCTCCTCTTTTAATTTCCTGTATATGAAACAACTTCAGAGGGATACGATTTCAGCATCCTCAGTCCCGTTGGGCCCTCTGCAGAGGGATATGCGAAATAGATACTGCAGAGAAAAGAGGCAGCCAGTGCCAGCGCCCTGGGTGGCAGTGTAAGTTTGTGAGTAGTTGCTTAGCACCTGTAAAAGGAAGAGTGTCATCAAAAGCTCGTTGCGGTAGGGGTGTCAGTGGCTGTGGTGGTCTAACTACTGACCCTGCAGCTCTGTTGCTTTTTTTAATCCCCCGAAAGAGAAGCTTTCCCACCCTTTCCTCCACCTGGCGTACAGCACAGATCTGTCACCAGCAAGTTGTGTTCTGGGAATTGAGGGCCCCCAGATGTTGTGCTGTGCCTGCAGATAAGGGGAAAGTCTCTGACAGCCTCCTCTACTGGAGAAGGAAGAATTTCTGGGCAGCACTGAAGTTAGACATCTAAGGTAGTTTTTACTTTGTTCGCGTTGATTTCCTTCTAGATTTAATGGTGAAGGAGTTTATATGTTACTTTCTGTGATTGTTTTGGCCTGTGATTTTTAGCCCCATTTGCCTTCATTGACCCCTCTTCTTAGACTAAACTTAGTCTTGAGAAACAGGGAAACCTGTTTTGGATAGCTCTGCCGGTTTTGCTCACGCCTGTGGCTTCTGAAGCCATGCAGCCCTTTATTGTGTGACAGACATCCCATTATCTCGTTTACCTGCTCATTCTCAGCACTCCAGAAAGAACCTCTAGGTTTGTGAGGTTTCTCTAAGAAAATGGCTTTATATGTACTCAAAAGAAAATTATTTTTAATGTAAGTAAACTCCTGTAGGGAACGAATGCTAAATAGTTACATAACAGAGCTGTCAGAGAGCAGGCTGAGGCTCCTGGGATTTTCAGGGCTCCCATTTCATTTCTTTCAGCAAGTATCAATTGAACACTGGCCACGTGTTAATTGGCTGTGAAGGGGAAGGATGGATGGAGCTGTGGAGCAGGCCGACGTGGGTTCTCCCTTTGTGTATCTGTCCACAGCCCTGACTCCTGCTGCCAGGACCTGCTAGTTAGAGTCTCCATGGTGGGTCTGGCATCCTCAGACACAGCAGTCTCTTGTGCACTTTCCCACAGCTCCCACAGGAAAGTTCCATCATCCCTTTTCAACCTTGGAAAGCAAAGTAGAATTGTGTCTTTTTCTGTATAACTGTTATGTCAGCGAAGCCTTTATTCCTTTATTCTAACAGGATCCACAAAGGATTTAAGGCAGTCCTGGGACAGTACATATTGTTTCCCATTGATTACTGAAACAAAATCTGTGGGCGTCTCAGTTGGAGAACAGCCCCAATGCCATCCTGTCATAAATACAAGCTTAGCCTGGAAAAATACAGTTGAGCTGGAGAGGAGCTATGTCAGCTTTGTTTCCAGAGACTTTTGAAATGATCCTTGATCTCTCACATCCATCCCACCGGTAACCTTCATCTAGTCCCCCCGTAGTAATGAGTTGAAAGAAGATGTTGATGGGTTACATGTTTGAGTCTCTTCCATAGAGGCAACAGAAGGAACAAAGTGAGTGAATTTCCTCCATTCACATGTCTGTTTTTCGGGTTGTGTGGTTTTCTGTACCATTAAAACAACAGGAAGGACTAGAAGGTGGCACTGAAAGTCTCCTGGTTTTTTGGACTGAGTCCTTAGCCACTGTCAGGGCTCCATCTTCCCTCTCAGATGGGGGAAGCAGAATTCCTTCATTGATAGAGCACAGGTGCTAAGCTCAGATAGACCTGAGATGGTCTCCCAGTCCACTTATTTACAAGCCATGTGACCTTCTGCAATTTACTTAACATCCCTGAGCCTCAGTTTCCTCAGCTGTAAAATGGGGTTAAAAACAGTTACCTTATTGGTAGGATTAAAGAGATAATATGTATAAAGCTCCTGGCTGTAATAGGGGATCGGTGAAGGGATAGCTTCTTAATATATGTTAGAACAACCCCAGGAGCCTCTGCCATGTGTCTAGGATACTTGGCTCCTGTGTAGCTTCTTTTATCTTTCATCTGTTGACCAAGGGGAACTATTGAGGTTACATAGCAGGTGCTCAGTATATGTTTATTGAATGAATGAGGGGGCCCTGGTACTTTCTTTGTCCTATTGCCTTAGAACAGCACTTCACAGTGTGAGTATTGCACTGGGAGATGTCCTGAGAGATGCTCTGAGAAAACTGGCCAGTTAGATTTGGAGAATGCTATAGAGTGTGCAGTGTGTAGATTCTAGCCTTCTGTAGAGATGAATAGTGCACATCACCATTAGAGAAGCTCTGAAACGTTGGGGAGAGAAGAAACTTCCCCAGCTTTTCAAACTTGGCATTTTCCAAGCTCATTTGACCGTATTGGGGTAATGATAGTACCTCTGCGAGGCTGTGATGAGGGTTTAGTGAGTGAAGGGATGTGAAGCACCTAGGACAGTGCTGGGCAGAGTGAGCACCATGAAGGGGCAGCTGAGACTGTGATTGTTGAGTGCTTTTTAATCTGTGGACTCTTCCAGAGTATTTAGCCATTCTCTTATGATGGGCTAGGTTATTTCCAATAATACATTGTTATGGACAGTGCTGCAGTAAAACCCTTATATTGTTGTGCAGATATTTCTGTGGGGGAGCTTCCTAGAAGCAGAATTGCTGGGTCAAAGGATATGCACATTCAAAAATTTGATCAATCCCTCAGAATTCCCTTCCAAAATCTGATCAGCCATTATCTAATAGTTCATTTGCCCAGTAAAGAGATAAGAAGCTATCTTCCTATGCCACTTGTATGCTGGATCCTTCCCTCCTCCTGTGCTCCGTAACTGAAAATGAAAAGTCAATGGAAAGTTATCCCTCTCTTCTGTCTTGCAGAGTCTGGCCACGGATAAGGGACCAAAATGACTGACTCAAAATATTTCACCACGACCAAGAAAGGTACTGTATATTTCACTGTGGGGTCTTGTCCTACTCTTTCCCCTGCCTGACCCTTCTGCTTGCTCCTTTCAAGGGTGGGGAGTAGGGTGGGGGTGGAGGCCTAGAAGTGAGTGGTGGGAATTACCCAGAGCATCTTTAACCTTGTGGATTCAGAAAATTGAATTGTTGATGATGTAAGAAATTGACCACTTCTTTTAGAACTCAAGAAGGGAAGAGCATTAGCTCCAACTAAAGCAAAAACCCTCTTTTGTTCTCCATGGCTTAAACTTGTTAAATATGATGTTTTTTCTTAGAGGAAAGAAAGCATACAATCTTATCAGCAGCCCCACAGTGATAAGTGTGTGTGTGTCTGGTCCTTATCCATGGGCCCATATTTTATGTGATTGAAGTCAGAGTTTATATCCTGTTTTTCATTTGACATTATCATAAACATTTCCCCATAGTTCTAACGACTCAGGGTTAGTCTGTTGAGTTGCTGCACTGAAATTTGCTAAGCTAGTCTTATATTGTTGAGTATTGTGGTTGTTTCTGCTTTTCGGGAAATGGAGGTTGTTGTAGTGGCTGACAAATGTGCTTTACCCCTGTAAGCATCTTTCTGACTGGCCCTTCCTTCCTCCCTCCTTCCTTCCAAGTGAGATTGACACATGCCTGCTGACCAGATGAGAAGAGTCTGTTGTTGGGTCATCTGAGCCAGGACCTGCAGTCTGCCCCTCATCAGCCATCTCACTTATTGGTCCAGCCAGTTTTTATTGAGCACCTTCCATGTGCAGTGGAGGAGACAAACAGAGTCTCTCACCTGGCTTTGCTTGCAGTTGAGCAGAGAAGACAGTCTATTAAGTAGTAATCACACTAAAGGGCGGTGGGTGCTGTGATAAGGGAAGTGCAGCAGGTTGTGGGAGGACCCTGGGTGGAGCTAGCTAGCTAAAGGCGGCTGTGGGGGAGGGGAGGGGAGGGCAGCGAGTGCTCTGCCCATGGCACCTTCAGGGAAAGGAAGGCAGTTGGGCACAACTTACTGAAGAGTGTGATGGAAGGAAGGTTGGAGAGGTGTGCAGGAATCAGTTGTGCAGGGCCTGGTGAGCTTGGCAGAGGGGGTGAACTTAGTGCTAAGTGTATCGGGATGTCAGTGGTGGGGTTTTTTGTGGGTTTACTTTTGAGGAGAATGTCTATAGAGGGATGCCTGGTTCCAAATCTGGCGTCAGTGATGGTTTTAAGCAAGGGAAGGTCCAAGGCAGGTTCTAATAAAGGATTGAAGAAGTTGAAGCTGGGGTGTGGGGGGAGGTAGGCAGGGAGACCAGTACCACGGCTCTGATGAGAGAAGATGGTGCCTGAGCCGGGGGCGTTGGGGGGATGGCATGGGGATGGAGAGGATCAGATGCCTTGTATGAGACTGAGAAGGTAGGCGTGGTGACTGATGGGATTTGGGGCCCATTACAGGAAGAAGACATTTCAGAAGCAGGCAGATCCCCTCACCAGCCTTCTTGGGGCCAGGGTGACTCAGGCCTAGATCCATCAATTGACGGCCAGTTGTACTGCATCTGGCCAAACGCTTTGAGCAAAGCAGGGGCAGCCCTGCAGCAGGGAGCAGGTCAAAGTCATCACGGTCTGTTGGATCCCACAGGAGGGAGACCCGGCCACCTCAGTCTCTTGGAGGAGAAGGGCTTGTGTTCCTTCAGCACAACAGAGCCATGAATTTGAACTGCAAAGTCTGCAGATTCCTCCTGGCTCCGTTGAGCAATATCCTCAGTGTGGCCTTGCCCTGGGCTCTGCTGTGTGGATTGTTCTTAATTAACCTTGTTTGCTGTCTCTCATCTCAAGTTCTTTGGTGAATACCACATTGTTTAGTCATGATAAAAGCTTGCTAGTTTTCTTTTCTCCCAATCTTGAACTTCCTCAGCACTTCCCCCCCGACCCCCATGATAGTCTCTGCTTCTCCCCCACCCCAAGTAACTTGAGAGGGAAGCCCAGGACTCTCCTTCTACAAAAGAGGGATCCAAGACAAAGGTCACATGGCAAGTTACTATTAATAGTGGCCACCTTTAATGCAGACCACTGAGTGCCAGGCGCTGAGATAAACATTTTACATCTGAGTGTTAAATGAGAGAATTCAATGCTCCAATCAAGGTAGAGAGTACAGACAAGGAAATATGTTCAGAGAAGAGAGGGATGTCCTCAGTAGCCTGAGCATATGAGCTGTGGAGCTGGCAGACCTGGCTTTGAATCTTGGCCCTACCTCCTCCTACCTGTGTGTTCTTGGGCAAGTTACTAAACCTCTTATAGCCTCCATTTGCTCGTCTGTAAAATGGGCAGAAATCCAGAGTTGTTGTGAGAATGAAATGAGAGGCGTGGGAAGAAGTTAATGTGGCACCTGGCTTAGGGAAGTGCTCAGGAACTGCTGGCTGCTGCTGTTCTGAGGGCGGGAGGCCTGTCTGACTCCAGAGTCTGCCCTCTGTAACCTGTTATTGGGCTTATCAGGGTCCTGACTACCTCTCCATGCCAGGGCCTTGAACAACCCTACTTCCTTGTTTGTTTTTTCCAGATCATCAAGTTCTTAAGAACAGTTTATTACGTGCTAGAGCCCTCGTGGGGCAGCTGAATTCCCATTTTCAGAGCTGAGCAACCACTTGTGGCTCAGGAAGTGAAACCCTGAGCGAGCTGTTTTAACTGGAGGTTCTAGGAAAACAGGAAAAGCCTGTGTGTGTGAGAAGGGAGCAAATCCTACCCTCTCCCTTCAAACCTTAAGACCCAGATTCCCATCACACACTACCTTGAGGCTTTGGGTGAGCGTGGCTGAGGAGAACTTTGCTTTCTTCTGTGTGTTTTTACCCATCTGACTAAGCAGGACCTGCCTTTATGCTTTTGGTCTCTCAGACCTTTGGAGCTTCCATGGTTCCTCTCCTCAATCCAGCGTATCCTCCAAGCTTCCAGCTTGACAGCTCTTCTCCTAACAGTGGTCCACCCAGGGCCAGGGGCCTAACGCTGCCCTCAGCTGGCAGCACAGTGTCTTACCTGCTTCTCTTCCATCCTTTTGGAAGTTGGGCACTAGGAATCGCCCCCTGGCAGGGCGGGAATGGATTGCTTATGCGTGCTTCCTTTTTTAGGGGAGATCTTCGAGCTGAAGGCAGAGCTCAACAGTGACAAGAAGGAAAAGAAGAAGGAGGCAGTGAAGAAAGTGATTGCGTCGATGACCGTGGGCAAAGATGTCAGGTGTGCAGGAGTGGGCTGGGTGGCAGCTGGAGGGAGGCTTTAGAGCTTGGGTCCAGTTCAGATTTCTCCTTTAGGGTGTCTCTAGGGACCCATGTCTCCCCTTCTATAGCTGCCTTCACAAACCTTTCCAAACAGAAGGTTTTGTTTGCAGAGGGGTCACGAGCTCAAATGCTGATGGAGTCAGGTAGTAATGGAGTGAGTGAAGTGAACTAGGTTGAAAAGGCACCAGGCAATGAAGTGGATGTGGCAGGAACCCTGTAAGAAGCTCCAGAGGGTAGCTGCCAGCTGGAAAAAATGGACCCGGTGTGGCCAAGTCTTCTGGTTTTTAAAAAGAACAGGAAATCTGGATTTTTCATTTTAAATCTGCCTATTTTAGATTGCCAGATGTTATTAAACAAGCAAATAAACATTGCAAATTAACATTGTCCAAGTAAAACACACCTGCAGATTGGATCTGTCAAATTTGTCACCAGTTTGTAACCTCTGGTTTGCATCTGATTGCCAGAGCAGATCATGTGTAGAATTGCTGCCACACCTTTGCTCCTGCTTTTCCCCTGCCTGGACTGTCCCTTTCCCCTTTTCCATTTACACAGCTCGTTTTTCCCTTTTTTTTTTTTTTTTTTAGTGAGGAAGATTGGCCCTGAGTTCTGTTGCCAATCCTCCTGTTTTTGCTTGAGGAAGATTGGCGCTGAGCTAACATCCATACCCATCTTCCTCTACTTTATATGTGGGATGCCTGCCACAGCATGCTTGATAAGTGGTGTGTAGGTCCACCCCCAGGATCTGAACCTGCGAACCCTGGGCCACCGAAGTGAGTGCGCTAACTTAAACACTACACCACCAGGCTGGCCCCACGTTTTTCTGTTTTTAAAACCCATTCAAGGTCTCCCCGCTGCTTTCCCTCATCACTTTGGCCATTTGCCCTGAACCTGCAGCGTTTGCTCTGTGTTCCTGTCGCCTGGCCCTAATTCTAGACAGTCCTCTTTTTTTGTGTGTGTGTGTGTGAGGAAGACTGGCTCTGAGCTAACATCCATTGCCAATCCTTCTCTTTTTGCTGAGGAAGATTAACGCTAAGCTAACATCTGGGCCCATCTTCCTCCATTTTCTATATGGGACACCGCCACAGCATGGCTTGATGAGCAGTGCACATGTCTGCGTCCAGGATCTGAATCTGTGAATCCCGGGCCGCCGAAGCAGAGCACACGAACTTAACCACTACGCCACTGGGCCCAAGACTGTCCTCTTCTTATGTGTACTTGTGTTTACCCACCCACCACACTGTAAAGTCCTCAAGGGCAGGGACTGGATTTTATGACAACTTAACACTTGCACAGTGTTTGAGAGTCTTCAGAACACTTTCAAATGTTTCCCTAGTAGTTCCTTACAATTCCTAAATTATAGTTAATGATATTTTTACTGCCAAAGAAACAAGATAAAGAAGGAGTACAGTGATTTCTCAACAGTCACATGGTTAACGGCAGAGCTAGGACTCATGCCCAGCCCTTCTGAAATCCAAATCCAGGGTGCTTTCGCCCATTTCCTCTCCTCTGTGCCCTCATGGTGCCCAGCCCCGTGCTTCATAGGCCTGGGTGCTAGCATGGAGCAGCTCCCCATCCAGGTCCCTTGGCAGTCTCCCACTGCTCTAGACTTCTCTGTGGATTACCCTATCCCATTACCACCCTCAGCAAAGGACCTCCTGACAGCACCACAGGAGAAATAGTTCTGCAGAGGGACCTCTTAAAGACAGAGCGGCAAAGGGATCAGGCGTCTGCTGGAAACTGGGCCTCCTTCCAAGTCAGATTCCTTCCAGGACAAAGCCGCTCTCCTTCAACTAGAACACCCCTGTCACCTCCTCACAGAGGAAGCATCGTTGTTGTTCTGTCTCAAACGAGTTTGTTGTGCTGATGTGGCGAGCCCAAAAGAGCAACTCGGCTCATCAGCTGTTCCTCCTCTCCCCTCCTCCTTCCTGGTTGTCACCTTCCAAGGCGATGCGTCAGTTCCAGCACTGGCTGAACTCCTGCCTGCTGGGGCTCAGGAAATTCACTTTGACCTCTTAAGTCTCGTGTTGCAGTGTCCTTGCCCGTAAAATCATGAAAATTGAGAGGGGAGGTGATGGTTCCAGAGACAGAAAATTGGTCTCTCACCATATTTCACGTCTCAAGGGGCGTGTGACTTTGGGACTTTGGGGTACCATGTCACGACTGGTTCCATGCAGTATACCAGTTATTTGACATTTATGAGCCTCAGTATTGTCCTCCGTAAAATGAGGATAATCCCCTGGCTTCTCGGGGCTGTTAAATGAGATCAAGTATGTGAAGCCCTTATCGCCAGGCCTGGCGTATAGCACACGCTCTGTACATGCTGGGCTGGTTCTTAGTGCGTGCTTGACTGGCCCTTGTGGTGAAAGCAGGACGACCCATCCCTGCTTCCCTACACCCCTCTGGCACCAGCAGCCCAATGTAAGGATCCATGTTAAGTATCAGGGGAAGAAAAACAATCATTTTCATTTATTAACATCTCCCAGATGTCAAGGACCAGATACGTTAAGTATGCTGTTTCCTTTAATTATCACAAGGGCCGTGTGAAGTGGGGTTTTGTTGCCCTTTCTTGAAAATGAGGAAACTGAGACTTGGTGGATAGAGGCATTTTCCCAACCTCATACAGCCAGCAAGAGGCAGAGCTGGGTTTGAACCAGGTCTGATGGGCTTTAGAGCTCATGTTTGAACCCTCTGAAAAGAATAGAGGACTTTTTTTGCTTTTAACATCACCCTTTGGGATTCCATTTCTACCAGTAAGTGTTCATGGTAACAAAGCATACTGATGCCCTCCTTTTTACTAGCAAGTGCTGTTATCTTTCTCCATTCCTCCTACCCACTGTCCCCGCCTTTTCAGCTTCCTCCATTAGCTGCCTGAAAGTCTTCCTCTTGTTTTCTTCAGCCTTCCCCACACTGACGCCATTTTGATCTTCCAGTGCCCTCTTCCCCGACGTGGTGAACTGTATGCAGACAGACAACCTGGAGCTGAAGAAGCTGGTGTACCTGTACTTGATGAACTATGCCAAGAGTCAGCCTGACATGGCCATCATGGCCGTCAACACCTTTGTGAAGGTGAGTGGGAGCTTGGTGAGAGGAGGGGTATGGGTGCTCACTGCTCTATCTCTCCTCAGTCTGCTGGGATGGGGCACTATGGCCCTGGGTAGAAACACTGAGGCTCCTTCCCAGGCCCTCAGACTTCCAGCCTGAGGGCCTCTTCCTCCAGCAGAGGGCTCCCACTCTCTCCAGAAAATCAGATGCTACAGACCCTGCTAACTCATTCCATGTGAGGTCGCCCAAGGCCTGTTGATCCCCGCCTGCCCCGGGGATGAGCCATTGCCCTGCATCATTTACCAGGTCAGGATTCAGCGAGCGTCTGAGAGCTTCGGTGTTCTCCTTCTAGACTTTGCTTCTCTCTGCATTTTCTGTCCTTCAGATTGAGGAGCAAGCAGGGACTTGAATTGTCAGCTCTGTGTGAACCTTAGCTCCCCTAGCCCAGTCGATGTTCAGGTATAGGCAAGTGAGGGTTTTTGTGGCTCAGTGGAAAGACTGAGGGTTTTGGTGCTGGATGGTTGTGAGTTTGAATCATGGTTCTGCTCTGTGACTGGGCGAGCTCTCAACCTTGAGAGCCTCAGTTCCCTCACCTATAAAACGGGAACAGTATTGTATGTCTGCTGTGAGGATCAGAGGCGACAGTGCAAAGCCCCAGCAAGTATCTGGCAAATGCTAGGTGCCTGTACATGGCACTTACTTTTGGTGCTGTTGGCCGCAGTTGGTGGGAGATCCCACAGCAGCTGTTTGATGTTGCTCAGCCTGCCCCTGCCCCCGGCCAATGACTGGTTCCTCTCAGGACTGTGAGGACCCCAACCCCCTGATCCGGGCCCTGGCTGTGCGGACCATGGGCTGCATCCGCGTTGACAAGATCACAGAGTACCTGTGCGAGCCACTCCGGAAGTGCCTGAAGGACGAGGACCCATATGTGCGCAAAACAGCAGCCGTGTGCGTGGCCAAGCTCCACGATATCAACGCCCAGCTGGTAGAGGACCAGGGCTTCCTGGACACCCTTAAAGACCTCATCTCTGACTCTAACCCCATGGTAAGCCACTGCCACCTGCTGTATCACCTCTGCCACCTCTTGGGTCACTTGGGCAGTCTCTTGGGAAGACCTTGGCTTGACCCTGTACCGAGCAGTCCCTAGTTCTTGGAATTCAGAGCCTTGCTGGGTGGGCTACTTGTTCTTGGGCCTGCAGTGTTTTGAGCACCATCTTTAGAGTGAGTGGGACCTGGATTCTCTTCTCTGTGCCCTCCCTAATGAGCTGTGCGACCATGGGTAAGCTGCTTAACCTTCCAGAGCCCTCTTTTCTTCATCAGTAAGGTGGAGCTAATTCTACGTGGCTGGGAGGAGTGCTGTGGGCTTAATCTGTGAAGGTAATGTGTCTGGCACGGCCTGGCACACAGTGGGCGTGCAACCAAGTCTAGTGCCCCCCTTCCCCTTCCAGTCACTGTCATTGTCACTGTCTTCTTACCAAGACTATCCGTGAGCTCTGAATGTGAGGTGCTTTTCTCTTGTCCCACATCTTTGCAGGGTTGTAGAGGGTCACTCTTGAAGTAGCATAGCCTGGAGGACAGAGCACCAGGATGTGTCTGGGTTGGAAACTAGTCTCCTCACACACGGCAGTGGCAGCAGTTTGGAGGGCAGGTCATCGGGTCCTGTGTAAAGTGAAATGCAGAAACTCCTCTGCCCAGCCGTCCCACTCTGCTTCCTACAGAAACACTGATCACACTCAGGTGTGGAGTGGCCAGTACATTGGCCATTGGAGCACTGTATGTCACAGGGAAAAGTTGAAAACAGTGCAGAACACACATAAAAACAGCTGCTCTGGTGGAAATGGGTTGAGGGCTAGGAGCTTCACATGGCAAGCCTTTCTGTACTCCAGCCCCCATCTGTTCCCAGCAGCCCTGAGGGGCTCTGTAGGAATCTTCTAGCTCTGAGAAGCACAGTTGACAACCTCTGAAGTGATCTGTTGTAGCTGGTAGACAGGGGCTGTGTGTTAGGTAGCTGGGAATGCTTTCTGTTGCCAGGCACTTGGAGCTAGATCTTTCTTTTGTTTCTTTTGTTTTGCCTGTTTTTCTTCAGTGGTGGGTACACTTAGTTTAGTTCGTTTACAGAGGAGTCAGTAGAGTGAATGCTTGGAGTGGGTCTCGATGCTCCAGACCCTGCCCATCAGGTCATATTCCTTTCAGGATATTCAACCTCTGACTGACCAGCATCATTAGCCTCACTACCCCCTGGCCTGTAACCAGTGCCCCCAGGCTCTGCCCCTTCCACTCTCTCAACTAGGTGGTGGCAAATGCAGTGGCTGCCCTCTCAGAGATTGCTGAGTCTCACCCCAGTAGCAACCTGCTTGACCTGAACCCCCAGTCCATTAACAAGCTGCTGACAGCCCTGAATGAGTGCACCGAGTGGGGCCAGATCTTCATCCTGGACTGCCTGGCCAACTATACACCCAAGGATGACCGAGAGGCCCAGAGGTGAGCAGGCTGCCCCTCGCTTGCCAGCCCAGCCGAAGCTGCTTCTTGGGGGCTCCAATCATGAGCTGGGCCTCAGGCCTCTAGTGGGCTCCTTCCCGGGGCCTTGCTCCGCAGACCATCCTCAGACACATCTCAAGGGAGGCCAGAGCCACGCTGTCAGTAGTTTTGCTTCAGTCAGCTCACTGCTCGTCGTGGGCGCATATAGCAGCCAGGACCTGACCTGGGAGCTGACAGGGACCTGGTCACCTTGGGCTGAGTAAAGGAGGTGGATAACCTCAGAACCACCATTTGATGACTTCTTACTGAGTGCCTGCGCTCTGCTGGGTGCTTCCCACTCGTTAGATAATCCATAAAGCACATCTGTGAAGGCAGTCCCATCATTGTCCCCATTTTACAGGTAAGGAACTCCAGCTTAGACAGGTGGAGGAAATCATGCAGGTCACCCAGCTGGGAATCTCGTGACTCTTAGTCCTAACCAGCACAGGTGATGATATCCTGCCCCTTTTGCATGCCCTCGCAGCGAGGGGAGGGAGGGAGTTGGCATTTATAGAGTATTTACTACATGCCAGGCACTGTGCTCCATGCTTTCCATGCATTATCTCCTTTAAGCCCCCAGCAACCGCGTGAAGTCTGTGTCATCACCTCCATGTTCTAGATAAGAAAACTGAGGCTCAGTGGTTTTAACCTGCTTGGGGTCGGTTAGCAGGCAACAGAACAAGGATCTAAATCTTCTGCCTACAAAAGACATGCTATCTTGATAACTAAAAACAGGGTATTTCCCCTTGTCTGTCTCTCCTATTTGCCCCCTTGGAATGGACCCCAGCATCTGTGAGCGGGTCACCCCCAGGCTCTCCCATGCCAACTCTGCTGTGGTGCTGTCTGCTGTGAAGGTGCTGATGAAGTTCATGGAGATGTTGTCCAAGGACCTGGACTACTACGGCACACTGCTCAAGAAGCTGGCCCCACCCCTGGTCACACTGCTGTCAGCGGAGCCTGAGCTGCAGTACGTGGCCCTGCGCAACATTAACCTCATTGTGCAGAAAAGGTACTGGGACTGCCACCTACGTGCAGTGTGTGCTCCTGGGGGGTCTGCTGCTGGGAATAGGGGCTCTGAAGGGGAACTGACCTGTCACCATGCAGGAAATCTCAAAGAATAGCTTAACCCAGAGGTTCTCAGCCAGGGACAACTTAGTCCTCCAGGGGACATTTGGCAATGTCTGGAGACATTTTTGCTTGTCACACCTGGAGGGTGCTACTGGCATCTAGTGGGTACAGGCTGGGGATGCTGCTCAACGTCCTACAATGCACAGGACAGCCTCCCCCACCCCAGATAACTATTCCGTCCAAAATGTCAGTAGTGCTGAGGTTGAGAGACCCTGGCTTAGCCTAAGCAGGTAGCAGGCTGGATACAGGCTAGCATGATAGTTCCACAGTCCACAGAGCCTTCCTGAAACAGGACGTGAGATTTTGTGTGTCTATGTGCATTTTTGCTGGGGACAGAGTCCATATTCTAGTCAAATTCCCCGAGGTTGGAGGACCCCAAGGTGGTCAAGACGCTGTGGACTTTGCATCAGCCTCGGGGCAGGGAAAGAGGTATGTCAGAGTTGCTCAGGGTGCTGTGCAGCCCATGGCCACCCACCTCTTAGGAATGACTGTGGCGGTAAGCCACGGATCCTCAGGGAAGGATCTGGTACTGGGATGGGTGGGGCTGAAAAACAATTGAGCAGCGCTTGTTCGAGGGACCCGGAGAAAGAGGGGTTCTCTGGAATGATCCAGCAAACAGGCCTGCAGCTCTGTGGACTGGGGCTGGACTCAGGAGTTCTGCTCCCAGCCGTTTTGGTCAGATGGCTCACTCAGCAACTAACTGGCAAGCATCAGCGTATTACAGCCACCTCGTTGCTGGGAGCAGGGCCACGCGGAGAACAAGGGCCTCTTGTAGACGTTCTCTCTTAGAAGTTGGAAGACAGCAAACGCTCCTTGTCTTTGTAACATCAGTGTAGTTCTTAGGACACTCTTGGGGGCCCAGAGATATCAGTGGAATCGAGCCATTTGTGAAGGTTTGGGAGGTAAAGGTGGGAAAGCTTTCTGAGTACCTAAACAAAGGGACGAGCCTAGGATTCGCAGTTGCCGCGTGGGGTTTAGTGAAGTATAGTGAGTGACCTGTAGATCCCGATCAGTGGGAAGGGCTCCCTGTGCTATATTTAACATGGCAAATCTCTTTAAGAAGTTGGCCGTGTTGCTGAGGTACCAGCTGGCCCAGTCCCAACGTGTGGTTGGGCAGCTTTTCCCAAGTCCTGGTTGCAGAAATCATGTCTTCCTGCTGCCCAGCTTGGGATCCTGCCTCCCCCGCTGGGCATGACAAAGGCTCCTTGCTTTGCCAAGACCTCCCGCAGCTCACACAGCAGCACTGAGTATTGCCCTGATAGGGTCCCTCGTTTCTCTCTGCTGTCTTCTCCCCCCTTCACCAGTTGTCCTCATTCCTTTTCCCTTCTCCTTTCTGTTCTGGAAAGGGCATCGGAGTAGGACTTGGGGGTGGTGACTCTCATCTTGCTCCCGCCCTTATTAGCACTAGATGTGTGACCTAGTGCGAGCCTCTCCACCTCTCAGGTTTCTTCATCTAAGAAAAATGAGGTGGATGGTGCCAGTTGAGGGAGACGGAATAACACATATGAAAGTGCTTAGCTGGTGACAGGTCCTGCTTAACGAGTGCCTTCTCTGAGGCAGGCATGGCCCACGCTAGATGTTTTTGCAGCTAACTCTCACAACAACCCTGTTATATAGGTATCTGTGTCAGGATCCCCAGGACCACCCATGAAGGACTCATGGGAGTCAGCATATAGTAGTTCTCATGGCTAAGATTTATTATCAACATAGTAAGGGTACACAGCTGGACCATAAGGGAGAAAGATACAGGTGGAGTCTGGAGGAATCCATGTGCAGGCTTCCTTATACTCCCTTCCTCCCATTGGAGGGAAGGTCACACAGAGCACACTCCTCCCCAAGCAATAAAACGCAGCAACATGTGTGTAATGCTTCTACCCGGGGAAGCCTAGAGACTCAGAACCCTAGGTTTTTATTGGGGCCTGGTCATGTAGGCTCCCTCTGCCTAGCACCTACCAAATTTCCAGACTCCTAGAAGGAAAGCAGGTGTTCAGCATAAATCATATTGTTTGTACAAACAGTCTAGGCACAATTAAACACCTTTATCATTGAGAGAGCGGTGAGAACACTCCCGAAAGTCGAGTTCCTAGACACCAGGCCTTTCTAAGACTAGAGACCCAAGCCTGCAGTGGTAGCGCTTTCCTGCACAGTGTCATTCCTGTTTCATGGGTGAGGAAGCAGGCCTGAGGTCACAAGCTGGGATTGGAACCAAGTCTGTCTATTCCCAAGTCCATCGCCTAGTGCCTGCTGCCTCTCAAATGTGGGCTGTTTCTTGCTCCTGTTCCCTCTTCCCTTCCTGGGATGTGGTTGGACACGCAGCGGCCCATCAGAACTTTGCTCAGGCCTGTCAGCGGCCCTCTGCCCGGGAGTATGCAGCTGTGGTGGGGACTGTCTTCATGGAGGGCAGGCTGCACCTCAGACCCCAGAAATGTCCCAGCAAACACGGAGGGAGTTTTCTCACAAGGCCTATGCCTTGCTTTTTTGCTCTTTGGTTAATCCTGCCCTGCCACCAGGCCTGAGATCCTGAAGCACGAGATGAAGGTCTTCTTCGTGAAGTACAATGACCCCATCTACGTGAAGCTGGAGAAGCTGGACATCATGATCCGCCTGGCCTCCCAGGCCAATATTGCCCAGGTCAGCAGAGGGCGGTGGCCGGGGACACGGGCGTTGGTGTTGGATGGCATCACCACCAGTGAGCTGTGGTCTCTGGGCAGGCTGCCCAGCCTCACCATTAACAGTTTATTTCGTGAAGAGTGCTTAGCACAGGGCTCTGTGAGCCAGCACTCAACAAATGTTAGCTGATATTTTTGTAATTAAAGAATTTGTTCTCCTTGTTATTACTGATCATCCATTCATTGAAAAGTGTTAGTTATGTGGATGTGTTAGCTAGATCAACCTAAACAAGGGTTGTCCAGCTCTGCCAACTAGTCCTTCCCTGCTCCTCTTAGGGCACCTGACGGCTCTCTCTTCCCCCCTGGGCCTCCACCTGGAGCAGGAGGCAGAATCCCATCCTTCTAGGGGTCTGTGCATATCCACTGCCCAGGGGTGCTCCAAGAGTTGCCCTGCCAGATCCCTCCCACCCCATCTTCTCTGTTTGGGCCACAGGTCTTGGCAGAGCTGAAAGAGTATGCGACAGAGGTGGATGTGGACTTTGTACGGAAGGCAGTGCGAGCCATTGGGCGCTGTGCCATCAAGGTGGAGGTGAGGCTCTGGGACTCTGTTCTTCGTCAGGGGAGGGGAAGGAAGCTGAAACCAGGAAACCAGTCTGATTCTAGCAGAATCTGCCAGCTGCTTATGGTCCAGGAAGGCCTGAGAGTCACCATCAGAGCCCCCAAGGCACCCATGTTGCAGATTAGTTGGGCTCTTTCTCACGCTGTCATCTCCTTTAGGCCTTTGAGCTGCTGCAGATGAATTAACCTGTCATAATCATGGGTTCTCCTGCAGCATTAGCTAAGAGGATGGCGCAGCCCCAGTCTGGTGGTGGCCCTGATAGACTTAGCTTTCACTACATGGAGCTATGGGGCAGGGGCTCTGCCTGTTGAACATTTGGCAAGAATCGTGATTCAGCTGTCCGTGTGCCCCTTTCTCCAAGCTCCCAAGAGCCATCCAGACTCCTGTGTCCTGGCACTTCATCCCTCCCATTCTCTGCCTATGCAGATGTTCCTTGACGGCCAAGCTGATTCTCCCTAAATGGATCTACTGGTGGCTAGGGGATCCTGGGACAGCTAGTCAGCCCAGCCCCCCCCCCCCGAGGCATTTTCCCTTGGCACCTGTGTTGGCATCCTGAGAAATCTCTCCTGCAAGGGCATTAGCACAGCATGTTGGAATAAGGGTTGGGGTGGTGTGGGGGAGGAGCTGGTCCAAGCAGGGACTTTCTAAGTTGTTTTTGGTCACAGGAGCCCATTTTATGAAACAAGTAGAAGTAAGGTGGGGTCAGGCTGGAGCATAGTGACTCTACCCTCTGGGCTTGGCCTGGAGGAGATCCAAGGACCCTCCCCACTCTCAGAAGTTCTGCCTCTGGCCTCCTACTCAATCTAATTCTGTCTCCCTGTGTCCCTGCCAGCCCAGGCCATCATTTTGTACTCCTTCTCCCACCTGTTGTCTGGGGAGAGCGTTCTCCTGTTCTCCCACTGTGACAAGGAAGGTGGGCAAGGAGTGACTGAGCTCTTGACCAGGGCATGGTCATCCGGGGTTCTATTGGAAATGGGTGCAGGAGCCTGGCCCACACTCTCCTCTTCCCACACAGCAATCTGCAGAGCGCTGTGTGAGCACGCTGCTCGATCTCATCCAGACCAAGGTCAACTACGTGGTCCAGGAAGCCATCGTGGTGATCAAGGACATCTTCCGCAAGTACCCCAATAAGTACGTACCTACCCCTGCCAGTGAGGGGATGTGGCTCTGCTGTGGAGAGGGATGGTGGGAGGAAGAGCAAGGAGGAGCATCTCCTCTCTTCCTTCCTTCTCTGCCACAAACAGCATTCTCAAAAGAAACCCCTTATTTTTTTCTTATTTCTCTGAGCTACCCCGCCTCTGCTCCCCAGACCAAAATAAGAACTAAAATGTAACAGGTAAAACTCAAATCCCCGGGCCGGCCCCGTGGCTTAGCGGTTAAGTGTGCGTGCTCCGCTGCTGGCGGCCTGGGTTCGGATCCCGGGCGTGCACCGACGCACCGCTTCTCCGGCCATGCTGAGGCCGCGTCCCACATACAGCAACTAGAAGGATGTGCAGCTATGACATACAACTATCTACTGGGGCTTTGGGGGAAAAAATAAATAAATAAATAAAATTAAAAAAAAAAAAACACCTCAAATCCCATTACTCACCACCGTCTCCGGGTCTTGCTAGCAGCTGCCTGTCTCTTTTGGCCCCTGCTGAGCCTCCCCTGGGCTCCTTCAGTGCTCATGTGCTGGCTGTGCCCTGGTCTCCAGGTACGAGAGCGTGATCGCCACACTGTGTGAGAACCTGGACTCCCTGGATGAGCCCGAGGCCCGGGCTGCCATGATCTGGATCGTGGGCGAGTATGCCGAGCGGATAGACAATGCGGACGAGCTGCTGGAGAGCTTCCTTGAGGGCTTCCATGACGAGAGCACCCAGGTGAGCTGTCAGGCGAGCCGACTCAGGACAGGTTGTGGGTCATGTCTGGCAGCTGGGCACCACTGCAGTCCGTCCTGCCCTGAAACTCTCCCTCAGCAGCAGGCCTCAGGGCCCCGCCCCTCCTAATATGGCATTGACGGTTTGGACAGATAGATACATGATGTATAGGTGACAGGTGTAGCCCCTTTTCCTTCCACACTGCAGTACCTAAGTGGGACGTGTGAGGACAGTCTGTGATGGTGTGCATTGAAGGCAGGCAAAAGTTTCTGGTTTTGTTTTCATTTCATATTTATCTTTGGATAGGTGATATATTGACTTGGTTCAAAATTGAAAAGATAGAAAAGGATATATAGTGAAAATTGCCTTTCCCACCACTTTCCTAGCTACCTCCTCTTCTCCCAGAGAACACCAAGTGTTATTTGTTAGTTTCTGGAGGAGACTTCCAGAGAGAGTTTAGGAATACCAGTACAGCAACAGGTACACACACACCTGTCCATACATGTAAACGTACACACGTACAGTCAATTCTCATTATTCATGGTACTTATGTTCTATAAAGTCACCACAGGGACCCCTGGCCCGGTGGCATAGTAGTTAAGTTCAGCTCACTCCGCTTCGGTGGCCCAGGTTCACGGGTTCAGATCCCAGGCCCAGACCTACACCCCTCATCAAGCCATGCTGTGGAGGCGTCCCACATATAAAATAGAGGAAGATGGGCACAGATGTTAGCTCAGGGCCATCTTCACCAAAAAAAAAAGTCACCACAAACACTGAATTAGTGAGTACTGAACCATTGCTGGTAAGAGAAATACAGAGTTGGGTTCCTGTGAGCCTCTGGTCACAACATTTTTATCAACTGGTCAATACAGAATGTTGTTTTATGTGTGTCTCTGTTTAAAGACACCTTATCTAATATACATTGTTGATTAACTAACATCGAACTCATGGCCAACAGCACTGTAACTCATGCCTAAACGAAGCTTATCTAACACGTCTTTTCTCCATAAGATACATCACAGCCTTCTTGTGCTTTGAAACACTAAACATCACTTCAGCACTGCACTTGGGGGCCATTTTAAACAGCAAAATCACCAACAAAAAGCACCAAAATGTGAAAGACGTGGCACTAAGTAGACTGTGAAGACGACACTTGTTTACAGTACGAGAGCTGAAACAAAAAGGCAGGGCGTCACCTCATTTGACCCCAGCTGGGATTGTGTACATCAGGCAACTCAAATTTCTCACTGCTCCACATGTCTGTGAATGACCATGAAAGCTCCATGAGCATTGATTTTAGGGTTACAAGTAAATTTTAGCAAGTAGGCAAATTTCAAATATGTACTCTGTGAATAATGAAGATCAACTATATATGTATTTCCCTCTGATTTATTTTATTTTTTTTTATTGATATTTTAATGGTTTCTAACATTGTGAAATTTTGGGTTGTACATTTTTGTTTGTCCATCACCCCATATATGACTCCCTTCACCCCTTGTGCCCACCCCCCACCCCCACTTCCCGGGTAACCACAGTCCAGTTTTCTCTGTCCATGTGTTGGTTTATATTCCACATATGAGTGAGATCATACAGTGTTTGTCTTTCTCTTTCTGGCTTATTTCACTTAACATAATACGCTCCAGGCCCATCCATGTTGTTGCAAATGGGACGATTTTGTCTTTTTTTATGGCTGAGTAGTATTCCATTGTATATATATACCACATTTTCTTAATCCAATCGTCAGTCGAGGGACACTTAGGTTGCTTCCACTTCTTGGCTATGGTGAATAATGCTGCAATGAACATAGGGGTGCATAAGCCTCTTTGGATTGTTGATTTCAGGTGCGTTGGATAGATTCCCAGTAGTGGGATGGCTGGATCATAGGGCATCTCTATTTTTAATTCTTTGAGGAATCTCCATACCCTTTTCCATAGAGGCTGCACCAATTTGCATTCCCACCAGCTGTGTATGAGGGTTCCTGTTTCTCCACATCCTCTCCAACATTTGTTGTTTTTTGTCTTGGTGATTATAGCCATTCTAACGGGCGTGAGGTGGTATCTTAGTGTTGTTTTGATTTGCATTTCCCTGATGATTAGTGATGTTGAGCATCTTTTCATGTGCCTATTGGCCATCTGTATATCTTCCTTGGAGAAGTGTCTGTTCATTTCCTCTGCCCATTTTTTGATCGGGTTGTTTGTTTTTTTGTTGTTCAATTGTGTGAGTTCTTTATATATTATGGAGATCAACCCCTTGTCAGATGTATGTTTTGCAAATATTCTCTCCCAGCTGGTTGGTTGTTTGTTCATCTTGATTCTGGTTTCATTTGTCTTATAAAAGCTCTTTAGTCTGATAAAGTCCCACTTGTTTATTTTTTCTTTAGTTTCCCTAGTCTGGGTAGGCATGTCATCCGAAAAGATTCCTTTAAACCCAATGTCAAATAGTGTGTTGCCTATATTTTCTTCTATGAGTTTTATAGTTTCAGGTCTCACCTTCAGGTCTTTGATCCATTTTGAGTTAATTTTTGTGAATGGCGATAGCACATGGTCCACTTTCATTCTTTTGCATGTGGCTGTCCAGCCCTCTGATTTATTTTTTAATACAACTGGTAGCACACTATACAAATTCAAATTGTTCAGTCCCATGCCTTTTTCCTTTAAAAATATATCTGAAGGCCATGCTGTTATTAATTTATGAGAACCTTTTACGGCTGCATAGGAGTCCTTCATACAGAGGGACCATGTTTATTTAACCAGCCTCCCCTGATGGGTACGTAGGTGTCATGATGGGTACGTAGGTGTCAGTCTGCTGGAACTCTTTCAATCAATACTGCTATGAATAACCTGTGTATGGCACACCTGCAAGTATAGCTGGGGGATAAATTCTTAGAAGCAGAATGCTTGGTAAAAGGGCCTGTGCATTGGAGATTTGGGTAGCCGTTGCCAGATTTCCCTCAGTGTAGAGACTGTTCTGGTTTACGCTTCTGTCTGAGAGGTGAGATAGCCCTCTCTTTACCTCCTTGCGAACCTAGTGCATCCTCAGACTTTACTTTTGCCAATCTGATAGGTAACAAGGGGTACCTTGGTATAGTTTTGTTTGCATTTCCGTTCTGAGTGGGGTTGAGCATCTTTTCATTTGTATCCCTTTTCTGTGAACTGAGAACTCTCTGCTCATGCACAGGGGCCTTTAAAACATCTGTTTGTAAGCACAGAAATCTTAGCTACCCAGCTGGGGCAGTGTAACCCAGTGAGTCAGAGCATGGGCCTTGGAATCAGAGACCTCAGAGTCCAAACTGCTCTTCTGCCCCTTCCTGGCTCGGTGGCTTTATGCTAATCCTTTACCTCTCTGAGCGTCAGTTTCCTCATTTACAAAATGAGGGTCATAAGACTTGCCCTGAGCCTGTTGCTGTGAAGGTTAATGGGATACTTTGTATAATGTCCTTAATACGTGCCCAGCCCATAATAAGCTCTCATTAGTAGCAGTATTGATGTTAGTCAGAATTGGTTTAAAGCAAACTTATCCAGGCGAAAAAGGGGACCAGCTGGTTCCTGTAGCTGGCAAATCTAAGGAGCATTTTCCCTTCCAGCACCCTGGGTGAGGGTGCTCAGATGGTGGCATCTGAGCTGTCTCTGCCTCTCTGGGGTGGCTTCTCCCTTCAGCAGGCTCCCACAAGTGGGGCTTACGAGGGGTTAGTGGTTCCAGGCTACGTCCTTACAGCTTAGTGACTCCCGTAACTACCTCCCCCTCAGTAGTGCCAGCACCAGTCGAGGCTTATTGGCGTTATCCTGAGCCAGTCACTGTGATTCCAACTGGCCAGGTCTGTCAGACGCCCGTCCTGGTCTCCATGGATTGAATGGGGCAGAGGCAATGGCGATTCTCTGAAGGAAAGCCAGCGTTTCTGTTAGCAGAAGAGAGAATAGATGCTGGGTGGACAAAAACAACAGATGTCCTTCACAAAATAGTAGTATAACTCCCACCGTCACTCACTCCCACTGCCACCTGCAGGTCCAGCCGCCAGCCTGCCTTGATGCTGCCTTCACTCTCCCCACACCAGCTTCTCCCTCTTTCTTGTCTCTGAGGAGCAAAGCCCAGCCTGGTTTGTGCCCCTGCAGTCAAGTCCCGCCCAGATTACTGCAGAGGATGTCCTGTCGGGGGTGTTTCTGCCCACATATTAGAGTAAATCTTTTGCAGCCTCTTCCTCCTCGGCTAAACCTGCTCAAGAGCCAAGATTAGAGAAGTCAGACAAGGGAAAGCTGAGTAGGAGCCTGGTGTGAGGACATGGAGCAGGGCTTTCCAGTCCAGGCTCCTCCCCTGTTGTGGGCTGTTGAGTGCATTAAATTTGCTAAGCCCGTTTCCTTGTCTCCAGCACAGGGTTCCTGCAAAGCTTATTGGATGATGTGTCCAACTGCCCACTCCAGTGCTCAGCAAACAGTAGCTGGGTCATGGTGGTGTGTTAATTAAGTGGCCTGCTTCCTTTGCCTCCTGGGTTCACAGCACAGTTCAGAGCTTTTATAAGAATATTTCGTGCTTTGCAGTTGGGGAACTTATTTTAGATTGTCTCTTTGAGCCCCCTTGTCCTAGGCTCCTAGGCCTCTCCAGCCGTGGACAGGGAGCTCAGAAAGACTTTGCCAAGGTGGGCTGTCAGCCCAGCCTGCTTCTGGGCCCTGTCTGGATGGCAGGGGCATTGGCATCATTGCAGGAGGGCTGCCTTGAACATGCTGGCTAACAGGGCATGTGGGGGGAGGGGGTGGTAGGAGGAGCTGGGTAGGAAACTGAGCCAGAACCCTGCTCCCAGGCAGCACAGTAGATCTGACAGTGATGAATGATTCCAGGCAGCCAGCTGACCTGGGTTAGGGAGAACCTGGTAAAGAGTCCCTGTGTGGTGGCCATGATGATATTGATGACGATACGACAGCTGTTGTGTATTGAGCAGAATACACACTAGGTTCTTTACGTTTGTTGCTTATTGACTTTTCCCATTAACCTGGTGAGGTGTTATACCCATTTTATAGATAAGGAAACAGACTCAGAAGTTAAAGATTTTTTATTTATTTATTTATTTTTCCCCCCAAAGCCCCAGTAGATAGCCGCATGTCACAGCTGCACATCCCTCTAGCTGCTGTATGTGGGACGTGGCCCCAGCATGGCCAGAGAAGCGGTGCGTCGGTGCGCGCCCGGGATCCGAACCCGGGCCGTGGGCAGCAGAACGCACGCACTTAACCGCCAAGCCACGGGGCTGGCCCAGACTCAGAAGTTAAATGACTTGTCCAGGGTCACCAGCTGGGAGGTGATAGAACCAGAGTGCAAATGAGGTGTGATCTAACTCTGGCTCCAAGTAAGCTGCCATAAATTGCTGTTTTCAAAGCTCACAAGAACTCCCTGACGTAGGCCACACTTCTCCCTCACCAGCTGAGGGTAAATTGCTTTCTCTAGACTACTCATCCAGGAGCTGGGGCCAGGTCTGGGCTGCCTTCTGCCTTGGAAACAGCCAGCCCACTGCTCTTCTGCCATTGGCCTATGTGTAACCAAACTGCAAGGACTTTGGATCTCTTAATCTCAGAAACAGACTGAATCCCCTCCATTCTGCCTCCCCCTGTCAGCCCGCCTGTGTACCATTAAGCCGTTTGTTTCCATAAGTGCCCTCCTGCCAGCCCCATTCCCGCCCTCCTGTCACAGGCCTGTCTCTGGTACAGCCCTGGCTCAGGAGCTTCAGGCTGCCCTCTGGTCCCAGGGCTGGCAAAAATGAGATGTGGCTAAGGAAGAGCTATGTGCAGAGAACTGTTCTTTCAGAGATGTTTTTTCAGTCAGCAAGTTTTTCTTAGGTGCCAGCTATGCACTGGGAACTAGATTGATCAATAACCAGGGCTACGACAAGGACAGACACGATCCCTGCCCTCAAAGGGCACTCTCCAGGATAGCCTGGTGGCTGGAAAGCATTTCCAGTACTGTGGGATGGCACTGATGAGGAGGGGTGCAGGAGGCTGCAGAGGCAGAGTGAGGGGTGAGGGCAGCAGCTGGCTAAGAGGTGGGGGCTGATAGAGGGCTGGGCAAGAATGGTTCCTGCCCTCTAGTAGAAGCACAGTTCCTCGACGACAGGCTGGCCCAGTCCCCTGGGCCTCCCTCGCACCATTTCCGCTTGTTGACAGGTGTTCCTGTTAAGAAGCATACCAGCCATACGTGTTGCCTTTTTAAGTTGAGAGCTCCTTAAGGCACTGTGAGGCCAGAGCCCTGACAGGTTTCTGGGGCTGGGCAGCAGCCCCCAGCCTGCTTGGGTTTGCCAAGCAGTACAGTGGCCACCTCCCTCCTGAGCAGTAATGCCAAGGTCTAGGCTACTCAGCACTGCCAACACCCCCTGCTGGCCTTAGTCTGTGTTCCGTGGCCAGCCCCAAACCTACGAGAGCTGTTCTCAGCTTCCAGGGCTTTTGAACACACTTTTCCCTCTTCAATGCCCTGATTTGGTTTCCTGCTATCCTTATATGAAGCCCATACTTCTTCATCTCCTCTCTGACTTCCTGCAGGTCCAGCTGCAGCTGCTGACAGCCATCGTGAAACTCTTTCTGAAGAAGCCGACAGAGACCCAGGAGCTGGTGCAGCAGGTCCTCAGTTTGGCCACTCAGGTGGGTGCCCCAGCCTCAGCGCTGTGCCCAGCACAGCTCTCGCTCCACAGGGGGTGCTTCGGTCCAAGGAGCTAGCCTTTGTTCCAAGGTCCTGCCCCTGAGACTGGCACCGTTGGTGGTTTGGCCCCAGAGTAATCCATCATCCCTGCTCAGGGAGCTCAGTCACAAATAAATCAAGATGGAGTGGGATCAGGTGGTGAAGTTGAGACAGACCATAATCGAGAGAGGAGAGGGAGGTCTGAGGGAAGTCCAGGAGAGCCGGAGGGTTTGTGTGAGGGCAGGGAGGGCAGACCGTGGAGGGGCCTGGAGCCTGCTTGAGGCCAGGCTAGAGTGGAAAACCAGGGGACTGGGCCATGTCCGTTTAAGTGGTTTAGGGACAGGCTCACGGGAACACTCAGGATTGCTGTCATCACCTGGCCCTGTGATCACGCCTGCATCATGGGGTTGCTGGAGGGGCTCTTCTTTTCTCCTCACCCGGTTGCCCTGCTCTGAGTTTCATGGGCTTCTCATCACCTCCCCAAGGACTCGGATAACCCAGACCTACGGGACCGCGGCTACATCTACTGGCGCCTGCTCTCCACGGACCCAGTGGCTGCCAAGGAGGTGGTGTTGGCCGAGAAGCCACTCATCTCTGAAGAGACGGACCTCATCGAGCCCACGCTGCTGGATGAGCTCATCTGCTACATCGGCACGCTGGCCTCCGTCTACCACAAGCCGCCCAGCACCTTTGTGGAGGGGGGCCGAGGCGTGGTGCACAAGAGCCTGCCGCCCCGCACCGCCTCGTGAGTGAAGTAGGCCAGTCGCCGGGCTGAGCCTCCCCACCTGGTTCCTCAGTTCAGGAGCACAGACGCTCAGGCCCGGTGTGGTATCCTCTGACAAAGCCCAAGTCTGAGGAAAATTACCATTCTAGTAAGCTTTTATTGAATGCTTACTACACACCAGGTGTGGACTAGGTGACCTCATTTGATGCTTACAACAACTCTGAGAGGTGGCCCCATTAACAGACGAGGGCAGTAGGCATAGAGAGCTTGAGTGCCTGGTGCAGCATCCTACAGCCAGCAGAACTGGGCTCAGACCCGATTCTGTCTGATTCCAGAGCCTCATTCTTCTCACCTTCCTCCTCTGCCGCTCCCAGGTGGTTGATTTGGCCTGGTTGCCCAGTCCTCTGGGGACCAGCATCCAGTCTTCTCTTTAGAGTAGGCTGAGTGGTGGAAATACAGACGGCCCCTCCCTTCACTCATCCCCACGAAGCTGGATCTCTTGGAGAGCTGAAAAAATGGATCAGGCATGGGAAGGGGGAGGAAGAGGGGGCGTTTAGACAGCTCCTTCTGGGACAGCGAAGAGACCTAGGCGCCTGTTCTGGGTGGGGATCCTGGAGACTGGGGACTCTGACCTCCCTGAGACAGCCCGACCCCCTACCCGGCTGACCTCCCTCCTGTGTCCTCACAGGAATGAGAGCGTGGAGAGCCCTGAGACGGCCCCTGCCGGAACCGCCTCGAATGAGCAGCCGGATGTCATCCCCACCCAGGGTGACCTGCTGGGCGACCTCCTCAACCTGGACCTTGGCCCCCCAGTGAGCGGCCCACCCCTGGCCACCTCCTCGGTGCAAATGGGAGCTGTGGACCTTCTTGGCGGTGGCCTCGACAGCCTGGTATGTCTTGGGGTCCCCTCTGGATGACACTGAATGCCCTCTCTGTGCCAGGCAGCAGCCAAAGGCCTTAGGTGCAAAGGTGCCTGCCTGCAAAGGTGATCGCATAGCTTCCTACTGATAGGTGAGAAAACTGAGGCTCAAAGAGGTCAGATGACCTTCCCTCCCAGAGTGCATAGCTGCTAAGTGGCAGGCACAGGAGTTAGCCCCTTGCCAGGCCACCAAGCCCCAAGAGACTTGGGGCAATGTAAGGCTGGTCCTAGCCCCTTCCCCCAAGTCTGGCCCGGCATGCGCCTTGGCCCTGTAAGACTGGAGGAGCCACACCTGTGTCCACTTACCCCCATGCCCTGCGCCAGCTGGGGCTACAGCCCAGCAGGCCTGAGAGACGCCCACGAGAGTTCAGGGACAGTCTCTTCTCCCCTGTAGAAAGAGGGTGGTAAGACCGGCCTAGGCATCTCCCTGGGACTTCTTTAGGCAGCTGGTAGAGCCAGGTGAAGGGGGCAGCAGAGCCCCGTCACTTGGCCGTGCCTGGCTCAGATCCCCAAGGCTCTGGCACAGGAAAAGGTAGAAAGGGCCGTGGCACAGGATGTGGGTCGAGGAGTGAGGCCGTGGGGTAGTGCCCTTCATAGAGACGGTCTGGGCTCCTCCTAGGACTGGCACAGCCTCACATGAGACTCATCTTGGATGGAGCAGCAGTGACTAATGTTTTCCTTCTTTTCCTCTCTGTCTTGTCTTTCTCTGTGTCTTCTTTCCTGGCTTTTCTCTGTGCATGTGGCTGCCTGTTCTCTTCACTCTGCCTGCTTCTGCTTGGAGATGGGGGATGAGCCTGAAGGGGTATGGTTCAACCCTTGTGTCACCAAGCCTTCGTCCCTGCTCCTCCTGAGAGCGTTGGTCCAGCATCCCAAGGGTCAGATGGTGTCAAAGCAGTCCCTCCCTGCTGAGCCATGGCCTTCTGTCCAGTGTCCTGGCAGCCTCTGCTTTGACCTCCTGGTGTCCAGCTGCCAGTGGGCCCCCATATCCATGATTTTTTCGCCCTGTCCTCACCACCCTATGACTAAGTTGCCTTGTCATCCTGAAGATTGCTGGCCCTCTCAGTCCCCACGGCTCCTCTCTGGCATCCTGGAGGACGTGTTTCCCTCTGCTTAGCACAGCCCCCTCACAGCAGTGTGTCTCGGGTACCCCTTTTATTCATGGGCTGCGTATTACTTTGCAAGTGTCCCCAGCCCTTTCCCAGAGGTCACCCCTAAGGCTTGAGGCTGTTGGGCACAGGAGGGCACTGCCTCTCTTCTCCAACCACCTCTCTGTCTTGTTTCTGCAACTTAGAGTTGATGTGACGACAGCCCTGCAGTACCCCTCCTGCCCCGCCCCCTGTTTCCTAAAGAGAGAGGTGGCTCTACTCATCCCGAGCCCTTGATGTCCCTGTCTCTGATGCCTGCCTCTGACCCCTTTCTCTTCCTTTCCAGATCGGGGGCCCCAACTTTGTGGCACCCCCAGCAGCAGCAGTACCAGCCAACCTAGGAGCACCCATGGGCAGTGGCCTGAGTGACCTCTTTGACCTGACCAGTGGTGTGGGCACCCTGTCAGGATCATATGTGGCCCCCAAAGCAGTAAGTAGCACGCCTCCTGTCATGGCAGGAGCAGAAAGAAGTTAGAGACTGACGTGTGGGCTCCTTAAATGGCCAGTTCCGTGGAATCAGCTCAGGCCAGCATAGAAAGGCTCCAGGAACAGCAGTTGCCAGTGTGATGCCGAGGGCAGCTGGGGGCCGTGGGAGCAGCTCACGCCTGCAGATCAAGTCAGAATTAGCCAGGCAAAAGTGAATAGAGCTCTCCAGCTGGAGGTGACAGCCTGTAGAAAGGCCTGGAGGTGAGGGAGAGGCTGCACCTTCCAGGGAGCTGGCAGAACTCCCATCTAGTTGGAGCAGCGGTTCTCAGTGCTGCCCGACCCAGTGCCCCTTATTGATAATAGACATCTTATAATGCCCATCTTTTCCTATCTTTAAGTGAGATTTGTGGACTGTGCAACCTACCTACACATGTAATTTCAAAATCAATCAGTAAGATGCTCATGCTGCAAAAAGGAGACATAAAAGGAATAGAATAAAATTATATATTTCAGGGGCCAGCCTGGTGGCGTGGTGATTAAGTTCACACGTTCCACTTCAGTGGCCTGGGGTTTGTGGGTTCAGATCCCGGGTGCAGACCTACACACTGCTCCTCAAGCCATGCTGTGGCAGTGTCCCACATACAAAATACAGGAAGATTGGCACAGGTGTTAGCTCAGAGCCAATCTTCCTCACCAAAAAAAATATATATATATCTCTTTCTCAATATTGTGAAGGCTTGGGCACGCCTGCCTCAGAAGACCTGCTGAGGTTGTCAGGTGTTGGCAGCAGTGCAGAGTCACCATGACAGCCACAGCTACAGATACTGTTTGTAGCTTGGGTACTATAGGTAGAGTGGCCAGTGGTGCTGTTTGTTTCTGAAATGGTGACCGACTTTCAGTAAAGTTCCAACGAAACAAAGAACAGGCTTCCCTTGATTTTCACCGTAGTTAAGTTCCTGGCAGTTTCAGGGTATGTTGAAACTATGCAGAACGTACTCGAGGGATGCAGGACGGTTCCTCATTGTGTGGACTGTTGCCTCCCTGGCAGCATGTCCGACATCCCTGACCCTGCCCCACTAAATGTAATGCCTCCCCTGCATTGTGCCACCTGAAGATGCCCCATAAATGCCACTGTGCTACCTGTGAGCAGCACCCCCCAAGACTCCTGGCTAGACTAGAAATTAGGGAGGGAGGAAGCTGGTGAGGTCAGCAGCACCAGGCTGTGAGGGGTTGCTCCTGATCCTGGCGCAGTGGGAGCTGTTGGAAGGTTTTAAACAGAGATTAAATGGATTTGCACTTGAGGGAGGTGGCTCTGGCTACAGTGTGGAGGACGGACTGGAAGGAAAAGAGCAGAAGCAAGGAGCCCGGTGAGGAGACTGGCAGGAGTTGATGTGTGCTGATGGCGGCCTGGACAAGGAACGCACCTGTCGGGGTGGAGGCAAGAGGCTGGACTGAAGAGCTCCCTGGGAGATAGGAAAGGCAGGATGTGGGGGCTGACGGGGAGGGAGGGGTGGATTCTGGCTCCAGCAATGGGGTGAGGGGAGGTGCCATTTGCTGAGATGAGGGCGGGGCAGTGGATGGAGAGCAGAGTCGGGTGCCTGCAAGACACGTGGGTCTGGCTGTAAGGAGAGCACGGTGTGGGCTGTGCTCTCAGCATCGGGGATGGACCTGGCTGAATTCCCCTCACAGCTCTCAGGTCGGACACCATGTCTGCCACTTTGTTCCCAGCCAGAGCCCCTCTCTCTCTCCCATGGCCCCTTCCCCAGAGCAGGATGTAGCTGGGCTTCAGGGGCACCGTGACATCTGTCATGACTAGGGAGCTGTAGACCCAAGGGGCCCACAGCAGACAGCAAGTTTAGTGCTAGCAGCTGCACACTGCCGTGCCAGGGACTGCATGAGCGTGGCTCAGCCTCCGTCCCACTAAATCCTCCAACAGCCTTGTGGTGCTGTTCCTCCCATTTTGTGGTTGAGAAATCTGAGTGCTGTTGCCTAAGGTCACATAGCTGATAAATGACAGAGTCTGAAACTGAATGTAAGGTGATGGCACCAAAGTTTCTGTTCCCAACTCCTACCTGATCATATCCCAAAGTGGTCGAGAACCTCCTCTGTGCCTGCCTTAATGTCATGGGTTGTCAGAATCAGTAGGACTGAAGAGAACACACACTCAGATACGTGGTATGATGTAAAAAAATGTTCAGTTGACTAATTACTACATAGATCGGCTATGCCGACGCATGAGGCATACACATTATACATTAAAAGCCCAATATGACAGGCATAAGGCAGGACCGAGTGACAGAAGAGCAGCAAAGACTCCTGCAACCCTGTGGGTGCCAGCCCTTACCAGGCACTGCAGAGCTGCCAGAAATATAAAGCCTGGAGCTGGCCCTCTGCTTGTGTGTTCATTTTAACAGATGTTATTGCTGCTTTGTCATAGTGGAGGGCCAGATGAATGTATCAACAGCGAGTGCTAGAAATGAGAGGTGAGGGATCACCAGGTCAGGAGGAATCTGGGCAGGCTGCCTGGAGGAGGAGTCCTTGCAACATGGGCAGGACTTTCCCCACTACCTTAGTCACAGGAGGTTCCGGGTTGTGTGTATGCTCTCCCTTCAGAAGCAGTAGTTATGTCATCTACACTTTCCTAACAGTGCTGTGACTACCTAGAATTTTTTGTCACTCGTGCATTTCCCTGCCCTGCCTGTGGGGTAAATACATTGTCTAACCTTCCTGGGCATGGGGGATGAGGCTCTCTGTGTACATTTGGAGTTCCTCAAGCATTTGGACCAGGGGGGCTGACAGTCCATTGGTTCCTCCAGTAAATGTTGAGGGTTAGTTCTGTGCTTGATTCCATGAAGCCACAGTGACCAAGAGAGACAAGGTCCCCTCCCTCAGCAGTCAGGCATGGTGACAGAAAGAGGCAGTCCTGCAAGAATGCATGAGAGAAGGCCTGATGGAGGGGCAGGGCTCAGGGAAGTCACCGGGCAGGTGCGCTCCGAGTGCTGTCTGCATGCCAAGTCACAGCTGAGAACTAAAGCCATGCCAGTCTGCCCTCACAGGTTTGTCCAGGGGAAGCAAAGGATGATCAGGGTTAGCAACTACTCGGGGGCAGGGGCCTGTGGAAGCATGTTCCAAGGAGAGGGAACAGCGAGTGTGAGGGCCAGAGGAACAGGTGCAGTCCGAGCCCAGGAGGGGCGGGCACCAGGCTGTGGAGGCCCCGGGCAGTGGAAGCCCTTGCAAGATTGGAGGGTTTTTTAAGGGTGCCATGATCAGGTCTGCATTTTATTTTATTTTATTTTTTAGGAAGAGCAGCTCTGAGCTAACATCCATGCTAATCCTCCTCTTTTTTTTTTTTGCTGAGGAAGACCGGCTCTGAGCTAACATCTATTCCAATCCTCCTCCTTTTTTTTTTCTCCCAAAGCCCCAGTAGATAGTTATATGTCATAGCTGCACATCCTTCTAGTTGCTGTATGTGGGACGCGGCCTCAGCATGGCCGGAGAAGCGGTGCGTCGGTGCGCGTCCAGGATCCGAACCCGGGCCGCCGCTACCGGAGCACACGCACTTAACCGCTAAGCCACGGGGCCGGCCCTACATCTGCATTTTAAAAGATGACTTTAGCGGCTGTGGAAATTGGGGAGGAGGAGTTGGGGCAGCCACGTGGGCAGCTGCCATCTTAGCTGGGGAACTCTGGTGGCAGCTCAGATGCAGGTGGTGCCTATGGAGAGGAGAGAAGAGGAGGACCTGCTGGCAGATGGAGGAGGTGGTGTTGACAGGACCTGGGCTGCATGACTGGGGCGTGGGGGTCAGGGTGGGCTCAGGGCTGGTGCCCCGATGGCTCTGTGGCTCCTGGTGTTGGCAACTTGAGAGACGGTGAGACATTCACTGACACAGTGCACCTTGAGGGAGCAGGGCCTGAGCCTTTTGACCTCAGGGGGCCTATGAGCTGTCTGAGTGACAACAATGGCCTGAGAGGCATTTGCATGTCCACAGGATGCTGCCCGAGGATGTCCTTCATGGGCAGGGCTCTAGTTCAAGCTGTTCACTCAGCAAACACTCCCTGAATACCAGTTCCACCCCAAGCTCCGAGCCAAGGATGTGAAGACAAAAAGGCAGAGTCTTGCCCTTAAAGAGCTGGCTGGGCACAGAGGAAACAAACACGTAGGCACACGTATATCAGCTAAAACGTCATTGTCCAGGAACATAGAGAAGGAGCCTGGGGGCGGGCTTCCTGGAGGGGCCGGTTCTTGAGCTGAGATTCAAATGATGGGCAGCCAAGGAAGCAGCAGAAAGCCTGCCAGGCAAAGGGTCCTCTTAGGTACTGTCTTTTCTGTGACCAGTTTCTACAATTAAAGGCCAGCCCTGCCTTCTGCGAGAGAGGACAGGCTGTGACAGCCAGGGAGGCCTCAGGCTCTGGCCAAGGCCCAGGGTGCCACTGGCCTCTCGACTCTTCTTGGCTCATCAGGAGGCTGGCAGGGCTGGCTTACCTTCCTCACCGTACTTCCTGAATGTTCCTTCTTTGACCTCTGAAGACTCAGGTCAGCCCTTGGTACAGCAAATGCCTCCCTACCCCAGGCTGTTCCAGTATGCAGCCACACATGGTGGTGGGCTGTGCAGGATTATTGCTCTCACCCCGAGATACACATGGTCATCCCCTGGTGGTAAAGGCAGGTGTGGTCAGTCTGGGAGATCCCCTCAGGAGAGAATGAGAGAGCGAAAGCTGTTGAGTTTTTGGGAAGTAGAAAACACCAGCCCCCTCCCCACCGTCTTCCCTGCAGGTCTGGCTCCCGGCCATGAAGGCCAAGGGGTTGGAGATCTCAGGCACCTTCACCCGCCATGTGGGCTCCATTTCCATGGACCTGCAGCTGACCAACAAGGCCCTGCAGGTCATGACCGACTTCGCCATCCAGTTCAACCGCAACAGGTGAGCTCCTCGAGGCCGGCCTGCTGAGAGCCCACACTGGTGACTGCAGGCAGGGGCTGAGGGCTGCCAGGGGCCCGCTGCCTCTTTTCTGGTGAAGGTGGATATTTCTCACAACCACACCTCAGGCCAAAACTCTCTAAGGCAGTGATTTTCCCCCCAGTGACCTCTTATGTGGACTCCAAACTACCAGGCAGAGGGGTTGGGGCATCTCCCCTTATTTTTGCCTTTCTCCACTGCCCAAAGGGGTGTTTTACTGACAAAAGTCCACAGCTCCAGCCTATGAGCCTGCCTTTGGCAAGCACCCCACATAACAGGAGCTTAGAACCTCCTCTCCAGGCCTGAGTTGCTCCCATCTCAGTGCCCAGCTCGAAGAAGGCCAATGAGGAGTGGACCTGCCTGCCAGCCTCCCCCATGTGGCAAGGATTAAACCATCAGGCAGGGCCTCTGTGAGTGGTGGCCACTCCAGGCTCCTCACCCCCACCAGCTCCCCTGCACTGGGGGTGAGTGGGGAAGATTCCTATCTAGCACCATCAGGGTCTTCCTGGACCAGGCCAGCTGGGCCAGGGCTCTCTGAGGAACCTAGGCAGCCCCTCCTGATGATTCTTCTTCCTGAGCGGCTTTAGTGATGAGCAAACTGAGCCTCTAAGAAGTTGACTGAAGGGGCTGCTTCCTCAGGGAGAGCCTGCTGGCCAGTGGGTCCCAGCCCTCTGTCAGACCGGGAAAGGTGGCGGCAGCTCTGCTGCTTACTCTCAGATGACCCTAGAGGCCACAGAAACACTCCAGGCACCAAGAGATGGTCCTGATGATTGTTCATAACAAACTTAGTGTGTGTTGAAAACTTCTTGGGTCCCAGGCCTGTGCCATGTGCTTTAGGAGTATTGTCTCACTTGATCCACCTGACAGCCCAGGGAGGTCAATACCATTACCCTCCTTTTAGGTAATGACACTTGAGCTCAGAGAGGGCAAGGCACTTGCACAGCAGGCAGTGGTGGAGCTCCCAGGAAATCCCAAGGGCTAGGCCACCACGAGGGCCTGGGGTTCCCCATGTTGCCTCCCACTGTGTCCCAGGCAGGCCTGATTGCCATCGTGGGCAGAGCACAGGCTGGAGTCAAGCAGCTCAAGCTCTGGATCTCAGCAGTGACTCTCACCCCGAAGGGTCTGGGCATGGTCCTGCCTTCCCTGAGTCTCTGTGTCCTGGAAGATGGGAGACTGTATCCCTGTCGCTGTTTTTATGAGGATAGGAGTTAGTATAATATCAAATACCCAGCCTGGGCACAGTGAGCACTCGGTTCACAGTCTCCGTCATTACTGTGGGGACTTATCTTCCCTGAGCCTGGGGCTGGGGTGTCTCACACGCATGTGGGGATCCTCCTGATTTGCCCACATGCTTGTGATGGTCAGGTCCCTCCCGGCAGATGGTGATTGGCAGTAGTAACTTGGGCAGTCACAGAGTTCTCAAGTTAAAAGAAGCTGATAGGCCCCTGGATGGAGTCCTTGAGAGCAGGACAGGGCAAGGCCATGCTTCCTGGGCCTGCCCAGTGCCTAGCCCAGAGGAGAAAGAGGAGCAGAGACAGGCTGGGCCTGCAGCTGGCCCAGGACTTTTCCTCCTGTCCACATGGCCATTGGGTGGGGGCTAGTTAAGAGCTAGTCCTTCTGGCGTGGGCCTGCGGTGGGGCTGGCTTGCTGGAGAGGCTTTTTGCCAACTGCTGCCCCAGCTCTGGAGCCCGAGGAGCCCACCTGTGCCATGTCACCACCTGTTTCCCCTGCCATCCCCGCGGGGGCTTCTCTCTCCCCAGCTTTGGGCTGGCCCCCGCCGCCCCCCTCCAGGTCCATGCACCGCTCAGCCCTAACCAGACTGTGGAGATCTCCCTGCCTCTCAACACAGTGGGCTCAGTCATGAAGATGGAGCCTCTGAACAACCTCCAGGTGTGTTCCGGGCAGGGCCAAGCACCCCAGTCCTTACCCGCCTGCCAGCCCCAGGGGAGGGGCCTGAGGGAGAGGTCTGGGGCGTGGCCTGTGTTGGCAAAGGGTTGTGTCTGTGCAGTTGTGCTCTTGGTCACAGACGTGGCAGGGGAGGCCTGATCAGGGCGGACAGAGGGGCATGGGTACCACAGAAGGCATGTGCGAGAACCTGCTCAGGTGGGGAGCATAGGGAACAGGCCCTTCCTGGGGCCTCAGGTGCTATCAAGCATCAGGGACTGACTGGGGACCCCTTTGTTTCTAGGTGGCCGTGAAGAACAACATTGATGTCTTCTACTTCAGCACCTTGTACCCACTGCACATCCTCTTTGTGGAGGACGGGAAGATGGGTGAGTTATGAGGGTGCCCCTGGGGTCTCTGGAACGGATGATTGGCTTGCCCCACATTGGAGTCCATGAGTCGCTGGCTCCTCTGCAGAACCTGGAGCAAGGGGCACACCTCCATTGGGGCCCGCAGGGTCTTGTCTGGCCAGCTCTCGGGGCTGTGCCATGCAGGAGCTGTCTCACTCAGGTTCTCCTGCTTCACCCCTCAGCCTTGCCCGCAGCCTCTAGACTCATCCTATGGGCTCCCCGAGGCAGAGACCCCAGGCCATGCTTACACCTGATGCCCATCTCCCGTGCCCTGGATGGAACCCCTGAGAAGACTGTCATCCCAGCGCCCGGAGGGCTCACTCCCGGCCTGGTGCTGTGTGGTGCACTTTGCCCACATCATCTCTCGGTCACCAGAGAAGCCCTGTAACGCTGGCTATGACTAATGAGCATGCTGCTCTGGCCCAGAGCAGGAGGAGGGCGTGTGTGGGTGCTGGGGAGGAAAGAGCTAAGGCCCGGAGGCAGGGACGGCACTGGTGGCCACCTTCACGGTGCTGCAAGTCTACTCAGGGAACCAGGAGGGGCTGTGGTGGAGCTAGTGCCTGTCCTCAGCTTCAAGGTGGCACCCCCCGACCAGACCCATTTCCTGCTGAGTGTTGTTGAGCAGGGCCACAGGTTTATCAGGGTCCCGTCTCCTACCCCACCCCACCTCCAGACCGGCAGATGTTCCTGGCCACGTGGAAGGACATTCCCAATGAGAATGAAGCCCAGTTCCAGATCAGAGAATGCCCCCTCAATGCAGGTAGGACTCCTGAGCCCCTCCCGCCAGTCCACACTGCCCTCGCCTGTACGCCAGGCCCTCCCCATTGCTGACTGGGGGGCCTTCTATGGCCATCTGATCCCCAGAGGCCGTGAGCAGCAGGCTGCAGAGCAGCAACATCTTCACGGTCGCCAAGAGGAACGTGGAGGGCCAGGACATGCTCTACCAGTCCCTGAAGCTGACCAACGGCATCTGGGTGCTGGCGGAGCTGCGCATTCAGCCCGGCAACCCCAGCTTCACGGTGAGGGCCCCAGCTCCTGCGCTACCAGCCCTAGGACCCCTACCTCCCTGTCCTGGGCAGCCTCTGCTACCCCACCCACCCCAGGCCAGGGGTCTGCTCTGATGGGGGACACTCCAGCCCAGCTAGGCTGGGGTCCCTTCTAGGCTGGCGTGAATGAGCATCAGAATTCTGTTCCTGGAAGGGACCTTAGAAAGCTTCCAACTCAATCCGTTAATTTACCTGGATAAGACACCAAATTGAGTCTCAGAACAGTGAGTTGGACTAGAAGGTTCTGTAAAATCGGGCCCTGTGAGGTGGCACAGTTGGCTGGAGGCCTGCCTGACTGGAAGTGGCCGGCTGGGCCCAGGCCCTGGCGCTCCTCCCTGCCCGAGTGCCCGCCTGGGAGGACGGTGATTCCTAGCAGCTTATCCTTCTCGGCCTTTGAGTCGGACTCCAGTCAAGACAGGGCTTCCGTGGAGCGTGGTTGTCCTGGAGGTCGTGCTGCTCTCCCAGGCCCCTGGAGAGCCCCAGGCTTTGCTTCTGCCTCTGCACCCAAGTCTCTGGCAGGCATGGCCCTCCAGACACTGCTCCCGGGCCCGACGGGCGGTGCTGGCACTATGGTTGGGTGGGGGTTGCGGCCATGGCTGCGGTGGTGGTAATTTCCGTCTCCCTGTGTTCGGTTGCTGCATGTCCACCTTCCCTGCTGGTGCCTGTGGTGCAGGACTTGGAGGTTAGCAGATTGCATTTCTCTTCCTCTTTCCCCTCCATCCTCCCCAGCCATACTTCGCACACCCCATCTCCTGGCCTGGCTCCAGTGCACCCCTGGCTATCCTGGCCTCGCCTCACCCTGCGGCTCCCCAAAGCCAGGCAGACATGCATGCAGTCTGCGGGCAGGAGGACAGGCTGCCCTCTGCTGACACCTTGATGCTTCCCAACTGGGTGGCCCTGATTGAGGAGCCGGTACCCCCACTTCCCAACTCACACGGCGTGCACAGAGCCCTTCAGAGGAGACTGGGGGCCCAGGGGGGCCACCACTGCTGACTTCCAGACCTCCATTTGCCTCTCCCCCTTCCTAATTGCAGCATTCAGAAGCAGAGATTTCGGCAGAAGGGGTGGTGGCACTTGTCTCCTCTGCCTGTGCTCTCCAGGCTCATACCGCAGTTAGAGCTGAGGCAAAATGCAGGAAACCAGGAAGAACCCCCAGCCGCCCCACTGTCTCCCTGAGCAGAGATCTCCCTCCCAGCCTTCGCAGGGTTTCCTATCAGGCTTGGGTCCGGAGGACCCCAGCCCTCCACTGGGGGGGGCGGGCACACCCTGACAGTCTCCAGCTCATGATTCACGCTGCTTGCCAGTAGGGCCATGTGGCTGGGCTGACAGCAGGTGTGTGGGCTGCAAGTATATTTGTCCACACCCTGCTGGCTGCAGTGGCCACCCCCTCTGCTTTACCACACATCTGCTCCAGCCGCGCCGCTGCCCCCAGGCCACGTGAGCACGCCACGCTCCTCCGTCTGGTTCCCACCCTCTTCTCCCTCCCCGTGTGTTCCTTCCCAGCCTGGTAAATGACAGCCCCAAAGAGGAGCCCCAGGAATGAGCGCTCTCTTTCCCTGACCCTCTCTGCCCCTGCAGCTGTCCCTGAAGTGTCGAGCGCCAGAGGTGTCCCAGCACGTGTACCAGGCCTACGAGACCATCCTCAAGAACTGAGTCCCTTCCAGCGCCTGCCCCAGCCTTCTGCCAGCCCTGCCGAGGAGCCCCCGGGAGGTGGCAGCTCCTCCTCCTTCTGGGAGGGGCCTGGCAAGGCCTCTGGCCACCCACGGGGCCCCCTGGTCCTGACTCCAGGGCCTGCCTGGGTCCTCGGGGCAAGGCAGCACCCCTCCTGGAGTAAAATCTCAGTGTACTCCCATGCTCGGGGACTCCCTTCTTCCATTGCTGCTGACATTTAGGGTCAGGTGAGGAGGGGACCAAAGGAAACAGAGCCAGAGTGGCCGCAGAAGCTGTACAGGGTTCTCTTCCTTGTCTCAGTGCCTGAGGGCGAGTGCACGGTTCCCTCCTCAGGCTCCCAGCCCGGGAAGCCTCCTGCCCCTCAGTCTCTCTTGGGTTTGTGTTAGAGGCCCTCCCCACCACCCACTCGTGTGGGATGGGCCCTGCCAGGCTGTCCTGGTGTGCATGGAGGGTCCCCTGGGTACTAGGAGAGCTGCTCTGTCAGGGTCTGGGGCCTGCACACACACACACACCGCCCCCACCCCCACCCCCACATCCGCCCAGGCTGGGGCCCTGTGGTCATGCCAGTCAGGCCACAGCCTCCCAGAGCATCTGCCCGGGCTCCTGCTCCCTTGGCATTTGCACTCCCCCTTGCCCCTGAGAACAGTCACTGCCTATAATACATTCCTTGGTGTCCCCTGGGCTCCTGGAGCAGAGACAGGGCTGAGGGATGGTGCACGCTGGTGAGCAGCGTGCTTCCAGTCTGGGGTTTCTTTGGGGTTTCTCCTTAGTGTCTGCTACCCTCCTCCTGGCCTCCCAAGTTTCAGTTGTGTCTGACAGAGCATTAGGTTTTCCTGTTACTGCTGTTTAATAATAAAGATTGATTCTGCTTTTGGCAATCATGGGCAATTTTTTCCCCCCTCCACCAAATATCCCCCTCCACCAGAACTGAAAACTGCCTTCGAGTGGCTGATGATGGTTTTCTGAGCCCTGCAGTAACTACATCTAATATATATAAATAGAGAATCTATATATATATTGTATGTTTACTTATTTTCAAAAAGAGAAAGTAAATAAAAATGATGACATCAAGCGTGTCCCTGGCCAGTGTGTCAGGTCCTGAGGCTCTTCTGGGTGGGGTCCTGGGTCAAAGGGTCGAGCTGTGTACCGGGCCCCTCCCCTACTGGTCTGAGGACAGCGCCCTTCTCTCTACCCTGTCTTTAAAGACTGGCTTCTGAGGCCTGCTGGTCTCCCTGGCACCTCTCCTGCCCTTAATCCCAACTCCACCCCAGCCGACGCCGTCTCGCCTTTGATGTTGGCCGGGAGGGTGACGTTCCGTTTTGGTTTTCCTCTGCTCTCTGCCTTTGGGGAGGTTCCCCAGAGTGGCAAGGAGGTCCTCTGACTGGGGGCAGCTGTGGGAGAGGGAGCGGGCAGGCGGGCTGAGGACCAGGCTTTTGTGGGCAGGCTCTTCCCCACCCTGCATCTGCGGCTGGCGCCCGCCCCAGCTGCCAACAAGGACACCCCATGTGGCCCCAGTCCTGGCATTGGTCTGGCTCCCAGGGGAGGGCAGCCAGATCCTGGGCAGGGCTCTGGTGGCAGAGCTGCCAGTGGGTTCTCGGTGCCTTCTGGCCAGTGGGCCTTCAGCCTGCTTCTGTGGGAGGGGCAGCCCGGGTGCCCCAGCCTCGCCCTGCACCCTGCCCACCTCTGACACACTGCTGCCTTCCCAGCTGCCTGGGGCTGAAAGAAGAGGGCTTGTTCCTCTTGCTGGGCATCGGCAGGGGCACCTGGCCCTCCACTGGCCCACCTCTAACCCCTGGGGTATTGCCATGCTTCCCTGGGGACCACGGCATCTAGAGCCAACCAAGGCCCTGGATTGTACAACTCCACTTCTCACCTCACCTGAAAGTCCCCGGGCTTGGGGGTCCCTGCACAAACGCAGCAGAGTCCCCTCTGGCTGTGGACTAAAGGGGTTTGAGCCCTTGGTAAGAGAGACTCTCTCACCCTGGCCTGCCATGTCACCTGCTG
This sequence comes from Diceros bicornis minor, assembly GCF_020826845.1. Taxonomy (NCBI): domain Eukaryota; kingdom Metazoa; phylum Chordata; class Mammalia; order Perissodactyla; family Rhinocerotidae; genus Diceros; species Diceros bicornis. The sequence goes on along the minus strand of NC_080774.1, from coordinate 23,005,485 downwards.
CCCCTGGCCCCCCGGGGGCCCAGCTCGCACCCAAACACCCTGTGAGTGTGCTGCCAGGTCCCCCACCACCTGCCGGCTCAGCCATCCAGTGCCTCCCAGAACTTGCTTTTCACCCCTCCACCATTGAGTGCTGAAGAGTTGAAGTGTAGGATAGTTGTCCGCAGTGGGGCGATGAGGGTAACTTGAGGCCCAGGACCAAGCACCTGGGTGAGGACGGAAGGCTGATGAGAAAGGCTGGCCTGGTAGGACAGAGGGCCTTGGACTGTCATCGTACATCCTGGGTTCGCCCTCCTAAGTCAAGCCGAGCTCCGGCCTCAGGCGATGTAGGAGGGACCTTACCATGATTTTGCCCCTCTCCCACCCACACAGCGCCCAGCATGACGGTAGCCAGCAGTCTTACTATGCACAGGGAGAGGCTGAGGCAGAGAGAGCCTTCTCACCCCCAGGTCCCCGAGCCTGGGCCTCACCTCCTCACTCTGTCAGGAAAACAAGCCCCCAGGGCGCCACTGAGGCCCAGGCCTTTAGGAGAAGCACTTTAGGGGACATCCTGTGCCCCTCTACTTCCTTGTCCCGCCGTCACTTCATCAGGGCCCATCACAGGCCTCCTCCCCTCTCACGTGGCGCTCCTGCTCCTGAGAGTGGGCCTGACGCCTTTCGGGGGCCTTGGCGTCCTGCAGAAGGTTCTCCAGCATCAGGGCTTTCCCAGGCAGTTGGGGAATTCAACAACAGCAACCCGTTATTTCTGGAGGGGCCCGACGGGTTCCCTGTGTGCCAGCCACTGTGCTAAGACCTGCGGCGTGACCTCATTTTACATTTGTTATCTTCAACTAGTGGTTTGCTTTGTCTTTTGTTTTTATGGAGAGAATGATTGCAGACCATGGTAAGATCAGCCACACAAAGGATAAAGTTCTCCCCCACACCCTTTCCCAGTTCTTATTTTTCTTCCCTAGAAGCAAACTTCATTGCTAGGTTTGGTTTTCTTCCAGAATATTCCATGCAAGTAAACAAGCAAATTCATGGAAGTATTTACTAAACAAATGGCAGCACACTCTTGCCACTACTAGCACTCTGCTTTTCTTACCCATCAGTACAAACAGACTCGCCTCAGAACTCGTGCGATGAGCCGCCATAGCTGGCACCTGCTGACGACATTCAGGCCGTTTCCATCCGCTTCGAGTCCCGGCAACAGTGCCGTGACTATCTTCCTACATCCATCCTTGCTCATGGGCACAAATGTAGCTGTAGGATCGAGCCCCAGAATCGCTAGACCAAAGAGTATAAGCGTTTTACATTTTATTTCTTGTTGTGAAAAGGTAACGCATTCACATGGTTCAAAATCCAAAAGGCAAAAAAAGACAGAAGTGAAAAATCCTCCTCCCTCCCCTACTGCCTCTCCCCACAGGAATCAGTGTTACTTTCCAAAGAGACTCAACGATGTCTAACATGGTTTTTTCCCTTTTTATAAATGGTAGCATGAAATACACCCCGTTCTGCACTATACTACATCTTGGGGACTTGCCATTATCAGTCCACTATAGAGACATCCTCATGCCTTTTTATAACAGCCGTGTGCTTTTCCATTGAATGGTGGCACCAGTGCCCTCATGATGGCCATTGAGCTGTGTCTATGGTGTTGCCAGTATATGATACTGCAAAGAATATTCACTCTCATACATCAATAAACGCTTGAGACCACAATTGTTGGGTTGAAGGCAGGTATAGCACATTTGTAATTTTGCTGCTAAAAATTCTCCAGTTCACACTCCCACCACCCATGAGACGCCTGTTCCCCGCACCCTCACAAACTCAGTGTTCTTGACGTGTGCCAAATTGATGGGTGAAAAATGGTATCTTACCTATCAACTTACAGAAATCAGTTGCATTTCTGTATGCCAATAATAAAGTAACAGAAAGAGAACTCAAGAAGACAATCCCATTTACAATTGCAACAAAAAAAATAAAATATCTATGAATAAATTTAACCAGGAAGGTGAAAGACATATACAATGAAAACTTTAAGACATTACTGAGTGAAATCAATGATGACATAAAGAAATGGAAAAATATTCCATGCACATGGATTGGAAGAATAAACATAGTGAAAATGTCCATACTACCTAAAGCAATCTACAGATTCAATGCAATCCCAATCAGAATCCCAATGACATTCTTCATGGAAATAGAACAAAGAATACTAACATTCAAATGGGGCAACAAAAGACCCTGAATAGCTAAAGTAATCCTGAGAAAAAAGAACAAAGCTGGAGGCATCACAATCCCTGACTTCAAAATACACTACAAAGCAATAGTAATCAAAACAGCGTGGTACTGGTACAAAAACAGACACACAGATCCATGGAACAGAATTGAAAGCCCAGAAATAAAACCACACATCTACAGGTAGCTAATCTCCAACAAAGGAGCCAAGAACATACAATGGAGAAAGGAAAGTCTCTTCAATAAATGGTGTTGGGAAAACTGGACAGCCACTTGCAAAAGAATGAAAGTGGACCATCTTCTTTCACCATACACAAAAATTTACTCAAAATGGATCAAAGACCTAAAGCTGAGACCTGAAGCTATAAAACTCCTAGAAGAGAATATAGGCAGTACACTCTTTGACATTGGTCTTAGAGGGATCTTTTCGAATTCCATGTCTACTCGGACAAGGCAAACAAAAGTAAAAATAAACAAGTGGGACTTCATCAGATTAAAGAGGTTTTACAAGGCAAATGAAACCAGGATCAAAATGAATAGACAACCCACCACAGGGCCGGCCCCGTGGCTTAGCCACGCACTCTGCTACTGGCAGCCCGGGTTCAGATCCCAGGCGCGCACCGACGCACTGCTTCTCCGGCCATGCTGAGGCGGCATCTCACATACAGCAACTAGGATGTGCACCTATGACATACAACTATCTACTGGGGCTTTGGGGAGAAAAAGGAGGAGGATTGGCAATAGATGTTAGCTCAGGGCCGTTCTTCCTCAGCAAAAAGAGGAGGATTGGTATGGATGTTAGCTCAGGGCTGATCTTCCTCACACACAAAAAAAAGAAATGAATAGACAACCCACCAGCTGGGAGAAAATATTTGCAAACCATATATCTGACAAGGGGTTAATCTCCATAATATATAAATAACTTACACAACTGAACAACAAAAAAACAAACAACCCGATCAAAAAATGGGCAGAGGAAATGAACAGACACTTCTCCAAAGAAGATATACAGATGTCCAATAGGCACATGAAAAGATGCTCAACATCACTAATCATCAGAGAAATGCAAATCAAAACTACACTAAGATATCACCTTACACCCGTTAGAATGGCTATAATCACCAAGACAAAACATAACAAATGTTGGAGAGGTTATGGAGAAACGGGAACCCTAATTCATTGCCGGTGGGAATGCAAACTGGCACAGCCTCTATGGAAAACAGTACGGAGATTCCTCAAAAAATTAAAAATAGAAATACCATATGACCCAGCTATCCCACTACTGGGTATCTACCCAACAAACCTGAAAACAACAATCCAAAGAGGCGTATGCACTCCTATGTTCATTGCAGCATTATTCACTATAGCTAAGACAGGGAAGCAACCCAAGTGTACCTCGACTGATGAGTGGATAAAGAAGATGTGATATATATATACAATGGAATACTACTCAGCCATAAAAAAAGACAAAATCATCCCATTTGTAACAACATGGAAAGACCTGGGAGATATTATGTTAACCGAAATAAGCCAAAAAGAGAAAGACAAACACTGCATGATTCCACTCATAAGAGGAAGGCAAACTAACACACGGACAGAAAGAACTGTTAGGTGGTTACCAGGGGCGAGGGGGTTGGGAGTTGGGCACAAGGGGTGAAGGGACGCATTTATATAGTGACTGACAAACAATAATGTACAACAAAAATTTCACAATAAAGAAAAAAATATATTATCTCACAGTTTAAAAAAATGGTATCTTACCATGTTTAAGCGTGCCTCTGATCATGTGTTTTTGAGCCATTTGTACGTCCTTTTCTGTGAGCTGTCTTCATAGCTTTTGCCCACTTGTTCTATATGGTCATTGGTCCTTTTCTTACCGATTTGTCATTATTTCTCCCCATTTTGTTATTGCTTTTTACTTTTCCATGCTGAAATCGGCTTTTATGTAGTCTTCTTTTAATCTCTTCTTCGTTCTTGTACTTGTCTGATCTTAGTTTTTGCATTTGGATCATGTTCCATCTGGGCTTCATGTTAGCAACGAGGTAGGATCCAACTTCCTCTTTTCCCAGATGGTTACCCAGTTGTCTCCATACCATTTACTGAATAATTCATGTTTTCCCCACAGATTTGAAATGTCATTTGTAGCATACACTAAATTCCCACATATATATGAGTGCTCTTCTGGACTCTGTTCTGTACCAGAGAATTTGTCTATTCATTGGCCACTGCGTTTTTAAAAAAGTATTGTACCTTTATATTTTCATATTTATACTATCCTCTTAATCATCCTCTTTGCCCCATTTGAACTTTAGAACTAGTTTGTCTTTAAAAAAAACTGATGGGGGGGGCTGGCCCGGTGGCGCAAGCGGTTAGGTGGGCGCGCTCCGCTGCGGCGGCCCGGGGTTCGCTGGTTCGGATCCCGGGCGCGCACCGACGCACTGCTTGGTAAGCCATGCTGTGGCGGCGTCCCATATAAAGTGGAGGAAGATGGGCACCGATGTTAGCCCAGGGCCGTCTTCCTCAGCAAAAAAAAAAGAGGAGGATTGGCGGATGTTAGCTCAGGGCTGATCTCCTCACCAAAAAAAAAAAAAAAAACTGATGGGGGGCTGGCCCCATGGCGTAGTGATTAAGTGCGCACACTCTGCTGCTGGTGGCCCGGGTTCGGATCCCGGGCGCACACCGATGCACCACTTGTCAGGCCATGCTGTGGCGGCGTCCCATATAAAGGGAAGGAAGATGGGCACAGACGTTAGCCCAGGGCTAATCTTTCTCAGCAAAAAGAGGAGGATTGGCGTGGATGTTAGCTCAGGGCTGATCTTCCTCACAAAAAAAAAAAAAACAAAAAAAACTGATGGTATTATTTTTATTTGGATCACATCAAGTGTTTATATTAATTTATGGAGAATTGACATCCTGATAATGATGTCAGTAATAATATTAATCTTTATATCCAAATACAGGAGTAGATGCCTTTCCACTGGTTCATGCTTTTTTTGTATCTCTGCAATATTTTAAGTTTTCTTCATTTAAAAGTTCTTGCATGCACATTTCTTCTTACATAGATTCATGAGTATTTTTTAGTTTCTTTGGTAAATGGGCTGTTTTCCATTCTTTTCTACATATATTTGTGATGTAAATATATATTTGTTAATATGTAATCTAATATATAGGAATTATATTTATAGTATAAAATAAATAACAAATTATATAATATATAATTTTTAAACTAACTCCAGACTTTATTGAGATTCCACTAGTTTGCCCACTCATGTCCTTGTTCTGTTCCAGGATCCTACATGCCGTGTGGTTGTCATGTCTCCTGAGTCTCCTCTGGTCTGTGACAGTTTCTCAGCTTTTCTTTGTTTTTCCTGACCTTAACAATTTCAAGGAGTACAGGTCAGGTATTTTGTAGACTAGCCTTCAATTTGGGTTTGTCTGATGTTTTTCGCTCGGTTAGACTGGGGTTATGGGTTTTTAGGAAGAAGACCAGAGAGGTGCCCTTCTCGTCACATCCTATCAGGGGTACACACTATCAGCGTGACTTATCACTGTCACACTGGCCTGGATCACTTGTCCAAGGTCATGGCTGCAGCTTCCTGCACTGCGAAGTTACCTTCTCCCCCTTTCTGTTCTCTGTTCCTTAGAAGCAAGTCACTAAGTGCAGCCTACACTCAGAGAGAGCGTGGGGGCAAGGAGAAGCTGCATAAATTATTTGGAACTCTTCTGGAAGGAAAATCTGTTTCTTCTCCCACATTTATTTATTAATCCAATCATATCAGTTTGGACTCATGGATATCTATTTTATAATTTGGGCTTAATCCAAATGTACGATATTTATTTTGTTGCTTAAATTGTTCCCACTTTGGCCATTTGGAGCTCTTCCAGGCAGGCTCTGTGTCCCTTTGACATGCCACCATCCTTTTGTTTCTTTTGAGCACTTCCTTACTTTCTGATATTACGAGATGCTCCAGGCTCATCTTGTATTTGTCCTGCTCCAACCCTGGCATCAGCCATTTCTCCAAGGAGCTGGGTTCCTTTTCCTGGAGAGTGGTCTTAGAGACCAAGATCTGAGGGCTGGGTGTGCTTGTTGCTCCTGGGGTGGCACTTCTGGGCCCTCTCAGCAGACAGAACCAGGAAATATCTGTGTGCATACGTACCCACGTAGACACGCCTACCCCTCCATTATGTTTTGTAACTAGTAGCTATTTGCATATAAAAATGAAGTTGGGGCCTGCCCGGTGGCATAGTGGTTAAGTGCACATGCTCTGCTTCAGCGGCCTGGGGTTAACAGGTTCGGATCCCGGGCGCGCACCGACACACCGCTCATCAAGCCATGCTGTGGTGGAGTCCCATATAAAGTAGAGGGAGATGGCCACGGATGTTAGCTCAGGGCCAGTCTTCCTCAACAAAAAGAGGAGGATTGGCATCGGATATTAGCTCAGGGCTGATCTTCCTCACAAAAAATAAATTAATTAATTAATAAAATAAAATAGTTGAAAAATTAAATAAATAAAAATGAAGTTGTTTCATGTGTACAAATTTTGTCCCCCCTCCAGCCTTACTAAATTTTCTTGTTTTTCTCTTTGTAGCATCTCATTTCATCCCATGACAACTCTATGAAGTCAAGACCATTATCATCCCCTTTATAGAGAAGGAAATTGAGGCTCAGCGAGCTTAAGTTACTTGCGCCAATAACACATCCCCGAGAGGAGTTTTCAAACCCAAGAGGTCTCACTTTGGGGGCCTGGAAGCTCTACCCTGTGCTGCTTCCTTGTGTTCTGATGGCTGTAAGACCCCGCTGGCCTTCAGAAAGCTGACCAGCTACAATCAATGGGCAGCATTATGATGATGACCCGGGACCCACTAGGGACCAGGCATCTGAGAGGTAGGGGTTACCCCCTTTTCAGGGTTTGGGGAGGTAAGTTACTGCTGGGACAAGTGGTGTGGAGCCGTGATCAACAGGCAAGACAGATCATGATGAATGGTCAGCGGAGTGGCCCAGATGGCCAGGCCAGAGGAGTCCAGAGCAAATACCCCTGGGAGCTGAATGCAATCCAGGGTGCTCGATCCCAGGGAAGGGCTGAAATCCGGGCAGTTGGGAAGAAGCTGTGTGGCAAAGGGCAGGCGGTGGGGGGGACGTCCAGCTATGGAGGACTAGGGCAATGATCTAGGGGACACAGAATTCTCCACCCGACGACTGCCCCTGTCCAGGCCCTCTCAACCGCCACCAGGCCACCCCACTTACTGTGGCTTAATTCTTCAGGGTTCAGCTTACGTGTGTCATCAGGCCCTTCCTGAGCTCCTACCCTCAGCCAGGCTGGTGCCTCCCCCGGGTCCCCTCAGCCCACAGGCCTGAACCAGCCCAGCGCTCCTGTTTCCATCTGTCTGTGCCTGGCTGCATGTCTGTCTCCCTCACAAGCCCCAGAGGGCAGACCGTGTGCCCAGCACCAGGTCCCATGTGCTGAGGGAGCAGATGTGCGGATGCTGGTGGGTGCTCCCTCGAGCACTGGATGGGAGCATGTGAAGAGCATGGGAGCAGTGGTGCAGCAGATAGCAGCCTGGTCGCCTCTCCTTGGGGAAAGAGGGAAGGAACCAATGAGAGAAACTTCGAAATTCACATCCCACGCAGACAGGCAGCCCAAGTTCTCTGGCTTGCTCATCTTTGGGAAGCCTGGCACCACAGCTGCCCACTCCTGTCACAGCTAAGCTCAGCCCCCATGGGCGACAGGGGGGCTTCCTCAAAGTCCCTCCCCACAGGGCCACAGGCTCCAGCTCACCTCCTCCTGAAGCCCCTCTGGCTGCTGGGCCCAGATGAAGTTGGGCTTCTCAGAAAGTCAGGCTCGGTGGCCCAAGATCCTGGGTTCCAGTCCCCGTGCTGCCATTTTCCTGCTGGACAATTTTGGGCAAATATGACATCCCTCTGCGCCTCAGTGAGCACGCAACCACGGCTCAGGGCTCCGCACATCACAGGTCCTTGATAAACGGGAACTGCTGCCAGTGATGCTGATCCAAGAGTCTCCTGGGGACTGTGTCAGCCCTGTGGAGTTTGCAGGACATCGTGGGAGCTTTAGGACATCCCCTGTCCACAGTGTCCTCCATCATTCCAAAACCACACACTGAGAAACCACACTGGGGCTCAGAGACACCCCACACACACACACAGCCCTGTTTATGGTTCCTGAAGAAGCCAAGGAGGCACTCTGTCAGCGAGTGAAGCAAGGAGGTTTTCCATAGGAAGGACACCCAGAACTGACTCCCAAGGGTGGGCAGGAGCAAGGAAAGAAGGTGCTCCAGCCAGGGAAGGGGGCCCCATCGAGAGCCTTAAGGAAGACCATCCTGACGTCAGCCCCACACCCTGCTGAGTGCCAAAAGGGAAGGGGGGCTTAGTTTATTTACTCCCTGTCTTGTTCCCCAAAGGAATTGAGGCAGCTCACAAAACCCAAAAGCCTGAAGAGGGGAACTCTGGTGAAGGGAAATATCATGGCGGAAAAGGAAGATGAAGTCAGGGGTCCCCACACACTGGGCTTGAAGACATGGAACACCTGCCAGAGGTAGCCACCAGTCTGGCTCTGAGCTCCCTAGTGGCTGAGGCGAAGAGTGAAAGCAGAGCCAGGTCCCTGATCCAGTGTGAGAGGATGAAAACACACTCACTGGTTTGGAGAAACACCCTCCGGCTGCCATCACCTGCTCCCTGGAGGATGCATGCACCCCCTCCACTCCAGGTTTAGCTCCTCCTCCCTCTTCCACTTCCTCCAGGCTGGGGTGGGCACTTTGTCTCTGCTCTTACAGTTCCTAGATCCCATGTGTTCTAGAACCTTCTCTCGTAAGGCAGGACTTTTTTCTGTCTTTCTTTTTTTAATCCATCTCAGCATCCTGGCAAGCAGTAAAATTGGGAATATTTGTTGAAAAGACAGATAAGTGAAACCCTTGGTCAGTGCAGAAACATAGAGATGTCTGGGCATTTCCCCCAGTGGCTGGGCATCTGGTCAGAGATGTGGGAGCCCCCTCTGCAAGGAGGAAGCAAGTAGAAGCAGGATGGGGGGCTAGACATAGCCAGATTTCCCAGGCTCTGATGGGGAAAGAGCTCCTCACCAGCCCCAGGGAGGGGGGATTCCAGCCTTGAAGAAGCTACAGGTGGAGACCCAGGCAGAAAACTCAGCCTTAGCAGTGATGAAAGTGGTGTCGACCAATTTTTAGATCTTTCAGCCTCGTTGGGACAAGGATTTGGGGCTGAGCTGCTGTGCCCCCGTGTGTGCTGTGCTCAGCACCCTCTCTCTGGCCCTCCCTCAGTGACGGCCGTTTGACATATTGTTTAGTGCTGGCCATCTACCCCTGTGGGCAGCAGGAAGGTGGGAGGGCTCCTCAGAGGCGACCGCAAGGCTGCGGGTCAGGGGCCATCCACTTCCCCTCAACCTTGAAGAGTCCCCTCTCCGGCCTCAGTGCTCTCTCTCAAATGGAGACACCAGGTTGAGCCTGTGGATTCAAGGATCACGCTCACGTAGGTACTAGCTTAGTGAAAAGCCCGGCATGTAGTAGGTTCTCAAGAAACGGTGTCTGCCTTTGATGGATGCGGAGCAGAGCGCCAGCGCAGTGCGGCGACTCGCCCAAGGTCACACAGCCGGGGCTGGACCCGACCCCGGGCGGCCTGACTCCGGCGGGCGGGCCGGGGTTTGTCTGGAGCCAGCTCGGGGGAGCGGTGTTTGGCGGAGCGGACGCGGACGTGGGCGGGAAGGGACTTCTATTTTGGAGCGGGTGAGAGGAGCACGGTTCGCCGAGGGGGCTGGGTCCCTCCCCGGGCTCCCTGCGCCCCACTCACCTTCTTGCGACCCTTCCCGGGAGGGGCGTCCTGGGCGGGTAGGGGGAGGTGGGGGCGGTGGGCGGGCGGTTACCTCATCGCTGCCTCCCCGAGGCTGCGCTCGCTCGCTCGCGCCGCCGGCTGGGGCGGCGACTCCGGGCGCTGGGGCGAGAGAAGGACGGAGGGACGGAGGCGCCGAGAGGCAGCGCCGCCCCCCGCGCCCCGCTCCGCTGCGGGACCCGCACGGCCAGGTCGGACCTCGGTGCTCCGCGCTGCCGGCGGCGCCTCCATCGCGCTGCGGGGCGGAGGCGGTGTCTGCGCGCCGCGCGCGGGTCTGTTCTGTCCAGAGCTTCGGCCCCCGCCGGAGCCGCTCGTGCGTCCGCCGTCGCCTGCTCGGCTGTCTGTCTGCCCTCCCGCCGCCAGCTCCGTCCTCTGACCTGGCCTCTCCGGACCCCGGGTGCTCCGGGGGGCGATGAGGAGTGAGGCGGGGCTGGGGCGCACAGGGCAGGGCGCGCGTGGCGCACGGCGCGGCGCCGGCCCATGAGGCTTCCCAACGCGGGGCGCGGCAGCGCGCGCGGGCCATGGGGGGCAGCCTGCGGGTGGCCGTGCTGGGCGCCCCGGGCGTGGGCAAGACGGCCATCATCCGCCAGTTCCTGTTCGGTGACTACCCCGAGCGCCACCGGCCCACGGACGGGCCGCGCCTCTACCGGCCCGCGGTGCTGCTCGACGGCGCCGTCTACGACCTGAGCATCCGCGACGGCGACGGCGACGGCGCTGGCCCGGGTTTGAGCCCCGGGGGTCCAGAGGTAGCGGCTCCAGGGGCGGGCCGGGGCGTGTGACAGCGTGTGTGTGTGTGTGGGTGCTTGGTGCACACGTGTGTGTCGGCGTGGACGGCCCCGGGGTGCCCGACTGTGTTCATGCATTGAAGGGTGAATGTGTGTCCTGGGCTATGTGTGTCTCACCCCTTCTCGCCGGCCTGGAGGCTCCCAAGACCAGGCCCGAAGCCCGGCGATTTTGCAAAGAGGCTTTTTCTCCCTGGCGTAAGTGCCTCTCTATTTGCCTGCCTCCGCTGGTGGGTCTGGATCAGGGCGAGGTGGAGCCTGGTGGCGCCTCCTGAGAGCGAGCCTTGTGTGCCCGGGGCCTTGGGCAGAGCCGCAGTGGGAGAGTCTAGGGCCAGACACAGGGGTGTACTTTCTAGGGGGGGTCATTCTCTTCTCCTTCATTCCTGTGACCTGGAGCAAAGACTCGTTTAGTCATTTGTGCAAAGTCCAGAACAGACTTTGAATCCTTGGAGCTAGATGCCTCCAAGAGGTGAAGAGGAAAGAGCAGGCAGGATTAAGCAGGGCTTCCTGGAGGGAGTGGCATTTGGGCTGAACCTGGAAGGATGAGAGAAGTTTTGACTAAAAGCAGCAGCAGAAGCCTTCCTGGTGGAAAGAACAGCATGTACAGCTGCCAACAATCAGTGGTCCCTGAGAGCTGGGGGAACACGGGCCGGGCGCTTCGGAATAATCTTAAGGCAGTAATAACCAGCGAGGGCGTCTAGGGAGGGGAGGGGCCTGACCCGAGCTGAGCTGTGGAAAGCTGGGAGGAGGAGGAGGAGGAGGTGGAAGATAGGGGGTGGGCGGAGAGGAGACCGGGAGTTAAGGAGGGCTGGTGGCTGACCGGCTTCAGGCACCGCTTGTAAATTTTTGCCCAGACGCCCACGAGGGCAGTAGGGCCCAGGGAACTTGGGGGAGAGGGCGCACAGACGGGGATGCGGACGGCCGAGGCCTGAGGATGGAGTTCAGCGTCAAGGCCCCTGCAGAAGGTCAGGAGCGGGAGAGTGGGAAGGGGGCTCCGGCAAACCCCGGCCTCCCGCCCCCAGGAGTGGCCGGATCCTAAGGACTGGAGCTTGCAGGACACGGACGCCTTCGTGCTCGTCTACGACATCTGCAGCCCGGACAGTTTCGACTACGTGAAGGCGCTGCGGCAGCGAATCGCGGAGACCAGGTGGGGGCGCGGCCGGAGCTGTGTGTGGGGAGGGGGGGAGCATTTGCCGGTCAGGCCGGGTCTTTGCCCGCGGGGAGTGGGCGGGCTCTTCCACCGTCGTGGGCCGGCTCTCAGGCCTGCCGGGCCAGGCCTTTGCCCATGGGAAGGTCTCCAGCTGTATCCGGTCTTTGGGACACACGGGTCTGGTGTTTGCTGGGGGTCTCTGGCCGCAGGAGGGGATGCTCCTGAGTGTCTGTACCCACTGGGGGGATTCAACGGTCGTGGGGTCCCGGCACCGCGGCCCTGATGCCCATCTGGCCCCCAGGCCGGCGGGCGCACCGGAGGCGCCCATCCTCGTGGTAGGCAACAAGCGGGACCGGCAGCGGCTGCGCTTCGGGCCTCGGCGCGCGCTGGCCGCCCTGGTGCGCAGAGGCTGGCGCTGCGGCTACCTCGAGTGCTCCGCCAAGTACAATTGGCACGTGCTGCGTCTCTTCCGCGAGCTGCTGCGCTGCGCTCTGGTGCGCGCGCGCCCTGCGCACCCGGCCTTGCGCCTGCAGGGGGCGCTGCATCCGGCGCGCTGCAGCCTCATGTGACCGAATTGGATGCCGCCGCCAATGGCGGAGGGGCCCTCATTTGCCTGGGACAACTAGGGACCCGGATTGGACGAGATTGCCCAACTCTCTCGGATTGGAGAGGACAGTCTACCCCCTGATTGGATGAGGAAAGCTCCCACCCAGTCTCCTGGGCAACAGGCCTCTCTTTGAGCCTCATTGGACCCAGCCAGGCCCCAGGCCCCATTGGACAAGATCAGTCCTTTCTGGGACCTCATTGCGCCATGATCCCATTGGATGGAAGGGACTTGGCTATGAATCTGATTGGAAACTCGCAGACGCTCCTGGAGTTTCACTGGACAAACTCTTGTGTCACACCTCTCAGGTGGTAATAAAGGAGGAAACAATTCACGTGCACCTGGCGTTTCTGGGCTGGGCCGGATAGTCTTAAACCTGGAGGTCAGAGCTGCCAGGCGTTGCACCCTGTCAGTTAACTCCAGAACCCAACTTGTAGTGAGGGCCCCAGAAGGCTGTGATGGCCCCAAGGCTGAGTCCCCAAGAAGCAGACACAAGTGGCTGAAACAATACTTTACTGTCAGGCTCTGCAGGGCCACAGGACCTCAGGAGGGGTCCTCACTGGGCTGGCCCAGCCTCCTCTAAGGCATTCAATAATATTAGTCATTAAATAGCAATGCTCATCCCCCAACCGGAATGTACAACAGAGGTCCCATTGTGCCATGTGGTCCCAAGGGGTCTGGTCCCATGAGGTCTGGTACCCGAGAGGCAGGGGGGGCTCCCTGATGCTGAGGGGTTAAGGCCACAAAGGAAAAGGAGAAAGAATGGGGACCTGGGGACAGCTGGGCTGGTCCATCACATCCAGGAATCCGGCTCAGCCCTTGGGCTGACTGAGTGCAGGGCATGCCAGGCCCTGGACTCTGTGGGTCCAGATGGGCGGCGGGGGCCCCGTGGCGTGGGAATGCGTGAGGGTTTTCGGTCTGGCTGTGTATCCATCCGGCCCCGAGCCCAGGTCCTCAGGGGTTCCAGGCCAGCCAGGGGGCTCCCAGGTGCATCTGGCGGGCCCCCTACACCAGGGCAGGGGCTGCCTTCATCGGAAGAGCTGGACAGGGCTGGGCCTCGGGGCCCGGGCAGCCCATTGGCCATCCGGCCAGAGTCCCCAGGTTGGCCACACTTGCCAGCCAGGACGCTGAGGGAAGAAGAGGAGGAGCTGGAGGAACAGTAGGCCGAGTCAGGAGCTGGAGGGTCAGGGGCCGGTCCGGTGGGGGTCCCGCCAGTAGCAGCCTGCAGGGCTTGGGCGTTGGCCAGGAACTCCTCTTCCAGGCGCCGGAACAGCTGCTGCTCCTGCTGCGGGTCAAGCTGCAGGGGTGTGCGGAAGACACTGGCCGGCGTGCTGCCCAACTCTGGACTGGGGCTGGAGACCCGGGGAGGCCGGGGGGCTGCAGGGCTGCGGGCACGGGGAGTCTGGGGGCTGCCTCTGCCCTGTGGCACCCACGAGTGCTGCCCATCTCGGTCCCTACGCACGAGCAGCACAGCCTGCTCCTCACGGCTCTGGCTCCGGGCCCGCCGGGCAGGGCTGGGGGCCGACAGCTGGGCTCCCCTGCCTCCTGAGGCCCCACGGGGCCGCCCCCGATCCAGCCGGTCTCGGGACTGGCTGCGCGGGGCGGGGGGCCGTCTTGGGGAGGCTGGGGTGCCTGTGGTCAGCCGCCGGCTGGGCCGCTCCCTCCGGGGGCCAGTGCCTGAGTCGTCACTGCGGGCACCAAGGGGGCCACTCTGGGCTGAGGAGGCGGAGGAGTCGCTGTCCCCGGAGTGGCGGCGGGAGCGGGGATGGGGGGGCAGCTGGTCCCGGGCCCTAGGGCAGGGGAACAAGAGAGAGGGATGGGGCACCACGGAGAGAGGACTGTTGTGCAGACAGAGCAGGGGGAGGAACGAACCAGCAGATTTGTGGTTGGTGAGGGGCCGGGAAGACACCTGTGGTAGTGGTGGGGTGTTGGTGGGGGCTGTCAAGGGCTTGTCTGTCCTGGGAACTTCCAAAGAGAAGTAAGAGACTGCAGCAGCTTCTTGCGGCCAGCCTCCCCCCGACCCCAAGGCAGCGGAAGTAAGGCCTCGCAGGCCCTAAGTGGCCCCTCCCCAGGCCTCCTGTTTCCTGGACAGGCCAGAGGGAAGCGGGGTTGGACTGGCCGCCACCCAGCCCCCAGGGCCCGCCCCAGCTGTGTTGTTCGTTTGGTTGGGTTGCCATGGAGATGGGAAGCCAGGCCTGCCCCCACCCACGGGAACTTTTCCCAGGGTGTGAGTCACTCTGGAGCACAGGCGCCTTTGTCATCCAGGCCAGGGCGGACACTCCTCACCCCCACCCTCTGGACCCCTCACCCCCATGTCCTCCCGCCTCTCACCTGAGCGGTGTCTCGAGCCCCTCCTTTGAGCTGCGTAAGCTAATGGGTGTCACGTCGGGCCGGGAGCCTCGCCGCTCACCCCCAGGGGCTGGGCTCCCAGCGCGGGAGCTGGGCGCGGGTGACACCCTCTGGGGGGAGAAGGTGCGGGCCCTCGGCTGGGGTGGGCGGTGGGCTGTGGGGAGAGAGGACGGGGGCGTGTGAGGGGAGAGAGAGCCACAGAGATGAGCCTCCCACCCTCACCGTGGGCACTGACCCGAGGAGGAGCAGCGGCAGGGGTCGTGCTTGTCCAGGTAGTGCTCCAGCGTGTCCCAGCCGCCGCCCACGCGCACCATCACGTGGCTCCTCAGCACCTGTGGGAGCCGGCGTGGGCAGGTCACGGCCTGTCCCCTGGGCCTGGCAGCCCACTCCCTGGGCAGGAGCAGCCCCTCCCTCTTACCCGCACAAAGATGAGCAAGCTGGAATCTCCCACGCGGTACTTCCCCTCCGAGACCTTGATCATGGGAAACTGGTCTGGACAGGTGCAGCAGCCTAAGATCTCCCTCACCTGAGGCCAGAGCGGAGAGGCCGGAGGTCAGGGGTCACGTCCCTCCTTCTGGGGCCTGATGTCAGCGGCTCCAGGATCAGGAGGAAGTAGGTCCTTCTGGGGAACGGGGGCATGGACTGTGTTGCCCCAGACGTGGGTGCAGCCTCTACACTTGACCTTTACCAGCTCTCCTTTCTCTCTGGCTATCAGGGGTCAGGAAACTGACCAGGAGAAGATGGTGGGGCTGTGGTCAGGCCAGGGCCTGGGACCCCAACAAGGCACATCCCGCAGCCCCTGAGCCTGGGGGAGCCCTGGAGCCTGTCACCCACTTCACAGACATGAAGGCCACAGGGAGGCCAGGTCCTGGGAGGAGGCAGGTCATGGACATGAGTGCTGGGGCCCACACCACACTGAGGCGGGGGTGCCACAGACACGGGGCACACGCACACACAGGCCACCGCCCGGCGAGCACATGTCTACCCACACGCCCCCACCCCCGGCCCCGGCCGGGAGCTGCCAGGCTGGCTATGTGGGCGGCCCTGCCCGCCTCCTCGCTCACAGCAGAACCAGAGGAAATGAGCAGGTGGAGCCTCGGGTGACCCTGGCCTGGGGCAGGGGTGGGGTGGCAGCCTCTG
The DNA here is from genome assembly GCF_020826845.1 of Diceros bicornis minor. Classification (NCBI taxonomy): domain Eukaryota; kingdom Metazoa; phylum Chordata; class Mammalia; order Perissodactyla; family Rhinocerotidae; genus Diceros; species Diceros bicornis. The sequence goes on along the minus strand of NC_080774.1, from coordinate 22,989,388 downwards.
CCCACGGCCATGCAGCTCCCTCCCTCCAGGACGGGCACATTATAATCCTAACCTCCTGATAAGAAGGGAACTCTTGGCCTGGCTGCGGGAGTGTCAGGGACACCTAGGTCCTGGGAGGAGGAGGGAGCTGGGGGCATGGTCTGGCACCTCCTATGCGTAGAGCAGAACTAATCCTGCAGCTCCCAGCAGCAGCATCTCTGGGCTTGGCTTCCCAGATAAGTGATGAGGGCCCTGGGGAGCGGGAGGGGCCTGCAGAGCTTCCCTAGGCATTCACTGAGTTCCTACTGTGTACCAGGCACCTTGCCCAGGGCCAAGAGTCTCAGGCACCCACTCAGCCTCAAGCTCCGTGATGTTGTGGATGCAACTGTCTAGTGCTCTAGTGCAGGGAGGGCATACAAGAGGGGCTCCAATCATGCGGCCCCCCGATGAAGGCATACACAGCACTTATCTGGTGCACGTTAGCACACAAAGGCAGGCGCGAGATAATTCAGTGGAAGCCCCGATTTTATCCCAGGCCCAGCTGGGCCTCTTCCTTATCTGGGCCTGCTCATCTCCTTGGGGCCAGGTATACACTTGGTGCTCAACATATGCAACCCTTTCCATGGGGCACGCTAGCCTGCAGATACCCAGGTTCAGGGACCGGTTGCGGGCACCGGCTCTGTGTTTGGTCCCTGGCACACAGCACTGGGTCTGTGTAAGCAGGGGCCGCCAGGCACGCGCACTCGTTGGAGAACTCACCAGCTCGTCGAGGTTGCGCAGGTCGCTGGGTGTCATGCGAGGCCCGCGGGTGGGAGCCCCCGGTGCAGTGCTGGTTTCGGCGGGGTCCTCAGCAGTGGGGGCGTTGGGGGCTGGGGGTGCAGCGCGCAGCTCCCGCTCGATCTCCTGTTCGAACTGCACGAGGCGAGGCGCGAGCAGGCCAAGGCGGGCCCCGCGCCGCGCCACCTCCAGCAGGCACAGCACCACACTCTTCTCGTTCTTTCGCAGCACCAGGTCCTCAGTCTCAAACATGAGCACTTCGGGCACACCCAGCTCCGTGCGGCACCAGCCGATGAAGGTGGCCACGTTGTCGCGGGCCATGAAGGAGCCGGGCGCCACGCTCTGCGCCTGGAAGGCCACACCACGGGCCGGGCGGACAGCTGCCAAAGCGCGAGCGGCCTCCGTGACAGCATTGGCATGTCGGCACAGGGTGGTGCCTGTGGCTAGCCCCATCAGGAAGCCATCGCCGCCACTGGGCAGACCCAGGCCGTACAGGGCGTTGAGCCACTCGGCCAGGTCCTCCTTCATGGCCTCCACGTAGGCCTCACTTGAACGGAACGGCCGCACACTCTTGGCTGCAGAGCCCGCGATGCCCGCCACTGGGTCCGCCATGCCCGGGCCAGCCGAGTCACTGTGGGCAGGGACACAGGTCAGACTGGTGTGAAGGCCCCGCAAGCGCGCCGTACAGACTAAGCCGTTGGCCACCTGCACCCACCTGTCATCTCAGGCCAAATGCCTGGGTTTGAGTGCTGGCTATGAGAAACTTCTCTGTACCTCAGTTTCCTCGTCTGCGAAATGGGTACAATATTAACTTCCTCATAGGACCTAATGGGATAATTTTTATAAATGACTTAGTGTCCATAAGTGTTTGCTGTTTGGCTCTTTTGGGGGGATATTGGGGGACTTGGCTGAGTCCTCCCTCACAGGCAGGGAGGCCCCCATCCTCATTGCCCTGTGTAGATGCCCTGTAGATGAAGAGCTGAGCTCTAGAAGATGACGCCTACAGCCGTGGGCTCACAGGTGACAGGAGAGGAACCCAGGTCCCGACCTCAGGGAGGGGTTAGTTCCATTGCTCAGGGCTGCTGCGGATCCCACCTCCTCCCCCCCCCCCCCCCGGGAAGGTCCCGGGTCCTCCCTCAGCACCCCCCTAATCTAAGGACTGTGTCATTGTAACAACGGCATAGCAGTAATAGTAACCGTAACCGTAATGACCGTGGCCAGGGCGGAGCGCGCAGTGATATTATCTCCATTTTACAGATGAGGAAACTGAGGCGCAGAGAGGGTGAGAGCTCACTCAAGGTCGCAGAGCAGTGGGTGCCGGAGCCGGGCCGCGTTGCTGATCCGTGATCCGGCAGCCCGCTGGCGGGGCCCAGGCCCCGCCTCCTCCTCCGAGCCTCCCTAGATCCCCAGGCCGGGACTCAGAACGGCCTCCGCCAGCCCCTGCTGTCCTCCGTCTTCAGCCCAGAGAGGGAGCGGGGCCGTCCAAGGTCACACAGCCCGAGGAATAGAGGCCGCAGCCGCCAGGTCCCATCAGTGCGCGCTGGGCAGGGGGTGCTAGGGGTCCCCACGCTCACCTGGCTCATCCCGCGGCCTCGGGGAGCATCGCCCCGGTTGGGGCCGGAGCCGGGCCGGGGCCGCCGCCCGAGCCACCGCGGATCCCGGTCCGCGCCGCGGCCTCCGCGCCCGCCGTCTCCGCCCCGCCTCCCTGGAATTCGGATCCGGCCTGGAGGGGGCGGGCGGGGCCGCGCTCTTAAAGGGGCCGCGCCGTTCCCGGGCTGGCAGGGCGGGCTGGGGGAGGAGCTGCAGTCTCCCGACTGGGGCGGGCCCGGAGCCAGGCGACCCTACCAGCCAGGACGGCCATCCCACCCAAGCTAGTTCCCACGATCCCTCCCACCCTCCTTGGTCTCCTGGGGAGAGGTTTGGGAGCTTTTAATTGCACCCCCTGCCCCAATAGTGGCCTCCCTGGGGGGCCGCACGGCCCATTCCCAAGACCAACTCAGGAAGCGATAGGAGCCGGAGGCTGCAAAGTCACCTCCGGCAGGAGTAAACCTCTCTGCGTCAGATAAATGAGGCCGCCCACCCTCGGATGACCAGCTTCCTACCCGCAGGGCCAGCCTCCGGGAGGGGGAGGATGGCCCCCGTTTTCCCACTCCGTGTCCAACTGCTCACTGAATACTCATTTTTAACCATGAGTTAGGGGAACCCGTTTCTCGGATGAGGACACTGAGGCTCAGAGGGGTAGGCAGGTGGCTAAGGCCCGCATATCTGACGCCGCTTCCCCTACCCTGCGGGCAGGGGAGAGGCGGGTCCCCGACCTCCTCTGGCTGCCCGGCTGGGCACAGAATAAAGGGGAGAAGAACCAGAGGGATGAGAGGCAGCCTGGGGCGGCCTGGCTCTGGAGGGTTAACCCCCGGCTGGTTTCTTTTCAAACTAGAGAGGAGGGACCTGGCCGGGATCAGCGGGAAATCCTGCCCCCTGCTGCTGCTGGCCAGTTGGGGACGCCAGGACTGGCTGGGTGACAGCCTTGCTGGCCAGAGGAGGCCAGATTGGGGAGAAGCACCACCAACAGTAGCCAATGTTCAGAGCTTTAATAAAGCTCCTACTGTGGCCAGGCCTGCTCTGTGCCCTTGACCTGAAGGAAATGGTGAGTCACCCCTAGGAGGGACACTTTTATGGCCAAACTAGGGCTCAGTCAGGAGAGCAGCTGATGGGTTTGAACGTAACTGTTATGAAAATACCCTCATTCAAGGACCAGGGGCATTTGTTGAGTACCTACTGTATGCTAGACCTCCTCGTCTTACTGAATCCTCATGACCTTTCAAAAGGGGGGTGCTCCCCCCAATGCCCTGGACACCCAGGTGGTGCAGGTCCTGCTCTGCCCTCTCCTCCAGCCCCCTCCCCCCACCGCAGAGTGAGGAAGGCCTGTAACCAGTCATAATAATGGCTGAAGTTATGTGGCACCTACTGTGTGCTGAGTCTCTTGGCGCTGGAAACCAAGAGCAAAAAGCAGGGAATGAAACAGAGCCAGCTCAGGGCTGCCAGTCTAGCAGGGAGGCGACCCCTGGGCTGAAACAGGGATGAGGTGCTGGGGAGAACGGACGGATGGAGCCAGGTGAGAGGCAGCAGGAGTTGGGGTGGGATGGGCCTGCAATTGAAAATCCGTGGTTGGGAAAGGAGGTGAGGGAGGCAGCCGTGTGATATCAGGTGGGTGTTTCAGGCGGAGGGAGCAGCCAGGGCATGTTCGGCAGGTGGGCAGGTGCATGGTGTGTTCAAGAAAGAGTGAGGAGGCCCGTGAGGCTGGAGTGGAGGGAGATCTAGGGAGGGATGAGGATAGATTGGGGGCAGATCAAGTAGGGCTTTGTGGGCCATGCCTCTTTTGAAGGACATGGGAGCCATGGAGGGATTTAGAGCAGGGGAGGGGTGTGGCCTGACTTAGGTCTTAACAGGTTCCCTGTGGCTCTGTGGTGGGCAGGGCAGGAGCCCTAGAGGAAGCCAGGTGGTGCCAATGGGGATGGTGAGAGGGGGATGGATTCTGGCTGTTTGATAGGATGTGCTGGTGACTTAGGTGTAAATGTGAGGACAGAGTCAAGAAGGACTTGCAGGTTTGGGACTGCCAATATCTGAGGAGGAAAGGACTGCTGGAGATGGGTCGGGGGAAAGATCAGAGTGTGGATACTAAGTAATTTAATCCTCAAAATAATCCTATGAGGTATGAAGCTTTTATGTGTTCTCATTTTATAATTTGCGGAAACTGAGGCCCAGAATGGGCAAGGAATGTGTGGGATCAGCAGCCGTGCTGGAATTTGACTCCTGCTCTGGACATAGGAGAGGTCGGACTGCACCCAGACTGAACCCTGCTGTTGGTCATTGGGCGAGATAGTTAAGCCCCCGAGCCTCAGTTGCACCATCTGTAAAATGGGGCAATAGTAGTAGTCACGTCATAGACTTGTGAAAAATGATAGCATTACTCAGCTCAGTGTAGCTGGGATGTGTGTCCACTACTCCTCTGAGGAGGAGGGGACCAGAGGAGGACTTGCTTCTCCCTACCTCCAGTCCCCTGAGCTGTGGCCTGCCATCACAGAGGCCCACGCTGACCATAGACTCTACCATTGTGATTCTAGGACACGTGGCAGATGTGGTGCCGACTGGTGTGGCCACACCTCTGGCTTTGACCCTGTCTGTTGTGTGGTAACCTCTCCTGTTTCTTGCAGGACCTAGGGAAGCCACATAAACTGCTGGAGGGACGAGAGGTTTGGCTATGGTTGTCCTGAGCCCATCCCCGCAGGCCCTGGAGGCCACCTTGGTGTACAGAATGCTGTGGCTCCACTGCAGGCTTGGTCTTGCCCTTGGCCAGTGGGCACATGGCCGGATTTCATGCCCCCACTGCTGGGTGCCAGGGAGCAGCCTGCCTGGCCTTGGTTGCAGCCGGAGGTCGGATGATGGCCGTGGAGTGTTCAAGTGAAGCCCTCACTGGCAGGACCCGGCCCTGGCACTGGGCAGCTCTGGTGCTGGTTGGGTCCACTCAAAGCTCTCTAGGCTAGACAGAGCCTGTGAGCACAGCCTAGGAGGAGTGAGTGACCCGCAGGGGGCTTTAGGCTGCTCTGTCCAGATGTGGGTCCAACCAGGATGACTGCTCCTGCCCTGCCTGTGGACAAGTGACCCCAAGCTTCCCTGAGCTGCCTCCTCTGCCCTCCATGAGAGAAGCAGAATCAGACAGCCCGAGGGCCTGCTTTCCAACCTGCCCCCATCACACTGTGCTCACTGCCCTGTACCCAGCAGCTCTGTCAGGGGGGCAGGCTGGGGCAGCTCGAGAGCCAGCTGTTGGGCCCGGTGTCTGGGAGATTAGCTCCCAGTTGCATTGGCCTTGGCCAATGTCCTTGGCCCCACAGCCGCGGCAGCCCTGGAGCCCCACGTTCCTTCCTGTGGAGCAGGTGAGCCACTCGCTGTGGGCCTTTGTCCACGTGTGGGGCAGAGATCAGTCTCCCCATGGACCCCACAGCCCTTACCCAGGCCGGCTGAGTGTGGCCTAGTGGGACCACGAGGCTCAGTTGGACATTTTGATTCTAAGTGTGACTGACCAGGAGCTCTTGGAGAGTTTGGAGCAGGGTGTGGGACCGAAGCAAGACTTTTTCTCTGACTTGTCCCTCCCACCTCTCCTGCTCCCCTCTGCCCCTGCCCATCCTCCACCTCTTCCTCCTCCGCACTGACCAGCCTTGTGCAGCTCTTCGAGACCGGGCTGCCCGAGGGCATCTGAGGTCATTGCAGTCCAGACGTTTCTTTTGGCTGAGAGAAATTGGTCGGCCTGACACTGACATAAACGCCTCCATCCTAGGCCTAGGCCCCCAGGACCTGAATGCCTCTTGCAGGACTGTTGAGCGCTGCTGACAAACCCCTCTCTAGGCAGAGACATGGGGCTTCTCCTGGGGCAGCCTCCAGCTCCAGGCAGGAGACAGGCAATGCCTGTCACATGCGATGGTTGTGCAGCAGCTTCCAGGAAGGGCCACTTGTTGTCCCTTAGCACCAGCTGCGGGCCTGGGAGGTGGCTGATCTGTAAGCCCCCCAGCCTTTCAGAAATAAGATGTGTGGGGAGGCAAGAGGGTGAGAGCATGGGAGGGAGGGAGAGGGCCCTCAACTCTCACCTCGGCTGCACAATGGCGAGCCCCACTCCTCATCTGAGGAACAGGGTATACTGTCCACCTCGAAGGGTTATTAGGAATTAAACATGTCGGAGCAGTGCTTGGCACCATGCAGGAGCCCAGTGATGTCGTGGTTAAGTCTGGGCCTCAGGGGTGTGAACACTGGCTCTGACACTTCTGACACCCGCCAAGGCTGAGGAGGGCGCGTCCTTGGCCCTTTGGAGGAACAGCACTGGCCCGTGTGGCTGGACTGCATTGAGCAAGGCAGAGCAGGGCAGCTGAGGTCACAGGGGCCCATGGGGGCCAGATCTCCTAGGGCCTTGTGGTCATGGCAAGCATGGTGGGAGCCCCTAAAGGGTTTAGAGAATCGACTTAACAGTGTCAGGAAGTCACTCTGGCTTCTGTGGGGAAAGGGCTACGGGGACCGAGGGAAGCAGGGAGCCCCAGAAGCAGCCAGGTGGCCTGGGCCGTGGTGGAGGGGGAGGCACGGGCATGATGGTTGGGCTGGGGCGAGTACGAGAGAACAAGGAATCGAGGACTCCAAGGTTCCGTTTGCTGAGATGGGGTGCAGGGAGGAGTGGGACAGGATCCAGCCCTGCTTTAAGCCCATCAGACACCCAGGAGGAGCTGGCACTTGGGAGAAGGGGGCGATGTCAGCAGTATGGAGGGTGGGAGGTCAGCCAGGCGGGGAGGGGGTTAGAGGAACCCTAACACCAGCCTGAGGGCTCTCCTACATTTAGAGGAGGCAGCAAAGGAGATCGGAGAACTGAGAAGGAACCACCATTGATTTGGCAACATGGAGGCAAGACTGATTGGAAGTGGGTTCTTGAAAGGGAGAGGAAATGGAAACAAAGGAAACAGAAAAATGGTCTGGTGGCTGGAGGGGAATAATGAAGGGGTAAGGGAGGGTTTCCCAAAGCGGGCAGAGCAACGTATATTCACACAGGAAACGACCTGGCAACACAGAAAAAAAAGGAACCTGGGACCACAGAGATGTATGTTAAACATATGTGCAGGAGGGGTGCAGTGAGCGCTGAGGACCCCTCCCTGTCCACCGGCAGAGACAGGCCAGTGATGCAAACCCTGTGCCGGCAGGGCCACCGTGAGACGTGAGGGATGCACCAGGTCCTCAGATGCTTCCCAGGGCCCTGCTGCCACCGGGCAGGGGATGGAAGGGAAGTAATTTCTTCCAAATTTTCTCACGCCTTCCCTTGACTAAAGGTGACAATTTCTCCTGGAACCTTTGGACACTAGCCGGTGTTTTTTGACTGGGGTGATGTGTTGAGGCCCGAGTTTGTTTCTTGACCGTCTGGTGATGAACTTCTTTATTCTTGGACTGAGTTTACAGTGCTTACTTGGAAAACCCCTTTCCCCAGGCAGGCAGGCATCTTTGAATGACTGCTGTCACCCCTGCATGGGAAGGCATCAAGACTTAAATTTTGGGGCAGGCCCAGTGGCACAGTGGTTAAGTTCGCAGGTTTGGATCCAGGGCGTGGACCTACACACCGCTCATCAAGCTCTGCTGTGGTGGTGTCTCATACAAAGTAGAGGAGGACTGGCACAGCTGTTAGCTCAGCAACAGTCTTCCTCAAGCAAAGAGGAGGAGATTGGCAACAGACCTTAGCTCAGGGCCACTCTTCCTCATCAAAAAAAAAAGACTTAAATCTACTGGCCTGGACCTAAAACAAACACTTGTCTCTTCTTGGACTTGCATAAACATAAGACTGACCAAAAAGGCCAACAGGTGAAGGGTCTGTGGCCCTTCTCATTTTCTTCCCAACAATTTTAGGAACATGCCCATCTGACCTTGCACAAGGCAACCAGGGAGATCTTAACAGTAGCCTCCATTTTAGTATTAGGCTGTTTATCAAATTTTAAAACACTGGCCCTGTAACATCAAGGAAGCTTCAGGGGCCAGGCCCGTGGCTTAGCGGTTAAGTGTGTGCGCTCTGCTACTGGCGGCCCGGGTTTGGATCCCAGGTGCGCACCCACGCACCGCTTCTCCAGCCACGCTGAGGCCACGTCCCACATACAGCAACTGGAAGGATGTGCAACTGTCATACAACTATCTACTGGGGCTTTGGGGAAAAAACAGGAGGAGGATTGGCAATAGATGTTAGCTCAGAGCCGGTCTTCCTCAGCAAAAGAGGAGGATTAGCATGGATGTTAGCTCAGGGCTGATCTTCCTCACAAAAAATAAAAAAAATAAATAAGGAAGCTTCAACATCACTGAGTAGGAAGTGAAAATAAAAATGGTTCCCCTTTCAGCTGTCACTGAGGCTGACCTTTGTTCTGACGCGTGTGGAACCTGACTCCAAACGCCCACCAAACTGCACTGCCGCCGGAGAGTGGCATTCAGAGGCTGGCGTGAACTGAAGGGGCTTCAGAGGGCAATAAGCCATGGTGACAGATCCTCCACACATCCCTCCTCGCTGCAAATTGAACAGACCTGGGCTATGACGTCCCCACGTCTCGAGATATGGCTCAGGGTCAAAGTGACACTCCAATCCCCTTTTCCTTGCTGGCAGCTCCGTGACCAACGCTGGGCATTCCCGCTTTGTTTTCACATCACTACTGTTTCAGATTTCCCCTCTCGACACTTGAACAAGCCTTTATCTGGGGCATGCTCCAGGCAGACATGCAGCGACTGCGGAACAGAGGCTGAGAAGGATGACTGTTTATAAACATTTGGAATTTTATTTAAAAAAAAAAAAAAAAACATCACAACCATGAACATTGTTACAGTTAGAGGCCCTCTTGGTTCTCCACAATGATACTGAGCATGCTCACAAGGGATTCCCATTGTTAAGTCTTAGTTAAACAACCATCTTTAAATGAAGGAAAAAAAAACTCGGCACACTACCATTTAACTTGCTTTAATGTTTCTTCACAAATGGTGAAAAATACTAAAGTACAGACAAGGAATAATCATAATGTTGTGGCCAACATTATAAATATGGAATTATAAATTTAAAACATTTTCTGGTTTAAAAAATAAATCTGGTAGTCAATGCAGCTCTGCGGGGTCTCTGCGTCTAGTAGGGCCGGTCTCTGCGTTCCTGACGGTGCTCGCCTCTGCAAGGCAAAAGGGAGAAAGGGGCGATGGGGTAAAGGGGAGGAAGGAAGCCCTTCCACAGCCCTGAGGCCTGGGCTGAGCCTCCTGCCTCCTCATAACAGGGTGGGACTCGACCCAGGCAAAGATGGGCAGGGGCTGCCCCCTCGATAGTGCCCTGGAGCCCGCAGCTGGTTTTCACCCTCACATACTTATCCATTTTGCCAGGTCCTCCACGCCCGCCTCTTCTTCCTCCCATCTGTTCCATCAAAGGGCCAGGGGGCCCCCCGGGGCCACCTCGTCTTCCTCCACCAAAGCCACCTCGGTCCATGCCCCGGCCACCACGGAAGCCACCTCTGTCTCCACCACGGCCACCTCTGAACATTCCACCAGGACCACCGCGGTCCATGAGACCACCTCTTCCTCCCCGCATGCCACCAGGGCCACCTCTGCCACGGTCACCACCTAAGGTAAGGGAGAAGATGGGAGAGAACAGATCAGTGGCAAGAAAAAGAGAAGGGGTGGATGCAGAGGCTGCTCAGGATCTGCTGCCTTCTCCCAGAGCAGAAACAAAGCAAACCGTTTCCTTGATGCCAACATCTGGGTTACCATTTAGAACAGCTGACAGAAATATAACGAAAAGAGTCCCAGTGCTAGGGCTGCACTTACTGAAACCACTGATGTGGTTCTTAGCAGTGGGCAACTAGAGTTTACCAAGCCCATCAAGTCAACAACAGAGGTTTAGTACCAAGAAGCTGAGGGAATGCTCACAAAACCTGTACCTACCTGGGGGTGGAAAGGGTGGCGGGAGGAAGCCTTCAGGCTTTGGGGCCTTACACTGGTTGCATTCCGTTCTCCAGGCGAAGTTCTGGTTTCCACACCCCCTGCGTAAAATTATATCACAACAGAAATCACCAATTGAACTAAAGAACTTGAATAAGCAAAGGCGACAGGAGCAGGCACACACTGCACTCCACCACCACAAACACTGGGTCCTGGCTCAAACCATTAACAGAATCTGTCTACAGAAAATGGCTTGAGAGCCACAGCCTCAGGCAGCAATGCACTCATAGGACCAGCGTCTGATCCAGCAAAATGTCTGTACAACCATGTACTTGTGGACCCTAGGAGTCCAGTGGAACCATGTCCTTCTTCAGAAGGCTCTGAAGCAACTGCTGAAGGACTGATTAGGCCACCTACCCCACAACAGAGCAATGAGGGTCATCATTATGCTCCTCTAGACAAAGAGAATCCAGCAGTCCTCCTCTCCCGAGTGGGAATGGGGTGACATGTAGGGTATCAATTTGCCAAGAGAAGTACATACGGATTGGGGCACTGCCAGTCTCCTGCTCGGTGCTGGACGTTTCCTCCTCCGGATGGGTTCCCTCGGGAACCCCGGGGCCCTCTTGGGGGGAAGCCTCCTCTGTCTCCTCCACGGCCTCCCATGCGACCCATGGGACCTCCAGGACCTCCTGGGCCGCCTGGACCTACAATAAGAAAAAAAAAATCTCTTTATAGCACCAGATTTGCTACAGGGAAATACATATCACTAAAATCACAGTTGTCATTGACCCATCACCTGCCCCATACTTTTCCACAGGTCCCAGGGCCTAACTCTGCGCTTTCCACGTACCTTCCTTCAGTTCGTTCCCACAACAACTGTATGAAGGCAGGCATTTTCATACAGATGAAGAAACCAAAGCAGAATAAATAAATGGCAGCCCCAGGATTGACACCCAGGCAGAGTGGTTCCACGGGGATTCCAGCCTCCCTGACCAATCAACCCATGTTCTCTTCTTCCTTTTACTCCCACAAACTTTTACTGTCAGCATTCAATAGTCCAGTATTGATTATACACATCTTTATGTATTTCTGATGGGCTTGTCTTTACTCGAGAAATCATTTCTCAGACAAGTGTACTAAAAAGCCTTCAAAGCATCTAAGAAGTAGCTCAGAGAAAGTGTTCAGTAAATACCTCCACGGAGTGGTGGCGGCATCCCTCTGCCCTCACGGGGAGGCATGCCACCTCGCATGCTGTTCATTGGAGGCTTCTTCCGAGCAAGAGACACTTTAAGTTTGCTCCCTTGAAAATCTTTCCCTGGAATGAGATAACAGAACACCAATTACTCCCAACCTCCAACTCTTCCCTCCTTGAGGGACAGGGCAAGGCTACACTACTCCTTTTTCACCAACTCCATGTTATCAACTCAACCATCCCCGCTGCAGCAAGTGTGCCCCACCCACAATCTTCTCTAAGATCTTCACCAGCAAGGCTAGAAAAGGCCTTCACCAGCATCAGTGTCGAGGCCATATATATATATAAAAACTCAAATGTACACCGGCTCACATGTCTGTGGGTCTTTCTGTACCCTCTGGTATCTGCGCTTAGAGAACCATTTACCACTTTAAGTAAAGTGGATTTGTAATAGTAATGACTGAAAAGGAGGGATCTGCTAATCCAGGGTCAGTGACTGGTGCGTCACATGGCCGATGGGAGCCAGGCAAGCAGCTCCCTGACAGCCATGCAGTCCTCTTCCAGGAGCAGACAGAGGTCTCCTTGCTCCTATGGCTCTCAAGTTCCTCCTTCCTGCCATGCCCTATAGTCCTGCAGAGGGAGAATATATCTATCCCTTGCCCCTAGAGCCACTTCAAGAATGATGTTCTAACAGAGTTAAATACAGTAGCAAGACCCTGTCTTTACTGGCGAGTTGACACATGCAACATTTGCTTCAAGACCCTCCGTGTGCCCCAGAGCAGGCAGAGTACAGAATGCCAGTGAGCACACCCTTGTCGATCTAGGGCTCCTACCATCAAACCACTCCACGGCTGCCTTGGCAGTTGGTGGGTCTTCATAGGACACTGTAGCATCGCCTTTAGGCTTTCCTGTTTCCTTGTCCAAGTAGATATGGATCATGGGTTGTCCAGTTCTCTTGTTCATCTAGGCATAAAAGCATAGTTAGGCTGTGACCAGAACATACTAGTTTGGAAGGAAAAAGTCCATGTGAAATTCAAAGAAGTCCCTTGAACTGTCAAAAGGAGTAATTTCTCAGACACACATTCAGTAAGATGTTAGTTTATCTCTGAGTAGTGGAATTATGGGTGGCTTACTTCCTAAACTGCTACAACAAATATATACTTAAATGATTTTTTCCTCTTAGGTATGTTTTATCACAAAAACCAAAACAGGCCCAAACCTCCCAAGTGTGTAAGTGAACAGAATGGGTCCCATTCCTTCCCTAGCCATCTTCTCCTGGTGTCCTCGCACCTGCCCCAACATTTTCTATGCCCACACTAACAGGGACCCAGTGAGAGCAGCCACCTCTTAGGAGGCACTCAGGCTTTGACGTCATCACATAAAACATATCTCACATACAGTAAAAATGACCCTTAAATCATCAAGTACAGTACACAGGGCTGTGAGTATGCTAAGAAGATTCTTGATTAACTCCAATACAGCCAGTTTTCCCTCCAGAGCTAGAACAGATCATGAGTTTTTCAGCTGAACACCAGATGCAGTTGGCTTGAATTCAGGAGCCAAAACGCACAATAGGACTTCATGTGTGTTTTTGCATTAAATGTGCATCTGATCAAAGTCTAATCTATACATATTTGTTTATGTCTCTAGTGATACTTGATAGTGTCTATTTATATGGCTTTTTTCTTTTTTTTTGGTGAGGAAAATCAGCCCTGAGCTAACAGCCATGCTAATCCTCCTCTTTTTGCTGAGGAAGACCAGCTCTTAGCTAACATCCATTGCCAATCCTCCTCCTTTTTTTCCCCCAAAGCCCCAGTAGATAGTTGTATGTCATAGCTGCACATCCTTCTAGTGCTGTATGCGGGACGCGGCCTCACCACGGCCAGAGAAGCCCTGCGTCGGTGCATGCCCAGGATCCAAACCCGGGCCTCCAGTAGCAGAGCGTGCGCACTTAACTGCTAAGCCATGGGGTCGGCCCTATGGCTTTTTTCTTAAAGGTGGAGGTTGTAATATATATAGCCTGATACCTATGGTTTTTATAAAGAACATATACATAAAGACTGAAAATAAATATTGCAAAATAGTGGTATGAATGATTCGATATGTTGTTTTTTTTTGGTCAGGAAGATTAGGCCTGAGCTAACATCTGTTGCCAATCCTACTCTTTTTGCTGAGGAAGACTGGCCCCGGGCTAACAGCCACGCCCATCTTCTTCTACTTTATATGTGGGGTGCCTGACACAGCATGGCTTGATGAGCGGTGCATAGGTCTGCATCCAGGATCCAAACCTGCAAACCCTGGGCTGCCAAAGCAGAGCGTGTGAACTTAACCACTAATATCCCAGTGGGCTGGCCCCAATGGGATATGTATTTCCAAAATCTCCTTTACTTTACAAAATTTTGATAGTAAACACCACAACTAGGAAAAAACCCCACACATAACATACCATATACATCACAAATAGAGATCTCCCAGAATTTAAGATCTATCAAAATCAACTATTTCTATCCAGCTGCAACAATCAGAAAATATCATTTTAATAAGACCATTAACCATAGCAACTAAAAAATAAAACAAATCTAAAAATAAAACTAATGAAGATTTGCAAGACCTTTAAGGAGATGGTCTTTACTAAAGACCTAAAAAAACGGAGATCCACCATGTTCGTGGGGTGAAAAAAGAGACTACTCAGGGCCGGCCCTGTGGCTTAGCGGTTAAGTGCGCGCGCTCTGCTGCTGGCGGCCTGGGTTCGGATCCCGGGTGCGCACCGATGCACCGCTTCTCTGGCCATGCTGAGGCCGCGTCCCACATACAGCAACTAGAAGGATGTGCAACTATGACGTACAACTATCTACTGGGGCTTTGGGGGGGGGGGAAAGAGGAGGATTGGCAATAGAGCTCAGAGCCAGTCTTCCTCAGCAAAAAGAGGAGGATTAGCATGGATGTTAGCTCAGGGCTGATCTTCCTCACAGGAAAAAAAAAAAAAAAAGACTACTCGGTATTATAAAAATGCCAATTCTCCTCAAATTGTCTTATTCAGTAAACATTCAATTTTTAAGGAACTACATAAACTGATTCTCAAATGTATTTAGAAGACCGAGGATTAAATAACAAAATATTCCTGAAGAAAAACAACAAAACAAGAATTGGCCTTACTGGATATCAAGACTTAGCATAAAGATACAGTAATTAACTGTGCTGTTAGCACAGGATCATACAAATTAACCAAAAGTATACAAGATAGCCAAGAAATAGAACCAGGTATGTGTGGAACTTTCTATGTGACAGATATAGCATTATATACCAGTAGGGAAAGGATGGAGCTTTCAATAAATGTGGCTGGAACAAAACGTCTTGCAAATAGAAAAAAATGAAGACACAAACCAGTAAGGAAAAGACTGATAATGAACAATTCAACTGCCTTAAAATTAAGAACTTCTATTCATCAAAAGAAAATGAGTAAAAGTGAGCCACAAACTGGAAGAATATATTTGCAACAGGCAAGGATCAGCATTCAGACAACATAAAGAACTACGAGTAAATCATCAAATGACAAATGACTCAATGAAAAATGAGTACAAGACACAGACATTTCAGACGATGGTATGCAATTAGAACAACATTACTAGCAATGAGAAAAAAGCAAATTAAAACCACATTTCCATTTTCTTCTACCAGATTAGCAAAAGTTAAAAAGTCAGGTGATTCCCAGTAGTGGTGAGGATGTGGTGAATGTGATCCCAGGAATGCTGGCAGAGTCTAAGTTGGGTAGCCATACTGTTATCTTGTCAAGTGAAACATGCACATACACCTTAAGAACTAGCAAGTCTACACCTGGGTACAGCTGATCCTCATTATTCATGGATTCAATATTTGCAAATTTGCCTACTCACTAATATTTATCTGTAACTCCAAAACCAATACTTGTAGCACTCTGTGTTATTTGCAGACATGCACAGAGCAGCAACAAAATTTAAGTTGCTTGATGGACATGTTCCCAGCTGAGGGAGAACATGACGACGTTCTGCCCTCTTGTTCCAGCTCTTGCTAGAGAAGATCAGAGAATGGAAATGGTATGGGACAGGGCAGTACAGTGCAAGAAGTACTGGCTCTGGGGCCAGCTGGATGAATTTGAATACCAACTCAGGGAAGTCACTTAACACTTCTGAACCTTGTTTTCTTTGTAAAATAAAATCTACCAGGATGAGCTGTTTTCAGAATTTATGATTATAGTCTATGTGAAATGTGTGTGTGTGTGTATATATATGTGTGTACATACTTCCCCTATGAGCAGTGGTTAAGCATTCACTAATTCAGTGTGTGTACTGACTTCACAGAACTTAACTACCGTGAGTAACAAGAATCAACTGTATACGTACACACTAGAAACTACTGCACCATCCACCAGGAGACATGTACAAGAACGTTCACTGCAGCCTGGTTTACATACTAAAAACCTAGGAACAACCCAATTGTCTAGTAAGAGAATGTATAAATAACTTGTGATGTGTTTATAAATGAAATACAGGATTCCCAAACATTTGAGTTTCTGACCTAGAAACCCCTCCTCCACATCTCAAAATCCCAATTTCTCTTAGTCTTCCTCATCTAACTAACAACTCCACCACCACTCTGGTAGCTCAGACCAAAACTTTCTAGTCACACCAGCTTCTCTGAGCTTGCCAGGCAAGCTCCTGCCCCAGGATCTCTGCCTTGCAATTCCCCCCCACTATTCTGAAATACCCTCCCTGCTCTGAGCTGTATGGTTGCATTCCTCATTTTACCTCTGCCCTTCTTGTGGTTACAACAGTATAACATTTAGCATCATGTAACATAATGTATTCCTTTTTACTGTATGTTCCCCACTATATATAAACTCCAAGGGTTCTTATCTGTTTGTTCCTGGTATATTCCCAGAATAGAGCTGCCTTATAGTAGTAAACATTAGTAAACATTCTTCAAAAGTATGTGAAACAAACATTACTGAGGGCACATGTATAAACAGAAGAAAAGGAATGATAAAATTCAGGATGGGGGGCCGGTCCTGTGGCATAGCGGTTAAGTACGCGCACTCCCCTTCAGCAGCCTGGGGTTCACAGGTTTGAACACCAGGCACACACCAACCGACGCACGCTTGTCA
Organism: Diceros bicornis minor; assembly: GCF_020826845.1. Lineage (NCBI taxonomy): Eukaryota > Metazoa > Chordata > Mammalia > Perissodactyla > Rhinocerotidae > Diceros > Diceros bicornis. Next base: position 22,972,829 of record NC_080774.1, on the reverse strand, counting down.
AGCCATGCCGTGGCGGCGTCCCATATAACTAGAGGAAGATGGGTAAGGATATTAGCCCAGGGCCAATCTTCCTCTGCAAAAAGAGGACTGGCATCAGATGTTAGCTCGGGGCTGATCTTCCTCACGACCACCACCACAAAAAAAATCAGGATGGGAGTGAAGAAGGGATAAAACTGGGAAGGGAAGAAATATGCCAGGTACTTCAAAGGTACACATAAAGCTCTACTTCTTATGCTGAGAAGTGGATACATAAACATTCATTTTAAAAATGATATATTCTATATTTCACAAAAGTAGTGTCTATATAAGTGTTCTTACAATTAACTGATAATTATTTAAAAAATGACGCTGAGTTATCAAATATGCTTAAACTATGTTTAGTATTTCTTTTCTATAAAAAAAAAAAGACTGTTTTTTGGGGGGGTATTTTTAAGGAGCAAACCACAGTATGTCCAGAGAGAAAAGTCAGACAACTTTGGAAACAACTCTCAACGTCAATTCGGTCTCTTTAAAATGTTCTGTGGTTGGAAGATCTGTCAGATCAAATGGTTACGCTTTTACTTACCTTAACAACTCCACACTGCTTAAAGAAATCTGCCAGATCATCTAGAGTCACATTGTCATTTAATCCTTGCACATAAATTGCACTGTTGTCAGAGTCTTCATCTGGATCTACAGGTGGGCCTTCCAGAGAAAAGACAGAAGGGAGTTACTGTCATGTATCTATAGGGGCTCATTAACCATCTGGTCACTACTGCCCACTGGTATTCATCATAGAGCTAAGAGAACTACCGACTAAACTCACAAGAATGCCACGGAACCTCTGGTTTACTTTGCTTAAGGCTATTATGAGTAGACGCTCATGATAAAGGAAGCTCAAACTGCCCCTGACAGCAAGAATATCACAGTGATCTATCAAGCTCTTGAACTTTAGCATGTACTTACTTCTGTGCTATTCGTTTCTGTGCTATTCCTTTATAAAGCACAATATAAAACTCAAGAATTCAAAATTACCTAGATCAAGATCTGGTCCTTCATCCATAGGTCCTGCCAACCAGGAAAGATCATATAAAATATTATTAGTGCACGCCTTGCAAGCTACAAACCTTACAAACACACATAACTATCTACTACACCACCATTTGATGGGGCTTCATTAAATTCAAAATGACCCGCACTGCTAAAATGGAGCAGTGCCCCTTTAACATTTGTGAAAGGTTTGCTAGGGTTTTCTTTTTCTTTGCTGGTTTGCTTTTAAACCATTAACCAAATACACTCTCAATGGTTATGTGCCAAATTAGTGTTAAATTTAAGTCAAAAATTTTCCTCCAAATAAACCAAATTTTAAAAATGTATTCTCCCCCATATTACAGAAGCAGTTGCTCAATACTTCAAGTTACCCTTTGTTTTGTAACCATAGGTTAACCTTATTACCCCTAAGACAATGCCGGCAGTACCCATTAGTCTCTTTTGTATAGATCATTTTTAAACCACTTATGAAACTAATAAAAAATTATAGTTTTCTAAAAACTGACTGTATTTTTTTTAAACACTATCCATGGTAATACTCAAAAACTTACCACCAGGCTTATTGAAGCCACCTCGCTCTCCAGCGCTGCTGGGGGGATAAACGAAGAAATGAAGGCCTTTCCCTTTAAAAGCCAGTACCGCTCTGAGCCTTGGGGGGGGCTCGTGGGGAAGAAGGGCACTGGCTAAACACATCTCCAAACAATGCATCTCTCTCATCTTGTCACTATGCCTTTCTTCAGGGCAGCTTGCTCAAATTTCCTTTATATACAACCTTGCTTGTCTGATTGTAAACACCAGTGTGGTTGGTTCCTTTCGTTTCAGGGGCTGGTATTAATAGTGCAATACTTGGCAAATTAGGGGGAAAAGAAATAGATTCCCAAACACCCACCCCATCAGCTGAAAAGTAGGGAGAGCTTGGTGTAGAGAGGGGGAGGCGAGCTGGGGCAACTGCTGTGATGACCCTTTCCATGTTCATAAAGGTGCACCCTCAACCTCTCCCAGGGGAGAGCCAACTGAGGCCCTGGGCTTCCTAACAAGTCACAGTACAATAAAGCAGGAGACAACCACATTAAATGCCCACAACACACACCAGAGGACGCATCCAGCCAATCTTCAGCATAAAGCCATACATTTCAGGGCACTAATGGATTTAACAATTGCTGTGAAAGGAGAATTTACAACAAATACCAAGGCTCAACGGACTGGGGGTGCAACTTTATAGACACATTAGTTGAGAATAATGATGATGGCAGTGTAAAATGACTGCCTTATATATTTTAAAGGGGGAGGGAATATGAATTGGGTTTTTTTTTCTTTAAAATTAAATAAAGGCAGCTCCTTAGTGGGAGGCCCTGAGCTTTTAATAACCAGTATTGCACCTTTAATACCTGAATATACAATTTCAAGCTGTTGCATGCAGCTTTGTTTCCTTTTTAAAAGTACACACCATAAAATGTTCTCTCTCTTTAAACACAAAAGTTTACACTTTAATGTTACACAATTCTAGAGTATTATACCTCCTCTGGTTCATTACCAAACAACAAGTATGCAGTTACCAAAGTTACAGAAGGATTCCATTTATACAATGAATACATTTTGTTAAAAATATTCTATGTATATTTTTCCTCTCCATATGGACACCGTGTCTAGTCCCACTTTTCATTATGCTGCCGGCTGAGTACTGAGTACGGGTACTTTTTAAGTATTGAAGTGTATACAAGGCTCTCACTTTGTAACCTGTAGCATATAAATGCGACAAAGCATGTTAAAAAGTTTCCACGTTTAACAGCCAATGAAAATATCAAAATACTGAGGCAATGAAAAAAGGGCATGTTAACAACATTGAGTGCCTTACCTGCAAAAGACACTGAAAACCATCACCACACCACAATAAAAAAGAGGAGAGGGAGGAATGCCCCTGTCCTGTCCCCAGAGGATCCAACCGACTGCTTCACAGTCTGTTGAAAAACCTATGGGGAAAGCCATGAGTTTTTCTATGGCTCCAGGAGAGACTTCTCCAGAAAGAGGGGATGCCTCTACTAGCAAAGTCTAGCAAAATTAGTAGAATTATTATTTCTGGAGTATTAAAATGAATAAACTTGAAATTGGTTTTGCGATTGAAAAATACTAAGAATTCTAGGTGATTGGAGACGTGATGATAGTAATTTCAAGTGTCTATGTCTATTTTAAAACATCCATAAAGAAGTGAAACCTTTATAATGGAATGACATTCTCCAAATCAGAAGACTGGTTTTACTTTATATCAAATTATTCATAAATTTTTGCATGTTGTAAAATGACTGTTTCTTCCAATAAAGATTTCACCAAAGGCTTTTTTAAGTTATGCAGAATATGCAAAACAGTATTTTCAATCAATATCTTTCAATAGTAAACAGATTCGTTAATATAAAAATTAAAGGTCAACTTTTTATCTATTTAATTTTGAAGTCCACTTCTATAAAAAAGAAATCCTATTCAATTTTTCCTTGAATCAACAGTGGTACCAAACCCAATTTATGCTTAATGTATAACATTCTGCATAACTTTTTTACTAGTTGATATAGGGACAGAACACACACAGAACTGAGCCTTCTGGATTTGTTAACCACCAACATTATACCTCACCTTCATCAAAGTACAGACACCAGAAAGGGAAGAGGGGATGGGAGAAGGGAGGGGAAGGGCAGGCACAGGTAGCAGGGTTATGTTATCGATCTAAACAGTTTTCTAAACCAGATTGTGCCATCAATCAAAATGGTCAAACCGATTTAGACTTTTCAAAATCTCCAATGGGCAGTGATCCTATAATTATATACATTACTCTGCAAAAAACTATTGGATTTTTGTGTGTACCAGATGCACCTCAGGCCATGTTCAAGGGTTATGGGACCAAGATCTTCATCATTATGTTCGACAGTTCCGAGTACAGACAGAAGTTGGGGACAAACATTGTGGAAAACAGCTGCATTCCTTTCCTGCAGTATATACACCAGGTATTTCAAGACAACCATTCAGAGGCAATTAGTTAAAAACCTAGGATTGTTAGAAGGGTTGTGTGTGTTCCATCCCAAGTCTATTACCCACAGAGGCTTTTGACCTCTGGACACCATGAAGGGAACTGAAAGCTCTAGTTTCAAAACCATTCTTTGTTCTCCCCAACCCAACCAAGTAGATTGGCAGGGAAAAAAACAAACTGCCACTTAATATATGCCACAAAGATGACATTTCCATGTTTTAGAGGATGGCTTGGGCTCAACAGATTGTCCATGGAAATGTGGAAATAAATTTCTTATGTCTTTCAGTCCCTTCTTTCCATTGAAAATCCTATGGATGAAACAAAATTAGGTAAAAGGAGAAAAAGGTTTGCTCTTACCCCATTCCACCGCGTCCTCCTCCCCGCCCACCTCTGCTCATGCCTCCACGATCAAATCCCCCTCTTCCCCTGCCCCGGTTATCAGGGCCACTCATGCTCCGGTTCTCTCCTGGTCCGGAAAATCCTCCAGACTCCTGCCCATAAACACCCATGCTACTGGGGTGGTCCTGTCGGAATGAACCTGAGGAAAGAGTCACATCTGTAAGCCAAGGACCAGCATTTACATCACTGCCTGTTTGTACTTTCTCCTGGAATCACAGAATTCTCAATTGCAAGGCACTAATCAAGGCACCATCTTCTTTACACCTGACAAAGCACCCCTAATCAGAAGGCTCTTATAAGTTCACAAAAAAAAATGCTGGTTCAGAAAGGCTGAACTAAGCTTATAATAAACCTACAATAAACCACTCCCAAATAAAAAAGAACCCTCTGGCCAACAGTTTACAGGGTTCTGTATACTAAGACGAAAGTCTCCAAAAGCTGCTGCTTTAAACTACACTCAAGAAACAAAAGTAGAGCCAGGTGTCTTAGGGTTTTAGCATGTTGCTAAGAGTTGGGCTCCATCAAGCAGCACTCCTCATTTCATAGTTGTAACGAGACATGCCCATGGATGGAATTAAAAAAAAAAATAACAATCCAGGCAGAGATTAAATTGTGAAGACAGCTTTGAGTTTTTGGTTACTTCTCCACATAACCAAAACTCTACTCTGTGAGGAGGATTTTATTTTTCTTAATGAATATAAACAAAAAACAAAAACAAAACATAGCATTTCCTTGACTATTGAAACTGCAGTAGTCCTCAATAGCTACCTGCTCACTCTCGCTTAATGAGTTGGGGTGGGCAGGCCATAAGGAATGCTGGCTTTCCTCACTGCATATGACCTCCCCAAAGAGAGCAGGGCTGGCAGTCTAGAACATTTTCTCTGGTCAGTTACAAATTCTCTTTTCTCTTTTTTTTGCAAGGCATATTAATTAACAATTAAATGGTAGAAAAGCACTGAAGTCTTTACTGGGACATCCAAGCTGTTAGCCAGGATGTTACACCCTAAAGAGGCATCCTGGAGTCCAAAAGTAAACAACGGTAAAGATCATTTCCCCATGTTCAGAAACGCCAAACATAATCATTCTTATTTGGTTTTCTCTCTTAGCAACTCACTCTGCTGCCCGTAGCTGCTGCTCTGTTGACTATATTGACTTGGAGCCTGGCTGTAGGATCCAGTTTGGGGGGGGTAACTAGTGGGCGGCTGCTGCCCATAGCTGCTTTGTTGACCATAGCTACTCTGCTGTCCATAGCTGCTCGGCTGCCCATAGGTGTTCTGCTGAGAGTAACTGCTCTGATCATAACTAGTCGGCTGTGTAGAGGAATAGCTGAAAGAAAAAAAAAAGAGCTTTTTAGGAAAGAGAGGCTTATTTCTTTAAGCTCTCTACACACAAGAGACATTCCTAGCATGTGACACAGACACCCTTAAAAATGCCCTTACTTTCTACATATCAACGGTTTGAATTTAAAATAAGCAAATATTTTTGTATTTAGAACAATAAAGCTTTCAATAGGAGGGAGAGGATAATTAAAAACAACCCCTAGAGAGTCTCCCCTTTTGCCCCCACCACCATTGAACAACAGTTCTTTTCAACTAAATTCAAGGCAGATTTGGGAGTTTAGGTGCTGCTTGTATTAAAGGAAGAATATGCACATGTGCACTCAGGGAAGGCTGACCCAGTGAAAAAGACATTGAGAAAAAGGAGGCAGACTAAAGTGAGGCATTCAGTCTAAGCCTGCCTACAATAATTCCCTTGAGGGATGACTTTTCTGAAGGTACAAGGCCTTGGGGTGTGCGTCCACATAAAAATGGCAATTTTCTCTTGAAGATTTGTCTAAGTTTCAAACTGCTTTGCTATAGTTTCAAACTTTCAGAAATGTCTGATTAATGAAATCTGGACATCAATAAAGAGAAGATAGATAAGGAAACTTCAGAATCAAGGCACTGTATAAAAGATGAATATTAGACTGATATTCATCTTTCAGTATGTTAACTACATGGCAGGGAAACTAACCAAAGATACATTCTTACATAAAAATAAAGCTTAAAAGAACTGGTATTAAACTCTAGATGAACCGTGATAATGAAAAACAAAAAAGACAATATATTTTAAAGTACAATTAAACTAAGCCTCCCTCACCACAGTGGTACGGATTCAAAAGCCTCTCTTCACCAAATGTACCTAACCACCTTGTCAGACTAACTGCTCTTGGCATAACAGGTATGGGTGAGCTCTGTGGAAAAACTGCTGTAAGCCCTGACCCCTATTGCTCCAAGCTGTACAGAGACACTTACCCAGTTAGCTGTATTTGCTCCTAAACCTGTTCACGTTTGTTGTACTTTAATGTGTAAACCAATGAAGTAAGTGCAAAAGAGGAATTGTTACTTCTGGCAAAACTAAGCACTTTAGGACACAATTCAGACAATTCATTTGAAAACTTGCTTCAAATTAAAGGTGAGTGAGACAACTTGCAGTTCTTCCTCTACTTTAAAGAAATCAAAACTGGACACTGTAGCTGCTGTGGGGTTAACATAAGACATCGAGAATGCAGAACAAATAAACCTGTAGTCAAAAGAAAAGGCCTTGGCCCAACCATTAAAAGACTAGTGCATAAATGGATCTCCGGGTTAAGTTAAATATAAAATGATTAAGGAAGTTTCTGTTTTTATAATGTCCTGCACTTTACCCATCCCAAATGCATCAGAGAAGGTGGCTTCTACGGTTCTGTTTACCTGCTTTCATATATGTCTATTTCTCATTCACCTGAATTAACTAAAAGAGCAAAATTAAAAGAACCTAGAGTGGTAAAAATGTTTTTGTTTGTATTTAGAGAAGAGAGTTATCGGCTGCCAGGTACTGCTATGGGAACCTAGGACTGAGGTCTATGTAACAATATGTGGTCAGGCTTATCACTGGGAGAGTCAGATAATGTATCTCACTTGACGAAGCAGGAGGAGGCTGGTCAACAGCCTGAAAAGCACTGTTTTGTTACCCTACTAGCTCACTGGCCACAGAATGAAGACACTGACCTGGTAGGAGGATAGGATGGTGGCGCCGTGACTGGCTGCATGGGGTAGCTCCCAGGCACCTGGGGATAACTGTAGTTACTCTGTCCATATCCTAGGCTGGGCTGGTTGTAACCACCTGTGCTAGATTGAGGTTGACTAGTCTCAGCGGGTTTGTTACCATCCTGCGGTCTAAAAGTAGAAATAAAAAAGTGAGATGTTTTTTCTCAATCACAAAACTCTTGGGTAAGAACCCTACAATCTATGAGCAATACGCAATGTTAGGATTGAGCTTAGAAATAAATACAAGTGTAAAGTGAACTACATGTCAGTCCAACTGTATCTGCTGGAAAAGAACACTAAGGAATGAGGACAATTAATCACATCCACAGAAGAGACACCAACACGCTCCATTCATTCCATATTAACAGCTATAAAAGGCAGTCACCGTAGTCTGCGTTGCCAGTTTAAGTGATCCGGGAGGAGAGGTGGTTTGTTACGGAAAAATGCTTTTTCTTAAAAAGGGCTGTTTGAATACAAATAAGAAACTTTAACAATAATGCAAGTTTTAGGTTAGCATAACATTTATCTAAGTCCATGGCATTTATAAGTTTGGACTATCTGTGGGTTTATGTTTCTCACTTATTAAGAACAGACCTGAGAAAACATTTCCTAACGTGGACTGCCATAAATTAATCTAACCTTGCCTCAAAGTCTCCATTATGGAAATATCAGAGTAGGGCAGGGAGACACACACCCTTCTCATGCTCAGATGAACTAGGAAATATTCTTAAGTGGTAACAATCCCAATTGCAAGGGAAAAAACACAGGTGTTTCTATTACTCTTAGCCCTAACAGTTTGCAACAAGGTTGTAGCAAAATGAGCTTGAGCTATTTTAAGCAACCCCCCAAGAATCAGGAGGCAGACCAGAGAGGATGTGGAAGTACTATACTAGTTTCTCCAAAAAGCTGAAATGGGTCACAAACCCCTCTTTCCAGCGGAAAAAGCAGCAGCTGTCACTGATCATGAGAGACAGCTGTTTTAAAGTGGTAAGGATTGAAAATTAAGAGAAAAGGAACCAAAAAGGATGATTTATAAAAACCCAGTTAATACATAACACCCTCCCCCCAGCTATGGCTTGGATATACTATTGCAATGAAGCATCATATGGGGCTTCAAACACTTGATAACACTGAAATGCTCAGGTCAACTGAAATGGGGCCCTATAGGAATCAGTTTAACCTAACTACTGCACAGGCTGTCTAGCAGATGTAAACTACCAAGCAGCTCTGATTACTCACTATGCATTTTAGAAGTAATTTCACGAGTGTCTGCCAGAGCTAATTTCTCACTTCTCAAGCAGAAAAAAAGTCTAGGTTATAAGTTGATCTCGTTTATTCCCCAGAAAGTCTTCTTTCAAATCAGAATTCTGGGCCGGCCCCGTGGCTTAGCGGTTACGTGCGCGCGCTCCACTGCTGGCAGCCCGGGTTCGGATCCCGGGCGCGCACCGACGCACTGCTTCTCCAGCCATGCTGAGGCTGTGTCCCACATGCAGCAACTAGAAGAATGTGCAGCTATGACATACAACTATCTACTGGGGCTTTGGGGGAAAAAAAATAAATAAATAAAAATTAAAAAAAAAAAAAAATTCAATGTTCCTTCAAGACTGTATGCAGAAACCATCTAAGTGCACTGGCTAAAGCAAAGACCTGAAATCTTTTGTTAAGTAATAATCAATACTGTTTACCTGCTAATCAGTTATGGAGTATGAACTTCACCTGAATAGTCACGGTATAGCAAGGTACACAGTTATGAACTTATACTTGCCTGTGATATTTATATTACCAAGCCCCTACATAATACAGAGAAAAATCATGTCAACTCCTTAAGCTGAGACACCAATGCTTGACTTCTGGATACAGATATATCCTTTATTGACAATTGGATCATATGACTATTTCTGAATCACATGATGCTACTACCCCCCACCCCTGCACTGTGAACTACCATGTTTTTCCCAAAGAGAAAGCTGACACCCATTTACAGGGGCAATAACACCACAGGTAAAAGCATCAAAAGTACCAGTCTATCAGTTGTTCTGCCGTGAGGGAAACCTCACTCTCAATTTTCTTCTGGGTTTAGATAAATACAACAGCCTCCTCCTACCCTAAAAGGTCACTCTTTTGAAACTAGACAACACTTCAGTAACGTTTCTCATTTTGGCCCCTGGATGGCACCATTTCTCTACTAAATGGAGAATAATGTGTTTGCGGTGTGCTCTAGCACATTACTGTAATGATTATTATTATTTTCGTGTGTGTGCATGAGGAAGATCAGCCCTGAGCTAACATCTGTGCCCATCTTCCTCCACTTTATATGGGACGCCACCACAGCATGGCCTGACAAGCAGTCCATCAGCGCGCGCCTGAAATCCAAACGGGGGCAGCCAGCAGCGAAGCACGTGCACTTAACCGCTATGCCATGGGGCCGGCCCCTACTGTAATGATTATTAAGAACATAGTTAACACCTAAAAGAACGTGAGAGTAGCCATTAAAAGAGAACTAAGTCACGGATTCTCGAAGTATGCACAGTTGCTTTCTTTTCTGAAAACCTGAGGCTGGTGCTCTATAGACTTAGGAGTAGAGAGTGTGGCCTTACCTTGCAGGTGCGGTGGCTGCTGGCTGCTGCCCATAGGCTGGGTAAGCAGGCTGAGTGCCATATGCAGACTGAGCTGCATAGGAGGCCTGGGTGGTAGTCACCGTAGCAGTGGTGGTATCATAAGCACCAGTGCCGTACCCCTGGACAGGCTGACTGTATGCCTGGGGGGCAGTTGGAGTAGTATAACCTAGAACAAAGCAGAGCTACATCAGATTTCTGGCTCCTCAGAGATCCACCTAGACACTCATTAACAGAACAATTTGTAAACCACCTATTTGCAACCATCATGATATTTAACTCCTTTAAGTGTTTTCCCTTCAGGTAGAATAGCAACAACCCAATATTTAAAGCCTAAGTTCTCTGAAAGTATCCAGTTTTCAGCAAAGCAATGTCTCTTTTGCTCTAAAACCACACCTAACAGAAAGGAGGGGACAGAGGAAAAGTATTGGTATAGAAAACAGGGTTCCTTCTGCCCCACCCCTCAAGATTTAAACAGGAGACAAGACTGCTTTTGCTAATTCTACACCAGTTTTGCTAGCAGGCCTTCCTAACAGGTTTCTCAACTCATTACTGAAGTACTCAAAAAAACTCTCAAGCAGGAATAAAATGTCCCCAAAAGGGAAGTAAAAGGCAAATGACACAGCATCTTAAAAGAGCTACAAAATAATGATCCAGGTACTAGTTTTAGCATTATAGCTATAATTTGGAATTACTTGCTTTCAGTCCCAAGTACTGCACCATGGGCAGTTCATGTTTAAGGAAACTGGAAATTCCAGAGAACATTGTTTAATTTTCAGTGGGAGATGTTAACAATTGACTGAATATGCTAAGAACTGCAAATTTTGTTTCAGGTAACAAACAACTAAAAAAAAATGCTTGTTACCTGCACTAAGATTTGAAATGGCAGAGTAATAAAGATACACTGCAAATTATATTTGCTTAAGTATAACCAAAGGTTCTCTTATTTAATTTTTTTGGTAAATTAAATTAAACTTAATACTCCCAAAATAAACCTTTAAAAGGCAAATGGTTTTCACATAATAAAACTCTGAGATTCTAGGCTGGTCATCAAATTACCCACCTTCATCCCTCTCGTATTTACCCATCACAAACAAAAGGGTCTTCTTCCTGCTCACCAATATTGATGGTCACCCCTAGAAGCCCCCTTGCTATTTCCCTAACCAAATGTCACAAAGAGACCTACTCTCACAGGTGTGCACCAGACCAAGACAGGTTCTCTCCCTAGTTCCTGCCTCTGCCAGACCAGGCAGGATCCACGCCCTTTCATCTGGAACTTGGGGTTGGAGCGTGACAAAAACCCAAAAATCTGCAGCTCCTAACTTGAGGCCCTTTCCTGTGAGAGGTGTTATAACCTTTCCAGGTGCTGGCTTCTCCTCCCTCTTACTCCTCATGGTCAATGGGCACAAGTATGCCATGCAATAAAAAGTTGGGTCCACTCTGCATTTATATCTATCAAAGAAAAATCACAATCTCACTAAAGTAAAAAAGAGCTTCAGTACTTAAAACAATTCTTGAATTAAGACTGTTCATTTTAGTTAAGATTTAGGGTTCTAAACTTCAGTTAGAATAAAGTGTCCTCACTATACACACAAACTTCCTAGCCAAAAACAAATACTAACTTCCCTTTGTACAATCTAAAGTGTCACCCTTTGTAGCACAGAGTATAATATTTTCTTCTCCATCCCAGATATTTTAGGGAAATTCTGAAATTAATTATACACAAAGACAGTAATTTCCTTCTCAAAACTGTTGGATTGAAATGTATATGAAAGCATATTTCACAAAACAGGGAACCTCAAGCAATGGAAGTTTTTTGAGTTGGCATGTTGTTCATCTGAACTGTTTATTTAATTTAAAAGTTCTTTGCAGAGTCCTAATGTCAACCATATAAAGCATTCATTTATTTACATTTAACTGGAATCTAATTCCACCTACCCTATTACTACACTACTACACAGATTTTGTTTTTCCCTACATGATGACAGGCCATCTATAAGATTTACAAGAAGAGGAATTAAACAACAACAACAAAAACTAAAACTGATCAGGGCAATAACTCATGTCATAAAACTATGCAGCAACAGTTAGAGCCTCGTAGTGCTAAAGATTACAGTAATAAACACTGGGTTAATTAATAATCTTTTAATTAATCTGTAGTACCCACACAAGCAGCCAAGCAAAATGACAAAAATTAACAGAGCAAAATAATTTAATGACAATAAAAAAGACCAACAGCAAAAAGACAACCATCTACTATGTGCTGACGACTTTAAGGAAAAACCTATTAGGAAACATTACACAAACCCACCAAAATTTTTGTTCAACCTCAACAGTAAAAATTAAAGATTTATATTCCAATTAATGAATTGAGATTTATATAGCCCCTTTCTCATGAAGCCTAATTAAAAAGTTCTAGAAAAAGGAAGTGTCTTTTTATACATCCCTTCCAATAATGATCCAATGACTTTTATATGTAAAGGCAGCATGAGGCAAGGAAAAAAGTACTAAGTGTGCTTGAACCCACTTGCTACCTCTACCTGTTAGGGTCCGTTACAACTTACTTTCGTTCAGCCTCAGTTTGCTCATCAGGGTTTAATTTTGGTTCCTACACTCCAAAGGATGATGGGAGAATTAAGGGAGATATGAAGGGTCCTCCTTAAACTATAAAGTCTATATCAAGATTTCCTTATTAAGCACAATCTCTTGCTCATCAAAGTTACTAGTTTCTGTATTAGAATGTCCTACACTTTCCATGCCCATAGTCACGATGGGATTTTTTTTTTTTTAATTTTTTTTTTATTTGTTTGTTTATTTTTCCCCCAAAGCCCCAGCAGACAGCTGTAGGCCATAGCTGCACATCCTTCCAGCCGCTCCATTTGGGACACGGCCCCAGCACTGCCGGAGAAGCAGTGTGTCAGTGCGTGCCCGGGATCAGAACCCGGGCCGCCAGCAGCGTAGCGCACGCACTCAACCGCAAAGCCATGGGGCCGGCCCAATGATGGGACGTTTTTCAATCAATCAACGAACAATTCAAGTAACGTGGCTCTAGAGAATCTAGAAGACCACCGTGTTTCCTACAAATGATGTTATCATGTCCCTATAAAATAATCTAGAGACTCAAAAGGCTAGATCTAAGCTGTATTTATTTTCAAATGATACTTGCTTTAAAAAATGGGCGAAGGTGGTCAAAAGATACAAACTTCCAGTTATAAAACAAACAAATCATGGGGATATATCATACAGCATGGTGACTATAGTTAATAATACTGTATTGTATATCTCAAAGCTGCTGAGAGATCTTAAAAGTTCCCATCACAATAAAAAAAAAAAACCTAACTATCTGTGATGATGGATGTTAACTGGTGATCATTTCACAATATATACAAATATCAAATCATCGTGCTGTACACTAATATAATGTTATATGTCAATTATATCTCAGTAAAAAACAAAATAGCTTGAATACGAAAAGTTCATCTCACAATTTCAAAATGCTGTGCTAAAAATTTAAACTCCATAGTTTTAGTTCTAGCTTTTCCTACAGTTGCAACTAACACCAACAGAAAGTTTAAATATTTCCCATCCTATTCAAGATATGCATTTGATTGATAGATTAGGAAGTACTTCTCATTAAATCTAGGACATTGTCACTCAATAAGATAAATTATAGATAGATTTTCCCCCACTAAAGCCTCTTGCAGAACTGAAGATAGTTTGAAAATACGAGTTTTTACATCTCTAAGACTTTTGTATTAGATATTCTTTTATAATAATAATAATAATAAAGATGGGAGTGGGTGGGTGGGGAGAAAGCAGGGATCCTGAAACGTCACACAGCACTAAACATAAAAAAAATTACTGTAAAATTTTCACATACTGTACTGTCAATCCCAGTATTAGGACACAATTTATTCTAATTCTTAGAATAGTTTATTTTTTAGCTCCCTGGAATATATATTTACATAAGACATACTATGGATTAAAATAATTCGTTAACACTTAAACAGAAAATAAAATGTGTCTGGACTGGAAACCAACCAACAGACAAACATAATACATGCAGGGTGGCAGTCTGCTCCTCTAAATAATCTAATCATGCAATCTATCCTTCAGGGAATAGGGGGAAATCAGCTGGGGAGTAGTCATCTGAAATACCTTTGGGAAGGTGAACAACTATTATTACAGCTTGACACAAAATAAAGTCAAAATAAAATAAAGCAAAACTTTTCCCAAAATCACATGAAGAAAAGGACATGGATCTGCAAATGGCACCTGAAGCAGTTTTCCATTAGCACCTTGTGTGTGATGTTAGAAAGTCTGAGGGTTAAACAAATGAAAACACCTAAAGGGTTAACATTACAGGGTTAGACAAGATGGAAAGCATTTCCCATGCAAGAATGAGCAGGATAGTCAAACCTGTACTGGTCCCTTCTACTGTGGAAAGCACAAAACAAAAAGTAGAGGGTACACTATCAGATGAAGCAAACAGATGCAAAAACCAGTTTGATTTTTAAGCAGCTCAGTTAAAGAAGGCTCATTCTTACCCAGTTTTAGCATTAGCACAATCTTTTACATATTCTTCATTTTGTCGTGAGATTATTCAATACACTGTATAAAATAGTTAAAAGGAAAAGTTCTTTTCTCCCTTGGAATTGATCCCACCCAAATTCTATTAGAGATTCCTCACGGAGAACATAAGGGAAAGGAAAAAAAGAAACAGCTCATCTGAAGAATACACCCAAGATGCCAAGGTATGGACCAGAATATACACCTGAGAGCACAAGCAACAAGCTTCTTAGCAAACACCCTAGCTGACGTGACCCAAGTCTTTTCAAGGCAGGCCTTACCAGTGGGAGGCTGTCCATAAGAAGTTGCATAGGCGGTCTGCCCATAGGTCGCAGTGGTCTGAGCCTGGGTATAGCTGACATCAGTGGGCTGTCCATAGGTTCCATAACTTTGTTGCCCATACGCCTGCTTGAAGAAAATTGATGCAAGAACTTCATATATGAACCTTATACTTTAGCAATAAAATGGACTGACTTCTAAGTTTCTAAATTGGAGAACCAAAATCAAAAAACTGCTTTCTAGTAAAAAGATTTTTAAAAAGAGACAAGTGATCACAATACCACGAATGCTTTTTTCCTCTTATCTAAGTCACTCATATTTTCGTAAACTTAACCACAAAAAAGTTGCTGAGATAATTAGGCAAAATCTCAGTTAACTATACAAGATATTAACAAGACACTCTCAAGGGAGGAGCAATAAGGCAACAGGTGTATAACTGCCAACACTCAGTGTAGCACAGTTTTACCAACTAGAAACAAATGTTAGTAAGACAAAATGAACAGAGAAAAAAACGAAAACGGGGCTAAAATGTGTCAGACAATTTTGAAAACCAGATTTTCAGCATGACACAAAGATCTGAAAACTACTACACCACTTTAAAGAAAATGACCTAGACACTGCACGTCTCCTAAGGTTAGCACACCTCAAGCACTGTCTTTTGAACTGGGACATCAGTAATACTTAAAACTTGGCAAGGAATGAGGTGTTCTTTCAGATATTAGCAAGATCATATTCTAGATCTGAATGACCAGTTATGTAAGATCTGCCAGAGACATCACATTCTGCCCATCTTAGAATGTTTCCACAGCAGAGCTGTTACTGTCCATTTTATGTCATGGACCATGCCAGAATGTGAGGTGATCTGGAGAACACCAGGAGGATAATTTCTAGAATCTGTTGGCTTAGGCTTTTAAACAAAGATTCTTGTACTGAAAAGATCTCAGAAGCTCCATAGCTAGGGCAGCCATAAGAGATAACCCCACCACTTACTGTGTGACCACTGGCAAATGACGTAATATCTGTGCACTACAACTTTTTCATCTGCGAAATGTCATAATATCACTTTCCTTTGCAGAATTGCTGTATGATTAACTTAAATAAATTTAAACATAATAAAATATGTAGAAGAACCACGCACGGAGCAGAGCACCTGACTTGAGAAATGCCACTAGAAAGGTATGGAGAGCTAGTAATTCCTAGTTTGGGGATGGTCTCATTTACAATGGCACTCCCACTGTGAAAGTTCTAAATGTCTGGGTATTTTATGATTACAAGCACATTACACATTTTTATTACCTAATTTTTGAAAAAGATCTATGCTAGCTATTGTTTTAATGGCTGATAGAAGTATTTTACTTGGGGATGAAGCCACATATAATTATTTTAAAGATTACCTGGGTGGTCTGTGCATATCCTTGAGTGGGCTGGGCGGTGTAAGCACTGTAGCTGTAAGAGAAATTAAATGCAAGAAATGAATATAGAATATTCAGATTCCATTACTAAATCCTCTACAACCATAGGAAGCTCCATACTCTAAAAACATTAATCAATCACATCCAAAACACTGTTGTAAATAAAAGACTGACTTACCCCTGCTGGGCTGCAGCTTGGCTATAGGTACTGTAATCTAGAGAAGGAGAGAAAATAGTGTGAAGTCAGCAGAGACAAGGACAAGGGAAAAAAGGGGGAAGGAATTCAGATGACAGGAAGATGAATTCTTTAAACCATTTAGAGGGGGACCTACAGGCCAACAAAGGTTGAACTGAGTACCTCTTATCTCTCAACACCAAACTAAAAAATAAGTCTAAGCCAGTTAAACTCAGAAAGTTTGAATATAGTGCCAGCTAATGAGGTCAAGATCAGCTGATTTGGCAGAGATACTCTGCATGTTCCCATGACCACAACCCCCCTTAACCACAGGCTGTCATTTCAAATACATGATCATCACCCTGAGACTAACAAAGAACAAGAACCAACAGGATCAGAAGTTTTACCCTCATATAAAACGGAGGCATGCAACAATATTAATATTACAAAGTTGAACATCAGACTGGTTACATCAGACTGGTAGCTACATCTCCTCAAAAACTAATTTTTCTATCACTCCTTCACTTTAGCAAGTTAGACCAACTATAATTCCCTAACAGGACTGTGAGATGGAAGGGCAGAAAACATGAGCACAGGCATCTCAACCCAGTGCTTTAAAGAGTTTGCTGACCATATCAGGGCTACATCTGCACAACAACTCAGAAGCTAGACACATTATAAATCCCAGTGAAGCAGAGTTAACGTAGAATTGTGATAATCCGCAGAGGAGAAAGCATTTAATCTTTCTGGGAATAAACTGGTTTTAGGTAACACCATCTTCTTAAAACTCAAAGTGATTTCAACTTAAAAAAAAAAAATAAAATCACAAATTTTCTTTCCCTCTCTTCTCTAAGTATACCTTTCTATAATTTTCCTTTTCATATGAAATTTACAACATGCACAGAAAGGGACTAAAAACTGTGGTCCGGTGAGGTGTCTAAGAGTAGTGAAAACAAACAGAAAATAAAATGGTTATGAAGTTTTCACAGCACTACTGAATTAAGCTTACATTTAAAGGAGTTAAAATAATTATTTTTAAAAATTCTACCTAATTCTTTGCTCTCCACAAGAAATACATATCTTATTCTGTTAGAAAACAGTACTGCCAATAGGGCTGAACAAAAGGCTCCTTTCTTTTCCAACCAGAAAGTAGTCCCTCATCTGAAAGCAACAGTTGACATCTCAGCTCTTCATGGTGGGGTTTCTACCTCAACTCCATCCTGCCTCACAGTCCACCTGGCCTCAGAGCATTTTCCTGAATCCATCTTTTCAAGTTGGCTCATCTTTCTACCTCTCTACACCTCACTTGACTACTTTCCTTCCTCTGTACACATCTTTAACGCAGAACCCTGAATCATTAACATGATCAAATCAAATGCCCAAAGGCTATGTATAATGAACAAACTGATTTTTCCAAGATGACCCTAAGACATTTTAAGGTTAAAACTTAAGGCATTTTCAATAGCACTACAAGTTATGCTCTCTGTGGCATATAAAAAGTAAATACAAATCACTTCTTCCATGTGGTATTCACAAACACACCAGTGAGGCATCAAAAATCAAAATATTTCAACCTACATTTTGCTGAGGTTTCTACGTGAGAAATGATTCTAAATCACTGACATGTAAGTTCAATGTTTGCAAGAAGACTTTTACACAAGAAGAGTTATGTAAAACATAAAGTTGGCAAAGCTGATGTGGAACAGCGAATGATCTCCGATGTGTGTGTGAAATCAGCAGATTTAGCCCCACATTGTTCGGCTAAGTGAGGTAGCAAATTTGTTTCATGAGAACTTATGTTATCAACCTACTGCACATAAACACTATTATACCGCCTTAAAAACGTTCCAGTTACACACTGGTCAGATTATTTAGCCATCAGTTATGTTTTGCTTTTAACCTCCAAACTTGCAGCTGAAGATTTCACTAAAAATAACAGGCCAGGTTGAGGAGAGAGGGGCTGTGATCCAGGGGGGCCTCTAGAGTGCTGGCAGTGTCCTATTTCCGGGTCTGAAAGGTGGTTACTTGGGAGTTTGCACTGTAATTCTCTGTTAAACCAGACACACTTTAGGTACTTCTCTATATATGATATACATAAGTAGGAAAAACATGGAGCATTATCCAAGGTAGTGGCTTTTAGATACTTTAGGGCAGTCAGTATCCAAACTGCAGAGATTTAGAGCTTCATACCACATAATAAGCTAAAGTCAGTATGGGGGAAGTTTGTGGGAGCCCAAATGCTTTGCTGTAAAGACAGAAATTAAGGGCTTAAAAAGCTCTTAAAACATCTAGCCTAACTCCTCCATTTCAAAGGAAAGGAAACCAAAGTCCAGATAAATTGCGGGACTCTCCAAAGGTTCCCCAGCCAGGCCTACTGCTGGGTGTCTACATAAACCACAACTGTAATTCTAACACAGTACCTGGTGGTTACCAGTAAAGAGAGTTTGAGCAAAATAGACCAAAAAATTGGCACGTCCAGCCACACAAAAATTTCAACATACACATTCTGACTCCCCCTTACATAATTCAAACACTGCAGGGAAGAGGAAGGTGGAAAGGCCTCTAAGGAAACCACTTCCCACCAGGATGTGTATTGGACTGTGGTATTCCAGAGTCCTCTCTTCTAGGGGCACTCTGTACCCTGGCACTAACAGCCAGCATTTACTTGCCTGTTTACTGACCACACAGTTCGGGAAGAGTTCTTAAACTGTCCCTAAGTTCCTGGAGTCTTGAACCTTTTCGAATTAAAACTCTGAAGGACCCAGAGCTTCTCCTGTCTTATCTCGTCTTCTCCCACTGCCTCTAGGGCCTGGAATTAGGCCCTCTAAGAACACCCCCGGAGGCAATAATGCCCCATCCTACCAATAACCACAGCTTAGCCCTAGAACAAACCGCAGGTGATGTGGAGGCTACACTCTCAAACGCTCTGTGCAGCAAGAACCACCCTAGACATCACGCCCGAGCTCCCACCCCGAGCTTTCTTTCCAAGCCCACTGTGTGCCTCCTTTCCCTCTTTTCTATCAGTCCACGAAATAAACAAGCCTGTCGGCTTAACATATGAGAATAAACGTGCGAGACGATTGCTCGAGCACAACTCAAACGCCGACTCGGGCCTTTTGTTTCTCCTAGGTCAAAGAGACCAGAAATTTCTTTTGGGAGGGATTTCTGGCCTCGCGATTCGGGCTGACCTTATACAACAGATCTCCCTCGGCGTCTACTGAAAAATGATCCTAGGAGACTACTTAATTACTTTTGAGGGAGGGAAGAGATGGGATTAATAACTATAATAAACGGAGAAGCCCAGGGGGCAGCTGATGGGGAGGCTCTAAAGGGGGAGCACATTCCCTCTAAAGCCCATGCGGGCAGAAAAGTTCGGCTCGGGGCTAGAACCCGCCAAAGGGGCAGCTCGGCGGCACCGTACGCCCCAGCCGACCCGGCCATCAGGATGACGGGGCTCCCGCTCATCGGTCGGCGCCCCTCGGCCCACGGACCCGCGATGCCTTTTTTGTTGATATGCTTCCCCCTACTCGGGCTTCTCACTGAGGCAGACTCGCCTTCCAGCTCGAACCGCCTCCCTGGAAATGGGGGTGGGGAGGGTCAGAGTGGCAGCCCCAGAGCCGCCGTTGGCCCCCCGCCTCCGGTTTCGGGGCGCCAGGCTCCAGGCTTGGCCGAGCCTCTCCCCCCACGCGGGGCCCGGGAGGCCGCAGGCCCCGCCCACGTGGCGGGCGGCCCGGAGCGCGGGACCCGACGGCCGCCACACAATAGAGACCACCGCGAGCCCCGCGCGCCCCCGCCGCCGCGAGCCCCCCGCGCGCCGGGGGCGCCAGAAGGTTCCAGAACCGGCCTGCTCGGTGGGGGGAGGGGAGGGGAACGCGGGCCCTCGAGCTCGTCGGGCCGCGGCGGGTACCTCACACGCTTCTCAGCAACTCCACTTAGTTGCCCCGGCCACCCCCAGAGACGAGCGGCCCCCGATTTGGGCGACCCAGCCGTCGCCGGCGCGACCGCAGCTCCACCACACTCACCCGTGGACGCCATTTTCTCTCCTTCCTTCTCGTTCTCTCAACGTCCGTCTCCCTCTCGCTTTCCCTTTAGGCGCCGCACTGCGCAGGCGCGAAACCCGCAACCTCGGGCGCTACCATGGGGCCAGGCCACGGGGGTGGGGGAAGGAGGGATGAACCACAGCTTTCTGGTCCTTCCCGCCCGCAACTCTTGTGCTATTCCTCTCTAAAGAGCGCCGGACGTGACGCGCGGGCCAAAATAGCACCAAAGGGGCCGGAGCGGCCGGTGAGCGTGTCTTGGTATCAAGCCGGAGTGATTCTCCGCACGAGGCTAAGTCGTACGGAATGGTTACGTCCGCTGGCTCTAGGGACCGTCTCTGAAGAGTCTGCCTTGGAGGGAAACGGAGGCCGGCGGGAGGGTTGGGGGAAGGGACCCGGGCCTAGAACAACTGCTGACTAATCGGCGGGCGGCGGCGGAGGGGGTGGTGCGCCGGCCGGTCGGCAGAGGTCACGCGCCCGACTGCGAACAAAATGGGCTCCGGGCGCTCGCGCCGTGGCGGGAAGTTAGAGTCCCGACTCCCAGGCGGGAGCCCCCCGCGGGCTTCCGGGGGCGGGGGGCGCGCTCCGCAGTGAGTAACTCCGACACGTGGCCCAGGCCGGCGGGGGAGGGGGCTGAGGCCGGTGGGCTGGATGGGAGGCCCCGAATGTGGTGCCCGGCCCGAGAGCCGCCCCCCCCTCCCCGGTAACGGTCGAGGTTGAGAAGGCCCTTTAATATCCCCCATCCAAAACTCTTGTTTTTACAGAAGGGGAAACTGAGGTCCAGGGAATTTGGGTACTTTTCCTAAAGTCACAAAGCTGAGTCTGACCTACACCTTGGGACCCCCATTCTCTTCATCACCCGGAAGACTCTTACCCGTCTTTATCTTCCCATTCTGTCCTCCTGGCTTCTCAGTAAGGTAGGCAGGGCCTGATGGTGCACAGCCCCATTTTATAGATGAAGAGACTGAGGCCCGGAGGACTCAAGTCCTAGTTCTGTTAGTCTATGGGCAAGTCCTTAACTCTTGCTGAGGTACCCAGGGAGGGATGGTTGTGAGGGTGCAAAAGCAGGCTGGCAGTGGGTGCCATAGCTCCGGACAAGGCTGGCACCTGTCTGCCTTCCTGGACTCAACCCAGTCTCCCCAGGCAGGTTCCCAGGCCCAGGGAAGTGCAGAGCTCACCCAAACCCCTCAGTGGGACCTGGAGCAAAGCTAGTGGCTTTATTTCAGTCAACACATATAGAGCACCAGCTATGTGCTGGGAGCACCCGGGGGAACTGGGGGATGAGTAAGAGCACCCCTTTTCCCCAGCTCAGACCACCTGTCTAAGGAGAAAGGCCAAGCTGTGCTCATTAGATAGGCTAAGATCCATGATGTGGGGGGCCAGAGGAGGGGAAGGGGACATTTGAGCTGGGCTTCAAAGCGTGAATAGGAGTTTGCCTATTGGCGAGATGGAGGCAAGGACATTGCAGGCAGAGGAGCTTTCTGCATTTTTCCTGCAGGAAACTGGCAGGTGGGTTTTGATGCTGAGGATGCCCTTAAGCAAGGGAGCAGGTGAGGCAGCCTTTGGGTCTCTGTGGGATTTTGCTTCCTGCCCTATGAAATCAGCTCCGTGGGAGTCCTGAGGCAGGCCTGGCCAGGGGTGAGGGGGGTTCCAGCAGGGCCTGGAGGACAGGCTAGATGTGAGGGAAGAGAACAAGGAAGAAAAACCCTTGCCTTGTGGGCAGGGAATTGGCATGTTTGAGGGCCAGAGCTTGAAACAGCTAGGCAGGAGCAGTTGCCTCTATGTTGAGGCCTCCTCTTGGTGGGCCAGCTGCTGGCTATATCTGCCTCCCACAATTAGGCGGATGGCTGCAGTTCATTGAGCAGGGTCTGTGGGCCCGGCCCTGCATTATCCCATTCCTTTTTCTCATCCTATAAGGAAAGGATTTTCTTAATCCCCATTTTACAGATGAGGAAGGAGAGGCTCAGAGGCTGGAAAACTTGCCCAGGGATGCACAGCAGGAAGAAGTGGAGTGGATACTAAAACCTTCCTGTGAGAAGAGGGGCTAGGGCTGGAGGGGCTGTGCTCAGGACTCACGAAGGGGATGTGTCAGTCCGGTGTCATTTTGTATGCACTCAGGGTGAGGGACTCCTGTTGCCCCTCCTCCACCCAGTCTGTCCCGCCTCCTCCCTAATCTGCCTGCCCATTGGCTGGCCTCACCTCCTCCCTTAAGTGCAGCTGGGGCCATCTGGAGCCCTAAGGCTGAGCCCGGTGGAGGGGAGGAGGGAGGAAGGTGGCTGGTCCACAACCAGAGGGAAGAGGGAAGCAGAGGAAAGCTGGAGATGGCCCTGAGTTTGCCATGGGGGGCTCCACCCCTCTTTTTGGGAGTCCAGGGCCCCCGTTAAACTTCCCTGGCCCTGTGCCTCCCACCCCAGACTCCTCCTTAGGGCCCATCAGGGCTCAGGGCCCTTTTGGCCTGGCCCCTCCCCGTCTTCACACATAGGCAGATGGGATGGCAAAATGGCTAGGAACGTGGTTAGGATCCGAGCTCCTCCATGGCCAAGTTGCTGGGCCTGCCTCTCCAGCCTTAGTTTCTACTTCTGTAAAATGGAGCCGCTGGTAGGGTGGTTGAAAGGAAATCAAAGAAAAGCTGCAGAAATAACTTATTGTTTTCCTTTGCCTCTAGCACACACCCCGAAGACCACCCTTGACCACCTTCAGCCCAGCTATGCCTGCCAGAGGCCCCCCTGGCCTACTGTCACCAGCGCTGCCTCTCGCCTCCTCGGTCCTGATGCTGCTCATGAGCAGCTTGTGGCTGGTGGGGGCTGGCCCCAGCCTTGCCCTAGCCCCAGAGCTGCTGCTGGACCCTTGGCAAGGTGAGGGCTGGCCACATGGGCCTTGGAGGAGGCAGGAGACTTGCTGTAGGGCCTGAGACCAGTTGGCAGGAGTGGTGTGCCCTGGGGAAGGTCAGCCTTGGACGGGAGCATGCCCAGCTCATTCACAGCCAAGAAGGGAAAGCAGAGGGGCCAGCAGAGGGGTGGGAGCCTGTGGGTAGGAATTCTTTTCAGATGACTTCCCTTTTTGATGACTTTTGCTGGAAATAAGAACTAAGGCTTTCAGCTAAGCATGAGAGTGGGGAGGAGGTGCTGGGGGTTCGAGGAGTGACCCCAGCTGAGTGCCTGTTTCCCAGTAATAACAGCAGCTTCTATTTACATTTGAGGAACCCAGCTAATGCTCACAGAGGTTAAGTGACTCGTGCACAGTTGGTTGCTTTTGAGAAGACTGAGCGTTGGGTCCGGCTTGTTCTGTTTAATACAGCAGGGGAGCAGTCACAGTGTTTGAAGGTCCTTGGTCCTGGTCCCCTGCATGCATGATTAAAGTGCTGGCAATGGGCAGACTTTGACTCCTGGAGAGGGGAGGCTGGCTTAGCAGGTGGCCCTTGCAGCGTAATTTCCAACCTGGAACACCTGGGACAGCCTTGGGGGTTAGGGCCACTAACCTGGCACATAAACCCCTTCTCTCCCCCAGTGCACCGGCTGCTGACCCATGCCCTGGGCCACACGGCCCTACCCGGCCTGCTCCTGAGCCTGCTGCTCCTGCCTACACTGGGCTGGCAGCAGGAGTGCCACCTGGGCACACTGCGGTTCCTGCATGCCTCTGCCCTGCTCGCCCTGGCCACCGGGCTAATGGCCGTGCTGCTGGCAGGCCTCGGGGTGTCCAGTGCAGCCGGTGGCTGCGGATACATGCCTGTCCACTTGGCCATGCTGGCGGGGCAGGGTTGTCACCCTAGACGGCCCCATGGGGCACTGCCACCGCGGCTGCTGCCATGGCTGCTGCTCGCCCTGACGCCGCTGCTCAGCTCCGAGCCACCCTTCCTACAGCTCTTCTGCGGCCTCCTTGCTGGCCTGGCCTGTATCTTTTGCCTGGGCCGAGGGCCCATGCGGACATGTGGGTTCTGTGGCTGGGCCCCCAGGGTGCCTGGAAAGGAAGTGGCACAAGGAGGTAGCCCCAACAATGCTGGGAACCTGTGCACACACATTCTGGGGGCTCGTGGCCGGGTGGAGGTGCCGAAGTGGCCCAAAGAAGCACCTAACCTGGACTTCCTCAGTGGAGGCAGCATCTACACTGAGATGTGCAGGATGAGGAGTTCAGGTGAAGAGAAGTGGAAAAGGAGAGAGTGGGCCAGGCAGAGGGCACAGAAAGGTCAAAGGCCAGGGGTGAGAGTGAGCCTGGGGCTGTCTGGGCACTGAACGGAGGTGCCGCCTCTGGCTGGTGGTGCAGGTGTGTTCAACACAGGCTCTTGCTCCAAAGATACTTAGTGCCTGGCAAGGAAAACAGTGCAGTTGGAGAGAACAGTGGGCACAGGCTGACCCCCTGTAGGCATTTAAGACTGGGGATGCCAGCTGCCCAGGCCTGGTTGAATCCTGGAGCATGGGCAGCATCTTTCCCTGGCTGAGGGCAATAGGGGATATGTCACTGGGCCCAAGAGTTGGCCTCAAGTCACAGACCTGAGCACGCCACAGGGCTCTGGGAACAGAACGGGGCAGGGGGTGGCTGAAACGGGATGAGACAGCTTTTGGGGTGAGGCATATCTGGCCCCACCTCTTACAGGCAGAGCAGCTTCGGGCAGGTCCCTTTTCCTCTCTGAGCCTCCACTGTGGACTAGGGTCACGACACATCCGTTGCACGGCCGTAGTGAGGAAACAGGAGGGAATGTCCATCACACACCTGGCACAGGGCCTGGCATGCAGTGTGGGCTCACCCCTGGCTGCTTTTGGTTTTCCTTGACCAGTGCCCTACCCTGGGCAGACAGATGCAGCTGGGGCTTTCCGGTGGCTGGAGCTCTCCGAGCGGCGACTGCAGGCGCTGCAGGAGGGCGTCTTGTGCCGGGCCCTGGCAGGGTGCTGGCCACTCAGGCTTCTTCCCCCGACAGGCAGCCTGGCTAAGCTGCCTGTCACCCATCCTGCTGGAGTGAGGTGAGGGTGATGCCAAGGACACCAGCCCTGGTGGTGGAAGCTGTGGCAGTGGCTGGCAGTCAGGCCCTCTTCTGCTTCTGCTCCTCCAGGCCTCCCAGCCCCGGACCTCCTTACATGGCCTCCTCTAGCCTCTGGTTCCGCAGTGAAGGCTCAGCCCCACTCCCGGCAGGCCTGGGGCCTGCGCAGCCAACCTGGGAAGGCTCCTCAGAGGTGGGCCAGGCCTGGGCTGGGCCCAGCTTCCCCGCAGGGACCCAGCTGTGGGCGGCCCTGGATGAGCAGATGCTACAGGAGGGGATCCAGGCCTCGCTCCTTGAGGGGCCAGCCCAGGGTCCTGAGAGCCCACTATGGCTGGCCAAGTCCTCCGTTTCCTCTCTGCGGTAAGGCATGGTGGGCAGGGGTAGGGTGCCCTGGTGTGGGGGCTGGAAGTGGCCCTGACACTCCCTCCCTGCCCCTGCCATCCCACAGGCTGCAGCAGCTGGAGCGCATGGGCTTCCCCACGGAGCAGGCAGTGGTGGCACTGGCAGCCACAGGCCGCGTGGAGGGTGCCGTGTCACTGCTGGTCGGGGGGCAGGTGGGCGCCGAGGCCCTGGTGACTGAGGGGAGGGGCAGGCCTGCCCACCCCGAGGGCCCTGGGCCCCCCTAGCACAGGCAGGCCCTCAGGTGACTAGAGGCCTGGCCTGTGGGTAGGTAGCCCCAGCCCCTGCCCTGTGTGCTCCGAGTCAGAGTGGGATGTAGGGGCACCCCTGGGGGCAGGAGAGGCCCCTCCAGCTCCCCACCCTCGTACTGTTTAGAATAAAAACCAGTTCACTTTTCAACCTGGACCTCCTTGGGGGCCGCAGTTTTGTCTGACTCTTCTGTGTTGGCATTAGGGGGATGAATGAATGAATGACTGAGCGTTGGACGAACAGCCAGTTGCAGCAGAGCAGCTCCCGAAGGTCCAGAGACGTGCAGCCTCCTCCTCCAGGAAGCTGTGTCCTCCACCTCAGGGCTTTTGCTGGGCTGGAGCATTCTTCACTGCTCATTTCCCAGCTAATTTCTGCCCATCCTCAGGTCTCAGCCTATTCCTGATTCACCAGGAATAGCTTCCCTTCACTGCCCATGGCCCCCAGTGTCCCCGCTGGACAGGGGCCGAATCAGTTGGTGGCTGGTGGCTGTGTGACTGCAGGGCCCCGTGGGCATGAAGCAGTGGGTGGTGGCAGGGGGAGAAGCTTCCTTAGCTTTGCAGCAGCAGTTCCTCCCTCCTGGTCCCCTCAGTTCTTGCCCCTTCCCAGGGATGGCTGGTGTAGACAGAGCCAAGAGGGCAGAGGGCATACACTGAGACCAGACGGGTGGGGAATCAGGCTGGGGGCCTTTATTGGCCGGTACACATCTACCTCCTGGTGTCCATAACAAAGGGGTTTGTTGGAGTAGGTGGCCCCTCCCTCTCCATGCCTCCACCCCCCACCAGGGACATGGGAGGGGCTGGGGGCTCAGGGGGCAGAACTGAGGCAAGGAGCCCTGAATATCATGTCAGATTAGGTAGCTTGACTTCAGGGTTGGGCACCCAGCACCAAAAAAAGGAGAGGAGGGGCGCAGGTGGGCTGCTCGAGGTGTGGCTGGGGAGGAGGGGGCGACAAGCCTGCCCTCCCTCATCCCTGCATGTGCTGAGGGCCAAGCAGAGCCCCAACTCCTGACTCCCTCAGTGCCTGGGGGCCTGGATGCCCAGGGGGCTGATGAGAAGACAAGCCTCGAACCTGCCACTCCCCTCCCTGCAGGCCTGCATCACCCCACTTCACAAAGGGAAACTGAGGCCCAGAGCCCTGAGCAAGGTCTCACCTCTCACTTGGGCAGCCCCTCCCTCTCAGGCCCCAGTCCCTGCTCAGCCTCATCCGAGGCAGATATGCATGGGGTGCCAAGACAGACCTGCCTACCCCAAAGGGCTAGGTGGCAGAAGGGACCCTGAGGACATTAATAAATATGGATGGGCGGTCTCAGGAGACAGCTGGCCAAGTCCTGCCTGGGAAGGGAAGCCTGGCCTGGCCCACCCCGAGGGGCTGCCACCGCCCTCAGCCTCTCTCGTTGCGGCTCCTGGGGGCCACGATCCGGTAGCTGGCCACGTGTCCTCCCCTCTTGCCCCGCAGGAGGGTGGGGGTGCCCAGGCCGGCAGGGCCTGCCCCCGACCCCTCTGGTTCTGCTGGAGGGAAGGAGAGAGGCCGGGTTAGTGAGGTCTGTGTGAGGCACCCACCTCCCCTTGGCCCTCTGGGGGGTGGGGAGACGGGCACTCTGCCAGGGGCACTTTGCCCTGGCGTCCGGAGGCAGAGCTGTGGGAAAGAAGGGGGTCTGCAAGCTGGTTAGTGTCTCCCCCAGGAGTTATTAGCCCCCAACCCAATGAGAGCACTCAGGGCCTGTTTGATTTTCCGTCAAGTGGGGATAATGAACGACCATGCTTCTGAAATGCTCAGCACATAATGAATGCTCCATAAAAAGTACAGCTCTTTTTTTCTTTTCCACATTTTAGGGTGAAAGTATGCCCTCAATCATCCCCATTTCATAGCTGGGTAAACTAAGGCCAGGGAACAGACTCACTCTTCCTCTCTCCTCAGGTCAGGCCACCTGTAGTGGGGAAGGGTTTAGGCAGGCCAGGCTCTGCCACTGACCTACTGTGCGGCTTTGGGCAAGTCAAACTTCTTTCAGGGCCTCAGTTGCCTCATCTCTAAAACCAGGGGACAGTGCCAGATGTACTCTGAGGTTCCAGCCAACTCCAATAATTATTAAGTCATTGTTAATTTGGCTATCGTGAGATATGCCCCAACCTGGAAATAAGCTGACCCTCAAGAGTTAAACTGAATAATGGGCATTCTGGCCACCTGGGAAACTCCTACACATCCTTCAAAACTCAGAGCAGGACCTCCCTCCTCTGGAAAGCCTTCTGTGACTATCACCTCAGTCCCTCTCACAGTTAAATGAGCAGGTCAGGCAGGTGAGAAGGGTGGGCTGCTTTTCCAGGGGGAGAGGGATGCTCAGGGAGGAACGCCCCAGGATGGAGGACTTGGCTGAGCCTCCAAAGCCCTGTTCACAGGACAGACACTTGGACTTGGAAGTACCGGCTTCCCACTAAGGGCACCGCCAGGGGAGTGGGCTGTACCCTCATAATCATCACTGTCCAGCTCCCTGCCCCTGTGTGCCCCAGCCTCCATGCACCTCTGGGCTGAGATTTGGGGTCCCTGGGACAGACAGGCATGTGCGGTCACAGTCAAGGGACATTTCATGCCCTAACTCAGGGAGCATAGGAGGAGGGTGGCACAGAGCTTGGGCTCCAACATCAGCTAGGACCAAATCCCAGCCCCCCGTGTCCCAGTTATGTGGCCTTGGGCTAGTCACAGAACCTCTGAGCCTCACCTGGAACTGCTGTTGCCACAGCCTTGCGGTGTTTAAGGAGACCAGGAGTGGAACATGGTTTTCAGAGTGAATGCTGATTACTATGGTCACTGGGCTGGTGTGCTTTTGACCCAGGGCTCCTGCAAGTCTGGTCTCTGGGAGTCGGTCATGAGACGCCATTCTGACATGACCAAATTCGGGACCCTTGGTTTTCCCCGGGCCCCATTCAGGGCCTGGCCAAGCAGAGTGTCAGTGAACCTTTGTTGATGGACCCAAAAGAGCCAGCGCTGTAGAGGACAGACCTGGGGTGGACCCCTGGCCTTACTGCCACTATCCCTCTGACCCTGAGGGAGTCATGTATGTAAGCCCTCTGAACCTGTTTCTTCATCTGTAAAATGGGTGCCCACCTAGCAAGCTTGTTGAAAAGACCAGAGGTGATCAGTGTAAATCCCCCAACCTGGGTGGGCCAGATGTGTGACAGCTGTTACTATTATCATTATTGATTATAACCTAAACATGAGCCCCATCTGGGGCTTTAGTTAGCACCTGCTGTGTACTATGGGCCAATGGGAGGCTTCCATCTTCTCTGCATCTTCATTCCAGGCCCACACCCCAAGCAGGCTCTTGGGGCCACTCTCCCAGGTTCATGGCCACCTGAGAGAGAGGGCGTGGGCCTTCCCTGGTGACCAGCACTTCCTTCCTGGGCTGCGGAGGCAGTTGGCTGAAGCGGGGCAGGGTACAGATCCAAGGCCACAGGGCCCTGAATGTGTTCCTTCTGGCTCCTGCCCCAATCCTCCTGAGAGGAGATGGAGGACACCTGAAAAGGTGCTGAGAGCCTGGGAGTTGGTCCTTGGTCTCTCCTCTGTGAGAGGGAAGGAGGTCTGGGAGATGGTCACTGATGTTTCTGGAAGTTAGAGAAGCCAGGTGGCGTGGTGGGAGAAGCTTTGGAGGCAGACCACACACACACATACACACACACACAGCCCCCTTCCAACCTCTAGGCCTTTGCCCATGCAGGACTCTCTGTTAGGGTTGCCCTTCCTTCCTTCTGGCACACTCGTAAGGATCTTCCATGACCCAGTGCAAGTGTTCCCTCTTCCAGGAAGGCTTCTGAACCCCCCAGCTCCGCACCCACATCCTTTGGGGCTCCTGTACCCCATGGGCTTCATCTCTACAGATACAGAGGATTCCCTGCCACTCGATGGGCAGCTCTCCAAGGCAGGTACCCTTGGGATCTGCTCTCTGGGGCCCCAGTGCCCACCCAGACCTGGCACTCAGTAGGTGTTCCCTATCATTTTGCTGAATGAAGGAGGCTTGACTCTAACCTTGGTCCTCCTTCCTGGATGGGGCCTCCGTGTCCCCATCAGGTTGGACCTGATGTATGAGGCCTGTGTGCACTGAGGCACTAGGATTGGGCTGTGAGATGCGGAGGCTGGAAGTGGGAGAAGGGCTGCTGCTGAAGCCTCTTAGCAGGTCAGTGAGGGATGGGGCTCAACCCCAAGGGCAGCCAATCCCTGCCGCTCTCCAGGGCCAGCCTCAGGCTCCAGTTTAATGGGGAGTCCTCCTTGGCCCCACCTTGAGGACACAGGCACAGGGATGGATACTGCCCACTTGGTGTCTAACCTCCTCCTGTGCCTCCCCAGTCTGCCTTCAAGAACCTTCTCAAACTGGGCCCTGCCAAATCCTCTGGCCTCAGCTCTCACCCCTCAGCAAACTCATGGAACAATCCTTCTAGGCTCTCTCTGGTGTCTTGGCTTTTGCCCATGCTTTTCCTCTGCCTGCTCACTCACCCCGATCCTTGCCCTTCAGGTCTCCACTTAGACGACACCTCCTCCAGGAAGCCCTCCCTGAGTTGCCCTTCCTCACCCCCCAGCCTGGGTCAGAGGCACTTCTGTGCTCTCCTGGCTGCCTGTAACTCACTCTGCTGTGGTATTCCTCACCCTGGGTTTAACGGCCAGTTCCAGGGCTCCCCTCCTCCCTGCACCCTAAGCTCCAGGAGAGCAGGACTATGTCGGTCTAATATGTTGAAGCCTCTGCCAGCAAGGTGCCTGGCACACAGCAGGTGCTCATTCACTCAAGAACTAGTTACCAGAGCCTTCTCTATGCCAAGCACTGTCTGCTGGCTGATGGAAGGACTGAAGAACGAGTGTCTGCTGGCCTGGGTCCAGCATTGGGAGGCGCCTTCTGTGTCCCCAGGCCCTTCCCAGGCCCTTCCTGGAAGGGGCTGCCCCTGCCTGCCCACCCTGCCGTTACCTGGCCAGATGATGGCTTCCAGCAAGGTGACCCGTCTAGCCAGGAGCTCCAGCTGAGCCTGCTGCTGCAGGAAGCTCTGTAAGCTAGGAGCCTGATGGGAGATCGAGAAGAGCAGACGGTGCGAGTCCGGCCTCCGAGGGCTGGGCCCGGGAGCCGAGGGTGGGTGGAGGGGCCAGGCACCAGCCAGCTTCAGGGCAGGAGCCTGGGTGTGAGTCTCTGTCGAGACCTCGGGCTCCCCTTCTACATGGGGACAGGGCTTGCCTGGTTCCTCAAATGACCAGATGTGGAGAATTGGTAGGTGAAGGCCTGGGGTGAGGATCTGGCTCTCTCAGGCCACTAAAGGGACCCGCAGGGCAAGTTAGGAGGCCCAGAATGGGAAATGAAACTGTAAGGGGGACACCTGGGGCCAGGAGTGCCTGCCCTGTGAGAGCCTCTGGGGACTTATGGGGGAGGAGAGGTCAGAACTGGTGGGTGGGGTATTACCCAGAGTTCCCTGGGGCCTGAGCCTGGCTCTGTCACTCACAGTCCCCCGCTCCATGACCTATTGTTCTGTGGGCCTGGAGACTGGCTCTGTTACCCATGATTTCTCTAGAGCTGAAGCCTGAGTGGAATCTGGATCCATTACCCATAATCCTCCTGTGGGCCTGGGCTCTGACTTTATTACCCACCATCCCCTGCACTGTGGCAGTCTGGCTCTGTAACCCACAATCCCCTGCTGCTCTGGAGTTTGGCTCCATTGCCAATAATTTCTTCCAAGCATGAAATCTGTCACCTCTGGTTCCTCGGCAGGCCTGGAAACCACATTTCCCACAATGCCCGGAGGCGCAAGTCTGATCACAGGGGTGGGGCCCGGGTTTCTCTGTCCCCCTTCATCTGTGGAGTAGGGACCAGTCATTGAGGGATGGGTGGTCTTGGCCTCCCAGGTCCCCACTGCCTGGGGCAGGTACCTTCTCCAGCCTCATGTCTGGGCCCAGGCAGCTCCACCCTGGAGGGCCTGGGGAAGGCTGGCGGGCGGGGGCCGGGCTGTCTGTCCGTCTGTCTGTCTCTACTCACCATAGAGCCCAATCATTGTTTCCAAGATTAAAACCCTCTCAGCTAAAATCTTCAAAGCCTCGCGTAGTTGGTGCAACCCCTCCCCCTGCGGAGGAAAGAGACAGATGCAGCCGTGAAGGGGGCAGGGGAGGGGGCCCTGCAAAGCCTGTTGGTGGCCCATGCCCCACCCTGGACATGCACCTGCAGCCCCACACCATCTGCCACAGCCCAGGGGCCACAGACAGCCAGGACAAGAACAGGAGAGGACAGGACGGGGAAAAGGCAGGCGGAAGCAGCCCCCTCAGTAAGTCCTGATGGATCCCAGCTGGCTGCTCTCTCCCCACACCCCTGCGAATCCTGCTGCGCAGGGGGCGCGGGGATGCCAATCTGCAGGGGCAGCGCTGCTGTCTCAGAGCCTGCCACGGAACCTGCCACAGAGGTTGCCACAGAGCCCCGCCCCCCCATCTCTGTTGCCTGAAACCAATTGTTCTCATGTCACCGCTGTGATTCCTGCCACATCCCTGGGCCACCTGTACTCTTGTTTACTTAATACTCTGAATCAACTCACTTTTTGCCTTAAATACTACAGTAGTCTCACCCTAATTAACTCCTTCAGTGGGATCAGGCTACTTACCAAGATCATTTCCATTCACGCCAAAAGGAATACATACGAGTAAAATTAGAAAATGTTTGAGTGGCATCCTTGTTGGGAAGCTGGGCTTAAAATGAAAGCAGAGCCGAGACTCACGCCCGGGTGCCCCCTCCCCAGCCCTTCTCACTTTGGGCTCATGCCTCCCTGGGCTTTGACTATTCTGGGTCCATATTCTGCACGCCCTGGAGTGCGGCCCTCAGCCACGCCCTCTCTTCTCAACTGCATCTCTAGCGCTCAGGCCCAGGGATGTGGCAGCGGACCCACAAAGCACCCCCCAGGCCTCCCTGCTGTGGGGCTCACCACTCCCAAGTGTGCCAGCTGCTGCCCAGGGCTCCTTGCCAGAGACCACTGGCCGGCCCTCACCTTCACTTCCTCCCAGTCTGTCTGTCCTTTCCTTCCCCAGCATTGGGCCCACAGTCTTGCAAAAACTCCACACTCCCTTATTCCTTCCTCTTTCCTGTCCAGACTAAAGCTATTTCCGGAATGTAGATATCTTTAATTCCAACAGAGCACCAGGACAGCAAACAGACCTATTCCAGCCCTGATGTATCTGAGAGTCCCTTTCAGTGTCCCTTACTTAGTACAGATTAAATGAAGGGATGATGTATAATATGCATCTTGGTACAATTATAATCCAACCCTTTAAGGTGGCTGTTCCAAAAAAAACATCTAACCACTGAGAGGCCCCCCAACATGTCTGTAAGCCTGCTGTGGCCTTGCTCGGACAGTCTGTTACCATCTAGCTGTCCTGTCCACTTCACATGAATTGGGCTACCCTCAGGCCACCAACAGGCCACTGAAGGCTAGGGGTCACAAGGTCACCACGGGCTGCACACCAAAGGAATCCCTCCTCAAATATTACAGGAGCAGGATCTAAAAATGGATGACCTTCAAAAATTACGTTAAGCCACTCCCGGCATGGACTGTGGGAGAAGCTGACATCATGAGGCTCCTGATGAGACACGGTAAGAGGGCTCCACATCCCCCGCCAGTGCTCCTGCCTAGAGTATTTCATCTGCATCTCATCATGCGGCAACAATCAGACAAATCTAGACAGTGGGACATTCACAAGAAGACAAAGTCAAGAGAAGAAAAGGGCAGGGGGCCTGTTCTAGATTAAAAGAGACTAGAGATGTGACAACCAAATGCAATGCATGAATCTTGATTAGATCTTGGATTAAAAAAAAAACAACAAAAAACCAGGGGCCAGCCCAGCGGCCTAGTGGTTAAGTTTGACGCACTCCACCTTGGTAGCCCAGGTTCAGTTCCTGGGCGCAAACCTACACCACTCCTCAGCCATGCTATGGCGGCAACCCACATACAAAATAGAGGAAGATTTGCAACAGATGTAGCTCGTGTTGCATCTTCCTCAGCAGAAAAAAAACAAAAACAAAAACAAAAACCCACTATAAAAGGCATTTTGGAGACAACTGGTAAAATTTATATATGTTATATATTAAATGGAATCATTTCACTAAATCAACGTCAGCTTTCTTAGGTGTGATAGTGGTATTGTGGCTCTTTGGGAGAATGTCCATATTTTTTCAAGATATATGCTGATGTATTAGGGGAGATGCAGATGAGGTTTGCAACTTACTTTCAAATGGATTAGGGAAAAAAAGGTCTGTAAATATTTAAAGAGAGAAAGATAGAGTAAATGTGGCAAAACTAATAATTGGTCAGTCTAGAGGAAGGGGAGAAGGATGTTCATTATACCAACTTTTCTACATGTTTAAAAATTTTCAAAATAAAAATCTGGAGAAAAAAATGTAAAAAAAAAGAAGTTCTGCTATTTGGATCTCTTTCTAGATGGGTGGTCTGTGTTTGTGCTGATGACGCCCCAGTCCCCTCCTGGCCTGGCCTGATCTAGGGCCTGCTGGACACCTCCATTCAGCTATAACAGAGACATCTCCCATTTTCCATGGACACACGTCAGTGCGCCTCCTTCTCCCGGCTCTCTTATACTATTGTAAAAGTCTCCCTGAACTTCTCGCACCCACTCACAGCCAAACTAGCACTCAAGTGTCTCAGCTCTGCTGACAGCTCTCCATCCTCGCTGTCCCCCTTCCCGGTTCTGGCCCCCACAGTCTCTTGCCAGGATGACCACCACAGCCTCCCACCTAATCTCTCTCTTTCTGCATCTCCCATGTTGCCACCTTCTCCCATCCATTCTCCACAGAGAAATCAGAGGAATTTTTCACAAACAAAAATCTGACCAAAGTTCAAACTCCTCAATATGGCCTCCTAAGTCCTGAAAGCCTCTTTGACCTCTGTCTCACCCCTTGCCTGTCACATTCTGCCACTCCAAGTACTTACAGCTCCTCGAACACCCCAGGCTCACTCTTCAGGGCCTTTGCATATGATGTTCCCTCTCCTCTGCCTGAACACCCTTTGCCTGGTTAATGCACCTTTTGGGCCTCAGCCTGGGTCTCTTCCTCCAGGAGGATGCTAAATCCTCCCTTATCACAGCTGAGCTCCCCCTGGCCTGTCGCTGCTGGTTACTGGTCTGTTTCCCCCCACCCCACTGTGACCACTCTGAGGGTGGGGACTGTGCCCAAATCACATCTATGTCCACAGTGCCCAGCCAGGGGCCTGGCACCACGGAGGAGATGCTTGGGGAATGTTAGCTGGTTCCCCTGATCCTGGAAGCTGAAAAGCCTGGGCTTCAGTTCCAGCTCTGCCAACAACTCGCTCTGTGGAATTGAGCCTCAGTTTTTCCTGTCTGTGTAAGCGGTATGAGCTCTTTCTGAATGGGCTAGCTCAGCTCAAACACATGCAGGCAGTGCCTGTAGTGCATCCCTGTGACCACTGGGTGTCACTGCTGAGCCCTGGCTGGGCCAGTGGCTCCTACAGCTTCATCACGTGGGGGTCGGTAGGTGGAGTATGTATAGGAGCCCTCAGGGCCCTTCCCCACGCTGAACCTCATCCCCACCTGCCCCCAACAGAGCTGATCCCCCAGCCCCCAAAGCCTCATGCACCCCCAGCCCAGCAGGTCCCCTCCCAGGCAGGCGGCAAGCAGGGGCAGAAGTGCAGGTGGATGAGGGGGAGGCAGGTGGATGGGCAGGGGCCCTGCTACCTCTTGGGGGGCCCCTCTCACATGTGGTCCTGAATTCGAGGCCTGGTCTGGGATAGTTCAGGCATCTACTCTCCTGCCGGGATCCCCATGCAGGGATGGGGTTGCCCAGCCTACTTCAGACTTCACCTCTCCTCTCCCACCTCTCCTGGGCTCGGTGAAAAATATGTTCCCAGACTAAGGGCCTCTGGAAGAGGCCAGTGAAGAGGCCTAGGGGTAGCAGAGGGCTGGGCTTACACAGGTCTCCCTGACCTGCTCATGCTCATGAGCCCAGCTCATGCCCATTCTGGCAGCATGTTTAAGACACTCTGGAGCCACTGGGGGTGGTGGAGGGGAGTGGAGGCTGGGAGAGGCTTGCCAGAGAGGTAGCAGGGCCCCAGAAGTCATGGAAACACATAGGGGAGGGCTCGTGCAGGGTGGGGGGCTCCCACGGCTGTATCCATCACTGACCCCACAATCAGGAGCAGAGAGGGCAGGGCAGGCGCTGGGTGCTTCCCATGTCTTCACTAACTAGTGCCTGCTAGGAAGTAGGGCGTCCCAGCCAGACTGCACCGGAGAGCCGGGCAGGGTATGGGGCACGATACTAGCCTCCAAAAGAGCTTCCCAGTTGTCTCTCCTGTAGGAGTGTCTGCCTCCCACCCCATCCACTTTCCAAATGTCGCCTATGTCAGTGATGGTTTCCAGGTCCCTGCATTGTGGGGCTTTTGGTCCTCCTCCTATGTGTCTCTCGGGTCGGCGGATTTCTAGGCCCCGAAATTCATTTGCTGCAACTATCTCCAATGACTGTAAGGTTTCTAGAACTCCACATGTGGTTTCTAGGTCCCGTTTCCCATTCACTCTGTGTCTCCTGTATATGTGTCAGTTTCTAGGCCTCCCCTCCCATTCTTCACGGGCTTCCCTTGTGTATAGTGGTATCTAGATCCCCTCATCTCATTTTCCATGGTGCTCTTGTGTGTATCACAGTTTCTAGGCCTTTCTTCCCATTCCTCCTGGGTCTCCCATGTATGTGATGATGTCTAGAATGTCATGTTAATGACAGGTCTTTTGGGTATAGTGGAGTCTATCTAGGTCTCCTGACCTCATTTACCATGTACAATGTGTACATGATGGTTTCTAGGCCTCCCTTCCCATACTTCATGGATTTCCTATGTGTATCGTGGTGTCTAGGACCCTTGTTCCTTTTACCAAGGGCCTCTTGTCTACCTCAGTGTTTCTATGCCTTCCTTCCTCTGCTTCCTGGCTTTCCTGAGGCACGCTGTCCCATTCTTCTGTGTGGATATTGTGCTCATGCTTCCCTTTCTTCTGCAGACAGGGGAGCAGAAGCCAAAGCCCTTGCTGGGCGGGGGCTATGGAAGCAGGGGATGCAGTCTGGACTGGGTCAGCCCAAACCACCCAGGAGGAACAGGCAGGGTCACCCTGGCCCGAAAAGGCCACAGAGGGAAGGCGGAGACAGGGACGAAGACAGAGACAGAGAGCGAGGGGTCTGCTGACAAGGCTGGCCCTGCCCAGTGGGGAGGGACAGGATAGGGGAGGGGGCTAGGGCTGAGATCTGTCAAGGCTCCTCCCTGGGAGACCAGGTGGCAATGGGGATTTGGTTGGGGTGCTCCCACTCCAAAATAATCTCCTGAGTGCCCAGGGTAGGAGGGGGCAATGGGAGGTCAGTGCTGGGCTGGAGCTTACCCAGTGGCTCTTCTCACCAGGGTCTCCTTTGGGGCCAGGTTCTCCCTGCAAGGAGAGATAGAGGTAGAAGCAATGAGAGAGGGAAGGAGAGAGGGAGGGAGGGAAGAAGGGAAAGAAAAAGAGAGACACACACACATATATTGAGAGAGGCTGAGAGATTGAGAGAGACAGAGTAGCTTGTATTGGACTAACACTAGACAAAATGCAAAATACAACTGTTTGAAGGCAATAGAAAGAGAGAAAGAGCAGCCAGAAACTGGAGGACCTTTTAAAGAAGGGAACTGCATTGGGTAAAATCCACATATTTATGGCTTTTCCTCTGATGGCACACTCCAGCCCCCTCAGCCTGGCAAACAGCGCAAGCAGAAAGCTGTAGTCTTATTGGCCTGAGGAGTCAGAGGCTTTGGAGTTGAGACTGCCAAAGGAGGAAGTTGAGGGGAAATACTGGAAAGCAGGGAACCACAGTAGGGGAGTGAAGTCTGCATAAGTACACCCCTCTAATTCTTCAATGGTCTGTGAACTGCCCATCCTAAAGTCACAAAGCTGAGTCTGATCCACACCCTAGACCAAAAATCAACACCAAAAATAACAGAATCCAGATTCTCTTTACTATATTATCTATGTTGTCCAGTATGCAATAAAAAATTATTAGACATGTGAAGAAACAGGAAAATTTGACCAATACTCAAGAGAAAAATCAGTCACTAGAAACAGATCCATAGCCAACATAGATGTTGGAATTAGCAGACCTGGAGTTCAAAATATCTATGATAAATATGTTAAAGAATATAGTGGAATTGATATAATGGATAATGAGATGGGGAATTTCAGGAGAGATGTGAAAACCGTAAAAAAGAATCAAATGAAAATCCTGGAAATGAAAATGATAATACTTGAAATAAAAAATTCATTAGCTGTCCAACACCCAATTTTGATAACAACTCTAAACAAAATGGGTATAGAAGGAAAGCACCTCAACATAATAAAGGCCATATATGACGAACCCACAGCCAACATCACACTCAACAGTGAAAAACTGAAAGCCATTCCTCTGAGAACAGGAACAAGACAAGGATGCCCACTCTCACCACTCTTATTCAACATAGTACTGGAAGTTTTAGCCAGAGCAATTGGGCAAGAAAAAGAAATAAAAAGGATCCAAACTGGAAAGGAAGAAGTGAAATTCTCACTGTTTGCAGATGACATGATTCTATACATAGAAAACCCTAAAGAATCCACCAAAAAACTATTAGAAATAATCAACAAATATAGTAAAAAGCTGGAGGATATAAAATCAACATACAAAAATCGGTTGCATTTCTATACACTAATAACGAATCAGCAGCAAGAGAAGTCAAGAATACAATCCCATTTACAATTGCAACAAAAAGAATAAAATACCTAGGAATAAATTTAACCAAGGAGGTGAAAGACCTATTCTCTGAAAACTATAAGACAATATTGAAAGAAATAAAAAAAAAAAAAACATAAAGAAATGGAAAGATATTCCATGGTCATGGATTGGAAAAATAAACGTAGTCAAAATGTCCATACTACCTAAAGCAATCTACAGATTCAGTGCAATCCCAATCAGAATTCCATGACATTCTTCATAGAAATAGAATAGAATAGAACAAAATTTATCTGGAACAACAAAAGACCCCAAATAGCCAAAATAATCCTGAGAAAAAAGAACAAAGTTGGAGGTATCATACTCCCTGAATTCAAATTATACTACAAAACTATAGTAATCAAAACAGCATGGTACTAGCACAAAACAGACACACAGATCAATGGAACAGAACTGAGAGCCCAGAAATAAAACCACACATCTATGGACAGCTAATCTTTGACAAAGGAGCTAAGGACATACAATGGAGAAAGGAAAGTCTCTTCAATAAGTGGGGTTGGAAAACTGGACAGCCACATGCAAAAAAATGAAAGTAGACCATTATCTTACACTATACACAAAAATTAACTCAAAATGGATTAAAGATTTGAATGTAAGACCTGAAACCATAAAACTCTTAGAAGAAAATATAGACAGTACATTCTGTGACATTGATCTTAGCAGTATCTTTTTGAATACCATGTCTACTCAGGCAAGAAAAACAAAAGAAAAAATAAACAAATGGGACTACATCAGATTAAAAAGTTTCTTCAAAGCAAAGGAAACCATCAAGAAAACAAAAAGACAACCTACCAACTGGGAGAAAAATATTTGCAAATCATATATCCAACAAGCAATTAATTTCCAAAATATATAAAGAACTCATAACTCAAAAAAAATGAACAATCCAATCAAAAAATGGGCAGAGGATATGAACAGATATTTTCCAAAAAAGATATACAGATGGCCAACAGGCACATGAAAAGATGTTCAACATCACTAATTATTAAGGAAATGCAAATCAAAACTACAATGAGATATCACCTGACACTGGTCAGAATGACTACAATTAACAAGACAAGAAATAACCAGTGTTGGAGAGGATGTGGAGAAAAGGGAACCCTCATACACTGCTGGTGGGAGTGCAAACTGGTGCAGCCACGATGGAAAACGGTACGGAGATGTCTCAAAAAACTAAAAATAGAAATACCATATGATCCAGCTATTCCACTACTGAGTATTTATCCAAAGAATATGAAATCAACAATTCAAAAAGATTCATGCACCTGTATGTTCATCGCAGCATGATTCACAATAGCCAAGATGTGGAAGCAACCCAAGTGCCCATCGATGGATGAATGGATAAAGAAGATGTGGTGTATATATATACAATGGAATACTACTCAGCCATGGAA
Organism: Diceros bicornis minor; assembly: GCF_020826845.1. NCBI lineage: Eukaryota > Metazoa > Chordata > Mammalia > Perissodactyla > Rhinocerotidae > Diceros > Diceros bicornis. The sequence goes on along the minus strand of NC_080774.1, from coordinate 22,932,423 downwards.
AGACAAAATCGTGCCATTATGCAACAACATGGATGGACCTTGAGGGTATTATGCTAAGTGAAATAAGTCAGACAGAGAACGACAAATATGGTATGATTTCATATGTGGAAGATAAACAAACAAACACATAGATATGGAGAACATATTGGTGGTTACCAGAGGAGAAGTGGGGTGGGTGGAGGGCAAAAGGGGTAAAGGGGAACATGTGTATGGTGACGGATAAAAACGAGACTATTGGTGGTGAACACGATGCAATCTATACAGATTGCTATACTATATATAACATACTATACTATATATAATACTATATATATACTATGTATAATAATGTACACCTGAAATTTACACAATGATAAAAGCTAATATGACCTCAATAAAATTAAAAAAGTAAAAAAAAAAAGAATACTCATATATGTTGTTTATTTTTTTTTTTTCCCCCAAAGCCCCAGTAGATAGTTGTATGTCATAGCTGCACATCCTTCTAGCTGCTGTATGTGGGACGCGGCCTCAGCATGGCTGGAGAAGCGGTGCGTCGGTGCGCGCCCGGGATCCGAACCCCGGCCGCCAGTAGCGGAGCACACGCAATTAACCGCTAAGCCATGGGGCCGGTCCTCATATATGTTGTTATATGCTCTACATTTTATAACTAAAAACAAGTGTGAAAATAGCTTTCAGTTGCTTTGATAATAAACAATTTTATTTATTTGGGGAAAAAAGAGGAGTATATGAAAAAACACTGGAGGAGAAGGGTGAGAGCAATGAGACACTCAATTTTTCATGTTGTTTTTTTTCAAATAATAAATAGATTTCATTATTTAAAAGAAAATTCATTAGCTGGAATTAACTGAAGATTGACCATAACAGAAGAAAGAATCAAATAACTTGAAGACAGGTCAATGCAATAATTCAAACTGGAGCACAGAGAAGAAAGATTTTTAAAAAAATTAACAGAGCCTCAGGGATGGCCCCGTGGCCTAATGGTTAGGTTTGGCGTGCTCTGCTTTGGCAGCCCAGGTTCAGTTCCTGGGCACGGCCCTACACCACTTGTCAGCAGCCATGCTGTGGCAGCGACCCACATACAAAATAGAGGAAGACTGGCACAGATGTTAGCTCAGGGCGAATCTTCCTCAGCAAAAAAAAAAATTAACAGAGCCTCAATGACTCATGGGAGAGTATTAAGTGTAATTGGAGTTCCAGAAGGAAAGAAGAGAGCATAGGAACAGAAAAAAATTTTTTCAAGAAATATCAACCAAATTTTTTCCAAATTTGATTTGAAAAAAAAAAAGACAGATTTCTGGTTTCTGGTCCAGCACATAAAGAGCTAGGAAGTTGCCATTCTGTCCTAACAACAAGTAAAAAGCTGAACAAACTGAAAAATGAACAACTCTTCTTAGAGCCATCAAAGAAGTGAGGTCACAGGGCAAACCACTGCCCCCAAAATTGTAGAGACAGACAGGCAGATTACAATTTACTGGAGGAGAGACCTCCCTGAGAACCAATGCCAGGGTAGGAAAACCTAAACATAATCGATGAATTGCAGTGTGGACACCTGAGAATTAAAAATTCCAGGGGAACCCAGTCTTTGGCAGGCTTCCACACTTTTGTGCGTTTTACCTCCAGGAGCTCTATCAGGTCCTCAGTGTTGGAGAAAAATCCCCGTGTGCTTTTGGCAGGGGGAGGGAGAAAGGAACCATCTTGAAATATGCCAGATCATTCTGTTCTTAACAAGGCCTGCCATCAGGAGAAACTATTTTGCCAGAGTCTAACCTGCTGGAGTCTTATCAGAGCCTAATCAACCTGGGGTAGGGAAATACCCAACTCTAGGCAGCTCTAGCCTTCCACATGGGTGAAGGAAAATATCCCAACTCCAGCCCCCTCTAGCCATCCTGTCCCACTTAAGGGGGAAAACAGAATAAAAGAAAACTGAGAAACAGTGGTGAAGTTCAGAGTCCAGGGGCACAGGCTCACCAAAGACAGAGACCTAATCATAGGACTGTAGAATGCTTCCTCTCTCCCCACAGCTCACCACTACATTACTACAGGCCTATTTACTGCACTCCCTTTCACCCAGGCCATCATGTCTACCTTTCAACAAAAAATTACAAGGCATACTAAAAGGCAAAAAATAGGTTCTTTTTTTTGGTGAGGAAGATTAGCCCTGAGCTAACATCTGTTGCCAATCTTCCTCTTTTTGCTTGAGGAAGATTGTTCCTGAGCTAACACCTGTGCTAGTCTTCCTCTATTTTGTATGTGGGATGCCACCACAGCATGGCTTGATGAGCGGTGTGTAGGTCCACACCCGGGATCTGAACCCACGAACCCCAGCTGCCGAAGCGGAGCATGCAAATTACTGGGCCAGCCCCCAAAAAAACAGTTTTAAGAGACTGAACAAATATCAGAACCAGAGTCAGATATGGCATGAATGTTGGAATTATCAGACGAAGAATTTAAAAAAACTATTATTAATAAGCTAAGGGGGGCCAGCCCTGTGGCACAGTGTTTAAGTGCACGCGCGCTCCACTGCTGGCAGCCCAGGTTCGGATCCCGGGTGCGCACCGATGCACCGCTTGTCAGGCCATGCTGTGGCAGTGTCCAACATAAAGTGGAGGAAGATAGGCACAGATGTTAGCCCAGGGCCAGTCTTCTTCAGCAAAAAGAGGAGGATTGGCATGGATGTTAGCTCAGAGCTGATCTTTCTCATAACACACACAAAAATATGCTAAGGGCTTTAATGGAAAAAATAGACAACATGGAAGAATAGATGGATAATGTAAGCAGAGAGATGGAAACTCTAAGAAAGAATTAAAAACAAATGCTAGAATTCATTTGAAGGTCCTCTTCATAGGGTCAATCAGCTCAGAGCAATCACATTCTTCCCAGGCCTCTTAGGAAATACTCCAACCATAGCAAAGGCCCTTCTTTCTGGTATCAGGAGTCGTGGTCCAGAAACACAAACCCAACAGGATTTCAGCCATTCATTTACCAGATCATCCCCTCCTTGAAGTTCTACCCAGAGCAGGAAAAAATAATGAAAACACTACCTGCAGTCACAAGTCCTTCAGTTTCCTGGCCAAGATTTCATATTCCCTTAAAGATACCTTTCAAGGAGGAAGTGACGGGGAGGGGCACATGGGGGCCTTCAAAGGTACTGATAAGGTTCTGTTTCTTAAGCTTGGTGTTGGACACATACGCATATGGTTTAATATTATTATTTAGAGTTTCCAGGTTAAAAAATATTTTGCATGTATATTTCAAAGAAAGAAAGAAATGCTGGAGATCAAAAAAAGCGTAACAGAATGAAGAATGCCTTTCCAGGGTTCATTAGTAGACTGGACATAGCTGAGGAAAGAATCTCTGAGCTTGAGACTATGACAATAGAAACTTCCAAAACTAAAAAGAAAAGACAAAAAAGACTGAAAAAAGCATAACAGAATATCCAAGAACTGTGGGACAACTACAAAAAGTATAACATACACGTAATGGGTAGATCAGAATGAGAAGAAAGAGAGAAAGGAACAGAAGCAATATTTGAAGCAATAATGACTGAGAATTTTCCCCAAATTAATGTCAGACACCAAACCACAGATCCAGACAGCTCAGAGAACACCAAGCAAGATAAATGCAAAAAACCCCCCCCCCAAAACCTTATACCTAGGCATATCATATTCAAACTTCAGAAAATCAAAAGTAAAGAAGAATCTTAAAGAAGCCAGAGGAAAAAAAATCTTACCTATAAGAGCAAAGATAAGAATCACATCCAACTCCTCCTCATAAACCATTCAAGCAAGGAGAGAGTGGAGTGAAATATTTGAAGTATTGAGAAAATAAAACCACCAACCTAGAATTCTGTACCCTGTGAAAGTATCCTTCAAAAGTGAAGGAGAAAGAAAGACTTTCTCAGACAAACGAAAATTAAGGGAATTTGTTGCCAGTAGACCTGCCTTGCAAGAAATGTTACAAGAAGTTCTTCAGAGAGAAGGGAATGATATAGGTCAGAAACTTGCATCTACATAAAGAAAGGAAGAGCACCAGAGAAGGCATAAGTGAAGGTAAAATAAAAACGTTTATTTTCCTTATTCTTAATTGATCTAACAGATAACAATTTATTGAAAATAATGTATTTGATTATGTATATAAATAAATAAATAAATATATATATATATACACACACATACAGAGAGAGAGAGAGATGCAATGATACAAAGAATGGAAGGGAAGAATTGGGAATATTTTGTTATTGTAAGGTACCTGCACCATGAAGCAGTATAGTGTTATTTGAAAGTAGACTTGGATTATTTGCAGATGTATATTGCAAACTCTAGGGAAATCACTTAAAAAAGTAAAAAAGGAAGTATAATTGATATGTTAAGAAAGGAGAGAAAATTGAATCATATGAAATGATCAATTAAAACCACAAAAGGCAGAAAAAGTGTGGAAGACAAAAAGAGGAACAAGGGAAAAAAAAAAAAAAAGAACAAGGGCAACAAAGAGAAAACTGTAACAAATATGGTAGATATTAGTCTAACTATATCAATAATCACTTTAAATATCAATGGTCTAAATACATCAATTAAAAGACAGGATTGTCAGAGTGGATAAAAAACCAAGACCCAACTACATGTTGTGTACAAGAAACCCACTTTAAATATAAAGACACATATAGACTAAAAGCAAATGGATGGAAAAAGATATACCATGCTAATACTCAACAAAAGAAAGTGGAAGTAGCTATATTAATTTCAGACAGAGCAGACTTCAGAGCAAAGAAAGTTATCAGGGATAAAGAAGGACAATACATAATGATAAAGGGATCAATACTCCATGAAGGCATAACAATCCTTAACCTGTATGTGCCTAACAACAGAGCATCAAAATACATAAGGCCAAAGTTGATAGAACTGCAAGGAGAAACAGATGAATCCACTATTACAGTTGGAGACTTTAACATCCTCTGTCAGAAATGGACAGGTCCAGCGGGCAGAAAATCAGTAAGGACCTAGTTGAACTCAACAGTACCATCAACTAGATATAATTGACATCTATAGATCACTTCATCCAACAACAGCAGATTACATATTCTTCTCAAGCTTACATGGAACATTCACCAAGATAGACCAAATTGTGGGCCTTCAATATACCTCAACAAATTCAAAAGAATAGAAATCATATAGTGTATGTTCTCAGATCACAATAGAATTAAACTAGAAATCAATAACAGAAAGATAACTGGAAAATCCCCAAATACTTGAAGATTAAACAACACACTTCTAAATAACACATGGGTCAAAGAAAAACTCTCAAGAGAAATTTAAAAACAGTTCAAACTAAATGAAAATAAAAATACAACTTATCAAAATTTGTGGGATGCAGTAAAAGCAATGCTTAGAGAGAAATTTATAGCACTGAATGTTAATATTAGAAAGGAAGAAAATCTAAAATCAATAATCTAATTTTCCACCTTAGGAAAGTAGAAAAAGAAGAGCAAATTAAATCCAAAGAAAGCAAAAGAAAAGAAATAATGAAAATCAGAGCAGAAATCAATGAAACTGAAAATAGGAAATCCAAGAGAAAATCAACAAAACCAAAAGCCAGTTCTTTGAAAATATCAATAAAATTGATAAGCCCATACCCATGAAAATTAAGAAAAAAAGAGAAAATACACAAATTACTAATATCAGAAATGAAAGAGGGACCATCACTACAGATCCCTTGGACATTAAAAGGACAATAAAGGAATATTATGAAAACTCTGCCCACAAATTTGATAATGTAGATGAAATGCACCAATTCCTTGAAAGACACAATCTGCCAAAACTCACACAAGAAGAAATAGACAATCTGAATAGGCCTATACCTATTAAAGAAATTGGATCAATAATTAATAATCTCTCAAAACAGAGAGCACCAGGTCCAGAACTGCTGAATTCTACCAGACATTTAGGGAAAAAACTACACCAATTCTCTACAATCTCTTTCACAGGATAGAAGCAGAGAGATATACTTCCTAATTCATTCTATGAGGCCAATTTTACCCTAATACCAATACTAGACAAAGACATTACAAGAAAAGAAAACTAAAGACTAATATTTCTCATGAACATAGATGCAAAAATCTTCAACAAAGTATTAGCAAATCGAATCCAGCAATGTATAAAAAGAGTTATACACCGTGACCAAGTGAGATTTATTGCAGGTATGCAAGTCTGGTTCAACATTTGAAAATCAATTAATGTAATTTGACACATCAACAGGCTAAAGAAGAAAAATCACATGATCATATTAATAGAGGCAGAAAAAGCATTTGACAAAATCCAACACCCATTCATGATAAAAACTCAGCAAACTAGGACTAGAGGGGAACTTCCTTAACTTGATAAAGAACACCTACAAAAAGCATACTTCTAACATCTTACTTAATGGTGAGAAATTCAAAGCTTTCCTGTTAAAATCAGGAACAAAATATGCATGTCCCCTCTCACCAATGCTTTTCAACATTATACTGGAAGTCCTAGCTAATGCAATAAGACAAGAAAAGGAAACAAAAAGTATACAGATGGGGAAGGAAGAAATAAAACTGTCTTTCTTTGCAGATGACATGATATTCTATGTAGAAAATCGGAAAGAATCAACAAAGAAACTCTTGGAACTAATAAGTAATTATAGCAAGGTTGAAGGATAAAAGTCGATCACTTTCCTATATACCATCAATGAACAAGTGGAACTTGAAATTAAAACACATTGCCATTTACATTAGCACCCCTAAAAATGAAATACTTAGGTATAAATCTAACAAAATACATATAACATCTATATAAAACTCTGATGAAGGAGATCAAAGAAGAACCAAACAAATGGAGAGATATTCCAAGTTCATGGGTAGGAAGACTCAATATTGTCAAGATGTCAATTTTTCCCAATTTGATCTATAGATTCAATGCAATCCCAATCAAAACCCCAGCAAGTTATTTTGCAGATATTGACAAACTAATTGTAAAGTTTATATGGAGAGGCAAAAGAACCAGAATAGCCAACCCAATATCAAAGAACAACAAAGTCAGAGGACTGACACTACTCAACTACAAGACTTACTATAAAGCTACACTAATTACGACTGTGCGGTATTGGCAAAAGAACAGACAGATCAATGGAACAGAATAGAGAGCCCAGATATAGGCCCACATAAATACAGTCAACTGATCTTTGACAAATGAGCAAAAGCAATACAATGGAGCAAAGACAGTCTTCTCCACAAATGGTGCTGGAACAACTAGACACCTACATGCAAAAAGATGAATCCGGACACAGACCTTACAGCCTTCACAAAAATTAACACAAAATGGGTAACAGACCTAAATGTAAAATGCAAAACTATAAAACTCCTAGAAGATAACATAAGGAGAAAACCTAGATGATCTTTTTTACGGCAATGCCTTTTTTTAGATACAACACCAAAGGTATGATCCATGAAAGAAATCGTTGATAAGCTGGACTTCGCAAAAAGTAAAAACTTCTGCTCTGCAAAAGACAATGTCAAGAGAATGAGAAGAAAAGCCACAGACTGGGAGAAGATATTTGCAAAGATACATATGATAAATAACTATTATCCAAAATATACAAAGAACTTTTAAAACTCAACAATAAGAAAATAAACAACCCAATAAAAAAAGCTTTTGTGGGCCGGCCCCGTGGCTTAGCAGTTAAGTGCACACGCTCTGCTACTGGCAGCCCGGGTTCGGATCCTGGACGCGCACCAATGCACCGCTAGTCCGGCCATGCTGAGGCCGCGTCCCACATACAGCAACTAGCAGGCTGTGCAACTATGACATACAACTATCTACTGGGGCTTTGGGGAGAAAAAGGGAAAAAATGGGGAGGATCGGCAATAGATGTTAGCTCAGGGCCGGTCTTCCTCAGTAAAAAGAGGAGGATTGGCATGGATGATAGCTCAAGGCTAAAGAAAAGAAAGAAAAAGAAAAAAAGAAATTCTAAAAAAAAAAAAGCTTTTGCACAGCAAAGGAAACCATCAACAAAATGAAAAGGCAACCAGGCCAGCCTAGCGGAGTAGCGGTTAAGTTCGCGTGCTCCGCTTCAGTGGCCTAGGGTTCATGGGTTCGGATCCTGGGCGTGGACTGACACACCGCTTATCAAGCCATGCTGTGGCAGCATCCCATATAAAGTAGAGGAAGATGGGCATGGATGTTAGCCCAGGGCCAATCTTCCTCAGCAAAAAGAGGAGAATTGGCAACAGATGTTAGCTCAGGGCTAATTTTCCTCAAAGAAGAAAGGGAAGGGGAGGGGAGGGAAGGGGAGGGGAGGAGAGGGAAAGGAAGGGAAGGGAAGGGAAGGCAAGGAAAGGCAACCTATGGAATGGGAGAAAACATTTGCAAGCCACATATCCAATAAAGGGTTACTATCCAAAATATATAAGGAACTCACACAACTCAATAGCAAAAAAACAAATAACCCAATTAAAAAATGGACAAAAGACCTGAATAGATATTTTTCCAAAGAAGACATACAAATGGCCAATAGGTATATGAAGAGATGCTCAACATCACTAATCATCAGGAAGTGCAAATCAAAGCCACAATGAGAAATCACCTCACACCTGTTAGGATGTCTGTTAACAAAAAGACAAGAGATAACAAATGCTGGTGAGGATGTGGAGAAAAGAGAACCCTGTGCACTGTCAGTGGGAATGTAAATTAGTACAGTCACTATGGGAAACAGTATGGAAGTTCCTCAAAAAATTAAAAATAGAACTACTATATGATCCAGCAATCCCACTTCTGGGTATATATCCAAAGGAAAAGAAATCACTATCTTGAAGAGATATCTGTACTCCCATGTTCATTGCGGCATCATTTACAACAGCCAAGAATGGAAACAACCCAAGTGTCCGTTAATGGATGAATGGATCAAGAAAATAAATAAAGACAAATACTGCATGGTATCACTTATACGTGGAATCTAAAAAAAGAAGTTGAATTCATAGAAACAGAGAGTAGAATGGTGGTTGCCAGGAGATACAGGGGTGGGGAAAGGTTAGTGAAAGGGAACAAATTTTCACTTATAAGACGACTAAGTCTGGGGCTGGCCCCATGGCTTAGCGGTTGAGTGCGCACGCTCTGCTGCTGGCGGCCCAGGTTCGGATCCCGGGCGCGCACCAACGTACCGCTTCTCCGGCCATGCTGAGGCCGTGTCCCACATAACAGCAACTAGAAGGATGTGCAGCGATGACATACAACTATCTACTGGGGCTTTGGGGGAACAATAAATAAATAAATAAAAAGATGACTAAGTCTGAGGATTGAATATATAATGGTGACTATAGTTGATAATACTGTATTGTATAATTGAAATTTGCTAAGAAAGTAGAATCTTAAGTGTTCTCATCACACGCATACACACACACACACACAAAGTAAGTATGTGAGGTGATGGAGATATTAATTAACTTGATTGTGGGAATCCTTTCACAATGTATATGTATAACAACTCACCATGTTGTACACTTTAAACAAATTACAATTTGTCAATTATATCTCAATAAAGCTAGGGGGAAAAAAAGGGCAAAGGACCTGAACAGATACTTCACCAAAGAAGATATACAGATGGCAGGTAAGCATATAAAAAGATGTTCAAGGGGCTGGCCCCACGGCGTAGTGGTTAAGTTCAGCACACTCCACTTCAGTGGCCTGGGTTCGTGGATTTGGATACCAGGTGCAGACCTACACCACTCATCAGCCACGTTGTGGTAGCAACCCACACAAAATAGAGAAAGATTGGCACAGATGTTAGCTCAGGGTGAATCTTCCTCAAAAAAAAAAAGAGATGTTCAACATCATATGTCATTAGGGAATTGGAAATTAAAACAAGATACCACTACATATCTATCAGAATAGCCAAAATTAAAAACACTGACAACAACAGATGCTGATGAGGATGTGGAGCAACAGGAACTCTCATTCGTCGCTGGTGAGAAGGCAAAATAATATATCACTTTGGAAGACAGTTTGGTGGTTTCTTACAACACTAAACATAGTCTTACCATATGATCCAGCAATCACACTCATTGGTATTTACCCAAATGAACTGAAAACTTACTTCCACACTAAAACTTACACATGGATGTTTATAGCAGCTTTATTCATAATTGCCAAAACTCGGAAGCAACCAAGATGTCTTTCAGTTGGTGAATGGATAAATAAATTGTGGTACCTACAATGGAACATTATTCAGAGCTAAAAAGAAATGAGCTATCAAGCCATGAAAAGGCATGGAGGAAACTTAAATGCATATTACTAAGTGAAAGAAGCCAATTTGAGAAGCCTACATACTGTGTGATTCCAACTATATGACATTCTGGAAAAAGAAAAACTATGGAGAGAGTAAAAAGATTAGTGGTTGCCAAGGCTTAAAGGTGAGGGATGGATGAACAGCCAGGGCACAGAGGATTTTTAGGGCAGTGAGACTATTCTGTATGATACTATGATGATGGATACACGTCATTATTCACTTGTCAACACCCACAGAATGTACAATGCCAAGAGTAGACTCTAATGTAAACTATGGACTTTGGGTTATAACATGTCAACGTGGGTTCATCAATTGTAGCAAATGTAACCACTGTGGTGTGAGATGTTAATAGTGCGAGAGGCTGTGCATGTGTGGGGACAGGGAGTTCTCTGTACTTTCCACTCAATTTTGCTGTGAACTCAAAATTGCTCCAAAAAATGAATTTTATTAATTAAACGAAACAACCAACAAAAACAAAAACAAAAACAAAAAACCCCAGCAATCTTACAGATCCAGGAATCTCAGCGAACACAAAGCAGGATAAACACAAAGAAAATCAACTCAACCACATCACAACCAATCTGTTGAAAACCAAGGGTAAAGAGAAAATCTTAAAAGCCAAAGAAAATACACATATTATATCCAAGGGAACAACAATAAGGAAGATAGCCAATTTCTCATGAGAAATTGCAAATGTCTACATAAGCCAGAAGACCATGGAACAACATCTTTAAAGTGCTAAAAGAAGAGAAAACTGCCAGCCTATCATTTTATATCCAGTGAAAATATGTTTCAAAAATTAAGGTAAAATAAAGCCAGTTTTAGATAAACAGATACAGCAAGGATTTGTTGCCAGCAGACCTACACTACAAGAAAGACTAAAGGACATTCTTTAGGCTGAAGAGAAATGATCCCAGATGGAAATCTGGAGCTAAGGAAGGTATAAAGAGTATTAGAAATGATAAATACATCAGTAGATGTAAAAGACTATTTTTCTTTGTTTTCTTAACTTCTTTAAAAGTCAACTGAGTGTGTAAAGCAATAATAACAACAATGTTTTGAGGGGTTTACAACAAACGCAGGAGTAAAACATATGACAGCAATAGCTCAAGGAGAGAAGGGGGTGAATTATACAGTTGTAACATTCCTACTTATGCATGAATTGGTATAACATTAATTCAAGCAGACTGTGATAAGCCGAGGATGCATATCGTTATCTTTAGAGTAACCATGGGAAAATAACACAAAGAAGTATAGCTAAAAAGTCATATGAGGCAATAAAGCAGAATTGCAAATAGTATTCAATCCAAAAGAAGGCAGGAAAAGGGGAAAAAAGAAACAAAGAGGTTGGGGTAAATAGAACACAAATAGCAAGATGGTTGACTTAAAGTGAACCATATCAATAATTATACATATCATTAAATGTAAATGAACTCAACAGTCAGACTGTTTATAAAAAAGCAAGTATATGTGGTTTGCCAGAGATGCACTTTAAATAGAAAGACACAGGTTGTAAGTAAAAGGATTGAAAAAGATATACCACGCAAACCCTAAGCATTACAAAGCTGGTGTGGCTATTTTAGTATCAAAGTAGAATTCAAAACAAGGCATATTACCAGAGACAAAGGTATTAATTTCATAAAGATAAAAGGACCAAGAAGACATTAAAATACTGAATGTGTATGCACATAAAAACGAAGCTTCAAAATACATGAAGCAAAAATTGACCAAACTAAAGGGAGAAATAGACAAATATACAATCATAGTTGGAGAGATGGAGGGTGAAAGAATGAAACACAGAGAGTCAGAGAGAGACACAGAAGGAAAGAGAGAGAAACAGATACAGAGACAAAGAGCCAGAGATGGCCTGATTCTAAGAGGCCGACAAGACGGGAGACAGGGAAATAGAAGCAGAGCATGCCCTGGACAGGAGGGAGGGTCAGCAGTTCTGGCCCCTGGGGGTTGGAGCCAGAGCAGGGGTACTGTGCTTGTGGGATCCTGGAGGGGGTGCCGCAGGCTGGGCAGCATCACTCACCCGCTGCCCCGTGGAGCCTTGGGGGCCAGGTTCCCCCCGCAGTCCCTGTGTGAGAGGGAGGAGAGGAATGGAGTCAGCTGTCGGGGGTCTGACCCTGGGCCCCAGGACTCCCCAGAATCCTCCACCCGAGGCCACCTCAGTACTCACTCTTTCGCCTTTCTCTCCTGGGTGGCCAGAGGCTCCTCTGGGTCCAGTGGGGCCTGGGGGTCCCTGAGCAACAAGACAGGACCTCAGCCTTGTACTGGGGCAGGATGGAGTGGGCAGGGACTGGGGCGGGGCAGAGGGCTCGGGGAGGGAGCCCCAGCTTTGCCTGGGCCCAATGCTGAGCACACAGCGGGCAGTTCACACAGCTTGGGGTTATGGCCCCAGAGTTATGGCCCTGGAGTCAGACAGTCCCCACCCTGATCTGGAAGTTGCCATGTGCTGGCCACAGCCTTAGGGCAAGAATCTCCACCTTTCTGAGCCTTAGGTGATAACAATGCTTGCTTCTTGTTACATAAATTGAATGAGAAAATGTACGAAAAGGAGTTTGCATATTAAGTGCTCCATAAATGCCTCAATAAATGAATAAAAGGATGGATGGATGATGTATAGGTGGGTGGACGGACAGAGGAGTGGGAGTACTTGCAGAAATACTCACCATATGTCCAGGACTCCCAGGGATGCCCATGGGACCAGGAGGTCCAGGGGGACCTGGAATGAGACAGGATGTCCTCAGGACCGAAACAGAGTTCAATGCCAGGAAGCCCACCATCAGCTCCCTCCTGACAGCCACAGCCCTAGTCCCTCTGCCATTCCTCAACCCCACTCCTTACCCTAGACCTGGACTCAACTTACCCATGGGCCCTGGGGGGCCTGGGGGTCCAACTAGTCCCTGGGGCCAGTGGCTGCTGGTCTCAGTGAAGGTGTTGGACAGAAATGGGTCCCCTGGGGTAGGAAAGACAGTAAGTGAGCAGGGCTGGGCTGGGCTGGGCAGGGCTGGGCAGAGTGGGGTGGTTAGTCTTCACCTGCCACCTCTGCCAAGCCAGCTTTGACTGCCCTGTGGGACAGCCTACAGTGTTACTGGGGCCAATGGGCACCTGCTCCAAGGGTGGGGAGAGGGGACAGTGTTGGCCACGCAGGACCAGGAGGCAAGGAGACCTGGGTTCTAACCCTGCCACAGTCTAGCTGGTGACATCCAGCAAGGCTCTCCACTCTGCTGAGCCTGTACTGTCACATGTCGAATGGGAATAATAATAAAAGCTCCCATTTATTGACCACCTACTCTGTGCCAGGCTTCTGTGGTTGGGTGTCACAGAGCTCTGGGAGGCCAGCACTGTCACTATCCCCATCATACAGATGAGGCAGCAGGCTTGGAGAGAGAGAATGAATGGTGAGCTGGAATGAATGGGAGAATGAATGAATGGCACCTGGTCATGCACCAAAGATATGGCACAGACAGGGTTGAATCTGGCACTCCAAGCTCTGACCACTGGCAGCACACGTGTAGGTCAGGCTGGGGAGGAGGTGAAGGATGCACACCAGGGCCCAGCTGGGTGGAGGGGGCCGGGGCCTCTCTGAGCTCAGGTCCAGGGCCGTGGCCTTGGGAGCTCAGGGCTCACTTCCTGCTGCCAGGCCTTGAGCTCCCCAGCGCTCTGAAGGCTGGATCCTGGCCAGCTCCACGGCTGGAGGAGGGCCTGATGCTGGGTGGTTCTGAGCCAGGCTCCGGGTTTGAAGTCAGTCCCCCATGGCCCAGCGTGACTGCCCTTCTCTGGCCCTCAGTATTCCCCATCTGTGAACAGAGGACAACAGCACCTGCCAGAGGACTGAGTGACACGTGGCCGACCAAGGGCACGCCTGGTATACAGAAGGTGTCTGGTAGACGGCAGCAGCATTGTGGTAATGGTTATGCCAGCCTCACCCCACCCCACCTCAACCTGCCGTGACCCTGGGGGACTCACCATGCTGGGAGATCCGGGCGTGGGGTGGTCCAACAGGGGCTGGGGGGCCAGGGGGGCCTGGAGGCCCTGGTGGGCCCGGAGGTCCCCTCTCTCCAGGGGTGCCGATGGCTCCAGCCTGGCCAGGGCTCCCTGGGGGGCCCTGCGGACCTGCAATGGAACCAGGGGGGTTGGTGGGTGTGCAGGAGGCAGGGAGGCCCAGGGTGGCCGCGAGGGGGCAGGACAAGGTAGCCTGGGGCAGCGGGTATGAGAGGGCTGGAGGCCACAAGCCTGGGCAGGTCTTGGCTCTGACCTCCCTGGTCGTCTATTAGGGTGATGAACACAGCCCTCCCCACGGGCTTTTAACAGACACTTGGTACACAGTAGGTGCTTAGCAAACACTGATTTCCAGAATGTTCTCTTCTCTCCCTTCCAGGCTTTTGCATGAGCTGTTCCCTCTCTCAGTCCTCCCTTTGCTCTGCCTGGTGTCCACTTCAGGTCATCCTTTAGGCCTCACCTAAGATGTCACTCCCACTGGGAAGCCCTCCCCGGCCCCACCCCATCCAGGCTGCGTCTGGGCTTCCTTCCTTGGGGCTCCCATACCTGCAATGTCCCCCAAAGAAGCCTGGTCACATGGTGGGGGGCACTGCTGTTTCTCCTCTGCCTACTCTCCCACACCCCGAGTCTGGGAGCTCCAGGAGGGTAAGGACTGGTCTCACCCCACCCCAGTGCCCAGCTCAGAGCCTGCTGGGAGTGGGTACCCAGGGAGCAGGCGCTGAGTGAATTCAGAAGAAGGTTTTAGGGAGCCCAGGCGTGAGTGGAGGGATGGTGAGCTGAGAGACAAGTGGTGGAAGGAGCCCAGGCCACCTCTGGCCACATCAGGGTCCACCTGGGGGGCTGGCCATGGGAGCTGGGGGAGCAGTGCTGTGGGCACTCACCTGGTGGGCCTCTCATCCCCATTGGGCCACGGCTGCCGGTGTCTCCCTTGGGGCCAGTGGGCCCAGGAAGCCCCCGGGTACCAACTCCATCTGGAGGAGAAAGCTCATCAGCTTAGCAGCTCCCACCTTGCTCTCACCCGGACCCTGGTTCACCCCCCTAGCCAGCACCTACCATCTCGAGGGAGCAGCGGGGCCCTCGTGTTTTCTCTGGCTCCAGGTAGCCCTGGGGATGGGGGGCGGGTAGGCAAGGGTCAGTGTCATTCAGAGTCCCTGCCCCCAGCTCCACCAGCGGGCAGGGGCAGGAGCTGCTGGGCCTCCCAGGACGCCAGTGCTCAGGGCCCCTGGAGACCATCGCCTCAGGCCCATTGGAGAGCTGGAAACACCGGCCCACAGCGGGTCAGGCAGGGAGTCAGCGGCAGAGTGGGGACTGGACTCTCGCTCTCCTGACTCATTCCCACATGGGGGTGTGGTCCCCACTGCCCCACTCACCTCGGAGGCCTCCATCCCCGGGGCTGCCCTGGGCAGCTGGAGAGCCCCAGAGCGGGGCGGGGTCCTCAGGGGCAGCTCGAGTCGGCGACATTGCCTGCTCGGTCACAGTCAGCACTGCCACCTGTGGAGGAAGAGGAAGATAGGGACGGGGTAGGTACCAGGGTCTCACCAGGGACAGGTCAGCGAGGGGCCCTGGTGTGGGAAGCAGGAGGCCCATGTAGCCAGCAGAACCCAGCCTAGAGTAGAGATGTGGGCTCATGGGCCCAGAACTCCATCAGAAGTGACTGTGGTTTTCAAACTGCACAATTCATCCCATTCAATGTAGAAGAGCCATTACACACCATCACTGCCACCCAAGTTGAATTCTGTGACTGTCGCCGTGTTTGCTGGGCCATGTGGTTTTTTCCTATGCTTACCTACATAAATAATACGAAACTTCTCTTGGTCTGTTAAAGCACCACAGGCTGGAAGGATTTTTACTAAATTTGGAGGGATGTTTGGGAGAGTCTGACATGACATAAGAGGACATGAGGTATATACAAAACCACTTTTGGACCCAGTGTGGGGGAGACTCTGAAAGGCCCCCTGAGCCACTGACTGAGGATGAGAGAGAAGCCAGAGTGCCCACTAACCAGGGCAGGGGACCACGTGGGCCTGTCCAGAGAAAAGGTGACACTCTTGGACAGACCCAGAACTGAGAACCACACCCCAGATCTGACTGCCCCTCATGCCAGCTTCTCCTGGGAGGAAGTTTGGGGAGCAGTGGGGGGTTCCTGGGGCTCCCAGGCCTCACAACTGGGGTTCCAGCACATGCTGCTCAGAAGCTTCGCTCTTCCACTGGCTACACCAGGGGCATCTTTTCTCGTTAGAAGATGGAGATGTTGTTAACAGCTGTCTACTATTCCACAGAGCCATGTTCCCTAAGCGCAACCGCCGCTTCTGCTGTCTGGTTTTCAAATTTCCCTCTTAAGAGTAAACACTTTGGTAAACATCTTCACAGATCATCTCCTTGAGATGAGTTCCCAGAGGAGGGAATGATGGAGGAAAGGATATGCAGATCAAGTGCATATGCCTCTACGTGTGTTTAGAAAATCTGGATGAGAAGACGCTCAAATGTGGACGGTCGCTCTCTCTGGGGCACAGGCAGCTGTCACAAGTGGTTTTTCGGTAGGTTTTTCATGGTTCTGAATTTTTCCTGTTTCTAAATTTAGAATGTCTTACTTTTTAATGGTTAAAAACCTTTTATCTTGAAATAATTTGAGATGTGCAATAGATGTTTTGCTTTTGAAACCGGGAAGATGATGTTATGGGAAGGAGGACAAAGGATGAAGGTGACAGGGCACAGAGGGGACCCAACTATGAGCTCTGGGGGGTGCCTATGAATATCTGGCTGGGACAGGGATGGGGGTGCACAAGGGGAGCTTCACGGGCCTCCTGGAGGAGAAGCAGGCCGGGCTGGCTGACGGTGAGCAGGGGTCCCGGGGAAGGGCACTGGAGGCGAGGCCGAGAAAGCTGGGTGGGAACCAACAGGAGGCAGGGAAACCGCCTGCCCGTGGGTGTCGAAGCTCAGCTCAGAGCTGCAGTGTGGGAACGCTGAGTGGGCTGGGCGGGGGTTGCAGGGAGGGGTTGGGGAGGTGGGGGGCAAGGGGGCAGCTGCTCACCCACCTTGGCCTCCAGCACCTTCAGCCGCTCCGTCAGCTCCAACACTTTGCTGCAGTTGAGGCAACCTGCAGAGAGGGAGGAGGCTGGGGCTGGGGCCAGGGGTCCAGGTTTCCCGTGGAGCCCCTGGGCCTCTGGGGGCAGGATGGGTGGAGGGAGAGACACTTGATGACCCCAACTCATGAGACAGCCCAGCTCAAGGAAGGGGTACAGGGTCACAGCCTGTCCAGGGTGGGCCATGCCCTGCGGGTTTCCTTTGGCTCCGGAGCCTGCAGAGTGGACCGTTTCTCCCACAGCAGGACCAAGGACCCGACTTGGGCAGCCTCGGCATCCAAAATGACTCCTTTCTGGGAAGCCAGGGCAGGAAATCCTGTTGCTTCCCACCTGGGCGGGGCTGGCCTGGGCTTTCTGGCTTTGGAGACCAACACACAGAAGTCTGGACTGGGCTGGCCTCAGAGGTGTCACCCTCTGACCGTCCCTCCAGAACCACCGTCCGGAAGCCTCCCCGTGATACCCCTAAGTCATTCATTCAAGACGTTCTGTGATTACAGAACGTCCCGGCTGCCAGGCACCCTGGGGCCGAGCGCTTTACAAGCTCATCTTTCCAGTCTTCACCACAATGCTGTGTGTTAGGACCAGTGTCATCTCTGTTCATACCTGAGGACGCTGAGCTCAGAGTAAGGGTGGGGTGAGTGCTTGACAAGCACAGAGCCTGGGGTCGAGTCCCAGAGCTGCCCTTTCCTGGCTGTGCGGCCTCAGGAGGGCATGTCTCCTCTCTGACCCTCAGTTTCCTCCTCTTTAAAATGGGGACAATGATGCCTTCTGGGGGGTGGGGAACAGCGGTGAGGTTTAAACAAGTTGATGATGGAAAACACCTGGCGAGATGCCTTGCACATTGCAGATGCTCAGAAAAGTGTAATTTAAATAAAAAGAGGAAACTAGGGGCTTGGACCTGCGTCTGTGGGTCATGGGTCTCAGGGTTCCTGGGCTCAGGTCAGACTTCCCTCTGGGGCCCATCCTCTCCCCCTCACAGTTTCCTTTCTAGCCTGTGGGGGGGCAAGGGCGGGGCACTATCCCTGACCCTCTACTGCTGGACCCGGCTGGCTTTTAGACAATCACTGCATTGCCTGTGCCCTCTCCACACCTCCCCTAGCCCAGGGGGACCCCAAGCAGCTGCCCCAGGACCCACCTGAGAAGGCTGTGGGCCGTAGCGCCATCCGCCGCAGGGTGTTTCCCGACCACCCAGGCTCCACGAAGCCAGAGGAGCCTGCAACTGAGGGACAGTGGGGTGAGAGCCCTGTGGCCTGCGCCACCCGTTTTGTCAGACCCCCTCATCTGCCACTGCAGCCCCAGTGCAGAGGGAGACAGAGGCCCAGAGAGGTGGGGGAGCTTACCTGGGTCACACGGCATGAACTGGGCTGAGCTGGAACAAGACTGCCAACTTGATGGGGGTGGGGAGAAGGGCTGGCAACGGGTCGGGGCTCTGAGTGAGGCTGGGGGCTTCCCCAATGACCCCAGCGAGCTGTATGAGTTAAGAGCTTAGAGCTAACAGATTCGAGGTCGCGTCCCAGCCCTGCCACTTGCTGACCTGTGTGATTTGTCCTCTCTGGACCTGCCTATTTTCCCATCTGTAAAATGGGATCATAAGGCCTCTACACCTCCCAGGCTGATGTGAAGCTTGAGGATGGTTACGTGTGCAAAGCGCCCACTGTGCACACACAGGGCCTGGCACACAGTAGGCACTCAATAAACAGAAGCTGCAACATCACTGTCCACCCTCTCCCTGCCCCACTTGGTAAGAAGACACTGAAGTGGATCCAGCCCTGGTTTTAAATGAAAACCAGAGGGAGTCTGGCTGCCTTGGGGGGCAAGGGGGACCCACTCCAGGAGCCCACCCCTGCCGCCACCCCCACGAGGAGCAGGCCGCCCTGGCTGGTCTGGCTTTGGGAGCCTGGTTTTCTCCACAGCTGGAGGGATGGGCTGGACAAGCCAAGGACAGGGGGCCGCAGCTGGAGCCAGCAGTGGCTCTGCTCCCTCCACCCCCCCAGGCCTGCCTTTTAAGGCCACGAAGTGTCGTCTCGGGGGGAGACAAGACCCAAATAAGGCGCAGGCCTGGCAGCTCCAAGCCAGGCTGCGGGTTGATGCAGGGAGTGAGAGGCGCCGGGAACTCAAACCAGACGGGTCCCTCTGGCCCGCCCCCAGCGGGGAAGCTGCCAGACCCTGCTCCAGGTCCCACCACGGGGCCTTCACTGGGCTGGGCCTGCATCCCCGGCACACCCTCCCTGGGCGCCTGTGACTTGCCCCGGCACAGGGGGTAAATCTCACCCAGGGCGGAGAAAGGTGGGTTGGCAGCCCAGGACTGGGGCAGGGGTTGGGGGCTCTGTGGGCGGGGGGGACGCCACTGTGAGCCATGCCCAGTGCTAAGCACTTGACATAGCCCAGCTCTATCCTACAAGGTAGGTAATAATAATGACCCTAAACACTCGTTTAGCACTTACTCTGGGCCCGGCACATTCTAAGCACTTGACATATACAGTCTTAACTCATTATCCTCACAAAAGCCTGAGAGTGGGTGCTAGTATCATCTCCACTTTACAGATGAAGAAACCGAGGCACAGAGCAACTCAGTATCACCACTCCTCTGTCCCCCGTGCTCAGATGAATGGACGAGTGAATATGAATATTTCCCCTTGGAGGAAAACGAGGCAGAGAGGTGAAGTGACTGATCCTTTGTCGTCCACCTGAAGGCTGGAGCCTGGATTTGAACGCAGGGCCTGACCTCCTCTCTCCTGGGCCACCTGGCACCTCAAGTTGGGCCTCAAGCCCCACCAGGCAGACGCAGGGAGGGCCCCTCCTGTTGGCTCCTGAGAAGAATGGCCTCTCCAAGCCCTCCTCATCCTCTTTGCTCCCAGGTGAAGATGGAAAAGGCCATTTTATCATCTTTTTCAGGAAGTCACCCAAAGGAAGCGGCCATCCTTCCAACCCCGTGGAAGTTTCGGTTTCCTCTGGGATGAAGCTTTGGCAGAGCATCTACCCTCCGCCCCGCACCCCCCCCCCCCCCCGCCCGCTATCATTTTCTTTTTTTCTATGGCACTTTCCACCCTCTAACATGTCATTTTCTGTGCCGCTTTCCCAGTTTCCTGTCAATCGTCCGTCCCCCTGGCTGGGCCACAAGCCCCACCAGAGCAAGGACCTCATCTGTTTTGCATATGGTCTGCAAAAGTGCCCGGTGCGCAGTAGGGCCTCAGCAGCCTCAATAAACCTTTTGTTGGGGAATGCATGAATCACTGGCTGAAAGTGAATTTACAGTAAGCAAACAAAATGAAAGGCAAAATAAAGGCAAAAAACCTGCAGACGGTAGACACAACTGTCTTGAAAATGCGCATAAATCTTCTACTGTCACACTAGGGTGTCCCTGAGTTATTAATCTGTGAACTTGTTGTTGGAAATTCTTTTTAAACCGATTTGCTTTCGGACATTTCACCGGGGAGCCAGCGAGAAACTAGAAAAACTAATGAAAACGTGGCCTGACCAGCAGTGCAGACATAACTGGCTCAAAGTAATTGCAAGATAACATTACAAAAAAGAGTTTAAAGAAATAACAAAACTGTCAAAAAACCCAGAAAAGGTTGGCTCTGGATTCAGGATGTACAAAAATTATCCCCCCAAATGCCCCAAATTCTGAAAAACAGAAATAGTTTAAGGGACAAACCAGGTTCTACAATGGACCCATACCACACAAAATTCCAGTAGGCAAAAAGCCACAGGTTTTGTCGCCCCCACTGGTGTTGGGCCAGGGCCACTGGGGCAGGCCCCAGGGACCTGAGAGCCCCTTCACCGGGCCTGGTGGTCTGTCCTGAAGGGCCCCTCCCCAGCCCCAACCTCGCCCTCCAGGGAGATCCACGCTCATCCTAGGACCACAAACCCAGCTCTACTCTGGGATCCTGACTGTGGGCCACTTCCCACCACCTGGGAGGTCCCCGCCAGCCCTACACACACCCCCACACACCCACCCACATACTGCCTCCCCACCCCCAACCCCACAGCTGCTGCTCCCATGTCACTTTCTCCAGGAAGCCTTCCCGGGCAGACTAGGGAACCCACCAAAGCCGCCGCCTTGAAGCTCCCATCACTCCCTGTCTTGACCTGCACGAAAGGCCAGTACCATCTGCAGTTTCCAGCCCCGGGCCCCATAAGCAGCTTCCTTTCCCTCCGCCTGCTGCTGGGGGTGAGCCAAGAAGCCTCCGTGCCCCTTCTCCTCAGATCCTCATGAGAACACTGAGGGCCAGAGAGGAGAGGCTGCCTGTCCACACAGGCGGTGGAGGGGGGTGGCTGGGATTCAAATCCTGCCCTCAGCTGGAAATGGGGGTGTGAGAAATTAGGGGGTGTCCTTGGGCTCCCCTTCTGACTTTCTCTCCAAGGAGAGGTGCCAGGAGAGGGGCTTCCTGGTTCACAGGCCACCTCCCAGGTCTGCTGGGTCCCGTGACCACAAGCCACAGGGGTGCAGCCTCCCCGGCCCCAGCCCAGGGCTCCTCCTGGGAATTTACTTTGCAAATGTAAATATTTGCTGCTGTTGGCCTGAGCCGGGATTGAGGTCAGGGCTGTGGCCAGCCAGGAGCTCCAGGAATCCTCTGGCAGGCCTCTGGGAAGCCTTGTCTGTGTCCAGCCTGGCCCCCCCTTTGGGTGAGATGAGGTTCCCATTCGTTTCCTGTGCACCCACTTTATACCAGGCCCGTGCCAGGCACTGGAGAGACGGGAGTAGTGATAACAGGGTGGGGGCCACCGTAGCCAGATGGGGGCACCAAGAAAGGCGCAGGCAGAGGGGACAGCCACTGCCCAAAGGACTCTGAATCTGCAAAGTAAAGCACAGGCTTGGCACTGAAACTGGCATGTGGTTAGAGGGAGAAAGATGTGTGCAGGAAGCGCCCAGCCCTGGATGCAGGAGAGGCCGAGGGCCCAGGAAGGGCCTGGGCTGGAACCTTGAGTCTGCTCTTAAGCTGTTTTGCTGTGTGACCTTGGGCAAACTTCTTCCCTTGCTGGTTCCCCATCACGGAAGAGAAGGGCTGTGGGGATCTACAGATGGGGAAGAGACATACGTTGAGAACAGTCGGGACAGTGAGGGGGAAACAGAGGCAGCCTGGCTCTAGGGGGCCCGTGAGAAGAAGGCGGCGAGAGATCCCCCAGCTCCTCTATCTTTCCATCTGGGAGGGGCTGGGGCTGAGAATGGCTTCTGCCAGCCTCAATGTGCCCCCACTGTCTGAACTCGCTCCCCCTGGAAGTCCTCAGCCAGCGCAGCTGCAGAGGAAAGATCCCGGCTCCGGGCCAGATGGATGGGCTTTGAATTTGGCTGTGATCCCGAGCAAGATCCTCTTCCAGCCTCAGTTTCCACATCTGGACCTTCTCTACCATGACAAGATGGCATGACACAGGTGAGTACAAGTCACAGTACCTGGCACAGACAGAGGACAGTGGCAGCTTTCCTTCCTCTCATCATTACCACAGGAGGGTCTGAGGCAGGGGGACACCGCAGACCTCAGGCCAGAGCCCTGGGGAGAATCTCAGCCATGACGCTTACTTGCTGTGTGACCTTATGTGAGACCCACACCCTCTCTGAGCCTCACTTTCATCATCTGGACAGTGGGGCTGACAGGCGAGAGATCTGTCTGCAGGGAGCCCCAGAGGCAGGGTGACATGGTGGCCACAGCAGCTCAGCTCTCAGCAGAACCCACCAGCCCAGGCTGCTCAGGGCCCATGTCCCAAGGCCTGGAGGCACCGACAGAAGCTTGGTCAGGCAGGTCCCAGTCCTGGCTCTCAGGCATTGAGTGAGCCCAGGCCAGCCTCTTTCCCTCTCTGAGCCTCAGTTTCCCATCTGTAAAATGGGGCCCATTCTAGCCCCTTCCTCAAAGGTTGTCACGAACAGCAAGGAGACCATCCTCACTCATCATCTCAGTGAACATTCCCATTCTGCAGATGGGAAAACCAGGTCTAAGAGCCATGAAGTCTGCCGGCCTCACGAACGTCAAGCCTGGAGACTGGAGGCCTGTTTGCAGAGCAGCTGATTGAGAAGTAGGGTCTCAGAGGTGGGAGGCAGGGTGGTCCCCAAGAGCCAACACAGAATCCCCAGCACAGGGGGCTGAAAGGGAGAGCAGGACATTTATTGAGCATCTACTATGTACAGGCGTGAGTCTCTAGTCCTCATGATAAGGTATGAGGTGAGCACTTTTCAGTAACAGGTGGCTTCCAGATAGAGAGGAGGTTCAGAGAGGTGAAGTGACTTGTCCCAGGTCACACAGCAGAGCCGGATCCAGGGCTGGATGCTGGGATGATGGGTGTTGCCTCTCCTCCTTCAGCTCACCCCAGCTACTCTGGGCCCTGTAGCCCCTGGTGACGCAGCTCTACGGCCCCAGGGTCATGTCACAGCACTGGGCAGACCACGAGGGCGGTCACTGGCAGGGGAAACAGCTGGGGGAGCCTGACCTAAATCCGGCTGTCAGAGGAAGGGCAGGGCCCGGGATGGGCCAGCAATGTCCCCATGCTTCCCCAGCCCTTATTCCCAGGGCCCAATACAGCAGGTTTCCAGAATATCCAGGCCTGGGCATCCCTTTTCTCAACTCCAACCCTGTGGGTGGGGAGAGGCCCCTCCGTCCCACGGGTCATCACGCAGTGCCCACCATGGGCGGCCACATCACCCGCAAGGTCTTTCCTGCTTCATTCCATCCTTGCAACATCCTGGGAGGCAGACTCTATTATCCCGCCCACTTCACAGATGCGGACACTGAGGCTCAGTGCGGGGGCGCCCCAGGCTGCTGCAGGTGCACACAGCAGCGCGGTGCCCTTTAGAGAAGATGCCCCTCCCTCTGGTGGGCGTGAGTCGAGCGCCACCTGAATTGCAGCCTCCCCACCCCCTAGTCCGGTGCCCTTGCACAATGACTTGCACAACGCACTGGGAGTCCCGGGCCCAAGGCCATGCAGCTGGTGTGTGGCAAGGCTGGCCTGGCCCATGAAGCCCTGGACACCCCCGTCCTCAGGCTGGGAACTGAAGGCCCCGCAGAGGGAGATGGCAAACGTCAGGGTTGGCCTGGCCCAGCCCCCGACTTGCGTCCCTGCCTCACCATTGGCGGAGCCCCCAGCCCTTATCCTGGCTCCTGGACACACGGCCTCCAGCTGCTGGACTCAAGGGCATGGGCGCTGCCCCCACCTGTCCTCCCCCCTCACCCACTCTATGACCGCCCCATAGACCCAGGAAGGTCTGCCCTTGGGAGGGGAGCCAGGGACAGAGTGGCCTTTGTCTGGGCAGGTCCTGCCTGGGCTCAGGCTTACCAGGCCTAGGCAGCCCCCACATCCTGGGATTCACCCCTCCCCACTATCAGCTCCTCTGCGGCCTCCTTGGCAGCAGCCCCTCCTGGCGGGCTCTCCTCCTGCCCCTGGGGCCCTTTCGCCTTCCCCTTTTCTTCCCAGCAGGGAGGGGAGGGTGCTGCTCCTGGTTCCTCTTCATGTCTGCCCCCTGCCCCCCAGCCTCCCACACCAGCCTTTAAGCCTGCCTCTCTGTACAGCACCCCTGTTGGGTGTCGGGGTGGCTCTCTTCTCCCTCTGGGTGTCTCGCTCCTCCCCAGCTCCAATGGGGACTCCTCCACCCCACATCAACACTCGCCAGGCCCCTCCCTGCCTCATTTTGTGGTGAGCTCTGCCCCCCATCCCGTGTAACTCAGGGCACATGGCCACCACTCTGGGCCTCTGTTGCCCCCTCTGCGAACCGGGGCTGTTGTGGGGTGCCAGGGAGGTGAAATGTGTAAATCTCTTGAGAAGCCCCTAGGAGGGGCGACTTCTGTTAGCATCGCGTTCCCTCGATTTGGAGGCTGTGTTTCACACGTTCATGTTTCTGGATTCAGAATGCGTCCGGTGGCTGATGTTCAGAAGAACATGCTGCCTCGGGGGCCCTGAACGTCTCTTTCCATTGAGGCGCCGACAGGCCTGGTTCTCACGCTGGTCCTAGGCCAGGCTATCCTCTTTAGGGCCATTCTTGGGAACACAGCCCTTGGTGTCCAAAAACCTTCCTCTCACTAGGTTTAGCCAGCCAGTGAGGATGGGAGTGGCCTGGAACGCTCAGCAGAGGCAGGTGCCCCAGAGGACAGGGCTCTCTGAGTAACTGTGTGGCCAGGCTCCAGGGAGGCTGAGCTGCCTGCTCTGCGCCCCTGCTCGGTGCTCGGCCCTGCGCCACCCACGGTGCACACAGGGAAGGCGGGTAGGGTGAGAAGGGTCCCTCTGCCTGGGACATGCTCCACACACACAGCGTCCAGGGGAGTCCTCCCATCTCTGAGACCCTGGGGGGAGCCAGGTAGACTGGGGTTCGAATCCTAACTGCCTCTTAGGAGCTATGTGCCCATCGCCTTCTTGAGCCTCAGTTTCCTCACCTGCAGGACGGGTATAATCACCCCGACCTTGATGACCCCCTGACCTATCTGTTACCTACCACATCAATATCCTGAGGGGTTTTCTCCAAGGTTGGAGGAAAGGCTTGGGATGGTGTGACTTAAGACATGAGCTACACAGCAGGTATGAAATTCCTCCAGGGGTCCTGAGAGGCCCCCCAAGAGGCAGGCAGTCAACGCCCAGGGGACAGCAGGCACCAACTGGGTCTGAGCTGCACCTCGCCAGCACCTCTACGCAGCGGACCCCAGTGCGCACGGCATCTACCAACTCAGCAACAGTTCACCGCTCCCTCCCGCGCACCCAGGGGAGACACCTGGCCTGCACCTTGGGGCAGTCCTACCTTCCTCGCAGCTCGGCCCCGAGTGCCCCGGGCAGCACCTCCACTCGCGGGCGGTCACCGTCTTGTACATCACCTTGTACGTGGGTCTCACCACGGTTCTGTAGCTGCAAGAGTGCCCAGGGGGCCAAGCTCAGACAGGGTCTTCCGTCGCCTCGCCCACTGTCCGTGAGGACAAACCCAGAGCCTCCAGGGTCCTCTGCCCTCTCCAGGCCCCTTTGGAGCCTCTCTCCTCCTGCATTCTGGGATTCAGCCCTTCCACTCCTTCCCAACCCCCCAGCCGGGGGGATCTGGGTATCAGCTGGACAGGAAGCCTCTGCACGCTGAGCTGGCCTGTCCCCAGCAGTGAAACTCACTGAGTGAAGGCATGTGGGTGAATGGTAGAATCCCTCCCCCAGGAAGCCCTCCAGGGTGCCCCAAGAGCACAAGGGGAGGTGCTGAGACTGGGCAGAGGGCCAATGCTCCCTTTGCCCCACCCACCCCTGGGGGCCTCGCCTTCCCCCGCACTCCCGATGCAGTCCCACTGCTAGGCCTCTGCCCACTGTGCACCTCCCCCTGCAACGCCATCGCTCCTTCTCCACCCGGTCTCACTCACCTGTTCCCCGGGCAGCTCATGGGCCAGGGGCAATTCTGCAGCACCCGCTGAAGGTAGGTGCCATTCTGCACGTGGCATGAGATGGTGCGGGTCACCACGTATGAGCACCAGTTCCTGAAACAGATCCAAAGTGAGGAAGCTCAGGTGCAAGGCGCAGCCCCCTGCCCAGGACCCCAGGAGGACAGGTGAGGAGGCCCGCCTTCTCTCCAGGAGCCCCGAGTCTCCA
Source organism: Diceros bicornis minor (assembly GCF_020826845.1). NCBI lineage: Eukaryota > Metazoa > Chordata > Mammalia > Perissodactyla > Rhinocerotidae > Diceros > Diceros bicornis. The sequence continues at coordinate 22,905,499 of NC_080774.1, read as the reverse complement.
GGCAGAGAGTCTCCTGAGCTCTCAGAGTCCTTTGGGCCCCAGTGGGAGTCTCTGTGCTGCTGTGGCTGAGAAGCGAATTCCACAGCCCTGGGGGGGGCTGTGCACTCTCGGGAGGTCTTGGGGAATGAGCCGCGGGGGGCCGAGATGGAAGCATGGTATCTCCAATGGGGGACTCCCCTCCTCAACATCTCTTCTCTCCAACCCTGACCTGTCCAGGTCACCACTGCCTCTCGCCTTCCATCTGGACAACAGCAGTGGCCCCTCCATCTCTCCCTAGAGATAAACGGAAACCTGGCCGTGTCCCTGCCTTGCTTAGCCCCACCCTCGGCACTCGGGGTCTCCCGCGCCCACACCTGGATCCCTCACCTCCAGGCCTTTGCTCACACTGGGCCCGCTGCCCGGAGCACCCGCCCTCCACCTCTCCACTCAGCACCTCTCCCCTTGTCCCTTTCCACCCCCACCCCAACCTGAGCAGAACTGATGGTTCCTGCCCTGGATCCGCACCACTGTATATACCTGTCACGTTGAATTAAGCTGGTGACTCATGTCTGCCCCCTCCCTCCCCTGGCATGCGAAGGAGAGGCCCTGTCTCACTTGTCCTTGTGTCCCCTCTGTGTGACGGCCGGGATGCACAATCAATGTCTCAAGGGTGGAGGACTGACTTCTCCAGATGCCAACTAATAATCATATTGCGTTGCATATATTGAGCACCTACTGTATGCATCTTCTCACGGTGAGCCAGGAAGGCACCTCCCCCACCATTTTATAGAGGTGTAAACTGAGGCTCAGAGAGGGGAAGACAACTGCTCATGTCACAAGAGCTGGTGCGTGGTGGAGCTAGATTTAAACTCAGGAATGTGGATGGCGCTGCCTGGCCCCTGACTCCATCCCAGAGGCCTCAGCTCCCATCTCCTCCCCATCTCCTGAGCCACGGTCCATGGCTCTGTGAAGGCCCCAGCCTGGGAACCTGCTGACCCTGGGCTTGAGGCCACAAAGGCACGTCTGGTGGGGTGGGGGGGCTTGGGCTGAGACAGGTCACCTGAAACGGCCCTCCTTTCCCAGCTCCGGCAAAAAAATCGTGACCCTGTGCAGGGCTGAGGGCTGCTGAGCACCTGGAATGTCCCAGCCATCACAGAGGTGCCTGCCACCTCCGAAGTCCAGGCCCCCCAGCTGCCGCCCCGCCCCTACCCCAGAAGGAGAATGTCCTTGGCCAGGACCAGTGGACTAACTCGCTGTGGGACCCTGGGGAAGTCCCTTCACAGAATCAGTCCAGAAGGAGGAGACAGCCTTGCCAAAGGCATGGAGGTAGGAAAGCCAGGAGAAGGGATGGCTACGTTTGGCCCAATGACATGGCAGGAGCTCAAGAGAACCCTTGGCCAGCCACCCCATGGCAGAGATGATAGGTGCTTATTACAGCACCGTTGGGAACAGCCTAAATGAGACCACTAGATGCAGAGAACCAGACACTGTGGCAGAGCCCAAGGTCTCCACGTGTAGACCTCTGGGCCTGGTGACAGAGAAAAAACCACGTGCAGACCGATAGAGAATGACTGCATTTCTATTAAAATAAGAAAGGAAGAGAAAGCCAAAAGACTATTTATACACGGATGCACATATATAGCTATGTGTGCATAAAGTTAGGGAAAACCACATGATCACATCAAATTACCACCTCTGGGGGCAGGGATGTGTTTTCCATCCCCTCTGTCTCCTGTGCTAACAGCAACCACCGGTTACCATGCTTGCTGCCTGCCAGGAGCTGCGCCCAGGGCCCTCTACACCCAGATTATGAGCCACTTTACAGATGGGAAGACTGAGGCTCTGGGGTCTGGGACATGCCCTGGGCACCCAAGATAAGCAACACAGTCACGATTGGAATTCAGGTCCATCTGACCCCAGAGCCTGCAGCCTTAATCTTAGGCTGGAAATGCTTCTACTAATGAGCAGGTGAGGATTTTATGTTTAAAAAGATACATTTCAAAAAGGCCCCCACCCTTTAGAGCGTCTGGGTCCCTAGAGCTGTGGTTTTGAACCTGTCAGGGTTTTGTTTGAGGGGGACATAAGCCCTTTTGGGAAACTGATGTGAGTTGTGCTTCCTCCCCAGAAAAATACATAAAACTTGGGGTACAATTTCAGGGTGGCTTGGGGGTGTCCCTGCAGCCTGTGTGACATCCCCTAGGCTGCCCAGGGGCTCTGAGAGGGAAGGAAGGAGCAAGGGAACAATCTGAGCAGGGGACAGTCAGAGCTGTCCAGACACAGGAGGGGGCCCCTGGGCACGGAAGGAAGGCTCCACGCCAGTGTACAGATGCACACACAACACACACACGCAAATGCATGCACACACATCAATACGCACACACAGTGAGCACACATGCACATGGACACACTCATATGTGCATACAACTCCTGGACACACCTGTGCCCATGTGCACACACACAGACCCACATAAGCGCGCACACACACACACACACACACACACTCAAGCACAATCAGACTAAGGCAAATCCGGCAGGACATGAAGCCACAGAAATGCCGTCCTCCCTGCACTCAGGTCCACACCTGCAGACACAGCGCCATGCGCCCTTACACACACATGTGTGCACACCCCCACATGCCCAGCCCCTGACCTGGGCTTGGGGAGGTGGGCCTGTGACTGCCCACAATTGCCAGAGCTGTCCCTCTTTTTACCAGGGCGGAGCTAGGGATGATTTTCTTCTTCCTGAATTAAAATCTCCCCCACGTGGGTCACTGCTTGGCCCCCTGGTTTATTTCCCACGTGCTGGAGTTTGCCTGAATCCTCTGCTTTGGAGACACGGAGCTGATGGCCGGCTAGACAGGAGGGGACACTCAGGCCAGGTAGGGTTCAAGGTCAGTCCCTCACCCCTTCCATGTGGGGGAGTCACCAATAACCATGCCCTGCCCCTCCCTGGCCTTGAAGACCCCAGCGCCCCTGCCCCCAGGATAAACCCGAACTCCTCTGCAGGGTCCTGGCCTGGTCCTGCCACCCTCTAACCTCTCTGTCCACTTTCCAGGGGCAGCAGGAGCTCTTTCTAAAGCACAGACCTAAAGTTGCCACTGCTGGCCTGGAGTCTGCAGCCCACGCCGGCTCCCCATCGCCCTGCGAGCCCTGACTGCCCTGTCCTGAATGCTGCTCCCCTGTCCTGCACAGCAACACTCACGCTGCCCCCCTTCGACCTTCCTGCCCTCCCTCCCACGCGGCCTGTTCTCCCCCACCTCAGATCTTTGCATACGAGATTCCCTCTGCCTGGAAAGCCCCTTCCCCCACTCCAGCAAACTCCAACTCATCCTTTAGGTCTCAGTCCTGAGGCCCCAGGAGGGGTCGGGCACCTCCAGGGGGCCCCCTCAACCCCTCATAACAGCCCATAGCTTTTCCCTCCCAACAGATGCTGGGGGACGGTATTGGCAGGGACCAAGCCAGGAGGCTCAGCCCAAGAGTGCTCAGGGAGGTTTGCTGAATGACTGAATGACTGAGAAGAGACAGCGGCCCTGGGCAGAGGAGCCAAGACCCAGGTTGCCAGACATGGGCGCAGTACTTGGAAGGCCCGCCTCCACGCTGCTGCCCCTGGGGGCTTCCTTTCCCAGCTTGTGGTCTGCGATAAGCTGCCCAAGAAGCCCAGTGTAGCTGAGCCACCTCCTGCAGGACCGGCCTAGGGCAGGGGCTGGGAGGAGCAGCACTTCCCTCCTGGGTCTGCCCCTTCTGCCCACTCAGCAGCTCCTGGGCCCCCAGAGGCCGGCGGAAGGAGAGAAAACAGGCCAGACCAGCTCCGCCTGGCACCGGCCCCCCACACTAGGGCCCCCCACCTGCCCTCCACTCCCTGCCACAAGGGGCCCAGGGGACTTTGTCTCTGCAGGGCCCAGGGCTGCGATCCGGAACAGTGATAGGGCTAATTGCAGGAGGCAGCCAAGCGGGCTGGGGGCCAAGGGCCGTTATGGAAAGGAGAGGGGAGGAAAGAAAAGAGACATATGGCGGTGGGGGGGGTGACTAGGCCAGAACCCCACTCTGGGGGCCGAGTTCCAGTCCTAGTTCTGCTGCTTCCTAACTCGGCGACCTTGGACAAGGCCTGACCCTATCTGGGCCTCACTTTGTCCATCTGCAAATGGGGACAGCAGAATCTCTTCCGGCGGTGGAGGTTTCAGCAACCCACTTAGCACAGTGCCAACAGCTGTCGGTAATTCTCGTTCCTGGACTGTGGCACGGGCCCCTCACCCCACAGCTGTGGTCCAGGGGCTTCCACACACGAGGTCCTCCCCTCAACTGCAGGATAGGAATTGTCAGGCTCTGCATTTTACAGAGGGGGAAACTGAAGCTCTGAGAGAAATCACCTGCCCAGGTCACCCACACGAGTGTAGAGCTGGGATTTGAGCTCCCGAGAGAGGGGCTGGGGAAGAGAATTCTCCGCTCTCCACTGATCCTAGGATTTGCCCAGAGGAAGCCAGTCTTGCAGGGGGAAGGGGCCTGGGCCAGGACCCCAGTGATGGCTTCAACTCTACAGCCACAGTGCTGAGACGGGTCGTTAAAGGAAGAAGAGGTTCAGGCTGGAAGGGACCTCAGAGCGGCAGGAAGCAGCCCCAGCAGGGACTGGGGGGTGGACAGGGGCAGGGGCGAGCCAAGGCTGCTCTGCACAGCCCCAGGGCACCCTGGTTCCAGGGGTCTCAAAGTCTCGCCACATTCCTCGGGCTGGGGGCGGCCCCTTGGATGCCTTCCCAGGCCTCCCCCTCCCCAGGCACAAAGCCTCTTTTCTGCCACTGGTCCCTCAGCTGCCAAAGGGCACCTGGGGCGCCGGGCTGGGGGTGGAGGGAGAGCTGATGGGGTGTGACATCCCCACGCTGTCTCCAGTGATGCCACGGGGACGGGGCCACAAGGGGAGGTAGCTGAGGACCACAGATTCCTCCAGCTAGGGGTCCCTTCCTCCACCTAATGTTGGTGATACAGGAACCACTGAATGTCAGGCCCCACGCTGGTCCTTCCCATGGGACGCCATCCACCCTCAGAGCAGGCCTGTGAGCAGGGGACAAGGGGAGGAAAGAGGGAAACAGCGAGGAAACTGAGACCCACGGCTGTGAAGTGACCTGCTTGAGGTCGCACATCAAGTGGTGACAGAGCCAGAGCCAGAGGGCCAGGGTCTGGTCCTAACCAAGACATGCAAACCTCTCCCAGACACACAAGCTGACCACCTCTGCGGGGGTGAAAAGAACACAGGAAACTGGCTGGCCTGGACTGAGGTGCCACTTTTCCTCTCTAGGTCTCAGTCTTCTAATCTATAAAATGGGAGCAACAGCACTGCCCATAGGGCTTTTGTGATGCTCAGGCCACTGTGAGCCTTCTGTGAACAGATGGGGTGACAATCCCCAGTGACCACCAGATACCGGCCCATAGCCACCATCCTGCTCACACCCAGGAAGCCCCGGTGGTGAGCAGCCCAGGCTGGGGGGCGCTGCCGTGGATTGGCTGGAGGGCAGCCCGGACCTTAAGCCCTCTCAACCATCAATCTGAGCCTGACACTGGGAATTCTGAGTTCAGAGTCTCGGTCATCTTAGAACCCGGGACCCTGGGGGCTCACATCCATGACCTATGCAGGTCATATCCCTTCTCTGAGCCTCAGTTTCCCTTCTATGAAATGGGGGCCCTAAAAATGCATGCCTCCCATGGCAATCGGGAAGATTCTGGAGGTGATGGATTCAGGTAAAATGCTCAGCCCAGGTCAGCTGTGGTGAGCATACAGTAGATGATGGCTGTGACATCTGTCACCCGCCCGTCCCTGTCTCAGACAACTGCTCTTCTGGCCTCTGATGCCTCGGCCACCTCTGCCCTCCAGTGCTGCCCACGTCATCTGCTCTTGCTAGCCCAGCGGGGGCATGCTGGCCCCTGACCACTGGGAAAGGGGCATTTCTGAAAAGAAGTAAAGAATTGAGGCCGTAGGGGGTGGGGGTCAGGCAGGCCTTTGAATGGGATGAAAAGGCCTGGCTACTCCGTATTGTCTGCCTCAGACAACAGTGGCTGGCCCTGGAGAGTGGACCCCAGCAGGCGCAGGGGCTGCAGCCAGGACAGTGGCCGGGGCAGGTTCAAACACTGTCATCAAGGCCAGAAAGACACAGATTCAAATCCTAGCTCTTTTATTAACAGCCCATGAACCTAGAAGATTATGTTAATTCTCTGGGGCCTCAGTTTGCTCATCTGCTAAATGGGGGCAGTGCCCCCTACCTCAATTCAGTCTTTGAAGGATTAATGATGACACTGCACATAAAAGGCCCCCTCACAGGTACTAGAAGATGCTCCATAAACAGCAGAAGAGAAACTGTTCCCAGCTCCTGAGAGAGCGGCAGGAAGACGAGAATCCCTTGCCATATCTGTCCAAAATGCCAGGTCCCTGGGGGCTGACACTGACCCACGGGCAGAGAAACTCCACCCCAGTCTTCCTCGGAGGGAAATAAATAGCCCGGGTACTAAAAAAAGCCAGGAGCAGGGCAAAGGGAAAGGGGTCCCTGGAGCGACGGCTAGGGGGTGTCCTGGGCTTTTCCCATGTGCAGGGAGGGGCGCCCTTGGACTAGGGCGACGGAAGTCCTGGGGGGTTTCTCCCTCGTTGTGCCCCTTCCTCCTCCTCTGGGGCTCTGGAGGTGAAGTGGTCGGGGGTGGAGGAGGCTGTCGGGGGCTGCCGTCTCCAGACACCTGGTGTAGGGGACCCCCTGCACTGCCATGAGCCTCTGCCAGATAGCGGGGCGGCCAGGGTCCCTGCCCCCACCCGGGCTGGCACTGCGCTGGAGGACTGGGTTCCCTTCCCAATCCCGGGCTTGCACGGAGGCTGGGGGTGCCTGGAGTCCCGGCTCCCAACCCGGGGCCGGCAGGACACAGAGGTGGTGGTGCGGGGCAGCCCTTACCTGTGCCCGGAGAACTGGGCTCCCCCGACGCTCCACGCGGCGCTGCCTCCGGGGAGCAGGAGCGCGAGGCAGAGCAGCGCCCAGGCCCGCGGGCCGCCCATGCTGCGCCCGGCGCCCTCCGCGCGCGGCCCCTTGCCGTCGCCGCCCCCAGCCTGCCGTCGCCACCCGCCCGCGCCGCCAGCCGCCCCGGACGCGCGGATCCCGGTTCCCGGCGCAGCGGCGGGAGGGCGCGCGGGAGGCGGGCGCGGGGCGGGGGCGCGCGTTCCCGGCCTCGCCCGGCCCCTCGGCGGCCCCCCGCCCCCTGCGCCGCCGCTGCCAACCCGGAAGGAGCCCCGGGGGGCCGGGCGCCCCCGCCAGGAGGCCTGCCAGGTGCCCACCTGAGCCTGGCGTCCTGCGCCGCGTGGCCCTTTTGGGGGCGAGGTGCCAGTTCGGAGGTGCCCTCCCACGTGTTGCAGACTGAGGAACTGAGGCCGGGGGCACGGTTTCAGACGCAGCGAGCACCCAAACCCGCCACGTCTGAGCTAATGATGCAGGGGGCCTCATCCCCTCTCAGGGATCCCGTTCCCTGGGCACGCGAGATCTGTGCATCCATGCAACAAAGGCTTCCTGAGCAGTGAGCGCCACTGTGTGCAGGGCGCTTCAACTCCGATTCACATCCTGTCTTGGTTTAATATTCAAACCACTTTGGGCGAGGTGGGCACAATTATCCCGTTTTACAGAGAAGAGGACTGAGGCCCAGGCACTTGTCTAGTCTCCCTGGGAGGAGAAGACCTGGGCTGACCCCATAAGGTCAGTGTCCAATCTTATTGCCATTTTACAGATGGAGAAAGCGAGGCACAGAGAGGAGATGTCATCTACCTAAAGCGCTCCATCAGTGGTTGGAAGAGCCAGGATTTGAACCCAGATCTCCTGACTTCAGAGGGGGTAAGCTCTTAAGCACAATTAGGGAAGAGTGCAGACAGCATGTTGGTCTGGGCCTCGGTTTCCCCATCTGTAACAAGGTAAGGATTGGCTTGGAGTGGAGTTTCTTCATCAGGGGTACATGGATGAGCTTCTGGGGAGAGGGCTGTGAGTCCTGCAAAGGTGTATGCAAGTGTGTGTGCACACAATGGGTGTGTGCGATGCATGTGTGTGCAAGTGTGATGGGTATGTGTCATGTGTGATGCCTGTGTGCATGTGTGTGATGTGTGTCTGTGACAGGAGTGTGTGTTTATGGGGAGAGACCACAGCTCTCATTAGAGGGGACCCGGAACCCTCTAAAGCTATAGGACAGTCTCTAACCACCCCTGTGGCCTGGATTGAGGTGCAGCAGGCAGTCCTGGGCTAGGGAGCCCCCTGCCCAGCTTGGTGGTGCACCAGGGGTCTGTCCCGTGGGATCCTGCCGTGGCTTGTCCAGATCCAAGATCTCTGCTAGCAACACTCCAGCAGGAAGGATCTGCCAGCCTCTCCCTCTGATTCCTGGGGACTGCCTCCCCTGACTCACCAGGGCCGGGCCTGAGTCAGGACAGGGGAGAGTGTGCTGATGTAGAGGGAGCTATCCCCTGTCCCCCGAGGGGGCAGTGAGAGCTGGGTTCAAATTCTGCCTCTGCCACCTCTGCCCAAGTTAGCTTGGCCAAGTTCTGCCCCTCTCCAGCCTCAGTTTCTCTTTGTAAGGGCAACAGTTGCACATTCCTTATGGGGGCGGGGCAGGATTGACATGTCACGGTAATGCCCTGGCACCCGCTGGCCCCTGGTTCATGTGGTCACCCAAGGACTCCCCACCTCCTCCAATGACATCATCATGGCACCAACTTTGCCTGCTTGGGGAGCTGCCTCCCTCCCTTCCATGTATGATTTTGGGCGCCTACTGTGTGCTATCTGTCTGACCCCCAAGAAACTCAGCTTTGTACCTTTCTGGTTAGCCTTTGTTTGTGACACGACTAGATCAGTGACTCCATAACCGTGGATGATTTGTCACTCTCAAGGGGCCATCTCCTGAGAGGCCCAGGTCCATCTGCAGCCTAAGTCAAGTGGCTGGGGTCAAAAACCATCTCCCCAAAGGTGACACTGAAGGGCATGCAGCTCTTTAGGAAGAAGTGCTGGGCAGTGGCTTATGTCCTGGGGAGTGCCTTGGAAGGCCCACGAGGTGTCGGGGACACGTGGGATGGATGTCTCAGAATGAGGCACTGCCAGGTCTGTTTGCAACATGTCGAGATGCACCTGTGATTAATGGCATACACATTCCTTTACCAAGGCCACCAAATTCATGGGAGCTTCAGGCGGCTGTGGAATTTACCCAGCGAGGGACACTCTCAGTAAAAGCTGTTATCCACATATTGACCTCAGAGGGGGCCCTGTCCTTGCTGAGGCTGGGATCCCCTGGTCCAGGGAATTGATTTATAACTACAGCCACACCCTGTGGAGGTGCAGCCTGGTGGTTACCGCACAGGCTCAGTGCCCCATAGGCCTAAGTGTCAATTCCAGAGCAAGCACTGGGAGCTGTGTGACCTGGGACAAGTCACCTCCTCTCTCTGAGCCATATTTCCTTGCCTGAAAAAACAAACCACAGGACCTTTTTAAGATCCCTCTGGCTTAAGAGTTCATGCTTCTGGGCAAGTGTGAGAGCTTTGGGTCTCCGCATGGTGGTCCTGGGGCACAGCCCGAAGCCCCTTTTCAGGGTGCACTTTCCTGGTGGCTGTCAGCCTGTTTTCTGGTCCTCTTTCCTCCCTGAGCTGGAAGGGCAGGAAATGCCGCAGGGGCCTGGGTCTTGGTCATTTGAGGTTTCAGTGTTTGCTGAGACGGGGGGGGGGGGGCTGCTCCCTCGAGGTCTCAGGCCTGTCCCTGTGGGCGGGGCCTCTTCCCTGGGGGCCTAGTGCTCTCGTTGCCAAGACCAGACCACAACCGCCAGTAACGACAGCAGCTTCCGTTCCCGAGCGCTGACCGTGTGCCAGGCGCTGTGCTAAGCATTTTGCCTGCATTGTCTCCTGCCCCTCTCTCTGTCACCGGGGAGGCCGCCTCATTACCCCCGGGTGGGGGGCTCGCCCCAGGTCCAGGCTGGTGAGTGATGGGTGCCGGCCTGCGCACTCACCCACCAGGCCACACTGCCGCCCTCTGGCTGAGCCGTGCGGGGGGGGGCTTCTTTGGGGAAAAAGAGAACTCAGCTCAGATTTGGACTCCCATCTGGGAGCTGATGAGGCGAGAGACGACACATGGACACACACACGTGTGGACCACACAGGGACATGGACTCAGACACATACACACACACCCCTCCCGGAGCAGGCTGTGGGGTTTGGGAAATACAGCCCTTCTGGTATGGAGTCACTGACACGTCCCCCGGGGCTAGTCCAAACAGGAAATGCTGTTCTCCAGCAAACGACCTGGGTCGAAGCCTCCCTTCCCCGTGAATTCCCACCGGGGCCTCGCTAAGGGCCCCTCTCCTCCGCCTGTGTCCCTCAGGGCAGCCTCTCTGGCTCGGGGGTGCCCATGATATCAGTCCTGTTGCCCGGGCACCCCATCTCATCTGTACCCATATCGTGCCCATCCTATAGGTGAGGAAGCAGCCCGAGGGAGACAAGTGGGCCCAGAGCCTGTGGCAGCAGCCCCCAGGGGCCCAGGCCTGATGGCAGTGCCTGGATGTCATGGAGAAGAAGGGGCCGTGTAAACCCCAGTGGCCTTCAAAGCCTCTGCCCAGACAAAGGGTAGGGCTGGAGGGCCGGGCCTTCCCCGTGCTTCCAGGTTGGGGAACAATGCCCGCTTTCTGCGCCTTTGATCTGGAGGCCTGGCCCTGTTGTCCCTAGTCCCAGAGCAGGGGGCACCCCACTGGGCCAGGGCGGGGCCCTGGGGGACCCGGAGAGCCTGCAGCTGCCTGGCCAAGTTATTTATGCTCCGTGGAGCTGCCCTTCTCACCCAGCTCATTCCTTCCTCACGGAGCTGGGACGGGCTGGAAGGGAGCGATGGGAGGAAGGAAGCTGTCGGAAAATCATAATTTAGGGCTCCGAGGGGGCCTTCCTGCCCTCCTCAGGAATCCCCAGGCGGAGAGGCTGCACCTTGGGGGGGAGGGAGGACAACAGAGTGACAGGCGGAGCACGAGCAAGCATGGCAGCACAGGGTGCCTGTATTTGGAGTTAAGAGGCCTGGATGTTCTGTGTGATCTGGAGCAAGTTCCTTCTCTCTGGGCCTCAGTCTCCCCATCTGGAAAACAGGGGTGATGAGAGACTTGGGGACTTTCCTGTGACTGTGCTTTGTTGACTGTGAGGAATGCACAAATGAGAGGCCTTCTCCTTAATGTTTGTCCCACTTCCCTTCCTCTGGTACCTTCCCCCAAATCCCCTCCTTTCTGCCCCTCACCTCTGCCCCACCTGCCTTCTCTGAGGTCTCTTACTCTGCATCTCTTTCCACACCTCTCCTCCTGCAAAAATGGACTAATGAGGTCTCCTTAGGCAGCATCCACCCAGCTGGGGGATAGAGGGAGGAGCTATTGGTTTGTTCATACTAGAGTGTTAATGACTGATGTGTTGAATGTTGTTAAATGTTGGGGGGCAGTTAGCAGGATTTCTTCCTCATTTAAGCCCTAAATCATTGGTAGTAGAACTTCTAGGCTGGTAAGGGGGATGCTTGCTGACCAAGGGTCTAGGAACAAGGTCTGCCAGGTGAGAGGATCTTCTGTGTGGGAAGGTGTTCATCTCCCAGCCCCAATGAGGTGAAGCCCACCTCCTGGGGGACACATCTGGAGTGGCAGCCCTAAGTCCCTTTGGTTAGATGGATCTGGCAGGCATGAAGGGCAGGCAAGACGAGCCACTCAGAGCTGAGACCCTGGAGCTGCCCACCAGCCCTGCCAGGTCCTGGTGGCACCTGTTGGGCCACGAGCACGTTGGCCCGCCCCACCTGACACCCCCAAGATGAATGGTTTCCACCTTCAAGGAAGTGATTCTGAGGGGTAAGAGGAGAATGAGAGGAAGGGGAGAGAAAAGAATCAGAGAGAGACAGAGAGATACAGAGAGATACTCAGAGAGACAAAGAGAGCCAGCAAGCCAGAGACAGAGGGAGACAAAGTGAGCCAGAGAGATATAGAAAGAGACAGACGGAAAGACAGGGAGAGACAGAGAGACAGAAAAAGAGACAGACAAGCAGACAGACAGACAGACACAGAGAGAAGGGCGCTTTGGGAAGAGGACCCCAGGTCATTGGCTCCTGTGGGAGCCAGGCAGAGGGGGCAGGTCCAGGGTGCCCCAGGCCTCATCCATCCCTCTGTACCCTACAGGCTCTGGCCTTCAGACCCCAACCCCCACATCCCCAAGGGTGGGGAGCCAGTCCTTCCTCCATCTTTCCCCCATGCCAGGCACTGGCTGGCCGATGGGCTCTAGGCTGTCTAGAGCTGGTATAAATCATGCTTGGGCAGCCGTCTTAGGCAGACAGAGCCACTGGGCCCAGGAGAAATGGATTCCTAGCCTGGGGCTTGGCCTGGGGAGTCTTAAGTGGATGGACAGCCATATGGGGGATGTGTGCTCCTCGAGCACCTGGACTCCAGGCTCTCCCTGCCCCTACCTCTGGTCCAGCCCTGCGGGGCTAAGCTTGGATCCTCTCTCCACCTGCCCCCTCCTCGGCTCTGTTCCATCCAGTCTCCCCACTTTGTGGGATGTGGCCTTAGTCTCCTCGGTGGCCTCTCACCTCCTCTCTGACCCTCCCAGTGCTTTAGGATCTTCCCAAAGGTACATGGAGCCAAGTAACTCTGTGAGGGAAGCCTTCAGTCTCCCTGCTGCCCTCTGGTTGAGAACTGAACATGGCCTGCCCTGCTCAGCCTCCCTCTGCCCCAGGCCCTGGACACCAAATGTCTCTCAGTTCCCAGCCCACCTTGTGCTCTCCAGCTGGCCGCAGAGCTTTCCCATCCTGTCCTGTCACTCACCCTTCTGTCTCAGCTCAGACATCACCCTTCCCTGCCTCTAGGAAGGTGCCCCACACACCCAAGACTGAGTCATGTGTCCAGTGGGCTTCCTCACTCACAGCATTCTGTGCTGGAGCCATCTGTTTATTTGTCTCGTTGCTCTGATGTATCATAAATAGGCATAGATTTTTGTAATCTTTCTAAGAGTTTTAGGAAAGATACATACCCCAGAATGCACAAAAGATACATTTGGGTACATAAAAATTTCTGCACAGAAAAAAAGTAATATGATTTAACTGTGGAAAAATTTGCAACATATCAATCAGATAAAAAGGCTAATTTCCTCCATATATAAAGAGCTCTTACAAATTAATGACATCAATCAATGAACCAATAGAGAAATGGACAAAAGTATGAAGACAACTTGGAATGAAAACACATTTAACCTGACTCAAAAGAAAAGCAATGTAGGTGAAAACCACAATGAGACAGCACTTTCCAAAACTGATGGTAAGGACTTAAAATTTTTGATAAAATGGGTTGGCAAGGAAGGGTGTGGGGAAAATATCACTTCACATATGCCCTCTTTGGAGTACAGTTGGTAATATATAATGAAATGTAAAATATATACTCCTCTGACTTAGCAATTCCATACCGAGGATGTTTCTCACATGTATATTTGGAAAGAATACCAGGAAATTAACTGCAGCGCTATTTGTAGTAGCAAAAGATGGAAACAACATAAATGCCCATTGCAGGAGACTGGTAAATTAAGGTACATGCATCAGTGGAATGCTATATTGCTATTAAAAAAAAATGAGAGAATAAACAAATGTGGTATATCCATACAGTGGAATATTAGTCAGCCATTAAAAGGGACAAAGTACTGACACATGCTACAGCATGGATGAACCTTGAAAACATGATGCTGAGCGAAAGAAGCCAAACACAAGAGGCCACATGTTGTGTTTATATGAAATGTCCAAAATAGGGATATCCATTGACACAGAGAGTAGATGAGTGGTTGCCAGGGGCTGGGGGGAAGGGATGGAGAATGACTGCTAATGGGTACCGGATTTCTTTTTAGGATGATGAAGATGTTCTAGGATTAGATAGTGGTGTGGTTGCACAACTGAATATACTAAAAAAACCACTGAAATGTACATGTTAAGGGATGAATTTTGTGGTATGTGAATTTTATATGTATAAAGACGAGATAGCTCTAAGTGATTTATTATGAAACGATCTCCAAGATCAGTTGTTAAATGAAAAAAGTAAGTGCAGCGGTGTGTAAAGGATGCTACCATTTTGAGGAAATTACAGGAATATATACCCATAAATACTTGAATCACGCGCTCACTGTCTCTAAAAGAATTCTCAAGAAACTGGTAACTGGCTGCCTTTGGGAAGGGGAACTGGGGGATTGAGGGTGTTAGTTTTCATTGTGAATCCTTTTGCATGGTTTGAAAAAATTAATACCAAAAAGTATGCATACCATAGTCACCTTTTGCCCTAAGAATTAAATACGTATGTGTGTGCACATATAAAATGGCAGCTCTTACAATTCCAGCTCTGGTAGCTATTGCTTGCAGCCTGGGAGGGCCCCTGGGTGCTGGGGTGCGGTTTCGACAGGTTTCCACCTCCAGGCAGGCAGAGGATCCCCTAGTGCCTGGGCTGGGTCAGGAGCTGTACCTCTGAACCAGCTGTACGCTGAGAAGCGGCCCCCTCCCTGTTCTCCTAGGAAGGACGCTGTGCCTCTGTCCTCGGCAGGTCTGGCACAGCGCTCCTGGTTGCTCACGACACGCCTGCGTGGAGGCTGTTCCGGGAGGTGGTAGAGGAGATGGGGGCCCTGGCCTGAGGGAGGGACCTGCCCCATGGGGCGGGCTGGCAGTCAGCCAGGGCTGTCCCCGTGTCTGCAGGCTGCAGCCACAAGAAGCTGAAGTTGGCTGTGTCCTCCCAGGTCCCAGGGAGGGAGGAAGAGGAAGAGATGGGGAGGGAAGACAGAGACAGAGACAAGGAGAGTGAGAGAGAGACAGGGAGAGAAAGAGAGACGGAGAGGCTGAATGTCAAAGACAGAGATAACAAGAGGCAGAGACAGAGAGAGGGACAATAAGAGAGAGAGAATGTCAGAGACAGAGAGAGAAACACAGAGACAGAGAGAGATTGAGCCCTAATGTCAGCACAGAGGCACTCGAGCCTGAGATGGAGAGAGAGCAGCTCAGAGTAGAGTCACACAAGCAGAAACAGAGATGCTGAGAGAACAGAGAGACCAAAGGAGGACAGGAGAGTGGAGAGGGGCGTGGGGGCCAGCAGTGACCCGCTTCCTACCGGGTCAGCCCTGAGCCTTTATCTGCGACTGCACGCATTATCACAGCCGCCCATGCAGAGGTATTTTGCCCGGGAAAGGGAGGCCATGGAGGTTAATAATAGCAGAGTGGGACTCAAAAGTCTGGCTGCAGAACCGTGGAGCAGGTGGCCAGGATAGTCCAGGTAGAGAATCAGCCCTGCGATCCTGCGCTGTGCCCGTCTCCCTTCTGACGGGCCTGTTGGCCCCGCTGGGCTGCTTGTGCCCAGCCCCGGTGGGATGTTCCCAGGAGCACAGCTGACCTGCCTGGACTCCTCTAGCAAGAAGGGCGGCGCCTTGTCAGGAGGGGGCTCAACGTGCAGCTAATGTTGTGGGCTCTGTAGGCACAGCTTGGCCAGGAGGGTTCAATCCTGCCTATGTCTTCCTCACTGTGTGACCTTGGCCAAGTTTCTTCCCCTGTCTGAGCCTCAGTGTTCTCCCCTGGAAAATGGGGATGGCTGCACTTGTTTCAGGGTAGGTTGCTGTGAGGAGCCTTTAAATAAACTCCTTGCCCTGTGCTCAGGAAAAAGTACCCATGTTGAATCCAAAGCATGTTACCTGTAGTTTGCAGAATGAGAAATCTGGGCAGACTGGAGAAGTCAGGCCTGGGTCAGACAGAAGGGTCAGTCTTTGGCAAAGAGAATATTGGGGCAGTATCTGGGGGTTCCCAAAGGCCCTTTGCTGCTACTAATTGTTGCCCTGAAATGCTACTATTGGCCAAGCTCTTGGGCTAAAGCAAGGAAAACCCGTGTTGAAATTCAGCTCTTCTCTAGGAGAGCTATTGTATTTACACAAGACTAGACTGAATCAGTCGTTTACTGTGGATTTGTCTGGCTTTGCAAAGCTAGTTCAGGGAACCCGTCCTCTTTCTAGGAACTCTGCCTGCAATTAGGAAGCTCTGCCACTAGGTGGCGTCTTGGGTTTGCACCTGCGCAGAAATGAGGTTTTTTTTTTTTTTTTTTTTGGCCCCCTCTGATCCACGCCTAGAAGTTGCCTTTTGAGAAGAATAGACAGGGATACAAAGACAGTTTTTAGATTGGTGGAAAAGAGTGCACTTAGCAATGTCTGCCCTTGGTGAAGGAGTAGAAAGTGCAGCTTCTGTACCAGGCATCCGGCCATCTCTAGACCGTGCTTCTGAGCAGACAAGGATGTATTTCTATTCAACGGTACTTTTTTTTTTTTTGTGAGGAAGATTAGCCCTGAGCTAAGATCTGTTGCCAATCCTCCTCTTTTTACTCAGAGAGATTGGCCCTGGGCTAACATCCATGCCCATTTTCCTGTACTTTATATGTGGGACGCTGCCACAGCACGGCTTGATAAGCGGTGCATACGTCCGCACCTGGGATCCGAACCTGGGAACCCCAGGCCGCCGAAGTGGAGCGTGCGAACTTAACCACTATGCCACCAGGCCAGCCCCCAATGGTACTTTTTAGAATAAGTGAGACTCTTTTTAAAACACCTGAGCATAAATATTAGAATTACTAATCACTGTTTCAGAAGGGATGCTTCTAAGAATGATTTTTTGTTATTCTGTAATAAAGACCATATAGTTTGGGAACAGATCCTTACGCAGCAAGATATTTAAGAAAGCAAACACGAAAGTACAGCCTTTCTTACTAGTCATGAATGGTTAAGAATTTCCATTGTTTTCCACAATAGTTTTAAAGAGAGGAACCTTTAATGCCTTTCTTACCTGTTTTTTCCTACATGCTCACAAGCAGCTGTCCCCTTGGGAGTCGAGATAGTCACAGCTCCCCTCAGGTCTGCGGCTGTCTGCTCGCTCGGCCGCTGCCTCAGCGAACCGGTTCTTGGAAGAAACTATAAAGGAGCAAGAAAGCCTTTTTGGCTGCACTCTTCTGAGGAATTGCTGAGTTTTGTAAAATCATTCTTTTTCATCCCTAATCCCTCAAAGCCTTCTTAGAATCTTTTTAGGGTTAAAACATTATAATAATATAATATCATTAAATTTTTTTAAGAAAATAAATCACTTGTAATCCATCCACCTTGATATAACGATTCCCCAGGTGTTTGGGGTTTTTGCCTCGCTTTTTTTTTTTTTTTTTTTTTTTTTTTGCCAAAGACAGAGAGGTTCTAGCGCCTTGGAAATCTTTGCCCTGCTTCCAGGCAGCTGAAAATCCTCCTTTTTTGTCTTACCTTTAGCCGTGTGTCCTGTGAAGTCAAAGCTGGTTTCATTTTCAATCTGCACTGAATGGGTCTTTATTGATAGTCACATGAGGGATCAAAGGAAGCCAGACACAGGCTGTCTTCTGCAAGGGTCGGGAGTTGTCACAGTGTCCACATACATGGCCGTCCATTCATGCTCCATATATGTAACTGTGAGCAAAGGGACGTCTGCAAGGCTGGACCCCAGATATCTTTGTGGGGATTATGGTTGTGTCTATATTTTCTTGTTTCTACTTTGCCACTCTGGTGATCTCTAATGGATCATGTTTGTAACTTAAAATGTAAGTTATTTTTCATTTAAAAAACACATTCACCACTCCTAAGTGTATATGCAAGAGAAATGAAAACATATGTCCACACAAAAAACTTGCACACAAATATTCATAGCAGCATTATTCATAATAGCCAAAAAGTGGAAACACCCAAATGTCCATCAACTGAAGAAGGGATCAACAGTGGTATATCCATGTAATGGAATATTATTCAGGCAATAAAAAGGAATAAAGTACTGATACATGCTACAATGTGGATGAACCTCAAAAACATCATGCTTAGTGAAAGAAACCAGTCACAAAAGGCCACATATTGTATGATTTCATTATGAAATGTCCAGAATAGGGAAATCTATAGAGACAAAAAGCAGGCAAGTGTGCCTAGGGCTGGGGAGGAGGCACAGTTGGAGGGAAATGGGAAGTGACTGCTAATGTGTATAGGATTTCTTTTTGTGATGATGAAAATGTTCTAAAGTTGATTGTGGTGACAGTTGCACAACTCTGAATATCCTAAAAACCATCGATTGTACACTTTAAGTGGATGAATTGTATGGTATGTAAATTATATCTCAATAAAGCTATTATGTATAAAACACACAAACGGAAAAGTTCAAACAGAACTTGAGATTTTAAAGGAAAGAAAAAAGTGTTCCTCAAGACTCTGAGGAAGGAAGCTGGGCAGGGGTGGGAGGTGAAGAGAAAGATTCAGTGATGTCTGACCTTCCTGCCCACCCTGAAACGTCACAGGACACCAACTGTGCCCTGCAGCGGGTAGCGGCCATTCTGTGGAGAGCAAGACGGATGTGGGTAACGTGGGCCCTGCCCTGGCTGAGCTCCCAGTCCAGAGAGCGAGGACAGGTGAACCCACGTTATAAACCACTGCCATAACCCATGACGGTCAGAGCCCTGGGGCTGTGGGAGCTCAGAGGCAGCCCCTGACTCCGCAGGGTTGTCGGGGGCGGGGTGGGGCTATCTAAACTGAGACTTGGTGGATGTGCAAAAGTCACCCAGGAGAAGCCCAGGGGAAGAGTCCCAGGTAGAGGGAACAGCAGTAACAGCGTGGGGGAGGCCTGAAGGCAGGAACAGGCTTGGCCCCCTGCAGGAACCAAGGGCAGGTCAACGTGTAAGAAGAGGATTGGGGGCGGGGAGCCGGAGAGAGATGCGCAGCCTGAGCGGTCAACAGGGCCGGGCCCTGGGAGCTTTGGGGGCCGCGTCTGAGCTGCTTCCTGAGGCCCTGGGAGTCACCATGAGATTTAATGGAGAGGGTCTTGGGTCTGGTCTCTGCTTTTGAAAGATCCCTCTGGCTGCAAGGGCCAGAGGCTGGGAGGCAGGAGTGGTTGCAGTAGCCCAGCTTGGAGGATGGTGTCTGGGACTATACTGATGGGTTGAGTGGTGACCCTCAAAAGATATGTCCAGGTGCTGGAACCTGAGAATGTGTCCTTTTTTGGACAAAAAGTCTTTGCAGATGTAATTAAATTAAGGAGCCTGAGATGATATCACCCTCGATTACCTGAGTGGGCCCTAAATCCAATGACAAATGTCCTTATAAATGACACCCAGAGGACAGACAGAGAAGAGGAGAAGGTGAATCTGAAGACACAGGCAGAAGCTGGGGTGGTGCAGCCACAAGCCAAGGAACGCCTGGGCCACCAGAAGCTGCAACAGGCAAGGAAGTATCCTCCCCTAGAGCCTTTGGAGGGAGCGCAGCCCTGCTGACGCCTTGACTTCTGACTTCCGGCCTCCAGAACTGTGAGAGAATAAATTTCTGCTGTGTTAAGCCACCAAGATTGTGGTAATTTTGGGGGGCAGCCCTAGGACACTAATACAGGAGGTCACCATGGGATAGAGAGAAGTCACCAGATTCTAGAGATTTGGGGGAGGTAGAAATAACCTCCCCACACATACCTCTTCTTCTGCCCGAATACTTTTTACTCTAACTGCAATATTTTGAGTCTCATTCCTCCAACTGAGAGCTGTGTTGCTCACCTGTATAACGGGATGATAACAGCCGCCCTGCAGCTAAGGCTTGGGGAGCACGGATGCCTCGTGCCTGGCACACAGCAAGCATTTGATACAGGATAGTGATGGTTATAAATTCATAAAACCTTAGAGAGCGTGTGAAATAGCATTTCACTTTACAAATGTCCCCGACCGTCAGAACCTTCCCCACTGGCTCCTGGGCAGCTGAGAGGAGTAACTGCATCGTGGAACAGAGTAGGATTGAATTGTGTCCCCACAAAGGACGTTGAAGTCCTGACCCTTGGTACCTGTGGATGTGGCCTTATCTAGAAATAGAGTCTTTGCAGAAGATCAAGTTGAGATGAGGTCATAAGGGTGGGCCCTAATCCGATATGACTGTGTCCCTATAAAATGGGAAATTTGGACACAGAGACAGACATGCATAGCGGGAAGATGATGTGAAGACACAGGGAGGAGCCCTTCTATAAGCCAAGAGACGCCTGCGGCCGCGAGAAGCTGGGAGAAAGCAATGGAACTGATCCTCTCTCTCGGCCCTCAGAAGGAACCAATGCTGCTGACACCTTGATTTCAGACTTCTGGCCTCCTGAACTGTGAAACAACAAATTTCTGTTGTTTAAGTCACTCAGTTTGTGGTACTCGGTTATGGCAGCCCCAGGACACTAATACTGGCGGGAATAAGATGGGTCTCACCGTTTGAGGAAACTGGGCAGTATCCAGGGCCTGTGGGAATACCTGGGGGCTGGTGCCGACCCCCCGCCCCCAACAGTCACTGTCCAGGCCTGTGGCCAGGCTTGGCTGCCTCTCTGGCCCCCACTACCCCAGCAGGAGGGCAACAGACACTTCCAGAAGTCTGGGATGCATTTGGTAAACCCTGGCAAAGGGGTTTCAAGTTCAGCCCCATCCCGGTCAGCGGGGGAACCGCCATCTGGATCCCGTTTGCTGTCCCCTGGCAGGGGAATCTGAGCAGAACTGTGGAAAGTGGTCAGGGAGGGGCGGCTCTCTTTGTAGCCAGTGCCGCGGGTGGGGAGACAGCACGCCCTGCCGCTTACTTGCTGGGTGACCACAGGCTGCTCATGTCACCTCCCTTGTCTTGGTTTTCTCGCCTATAAAATGAGGACAATAGTAGAATTTACCTCCAAATGTTGCTGCCAGGATTCAGTGGCATAATGCAAAGAGCAGGATGCTTGATGAAGGGAAACTTTAGATTTTTTTTAATCTTTTTAAAAAATTGTGGTAAAATATATATAATATAAAATTTATCATTTTAACCATTTTTAAATATACAGTTCAGTGGCATTAAGTACATTCACATTGTTGTGCAACCATCACCCCTATCAGTCTCCAGAACTCTTTTCATCTCCCAAACTGAAACTCTGTACCCATTAAACACCCATCCCCTCCTCCCCTCGGCCCCTGGCAACCACCTTTCTACTTTCTGTCCATGGATGTGACTACTCTAGATACCTCTTGTATAAGTGGAATCATATAATATTTGGCCTTTTGTGACAGGCTAATTTCACTTAGCATAATGTCCTCAAAATCCATCCAACACGTGTTGTAGCATGTGTCAGAATTTCCTTTCGATTTTTTTTTTTTTTTTTGTGAGGAGATCAGCCCTGAGCTAACATCCGCCAATCCTCCTCCTTTTTTTTTTGCTGAGGAAGATGGCCCTGGGCTAACATCGGTGCCTATCTTCCTCTACTTTATATGGGGCGCTGCCACAGCATGGCTTACCAAGCAGTGAGTCGGTGCACGCCCGGGATCCGAACCAGCGAACCGCGGGCCGCCGCAGCGGAGCGCGCGCACTTAACCGCTTGCGCCACCGGGCCGGCCCCTCGATTTTTTTTTTTAATGAGAAAAATATCATTAGTTGCTCTATGCTGCGGGAAGTCCCACCACCTTGGGCAGAAGTGCTGAGCAGCCTCCCTGCCAATGTGGCTGAGGGACAAGCCGGCGCCGTGGGCCTGGAGGAAAAAGCCCTGCGACAGGATCTGCTCTTGGCGCCGCCTGCCTCCCAACCTCTTGTGTGGGAGAAGGAAGGGGGAATTTTCTTAGGGATGCTGGAGCTCCTGACTCATTCCCTTTTGAGTTTCTAAAGTTTCTAGAAGGAGATCCTTGGGTTCCAGGCACCAGACTGGGCTGGGGGTCGCTGGTTCCCCGCCTGCCCAGGGGTGGGGTGGGGTGAGGAAATGGCTGTGTGCGCAAACACTATGTGTGAACTAAAAAGGGGGCGCGGCTAAAACGCTGCGGGGACTGGGCTAATCTGGGAGTGCCTCAGCCAGCATCTGGCAGGGGTCCCGGAAATCTCCCCTCCAGGGTTGCGTCTGAGTTCAGGTTCTACCGTAAGTGCAGCCAGGCTGGCCCCTGCCTGAGAGAACCCTGAGGTTCCCAGACATATCGCAGGAGCGGGACCCACACTGCAGCGGGGACAGAGCCTGCTCATGATGGAGGGTGGGGGCCAGCCTCCCTGGGCCAGGGTCCTAGTGGGTGCTCCCAGAGGACGGCATCCTTGTTCCCTGGGTCATTGCTCCCTCTGACCTCCTACTCCCAGGGCCCAGGGAGCCTTGCTCCCAGCACATAAGTGGCCTGGACACTGGTCCCCACACCCCGGAATGGGTCTTGGATGGCTGGTGGACTGAAAAGGCCTGGGGTCTTCTGCACAGCGATCTTTGTTGTCATCCAGAGAGAAGAGGTGCAGAGGGAGGTGGGGTCAAGCATGGGGCCAGGAGGTCAGATAGACTTGGGCCACCCATTGGCCTGAGCAGGGCTCTTCACCTCCCTCCACCAGCTGCAGTCTCCTCACCTATAAACTGGAGATAATAACTGTGGCCACCTGCTGGGGCGGGCAAGGACTCGGTGGGGTGACGTACAAGGTCCAGCCTGAGCCTGGCGCATTATGGGTAAATGGCCTGGAGAGGGGACAGCTGCCTGGACTGAATGCGCATTAGGATGCCCTCTGGAATGTTTTTTTTTTGGATGCATCAGCTCACTTTCTAGCCACTGGCCTCTTCTAGAAGTTGCACACAGATAAAAGATTCCAGTTAATGAGGATTCTGGTTAAAGTTTTAAAATTCACAGCAAGCCCACTCCGCATAATAATGTATCAGAAACACAACAATCCTTTAATCTAGAAGGAATTAATTGTTGGGCCCAGAAATTCAGGGCACGGTGACAGAATCCTTAATTTCTTAGGCTGATGGTTTCAAAAAGCGACTGATTTTAGACTGGCTTCTCTCGACGCGGAAGTCAGACTCCCACAGTTCTGACAAAGGGCGGGATTGTCTTGATGTCTTACTCAGAGAGAATCATGTATGTGGGGCCTGAATTAATGTCAGCTCTGAATTTTTCTTGCTGGGTGGAACGTGGCAGACTTGAACGCCTAGGAGATTCAATGCTGGCTCTGTGGCCCAAACATACCGGGCGCTGTACGGAGCATGTCATCGCTCGTCCCACACACATTTGCTGAGCGCCCACTCGGAGCCCAAGTACACGTTCAAGGTCACGTTCGTTGTTGGCAATGCAGGAGCAGGCGTGACCCGCCTCGAAGACAGACCAGGGTCAGATAACTGTAATTATCTACATAATAAGGAAATATTATCTACATAATAAGGAAATTATGTTCAAGAAGGAATCAGGGCATATGAAAGAGAATAACAGGGACGTAATTTAGATGTCAGGGCTTGGAGTGGGTGGGTCCATCTCAAAGAAAACCTTTGTAAGCCAAAAGCTGAAGGACGAGGGGAATTAACTGGTGAAGAGTGAACAGGATGGTGTCACTGGGCGAGGAAACACCCTGTGCAAAGGCCCTGAGGTAGGAATATGCGGTTATAGGAGCAAGGGGCTATTCTCAAGAAGCTGATAGTCACTGAGGCATGGAGGCAAGAAAAGAAAAATCATGATCATCATTGTAGTAGTCAGACGAAGGTGAAGCATCATAAATGCTTCAAATGGGCTCGTGTGCTCTGGGCTCTGTGCTATGCCCAGGGGACTCTGAGCTCCATTTAGGTCCCAAAATGGACCATCCTCGGTGCAAACTGGGAGGCAGGCGACAGTTAAGGGCACAGGTTCTGGGTCAGATGACCTGGCTTTGCCTCCTGACCCCCCTTTTAAGACAAGAGAAAAGGCCTCCAACTCCCAGCACAGCAGCTTATTTTAAAAATTTATATTATATTGTCATATGACATTAGTTATTTTAAACAATTTTGATGAGGTATAATTGACTGCAATAAACTGTACACACTTAGAGTGTACAATTTGGTCAGATTTGACCTATGTCTACACCCGGGAAACCATCTCCACAATCAAGATAATGAATCCATCCCCCAACCAGAGTTCCCTTGTGCCCTTCGTAATCCCTCCCTCTTGCCCCTTCCCTGATCCCCAGGCAACCACTGACCTGCTTTCTGTCACCATGGATGACTTTGCGTTTTCTAGAGTTTTATATAAATCGTATGGTCTGCACTGTTTTTTGGTGTGGCTTCTTCCACTCTACATAATTATTCTGAGACTCATTCATTGTTGTGTACATCAATAGTTCATTCCCAGGCTGGCCCCGTGGCCTAGCGGTTAAGTGCGTGTGCTCCGCTACTGGTGGCCCGGGTTCGGATCCCGGGCGCGCACCGACACACGGCTTCTCCGGCCATGCTGAGGCCGCGTCCCACATACAGCAACTAGAAGGATGTGCAACTGTGACACACAACTATCTACTGGGGCTTTGGGGAAACAAAAAAAAAGAGAAGTTGCCATTTGTACTCGAGTTTGAAGAATCAGCAGAAGGTTTAAAAAAAAAAAAAAAGTTCATTCCCTTTCCTTGCTAAGTATGTTCCACAGCTTGTTTATCCATTCAGCTGTTGATGGTGTAGATCCAGTCGATGCTATGGCTTTCACTTTGGGGCCACTATGAATAAAGCTGCTGTGAACATTTGCATACAAGTTTTTGTGTGGACATACATTTCTTTCTTTTTTTTTTGGTGAGGAAGATCAGCCCTGAGCTAACATCTGATGCCAATCTTCCTCTTTTTGCTGAAGAAGACTGGCCCTGGGCTAACATCTGTGCCCATCTTCCTCTACTTTATATGGGACGCCGCCACAGCATGGCCTGACAAGTGGTGTGTCGGTGCACGCCCGGGATCCGAACCTGCGAACCCAGGGCAGCCACAGCCAAGCACGTGCACTTAACTGCTACCCTACCGGGCCATCCCTGGAAATGCATTTTCATTTCTCTTGGGTAGAGACCTAGCAGTGGAATTGCTGGGTCATAGGGTAGGTGTTTGTGGACTTTTAAAGAAATTGCCAAACTATTTTCCAAAGTGGTTGTAAGACAGACTATGAGAGCTAGAGTTTCTCCTCATCCTCACCAACACTTAGTATTGCCATCATTAATTTTAGCCATTGTAAGAGGTATGCAGTGGTCTCACTGTGGTTTGAATTTGCATTTCCCCAATGAGTAATGATGTTGAGCTTCTTTTCATGTGTTTATTTGCCATCCATACATGTTTTTTGGTAAAGTATCTGTGCAAATTGTTTGCCCCCCCTTTTTAAATTGAGTTGTTTGTTTTCACATTGTGAGTTTTGAGAGTTCTTTATATATTCTGGATACAAGTCTTTTATCAGATATGTGATTTACAAATACTTTCTGTCAATCTGTGACTCATCTTTTCATTCCCTTAACATTGTCTTTCAAAGAGCAGATGTTCTTCATTTTGGTGAAGTCCAATTTATTGATATTTGATTTGTGGATTGTGCTTTTGGTGTCATATCTAGGAAATCTTTGCCTAACCCAAGGTTGCAAAGATTTTTTTCCCCTACCTCTTCTTCTAGAAGTTTTATAGTTTTAGATTTTATATTTAGGTTTATGATCTATTTTTGAGTTAATTTTTGTATATAGTGCAAGCTGTGGATCAAAATTCCTTTTTTTTCACATGTGGATATCTGTATTAATTGCCTGAGGATGCCATAACAAGTTACCACATACTTGGTGGCTTAAAACAACAGAAATTTATTCTCTCACTGTTCTGGAGGCTGGAAGTCTGAAATCTGGGTGTTGACAGGGCCATGCTCCCTCTGGTGGCTCTGTGAGAAAATCCATTCCTCGTATCTTCTAGCTTCTGGTGGCTGCCCGGCATTCCTTGGCTTGTCCTCACACCACTCCCCTCTCTGCCTCTAACTTCACACCACCTTCTCCTTGTGTGTCTCTCCTCTGTGTCTCTTATAAAAATACTTGTCATTGGATTTAGGACCCACACAGACAATCCAGGATGATCTTCTCATTCAAGATCCTTAACTTAATTACATCTGCAAAGACCATTTTTCCAAATAAGGTAATATTCACGAGTTCCAGGAATTAGGATGTGGACATATTTTGGGGGTGGGGCCACCATTCAACCCACTATAATTGTTTCAGCATCATTTGTTGAAAATACTATCCTTTCTCTACAAAATTGCCTTTGCACCTTTGTTGAAAATCAATTGACCATAGACATATATGAGTCTAATTCTTGACTCTTTGTTCCATTCCATTAAACTACTTGTCTATTTTTACACCAATGTCATACTGTCTTTTTTTTTTTTTAAAGATTTTTATTTATTTATTTATTTATTCCCTCCAAAGCCCCAGTAGATAGTTGTATGTCATAGCTGCACATCCTTCTAGTTGCTGTATGTGGGATGCGGCCTCAGCATGGCCGGAGAAGCGGTGCGTTGGTGCGCGCCCGGGATCCGAACCTGGGCCGCCAGCAGTGGAGCGCACGCACTTAACCGCTAAGCCACGGGGCCGGCCCTCATACTGTCTTAATTGCTGTAGTTTTATAATAAGTCTTGAAGTCAGGTATGTAAGTCCTCCAACTTTCTTCTTCTTTTTTAAAGTTGTTTTGACTATTCTAAGTCCTTTGCATTTCCATACAAATTTTAGAATCAGCTTGTCAATTTCTACAAAAAAGCCTGCTGGGATTTTGACTAGGATTATGTTGCATCTATAGATTGATTTAGGAAGAACTGACATCTAGACAATATTGAGTCTTTCAATCCATGAACATGGTATACCTCTCCACTTATTTAGACTTTTTATTTTTATTTTGCTGAGGAAGATTGGCCCTGAGCTAACATCTGTGCCAATATTCCTCTATTTTGTATATGGGATGCCACCACAGCATGGCTTGATGAGTGGTATGCAGGTCTGCGCCTGGAATCCTAACCCACGAACCCCAGGCTGCTGAAGCAGAGCATGCAAACTTAACCACTATGCCACCAGACTGGCCCCTATTTAGACTTTTTAAATTTCTTGCAACAATCTACATTTTCTGTTATATTTATCCCTAAGTATTTCATATTTTTATGCTTTTTAAATTTTTATGTAAATAGTATTTTTAAAAATTTTAACTTCCAATTATTTTTTGCTAGTAATACTATTGATTTTTGTACATTGATCTTGTATCTTGATTAGTTCTAGTTGCTTTTTTGTAAATTCCATCAGATTTTCAACATAGATGTACATGCTATTTGCTGATAAAGGCAGTTTTTCTTCTTTCTCTCAAATACGGATGCCTTTTATTTCTTTTTCTTGCCTGATAATATTGGCTAGAACCTCCAGTACAATGCTGAATAGAAGTGGTGAGAGTAAACTGGCCTGTCTTATTCATGATCTTGGGGGGAAAGCTCTCAGCCTTTCCCCATAAAGATGGCGTTAGCTGTAGGGTTCTTTTCTGGGGTGGTAGATGTAAGGAAGTTCCCTTCTATTCCTGATTTGCTTAAAGTTTTTATCTGCATTTATTGAGATGATCTTATAGTTTTTATTTTTAAGTATGTTTAATGGTAAATCACACTGATTGATTTTCCAATGTTAAAGCAACTTTGCATTCTTCAGAGAAAACCCATTTGGTTGTGATGTATTACTCTTTTTGTATATTATATATATATATATATTTATTTATTTATTTATTGTTTTTTTGTGAGGAAGACTAGCCCTGAGCTAACATCCAATGCCAGTCCTCCTCTTTTTTGCTGAGGAAGACTGGCCCTGGGTTAACATCCATGCCCATCTTCCCCTACTTTGTATGGGACACTGCCACAGCATGGCTTAGCAAGTGGTGCATCGGTGCACACCTGGGATCTGAACTGGCAAACCCCAGGCTGCGTGCGCACTTAACTGCTTGGGCCACTGGGCCGGCCCCTATATTTTTTTATATATTCAATTTTATATTCATTATATATATTCAAATATATATATTTATATATTATATATTCAGAGACAGCTTCTAGAATAGTGGTGTCTGGTCCCTCTCCCCAAACCACTAAAATTGATAAAAATTATTTGGAAAAAACAACCATTTAAAGTGTCTGGAAATTGTCTTAAGTGCATACAGCAAACAAAGACACATGTATTCAAGAAAATCTACTAAATCTCAGAACAGCAAGAGTCAGTAGCATTTGAACTATGGCCCATTCTCTCCCTCTCCCACCCACCTGAGCTTATAAAGAATCAGCAAGCTTAAGGATAGACTGATAGAGATTATGCAATCTGAAGAACAGAGAGAGAAAAGAATGCAGAAAAATGAACAGAGCCATAGAGAAATGTGAGACACCATTAAGTGCACCAACACATGCATAATGGGAGCACCAGAGGAGAAGAGAGAGAGAAAGCAGAAGAAAACTACTTAAAGAACTAATGGCTGAGGACTCCCCACATTTGATGAAAATATTAATCTACATATCCAAGAAGCTTAATGGACTCCAAGTAGGAAAAATGCAAAGAGATCCACACCCAAATACATGGTAGTAAAGAAATCCAAAGACAAAGAGTAATTCTTGAAAGCAGCAAGAGAAAAATGAGTCATCATATACAAGAGACCCTCTATAAGACTAACAGCTGACTTCTCATCAGAGACAATGGAGACTAGAAGGCAAAGTGCTGAAAGGAAGAATAAGTCAACCAAGAATCTTATATCCAGCAAAAACTATCTTTCAAAACTGAAAGTGAAATAAAGACATTCCGAGATAAACAAAAACTAAGATAATTTATTATACATTATTGGATTCAATTTGCCAAAATTTTGTTAAGAATTTTTGTTTTGGGGGCCAGCCCCATGGCGTAGCAGTTAAGTGCATGCGCTCCACTGCTGGTGTCCTGGGTTCAGATCCTGGATGCACACCAATGCACTGCTTATCAGGCCATGCTGTGGTGGCATCCCATATAAAGTGGAGAAAGACAGGCAGAGATGTTAGCCCAGGGCCAGTCTTCCTCAGCAAAAAGAGGAGGATTGGCATGGATGTTAGCTCAGGGCTGATCTTCCTCACAAAAAAAAAAAAAAAAGAATTTTTGTTTCTATGTTCATGAGTGATATTGTGGTTTTTCTATTCTTATAATACTGTTGTCTAGTTTTGGTATCAGTGAAATAATGACCTCATAGAATGAATTGGGAAATATTCCTTCCTGTTCGACTTTATGGAAGCTTGTATAGAATTGGTATTATTTCTTCCTTAGATGTGTGGAAGCCATTTAGGCCTGAAGTTTTGTTTGTAGAAAAATTTTTTACTACAAATTCAAAGTCTTTAATAGATAGAGAGATATTCAGGTTATCTCTTGGTTCTTGAATGAGCTTTGGTAAATCATATCTTTCAGGAATATGTTCATTTCATCTAAGCTGCCAATTTTATTGGCGTAAAGTTGTTCAAAATATTCCCTTTGTGTCCTTTAAATATCTGTATAATCTATAGTGATGTCACCTCTGTCATGTGTCTTCTTTCTTTTTCTACCGGTCAATCTGGCTAGAGGTTAATCAATTTTGTTGATCTTCTCAGAGAACCAGCTTTGGTTTCAGTGATGTTCTCAATTGTTTTTCTTTTTTCCATTTATTTGATTTTCACTCTGATTTTTGTGCCTCTCTTCTACTTACTTTGAGTCTCACTAATCTTCTTCTTTTTTAAATTTCTTAAGGTGGAAGCTCACTTCAATCCTTTTACATTCATTGAGGTTTGTTTTATAGCCCAGAATATGGTCTATCTTGGTAAATGTCCCATGTACACTTGAAAAGAATGTGCATTCTGCTGTTATTTGGTTAGGAGTCATATAAATGTCAATTAGGTTGAAAAGATTGTAGAGAAACCCTGGGCCTATCCAGGCAGTGAAGAGAAGGTCAGGGTTGTTGTGGAAGCTGCAGGGATATTTCTCAGCCATAGTGAAGGCTGAGGCTGTGCAGGGATGGTCTGTCCAGGGCCTCTGGCCAGAAGAAGTCCAGGAGGCAGATGCAAGTTTGGTGTGGTCTTGGGCCCTAGGCTGGCCCCCATGGCTACCTCTATGGCTGCCCCCCTCTCAGAGGTCCCCTCAGCTTGGCTTGTGCCCAAGTTCCAGTTTCCACTCTCTTGAAGCCCCCAGGCCTACCAATGAAGCTCTGGGCACAGAGAGACTCACACTGGATTCTGTGCCCATTCAGATGGGGTACAGGCATTGTATGTTTGGATCCTGCCTGCTCTATTTCCCAGAAAGGTATCTGTGGCAGGTAGCCCACCCTGAGCCTCACTCTGCTTCTCTGATCGTGGGTCCTGTTCTCACACCCAGTTCTGTCTCCTTCATGTTCCTCCCTGCTGCCTGCAGCCCCTTGGCTCAGCAGAACTAAGCTCTTATCAGCTGTTATGGGCTGAATTGTGGCCCCCCCCACCAAATTCATATGTCCTAACCCTCAGTACCTCCAAAAGGAACCATATTTGGAGATAAGGCCTTTAAAGAGGAGATTAAGTTAGAACGAGGCCATTAGGGTGGGCCCTAATCCAATATGACTGGAGTCCTTATGAGAAGAGGAAATTTGGGCACAGAGAGAGACACCAGGGGTGCGCATGCACATGGGGACAGCCAGGTGAAGAGGCAGCAAAGGGGCAGCCATCTTCAAGCCAAGGAAAGAGGCCTCAGGAGAAACCAAACCTGCCAGTGCCTTTATCTTGGACTTCCAGCCTCCAGAACTGTAAAAAAATAAATTTCTGTTGTTTAAGCCACCCAGTCTGCAGTATTTTGTTATGACAGCCGAAGCAAATTAATACATCACCCCTGATCCCCTTGTCACACACATACACACACACGCACACACACGCAAGCCCTTCTCATCCATTGAGGCAGACAGCCCAGCTGTACCCTCTACCAGTCTGTAGACCTGGACATAGATATTTTTTTTGTGTGTGAGGAAGATCAGCCCTGAGCTAACATCCACGCCAATCCTCCTCTTTTTGCTGAGGAAGACTGGCCCTCGGCCAACATCGTGCCCATCTTCCTCTATTTTATATGGGACGCTGCCAAAGCATGGCTTGACAAGCAGTGCATCAGTGCACGCCCGGGATCCGAACCTGCAAACCCCAGGCCGCTGCAGCGGAGCGCACGCACTTAACTGCTGTGCCACGGGGCCGCCTCCAGCAGTCTCCCATATTTGACATCGAGGGAAGCCAGGTCAGATCACAGCACGAGGGGAGCGCAGGGCATGTCCCCACACTGGGTCAGCGCACCTGCTGTCTGATGGCAGTGTGGACGGTGGCGGGAAGAGCTGGGCTCTGCAGCAGACAGGTCTGAGTGCAAATCCCGCCTCGGCCTCTGTGTTGCAGGCCCCATGACTCAAGATGTTCCCAAACTTGTAAGCTGGATCCCAAACCCATGCCCCCACCGTGTCCTCCTCACCCCCCCATTCAAGCCAGCCCCCACCCAGCTGCCCACAAACTTGTTCTCCTTTACATACCACCTGCCTCTCCAGCCAGTCCATCGCAAGTCTCCTCAATATTCCTTCCAAAATGCCTCTCCAACTGAGCCCTTCTCCACCCAACACCACCCGGGTCCAAGACCCCATCACCTCCTATCTCAATGGCTGAACAACTTCCCAGTTGGTCCCCCATCAGCCTTCAGCCTTGTCCCTCCCAGTGCATTCCCGACCACACCCCTCTGAATATGTGCAATGCAAATCTGACCACACCACCTCCCAGCCTAACCGTCATGGTAGCTCCCCTTTGCTCTTGGAGCAAATGTCCAGCTCGGCCTGGGAGTTTCTGCCAGCCAGTGTGCCCTGGCCCTGCGGAGGCCTCCAGCCCCCTCTCTTGCACCACAAGCTCCAGCTGGATGAGCATTGTTTGGCTCCTCAAACTTGCCTCCATCTCCAGCCTGGGGACCTTGGCACATTCTGTCCCCAGCTGCCTTTCCCCTCCCCTGCCCCGGGATAATTCCTGCTCATCCTTGGACACCAGTTCCTTCAAGGAGCCTGCCCTGACTTTCTGGGCTGGGATGGAGACCTCCACTCTGCCTTGCAGTCATGCCTGGGCTCATCTCTGCTGGGACCCCAACCCCATCCCAGGCCTGGCCCACAGAGGGGCTCAGGAAACGCGCGAGAACAAGTGAATGAGAGCTCCAGGGGCCAAGGCTTGTCCATGGGAGGTCACCCCACAGCCAACCGAGAAAGGATTTGCACGTGACGACGAGCCAGGAGACCGTGGTAGCGTAGACAGGACACATGTTGACAGTCAGGGCCAGACTCTCAAAAGAGGTAACTGCCTAGGATTTAATGCGAGGCTCTTACTGAGGTGTGGCAGGGTGAAGGGACCCACAGAATGGGTGTCACAGGTGTGTGACCTGCACAGTCACACAGGGCCCCGTGCTCAGAAGGGCCCTGTGCTTGGTTTAATGCTCTGCTGTCTTGAAATTCTTCATAATTTTTGAATAAGAGGCCCCTCATTTTTATTTCATGCTGCACCCTGCAGATTATATAGCTGGTCCTGGGGACCCAACAGGGAGGGACAGGCGCTCAGGAACTCAGGGTCCCCAGGCCTGAAGGGGAGGGGCGTCACAGGAGCCAAGGTAGAGTTGGAGCCATGGAGCAGGGACCGCCCCACAGGACCTGTCACCACCAGGGGGCTCAGCCACTGCCCACATGGCCACCCCTCTCCTCCCACCTCTGATCACCCTCATCCGGCTTCCTGTTGAGTTAGGCTCCATGTGACACAGAGCAAAGCAGAGACAGGTGGAAGCAAATGGAGAGGAGCTGGTACAGCATCTTCCTGAGACTTGGGGGAATTCCCAAAAGCTTCTCAGAAGACAGGACAGCCTTACTGGGCACTGAGGGAGGCATGGGCCTTCCCTGGCAAAGAGGAGATGGAGGCGTGTTCAGGGCTGAGGGAAGAGAGCGAGAAAGAGCGTGGGCTGTACAAGGATTGAAGCTTGGAAGGCGGGGATGGGGGAGACCCCTGTCCTCGTAGCTGTTGAAGTGGGTTAATGCACTGGGGCATTTATACAGTGCCTGGAGCTTGGTAGGTGCTATCTAAGTGTTGGTAATCATCATCATCATCAACATATTATTATTATTATTATTATTAATGAGGTTGGAGAGGTCAGTTGAGGTCAGATCATGGAAAGCCCTGGAAGCCCTGTTATTCTGGGACTGCTGGGGAGCCATGGAAGGGTTTAGGCAGGAAGGAGCTAGTTAGCCCTGGGTTCAAAAAGCGCCTGCCTATGGGAGGATGGAGAATGGACGGGAGGGGGAAGAACAGGGGCAGGGAGATCATTGAGGACACTGCTGCTGTCACCCAGCAAGGGATGGTTATGGCCTGACCTCGGGCGGTGGCAGAAGGATAAAGGGCAGTGGATAGGATTGAGAGAATGGTCAGGACAAGGCCCACATTGCTGGGACAACAGGAGTCCGAGGGCTGGATAGACAAGAGTCACGCCTGTCGAGTGCAGGAGCAGCTGCCTCTAGAGACATGAGCTTCCTGCTCCAGGAAGATGCAGCAGAGGTAGAGGGCCACCTGCCCAGGATGCCACCGGGGGTTCCTGTACTGGGACAAAGGGTGACCTCCACTCTGACAGTCTATGAGCAGACTTTCTGGATTGTGACTTTCAGTTACTTGGCCCTGGCATCTAGGAAGGCATCTGTGGCCAGAGGTACCCTAGGTAGGCCTGGAGTACAGATGGGGTGGCCAGCCTACCTCAAAGTCTCAACGAGTTGTCTGAAGGTCCCGAGGCTCTCTCACATGCATGCATGGGCCCATCCACCAGGTGCATGCTCCATCTGGCATCGCCCACCATCCTCGTCTTCCGCTGGGTGCCTGTGCCCACCCACTGGTGCCAAAGACCTATGCTTGAAGTCATCATGGGACTGTGGTTCTCAGGGCTGGTGTCCAGCTGGGAGCTCCAGGAATGCCCAAATCCTGCTGCCCGTGAGGTCCTCCAGTGAGATAAATGCACGAGGACATTGACAAACAGGAAATCAATGTGCGACTTGGTCTGGGACACTCTCAGAAAAGCCCACGGTGGGTGCGGGCCCTTTGACGTCACTGGGTGACAAGTCTGCCTTTGGGATTAAACGACTGTGACCATTGATCCTGAGCAAACCACACAAGGCTTTATGTGCCCTTCCAGATGATAAAACATATTGCAACCAGAGCTGAATAGATCCTACGGGAAGTCCTTCCTTCCGCTGTGGCGTTTGTGGCTTGCTGCGCGCTGTTTCTATGAGAGAGCAAAGCAGGACTCACCTCCAGGGATCCCAGATGAGGCAGGAAAGTTGTGACCTGCCTCAAGTGAGTCAGACTGGCAGTGCTGAGCCCACCATTCCTATCTGAGAAGGAGTAATGAAGACATCCCCTCGTCCTTTGAAGTCGCCACCAGTTGTGCCCACAGAGCTCAGCCGTGGTGAGTTACGTCACTGCCGAGGCCTGCACTGCCTGGATAAAGAAATCCCACTGCCAGCAGAAGGCAGGAAGCAGAACGAGTCATATCTAAAAGCTGCTTAGCACGGTCTTGGGCAAGGAAGGAAAGAACAGCAAAACTTTGATCTTTGTTTCCTGATTTCTGGAAAGTTCTATCTCATATTGACTCAAAGAGTCAAGAGAGGATGGGCCTCTATAACTTTGGCAGGTTCTAAAATACACGTTATCATTAACTAGGCTAATGATGGATTCCATACTGTGGACCTCTGGTAAACTGGGCCAGAGGCCAAGGCTCAGGTTCCATGTCTGGGGGCCTTCCCAATGCCTGCACCAAATGCTGAATGGAGGGGGGGAGTGAGCTGCAGCTGATGCGAGGGGAGAAGGGACCCCCAGCAGGCCAGCCCCACTCAGAGTGTATGACCCCAGGCTTCATACGAGCAGAGACCATGTCTATTTTTTTTTTTTTAGAGCAGTTTTAGGTTTACAGCAAAATTGAATGGAAGGTACAGAGCTGTCCCATACACTCCCTGCCCCCCTCCACATGCAAAGCCTCATCAATGTCCCCCACCAGAGTGGTACACTTGTTACAATTGATGAACTTACATTGACACATCATTATCACCCAAAGTCCATAGTTTACATTAAGATTTACTCTTGGCGTTGTACATTCTGTGGGTTTGTGCAAGCGTATAATGACATTTATCCACCATCGTAGTATCATACCGACTATTTTCACTATCCTAAAAATCCTCTGTGCTCCACCTACTCATCCCTCCCTTTCCCCCAACTCCAGGCAACCACTGATCTTTTTGCTCTCTCCCTAGTTTTACCTTTTCCAGAATGTCAGAGAGTTGGAATCATACGGTATGTAGCCTTTTCAGACTGGCTTCTTTCATTTAGTAATATGCATTTAAATTTACTCCACGTCTTTTCATGGCTTGATAGCTCATTTCTTTTTAGTGCTGAATGATATTCCATTGTCTGGATGGACCACAGTTTATTTATCCATTCACCTACTGAAGAACATCTTGGTTGCTTCCAAGTTTTGGCAGTTATGAATAAACCTGCTATAAACTTCTGTGTGCAGGTTTTTGTTTGGACATAAGTTGTCAGCTCCTTTGGGTAAATTCCAAGGAGCACAATTGCTGGATCATATAGTAAGAGTATGTTTAGTTTTGTAAGAAACCACCAAACTGTCTTCCAACGTGGTTGTACCATTTTGCATTCTCACCAGCAATGAATGAGCGTTCCTGTTGCTGCACATCCTCGCCAGCATTTGGTGTTGTCAGTGTTTCAGATTTTGGTCATTCTAATAGGTGTGTAGTGGTATCTCTGTATTTATGTGCGTCTCTTTCTGGGCTCTCTATTCTGTTCCATTGATTTAATTGTCTATTATTTTACCAATACCAATACCACGCTGTCTTGTTTACTGTAGCTTTATAGTAAGTCTTGAAGTCGAGTGGTGTCAGTCCTCTGACTTTGTTCTTCTCCTTCAGTATTGAGTTGGCTATTCTAGGTCTTTTGCCTCCCCATATAAACTTTAGAATTAGTTTGTCAATATTCACAAAATAACTTGCTGGGATTTTGATTGGGATTGCACTGAATCTATAGATCAAGTTGGGAAGAACTGACATCTTGACAATATTGAGTCTTCTTATCTAGGAATGTGGAATATCTCTCTGTTTATTTAGTTCTTTAATTTTGTTCATCAGAATTTTGCAGTTTTCCACATACAGATCTTTTACATATTTTATTAGATTTATAATTAGTATTTCATTTTGGGATGTGAATGTAAATGGTATTGTGTTTTTAATTTCAAATTCACTTGTTCATTGCTGGTATATAGGAAAGTGATTGACTTTTGTGCATTAATCTTGTATCCTGGAAGCTTGCTATAATTGCCTACTAGTTCCAGGAGTTTTTTGGTTTTTGTTGTTTTGTTTTGTTTTTTGTCATTTCTTTGGATTTTTCTACATAGATAATCATGTCGTCTGCAAGTGAAGATAGTTTTTATTTCTTCCATCCCAATATATACACCTTTTATTTCCTTTTCTTGTCTTATTCCATTAGCTAGGAGAGACCATGTCTATTTCTCAGGCCACTGTATCCCTCGCACCAAGCACCATGCAGGTATACAGCAGGTGCTCAATAAGTTTTTGTGGAAAAAATAAATCACCTGGTCACTCAGAGGCAGAAAGCCTAAGAGGAAAGTATATGGTGTATGTATGCGTGTGTGTGTGTGCACACGCATGTGTGGTGTACATGCACATGCACCTGTGTGTGTGCATGTTCTGTCACGCACACTTGTGAGGTGTGCATGTGCATAGGACAGAGTAGGTATGTGTGTGGTGTACATGTCTATGTGGTATGTGTGTGTGCATGTGTTAAGGATCTTTTAACAGTGACCCTGACCATAGTAAATTTGATTCAGTCCCTGTTCTAGAATCTCATTCTGAGTAGCAGCCCCTCCTCCTCGGGAGAAGTGAGGCGGGGTTGGAGAGAGGCAGTACTTTTCTCTACCTGCTACTCACTGGTGCCCTCCTAGGGCCAAAACTCCCCGCAGCATGTGGGACAGCTGGGGAGAAGATGCCTCTCCCTGTTGGGACTCCGCAAAGGAGAGAAACACAACATCTTGCTGCTTGGAGTCCAGTGTCTAACAGGGTTTTGTGAACATTTATGTCCATCCTTCCTTACATCACCCCTGCTCGCCACAGAGCTCAGACATATCCAAGGGACAGCTGGGTACAAATCCCAGCTCTACTACTTATTGTTGTTTGATATTGAGCAGAGTTTCCTCCACTAGTAAGGGAAAACATTATTACCAATCTGTTGTGATGATTAAATGAAAAAATGCAAGTAGCATGCTGTGGTAGCCAGTGTCCAAGATGGCCATCATTGATCCCCACCTGCTGGTATTCATGCTCTCGTGTAGTTGCCTCCCACACTGAGTAGGGCAGACCTCTGTACCAACAGGATATTGCAGAAATGACCGAGTGTGATTTCTGAGGCTGCACCATAAAAGATATTGCAGCTTCCATCTTCCTTGCTTTTGCATCACTTGCTCCAAGGGTAGTCAGCCACCATGTCTTGAGGATGCTCAAGCAGCTCCATGGAGAAGTTCAAGTGGCAAGGAACTGATGCCTCCTGTCGACAGCCAGTGCCAACTTGCCGGCTACATGAGTGCACCATCTTGGACATGGATCCTTCAGCTCCAGTCCACCTGACAACTTGACTATAACCTTGTGGGAGGCCCTAAACCCAAACCACTCAACTAAACTGCTCCCGAATCCTGACCCAGAGAAACTGTAGATAACACATGTTCATTGTTTTAAGCTGCTAAATTTTGTGGTAATTTGTTACATGGCAGAGGATAACTAATACATGTATATAGCACAGTGCCTGGCACCGTACATGCTCAACAAATGAGAGCAAGGCGCTATTACTAATTGCTCCTCTTCTTTGGAATCATGCTTTGTAACTAGATCGAGCTCGTGGTACCAGGTTCCTTCTTTCCTTAGGCTGTGGCCTGTTCTAGCCAAGGCAACGGAGGGCTGGTCCCAACAGTTTGCCAGCTGTGTCTGAATCCCTCTTTGACTTGAAGAGGGTCCCCCACACCACTGTCCACAGCCATTACCGTTTTGGACTAGTTCATCTATTTCCCACTTTTGTAATGCCTCCAAACATCAGGACTGTTTAAAAAAAAAAAGTGTACAGGCCTCCTTGAATGTCTCTTTGTAGATGAAAGTAGAGACTCCTAAGGTTAGGAGGAACTCATTGTCTCCTTGTTCAATCCCCCTCCCTCTCACTCTAATCCAATGCCCTCATTTTCCTGTTTGGCCTCCTGGACTTCATCTACTCATCTGCCATCCTCAACATCACCCTCTTTCAGAGCTCATCATTCTGTTTTTGAAAAATCTCTCACCAGTAAGTACCTGTTTCCTCCCAATCTTGCTCCCTAGCAAGTGGAATCTGAGCCCTGTCCCTCCTCAATGTTTATATCTGAGAACATTAAGGAGCCAGTCACTCCTGAGCTGACCACCGTCACCCATCTTCCTCCAGATCCATTTCCTGTTGCTTTGCTGTCCCATCAGGCTGGAAAATAGCCCCCGTCAGCAGCACCCTGGAGGCGAGGGCATCCGGAACAAATGCTGATATCGCTGGACTCAGGGCTGGCTACATAATTTGTGGGGCCCAATGCAAAATGAAAATGTGGGCCCCCTGCTTTGAAAATTAAGAATTTCAGGATGAGGACAGCAGAACCAAGCATGAGGCCCTTCTGAACACGGGGCCCTGTGCGACTGCAGAGGTAGCACACCCATGAAGCGGGCACTGCTGGCACCAGAGACTTTTCCAGCCACCAGTCCCTGTTGTCTTAGAACTCCCCAGTGCCCTGTGTTTGCTTCTCTCCTCTGTTCTTTATTTTCATTTCCCAGCTCCCTCTTGCATCCTCTTCTTTTCTGGAGAGCCGGCCAGGACTCCTGGCTGGCGTGGCTTCCCTTTGACATCTTTAGGGCTATTGGATTTCCCTGGACATTCATCGGGAAGATTCTGCCTCTTGCACTGGCACCATCTAGTCCTTCTCCTGCTGTGGTTGGATTGATGTCAGGGACTTGAGCCACGTGGATCTTGATTGCAAATCAGCACCCTCCCCACTTCCACCTTTTCACTGCTGTTTCTCACACTGGGACAGCCTAATTTTCCAGCCTCACCCTCTTGCTCCTCCCATGTGCTGAGCAACATGCACACTGGCCTTCCCTCCAATCTTGAGGTCTTTCAGGTCCTGACGTGACTATGACCTTTTGAATAGGGTGGCAGAGACAATGCCATGGATTCACCAATTTCATTTCCCACACCTCCTCATCCACAAGAAGACATTTCCCAGAGGCCCTTGCATCAAGGTGAGCCCATGTGACCTGTTATGGCCAATGGGATGTGGGAGGAAGTGAAGTACATGACTCCTAGGCCTCGCCTCTAACATCTCCTGAAGACCCTCTGCCCACACTTGGTTCCCTCACCTGCCTGTTAGTGACACAGGGTGCCTTGAAGCCACAAGATGGAAACAGTCCGTGGTTAACTTTGCATAAGCAAGAAACGCTCTTTTTTTGGTGAGGAAGTTTGGCTCTGAGCTAACATCCATTGCCAATTTTCCTCTTGTTTTTTGCTGAAGAAGATTAGCCCTGAGCTAACATCTGTGCCCATCGCCTTCCATTTTGTATGTGGGATGCAACCACAGCATGGCTTGATGAATAGTGCATAGGTCCGCACCTGGGATTCAAACCTCTGAACCTCGGGCCACCAAAGCAGAGCGCGTGAACTTAACCACTACACCACAGGGCCAGCCCCAAGAAACAGTCTTAGAAACTGCATGATGCCCTCCTCCCAGACCAAGGGCAGAGGGAACACTCCAGGAGGATCAGCTTTCTCCGCATTTTCCTAATCTGGTTCTTGCCACCAGCTTCATTTTTTTTTTTTTTAGGATGTTCCATGCAGTCATGGAAAGGACACTGACTGTGGAGGCAAAATTAGGGTGGGATGAATTCTGCTCTCTGGGACTCAGTTTCCTCATTGAAAAGATGGAGGAGGCTGATCCTTTCAGATCCCCAAGCCTCTCATGATGGGATTCTGGACCCGGGGGAGCTGACAGCTGCCCCTCTCACTCCCTCTGGCTACACCCAAGCGGAGACCTGACTGTAATCTTTGCACTGAGCTCCTACAAGTCAGCACCTTCAAGTTTGGCATGGCTTCTGGAAGCCTGAAAGGTGGTAACCGTCGTCTGTGTTTGCAAACACAAATGGACAGGGATGGGCGGATGTGTCTTTAAAGTGGTAAAGCCCTGGGTTTCAGTCCCAGCGTTGCCACCACTCACCAGCTCGATGACCTCGGGCAAGGGACATATTCTGTATGAAGAAGAGAATCTACTCACCCGTCAGCAGCAGACTCTATTTCTCTGAGACTCCATTTCCTCATCCGTAAAACGTGAATATAACCACACCCAACCCATGGGGTTGTTGGGAGGAGCAAATGAAATAGTGTGTGGAGTTTAGCAGGGAGCCTAGTCCTTAGGCATTTAATGAATGTTCGCCATTGATACGACTAACGACCTGCTCTTTAGCAAATGTTAGCCCTGTGGCGGGCCTTGCTCCCAACGGCTGTGTGTGCACACCCGTCACTGAAGGTCCTGCCCCGAGTGGTTTGAATGCTGTGGCTGCTCACAACCCTTCACCTGGAGCAGGTGCTGTGGCGTTGGGGGGCTTTCTGGGGGTCCCTAGTGCCTAATTCACAGTTTTAAAGATGTAGCCAGCATCCCTTCCAGAGTATTCCAAGGCTTCAAAGGCCCCTCAAACACAAAGTTATAGCAGAAGCCCACATCAGCCACCCGCAACCTGCTGCAGACCAGTTGGCTGAAGATCAGACACCCCGATTGCTGAGGGTTAATTACTGACCTGGCGCCCATCTGCTTGGGGAGAACTTGCAAGAGTCTTTCTTTTTTCTCTTTCCAAAGGCATAAACATTTGTTCTGCAAGTAGCCCAGGGGGCCTGGCGATGCTTATTTTGTAGTTAACGAAGAGAAGGACCTTTTGGCTTGGGGGCTGAGTGTTCTGCTGGCCCCAGGGAGAAGCCTTTGGGAGGCCCCCTACAACAGCAGGTGTCTCTGCGGGTGATTCCGGGTGGCGTGGGGCAGCTTCACTCCCGGCTG
Organism: Diceros bicornis minor; assembly: GCF_020826845.1. Lineage (NCBI taxonomy): Eukaryota > Metazoa > Chordata > Mammalia > Perissodactyla > Rhinocerotidae > Diceros > Diceros bicornis. Next base: position 22,864,597 of record NC_080774.1, on the reverse strand, counting down.
ATGAAATGAGTTCCTTTTATAAGCAGAAAAAAGGATGCTCCTAAATAAAGATCTTCCTGTTGTTGGGTCCCGTGGGGTCAAGGCCCAGAGGACTCACCTTCCAGCAGACAGCAAATCGGAGAGCTTCTAGCGACACAGTGAGCGTGAGAGTCCTGAGTAAAAGATCAGGTTTAGAGCCCGGAGGGTGGCGTGGAGCTGGCTGCTCAGTCGACCTTCCCCCGCAGCTCTCCGATCTTACCACTGGGCGGCGCTGGTGAGCAAGGCTGCGCAGGGATGGCTCCGGCAGGGAAGGTCAGGGGGCGGAGGCAGGGTCTGGGGCTGTGCGGAGGGGCAGCCCCGCTGGCGCGCAGCTCTTCGGGGCCTTCCGTCTGCGAGGAGCTAGGCCTGGATCTTAGGCTGCCTGTTTGCCTACCTAGGGCCAGGAGGGAAATATGAGGACGTTCAAGTTCTGTATTTGTTCCTGACCCAAAGTAACAGATAAAGAAATCCACTGCAGGCAGGAAGCCAGCAGACAAGGGTATTTTCACCCAATAGATATGTCCCGGAGAAGGTGAAGGCCAGTAGATACTTTTATAAAATAGGGCCACATACTGAAGGTATTGGAGGAAACTAACTGTATAAAGGAACTGAGTCGGAAATTATTTACTAAGGAGAGAACTGCCCTTCATTGCATGCTTGGAGTTTGATAAATGGGGTTCTCAATCCCAAAGGCAGGGTGCACCCAAGGTCGCCCGAGCTCTTGGTGGTCTCCTGAGGTCTGGTTTGAGAACCATGTGATTCAGCTCCCATTTACAGAGTCAGAACTATGGGCCAGGCCCTTGACACGTTGAATCTTCTCCAGACCTCTGCTGTTAGAAGTATTACCACCCTTAGTTTACTGATAAAAGTCATTAAAATGCTGTTGACAGGGCTGAACACTTTATCTTTATTATTTTATTTAATCTTCACAACAACCCTATGAGAAACTAGTGTTTTGTCTATTTTATAGATGAGTAAACCGAGGTTAGAAAGGTAACCCTTTCTGCCTGAGATCTGAGAATAGAGCAGAGCCCAAATTGAACCCAGGTTCCCATGAGGCTGGAGCTCATAGTCTTAATGCTCCTCTGATGCTGCATCAAGGCTTCCAAAGTGAAGCCAGGTCACTTGGCCCAGGTTGCCTACACAGGTGTGACATCAAGCCCATGTCCTCCTCCAGCCCCTCGTGCTGTCACCTTCCTCAGCCCCAGCTTCCAGCCTCTGTTACCCCAAATCATACACAGGTATGGCCCAGAGTGTGTTTCTGGAGTAGAGAGTTTCAGAGCCTTGGGCCCAAGTTGCAAATAACTAAGGTGGGAATGGAGACATGGTAAAGAGCATCACAGAAGAAAGGTTGCCTGTTGCAGTCAGTCTCCTTGAGCCCGACGGTCAGCCGGGAAGGCGAGGAGTCCGAGAAAGTTAAGCAGATTCTGTCTCCCCTTTTGCTAAGAGATCTGGATGGCAAATCCCAGCCAAGCAAGGCAGCTTGCAAAAGGACCGGCCTTGCCCGCCTCTCAGGACTGAGAATAAAGGCAAGTTTCTAGGAGACTGGGGCTCCCTACATGGGAAAGGGAAGTGATTTTAGCTGAGCATTTGGCTGGGAGTCTGGCGGGTAGTTCCAACTCATGGGTATTAGCAAAGGAGAACAAGGAATTGCTGAGGGTGGCAAATTGGTTATAATTAAGAGAACCTGGGAGACGCAAAACAATGTGAAGGCCACCAGCTGTCCTGGATCTGGGGCCTCCGTCCCTGGAGGAACAGCTCAGGAAGCCAGTCGCCCTCCCCTGCAGTGCAGACCATTCAAGCAGAGACGGGGGAGGAAGGAGCCTCTCTCGGCCTCCCTTACACTCCCCCCACCGAGCGTTGCCGCACCTTAGGGGCCCCCTTTCTGCTCCTCCAGCACCTTTTCCTTCCCTTTCTCCACAATTTAAACTCACCCATCTTGTCTCTCGGGAAAGCCAACAGGCTTGGGGGTGGGCTCAAGTCCTCACTCCCGAGCTTCTTAAATGAGTTATTTAACCTCTCTGGGCCTCAGTGTCCTCATCTGACAATAATCTGATAATAACAATGCCTAATCCACACAGTTGTTGTGAGCGTTAAATAAGATGTGTCAAAGTCGTTGGCAAAGTGCAGGGAGGGGGTGGCAAACAACGGCCTGTGGGCTTGCCGCCTGTTTTTTTATGGCCCGTGAGCCGAGAATGGCTGTTACACTTTTTAATTGTTGGGGAAAAAATTAAGAGAAGAGTCATATTTGGTGACATGTGAATGTTATATAAAATTCAAGTTTCACTGTCCATAAATTGAGTTTTATTGGAATACAAGCTGCCATTTGTTTACATGTTGTCTGTGGCTGCGTGCGCGTGGGCCTCGGTGCCCTCCCACCCTCATCAGTCTCCTCCCCCAGATCGCCCGGGTGGCTCCAGAATGTGCAGTGATGGGGTCCTTGAGGGTCCCAGTGGATGGGCCGTGTTTCTGGCAAGCAGATGCCTCCTCCAACAGTGTGGACAGAGTTGAGTAGTTGTGACAGAGACCTGAGACCATGTGGCCTGAAAAGCCTAAAATAGTTACTATTTAACCCTTTGCAGAAAAAGTTGCTTGACACTTAATAGGTGATCAGGAAAGTGTATCCATGGTTACTATTATTATTATTACTCTTGTTGCTGTCCTTTTTCAGCTTAATTTTAACTTTCAGGTAACCTTGCCTATGGCTTAATGGAGAGATTCCAAACGTGAGGTCCATGGGAGGGTTTCAAGGGATCTCTGAATCTCCAGAATTCCTACGCAGTTTTGCAGGTGAGGCTTTTGAGGGGAGGGGCTTGATAACATTCATCTGATTCTCAGAGGGGTCTGTGTTTTCAAAGAGGTCAAGAAGTGTAGGTTGAGCCTTCCCTGCCCCAGGCAAGTTGAATTGGTCTTTCCCTGGGCTGTCTGGAGACATCGCCTGTGATGGTGAGATATTCCGGGGCCAAAGGGCGCCCCTCAGAGCCCACTCCCCTGCCCAGGTGGGAGAGGCCTGCAGTGCAGCAGGAGCAGGAGCCCTGGCTTTGGAGCCAGCAGACATGGGCTGAATCCTGGCCCTGCCCTCCACTGGCTGGGCCCCGTCCCAGAGCCTTGGTTCCCAGGCTGGGTTGTCGCAGGATGGATTCAGTAATGTCTGTCAAGTGCTTGGCACAGTCTGGCACACATAGGTACTGCAGAAATGGTAGCTATTTTATTATTATCCTTGCACCTTCAGAAGCTTTCCTCAGCTCACCCCAGACCCATAAAAAGCTGCTCGATATTTGGCTCAATATGAGGTTTGACTACCCCTTGAATGCTCCTGATCCACTTTTATCTTTGGTACTAGCAACGAAGGCAAGTTCATTAAACACATTCACATGAGCAGTGTGCAAAATAGCAGGCCCCCAATTAAATTTTTAAAAGTGCAGTGGCTTTATTTGAGCAGGGACAATGGTAAATGTTCCTAAGAGTGAAATAAGTGAAATCTGAAACTTCTCTGTTGCAAAAAGCCTTGGCTGTTTCAGACCTTTCTGTTTTTCCCGAGGAGTCACTCTGGACCTCAAGCTTGGATCTACTTTCCCCCTAAAATGCCTCTCTGTGGAGCCCAGTTCCCCAGCCAGTCAGCCACAGCTAGCAGGTTCATTCCAGAGCCCAGGGACTACCACCGGCAGGGCCGAGGGTGTCACTGCCGCTGGGATGTCCTGGAGACAGGCCTCCTGGACACAGGCTGGTCCACAGCCAGCCCAGCCTGGTGCTGCCTGCCCCTAGTTGCTGGGCGTAGTCCCATTCAGCAGGGGCCTGGTGGCTCCAGACAACAGCTGGAGACCAGAAATGAAGACTTCCAGCTACAAGCAAATGTTGCTGCTTCTTGAGGTTGAAATATTCTATCCCCAAAGCGTCCCTTTCAGCCAAGCAAAAACAATCCCCCATGGGGACCTGACCCCGCCACAGAGGAACAAAAGCTTCCCAGTTCTCTGAGTCCCAGAGACTGTCTGCAGTTTCAGGCGCACACAGCCCAGTGGGGAGAGGAGATGATCATGTGACTTCCGAGCTTGGAGACAAGGTCGCTCTTGTCCAGCCCTTTTTGTCTCCACAGGAAGAAGGGCTTTCCATTGCCTGACAAAGGATGAGGCTGATGCCGCCCTGGTGCTGGCTCCCAGGTGGGCGGGTTTTTCAATGTCACATCTCTCAGGTTTGGGAGAACAAAGAGATGAGGTCAAAGTGGTCCCCAAAGGCCACTCAGATGGGTTTGGGGGGCTCTTCTTGGTCCTGCTTTAGGCAGGACAGTTGCACATTCTGGCTGCATTTATTTATTTTTCTGTTGCAGGCTAATCTGTCTCTAAGAAATTCACCAGCGAGGCCATCCCATTTGTTTTCCACTGGCCATTAAAAATATTTTCCTTCAGAGAAGGAAAGCTCAGAGAAGATAAACACTCAAGCGAAGCTGGCCTTGAAGGTGCCATCATATTGCAACAGCCACAGCAGTGTTTGGGCTGGCTGCTGTGGGTGCAGGCCGAAGTTAGCGAGGGAGAGGACAGTGGGAAAGAAAGGGGCTCAAACCCCATGTCAAGGTAACGTGCCTTCTGGAGAAGTATCTGGGATAACTTCTGTGCTGCACACCTTTCTCCCCCCACCTCTTTCTGTCCTGGGATGAATCCCTGGAGTGATATAGTCTTTGCAGTTGAATAATACATACACTGCTGACAGTGAAGGAAGCAGCCTTCGTTTACAACTGTCTATGTGTGGACAATTTGTTTCAGAAGAGAGGTGACTACCAACCAAACTTCTCAAACAAATTAAAATGGTTGTCAGTGAGCATCAGCATCACTCAGGAAGCTTCCCAGGGATTCTGATTTGGCAGGTCTGGGGTGGGGCCCGGGAAACTGCATTTTGAACAAGGAGACCAGGAATTCCAAGGCAAGTGATCCAGGCACCACTCTGAGAAACATGTCTGTGTCTAAAGCGGTGGTAGTGTCCTTTTGTCGGACTGGTCTGTGCTCCCTTTTCTCCTCGCCATAACTGGCTAGAGCAGAGACACCTCACCTGGCAAATCGCCTCCTGAGAATTTGGAATTGGGGCTCACAGAACCAGCAGCGTGTGTGTGCCTGAACCAGCCAGGTTAGAAACTTGGCTTGTAGGTTCTTTGGCTTCTGGGGCTGGCTCCTCTCCTGACCCCCCCAGCCCCCACTCCGGTCCTGCCCAGGATCCTCCTCATCCACCTAAGTGTGTCCTGAGACACTGTCCTTAGCAGCCTTCTGGGGTGGCCCCAGACTCATCCCAGGATGTCGTCCATGCCCACATGTCCATGGACTGTGCTCCCCAGGCCTGACCCTCTGTGTGTCTCAGGCTGCCTACTCAGTGTCCCATGGGTAACTCATTTGACTTGGCTCAAACAGAACTCAGCATGTCTTCTCTCACACCTGGCACCATTTATGTTCTTGATCTCAAAGAATGGCCCCACTGTCCCCTCAACACCCAAGTCAGAATACTTGGCCATTATCCTAGACACTTCTTTGTTCTTAACCCCTCACCTCTATTCTAGAATAACAAGGAACAGCTACCATTTATTGAAAACATACCACAGGTAGTAATTCATCACAACTCTATGAGGCAGGTACTGTAATCACCCCATCTGACAGATGAGAAAGTAGGCACACAGAGCTGGGTCATTCGTCCAAGGTCATGTGGTAAATGGTGGGGCTGGGGTGTGAGCCCAGGCCTTCAAGCACATGCCCCAGGACTATGGGTGTGGCCAGCTTGCTCTTACTTAAATCCTCCCCTCCCTCCTAGGTCTTTCTGAGTGCAAAGCCCTGTGTGCTTCCCCATGACCCACCCCTGTCTCTCCCCTGTGGTGGGTTGATCTGGAATTCCAGCTCCTCCAGATCTTACTGGCTGAAGATCAACTGTGGGTCAAAGCCATGACAAGACCTGAGGAAATCTGGAGACAGGGACAGGAAAATCTGAGCAAACGGCGAGGCCTGGCATTTGCACAGAATTAAGAAGAGTGCACAGTCTCCCAGCACGTGACACCTTCGTCACGGGGCGCTGGGAGCACTGCCGTAAAAACGACAAGCTAGGGCCCATCGCTATTTCTACAACAATGAGAATATTTATTTTCTCCAGACGGTAAAAATAACATTTTTCTCTCTTTTGTAAAAGTTAAGTACCATTACATTCCATTTTCTTAAATAACAAAATCCTAAAAATATATATTAAATTGTATACAGTGCGTCACACTTCATCTTATATTTTAAAATACATGATGTTTCTATTTTATTCTCAAAGTTGCATATTAAAAGCATATTTACAAATAAAGCCTTGTCATCCAAAGTCAAGATCCCCGCGGGAAGGTGAGTCTGGATGTGGGCAGGTCTTGATGCTGCGTGAACCCCGCGACGGCAGCCCCCTGCCATGTGCTCCTGAAGACACATCCTTTCTGAAGCAGTAGCTTTACCTCAGACTTTCCTCCACACTCCACTTCTGCCTCACTGAGTATGTTCTACTCGGCAAGACAGAAGCCTGTGAGATGGGCCCTCCGGGGTCTGCAGGCAGAGGGCGAGGCCCCGTCACCCCTGAGCCAGCCAGCCCGAGAGGAGGCAGCTGTGGCTGGAAGGTTTGAAAAACACCCCACGCCAGGGCAGCTAAGCTGAGAGACCTGGCCAGGAGGTAGAATAGTGAGGAAGGTAAACAAAGACACCAGAGGAAACAATCAAAAGGTTAAAAATTCCCAAGGTAGTAACAAAAGCCGACATCAAACACCAAGCAGGAGTTTCGAAACCCAAGAGGTGCCAGTTGACTGGGCTCTGGAGAGGGAAGTTGGCCCAGCTCAGTGGGAGACCTGGGGTGGCCTCACTAGGCAAGGAGACGGGATCTCGGAGGCTGTCCACTTATAAGTGCTCATGAAGATTAAGTGCCCAGGACACACGGGGGCTTGGTGACAGCCTGCGTACCCCGCTGGTGTCAGGACAGCCTGGCCGGATCCTGAGCTAGGTCAGACTCCCACCTTGGGCTGACAATGGGGCCCAAGGCTGACAATGGGGCGTGTGGGTGGGGCTGTGCCCAGACACACCTCATGGGTTTGGCCTGAGGGCCAGGACAGCTGTATTTGCTAGTGCTTTGATCTTGGTGGGTTTCTGGCCAATGGGAGTCTTGAGCCAGAGCCCACACTTCAGAAGTTACAACAACCGGGTTACCTCGCTCACACTCAGAGAGAGGCCTCAACCCTGTTCTGACATGGGGAAGTGGGGGAAGGTACCTGGGGCTCATTCCTCCTCTTTCTCTGCTCTGCAAGCAACTGGACACTCGAGGAAGAACACAGGGCACCACGTGCCTTCTAGAGGGGACAAGGACACTGTGAAACATGGCTAAGAGACCAGTTCACAGCTGGCTGAAGCACATTCACCATGGGAGGCAACAAGATCAGCTGCCCGAGGGCCCTCCCTCCCACTGGGACACACACGGAGAAAGCGAGGCCTGGGAACCAGCGGTGAAGGGATGAGGAGGGCACAAAGGCCCTGAGGTGCCTGCTTGCAGCCTCCTCCGCTCTGTCACCTCAGGGCAGATGCTTTGGGCAGGATGCTTTCAGAGCCAACATCTATGGTGGTCCCCAAAGCCCCTCCCCTTCCTCTTTCATAATTTTCTGCTTTGTGATCTGTAAGGTTCTTTTCTCAGGATCACCCTTTCCAATAACTTCCAACCCCCACTTTCTCTCTTCTAAAGTGGTTTGTTAAAAGATCAAGTGCTTCCTCCTTCAGTGCTCCTAGAAGCACACCTCGCCTCTTCTGGGACAATTTATTTAGCCACAGGGGACCCTCTGTGCCGTGTTGCTGACAGGTTCCAACCAAGGCCGTGGCCAAAATGTGGCCAAGGCTTTTATGGAAAAGGACAATTTATGGCCATCTCCCCCCACACTGTCCTGAGCTGGTTTGGGTTTCCCACCGCCGCTCCCTGGACAGTAAGTTGATCCTGGTGGCACTGGGCTGTGCCAGGGCCAGCCGGAAGGAGAGCACTGGGGCATGACCAGCACTTCTAGGATCTCTGAGAAAGGGCTGCTCCAGTGACAGGCTCAGACAACACACTGGCTTGGGGCTTGTTCTCCATGACCCGAGGTGTGAGGTGGGCAGGATGGGTGGGTGGGCCCATGGGCTGCCCCAAAGGGCAGCAATCAGAGTAAGCCCTAGGCAGCCGAACAACTGCCCCACGGCTGGGCGAACTCTTTGCTGAATTCCACATTCCCTGTGTGCTGTGAAAGGATCTATTCAGAGCATAGGGCCCTTTGTGACTGCACACACCTGACACTTGTGTTTGAGAGGAGATTCCACAAAAGCCAAGAATAGCTTGGAGGGGAGACTGCACATGTCAGTGTATTTCCAGTGGTCTTTGTATGGGACAGGCTTCTGTCTCCAGACCCAGGGGCCTGCAGACAGCTGCTCGAGGGTAATCACCCCTTCCAGATCAAAGCATGAAGATAGCACTGAGCAGTTCCATGTCTGCCGCAGGCCTCACACAGCGCCTGGGGCAGCACCCTTGCCCCATTCCCCTCCTCTGAATGCCCCTCTGCCTGCCAGCTCCTAGCATCTCTCCTGGTTGCTGAGTGTCACTTCTCCCTGCAGACACCTCCCAGCTGGCCCCACATGGCCCTCCGTCTTTCTGGGAGTGGCCAGGCGCAGACAGGTTGCCAGTGTGGCAGAACCCAGGAAGAGCGGCAGCAGGCAGTGACTTAGGGACTGGGGAGGTAGGCAAAGTGCTCGAAGAGGAAACCTGTTAGTCCAGAGGCACAACAAGGCCCAAGGCCTGAGTGCCTTTGGGAGAGTCATGTTCTGACAAAGGCTTAGGCCCGGCCTTCAGAGGCACAGGCTGCTTTCTCAGCTGCTGTTAACAAAGCCTGCATTTGGATGGTGGGGACTTCTAAATTGGAGATGGCACTGGCTCACAACCAGTGGCCACTGCAGTTGCAGCTCGCAGTCTTAGGAGGCCCATCCTCAGAGGGTCTCCAGTTCCCAAACTCTCCCTCTCACTCCTCACGCCATCTCTGCAATTCACCTCCGTCTGAGGCACAGGGTGGTGTGGGCCCAGGGACAAGAGCCCCCTCCTTCCCCACTGAGCCATTCCAAACCCCATTCTGTCCCCATAAGAAGGGCAGAGAGGGCTGCAGAGGGCACAGGCCGTGGGGTGTTTTTCGTCTTCTTTTAAAATGAAGGACACCTAAGGCGGGGCTGCTGGCTCACATAATGCTGCCTGAATGCTAAACCACAATATTTATACTCCTTGTTCTGAACTGAGAGTCAACTTAGAGAATGACGGACAGACGGGCCTGGCTCAGCCTCCACAGGACCACGAGCTGCTCGGGGGCAAGGCCAGACACATCTAATCCAACAAGGAGTTACTGAGCACCTATAAGAGTTTTTAGTGAAGTCTGTTGCGTGAATAAATGAGTGGATGTTTTATACAATCACTCCTCAAGCTTGCTCTGCTGGTCATCGTGCTATGGAAAGAAGCCTGTATGTGGAAGGTGTCAGGTTTGACATGAATGGGGGTCACCAGACCCAATTCTCAGGCCTTCCCAGGTTGGAGGAGGCCCATCCTCATCTAGCACCCAGAGAGCGAAGCCTCAGTGTCAGCATAGAGAATAGGCCCTCTTTAGGGCTTTGGGGGTGCTAATGCCCAGGAGTACAGAACCAGGCCAACTCTCAAGTGAACCTCAGAGTTCTGTCTGGCCCTGTTCCAAGCCATGAAGACCAGAAGAAAGTGATCTCTGTGTGGACAAAATGGAGGAGAAGCAAGCAAGACTCAACGTATACTATACCTACCCACCACCTGATGTCATCTAGAATGTACTTGAACCCAGTTTCAGACACAACCATCTCTGTTGTCTCAGCCCCACCGTCCTGACACCCCCATTCCTAAATCAGAGAGAGAGACACAGGAGGGCCTGGACCCTGGGACCTTGAGTCTCTCTCCTAAGTGCAGCCAATAAAGCCGGACGAATCCAGGCTGTGCCTGTCCCTGCAGCAGAGCGCCCCTTCCCAGTCTGTAGGAGGGCGCCCCTGAAGAGGTCGAGGGAGAGGCAGGGGAGAGTTGGTCAGAGGAAACCACAGGAGAGGTGGTCCCCAGCGGCCTTGAGCTCTGAGGGACCTCGTGTCCTGGCCACGGGGGGAGGTTTTAGTCACTCACAAGAGGACTACAGTCATCTTGTTGACTCTGACCCTTGAGCTTCTTCTTAAAGATGGAAATCGAAGTAGAAGGCTCATAAAAAATGCTCCAGATTTCCCCCGATGTCCCAGGTTGACGACAATCCCTAAGGTCCCCTGAAGCAGGAACGCGATGGGATCTGTCAAACAAAAATAACTTAATCTTTCACATAGAACAAAGCTTCCAAAACGAGCTAGCATCTCACGAGATACCTGTATCTATGAAATAGGACATTCAGTGAGGTGAGGCCTCGGGAAAGACCTAACAGGTGCCTTTAGAGATCTGAAAGACTATTGTGCGGATGGAATGTGTCCTGTGGGACGGGAGTGCAGTGGGGCAAATTCCAGCTCAGTATAACAAAGAACTTTCTAACTGGCAGAATTATTCAAATCTGGAAAGGGCTAGCCCAAGAGACTATGAATTTTCAAATTCTTGTTTTTTTTAAATAGAAATTTCTTCAAATGTCATTTATCTGGAAGCCCACCTAGCTAAAACAGGATAAAGACAAAACCGCTCTGCTTGAAATGAGTCCTGCCTGACTGCCAACGCCTGTCCCTGTCCCGGGGCAGCCCCTGCAGCTGCCTGGCAGGGAAGTTGCAGAGACTCCAACGTCAGATGGGAGTCAGACATATACTTTAGGGCCTCAGTGTGCTGTGAGGTGCTAGGCCCTACAGAAAGCCTCCTGCTCTCCTGCTGCTGTAGGGGACACACAGACAGGACTGTCCCTGAGAGGCTTCCCCAGAAACATGTGAATTGTGACTGAAAAAAAAAAAAATATATATATATATATATATAGAAGGCACGTGAGTGGGCTCAGTAAACAATAACAAGGACATTGTTTCCACTGAAAAATGTAAAGTGCAAGGTGGAGAGGCCTATGGTTGGTCCCAACATGGCCAAGAGCAGCCTTCACAGGGCAATGGAGGGGCCGGCATTTAATGCATAAAAAAGTCTATGGCAGACGGCAAGTGAGAAGTTCAGGAAAAAGGTGGCTTTCACTGGACACCAATGTTCAGGAAGGCCTTGAAATGGAGAAAGCCTGTATGCCAATTATATCTCAATAAAACTAGGGGGAAAAAAAGAAATGGAGAGAGCCTGGACTGGGAACCACAGGAAAGACACTAAGGATCTAGAAAAAATTAAATAGAACTCCCCTCTGTAAGTACACAGACATCAGCAGCATGAACAACTGCCCTTTCCTGGAAGGTGGAACTGTTAAACCTGAGCAGCCAAATAAAGGAAGGAAATATTTTTTTCCAAATTGGTTAGAATTGAAGGATGAAAATTCTATAAGCTTCTTAAATAATTGTCTTAAAATAACTATTAAGCAACTGTTAACAAAGTGTTAGAATTCTCTTCCTAAGAATGTTTCCCAATTTCTAGAAGGCATCAAGAAATAGGCAATGGTATTATCCTAGGAATCTTTGCTCTTGCATAAAGATCTCTTTAAGGGGCCAACACAAGCCAAATAATGGAAATTGTTGCCTTTTATGCCCAGACTGTTTCAATCCTCCTTGAAATTGTATCCTCTGGACATGGAGCAAACACAAGCCCTCAAACCTTACTGAGATTTGTCCAGTTGTACATTTCACTCTACAGAGAATGAGGAATGTCTCCTGCCTTATGTTGCAGGACTAAGGGCTTTGGAATCGCATTCTGATATTACAATTGTACCCAGACCAATGAAGTAGAGCAGAAAAAGAGTTCTGACCCTCCCCCTCCTGGAACCAGGCGGCTCTCTCATACTCACTTGAATGTGACATGCAGAAGTATCTTTGCTACAATGGCTGTGACTGTGAGGATGAGGAGAGTTGCCAGGCCATACACTGTCCATCCTGCAAGTGCAAAAGACAAGGTTTATCGGACCTATTTGAGCTCAGTTTTCAGAAGGAGGTCTGTTGGAAGCCCCAAGTGAACACTGGCAGCTCAGAGATGCAGGTCTGGCTGAGGAGCTCCCTGCAGGTGGGGGCAGCGGCAGGAGCAGCTGAGAGCCGGGGCGGCATGGGGCCCACGCCTGTGAGCACCTTGTCTTGCTCTAGAGCTCCCTCTTGGAGACAGGCAGGCGGTGTGGTTCAAAGTGCGCTCGACTCAGAGTCGAAAGGGGTGGTATACATTATCTCTACCACTGGATCCACTGTGCAACCACAGATGAGTTACATAACCTCTCTGGGCCTCAGTGTCCTCATCTGAGGAATGAGACGTGGGACCTGTGAAATCCTATTTGCATACACAAACAAATGACGCAGAGCAAGCACTGGAGGGGCCCTTCCCGCTGACCTTCTACAGTGGGTCCTGCAGGGGACCCAGGGAGCAGTCTGAAAACTGCTAGGTTAGGTAATTGCTAATGGTACGCTGCAGCTCTACCAGTTCATACAGGCCTCAACTTCCTTGGCAGAAAAGAGAGAATGGAAGTCTGTACCCAACCAAGTGAGGCAGCTTAAGCCACAAGCCCATCACCCAATCTCTATCCCTCTCCTGCATGACTTTTCTTCACAGCTCTTATCACTATCTGAATCTATTTTGCTTCTTGTCTTTCTCCTCCCATTTATAAGCTACAGGAAGGCAGGGATTTTGTTTGGTTCACTGTATAGTCCAGTGCCTGGCACCTTTAAAGCACTTACATCTCTTTTGAAGAAATGAATAAAGAGAGCTTTTGCAATTGCCAATAGGGAGCCACAACTTGGCACTCTAGAAAGATACTCTAAGTGAGAAAACACTGGGTTAGCTGACTAATCACATGTACAAAAGGCACACATGTTGGATCTGTGGAAGTGAGCACTTTTTCCTAAGGACTAAGGGAGCAAGCTAATGAGAAAATGTCCCTCAAAGGCCAGGACAGAGTCACAGAGCCAATACCCACAACCTGCCTCAGAATGAGAAACACCCAAGAGCGCTCTGTTTCTGTAACTCCCAAGAGTGCTGCCTTCAAGCTCTGTGGCTCCCATCCCCTTTGATGGCGTCTGGGAACTGCTACCTGGGACGGTCTGGGGCAGGTGGCTCGGGCTGGTGGTGATGACGTAGAGGACTTTGGAGGACCGTGCAGCGCTGACACTGAGGTTGGCCTGCTCCGTGATCACCTCGGCCAGTGTCTGGTTGGCAGTGGGCCTCTCCTGTGGCGGTTCTTCCTTGATGGCTGGAAGATCAAAAAAGAATGAACTGGCGGAAAGCTGGTGGAGACAACAAAGAGCCACGAGGAGGTGGCCCTGGTTATGTAGAAAGGCCCTTTTCTTTGATTCAATTTGGGTGCAATTCTCTCCATTGCCCCACTGGCCCCAAAGCAGAACCTGTCAGGCTCTGGCCCTGAAGGAGGCAGAAGGAAGGAGCTGTCAGCTTCTAATCATTGTAATTATTTGACTGGTCCCTTCACAGACACCTGAGCATGCTTTATCGTTTTCCTACCCTTGTGCCTTTGCAGCTACGGCTCCCTCTGCTCAGGAGGCCCTCTTCCTTCCTATCTATGGACCCAGATCTTATCTGTTCTTCAAGACTGTCACACCTTCGGGAAGGCCTCCTCCCTCTGACTTCCTGCAGCACAAACTGACTGAACTGTTCTCGAGGCCCTTGACATCCAGGACAAAGACTAGGTCTTAGACATCTGCTGTTTCTTGTGTGCTGGCAAAGATACGTGCCTGGAATACATGTGTTCACATTAGAGGGGTAGAGAGTGCAGCTCCACCTTAGAAGGGTTTGACGAAAGATGGTAAACCAGTCTTTTGGGATTGGCTGGGATGTTTAGAGGCAGGAAGATGGACCAAATGACCTCTTTAAAGCCTTCTGACTCTCCCAATCTCAGCTCTTTCTTTTAGTTGTTCTTTTAACCCTACCATGAAAACTGTCGTTAGAACTACTATAATAGCAAAATTGATAGGTTTCATCTCTTTTCTATATCATGAAACATATACAAGTTATGAAATAGGAAGTGGAAAAATCCTCAAGTTGAGCCAGCAGCTCCTGACTCACAGCCCGCCAGGCAAGAAGCCCCAGGTCCGCAGGGCACAACAGCGGGCAGGAGGAGCCGGGCTGCACAGGCCCTGAGGGCCGCCAGGAGGCCACGAAGTCTTACCTTGGTATAAGACAGCAAATCCCTGGGCCTGATTGATGCGATCAGAGAAGAAATACAAAATGACAAAATCCAGAGAGACGTTAAAGGACGAAGGTGGGCGGCTCCTTCCATTGAAACGGACCAGGACACGGTGGGTGTAGCCGTCCAGCAGCTCCACCATGTCAGCGGAATCCCTGATGTCAAATAAGGTGAAGTGGAAATGGATGTGGGAGGCTCCTGGAACCCGAATGGTCCAGTAGCAGACCCTTCCTGTGGCGTAGGTGTCAGGAAAGTCAGGGGAATAGACCACTGAAGTCATGGCTGAGTAATTCCCACCGCAGGCGCCAACGAGAGCTGTGGAAGACAAAAGGACACCGGCCCTCAGCCTGGGGCTCAGCCACAGGGCTCACTTTCCAACTTGTTACAAACAAAACTCTTCCTAACTAATGTCATCCAGTTTGGGATATTGTTTTTTGTCTACAAAACCAACCGTCTTATGTTTCAGGATCAAATCACAAAATGAATCTCTTAAAACCTGAACAAATGACTGTGGAGGCTTTATTTTTTTTGCCCAGGAGACCTTAGAATTAGCACACGGCACAGGGGTGTGGCCTGGGTGGGGGCCAGGCTGGAGTCAGAGAGTCTGGGTTTGGCACCAGCTGGGCCATATGATCCAGGGGCTGCTCTTCATTTCCAGGCCTCTCCCTTCTCTCAGTTTTGAGGATGGAGAGACACCACCTGCTCCTGTATCACGTGAATGTGTGAGAACAAATGAGATAAAAAACATGAGAACACTGGCACCTCCTTGAAGGGGAGGCACTCAATGAGGTAAAGTCGTAAAAAGAGAGGGGCTTTACGGCTGTGGGGGCATCTCCGATACCTGAGGGGTGCAAAGCTCACATAAGGTCCACACTGATTTTTCAAGGAAACTGTGGCACAAGAAATTATTTTCTGCATAGAGGAAACTCACTAGAGGCTGATCACTCTGTACTAAGCACATTTGATTTCTCTGGATTCCTGTTTTTGATTGGCAGGCTCTGGGAAGGGGATACAATCACTTCACTGTATCTTTATTTTTTATTTTTATTTTTTTTGCTGAGGAAGATTCACCCTGAGCTCACATCCATTGCCAATCCTCCTTTTTTTTTTGCTTGAGGAAGATTAGCCCTGAGCTAACATTTGTGCCAATCTTCCTCTATTTTTTTGTATGTGGGACAC
Organism: Diceros bicornis minor; assembly: GCF_020826845.1. Lineage (NCBI taxonomy): Eukaryota > Metazoa > Chordata > Mammalia > Perissodactyla > Rhinocerotidae > Diceros > Diceros bicornis. The sequence goes on along the minus strand of NC_080774.1, from coordinate 22,849,131 downwards.
CGCCACAGCCTGGCTGGTGAGTGGAGTAGGTCCACGTCCAGGATCCAAACCCGTGAACCCAGGCCACTGCCGAAGTGGAGCACGTGGAACTTTAACCACTTGGCCACAGGGCCGGGCCCACTTCACCATATCTTATGTGGTGAAGTGTAAACAGGATCCTGGAAATGAAAGTCCTTAAGAGGGAGTGTAGGGCTGGGATTAAAAAGCAGGCTTTGGGAGAGTTCCACTTCCCTTTAGGATGTAGAAAGCAATAACAGAATGGTGCTTCCATCTGAACAACAAGAAAAAGCTGAAAACTTTTCTTTAACCCATCAGAAAGCTGAGGGATCAAGACAACATAAGGAATTTAATTCTAAAAAGTAAGACGCCCCATCCAAGGAGAGTCAGGCCACACAAAGTGTTTCATCTTGGACAAAGCTTGAGAGGAAGAGGTGGCCACCATAAAAGCAAGTGAGAAGAAAGCAGCTAGAAGGCTGGGGGGTGGTGTGGCTAGCCTCTCACTACGACAACCAGGCGCCCAGACACAACAGGAGTCTGCAATCACTTGCAAGCAGTTCTGTGCAGGCCTCCACCCAATGCCCACGAGAACGACTGGGGTAGGGCAGGAGACCAGAGTCCCCCTTGGTGGCACTGATGTAACATGAGGTGATCAGCTGCTGCTGGGGGACAGGTGTGAAACCCTGCCTGCTTCCCAGACCCTCCTCTCAAAGGAAGCAAAAGACTTAAGCTGCTGGGGGAGGGGCAGGAAACCCTCTTGCTCCCAGAGCAGGGTAGAAGCAAAACCTGTTTGACCCTGGGGAGGGAGTAGGAAACACTCACTCCTGCCACAGATCCACTGCTTCTGAGGGAAGAGCAGAGGCAAAGGCCATGAGCCCATGAGCCCATGGTTGCCTTGAACCCCAGGATCTGGCACCAATGCAAAGCAGAGGTCTGCTACCCCTAAGGGAGGGGCAGGAACTCTCTCCTTCCAGAGAGCCACCACAGATAAGAAAGGCAGTGCTTGGCTGCCGGGGAGAGGTGAGGTGTGCAGGGATGCAGAAAAGGCCCCACCCCTGAGGCCCAGTGACATGTCCTAGGACTGAGGATGGTGGGGGAGAACCAAGAACCATCCCCCTACACACACACTTGACCTCACTATGAGCACAGTACCAAGCAACATGCAACAGCAATCTACCGTTGAGGGAGGAGAAAGAACCCCTCTGTGCCACAGGCATGTAGGAACTGCTCAAAGCTGAAGGTGGAACAAGAACACTGGAAAAAACCTACTGGCATCCCGGGCTCCACACTAAGTACAAGGTAAGTAGCCCATCGCTGGAGGAGTCTGAAGCCTGACGTGCACGGAGGGTCATGATAGAAATGAGGAAACCCAAACCTAGCTCAATTATTGACGGAATGTCTCAATCCCCACATGAAGTGGCCTGCCTATTTCCAGGTATAAATACTACTTCCCTCAGCCTCTACTGTTCTTCCACACATAGTGTAGGACTTTCAATAAAGTATTACAACACACACATAAAAGCAAGAAGGTAAGCAAGAAAGAAAAAAACTCTTTGTCAAGAGATAAAGCACCTGGTAATCATTTCACAATATATACATATATCAAATCATTATGTTGTACATCTAAAACTAATACACTATTATATGTCAATTATATCTCAATTTAAAAAAAGGAGAGAGAAAACAATCCACAGAGCCAGACTCAGTAATGACCCAGATATTAGAATTATCCAACAGAGACTACGTGATTAATACAGTAAAGTACCTAGTGGAAAAGATGGACAACATGCTTGAACAGATTGGAAATTTCAGCAGAGATACGGAAACTATAAAAAAGAGTCAAATGGAAATGACAGAAATAAACAGTATCAAAGATGAAGAATTCCTTTGATGAGCTTATAAACAGACTACACACAGCTGAGGAAAGAATCAATACATTTGAAGATAGGTCAATAGAAATTATCCAAAACGAAAAAGAGAAAAAAATAAGTGAAAAAAGAAGAATAGAGCATCCAATAGCTGGGGGACAATATCAAACGGTCTAACAATACATAATTGCTGTCCCAGAAAGAGAAGAAATAGAGAACGGGGCAGAAGAAACATTTGAAGAGATAATGGCTAAGAATGCTCCAAAGTCAATGAAAGGTAATCTAAGAATCTCAGCAAACTCCAAGCAAATAAATTAAAAAACAAAAACAAAGAAAACACACCCAGACACATTACAGTCAAATGATAAAATTCTTCTTTTTTTAAGGAAGACTGGCCCTAAGCTAACATCTGTTGCCAATCTTTTTTTCTTTTTTTTTTCTTTTTTCTCCCCAAAGCCCCAGTACATAGTTGTGTATCATAGTTGTAGACTTGTAGCTCTTCTGTGTGGGACGCTGCCTCAGCACTGCTTGATGAGAAGTGAGTAGGTCCACACCCAGGATTCAAACCTGAAAACCCCAGGCCACCAAAGTGGAACGCGTGAACTTAACTGCTATGTATGCCACCAGGCTGGCCCCAAAAGATAAAATTCTGAAAGCAGGCAGAAGAAGGGAAAAAGATTACATACAGGGTAACAAAGATTCAGCAGACATCACTAGAAACTATGCAAGCCACAAGACAAAGGAGCAACATTTTTGAAGTACTGAAAGAAAAAAAACTGTCAGCATAGAATTCAATGTCTAGCAAAAATATTTTTTAAAAATGAAGGTGAAATAAAGCTTTCTCAAACAAAAGCTGAGAGAAGCCATTGACAGCAGACCTGCATTAGATAAAATGCTACAGGAACTTCTTTAGGCCAAAAGAATATGATACCAGATGGCAAATAAGAACATGACAAGATGTTCATGGAAATGCAAATTAAAACCACAGTGAGTTACCACTATATGCCTGCTAGAATGGCTAACTGTTAAAAAAACAGACAATACAAAAGTGCAGGAGAGGATGCAGAGCAGCTGGAAGTCTCACATGTTGTCGGTCAGAATGCAAAATGGTATAGCCACTTTGGAAAACAGTTGGCAGTGTCTTATAATGCTAAATATACACTTAGCATATGACCCAGAGATCCTGGGGCTCCTAGGTATTTACCCAAGAGCAATGAAAACACATGTCCACACAAACACCTGCACATGTATGTTTATAGCAGCTTTGTAGCACCTTTATCATAGACAGACCAAGGTTTATCAACTGGTGAACGGATGACAAATTGTGATACCTTTGTACAAAGGCAGACTTCTGAGCAATACAAGGAACTACTGAAACAACATAGGTGGATCTCAAAAGCATTATTCTAAATGAAGGAAGCTAGACACAAATGGTTAAATACTGCATGACTTCATTTATATGACAGTCTTCAAAAGACAAAACTGTACAGACGGAATACAGCTCAGTGGTTGCTGAGGGCTGGGGGAGAGGACTGACCAAAAATGGGCACAAGAGAACTTTTTGAGGTGATGAAAATGTTCTATATCTTGACTGGTATACATTTGTTAAATCTTATCGAATTGTACAACTAAAAGGGTGATTTTTACTGTATATAAATTATACCTCGATAAACCTAAATTTAAAAAAAATGGAAACTTTAGAGAAAGACTTCCTAGGTTCTACTCCCAACTTTACCATGTACTAACTACGAATTTGAGCAATATACTAAACCTCTGTATACGTCAGCTTTCTCATCTATAAAATGAAAATAATAACAGTTTCTCCCTCTTGGGGTTTTATAAGAATTAAAATGAGTTGATATATGTAATGTGATTAGTATAGGATCTGGCACATGGTACAAGCTCAGTAAGTGTTAGCTACACTATTATTATTATTTGTAAAGAATAAAGGATCCAGGTTAAACTGATATTTCAACAGCAAGGGCAGACCTTAAACTTAGAACTTTCAATTCCCAGATTTGTGCCATGCAGACAGCACATCCAATTCAGCAGTTTTGAGAGCAAACACATGACATCTATGATGGATTCGTAAAATTCAGTGACAATTCAACAGGAAACTTGAAACTTAGGAATATATTTAAGATCTTATTTTTTGAAGGGGAGATCAGCCTGACACACACAACCCGGGCAGATGGAGGGCGTGGAATACACCTGGGCAAAACCTCCTGTGGCAAAAAGCCAGTGTCCTCTGCCTTCTGTGACTTAACACCTTTCCAAGCCTCCAGTCGACCTCAATATTAGCTCAGTCAGTTTCTTCAGGAATAAGCTTCAGGCATCAGCTGGAACCACTAGCTTCCCCCAGATGCAGCTGAGTGCTCTGCTTCTAGACATGAACGATAATGGAGATGTCCCGGGAATCAAACTTTAACCAAATGGGTCCCAGCCATAAATCAGACTCCACTGAACTGGCACCCCAGAAAGGAGAAGAGTATTACTATATTTCATCAATTCTAAGGGACACATTTTAATCTTTAAACCTGGGATGTGTCTTTCAATCAATCCATATCATTGTTTAATTGGAAGCATTTTTTTTCTCAGTGGTATGTAAAATAATGTTGCATCTCACAAGTGATGACATCTTGGAGCCTATGAAACACAACTACTAATGCAGTCCCAGTGGTCAGATCCTACCTGTCCTTAGGCCCTCAATATTTTTCACCATTAATCTCTTCCCTTCCCACTAAAATATAAGTTCAACGAGGGCAGGACCTCTATCTGTGGGACCTCAGGCAAGTTACTGAATTTTATGAGCCTCAGTTTTCTCCTCAGGCAAATAAGGATAGTAATACTTGCTTCACAGTATTATGAGAATTAAGGGAGAGAATGCACGGAAAGTGAATGGCACAGTGCCCTGTAAATGTAAGCGTTCAACTAATGTTACAAAGCAAGGCACAATCCATATGACTCACTTCTCCTTTCACTGCCTAGAAGCTGAGGGAGGCCCAAGAGGCCGCCTGGGCAGTCCCTGTAACCCACTATTGACTCAGCCTGCCTGATCCTCTATTTGGTTCTGTTAATTTAATAAATTAAATTCCAAGGGTAGCAGATGCTCTGAAGCGTCCACCAGTGCAGCATTTACACAAAGTATGCAGCGTACTTTAGCAACCTCCCTAAGCTCCTGAGAGCTTGCTGGAAAATCAGCCATTGAGCCTCTGACAAATGACTTGATGTGGCAATGATAACTGAGCAGACAGCTTCCGCCAGCTGCCTCTGTAGTCTCTCTCCAGAGGTGCAAATGCAGCCTAAGTGCCTCTAGAGCAGAGGAGCCTAGAATGCTCTTCTGTAATGAGTGAAGAACAAGAGGACCTCACTGATATTCTGATTGAGACTCAGGTTCGAGCCACACTGGCAGCAGAGCCTGATGTTCTGGGACACAGAGACTGTAATCTGGTCCCTTTCTTACCACCTAACTTCTCCAAGCTCTTTAGAGAGACTTCTTTGCCTTCTCAAATTATAGGACAGTCTGTAGTCACCATCTCCAAAATGCTCAGCCTTATCCAATGGATCATAAGGATTTCTATGAAGCAGTCCTCGAGCTATTTAAACTATTTTACTCTCTAGTAGATGAAACTTTAGGGGTTATTTCTGCAGTGCTGCATTTTGTACCTTTCTTTGCAGAGGGGTGGGAGTTATTAGAGTTGGTTACTGTCTGGGGCCCCTGCCAGTCAACATACATCAGCGCCTCTGGAGACTAGAGCATGCAGCCTCTCAGAATGCCAACCTTCTTAGTCCTTGAGTGAATGGAAGCCTAAGAGGGCAGCTTCTGGAGACCTGCAGAAGGGGCCTGTTTGAAAATAATCAGAACAACTGGGCAAACCTGGTTCACATACTTTTAAAGCATTAAACTGGATCTGTTATTACGATCTATTTTATTATTGTTAATAAAAGGGATTCTGCTGCTGAAAATAGAAAAATAAAAAACGTGACAAACCTGGGTTTGAATCCTGGCTTTGGCACTCATTAGCTTGGACAAATTATTTTATCTTTTGATCCACAGTTTTCTTATCAACAGGGCTGTTGCAAGGATTAAATAACATAAAATAAACAAAAGCACCCAGCATCAAGTTTGGCACACAGCAAGCACTCAATAGACAGCAATTATTTTTATTATAATTAATTTGTTTTAATGCATCTTTGTATCAGGCCCAGTACTATCTCCTAGATATGTTTCTACTACCAAAGATGATACTTGGTACTTGACTGACTTTAAACCAAATTATTTCCATTTGATACCTCCAGTAGAGGCACTGTACTAAATAAAACATAATTATATCTGCCACATAGCAGATACCCAATAAAAATGTGCTAAATGAAATATTATCATATAAAAACTATATTCTCTTTTTTATTGACACAAAATTCACCATTTTAATGGGTACAATTCAGTGGTATTAGTATATTCACAATGTTGTGCAACCAACACTATTATCTAATTCCAGGAAATTTTCATTACCCAAAAAAGAAAATCCATATCCATTAAGCAGTCACTTCCCATTCCTTCCCTCTCCCCAGCCCTTGGCAACCATTAATCTGTTTTATGTCTGTATAGATTTGCCTATTCTGGACATTTCCTATAAATGGAATAATAAAATACATGGCCTGATGTGTCTGATTTCTTTAACTGAGCATAACGTTTTCAAGGTTCATCATGTTGTAGCATGTATCAGCATTTCATTTCTTTTTGTGGCTAAATAATATTCCCTTGTATGGGTATACCACATTTTGTTGAACCATGCATCAGTTGTTGGACATTGGGGTTGTTGCCACTTTTTCGCTATTATGAATAATGCTGCTATGAACATTCAAGCTATGAACATTCGTGTACAAGTCTTTGTGTAAACATATGTTTTCAGTTCTCTCAGGTATATATTTAGCAGTGGAATTACTGGGTCATAAGGTAATTGTTTCACGTTTTGAGGGACTGCCAGACTGTTTTCCAAAGCAGCGGCACCATTGAACATTTCCACCAGTAATGATGAGGGTTCCAGTTTCTTCATATCCTCACCAACACTTATTTTCCATTTAAAAAAATTAACGCTATGTATATTCTGTTTAAAGTAGAAAAACAGGTAGCAAACCTACACATCCTGCTTCTGTTTACTACCTAGTCCCCTAGGACACACTTCTGTAAAATGAGAGTGATAATAATAACGCCTTCATCAGATGGCTGCTGGGAGGACCTAATGTGATAATTCATATAAAGCCTTAATACAAACTAGGTACTCAATAAATGTTTACTTCCTCTCTTTTTTCACTTAAGAGTATACCAGTCAATTTGTAAGCTCAGCAAATATATTCTCCTGGGTTAAGGTGTCAAGGCAGAGGATTTTATAATAATGAACTCTGGAAATGAAAAGTTAAATAGATGTGTAGTGCTTATTACTTGCCAACTATTCTTCCTTAAACATTAGCCAATGTTCAATCTTTAGCTTTAACAGAGGTACTAAAACTAAGCATTTGTCTGACATAACAAGATGCATAGGAAGCCAGCGGCAGTCTCCAATTGGCACATTTAACTAAAAAGACCAACAATTAACCACATGAGTTCTGCTTGCCAATCCTTCCCATGTCCTCCTCCTCAAACACACATACTTTAGACAATGTCTAAGCTATAACCTATGAAAGGCTCAGTTATAAACTTGCACTGGGACGTACAGTGACCATATGTAGTGGTTGAATTGTGTCCTCCAAAAAGATAATGTTCAAGTCCTAATGCCTGGTATCTGTGAATGTGACCTTATTAGGAAATAGGATCTTTACAGATGTAATCAAGTTAAATGAGGCCTTACCAGATTAGGATGGGCCCTAAATCCAATGACTAGTGTCCTCAAAAGGAGATACGGAGAGACACAGAGGCACAGACACACACAGAGGGAAGACAGCCACGTGAAGAAGGAGGAAGAGATGGAAGTGATGCAGCTACGAGCCAAGGAATGCCAACTGCCAGCAATGACCAGAAGCTGGAAGAGGCAAAGAATTTTTCCCTGGAGGCTTCAGAGGGAGCATCGCCCTATGACACTGTGATGTTGGACTTCTAGCCTCCCAAACTATGAGAGAATAAATTTCTTTTGTTTTAAGCCATCCAGTTTGTGATAATTTGTTTTGGCAGCCCTAGGAAACTAATACACCATATGTGATTTTTGCTTAAAACTGAGCTACTCTGCCTAGTTGAAATGTCAAGAGTGTATCTACTCTAGCTTAATGACTAAAAAAGATGCTACAGACTCTATAGTGTATTTTGGTAATCTCAAGCCTTTCTTTCTGTCCTTCTCATTGTGAGTATCTCCTTTCTATCATCTTAAAATCTGGCACTGTATTGATACTATGGCTCTCACAAAATCTCACACCACTGAGTGGATATCAGTGGATTACAATAAGGGATCAGGTGGCCTAGAGGTTAGAACAAGGTGTTGGAGAGGTCAAAGCCCTGGATCCATACCCCATTCAGAACACTCTGCCCCTAGCCAGCATCTCACAAGTACAGCAGGTCAGAGAGGAGGGGAGTCAGGGCACATTCAGTACCAGGCCTGGAAAGACAACTCAAAACTTATGCTCGTCTTCTCAGTTGCATCACAATAAGATATAAATCCCAAATGCCTAAGAAAACACTATAAGGGCTTGGAAAATACATTAATACAAGAGGATCTTAAAGCTGATACTGAACAGTTATATCAGTGCCTATATTAAATTGGAAAGGTTACCTTTTCTAGGTTGTCTAAGCATCCCACAATAGGCCACGTCTCTTCAAAGCACATGGCACAACTATAACTAATTACTTATCTGTCCTCCCTTCTAGAGGGCAGAGGCCAAGTCTCCTTGTTCAGTGCTGTATCCCCAGGGTCTGGTCAGGGCCCGGCCTGCAGTAGATGCTTAATTAGTATTGCCAGGTGAATGAATGAATAAATGGAGGGGAGAGAGGGTGGGCGGGCTTGTTTCCCTGACCCAAGGGTTCCTGTGCCTTGGGCAGTGATGAGCACGGGGCATACTCACTGTCAAAGAGGATGATCCTGCCATCACCACCACAGGGCTGGGTGTGATCCCCAAAGCAGACGCTGTTGCATTCGGTACTGGCTGCCTCCTCGTACTTCCAGTAGTCAGGATTGTTTCCACAGAAGCAAGCATAGCCTGACTCCATTCCGGCAAACTGCGCAACAGGAAGCAGCACTTGGTGAGCGTCAGTCAGGGGTGTCAGGTGACCTGAAGGAGCCTGGCAGGGTCGATCCCCAGCAAGCAACCAGCCTCATCTTCCCAACCCACCTTGCCCTGGGACCTCTCCCTTGTCCCACTCTCACACACTTCATCACACACTGACCAGTAACTATGCACCACCACCGTGTTTCCCCTTCAGTGAGCCATCCCTTTTTAATGTTTGCATTTCTATGTATTTAAGTAAGTTTAAAGTAGGGGGGGACCTCACTAACTTGAAATATTAGTAATAACAACAGCTAAACATTGTATTGAATGTTTACTATGTGCCAGGTAGTAAGTGCTGTATAGCTAATCCTCCCAGGAAACTCATTATAGGCCCCATTTAAATTTTTTATTTTATTTTTTCTATTACCATACAGTTAAACTATTTATATGGTGTATAGCTGTATGAACTTTAACCCACGTATAGATTTGTGCAACCACCACTACAGGCAGGATATAGAACAAGTGCATCACCCCAACAACCGTCCTTGTGCTATCGCTCTATAGTTCTCCCTCCTATAACCCCTGGCAACCACCAATTAGCTTTCCATTACCAAAGTTTTGTCTTTTCAAGAGTGTCATATGGTATAGACTGAATGTCTATGTCCCTTGCAAATTCATATTTTGGAAGCTAATTCCCAACGTGATAGTATTTGGAGGTGGGGCTTTCGGGAGGTGAATGGGTCATGAGCGTGGAGCCCTCATGAATGGGAAGTGCCTTTATGAAAGAGACCCCAGAGTGCTCCCCTCCCCCTTTCCACTGCATGGAACACAGCAAGAAGACGTCCGTCTATGAATCAGGAAATAAGCCCTCACCAGACACCAAATCTGCAAACACCTCGATCTTGGAATTCTCAGCCTCCAGAACTGTGAGAAATGAATGTGTGTTAAGCCACCCAGTCTATGGAATTTTGCTATAGCAGCCAGAACAGACTAAGACATCATATAAGTGGAATCATATAGTATGTAACCTTTTGAGACTGGCTTCTTTCACTCAGCATTAATGTCTTTGAGGGTCATCTGAACTGGTGTGGGTATCAATTGTTTGCTCCTTTTTATTGCTGAGTGGTAGTCCATTGTACAGATGTATCACAGTTGTTAATCCACTGGGTTGTTTCAAGATTTCATGATTATGAATACAGCTGCTATAAACATTTCTGTACAGATTTTTGTGTGAATATAAGTTTTCATTTCTCTAGGGCAAATATCTAGGAATGGGACTGCTGGATTATATGGTAAATTTATGTTTCACTTGATAAGAAATTGCCAAACTGTTTTCCAGAGTGACTGTACCATTTTACATTCGCAACAACAATGTATAAGTCTCAGTTGCTCCATATCCTTGCAACACTTGTTATTATCAGTATATTTTATTTCAGCCATTCCAATAGGCTAACGTAGTATCTCATTGTGGGTTTAATTTGCATTACCCTAATGGCCAATGATATTAAATGCCTTTTCATGTGCTTATTTGACATCTGTATATCCTCTTTGGTGAAGTATCTGTTCAAGACTTGTGCCCATTTTTTTTTAAACAATTATCCTTTTGTTAAATTTTTTTGAGGCAGATTGGCCCTGAGCTAACATTTGCTGCCAATCTTCCTCTTTTTCTTTTCTCTCCCTAAAGCCCCAGTACGTAGGTGTATATCCTAGTTATAGGTCCTTCTAGTTCTATGTGGGATGCTGCCTCAGCGTGGCTTGATGAGTGGTGAGTAGGTCTGCACCTAGGACCTGAACCGGTGAACCCTGGGCCGCTGAAGTGGAATGCGCAAACTTAACCACTGCACCACTGGGCTAGCCCCTGCCCATTTTTAAATTTTTTTTTTTTTTTATTTAGTTTTCAGAGTTTTTTTTTTTTTTTTTTTTTTTTAACACGTTCTGGATACAAAGTCCTTTGTTGCAGACGTGATTTTTCTGGATACAAAGTCCTTTGTTGCAGACGTGATTTTCCTCCCAGGCTGTAGCTTGTCTTTTCATTCTCTTAAAAATGTCTTTCGTAGAGAAAAAGTTTTTAATTTTGGTGAAGTCCAAATTAAAATTTACCAATTTTTTCTCTTATGGATCATACTTTGGTGTCATGCCTAAGACCTTTTTGCCTAAACTCAGGTCATAAAGATTTTCTCCTCTGTTTTCTTCTAAAAGTTTTATAGTTTTACATTTTACTGTTAGATCTAAGATCCACTTTGGATTCAGCATCTACTTTTGTGTTTAACTTCTTTCAGTTAGCATAATGTTTTGGCGATTCATTTGTGTTGTTGTTTGTATCAGTATGTCTCACTATATCTTTTCTTTTTATTGCTGAGTAGTATTTCACAGTACGGATATACCACAATCTATTTTTCTGTTCATCAGGTAATGGACATTTGGCTTATTTACAGTTTGGGGCTATTGTGAATAATGCTGCTATGAACATTCATATAAGTCTTTGTGTGAACATAGGTTTTTATTCTCTTCGGTAAATACCCAGGTGTGGTATTACTGAGTTGAAAGACAGGTGTATATTTACCTTTATAAGAAACCTCAAGAGCTTTCTTCTAAGAAGCTGCACCATTTTACATTCCTACTAGCAGTCTATGAGAGTTCCAGTTGCTCTACATTCTTAACAATTTTTAGCATTTTCTGTATTTTTTAATTTCATCATGCTAGGGGATGTGTAGTGGTAATTCATTGTGGTTTTAGTTTGTATTTCCCTGATAACTAGTGATGTTGAACATCTTTTCATGTGTCTTTTGGCCATTCATGTATCTTCTTTGGTGAAATGTCTATTCAAATCTTTTGCCCATTTTTAAATTGAGTTGCCTCATTATCGAGTTGTAAGAGTTCTTTATATATTCTGTATAGAAGTCCTTTATCAAATATATATTTGGGAACTACTTTCTCCCAGTTTGTGGCTTGTCTTTTTATTTTCTTAACTCTGGTTTTTCAAGATAAGATTTTAATACTGATTAAGTCCAATTTACCAACTTTTTCTTTTATGGTTTGTGTTTTTTTGTGTCCTGTTTAAGAAATCCTTGTCTAATCCAATGTCATAAGATTTGCTGTATTTTTTTAGAAGTTTAATAGTTTTAAGCTTTTTTTAATTGATATGTAATTTATATAACATAAAATTTACCATTTTAAAGTGTAGTTTCAGTGACTGTTAGTATATTCACTATGTTGTACAACTATCACCACTAATTCCAGAACACTTCCATCACCCAGAAAAGAAACTCTGTACCAATTAGCAGTAGTCCTAATTCCTCCCACCTCCCACCTACTGGCAACCACTAACCTACTGACTCTAAGGATGTGAATATTCTGGACACTTAATATAAATGGAATCATACAACATGTGGCCTTTTGTGTCTGGTTTCTTTCACTCAGCATAATGTTTTCAAGGTTCATCTATATTGTAGCATGCATCAGTACCTAATTTCTTTTTATTGTCTGAGTACTATTCCATTGTATGTATACACAACATTTTGTTTATCTATTCACCAGGTGATGGACATTTATATTGTTGCCACTTTTTGGCTAATACGAATAACACTGCTATGAACATTCATGTACAAATTTTTTTTTTTTTTTTTAAAGATTTATTTATTTATTTTCCCCCCAAAGCCCCAGTAGATAGTTGTATGTCATAGTTGCACAGCCTTCTAGTTGCCGTATGTGGGACACGGCCTCAGCATGGCCGAAGACGCAGTGCGTTGGTGTGCGCCCGGGATCCGAACCCGGGCCGCCAGCATCAGAGAGCACGCACTTAACCGCTAAACCACAGGGCCGGCCCTCATGTACAAATTTTATGTGAACATATGTTTTCAACTGTCTTGGGTACCTAGGAGTGGAATTGCTGGGTCATAAGGTAATTCTATGATTAAAGTTTTGATGAACTGCCAAACTGTTTTCCACAGCAGCTGCACCATTTTACATTTCCAAGAGCAATGTATGAGGGTTCCAATTTCTCCACATCCTCACCAACATTTGTTTTTGTTTTTTTTTTTTCTTGGTAGTTTTTAAAAAAACTACGGCCATCCCAGGTTATTTATTGTGTGAAGTGGTATCTCATTATGGTTTTGATTTGCATTTCCCTAAAGACTAATGATATTGAGCATCTTTTCGTGTGCTATTGCCATTTATATATCTTCTATGGGGAAATGTCTATTCAAATCCTTTGCCAGTTTTTCAATTGGGTCATTTGTCTTTTTATTGTTGAATTGTTAAAGTTCTTTATATATTCTGGACGTTAGATCCTTATTCAGATATGTGATTTGCAAATACTTTCTTTCATTCTGTGAGTTGTTATTTCAATTTCTTAATAGTGTCCTTGACACACAAAAGTTTTAAATTTTGGTGAACTCCAAATCACCCATTTTTAGTTTGATTGCTTGTGCTTTTGGTATCATAACTAAAAAATCATTGCCTAATCCAAGGTCATGCATATTTATACCTATGCTTCTGTCTAAGAGTTTTATAGTTTTACCTGTTACATTTAGGTCTTTGATCCACTTTTAATTAATTTTTATATATGGTGTAAGGCAGGGGGGCCAAATTCATTCTTTTGCCTGTGGTTATCCAATTGTCCCAGCACCATTTGTTGAAAAGACTATTCTTTCCCCATTGAATAATATGGCACCCCTATGAAAAATTGACTGACCTTAAGTAAATGTGTGGGTTTATTTCTGGACTCTAAATCCTATTCCATTGCTCTATATGTCCATCTTTATGCCAGTACCATAGCTCCTTCTTCAGCAGCAAAATTTAAAGTTAATTTTTGTCTATGGTGTGATGTAAGGATAGAGGTTCATTGTTTTTTTTTCATAAAGAGCTCCAGTTTTTCTCCAGAACCATTTGTTGAAAGACTATCCTTTGTTCCACTGAATTACCTTGGCATCTTTGTTGAAAATCAATTGTTCGTATAAGTACAAGTCTATTTCTGGACTCTCTATTTGATTCCGTTGATCTACAGCAGAGGTTGGAAAACTTTTTCTATAACAGGTCAGATAATAAATGTTTTCAGCTTTGTGGACCACACAGTCTCTTCTCAAGTAATGAACTTTGCTGTTATAACATGAAAGCAGCCATAGACAATATGTAAATGAAGGAGTGTGGCTATGTTTCAATAAAACTTTATTTACAAAAACAGGTGGGTGGTAGGATTTGGCTCACATGCCATTGTTTGCTAACTCCTGATCTATGTGACATACCACTCTCTTGATTATTATAGCTTTATAGAAAGTCTTGATATCAGGCAGGGTAAGTACTCCAAAGTTGATCTTTTTCAAAATTATTTTGGTTATTCCAGGTTCTTTGCCTTTCCATATAAATTCTCGGGTCAGCTTGTCAATTTTTTTCAAAAAATATGCTATGATTTTGATTGGGATTGCATTGAATCTATAGATCAATTTAGGGAGAATTGACATTTTAACAATATTGAGTCTTCCAATCCATGAACAATGTCTCTATCTCCATTTATTTAGGTCTTTAATTTTCCCTTGCAATGTTATGTAGTCTTTAATATCTTTTGTTAAATTTATCATTATTTATGCTACTATAAACGGAATTTAAAATTTTTATTTTCTAATTGTTCACTGCTAGTATATGGAAATGCAACTGATTTTTGTATATGACCTTATAACCTGCAACTTCACTAAATTCACTTATTAGTTCCAGAAGCTAATTTATAGACTCCTTAGAATTGTCTATATATATGATCACGTTGTCCATAAATAAAGAAAATTTTACTTCTTCCTTTCCAACCTACATGCCTTTTCTTTTTTTTCCCTTATTTCACTTGCAAGGACCTCCAGTGCGATGTTGAATAGAAGAGGTGAGAGTAGGCATCATTGTTCCTGATCTTAGGTAGAAAGCACTCAACCTTTTGCCATTGAATATGATGTTAGCTTTAGGGTTTTTTGTAGGTGCTCTTAATCAGGTTGAGGTAGTTCCCTTCTATTCCTAGTTTGCTGATGACTTTTATCATTGATAGGTGCTGTATTTTCTCAAATGCTTTTGCTATATTTTTATTTTGAAGTAATTTCAAATCCAGAACAGAAAAAGTACAAGAACAATACAAAGAACTGCCCCTATCCCTTTCACCTAGAGACCCCCATTCAAGTTGGCAACTGCCTGAATCACATCCTTTGTAGAAAAGGATCCAATCTAGGATCACAGATGTACTTAGTTGTCAGGTCTCTTCAGTCTCCTTTAATCCGGAATACTTCATTGGTCCTTCCTTGACCCCTGTGACCTTAACATTTTTGAAGAATAAAGGCCAGTCATTTTGTAGAACGTCCCTCGTTTCAGGTTTGTCTACATTTCCCCATTATTAGATTCATATTATGCATTTTTGGCAGAAATATCACCAAAGTGATGTTATGCTCTTGACAGGTTAGGTAGTACATGCCAATTTTCTCCACTGGAGAATTACTTGTTTTCCCTTTATAGTATTTTGTGGGGAGATCTTTGAGACTATATAAATATGCTGTTCCTCATGCAACTTTTACCCATTTACCAGTAGATGAGGACATGGGATATTTGCATGCCTTGATATATGTTCTTTAAATCAATTATTACTATGATAGTTGCCAAATGGTGAATTTTCTAATTCCATCATTTCTTATACATTTATTAGTTGGC
Organism: Diceros bicornis minor; assembly: GCF_020826845.1. Classification (NCBI taxonomy): domain Eukaryota; kingdom Metazoa; phylum Chordata; class Mammalia; order Perissodactyla; family Rhinocerotidae; genus Diceros; species Diceros bicornis. Next base: position 22,833,397 of record NC_080774.1, on the reverse strand, counting down.
ATGCTCCTATATGGAAATGCTTTTCTTCTCATTTATTTATTTATATCAGCATGGATTTGAAGATTCTTATTTAATTCAGTGGAGTGTATTTATTACTGTCATTATTTGTTTTGAAGTACCAACTATGTCAGATTTGGCCAGTGGAGACTCTTTAAGCTGGTTCCTATGTACTTTTGACAAGGGCCTATCACTCCTTACTTTCTTATAATTTCAGGATCATCTAGCATATTCTCAGAACCAGCTCTAGAATCAGCAATTTTCTCCAAAGAGCCCCAGTTCTTCTTAATGGAGAACAGTGTTCAGAAACCAAGGTTGCACTATACTAATAACTTCAACCACTGTCTAACACTATAGGCTTCATTCCAGTTTTCCCTAGCTCCCTTCTCCAAAGTGAAAAATCTGGTTCCCATTATCCTCAATATATTTACTTATATGCTCAATCCCTTTGCAAGCAACCAATCACTTGACCATGCTGGGCCAACCGCCTTGCTAAGCCACCTGCCTCTCACAGGCCCTGAACCCTGCCAGCCTACTCTCCTTGCTTGGGCCTGATTAATGACTTTTTGACAGGGAGGGAGGAAGGAAGGAATTTTCTTTTTTTGATATAACAAACAATAGTATTACTGAACCTTAATGGCCAAGGAATGTACTTCAGATAGAGGAATGAATAGAAAGAAAAGTAAATATTTTGGACTAGTGTCCAGGCTAGGGTCCCTTGATGTATCAAGGAAGTAACCACTACCTTGGCTTATTCCCAGATCCTCTGTGGAGTCAGAGATGTCCCTGCTCATAACATACAAGGGAACAAGGAAATACATAACTCTGTCAGAGGTCAAATAGGGATGCGGATATTGGGGATTTTCCTCTCCTTTTCTCCTGGTCTTTAGACAAGATTGCTGCCTCATGCTCCTGAATCCCAAGCCCCACTCTTCTTCCAACTTCTCCTTGGCAGACAAGTAGAGTTGAATGGCTTTACAGGTTGTTTTAAAAAAAATGTATATATATTTTTAAGTTATCTCAGCAGAATGCATGTACATCTTTATCTTTTTCTGCAGATATATAGCCAGAGAACTATTACCTTGAACCTCTGACTCCGACAAAAACTGATGCAGGTTTGTATGGTAAGTTTGTTAGACGTTTTACTGGCGCCAGTTAGAGGAGGTGGGTTTCCATGATCCTTGTAGCAGCCAAGGTTTCCAGGCACTGGAGAAAAAAGAAAAACAAAAGAATTTCACAACACCTGGCTGTGAAACACCAAAAAGGAAAAGCAATTTGTGCCAGGTACTTTCATCTCAGCCAATATTTCCACTCCTAAGGTACAAATAAATAACAAGCAATAAGCTTTAAAAATGGAAGCCTTAGCGTCCTCAGCTAAATGCTATGTTTTTGTTTTATTTTGAAGAGTATGTGAGGCCCAGGTCCACATTTAACTAACCCTAAGAAATATTTTACCTGTTCGATATTGATAGAATTTAGTATTGAAGAGAACTAGGAACAATTTCCCAAAAATAGAGAAGCTACAATACGTAAATTATGTTTCAGAGTCACTGGAGGGCAGGAACAGCCCTTAGAAGCCCATCATCCTATCCCTTGTCCTTCCTCTTGCTCCTTAAAAAGCTCTCCAAGGTCCCTTGGTGAATGTTATTAGTTTCCTATTGCTGCTGAAATAAATTACCACAAATCTAGTGGCTTAAAACAGTATAAATTCATTATCTTATAGTTCAGGAGGTCTGAAGTACTAAATGAGTCTTCCAAGACTAAAATCAAGGTGTCAGCAGAGCTGTGTTCCTTCTGGACGCTCAAGGGAAGAATCTGTTCCTTGCCTTTTCCATCTCCTAGGAGCTGCCCCTATTCCTCTGCTTGTGGCTGCACCATTTCAGCCTTTGCTTCCGTCATCAGATTTCTTTCCCTCCCTCTGCTTCCATCATCACATCACCTTCTCTGACGCTGATCCTCCTGCCTCTCTGTTATACAAACCTCTGTGATTACATTGGGCCTATCTGGATAATTCAGGATAATCTCTTCATTTCAAAATCCTTAATTTAATCACATTTGCAAAGTCCCTTATACCATGTAACGTAACATATTCAAAGATTCCAGGGATTACAACACAGACATCTTTGTGAGGCCATTATTCAGCTTACACAATGAACATATTAGTGTTTCATAACCACACAATCAGATGGTTTGGTCTAGCAGAAAAAGCTGTATCTGAGAATAAGGAAATCTGAATTTATGCACCAACTGTGGGAGACAGCTTTCAAAGATGGCCCTCAATGATCCTCACCACCTGGTATTCACACTCTTGTGTAATCCCCTCCCTTGAGCGTGGGCTGGACTAGATTTTGACCAACAGAATGTAGCAAAGTTGATGGGATGCTACTTCTGTGATTAGGTTAGAAGAGACTAATTCTGTCTTGCTAGTAGACTCTCTCTATTGCCTTCTTGGCTTATATACTTTGATGAAGCAATATGCCCTGTCAGAAAGGCCATGTAGCAAGGAAATGAGGGTGGCCTTCCGCCAACAGCCAGCAAGACACCAAGACTTTCGGTTTCTGCAAAGACTAAATCCTACCAAAACTATGTGGGCTTGAAGTAGATCCTTCCCCAGTAGAGCCTTCAGATGAGACTCCAGCCCTGACAGGCACCTTGACTGCAGCCTCACGAGATACCCTGAAGCAGAGAACCCAGTGAAGCCATGTCCAGATTTTCTGACCTACTGAAAGCATGAGACAATAAATGTGTGATGTATGTATGTATGTATGTATTTACTTACTATGTATGTATGTATGTATGTATGTATGAATGAATGAATGAATGAATGAAGATCAGCCCTGAGCTAACATCCATGCCAATCCTCCTCTTTTTGCTGAGGAAGACTGGCCCTGGGCTAACATCCGTGCCCATCTTCCTCCACTTTACATGGGACGCCGCCACAGCATGGCTTGACAAGCGGTGTGTCGGTGTGCGCCTGGGATCCGAACCTGGGCCACCAGCAGCGAAGCATGCGCACTTAACCGCTACGCCACGGGGCCGGCCCTAAATGTGTGTTGTTTTAAATCACTAAGTTTTAGGGTAATTTGTTACACACAATAGATGACTAATATACCTATATAATAGATACTAAATATATGTTTATTGAATGAAGAAATGAATTTATTGTGGGCTGTGGACAAATCAACCTCTCTAGACCTTAGTTTTCCATCTGTGTTATTAATTTATGAATCATTTTGTTATCAGGTGAAGTTCTTTTCCTACTTTCTCTGTTTGGCTGTTCATAGTTTATATAATTGAAGATATAACAAGACATGAATGGGGCCTGGTCCTAGGAGCACTTCTAGGTCAGTTAAGAATTATACATTATCCACTTCCAAAGTGAGTCACATAGACTCTTAGAAAGCATTTTTCCTTCAAGACTGGAAAACAGCATGGTCCAGATAAGCTTTATAGCCACATTAGTCTTTTGGCATATAAAAATATACACATGTGTATGTATGTATGTATACACACACACTTTTTAATTTCTGCCACCATCCACATCTAACCAGCTCATTTTAAATTGGCAGGAAGTACCTCTGCTAACCCAAACAGTCACACTTTCCCCTCTAAGCCAAGTGGTTACCCTTCTCCCTTGCGTCACACATGGTTCAAATATAACAAACATGGCTCACCACACAAATGTTAAAATGCATCTTTCGGAAACAAACCAAATCTCTATAGCAGCAAATGTAAACACAAAAGCTCTAGGCAGTAGGAGTCCAGTGTTCAGTGGAAGTCTGCCTTGGGAATGTCTGGGTTTTCGAGTTTAAACAAATGCAGTGAGTTAAGCACTCTGGCAGGGGTGGGGGGTGGTGGTAGAGGGGTGGGGATACCATATAAGCCGAGTTTGTTAAAGGGACCTTGCATATGGAAACCTGAGCCATACATTTAATGGTTTTTAATAAGAACTACTTGATCATGATCATCTTGGTCATTTACTGTGATTTTTGTCTCATTTATTCCACTATGCTCACAAGTAAGCATGTTATTATGTATTAGTTTATAGAGAGCCCAAGGCACATAACATAAAAGTTAAGATTAGACATAAACAAGGCCAGGGGTTGCATTAATGCTGCTGGAACCTATAAGCTCTATTCACAATTCAGTGAGCAAATCCAGGCAGCTCACATTCCAGTGGGGCAGTGAGGTCCCAAAACACACCATGGGGTAGATCACCGGACATCAGAACACACCATGCTGTTGCTCCAACCATTTGAACGTCAGTGGCCTGAAGTATCAACCCTGCTGCCCAAGTCAATCACTTGCCAGACAGTGTCAATTCTAACTCCTAAAATATTGCAGACATCTGTCCACGTCTCTCTATCCAAGCTGCCACTTCCCCAGTTCAGGCCATCATCTCCCCTCACTAAGACCACTGGATTGGCCTCCTATTCCATCTTCCTGTTTCTAGGCTCACCCTACTCTAATCTAGTTAGTACACTGCAACCAGTACACTCCAGGCAGAAGGAATAGCAAGTGCAAAGGCCTAAGGCAAGAATGACCTTGGCCTTTGCAGGAAGAAAAAGAAATGAGCATAACCAGTGACAGAGAGAGAGAAAAGCAGCAGGAGCTAGAGAGGTATGCAGGGACCTTGCCTAAAACCATCAAAGCTCGCTGGTTGTCCCTCAGGATAAAGTCCAAATTTTCTCACATGGTACACAAGACCCTGCCTGATCTGTGCTGCTCCCCTTCTCTCCCCTGCCAGCATGACCCCTCTCTCTATGCCTTGGCTCGCATTCTATATAAAGGCCAAATCAGATTGTAGTGTATTTGCAAATTTCACAATTACACATTACTCTTTGGCCTCTGGACTTTTACACATGCTATTCCTTCTGCTTGGAATACTCTTCCTTGCATAAGATTGCAGCCTGAGCATCATTCCCCCTAGAAAGCCCCATGGCCGTCCCATCATCCCCTCCCTCACAAATAAGGTTATATGCTCCTGCTGTGTAATCCTACAGCAGCCTATGCTGAGTTTGATTCTAAACACTTGTTTACGTGTCTCTCTCCCCGATTAACCATGAACAATTTAAGGGTGGCACTGTACCTTCCACACACCACTGTATTCCCAGGGCCTGGCACGGTCCCAGTTACACAGCAGATGCTCTAAAACTGTGTGCTGAATCAACAAGCACCTTCCGTGTCCCCAGCTGAAACCATGAAGTGAGCAGGTAAAGGTACTTCTTAGGCAGCAGTGAATGAAGAGAGCAGAGCTGATCTGCATCACAACATCCACTTAAAGCTAGTAAGGACTGGTTTTACTCCTGCCTGCTCACCTACTCTATGGCTATCTAGAAATACCATTCTAGATAACTGAGTTTTCCATATAGGTTAACCTTAAAACTTAAAATTTTGGGGCCGGCCCGGTGGCGCAAGCGGTTAAGTGCGCGCGCTCCGCTGCGGCGGCCCGGGGTTCGCTGGTTCGGATCCCGGGCGCGCACCGACGCACTGCTTGGCAAGCCATGCTGTGGCGGCGTCCCATATAAAGTGGAGGAAGATGGGCACGGATGTTAGCCCAGGGCCGTCTTCCTCAGCAAAAAAAGAGGAGGATTGGCGGATGTTAGCTCAGGGCTGATCTCCTCACAAAAAAAAAAAAAAAAAATCCCTAAAAAAAAAAAAAAAAAAAAAAAAAACTTAAAATTTTATCTTTATCATTTTGGATGAAACTTTTCTAAAATGCATTAGTCAGGGCCGGCCTCGTGGCTTAGCAGTTAAGTGCGTGCACTCCGTTACTGGCGGCCCGGGTTCGGATCCCCGCCATGCACCAACGCACCGCTTCTCCGGCCACGCTGAGGCCGCGTCCCACATACAGCAACTAGAAGGATGTGCAACTATGACAGACAACTATCTACTGGGGCTTTGGGGAAAAAAAAAAAGGAAGAGGATTGGCAATAGATGTTAGCTCAGAGCCAGTCTTCCTCAGCAAAAAGAGGAGGATTAGCACAGATGTTAGCTCAGGGCTGATCTTCCTCACAAAAAATAAATAAATAAAATAAAATAAAATGCATTAGTTATTTCTTCAAAAAAATTTAATTAGTTTAACCTACTTTAAATTTTTCTTGGTGGCTTGAGGTCATCAAATGTACTTTACCAAATGGCCCCAGACTGTTGTGCTTTTCTATATTCTTGTGTCTGACTGTAACAACTAACCTGGGGGCTGGCCCCCTGGCGTAGCGGTTAAGTGTGTGCACTCCGCTGCTGGCGGCCCGGGTTCGGATCCCGGGCTGGCACTGATGCACCGCTTGTCAGGCCATGCTGTGGCGGCGTCCCATATAAAGTGGAGGAAGATGGGCACAGATATTAGCCCAGGGCCAGTCTCCTCAGCAAAAAGAGGAGGATTGGCATGGATATTAGCTCAGGGCTGATCTTCCTCACAAAAAAAATAAATAAACAAAACAGTTAATCTGTCTCCTTGGTTACTGCCCAGGCTGCTGAACCCTCAGAACGTTAGAACTGCAAGGAGTCTTAGAGAGCATCTACTTCTTGCTACTGCCAGCACCAGCAGTCTTTGCTCACTCTCTTCTTAATATGCTACGTCTTAGGCTTGGAACAAAATTACCGAGCTTATTAGAATTATGTGAAAAATAAGAATAAATCGTTTCTAAAAGAGGAAAGGGCTTTATGCTCCCTACTTTCTGCCATCCGTATTGTAGCTCAGGAGTTGTTTTTGCATACTTACTTCCCAGTACTCGGCAATATTCTGAAGGGCACTGGTGCTACTATCATCTGTCCAGAAGCAGCCAGCATTTTGCAGCAATCACAAACGTGGGTTTTGGAGTCAGACTGACCCGAGGGTGAATTGTGGCCCATTCACCATGGCCTTTCTAAGCTCGGTTTCATCAACAGTAGAATGAGGAAAAATAGGGGCCTCAAAGAGTTCTTCTGAGAATTAAAATGAGGTAAATAAAGTAAACACCACAAGGCCTGGCAAGATGGTATGTGCTGAATAAATAGTGTTTATTATCATTATATATAATAAGACTTTCATCATTCACCACACAAACAAGAACAACTGGCTTAGTAATAGAAAAGTAAAACAGCATCGAATTAAAAGACCAAATCAAAGGCAGCCACCTCAGAAAACTGGGTTTGAGTCCAAATATTAAAATATTAATCTCTTACATCTGGAGAGTGTATGGTGCACTTTCACGTAAGCATCTGACATGAAACTCACAGCCCTTTCAGGAAGGCAGGACAGATGATGTTATTGCCATGTGACAGAGAAGAAAACACAGTTTCGCAAGATTAAGGGCCTTGCATGGGGACACACGATGGAAGTGGAGAGCAGAGTTAGCTCCAGGGTTGCAGATTCTCACGCCATGGTTTTCTTCTTGCTGTCCCTGGCCCCCTTTCCTCGTAGGGTCAGTCTGGGGAGCCAAATGAAAATGACTCCCTGAGATTAGAGACTGAATTCTCAAACACCCTAGTCCCTCAATACTCTGTGCACCACGAGGCCAGCCTCTGAGACAGTGGCCAGCCTCTGAGGGGTGCCACTGCCCTCTGACTCGCACTGGAAAGTGTGGCTCCAAGTCTCGCCGGAGAAGACACGTCATGTAGTCTACAAAAGCATTATTGGTCAACTGAGTGGATTTCCAGACCATGTCCCACCCTCAGCTCTTCCCAGAAGCAGGGAGGAAAAGTCCATTTGAAAAAGGATATTTGTTCTCAAATTCCTTTTTACTTTCAAGACCACTTTAAAGTCCTGTGGCTTGGTCATGCATTTTTCCTGTTACCAAAGAGGCTCCATCACTTTCAATTTTTAAAAAAAATCATCTTAAAATACAAATGGACCCCTTGTTTATCATAGTTGATGCTTTAAAACTCATGACAGTTAATTACAAACATTCTCTTCAGAGTTCTTGACACAGAAAAGTTTTAGAGGCAGCTGAGGGGAGACGGTCCTCTGTTCGGATTAACCCAGGAACTATTGTTCTTTTACTGTCACAAGGAACTGTTGGGAAGCAACTAGGTAGGGTTACTAAACACTTGTTACATTTGGATATAACTGTGGCCTCAATGTGAAGGTGCTACACACATCTCCATGGGTGCCTCTACGGCTGACAGCTCTTTTCTGAGAACCAACTATTGCCCACGGCACCTTCTCAGAGGATCTGCTCCCATAACTGCTGCTGCTTGGGGAAAAGCCGAAGGACCCCATCCTCTGGCCACAGCTGACTCCCACTGGGGCCACCAGATTCTCTCTCCCAGGAAGCTGGAATTGGGATTCCAGTTTGTGAATTGCAGGCACTGGACTTGTAGGGTTCTGTCAAGTAGGGGGTAAGGCAAGTAGCCATATCTGGGACACATGAGTTGATGAGTGAGCTGATTCTGCTGGTCCACAAAGAGGAAAAAGAACGGACACCATGCCGAGAGAGAGGCAGAGATGAGAGACCACGTGGCCTCAGAGAGAGATGGCAAGAGTGGATACTTCCTTTCCCGGTTCTTGGGACACAGAGTTTGGGTTCTGTGATATATACTTCCAATGTCTTTCCAACAAATCCCTTCTGCTCAAGTTAGCTTGAGTGAGTTCTATTCCTGGCAATAAAACAATTCCTGACATAGACAGAGAGCTGGTTGATTATGGTAAAAGCTCAATTTGAACACAAATCTTCAGATGGTAATTTGCATAAGAAGAAGTCCTGACTGTTACTGTGTTTTCTATTCCAGTGCTCTGACCAGATCTGGGATATTTTTTTAAGAAACTAGAAGCAAAGTTCTCGTCCTGTGTTTTAGAAAACTCTTCCCTGCCTCTCCAGAACTCCTTCTACTTTCTTTTTTTTTCCTGAGGAAGATTGGCCCTGTGCTAATATCTATTGCCAATCTTCCTCTTTTTGTTTTTTTTTCTTTTTTCCCCCCAAAGCCCCAGTACATAGTTGTATATCATAGTTATAGAATTGTAGCTCTTCTATGTGGGACGCTGCCTCAGCATGGCTTGAGGAGCAGTGAGTAGGTCTGCACCCAGGATCCGAACCGGTGAAGTCCGGGCCACCGAAGCGGAATGCAGCAACTTAATCACTATGCCACCCGGCCGGCCCCCTTACTTTTTCTTATAAGTAAAATCTGCTTCTTCAGAAACGATGCGGCAACTCTGTTTATTTTAAATGTCATTTAACTTTGCATAGTAGAGACTATCTTCTGGCCCAGGGACTCCACGTTGGTGCCTCAGTAGCTGATTTCTCCCCTTTGTGGGAACAAGGACTAAGTACACAGGAGATGATGCCACTGGTGTCTTATGAGAGGACCAATCATTTAGAATACTTCCTTCAGAGCATCAATGGGTTAAGTGTGGATTATTCCACACTCGCAGCCCGTGACCACTAGCACACTTTACCCCATCTTGTCCATCTGCAACTTCCATTCCAAGTCTGACAGCTGCCATCTTGGTCCAAGTGCTATCACAATATGGCCCCACCCTGCCTCTATAACTTTATTCTAAACATCAACTTTCCTTTTCAGTCACTCTGATTCTTCAAGCAGCCCTACTCATGTCTGAGTCTATATCAACTCACCCAAATAAATAAGTAAACACAGCTTTTTCTTCCCCTATGAAGTTTTACGTTTAGGAGAAGGTAGTAAGAGTTCCTAACAGTACTGACCCCCATACAGCCCTGACGTATCACAGTGGTAGTTCTCTTCTGGTGGGAGTTCCTTCTCTGAAACTTAATTTCTGGTGATTTAATGTGGTAGACAGTTTTCAAAGGAGACTCTAATAATTTTTCCCTTCCCTGTACATGTGTGTTGCACCCCACTTTAGGAGTTGGAATTAATTTCCTCTTGAATCTGGGTTGGCTTTGCAACTTGCTTTGATCAATAGAATGTGGTGGACTTCTGAGTTCATGCCTTAAGGGGACTGGCAGCTTCTGCTCCCTCTCTCTTGGAAGCCAGCCACCATATAAGAGATCTGAATATGCTGCTGGAAAGAGAGGTCACCCAGGTAGAGGCCTGAAGCCATCTAGGACGTCCTAGCCCCAGCAGAGCCCCCAGGTAAATGCAGCCACCTGATTGAGCCCAGATGAGAGTAGCAGAACTGCCCAGCTGAAACTCAGCCAACCCACAGAATCAGGAGAAATGATCAGCTGTTGTTGTTTTAAGCTACTAGGGTTTGGGGTGGCTTGTTATGCAGTAACAGACAACTGAAACACCTTACTTGACAAAAGGTCAGTCCAAGTTCAAGAGGAATGATAGAGCTGTGTCTCTGGGAAGAAGAGCTCAGTTTGTTGACTTAGACTTTTTTTTCAGCGACACCACAAATATCCCAGGCACAGAACCACAGAGTCATCTTTCACTCTTCCTGCTGTTTCATCCCTTATGTACTCCACTTGTCATCAAGTTCTATCTTCTTTCTAAACGCATCTTGGATTTAACCCTTCCTGTCTTATCTCACTGCTGTCATCATAGCCCAGGCCCTTATCCCCTGGATTTAGAAATCTACACCCATCCTCTCCTCCCCACACTTCCTTCTTCCGATCCATCCTGTAAACGGACACTGGGCTGATCTTCCTAAACTAGGGCTTTCAGCATGTCAGTTCCCATCTACTCAACTCTGGCTTTCAAGGTCTGACCTGGTTCCTCTCTGTCCACTCCTCTACTCAGGCAGCTTGGTTCCCAACCTACACACATACCAATCCCATACCCTTCCTCAAGTCTGTCAGGCTGTTCCCTGACCTGTGCCCTGACCCATCCAGCCCCATCCACCTTTCTCTGTAATGACGCCTCCAACCTCCACAACCTTTACTGAGCCCTCTCATCTTCAAATACTCACAGCACTCTACCTCATAATTCAATCTTATTTATATAAGTGGTGGGCAGCGCTCCAATTTTCTCCTATGTTTATAACGCAGATTCCTAATTATATCATCAGATTGAGGATAGGGACTATTTCTCACATTTTTGTATATTCCTCATAGGCAAGTGCTAGTGGAAAGATTTTCAGTAAAATCATCCTTATTGATCTGAATGATTTTCCCTTCTTAAGTTATTAGTATGCTTTACCCAACAGTGCTTTAGAACATTTTGGAAATACAGTATATAGCTGTCACTGAGGAAAACGTCCATTTGGTTCAGAAAGTCTGTATTTTTTTATGGGAAATTAAATAATATCCACTGCCAAAAACAAGGAACAATCGAGCATATGCCAGATATGAAACCGTAAACTGCATTGTAATGCGGGGCCTCTTATGTTCCCCGAGTGCAGTGCCACACCAGGCCCCAGGGGAATGGCCACCACAGCAGCTGAGGCAGGCTACTGAGCCCCATGGTCAATCAGATAAAAAAGGAATGACAAGGGCCGGCCCAGTGGCTTAGCGGTTGGGAGCGCGCGCTCCGCTGCTGGCGGCCCGGGTTCGGATCCCGGGCGCGCACCGATGCACCACTTCTCCTGCCATGCTGAGGCTGCGTCCCACATACAGCAGCTGGAGGGATGTGCAGCTATGACATACAGCTATCTGCTGGGGCTTTGGGGGGAAAAAATAAATAAATAAAATCTTTAGGGGGCCGGCCCGGTGGCGCAAGCGGTTAAGTGCGCGCACTTCGCTGCGGCAGCCTGGGGTTTGCCGGTTCCGATCCCGGGCGCGCACCGACGCACCGCTGGTGGAGCCATGCTGTGGCGGCCTCCCATATAAAGTGGAGGAAGATGGGCATGGATGTTAATCCAGGGCCAGTCTTCCTCAGCAAAAAGAGGGGGATTGGCAGATGTTAGCTCAGGGCTGGTCTTCCTCACAAAAAAATAAATAAATAAATAAAATAAAATAAAATAAAATCTTAAAAAAAAAAAAAAAGGAATCACAAATAAAACACAGGTTAGGAAGAACCTATTTGGGAATTAGATGACAGGAAGATGCCAATGGTAGTCCATTCCTTGGGGAAAGCACAGGCCACCACAATACCTGCTGGAACTGTCATGCCTACCATGTGCTAGGTCCTAGCCTTAGGGTTGTGTGTAGTTTACTCATTTAATCTTCAAAATAACCCTGGAAGGCACAGATGAGGAAACGAAGGCTCAGGGGAGAGTCACTCTGCCGTAAGCTATTAAGTGAGTAATGATTCAAACCTAAGCCAGTGTGACTCTGAAGTCCACATTCTTTCCACTAGCTTGTGTTGTCTCTCTTACTGGAAGAGACGTGACATCACGTCATCAAAAATATTCAGTGAGCACCTGTTATGGCCTCCACTGTGCTAGATGTTGCAGAAGATTGTTAAAATATATGGCTTTTTTCAGTAGCTGTAAAGGAAGAGGCTTGAGGGGGTAAAGATCCCATAAATTCCATCAGCATCCCTCCATAAATAAACATACAATCCAAGTCAAATGAGGGCGCCTGCTATGCAAATACAGCTTTAAGAGAAATCCTTGAGTCCCCCTTCCCACCTTAAGTCTCTCCTTCACAGAAATTCCAGAGCTCCCTTGCTCATATCTTTGAACAGCTTAGTCTAGTTGAGAGAGCAAGAATAAACAATATAAAACAGGGTTCTGACAATGCTAATTTGGGCAGTCTAAAAGGGTTCAAATAAATAAAAATGTTAAGTATTGTAATGGAAAGACAGAGGTAAAAAAAAATTAGTTTGCGTAATTCATATTATTAACCTTCATTTCAATATTGCTTTGGCTATCGGCTAAAGTTTGAGGTTCCTTTTAACTGTAAAGTGTTAATGATGCACAGAGATGTGTCTTTTTTAAGATGAACTTCAGCCCATGCAATGAAGACAAGGTGTTGGGAGAGACCCTGAGGCCTGGACAAGGCGGCTGATGCAGCGTCTCATGCAAAGGGTCCAACTCTGGGGAGCCCCTTCCCAGCTGAGAACAGCTGGGCTCGGAACACCCGCAGAAATGGCCCAACATTCTACAGAGAGGCTCTGCTGTGCAACAAATCCTTCCTGGATACCATCGCAGCCTGCTTTACTCCTGGGGCTTGGGATTTCCCAAACCCAAAGAAGAAAGGAAAATGACTTAGAGCTAACAGCTTGAACTGCAGACCCTCTGTCGCCACTGAGTTAATCCTTTGGTTTCCACAATGTCAAAAAGGCAATCTTAATAACTCAGCATACAATCAGAATTTCAAACTCTAATTCCCAAACAATCCACAAACAAAATTCTCAAGAATGACCTCAACAGTAGACTGGATCCATCCCAGGGACCCCGTTTTCAAGCAAATAAAGGAAATGGGGCTGTTCTCAAGTACTGAAAGGAAAGGGCACTGGTCTTGCCATTAGGAGTCCTAGGTTCAAATCCTATCTGGCTGAGAGTGTAATCCTCATCAAATCACTTAACTATTCTACACTCATTTTCTCATCTGAACAATGCGGGGTGGGGGAAGTGGACATACCACCTGTTTCATAGGAGTGTTGAAAAAGTTAAATAAGATAAAGTGAATACAATCATGCATCACTTAACAACGGGGATATGCGTTAGGCGACCTCCTCGTGCGAATATCATAGAGTGTCCTGACACAAACGTAGATGGTATAGCCTACTACACATGTAGGCTATATGGTACAAATCTTATGGGACCGCCGTCATATATGTGGTCCGTTGTTGACTGAAATCTCCTTCTGTGACACGTGACTGTATAAGTGCTTTGTACATAGTAGGTACTCAATAATAGCTGAAACAAAAGCTAAAACATACTAAAAATCAGCACTAACATTAAAATGCAGAAAGTGCTGACAGAAACAAAACATTTTCTGTAATTGAGAGACTGCCTTGACCACCACTGCCAAAGTGCTCTTGGCTTTGACTCCCACTCTGAACATAGCTTTAAAAACTCTTATTAGGGATCGCAATTGGAAGCTTTCGAATCCTGTTTTTTGGGGCTGTATTTTTGTAAGGAACAACAAATCTATTTTGACAAAGTCAGGGTGTCATTTAATTAAAAGGAACTTGAGCTGGCTGAGATCAACTGAAGGTCCCATATTGCAGAGGTGCTATCACTGGCATCCTCTTAGGGCTGGTCTGTGTGAATGCTACAATCAATCACTAGAGAACTTCTCACAGCTTAAGAGGGAGCAACCTCACCCCAAATCCCTAAAAAGGGGGCTTAAAAAGCTATAGAGAAATGTCTCCCTCTGACACTTTGCACTCTCCTCAGCCTTATCACCATCTTCCTGGGTCGAGTCAAGCTCTGTCCCCAGACCACAAGATCTTCCATTATCTGGCCCCATCTCATTCTTCTCAGACTTCATCTTCTGACCTTCCTTCTTAAAATTTATGTCTCAGCAACACTGACTTTGCTTGGGAATTCGTGTGTGTGTGTGTGTGTGTGTGTGTGTGTGTGTGTGTGTGTGTGCAAACTGTTCCCTCTGCCTCCAACATCCTCCCTACTTCACCCAAGCCTAACATCTAGAACCTGGCTACTTAAAGTGTGGTTCTGCAGCTCTGGCATCCCAGGGGCTTGCCAGAAATGCAGAGTCTCAGGGCTGTCCCAGACAGACCGAATGAATAAGATCCCTGGTGACCACATGCACCTTAAAGTTGGAGAAGCTTTGCACTAAGATCCCACTTCTTCCAGAAGCCCTCTTTAACAAACAATAGCTCCTGCCTCACACCATGCCAGGGCAGATGCCCCTCTTTGGTGCTGCCAATCTTTTGCGCATCTCACTTACAGGGAATCTTGCATATGCTTATCTGTTTATGTGTCTGTCTTTGGTCCTAAACTAGGGGCTCCTTACAGGCTGCACACCATGCAATTCTTGTATCCCCCACTTTGTACAAGGTCTGGTATATGGCCAGAGCTTAAACAATGTCATTTGTCACAGCTAATAACTTCTAAAGTCTTTGTGGTTTTAAAATTTAATAATTAGTTTTAAATAACTAACTAACTTTAATAACTAATAGTTTTAATAACTTTAAATAATAACTAATAGTTTTAACAAGTTTAATAACTAAAACTTTAATAACTTTATTTTATTTATTTTATGTTTTTTTGTGAGGAAGATCAGCCCTGAGCCAACATCCATGCCAATCCTCCTCTTTTTGCTGAGGAAGACTGGCTCCGAGCCAACATCTATTGCCAATCCTTCTCTTTTTCCCTTTTTTTTCCCCAAAGCCCCAGTAGATAGCTGCATGCCCCAGTTGCACATCCTTCTAGTTGCTGCATGTGGGACGCCGCCTCAGCATGGCGGGAGAAGCAGTGCGTCGGTGCGCGCCCGGGATCCGAACCTGGGCCGCCAGTAGCGGAGCGCATGCACTTAACCGCTAAACCACGGGGCCGGCCCTAATAACTTTAATAAGTAACTCAGATACCTGTAAGCTATGTGTAAAAGTATTACAATTTCGGTTAATCATGTCACACATTTGAATCTAGACACTTTGACTGTTGTATTTATGTATTCATTTTTTAATATTTAAATTTTAAAATATTATAAAATTTATTTTTTATAATAGAGACTTTCAAACATACACAAAAGTAGGAAAGAATAAGGAGCCCATCACCTGGTATCAACAAATATTCACTTTTTTTTTTAACCATTCTTGTTTCATTTATGTCCTGCACTCCTACCCACTCACTCTTTGGGAGGCTGGACTATTTTAAAACAAATCCCAGATATAATATAATTTCAACCACAAATATTTCAGTATGTATCTTTAATTTAAAAGGACTTAAAATATACATATATAACCACCATGCCATTATTGTGCCTAATAAAATTAACAGTGATTCCTTAGTATAGTCTAATACTCAGTCTGTATTCAAATTTCCCTAACTATTTTAAAGATGAATTTTTGTAGTTGGGTTTGTAGAAATCAGGTGAATGTTTTATTTTATTTTATTTATTTATTTTTGTGAGGAAGATCAGCCCTGAGCTAACATCCATGCTAATCCTCCTCTTTTTGCTGAGGAAGACCGGCTCTGAGGTAACATCTATTGCCAATCCTCCTCCTTTTTTTTCCCCAAAGCCCCAGTAGATAGTTGTATGTCATAGCTGCACATCCTTCTAGTTGCTGTATGTGGGACATGGCCTCAGCATGGCTGGAGAAGCGGTGCATCGGTGCGCGCCCGGGATCCGAACCCGGGCCGCCAGTAGCGGAGCCGAGTACTTAACCGCTAAGCCACGGGGCCGGCCCCAGGTGAATGTTTTATAGCAAACAAAAGATAGCTCTCAGAGATGACAAGCTAAATTTCTTCACGCCTGTGGCCTTAGGCCCAAATCAGCTATGTGAAGAAAATTATATTTGCCTTTAAATGCCATTTGCTGGTTCCTCTCCCCACCTACAACTAGATTATTTACTTTCAAAAAATGATACAAAACTTTTATAAAGAACCTGTAGGTAAAATAGAGCAAAGCAAAAGCCATGCTGAAATCCATACAAGCACATCCCTCAAAAGCAATGAAATAAAGAAGAATTAGAATGAGGATGATCATTTAACAAAAGAGAGATACACAAAGGACAGATGTTAAGCCAAATGATTTCCCCCTCAATAGCCAAACCAACAGGATTTATAGATTTAGAGGGTGGGATCTAGACGGATGGTAAACTTGATGGCGTTGGAATTTGCTTTTAAAAATCTGTACTACTTCTTTCTGCAATAAGAACTTGGGGTTTCCGAGAAACATACTGGCGGACGTGGTTTGAAGAGGAAATCCAATTACCTCAGAGTTGTTCTTTTAACAGTAAGTTCTGATCCATGCTCTATAGGTCAAGAGCACAGTTCAAATTTCTCTTTGCTCCCTTTTTGAATCATACTTCATCTCTGCCTCCCTGCTTGTTTTAGCTCTCTACGTAACGCACTGAGGGGCAGAGATTCCGGTCTCCACACAATGGCCCACCATTCAACCACATTCTGCTTTGTCCCTAAACATTCATTCCCCCTGGCTCCTGCTGGGTCTGTTATATTCAGATATGAACTTTCCAGGAATCTGATCATGTCATAGGCCTTTTTCTGTACGACAAGTTCAATGCTAATAATGAATAGCGGGCTTCACACAGAGGGTTAGTATTATTCATGAAAATTATGACTCCACATCCAGAAATAGGGCAAAACTGGCCTAAAATAGGCAGGCTGTATCTCAATTGAGTCCACCAGGCAATTACCAAGGTCCCTTGCTGCAAATAGCACAGGAGTTTTTCTCAACTATGTTAATCAGACACACTAGAAGCACAATGTTCCGCCAGACTCAAGGTCTGAGGCTCGGCTTGATGGGGAACCCTGGTGCCCACAGGATAAATGGAAGAGTTTTTCAAAGAACCAAAGCCAGACACTCCCTCTACCCTCCCAAACTAGGTATTCCCCAGTTCTCATTACCAATTTCTGTAAATCTCTCTACCCAGACCATTTCAAGGGCAGCTTTAGAAGCTTTGAGAGAGTTACCAAAGGGCCATAAGAAAAGGAAATGATACTTAATTTTCCTTTTTGGAACAGTGAGGCACATTCCAGCAAATATTACAAATTAGAGGGGTACTAGATGATTTGTACCATTTTGCTATAATTCTCTCTTCTGGAACTTAGTTTCAATGACCACATGAGCCAGCTCCCATTGGCCCAAATTATATTTTATAAATGCAAGTTGAGAATTATCTTTCCAAATAAAAGCGCCCAGATTGAAATCCCCTGTGTTCGCCATTCCTGAGAGAATGACATAGGCTGGCTAAAAGACTATCTTTGTGTAAAACAAATGGACCGAGGAAAATCTGCTTTCCTCTCCCCCTGCCCCTTTCTTCTTTACATAACTAGAGCCAAATGAGATGTTTTTCATTTTAAAAATTTGATTAAGCAGACTGAGTAAAAGCCCATTCTTCTGGTCTTTACTGTTTTCTCAATTTTGAGATGGATGAAGGCACACTCAGGTTGGAGGATAGTGAAGCAGGGCCTAACTGCCAGGCAGAGGCAACATTTGGAAAGTTAACTTATGAAAGGTGAGCACTGGGCCTGCAGCACCGGTTCAAGGACTGCCCTTCCCCCTTGAGGCATCAGAATTTAGACTGTTGAGTGGGCATGACTGAGAGGGTCCCAGGTCCCACGTGAACATCCATGTCACTCTGCCTACACAGCCTCCTGACCTGAGGAGTGAGAGAGGTGGCAGGGCAAGGAATAGGTTTAAATAATAAGGAAAAAATAACCCAGGTAGAATTATTATGAATGAGCTGTCCTTTTCTTCAGCTCTAGGAACTGAGAAACCCTGCTCCTCTGGCATAATTAAAAGGATATTATAAACACTGTATTAATAAATTCCTACACAGTACCATGTTTAGTTTTGGTTTCTGTACTTTAAATCTTCCCACAATATTTTCTACTTTGTTTTAAAGTATCTTCCTAAGATTCTCTGCCACACCACATATCTCCTGAAGGTCAGGGTATCTTTCTGCCTTGTACCTTGCATATAATAAATATTAAATATAGAAATGAATGAAGGAAACAGAAAACAGGCCTTGTAATAAAAGGCTAAAGAAACTGGGTTTTTTGGTAATAGAGAAGAACAAGTTGTGAGTTATCATAAAAACAATAGAACATCTTTATACTAATGTAAGGAAAAGGACTATCACGATGGCTTTGGAAGGTATCTAATTAGGTATTTACTGAATATCACTTTTTAGGGGACATAGCATGTCAAATCCAAATAATACAAGTATCATAACCTAGTTTCACTGTCTGCAAAGGAGTTCTTTATTCATTTAAAAAAATTCATTCCTGGATCAAAATGAATAGACAACCCACCAGCTGGGAAAAAATATTTGCAAACCATATATCTGACAAGGGATTAATCTCTATAATACATAAAGAACTCACAAACTGAACAACAAAAAAACAAACAACCTGATCAAAAAATGGGCAAAGGAAATGAACAGATACTTCTCCAAAGAAGATATACAGATGTCCAACAGGCACATGAAAAGATGTTCAACATCACTAATCATCAGGGAAACGCAAATCAAAACTACAATAAGATATCACCTTACACCCATTAGAATGGCTATAATCATCAAAACAAAAAGCAACAAATGCTGGAGAGGCTGTGGAGAAACAGGAACCCTCATACACAGCTGGTGGGAATGCAAACTGGTGCAGCCTCTAAGGAAAACAGTACAGAGATTCCTCAAAAAATTAAAAATAGAGGGGGCCGGCCCCGTGGTGTAGCAGTTAAGTGCGTGCGCTTCGCTGCTGGCGGCCCGGGTTCGGATCCCGGGTGCGCACTGACACACTGTTTGTCAGGCCATGCTGTGGCAGCGTCCCACATAAAGTAGAGGAAGATGGGCACGGATGTTAGCTCAGGGCCAGTCTCCCTCAGCAAAAAGAGGAGGATTAGCATGGATGTTAGCTCAGGGCTGATCCTCCTAACAAAAAAAAAAAAAAAAAAAAGAAATACCTTATGATCTAGTTATCCCACTACTGAGTATCTACCCAACGAACTTGAAATCAACAATCCAAAGAGCCTTATGCACCCCTATGTTCATTGCAGCATTATTCACTATAGCCAAGACATGGAAGCAACCCAAGTGTCCCTCGACTGACGAGTGGATAAAGAAGATGTGGTGTGTATATCTATCTATCTATATACACGTACATAGATATATATACACAGGAATACTACTCAGCCATAAAAAAGACAAAATCGTCCCATTTGCAACAACATGGATGGACCTGGAGGGTATTATGTTAAGCAAAATAAGCCAGAAAGAGAAAGACAAATACCGCACAATTTCACTCATAAGTGGAAGATAAACCAACACACGGACAGATAGAACTGTTTGGTGGTTACCAGGGGCAAGGGGGGTGGATGGTGGGCACAAGGGGTGAAGGGATGCATTTACATGGTGACTGACAAACAATAATGTACAAGAAAAACTGCACAATAAAGAAAAAAAAATTCATTCCCAAAAGTGCACAGTACTTTTTTTTTCTGGCCTACTACTAGGCTGTTGCCATCTCTATCCATGAAAGAATCAGCAAGAGGAAATTAAGAAGCAGAAATTCTGGTTGGGCTTATCCATCAAGGGAATGGGGTTCTGAGGGAACTGGACATTCACATTTCTGAAAAGCCTTCAACAAGAGAAGTGAAAATCCTCAGCCCAGGATGGCCTCTCCTTTCACCTGCTTCATAAAATCCACCTGCCTGAACTAACTGCCATCTGGCAGTAGCCTCCAACTCTGCACTCAAGTGTTCCCTGTCCTGAAACCTTCAGATGGTGCATTAGAGTCTTACTCTGGCAAGCAGGTATCTCGCAGTACTTCCAGTAGACACCGTCCTCATGCTCTGCCACGTAGCACCAGGGGCTCACATCTCCATCTGGGTTTCTGTTAGGGAAAAGGACACAACCAGTAACATTTCCGTCGTTTTAAGTTAGCTGGCTCATTGCTTTTCATTTTTCCCAAAAAGTAACACTTCAGCTTCTGTGTAATTTCTAATAATTGGTATGTATCTCAATGCTACCTCTTATGAAGAAGAAAAAAAAATGGTAATACTACAAGAACACATCTATCCACTCCAACATATACTTCAGACTTGGGGGGCAGTGGGTGGGGGAGGGAGCAAAGTTGATATATGTTTATACAAATTAACTACAGTATCACCAGGACAACTGACCACTGAACAAATCATGCCAAACAGCACTGGCACCTTAAGTGTGAACAATGGAGATTTCCACAGCTGAGAGAGCACATGCAGATAAGAATGTGAACAGATGCAAACGGTCAGGATGGCAATTTAGTAATTAGAGTCAAAGGCCCTAAATATATACAAACTCCCTTTACTCGGCAACTTCTCCTTTAGTACTTTATTCTAAGGAAATCTTAGAATAAAGCTGAATAACTTACAAAGATGTTCACCACAGCATTTTTATAATATTTAGAAGTTAGAAACAACAAATACCCAACAATTAAGCATTGGTTAAATAAATATGTTATACCCGTGTAGGGAATGCTGGGCAGCTAGTAAAAATGAGATGTAGAGACACATATATTAATACGGAAAGACATTCACAATGTCTTGTTAGGTTTTTTAAAAAGGCAGTTGTAAAACACGATGGATGACATAATCTCATTATTTGAAAATATGTATATAGAGAAGGATACACACCAAATCCTTGAAAGTATTTATCTCTGGATGATGGGACTATCGGTAATTTTAATTTTTTTTTCTTTTTTGGATTCTATTTTCTTATTTCCTCTACAATGAACAGGTTGTGTAATTTTTAAACAATAAAATAAAATTCACATAGCATGGACTCCACTGACAAGCTTTCATCAGGATCAGGCTGATCAACTCACATCTGCTTGAAATGGGTCTTATTTCTACCTCAAAATACTAACTTCTCAGAGAATTTTGAAGAAAACTATGCCAAAGAGTTTCAGTTAGAACATACAATCCTGTAATCCTGGTACCAACTTCTGATACAGCAATAATATTTTTAAAAGATTTATTTACATTTCTAAATGAGTGGCTTGGAATAAACGCCCTTTAAGATTTTTTTTTTCTTTTGGTGAGGAAGATTAGCCCTGAGCTAACATCCGGTGCCAATCCTCCTCTTTTGGCAGAGCGAGACTGGCCCTGGGCTAACATCCGTGCCCATCTTCCTCTACTTTATATGTGGGACGCCTGCCACAGCATGGCTTGATAAGCAGTGCATAGGTCTGCGCCCGGGATCTAAACCTGTGAACCCCGGGTCACTGAAGCAAAGGGTGCGAACTTAATCACTATGCCACCAGGCCAGGCCCCCCTTTAAGATCTTCTGAATTCAGAGATGCCATGACAATAATGGGCAACACTGCTGGAATAGACCAAAAAATGGCAGGGGCTACTGGACACACAGAAAAGCCTCGCCTCTCTTCACTGCTGTCCAAGCTCCCTTTATTTAGACTCAGAACACTGGAAACCTGACACTCCGGTTAGGCCGGAAATGGGCATAAAGACCCTGCAGCCGGAGGTTTGGAGTAACCCCTATCAGGCCTGAGAGGGATAAGCCTATTGTGTGGCCCAGAAGATAAGCCGCCCTGAAACACAAAGGGTCCTTTTATTTTTTGTGCCCAAAGGCAGGTGCCAGCGCCAACTCTGATCTTCCCAGTCTCTCTGCCTTCCCCTCTAATCCAGATACGTCAAGCCCGGAGAAGTGCGTTCCCATCACTCGCCATCTCTCAGACACTGCAACTGTGATGGGTCTGCAAACATGGCACAAGACAAACATAGTGTCAGATGTCAGCTGAGAAATCAAAGTAGGTTTCTTGCACAAAGCCCTGCTTTAAACAATATTTCACTGTCATCTTCCTCCCTCTATTCAGTGTTCGGCTTTGATGTAGTATTTGGTAAAGACCTTAGAAAACAACTGTTTATTAACTATGTCAAAACCACTCTGAAAAGCATCAGAATAGCTTAATAAAGAACAAGTAAATTCATCTTTGACTTTGCTGCAGTGCTAAAACAAAAGGCCCGGACTCTCTGATGTGATAATAATCAACAATTTCAGCCTCTCTTTTTCTAAGTATAAACTGGTAGTTCAGGTCTGGCACATTCCTTCAAATCAAAAGAGACAGCTGTAGCCAGCCAGGGCTAAGGAGGAAGGTGGTTATACCTGGCTCTCACTGCTCTCTCAATGGATATTTCCTGGTGCATTTCTAGGAGGCTATGGGTAGAACTGGGTGCTAATCTATAAGGAAAGAATTTTTTCATATAAATTAAACCTCATTGGAAATTTAAAATTTACTTAAAGTCAGACTTAAAAACTAGAGCCCTTCTGAGAAGACTTGCTTGACAACAGAATAATAGATAAACCAATAGCCTACTACCAAAAGATACTTTAGAGCAAGAAGATAAGTAACAATGTAAAAAGAAAAAAGAGATGCTGGTTTCTCTTCCCAAACCAACCCAACTATTCTATGATTAGAAAAACTTAGAGGAAAGAAATAAACCAGAAATGGAGTAGGGTTAATTTTTTTAGTTATGCAAAAAAAAAGGTTAATGAACATGTATAACTTTGAAAATAAAATGTAAAAGAATTACTTAATGAGCATGTAACTTGAACAATAAAATACAAAAGGTAGCAAAATGTGAAGTAAAAAATATACAAATTGTTATCTCTGGGAAGTGGGGCTTGGTGGGGAGGATTTGGGGGGAAAGAGGTAAAATGGGGGACTTTATTTAAACAATACATATCTGTAGGGTTTGAGAATTTTTTTAGAAAGCTTTTAATATTTTTATAATAATAAACGAACTAAAAAACAATGCAACAGCAACTATGGGGGAATGGCCAGTTGGCACAAATTAGGACAGAGGTGAAGGAAAGAGCTAAAGGCATAGGGATAAAGATGACATGGACTATAGGCCTGGTGACTTCAAAACAACCACATGGGTCCTAGAGTGTTAGCAAAGGTATGTAGGGAGGGCAGAAGGTAAACAGTGTGGCCCACGCAATGCAGGTATAAATATGTTGGCTCAGTTGGGTCAACAGTGCCATGGTTGAGATTTCAACATACTGGTAGAACACGGGACACAGTGTGTAGCTCAAAATGTAGCTCAGCAATTCTTTTTCCCTGTCCCAGGGGCTCAAGAGGCTGCCTTTGCACTTGTCCTAATAATAATTAAATTCAACACATTGCTGAATCATGAGTCACGTTACCAAGATCTTGGGTATAAATAGCTAAAATGTGGCTATAACCAAAAGTGCTTAGACTCTTTGCTCTGGTCCCTACAGACCCAGTGATTCTTTTTTTTAGGAAGATTGGCCCTGTGCTAACATCTGTTGCCAATCTTCCTCTTTTTCTTTTTTCTCCCCAAAGCCCCAATACATAGTTGTGTATCATAGTTGTAGAGTTGTAGCTCTTCTGTGTGGGACGCTGCCTCAGCATGGCTTGATGAGCGGTGAGTAGGCCCACGCCGAGGATCCAAACCAGCGAACCCAGGGCTGCTGAAGCGGAAGGTGCAAACTTAACCGCTACGCCACTGGGCCAGCCCCAACCTAGTGATTCTTAACTTGGTTTGGATCACAGATAACATTGAGAATCTGATCAAACCATAGATCATCTCCCCAGAAAATCGCACGTACACATTTGAAGCACCATGGATCTCAGGTTAAGCGCCCCTGCTAGAGTCAGACAGGAGGTGAAGAGCAAAGACACACCTTGGTCTATTGAAAGGAAGGAAACAGCACAAATCTGATGGCTACAGCTGCTCTCAGAGCAAGGTTATCCTGGGCTGGCAGGAAGTGGGATAATGCAGGGCAGCTTCCTTTGCTTAGAAGCAAAGGGAGATTTGGGCCACAGATGGTGCTCTGCTTGACCACTAGATTCACAGCAGCTTAAGAAGCTGTGTATTGTCCACTGGTAGTAGGGTCAACTAAGAAAACCCTCCCAGAGAGACATGTAAGTGATCAGACAGGAAAGCAGAGTTCTGAAAACCAGAAATTTGTATCAAAGCCACTCAAGTTGAAAAGAGTAGTAGATTGTATGTGGATGTCTGTGTGTGTGTGTGTTTGTGTGTGTGCGCGCACGCGCGCGCGCAAGGTGTGGGAGAGATTTTTAAAATAATATCAAGACAGGCCTTCTGAGTTGGCCAAAAGGATACAAAGAAGTTCTCCCTAGTTGTGAGCAAGGTTGGAAGGGCTTGGAAGAAGAGATCAGAGATTTTTTTTCTAAGTACTGTGTGGTCCCATCTTACCTGCAATAGTTATGCTCGCCCAGGCCCCCCTCCCCGTTGGGGTATTTCAGAGTGTTGTATGGATGCTGGAAAGTCTCGTTCCAGAACAGACATGGCTTCCCGCCTTGTAGTGCCGTCCAGTTCTGCGTTCCCCTATAATCGGCACCATTGGCTGTGAAACATTCTAGGAGAAAGAAAAGACAGAGCAAACTAATTTTCTGGCAACATCTATAGTCTCCTCCCTCTCTGGTTGATGTTTTGTTTTGTTTGGATCAAGCTGGAAATGGATAGTGTCTTGCTAGATCCTGGACACAGCAAAGTTAACACTGGTAGGGCTGAGTAAATCTGAAACAAGGTACCCTCCAAATGCTAGGCTCATCTTGCCTTCAGCTTGTCTACAGACACACTTTCCCCGAAAGTATATAGATCCCAAATAGATATCTATAAACAGGGAGCTGAAATGTCTTGAAGCTCATGAAGTGAACCAGGAAACCCTCAAATCTGGGAACAGTTGGCAACAGCCATCCATGAGGAATTCTGGGTGCTCAGAGGGGGTCACTGCTCTCGCCAGTGTCTCTGTGTGGTAACTAGAACCAGGTCACCAGCTGTAACTGAGCTCTCCCCTACAGTCTGAAAGGCTGCACTGACACTTGGATTTAATAAGACCATCAGATATAGCAATGCTTTGGAATCCCAATCACACAAGCCTGGGAATGACTCACATTCCCTGGTAATGAAGAACAGTCGTCCCCAGGCTGTTTGAGACAGAGGTGCAACAAAACAGTCAATAGGAGGGAGGAGGGGCTGAGTTGGCATTTTCTCTCCCCTCTTTCTGAAATTCCTTTCTACAAGATACAATGAACATGGTCTCAGGTCCATTTAATAAAATGACAAAATCCTTGCAGGTGCAACAATGTGCTTCTAAAATCTGCTTCTCAGACTTTGGGGGGATGGGAACTGAGGCTGATAGGATTTCCCCCCACATATTGCATGCATTAAATGTACAGAAGTTCATGAGAAAGGCACAGTACAAAGAGCAATTTTTAAAAATTAACTTAGTTGAAACTGACAGATAGAAGCACTTCAAACACTTCTTTAAAACACATCACTAGGAGCCTGACAATCCAGGGGAGTTACACTAACATTCTGAGCTTTATTTCCTTCCCTCTCCTGGCATGCACTGACCTATGACTTCCGGTCTGAAGGACTCTTAACACCGTCTCCTGTTGCAGTGCATGTGCCTACTCCAGCCTAAGCATGTGCACAACATGAGTACATCTATATTCTGGAAGATATTTCTTTTAATATTTAAAATCTATCCACAGACCATCTCTCTTCCCGTACCCACTTCGTACCACTATTCTGGGCCCTGTGTTTTGTCTGGAATAGCACGGTTTTATGGACAGCCGAAATAACCTGGAATTCCAGGCTGCACAGAACACCCTAGCAATTCATCGTGTTTGGTGCAACATTCATATGTTACAATAAGTCAGACTCATCATGTACCATAACGACCAAATTCTCTACCAAGAGTCTGCATAAATAAAAAAGTTCAAAGATAATTGAGGAGGCATCTCAGTGTAGCATAAAATACGCTGACCCAAGAGGCTAACCTCTGGCTTCTCATCCTAGACCTGCTGCTGACCAGCCGTGCAACCTTGGACGAATCACCATCATCCACATCACCACGAATGCTTACATAGTGTTTTACTGTGTGCCAAGCTCTGCTCTAAGTGCTTTACAAATAACTCACCACCTATCCAGTCGGAAAGTCCCTTAATACTCCCATTTTACAGATGAGGGAACTGGGGCACTCAACCATACCCCATATTGTCTCTAATAGAACCCCTTCAGCATCATCCTTCTTTCGCTATCCTCTCTCCCACTCCACATCCCACTCATCAGCAAGTCTTGTTGACTTTCTTAAAATATACACCTTGAAACCACCCTCTCCTCTCCATCTTGGGTGCCACCACTTGAGTCCCATTCACTATCACAGTACAGCCTTGCTCAGGTCTCACAGCTTCCACTGCTGTGCTCCTGCAATCCATTCTCCACACAGGCCTCAAAGTTCTCAGGAAAATGTGAGCACTGGGAACAAAACCCAAACCCTTCATCCTTGTCTGCAAAGCCTCTGTGATGTGGTCCCAGGCCCTCTCTCCCACCGCACTCGGAGCTCTTCCCCTAGTCACTTGCTGTGCTCCAGTCACACTGGTCTGCTTTTAATTCTGTAAACACACCACACTATTTCCTGCCCGAAGTGCTTTTCTCCTAAAACTTCCCATCACAGACCAAATGCTACCTCCTCAGAAAACTCTTCCCCACAATCTCCACTCTTATTTTTCTGCCCTTCATTTGTTTGCTTCATAGCACTTATTATCACTAGGAATATATATAATCTGCTAGAGAGAGAGAAAGAGGGAGGGAGAGAGAGAGAGACTGTGTGCGTGTGTGCCATACCAGAGCCCTATCCCAACCCCAGGGTCAGAATGGGACCTGGGAACCTGTATTTCCAAAAAGTTGCCCAGGTGATTCTGTTAAGTAATTAGGTTTAGAAACCACCACACTAGATGATTCTAAGAACATCAAGCCAATCTTTGCCAACTGCTAGAATTTTAATTGCTATGTGTTAATACATCTTTTTCTCCTATCAAAAGTGGTTGAGGAGTGGCCCAGGAGCCAGAAACACAGGCTAAGCAACGGAAAGCCTCAGCAACAGACAGGGCGGTGTGGTCGTGTCCCCAGAGGCTCAGATGACTGGATTTGTAATACAAAAGAATGTGGCAGCCATCCACACTGTGTCAGTTCTCATGAATGGGATGAGGTGGCATCTGAGAGAGGGAATGGGAAAGTGTAGGCTTATTTGCTTTAGTCTGTTTCTCCCAGACCCAATCTTGTTCTCAG
This sequence comes from Diceros bicornis minor, assembly GCF_020826845.1. Classification (NCBI taxonomy): domain Eukaryota; kingdom Metazoa; phylum Chordata; class Mammalia; order Perissodactyla; family Rhinocerotidae; genus Diceros; species Diceros bicornis. The sequence goes on along the minus strand of NC_080774.1, from coordinate 22,805,900 downwards.
ATACACTAGGGAAACTGAGGCAGTGTACTAGATTTTATGATTATTTTTTGAACAGACTTGCCCAGTGCATGTCAGTTGTAGAAAAGAGCAAGAAAAACAAACTTCTTCTGGATTAAAGTTATGTGTGCATCTTAATGTCAACAGAGTACTAGGGTGTGTACTAGGTAATGAGGACCCTGCCTCCCTTATTTTCTACTGTTATGAAACTGACATAAGCTTTGGCTAAATAAGCAAGGAGTGGCTTAACCCAATAAAAAATAAAATATCACATGGCTAGCTGTATATTCATGCATTCAGTGAAAGAAGGAACAAAGGCAATAGATCTAATGTCTAGGATATTATTCATTAATTCATTCAACAAATATTTATTCAATACTTACTAAGTGTCTGGCACTGTTCACAGCAGTAGAGCTATAGTGGTGAATACTCTGTACTCACGGAGCTTACATGCTAACAGGAGAGACCTGCTCATAATAAACCAATCAAAATTAACATCAGATAGTGAGAAGCGCTAAAAAGAAAAATGGAGTACGGGGATGGAGAGTGAATGGTGGAGGTTCTCTTTTAGATAAGGTGGGTCAGGAAAGGCCTGGAGAGGAGGAGACATGTGAGCAGAGATGAGGATGAAAGGAGGAAGCAAACCACATAAATGACATGGGAAGAGCATTGCCCGCAGAGGGCACAGCAAGGCAAACCCCCTGCAAGCAGCAATGTGCTTGGCAGGTTTGGGTAACTGTAAGGCAGCTCCTCTGACCTGCCTGGAGCAGGGCAAGTGTGCAGGGAAGGGTGGGTGGGAAATGAAGAGGAAGACGAGGCAAGGCCAAGACATGTAAGGTCTTGAGTGTCATATAAACTAGATTTTGGCTTTTGTTCTAAGTGTGAGGGGAAGCACTGAAGGGTTCTGAGCAGAGCAATGACATGATCTGACTTATCTTTTAATAGAACTGTCTAGCTGGGTGGAGGAAGAACTAGAGAGAGGCAAGAACTCAGCAGCAAGACCAGTTAGGTGGTTACTGCAGAAGGACGGGCTAGAAAGAAGTAGGGCCTGGACCAGGCTGGTAGCTGAAGGGCGGTGAGAAGCGGCCGGATTCTGGATGTATTTTGAAGGTAGAGCCAAAAGTATTTGCTGGGGGGTTGAATACAGGGTCTGAGTGAAAGAAGAGTCAGGTACAATATCAAGGATTTGGGCCTGAGCAACTGGGTGAGTGGTGATGCCACTTATGACAATGGGGAGGATCCAAGAGGGGCAGAGTGTCTTGGGGTGGAATCAAGGGTTTTGTTTTGGATGGGTTAAGTTTGAGACACTTTTCAGAAAACTGGATAGAGATATAGAGTAAGTAGATGGCTAGATGAGCCTGGAGTTGACGAAAGAGGCTGAGGCTGGAGCTAGAAATGTGGCAGTAATCGTATTTACGTGTAAAGAGAACAGGATTACCACGTGTGGAGAAAGAAGACATCTGGGGCTGAGCCCTGGGGCCCTTCAACATTTCAGGCTTGGAAGGAGGAGGGCCTGGCAAGGATGACTGAGAAAATGCAGCCTGGAAGAAAGGAGAAAAGCTAAGACAGTGTATGGGTCTTGGAAGCCTGGGAGACGACGTTTCAAGAAGGAAGGAGTAATAAACTGCGAAAACTGAGGAAACTTTATTTCCTCCTTGTCTTCTCTAGCTAGATCCCAATTATTTCACAGAATTCATCTCTGACTCTACCACTCCATTGGAAAACTCCAAATCTTTTGTTTTGGAGATTGAATGAAAACAGCCCTTAAGTTAAACATAAGCCTGATAGAAACTTAGTAATACAGCAGGAAACTTCCTTGATGGAAATTTTCAAAGCTGGCATCGAAGCACTCAGGGGATTAATTCTACCTTTCTAAGTTAGTAATTCCTTATCCTTTCCCCCATAACCAAAATCCTCCAAAGTATGGCATATGGCATTTATTTTAAAAGTTAGAGATGCTAATTTTATTGAAATTCCCTTGAGATAAGTAGAATCATATTAGGTATACAAATCCTCAGCTGAGAATCTCGAGCAAATGGTTTTGTGCAGACCGTTTTCTGTAGGACCTGCTACTATATGAAGGCCTGGAGGTCATTCTCATAGGAGTAAGATCTGAGGGCAAAGACTACATTTGGGTGAAAGCTCAATACTCCTTCGTGGCGAATAAAAGCTAGCTGGAGTTTTCTCTCATAAAACTATTATTGTTCATTATGCTTGGAATTTAGAAGAGTTGAGTATAAAGAAAAGACTGATGGACAGAATAGCATATATATTTTAAACTTTGATATTTATACCTCAAAATCCATAGGATCTCACATGATCACATGCTGTATGTAACATTATTTGAAGATTTCAATTAATTTAGAGGCATGACCTGTAGAAGACTTAGAAATATTTCCAAATATATTTTCCACATTATAATTCTCAAAGTCAGTCTACCTAATGATTTAATGGGCAATCATTTAACAGTTTATTAATTGCACACACTGGAATGGAGAGTTGCAGCTTGCACCTCGTAAAGGGAGAACGTGTAGAGCAGGGAAGAAGCCTGGACTCTCACTAACATGGCTGTCTCACTGCAGAGGTTAGCATCACCTTTCTGTCAGGACGGGAAATGCGCTCACGGTCAGCGCAGAACACTGACCAGCGAAAGCCCTGCTCTGCTCTGGCTCTGATTTGGCCGGTGTCTGCTGCCTTTGCACACAGCACATCCTTTTGGCAACTCAAGTTCCTTTAGCTCTGAAATGAGGGGGGGGGTGAGTAGATCAGGAGTCCTAATCATTTTAGGTACACACACAGACCTCTTGGAGAATCGGTTGAAAGAAAGGGACCCACTCCCCAGACAAATATCATACACACAACACTTTACAATTCCAGAAGTGTTCATGGAGCCCCTGAAGCCGTTCTATGCAGCCCAAGATCCATTAACTCTAAGTTAAGGACCCGCTGAATAACTGATATCTACAGAATACACACACACACACACACACACACACACACACACACACACACAGAACTTTATAGGATTGAGTATTTAATTTCAAGGGCTATGAAATAGCTTAAATCAAATCAAACACTTTTCTACGTGGAAAACTTCTAGCAACAATGTGGTACAGGATGGAAAGAGCATATTAAGGGCTGGAGTCAGACCCCAGCTTCATGGTGTACAAGCTACAGGTACTCAGCTAACTTTTTTGAGCCTCAGTTTCTTTACTTGTAAAATGGGAGATTAGATTATCTACAGCTCAGCGTAATTAGAAGAATTGGAGAATGTGCAAGTAAAATACCTAGCACACAGTAGGTACCCAATAAATTATTATTATGTAATTATAAAGTTTTTAAAATAAACTTTATTAGAAATTTTAAAGTACTATAACCATCATGATCACATAGTTTATTCTGGTCCATAAAAATACTTAGTGATAAAAGGCAATATAACATGAGTGACAGGCACGTCATCCTACTACAATTCTGTTTACAGTTATCAGGATACCATCAGGATAGAAAAAATATATATGGTTTGAACCTTACGTTGAATCCTAGCATTCAATAAACAAGAGGTAAGAAAAAAAGGAATAATGGAGCAAACAGGTTTTTCTTAATCAAAATTTCAACTGTAAATGTGATGAAACATCTTTGTTTATACATGTTACTAAAATCACATAATTCAATATTCATACTTATTATAAGTGAGGAAAATGCCAAGTTAATAGAGTCCCAAGCAATTTAACTCTGCCAGCTTGTATATGTACTGCATTTTTCAAGTTCATGTTTAAAATTATAACGAGGTGTTCTTTTCTTTTTTTTTTTGGTGAGGAAGACTAGCCCTGAGCTAATATCTGTTGCCAATCCTCCTCTTTTTGCTGAGGAAGATTGGTCCTGGGCTAATATCCGTGCCCATCTTCCTGTACCTTATATGTGGGACACCTGCCACAGCATGGCTTGATAAGCAGCGCATAGGTCTGTGCCCGAGATCCAAACCCGTGAACCCCACGCCGCTGAAGCGGAGCACACGAACTTAACCACTACGCCACCACGCCGGCCCCACAAGGTGTTCTTTTCAAATAATTAAAACTTGACATATATGAGACAGTGGTAGGAAAGCAGCAGTTAAAAAAGACATTCTATTAAGATATAATAAAGTAGAAGAGTATGTTCTCAATGAAGCTCTATAACTAGGTTATTCCAAATCACACAATTTGTCTGAAACCACACTATTGAGAAATAGAATACTTTTCTCATATTGAGTCTAGAATATTCCTAGTTTTCAGTAGAATTACTAGTTGGATCTCTACATGTGATGTGTGTGAGAGGCACTGTTTTAATCCATCAAAGTTAAGTCTCTGTTCTATATAGAACCACTCAGCATCTCTATTGATCCTATGTTGGAAGAATCTGGCTGGTTTTAGCCTAGTTTGGAATCAACATGAATCAATAAATATTAAATTCAATTAAAATAAGATGGCAGAAAACATTTTCCAATGGGAATATCTTCTGTTCTTTTAAAGATGTCTATAAAATTTGGTAGTTGGGTAGATTATAGAAATACAGGGCTTAGGCGGAAAAAGCTCCTTTTAATATTTAGAGGGCAACACAACGGCGTTGTCAAATGTTTGCACAACACATCTGGAACTCATAGGTACATCAGCAAAGCCTATGCTCCTGGGCAAAATTGCCTTTGCCCTCAGACACTCAAAAGCACTACATGAATGCTTACTTCAGTTGCGTAGGACCCTGTAGTAAAGAGGCCCACGGCCCTGGGAAGGCAGCGGTTCCCAACTTTTTCCCCACCCCAACACAGCTGAGGCTATGAGAAGTCACTCTCCAGTCTTTAATAATGGCTCCCCAAGAAAAGTGATTCCCATGATTATATGGAGGAAGGTTATCAGGTCTAGATTAGAAAGAGGGTAGTATGGAGGGGGTTGGATCTTCTACACACATAGTACATATTGAGAATCCCTGAAATAAAAAGGAAATGACACCAGATAAGTAGCTGACACAGTATGGCTTGCTCAAATCACCTGGACACTTTGCACCTCTGTTTCTTCACCTGTGAAATGAGGGGATTTGAGCCAGATGGTCTCAATGTCCCTTCAATCTAAACTCTAATTTCAGGATTCTAACAAAATAGAACTGAGGTTCAAAAGTCTGGGATGATGTGACTGGAAAGAATTGATGGCTAAAAATCTCTTCCAGGCTTAAAATTCTCTAATTCTACATGTTTCTCTAATGGAAGTGAGAATTCTACCATAAAAAAATACCTCACCTCCTATGCAGGCGCTCACTCTGATGAGGCACTTAAGCACTGTTTTTGCTTAGAACAAACTACATCTTCAACAATTAACTGTAAGGAAAAAAGAAATAGAGGGGAAACCTATAGATTAATAGAGACCTAAGAGTCACATCACCTAAACGTACCTTGCTTAGATCCTGATTTGAACTGCAAAGCACACTAATGAGACAATCAGGGAAATTTAAACACTGACCACTGACTAGATATTCGATGATATTAAAGAACTATTGTCAATTTTTTTAGGTGTGATCATGGTAATGGTACCGTTACTATGTTCTTGAAAAGGGTTATCATTTAGAGATACAAACTGAAATAGTTACAGATGAGATATGATATCTGAGATTTGTTACAAAATAATCTAGTTGGGAGAAGGGGGCACAAATGAATGAAATAAAATTGAATAATAAATGAAATAATATTGGCCATGGTTAATAATCGTGGAAGCTGGGAGATGGATACAGGCAATTTCCTTATACTCTTCTATCCTGCATGTGTTCTAAATTTCCCATAATAAAATTTTTTTAAAGGACATGTTGAAAATAGTTACTAACATGTTGCTTTACAATTAATCTATCTTAGCTTCTTTTCAAGAACTATAAACAAACTTAACCAGCCATAAATTCAGTCATCTAAAATCAAGATAGACATTCACGTATCATGTTCCTGGACTCCGTGTTAATAGTTCAAATGACCACAGAACAAGCTGTACTTTTGCCCAAAGTATAATCACCACAAAAATAATCACTATAATTTTTTATCAGTAGTTTTCTCATTAAAATATCATTTAGGGCCGGCCCCGTGGCTTAGCGGTTAAGTGCACGTGCTCCGCTACTGGTGGATGGGGTTCGGATCCCAGGTGCGCACCGACACACCACTTCTCCGGTCATGCTGAGGCCGTGTCCCACATACAGCAACTAGAAGGATGTGCAGCTATGACATACAACTATCTGCTGGGGCTTTGGGGGAAAAAAGGAGGAGGATTGGCAACAGACGTTAGCTCAGAGCCGGTCTTCCTCAGCAAAAAGAGGAAGATTGGCATGGATGTTAGCTCAGGGCTGATCTTCCTCAAACAAACAAAAAAAAGAAAACAAAACAAAATAAAACTCAACATCATTAAAAAAAAATATATATATATATCTTTTAGATCTTCCTTTTCATTCAAGGAAACAGTGTCCTTAAAAACAGTAACAGAAGAAAAGGCCATGCTTCTCAGAGCTATTTTAACAAAAGAAGTTATACCTTTGGAAGGGTACTTGGGGTTTTCTATTTGAATCTCCAGTTTATTCATCCCTATTAATAGATGAAATATTTAACTACTTAAAAGACTATTCCAAGAAAAACTGAACCTATAGTAAACATAGGCCAGAGGTTAAAATTCAGAAGACCCATGAAAACACTTCAGAGAGGAGTCTTTATTATTTGTTATAAAAAATTTTGAAAAATAGTAATTATTGAGGCAGAGAAGGCCTAGAATGCAGTGCTGCTTGGGTACCACTCTTCCCACCTGGCTCTCATCTTGAATATGTTCTACTCCCATCCAGGCAGGACCCACTGGAAAACATGCTATGGTTGTCACCGTGAAGTACACGTGGTTTTGCCAGGAATAGTCACCATGAATGTGCAGTAGGAATTTATTGAATTTATTTATCATTTGGGATATTATAAACACATACAACCATCAAACTGAAGACCAAAAGATCGTTTTTGAGAAAGAATCCAGCTCTATAACATATAGAGAGAGATCAGGCCAAGCCTCAGTTAAAGAATGGACCCACTCAATAGTTAGAAGTCACTGGCTCAGCAGAACTCTAATTAATTAATCTCATTAATTAACCATGGATTTTACTGCCAATACCACCAGAACATATTCTATCACACTTTGGTGATGATATCTCTCTCAGTAAAATATTTGAGTACAAACGGATCTACTTCAATCTTGAAAAAAAAAGTTCACACTAGAAATAGTTTTCACATAAGGAAACAGGAAGCATAAGATGTTTTAAAGCTCAAAGTCCAGTTCCCTGATGGACAATAACTCAGTGCATTATAAGTCAACTCTAAAGGAAACAAAAAAACAAGACAAAAGATGGAGCACTATTTGAAAGCTCAGGGTCTAGAACAGACAGCACTATACGCATATAGAACCAATGGGCTCTAAAACAAGTCCCACAGTGCCTGCTGCCACAGCTCTTGTAAGACTTGCTCACCTTGAACTGTAACTGCTCGAGAAGCACCCGGCCCTGCTTCCACTAGTCCGTGAGTTTCTTGAGCATCTCACTCGTCTTCGTATCTTCAGCAACTACAGACCACACAGGATGTGCCTGGCAAATGTTAGTTGAATGAGGGAAGCAGGTGTATGGGGAGCAAGGGGGGAAAAAACCCTTACAGACATATTCAGAGTGCCCTGGGCTTCCTCACCAATTTATGCCTCTAAGCTAGCAATCATGACTTACCTAGCAATGAGCTGTGAGACGTTCCAGGAAAGTTTATGTAAATAAAGTATTTGAAAATCAAATACTTGCTATTTAAACCAGGGGAATCTGCTATTTAAAAGAAATCTGTGGTGAAGCCATTTGTATTAGAGAATAATCAACCCCCTTTGTCATGAATCTACATCTTTATATTCTGAGTCTGCTTTAAGCAGCAGATACCTGGCTCAAATCTACACTTTGACTCACCATCTCTTAAGCAACCCTATTTCACACTGTCTGAAGCTTTCAATCAGTCTAACAGGAGACAAAATAAACTGATATAATAAGCTTCTGGACAAGTTTCATGAGTATTGCCTGTGCCCTATTTTTAATTTCAGATGGCAAGAAAGTTCCCCAATAATGGAGTCCTGGAGGGCAGCCAATGTTCCATGGAAGCCAGGCTCTGGGCTATTTAGCTTCCCTTGGTTGATATAGGATGGCCAAATAATACAAGAGTTCTTGAGTGGGGAGCTGACTGCCAAGTAGACAGCGTATCTCTAGAGCACATCTTTAAAGTAAAACCTGAAGTAACAAAGTTGTGGTCTTCTATGAACTGGCACAGGGATGAGTCCTAGTCAGAGATGCTGGGCATACAGTAGGCATTTGATAAGCACTTGTTAGTTGGTCCCAAGATAAAAATATGACTCAAGAGACAAGTTTCAGAAGTTCTGGCCAGGGAGACAGATTTGGGCAGAAGGAAAGACTCAGTGTAGCACAGACTTATTAACAGGAACAAGCAGTGCCGTCATCTCTAGCCACCCAGAGCAATAAAGGCAGACAGTGGCAACAGATTGATTTGATAGTCAAAGGTTTAAAGTTTCATGTAATGTCTCATGGATCTAGAGTAGGATTGGCAGATTTAGCACATGAAAATACAGGATGCCCAGTTAAATTTGAATCTCAGATACACAAAGAATAATTTTTTAAGATAAGTATTCCCAAATATTGCATGAGACAGACTTATACAAAAAAAATTACTGTTTATCTGAAATTCAAATTTAACTGAGTGTCCTGTGTTTAATTTGGCAATCTTAGTCTAGAGATAGTAGAAACATAGAGTGAATCACAGGCTTCCTCGCTCCATTAAGGTTTCTGAAACACTGTTCACAGAAATGCTTAAGGAGCTTAGATATGGATAATAAAGTGTCTACTTTATTAAGAGTGAAAAAAGATGCTGATCAGAGTTGCCTACTCCCAGGCCACAGTGAAGGGAGGGACAAAAGAATACAATTAGGAGAGAGTTTCTCATCCTCAGCACATTTTGGGCCAGATAATTCTTTGTTGTGGGGCTGTCCTGTGCATTCTAGGATGTTTAGCAGCCTCCCTGGCCTCTACTCGATAGATGCCAGTAGCACACTCTACCCTACCCCGAGTTGTGACCATCAAAAACGTATCCAGGGGCCCGCCCGGTGGCTTAGCGGTTAAGTGTGCGCGCTCCACTACTGGCGGCCTGGGTTCGGATCCCGGGCGCACACCGACGCACCGCTTCTCCGGCTGTGCTGAGGCCGCGTCCCACATACAGCAACTAGAAGGATGTGCAACTGTGACATACAACTATCTACTGGGGCTTTGGGGCGGAAAAAAAAAGGAGGAGGATTGGCAATAGATGTTAGCTCAGAGCCGGTCTTCCTCAGCAAAAAGAGGAGGATTAGCACGGATGTTAGCTCAGGGCTGATCTTCCTCACACACACACAAAAAATGTATCCAGGTATTGCTAAATGTCCCCTGGGGGCAAAATCTCCTCCAGTTGAAACCACTGAATTAGAAGAAATGGTCAAACAACCAGAAAGTGTCATATCCATTAACTAGTGATTATATAACAAAAGATTCTTCTCAACAGAGAAATTTTCAGCTCGCCCTGGGCTCCTGCAGGCCCCTAACAAGGTTGAGAAGGCCTAGTCATTTCAGCTAAGACAATCAGAAACCCTTCATCTCCCAGAAGCACTAGAGAAGAATCTTTGGCAAGCCAAGCCAATGAAGCTCTGCATGGCAGTGCACACATCACAGCAAGCAGGGCGTCGTACCCAGCCTTTGAAGAAGTTTCTTTTAAGTTAACCTCCCTTCCAACTAAACTTTTTCCAAATCTCTTCCTGCCATTTGGAAGTTGAGTGATTCTCAGCTGAAAAGGCCTGTATATACGAGGTGCAGATGGCAGCAGTTACGGCCCTCACCAGATGCTGCAGTCTCTAATTTGATTGAAAGGATATAATTAGACAACAGAAACACTTTAATGAAAGAGCAAAACATGGAGGGAGGGAAGGATTGAAGGCCCTTAACTGATGCCAAAACACCCACCAGTAATAGAGGCTTTGAGTCTGGGGAAGGGGAAGGGGAAAGCCCCTTAAAAGGACAGTCCCCATCCTGTTTATTTCCCCATAGACATAGGAATAGGGATTTTATTATCGTAGATTTCCACTGTATTTTATGTGGGAACAATCTGATTAAAACCAGAAGAGTCTTCGGAAGAACATCAAAGAAAAACAAATATGGCTTCTGTGGTCATTATTAAAAATATTTTTACCAGCCCAATAATTTTCTTTGAAGATGAATTTTTAGAGATTGAACAGCAGCAAGTAATTTAAATACTGTGATGACATTGGTTAACAATCCCTACTATTCTAGAAAAGAACTACTTGGTTGCCATGTTTTGATCCAACTTTAGGACACCAAGGAACACGGACAACCATTTAATGTATGTGTTTGGAAGGTATAGAGAAACCATGTAGAGGTAGTTCTATATGCTGATGCTGCAACCATTTTGAATCATCTTTAAAAGTTGCCTATGCTGATTTTACTATTTCCTAGCTTTCGAACTTTGAGTGTGAGTATACTGTTCTGGTTCTAACCAAGAATCTAACCAAACTGAAAGAAATCCAGCCCTCAAAGTCTGAAGTTGCTAATGTGGTGTGACACTTGGGTTTGGAAGCAGCTGCAGCCTCCTCAGCCGACTAGAAGCAAGGCCCCGCCCTTGTGGTAAATTGAACAATAAAAGTTTAATGCTTTGGTGACTTGCCAGGGATTAAATTGGTGCCAAGAGAAATAGAAGCTGGGCCCAGCAGAGGGGCAGCCCCAAGAGGGTCCTGTTCTAACTGAGGGAGAGAGGTGACTTTGCACGCGAGGTGACCTAAAATCTTTTGTCTGCGAGGTGCTTCCTAGCACCCAACTTCATTCCTCTTCAAATCAGTGCAAGCCCAGGCTAGGGAGGTGTTTACCTAGAAAGAGCATTAAAAGTGGGGGCGTGGGGAGGGAGAAATTTCCTTAGGGAGGAGAAGGCAAGTTTCTGTAGACTGGCTACCTTTGAGGAGTATGGATACCCTTCTGCCATTTCTACAACGGCCTCTTTCCTTTCCCTGTTCAGTCCAAATCCAGGATAATGTCTCAGAGATGAGGCCTGGGGAAGAAACACTGCCATCTTGAGAGGAAGACACTGAAGACAACAGAGAGAGGGGAAAAAAAAAATAGAGTGACTTCGGGCTGCTATTCCTAGGCTAATATTTTCCGGGTCCAGTCGGATTCTCAAGGTCAAACTGAATATGGAAGGAATGTCAGTCATTGTTCTTACCCATTCAGAGGCTGCACGGTGAGCCAGCCAGAAACCAACCTGCCAAGTGGCATCAGGGGGCTTGAGGAGATCTTACCTCAAAACCTGCATAGGTAGTCTTTTAAGGGACACGTTCACTTCCTCCTCTCTTGTTCTTATTCAGGAGGCAAAAACTCAGGCAAAAGCTACAGATCCAAACTTCCGGCCTCTCTCAAGTGTTTTGCATTAACTGTTCCACAGTACAAACACAATCGACTTGCTATGTTTGAATGTTCCATTTTGTTTTTTCAAAAATGTTTTAATTAAAACAAAATAATCAGCCACGCTAAGCAGATTGTTGTTTTTTAAAGGCCGCTTTAAAAACGATGATGGAACCATGGAAATACAATTCAACTGCTTAGGAAAGTGATCGAAGTTTATTTTCTTTTTTTTTTCCCCTGGCTGTTTTTCTATGTCTCAGGGCTGGTGCCACCTGCTGCCTGGGCTCTCCTCTGAGAAACAGATCTCTCAACCGTTCGTTCCCAGCAACATCTGTGTGGTTGAACAAACCACGGGCCAGTTCCAAGGCAGGCACTTTCTTTATGTAGCGCACACTGAACCCTACTGAATTTCTTTTTAAAGTCTTATTAAAGATCCAAATGTATGTGCATGAACTTCTCCCCATATTTTTATATTTTAAAAAATTTATGATAAAATATTACGTAACACAAAATTTACCATTTCAACCATTTCTCCCATATGTCTCTTAAAGTTAGTTAATAGTAAAAGGTAAAATGCTCATTCATTCACTAAAATCAAGTCTCCTTGTCACCTTTCCAAACCAGCGAACACTGGAAAAAATCAATACATATGGACCTAGAGCAGGACCTGGCAAAGTACAGCCTGCAGGCTAAATCTGACTCGCTGCCTGTTTTTAACCAGCCCATGAGCTAAGAACGGTTTCTAAAACTTTAAATGGTTCAAAATGATCAAAAGAATATTTGTGACGTATAAAAATTACATGGGGCCGGCCCTGTGGCTTAGCGGTTAAGTGCGCGCGCTCCGCTACTGGCGGCCCGGGCTTCGGATCCCGGGCACGCACCGACGCACCGCTTCTCGGGCCATGCTGAGGCCACGTCCCACATACAGCAACTAGAAGGATGTGCAGCTATGACATACAACTATCTACTGGGGCTTTGGGGAACAAAAGGAGGAGGATTGGCAATAGATGTTAGCTCAGAGCCGGTCTTCCTCAGCAAAAAGAGGAGGATTAGCACGGATGTTAGCTCAGGGCTGATCTTCCTCACACACACACAAAAAAAATTACATGAAATTCAAATTTCAGTGTCCATAAAGTTTTATTGGAACACAGCCACGCCCATTTATTAACATTTTGTCTATGGCTTCTTTTCCCCTACAAAGTCAAAGAGTTGAGTAATTGCAACAGAGACAGTACATGGCCCACAAAGCCCAAATTATTTACTGTCTGGCCCTTTACAAAAAATGTTTGCCAATACCTGATCTAGAGCCTCAGATGGCATTACAGGCTCAAAGATTCTAAACTAAAGATAGTATTTTGTTCATCATCAAAAATCCCTAATCTGTATATTGTGAAGCCATTTAAAGCAATATATTTTATCTTCGTCATTTATTGCTGTTGACCCAACTATGCTAAATCATAAGTGACTGTATTGATAATATCTATGTTAAGGGTACAAACTTGCTATTTATTAGTAGTGAGCCTAAATGGAACTTCTTTTTGCTTTAAGATTTACAAAAGGTCTCATTGCCTACCTCAAACATTTAAATGGCTTTGTCTAGTGGCCAAAACAAATTTTCAGAAAAAGATCAGAGTCATCTGATACCAGGTCAGTGTTGACAGTTTTGTGTTTCTTAAAATACTCAAAGCATAAAAGTAACTGGTATGCATGTAGGTCCACTTCACTCCTCTCAGCCCCTATGTTGCATACAGGTAATTCTACTAACATTAATGAAGTCCTCAAGAGGGACAGGGCTCTGTACAGGATGAAGCTCTCACTGTTAACTGAACTCATAGGTTTTATGGCAAGACCTACTATTGGCTAATGGGATGAATTCTAGATGAGGAGTTAGAGAATGAACATCAACTATAAAAGGCTGTTCACAGCAAATGTAACCTGAGTTGAGAAGCTCTGTTGATGCATATCTGAGAGCCCCCAAATGTAGTGAAACACCCAAGCAGGTAGCTTGCCTTAGGCGGAAAACTCAAATAGCCCAAGTCCATCCAGCCTTCTGTGCTCTTCCTACCTCTCCGCTCTCCACTGCAGGTCAGTAAATTCCAGATGGGAGCCCACTTCAGACAGCCCATGAGCCCCATGACCCTGGCTGCCTTCCTCCTTGAAAAGGGAGTCTAGATTCCACCATTAACTTCTATCTTCTTCCTTATCAGTTGCGAAGGAAGGAAGAGAATCTCAAAGAAAGAATGAAGAGGAGAAAGATCATTTGGGGTTGGCTACACATTGTAATTAGAAGTAGCATTGATGGGGAATGAGCTAACTGTTTTTATAAAGTCAGCATTCAAAAATGCAAACCACCAGTAATTTAAATATTACAAAATTGTGCAGAATATAAGTACTGAAATAATTTTTTCCATCCACAAAATTTTAGAGAAAATTACAGTATCAAAAAATATAAAATGGCAAGTTTGGCATATCCTCAGTGTAAAACGTGTTTTTTATTGGAAAGTATTTTAAAAACTAGTGGGTAGGCTCTAGACAGGATGTGATGCTGAAGACTATGTGGTATCTCCCTAAAACTGCTTCTGGAACTAAAGAGGAAAAGTCACAAAAGCATTGACGTACCAGGACGGTAGGAAAAGAGCTCTTGAGTCTCAGTGAATTGGGAACTTGGACCACTTATCATAAATCATTTCACGATGATTACTGATTTGTCCCTACCTCAAAATCCCAAATAAAAGCACACCAAGGTCTGAGGTTTAAACTACCTAAGAGCTGCTGCATTTGACCCTTTCCAGCAAAGCAAAGGTGCCTGAGGGAGAGGATGCCACCTTCTAACAAGCGTAGCACAGAGTTGGCTCACTTAACACGTTTCAGAGCTGCTCCTCTGCCGTTTCCAGAAGGGGAAGCGGTCTATTTCCACCCATACCTCTCTAGAGCTCCGTAGAGGACATTAAATCCTGACCACACAGATGGCAAAGTGGAACTGAGGGGTTACTAGGTTACAGTTATGTTGACATATACTGGCTCTCAGAAAGTCCCTCCTTCATTCCTCACATAACCACAAACAGTAGAAGTGATCAAACTTCTGTAGAAGTTTTCGTAGAAACCCCCTAGAAGGCTGCCGATCACTCAGAAACCATGTCCTGAGCCTAAGGCTTACAGTACTTGGAGAGCCCCCTTCTACCCATCTAAAGCCAAGCTTTGCCTTTTTTACAAGGATTAATCAGACTGGAAGCTCACAGCGTTTGGAGGGCAAGTGAGGTGTCTAGCACGTGGTGAACTGTGAAGCACTATAAAAAGTATTATTAAAATATGTTTAGGGGCCAGCCCAGTGGCGCAAGTGGTTAAGTGCAAGAGCTCCGCTGCAGCGGCCCCGGGTTCCCGGGTTCGGATCCCGGGCGCACCAACGCACCGCTTGTCAAGCCATGCTGCAGCGGCGTCCCATATAAAGTGGAGGAAGATGGGCACGGATGTTAGCCCAGGGCCAGTCTTCCTCAGCGAGAAAAACAAGCAAAAAAAAAGAGGGGGATTGGCAGTTAGCTCAGGGCTGATCTTCCTCACAATAAATAAATAAATAAATATGTTTATTGACTGCCTTCTATACCCGGAGGTGGTACCTGCAGTATATCGTTTAATCTTCACAACACCCTGAAAGGGAGTTAGCATTATTCTTCCTTTACAGATGAGGAAACTGAAGCTCAGGGAGCTGAAGGCACAACCCAAGGTCACACAGTAAGTGACAACACCAAGTCCTATCTTTTTCACTAATCCAAGTTGGTAAGTAAACAAAGCAACTCTGGGTTTTCTTTCAGCAGCAAAATCCTGTCTGTCTAACATCACAGGCTGTGACTTTAGGTGGAGAGACCAGAGGCCGGTTTTCCGACTCCGGGCAAATCAGTAATGAACTCTTGCCATCTCTTTCCCTAATGCCCGATTCCCAACACCCAAACAACCTGCTGAGGAACGTAACTGGGCCAGACAACGCCCTCCTGCCTGCTCTTCAACTTGGAAAGAGTTCTGCGGCAAGGAAGGGTGTGTGGGGAAGCTAAGCAAAGTCCCAGCTTCCATCCTGGTCCAAGGTCCCACCTCGGGAGGACCTGGCCTTGGCTTTGGCCTTGGCCTGGGGAGCAGGGGACCCCGTTTAAAGTGTGGGGCTATCCTGGAAGCGGGGCTCTGCACTGCACCTTCAGGATAAGCACCCTAAGCTCTGCAGGGGAGAAGTCTCCCGTCGCTCCTTCCTTTCTTCCTCTCTCCAAGCTGGGGCGGCACCTGAGTCACAGGGAAGTTCAAAGCGGCCCCGGGGGGTCGGGAGGGGGCGTCCCGGGACCGGACCTGCCTCTTGCAGGGCGCGAAAGTCAACTCGACTCCTCGAGGGGCAGAAATTAGTGTGGGGCCAGCGGGCGCAGCGGGGACGGGGCAGAGGGGCTGGGCGCCCGCTCCTGCAGGGGGGGCGCGGGGGGCCGCCGGTGTCGGTGGGAGGGGAGGTAGGGCTGGGGGGCGCGGAGGCGTCGTTGTGAGGCTCGCGGAGGGGATCCTGGCCTGGGGGTGTCGCCGAGGGGCTTGGGGCGGGCGGGGGAGCGGCCCGGCCCGAGGTGCGTCGCGGATTTAGGGAGCAGATCCCAGGAGGCACTGGGACAGAGGGGGCGTCCCGGCCCGGGGGACTTGAGCAGGAGGTCCCCGGTCCTGAGACAGGGGACGTCCCAGCCTGGGGGCGTCGCTGAGGAGCTCGGCGGGGGGCTCCGGGGAGGGACTGAAGCGGAGGGCGCGTCCCGGCCTGAGGGCCGTCGCTGAGGGGCTTGGAGAAGCGGTCCCGGAAGGTAGGGGCGAGGGGGTTGGGCCCCCCGGGCGGGCTCCGCGCGGGGCGGGCGCCGGGGGTCGTTCACTCACCGGGTCCGGGGCCGAGGCCGGGGCTGGGTGCGGGCCGGACCGCCAGCGTGAGCGCGGCGGCGGAGAGCAGGGCGAGGCGGGCAGCGGGCGGCGCCATGGGCCGTCAGTGCGGGACCCCGGGGCGCGGCCCGGGGGAGAGGGGGCAGCGCCGGGAGCCGGGGGCGGCCATGGGAGCGGGACGCGGGGCTCGAGCGTGGCCCCGCCCCGGCCGCCCGGCCGCCCCGCCCCGGCCCGCCCTCCCCAGAGCCGCCACCGCCCCGGCCGCCCGGGGCCCGCCCGGCTCCGCCGCCAGGCCCGAGAAGCGGAGCCCACTGCGCACGCCCGCTCGCCCCGCCCGCGCGCCGCGCCTGCCACTCACGTGCCAGGCCCCGCCCACACCCCTCCTCACCTGGGCCCGCCCCCCGCGGAGAGCTTTATTGGTCCGATAGAGGGGCGGGGCCAGCAGGTGAGGGGCGGGGTCTGGGGCCCCGCCTCCGAGTCCCCATCCCGAGGTTTGGCCCACCGGACCGGGCCGGGAGCCCAGTGACCCCTGCTCCACCTGCGCTCAGGTCGTGACCTAGGGGCTCAACCGCAGCGGTAATAATCAGAACAGCAGTTTGCAAACCACTTTTCCCTGCTTGGTTCATCGTAGCGGTTTAAAAACGAGTACCCTGGATTCAGCCTGTCCGGGTTCATATCCCACTCGGTCACCTATAAAACCTTGGGCAGATTTAAAGGAAAAATAGCTCTCTTACTTCAGTTTCCTTATCTGTTAAATGGGGGCGTTATATCAACTACTCCCAAAGCGGTTGTACTAAATGAGGCAATGCATGGAAACTTTTACACACGCACAGTAGGAACTTCGAAAATGTTGCGTTCCTTTCACCATCCCAATTCTTGCAGCCAAGGAGGCAGCCTACTGAGCCCTGGTTCTGAATCCTATTACACATCCTTTGTCAACGGGGGCAAGCTTCCTGCTCTGTCTGAGCCTCAGTCGTCTGCAAAATGGGAATAAAAGGCCTTCCCAGGATTAGATGAGATAGAAGCAAGTGAAGCTCCACAGAGAAAGTCCAGAAGTGGATGGGGCAATGATGCTTCCTTACAGACTGGGACACTGGGACTCTGAGCTTGCCTAAACCTCAGCCCCGGCTTGGCGGACCCTTTGCCCACCCCCGCCCCAGGTCTTCCCTGGCTGCGCTCGGGGGTCTGTCTTGGGCCTCCCTCCTCCCCCGCACTCCCCCAGGCAGAGGAGGTTTTCCTTCGGTTCCCGCCTAAAGCGCCGCGGTGACGCCCCGCGGGGCAGGTCCGGGCGGCGCGCCGGGCGCCTTCAAGTCCCTAGTCCCGAGCTTGCAAGTGCGGGCCTGCGCCCCGCGCGGCGGCGGAAGCGTCTACCCTCGTGTGCCGACTCGTCGCGCCCAGAACTGGGCTGGGGCGGTCCTGTCCCCGCGGGCTCCGGGGCCCGCCTTAGGTACACTGGCCCCTGCGCCCCCTCTCGCCACCCCGGAACTGCCCCCTCGCGCACTCCTAGGGTCCGCCTCCCCCAAACCCCCAGCCCCGGCTGCTCCCAGGGCTAGGCCCTAAAAGAGCAGCTACCTCCCACCAGGCCTCTCAATCTCCGTCCGTCTCCACCCACACGACTCAGCGCCACGGCAAGAACCATCGTGTTCAGTCATTGTTTGCGCTGTGTCATTCCCGAGTTCAATAATCCTCTGGGCTCCTTATTGGAGTAGGGGGACACCCCCGCCCAGCCAGCCCGGTCCGTGGGGACACACTCTCCACATCCCACACGGTGTCTCCCACTTTTGCTCACCCTCTCTCTTCGGCACCATTTTGAGCCTTTCCCTACCTCCAAAACCATCTCCTCCTGGCATGACCTGGGAACTCTTCACCTCTAATTTAAGCTCCTTCAAGGAGAATGAAATGAGCAGATGCAGGTGAAACCATCAGCACAAAGTAAGCACTCAACAAGGTGACCCTTCCTCCATCCAACAAATATTCAGTGAGGAACATGCCAGGAGCTGAGGACACAGCCACCAACAAGATAAGCCAGTCTCTTCCTCCTACAACTTACATTCTAATGGGGCTAGTCAATCAACATGAAAAAAATGTGAATTTCAGAAAGCAAAAAGTACTGCAAAGACAAGAAAATGATGTTGTTAACAGAGAATGATCTGACGACTGTTTTAAATAGGATGCTGGGGAAAGGTTTTAGCAAAGCAGGCCACAGCTCTCTACAGCTGACAAGGTTCTTTTGCATCTCATCCGGGTGTCAGAGGAGGAAATAGGAAGGGGCAGACAGGAGGTTAAAAATAAGGTTTATTTGGACAAGTCTGGGGATCCATGCCTCTTGAAAGTAGCTTTGGCCTGTCCTGCCCCACTGCAGGAAGGCACCCCCGCTGGGTGGTTACCAGCTCCCTTCCTTCATTTAGCTCTCTCTGCCTGTGTACAACCAGGACAGGATATGTAATTTGCAGGGCCCAGTGAGAAATGAAAATGTGGACCCCTTGTTCAAAATTGTTAAGAATTTCAAGATGGTGACAACAGAGTGTTAAACCAAGCATGGGGCCCTTCTAAGCGCGGAGACCTGTGCCACTACACAGATTGCATGCACGTGAAACTGGCTTGTACAACAGAACTCAGAAATAGTATGCAAGCCCCTGCCCCCATTGGCTGCTATGAGAAACATCCCTCTAGTCTTCCCCAGGCCTCCCTCCCCTCTTTTCCAGCTTCAAGTCCAGCACAGGTGATGGAAACAGTGCATAGAGGCTAAAAATACAGCCGAGCAGGTCTAGGTCAGGGCACTTAATGGCTCAAGGTCTTTTTCTCAGTTATGTGGTCCTGGCTCCTGGCAAGGAGCAGCCTGAGATATTCATTTCAATGCTTCACATGCCTTGGTCATTTAGCAGGTGTGAGTGGAAAGAGTGAGGACATTGACTGCAGCCCCTGGGCCTCCAAGAAGGTGTCTGTCTGTCTGTTAACCTGCTTGTGCTCTGCAGTCAGGCCGTTTGACTCCTCCAAAGGCAGCGAGATTTGCCAAGAAGCTGCGAGATCTCAGCTGGTGGAGTTTGAGTCATCTTAGTATCTTTGAAACTCTAGTTGGGATGATTTCTGCTCAAAGGGCAGTTACGTTGGGGAGAGAGCACTGGAAGAGGACCCTGATTATAATAACAACAATAGCAAACATTTATTGAAGACTTTACTAAGCTCTAGGCAGTGTGCACTGTTAGCCTTCACAATTCACATAATGCTCCCAGTAGTCCTGGGAGAGAGGTACCCTTACCACTTCCCTCCTCCAGAGAGGTTAAGTGACTTGCCCAAAAGTTACAAAGTGGTGGAGCTGGGCTTTGAACTCAGGCAATGGGACTCCAGGCCTACACTCTTAACCACCATGGTGAATTGCCTCCTTGTCCTCACGGGGTTCTGGCAATAAATGCTTACTGAGTGTCCAGGGCTGGGACCAGGAAGAGGCTAGTGAGGCACTGACTTCAGGCACAAAATTTAAGGGGTCTACAAAACTCAGTAATCAAGATAAATAAATATTCTTTAATAAATTTAAAAATATATTAAAGGGGCCGGCCCCGTGGCGTCGCGGTTAAGTGCCGGCGCTCCGCTGCTGGCGGCCCGGGTTCAGATCCCGGGTGCGCACCGATGCACCGCTTGTCAGGCCATGCTGTGGTGGCATCCCATATAAAGTGGAGGAAGATGGGTACAGATGTTAGCCCAGGGCCAGTCTTCCTCAGCAAAAAGAGGAGGATTGGTGTGGATGTTAGCTCAGGGCTGATCTTCCTCACACAAAATATATATATATAAAATATATTTAATAAATAGTAGTTCAATGCAATGTTTTAAAAAATCTAAATGAATGCCAGAAAAATCCATGATGAACAAAATATCAAAATTTTAAATAAAAATAAGATCTCTAATCCTGATTTTCCTTTAGCCTCAGGCTCGGCTCAGCACGGTACCGTTTCTGATCCTGTCTCCCAGGTTTCTAGGTCAGGCAACTAGTGATGGAAAATTCGCGAGAAGTAGTAGTTTACTTGTTCTGATGGGGGTGAAGGGAGAGAAAGAATTTGGTCTGGAATATCATGAGTTAGAGGTGTCTGTGGGACATCTAGGTGGCCACATCTGAGAACTCAGAGTCAGGTGAGAAGGATCGCAGGGTAGGCAGGGCACCCTTATTTCACATACTTGGCCCATGATAGGTGTGTCTTCCACACATGTGGTCTAAATCACTGGTCCTCAGAGTTTGCATCATGGTTCAGGAATCTTTTCAAATTCTCTCATCCAAAGTTTTTCTCTTCTTTCCTAAATCTTCTACATCAAAAACCTCAAATATATTCCCATATGGGTGTGGAAGTTTACTGCTTGGGTGTTAAAATAAAAACATTTTCTGAGGAAATTAAAAACAACTAAATTCCACTAGAATTTGGGGGGTGGAGCATAAAGGGGGAAAATGAGAATTAATATAAATTGGCTCAATTTCCTCTTTATTAGCTGATCCTCCAGAAAGAGAATAGGAGCTAAAAGAAATTAGAGAAGAAAGGTAGTAGAAAGGAAAAAAGAAAGAAGGAAGATTATAGGAGCTAAAAATACAGTGAGGAGAGCTTGGCTAAGCATCAAAGGAGGGCAGATGTGTTTCCAAATAGAAGTGGTGGTTTGGATATGTCAGGAAGCACAGCTCCAAATGATGGGTGGAAAAATAAAGGTTATTTAGACTGAGCTCAGCAGAATAAAAAGATTCATTGGAGAATCAAACTGAGGAACAGGCCTTTCAGCAACATGGAAGTCCTACTGCCTCAACCCCAAGTTCTCTGGATCAAGTGTTGGCACCAACGATGGAATCTCTTGCCATGGTTTCAGGACTGTGGACCAAATAGAGTCTTTCCATCCTGACTTTATAATACTGAACAACCTTCAATGGAAGGTTGTTTAACAATCTCTGTTAAAGACTAGTCACTCTCCTTAGCATATCCTCAGATACCCACTTCCTTTTCTGTCTAACAAAGTGTGGGATATTCTGGACAACTCCCACAACCAGGGGGAAATGTAGCTCCTGTAAATACAGCACTTCTGTGAGGTTGATGAATCTGACAAATATTTAGTGAAGATGCATCACGGGAAAAGAGATGTCATGCTACCCAAGTCAGATCAAAATCATTCCCCACTTCAAGAGACTCTTGCTCGCCTCATAAATCAGATGGATGCACATGAAAAACCTGAGATGAAGTTCATATCAAGTGTTGGGTTATGTCACTCAGACCATGAGCAACAGGGGCTCAAGAAAGGGTCAGATGGGCAAATGTGCCACAATATTAATAACTTTAATAAGAACATTATTTATTGAGTGCTTACTCTGTGCCAGAAACCGCACCAAGTGCTTCATATATAGTCCCATGTCATCCTCACAGTAATCCTGGGTTAGGCACTATTACTATCCCCATTCCACAGATGAGGAAATAAGGTTCAGAGATGTGAATTCACTTGCTCATTGAGAGAAGGATCTGAGATGTCAGCTTAGGCAGACCAAATCCTGAGCCCAGAGACAGCCTCATGACAATGATAGGACATGAACTGGGCCCAGGGGTGATATGCGGATGGGCTGACCAGATGAGAGGCAAAGCATCAAGTGATATGAGTGGTTAAGAGCAAGGGTGGTGTAGACCTTGGTTGAATCCAGCCTTAGTTGGTTAGTAGCTCTGGGTCCTGGGGCATGGTTCTTGAGCAACTTCTGGGTCAGTTTCTTCATCTGTAAAGTAGGGATGGTGACAGGACCCAAACTCATAAGACTGTTGGTGGCCTTTCATGCGATGATGCTTGTGAAGTGCCTAGAACAGTGCCTGACCTACAGTAAGTATTCAATAAATACAGATTTTACTGACATAGGAGAAATAGCACAGGCCAGATTACCCTGGGTTAGTTCTAAGAAACGTGAGGGTTTCCTGTTGAGGCACAGTCAATTGAAGTGAGTTACACTGAAGGGACAGAAGGCAGAATCTGATCGAATTTGAAGAGTATGCCGTCCACGTGAATAGCTCTGTGCTAGAAGGAGATTCAGAGTGCTCCTCAGAGCCAGAGCAGTGTCACTTGCTCATTGAGTAAAAGGCCTAGGAAAGTAAATACAACAGATGAGTGCCTGGAAAGAGAAGGTACGGGAAAGCCAAGGTCGGGAAGGAGAGAAGAGACACAGAAGAGCTACTTCTAGGATGCCTTTCTTGCCTATCAGTTCCCTTCCGTCGCTTTATGCAGAGTAAAGACAGGCAGTAGCCCAACAGCATGGTGCCACCTCTCCACGACTCAACGGCTTTGAAAGGATGCTTGCCTGCCCAGTCAACAGACATCTGCAAACCTTTCCCAAACCCTTTCCAACGCCCTGCTCTAAAACTGACCCACCTCTTGGGAGGTGAGGCCAGGGCTCGCCACTGAATGGGCCCTATTGTCCTCCCAAGCGTCTGTGGGTCCAGATGCTGTCGGCCTGGAGGTGGTTCCACCGCAGCCTGTGGTGCAGTCTGCCTGCAGACTTTGATTCACTCCAGGGACAACACTTGAAAAATCAGACAGGCAACACATGCGATTCCAGGAACGCTTGCCAGAATCATACTCTGTTTTTCCATCATTTCACTCTCCTCCCCCTTGGGAGGGAGCCTCCTTTGGCATTTTGCATATGAAAAATGAAAACCACCAACAGGACAAGCACCTGATAAGGAGCTAGGCATTGCCCAAGAGTTCCCAGGAAGAGGCCTCTTTGTTCTCGTTTCAAGCCCTTGACACTGCTAACAGCTCTAATTACTGCATTTGCCATGGGATGTAAAATAAAACCACATTCCAGAAACCATGTAGTCTCCCGGGGAGACACACGCAGGGAGAGGTGCCCAGGGCTGCAGGAACGTGTTCTTTCATTTCTGGTCCCTAACCTTGGCAGCCGTTCTGAGAATTGAACAGTACCTTCTTTATGTGCGTGGAGAAGGGCACTTTTGCACATGTAAGGATGCATCTCACTACCTGTATCCACAAATCTGGTCTGCATATTTGACTATGTTATGTGCGAAGCATGCTTCTTAAGAACCTTAGGACCTTCAAAATTCACCCAAGGTAGGGGCTGGCCCGGTGGCGCAAGCAGTTAAGTGTGTGTACTCCGCTGCGGCAGCCTGGGGATCGCCGGTTCGGATCCTGGGCGCACACCGACGCACTGCTTGGCAAGCCATGCTGTGGCGGCGTCCCATATAAAGTGGAGGAAGATGGGCACGGGTGTTAGCCCAGGGCCAGTCTTCCTCAGCAAAAAAAGAGGAGGATTGGCAGATGTTAGCACAGGACTGATCTCCTCACAAAAAACAACAAAAAAAATTCACCCAAGCCATTTTGGGGGAAATGAGGACTTCAGAAATTCCTCAGGCTGTAAGCACAACAAAATAGAACTTCTTCCAACATAATTTAACTACAAAATCTGATGATGTAACACCCACCCACACCCACATCACAAACCAAAGTGACATCACAAATACTAGAGATAATGGTTCAAAACTGCCAGCATGTGAGCCAAAATCTAAGCAAACTGCAATTTGCCCATACACGACTGAGGCAGAGAAAGACAAGTGACTAGAAATATTAAAACAAAACAAAACAAAACAAAAAGAGAGAAAAAGAGAAAAGAAAATACATATTTCTTCCCCCTACTAAGCTAGCTAAAATAAAATTTAACGCAACCGAAATATGGTAAGGTGATTTTATTTTTTATAGATGACATTGCTTAGAAAGCCAGGTGTCTTTTACGTATGTGATTCTAATCTATCCAAATTGTTTTTCTTGTTCATGGCTAGTCCCAGGAAATGGAGACCAGCATCATTTACGTTGTGCTTTTGCCTTTATGGAGCCCAGAGTATATTTCCCTGTTCAACAGCTTTCTTGGCTCATGGCAGTCTGGTTAGAAAGTGTATTCAGGGTTTGGCAGAAGTTTACCTGCCGTCATTTCTGTGTTGCAATATGACTGAGGAGTGACTACAGCTCCTTTGGGAATCTTGGAGTGATCCTGTCTCCCATTCCTTTCCTGCCGTGTGGTCCCTTAGCTTTCCAGAAGACAGGAATTGTCTTGGAGTCCTTGTAAATGCCGCCTGACTGTCCACTTCCAGCCCAAGCATGCTGTGTTCTTTCAGACCCTGAATATCACCATGACTTTGTGAAGTTACTGTCACTTCCCTACTTGGTACAAGAGGCTTTGATAAGCAGGAGAGAGGATGTATAGAATGATTTCTAAGAGCTGTGTTGGAGGAATGGTCTATAAAAAGATGCTAACACTTTGCCTCCAAAGTAGACCTTCTAGTCTCTGCTTGAGAACTGATCATTTTTATTCCATTTTTTTCCCACTTGTAATTCTAGCATTCAATCCACGTGAGACGAGACCCCAGCATCCCCACCTATGGACTCCGACAATCTATCTTACTGAACACCAGGCTTCAGGACTGCTATGTGGACTCGCCAGCTCTCACCAACATCTGGATGGCCAGAACGTGTGCAAAGCAGAACATCAGTGCCCCACAACCAGGTACCACCTCTTCCTGGGAAGTTGTAAAGAACCCGTTAACTGCCAGTTCATTCTCCCTGGTTAAGCTGGTGCTCCGGCGACGACAACTGAAGGATAAACGCTGCCCGGTACCACGCAAGTTTGGAGAAGGAAAACCCTCGAAGAGATTAAAGCCCAAGGACAATTCAGCAATGAAAGCCACCCAGCGGGGCAGGATAAGAAACTCCATTAGTTCCAAGAGCAAGCGGCCAGTGGGGCAGGGGCCAGGCTCACCTAGGTGCAGGAGGCCTGCAGGAGGCATCAATGAGGTAGATGATGGCTGGGGGTGAGAAAATGTGATGGGGTGGGGAGAGGGAAATGTAAGCTAGAGAACAGTTAATGCTATGTGAAGCGAAGGAAATCTTAAAGTTAAAGACAGGGTTGTGTGGGGGTGATGTGGGGGATGGTGTGGGGGATGGCGGGGAGGTTAGAACGAGGGTGAGGAAGGCAGCAAGATATAGTGGAGAGTGTACCAGATCTGGGGTCACTACCTATCTACAGTCTGCCTAGTTTTCTAGGAGGATGAAGTGGATTTCATAGACAAAAGGAACTTGAAGTGAAGGGAAATAAGAGTGGGCAAGGCCAGGATACGGGTAGTGCACCCAGGCACACACACTCGAACAACAGAGGTGAGCCACAGATCTGGCTATGAACTTCCCCATGGAGAACCTGGCATCCAGAGGCCTGATCCAAGTCCAGCTCCATCACTCCATGGTGGCCAGCAGAGCTCAGAATGCACCCCGTAGCTAGGCTGTCAGTGTTCAAATACCAACTCGGACGATAATTTGAGGACAACTGTGGGCTTAGCTTCTTTCTGCCTTGGTTTTTGTCATCTATAAAATGGGGGCTAACAGCCTTTCCCTCATAGGGTTTCATGAGGATTAAATGAGTTAATACATGCAAAGGGCTTTTGAACAGAGCCTGGCACAGAGTAAATGATTAGGATCTTGCGTGGCATTCAATAGATGACAACTGCGGTTATTAACCTTCCAGCTGTGTGGCCTTGGGCAGACCAATTCCAATTTCCTTGCCTTTAAAGCTGTCTCCTGCTGACCTTACAGGGTTATGGGGAACGCATGCAGCGGTATACATGAAGGAATTCAGTAAACTAGAACACGCTAGACAAATGTTGGTTGTGGCTGTAACCAAGACTCTGGGACACAAATCCCAGATAATTATTCTGAGCTCCCTTCTCAAGTTTTAGCTTTGACTTCTCTGCTTTCTTCCTGGCTAGAGTAAAGAAAGTTCAAAGGAGAAAAAAGTAACAGTCTGCCAAGATCTTGAGAGCAGATATGCTGAACATGTGGCTGCCACCCAAGTGCTACCCCGGGACATTGGGACAACAGCCTGGAAGGGCCGAGCGTTGCTTCCTGAAACCAGAAAGAGACAGTTGTCAGAGGACACGCTAACCATCCACGGCCTCCCCACAGAGGGTTACCGGGCTCTGTACCACACCGTGGTTGAGCCGATGCTGTGGAATCCTTCAGGGACCCCCAAGAGGTACAGCTTGGAGCTGGGCAAGGCCATCAAACAAAAGCTCTGGGAAGCTCTGTGCAGCAAGGCTGCCACCCCCGAAGGCACTCAGAAGGACCTGCGACCAGGCAGGAAGCGGCTGGAGGTCCACGAGGAGCCTGTGCCCAAGAAATGGCCCAAGTTCAAGATGGAGAAATAGGAACAGGAGCTCACAGGATCGGGATATTCTCTGCTAGATGTCTGAAAAATAAACACCACTTTGCACCTTCCATGTAATCTGAGCGCTTTACAAATTAGTAACTACCCTCCCCGGGAAACAAGGCAAATGGGTGCGAGATTCATTTCAGACTGAGGGCCCCCCTCCACTCTCATGATTAGGTAATTTCGAGGGCTAGATGCTGGGGGCTTTTTTCCTACAAGCCCCTTTCCCTTAACAGGGGCTTGAGAGTCTCTCAGTCTTCCAGGTAGGAAAAGGCCTGGTAGATGAAGTCGACAGTTTATATATAGCCTATATTCCCTATTTTTAGAAAGTGGACTGCTAGGATCGACTATTTCCCTCACTCCCTCCACACAGGGCTGAGCAGAAAAACTACCACCACCTCAAGGACATAATCCCACACACTCGCTGTCAGATACTCCCCCGTGACACCACCCAAATCCTCAATAACCTGAACTCTGTGTTAACAGGAGAGGAATTTATACAGACACTTCCACGAGCGACTTGAAGTTAAGGGTATTGCTTCATGCAAACCTCTCCTTTGTGGAAACCGTAGACCTTTACCAAATAGAGCAATGACAACATGTAACACGTACTTGATAAAATTGTATTTTTTTTTACAGTCATTTGTACAATTTGTTACAAAACCATAGAAGACTATAACTTGTTTTAAATCATTTTTGGTCGACAAATATGTAAAATCTGTGTGCAATTATCATGTATTTACA
The DNA here is from genome assembly GCF_020826845.1 of Diceros bicornis minor. Lineage (NCBI taxonomy): Eukaryota > Metazoa > Chordata > Mammalia > Perissodactyla > Rhinocerotidae > Diceros > Diceros bicornis. The sequence continues at coordinate 22,778,560 of NC_080774.1, read as the reverse complement.
GGGCCGCATGTTAGTCATTTTCAATGATTATTCCAACAATGTCACACTCTCAACATAAGACATGGCTTAAGATAAATATATTAGTAAATAAATATTCTGAGAACATATTTCCATAAATGAAATGTGCTGCTATACATATACAGAATATACATAAGTTGTTTTCTAGCCTTTAAAACATTTTTTAAAAATGGTAATGTTGGAGAAGGAGCCCTTAGACCATTTTATTACAAAATCTTTACAGCAAAGTCTTTACAAAATATCTTTTAAGTGCTATGGGAGAAAGTTTTTAAAAAACATTTTAAAATAGTGCCTTGTTAGACCAACACAATAGAGTTTATATAAAGAATAGAAAAAGGCAGTTCTGTTTAAAAAATAATACTCTTGATTAGTAATTATTTTTTAGACCTCATTCTAAAAGCATTAGTCCTGCATGAACTTTTGAGTAGAAACTAGCAGCACGTTAGGGAGGGCCTGAGCGGTGGCACAGCAGATGGCGCTTCATAAAATGGCGTGGGTTCAAAGGAGAGGCGAAGAGACTGAGAGACCTAAAGCGAGCATACTGGGGCTGCGTCTGTTACAAAGAGGTACCTTGTTGATCAGAACTCCCCAACTCCCAAACCGTTTCTAGCACTCTTCAGTTTACATGGCTGTCCTACACCCAGGGCTGGGCCACGGGACCACGCCCAACAGTCACACTCCAGCTTGGGGGGTGGTTCTCAATGGAAAATGCTATGCTCCCAGTTTCCACGGCTATTTAACCCCCACATGCTATGGAGAGGCCAACGAAAAAGCTACTTGTCATCATTATTGGAGTTTTATAACTTCAAAGAAGACATTTCTTTTGATTTGAATGGTGAGGCAATAATACCATTGGTTACTATATTCTGGTGACCTGTCTGGTGAGCCAACACAAATTTAAGATAATGGCTGATATTTAAAGTTCCATTTTTCTGTTTCTACCACCCTGTAAACTACAAAAATTAAATGTGCTTCTTTTGCCATCTGTAGTTATTGCTCTTTCAAATGAAAATTAGACACATTTAATAAGCTCAGTTGAAGTCACATTCTCTACTCATCTATTTATTGCTTAAGGCGCCTGAGGAGTGGTTTTCCAGCCAGGGCTAAAGAAAGCCACTTTGGGGGTATGGTTTCAGACAGGGAAGATCATACGCATTCAAAGGCATTAAAAACAAAAAAAACAAAACCACAAACAAACAAAAAAATCTCAAAAATGAGAAGCTGCTTTTTGCAATTCATGTTAGAAGCCATACTCCCCACCCCTTCCCTAAAACCATGTAATGCAAGCTGTTGTCCTCAGCAGCTGCTCCTCCTGGCCGGAGAAATAAAGGGAGCCCAGATCACATGTCAACAGCTTAGGCTCTTCTCACACCCTCGCCAACAGGTGTGCTAGGCATAGCCCCTGGGAGGGGGGTACTGCACCTCAGAGACTGGAGGACAAATCTTACCACAGTGAGTTCCTAAATAGCAAATGGCTCAATCATTTGAGACTAGAATTTCTTTCTATCAAATCCTGGCTAGAAGTAGGTAGGTAAATTTCCTCATCATAGGCTGGGGTTTTTAAGAAAAAGCGATTCTGATACAGTGAGATTCTCATTCAAAAGGTTCTGGTCTGGACCCCCGGGCTGACTTCGCTGAGCCTTACTGGAGAGGAGTCATCACAGTTGCCTGGCAACCCAGGGTGGTCCCCATTTCCTCACCTATAGGGGGCCAGGTCTAAAGTTTCCTATTCCGCTAATAAGCATTTCAGATGACAACTAATATCTGCTGAATAAATGAATAAATAAAAGTGATCAGAAGAGTCAGTGAACATAAAGCTAATGTCATTAGTTTCCTCTAAAAAAAATTTTTTTTAGAACAAGAAATACATTGGACGAAAAGGATGAAAATCCCTGATCTGAAATAGCTTTAGATTCTCCCTTTTAAAATGGAAATATCTTTAAAAGAAAAAAAATGGTTTGGGTTTTTAACTCCCCCTCCCTCTTAAAAAACGACAACAACAAAAGGCTGGAAAAATATACAAAAACCTACCCTTTGGGTCTAAACTATCTGATAGTCTCTTTCTCTGTCTCATGGAGAATCAACACATAATAGTGCATTAGGTAGAAAGGATAGTAGACATTTGCAGGCGAGATGAGCACTTTCAGCCATGAGGCAGTGGGCTGAATAACCCTGAAGCGGTGCTTCGCTAGGGAAACGGGATGGGAAACGTATCATTCAAGCGGAGCTCGGTGCAGACCCCGCGGGGACCCTGCCTCGCGCCCCCAGGAAGGCAGCCCAAGGGCTCAGCAGCCGAGGGGCGTGGCTGCGCCCACCCAGACGCATGCGCACAGGCACGCTCCAGCGCGCCCTCCGTCCCTTCTCCGGGTTAGAGAGCACTCTCTCCCAGCCCTATCCGACACCAAGGCCGCAAAACGACCTTCTTCCTGGGTGTTTGTCCCCACACACCCCGTCGAACCATTTCTGCAGCCAGTGGCAGGAAGCCCAAGATCAGGATTGTGAACTCTGTCCTTTTACTTAGAACGATGACCCGAGGGGACAGACTGAGGACACTGGGCAGAACCGTCCCTGACACCCTGGGGCTTATGTAGCAATGGCTTATCCCGGCTCCCCAGTGCTGCAGACCTTCCCCCCTATTCCTAGCTGTTTCCATCAGCTGCCTAAAGGTGTGGGCTGGAGAGGCATGGCTTCTGAGAAAACCTGAAAGTTTGTACACTGGGATTTGCCACGAGAAAGAAAGAGGCAGCATTGCATTGTTCCTCAGAGTTTGTACCCATATCAACTAGCTTTACTTCAAGTTTCTGGTTCATTTTCTAAGGCAGGTGTAGCCCTGAGCTTTTCAAAGGCCTGAGCTCCCTCCGGGGAGACAACAGTATCTACACATGATGTGGTTCAATTAATGCAGCAGTGATTTTTTTTTTTTCAGCAAAAGTTGGCGGTTAGAGTTCTTTAAAATATATATTTAAATAACTTTTTACATTTACATATAATATCTTAAAAACAAAGCAGAGAATTCAATCCCACACACCTTGGAACCCCAAGCACACACACTTTACAAAACAGAAGAATAACATGTTATCAAAAGAGGCAAAAGACTCAGAGAATTTTGTCTGTTGGTTTGTTAATTGTGGGGGGGAGGGTTTGCCACAGGTGGCTCACATTTTGGGTTGAGAAGGAGGGCTCTCTTTATTACCACTTTTGTGTGTTTGTCAAAGCTAAAAAAATTTTTTTTTTCTGAAGGAAGTCAGAGTTTGGAGTCTCCGTACAGTTCCCATTTCCACATCAGAATTCCTTCTGGGCTCAGGCACCCGTGCTGCCACCACCTTCTGCTGGGCGGGATCTCTGTCCTGGGAGAGAGAGAACAATCATCAGGAGAGGGAGCCAGCACCGCAGGCTTCGGGTATATGCACAGGGAGCAGGTAAGGGACTGGGGTGCCTGTCCCCAGCGTGTGGCAGGCTCAGGAAGGGACAGCTCACGATACTGGACAGACTGTGTATATGGTAAAGGGCTGAAGCAGAGCTCCTTTTTTAAGAGCTCCTCATCCTGTGCTAAGAGCACACACGCCTCCTGGAGAGCTGGCCTCCCTCATCTGCATGTGCAGAGCCTTCTGGAAGCCCTTAGGTAGCATGAAAACACAATGTACAAAAGATGTACATCAGGCACTGGGAAGAGCAGGGGAGAAGACTCCTCTCACAGAGCTTACAGACCCCAAAACAAAGTAATTTCAGATTGTGATAAACAGGGAAGTAAACAGACGGTGTGAGAGTAACCTCAGAGGGGGCTGGAGGGCGTCCCTGAAGCTGAGATCTGGAGGAGAGAAGCAGCAGAGAGGTCTGGAGGCTGGAATGAACTTTGCATGTTGGAGGAACAGGATGGAGGCCACAGAGCAAGGAGCAGCGAGCAATGAGGAGAGCAAAGCAGGAGACAGTCAGAGGGGCAGGCAGCGCCAGACCACATGGAACTGTGTGACGAGTTGACAGTTTTGAAATCCTAAAGGCAATGGCAAGTCACTGAAGGGTTTTCTAGTGTAAAGACATAGACCTAAGTTTGAAAAAAGACCACCCTAGCTCCCATGCAGAACAGAAGGCAAGACTAGCGAGAGACCAGTCAGAAGGCTACTGTCTTCCCCCTGGAGAGAGGAAACGGGCCCGACTGAGGGGACAGCAGGTGGGGATGCGCAGTAGATAAATATGGGATATGCTCTGGAGGTGGAATTTGTCTCAGTGCTACTCAAAGGTGCTGGACTGCACGCTGTTTAATTACTGAGACGAAATGTTTGGAAATTTTATAGCAATTTGCCAATGTCTGCTGAATCTAATAATGAAATCTGGACCTGGATTCTGCATGTCTTTTGCTAAGTTTTGTGTTTCTGGGAGTTCAGTTTTCTGGACGGGGAAAACATGCACATGTGGTCCTCACAGACAGGTTGAGAAGCCCAGGACACTGGAGAGTGAGGGACAGGGTGGGCCCAGGGATGGTGTCTGGGCTTTTGGCCTGAGCAGCTGGGTGGGGAGCGTTGGAGAAGGGGGGGCACAAAGGGAGGAATTCAAAAGTGCTGCTGTGGATGTGATGTTGGGATGCTTATGCAGCATCTGGGGGGAGAGATCATGGAAGCAGAGGGCCTAATGGGTCTGGAACTCAGAGAAGGCTGGGTTGGGGAATAACACTGGGAAATCATCAGGCGCAGATGGTGTTTCAAGTCAGGAGCACAAAGGAAGTCACTTAGAAAACCACCAGAGAGAGAGAAGAGGAACCCGACTCTGGCCTGCTGTCATCTCCTGCTCTCACCTGCAGCCTCAGTGGCTGTGGCGTTGGACTCCTGAGTGTCCTGGGGGCCAATGGGAAAGCTGGCCCTGGTGGCCCCTGCCTCCTCTAGGGGGCAGCCAGGGGGCAGCAGTGCCCTGGCCTGGCAGCACAGAACCCGCTCTTCTTCCTGGGCTGCTCCCAGGCCCCTGTGGGGCCGCAGGGCGTCTGGGCCCAGCGTCCCACCCCAAGGGCCGAGGCCATGGGTCCCATGGCAGTCCGAGGACAGGCCCAACTCACAGTCCACATCCTCTGGAATGATGGGGATGCGCTGGCTCAGGTCCCGGGCCCCTGGGTGGCAGCTGGGCAGGGCCTCCTGGGAGAGCGTGTACTGCACGCTCACCGAGCAGTCCTCAGTGTAGCAGCCGCCGCCGCCTCCGCCACCGTGGGCCACCTGCTTCTCTTCATAGAAGCAGCAGGGCAGGCCCTCATATTTCACCCCATCTGTTCTGGGCAAATGGTCTGGGTGAAGGCCGTACAGGGAGCTTCCTGGCTGTGACTCCCCACCTGTGGGGCCACAGCCCTCACAGAGTGGGGGGCCCAGGAACAAGGTGCTGCCCTCAGCTGCTCCTATGCTGGGCTCCAGTGTGGAGGGCTGGGGCTCGCAGCAGCAGGCACACAATGGCCCCTCAGGGCCCCCCTTCCAGGTCCTCCTGAGGTCTGGGGCGGCCCCAGGAGAAGCCTCGAGCCCCACTTCTGAGGTAGAGCTAGTGGGCCCCCTGTGCTCCAGGGAGGAGTTGCTGCTGTAGTTCATCTCCAGGCTGCAGGTGGACAGCTGGTCCCCCGAGGGAGAGGCAGGGCCAGGCCAAGGCTCTCCCCGCCCAGCACCTGGACTGTGGGCTGCCACGAGCTCCTCAGGTGGCAGGGAGCCCTCGAGGTGCACGACAGGCCCCCGGCCAGAGCTGCCCGAGCCCCCCACCTCACTGGTGCGACAGGGGCTCCGGCTGCGGTAGATGAAGGGGTCATAGTCGCTGCTGAGGGAGCTGCGGAAGGTGGAGCAGCTCCCGTACACGCCTTGGTTGCTGACCTCAGTGCAGTCCACCACGGAGTCGCTGGAGGAGCAGTGGCACTGGCCAGAGCTGCTGCTGCTGCTGCTGCTGTCGCTGCCCGGGCAGTCGGCCAGGTAGCCACTGCACACCGAGCGGTGGCCGTGGTAGCAGCTAAAACTGGATGTGCTGCCGCTCTCCAGGTGGGCGGGCGGGGCCACGTGCACCACGGTGGGGAAGAGCAGGCTGCCACTGCCACTCGGGGGAAAGGCACGGGACGGGCCCCTGGGAGCGAGGCTGGGCGGGGCCTGACCCTCCTGCTCGGGGTAGCTGAGGCCCTGGAAGTAGTAGTGTTGGTACATGGTCTCATACTGGGAGAAGCAAGCTGCCTTGGAGAAGCTGCGGCTGCTGAACTTGGGCCTGCGGAAGGGGTGGGCTGGCGAGTAGGCCCGGTGCTCCAGGCCGCAGCGGTGAGGGGCCAGGGTGTGGTCCAGGTGGAGGGGTGGGTAGCCGCGGATGTAGGTGGGGGTCTGTGGCGAATAGAGGCTCTGCTCCCCGTGCCGGTCCACAGTCAGCAGCGTGACGGGGTTCCCGTGGGAGTCCATACTTGTCCTCGTAGGGTAGGCTGGGATGGCGTTGGTCCTGTGCACGCGGCCGGGGTAGTGGACCGGCAAGATCACCCTCTGCTGGCGGCTGCGCGCGAGGTTGCCGGTCTCCACGCACACGGCGCTTGGGTTTCCCTTTTGTTCTGGGGAGAGGTGGAAGAAGCCAAGTCAGCAACGCTGAGCACACTGGGCCCAGAGGCTAGAGGGACAAATTAGGGCAAAGACTGAGGCAGCAGGCTTGGTGACATGCCAAGGTGCCCATTCTAAGGTGTCACCAAACTCAGCCACGCTGCCAGAAGCTGACCCGCTTTTCCATTTGAAAGGTGGTCACTCCTGTAAGGGCCCATCTCCCGCCTACTCACGGGAGTTTGAGCAACAGGGATAGAAAGATGAAAGGCGTTTCCCTCTTAGAAAAAGAGCTGCCTGGAGGGCACCCTGTGTTCCAGCTCCCTTACCCAACACCACAGTGACACAGGAGTAGCACAACAAGCCTGCTACCTCACATTCATCATCTCTTGTGGCGCAGGAACAGCCCCATGGGACTAGGCACAGGCAAGCATCATTATTGTCATTCCCACTAAAGAGATTGTGGGCCTAACGCCTGGAGAGGCCAGATGCCTTGCCCAACGTCAGGCAGCTGGTTCATGTGAAAGCCAAAACTCCAACTCAGGGCAGTTCTTCACGCCAGGCTCTCCTAAGGGTCTGGAGGCCTGGTGACCTCTAGAACCCAAGGCTGCCATGCCTCCAAGTCCAGATGGCAATGCTTGGTGGTTTTGCTCGCTGACCAGCCTGTAGCATGTGCCACACTCTTGCTAGGCACTGGGTGGGAACAGTGACTCTTCAGCAATGATGAAGGCAGGTGACAGTTACCTATGATGTTGTGCCGACAGTGGGGGCAGGTGTGGTGCTGCAGCAGCCACGGGTCCACACACTTCCTGTGAAAGCGGTGAGTACAGGGGATTACCCGCAGCTCCTGGAAGGAAGAGAGGACACACAGCCTGAAGGGAGGGCACAGGTGAAGGGCAGTTTTGCATTAGCCCCACACATGCTTCTTCCTGCAGAGCCCAGCGTGGACCGAGGAGCCCTGTTCACCATGCCAGGGCCCAGAGGCTCCTTTCCTTCCTCCGCCCCATCTCTAGCTACATACAGGTGGACTCAATTCCCTGGAGTCAGAGCCCATGCGTGGCTTCCAGGGAGAAGGAAATGGCCCATCAGCCAGCCCCAACCATGGCCCTCAGTGGTAAGGGAGAAGGCACACAGAGGCAGGCTCCTTTCTTGTCGCTGGAGGAGGGCACTCACGTTCATGCCACACACAAGGGAAGACTGGAGCCATGTGCTAGTGCAGGTGGGCCGCCTGGGGATGGAGAGAGGGCTAGGTACACCCCAAGACCTTCTGCATCTCTGGGATGGTGGCCGCCTCCAGGTACCCCAAGTGGGGACCAGCAGAAAGGAAGATACCCAAGACTCATGATTGATGGGTGGGGCAGCAAAGAGGCAAAGTTCTCCTGTCCTCTCCTTTGCTAGATCCTGAACTCTCACCTGGGGACACATGGCTTATAACAAAGCAGCCCACGTGGAGAGGAGGAGATGGGGTTTTCTGAGGCAGAACCACCTCTGGAGTTCCTGAGCCCAGGCACCCTCCAAATTTGCTAATTTTACTTTGTTTTTCCATTCTCTGACCAGCTTGACACAATAACATCCAAACTAATCCCTAACGCTGTGCCTGACTGTGGCAAGAGTTCTACCTGTATTTTCTCACGTCACCTTTATGATCACCTGGAGTGCAGGTCATTCTCGGGCCTGTGTCACAAGCATAGGCATAGAGAATGAAGTCACTTGCCCAAGATCACAAAGCTAGAACTCGCCTGAGCCAGGATTAGAACCCAGGCAGTCTGCACCTAGAGACCATGCATGACTCTATTAATCTAAAGGCCTCTGCAAAAACTCATTTTTCATCCAACAGCCTACACAGCAGTAGAACACTTTCATCAGAGGGGCATCAAATGTCTGCAACTAATACTTAAGGGGTTTGCCCCCTCCCAGTCCCCAAAATGTGAGTGTATGTATGCCTCTGTCTAGAAAGAGATCAGCAAACGTGACAAAATGTTAACAATGGGTGATTCTAGGCGAATGATACATCATTCATTGTATGATTCTTGCAACTTTTCTGAAAGTTTGAAATTTTCAGAATAAAAAGGTAGAACAAAGGATACATCACATCCCTTCTCTCTTTATAAGTAAAAACACCAAACATTCCACACAGCTTTGTAGAAGAGGTTTGTATCAAGTCAAGTCTCAGAGTTTTCAGAAGAGTAATTCGAAAATTAAGTCAACATGTGTGAATGTTCTTAAAACCAGACATTTTCTGGCCCTACCATATATTTCTGATCAACTTTTGAAATCAATTGTGTTCAGCTGGGTCGTCTGGAGAAAGTGTCTCTGTAATGTGGCTACTGCTTTCCAAGGGGAAATAGCAGTTAGAATGTCTCAGGCCATCCCCTTGAGACCTAGGCATTTAAGCCCTTCTGCTCCTGCAAAGCTGTGGGAAAAGGCCGTGGGGCCCTATCCTTCTAGGTCCTGTGTGCCTCTGCTAACCTATCCACCTCGTCCCCACCTGGGACAGGCCCTGTCTCTGCCGTCATTACCTCTCCATCGATGTACTTCTCGAGGCAGATGGCACAGTCGGACGTGGAGCTGCTGCTGAGCGTGTCCAGGGCCCCACAGCTCCCCTCTCGGCGTCCCTTGCTCTTGGAGTTGAACTTTCTGGTTTCCATCTTCTCCAGAGCCTGCACAGCCAGCCTATTCATGGAATTCTGCATGGCAGAATGTGGTCCGTGTTAGGGTCCGGGGTGTATTAACAGCAGTAGTCACCCCAGGGCCATGGCACTCGATGCATTGGGACAGGCAACTGCTAGTCTCTATCAGGCCAGAACAGACTTTTGAGGAATCACTAAAAACTCCGACTGCCACAGCACAGATCTTCCAGACTCCCGAGTGTCCTCGACATCAACTCAGGCTTTTCCCAAGTGGCAGTACCAGCAGAGGCCTACTTCAATTACTTGGATAACTCTGCAAGACCCTGAGTTATTAACCTGCTCTATGGCAAGTGTTCCTCCTCTTTACACTGAGGAAAGTTCTGAGGGCAAGTGGGACAATGAGCATAAGTGCTCAGCACTTGGCATATGGCACGAGCTCAGTCAACACCAGCCACTGTCCTGTTGGTGGGGGTCACTCAACCCTTGTGAGAACTCAGCGATTCTCCTCGAGAGATTGCCTGCCAAGGTCCACCATCTCTCTCGTGATATGTCACACCACTACACATTTGATAGTCTAGATTCCTGCTTATCCTCTCATCACCCTCCACTCTCAAATCCTTCCTTCCATCAAGCACACTGTGATGTGCCAGCTGGGGCATTAGCCTGGAGAGCTTGGTAGAGGCAGATTCAGATTCAGCAGATCTGGGCGGGGCGCTGGGATCTGCATTTCTGCCAAGCTCTCAGGTGATGCTGATGGTCCCCAGATCATATTTGAGGCGCGAGGCTCTAGGGCTTCACATTAACATTAAACATTTCTTTGGAAAAACTCCTTGCTGGAAACAACCCCAATGCTCGGCCTTTGTAGGACTGGCCCTTTTGGAACAGATAAGACGCAGCGCTATAAGCTTTGCTCTTGTTTTCTCCATCTTTGCTGTTTCCAGGCCGCTGAGAACAGGCTGCAGAGCTCAGGCCCCACCCCTGGTTTTTGCTAGCAACAGGGGAGTGGGGGTCATGGTTCACGGGCTGCAAAGAGGAATTACCTGACTGCGTCGCTGCTTCAACTTGATTTTGACAAGGAGGATGAGGCAGACCAAGGAGACCACGACGAAGAAAGCCAGGAAAATCCCCATGTCAAAGTACTCAGTGGGTTGCTGGAGCAGAACACAGACACAATGAGTCACAGCCCTCTTCAGCCTGGGGATCGGCACATGGGCTGTGTCGGCCCTGGTCAGGATAAGGACGGGGCAACTGGGGTGCATTTCCCCTCATTTGCAGGAAATACCTGGGGTTCTGCTAACACACACACAGTGTGCTCTCCAGGCCCAGGTAGTACCCTGCAGTGTGGCCAGGGGCAGGCCTGCAATGGTCTCAGCCAGGCCTCCTAGTAGCCAAGAGAACTCTGTTCATAAAGCCAAGCTCCCCGTGGAATAGCGTAAAGTTCGCTGTAACCGGTAGGAGAGGCCCTTCCAAATAAACACAAATATCACATTTATGGGACAAAGGAGTGAGTGTCATGTTTTGAGGGAACAGTGATTACTAACCATGTAATTAATGGTTTACAACAACTCAGAAAATTGTATGCTGCTTCCACAAATATCAGCTTCCACTACAATGAGTCATATTTACCAAAGCGCTCTTTTTTCCTTTAAAAAGAAGCCAGCAAGTCAGTTCTGAAAACTCCCTCTGGTTTTAGTTCTTACCTTTTCCTCACAGCACACTTCCTCCTAAAACCTTGAGGCTACCTCATCTAGGACATGCATTTAGCCAACAGGAATAGAGTTTTGCTAATTCAATGTTGCAGGTATCTAGATATTTTGTGTATGCAAAAGAATCATCCTATATGTGAATATTCCAATATTTGTGAGGAGGAAATAAACCATATATGGGGCACCTGTACCAGGTTCCTAGCATCTTCAGCCTGAGGTTTGGGTAGAAGATGCCAGACAAGAGTTAATGGCCAGCAGTGTCCCTTCAACACACTTAGGAGAAGCCTCAATGCTATTCATTAACCACCTGGAAGTCATGAACTTCAATCCCAGTTGAAAGCTAACTTTTCCAGACTCAAATATAAGTTAGGGGGTTTCAATAACACAATTAACCCCATGAGAAGAAGGAAGTACAGGCCTTTTCTTTAGTCTAGGTGAAATGGAAGGAGGGAGACATGGGAAGCCGAGTGCTGGGTACTCTTTCCTTTCAATCCTCCTCTCTTCTGTCTCATCTTCAGAGGGAGATGGGACAGAAGAGAAAGAAGGACAAGAGGTTACCAAGAGCAAATGGTGGGTGGAAGAGACCAGAGACATCTCAGCACAGATCATCTACAGTCACGTGCCATATACTGACGTTTCGGTCAAAGATAGACTGCACATTCAATGGTGGTCCCATAAGGTTAGTGCCATATGGCCTAGGCGGGTAGTACACTGTACCACCTACGTTTGTGTAAGTACAACCTATGATGTTCACACAATGAGGAAATTAACTAACAACGCGTTTCTCAGAACGTATCCCCGTCATTAAGTGACGCATGACTGTATTTCTGGAAGGACTTCTCAAATCCTCTCTAAAGGAACACAGGTAAAATTCTTCCCTGGCCTCCAGCCTTGTATCTGATCTAAACCTTCAGCAACCTGGGGTGCGTCAGTATTTCAGACAGAAAGAAGACAGGAATAAAAGCCCAAAGCCTAAAGGGAATCAGGCAGAGAAGGTGCCGGGCGTGGCCGGCCAGGGCGGAGGCTCACTCGAGGAGGGCGGTGCTGAATCCTTGCTCGAGCCACTTTCTGCTTGTTGACAATGTTCATCAGCTTGATGGCATCTGCGCCCTTCACATACACCACTGGCCTCTTGAGCGGGTCTTCTGAGCCCTGGTTTAGCTAAGGAAGAAGAGACGGTCCTGGTCAGAAGATACACTTACTTTAAGAAGCAGGGAAGAGAAAGAAAGTCTGGAGGAAAAGAATACTGAATACCCATTTGGGAATCCTCAAGCTCCTCCGGCATTATAGCCTTGGAGCTCCCAGAAGGGCAAGGCTGAGGATGATGCTCGTTTTAGGGTAGACTAGGCAGGCTGAAGGCCCAGAAGGGTCTTTGAAAATGCCCCCCAACCCCCAACTTCCTGGCTCTTAACCCCTCTCAATACACTTGCCTTGGAGTATGATGTCCAAACATGGCTATCTAATGTCAGCAGACACATGCCAAGGCCCTGAGATGAGGGTGACATGACTGTGACAAGCCAAGCTAACTAAAGGAAGTGCTTCTCTCAGGGAGCCTGCAGCGTTGGCAGGGCCCGAGGGGCTTACCTGGTCGATAGCTTCTGGGTTTTCAGACACATCAAAGATGACTGCAGTGGCTCCCCGCTGCACTGCTCGCTTGGCCTGGCAGAGTGAAAAAGAGCAGGTTGGCACTCTGGTCCTCTTACCTTTCCAAAGCTGGCCTTGGAAATCAGACCTGTATTCGAATGCAGAATCTGACAGTTCCCAACTTATGTGACTTTGGGCAAGTTACTAACTTTCGTAAGCCTCAACTTTCCCATCTGTAAAAAAGGGGCAATGCCACCTACCTTGTACAGTTATCTGAGAACCAGATGAGTTAGAATAGGTGAAAATAGATAATTGGGTACTAAATTAACCTTTGTCTCCCTATCCAGCCTAAACCTTAAAAACAAACAACAAATCTGGTGCCGGCCTGGTGGCGTAGTGGTTAAGTTTGTGTGTTCCGCTCTCCCGGCCCGAGGTTCGCATCCTGGGTGCGGACATACACGCTGCTCATCAAGCCATGCTGTGGTGGCATCCCACATACAAAATAGAGGGAGATTGGCATAGATGTTAGCTCAGCGACAATCTTCCTCACAAAACAACGACGACGACGACAAAACTGCCGACAAATCAACAACCTGCCCGTTCAGCATAAAGGTATTGGTTCAGTATTTTCTGCTTTGTCACAGAGGCGCTGGCAACCAAAGCAAATGCTTTCAGTCCTTCTCTCATGGTCCTTCTCTCTTCCCATGTCACCCGGTACTGTAGTTAGACTAGCATCCTGAATATTTCCAAAGGAGTCTCAAAATGGTCCATTTTAATAACTGACATACGCTGAAGACTTCTGGAGATGCTGCCGTAGGGAAAAGCTACAAGAAATAATTGTAAATGTGGATTTAGAGCAGTTGGCTGCCAAACCTGGCTGCACATCAAAAACCACTTCGGAAGTTTATGAAGCAGATCTCCTGGCTCAGACCACAGAGACTGACTCAGCAGGGCTGGAGTAAGGCCCAGGAAACTGAGTTCTGAAAGTTTCCTGAGGGATTCTGATCACTCAACCACTTGGGAAACTATTGATCAGAGAGATGAGATTAAAATGTTTTAGGAACGAATGAGAAGTGGTGGGATTCTTTTGGAGGAGAAAGGATTCCTTTCCATCCCAATGAACCTTCTGATTTCATGTCCGGCTAGGTAGATAACAGGGAAGAAGCTGTGGAAGAACAAGACATAAGACATCACCCTTGCTTTTAGAAACCCGAATCTTGTTAGGGAATAAGACACCTCAACGTGGGGAAAAACAAAACAAAACAAAAACAAAAACCTCCTATAAATGGGCAAATGATGGCTAGTGCTCAGAGGTCAGGAAATCTCTACAGGCCAGAGTGCTTGAGAAAGAATAAAATCTGAATTCCTTCGATAGGAATAATCACTCTACAGGGATGCTGCATAAGAAAGCAACACTGAACTTAAGCAGATGAGAATGTGGCTGGACCAATGGCTCCATCAGCCCACTAGAGGGCAGTCTTATCCCACAGCTTTTAGAACAAGACAATTGCCTATACTTTGTACTAAACAAGCAGGACAGGGAAATCCTCAGAGATATTGCCAAGTCCTCTGCAACTGCACAAGCTTGGGCACTCTGGGTGCTTTGCTGCAGAAGCTGTTCTTGTTCTGCTGGAGTCTCTCTCTCGGTGAACTGAGATTCAGCGTATTTAAAGTCTCCTCTGCTGCTTGTCCATCCCACCCCATTTCATTACCAGCATCCTGCAGTCAGAAGTGACTCTTGGTGGGGTCAGCCCAGTGGTGTAGCGATTAAGTGCTCGCGCTCGGCTGCGGCGGCCCAGGGTTCGCAGGTTTGAATCCCAGGCGCGCACCAATGCACCACTTGTCAAGCCATGCTGTGGCAGCGTCCCATATGAAAAAAAATGGAGGAAGAACGGGTACGGATGTTAGCCCAGGGCCGATCTTCCTGAGCAAAAGGAGGAGGATTGGCAACGGATGTTAGCTCAGGGCTAGTCTTCCTCACGGAAAAAAAAAAAAAAAAAAAAAAAAGAAAGAAGTGACTCTTCAGAGCTATTCCTGGCCCTGCCACTGACAAGCTGCTAACGGTGGGCGGCAAGTCACTGAATCTCTTTCAGCCTCAGCCTCAGTTTCCCCACCTGTAAAAGGAGGAGGGAGCCTATGTCATTATGACTAGGGTCCCTTCTAGTTCCCAGTCTTGGCCACTCAACTGAGTGGGGACTGTCCAGAGCAATGTAGAAAGCTGCAATGGCCCTATTGCACACCTCCAGCAAGGCAGGACATGATGGCACAGTGAGAAAGTTCTGGGCCAGGTGACATCACTCTCCTCCATAAAGCTCTTCGGAGGCATAGACTTCTTTGCCTGCGGCCAATAGCTCCTGGGCCCCTGAGTTAACAGTAAGCAGGTGCTTGTGTCTTCTGCTCAGGTGGTATCCCAGTCTTCTTCACAAATTCCTTCCCTAGATGTAGAAGGGCCCCGGGGAACAGCACCAAAAACAAGGCAATAAACAGGACCTCTCGTTCCTTTATTTGGCTTTCACTCCACAATCAGGCACATCAAACAGCACCCGAGGGGAATGTGCGCTCAGATCCGTCTTGATGCTGTTGCACCTGGAGAGTCTACCGGCCCGGGATCTGGGGTGTGTGATACCTTCAGACATGTGGCCTGCTCGCTCTCAGGCTTCCCTCCCGCACAAGAACGTGGAAGTCTCAAGGATTTGGAGGTGAGGCATGACCCATTTGTGACAAGCACTTCTTTTTTTTTTTTTTTTTTAAGATTTTATTTATTTTATTTTTTCCCCCCAAAGCCCCAGTAGATAGTTGTGTGTCATAGCTGCACATCCTTCTAGTTGCTGTATGTGGGACTCAGCCTCAGGATGGACGGAGAAGTGGTGCCTCGATGCGCACCCGGGATCCGAACCCGGGCCACCAGCATCGCAGCGCGCGCACTTAACCACCAAGCCACAGTGCCGGCCCTGTTTTTTTTTTTAAATTATTTTAATTTATTTTTATTTTTTTATTGATGTTTTAATAGTTTTTAACATTGTGAAATTTTGGGTTGTACATTTTCGTTTGTCCATCACCATATATATGACTCCCTTCACCCCTTGTGCCCACCCCCCACCCCCACTGCCCCTGGTAACCACAATACAGTTTTCTCTGTCCATGTGTTGGTTTATATTCCACATATGAGTGAGATCATACAATGTTTGTGTTTCTCTTTCTGGCTTACTTCACTTAACATAATACCCTCCAGGCCCATCCATGTTGTTGCAAATGGGATGATTTTGTCTTTTTTTTTTTATGGCTGAGTAGTATTCCATTGTATATATATATACCACATTTTCTTAATCCAATCATCAGTCGAGGGACACTTAGGTTGTTTCCACTTCTTGGCTATGGTGAATAATGCTGCAATGAACATAGGGGTGCATAAGCCTCTTTGGATTGTTGATTTCAGGTTCGTTGGATAGATTCCCAGTAGTGTGATGGCTGGGTCATAGGGCATCTCTATTTTTAATTTTTTGAGGAATCTCCATACCATTTTCCATAGAGGCTGCACCAGTTTGCATTCCCACCAGCTGTGTATGAGGGTTCCTGTTTCTCCACATCCTCTCCAACACTTGTTTTTTGTCTTGGTGATTATAGCCATTCTAACGGGCGTGAGGTGGTATCTTAGTGTTGTCTTGATCTGCATTTCCCTGATGTTTAGTGATGTTGAACATCTTTTCATGTGCCTATTGGCCATCTGTATATCTTCTTTGGAGAAGTGTCTATTCATTTCCTCTGCCCATTTTTTGATCGGGTTGTTTGTTTTTTTGTTGTTCAGTTGTGTGAGTTCTTTATATATTATGGGGATCAACCCCTGTGACAAGCACTTCTTAAAAGACATTTTTAACAAAACCTAGGAGGACTGATCGGTCTCCTTGTTTCTATAGTGAAAAGAGCAGGTCAAGAATAAGGTGCTTAAATCCTATTTATTTCTTGACTTCAGACACAAGCAGGCTAATGCACAGGATCCAAGTACAAATATTTTGAGAAAATGATAATTCTCACAGTTGACTAACTTTAAAAATTATGTTTAATGTAAGCTATTAAAATAAGGTTCTATTTCCTGCACATATCAGGACTGGACAGGAGGGGAGGCTACCCAAGGTCTTGTTGGGAACTCGCCTGTCAGGAGCTGGCTTATTTTTAAAATAGGCCGTGAATAATCCATATTTAGAAAATGACACATTTATTACACTATTCCCAAAGCAAATTAAAAAACACAGAATACTACTTGGTCACACTTTCCCCCTCACCCCACATTTTCAGTTTAAAAACTGGTGAGGCATATCCATGAACCAATCTTCCTATCTTAGACCATTCACCATTTTACCTAGTCAAGCTTGGGCCAGAACATTATTTCAAAACAAATCTAGGGGCCGGCCGGTGGCGCAAGCGGTTAGGTGCGCACATTCCGCTGCGGCGGCCTGGGGTTCGCCGGTTTGGATCCTGGGCGCGCACCGACGCACCGCTTGTCAAGCCATGCTGTGGCGGCGTCCCGTATAAAGTAGAGGAAGATGGGCACGGATGTTAGCCCAGGGCCAGTCTTCCTCAGCAAAAAGTAGAGGATTGGCAGATGTTAGCTCAGGGCCAATCTTCCTCACGAAAACAAACAAACAAACAAAAAAAAGCAAATCCAAAACATAGTTGGGAGATTACTAGTCTTGTGATTGCCAGAAACCCTATCTTTATAAAGTCACACACTTAACATCCAAAACTCTCAAGATGAGGCTGTTTCAAAGAAAGGATGGGAAAGACGCAAACGGGTGGATGTTGCTAGAGGAAGGTCACTGGTAAACTGGGCTCCAGTTGGAAAGGGCAGTTACCCTTGACCTGTGTACAGACCGGAGCAGAAGGAAGAGCATGAGAAGGCTGTGAGCAGCAGCAAACAGGTGGGAAGTCTTGGTAAGGCCTCCCAAAGGCCTTGCCTTACTGACCTCTGCATGCCCTTCCCCTCGACCCCACCCTCACAGGTATTTTCACATCCTTTATCACCTTTGCTGCTTCCATCAGGCCACAGCAGGTCAAAACCAGCCAGCAGGTGACCAGAAGCCCAGCAGCAGAATGTGGAATGAAAGGCTGTGGTGGTCTTTATTTACCTTTCCAGGGCTGCAAGACCCGAGGCTACACAATGTCCACAGCCACTCAGACAAGTATCAAAAGTGCAAACACCCACACATGTACATTTTGCAAAGTACAAAATTTCAAGCCCTAGAAGACAGGGTCCTTCTGTGGTTGGCATTTATTGCAATGCAAGACTCCTATGGCCAATCAATAAACGTTTATTCTACATGAAAGAAAGCCTGCCTGGGACCATGCTCTGGGGTTATTGCTCCCTTAACATAGATGTGGTTTACCAAGGAAGTGCTTCTATTGACACGTTTGAGTCTCAAATTTCTGGATTTGAATGGGGCATTCTGATGAGAACAGTCCCATTACCACACTACCGGTGCGAAAACTTAGAGCCTAGAGTCTGCTTTAGTTTCAATTAAATTCAGAAATTCCAATCGGGAAGGGATCTGGCACTCTCCCTGCTGTGGGAAGTTACACACAGCCTTGGTTGGGGGTAGGTCCCACCCCATACCTACTCCCTGGAGCTTCTGGGCACAGCCTCCATTTTTCACCTGGTGTTTATCCCTTTCTTTGTCAAGTACTGGATGTGATGTCCCCAGTGTTTAATCTTTATTGCAGGAAAACCCTGACAGAATACAACCTTGATTGGAAATAACCCAAAGGATAACTAAAAATCTCCTTTGTCCGAAACAATCCAGGAAGCTGGATTGTTAGTGCTGATGTGAAGACATGTCTTCAACCTCTTACAGGAATACGGGGGCTCCAAGTAGACTTTTTTTGGCCTCTATTGAATTACAATTTTGTACCTGGATTTTTTTGCACTTATCATAAGCTTCCAATAAGTCATTAAAAATTCTTTGTAAATATCTATAAGGCTGTGATATATCCCTTCATATACTCTCCTCACTCATGTATTTTTGATATTGGGCTATTCCAGTTTTCTGTTGTTGTTTTTTTGTGAGGAAGATTACCAAAGCTAACATCTGTTGCCAATCCTCCTCTTTTTGCTGAGGAAGATTGGCCCTGGGCTAGCATCCATGCCCATTTTCCTCTACTTTATTTGTGGGACACCTACTACAGCATGGCTTGATAAGCCGTGCGTAGGTCTGTGCCTGGGATCTGAACCTGCAAACCCTGGGCCGACGAAGTGGAGTGCGTGAACTTAATCACTATGCCACCGGGCCAGCCCCTCCAGTTTTTTTATTATCATCATTAATGCTACGTTGAATAATCTTGGCTTACATTTCCAACTTCCTTAGGATGGAGGCCCAGGGCCAAAGAATATGAAGATTATTAAGAATCTTAATACAATCCACATAGGATTTTAATGCCCCTCCTTATAAAGCCACTCAACTCAATTTATCTGCAGTAATGACAAGATAGGATGGCACAGACAAGACAAGACAAATTTGTTAACAGATTTAACTTCTGGGTACAGTGGCTTGTTGGTGAGCTGGCTAGGAGAAGGAAGTGAGTTGAGAGTAACTCTCGGCATGATACTTCACATGCAGGAAGACATTCCAGAATGAACTATAATGAGTTGATCATACCATCCTGATTCTTCAAGGTCAAGTTCATTACAACCCTTCCTATAAGACGGGGAAGTGCTTCTCTTTAGCCCAAAGCAGCTCTTATCCCTCTCTGAGCTTTAATATCTCTAAAGATTTCTCCTCTGCCGCTTACCACTTTCGATGATGCACTTTCCCTCCAAATATGACCATCTTTAGTGTTTTTGCTATTTACAAAAGTAATACGTGCTTGATGTGAAAGTTTTAAAATAATTTAGAAATTGAAAGCAAAACGCTACTCCCCTATTAATCCCCTATATCCCAGCTTTATAACATTATAGCGTGGTATATCCTTCCATGTTTTTTTAACCCATATATGAGGAGGAATAAAATGCATATGTATACACTTACATATCAAAATATACTTAAAAATAAATTGGATGTATATACGGTTCTGTACTCTATTTCCCCCCTTAACTCAATAATATTATATGTATTGATGTAGAAAAGTGTTCATTCTTCTTAGCAGCTACACATACTATTCGATTATATGGTTGTACCAGAGCTAAAGACTGTCCCTCTGACAGGCATTTAGGGGATTTCTGCATATTCTCTATTATAAACAGTACCGTATTTATATTCTTGTACTCACATTCTGGTGGCATCTATCCTTAAAATAGCTACAAATGGTCCTGCTGAGTTGAAGGGCATAGACATCTTACGTGGAAATGCCATGCGGTGCTAGACTAACCTGCCCTTGGGGTCTAATGGACCCGGGAGGTAGATCTTACTGAGTCCTGTGCCCTGTAAAGTAGATTGCCCTGGGTGTGCTCCATACTCGACAAATTAACATAGTAGGCGGGAACAGAGTTTAATTCTATTTGTAGTGCCATTTATTAATTTATTTGTTCAACAGTGGTAATTAACCAGTTACTACGTGTGCTAGGCCCTGAAGATACCTTACAGCGGTGAGCAGTATGGTGACAGACCCCCGTCCTCACAGAGCATGCTTTCTGCCAGCAATGCTGGTACACACCTCTCTGAAGAGCCCAGGGGAGTAATGAGGAATAGTCTGAGCATCTGGTTCCAAAGGCAAATGGGTAAGAAATTATGAACATAGGATCACGTATCTCATGCCTCTATAGCAGCTTCTACCAATCAGGGGATGGCAGATTTTTTTTTCTTTTTTTATAATTTTATTTATTTATTTATTTTTCCCCCAAAGCCCCAGTAGATAGTTGTATGTCACAGTTGCACATCCTTCTAGTTGCTGCATGTGGGACGCGGCCTCAGCATGGCCAGAGAAGCAGTGCGTCGGTGTGCGCCCTGGATCCGAACCCGGGCCACCAGCAGTGGAGCACGCACACTTAACCGCTAAGCCACGGGGTCGGCCCCCAGGGGATGGTAGATTTTCTTGGTCGGTGTCCTTTGAGAAATGCTGCATATTCTAGGGTTACCCCTGACATTTACGGAGCACATTAGTGTGCTAGAGGCTCTTATCTACCCGGGATCTCCAATTTTTCTGGACCAGAATCCTTTTTGCAGCAACTCATGTCAACACTCTCCCTTGCATCGAAGACATTTTGGGACCCAATGATCAGTGGTGTATGGTATGCTAAGGTGAGAGGAGTATCATCTCTAATCACTCCCTTGCTCTAACTCACAGATGGAAGGCTGAGGGACATGCCAGAGATCTACATTTTGATCTGGAAAACAATTACTAAAGAATATACAAACCACAATTTAAATAAGATGGTTATTGGTATGAAAACGTTCGATTACACGGTTCAATTTGACAACTACTTCAGAGGGGCAACTGTGTGCCAGGCACCTCAAGAAAGATACAAGCCAAGACCTTCTAGAAGTGTCTGTCATTGCACACTTGCTGCTGTCCTGGGGGAAGAGATCTTGCTGAGCAAGGAGCAGGATGAGGGCGCTGAGGTCTCTTCTCTTCTTACCCAAGAGTGTTCACCTGCGGCTCTCCTCTGACACATTTCTATAGCAGTGTGACCCATGGTGGCAGAAACCACGATTGCAAAGAATCCAAAATGGCACCAGAGTCCCAGGACTTGGTTCTCATGACTTGGCATCAGCATTCTGCTTCAGCTTGGGTCCTCAAGTTCCTTCTGTGGCTATCTGAGAGCAGAGCACACTGTACCAGACACCCGTGGTCATTTCTTGCTCACGCTGATAGGGGTGCGTGGGGTCTTGCCATGGGCCTACCCTTCATCCAGTGCTTACAACCTGGGCTCCTTCCTCAGGGAGGTGCTTCCCATACCCTGCCAAGAGCTAAGCTAAACTACAGCCCTTTGCCCTCACCCCTACACTCAACTGCTTACCAAGTTTTGCTGATTCCATCTTCCAAATCCATCCATTGGTTTTTCATCCCCAGTGCTTCCACCACGTCAGGACACCAGACTTCTCACATGAGTCACAACAACATTCTTCCTTGGGGGTTTCCCTACCTGCCCGCCAGCGCAGTCCCCACCTGGCAGCAGAGGGATCTCTCTAAATCACAGATCTGACCTGCACTGCTCTCCTTGAATGACTCTGTGCTGCTCTTAGGATAAGATGTGACTGCCCCACCGCTTATTGCAAACTCAACACTCCAGCCCCCAAGTCTAACTGGGCTGACCACCTGTGTCCTTCCTGCTGAGGAATACACGACCTCCCCAACGCCGGCTGGCCTTTACCTCTTCTATTCTAACTCTTATTCGGTTTAGGTGTTATTCCCTCCGCGCTGTTATCGCCAGTGGCCTGACTCTGCTCCACCACTGCAGTTCTTATGACATCACACTGTAACTGTTTACTTACAGTGCCTCCCTCACTACAGGACAGCCAACATGTCAGAATTCTTTCCTGCTGAATTCCCAGAATCCAGCAAAGGGCCTGGTACTGGGTAGATGGCCAAGAAATGTTTGTTGATTAACCTAAAAAGGATCAGCTTTTCCCCTTGGGGTTAGCATTAAACACCCTGGGCCCTGCTACTCCAAGCACAGCCTGTACGTAGCTCA
Organism: Diceros bicornis minor; assembly: GCF_020826845.1. NCBI lineage: Eukaryota > Metazoa > Chordata > Mammalia > Perissodactyla > Rhinocerotidae > Diceros > Diceros bicornis. Next base: position 22,756,482 of record NC_080774.1, on the reverse strand, counting down.
CTCCTGACCACCTGATCTCCTCCCGTTTCCTTGGACTCTTAAATTGAGAAAGGTCCATTCTCTACCAGTTCTTGGAACTCAACTCTGAACTTCAGATTTTCAGGATTTGGTTTCTCATTAGCCACATGCACATCTTCTGCTGTAGCATTTGCTGATGGGCTTTTATTGGTGGTTAGTTCTCAGGCAGGCATTATTGTCTCTGGTCAACCTCGACCTCAGCCACTAACAGTGGCTCTGCCTTGTTGTGGATCTTTATCAGGCCTCTGTGCAAGCACATCTCTGATGTCAAAGCTCTTAGAAGACAAGCCTGTGCACCAACAGTGTTTGTTCCTTCCACTCTCGGGAAGAATGCGAGCCCCCTTTAGAACTCTCACGAAGGAAAGCCGAGCAAATGACTACCCTTGGGCATATCCACAAGAACAGATGGCATGAGATGCATTTTTTCACAGTTTGCTCCCATTACCACTTAGGGTGGTACCACTTGGCTTTTCTTCAGCCTAAAAGATTGATGGAGTTCACCCTGAAACCTGTGGAGAAAGATGGCCTGCACTAAACAGGGGCCCATCTCAGGAAAGTGCATGGACACTAGCCTTCCCTCCCCATCTGATGTGAGGATCTGGAGCTTGGCTTTCTGGGTGAACTCGAGGCAGAGTCCAAACTCCCACACTCAATGGCCTCGTTTGGGACAATGAGAGACCAAAGCACAGGCTTGAGAGGCACTATGGCCTAAGCCTCGAGCGCATCATTGCCAGGAACAAGCCCTGCTTATGTTGCCACTGCCACAGGGCCTGCTCCTGTGGTCAGGGAGGGGCAAGGGACTGTTAACACCAATGGAGACCGACCAGCCAGTCCCAGAGCCTGGCCACGCCTGAAGCCCAGTCCCTCTTGGCTGGTCCTCCAAGCAGCAGGGGCTCACTGGGTCCCTTTATGCCCCTCCCTCTGGAGGCCACCAAGTGGATTTTAAACCCTCCCTCCTCACTTTTTCCTTTCCTCCTCCCCCATGTTCTTCACTTAGTAGTGACCACCCAGGCACCAGGCTCTTGATCATTCTGGTCAGCTGCTGTTCCCTGAAGCATGAGTCACTGCATGACAGGGGACTCTTGCCAGGCGAAGGGGCTTGCAAGGCCCGTTTTCCTACAGAAACCTTTCATTCCATAGGAAATGAGGTCACACACCAGGGCACACGGGTAACTGGTGAGAAAATCCTGGTGCCAAGAAGGGGGCGGGTGTCAGAAGTGGGAGGGAAAGGACCCTAACACATACAGACACCAGGAGAATCACCTGTGCTCCGGGGGCCTGGGGGGAGGGGGAGGAAGGGGGGAGCACACAGCTTAGAAAATAACCTGGTTTCTTTTAAAGTATATACAACACACACGATTTTCCCAAACCAAACTTGTCGGGAGTTTGGCTACTTTACTTTCATGACTTGGAGCCTCTAATCCACTGCCTAAAGGAGATCAACACACACGAAACAACCATAAAGGGGCAAGGAGGGGTGGGGTGGGGTGGGGCAGGCGGCCAGGCAGGCTCACTTTCCGGGGGTGGGTGGGGGTGGGGGTGGGTGGCGCAGCCCTGCCCGCTCCGCCCGGCTCCTCGCTCCGGGGCTTGGCTGCAGCCCGGCCTGACCTTCCAGGTTTCCCTGGCAGGAGATCAAAGCGACGAAGCCACAAACACGGCTCAGAACTCCCAGGCCCCGCGGCCTCCCCCCAGAGTCCCTCCTCCCTTTCCACCCCTCCAGCTTCTTCCCTGCTCCCCACCCCCCCACCCCGCTTCTCCACGCCCGCCCCCCCAGGGTCCCTCCCCTCAAGAGTACCCCTCCCCAGGATCCCTCCCCCTCCGCTTCCCCAGATCCCCCCATCCCTTCCCCCACCCACTGGGGCCAGCCTTTGGGGGCGGGCTCCCATCCGGCCTTCTCTGACACTACCCGGCCTGCCGCGCCCCTCCCCAAGGGGAGAAGGTATTTCTCGCCATAATTAAAGTCATTAAGCCTCCAAAGGCTCCCGTCGGCTGCTGGTTCTGAGCTCCGGAACGAAGATGATGCATTTTAAGTCCTAGTTAAGATTATGCTGATCTATTTAGGAGACATGTAGCAGCGAGAACTCAGCAGTTAAGTTAGTGGTTAAGGCTGCCTAAGTTTAAATAGTGTTATTTATTCCCAAAATATGTAGCAGCCCCACTTAATTTCTCCTAATTAAAGGAACCGACAGAAGAGGCTGGAGTCCGCGGCCATGTCACGGCGCCATTGCACAGGTTGGTACCTTTTTCACAATCAGAAAATACTGGGTGTCAAACGGAAGCGCATTTCCCTAGATCTTAATCTTAAACCTAGACATTTAGACCAGTTCCAAGAAACACAATGATCCTCTTTGTTTCAACACCTGACAAGGAGCACCAAAAACCCAGGGAGCCTGTCCACACCCTCCTTTCCATCGCCACTGCTGGGTGAAGGGATGTTACAGAAAAAACTGCAGCTGGATTGTTTCATGAGATGTCTGCGCCTGGAAGAGAAACTTTTGGAAGAACTTGTTAGCTGCTATCTTGGGTTGAGTTTCCAGAAGTCCCACTTCAGGCCAAATCTTATAAAGTCAGCAACCAGAAACTTCAAAAAGGACCACCCCTTCTCTGCATATGGCGGCTAACACTTGTTTTATATAAACAAGTGTTAATTAGGTGGCGGAATCAGGCTTAACAAGGAACAACAGTGCCTGCTAAGTCTGAAGACCCTACAGTCTCCCTTCTGCCATGAGAGGTGGAGGACAGGCTCTCTTTGAGGGCTGACGGTTGAGCTCCTCGCTGCTGGAGCCAGCAAGCAGGGCAGACTTGGGTCTCAACCTTGGCCCAGAGGAGGCAACTGGGAAGATTTAAAAAATACCCATGCCTGGGCCCCACCCCTAGAGATGATGATTTCATCTATGTGGAATGGAACCCCAGCAGCAATATTTTTCTACAATTTTCCCTGTTTTAAAATTCAGGTAGGACTGAGAACCACTGAGCCCAAAATTGCATGAAGTCTCTGGGATGACTGTCCAGTGCACATTCTGGGGCCCCTCTACTGATTCACTTGGACTGGTGTAGGTCCAGAAGCTATCTAACCAGCACCTCAGGGAATACTTACGATGAGGCAAAGGAAAGCGTTAGAGAATTCCTTAAGCAGGTGGTAGACTGATTGAAAAAACAGGGTTATTTTGATTATATGATTTTCTTCTTTTTATTAAGAGGAAGGGCATCTGGATGAAAGAATTTCTGCATGCCCGAAGCAGGCTGGCTCATGAAATTTGCGGGGCTTGAGAAAAGAGCTAACAAACCATTACATGAAATATGTCCTCCCCTTCTATCTTGACACAGACACCTTCACAAAGAACTGGAAAGTTTGGGCCGGCCCCGTGGCTTAGCGCTTAAGTGCGCGCGCTCCGCTACTGGCGGCCTGGGTTTGGATCCCGGGCGTGCACCGACGCACGGCTTCTCCGGCCACGCTGAGGCCGCGTCCCACATACAGCAACTAGAAGGATGTGCAGCTATGACAGACAACTATCTACTGGGGCTTTGGGGGGAAAAAAGAGGAGGAGGATTGGCAATAGATGTTAGCTCAGAGCCGGTCTTCCTCAGCAAAAAAAGAGGAGGATTAGCATGGATGTTAGCTCAGGGCTGATCTTCCTCACACACAAAAAAAAAGAACTGGAAGGTTAGATTCCAACTGAGATTTCTGTAAATCCTTGGAGTTCCTCGTCAGAATGTGTCAATGTGGAGAAAGCTGACTCCAGCCCACCCTGCATTTCGAGGGGGCTTGTACACATGTGAGTTGACACCTCAGCCTTGAGGCCAATGTTTGTCTACCCTCCTTGGGAAGAGGGGTGTGCTGCTAGGGCAGTCTGCCCCCAGGAGAATGGTCCTGGAGAAGAGCAAGGTCCTAGAAGCCAGCACAGAGTTGGCTTGGGGGAATTTGGGGATCCTGGGAATGGTTTAGAAGGGAGGTTCCCCTTGGACTCCTCACCTGGTGGCCAGAAGCTTTACAAGCAGGCCTGGTCTTTCTTGCCTGGTCTTGGGACAGTACTGGCCCAAGCATCAGACTCCAAGAGGGGAAAGTACCTATTATGCACCAGGCAAGGCTGCTTTCAAATGGCACTGAGTCTGCACAGCAGCTCTGCAGGTGACGTGGTGTTGATCCTCATTTTACAGCTGGAGGCTCAGAGGTTACGTCACACAGTCACCAAGTAGAGAGCTGACATTTGACCTCAGCCTCTCTTCACAATCCTAGGCTAGAGAAATACTCATGTTATCCTAGGGGTTTCCAAAACTAAGCATGATGGAGATGTGCATATATATAAACATGACTGCTGAAACTCCAAGTGTTCCATTAATAGCTTATGTTAAGTATTATATTTCCCAATCCCACACGGAAATTCCAGATAGCTCTTATCCTAACCCATTTGGACTCCTTCATCTTTAAAACTCCCTTTACAAATGTCATGCAGCTCATATAGTCAACAGAAGGAGCGGTAGTAGGGTGGAAAGTTCTACTTTTGTACAGAGTTAGCTGCTTGAAAGTTCATGTCTGTTTTGTCAGAGGCTATTTTATTCAAAGGGGTTCTATCCATCTCCATTTTAGCCAATGCAGGCTCACAAACAGCACAACTTTCACCCTGTATACTTCTTAACGACCTACCTAGGTTGTTTCAAAATGGTCCCCTGTGTACCCTACTGTCTTGACTCCTTTTATCTGTGACTTTGTATTAGAATTTAAGAATGATATAGTTTCATTATCTCTTAACTTCACACCAAAATCATTTATTACAGCAACAGAACCAAATCTCTCTCTCTAGAGAAGGGCAGAGTCACAAGGCCTCCAGCAGCCAGGTCCTTATCTGGGTGCAATCAGTTGGATGACACTCCCAACCAAGGTGGCCTTGAGGAAGAATACATTGTGAAGGTGAATGGGCAGGCCAACCTAGATGGTTTTTAGCACTGCTATGGAGGAAGGGCAGGAGGAGGAGTTGTCACCTCACACTGCTTGGGCTGAAATCCTGGCTCACCTTACCAGCTCTGTGACTGTGAGCAGATAATGATGAGCTTTCTCTGCCTCCACTGGTTCACCTGTACAATGGGGATAATACTAACAGGACGTATTCTCACAGTCATTGGGCGACTCGATGAGAAGATGCCTGGCACCCGGTAAGAACTTAGGCATCATCTCCCTCCTTTGGACACAGCACATAAGCTGTGTGTGTCTCCTTTGGGCACCTGGCCCCTCCCTTGACTGTCTGCATACAGGATTCCTCTCCTCTCCAGGAAAGGGAGCCAAGTTCCCACACAGAGCATCAGGCAGTCAAGAGTCACAGTGACTCTACCTTCTGACGGGTTCTGGAAGTTGATGCGACTGTGCTGCAATCATACACACAGGAACATGGCAGTTTAGGGCAAGAAATGATGCCTTGGCACAGAACAGGCAGAAGCTGGTTAGCGGGTGTCAGCCCAGTGGCATATCAGAATGTCCTGGGGAGCTTTTTAAGAATACAGAGGCAGACCCCTCTCTGGAGACTGAGGGGCGCTGGGCTGGAGGTGGACCTGGCCTCTATATGTTTAAAAGCTACCTGGGTTGATTCTTAGGCACAACCAAATGGGTAAACACAAGACCAAGACCCTAAGGAGGTCAGAGGAGAGAGGGTGGCAGCGAGTGCTTCTTAACCCCTATTCATCAACCCTTGTTCCTCCCCTCTCAGAATTCCCAGATTCCTTTCTCAGTTCCACTATTTGGTTTCTAGAAACCCACTTGTGATATTCTAACTCAAACTTAAGGAAAACCCTCCTTAAAAAGAAAAATGCGCTTCAAGGCAATAAACAATTGAGCTTCTTGTGATGTCTGGCTGCGGGAGTGATACCTCCCAAAGCGGAAGCCTAGGTCCCTCACAATCAAAGGTCTCAGGGGCACAGGCATCCTCAGGTCACCAGCTCCTAGCACTGCACCTGGAATCCAGCAGGTAGCAAATGCTGCCGGGCACAAATGCTGGGAGGAGGGGCTGTGGGCACAAGAGTAACTATCTATCCCATATGGGGTGAGCTTTTGGGGTTCACAACAGAAGTCCTTCTGGCTCCCTGGGTCCAGGCCTTTGGCTTCTACTCCACAGGGGTCCCAGGACCTCGAACAGGGGCCTCTATACCCCCCACCCCTACCCCTGGCAGGACAGAGGAATAAAATGCAAGTTCCAGAAGAGTCTTCTGTGATAACAGGATGATAAAAATTCAGAAAGAGGAGAATCTCAAGGATACTATTTTCAACTTTTAAGTCCCCTTTTTCTTCACAAAACACATGCTTTCTTGAATTAAGCCCTCAAACACACTCTGAGCTGAGTTAACCGGTTAAGTCACAAAACTTGGATGCCAATTGCCCAACTAATATCCACCTCTCTGCAATAAGTCATGACAGCTTTTTCCATTAGGAACAATTCTAGTGAGAGAGACTGGGGGTATGGAGAGGGGATACTGCCTGTAGCAGCCGAGATCATGGGTTAGGCTGTAAAACATAATATGAGTTAAATCCAGAAAGGCCATATTTTAGTGTCTAATTCAAAGAACAAGCCAACAAGCTGAAGGCCACACTGAAACTACATTCTTATTTTTTCTAAATGCATTCTAGTCCTGGTACTCAATAGTCATCACAAAGGTGGTAATGATGGAAGGGGAAGGAGAAAAGCTGAACAGGCACCAAACTAGCCTTCCTCAGGCCAAGAACAGACATGAGCTGGAGGAAAAAGATGCCCTTGGGTGTTGCGGCTGCAGCAATAGTACTTCCTGCTCATAGGTTCACAGTCCCATCCCTGCCCCTGTGTCTGGGCTGCAAAGTAGTACATGTGTGGGGCGTGGGGGGAAAAGTTCTCACCTGTGCAGAGCTTGCAATCTACTGACTTCGAGAAATGGAGCTAGACCAACAAGGGAAACCAATGGATCAAGAGCTGAAGCATATGGGACCATCTTGAAGGTGCTCAAAACAGGTCTGGAAGAGATGAGCTTGGATGGGGGTGACATGTTATGGGCTGGTGTGGTCAGGAAGGGCTTCATGGAGACCCAGCTGCCCTAATGAGGAGGACGGGAGACTGGCTAGGAGCCAGGCACATGAGGCGCTGGCTGAGGCTGCAGACCTTGCAGACACACCAAGTACCACAAAGGGAAGAGGTTCGCAAAAGGGGATGCTTGGTTGCATGGTGATTATGCATTATAGTCCACTCACAAGGCCATCACATCAACATTGACTACTATTTATTGACTAGCCTTTCTCTCGGGAGCAGTCAGCATACCAACAGATTAGCTTTTGGTACACAACATCCAAGCAGCCCCTATGGCTTACTGCGATTTTATTTTCTCTGGAAGGGGTTCCCTAACCCCTACACAAGGTTCAGTCCAATGGCTATGTGCTTCTAGGCAAAATGCTTAATTGTAAGTGACTGTCTTTCCCAGGATTTATTAATTTAACATATTTATTGAACACCTACCATGATTGTACAATCATATGCTGAAAAGATCCAGTCCTAAAAAGATCTAGTCCCTCTTCTCACGGAGCTCCAGTAGTCACACTAGGGACCCTGCATGCGCAGCAAGAAATACTCCATGAATGAAGGAAAAGAGAGAAAGGGGGAGGAAGAAAGGTGCTTGCTGACAGGGTCCAGTGTCTCCACTTTATGGCAGACGTCAACTCGTCATCCTGTAAATGGTACATCTCAACAGTGCAGGCATGCTGCCTCGGAACCCTCACTCAGCAAATATTAAAACATCTACCCAAAAGGAACACTCATATCCAACAACAAATATATGGGCAATTACTGTTTCAAGAAGGCAGATTAATTAATTTTAAAGTATAGTTTGATAACCTTTAATAGCAGAAAATTGAAAAAACCAGTTAATGACTTTAAAAGTCATTACAATGAAAGAGACTAAAGACTATGAACCACAGAAAGGTGGAGTTGGGCTGGATCACTTCCTTTGGTCAATAATAGGTCGATGACTGTGTCATTAAGAAAAGGACTTCTTGCAAAGGAACAGCTTAATCCCAGGAAAAGGAAAGAGTAAAAAGGTTACATTAAGGGAATCAGGGATAATCTCTATCAATTAACCAGAGCCTTTCCTGTTGAGGAAGTCTCAAAAGAAGAACAGGAAAAGAGCTGGGTCACGATCCAGGTGCTTACGCTTTGTTTTATGATCCGAGAGTTTGGCAGTCTGGTTTGTGGGTGAGTGGAGAGAGCTAAAACTACAAGTGCTATGTAACCCCAGAAACAAGCAGATAATTGTGGACTATGCCAACGTTGGCTCAAGAGGCACCTATCTATTAGGCAGGCGTGGGGGACTGGCTGGCATCCTTTTGAGGCTAAACAAGTCAAACTGCGTACCCTCCAGGTGGCTGGGGGACATTTGGAAGGAGCCAAATCCAGAAGAGAGGATTGAGCCTGCTTCTTCTGGCCCCGGGAGCCAGCGTGGCCCACCTGAGAGTCACCGCAGTCCTCGTGCAGAGGGACAAAGGAGGCCTCTTAGGCAACAGTGACCTCGCCTATGGTCCATCTGAATCAATTTTAAGTGCCTCTCAGTCCTGGAATGGGATTAAAGAGCACCTAGTCCCACGTCCTAGATTTGCAAAGGATGCAGTGACTTCCCGAGGTCAGGGTATGCTGGCAGCAGCGAAGGGCGCTCAACTCAGAGCCGACCGCATCCTGTCAACCCTGCCCCCACTTCTTTATCGTTCATTAAGTCTTGTCATGTCCAAGTTTTTCTTTTTTGGGGAAAATCAAAACTTAGGGGAATCCAATGTTAGTTTTCCAAAAATAACTGAAAGATATATTTAACCAGCACCTATTAGTAAGAACATAAGTATTTTGTGTATTATTTTAAGCCATCGTTACTAGAACATTCCTAAACTAAGATTTGAAGCCAAGCATTTAGGGAAAAAAATCTTTTAAAAACTGATTTGTGAAAGGAAGAAGGTTGAGTCTAATGGACTTAATAGCAGACAGGTGGATATTAGCTTAGAAAAGAGATGGAGTCTTGAAGTGCAAATTAAAATGATTTCAAATGTACCAATCAAGTTCACTATATAAAAGTAAATCTTAAAGTGTGTACTTTTGAAACAGTAACAGAAGTCCCCTAATTTTCCCCCATATACTGAGTTTGCTTCTACTGGAATTAGGATATTCGCGTAACGCAAATTTATAAAGCAGAGTTGACTGAAGCCAGATCTTTTCACAGAGCACTCAGCCCCTGCTATTCTGCTGGTCACACCATCACATACAGAGCCCCACACTCATGCTATCATGAAGATATGCTACATTAAGGTACAGTGATGGGCAGGGGCCACCCAAGACTCAGAAACACTGGGTTCCCAAAGCTCCACAGCCCTACTTCAGTTTTAGCCTCGAGAGAAAGTGTGCCCAGGATCAGGGTCTGACAGTCAAGAGGAGGTTAGGTTTGGGGGTCACGTTAACAGCTAACAGATGAAGTTATAGATTAACTCATCACTGGCATTAGTTGGTTAATGTACAATTTTGTAGGTAACTTCAATAGTCCTTGCCCAAGTTCAGAGTAAAAAAAAGCGGTGTTCCCTTTTCTTATTTAAAATTTAAAAAGGAATAAACACTGATACACACAACCAACATGGATTAATCTCAAAGAAATTGTGCTGAGTGAAAGCAGCCAGATTAAAGAGTACATATTGTATGATTTCATTCATATAAAACTCTCTAAAATTCAAACTAACCTATAGTAGGAGAAAGCAGATAATGGTTGGGGATTGGCAAAGGGCAGAGAGGAGGGGGAGGGAGGAGATTCAAAGGGGCACGAGGGAACTTTTTGGAATGAAGGGAAGTTCATTACCTTGATTGTGGTGATGATTTCATGGGCGTGTGTGTGGGTGTGTGTATGTGTGTGTAGGTCAAAACTTATCAAGTTGTACACTTTAAATATGTGTTTATTATATGTCTATTATACTTCAATAAAGAACTTTTTTAAAAAAACAGGAGTGGGGGGAGAATCCACAAATATTCTTTTCCCATTATTGTTCTTGCTGCTTAAAAGCAGAATTTTTATGACATAAATAACTCTTTATCATGTATGTGACTGCTGTTAATTTTAGTTAATATAGGAAAATTCTAAAACTGGTTTTAAAAATATCCAAACTGAGCAAGATAATACCTCCTTCTGGTATCTAAAACTGTCTCAGTATTCTAAAACAAATACACTCTCAGTGAATCTGGATGAATGAGAAAGTTAGCAGTATCAGAGCCCGTGTGGACTCTGGGAAAGAGGCAGATCCCAGGTCAGTATGCACGAGACAATCTTATATCAACAGAAGGATGATCAGGATTGTTGGGGGTGTGTGTGCACGTGCGTGAGTCTCTGTGCAATTGCTACTGCTGCCCACAGTCAGGGAAGCCCAGAGGCCTGAGGGACTTTTTTATTCCTGGTTCTACCACTTACTAAATAGATGTGCTTGGGCAAGTCACTTCATAGCTGATCCTCAGTTTCCTCATCTGTAGAACTGGGACAGTGAGAGGATTTTACAAAGTTGTTGAGGGGATCAAATAGTTCAGGGGTGTAAAGTGCTTGGCATAGTTTGGGCACATGGTAGGCACCAATTAATGGCAGCTATGATTACTACTCATTGATCTAGTCTTAAGTGAATAATGGCACTTAGGAGGTGTTGATTGCTGCCAATCAGACAATGCTGCTTTGAGAGAGGGAACTCAGGCTTGAGTTTGGAACTGGGTATCTCAATGTCTTTAGTAATCACTTTAGCCTGATGTCATGAATACAAGTGGCATTGTTTTCCCTGGCACTACCTTTAGCTTTCATTTGGAGCAGAACTGAAACAATCTCCTCCACAATTAGTTGGGTCTTCAGGATTTAAATTGCTCCATTGTGATCTTCAATCCTTTCTGGCTCAGTTGAGAGTTCAATTGACCCAAAGAATCAAATAGCTCCTCCTGCCAGGTGTTACAAGAAATTCACACCTGTCAGGGTAGACTGAAAAAAATGGCCACAATACTTTGCAGCTCCTCCCATCAAGAGGTGGAGTTTATTTTTACAGCCCTTAGATGAAGGGGCTTGGTCATGTGACTTGCTTTGGCCAATGGTTCATTAGCAAATATGATGCATGCAGAGGCTTGATAAGTGCCTGTGCGCTGGGCTTGCCCTCTTTTGCTACTGGGAACCCTGAGACTAACACGTTAAGGAGCTTGGGCTAGCCTCCTGGATGATAAGAGACCACATGTTAAGAGGGCACAACTGTTCCAAGTGAGGCCCCAAAGAACCACCAGCAGACCACCGAGATCAGCCAAGCTGGCCCAGACTAGAAGAACTGCTCAGCTGACCCACAGAATCATGAGCAAATGAAAGCAATTGCTGCTTTTGAGATACTGAGTTTCAGCGTAGTTTGTTATGTAGCAAAAGCCAACCAATACACCTGTGCTAACTGAATGCACTACCAAGTCACGCTGCCTCACCTGGGTTGTCCTCTGCACTGCTCCACAAGCCTGTTGACATTGGTTTGTGCTCATGAGCCTGCTTCTCTTCTCTCATATGTTTAGGTTCCCTTCCTACTCTTACATGGTCCCATTCACTCACTGCTTGCCTCTGGAAATTTCCAGACACCAATATCCTGTTGATATACCTCTCTCCTTAACTCTTCCTCAGTCCCTTTTATTGGCTTTCCCCTCTCCTCATACCTTATTCCAAGTTTTCCTTGAAGTCCTGTGCTGGCCCATTTTCTCTTTCTAGTCTAGACTTTCTTTCTGGACAAGCCCATTCAGATTTTTTGTTTGAACACACACACACTCCCACCTAATGCCTTCCTAACCATCTCCAGCCCTGATCCCATTCTTGAATTCCAGGGCTCTAATTCAACACAACCAAAATCAGTTACTAAGTTTCTCTCAAATCTACATTACTTGTCTCAGATTAATGGAACCGCCACCATGCAAGCCCAGAGGCTCTAGTCTTCCTCCCTACCTCTCATAGCCCTTTCCCCTTCCCCTCTCCACATCCAGTTTGCTCAATTCTTCCTCCATGATGGATCACTCTCAGGTAGGCTCTCCATTTGCATCCCTACTACCCTGTATTGCAGGAGTTTTCCTGTCTCCAATCTTTTTCCAGTTCATCCCGTACATAATGTCCAGAGTTATCTTCTCGTCCTTCTCAGATTCAAATCCCAAGTCCTTACCTTAATGTTCAAGACTCACCTTAGCTTGGACATAGTCTACCTGGCCTACCTCCTTTCCCACTGTCTGCCTCCAAGCACTGTGTGCTCCGGCCACACAGTTCCCCAGTTCTGGAAAATTAGGATGTGCAAATACTTTCTTGCTTAGGTTATTCCTTTTACCTCAATTGTGCTCCTGGATCTTTCTCTACCTCTCAAAGCCCTTCTCACACTCAAGGACCCCCTAAAAGCCTCCTTTCTCTGCAAAGCCTTGCCCAATTTTTCCAGAACCATCTTTATACCCCTGTAGCCACTGTGTGAGCCCCTCTTATGGACCTTTACTTCACTCACCCTCGTTGATGGAACATAAGCTTCCTGTTTTCATGTTCCATAGGCCTAGGATGGCTGTATGTCCTGTCCCTAGCATGCCCAGGACAGCCCCAGTTTATACTTGCTTTTCCACCATAATAAATAATGATGGCATCCCCTTCCATTCTCAAAAGTGTCCTAGCTTGGATGACAAATTGGATGACAAATTATATGGTCACTCTACATCGGTCTTACAGTGCTTGACATAAATCAGACGCATAAAAGAAGTCTGCTAATCCAACCTATCTTGGATCCACCTTCATATCTATTGTTTGACTGTCAGAAAATATTGGTCTGTTCATACTCATTTCACTCAACCTTCCACAGACAACCTTGATGGTATTTACTCAGCAGTTTAAAATCATACAATGGAGATCACAGACTCAACTGCCCACAGGGGCCAGGTATAAGACTGATGTCAAGAGATATGCTGCTGTAGCCTGTGGTAGGGACTGTGGCAGACTAGACAGTGCACACCTGTCTGACAAGGGCAACTTCCACACAGCTCAGGCTACCTTTACCAGAAGGGATGGGGCACCAGCATTGCCAGACCTTCTGATTTTTCAAGAGAAGGTAGAAATGTGGATTTTTACACCAAATCTTCCAATTGAAGTGTTGACAAGTGATTTACACTTAAAACACTGTGCAGGTGCATCCCAAGTGGCCAATGCCTCACATCTCTGGCCTTTAGCAAACCCACAGATCTCTGCTTCACATCCCACCTTCAGGAATGGAAATTAATGAGTGGGCTCCAGAAGCGGGCTGAGTCTGTCTCTGCCACTTACCAGCTCTGCCCCAAAGATCATTTGTCGGGGCAAAGCGCTACTGTCTCAGTTTATCTAGAATATAGAGATCAGACAACCTTTCTTTCTAGGTAAGTGTTACTTTTCTTTCCCATTTCAAGTCTCTTGGATGGAAACGTGTTGTTGAGACGGTGTTACTGCCCTACTAGGCACAACCCCTAGGATGCTATGGGGAGTTTCGTATGGGAAGGAAGTTTCTCCAGCAGAAGTCACAATGCTCTGAGATACAGCAGCCCAGCTCTGCTCACAGCTCACCCCAACATAAGCCAATAGTCAGTCAGATGGGGCAAGTTCTTTTTTTTAATAACAGTTTTATTTATTTATTTATTTTGTGAGGAGGATCAGCCCTGAGCTAACATCCATGCTAATCCTCCTCTTTTTGCTGAGGAAGACCAGCTCTGAGCTAACATCTATTGCCAATCCTCCTCCTTTCCCCCCCGCCCCCAAAGCCCCAGTAGATAGTTGTATGTCATAGTTGCACAGCCTTCTAGTTGCTGTATGTGGGACGTGGCCTCAGCATGGCTGGAGAAGCGGTGCGTTGGTGTGCGCCCGGGATCCGAACCCGGGATCCAAACCTGGGCCGCCAGTAGCGGAGCGCGTGCACTTAACCGCTAAGCCACGGGGCCGGCCCTGGGGCAAGTTCTTTACATCAGAATATGAAAACATCTTATTTGAAACTCCTTGGTTACATCAATAATCACTCAAATACTAAGAGGTCACTCACATATTAGGAACAAATGCACTTCTGTTTCCATCACCTCTAACAGGTAATTTGCAAAAAATCCCTAAATTCAAGCTTTATCTCAAGTGTCATTAAATTAACCCTTAAATTTAAGTCCCTTAAATTAACCTTCATTGAACAAGTGAAAGGATGGCCTCATTTAGGCTTTTCCTCCTATAATTATTTAGTGTTAGCAAGACTTGACTTAGCAGAACAAACAAAGGAAGTGGGTTCTAGTATAACCTTTTATTTGCTAGAGCTCCAACCCTTGCCCTAGCAAAGCCTTGTTTTCCCATTCACTTTTTTCTAAAGAGAAAGTTCTCTAACTCATTACAACCTGTCTGCATACTTGCATCTTCCTTAGGTGGTCAAACACCACTTCACCTTCCCAAATGCACCTATCATGGGCAGAGAGGACATTTCGTTGGTCTGGTCTCTGGATTTTCATGAGAACATGAGGTCAATGCACTGGGAAGCTCTGCATAAACTGTGACAACGACCTTTGCCAGTACCAGAGACATCATTTAGTAATGATCAGTTGACCTCTTGCAACATTATTTAGTTCGGAGTATACGATTCAAGCCTCATCAGCCAAGCCAGTTTTAGTTTTAATCAGTTTTGTTTTTCCCTTTCCTTCCTTTCCTTCTTAAAGCCATTGGGAGAAGGAAAGAAGTCTGGAAGGAAGGATATTAACCCAAAGCAATACACCAAACCCTGATTTCAATTAAACTTTGGATTTCTTAGGCTAACTAAGCATTAAAAAAAACACCAAATGGTAAGTTGTAGGCAATTCCTAGAATAAAGATCTTGCGTATAGATCCTTTTATATCACACAGCATATTATATTATAACTTTCAGAGGGTTTAAAAGCAATTGTCACAAAATAGTCAAGTAGATAATATTTATCAATACCCAAAGTATGCAGTTAACTTTCTGCAAGACTTAAGTGCCCTCGTTTTATTACTTAACAGATAGGACTTACATGGTAGCAAAGTGCCATTTAATAGAAAATGACAGGAATAACAGGAAACTAGAGAGCACATCTCACATGGCAGATGTGCTGAAGAACAGATGACAGAGCTGGTAGATGCACAGAGGTAGGCAAGCTCTGATGTGGTGAGGGGTACAGAAATGTTTCCCTCTTTTCTTCCGGGAACCTTAACTCTGGTCTCTCAGCTCAAGGCAGCCTATGCAGAGAGACTCACCACTCACCCTCTCACCCATTTATTGGTCTCGCGACGTGCACCACAACCTGCAGTTAGCCTGTTACGTGTATGTGTGTACTTGCTGGTTGTCTTTGCATCTCCTCTACTGACTGTGAGCCCCACAAGGGCAGGGGACTTGTTTTTTTGAGTCACCACTGTATTAGCAGCATCTAGCACATGACCTGGAATGTAGGAAGTACTTAATGAATGTACAAGTGAATTCCAAAGATGTAGTCTGTTCTGCACTGAGTTACAAAAGGGAGTCACTTAGAGTTAAGTTCATTGCATCCTTTCAGCACAGCTGGGAGCTCAGGGCATCTCTGCTTCCTGTCAAACAAGCGAGTTGTGGTAAGACGGTCTGCAAGCTCTTGTCCCCACCCTGGCTTCTGTGCAGTGCTGCTTCCAAACTGCCGTTGGCTCAGGGATCCCACATACATCGGGAATCATATCACGCAAGCTTGCCTTACAGTTCAAGTAGACCAAGGAGCTACTGCTACCAAGGAAACTACTGTGGGCATGCACGGCATTAACAAATGACATTAGACGACTGAAGGACATCAAAGATGCCACCACTATTAATTGCCTTGTTCAAAAAAACAGAAACAAAGGCAATTAAAAACAAGGGGGTGGCATGAACCAAAAGCAAGAAAACAACGGTGGTAATTAGAGTGACATTTCTCAACTCTTCCAGTGGGGCAAGATTTTGGCTAGGATCCTCACTGTTGTCACAGCAGCACTCCGGATATCTGTGTGACTTTATGGCAACATGGAAATGACCAGGGTAGAAGGAAAAATACAGGGGAAAGATATTTAGGGAACAATATTAAGACTATTAAGACTTTTGCACTGTTTCGTTCTGAGCATGGAGATATTTTTAACATTATTAACAATGCTAGGCTGTCCTGGGAAAGACCACCACCAATATTCTGTGATGCCCACGGTTGCTTATGCTAGAGAATGGTGCCCACTCTAACCCAGGCCCCCAGGCCCACTGCATCCAGTTCCTCATGCTAATATAGTAAAGCAGCACTGCCACAGACCCAGTATTGTTCAGTCTCCTCCATACTGTCATGCTCATGGCCCACATAAGCAATCCAAAAATCTGTGACAGAATTCGGTTCTTGACATCTGAGTCCCTTTCCAAACCCACTGTCATGACAAGTTTAGCAGGCAATGATCCAAGCTATTCATTAGGTACAAGTGCAAGTTGACATGCAAATTATCAGATCCCCCCCTTTCAGTTTGATACAGCTTTAAATTAACTATGAGTGTAACTTGGCAAAGATTTTCTATAACAACAAGGATAAAGTTGCTACCACATTCTGCTATTTAAGCACCAGGCGTCCCAAAGAGCAACAGAATAAATCAAGGACATAACGGTAAGGTTTTCTTTTGTCTTATCTTTTTAAAAGGATCAATGTGGCATCTAAAAACTCAGTTTTCTTTTTATTTCTGGATCTACCTGTTTCCCAATGACTTTAAGTGGTTCCTAAAAGCTCCACTGACAAGTAAACCAAGAATGACAAGTTGGAACAGGGACAGTTACGGGCACTGAAGGGACTCTGCTCTATCATTTTGCCAGGCAGCAAACAGATCAGGCCATTTTTCTCCAACAAGCTGTAGCGGCCTGACCACAAATATAGAGCTGAAAAAGAAACATCTTGGGATTCCCTGAAACCTAACTTTAGACAGTATGAGCAAGCTGAGGACTTCTGGGAAATAAATGCAGCGGACACATCCGTCTGGCACGTGACAACCAGGAATGGGTGGCTCTTGGGCAGCACCAGGCTCCTCACCAATGACGGGGTAGACTGTTGCTTAGGAATCGGACGGTCTGTCCTCTTACATATGCAGAGGTGGAACAACCACCATCGGTAGGCTCAACTTCTAATTCCAAGGACAGAAATGGTGTGCAAAGAGGAGTTGAGGTGGCCTAGAAAGAGCAGGTCTGAAGTTAACTTGGGGCCTGGACAGTGCCATGTGTGGCAGCTGCAAGTACGTCTCTTCCTCTGAGACTCAATGTATTGATCTTAAAGTAGAATATCAATAGGCTCACGGAGTTTTGAATATTAAAAAAAACTCTGTCTGGACAAAGCCCAGCTCAGCACGGAGCAGCTGTCTCAGGTGAAGCATCCCTCCTATATTTGACTCAAAAATGTGTCATTTCCCCTCACAAATTTTTGAAGTCATTTAGGCACAAGCGTTTCGTATTAAGCCATGAACTTAATGACAAATAAGTTAACAGTCCTCGAGGGGCCAGCCCCGTGGCTTGGCGGTTAAGTGCTCGCGCTCCGCTGCTGGCGGCCCGGGTTCGGATCCCGGGCGCCCTGGGCGCACACCGACGCACCGCTTCTCCGGCCATGCTGGGGCCGTGTCCCACATGCAGCAACTGGAAGGATGTGCAGCTGTGACATACAACTATCTGCTGGGGCTTTGGGGGGGAAAAATAAATAAATAAAATCTTTAAAAAAAAATAATAAGTTAACAGTCCTCGATAGAATACTCAGGCACACAAAATTCTCACGTGCCCTTCCCACGCACCACATATGAAGGATGACGGATGCCTCAGAGAAGAATAACTACCCTGAAAGGCTGAAAGGGCACATCACTCCTCCTCATTTCAGTTACTAGAACTGGCTAAAATTGGTTCTATAATTTACCGACAGCCCAATACTTTGGCCCAGATGACCCTGCTCATTTGCCTTTCTAGGACCAAACAGAAATTAAAATGAGCGAGATCATCAGTTCTAAGATCTGGAGGATACCTGGGTCAGTAGATGATGTACCCACAACAAAACAAAACTGGTACGTGCAGATTCCCCACACATGTAATACTTCTGGATATTCTGAGAATTAAGAGGTGATCAATTTGAAAAAGAGCACAGCTCTTCTGCTTCACTGCCTAGATCAAACAGGCAAAGAATCATGGGGAAGTCTGAAGAGAGAAGAGGGTCCCGCCACCTGGTTCAAATTTGACCTTGGCGCGTCAGAGCTGCAGTTCTCCTTTACTGCTTTGCATTTTGTTCACACTTCTCTTCTCCTTTGGGACTTAACAAACTTCACTTGCAGTCTAAGCATTGAGTGTCTCATACGGTGGGGGGCAGGCAGCATGAGATCCAACTTGGCCAACAACTTCAAACAACTGGCCAATCCAGGTGACCCAGCCTCTGGGGCCCAGACCAAGCTCTTTGTTTTGGGTTAGGCTGGTGGCAGGGTCCCCCGGCTGTGGTGGGCCTACATTGTCGGCTTGTTGCTTCTTTCCCAAAAGAGGATCTTGTTACAAAGAGAAGCTGGAAATTTCTTTGCACACAAGCAGAGACATGGCGGCCCTGCAAAGGCCCCAGGGTAAGGATTAAAGAAAAACAAAACAGAAACCCTTCCATCTCTAATTAGGGTCTTCATTTGCCAAAGTGCCATTCCCCAGCAGGAGGATTTACATTCAGGCCGTTGCTTGGAGTTACTTGGAAAACGTCTCCCAGCAGGTTGGTTCCTCAGTTCAGGCTCCTTTGAGCCAACAGTTTCTGGTTACTTGGAGGAGAGCTGCCTGCATATTGTTTTAACTGGCCTGGCTTCTGCAGCCAGCTTAGCTGTGTGAACAATCTCCCATTCAGAATCCAAAGATAAAAGCACAGTTTGGTTGAAAAATCTTTTTTTTTTTAAACTTGGGAATTATAGGTTTTGGAGCTAGCATTATTTCTCTCATACACAAGAGTGTTTTTCCCCCTCTGCCTTGGTTCTCTGCCAGCAAAGGCTGCATCCTGGAGTCCGGCCAGCTGCCAGTCCCCACTTCCTCGCCATTCACACCGTGGGGCTGGTGGCAGCTGGCCATGGAGGCGGACAGGAGCTCCCCATTTGCAGGAGGTTGACCACAGAATAGTGTAGCCAGCTTGCTGGAACCCTGCAGCCAGCCTAGGGCACCTTCTGTGCAGTTCCTTATCATTCTTTGTATCCACAACAGCACATCTTCTAACATATGGAGTCCCAGAGAGCCTGGTCCAGGAAGCAAGATTTCCCTTCCTTTCTGGAATTT
This sequence comes from Diceros bicornis minor, assembly GCF_020826845.1. NCBI lineage: Eukaryota > Metazoa > Chordata > Mammalia > Perissodactyla > Rhinocerotidae > Diceros > Diceros bicornis. The sequence continues at coordinate 22,737,185 of NC_080774.1, read as the reverse complement.
TCAGGACAACAGTAAATTATAAATCAAGACTGAGTAGTAAGATATGTTTGTATAACCTTCTATGTGTAAAAAAACGTTAGGTGAAGATGAATTAAGGAGCAAATAGGGCCGGCCCGGTGGCTTAGCGGTTAAGTGCGCGTGCTCCGATACTGGCGGCCCGGGTTCAGATCCCCGGCGCGCACCGACACACCGCTTCTCCGGCCATGCTGAGGCCGCGTCCCACATACAGCAACTAGAAGGATGTGCAACTATGACATACAACTATCTATTGGGACCTTGGGGAAGAAAAAAAAGAGGATTAGCACGGATGTTAGCTCAGGGCTGATCTCCCTCACACACACACAAAAAAGGAGCAAACAAAAAAGAGAAGAGGGCTGGCCCCGTGGCTTAGCGGTTGAGTGCGCGCACTCCGCTGCTGGGCGTCCCAGGTTCGGAACCCCGGGCGCGCACCGACGCACCGCTTCTCCGGCCATGCTGAGGCCGTGTCCCACATACAGCAACTAGAAGGATGTGCAGTTATGACATACACAACTATCTACTGGGGCTTTGGGGGGAAAAATAAATAAATAAATAAAATCTTAAAAAAAAAAAAAGAAGAGACACCAATAGCACAGGCAATGAAAGAAAAAAAATAGAGAAACTGGACTTCATCAAGATTAAAAAATTCTGTTTTAATCAAAGGATACCATCAACAGAGTGAAAAGGGACCCACAGAATGGGAGAAAACATTTGCAAATCATTTATTGGATAAGGGATTCCTATCCAGAATACATAAAGAATTACAACTCAACAACAACAAAAAACAAACAACCCCATTAAAAAATGGGCAAAGGATTTGAATAGTCCTTCTCCAAAGCGCATATACAAACAGCCAATAAGCACATGAAAAGATGTTCAACATCATTAATCATTAGGAAAATACAAATCCAAAACCACAATGAGAAACTACCTCATACCCCTTAAGATGGCTATTATTAAAAAAAAAAAAAAAAAAAAAAAAAAAACAGAAAACAAGAAGTATTGATCAGATGTGGAGAAACAGAAACCCCTATACACTGCTGGTGGGAATGTAAAATGGTGCAACTGCTGTGAAAAATGGTATGGTGATGGATTCCTCAAAGGATTAAGCATAAAATTACCATATGATTCAGCAATTCCATATCTGGGTACCTAAAAGGGTTGAAAATAGGGTCTTGAAGAGATATTTGTATACCCATGTTCACAGTAACATTATTCATGATAGCCAAAAGGTGGAAAGAACCCAAATGTCCATCTTTGGATGAATGCATAAACAAATGTGGTATATACATACAATGGGATATTATTCAACCATAAAAAGGAAGGAAATTCTCATACATGCTACAACATGGGTGAATCTTAAAGACATTATGTAACTGAAAAGCATACAAAAGGACAAATATTATATGATTCCACTTATATGAGTTACCTAGACTAGGCAAATTCATAAAGACAGAAAGTAGAATGGTGGTTACCAGGGACATGGGGGGGGGGGCGGGGATGGGGAGTTAGTGTTTAATGGGTTTCAGTTGGAGAAGATGAAAAAGTTCTGGAGACAGATGGGGGTAATGGCTGCACAACAATGTGAATGCACTTAATGCCACAGAATTGGTCACTTAAAAATGCTTAAAATGGTAACTTTTATTTATATATATTGAACCACAATTTAGAGAGAGAGAGAGAGATTCAGGGTAAAAAGAATTAGCACCACAGAGATGGGAAATTAGAGCCATATTTGTGTTTTATGTTGACTGGGCAAGTTCTACCAAGTACCACTTTAGTTCATTCATGTAAAAATTCTCTTTGATTTTACATTTTAAGGTCTCTAATACACTAAGTTTTATTCCTCTCTTTTACTTAAATTGCCATAGAACAGCAATATACAGCAATATCATAGAAATGTCTAAACTGGCAATCTATTTCTAGGCCTAAACACTTCCTGTTCCCTCTGCTGGAAACCCACCCTCCTCCTCTCCACCACACTCTGCTCTTTTGCACACCTCTTGATATACTCAGTGGAAATGCCTTCCCTATCAAGAGGATCTTCTGCCCGCTAAAACCATGAGGCCAAGTCAAGTCGCTCTTTCTGACTGGCCCTAGGACACACCATGCATTACTTCTGCGCCTGCTGGCACCACTTCTGGAATTTCCTCCTCTATCCCTTCCTTACCCAAACCCATTCATTCTTGAAAGTTGAGTTTCATCTCCTCTGTGAACCCTTCCCTGTTATCACACTACTGGTCTAGAAAGACTTGCAGGAGAAAGTGATGTTTAAGACCTGAAGGAGTCCCTCTCGATTCTCTCCTCACGATGGCCCTGTAGTGCCTAGAAGGGTGGGAGGGAGCACTGTGGACACTCCAAAGCTGCTTGCTTAACATCAAGGGACCAGGGCAACCAGCACAAAGGAGTGTCTGGATAGCTGTAGTTCTGAGACATCAGGTAAACTGAACATCCTGTAAACATCCACGCCTTACATTACAAACCCTGCTGCAATAACTGAATAAACTTTCTTGGTTAACAAAACAGATTAATTGGCTACCTAGATTATCACAAACACAGAATGTGGACAAACAACAGAATTGAATTGGAGAATCGATTTTGAGTGGTGAGAGACATGCAACTTCCCTAATCCTTCTGTTAAAGCTGCCAACAAGGAGAGTCCTTGGTGTAACTGAAGAAAAACCAATAACATTCTTCTGAAGAAATCACTAAATTCAAGTCAAGAGCCATCACCAATGTAGACTCCACCTGCACAGATGTGAAAGAGGCCCAGGCCATCCCATACCCCTCCCCATTAATTTCTGTCCCCAGAACACAAAGAAAGAAAACGGTACTCATTTATTCAGCCTTGAAGAGCTATGTCCAAGTTAGAGAGGCTTGACATTGGGGAGAAAGAAAAGACATAAAACCCAAAAGGTTCAAGTGAATCAGAACCTCAAACCCCTCTTTCCTAGTCTCTTTAAGACACATGCCTGACACCTAAAGAGCCAAAGTAAATCACGCCACTGTTATTTTTTGCATGTCAAGTTAGATAAAGAATCTTGGGAGAGTTATCTCAGAACACGGGATGAGGAAGCCATCATTTCCAGGGAGAGCACACACAGGCAATCAGCAAACTCCAGACTCCAGTGCTCTAAAACATGTGGCTGTGGTGCCCTCAACAGACCCTGAATAGTTCAGGGTCTTCAACTCCCACTAGTAAGAACACAATTCGGAGCACATGCTCTGCCCACCGGGACACGGTGATAATGATATTTTTGAATATAGAGAAATTGTGCCATCCTCGGATGCCCTTCCTTGTCGTCTGGACATACAAATAAAAGAAGTACAATTTCAGATGGTTTTGTAAAAAGGAATAAAATAGTTTTCATAGAAGGGGCAAATGAGCAAAGGAAAAAGAGGAGACATGATCAAAATATTACAAAAGGTAAAGATTGGGAGCAAATTAACAGCTGGAGAAACATCCAATTTCCCATACATACTCTCTAGTTCAGTAAGCCCGAGGCAGAAATGAACATCCTGAGCTTCAAGTGAGGGGGGCAGGCTTGGCATCTAAAATATAAGATCTTCAGAGGAGATTCACCTTTTAATTCCAGCATCATCATGTAGCAGCCCTCCAAGATCATTAAACCAATTCTTCCTCTCCAGTCAGATATGAGAGGCTTCACTCCTCTGCGTTATTCAACAAACAAGCAAAAACAAACAACAAATTCAGTGGGCGAATGCTCAGGCATCCGTGGTGGCCCTGGAGGAATGAGCAGATACCATCCTCACCACTCTGGCTTGGGGGACAGGAAGCCAGCGCCACCTGCCTCGATTCCATTCACTGCTGGCCAAAAGACACAGGTCTAGCTGAGAAAGTCCCACATGGCCTCCAGGTCCCACTACCTTGCCAATCCAAGTCCTCCTCTTCCTTCCTCTCTCCCACCCCAAAGGAGGCAATCTCTTTTCCTATAAGGGGCTTAAGCTTTGCTCTTTTCTTCAATTTCAGAGAGGCTCCCAAACTCACTCACTCACCTATGATCTCTACATCTCATCCAAATCTACAAGGGGGCATGAGAGACTCATATGCCATACACAGTGTGTGCACCTACATGCACCTGCTCTGTGTGTACATCCACATGCTCTGCTGAGGGGTATTTCTGTGAGGTTGTACAGCCTCACTCAGCAAAGGCAAGGTTCTCCTCCTAGCAAGCGAGGGTCAGAGGCCTGGCTTGGAGGAGCAGCTTATTATGCGGCCGCCTGGGGCAGGCAGCAGAGAGTGCTGGGAGGGGAAAGGTTCCCTTTGAAGCACATGGCACTAAGAGCTTCCCAGTGACCATGGAAACAGGCGCAGTGGGTTCCTAGCCTGAGAACCAGGGAGAGCAGCCGTGATTCACACACAAAACACACACGGTCTGAAAAGCGGAGACAGGAGGGGTTGGGGTGAGGGGCGGGCAGCGGGGGCTGGCAGGAACTGAGCGGCTCCCTGGTAGGAAAATCTGGCCAATGAAGCTGAGCAGGTTCACGGGGTTTCCTTTTCATTCCCGGGGCTTTCTTCTCACTCCCGTCATTGCCCTTCGGGTCCTATTCAGCACCTCATCAGATCAGTAGAGCCGAGCCTTTGGCTGGCCTGCTGGCGGCAGGGCCTGGAACTGGGCGGAAGGTGATCAAAGGAGCCGCCAGTGCAGCCGCCACCCTCCTCCCTCCTCCCTGCCCGCCCGCTTGCCCTCCTCGGATGAGGCCCTGCCAAGGTGATCCAGTGGAAGCCACTGGGGGAGGGCAAGGAAGAGAGGCAGCTTTTATGTTAGAAGAGACACAAAGCACAGCTTGAACAGAGACGCGCCACTAGCAGGTCAGAGCTCCCTCCCTCTGGGATGTCTCTGTTCTTAAACTGGGCAACAGAGAAGCCACCTAGACAGGGGTACACTTGGATGCCCAGATCCTGAGCCCAAAAGATTAGCAGCCCTGCGACATGCTGCTTCCAGGTCCTCTTTCATAGCTGTCCGCCTCCCAACCCTCGAGATGGATGAAATTACACTGAAAAAGTTATCTGAGATGGTGTACCCCATTTCTTCAGGGTTCCAATTTAAAAGGGGAGAAAAAGCTATCTGGGATTTCTTCAGCAAGGAAGAGGAAGCGATGTGATTAGAATCTGTTAAGGAGGAAAGATCTCCCACTTAGTGATGTATCTGTTCTCTCAGGTCGGATTGAATCAAAGTCCAACTGTGTCCTATCGGGTACAGGGCCAGGACCAGTAAGAGAATTGAGCCCACATCTCAGCCAGGCCTCACTGCCACCGCCCAGCAGGGCAGGCTTCAGCCCTGACCAGTGTCTCTTGAGGAAGGCAGTGTTTGGACAGGCCTGTAATTTGAGAAGCCCATTAGGTGAGTTCTCCCTTTCTTACCTTTGTTGGGCTGCCAAAATATTTACTTGACTTCTTAACTCTAAATCTCTGAAACACACCTGCATTGCCTAAAACAGGCAATTTTCTTATTTTCTCTTATTCATAGAAGAGAGCCCAACCTAAGCAAAGAAGACAACAGCACAGAGGGATAAATAGGTGGGGGCCTGGTATGAGATGCAGCTTTACATAATACAACCGCTTCTTCAGAGATGGGTGTGTGTATACCGCATTTGTCCTTTTATGGGGGTGTGGGGGGGGGTTGCAGGGCAGTGTGGACAATTGAAAGTCATTCTACAGGTAATCCTTTTGCAAAACAAATTGATTCTATTTTGACTTTTAAGGAAGAATCCATTTCCACGCCAAGTAAAAATTCTGTGTGGCAGCCAACTGCATTTGTTTATTTATTTTTTAGCACAATCATGATATAAAAGCCAACTGCACTATAATATCAGCAGAGAGACTGAAGACCATATAACAGGAAAAATGGGGTGCTTAAACAACAAACAGTATTTGCAGAGTTTTAGATGAATTTCAGATGATATAAATGACCCAGAAATAACTACAAAAATCTTTTTTTTTCTTTTCTCGGTGATTCTGGCATCATGAAAAAGAACTTAGGAAAACAATCTCAGGTCTAGCAAGCATAAAGCCACTGCATGACCATCTCCCTTGCCACGTGCGCCTGTCTATCAGCTCCAGTTTCTGCCAGGCGCTTTGTGAAGCACACGCTTGCCAAGGCTGAGTGGCCTGAAGTCAGATCTTCCAGACAGGCTGTGGTTTATGGGTAGAACTCGACAGAAGGTCCCTGCACTGCCTGTTGGCGCTGTTGTTAGGAGCACAGCATCTGAGTCAACGACCCTCACCCCAAAAGACACCTATGTTCCCTTCTGAGAACAAGGGCCCAGGCATCAGTTAAGAGAATTATTTTCAGTCTGGTGCTCATTGGCAAACCTTCAAGAGAAAAATTATGTTGGAAACATTTCGCAGATCTTGAATATTCTGAAAGGGGATCTTTGAGCTGTTATCTTTTCAAAGGCACTAAAAACATAGCAAAGGTGGGAGCCGTACTGACAACTGTCACTCACCTATGTCCTTGCTGTAGCATTTCAAAAACAGTGCCTCTCTTACCTTTATTTTGATAGATTGTCTTGTCTTCCCTATTTAGACCTGACAGAATATAACCTGAAGCCATAAGAAACCAGGCCCCTAAAGCTGGCCAGCAGGAGCACCCACATTCACGGGCATTTGCTGGATTCTAGGAAGTGGCAGGCCAATCTCTTCTAGAACCATCATTAACTAAAAAAAGGAAGAGGCTGGGCAGTAGTTCTACTGTCTTTCCATATTTTTAACCCAGCCATTCAGCTACTGAGCTGGAACTGAAGGAGTCCTGACCACTGGCATGCCTAGTGACCTACCATCCTCCTGCCATAGAATGTGTGGAGACGGTTGTGGCTCAGATGCCCCAGGTGAAATCAAGGAATCTGGGAAGGCAGGTCAGTAGAGGGACCAGCAATGAAGAGAGACCAGTGCTTCCTGGCTCTCTGTTAACTTCACGCTTCTGGAGGGAAAAAGAATAAATTCTTTATTACAAATCTCAGAAGGGCCTTAAGTATATGACCACGTAAAATACCACAGTAAGGACAACTAGCAGGTCTCAGTGAAAGAATGAGCCTTCCAATGGTTTCTTAGATATGACACCACAAACATAAGCAACCAAAGAAAAAAATCGATTGACTGGACTTTGTCAAAATTTAAAACTTTTGTGCTGCAAAGGATGCCATCAAGAAAGTGAAAAGACAACCCATAGAATGGGATAAAATATTTGTAAATCATATATCTGTTAAGGGCTGTATATCTAGGATATATAAAGAACACTTACAACTCAATAATAAAGAGATAAATTACCAATTAAAAAATGAGCAAAGGATCTGAATAGATAAGAAGATATACAAACTTTCAATAAGCACATGCAAAGATGCTCAACATCATTAGCCATCAGGGAAATGCAAATCAAAACCACAATGAGATACCACTTTATACGCACTAGGACAGCTGTAAAGACAGATAATAACAAGTGTTGGCTACGACGTGGAGAAATCATACACTGCTGATGGTAATGTAGAATGTGTGGCCACTTTGGAAAACAGTCTGGCAGTTCCTCAAAAGGTTAAACAGAGTTACCATATGACCCAGCAATTCCACTCTTAGTTACTTACCCAAGAGAAATGAAAACCTATGTCCACACAACATCTTGTACGCAAATGTTCACAGGAGCATTATTCTTAATAACCAAAAAGTGGAAACAATCTAAATGTCAATCAATTGATAAATAAACAAGCAATAAACAACATACAAGAGAATATTATTCGGCAATAAAAAGAAATGAAGTACTGATACATGCTGCAACATGGATGAACCTTGAAAACATCATGCTAAGCAAAAGAAACCAGATACAAAGGACCACATACTGTATGATTCCATTTATATGAAATGCCAGAATGGAGAGGAGATGACTGCTGAGGGGTAAGGATGTGATGAAAATGTCCATTTATCTGATAAGGGACTTGTATCTATAATATATAAAGAATAGGAAAGCACTAAAATTCATCGTGGTGATGACTGCACAATTCTACAAATATACTAAAAACCACTGTACACTTAAAAAAAATGAATAAGCCTTCATGTGGGAACAATCTGAGCCATCATTTCTGTTCTGTTTCTGTATCGAGTCCATCTAAAAGCATATTTCCAGAAGAGAAATGGGTAGAAAAGTTTTGGTGGTGAAATGATCTTGGGCAACCTAAAGTTGAAATAAGTTTTGTAGTTGGTTTTAACCAAAATATACATTTCCTAATAAAAATTATGTGTGCATGCTGGAATGGAGTGAAACTTGAATATGGTGATTACGATAATGAACACAGATTCTGAAAGCAATTCCCCATGCTGAGAGTTGGGGCAGGGATAGATGTACTAGATGGGAGAGGATAAGGATTAATTAGGATTCCCTGGTCTAGAGAACAGCACAAACAGGCATTTGCTTTGTTGATTTACAATGAATTCTTTTAAATGTGTTCACAAGTATATCTCACTTAGCTCTGGAAATATGTTTTAAAACATCAAAAATTACAAGAGTGTGGTACTGGCCCAAAAAGGGATATAGAATTTATTTGACAGTAGATAACGCAGGATATGATCATCCTAAAGAATTCAGTAGAACAGAATATATTATTTTTTAAAAGGAGGAAGATATGTAAAATGAAGGACTTAAAAGGTATTGGGAGAACTTTGAGAGAGAGAGAGACTCTACTGAGCAATTCCCTGATATTACATATCAAAATAAATTTTAAGTGATTTAAAGATGTAATATATTAAAAGAAAAACAGTGATTAAAGAAAAAGTAGAAAAGGCAAAAATGACTCTAAGCTTGCAAGGGAGGGAATAAAATAATTAAGTTTAGAAGCAATAGAAAAAATCATGAAGGAATGATGACTATCTAAAAATTTTGAACTTCTCCAAGGCAAAAAAGCTAAACAAACAAAAAACAAGTAAATAAAAGGGTCAGTTAAAAAATATTCCAAGTGATAAGAATTTAATACATTACTACAAAAAAAAAAAAAAATACAGTAAGATGCACCCATAAACAAGCAAGGGACCAGAATAGACAATTCACAAGAGATGAAATTTAATTAGCAGATGGAAAAATGCTTGGAGTTTATAAAGAAATGCAAAGGAAAACAATAAAGAACTACTTTTACCTTTCAAATTAGTAAAAGAAACGTAATAATAATAATGGTCAATGTTAGCACTGTGTCTGTGAAAAATGGTTCACACTTACTTCACTAGCAGCAGGGTAAACTGAGGGAAATTTCCTGGAAAGCAATCTGTAATTGTTTGCATCAAGAGTCATAACAAAAAGTTCATATTCTTTGATCTACAATCTCCTCCTGGAATATTACCATAAGGGAATAATTCAAAGAGAAAAACAAACCCATCCTATATACAGAAAGGTTTCAGTTTGGTTTATTTGTAAGGATTAAAAATAAAACAGAAGCAATCTAATTATTGAACTCTGAAGGAATGGTCAACTAAATCAATGTTATGCAGACATTAAAATTACAGATTATGAAAATAATAGCAAATTGGTAAAATGACTAGCATATATCATTAAGTTTGAAAAGGCAGAACAGATGTTTATACCTTCATAATAATTACATTAGAAATCGGGCTCAGGGAAAAAGACTGGAAGAGAATAAACCAAAATTGATAGTACTTGTGTTACAAAGTAGAATTAAATTCTATTTTCTATTTTCAAATTCTCCATAATTAATTGTTTCATGCAACAAATATTTACTGAGTGCCTGCTATATGAGCTAGGCACAGTTCTTGGCACAAGGAATATAAGAATGGTGGTAAAATTATTATATTGCTTACACACTTAAAAAAAAAAAAAAGACAGAGACCAGAAAATTTCTGTTACAAAAATAGTAAAATAAGTTAACGATATAAATTTGGGGTATACCTTTAAAATTAGGGTTATAAAAAATGTTAAGATTCTATCAATAGAAACATTAAAAAAGAAAAACACTAAGAAAATAACTTATTTTAAAAAACCAATCTACTATGTTTATAAATAGATGAAAAAGAAAGCTTTTGAAGCTAAACACTTTAAAATTTGATTTCTAAAAACCAAGCCAAGGTAACAAAAGTTCCTCGCATATTCCACATTCTTTTCTCTGAGGTTCATTTAAGAGTTGATACATTTGTGAAAATCTATCAGCAGTAGGTTAATGTGTAATAGTGAAGGCCAGTGCCTTTATACAGCCCAAGAACTAGGCCAAGTTCTTCAGGCTGACTGGAATTTTATTTTATCCAGCAGTGCTCAGAACTGGAATGTGTTGAAACTCTTATTTTTTTTTATAACTAGCAAAAATGATGCAGAATTTAAAGTACTTCAGTATCCCAAAGGAACTGTTTAGACTGCCTCAGACTTAAAGCAGAGCATAAAAAGCATTAGTGAGAACACACAGTCCAACGTCCGATTTGGAAAACAAGATCACCAAAGCACAGTGGTACCTTTTATCAAATAAAATATGGTGCTTTTTGGAAAGGAAAAGCAGAATAAAGAAAAGAGATTGCATTTGCCTGTAGTCTGGGATGGTCTTGTGACCAAGGTTAGCAGACAGGATCTCACCCACGTCTCCATTCTTCCTGCTTCTGCACCCACTGGGAATCTCTGCCCAGGCTGGAGGTGCAGTGCTCTCCTGCACAGGTGCAACTCAAGTGCTCTAAAGCGTGCAATGGTCAAACCTGATGTGCAGGTTTTCCAGGGGCTTGGTAGATGGTAAACCAACTACACGCAGTCACTGTCAGGACAGCCTCCCAAATCTGAAATGCCCATGAACACGGGCAGAAGCTCACTTGAGTGACAGCCCACTGTGGCTTACTCAGGATAATTCATGCACGTGGCCAGGCATATGCAAGGCCCCTCTGTCTGAGGACAGACAGCAGATGGGGACTGGGGGTTGTCTCCAGGTATGAGAGACTTGGGTCACCCAACTCGAGACTGGTATACATATTACGATGACTTAATATGTCAGGTTCTAACTTCTTTTATACTGTAAGAGGGCCTCTCAAAAGAAACAGGTCGTTAGCCATTTTTGATGGGCTTTTCCACTGGCCTGTCACATCATTCCTAGTTTCCAGCCTCATTTGTGGCCCTTGCTCTACTGAGAACCTGGTTCAATCGAAGGGGACATGGCCAGAAGGAGTGTAGGGAGCCAGGCTTCCCCCAGTCTGGGGAGGTGGCTGGCAGCCTGTGCTCCTCAGGTTGGCAGACACATTATTTGTTCTATTCACTCACTCTAGCTTCAAAACTCCCTTAAGCCTCTCAGTGGATTTCAAATAATGGTTTCGGTTAGCCTTTTATAGATGAAAATGTCTGGGAGCTAGCAAAAAAAAAAAAAAAGGTATTGTGCTTAATATAGGCTTTTAACCAAGAAGTTTCTGGAAGATTTAGGTGTAGAAGAAAAGCATCAAATTAAAAGTCTGTGACTTTCAGACACATGACCTTAGAAGAAAAGTGGTATTCCCCGAGTTTTTCCTTTTTCCATTCATATCATGCCAATCTTTTCCTCCTGATCTGATTTCTTTTACTAAGTTCCTTTCTTGCTTTCCTTTTTAACCAAATATGGGAGGTATTTACCCAAGTGCTCCTTAGAATAAATCTGAAGAGCCTTCCAAACTTCCTCTCCGACAAGAAACCCATCTCAGCTCACCTTAGAAAAAGGGCTTCCATCTGCTTGGTAGGAGTATGTTTAGAGAAAGGAGGAAATTGATATTTGTTGAGTATTCACACATTCCAAGAACTTGACATACATTATTTTTTTAATCATCACAACTATATTTACAGAGGGGGATATGGAGAAATGGAGGCAAAGAGAAGCTAACTGGCCCCAAGTTACCCAGCTACTACCAGAGTAGGATTATCATTTGCACCCAGGCCATATGGCTTCAAAATCTGGGCTCTTTGTACTCCTCCTCACATGGAAACACGAATGTGCTCTAACATTGATTACGCACTTCAGCAAGAACATACCACACAAAGGCTACCGTGAACCTGTCATTGTACTGGAGGGCAGTGGGGCAGAGGAGGGAGTGAAGGAGGAAGAAGTGGAATTTAAGGCCTTAGAGAGAGAAAACTTGAATGTCACCATAAGACAGGGATTCTCAACCACAACACTATTGATATTTGGGGCCTGATCATTCTTTGTTGTATGGGGCCGTGCTGTGCGCATTGTAGGATGTTCAGCAGCATCCCTGACCTAGATGCCAGTAGCAGCCCCCAGCCACTCCTGTATATTTTTGTCTGAAGACCAAAAATGTCTCCAGATATTGCCAAATGTCCCGTGGGCTGCAGTGGGGGGAAAGAGGGGTACAAAATGCCCCCAGCTGAGAACCACTACAACAAGAGGACTCAGATAATATGCCCTGGGAAGGTTGGACACAGGCAAGTGTCCCAAGCACAGGGTGCTCCCAGGAATACCATGGCAGTGAGCTATAGTCACAGGGTCCTGTGCTCAGGTATGTGGCAAATACCACACTCACTTCCCTAACTGGAGGAAGCCAATGCCTGTGACGTGGAGCCGCAGCCTCTGAGACCCTGCTACAGTCAGCCGCCTTCTCTCATTTCCCACAGCAAGTCAGACCCCAGGATTTCAGTCCCACCAACCCTCTTGAGAAGCAAATTTCATACGCAGAAGTGCTAAGCTGGACTTGCCCTAAGGAGCAAGGCACTCAGGTATCCCAGGAAATGCACATCCGTGACCAAAAACCCAAATGAGAATGGCACGCTGAAGGATAAGTCCCCCTCGCCCTCCACACCTACATGGCTCTTAAACAACTCTGCAGCATTACCCAAGTTCCTACCTCAAGTAAAGGCCTATCCAGTTAAGCCCTGTTCTGAAGGTCAAGGCTGAAGGTTATTTCCCAATGCAAGCCTCAAAAATATTAAGATCTTTTTTACCTAGGTTCTTCAAATTCATCGTTTGGTTATTTGTTATTAAATGTGGAAAACAGCAAACCATTGGTTTTATTCAAATTACTAACAGTTCAGAACCAATACTCTTTTGGCTCCAATACTGCAGAACAGAATAATTTCATGACAGCATGTTCACCTTTATTTCCTGTATTGTCTCCTCATTTGTGCTCATTTCCACTAACTTTATCACAGGATTTCTCCCTCAGCCAAGCTCTATGAGATGATCTCACAGTGGGGACATATTGCTAGGCTGGTGTACTCAAATCTCTCCTTTACGTTCTCAAAAATTAAGAACCCTAAAGAACTTCTGTTTCTGTGGGTTACATCTATTGATATTTAGCACATTAGGAAGTAAAACTGAAAAATCTTTAAAACACAGAATATGTGAGCACACATTCCATTAGCTGTCAGAGCAATGAAGTCACCACACAAAATGATGCCTCTGGAAAATCCACCATACACTTGTGAGACAATGAGAGGGAGAAAGGCAGGTGACACCTCAGTGTCATTATGAAAATAGCTCTCATCTTGTGGGTCCCCCTGGAAGGATCTTGAGGATGCCTAAGGGTCCCCTGACCACACTTTGAGAACCACTGTGCTAGATTAACACCTATGCCATGATTTTATCAGCTTTGACCTTTACCAGAGAACCCAGAGAGACGATACCCAGAAGAGAAAGCCCCAGTTCAGAGAGATTTGGCCAAAACCCATTCATCATCGTGGGGCGATGGTCCCCTTTCTAGCTTATTCCCAGGTCGTTTTTTTCCTTTAAACTATTGGCAAAACTATTGCCTATCACTATGTTACATATCAGGTACTGGTTAATATTTGGTGAAGAAATTCAAACATCTTTGGACTGCAATTAGTATCATTTTCCTGTTTTCCACTATGTCATGAAGAGGATACAAATAAAAGTCAGTTTTTGCTTTACTCAAATTCTCTGTTTTGGGAGTTGTTCTTTAAAAGATAAATAAGAAATTTTCCAGGGGGTAGCCTAACGTACAAAGGAGGATTTCGTCTCTGTTCTCACTGCTCCTGGATCGTCTGTAACACCTCTTATGGGACGAAGGGTTTGCTTTCCACCAGGACTCAGTAGAAGTAGTCATCATTCCTATTGGGACTATACTCCATCGCTTCAGGAACAAAATGTTTACTTTTTTTTTTAATACCTGTCATCAAACTCCATATATTGTGAAATTATTTAAGTAATACCACTTCTTCTTTATTGTGGGAAAATATACATAACATAAAATTTACCATGTAAACCATTTTTAAGTGTTCAGTTCAGTAGCATTAAGTACATGCACATTGTTGTGCAATCATCACCACCATCCATCTCCAGAACTTTTTCATCTTCCTCCACTGAAACTCTGTACCTATTAAACACTAACTCCCCATTCTCCTCTCCCCTAGCCCTGGCAACCACCTTTCTCCTTTCTGTCTCTATGGATGTGACTACTTAGGTAACAGCACTTTGAGTGCTAAAAGAAACTGAAGGATAATGAGGGAGGGAGAGAGGGGAGGAGAGCATGGACAATAAGAGTTGCTACTTTACTTAGTGCTTTCAGCTGTGCCATGACCAACACTTGACATACACCATCTCCTTTAGGTGCTGTTCCCATCTAAGGAGGTTGAAACATGCAAAGGGGTTAAGCGACTGCCCCAGGTCACACAAATTAAATGGTTGGAACTGGGGTTTAAACTTGGCTTAGATTGATGTCTAAACCCAAGTCTTAACCATTACATGCTCCCTCTCCCCTAACCACTCTGAAAAAATAAAATTCCTCTGGCTTTGCTTTCTGTCTTCCAGTCATTTTGGTTACTAGAGTCTTTATTCGTTCTCTGCGAAGAAGTTACCAAGACACTCAGAGGGCTGAACATGGGTTGGTGGAAGGGATGTAAGGGTTCTATTTTGCATCAACTCCTCATCCTTGGGTTTCTCACTGCTTATCAGAGGAGCCAGGATTACAGACTAGCTCTCCTGTCTCACAGCAGAGCAGTTTTCCACCTTGCCACGCTGTTGCCATGCTGCCTCTACATTTCACATTTGCCTCAATGTAAAAACAGGAAAAGGGCAGATGAAGAGACTAGGGAAATCTAAAGGCATGCATGAGGCATCCCTGGCACTGTCACTGACTTGAGCCTCACCAAAGCTTTAAAAGAATTGATGTCTGGGCCCATTTAGTTCCTGGAAACACCCACCAGCAAAGAGTAACCTGATCCTCCCCTCTCCCACCAGCCTAGACAACACTGTCAAATGAATATTCCCAAAGCTGGATCCTATGGCACTCATCTTTTCGTCAGAAATGCTCAGTAGCTCCCAGCTTCCTAGGAGATGAAGACCAAATTCCTTGATCTGAAAACCTCCTTCTTCCCCAGCTACTTGCAATGCCCCTTGAAGAACTTCTTGCTCCCCTTCCTCCTGCCCTGATCCTGGAGATTATTCCCCCATCTCACCCTGCCTCATACAGCCCCTCTTTGTAAAACCTGCCGAGCCCCCCAGCCATGTGGAATCCCTTCTCTTCACTCTCAACAATGACTGTCTGTGTCAGGGACTGGCCCTCAGTTCAGGGCAAGAAGAGCATGTGTCTCTTCATAGCACACATGAACTAGAGAAGTCCCTTCCAACTAGAGGCTCTCTGAACAACTCGGGACAAACTGAGGACGTCACCTACTGGCTTACGATCGCGTACCTGACTTGGTGACCGCAGGGGGCTGCTTAGGAGATGGTAACTCAGCACTGCCCCCCCCAGCTTTCTTCTGGACAGCACATCTTCCTCCCACTCCCCACACGTAGCTGGGCAGGAAGCTACGTGCCAATGTGTTTCCATCCCCAGACCACAGCTGACCAGCCTAAAGGCGAGCACCTGATCTGCGATGGATTCCTTTTTCTGGAATCCTTTAGGCTCGAAACCAACAGAGTATCAGGCCCAGGGATATTGGGGGTGCTGTGTCTCCCACCAAGTAGGTGAAGAGAGAGAGAGGAATAAAGCAGACACACAGAAGAGAAGACCTGGGGAGGGGCTCCTGGCATTGAGCCCTGGAGTCAGCTGTTCTAGAAGAGCAGCAGCACTCTCATCATGGGATCCCTGATGCTGCCCAAGATCCTCAGAGCAAATTCTCCTTTCTGCTCACTATAGCTCGAGCTGGGTTTCTGTTAAGTGGAATCAAGTCCTAAGCAAGCCTGTGAGCATCCAATTTTTATCTAGAAAAACTGGTGAAGACAAAAGGAGGCAAGGAGAAGAAATTAACATTGATGAGATAGTAGAACAGTCTTTATCTTAGATCTCAGCTCAGCTACTTGGGAGCCATTCATCTTAGATTACGAGAACGTCCCTGAGACTTGATTTCCTCAACGTAAAATGGAAATCTGGACACAATCTTAGAGTTAGTCCGACAATGACAGGAGATGCTGCATATAAAGCTCTTAGCACTTGGTGAGCATCCAGCACATGATGGCTGCTTTTACACTCTCATCGCCTATTTACCGTGAGCCAGGCTCTGTGTTAAGTGCTCCACAAACATCTCGCAGAATCTCCACCACAATGACAAAGGCAGCATGAGCCCCAATGAGAACAAGGCCGCAAGCACTGAAGTGACCTTTCCAAGGTCACTCAGCCAAAGCAAGGTCTCTCTGACCTGAAATTCCCTGCCTGCCTTGTCTTTTAATTAACTTCCTCACACTGTCCTCCTAAGTCCCAGAAAGAGCCAAGTCCAAGCCTGCTGACCATCCTGTCTTTCAAAACCCTCTCTAAGACTCCACTCCAATGTGGGGTGTAGGGGTGCAGAGGTTTATTCTGCCTTGATTTATGGAGTCTGCCCCAGGCAGGCTTTGTTAGAAAACTCCAGCACATCTTGTGTGTTCCCTGCCATGAGACTCTCCATGAGGTAGACGGGTCATAGGAACCAAAGGTATTAAGTCAATTTTCAAAATTCTTACCAGTTCATAAGATGCTTAATAAACACTCTTTGAATTGAAGGGTTAAAATGCCTAGGGCATAAACACAGACGCCTGCACTTGGGGGATGGTTT
The DNA here is from genome assembly GCF_020826845.1 of Diceros bicornis minor. Lineage (NCBI taxonomy): Eukaryota > Metazoa > Chordata > Mammalia > Perissodactyla > Rhinocerotidae > Diceros > Diceros bicornis. Next base: position 22,720,212 of record NC_080774.1, on the reverse strand, counting down.
AAGACACTTACTTTCAACAGCAAGCTGCTCAGAAATGTCAATTTTATTCTCTTTCAATTTCCTAGGACTTAGACTGTCACAGGCAAGAGTCTGTCTTTCAATGCTACAACTAGAATCTCCCCAAACTAGAATATCAAGGGGAAATTTTAAATATGATATAGAAGCTCAAAATATTAGAAGAGCAAGGAGCCCAGAACAACCTCTTCACGTGACGTAAAAAAGAAAGGCCCAGAAAGCTGAGGAGATTTGCCCCGGGCCTGGTGTGAGGCAGGGCCTGGCCTGGCGCCCTGGCCTGCCGCATCCCTGTCGGGGGCTCACCCTCACCCCAACTCCGCCTCCCTAGCTGATCTTACTTGTCTGCCCTGCCTCCCACAGAATCAAAAAGATTATAAGGAGGGGACCATAAATCATTTTTCTCTCATGAGTTTATAGTGTTCCTTTCTGAGGAGTTCAAAAGCACTCAGTAATAAACCAAGGTGATGAGTTTATGTCTTTTGCTTTTAAAATGAAACTTTATTTGAACTCCTGGAGAGGCATTTACGTTTTTTTAATTTAGGACATTCCTCTCTCATTTCAACGTTTCGCCCCCTGGCATTTTCTGTGGGCGGGTGGGCAATGAGAGTGGATGATGGGGCGGGGGGGAGGGAGAGGGGTCTCCGTCTGGCCCTCCCCTATTCTCCTACAGGCTTTTCCAAACGCCTGACAGAGCCCTCCCATCTACGGTTTTCAACAAGTCTCAACATCTATATGGAGGAGTTCCTCCTCCCACCCCCACGTTGACTTGCCTGTAGTTTCTTCCTTTTGTGCCCCTCTCCACTGCCCACCTCCCTCTCGCCATAGCCACTAAGAGCACAGAAATGATGGAAAACCACGCTATCTGCAAGAGATTGGGCTGCCGGTGAGGATCTCTTTGCTTTTCGTTACCCTAGTCTCTTGCCACTGCCCTTGCGGGCTCAGAAAAAAGAAAACACAGTTAGCAAAGTTAAAAAAAACTGAAGCTGAGAGCTACACTTTAAGAAGAAGATGAGAGAGAAAAAGTGAGATGTTGGGAGAAAGAAGAAGGGCAGGAGGGAGGGAGGAAGGGAGGAGGTAGAGAGGCAGACCTGACTCATTGTACCTCCTGTACCAACCAAGGTTTTAAACAAATGCGAAACTGTCTTGATTTGTCTGGCCCAAGCATTTTTGCTAATGATTTTATTCAGGTGTTAAGCCCAATTTCAGTAACTAACCACATGTAAATACTGCCTGGCCACCACACAGCCTTTCCAAACAGAAACATGGGGGCGGCTGCTGCTTGCAAGCAGTTAGAACCACAAGCTTAGCTTCTGGGCCCCTGCATTCAATAAATATTTGGTGAATGAATAAACCCAAGAAGTACTTAATGATTCAATATATGTCTAGGGTTTTTATTTCCCCTGGCCTCACAGGCCAGCAGGCCAAACCATACAAAACTCTTCAAGTAAAACCACTATATGGTTGTTCCAGGTGGTAGAGGAAACAATTGCGTTTTCTGAGTGACTTCAACACCAGTAAACCATGGGAGAACAATGGGGTCTCCCTGGGAACCTTGTTTGAACCCATTTATAGACACAACAGATGCAAAGGGAGAGCCCCACCGGACTGGGGCAAAACAAATTAAGCCAAACTGCTGAGCCCTGCATAGCAGCAGCTTAAGTCCAGGAGAAAATATTATACTAGGAACATAATACCTACAAGGAAAGCACTGTTCCTAACCTTTGAATGTAGCTGGCATTTTTCCTAGGAAAACACTAAAATATTCTCAAGGGGGTCACTGCTCTCCTAGCATCATTAAGCAGCTCTAGCCAACTATTTAAACGATGAAGTATCAGGGCCTGGGCCACCTAAAACATCTTCATTCAACTTCATGAACTGTAAACCAAACAGGTAATAATTCCTGTGGGGTTTTTTTCCCCCTATACAAGGGCAGGAGAACTCGACAAGTGCTCGGAAGATACTCAGAAGACAAGTGGGACACAAAAATCACAAACAGATTAGACCCATGAGGGTCTCCGGGGCCAAAAGTCTTTCAGGAGACACTGCTGGGCCATCTTCAAATCTGGGAAAGGCTCCTTCGCTAGCACTCTGCATCAAAACCACCTCTTCTCTGGCCTGGGATCTCCCAAGAAATCCACAAGAGGTCAGGAACCAGGGCTGTCTTTTCCCCCAGCTGTCTCCCCAAAGTATCTAGAACAGCAGCTTCTGAAATATATAAAAAATATTCAGGCAATAACACTGTCCTTAGGAGACAGATACCACGTTTCCTCCAACCAAAATTCTAGTAACTTTCTCAAAACCTTTCTCTATAACAAAACGATCAGTTTAAAACAGGCTGTTACCTGTTATATTTTAAGATCATTGACAGATGGCTTTCCAAAATAAATTTATTTCTATCTTATCCTGCAGTCAGAGGTAATGCTGACCCTCTTGGCTAAACACAGTCTTTTTGAGTACTTCTAAATGAGATAACAGCCAATGGCAGCAAACATTTTTTGAAAGCTTACTCTGTGGTAGACGTTTGCATCTCATCTCACCTCCTAACCATCCTATGAGGTAAGTTCTAATACAGGACCATAATTGCTGTCTGCCATTCTAAAACCAAAAACGCTCTAAAACCAAAACTTTTTCCATAACTTACTTGGCAGAAAAACTTAATGGACCTGAACTCATTTGGAGGCAAAGCTGCCCTGAACTAACACAAGACTATTTAGATTTCAGTTATCCCACTTAATGTGAATATCCATATTGTTTGCTATACAAATATGAATGTTTGATTATTGAGTACTGCCCCAGATCTCCTGGGGGTTACTTAATGTAAAATATGTGTACCTCAATACCTTTCTAAACCCCTCAAATCTCAGAATTCTGCAGCATTTGGCCTCAAGGGTGTAAGATAAGGTATTGTGAATCTCTATTATCAACCCATTTCTCAGATAAGAAACTGAGACTCCTTCAGGGGAAATAACTTGCCCATGGCCACACAGTGGCCCAGAAGTGGAGCTGCCTCTGAGGCTGGCAGTCTCCATCATAGCAAGCACCACGGTGGGCTGCTACAAGAGACCTCTTAGTCCTCAACCCACGTGACCTCAGCTAGGCAAGAGCGCTGTGCCAGCATGGCTGTTCTCCGCAACCAACTACTTGAGAATTGAGGAAATGGGAGAGTGGAGAACACCAATCGGAATCTGAGCGATTCGGAGGACCTGGTGCTTACCTTGCCCAGGACACTGAGGCATGGTTTCGGGTCCAATTCTGGCTGTTCCAGCTTCACCACTCCTACCCAGCCATATTCATACAAGTCCTCTTCATCATTGTTATTACACAGGCCCAGTGGGTGCATCTAGGAAACAAAATGGAAAGAAAACTTCAATACGCAGACTGCAGATCTGCTTGACACACACTGTGCATTCCTCATGCTCAACAGTCAAAAGTAACCTCAAAACTAAATGATATGGGAGGGGGATGTTTTTCAACCCATGGGGAATCTTATTTCAGCACAATGAACTGAACACTGGGGAGAAAACAATAGAGCTACTATAAATATATTTTATGGATGCTTTTTCACTGGCTTTGCAAGCAGTGGTCGCCCAAGGTGTACACCAACCGATGGGATGTAGGGAAAAGAAAAACAGCATAACTCCATGTAAATGCCAATCTAAACTGCTATAAAAAAAATACCATAACATTAAGTAGCAATTACAGATGAGACCAGCAAGGTTAGTATCCAAGACTATTTGGCTTCTAGACCTTAACAACACGTCTGCTTCAATTTATGCAAGAAGACCTGGAAACACATTCAGAAATTTATGGAGAGACCACTAGACATATGGCAAAATCACCAGTACAATTAACAGGCTGTTTAAAGGCTATCCCTGGTTAGTGGGAAACAGATGAAATCCTTTGAGGTTTTTTTCAAAATTTGCAAAGCACAAAATCAAAGATAGGTAGAGGAGCATCGTCAAATTTTCACTAGTAAACTTGTAGTAGTTGAGGTCTGAAAACAGAAGAATCCTAAGGTTTGCGCTCACAGTTCCATCATTGAGTCATATCAGGCCCTAGTAGCTGTAATAACAATCTGAGAACAGGAAATCCTCCTGGATAAACATAACTTATCAAGAAGTTCATGAGCCTAGCACAGTGCTAAACCCTATTTAAATAACTGGAAGAAATCTATCTTGAGATTCATAGCATGTTAGAGACACAAGAGACCTAAGAATCCACTGTGGTAGACAGAATAACGGCCCCCAAAGACACCTACATCCTAATCCTCAGAACCGGTGAATGAATATGTTCCCTCACACAGCACAAGAGTCCTGGCAGATGTGATTAAGTTTGAAGTGGGAAGATTATTCTGGATTACCCACCCCTGGGTGGGCCCAACGTAATCACAAGGGTCCTTATAAGGAAAAAAGGAAATCATGGAAACAGACAGGAGATGTGACAACGGAAGCAGAGGTTGGAGTGATGTGCTTTAAAGAGGGAGAAAGGAGCCAAGAGCCAAGGAATGCAGGCGGCCAGCGTCTAGAAGCTGGAAAAGACAGGAAACGGATCTTCCCTAGAGCCTCCAGAAGGAATGTAGCCGTGTCAACCCATTTTTGATTTCTGACCTCAGAACTGTAAGAGAATAAATCTGTGCTGCTGTAAGCCACTAAGGTTGTAGTAGCTTGTTATAACAACAAATAGGAAACTAATACACCCACCTTATTATCTCCCACTCATTTTACAGATGAGAACGGAAGTTCAAGATAAGTAGCTTTTCCAAGACAACACAACCAGCAAGCAGCCGCACCCAGAGGTGACCCGGCCCTCAGATTCACAGTCCAGTGACTTCCCACTCCACCTGATTTAACTTCAATTTCCTTTCCTCAGAGAGCTGGTCATCTGATTGGGGAAAAAAGACTAAGTAATAAAGTCTGTAGGAAAAAATGCTGTCAGTTCTCAATTCAGTAGTATTAGAGGGCAACATGAGTTTAGTGCAGGCAGCAAGAGTTGCTGGAATGTTTGGGCAGGCTTTGTACAACTGCTAAGCCTTGAGCTGAGCTTTGAAGGAAGAGTTAGGCTGGTCAGGGAAAAAAGGAGAGAGGGCAGGCAGTCATTCCAACCCTAGGGAGGAGGAGCTAAGGGCTTGAAGGAGAAGAAGAACGAGACCAGCCTGATCTGTATGGAGAGCCACAGTCTACACGGAGAAGGAAAGAGATGAGCTCAAAAACTAGAAAGGAGTGTGGACCCCAAGACAATACCATAGGTTCCTCAGCAGAAGGGAGGCACACGGAAAATAGTTATTTGAGGCAGACGGGTTACACACCTTCTGGCAGTGCTGTGCCTGGACTTGAGAAGCATCAATGAGTGGAGGAGTGAAGGGTGCAGCCGAGAGATGAGAGATCCTCGGTAATTCAATGGAACAACGAGGAAGGGGGTTGCACAAGCCCATGAGGCAGGTGAACACAGCGTGCTACAAGGGGTGGCCAGCAGCTACCTTTATAGCGGTAAAGATAACCCACCCCCTGGGAATTCCAACACATGAGACAGAAAGCCCTGGGACATCCAATTTTTGCATGAGTCCTCAGGCTCAAAGAGTGTGTCCAAAGGACCAATGAGGGTTCTGCAGTGCAGTGGACAGCACAACTTTCCCTCCACTGCCCCTGAAGAACTCAGTCCACTCTAGGATGTTTGATGGTCATTAATGATGAGCAGCTTGAAATGCAGACCTCTGACTGGAGAGGGGATAAATGAGGGTGATAAGCCAATTGTGCCCACAGTCAGTCACCTCTGACCTCCAGGAAAAGGATCCCAGCCCAGCTCAAGTCAGCTTCTCGAAATCCCAGGTCAAGTCATGTCAATGGCAACCACACTACTGACCCTTTTCTACAGTATTCCATGGTACTTTTAAACTGGCCACGTGACTTGGAGGTTTCCAGATGGAGAGTTGCTTTTTGTTACCTACACATGTACAGGGTTTGGCCAATGATAAAGAGCTATGTTGGGGGAGCACAGGTATTATGCAGGTCTAAGACCTTGTATCTACATCAAAACCTTACTGAAGAAGGAAGTCAGACACAAAAGGCCACGTATTGTTGACTCCACCGAAACGAAATATCGAGAATAGGCAAATCCATAGAAACAGAAAGCAGATTAGTGATTGCTGGGCGAAATGGAGAGTAACTGCTTATTGGGTACTTTTTGGGTTTCCTTTTGGGGTGATGAAAATATTCTGGAAGTGACAGATGCACAACACTGTGAATGTATTAAGTGCCTCTGAATTGTATACTTTAAAATGGTTTAAACAGTGAATGTTATATCAATTTTACCACAATAAAAAAGTTTAAAAACCAATGCCCCAAGAGTTTACTCAGAAATGATTGCCTTCAGCTAACATGTGGATCCACAGTAGGGAATGACGTGGTTTCCACCCTTCCAGAGCCTAAGCCTTCTGGAACTGTGTGGAACTCCTTCTGGAAACTGTGTCCTGCAGAATACTAGCCCTGCAAGATGAAAACCAGGTTCTTATACAAGTAACTAATGCTGAGAAACACTTCTTAGGGATTCAGGATTTACATTTGTAAATTAAAGCTCTGCAGAGGCCTAAGGTTTAAAAAACAAAAGGTTTTTAACCTTTGCTAAAACCAGCATTTCCTACCCTTTGATTATAAGACCATTTTGCGTTTAATACAATCACACTGTTTCATGGGACACACTTTTTGAGACATGCATACACGCATGCGAGAATAAACCTATAGCAACAAACGCTGAACACTCGTGTCATAAAGAATAAAGGCTATGATGGGAAGAGACAGAAGGGCAGCTGGGGGGAAGGGGAGGCCTGGGAAGGTGGGCAGGATGTGGAGAGAGGGAGAGGAGGAGGAGGATCAGGAATGAGAATCCAGAGCAGCAGAAGCAGAGGAGATGCCGAGGCCTGGCCCTTTGCAGCCACGGTGAGGAGGAAGTGGGCCTGACCAGGCTGGAGGCTTATGTTGTAGAAGAGCAGAACACAAGGCCACAGGAGAGGCATGTCAAGAGCACATCCCCAGGCATGCAAAAATCTGAACTATGTAAGCCTGAAACACATCCACCAGTCCCCTCAGGTTTGTCAGGCCCAGAGCCCTAGGCTGCAGTCTGCTGGGCCCTATCTCCCTCCTCAGTAGTCACGCCCTCCCATTCTCCTCCAAGACTCCCCTACCAAATCTTTCATGACACTGGGGTGACTGACAGCAGCTCAAAATGTCAGCCTGTCAAGGATGTTGACTTCTAAACAGAGATCAAAGACTTACAAACCAAAAGGAATTTTTCTAAAGTGCCAGTAGGTGCAATTGGTTGGTGTGGGATGTTAATTTTCCCGTGGAGGGCAAAAAGGCCACCAATATCACATCTCAGAGAATCGAAAACCTACCTCACCATCTCCACTCAAGTTCCTTCTCTTCTGAGTTCCTTATTCCAGTTTACATCTCCAGGTGCCCAAACTATGGGGCCTGTGAATTCAATCTCAGCCACATTTCAAGCGTAACTAGCCTCCTTGACCCATCTACTGAATAGATTCAGGTCTCCATCAGCTCACCCCTGATGTCAGTATCAGCTTCTGGAAATGCCTGCCACCCCAGGTCTCCAACCTTTTACACCCTGGGGTTCTCTTTCCCCAACCGCTCCAAGTTATGAGGTCAGTAGAATGTTTTATAAGGAAGCACAAGTAGCGATAACATGAAAATATTCATTCACAAACTAACCTGTCTCAAAGGATGCAATATTCCAGGCAAAGGCATAATACTGCACAAACAAATGTGCCAAGTCTGGGGAAAGTGATACATCAGTGAACGATATTCAAGCATGTTAACTTTGAACTTAATGTAGCACACAAGCATTTAAAACATAGGCATTTCTGAGTTCATTTTCTCAAAATGTTTGGATGAGTGGGGTTTACTTGATCAAATGTTTGAAATTTAAGAAGTTTTTGCCTTAATATTTTTAAGAAGGTTAAAAATGGCTGACTTGTGTGTAAGAACTCAGGGACGTCAGAAAGAACTACTAATGAAAAACATAAAGAAAAAATCAAATAGACTTGGAAACCTAGAATGGAACGTCACAAAACTCATGGCACAGAGAACACTGGAGAAAGGGAAGGACAGCCTGAAACAAGAAGACAAGCAAAACTCCCGGGAGAGATCCACAGAACAACGCAAATAATTAAGAAGCTACAGTTAAAGTGCGAGGATATAACAGAAAATAAGTCCAGTGCTATAACTTTGGTCTTGTGCTATCAGAACAACAACTTTGGGACACTCAACGTCTTTGCTTAAGTCAACTGAAGGAAATGCCCAGTTAGTGCTTCATCGGGAGGTGTGACATTATTAGGAAGTGTGGCTCTTGCTCTCTTACTCCTGATTTTGTTCAAAGGCGTGTTTTGGGATGGAAAGAATGAGCGCTTTGGAATCATGCAATCCTGTGCTTTAACCTCACTCCGGCCTCTTATAAGGCACATCTCCTTGGGCAGATGACTTGATTTCTATAAATCTCGATTTTCTCATCTGTAAAATGGGGACAACAGCATCTGCCACAACAGGGTGCTGTAAGGATTAAATAAGATAAAATACATGACCACAGCAACACAGTAGACACTCAATCGACGGGAGAGCCCTCACCTTCTTCACTTTCTCTAGACTTGTCGTGTCTGCTTGCACTTTATGCCTTTGCCTAGAATACTCTGTCCTTCAAGACGAGCTTAAATGTCACCCCTTTCATGGAGCTTTTCGAATGTACAAATACAGCTAGTTGCTTCCACCTCTTTGTTCCCAAATGCTCTGTATGGTGCTTATCACAGTTCCTTCAGCCTCCCTTCTAAGATGGGCACCTGCTTCTAGAAGGACAGTCTTACTCAGAGGTCCCCTTTCATCCCACCCAGAGCCTTGTGCCCAACAGGAGCTCAATAAGTGACTGCTGGTTGAAGAGCCTTTGGCCTGGAGGCAGGCCTGCTGCCATGCCTCATGCTTTGTTTTTGGTAAGCCACTTGGGTCTCTGCTCTGCTAAGTGAAGGACCAGCAAATAGGTCAGGATTTAATCAAATTACTGCATGAACTTTAAAAGGCTCGGCTCTTATAGTTGTTGAATGCCAAGTCACCAAAAACATTCCCAGGGCAAAACAGATTTACTGGCAATGGCATAGGAGCAAAGGCTGTTCCTTCTTGACCCTGCTGTGGAACCACAGCAGCTGGGCGTGCAGAGGCAGCTAAGGCTTTCTATATGCAGAGAACACAACACTGTTGCCCTTCTCTCAGGCAGGCTCATGACAGCGCTTTACACGGGCAGTGGAGGGAGAAGAATAGAGGATGTCTCCTCCTAAAAGCCAAAACCTCAGATTCCCCCACCCATGTCTAATCTCAGAAGCTGCCGCCAGCTCCAACAAAACAAGGGAATAAGCCAAGGAAGAGGCAGGCATGGGATCCAGGACACAGGGAATTCAACAGAGAAGAGAAATTGATGGCGATGGGAAATCCCAGGATGACAGCTATGCAATCAGCCTGCCAGGGACTAGTCCAGATGGGACCAGAAGGATGAGGGCTGCAGGAGAGCCAAACAACAAATAAACAACCAACCAACAACAACCTGAGTCATTACCCAGTGGGTTTGACAGTACTGAGAAGAGTGTTATAATTCTGAACAAAAGAATGAAATGTGATAATTATATAGCAAAGTAAAGTGGTGGGGAGAGGGGGACAATTATTAACTCCAGAAAAAAACAAAAAGTTACACCAGAATTATAAACCACAATCAGGATACGGCCTGCATGGCCTGGTTGAGAAGAGAGACAGCCATAATAATGTAAATTCTAATCTAAACAATTGTGATATAACTATACAGTCATGTGTCATTTAACGACGGGGATGCATTCTGAAAAATGTGTTGTCAGGTGATTTCGTCATTGTGTGAACATCACAGAGGGTACTGACACAAAGCTAGATGGTATAGCCTACTACATACCTACGCTATATGGTACTAATCTTATGGGACCACCGTCGCATATGCGGTCCATCGTTGACCAAAACATCGTTACGAGATGTGTGACTTTATTAGAAAAATGTAGAGATGGGAAGTGTGTGAGTATTGTCAGGGAGGAGGGGAGGGAGGAGGTTAAGAGAACAAAATTGTCATCTTCCATAACAGGAAGTCAAAAAATTTTTAAATGGACTAAAAATATGCAGCAGCAACATATGCATGTTATTTATTTATTTAGTTGTTTGTTTGTTTGTTTATGTGAGGAAGATCAGCCCTGAGCTAACATCTGCAAATCCTCCTCTTTTTGCTGAGGAAGACTGGCCCTGGGCTAACATCCGTGCCCATCTTCCTCTACTTTATATGGGACGCTGCCACAGCATGGCTTGACAAGCCGTGTGTCGGTGCGCGCCCGGGATCCGAACCAGCGAACCCCGGGCCACCACAGCGAAGCAGGCCATCCCCTATGCATGTTATTTAGAAACGATTCAGAGACATTTATAAATATTCACAGAAGTGAATAGCAGAAGAAACCACTAAATAATTGAAAATACTTGCCTCTGAGAATAGCAATCAGGGATGGCAAAGGGTGGAACAGAGGAAGGCTCTTTTTTATTATAAGCCATGAAGTACTCTTTGCCTTTTTATAAACATATACATGCATTATTTTGATTATATATATTATAACTTTATATGCACTGCCAGACAGAATTCCCTTCCTCCTGGTGTTCCAGCAGATTCTATGGGTCCTGCAGGGAAGCATTCCATCAGGCCAAAGGGAGACCCCCCCAGGCAACCTGCATAGGACAGTGGACACTCAGCGGGTGACTCTGTCTGGCACGGCTGCTCTGGGAGCCATCCAGGACCTGGGCTGTGATGGCTGGGAACACAGCACAGGGATGACCCAGGGAGACATGGTGCAGAAAGAACCAGCAGCCTTCACCAACCCCACAACCAAAAATGACTCCCAGGTGGCACCAGAGTATGGTGTGGGTTTGGGTGTAATAGAGATGGTAGACACAATAACCAGGGTGATTCTTCTGAGAAGCCCCAGTTTTCTCCCAGACACAAACAGATCCTATAGTCTCTAGAAGAAGCATTGAACATCCCACTCGCATTTCTGAATATGGAGCTGCTAGGGCAAAATGGCAACAACATGCAATGCAGATACCTGCCCACCATCGGTGCAGGTATCGAACATCTGGTTTTATGCTGAAATATGAAGATGGTCCTTCTTCAAATTTTTCAAAGCCCAAAGAGGTTGACTATCACGGTTTCACTGTTTTGTTAATGGACAAAGAATCTACCGGAACTTCAAAGCCAAAAGACTATGTCAGACAAGGTTAAATATCTGGAGAAACAGAACTATGTTCCCTTGAGTATGGTACATCAAGCCAAGCTTTGAAACCAAGACCAGCTCTTTAAGAAGCTTTCAGTACAAAATCCTTGAGATATGCTGGTGCACTTTCCACATGTCTGAAAGGGCAAAACTGAAACTGGGGCTGGTGGTGTTCTTATCCAAGGTTACAATATCTCTACACTCCACTGAAAGTTTAAAATAACTTCAAAAGGGCCGCCTACTTCTAAGTGGGTTACTGTTACACAGGAGCCAAACACGGAACTAATACGAGGAGAGACATTTCACTCTGTAATATTATCTCAGCGAAAAATTGCTGGGGATTTAAAAGGGAAACTTCCTTCCTTTTGTCCTTCTGCCGCTTTCGGCCAGGGTAGACCGTCACTATGGTACAGAATTTCACATGAAACAACAGACCTTTTCTTAAAAGGTGTAGTGGCTAGAATCAAGACATATAATTTATGTGAAAGAATGGAAAGGACGGCTCCACCCATTTCTCTCCTGAATCATAAGGATTATTTTTTTCTCTTCTATGTACAAAGAAACAGACAACTCTATTTGCATTTTGAACAAACCTAGCCTAAACCTTTTTCTGGATCTAGAATCCAGAAGTACCTGAATACAGTTTTTTCCCCTGTTGTCACAGCAATGGGGATGGAAATTGCGACAGGCACAGAAAAGGATCTGGCTGTTGCTGCTGTTTGCTGTAAACTTCCAAATGGGAATTGCCTGAGGCTTAGACCAGCATTTCTTCCCTGAGGGCTCTGGTTTTCAGAACACTAAGCTGGAGTCTCCTGTAGTGGGTGTCACTTTTTAGAGAAAAACCAAGAACAAGCTCTATCCTATTTGGTTCCTCTGTATCGAAAGAACAACCAAGAAGTCACCTACATCAGGACCCGGGGAAAGCAGCAAGTATTTCAAATCCACCTTCTCACTTGTATATTTCCCATCCCCTGGAATTTCATTTCGTCAGATAATTATATTGAAACTTAAAAATGACACTGTGTATATTTCACGTCTGACTTTACAAACCTCCATTTAGAACTTCCATTTTCAATTTCAAATAAGTAAGGAGATGTTTCATAAGACAAATTTTCTTTAAGTATCCAACAGACTATAGAAAAGCATCTGAAAACATTAAGCAAAAGTTAATTCTAAATCCATTCTTAAAGTGACTCCAAATGATTCATACAGCTACCAGATGACAAGTATTGATCTCTACACAGAAATTCACTGACAGAATTTTACTTCAAATTGCAAGGCAACTTAATAAACGACACTTGACTGTTCGTATTATAAAAAGGTAAGGATTAGGTGCTTACACGCACCAAAGACGTATTAAATCAAGAAGAAATATGTTGGAGGGGAAAGGGTAAAAGTGGAATTCTCATTCTTCCAGATTTAAAAAGAATACTATAAACCAACAAATCATTAAAACTACATGATGCCAGTCTGAAACTAGAAAAAAAAAGGTGGAAATGAAATTCTAAAAACACATTTAAATTTTTATAAGATCTTAATATGACACAAACCAGGAGTAACACAAGGATGTATAAAGGAAGTATTTAATAAATCCTGTTGGAACAAGTGGATAGCAATGTAGAAAAATGTTCAGTTCGGCCATCCATAAGTTGTTCTAAGAACAGATGAGAGGCAACACAAGTTAAGGGAATTCCTTTAGGACAATTGATAAGATAGGCAGCAACAAAGGGGGAGAAAGAACAGTGCATTCTTAAAACTTCTCCATACGATCTGTAACAAAATAAAGATATAACAGAAAGGAATGAAATGACAGAGAGTTTAGGGATGTATATAAATAGCTTATAGCAAGAACAGAAAAACTATCAACCTGGGCCTGCCCCGTGGCTTAGCGGTTAAGTGTGCACGCTCCGCTGCTGGCGGCCTGGGTTCGGATCCCGGGCGCACACCGATGCACCGCTTCTCTGGCCATGCTGAGGCCGCGTCCCATATACAGCAAGTAGAAGGACGTGCAGCTATGACATACAACTATCTACTGGGGCTTTGGGGGGAAAAATAAATAAATAAAATCTTAAAAAAAAAAAAACAAAAAACCATCAACCTTGTTGCTGATTAATGCACAGCAAAATCACCAAAGTGAACCAGTGCTAAACCCCACTGAGGGAGGGCTGTAAGGTGTATGCAAACACACCTGGCCATACTGCAATCAGCTCCATTTGAGGGTAATCGGTCCAGCAATGTGTAACAAACCAAGCTCCTTATGTCTTTCTTTCTCCCCTAATTCCATTTTTAGAATAGATCCTGAGGAAGTAATCCAAAACAAAGAAGTAACTTTACGTGATGAAATGTTCAAGCAGTCCTTCTCCAAACCCTGAAAACTTAGAAAACAACGCACCTCCCCCCACCCAACTATATAATCAAGCAAAAAAAAGTGATTAATTCATGGGATATTATATAACCATAAGACGATAATGATGCAGATAATATGATATAAAAAGTGCCATGAACAGTTTATGTACAAAACGACACCTATAGCTGGTCCAGCAGGGCTGAGCGCATCCTCGAGAAAGCTCTCTGTGTATGCTGGAGAGCCAGGCACCACGCGCGTACGCTAGCTGCCAAGGCAAGCACAGGCTGCCTGCAAGTGCTCCGAGAGAAAAACACAAGAGAAAGGTTTAAACCAGCATACAGGGTGGTGTCAACAATAAACACTTTTCTAATCAATGATGACAGCAGTGTAGCTCTGGTTACCCTAACACTTCCAGCTTGTCCAAGAGGACCACCTGAGCATAGAAATACTCTACCAGTTACACCATAATTTCGTTTTCTTTCTTCAACACACACAAAACAGGCGGACAAAAACAAAAACAAAGCTAAAAATCCTTTCACCATATGCCCGAAAAAATACATCCCCAAGTATTACAAAAATACAAGTTAGGGGTTCTTTATAAAATAAAGACAATGACTCCTGAGATTTAAGGAATTTCTTACAAAGAACCAATGGATGTAATAAGCCCAGCTTACTGAAATCGTGAGTAGTTTTCTGAATGCAAAGAAAGGAAGGCCTTTGAGAGGTAGGTTCATTAGCTCTCAATCAAGATTCTAAGTTTATTTTTATTTGGAAAGTCTCTTTAACTGGAATAACACAGAAAGTAAAATGGGAGGAATAATCCAACATTTGCCAAGTAACTGTTCTGAGAAGGGCATGCTTTTTTTTTTTTTAATTTTATTTATTTATTTATTTTCCCCCCAAAGCCCCAGTAGATAGTTGCACATCCTTCTAGTTGCTGTATGTGGGACGCGGCCTCAGCATGGCCGGACAAGCGGTACGTCGGTGCACGCCTGGGATCCGAACCCGGGCTGCCAGCGTTGGAGTGCGATCACTTAACTGATAAGCCACGGGGCCAGCCCCGAGAAGGGCATTCTTAACACAGTGGTAAGAGCAGACACTTGAGCGTCCAGCATAAGAGCAGAGCCCAACATTCTACGCCGATACCATGAGGGAACTGTGCTGGTGCCACACTATGCTGGACATGGGCTTTGAGCCACTGGCCAGGGTGGATCCCAACACTGCCACTTAACTTCTGTGTGGCCTTGGAAGAGTCATGTAACCTCCAAGCTTTGTTTCTCCATCTGAAGGGCAGTGCTGATTCTGCCCACTGTGTGTGTATTCCTGAGGATTAGATACAAAGTGGGCCCATGTGCCTGGCAAGTGGGAAGTGGGGCAATAGACGTGACACCAAAAGCACCAGCAACCAAAGAAAAAACAGATCAACTGTACTTCCGACAAAATTAAAAACTTTTGTGCTGCAAAAGACACCATCAAGAAAGTGAAAAGACAACCCACAGAATGGAAGAAAATATGTGCAAATCACATACCTGATAAAGGACTAGAATATAGACACAATTCTTACAACCCAACAATAAAAAGACAAATTATCCAATTAAAAAATGGGCAAATGGGGGCCGGCCTGGTGGCGTAGTGGTTTAGTGCGTGCGCTCCACTGCTGGCAGCCCGGGTTCGGATCCTGGGCGCGCACTGATGCACCGCTTGTCAGGCCATGCTGTGGCGGTGTCCCATATAAAGTGGAGGAAGACAGGCACCAATGTTAGCCCAGGGCCAGTCTTCCTCAGCAAAAAGAGGAGGATTGGCATGGAGTGTTAGCTCAGGGCTGATCTTCCTCACCAAAAAAAAAAAAAAAGGGCAAAGGATTTGAATAGATATTTCTCCAAAAAAGATATGCAAATGCCAATAAGCACATGAAAAGCTGCTCAACGTCACTAGCTATCAAGGAAACGCAAATCAAAACCACAATGAGACACCACCTCACACCCACTTGGATGGCTGTAATCAGGACAGAAAATACTAAATGTTGTCTAGGATGTGGAGAAATGAGAGCCCTCATACACTGCTGGTGGGAATATAGAATGGTGCAGCTGCTTTTGAAACAATCAGGTAGTTCCTCAAATGATTAAACATCGAGTTACCATCTGACCCAGCAATTCCACTCCTAGCTATATAACCAAGAGAAATGAAAACATACATCCACACAAAAACTTGTACATGGTTATAATAACGTTATTCATAATAACCAAAAGGTAGAAATAACCCAAATGTCCATCAATGGGTGAACAGGTAAACAAAATGTGGTATACCCATACAATGGAATATTATTTGGCTATAAAAAGGAACAGAGTACTGATACATGCCACGACATGAGTGAACCTTGAGAACATTACTCTGAGTGAAAGAAACCAGTCACAGATGTCCACATCTTGTATCACTCTATTCATATGAAAGTCCAGAATAGGGAAATCTATAGAGACAGAAAGTAGATTAGTGGTTGCTTACGGCTGGAGGGTGGAGGAATGGGAGGATGGGAGGAGGAGCTAAAAAGTACAAGGTTTCTTTCTGAGATGATTTAAATGTTCTAAAATTGATTGTGGTGATGGTGTACAACTCTGTGAATATACTAAAAACCACTGAATTGTACATTCCATACAGGTGAATGTATGTATGTGAATTATATCTCAATAAAGCTGTTATTAAAGAGTTACACAAATAAAGGGCAATTTAAAAGAGAAAAAAAAAAACAGTAGGGCAAAACTCCAATTACCCTCAGCGGCATGGTGTGATGAAAAGGACGCAGCCTCGAGGTAGTTTCCTCATCTGTAAAAGAGGGATGGCACCTGCACCACCTGAGTGAGATGGCAGAAGCCAATATACTTAATAAATTAGGATTCCAAGGCGGGGGGCAGGGAAGGTATATTACGGTGTACTGCCTAAGAGGGAAAGAGCTCTAGCCAGGGCCATGAACAGAGTGAAAAGAGGAGGGTCAGTGAAAGGAGAGTGGGGTGGACATGGAACTAGCCCCATTCAACATCCCCAAGACCATGGAATCAAGCACGAAACCCACCACAAAGAATGCATGAAAGCAGGACAGCCGTGATAAATCCAGAGCGGGCAAGAACCCCGCGGGAGGGAGGAGGGCACCTTCGGCTCCTTGAGGACTCACTAGCTACACCCACAGGCTACAGATTCACCCCATTCCATCCCTGCTTCTCTGTAATTGCCCTGGTGAGTTTCCAAACCAGAGCACTTCGGGAAGGGACACTTGTTGAGAAGCACCTGATTAAAATATTCCTGCTAGTTTGTTAATGGAGGGGAGGGGGGATAAGGAGGAGAGGAAACCACAGGCTCAAACATTAAAGCAATAAATTATATGCTGGGCTTTGCCACCCTGTATGACCTTGAGCAAGTCGCATAAGCCCCCCATTCTCTCTGATCTTGAGAGTAAGGGGAATGCCTGCCACCTGCCTACCCCATGGGGGTTTGGGGAGGATTAATGAGATAATGTCTGAGCTGTGCTTCAGGCTCCTTGGAGACAGCCACTATATATCAGGAATTATTAGCACAAGCTAGGACAGTTTCTTGCCCATTCCTCACCTCATTAAGCTACCTATGGTTTATTACATCTCCTATAAAAGTTCTTGCTCAAAGAAAAGTGGAGGTAATAACCCAGGCTGGGTCCGCCCTGGCCAATTTTGTTAAAGCCACTCTCTAAACCCACACTTGTTAGCAAAAGGGCACCTTAAAAATTTAGCACAGTGACCGGCATTTGATACCAGAGATGGATGACTAAAAAGGCCCTCTGGACTTTTTGTTATTAATTGAGATCCTTTGCTTTGTGTTACCATCCCCCACCCCCCAACATTCTAGGGCACTAGGTTAGGGGGGCCCGCAGGGGACAAGCTCCTGGACTCTTCAACTACTCGGTTCTTAGGTGTCAGACTGATGGACAGGTTTTTGTAGTGTCTAAGTTCAAGGCTACCAACTAAACAAACCACATGGCTCTCAGTTCACATACAAAGAAACCTGTATTTATGGTGTTTCTAAGTGAGGGTAAGGCCATGTTGTGTAAGTGTGTGTAACAGATACTCCATGTGTGTCTCTATCTTCAAGGTTGAGTAAACTTGACATTTATTCCTAGAAAGCTCACTAGCCTTGGTGTGCATCACGAGAGAAGCCAGAAAAGGGGACCCAAGAGCTTCAGGTCAAAGGATGAGAGACTGTGGGCCTGTGGGCGAGACGGGAGAGGGGAAAGGCTCAGCCGTGCCACCCTTGCGTGTATCCACATGGGCCACACAGGCAAAGGCTTGAACGCCTATGATCCTCGATGAACAAGAGAGGACTTGGGGCAGTGGGGGGATCGTAAGCTGCACTTCAAGGCCATGGTCCCATTCACTTCCCTGTCTCCCGAGAGGCTGTCATGAGACAGTGTTTCATTATCTCCCGGGTTCTGATGAAGATGAGGCTTCCTGCCCTGAACCTCTCAGAAGAGAGGTGCAGAGGGTAAAATCGTTTAGTTGTAGGCTAGAATTGACTCCTCAGCAACGGGGCATCCCACAATTCACACTGTGGTCATCTGGCCCCTTCTGTTTTAGTGTCATACTTTTTTGGTGTGTGGGACAAAGACCATAGGGAGCCAGCACCTTCGTCTACCCTTCCTTTTGCTGTCTATGCTAGTAACAAATTGTCTGAATCTACAAGTGGCTCACGGTACCTTTACCAGCTGAACTGGTCAGGCCTTGGCTTGCCTTGTCATGTGCTTGACTAAAGGGTGCACCCAGCTCTCACTTTGATTGTACCAAAGCTTTGGGCAAGAGGACAGGGCTGCTTCCTAGGGCCTGTTAAAAGAGAGGGCAGCAGGGTCCAGAGCAACAAGCAGAGCCGTAGGCCCACACAGACCAATCAATGCCTCCTGGGTGGGCCTCCTAGCATAGACAGAATTCTTTCCATCTCAGTTTCGTCATCCACACATCAGGATACCAATACTGACATTATAAGGTTGTTATGAAGATTCGCGATAACACGTTAAACTTCCCGAGCAGTGCCTGGCACTAAAACATCAGTGATAATAATAATAGCTGCTAACACTTATTGTGTGCTTGTTGTGTTCTAGGCACTGTTTCACTAGCTTTATAAGTGTTAATTCATTTGATCCTAACAATCTTTGAGGAAGGTATTCCTAGTATTCTTGTTTTGTAGATGAGGAACCCAAGACAGAGAAGTTTTAGTGATTTGCTCAAGGTCACACACAAGAAAGTGGTAGAGCTGGGATTTAACCCCAGGCAGCCTGTGAGCCCGGGCTCTTTACCACCCTGCCGCAGCAGACATCAAACATATTCTCTTCACCGTCTTGCTGCTAAAAAGAAAGTAACATGTTTTACCCAATCGAAGTGCTAAGGATGGTTCCTGTCCTAATATCTTCCTAGTCATCTGGTTAAGCCTGAGGTTAAAAAAAATAAATAAATAAATAACAATGAGACAAAGAGAAGGGCTGGCAGGGATCTAGATAATGGCCTCTAGAAGTGATGGGTGTTCCAGTTTAGGGGGTGCCAGAGTATATACGCCACATTCACAGTTAGGGAGAAGGACAAACTGAGTTTCATGATGCTCTGCCTCCACAGGCCAAAGGCCCAAATTTAGGAACACGCAAATGTCCACAATACATTCAGCCAAATGCTGGGTCAATTAAGATAGATGTGGCAACAGAAATGAAAGTACCAAACCCAGGATAGTGGTCACATTTGGCAGGAAATCTCCAGAGACGGAAACACTGTTTCTTAGGCTATTTTGTAAATGCCCAAGTGTCTGATAAATTACTGTTTTACATCTCAATCCCTTGATTTCTTAAGAAAGCACAAACTTAACGACTTTATTACACAATAAATCCATCCATAGCACCACCATCTCGAGCACACTCGACCCACTCCATAAATCAGTGATCTTCCTAATATGTCTCCTGTCTACTTGCAGATATTTTTGCCCAAAACCCTGACTGGCAAAAGCCTAGTTCCTACCTCTGCAAAGCTCTCAGGTCCTTGTCTAACTGAAGGGGGAAGATGTAAAAAATGAAATGTTTGAATTTCAACACTGTACCAAAAGATACCTTGGAAGGAAGAAAACTACCAATCTGTATCAATTTCCCTAACCTGAAGAAAAAAGTAATACATAATAGCAAATAATAAATGTGCAAACTTGGTCTAGCAACATGTTAATACAAGAAATAAGTCTTTTTTTTTTTTTAACTGCGAGGTGGTGTAGGGAGTACATCACGTATTTGATTAGTCTGTTTGTTGGTACAGGAGGACAACCAGCCATCTTTCCATCTCCTTCATCAGAATGCAGCTGACCCACAGCCAGAAGCCAGGAGACCACTCACAACTCTGGAGAAAAAGATCATCCACTACAATAGGAGCTGCAGCAAGAGATCTTTAACTTACACCTAAGCTTGGAGAACTAACTCCAGATCACTCGGGATGTCTGCCTAGCTGCTTTACGCCCGGGGAGAGGTGTGCAGAGCATGGGCTCTGGGCCACAGCCTGAACTCATCTCTTACAGCCGTGGCCTTGGGCATGTCATTTGGCCTCTCTGAGCCTCGAGGTTCTTCATCTGTAAAACACGGGAAGAAACACCCCAACTTGCAGAACTTCCAATACAGTATGTAACAGAGGGTGGCCACTCAAACACAGGTCCTCTCCCCATTCAATGAGACTAAATTTGTGGCTGCCTAAGAGCAAACCTTTCAACTGGAGTGTAAGCAATAACCTACTGCCTTAGTATTTAGGATTAAGGCTTGAGATGAAGTAGAAGCGCAGACAGTAAAAAAAAAAAAAAAAAGACTACCTTAAATTGTTACTTCCTTGTAGGTCATCTATCTTCTCTCTTGTGGTAGTTTTAGAGATTTTTGCTTTATCCCTATGTTGGACTATTTCACTGCAACATGTCTGGGGGTGGACTTGTGGATTTATTTTAATTCATCTTGTTAAGCAAAGCACTCTGTGTGTGTTTTCTATCTGAAAACTCAAGTCTTATATTGTTTCTGGAAAATTCTTAGCCTTCATCTCTCTGAATAGTGCTGAATCTGCTATCACCCTTACTCTCTTCCTCTAGAACACCTAGCAGATCTGTGTTAGAGGCTTAGGTCTGCCCTCCATGTCACCCACGTACTCTGTCAAAATATTTTTACTCCTCCTCTACTGTATTCTGGGTAAAATCTTCAGCATATCTTCTGATTCACTAATCCTATCCGCATCTTTGTCTGGTTTGGAGTTTCACTTATTAAGATTTAAATTTCAAGGCCTATCTTTCATTTCCAACTTTTGTATGTTACTCTTTTTCACATCTACCTATTAATATTTCCTTTCTGCCAGTCGTGTTTCATATTTTCTTATTCTTTCTTATAGCTGTAATTCCCTCTTTCATCTCTAATACTTCTAAACATGCATTATACAGTCATTGTCAAACCGTTCTATTTTCATTTAATCTCGAACAAATTAATTTCTCATTGTTGATTTTGTTGGCTATCTTCGTAGAGTTAGTTCTCCTTAGATGCTTTGTTATTTTGGTTTGCAAACCCAAGGAGTACGAGTTAATTGAGCGGGAGTGGGGTGAGGTGGGATGGGAATTGGGGGTCTTTTCTGCACCCCTCCTCCCACAGAGGTTACTTCTCTCATGATTCCTAAGCCTAGAAAAGGTCTTGTACTGAGAGATCAGGACCCCCAGGACACAGCCATGCTGTAAACTTCAGGCCTCAGGCCTCCAGGTGGCCTTGGCCCAAGTGTGAGCTGCCAGGCTGTATCTGTTTCTTCCTACCGCCCTAGGTTTCACCCAGAGCAGTAATTGTCTTGAATGTTTTTAACCTCCTTTCATAGCTGGAGCAGCCCATCCTAGACCTTGGTTTTAAGCAGTAAGTCTGGCTCCAGTCCCCTCCTGACATGGGCTACTTTTAGTTCCCACTGCCCCACCGGTGTGGAGCAGTGCACCACTGCCAACTTCAGACTCACAGCGCAACAGGACTGTGGCTTCAGCATCCATCTTTGCTTTGTATTTCTGTTCTATTTTTTCCCCTAGATATGCTTATCTTGTTTTTGAGCATAATTACATCTTTAATTTTCTTTTTATACTTGGTGTTTGGAACCAGAGGGTAAAGGGAAGTGATTCAAAATTAAATGTATACACTGAGCAGAAGGTGATATTTAAACAAACACTAAAAGGAGATAAGGGGAGTGAGTCATGCCTGGGGGAAGAAAATTATTCCAGACAGAGGGAACAGCAGCAAGTGCAAAAAACCTGAGGCAGGTCTGGCATGTTTGAAGAACAGCAAGGAGGCTAGCGTGGCTGGAACAGAGTGAGCAAGGGGGATGGAGAGTGGGAGGAGACAAGGAGAGAGAGGTTACAGCAGGCCAAACCACGAAGGATTTTACAAGCCTTCGTAAATCATTGGGAAATCAGTGGTAGATTCTGAACAGAGTAGTAACATGGTCTCACTTATGTTTTAACAGGATTACTCTGGCTGCTACCTTTGAGAAAAGATGCGGTAGGGGCAGTGGCAGGAATTTGGGAGTAGATGAAGGCTCTTGCAATAATTCAGAGGATAAATGATGGTGGGTTGGAACAGGGTAGTACAAGCAGAGGTGGTGGAAAGTGGTTGGATTCTGAATGTATCTTGAAGGTAGAGCCAGCAGAATTTGTCAATGGCTTGGACGTGGTTGGGGGAGAAAGAGAGGAGTCAAGAATGACTCCAAGGATAGAACTGCTATTACCCGAGATGAGGAAGAATGACAGAATAGGTTTGTTTTAGAGTGAGTTCAGTTTTAAACACTAAAAGTTCAGTTTTAAAACACTTTCTTAGTTGACTAGGAAGATATAAAAATGACTAAAAGATTCAAAAGAAGACTGAGGAGTATTATCCAGAATATATAAAGAACTCTTAAAACTCAATAATAGGAACACAACCCATGTTAAAAATGGGTAACAGATTTAAATAGACACTTCACAAAGAAAAGACAGGAATGCCAAATAAACATAAAAAGATGCTCGACATCATGACTCATCAGAGAAATAAAAAATAAAACCACAACAAGATACCACTACATACCCACTAGAATGGCTGAAATTAAAAGACTGATAACACAAAGTGTTGGCAAGGATGTGGAGCAACAGGAACTGTTTTTTTGTGTGTGTGTGAGGAAGACCGGCCCTGAGCTAACATCTATTGCCAATCCTCCTCCTTTCTTTTCCCTTTTTCTCCCCAAAGCCCCAGTAGATAGTTGTATGTCATAGTTGCACATCCTTCTTAGTTGCTGTATGTGGGACGTGGCCTCAGCACGGTCGGAGAAGCAGTGTGTCAGTGCACACTCGGGATCCAAACCCAGGCCGCCAGTAGCGGAGCGTGCGCACTTAACCGCTACACCACGGGGCCGGCCCCAACAGGAACTCTTATACACTGCTTTTGGGAATGCAAAGTGGCACAGCAACTCTGGAAAACAGTCTGGCCATTTCTTTTTTTTTTAATTTCAGGTGTACATCATATTTTGATTTTTGTGTAGATTACATCATGTTCACCACCCAAAGACTAATTAAAATCCATCACCATACACATATGCCTAATCACCCCTTTCAAAAATATAGAACGCTTCACAAATTTGTATGTCATCCTTGCACAGGGGCCACGCTCATCTTCTCTGTATCATTCTAATTTTAGTATACGTGCTGCCGAAGCGAGCACAGCAGTTTCCTATAAAGTAAAACATACACCTAACAGGTAATCCAGCCATTCCACTCCTAGGTATTTACACAAGAGAAATGAAAACATTTGTCCACACAAATCTTATACTCAGATAGCCACAGCACATTTATTTGTGAAAGCCAAAGAGTGGAAACAATCCAATATCCATCAACAAGTAAATGAATAAATAAAATGTGGTATAACCACACAATGGAACACTACTCAGCAAGAAAAAGCAACAAAACACTGATGCATGCTACAACATGGATGAACCTCAAAAACATCACGCTGAATAAAATAACCCAGATGTCCTCCTCTCCCCCCAAAAACGGTACATAATGCATGTTTCCATATATATAGAATTCCAGAAAACGTAAACTTATCTATAGTGACAGAAAGCATATCAGTGATTGTCTGGGGCTGGGGTGGAGGAAGGGATGGACTGTCAAGGGACAAGAAACTTTCAGGGGTGATGAAAGGTTCTGCATTTTGAATCTTTAAATGGTTAGTTTATTGTATGAAAATCTCTTGTTTGTTTTTTTTTAAGGAAATGGCTGAATTCAGGGCAAGAACAAAGACAGCATTCTAAAGAGAGAGTCTACACCTCTACCATGGAGCTCTACAACCCAACCCAAAGTCACAAGCATCCCAGTGCTAACCACTCAATCATTACCAACAGCCTCAGTTATGTAGGTGGGCTTTTAATTCATAGATACATGATGGCCTGGTGGAGAAAAAAGTGAACTTTCCTTTTCTGATTCAGGTCTAGCTCAGAACTGGGCCATAGAAAACTCAATAGGAGACAATAACCCAATAATGGCCATGGAAAACCCAAAAAGAGGCAATGCCTTTTCTAGACAGCTAGTATGAAAGTGGTTCTTCTCCACGCTTCATAAACCATAATCTTGGTAGAATAAAGACTAAAACCTAGAGCAGAGCCCTTGGGATGTCTTACCATCCAGTCAAAGGCAGTGTACATGCTGAGACACACAAGAGCCCTCTTTGCCTCACCCTTCCAAAAGAATACTCTCTGTATAAACCACTGTGCATAAAACAACTTGCCTCGATGCATCTGAACTAAGAGCAGTCCCTCACCTGTAACTCTGCATTCAGGGTTTTTCTTGCAAACTCAAAGAATGTACACATCAAATTCCAGTCAGAGACCAGCAACCACAACAAAGAACATTCTTAAGAGCGGAGGCAGCAACATGGCAGCTCATTCCTTTGTACAGGAGCTCTTCTGGCTGCAGCTGTCCTCCCCAACTGTGCCTCCCCAGATACAGGCACATACCTTCACTCTTATACGGTGATCCAGCCACACACGACCGTGTAAGAATGTGCCACTAAGGGCATGTGTAGCATGCCACATATAACTATAGGACAAATGATAACACACTGGTTCTGCTTCTATCGTGGCATGCTACACAACCACAGTAGCACCTGTACAAGAGTCAGTCCAACAGCTAAAGTCAGAGGTTGCCCCTCTCCGTGAAAAAACAAATGACTGCTTGTGTCTTTTAGGAAGATGAATCAGAGAACATGGCCTGAGACATGTGTCAGTACCACAGACAACTTCATTGCACTCCTCTGCACTCCAAGCCCACCTTGCAAGGTCGGAGGTTATGGAGAAGTTAGAAGTTACGGAGGATCAGAGGTTATGGAGAAGTCACTCAGTTGAGACAGCAGCTTTGGACCAGTTCTGTCCAATAGAACCTTCTGCAATGATGGTGATGTTCTATTTCTGCACTGACAATGTAGGAGCCATGAGCCACATGTGGCTATGAAAATGGGGAATTGAATTTTAAGTTTTACTTCATTATAACCACAGTCATGGGTCACTTAACAATGAGGACACCTTCTGAGAAATGTGTTATTAGGCAATTTCGTCATGGTGTGAACATTACAGAGTAAACTTACACAACCCTAGATGGTATAGCCTACTATACATCTAGGCTATATGATACTAATCCTATAGGGCCACCATTGTATGTGCAGTCTGTCATTGACCGAAACGCTGTTATGCGGCACATAACTGTAATTTAAATTTAAGTACCCACATCTGGCTAGTGACTACTATGTTAAATTTAGACTCTGAAATCTAATACTTCTCTACAATCTCAAGAAAGAAAAAGAGCCCAAACATACTCTTACTCTGTCCTCCTCAAGTTATCTTAAAAGTATCAAATTAAAGTCAGGACCAGCTTGACTCCAGAAGATAAATAAATGTGTTTGATGCTATGGGCTACAGAGGAAACGATTTTTTTTTTAAGATTTTGTTTTAGCAGCACCACGTAGTACAGAACAAAACAAAACACTGCAGGAAACCAGCAATGAAGGTGTTCTGGGGTAGGAGGGTGGGTTGAAGACCAGCAGGTGGTCAGGTGACACAGGAAATTCGAGATAGCAAGGGTCAGAAGTGCAGGCTGCCACTAACTTCACTGCGTAGTCTTGGGCAAATCACTTTTTTTCTCTGCACCTCAACTTCTCAACAATAAACAGGATTTAACCACCTGCCGCATCTAATTCACAGAGTTGTTAGAAAGGAAAAGAGAAGGTAAATAATGCTAAAGAGTATCAAATGCTACTTAAAAGCAAGATGTCATCATAAACTCACCTAGGTCACTTGCAGGTCCTTATGCCCCATTCTCTGGCTCCGCCCATTCTTCATGGTCCAGCTCTAGCCATTGCCTCCATGTGATCTTTCCAGAACCCTTCAACTCACTATCACTGTTCCTGCCTCTGACCATCTATCATGTTTTGATTCTTTTAAGTTTAGCTATCGCATGTGCATTCTCTCTCCAATGGGGGGTGAAGGGTATGTCTGTGTCAACCACCAGCTCTGGATCAAATGAAATAACGTGTGTCAAATGACAAACCTTTACATTACGAAAAATAAACAGTAACATCATAAAGGGAGACAGGCGCTCAAGTGAGTCACCAGGCAGAAGTCAAGGATGGTGCAGTCTTCCACACTTTGAGTGACTGGGAACAGCCATAGAAAAGTAAGCAGCTGGGAACCCCTAACCATGGAATTGCAGGGACCCCTACAAGGGGGGATAAGATAAGAGCAAACAACAGCCTGGCAGGCGAAGGCTCTGCTATGGTCTCAACGGTTGTGTTCCCCTAGAATTCATATGTTGAAATCCTCACCACCAAAGGTGACAGTATTAGTAGCTGGGGCCTCTGACAGGTGCTTAAGTCACAAGAGTGGACCCGTCATGAATGGGATTCATGCTCTATAAAAGAGGCTCCACAGAACTCCCTAACCTCTTCTGCAACACAAGGATATAACAAGAAGTCTGCGACCCAGAAGAGGCCCCGCACCCGACCATGCTGACACCCTGATCTTAGACTTCCAGCCTCCAAAACTGTGAGAAATAAATATCTGTTGTTTATAAGCCACCAGTCTGTGGTATTTTGTTACAGCAGCCTGAACGAGCTAAAACTCTGAACAACAATGTAGGCTCAACACCTAGAACTGAAAATACCCTGATTTGGGAAGGCAGCAGCAAGGCAGGCCCAAAGGTGAACCCGCTGCAATTTCCTTCTAACTAATTTGCCAAAATATCCTTTTTAAATATAGTCCCTCTCAATAGGATCCAAGATCTACAGAATCCAAGAACCTTGAATTCAGCATGGCAACCTTGGTCCCCGACCTTTCCTGCCAGATTAAACTTCCGAGCTGTGCTGTTGTTCATTAATTAACAGTGGCTCTCTGGCTTCAGCCACTATTAATAAGAAGCCCTGGGCATCACTAAAAATGCAGTCCAGTGGGGAGTGACTGTAAAGGGGCACAAGAGAACTTTCTGGGATGATGGTCACATTGTCCTTTATCTTGACAGAAAAGATAAAGGTTGGGTTACACAAGAGGTCACATTTGTCAAAAGTCATGCCATAGTATACTTAAGATTTGTACATTTCACTCCATGTGAATTTTAGCTCAAGGAAAAAAATGTAAACAAAGAAAAAATGCACAGTCCAGCCACACACACAACCCCAATCAGAATCTCTGGAACTAGGACACAGATTTTGGGTTTTTAACATGCTTTCCAGATGATTCTGATGAAGGTGAGCCTCTGAGAACACTTTGAAAATTACTTGCCTAGACCAAAGAAAACAGGTCAAGTATAGATAAGGAACATACTCAAGTAGGCTTCCCATTTTCTATCTGAGATTGACTATATGACAGAAATCATAAAAATCTCAAGAAGTGGTGGGAAGAACGGTATGAAATGGCCACTATGTGCCAATTTTATATTTATAAAAATGGCACTTCCATATGATTCTAATATTATTACAGTAATAAGATGCTATCACTTCTAGATGTAGGCATACACCTTGGCGAATGAATAACGTCTTAGCCATAGAAGAGCATAATCTTATTTGAAAGAGGTCTACTCAGGCCAGAAATTTATCTCCATGCTGAACTGCACTACTCCTCCAGGAGAGGGAGAGGAGGCAGCAGCTAAGGGGTGTGACAATGGCAGTCAGAAGGCAAAGCATCCATCCACCTGCCTGGTTTCCACAGCTAAGGGGTCACTTTCCACTGGGGAGCCGTGTAACTGCGGGGCCAGAAGCTCCTGTAAGTTGAGCTTCCTTCTTCCTCCAAAAACACCAGCCTGTATTTGCTTGTTTCTGAATTCCAATTTTTCAATAAACCAGAATTCTCACCCCAGTGGTTGCAAAACAAACTTGAGAAGCAACTCAGCCTTCCCTTCGGAAGGATGGGAGAGTGAATAAGCAAAAGATCACTTTCACAAGCGCTTGGGATCAGTGAGAAATTCTGGACCAGAAAGAGTGCTCTTCTCCAGGGCTTTGGCCTTCCTAAGTGACTGTGTTCTCATCTGGTGATGAAGCCACTGCTCACTTTGGCAAGCTCCCAGAATACCTTTTAGTCCTTGCCACAAGATGCAAGGACAAAATGTACCAGATGCAATTCATTCAGCTTTGAACACAGTAACTTGTTGTTCTTGAGCTCAGAGAGAAGCTAAACTGGGAAATACGTCTAACAAAGGACAGTGGGTGAATTGGTACCCAAGGAGGGTAGAAGAACCAAATGCAACCAGTCACAGGCCTGAGGCTCCTGGTGTCCTCTGCACCCCCTGAGGGCCACTCTTAGATTCTCGCCCCCATCACTGACAACCACTTCAGGGTGTGCAATCCTTACAATTCATAACACAGGTTACATCACCTCCTCCCTATGAGGTGGGCAGGAGAGACAGATTACTGCCCCTGTGCCATGAAGAGGAGCCTGGGCTCAGGAAGTGACATACCCAAAGAAACATAAAGTCAGCTGGACCCAAGTTCAAACCAGCCACTCTGTCCTCCCTCCCCCCACCATGCTCCTAATCATTACTCTTAATCATCGTCATATACCTTTCCCAATAGGAAAAATAAATGACTTTTTAATCACTCTCTGGATTTGAGAGAAACAAAAGTTAAATCAATTGTTTTATCCATCTCCAAATCTATCAATCACTGATTTATTGCTTGCCTAGTAGGCACTCAAATAGTTGTTGATAGATCAACTGGTTACTACTTTTCAGCAAAAACAAAACTCATTCCAATGAATTGTAACCTCAGCTCTTATTAATAAGTGGACAGAAGAGTCATTTGCTTTTCAAAGAATACTTTTTGACTCCCCCACCCCCAAAGTTATCCATACTCCCAAAGTGAGCACAACAAACATCTGTTTCCCACCTCTAAACATGATACGATCTCAGGGGATGCAGTGTAATGGACAAAGTCTCAGAAAGAGTGAGCATTATTATCCAAACTGAAAGCAACTTGTAACTTTATAAACTTGTTCAATAAATTTACTGAGCACCATCTGGGTAGCACGCCCTGTGACAGGTGCTGTGAGTGACACAGTGAAGAGTCAGATCAAGGATCCCACTGTGGAATGGCTCCAGATGATAATCCTTAGCTTGGAATTTTCTAACTGTGAATCTTTATCTTGTAACCAGTGCCACCAAAGCAAAATCTCAGGACTGCAAAGCCCCTCGACGAAGAAAGAATTTGGAAAGCACTGTCCTGGCTCCAAACCATAAAGCCTGGGGTTGTAATAAACCCAAAGATACTCCATGTAAATCTACACTGCTCTATAATTCTACTTCCTAATGCAGACAGCCTTGAACAAAAAGCCCTGTGTTCTACACAATATTACCTTCTCTAGACCTAATTCAAATGTACCTTCTCAACAAATCAAGATGTGCTGGGAGGGGGAAATAGCCAGTTGAGGCTCCTGGTGCCCCTGGACGCTACTTTGGCTGCTAAGACCCCTATGGCTAAAAACATGGGGTGGAAAGGGGTCATGGCTATTAGGCCTTATTTTTCCTACAGAACTGACCCAGTCTGATTCCAAAGCCCTCTGGGACTATTTATACCCCAGGCCTGAAGTGATGAAGCCCCTCCTCCTCTACAGGATGCAGTGTGATGCCCAGGGAAGTCTCAAGAAGCAGGAATGTCTCGCTCAGTTCTCAGCTCTCTCACAGATAAAGTTAAAGCAGGAATGCATGAAGTCCTCCACACTAACCTCATATACTACTTTGGACAATTAAGTAATTTTTTGCTCAGCTCTAGGTTCAAGAAGCTAGCGGGGAAAGAGCCTCTGTCAGACCAAGTGACTTTAAAGGACTGAAAGACAGACTTTTTGCTTTGTAGACAAGCCTCGCTTCCTGCAGGAGAAAAGGCAAAACCAGCTTCCTCAAATTCTCCATGCTGCACTCTCGGTTACACAGAAAATACCAGCCCCGGAAAAGAGAAGGGAAGAAGAGTCAGGAGGTCTCTCTGTTTCCAGGAAGCTCTGGTTTCACCCAATACAAGAAGCTGCTGCTAAAAAAAATCAAAGAAACAAAAATTAAAGGCTGCTCGGAAAACCTAAAAAATGCCACCAGACACTTTCATCTAACAGAAGATCTACAGGTCTTAGTAGAACTACCCATCACCTCTCCCTTTCTCTGTACCGCATTCCTGTCCAATCCCTTCTATGTTGGGGTAGGCCTCACACGTCACTTTACCAGCCCACTTCCATCCCAGAAAGCAGCCAGCAAAGCACACATGCCCTCCTTGAAGCCAACGTTTGCCAGGCCAGACATTCCTGTCTCTAGCCTTCTCTGTGGTACTCAGTATGCTCCAGCAGTGGACAGAGCCCTGGCCAATGTGCTCTTTCAGCCCTAGCGACAGAGAGAATCCTTTGCACCCCCATCCTGCCCAGTCTGTGGGACCTTGTCAGGCTGCTAGTGTGGCAAATGATGGCTCACTGTTGGTTTCCAAACCATGTTTAGTAGTGGAAGTCCTATCGATAAACCAACCCTTAAGTGAAACTCCAATACGTGAGACAGATAAAAGCAGGGCTGTGCTGGGTGAAGAGGCTCCAAAGCTACTCCTTTTGCCTCCTTGCTCCTGGCAGAAGCCTCCAAGCTGCTCCACAAAACATGACCTGAAAACTATTCATGGTACTTGGTGTTTCCCAAAACGCAGGCCATGAGCCACTGCCAATCCACAGAGGATTCTGGGTGGTACACAGGTGGCTTTTTAAAACAAAGACATTTATTCACTTTAGCATGAACTAGAAAAGATAACCAGCACAAATTCTTGATAAAATTTCCTTTAAAAAATACCATTTTTCATCAAATCTAAGACGCCATCAACCATAACATCTTTTAGTGGACAAGAAAACAATTAAACCAGGACATGCCATGGATTTTAAGACATTCCAGTGTCAGAGATGATAAGATATAAAAAAAGAAAAGCAACTATGAATCAACAAAATAAGTTCTTTTAGTTTTTAGAATTGTAGTCACTTTAAAGAAAAATATGAAATAAATGACTAAACAGGTGGCACACAGATATGGCAGAAATTGCAGAGGTGTCATAAGAATGACCAAATAATGTACCAACGCATAGAGTAAGCTGTGTGCCAGGCCCTGCTCTAGGTGCTTTACACAACTGCACATATTTAATCTTTAAAACAACCCTACAGGGGCCAGCCCCGTGGCTTAGCGGTTAAGTGTGCGCGCTCCGTTACTGGCGGCCCGGGTTCGGATCCCAGGCGCACACCCACACACCGCTTATCCGGCCATGCTGAAGCCGCGTCCCACATACAGCAACTAGAAGGATGTGCAACTATGACATACAACTGTCTACTGGGGCTTTGGGGAGAAAAAGAGAAAAAAAGGAGGAGGATTGGCAATAGATGTTAGCTCAGAGCCAGTCTTCCTCAGCAAAAAGAGGAGGACTGGCATGGATGTTAGCTCAGGGCTGATCTTCCTCACATAAAAAAAAACCCTACAACACGGTACTACATTATCCTCATTTCCAGAGCAGTAAACTGCAGTATGATGAGGGTGGGTGACCTGCCCAAGTCACAAACAAGTAAGTACAGAGGTGAGAATCCCAGCCCAGCACAAGTCATGCAGGTCTCCAGCTCCCTGCCCTTCTGAAGCCTCTCCAGAGACCTCCGGGTAGGGCCATGGGAAATTCCCAATATTCAACCATTTCTAACCTACAAAAATGGCAAGTTCATGGAATTCAACCTAATAGATGTAAGTACCATTTGTTAAATGTCTGATTAACGACTGACACGTGACTGGCTGGAGAGAAATATCCTTTCAGGATATAGTGGAACTTCGGTCATCAGTGGCACATCACTAACCTCAATCTAAGGCCCTGAACCTTTTGAAATATTCTCGAATGTTTATCTAAAGCCCTCTTCATCTTCCTCACTCAGATGGCAGCCTCCAGAACCAACAGAAGGACACGAAAATTTGTAGGAGAAAGGTATAAAACAGAGAAATACAAGCACACTCTTTTCCTAAACTTCAGGGTTGGCCCTCAAGGCATTTTAAAGCAACCTTAAAAGACAACTAATAATTCTCCCAGATTGATCTTTCACAGGCTGTGGCCTCACCCCTGTCAAGCTGTTGCTGAGCTAGTGGTTAAAAGGCAAAGCCATAACCCACAGTTGACCAAATACTCCTCAAGATGGACAATTTGGTTTAAGGACACAGAATATCAAGAGTTATGGCTAGAGTTCATTTCTAAAAATAATACGTATTAATCGACCGAAGAAGCAGGGACCTCCACCCACACCTTTCCTGTTAGCATCTGCATGCAGGGCCACACAAGGCCCAGCTCTGGCCAGCATCCTTCATACCCTGGTCTAATCCTCGTACTCTAAGATGAATGGGGCCCCTGGAGTTGTGCAACATGCTGGCCCTTCCTGCATGTATGTAGAGAAGTATCTCAGGTTTCTAATAACACTGGGCAAACGCCCAAAGAAGATCTGAAGTTAAGCAGAAACCTGATACACAAAACTGTGACCAGCACAGAAGAAGCCAAGGAAAAACTCAGATCTCATTTTAGGAAAATGCTACCTTTTTCTGACATTTAACTCAAAATACCTAATAGTCAAGGACTTGGAGTGAGTTAATACTCCTTCCGGTTCTGAGAACAGCAGATCTTGACATAGGAATCTCTTTTATTTTTATTTCTTCATAACTTCCAAAGCTTATTCTTATTACTAATATACCTCCATTAACTCCTAATTCCAAAGAAGTGTTAAATATGCACATTCTCAAACATGTTCTTGTTTTCTTTTTAATCATCAAAGCTCGGCACCAGAAAAAATTAACTCAAACCAGAGAAGATTATCTTCATAAACATTATGCTCCTAGTAGAAGTAAACTGCTCTTTTCCCTTAAGCGAAATAGAACATAACTATGCAGCGCCTTTTGTACTTTTCAAAATGTGAATGGGAACACTTTTCTGAAGTTGCGAATATACAAAAGAACCAAATAAAATCGTAAAAAAACATAGAAATGAAGAACTTCTCTCTGCTGAAAGGAACTGCTCTTTGTTGATAAAGGGAGGTTCAAACATATTTTAAATATTTTTAAACAAAGGCCTAGCTGATGTCCCTAATCCATCCATCCAGCTCAACTTTCCGCGCAGGCAGCTGCTGCAGCGGAGCACCCATCCAGAAGGGAGGGCCAGAGGCATTTCCTTAGCGTCCCACATTCCTGGGGGACACGGGTCTCAGCAAAGTTAACAGCAATTTTCAACCTCCAATGCAAGTACAACAACATCTTCATAAAAGTTTTACAAGGACAAACTGGCAAGAACCAAACGACCACGAAGGGTAATGTTTCGGGGCCCTGAGCATTCCAGCAGCCCGCTTTTCTTGGCCACCTCTCTCAGCTGTGTGGTGCAAATAGGCGGTCAGCTGGGAACCCACAGGAGGGTCCCATGGAGAAAGCACTTGGAGAAAATAAAGCCAAATATACCCATGCTGGCTCAACGCTCCTTGCTCCGCAGGAAAGGGGAGCAAGTGGAGGCCAGTCAGATTTCAACATCTCTAATCAACGCAGGGGAAGAGGAATGGACAGAAGGGATGGAAGCAGATACACGGAGCTGCCTGCCTCTGGGTCTGATACCGTCTCTATCCATCCTTCCAGAAGACACCTCTCTCAACCTTGCATTCCTCATTGGTGTGAGCATTAATGGAGCATTGCTCCGAGCAGGACCCTTACACGGTGGGGGCACAGTCACCCTGGGAGACCTTCTGTGGTATGACCTGCAGAACAAAGGTCCAAGGTGAATAACAGAACCACAGGGCCATAAGAGACAGCAGTCAGCCTTGAGGCCAATGTTAGTTTCCTGGGGCTGCCATGACAAAGTACCACAAACTGCGTGGCTTAAACAACAGAAATTTACTGTCTCACAGTTCAGGAGACTATTAGTTAGAGATCAAGGTGTCTGAGGGCTGAGGGAGAACCTGTTCCATGCCTCTCCCCTAGCTTCTGGTGGATGCTGGCAATCTTTGGGGTTCCTTGGTTTGTAGAATCATCACTCCTATCATAGACCCATCCTCACATGGCGTTCTCCCTATGTGTGTCTGTGTCCACATTTCCCCAATTTTATAAGGACACCAGTCATATTTGATCAGGACCCACCCTAATGATCTCATTTTAACTTGATTAGCTCTGTAAAGACCCTATTTTCAAATAAGGTCACAATCCGACCCCCAGGTACTCAGGGTTAGGGGGCACACAATTCAACCCATAAGAGGGCCAGCCCTTAGGAGAACCACTGGTGGTTGAGGAAGGAAGGACCTATAAGAAGATATTAGCATTTTCATTCTTTAGCATCTATTTCACAATAAGTAGCTACAGAAGCCAAAAGTCTGTATCACAGCGCAGGAATAAGTTAAATGAATAATTTTTTTTTGAGTGGGTGGAAAGATCTGGGAAACACAGGCAAGGTGCCATCACAGGGAGAAACAAGGAAAAATGAGGTGTAAAATGATACATTCATGGACTGTTTTGGCAGAGAGGCCTGTTGCCAGTAGCTATACAGTAGACTTTCAGAGTTTGGCAAGATATAAAAGAGGACAAGGCCCAAAATACATTAATGGCCTGGCTGTGGCTTTAGATCGAGTCATAATTGGCTGGGAAATGGGGCTCACCTTACAATTCTATGAACTGCTAAGTTTGAGTCTCATGCCATTCAGCAAGGATTTACATGGCAGGGATCTGGTCGTCATTGCCAGCCACTGGCCCAGGCTTGAACTAGACACCAGTCTAGGGTTTTTAGAGTAAGCAGAGTCCTGAGAAACAGACATAATGGAGGAAGGCCCTAAAGGACCATTGCCTTTTCAAACCCAAAACATGAAATAAAGGAAATATCACATTCAAGGAAGACAGGTGATAAAGAGGGTCCTTTCCTTGAAAGAAAAAAAAAGGAAAAAGAAAATGAGAAAGGATTTTATTTTCAAAGGAATCTCAATGGTGATTACTTTGTGATTTTCAATATTGTTGAAGCCTAAAAAGAATGATGCAACTACAAGGTGCATAATACACAAAATATATGTATTATCGCTATCATCGTGCAAGCTGGTGCTAACATTCTCAGATAACAGAGAGTCAAGAGCCTTTAAAACAATTTTATCCCAATTTCCATTAAATGCCATCTAACCCAGAGGTTCTCAAAGTCCATCTAAGCCTCTAGGTAGGTGGGGGGAGATCCTTAAAACTTTGTCAGGGAAGCTGTGAGGGCAAAACTAGTTTTGTAATAATCCTATGACATTCTGCCTTTTACACTGTGCTGATATTTGCACTGATGGCGTAAAGCAATGGTGGGAGAAACTGTTACGTCCATCAAAGGCAGTGGCACCAAACTTCACTCTTGATTATTATATATTTGCAATTAAAAAAGTTTCCTTAGGAATGCTGAAACAATATTGACGAAGAATACTGATCAAGTCAAAACTATAGATTTTATTAGCTCTTAGCTCCTAAGTACATGCTTTTTAATACGCTGTGTGACAAAATGGGAAGTATGCATAAGCACTTCTGGGGCATACCAAACTACGATGGATGACTCAAGGTAAAGTACTAGTGCGATTGTGAGTTGCAAGCCAAACTAGCCACTTAGTTATGAAACACCATTTTCACCTAAAAGAACAACTGACAAAGGATGGTAACAAAGATGGGCATAGGGCAGACATTTTCTCAGAAATGAATGAAGTGAGTCTGTCACTTCAAAGAAAACAATTGACAATATTCATTGCCAATGATAAAACTTGAGCTTTCAAGCAAAATTAGAATTTGGGGAAATTTATAATCTACCACCAAGAGCTTGAAAGACCCCAATATTTAAAGACTTTCCTATTAAGACAGGCGAGGATATAGAAATGTGATTTTTTAGTATTGTATAATGAAATGTGTCAGCATGTGGAGGAGCTGCGTGACTCAGTGAATCAGTATTTTCTAAATGACCGATGCATGATAAGACAAAATCTTTCATTGGTAAAAGATCCATTCAAAGTGCAAGAGAGACCAATGGATTTCAACATAAGAGAGTATGAAGAGTTCATCAATATGGTTCCAGGTTCCACATTACTACTCACCTTTAAGAAACTACCTCTTGTCAAGTTTTGATATAGTATCAAAGAATATCAACAATTATCTTAAGAAGCTAATAAAATACTCCTCCCTTTTCCAATTGTATATCTGTGTAAGGCCAGATTTTCTTTAGACACTTCAGCCAAAGCATATCACAACAGACTGGATACAGGAGATGTGAGAATCCAACTGTCTTCTGTTAAGCCACATATTAAAGAGATTTACAAAAATATAAAACAAGGCCACTCTTCTCACTTTATTATCCAAAACAAAATATCATTTTTCATAAAAATATTAGTTAACATGTAATAGGCTTATTACTATTTTAAAATTAATTTCAAAATTAAAGTTTCTCTTTTAATTTCTCACAAGGCAAATACTGGCAGATATAACCCACATAAAGAAAATCTCTTTGTGGGCCTTAATACTTCTGGAGCATAAGAACTCTTACAATTCAATAATAAAAAGATGAATAACTAAATTTAAATGGACAAAGGATCTGAGTAGACATTTCTCCAAAGAAGACAAACAAATGGCCAAAAAGCACATGGAAAGATGTTTAGCATCATTAGCCATCAGGGAAACCCAAATCAAAACCACAATGAGATACTACTTGACATCTACCAGGATGACTAGAATCAAAAAGACAGATGATAAGTTTTGGTGAGGATGTGGAGAATTGGAGCCTTCATACACTGCTGATAAGAATGTAAAATGCTGCAGTCACTTTGGAAAACAGTCTGGCAGTCCCTCAACACGTGAACCATAATTCCATGTACCTTGAATATAGGTATATACCCAAGAGAAATGAAAACAGGTTCACACAAAAACTTCTACATGAATGCTCACAGCAGCATTGTTCGTAACAACCAAAGAGCAGAAACAACCCAAATGTGCATCAATTTATGAATGGATAAATAAAATGTGGTATCTATCCAATGTAATATTATTCAGTAATATATGGTTGATAACAGGGTACCAGATGAAAGAAAATTCTATCTAGACAGCTGTGGATTCCCACATGCACCTATTTAAAAAATTCAAAATCCAAGAGGGTGTTAAAAAACTGAACTCTCTCAAGAGAGCCAGTCCTAACTTCACTAGTCCCTCCCACATGATGAACCCCACAGAAGCTAGTTTTACCCACATCTCAGCATTCTGGACTGGCCTCTCAACGCCTTCCCAGGAAAAGACTGCTATATTTATCTTCTTCCCAGCCTTATGGATTTCCCAAGTAATTGGTGACAGTGAGGGATGAGGAAGCAAAAGGCTTGTCAGCCCATGATTTCATAGCTACTCATCCCCTAACTCAACCAATATCATAGTCAAGTTCATCTCAACAGACAGTAGAGACCTTTCTACCCTCAGCAGCCATCACCTGCTACTCCCAAACACAAATGAAACCCACCCTTCAGACCCTCTTCCACCACTCCAATGCCCCTAGACAATCTGCTCATAGAACCATCATCTGCTAACAGTTCTCATTCTTCCCAAATCACAAGCATTTTCTAATAAAGATAGGCTTCATAACTAGTGATTTCAATCACCAACAAACAGAAGGGCTCCCAAAGCCCACTGCCATTCATCCACCTTTAGCAAATGGACAGTCCACCTGAACTTTGCTATAAACAACTGACCCAAAGACCACTGCCCACATACTAGTAAGTCATTTTGAAGTCAGGAATCATTGCATGATTACAAAAGATGGTATTTTATTGAGTTCCTGCTAAGAGATATAACTTCCTTTTGGACAAAACTCCAACTTTTTAAAGCCATTTCTCTCACATAAAGAATGATAGTGGCATTTATTTAAAAAAAAAACAAGGGCCAGCCCGGTGGCACAGTGGTTAAGTGCGCGTGCTGCACTTTGGCGGCCTGGGGTTCACAGGTTCAGATCCTGGGCACGCACTGATGCACTGCGTGTCAAGCTATGCTGTGGCGGCGTCCCATATAAAGTAGAGGAAGATGCGCACAGATGTTAGCCCAGGGCCAATCTTCCTCAGCAAAAAGAGGAGGATTGGCATCAGATGTTAGCTCAGGGCTGATCTTCCTCACAAAAAATAAATAAAAAACAAACCAACAAAAACTCCACAAGCACATTCCAATGACAATAAAGCAAAGAACAGAGGTGTTTTACTGGTTCATCTATTAAAAAATACTTCACTTTAAATGAAAATATTCTCAATGTACTTTTTGGGGGGTGAGAAATCAATTAAAAAAAACTTTCTCAGCTTATAAAAGCAATATAAAAATCACTGAAGGACTTGGAATATGAAGAAAATTAAAGTACCCCAAAATCTCATTACCAATGAAAAAACTGGGGAGGGGACTCCATTACAGTCTTTTTTCTATATATGCCACACAATTTTTTTAACAAACAAAATTAGAACTATATGATATATTACATTACATTCTTTTTTCTCTTATGAGCATTTTCCCTTGACATTAAATATTCTCAAATAATTTTAATGTCTGCACAGTACTCTATGACATGAACAAAAGTAATATCACTTAGCCAGCCCTCGATTGTTAGATATTCTCATTGTTGGCAATTTTCTATCATAAATAATATGTTAGTGAACATCCTCACATAAAAATCTTGATACACATCTCTGATTATTATTTTTAGGATAAATTCCTAGAAGAAAAACTGTTGAGTCAAAGGGTAGGAATATTTTTAAGGCTCTTGATACATATACCGCTACAAACAACACTCCCACCAGCAGTGCATAAAAGTGTCTATTTTCTTGTACCTTTTTACTAAAATGGGTGCTAATATTATTTTAGCCCTTGACACTTGGATAACAAAAAAATAGCTAGTTTTTGTTTTAATCCACGGTTCTTTTGGAATCCTTGCTGTTCCACAACGCCCTTGTTCTGTCCTTGTCCCACCGTGTTCAACACAAGTCCACTGAGCTGAAGAGAAATCCACACACCAGCTGCATATAGCACACCAGGAGCAGTCTGCGCAGGATGGGGCCACACATCATGGGATTCTGCTGCTTTAAAGAAAGAGAAAACCCGGACGCTTTGGGGGAAAAGAGGAGTGCTCAAATGTGTGGAGATTTAGGTAATTTGGCAATTCCCAGAGCTCAGATTACATCAGGAAGCAAGTTTAGTGCCAACACACAAACACTTGGGGAGCACAGAGAGGAACAAATGGTGCCCTCCCCCCTCCTGTGTTAGCACATCGTAATAAAAATGAGAAGTCAGTCAAATAGCTTCAACAAAGAATCACTGCAACCTCTATTTCCAAATTATCCCACAACTAGGGCAATCCTGCACACTTAAAACTGTTTGATTCAGCACAAATATCCCCTCCACATTCCGCCCCCCCCAAAAAAAAAACCCTCATATTCTGGAAAGAGAAAACACAGGCTGAGGGATGCTGGGAACCCTAAAGGAAATGTGCGAACAGCAGGCCCCTACCCCCAGCCTGGTAAATCTCTCATCTATAATCCAACATGAGAGACAACAGGCAAACAGCAAGAGGTCATCTTCAAAGAACCGGTTGCTACGGGGAGCAAGTGCAGAGGCAGCAAGCATGTCCCCATCAAAGTCCAGCAGCTGCAGAAGAACCACAAAGGTACAGCTCCCCTCAGAGTAGAGCAAGAATGGGGGGCCTCCGGGGGCGGGAGGACAGGAGGAGGAGGAGGAGGAGGAGGAAAGGAAGAGAAAAACATCAGACCGGCAGCAGCTGCCCAGCGGAACATAAAACCTGGCAGTTTTGTCTTATTCAACAAGGGGGAAAGCAGAGAAAAGAAGAAATATAGAAAATAGCATTTCCTGAGCTGCCTTTTTAAGTGCTAGTCAAATCTTTCGGCATACCTGAGAGATGGCCAGATAAAGCCCACAGCTATGGAAAGAGAAACATTGCCATCAGTGATAAAACGGCAAGTTCCAGCTTTACGCACCATCTCAGGACAAATGTGATCATCTCTTGGTAGAAAAATCTCTAAACCTTTAGTCCCAAATGCCCCCTCCCCAACAAGGCAACACCAACCACAGAGAAGAGGGGATCTACCACTTGTCCACAGAATCTAAACACAGGAATCTGAGGGCCCCCCTTAATTTGGGTAGAAGCTACCCTCATTTTTCCAGGTGAAAGACACAAGACACAAGTCAACAGACTTCACAGCCCCTAAGTGGATGTCTCAAACAGTCCCTTTCACATTTGAGATCTCCAACCCCACATATAGCACTGGCCCACGGAATCACACAGGACTCAGGGGAAAGAGACCGCTAGAGAATCAAGTTCCACCTCCTCACTGTGAAGACAGACCATGGGCCGTCAAGAGACTTGCTCAAGGTCTCCCAGATCATCTAGAGGCCACATCTCCCAACTTCCAGGCTGCAGTTTTTTCCACTGATGGGCGACAACCATAAAGGTCTAGGGACAAGACGAAGAGAGGTTAAAAGCTTGGTCTTTGTTCCTCACTTGGTTTCCGGCTGCTACCAAATGGCTTGATGCTACATGAAAGTGCTGGTTCTCTCTTCTCTTCTAAAGAACAGTCTGTCTGTTGGTTCCAGTGGGTTTTCACAGAAGTCAGGCCCCAGGCAGGTGGACACCTCTTGCCCCGGCTCTCTGTGTCTTCATCTCACAGCTCTGTTGAGAAAGTGCTCAGACCATCAAAGAAGGTAAGGTTTGCTCAAAATGATTTCCTGAAAGAGGTGAGAGGTTCATAGGGCTAGATATACACACAGAAAGAGTTCAGGCCTGAAACTATCACAGAACCAAATCCCATGTGAAAGGACAAAGCTAAAATGGCACGGGTGAGTTCTTCCCAAGTAAACACTCAGAAGTGGAAGACTTATGCAATCTGTTTTTATCAATGGATCTGTCTTCACCACATCTTACAGATATAAAATGTGTTTAAAAACAAAAATCAAATAAAATTTAAATGGCTCTTTCAATAGGCCAAAACTTTATCTGTACTTGTCCTCTGCCAAGTGGACATGAGTAAATGAGTAAATATGAAATTAAAAAAATAAAAATAAAAAAACTCTGACTTCAAATCAATAAATGTAAATTTGCACTACTCTGGGCACCTTCTTGCCACACAGCTAATAAACAAGCAAGTACACCAAAGGAGCATGCAAAGGCCTCGGAATTTTCTTCCTCAGCCGCCACCACCACCACCATCACCTCAAGCTAATCCTTTTTATAGCGATAGGATTTCTAAGGACTCTATTTCTACTCCTGTTTTTTCAGTGTCAGAGGAAAACAGAAGTGTAAGGAGAGATGTAGGCACTTATTTCCAAGAAGAAAGACTTCTTAAGGCCTTCTACTTCTGTCTCTAAACATGTTAGAAAATCGAAGGCAGAAAAAGGGAGAAAGAAAAAAAGAAATTCATGAGTGATTCAAGTGCCTGAAAAGGAACAACTGTCCATAAAATGAACAACCTCAGTGAAATAAATTTCTGTTATATTTGGTCATTTTTATAAATTTTTTTCGCTGAAACCTTTAGAAGCTTCTGGCTGCAATGGCAAATTACGGAGGAGAGTAAATCCCTGCTGGTTGGTCTCGTTTACAGTTCACAACTGGAGATTAAGTTTATGAGACCCAACCCAACCCCCTACTCAAAGAATCAGACTTACTCCTCCCCTCCCAGCCTTCCAAAGGCCCAGAGGAAGACTTCTGTGGCCCCAGGTCAGGTGCCGGCAGCCTCTAAAGGGGAGGGCAAGGGCCTCTGAATGACCAGATTAAGTCTGAATGGATGAAGAACCTGTGGTTAAGTTTTCTGAATACTTGGCTCTCTTAGGGGGAGCAAACTCCTAAAAAAAAAAACAAAAAGCAGAAAACTAGTGTGGCTCTCTGCTACTTCCCCTCAGAAATGGGAATCCTGCTCTTTGAGTCTAGAAGAGTGGATTTTCACATACTTGACGAGTCAAGCCTACTTTCCAACCAGTGTGTGGAGTTCAGCTGATTTTCCAGGGGAAGGAAGAAAAAATAACATTGCCCTACTTCTTCTCAAGATTACTATTTAGACAGTTCAGGTTGACATGGAACATGCTTTAACCACCAATCCCCTAGGACAAACTTAGAAACTTCTCTAAGTCATTATACAGTAAAGAAACTAGTCTTTCCTTTAACTCACTTAGCCTCATCTTCAACCAAAACTTCTTTACAGTATTATTCCAGCTTCACTGGCCCAGAATCCTTGCCAGAATGCTCCCTACCCCAAGCAGGAGTAGCAAAGGAAAAAAGCCAATAGCATTTTATCTAACCTGTGGCAGCCTGGTCAGAATTGTCTTGGCTACACAAGATGCAGGCCTGCTGAGATTTTGTTCTGCTTTTCTAAGTGGGGAGAAAATATCAATATAAATCTTTCCTCCCAGTGAAAGAGCCAAGGATTAAGTGAATTCATAACGCAGACTACTCATATATCAAGATATAATTCACCAAAACTCTTGCTGAACAAAATGTTCAGTTACCTTTCTACGTTAAAAACTCAAGTTTGGGTGTAAAAAACTAATGTCTAAAAAACCCAGTGGGAAGGATGGTTGGAAGAGGTGAAAAAAAACTCTCCAAAAATGCTAATGTTTAAGCTCGACCCATCTTGGCATGTAGGATGTGAGCCGCTTCTACAGCATCTGGTTCTGCAACTGATATTTAACGTGTTTCCATTAAACTGCAGGGGATGCAAGAATGAAAGGCACAGCTTCTGCCCTTTCAAGAGACTGTAGTTACACAGAAGAGAGAAGGTATGAACAGAATAAAATG
This sequence comes from Diceros bicornis minor, assembly GCF_020826845.1. Classification (NCBI taxonomy): domain Eukaryota; kingdom Metazoa; phylum Chordata; class Mammalia; order Perissodactyla; family Rhinocerotidae; genus Diceros; species Diceros bicornis. The sequence continues at coordinate 22,677,180 of NC_080774.1, read as the reverse complement.
TACATGGGATGAGGGTTAAATGCCAAGAGTGAGGCCCGTCACAAGAATGCTCTGAGAACGCAAAGATGAAGGCACACGGAGTTCCAGGAGGGCTGTAGGATTTAGTCCTGAGAAATTAATATATTTATTAAGCATAACAATAGCTGGTTCTTAATATGTATTTATTTAATCTTAACAACAATCATAAGAAGTATCTTTTAAGATACTCATAACAAAAACTCAGAAAGGTTAAGTGCCTTGCCTGGAGTCACTCAGTTAAAAAGTAACACTCAGAATTCGAACTCAAGTCTGATTGCCAAAACTGTTGCTATACCTGCATCTGCACTGCCACACTTTTAGGCACACATCCCCTCCTCCAGTGGATTTTACTTAAAGCATCAAAAACCTACCAGTCACTTAAAACCCCCACTGTAATACTTATAATTATTTGTGTATATGCATCCCTCCCCAACTAGACTGTGAGTTCCTTAAGGACATCCTTCACCTTCATATTCCAGCACTGAGCACAGCACACAAGAAGGCTGTACAGGGGCCGGCCCCATGGCTTAGCGGTTAAGCGCCCGCGCTCCGCTACTGGCGGCCTGGGGTTCGGATCCCGCGCACGCACCGACACACCATTTCTCCGGCCATGCTGAGGCTGCGTCCCACATACAGCAACTAGAAGGATGTGCAACTACGACATACAACTATCTACAGGGGCAGTGGGGAGAAAAAAAAAGGAGGAGGATTGGCAGTAGATGTTAGCTCAGAGTTGGTCTTCCTCAGCAAAAAGAGGAGGATTAGCATGGATGTTAGCTCAGGGCTGATCTTCCTCACAAAAAAAAAAAAAAAAAAAAAAAAAAAAGGCTGTACAAACAACGTTCAGACAAAGCTGAGTGGCTCATGGCACCCAAGACGCCAGAGAGCCTGCTTCGGCTGGAAGGTTGTCAAAGGGTTTTGCTTGCTTAACCTCCCTGACCCTCAGTTTCCTCATCTGTTAATAGGGATAATAATGATACCTGTTTCATAAGGTTGTTTTGATAACCGTGTTAGATAGTATATGTTAAATGCTTGGCAGTGCCTGGAACACGCTAAGTACTCCACAAAGGCGGGCAAATAATCTCTAACCTCCAGTGCAAGATAAAAGGGAGGTGTGCCAGATCTCACCTTTAATCTACTAGATTTAGAATCTGGAAACTGATAAGATATTATTAAATTTTAAAAGGGTACAAAACAATGTGTGCTATCCATTAAAACACAATGGGGCAAATCTAGATATACTGATAGAGAAAAACTTTATTTAAATGAAAAAAGCACGTCCCAAGATGTGTGTGTGTGTATAATTACATGTGTAGACAAGTATCCAAAAAAATACTCTGAAATATACTGGGAGTGGGATGGGAGGAGTAAAGAGGTCCTTCACTTCTGTCACTATGCAGTTTTGGTATTTGAATCTTATTATAAAAACACATTCATGTATTTTCACTAAAAGTAATAAAAGTGTAGAATTTAGTCAATACTAATGTACCAACATTGGTTCCTTAGTTGTGACAAATGTACGATAAGAATGGTAAGATATTAACAATAAGAGAAAGTGGGCGCAGGGTATACAGGAACTCCCTGTTCTATCTTTGAAACTTCCCTGTAAATCTAAACTATTTGAAAATAAAAAGGTTATTTAAAAAAGCAATAATATGTATAGCACAGAACTATCTTTGCTTTTAAGAATATGTCCATATATATATATAAGTATACTTTCATCATACTCTAAACTGTTAACAATGGTTCTGAGTAGTAAGATTGAAGATGATGCTCATTTCCTTGTACCTTCTAGATCAGCGGGTCTCAAAGGGTGGCTGCCGGATCAGCAGGAGCAGCAACAGCAGGAACATCTGGGAACTTGTCAGAAATGCAAATTCTCAGGCCCCACCCCAGAGCCACTGAATCAGACGCTTTAGAGGCGGGGCCAGATGCTTCTGATGCACACAGAAGTTTGAGAACACTGTTCTAGATCACAGAAACTGGTTTTGTAACAAGTGTCACTTTTATAGTCAAAACAATAGAATGAAACTTGAAAAGGGGGTCAGTATGTTGATGGATGGATAGCATTTTAAGACCAGACACGGGCCTTAACACGCTACATATACTGAGAGGCAGGCACAGGCCAGTCCCAACTCAAACTGACCTGTTCTGTCCATCCCTCTTCTCCCCGCCACCCCAAGCCAGCTTCCGTGGGGGCCTCTGGGGTACCTACGGAGACAAATCTCAGACAAACAAGTCTGGAATGGGGGGTTTTCTTTTTTAAAAAAATTTTTATTGTAAGAGAAGTTTGTGGGCAACAGCTTATCATCTTCATCTTCAGATTTATGGTCTCTAGTGTCAATTTTATGTTAACAGCACCAGCGAGGGCATGACAGTTTAAGAGGCAGAGACTCATCTTCATGACTAAAAAAAAAAAAACAAACTTAAACCTGTATGTAGTAGCAGCTCAGATGAACAAGGTGCCATGCTAGATAACAAGCCCCAGCTTCAGAACGGGCCCTCATGTCCTTCTTCCATCCAATCTGAGGTCTAGGAGTATTTATAATCCCCAGCTGGCTTCCTCCCCTCCAGGTATATCTGTAGACTCCTTGGAAAGTGCAGGACTTGCACCTCATGTAGAAAACCTGTGAAGTACGCATTTCAGCTCTACTTTTGGAGGCACTCAAGGGGCTGCTTGTGTCTGGTGGCTGAGCTCTATGAAAGCCATGGTCAAGAAAAGCACAGAAATCTAACCTTAAAAAGTTACTTTAAAAATTACTACCTCGGGGCCGGCCCGGTGGCGCAAGCGGTTAAGTGCGCGCGCTCCGCTGCGGCGGCCCGGGGTTCGCTGGTTCGGATCCCGGGCGCGCACCGACGCACTGCTTGGTAAGCTATGCTGTGGCGGCGTCCCATATAAAGTGGAGGAAGATAGGCACCGATGTTAGCCCAGGGCCGTCTTCCTCAGCAAAAAAAAAAAAAAAAGGAGGAGGATTGGCGGATGTTAGCTCAGGGCTGATCTCCTCACAAAAAAAAAAAAAAAAAATTACTACCTCCTCAAGCCAAGGAGGGGAGGAGGGGGAGACAAACAAGACTAAACCAATCAGAGGTAAGCCACTCACAACTGCACAGCAACTCAGGGCATCTTCACGGCCCAGGGAGAGGAGCCACATTCCCAGGTGCTGAGCTGGCCTCAGGATCCCAAGAGAGGTGCCAGGCACTTGGACCTGAAAGGCATCAGGGCCCACTGCTGATGTACTCCCGGGCTAGGGGACAGTACATCATCAGGGTGGGAGACCGCACAGGTGTGGCATGTTGGTTGGGCTTGACAGCCACAAGACCCAGGCTGTACAGGCAGAGATGAAAGATGGAACAAGCTCATCTTGTCATGGCTGAGTCAGGTCAGGCCTTTCAGCCAGAGGATAGGAGAATGAAACTTGAGTGTGGAGAGACAGGAGACCATTCTCCCTGATCAGGCACCTGTGGCTGGAAGACCTCTGCATGAGTTTGGGAGCAGCGGAGACTGGCAATAAAGGCGCCAAGGTGAATGACAATGACGGCACTTGGGAGTGACTGACTGATGCAGAGAAACCTATGCCGAGGAGAACAGAGTCTAGCTTCCTAAATTACCTGGACTGTGTCTTTTGGCTACACCCCTGCACTCTCTCACACTGCGGATGGCACTGGAAAAGGCCATCCATGGGGTTCAGTGCACACGAGTGGTGAAGGACAAAAGTACAAGCAGCACCGCTTGAGACAAAAAGATCATTTACCCCCGTCTCCCAACCCCCTGGGTTAGTGAGGTGGTTGGGAATCCAGGTGGGGGAGCCCCTTTGGAGACCCTAAGAGAATACTGTTGCTGGTGGAAGTAACTCTATATCAGGTTTAGAAAAATGGATTCTATCATAAACCATAGAGATAGAATTGTAGAAAATCAGCCACTGGAGGCTGGAACCTAACAAACCTTGGAGGAGATGGGAGGAGGCAGTGGGCTGACCCAGGGCAGCTGGCCAGATGTATTGGTGTGGGCACCTCACTCACATATGGGTTCAACAGCAGACAGGCCAGCTTCCATGGGTAGAAAAACAGCAGTCTTGACCTCAAGGAGTGGAGCCTGGTGAGTATACTTCAAGAGAAGAGCCCAGAATGAAGAGAAATGAACTGAGGACATGGGCAGAGCACCCAAAAACCAAAGCCACCACAGAGCAATGCTAAGGTCAGCACAGAGTGACTGGAAACCTGAAAACCCGTTGGACTTTATCACATGGGACTCTGAAGTGGGCTGCCTCTGCAGGGCCAGAGCAGATCTCATGACCAGGGCTCTCACAGGGGTACCTCTAGGGACAAAGGGCAGGCACACAGGCAGGGTCTGTGCGTCCGTATCTGAGGTGGAAGGAATTGAGATATTCAAAAATTCTATCCCAGAAGAGCTCTATTAGGAGAACAACATAGGAAGAATCAAGAATCGTGACAGCCAGGTCCAGAAAGTGGGGCAGTGCCTGAAAGCTTACAAGAGAAGAGAAGAAGTGAATCCCTGGGGCTTAAGATAAGTGCCATTCCCCCACAAATGCCTGGGAGTGTGTCCTGTTTCATCCAATCTGAATCGGAAGCCATGATGGGATGTGGTTATGGTGTACCTTGTGTACCCTGCTATATTCAGAGAATCCCTGAGTCAGCAAGTCAAGGAACAGGGTACATAGATAAATGCACAGAAAAGAAAAATCTGACACCCAGCTGGTCACAGTGGCATCTATAAGAAGAAAAGCAGGGTGGGAGGGCTTCTCCTTTTCAATCTATATACTCTTTTACTGATTAGATTTTAATGTATATGTCTTCTTACCTTATAGGAATAATTCCTTAAACCTCTTTTTTTTTGTTTTACAAAATTTAAGGCCAAAAGTACGGGAGAACCAAGCAACGGCTATCAATGAATGGCTTTTGATACCAAGTCTCAATGAACCTCATCGGCTCTTTTTCCAAAGGGTATTTGAGAGTAAATAAGAGGCAGAGAGAAATGGCCACTCCAAAGCACTCTATATAGAAACAGGCTAAAATTTTATGGGGCCCTCTGGGCTGAGAAGCTATTAGAAGCCACAGCTCCAAAGAAACTAGGTGGCAAAGAAAGCACTCCAGAGGAGCTATTCAAGAGCCTCCAAGATCTTCCCATTTGTAAGTTTGAAAGTACTTTTGTTCTTGTCCGGGTTTAAGTTTCTGGGTCACCCAGCCTTTTGTCAGTAACCAGATAAACACATCTGCAGTAGAGCAGCACCCCCTCTACTTGTCCCCCCAAATATGAGTGACCTGGAGAGCACTAATACCTCAGGTCCTCAAGCAGAAGGCACTCAACTGTGTGCTTCAATTGCACCTCACCATCACTCTGTCCCCATGAAGCAACCTTAACGAGTATCCCAAATAGGAAAAGAGGTACCATTCATCATTACACAATAAAATAATTATTACACCCTGTCCCCCAGCCCCAGGTAACTATGCATGTGTGTGAGGGTGTGTGTGTGTGTTGCGGGGGGATGTTGACAGGAGGTTACAAAATGTTAAGAAGGCAAACTCTACGTCCCCACAAAGCCAGTGTTTCTTTGGACATAATCAAGAATCTTCCTTTGTTGAGCCTAATGTCTATTCTCATCCTGTTCTAGCATCTCCTCAGAGGAAAAACAAAGCTGACTGCCAGAGAATGTTCCAAGCAATTGTTGATAAGAGATAACAGCAGAGGAAGCCCTCTGGTTAATGTTTAGACATGGCAGAGGTAACGTTAACTCCTTAATAGTTATGGGGCCCATCAGAAGACTCCAACATTTGCTCCATAAGCCTGTGGCTCACCAGAATGCTGACTGCTTCATTCAGGTTCAGGAATGCTCTTTCTAAAAATTCAGAATAACACCTAAAACTCCTTTTAATTACCATACTGCACAGACTCGAACTGATTCATTTTTGAACTATAATGTACAATCCCCTAGTTTTTATAAGTAGAGTCCAATAATTTCTAGAGAAATTAAGGAGAAGAAAGGGAAGATCATGGTAGAGTTGGGGTATAATTGAGAAGAATGCGCTTGTTCACGAGTTTAGATGATATTTTAAAAACCACAAGCTATTAAAATACAGCTTTACCCTGAGAGGGAAGTCTATATTCTCAAATGTCAGATGATGTACTTTGGAAGATGTGGCCACTATTATACGTGGAACACACATACACCCACAACGCTTCACTCTAATAAACCTTGGCAATCTTTGTTTCCATATAATTAGAAGTTTTGCTTTCTTTCTTTAAAGTAGAAGGAAGGAGAGGAAGGGGGCATGGGGAATAAGGGAGAGAAGGAACAGTGTATCTCAGAGAGGACGTGCACTGAAGATTTACTGCTGGTAAAGAGAAGGCATCAGAGCTCGTGCTGAGCAGACAGATATTTGGTGACTTTCTCCCATGAGGGTTCTTAAAAGGAGTCATCGTAGCCAGTGACACCCAAGACAAGGATTTAAGGAAATATGTGTCAGCCCTGTACAGGCTTTCAGGGTTCCAGCTGCAGAAGCCCACTTCTCTGCTTGGTCTTGCCTCTCAGCTGGAGTTACGGCAGAGCAGAGAAGCCTGGTGACAGATTATAAGTACACTCACACAATGACTCAGTGTTGCTGCGTGGCTACTATACTCTCACACTACCCCAGATTCTGTACGTGCCATAGGGACCTGGTCATCTACAAAATAGACATTTTGTGTTCATTCCAAAGGTAACGGGAACCAGGAAAAGCCAGGTCACCTCCACTCATGTGGATCATTGATCAAAGATCAAAGAGGCAACTGGTTACATTCTTACTCAACAATGTGGAGATTTTTTTTTTTTTAATTCAAACCAGGAGAGACCTTTGAGATGCAGGCCTCATTTTATAGGTGAGGAAACCAAGCCAGGAGAGGGGACAAGGCCTCTTCTGGCTAAGATACACATCAGCAATTCCACACCCTACTACCCCATGCAGAACTCCCTATTTCTTTGCTTGCATCCTTGATTTCAAATACTTAGGCACTCAGCAATGAGCGTTGGCATGGCTGAACAGTCCTCACCATGCTTGAGCAGGGTAAGATTATCATCTGAGCCTCAGCTACAGGTACCACACACCACACCTGTCCCTTCCACGGTCTTTGTTCCAAGTTGGCCCTACACCTGGCTGACGACCTGCACCGTCCTTTCCGTGGTTCTCCCAGGCTGTCTACAGTGATGTGTCACTGAGCTCAGTGTGTCCCCATCACTCTGCCTCCTCTGACCAGAGGAACCTCACCCGTACTTTGCTATTTGACCAAGCTTAGTTGTTCCTTGATTGCACATTCTCTTTACATGTCTAGCCCAGTGGAACTGGGCAGGAAGAGTCCCTCTGATTCTAGGAGGAAAATGTGCTGGGACCTAGATTCCCCAGTACAACGTGGGGCTCCACGAGGGCAGGGATTTTTGTCTTTTCCACTGCAGCATCCCTAGTGCCTAACATAGTGCCCGGCACAGAGGGACAGATGGAGTTCCCTAACAAAGGAGTAGCCTCCATGACTGTTTTCTCCTTTGTCAATTCTCACGTCAAAACATTAATGCTGGCCTAAGGGCAGAATTTGTGCTGTACTAATAACAACTTGCGCTAATAATCCCAGGGTTTCCCTGATGCTAACTGCTACACAATTTCAGTCTTCTTCAGGTTACACAAGTACTCACAAAGTAACATCTTCACCTACTGGGCTGATTCTGGCTTCCTTTGGGGGCCAGGGAAGGAACGTTACAAAGAACAATTGCATCGGCTCCAGTTTATGCAGGCCAAGTTTCTCTAATTCACAACGGTACACAACAAAAGGTCCTTCGAGGTACGAACATCAGTGCAAGATTGATCTAACCATTCAACAGCACAAGACTCTGGCAGACGGCTCCAACGTTGGTCAACCTGCTGATGAAAGAATGAAAGTGGCATCCTGGCACAAATATTTCTTACCTTCCAAAAGACTCTAAAATGTTGCACTGTGAAACAACTGCTTCTTTTCCTCCAGGGTAGTGTAGTCTTCACAAGTCACTCACTTTGCATACACATCAAAGCATGGGTAAACGACCTGTGACGAGAACCCTGGCTGCCTCTTACACTCCAGCCAAGCTCCTGGTCCTCTCACCTCCTGCCGCCTCATCCCGGCCTGCTCTCTGCGTTCATCACTGAGAAGCCAGTGACAAAGACCCAGCCACGCCACGTGCCTTCAGCATCAGCATGGTAGGAGCCCAAAGCTGCTCTCACTGTGAGGTTCAAGCACTCTGTGATCAAAGAGCAAGATGCAGCCAACACATCCTCAGAAGAGCAAATCAATTCTTGGGCTCAGCAATAGATGGCTCATTAATAACATACCAGTGTGGGCCAGCCCCATGGCTTAGCAGTTAAGCGCCCACACTCCACTGCTGGCAGCCCGGGTTCGGATCCCGGGCGCGCACCAACGCACCGCTTCTCCGGCCATGCTGAGGCCGTGTCCCACATACAGCAACTAGAAGGATGTGCAGCTATGACATACAACTATCTACTGGGGCTTTGGGGGAAAAAAATAAATAAAATTATAAATAAATAAATAACATACCAGTGTCCCAGGGAACACCTACAAAGATGTGTCCTGTTACGTGACCGGTGTGTAACCTGCAGGATGACCTGCTCGGTAATTAAGACAAGCATTACTATAATTCTCACTTGACAGAAGAGCAACCAGAGGCTTGGGGCCACTAAGGGGCTTGCCCCAAATCCAAAGAGAAAGTGATAGAACTGGGGCTTAAAGCCAGATCTTCTGACTCCTAAGGAGGGCACACACTTAGAAAGGATACCACCTTCTCTGGGAGCCTCTCCACGTACTTCAGAATATAGTAGGGGCTATAAACAGACCTGCCCAATTAACCACTAACTGATGCCTGCTCCTACTGCAGACTCCTGGCCAGGACACCACTCTCTAGGACCCCCACACACCACTGCTCCCATCAGCCAAGCTGTACATGTTTCTAGATCTTTTTATGCCAACTCTACCTGCTGTAAGTATGTAACTAAACTAAATCTTAAACGATGCAAAAAAAAAAGAGTTTTACCCTAAGAAAACTAAGTCAAATACTTTGGAAAGAAAGATTAAACGAAGGCAAATAACTAAAAAAAAAGGCTGAGAACTAAGTGCAACTTTTGAAGACTAGATGAAAAAAAGCGAAATTCTAGAAGGCTCCTGATAGCTTTACAAATAACTATAAGTTTTTGACTCGCTTAAAAGAAACTCCCCAGAACTATAAATTTTAAGTGATACATTCAAGGATAAAACTAACGTAAGACTTTTTTTTTTTTTTTTTTTGTGAGGAAGATCAGCCCCAAGCTAACATCCATGCTAATCCTCCTCCTTTTGCTGAGGAAGACTGGCTCTGAGCTAACATCTATTGTCAATCCTCCTCCTTTTTTTTCCCCAAAGCCCCAGTAGATAGTTGTATGTCATAGTTGCACATCCTTCTAGTTGCTGTATGTGGGACGCCGCCTCAGCATGGCCAAAGAAGTGGTGAGCGCCCGGGATCTGAACCCAGGCCGCCAGTAGCAGAGTGTGTGCACTTAACCGCTAAGCCACGGGGCCGGCCCTAACATAAGACTTTAAGGAGCGCAAATCAGCGGGCCCATTCACAAAAGCCTGGGCATGAATGTCCACTTACATAGGCCTTAGTTAAAACATCATTTTAAACTATCCTTCTTTTTTAAATCATTCTGTGCCTCAACTTAACTGACCCTTTTCAATTACCCAACCACCTACAGGTACCAAGAGTATCAGATAACAAGGTGTGAAAACACGAAAAGGCACACACTCAACTGTCATGTGCCAACTGATTTCAATCCCTTAGCGAGTGACATCTAGAAAATTTTAGGTTCTCAAACTGAGACAGGATTTAAAATAATTGAATTCTCATTATAACAGGAAATGTCCCTCCAGAAAATCATCAGTAGCACAGTAAACATCAACTCAATAATTAACCCTAGGGGCCGGCCCCATGACCTAGCAGTTAGGTGCGCGCACTCTGCTGCTGGGGGTCCGGGGTTCGGATCCCCAGCGCGCACCGATACACCACTTGTCAGGCCATGCTGTGGCAGCGTCCCACATAAAGTAGAGGAAGATGGGCACGGATGTTAGCTCAGGGCCAGCCTTCCTCAGCAAAAAAAGAGGATTGGCATGGATGTTAGCTCAGGGCTGATCTCCCTCACAAAAAAAATTAAAAAAAAAAATAATAATTAACCCTAAAGAGTTTCTAGAGTGATGGTTCTTAACTAAGGACAATTTTGTCATCCTTCTCCATTCAACCAAGGGACGTTTGGCAATGTCTAGAGACATTTCTAGATGTTATGACTGGGGAGGGGGAGTTGCTACTGGCATCTAGTGCGTGGGGGCCAGGGATGCTGCTCAACATCCTCCAATGGACAGGACAGGACCCACCACAAAGAACCATCCAGGTCCAAATATCAATAGGGCCAAGGTGGGAAAACCACCTTGGAAAAAGGAGTCCCAAGATCTACAGATGCTGTTATATCATTAAAAAAGTCAAACTTTGAACAAACAAAGGGAAGAATTGATTTCGTCCCTCTTGATTCAAACATAACTCAAAGGCCACTGGCTTCTTGGTATTCCTAACAAAATTCCAAATCTCTCAGCAAGAATTTTCAAAGACCGTAATTTTTGCTTATGTAGTGAAACAGCACAACAGTCTTTGGTCAGTTTCCTTTCTTTTTTTTTTTACTTTCCGTGATACCTTCAATTATCTCATGGATGGTCATAAAAATGAACCAAAAAATCTGTCCAAAGCTTCATTTTTAAAGACCATAAGAAGAGATGGAAAAGCAAAATTGGTTTGGTTTGTTGTGATAGCAGGATTGTGGGAGAAGCCTTTCCTTTTATTTTGCTTCCCATTAGCATTATAGTGTCTGTGCATCCATGTAACATAACTACTTTAAAAGTTAAATACTACAGGAGAACGTTGAATGGATCCTGGGTTTCTTAAAGCCAGCTATAAAAGACATTTCTGAGATAATCAGAGAAATTAAGTGTGTCAAGTTCACAGATGTGATGACAGCACAGTGGTTAGGAGTATGTCCTTAGTCTTAGCAGACAGATGTATACTGGAATACTGAGGGTAAAATGTCATGATATTGGCAACTTTCAAATGGTCAGCCAAAACAGAAATACACACACACACACACACACACACACACACACACACACAGTGTATGTGTTAAAGTACAAATTGAGCAATTGTTAACATTCTGCCACATACTGAACCATTCATTCAACTTTTCTATGGGCTTAAAAACTTCAAAACGCGGGCCGGCCCAGTGGCATAGTAGTGAAGTTCGCGTGTTCCACTTCAGCCCGGGGTTCGCAGATTTGGATCCCAGGCACAGACCTACACACTGCTCATCAAGCCATGCTATGGCAGCATCTCGTATACAAAATAGAGGAAGACTGGCACAGATGTTAGCTCAGGGACAATCTTCCTCAAGCAAAAAGAGGAAGATTGGCAACAGATGTTAGCTCAGGGCCAATCTTCCTCACCAAAAGAAAAAAAAAAACACTTCTAAATGAAAGAGTTGGGCAAAAATTAAGTACAGACCATGATAGTGGGTAGGGAGCCACCAACAACTCACAATTGTCACTGGATCACAGATCTATACTGCACAAAATAAGGTCTCTAAACAGAATCAAACTGGAGATGGTGGTCTTAGCGTCATTATTAAAAGGTTGTGTAGCTGCCTCCTAAGCTACAGCAAAATAAAATAGGTAGGACACCAGCAAAACAGGCGTAGTCAGCAGGTCCAGTACGCAACTCACATCACAGATCTCTTGGCACCCTGGAGGCCATAGGAGACCACAGCAAAGTCAGGTCATTCTTCTGAATACACACACACACACACAAAACTGAAACCTATCTGAGCCCGAGGCCCTTAAGCAGGGAAGCCACAGGTTGGCACTAAAATATGATTGCCATTCAAGAAAGGAAGAGCTTACCCATTCTATGAAGGGAAAGAATCAGGTAAGAATCAGATAAGCTTGTAGATCTTGTCCATTTCCTGTTTACAACAGTGAAAGAAAGTGCTTCTTCTACTTTAAAAGACTTCACACACAAACACACACACACACAATCAAATCAACTTGTTTTGGAGGGAATACAAATCAAAGCAAAGAAAAAGAAGACTTCATGGGAAGCCAGCCTAAGTGCAACAAGTTGTGGTTCATCTTAACTTGGCAAAACTTATTCATTTTACCTATAATAAGTCAAAATATTGCAGGCTTCTGAGATCCTTTGAGCAGATGTGCAAGTGAGAGCTAAAGCCTTTCTATGAAAGGGTCAGAGGATAAGCGGACTTTGCCAACTCCAATGAAATTTCCTCCCAAAGCGCAAGTTCATACTGATATTTCAAGAAACGTGACACGTTTTATTCATTTAAAAAACAAAAAAATCACACAATATTGTTGTACCTAGAGATTTTTTAAACCAGTTTGTTTAAAACCCACCAGAAGTTCCATTCAGCTGGCTAACTCACACTCTAAGGTAGCCCCTTTGTATAAAAACCTACAAGCCTCTGAACAAAATGGGCCCATGCTCACTGCAGCCACAAGGTCACCTGGCCAGAAGGCAAAAGGAGGAACAACATGAAGGAAGGGCAATGGACTCTGCTTCAGGAAATGTGATGGGGCAAGTCATTCAAACACAAGGGGGTCTCCAAAACAACTCTATGCCCCAGGTGCTCCTCTAGCCACTGCAACCTCCTGAGTTCTCCCTTGAGTGTCTGAATAAAGAAACAAGATCCCATAGGCTGTTCCCAACTTTAGAGAGAGAAAGATAGAGACAGACAGATAGATCTGGATCTCAAAGTGGTAGAAACAGAATAAAAGGGGAACCTCAAAATACTGTCACATCCATGAAAACATGAGCACCTACTACGTGCTAGATATACATGTGCTCAGGTTTCAAACATTAAAGGCACATCAGATGGACAGATATGTGATACAGCAAGTATAATAAATGTTAATGGTAGAATATAGATGGATGGGTATATGGGTGTTCACCGTAAAATTCTCTCACTTCTCCTATCTGAAATTTTTCGTAATAAAATGTTGGAGGGAAGTGCTTCTGTAAAAGATGGGGAAAATCTGATTTGTAGTTAAAAAAAGGAAAAAATCCCCCCAGTCTTGCCCTCAAGGAACTTACAGACAATTCAACGTGCACGGACAAAGGCATCATGGGGTCAGGTAAGGAAAGATAGTCTAGAGAGACACCAGTTTTTAGCCTGAGTAACAGACTGGAACCCAAAAGAAACAGACTTGTCTGAGAAGAGAAATCTGGACTTACACATACTGGGTTTGGGTGGGATGCTGCAAGATGCCGAGGTGGACTTGAGACTGGTGCGTACCCCCGCCCGGCTGATCCTGAGCTCTGATGTGGGGAGATCTTGGGAGGGAACTCCACATCCAAGAAGCTGGCTCAGCTGGGAGGACTGCTTTGTCTGTGTAACTTACTAAGCAAGAAAGTGGAGTACGGCTATGATTTTACTCATGGAGGTGTATATGGCACAGGGTTTCACGGATGTTTGTACTGAACAACTACAAAAGGCAGGGGAAGATCTCCCATGGGTCTGTGATTTTTGCAAAGACTGTGAGAATATTCAGGCTAGGGTGGTGGAGACCCTGGCATTCAGCCATATTCTCGGGAACCTCCGCTCCCAACAAGGGGATTGCCCTGCTCACCAGCCTCAGGCAAGCCTCTCACACCCACTGGGGAAGGGACAGAGGAGGTTTCTTTCTAGAGCCAGGGGTGGGAAGGACCAAAGGCAGACCACAGACCCCTTGCCTACTTACTTGCTGGTTTGTCGCCCTGCCTAGTTCACAGGTGTGTTCCAAGGCCTAACTCGCCCACCAGAGGACGCTGCTTCCAAAATCTCAGGAGTGTCACTTGGGAACAAACCCGACCACCCTAAGAAACGAACAAAAATCAGCTGATCCTAACAGAAGCAGTTTGTCTTTTACGGAAAATTCTGCAAGTGCATCTAAGAAAACTGCAGCCACCTGCAGCATTCCTGCCCTACCGCGGGCCCACCAGCCCGGAGTGGAGCCCTCCAGAGGCCGCGTGCCCTCCCCGGCACACGCTTCACCTCCCTAAACAAACAAGGGGTGTCTTTGTTTAAACTTAAAAAAAAAGAACCTGTCTCACAGGCTACGATTACATCAGCAGAGCGCTCTCCTCGGCATCAATCCGGGCTGCCTGGCCGGCTTTGAAGCGCCCGAGCCCGCGGCGCCCTTTGATCTTGCGGTTCCCGCCCAGGGCAAAGCAGATACCATCGCGGCGCCCACGCTGGGATCCACCATCCACTCGGATGGCCCAGCCAGCGCCAGCTGCGACCCCACCAGCTCAGACTCGACCAGGACCCCCCAGACCAGGGGGCCAGTGCCGGGAAATTCAAGTGCCCCACCTACACACTTGATAGCTTTTACGCAGTGGGGGGAGGGGGGCCATCCCTTTGGAGGGGACATCACTAACTTAACATTAACCTCTTGTGGGAACAGCATTGGGATTATGTTTTCTTAAAAGAATCTTTGTTTTAGAGATACTGAAATATTTGCAGAAGAAAATAATATGGCTGGCTTTGCTTCTAAAGAACACAGGGGTGGGGGTACAGATGAAACCACAGGGGCCAGGAGTTGACAACTCTGGGTGACAGTGACAGTGGACGTACATTGTGTACACGACACCGTTCTACTTGTGAATACATGTAACATTTTCTATAATAAGAACTTGAAAAAGAAAGTAACCTCTAACCCTTTGCTATTTTTAAAGGTTACTCCTCACAGACTTTTAATTTAAGGAAAAAGCAGTTTGACACTAGATGGAGCGAGGGGAGCTCGCATCTGACTTTCCTGCTGCGACCCCAGAGCAGTCACTGGAGCTACCAGGACAGCATGTGGCCCACAAGCCAGCTTCTCCAGTGCAATGCCTGCAAGGAGAGGGGCATCGAGTGCCACCCCCATCCCGGGCTCTTCACCTGTTTGGGCATCTCAGACCTCTTTAAGAGACAGATGAATATTACGGAGTCCATTTCTCCAGAAAAATACCCACAAACACAGAAGAACCCGGAGGAAATACCAAACCCACCCTCCAAATCCATTACTTTCAAAAATTGGATTAGAAATGGCCACTGGAGCAAGCACTCCAGGCTGCTGCAGTTGGATAACTCCTTTCCTCGAAGAGCTACAAGGCTCCCAGCACCGCCATGTGGGGCCATCATGGGACATGGCACATCCCTGGGCTGCCTCACAAGGCCAATTTTGCTCCCTTACTGGCCCTGTGGCCTTGGGTAAGTCGGCTAACCTCTCCAAGTCTGTCCCATTTTATAAACGGAGAACTATTAACGGTGACCCTGTGTTGTCACCACCTCTTCTGCTACAAACTTAAGTGGTAAGAAATAGAAAAAATGCCAAGAAGGAAAAGGTATACGGGGATGCAAACACGATTGCACTCCCAGATGCAGCTGAACAAGCGACGCACAGATCGGGCACAAAAGAGTTAACAGGGAAACAGACATGTTCCAGGACTGTTAGGTGTGTTCAAGGCCAGAATTTCAAACACACAGGCCAGAAGGCAGAGAAAAGGACTGGGAGGGGGCAGAGAAGGGGAAAATAAATCCTTCCCATACAGGTGGATCCACCTTTGGGACATCAAACTAAAAATTCCAGTGGAGACCATCGAGCTAGGCGAACCCCTCAGAGTCGAGGGATCGACCACAACCTACGGAAAAGGTCAAGGAAACAAAATATATTATCATAATAGCTAAAAAGATTAGAGACATTTTTAAGAGAAGAACACAATTATCACAGTGTGAGTTGATATCCAAGAAATGAGTTAGGAGGGAGGAGAAGTTATAAGAATGCTGAAGCCTAAAAATAAAAGAGGAACTAACTGGGGAGCGAAATAGCAACAAGAGCAGATTAAAAGAGCACATACTTGTTACTTTCATCTTGAGGGGGTCTAGATCAAAAATTCCCACAGTAGACCACTTCCCAGTAAAATCATACACACAAAAAATACGTACAAACTCCCTGATTCATTCAAGAACTCTTGATCTAAAAGTATATTAATTCTAACACAGCATAGACCCTATAAAAATCTGTTAATTATTTTATTTTGGAGACTCATTTATCAAGTCTTTCGTTCCTATTAACAGAACAATGATAGGATTTCAGTCCCAGATCCTTACACAGCATCTAATGGAGGCTCTATCTAGTGCTGGTGGCATACAAAGCAGTTCAGAAGGCAAGCCTCTGGCCTCAGTAGGCTTACAATCTAGTGAGGAGACAGACACACCTATAATTAAATAACAAAAAATAACATATTATGAAGTGTCAAATGAGTGACCAGACCAGGTTGTTTCAAGTTCAGAGGCAGCAGAGACAACTGGGTGCTGCAATGGTCCAGGAGAGCTTCCTGGAGGCAGCAGCCTTGAAAGATGGGTAGAATGTGAGCAAAGATGCAAACGAAGGTCAAAGCCTATTTGGAGGAGCCATTTGACTGGAGGCACAGGGTTCTGCAGTAGGATACCAAATTGCAAAGACAGACTGGGAACAAAGTGCCAAGGGCCTTAGAATATTAGGGTAAGACAGAGTTTAGACTCTATCCTATAAAGAGTAAAAAAGGCTCTTCAAGATTTGTGAAGAGGAGCATGACATCTGGCAGCCGAGCAGCAGAATGGGAGAGGGGTTGTGGGGCCCTAAATGAAACAGACCATTGGAGGGTAGGGGGCTTCTTGCTAAAAGAGAAATGACTGCCCCTCCATGAACCAGAGTGAACCATGTGCTCAGGCTAGCAGTTGTGGGTTTTTTGGTGGTGTTTTTTTTTTTAAACAAAGGGTGAAGATCAAAAGAAACTGTTTGCAAATGAGAGCCCTCCTACTCTTCTGACCTGTCATTTGTATTCCTTTCATCTACCCTCTGGTTTGAAATTCAGGTAAAAAGGAGAGGCATGTGGCCAGTGGACTGCTGGCCTGGCCCCATGTGCAACTGGGAGCAAATCACTCAAGCTCTCCCAGCTCCCTCTCTCCCTGCAGCTGAACAAGGTCAAGGATGGGATCCCCAGTCCCTTGAAGTAACTGCCAAATCTGGACCTAGGCTGGGAAAATACCAAGGCCTAAGCTAAGGATTCCTAGAGGTGCAGACTACCCACTGATCCCCACCACCAAGACCAGCAACTGTGACAAACCCAGTTACAGAGCCCTGCAACCATCTTCCCTCCTTTCTAAGGAGAAAGAAAAAAGCATTTATGTTATAAAGACAACATAGAGAACTAGAAATTAGAAAAGTTCCTCTTCAGAAACCAAAAGGCAAAAAGCATTTATGTTTATTCAAATATAACTGATCAGCAAGAGTCAACTGATGCACATAACTGTCATAATGAAGAGAGTTCAATGTTCCACTTCTTTCTCTAATAACATTTCTGACCAGGTTTGAGGCGCAGAATTAAATTTTATCCTCCATCACTTATTGTAACCAAACCTATTGAGAGTAAAGGGTCTAAAATCAGCTCGACTGGGTCTGTATTTCCATATTTGTATCACGAGGTAGTGAGACCTTGGGTAAGTTATTTCAGTTCTTCAAGCCTCAGTTTCCTCATCTATAAAATGGGGACAAGGACATTTAACAGCATATGGCCATTATGAGGAAAAAATGAGATCATTCATGTTGGGTGCTTAACGTAATGCCTGGCACAAGTCAGCAATAAACATTACCACATGATATTTTAAATCTGTGGCCCTCACCTCTTGTCTAAGAGAGATAGGAAGCAGTGTAGTAAGACGTAAGAAATCCATATGATACAGGCATTTCCCAGGGAAGAAGGGACTGCAAACCTCAGTTCAGAAAGAACTTGTGCGGGCCCATCTGTGGGGAGAAACAGGTTGGCATTCTTCTCTAGAATATAACAGCTGCCTCTCCTCCCATCTCGCCCGACCCCTCCTCGGCTGCAAATACTCAAGGATTAAGAAGACATTCAAGCTTTGTTCCGTCTCATTTCTGCTCTGGCATTCTTCTCTTTGGCCCCTTTTCCCTAAATGCCATTTCTACTCAGCAGCAGGCCCCACATTAAAGAAGTGTCTGGCACTTTCTCAAGGTGTCCCCAACCCTTTACTTCCAACTGGTCCTTACTTTATCAATGGGAACCGAGGTTGAGAGAAGTCAGGGCATTGTGCTGGGTCTCAGCAAATCCCAAATGTCAGAACTCAGACTTCGAGCCCAGCTGTCTTCTGGGCTGCAGTGCTCTGACCTGAATCAGAGATGGGCTCAGTGGCGCCTTCCTGCTCCAGCAGGGGCAAGAAGCAGGGCTGGCTGCTGTAGGACCAAGTGGAGACACTTGAGCCTCCCCCACCACCACCCCACACCTCCCCATTGGAGGAGCCCCAGGGAGCAGTGCAGTCAAAGGGACTCCTGCCGCCAAGCCTGGCGGCTGCATTCTAACTCTCTCCCCTGTTGAGAAATACTCCTTTCCTGGAGACTTTAAACACACACACACATACACACACACACAGAGAAAGCTAGCTGCGACCAGGCTGGAAGCTGTGAAATACGTGAGGAGAACCAACCAGCCTGGTGGGTCACAATGAAGGCTGGGGGCTCAGTCTCACAGCAAACTCCCTGCAAGAGAAGCGCGTGCCAAGCCCCACTCCAGATTTTATTCTTCACCAGGTTTTACCCTTCACCGCTTCTCCCAACACTTCAAAGGAAGTATTTTTGTACAGCCCAGGGAGGAGTGTAAACTGGCCAGCTGCTTCCAAAGCAGAGACATTAACCCTGAAAGGGCTGGCCTCACGGGGGAGAGGGGAGGCGAACAAGGTCGTGGGGAGTCGAGTGTGAGTCCCCATACTCGGCCAGGCCTGCCCTTTCAGCCCACACCAAGGGCACGGCTCTTAAACCACTACAGAAAGGCAGGGCCTCAGTTCCTCTAAGCATGCAAACAGCTAGTTATAAATACCCTCCCAGGCTGGAGGTTCAAAGGATCCAGCAGTTAGCACTTCAATGGAAACTCCAGCTAACAGAACAGCCCTCTTTCTTGCCACCCTCCCTCCCTGAACCACGCAAAGAACTGAAGGGCCCAAAAGCCAGCACACAAAACCTGCCCCCAGAAGTCCAGCTACTTCGGGCTTAGTGGCCAGGGGAGAGCTCACCCTCAGCAGCATGCTAGCAACTGAGCCCTTTCTAAACAGCGCCCTCAGGAGCGGGCTGCCCCTTCCCACGTCCTCTGAATGGCAGGCCAGGAAATCTTTCCCAAGAGATGGCTGAGGGACAATTAAGACCCTAGACCCTAGCAGGCCTTTTGAAGAGCTTTTACCTACTCTTAAAATTCTTCACCCTACAGACATTGTATCGTACCCAAATTTAGATTCAGTATCTTCAGTTCGTTGTTGGAATTTGACGGCTCCATTCAGGTAAGATTAAATGGACATTGCACTGGACACTCCCCTGTTCACCAGTGATTTAACTTAACAAACCTCCCTGTACAGACCACTGAAAACACAGCCACCTGGGGGGCTGGCAGTAGATCAGCATGGGCTTCTCTCAAGAGCCCACATACCTCGACGTCTTGTTTTTTTTATGCCCAACCACTCCATCTCAAAGGACATGGACCCTACTAGAAACCCCCATGGCATCTCAGCAGGCCTGAGCCTGGTGAGGCGCTGGAAGCACTCAGGTGGGGCTCAGCTCCTGCCACCTGGCTGCAAGCTTCTGTGCAATCGTAGAGCAGCAGGCAGGTGGGTGTTTGCCCCATCCCACTGGCAAGAGCATCCTATAATTTACTGACACTGAAAAGTATGCTATAAATAGTTGGTGTTTTTAATGTTGTTGGGCCTCCAGAACAGAGGGGGGCCTAACAGCTGTGTGGGGCCAGGACTCTGGGCATCTCAGGGCTACAATTTGGAAATCCTGGGTGGTGCAAAGCATCTTCAAAGAAAGGAACTCCAAGAGTGTCACACTCCATCTGAAGAGACTACAGTAGAGGCAGAAAGTCTGTCAAAACTATCAACCAGGATTTACAAACCACAATTTAGCAAAAAAGTGAACAGCACTGAGGGTCTCTTCGTGGAAAGAGCCACAATTCAACGGCAAAAAGGGAAGTGTCTACAACAACCCCCAACTTGAAGCTGCCATTTCTGCCACATTTAGGCCTCTGAGACACAACAGGACGCTCCTGATTAAATAAACACAAGATGTTTCAGAGGATTTGTTTAGTCATTCAACAAACTTTTTTTTTTTTAACTTCTCTCTGCTAAGTGCTGAAGATACCAAAGAACAAAACAAGTAAACCTTTTTGACACTTAATTTCTGGTGGAGGAGATGGGCAATAAAAAGTAAAACAATCTCTAAAAGTGAAGAAGATACCTTATAATTTTAAATCTAATTACACTACAGCTTTGCATAAGAGTATGTACCTAAAAGGAGTTATATTCAAATAACTGAGTTACTTCTAGGCTCTCCAGACAGCAATTACACTTCAAAAGAATAAACACATCTTTACATTCATTTGTTCTTTTGAAATAACTATCTCCACTGGCTTTCCTAAAACTGAGGAAGGGCAGAGAGCGGTGAATAAACTTAGATCCTGAGCACTTAACTCTAAACATAAATGCCTGAGTGAGAAGACTTACGGTAGCACTGCTCTTGTGAGGAGTGTGTATATGTATGTGTGCATATGTACAAGTGTGTGTGTACACACACACATGCACATGTGTCAATGGTCAGACCTATGCAGGCAAAATTAAAGACAAATATATTAAAGTTGCTACTGAACGTTTGGCAAATCTAGAAGATTCCAAGATGGTCAAGGACCTCAAAACCATCTCATATGAAGAACGGAAAGAACTGGGGTGCTCACCAAGGAGCAAACAAAGGAGAAAACAAATTTTATTGGTTTTATTGGTGGTAGTGGGAAAGGGGTGCCAGAGGCTAACCACCTTCAAAGATCTGAAGGGCCATCATGTCTTAGTGGTTTTAGGTTATGAGCTGAATTGCATCTCCCAAAAATCTATATGTTGAAGTCCTGATCCCTAGGACCCCAGAGTGTGACTACTTAGAGATAGGGTCTTTAAAGAGGTGATTAAACTAAGGATGGGCCCTAATCGAATAAGACTGGTATCCTTTTAAGAAGAAGAAATCTGGACACAGTTACAGAGGGAAGACCATGTGAAGACACAGGAAGAAGACAGACGGCCATCTACGAGCCAAAGAGAGAGGCCGCAGAAGAAATCAACCCTGCCATCACCTTGATCTCGGACTTCTATCCTCCAGAACTGTGAGAAAATTAATTTCTGTGGTTTAAACCACCCAGTCTGTGGTACTTTGTTCTGGCAACCTAGGACTCGAGAAGGCAGACCCGGAACCAAGGAGCAGAAGTCTGGTTCATTGTAAGGAAGAACTTTCTGACAATCAGCGTCCTGCAAAAAGAGGATGCCCCTGGGGGGCTAGGGGGGACGGGTGAGCGTGTAGTAGGGGTAGAGGGGAGGCTGAGCCCCACCCTCAATGCAATAGCAAAGCCTGGGGCCTCACCAAAAGGCACTGAGGTAAAAGGCTGAATACCCTAGGCTAGAGAGAGCTTAGCTGCTGACAATATCCATCAGGTAGGTCAACCCCAACTTAAAAAGCTAAAAAAAAAAAAAGGAAAAAAGCCCTAAGTCAACACTCTATGAAATATGACACATAGTTGGAGAAGAATTTAAACTCCTCATCTCAGAGTCTCCTCTTAGCACCTCACAGAGAGAATATCTCAGCCCTGCTCATGTCACATTCTTCCTACAGGCAACTAGGGCCAGAAGAGTATATTTAATCTTTTGTGCACCAACCAAGGTAGACAAACCTGAAAAATGCATGTCCATTCAACCCAGCCCAACACCTCCAAGGCAGCAGGCCCCCAAAACCAGGCAGGCAAACTCACAGCCCAAGAATTAGAGTTGGAGAGGACTGCCACCCCCAAATCCAGGATGTTAACTCAGTAGAGGGAGGCCGGTAGATCAGCCAGGGAGAGTTCTCCTTCCAGAACTAACATGCATTTCATCCCACTCTAAGATGCCAACCTTGTGGGGAGTCTAAGAGACTGTTACACGTGTACATGTGTTAAACACAGGGTCAAGCCTAATGAAAAGTCATTTAGGACTTCCCAACTGCTGTGGCACTCTTCTATCTTATCTTCCCTCTGCTCACGGTCCCCACAGCTTACCAGGTGCCCACAACTCAGCTAAATCACAACAAAGGCACATCTTCCTGACCCCCCACAAACGCCCATAGGACAGGCTGCCTGGGGCTGGTGTTGGGCTTGCTTTGGTATCATTTCAAACCTGCTGGAGGGTATTTCTGTTTAACTCCTTCGTGAATCTTCCCATCCCAGTAGCAATTAAATTCCTCAAAGAGAGACACTGTTTCTTGGTTCTTTTATACTACAACTCCCTACTCCATCACCCAAGTACAGAGAAGACCACAAACCTGCTAAGCTAAAATGGAAGAAATGATCTGAACACAGCTGAAAGGCATTCAGGCCATCCCTGGTTGTGATAACTATATCCCAGGGCCCTGTGGGAAGTTGTAAATTAACACAGTCTTGGTCTTCCACGCTCACAATCCAATGGGACAGCAGCTGGACAAGCGCAGACCCTAAACCAACCTAATATCAGCTAGCTGGAGCAGATCTCCCAGCACCTTGGGGCCTTGTAGAGAAAGCAGTTCTGTGATCAAGTATATCTGGGAAATGCCAGACTGAATAGAGTTCATTTAGATTCCTTTTCAGCAGGAATTCTCAGAGCCATTAATTTACTACTGTGCAGTTTAAATCTCCGAGAATGAATGAGGATAAACAGTTTTCTCACAGTTAGTTCACCATGGAACCCTTTCCAGAGCATTCTGTAGGACTGGTGTTGTTCAGAAGACATCTTGAGAAAAGCTCGTCTTGAGGCATAATCCAGAGAAATCTGCATTTGACTTTAGAAAGTGTACCTGATTTTAATACGGGTGTGCCTGAGGCCCTAAAAATTCACAACGTTCCTGAGCCAAAATAAATCAAGCCACCCAGTAAAGACCCAAATCAGCAAGAGCTGGGAAACCACGTCCCTGAGCCTGGATGGTCTTTGTCCATCTCAAAAAGAACTGTCTTACCGGGACACCAACAAAGGCAAGGTGGCCTCCGCCTCCATCCCCCAGAGTGTTTGCTCTGCACCTGACATCTTTGCTAGGGACAAGAAGCAATGAGTGAGTGCTTTGGTTCAGAGGAGGGCTCCTTGATCCCCAGATGTAATCCAGCATAGCTAAGAGATAAGGATCAAGCTAAAAAAAGGTTACTTAAGCAGAAAGGAATAAAGGTCACAAGGAGCTGAAGCAGAGGAAGATGAAAAGAGAAAATTAAACATTCTAGAGAAAATTCCGCCTGGACTGGCCCAGTTCATTCTGCACCTCTTGCCCTAAATAAAAAAGCTGACGCGTGCTTTGGTCCTGGCTAGAGCAAGCAACGTTTCTGGAACAACTTCACCTTGGTTACATATTTCTACTTTAAACACTCCAAAGTTTCAGAAGGCCTCCCAGGAGCATCTGCTCCTGTTTCTTGGGAGGGAATTAGTTCCTGTGGAAAGCGTTTGTTTGGTTTGATTACAACTTTGAAGAGGGGTAGGAATTCTGGCCCAGAAGAATTTAATGGCCAGGCCCTTCTCTTACATAATTTGTAAACAAACAGAGTTTATCCCAGTGTGGCTCATTTGGCTCAATGGCTGGATTTAGAAAAATATATTCCTCATTCATTTGGGAGAAGCCACAGTAAAGCCTGTCAATAACCAGAAAAATGTTCCAACCAGCCTGTCACTCTGTTGCCTCATCCTAACGGACCTTGAAATCTCTCTTCTGAAACCCCGGACTGTCAACAGACAGAGCCCCAACTGAGGGTTACGGGCAGAACTTGAAAGACAGCTGATGAACAGCTCCCCAGAAGTTTCTACGCACTAGTAGTATATAAAAAACCCTTGGAAAAAGGGACCAGCCCAGGGGCATAGTGGTTAAGTTCGCGCACTCCGCTTTGGCGGCCCGGGGTTCGCGGGTTCGGATCCCAGGCATGGACTTATGCACTGCTTATCAAGCCATGCTGTGGCAGCGTCCCACCTATAAAGTAGAGGAAGATGGGCACCGATGTTAGCCCAGGGCCAGTCTTCCTCAGCAGAAAGAGGAGGATTCGCAACAGATGTTAGCTCAGGGCTAATCTTCCTCACCAAAAATAAATAAAAATGAAATAAAAATTTAAAAAAGTAATCTATTAAAAAAAAAAAAAACCTCAGGAAAAAAGGCCACAACAGCATATTTCCCCAAGGTGTCATGAATGGTTGAGTGTATGGGTGGAGAGCAATTTGTTACTAATAACAGTTAAAAGCCAATGTTGGCATGTAATTTATTTATCTTTAATAAAGTGAATTCAAGGTTGTTACTAGAACATCACTTACTCCCTTACATTCCAGGCTGCTCTCAGGAGAGGAAAGCACAGCCCCCGGCTGAGCCCCCTGGCTGCTGTGATGACAAACTGTGCTGCTGGATAACATGGGGTGGGGGCAGTCATGTCATCAAAAATCCAGCCGTGCACAAGGACATCATCATCTATTGCATGTGGCTGTGGGACCCAGTGGTCCCTATAATGAAAGTCAAACACCCTCCCCCAGCATTCAAAGCCCCTCCCACACATTCCCCACACCCTCTGAAGTTGATTTCCCTCCCTGATTCTCCAGTTTGGGTGATTCTCCCCCTTCCTGTTCCTGCCCTGGCCCCAGGCACACAGATCTTCCTTCCTCCCTCCAGGAACCTCACCCAGCCCCCATACCCAGTTTACGGATGTGGGGGCTGAGGCTTATGCAGGCTGGCTTCCCTAGGATCTCACTTAAGTGACAGACCAGGGAGCACATCAGGTCTCTTGTCTCCCAGCCATGGCCTCACTCTGCCAGGAGCACATTCCACGCCGCGCAGCTTCCAGGTCTACTCGTTGCCCCCACAAACTAGGAAAAGCCCCATGGATGCCAAGCCACCCTGGGTCTCCGCAATGAATGCCTTCCCTGCATCGAGGGCCAGCATGGCTGAATCAGAGGATGGGCCTTCTTTAGGAACCCAGCAGGAGGCCGGCCCCCAGGACATTCTCAGTACTTCTAGGCACTTTCCCTCAGCCCCAGGCATGTGCTACTTGGCCTCTGTGTGTAGTAATGTCACCATCTCAGGGACACATTCTGTCTTTCCCATTGGCCCATAAGCCCACAGGCACTCAGGAGGAGGCCAGCAGTGATTCTGTAAACACCATCCAGAAAATGTCAAGTCCCACATCCAAACTGCTCCAGGAAAGAGGGCATTAAGCACCACCAGACACACCTTTAAACATCCAAGGCCTACTGCAGACTTCTTCACCTTCCTCTCCAGGAATACAGCGACAACGCAGACCACAATGACAAAGCGATTGGGACTGCTCAAATCCACAAGAGGAGAAAACATCACGTTAACTTCGCTTTTTTTCTTACTACCTTTCCGATCCAAAGTCTAATGGAGAAACCAAGGCTCCCAGATACAAACTAGATTTCAACAAATTCATTGTGTAAACGAGGAAAGTACATGGGCTAAAAGAAGGTGCTTTCTTCTTTTCGTTAAACTACATTTCTAAGAACATAGGCATATAGGCCTGATTTGCATCATCATTCTATACCAGAAAATTTTGGTTTGACTATTTTCTGAGAAAACAGATACAGTGAAAACCATCAGGTCTAAAGGTAGAGTCCGCAGTAGGGTTAGTAATAAGCCCAACAGGAAGCCCCAAGGACAAGGCTGTAGGCTCCTAGTTGCCACCCATTCCCAAGGGCAAGTTTCTCGTAGGCGGCAACAAAGAGGGAAGACCAGGAAGGGCTTCAGAGCTTTCGCAAGTGGTTCAAAACCAAAAGAGCTTCTTCAGACAAGTGTGCATAAAACGCCCAACTGAGACATTAGGTCCTGACCGGGGAATCAGTTGTCTCTACTACACCACTAACTTCATCTTTGCGCCCCGCCCACACAGATCTAATCAGCAATTTAAAAAACCCAACAGCAAGGACAGGTCCTATCATTGTATTATCAAGGCAGGCTTTCCCTTTCTCGGGCAAAAACAAATTGCATCCAACTGACCACGCATCCAGCAATCCAGTTCAGCCCGAGGAGGAATAGATTTTGCTCCCGGAATAGATTTTGCTCCCGTTCCTAGTCCTGACAGCCAGAAAGGGGGCAGACACGTCCCATATGGCATGGGGCAAATTCATGCTCCATAAGTATCACTAGAAAATGCCAACATCACCATGTACAGGCCCCAGTGGTACTAATTCAACCCTCTTGGACTTTGTTCTGTCCCATTCTGCCAGTTGGTGATGCCCACTTATCCCCTCCAAAAAAGCTACTTGCACACTACCCAACACTACTTCAAGATGTGCTACTGCCCTATCCACGGCCACTGTGCACCGTGGACAAAAGAATGCCACCAAGATGCCCAAGAGAAGGTAAGCAAACGTAGAGGGCTGTCAGGAGTTCTTCGGAAGGAAATCTGGGCTTCACTTAATTCTCAATTAACTCTATGGAGCTGACCTGCAGCCAACTTCAATCACGTGCTGTCTTCCCTCTCATTTACCCTTCTTCTGAACCATCCTTTCAATCAGTTGTTTTTTCATCTGAATATAAGCTAGTTTTAATATGAAGTTAGACATGTTATTTAAAGAAAGCATGGGTACCAAAGTTAAATATAAATGACCCACCCTAGTGGTACCTTCAGACAGATCAAAATTAACATTAACATTAATCAAAAATAAAAAATTAACATTTTCATGGTCCAAAAGGAGTTAGGACATCATCTTAGCTTCAAATCAAGTGTATTTAGAAAACGTCCACTTCCCACTGAAAGTTTGCTAACTGAACAGGAAAGACACAAAAATGACCTTAAACTATTTTAGAGAAAGGCTTATTTGGGTTAAGTATATAAAGACAATAGCAACTGCCTTTCAATTGCATCTTTTGTTCAATGGTATTTTTTGTTAAAAATATTTAACATTTTTGTTAAATACATTATCAATCAATTCAACAAGTGAAAGCATGCTGATGTCTACTCTGGACCATGCACCATGTGTTAAAAAGTTCTACTGCACAACCATCCGCACTGCTTGCAAAGGGGTGGG
Source organism: Diceros bicornis minor (assembly GCF_020826845.1). Lineage (NCBI taxonomy): Eukaryota > Metazoa > Chordata > Mammalia > Perissodactyla > Rhinocerotidae > Diceros > Diceros bicornis. The sequence continues at coordinate 22,649,943 of NC_080774.1, read as the reverse complement.
GGATGTGGAGAGTGAGACTTATGTTTCAAGATAGCCAATGACAGAGACAATGAAACTGCAGAGAAAAAAGCCACAGTGCTGGTAATCAAATCTGAATATGGCACTGGGTTGGAAAACCAAATCAAAGCAAAATCTTATCAACAAATCCCCATGGAACCAGACCATGAGAAGGCACGGACACCATCTGGGCAGTGTGGGGAACAAAAGGAGCACCACCTGCTCCCTAGGAGGGTTGCTTGTCATTCTCAAGGACCGTAAAGTTCTCATGTACAAGAGACCAGGAAGAGACCAGGAAAATTAGATAAGATTAAAATAATAGTTGAAGGATAGCACAAAGCCATACAAGATAAATTGTCAAATGGAATGTGGCTATGCCATTTGGCATCTTGGGGTTTTATGAGAAAATGACTTCAGGATATCTTTCTCCAGGAGGCAATTAACATTTTAGGTCAAATTCCCCCAAGGGAAAAGGAAATTTCGGGGAGGGGGGGAGGTTGGGAATCAGTGTGACTCAGTGGCTCTGCCTGGCACAGAACAAGCACTCAATACATATCTGCTGAATGAAAGAAAATAAAAACCCTAGCTAGTGGCTCAGTCCTGGGCCCCTGCTAAGCACCAGCACATCTCTCTGCTATAGCTGGCAAGTTTACCTGGTTTACCCAACCACCTAATAGCTGGCTTATCTGGTTTACCTGTCTTTCCCACAGGACTGTGAACTCCTTAAGGGTGATGATTCTATAGCAGCAATAGTCACAGGTACTAACATGTATTAAGCACTTACTGTATACTTTAAATATATTATCTCACTTAATCCTCACAATCCTTTAGAGGTACAAGCTATACTGTCCCATGTTAGAGATGAGAAAAGAGAGGTTCAGGGAGGTTGGGTGACCCGCTAAGGTCACAGAGCTGGCAGTGGCAGAGCCAGGATGCAAACACAGGCCTGTCCAGCTCTAGGGCCGTGCTCTTCACCTCTGTGCCCCTTGCCTGGAAAGAGCCTGGTCAGCTGTGAACTCTCAGAACACAACATACAGTAGATTTTAGCTGCAAGAGGTTTTTTAGCTGTAAGAGATTAGCAGATCACCATCAGATTTACCTGCCTCAAACTACTTTATGGTGAGGCTGTAAACACAGTCCTGAAATCCAGGCCAGCTCCTCCATTCCCTAGCTGTGACAGACCTCTCTGCACTTTAGTCTCCTTATCTAAAAACACAGGGATGGGACCTCTTACTGCTCAGAAGCCTCCTGAGGATCAAGGGAGACAACTAGTATAAAGCCCCAAGGACAGCGTCCAACATGGTATTCATTCATTCAAACATTTCACCCACCACCTACGTGACCTTCAGCCCTAAAAGGCTTCCATGTAGTAGGAGGCAGAGCCAGCAATGGTGGAGCCAGCCATGAAATGTTCTGGACCCAGGTAAGTAACAGTAGCCGAGAGTTCAATAACTTGGATTGTTTCACAAGCAGAATGTTTACTCAGAGTTCAGGCTGGAGAAATACTGTCCTCTGTTTTGCCATTTGTTTTAATTGGTACAAAGTTTCTTCTTCCTTTTCCTTAACGGTTTAACAAATCTACATGCAACTCTGTTTTTCCCATCCCTGAGACTGAAGTCTAAGATTCTCTATTATTTTCAGCCAAGAAGTTGGGCAAAGCCAATTGGAGCAAGTCTGCAAAGATCAGGAGAGAGTTCTATCTGTATTTCCTGCCCAGCTATGACAGTATCTGCTCAAGTTACATTATAAATCATAACTCGCTGAGGCCCGGTCAACATGCGCAGGCAGGGTAGGACATTGCAGCCTGGTCATCCATAAAGAGACACCTCTACACGCATTGCCCAGGTCTCCACGCTGATCTGAAAGCTTTTAGGTCAGCCAAAGAGCAGATTCCTGAGCCAAATCAGGAAAAAACTCAGTCTCTAGAAAGTCAGTGGACGAATGGAAGTGCCTTAAGCAATATCAAGCAGGCAGGATGATATAAAGAGGTGGCCTTTACCAAAGAGGCAAAAGGAAGGGTCAACCTTGTGTGTGTCAACGCAGCCAAAGAGACTTCACCAAAGCTGCAAAGGAAACAAAAATAAACTAACAGGATAAAAGGGAGGCTGTTGCATGAGGAAGAACTTTTGCTCCAGTTTAAAAAAAAAGAGAGAGAAGAAAAGAAAAGAAAAAGAAAGCACACACTGAAATGATCTAAAGCTGCCTATAAATATTTGGGAACATCAAAGGCGGTCCTGTTAAATTAAAAATGCTGTCACACAGATAGGAACTAGCCTCTAGCGCTGCCAGCTTCAACATGTGAGCCTGTGATCTGAGGAGCAAGGGCTCAGCTCCTCAAGAAATCTGATTCACTAAAGAAAAAAGTGAACGAGCAGTTGAGTTTTAATAAGGGCATTAAATACCTTAGGAATGAGCTAATTAGAGTTTAACTCTTTCAAGATTGTCCGAGCTCTTAAGAATGCTATAAAGTAAGCTCCCTCCAGAATCTAGTTAAATCGGTCTCAAAACCTGCAATGTAAGAGAAAAGTATTAAAATAGCACCTTAGGACTTCAAAGCTGGTAAACCCCACCAGGCCCCTCAGACTTAAAGGCAGAGGCCGAGTGAAGAGAAGGGAGGAGGCTAACACAAAATTGTGTGCAGAGATGAGGTTAGGTTGCTTGCTTATTTAGAGGCTTTTTCTTTTCTAGTTTGGCCTAGATAAGTACAAGCTCACTATCTAATACCAGATTCATCCTACCCTATGAGTATGCCCTTTACCCAAGACACTTTCAGAGTGTTGAGTGGGAAGCCTTCATCTACTGACCTCGCTCGTTGCTCACGTGCCATACAAGAAATTATGGCTGAGCCTCCCCAAACATACTCCAGTTCACTGCAGGAAGTCACCCAATGATTTCCCTGCACACCTTCTGGATCAGAATCCTAAGGAAACCAGGGAGAGTCCCCAGTTAGGAAAGTACCATCACAACAGCAGATCCCTTCAGGAGCAAGACTCTGGCCTTGAAATAGAAAGAAGTGGAACCTCTTGGAGAAAGGATATGCACACCTGCTCAGAAGGAGAAGGGGCATCTTTCCATCACCCAGTCTCAGGAATGTGAGAGAAGGAGGCAGACAGACAGAGATGGAAACACCTTCTCCATTCAAGGAGAGGAATGCACAGCCCAGTATGGGCAGAGCAGGGTGGGGGTAAAGTGAAAAAAAAAAACACCACAATGCACTCCTATCATTCCCATTTTTAGAAAAAGTTGATGTGTCTAATTTGGAGGGTTAAGATTAATAAAGTATTTGCTTTGGCAAAATCGCACACTGGATCAAACCAAGCACTGAAGTCACTTGTGCTTGCCATAGGTCCCCCAGAGCACAGTCTCAGCATATCACAACATTCCACATGCCCTGGCCGGATCCAGAGAAGCAATCAACCACCCAGCTTGCCTTCGGAGCGATCATGCCCGTATGCAGGCCATGTGGCCTCAGGAACAACAGGAAGGCTGGCCTAGAAACCTAGTCTCCTGTACACAGGACTTGCAGTTCACGTGTGTGTGCGCGCACACACCACAGAGCTCAGGGCCTGGACAACGGTCTAGCTGTAGAACATAGGGATGAGCAGATGAAGCTGCAGCAAAGCACCCCTCCCAGGAAACAGAGGGGAAAGAGGGACCTGGGGATCAGGGAGGAATGAACACTGTGAGCCCTTGCAGAGCTTAAGAACCACTCTGGGGAGCCCATGGGTCCCACACGAGGGGAGAAGGGACACAGGTGCAAGTAGTAAGGCAGTGAGCGTGTTAAAAAAATGATACCTACGATAGATCACGTCTATTCCCAATGAGTAGCACCTTTGGATTATTTAACCATGATAAACTACTACTTTATAACAAAAATTTTCAACCATTTGGAAACTACAACATAAATGTTAGGTACCTATGCAGAGCATCATGAAACTAGTCATGTTATAGTCTTCATCATCATCCTCACCATCACTAAACACAAATTGTATGCTGTAACTCATTTAATCCTCGCAACAAATCTAGGAGAGATTTATCTCCATCTTACGGATGAAGAAACTGAGACCCCAAGAGGCAAAGTCCCCTTTCTACAGCAGGTAATTGGCAGAGCCGAGATCCAAACCTAGGCAGTCTGGGTCCAAACTTGACACTCTGCTGCCTCTCCATCAGCAAAGGAAATCAAGGACCACTTGGTTATGCAAAATTTACAATACACTTTAAGGAATTTGGCAAACCTTGGTGTCTGCACGTAAAAGTTGAAAATCACTGCTCCTAATAGCCATGTCAATGTCCAATGACACGGGAGTGTCCTCTCAACTCCTCTAATACAGTTGGCTCAAGGTTGTTGTTATAACACAGAACTAAAGAGGACTTATACCCAAAGCAGGTTCTGGTCCAAAAGTTAACTTACAAGTTTGTTAGTAGGAATACATGTGTATCTTCTCCCATAAAAAAGTGGTGCCATTTCTGCTCCACAAAAGGCCTACCCATTTAATTACAATGTACTCAAGGTTTAAGGACCCCACTCTAGTCAGCTCACCTCCTAAGAAGAGCTGACACAAAGCAGAAAAACGGCTAAAGCAGATGTCAAGAATCTGCACACTAAGCTCCTTATGTCCCCTTGGTATCTTGTTTCCTAACTTTACACACAATTCTAACATGGTTCCCTGGTTTTCTAGGAGTGGACTCAGAAATCAGAAGCAGAAAATAGAACAGCTGAGGGAGAAGCACTGGAAGGGAGGGGACAACTTATGGACAGGTGCCACATCAGCCAACAGGGAGACAGCCGTGCACTGCACAACTCCAGGAGGCGCCCTTCACATCTGTGGTCATAGATCCACATTATGACCAATTTACGGCAGGAGAAGTCAGGTATCTTGAGGAAGGGGCAGCTTTTCCTAATTCACACAAAGGGACTCTCTGTGCTGGAGTGGGAAAACGTCAAAAAATTGAGACACCAGCCCTGCCCTGAAGGAGGATACAATCTAATGACGACTCCAGAGGTGACTCCAAGTCAGCAAGTAAAGATGAAATTTGTGGTCAGCTTCCCCTTCTGAAATAGTAAGTTTCCAGGGAGCTTGCTTTTTTTGAGTGAAGCGCCTTGAGGGCAAGCCCTCCACAACACGAGACTGCCTGAGCAGTCGAACCTGCACGAGTTCCAGCCATCAGTGGCTCAGGTCTCCTTCTGTAAGGGGCGCGAGGACAGTGGATGGTGCCCATGAGTCCCATCCTGCTCTGCGATTCAGGGCTCCCATCTGGCTTACTAGATCTGATCAATTCTCTTCCTGACATTTCACTGCACAGCACCAAGGACCACAGAATTAATCATGAAGGACACCATTTGTGCAAAAGGGCAAACAGCGTCGCAGTGTGGGATGCCAGGGACACATCCCTCCTCCTCCCATCCCAGCTCTGCCTGCCAAAGCCTGAGAGCCGGGCATCCTGAGACCCTACTTATGGCTGATGGCACCTGCGACCACGGTCTCTGCTGAATATACAAGAGTAGAGAGGGAAGAAGACAGGCCTTCTTGGGATGGGGAGAAGGGAGTAACGAAGATAACGAGCTGGAGGAAGGAGAGTCCCCCATCCATCCTCCCTCCTATTCTTTTCCCACCCCCTTCCCCAATCAGCCATGACAAGTCTGAGTTACCAGAGGGCAAGGGATGTTGGCAGGGGGTGGGAGGAGGCGGTCTGTAATCTTAAGAGAGAGAAGATTCCCTATTTACCCTGCAGCAAGTAGGGAAGACATTCACACATGAAAGGCCCCCTATATAACTTCCACAGATTTGCAAGAGGACAATTAAAACAGTCTTGCAAAAGTAAATTAAGAAAATTAATGTTATCTGAGCACGCAGGAAGAATTCTAGAGTTTTCTACAACGTCTTCTTGCAGGGGCACATATAGGGAATAATTTTACTTGGAATATTCAAAACTATTCTGCCCCCATCCCACTGCTGTTTTAGAGCCTCCCCCTTCCAAAAACAAGGTTGGCATGGTAACTAGAGCACCAGTCACCGTGGTCCCTAACCACATCCGCCAGGGCTTGGCATGCTGAGACATGTGCCAACTCTGTTGTCTGTAGGGCACTCCTGGCCACAGTTCAGAGCAAGCTATAATCAAGTCCCAAACCACCGCATTCGTATAGAACTCGGCTCAACATAAATATTCATTAAATGTGAAAACCTATGGTGATGCAATGTTGAGACTGCAAATTTAAACACAAGAGTCAGGAAATGCAAAAATTACCACTGCCACTGCAACCTGAAATCACCCACATGGCACATTTAATGCCACAAGCGAGTTTTAATGTGCTCTAGAGATTTAAACCTAATAACCCAAAACTTCAAAACTACACATTATCTATTCATTGAATTCCCTAGATGAGGGTGACATTTACTGATGGGCACTGGGACATTTCTGGAGTGGACATGCCATGAAAACCCTCTAGTACAAGTGAACTATAACACATCATGGATAGACTGGAGTACTCCTGAAGGTCCCAGCGCCCATATAATCGCCACAAAAACAGCAACAATAACCAAAAAATCTCAACATACCAACATGTACATAAATAAGCAATAATTTAATAATTCCCAAATGTTTACAGCTGGGCCCTGTAAAGAGTAGAAAATCAAATGTTTATTAAATTGAAATCTAAATTTCTCCCACACGTAGCCTGCTGGCCTCTTTAGAAATATTACTGTAGTCCTTTAAAACTGCTTCCCACCCTGGACTTATGCACAGGATCAAGGCCCACGCCAGAACTGCCAAACGGGGGCAAAAAAGAAAAAAATCAAGGAAACAATATGGTACAAATTTAAGGACCCACATACAGTTGCTTCTGAGGGGTCACACTGGAACTACATGTAACTTCTGCTGTTCCCCGAAAGTACCAGTTTTTGAAATGCTACCAACATATTATTCATATTTAAATAAAACACACTCCCCAAAAGTCTACAGTCAGGCTGAGATGTTCTCTTCTCCAGCATGCTTTGAACAATGTACCTAGGCAGTCACACGTCAGGCTGGGAGGAGTTAGATGGTGTCATCTCATCGTACTACCTCCTTTTTCCAGACCTCCTGGAGAGCAGAGGCAAGGTGAAAATTATTTTGCGAGTTTGATCCATCCCAACTATTTGGATTAGCCCTAGGACACACCTGTGTCTGAAAACTGCTTGTGAACTGTTTCTACAATCATAGAAAGTTGTCCCTCAAAAAGCCAAGTCTTTTTCTGGCCACACTAACATCCCCATCACTCTCCTACCCCAAAGTATTATGATGTAGCAGAATTTCAATTCAGTAAATAGTTAAAGAGTTTTACTGCAAGGCAACAGCAGGATGAGTAAGACATAATCCCTATCGACTGGGAGCTGTGATCTTGTGGGGAAAAGAAAACATTAATAAAAGAGTACCTACAACAAGGAATTTAAGACCAGCTAAGAAGTGAAAAATGGAGTGCTTTGGTTCAAAGGAACGCACCGGTAGGACTTGGAAATACTTGATGGGAAGGACTGGAAATTGACTGCAGGTGAGGGAGTTGAGAGATGGGAAAGGAAGAGCAGTGGGCAAAGATGGGGGTCGGGAATGCGGAGGCGTAGAAATGTATTCCCGCAGAAGGGCAATCTGAAATGAAGGGCATAGAGGGAGGAAAGCCCAGGACCATTCAGGAAACGAGGGTGGGAACACACAGGATCCACAGCCCCATCCTAGAGTCAACAATGAGAGAGAGGCTAGAGAGACAGCCCAGGTCACCTCTGTACAGTCATGCGCCGCATAACGACGTTTCAGTGACAGACGGCATAGACGACGGTGGTCCCATAAGATTAGTACCATATAGCCTAGGTGTGTAGTAGGCTATACTATCTAGGTTTGTGTAAGTACACGCTACAACGTTCACACAATGACGAGATCACCTAACAACACATTTCTCAGAACATATCCTCACCGTTAAGCGACACGACTATACTCAGCTCAGTAGTAAACAACAGGAAGGCTCTGAAAGATTTTGATCAAGGGAGTGACGTGGTCAGAACTTACTTTAGAAAGATGAATCCAGTGGGGAGAGGAAGAACTGATGGGAAGAAAGAGAACGTAAAGGAGGTAGAAGCTCAGGCAGCATCTGGCATGAAGAAGTAAGGTCAGCAAGGAAAGCCAATCAAGCATCGTCTTGAGTACACCATTTCCCTTTGACTTGGCCACAAGCTACCTTGATTTAAATTTTGAAATGGCTTTGCAAGTCAAGCTTGCAACATTCTTTACATGCCATTAGCTGTCTGCTTACCACCTACTCCAAGACTAAGGCACTTTCTGAAAAGATGCCAACTCTCCAGGTACCCAGTGATATTTCCAAAAATCGCATAAAGGGGTTGAACACACAATGTCAAATGCATTTAAGTAAAAATATACAATTAGGAACAAAGAAAAGCATTCTATGTCAAGTGTGGGACAAGTCTTGGCAACCAGGACAACTTGAACAGCAGATGGCCTTCTGGGGCAGAATCCAGGGAAGACGTGTGAGGATGAAACAAGACAATACAAGTGAAAGGGCACTGGGACCCTAAAGCACTAGGCACATGGAAGATTTTCTGGAACTCAACTATCAATGTGGGATGCCATTCTAGAAAGACCAGCAACTGCGAGCACCAAGACCCGAGTTCTAATCCCAGCTCCTCTTGTGAGCAAAGGCCCGAGGACCTTGCTCACATTCCTTCACTGTAAAAGGAGAGCTGAGCCACAGCATTTTCAGGGTGCCCTCCAGCTCAAACAATAACTCTAGTAGTCAAAAGAAACCAAGGAACAAAAAAAGAGAAGGGAGAAAGATCTTAATGAAGGCACAGGCCAAATGGCTCCAAGACTTCAGCCTTCAAAAAGTCCAAGAGAAAATGGAAGCACCTATACCAAAGTAAAAAGAACACTCTGGTCATGTCAGGGCCGGTTCAGCCTTCCCCAGTAGCATAACTTGAGGCTCACAGGGTCCACTGAAGTGTCACAAAGCCACTAATGGACATCTGACACGCAGATGGTTGAGAAAGGAGACTCACCAAGCGCAACTTAAAAGCTTTCCGCTTCAGAACTTCCAGAGATAGAAAAGATGGCAAATTCCAATGCCTTCAGGGGCCGGCCATTGGTAAAAGCATTAACAGTGAGTGAAATAAGCCACTGCAACGCAGAGGGACTTGTGAACTGGAGGACCTGCGTTCCATCTGAAGAGGACAGCTGCTATTCTACTGGGGCAGGCTGTTGCCATGTGGGAATGTGGACCCAACACTGACAGATCTTTTAATTTTTCAAGAAGAGCTACAGCCCCAGATTTTTATGTAAAATTTCTAAATTTTTAACAGGGATCAAACAAAACACAAGGGAGCTGTTTTCAGCCTATGGGCCTGCTGCTTAAATGCACCCCTGAAAGTCTGGTGCTTGGCTCTACTTGCGTCTCTGCCCACCATGAACTGACAGCGTCACTCTGAATGAGAGGACAGATTCATATGGCCTTCAGGACAGAGCCTGTTCATAAGCAGAGAGCCTACTCACTGGGAAAGAGGCAGGGCAGAAGAAAGCAAATGCAGCAGCACCCTCCTGGGCCACAATCTGCTGCCATGGGGTGTGCCGACAGCACAGTGGCCCCTTCCGTGAGGTCCTCTCTAGACCTCTGAGTACGGCCGTCTGCCTGGATAGCTGCTGTGTCCTGCCAAGAAGACAAGGGCAGCCTGCTGCTCCTGAATCGTGCTCAGATACACCTACGAGGGAGGTACCCAGGTGCCATGCCAGGTACCTTCCTTCAATGCAGACATTAGTCATAACTCAGATCCTCACGGCAGAGGGAAAAAGCCAGTATTTTACTATTTACTAAGTGAGAGGAATACACAGACTTTCACTTTTATGAAGTTGTTTTTGGGGTTTAAGAAACAGATACTATCCATTCTGAGCAGGGGTGCACAGAAACATATGCCGACCTGGTAGGGGTGTGTAAAGAGAACACTCTTCTGCAGAGCAAACTGACACTATCTATCAGGAGCATTAAAAATGTTTCTACCACTTGACCCAGTGGTCCCAATTCTAGAATTTTATTCTATGAAAATAATCAAGAGATAGAGAAAGGATGTTCCTCACAACATTACTTATAATAATGAAAAAGAGACTATGTTACGCAGACAGTAAAAATGTTTCAGAGTATTTAGCAACAGGAAAATACTCAAGGTTAAGGAAGGGTTATAAACACTATGTAATGTTTTTTCCAATTTTCTTTAAAATCTGTCCCAGCTCATGGGAAAAAAAGAAAGGAAAGCTATACCAAAACACAAAAGGTTTAACAGGTTATCTGTAGGTAGTGGGATTGATCTTTTTCTCATACTTTTCTGTATTTTCCAAGTGTCCTACAATAAACAGGCATTATTTTTATAATTAAAAAATAAGATATAGATAATTTTTTTTAAAGGAAGATTTTGGCCCTGACTAGAGTAATATAAAATGAATCAATTCTAACATTTTTGCCTAAATCTTACCAAAATACACTTGGGTCCTCAGGCAAGTGGGTCAGTGAGCTTCGGCTTCTGGTGACCCAAGTTCAATCCCAGCTCTGTGGCCTCGAGAAGCTTACTCAGACTCTCAGCCCCACTTTCGTCTGTAAAGTGAGGCTAATGTGACCGTCCAAATTTGTAACAGAGGAATCAAGAAATAACATCTGTAAAGTACAAACTATACCATGGGTGCATAAAAGCTGTTTCTTCTCTAGACTTTATTCACAATAGGAACTCAATAAATGTCTGCTGACAAGTTAGCAAACTCAAATTAACCCAAGTTCAAGTAGAAAATCAAGTTTCAATCAAATTCTTACAGCACTGGATGGGACCTTACACACACCTATCTGAGCACCCTGCTCATCCCTTTTATTTTAATAATGCAGCACTGGGGGCCGGCCTGGTGGCACAGTGGTTAAGTATGGTACATTCTGCTTTGGCAGCCCAGGGTTCACAGGTTCGGATCCTGGGCGTGGACCTATGCACCACTCATCAAGCCATGCTATGGCAGGCGTCCCACATACAAAATAAAGCAGACGGGCACAGATGTTAGCTCAAGGCCAGTCTTCCTCAGGAAAAAAAAATGCAGCACTGGGAGCCCAGAAGTGCCCATTCCAACACACATTTTCACCTCAAACTTCTAGAATCATCAAAGTCTGTTTTCACTGAATCAACTCTACACATTGAGTTTCTCAACAACCATATCACACCGGCTGCTGGGGAGAGAAGAGGATTAATATCAAGTCTTACAACACATCTTAAGGGTAATAAAAATAAAATGCTCTCCCTCGAACCACAATGGGCCAGCTGACCTCATTCTCTTCACACCATCATGAGTCAACAGAGCCACTAAAAGTCAGATTTTAAAACATCTCATTCAAGCTACAAATGGAACAAAGAACCTCTGCTCTTTACCTCCTCCCTATCCTGTTTGACAGGTATAAAGGCACGTCTCCACAAAGGGGTTATCAGCTTTAACCTCAAAGGTAGGTAAAAATGAGCTGGAAAAGTCCAGACGGCTCAAATCCAAGTACTGTGTCGTTACATAACGTGTTTCTTCTGAATGTGTTGCCCAGGCTTACACTTAGCACCCTGGACCAGGTATATCCTCAGTACCCTTATAGATATGTCCTGCCAGAAAGGAATTGTGGCTCACATTGCTGTCTGCCCTCTACTCTATCCTTGCCTGCCGCCTCACCTCACACAGGGTCTGGCGGACAGAAGGCAGCAGTGAATGTCTGCTGACTGAAGGGATGCAGTACCCACAGTGAGTTTTAATGTCCAGGAGAATGGAAGGAGCAGGGAGAATCCACAGCTTTAGGTTCATACAATCTTTTAAATCAAATAGTTAGGGAACGCACAGTCTGTGCAAAGTAAGAAAGGCGACGAACGCGGGACATGACCTCTTTGGAGAAAGCCATGCAGAATCCACAATGGCTCTAAAAAGTCAGCCACAGGAAGGAGATGTGTTTCACACCAGAAAGCCCTTTAAATGCCAGAACACTAGGGCTGTTCCAACTTTCCCAATAGCCAAAAAACAACGGAAGTGCCATCAAGTGACAGTTGTATACTTCAAGTCACTGGTCCCTCTTCCCAAACTTGGCAGATTGGCTCTTAGTGGAAAAGACAAGTTGGAAAGAGACTTCTGTGATTAAAAAAAGAAGAAAGAAGGAAGGAAAGGAAGGAAGGTAGGTAGGTAGGTAGGTAGGTAGGAAATAAATCTCTGTAAAGGTAGACAATTTTCTCAGCTGAAGTTATAGACTCATTTCTTGGTCAATCAGTCTGGGTTTATACCCGCCTCTAAATTGCACCATCAGTTCCCATAATCGTATCCCAAGCAGAAGAAAGTGCCAAGTGGAAGCACTCTTATAAAAACAGAAATGGCTTAGAATCAGATAGACCTGGGTTTGAATCTCAGCCCTACTGCCAACTTGCTCAACAACTTTGACAAATGACTTCACCTCTCTGAGCTTGGTTTCCTCATCTGAAAATCTGGGGCATGCCATCTACCAGCACCGTTAAATGTGAGCACAGCACACAGGAAGCACTTAATCATTAGTAGCTATTTTTAAAAGCTCTGACAGAGAGGAAGAGTGAGCAACTCAAACTCTAAATTAGAGGAGAAAAGCAACCACTTAAACCCAGTGTACAATTTAAGAACACACGGCTTTCCCCAATTATACACCTCACCATAAAGCACACTTCCGCTTCTGCTCTTCCTGTTACACTCAGCCAAGGTGCAGCCAAGGATGACAGAAAGGCTCCAAGCCTGGAAGTCAGGAGACCTGAACGGTTATCCCAGGTCGTCTCTGCCTCACCACATGGCCCTGGGAAAGGCGCTTCACCCCTCTGGACCTCAGTCTCCTTAACTGACACATTAAGAGCTGAATCTGGTTCTTCTGGCTGTCAAGACTGATTTAAACGTTATTTTTGTCATGAACTGCAAATCCACATTCTCCAGACTTAGGGAACACCATCAAAAGCCAAGTTTTCACGTGGCATATATTCAGGTTAATGATGAATTCTGAATACCGAGCCTTTACAGTTATTCCCAGGGACACAGCTGGACTGTGAACTATTCTTCATGTGTCTGTCCACCCATAATAGGTGTCTACATTAAGGCTTTCTCAATACTCAGTGTTTTATCAAGAAAAGAACGTCTTCAGAACTTTATAATGCCAGGTATCCTGCCCCTGAACACGCATACATGCAGGTCACTTTCATACAATCTGGTATTATAATGTGTGGGTCTACCAGAACCAGAGAGAAGTCTATTCTTTCCATCTAATCAAGCAAGTTTCTGGAAATAACAACCAAAAAGGAAAGATAATCCCAGAATTTACTAGCCAAGCCAAATGAAGTTGATCTCATCAATTAATCCAAGCCCATTAAGACCCACTGCCTGCCTGATGTCCACTCTAAATCCATCATACATTCACTAAATATAGAGCGTCTGATAAGTGGCAGGCTCTGGGGACCCAGGGGTGGATCCAGGGATGAGCTAAACAGACCTGCACCCACGGGGCCCAGGTCTACAAGGGAAGGTATAAGGGGGTGCTCTTAAGGCACTAAAACATCGAGAAATACTCCGTTTCATTTTCCAATGAGTGTTGAAAAAGAACACATTTACACTCTGCTTTCCCACATCCTGCATTCAGATCATCTCCTCCTTGCTCTTCACCATATAAATGCAGAAATTCTTTGAGTGACTGTTTTCTCACTTCTCCCAAGGATGATGCATTTAACTAGTAGCAGATAGATGCACAGGAGAGAAGTTAATTCATTATAGACAATGGATGCCTTAAGGACTAAGGGCTCAATTCTGTGGGGAAATCCAATTGGGAAGGATTATCATTTATCCATACACATGTCTGTTTCTATAAGAGACTGTGAACTCCAGAAGACAACAGCAATATGGCGTCTGGTACAGAACAGGGCTTTGGTAAACATCTATCAAATGAATATGCTCGGGGGCCGGTCCCGTGGCTTAGCAGTTAAGTGCACGCGCTCTGCTACTGGCAGCCCAGGTTCAGATCCCAGGCGCGCACCGATGCACCACTTGTTTGGCCGTGCTGAGGCGGCGTGCCACATACGGCAACTAGAAGGATGTGCAACTATGACATGCAACTATCTACTGGGGCTTTGGGGAGAAAAAGAGAAAAAAAAAAGAGGAGGATTGGCAATAGATGTTAGCTCAGGGCCGGTCTTCCTCAGCAAAAAAAGAGGAGGATTGGCATGGATGTTGGCTCAGGGCTGATCTTCCTCAAAAAAAAAAAAAAAAGAATATGCTCAGTGGAGACACATAAACCTGGAGACTTCTCTACGACTCTTGCCAGCCTGAGCCCCATATTACTCCACTCAAATTCTTAGCAATGGACTATTTGATGATGGATACTAGATTAGTGCTTCTCTTTTTCCCTCTAGGGGAGGAAGAACATCACAGAACCCTCCAAAAGGCAAAACTGTATATCTTTTCAGGAAAATAATTCTGTGCACATACACAAGATTGTATGTATAATTTCAGGGGTTCACGGGCCATCTTTGGAAGTCTATGACCCTCAGGTTAAGAATCCCTATACTAGGGCCGGCTCTGTGGCTTAGCGGTTAAGTGCGCACGCTCCACTGCTGGCGGCCCGGGTTCGGATCCCGGGCGCACACCAACGTACCGCTTCTCTGGCCATGCTGAGGCCGCGTCCCACATACAGCAACTAGAAGGATGTGCAACTATGACATACAACTATCTACTGGGGCTTTGGGGGAAAAGATAAATAAATAAATAAAATTATTAAAAAAAAAAAGAATCCCTATACTAGATTGTTAAAAATTAGACTTGATTTAATGTCAAAACCTAACCAGCCAAGTTCTATTTATTTGGCAAAAATAGGAACAAAGGGGCCAGACAGACCTGGGTTTCAATCCAAGTTTTATCATTCGCTAGTGTGTGAGGTTGGAGATGTCAAATCGCCTTTCTCAGCCTCAGTTTCCTGATCTGTAAAATGGGTTAACAATAGCTGCTAATTCCATGTTAAAGGCAGGATGAGACAAGCAAACACGTGTCATGCTTGGCAAAGTGCCCGGTACACAATAAGTTCTGGTAAATGGAAGCCATCACCACCTTCCCTCTAGTCTACAGACTCCACACTTACCATCCCCATCTTCACCTCCATTCAGAACTGTATTAGTAACTCCCATGGGATCTCAGGGAACAAGATAGAAAATAAGAGCCCCTAAGAATTCATAAGGTCAAAATACAGCTCTAATGTTTTCCCCCAAATCAAATACTTGGTTTTAACCTATGAAGGCCCTTCTGAGAAGACAGTCGGCAATCCTTTTCTGTGTAAATCCAGGTCAGCTGTCAGCATACAATTGTTCTATTAGGCCAAGTCAATTTTTAGAGGCAGGCCTGTTAAGTTAACTTAAAATGGAGATAAAAAGAAAGTGTTTGATCAAATGCTTAACTGCAGAAACAGTGACAGAGAGACAAGGCAGAGGAATTAGTTTCCTAAAATTATTCCCTGTGATACCCTTAGCTAACATTGGATATTTAAGGACCTCACTCAGCCTTTCTAACCTACCACCCAACTCTCCTCCCACCCCCATAGCTAAAGGCACTGGCTTAGTTCTTAAATGTTCTCAGCTCTCCTCTGCTTTCAAGACTATTCAACACTTAACCCAGGATCCAGAAAGGCTAATTTTAAAGTTACACAAAGCCCATCATTCAGATTCCTTCTACAAATGAATTTCTCAAGCATTTCTAA
This sequence comes from Diceros bicornis minor, assembly GCF_020826845.1. Taxonomy (NCBI): domain Eukaryota; kingdom Metazoa; phylum Chordata; class Mammalia; order Perissodactyla; family Rhinocerotidae; genus Diceros; species Diceros bicornis. Next base: position 22,634,171 of record NC_080774.1, on the reverse strand, counting down.
ATATTTGACTTCAAGGGGAAAAAAATGCATTTCCACTTTAAAACAATCTTTCATCTCTAGCGATGCAAATTTTCTGTTTGTTTAACCAATCCACATACTACTAGCCAGTGTTTAATCGGGCCTTTTTTTAACATCACTAGCCATGTGAGTTGCACAGCCAAGTCTGAAAGTTTCAGATAATGATCTCATTAATAGCAACAAATTGGTTTAAAAATGAAATATGTATCAATATGTCTAAGAGCCCTTTAAAGTTTCACACTTCATAACTACAGGAGAAGTGTAATTAATTACTCCCGCATTCACACTGGATGCCTGACACTCTTACAAGCAAATGGGCTTTAATGCTGCATGAATGAATTAGATAATAAAAGTAATTAATAGCATTTCATATCCACACATTGTTTTCACAACTTTCACAGATGAAGATGTCAAAAAAACCCCTCTCTTCTTACAGAGTGCATTGGTGACCCTGGGAAAGTTATTTAAGCCTAAAATGAACAAGGAGAGATCCAAGACTCCCGGTGACTAATTCCAAGGTTTGAATTACTATCTCTCTCTCTGACACACACACACACACACTTCTTAACCAGGCCTCCTTCTACTCTAACCCATGCAAATGACCTGAACAGGTACTCTAATTAGAAATATCTGGGCAAACCAGACTATGATATGGTTATCTACTATATAAACATATACACACATATTTTCATTGCATAGAATAGGGAGGGGAAAAAAATCAGTGATACAAACCAATGTCTTATCTTAGAATTCTTAAAGAAGAGACTCCCAAACAGGTTTTTTTCTCCCCTAAACCACAAACAGCAGTGGAAACCCCACTAGAAATAACAAAAGCAATGCTACAGCACTACTCTTTAGGTTTAATTATAGGAAAATGAACTCTGCTCTGAAGACCGTAAAATATTAAATAGCAAATCACGCAGAGTTTTTTAAAGATAGTAAATAAAAGGAGGTTTGGAAAGTTCAACAAGGGCACTTAGAAAACGTGATTATCTGAAGCAGAACACCAATTTGTTTCTTCTACATTCTCATTTCTCATGGAAAACGTTACATTCCCTCCTGGCGGTCCTAAAACATCAGCTCTCCTTAGAAAACCTTTTTCAGGGCTGACAGTGGCCACACCAGTTCCCTCAATTGGGCAGTATTCGAAGAACTAATAAAAGCATGCCAGCCTCTGTACACACAGCCCTGAAAGCCACACTGTGCTCCTTCCATGCACACAGAGGTTCAGCGAGTCAGCCTCCACGATCAAGTTATTAACGGTATAGGGTGAGAACATCAAGAAATGACTTTGCAGACAGCTCAGATAAACTCACCAACATTACTGCAGTTATAAGGAAATTAAGGACACCTATTAGTGATTGCTTAACAGGTAAACTTATTAAATACCATTTAAGTCACTTTTCTTTACTTAGCAATTGTTGACATTTTTTTTCTTTTGGGCCAGGCTAATGGACTACAAAAGAGTCAGATAAGCACTTCAAAAAGTTTCAAAAGAGAATAGATTCCTTCTGCCAAATTCACACATTATCTTTCTACTCACAAGGATAAAACAGTTACAAATGGTGTGTTTAAACTCCTAATTTTGTATTAAATGACGAACCCAAGATTACCTCCGAAGCATAGCACTACTCATAATGGACAGCTCGCCAGACAAACTACCGTGGAAAAAGAGTACAAGTTAAAACACTGCAGATAAAAATCGCAAACTTCAAAAGTCTCCTTCAAAAAGTGAAGTGCCACATTAAAACATCTTTTCCCTTGGAAGGCTGTAAACCAAACATTTCTAAAGCCATCAGGGCACACTGAAAGCCTCAAAGAGAAACAAGGAGTCACAAGGAGGAAGCTTTAAGATTCAAAATAATCTCAAAGGCTGTGCCTGAAATGTATAGGAATCTTCAGCAGAGCATCATGTCTAAAGCTTATAAATTAAAGATAATTATAACATTATCAAAGAAAAAAGCCCAAAAGCTTCTAACATATGTAGTCACAGGACTCAAACAACATTTGTTTCCCCTTCTATTCACCCTGCAGAAGTTTAAGATAGGGATAAGAGCCCTGTAAGGCAATGCTGATGATTAGTCGCCCAGCAGAGGTGCCTCCTCCGGGTCTGTAAGGACACACCTCCAGGGAGCCAAGCTGCACAGCTCCCTGTCCTATCCACGCAGGGCTTTGAGTCTGCACCAGGGGAGGGAAAAGGAAGAGGCTGCTAGGCAGTCATTCCATACAGTCCCCTTCTCTTCATTCATAACTCTCCCAAGAGTAAAGTGCAGAAGGCCCTGCAGCCATCCTATCACCGCCAAAAAGGTTCATAGACAAGCCAAACATTTCAAATCGCCCCCATCCGGGGCACGCATATTAACCTCCATAAGTGCGCTGACCATCTACTAACAAGTTGATTTTATCAAATCATAGCCAAGGAAGCGGGAAAGCATCTACCCAGCTCACCATCTGCAGAGACTTCAGCTCAGAGTCCCTCCTCCAAAGAGTGGGCACAGCTTAAAGTTCTCCCTAACCAGCTTCCTTAGGAATGCAGACTTCTTTCATCTGGAGCAAGGTGGAGGGCCCTGTCAGTGAGCGACTCGGTCTCCCGATTTCCAGGCCCTCCGCAGAAGTCCTTGGCCAAGGAGCGGGTAGGCAGCCTCCCTCCCACCCTCTGTAATCTGAGGCATGCAGCGAGGGCTGCCTTCCACGGCTACTCCAGGGCACCCGCAAATCCCCATTCCTCCTCGGCCAGCTCCCTCTGCTCCCCTACCTGCTGCTGCTTGTCCAGAGCCCTGCAGGAGGGCAGGCGCCCAGGTGAGGCGAGCGGCAGGTTCCAGGGAAGACCCTAATGTTGTGCAGCCCCTCGGACAAACCTGGCTATTCCCCAAAAGAACATGCATGGACGGAAAGCAAAGCCTGCGACCTGAAACAGGCCACCCCATCCTTCATCACTTCTCTTTCCAAAGTTGGCATTCAACAGGTAGTTCCCGGGACTTCCACCTGAGGCAAACCCAAACGCCCAATCGGCCCAGGGGGGCCGCCCCAACATGGGTGCCCGGACCCACAGGAGGCCGAGCCCCCACGTGCGCTCGCCCCCCGGTGCGGCGCCCTGGAGGCCGCGTCCCGCCCGCCCGCCCGCCCTCCGGGGAGGGATGCCGCCGGCCCCCTCGCCGCCCCTCCCGCCCGCCCGCCCGCGGCGGGGTCGGCGGGCGCAGCCCCCGGAGCCATCTTGTGGCGGCGCGGGGCCCGGGCGGCGGGCAGCTACCTGCACGATCTCGCCCTCCGCGCTGAGCGTGGCCCCGGCCCGCGAGAAGCGGCCCGTGAGGCCAGTGGTGTAGGTGGTGTAGTCGCCGCTCGGGCTCGACTCGAACAGCACCACCTCCACGAACGCCGTCTCCTTGGCCCGCGCCGCGCCGGGCCCCGCGGCCGCCAGCAGCAGCCCGAGCAGCAGCGGCAGCGGCGGCGGCGGCGGCAGGCGGCGGCCGCGGGGGCCGCGGGGGCGGCGGCGGGGGCGGCGGCGGCGGCAGCCCGGGGCCCCTGGGCGCCCGCCCGAGCGCGGCCTCATGGTCCTGCGGCGGGAGGGCGCGGAGGGCGGGCGCGGCCGGGCATAGTCGCGGGCCGGCGGAGGACCGAGCGCAGGCGGACGCCTCACAGCCCCATCGCGGCGGCGGCGGCGGCGGCTTTGTGGGTCGCAGGCTCGGCTCGGCTCCCCCGGCCGTCGCGCCGCGGCCCTTTCATCTGCTCCACGTGAGGGGTTATCCCCGCCCCGGCAGCGTCGTGACCCGCTCTCCCCTCCCTCCCCGCGCTCGACCGCCGCGGCCGCCGGGGGGGGGGGGGGGGGGGCGGGAGCGGGGGGGCGGGGCGGGCGCGCCTGCGGCGGGGGGCGGGCCCCGATGGGCGGACTCGCCCCAGCTCTCGCTACGCCCCCTCGTCCCAGCCCCGCCCCGCCTGCCGTCTGCGCTCCACCCTATTGGTCTCGCCCCGCCCACCGCCCACCGTCTTGCTCCGCCCCATCGTTTTCGCTCCGCCCCCACGCCGTCTCTGCTCCGCCCCCTCACCCTCGCTCCGCCCCCACGCTCGCGCTCCGCCCCTTCGTCTGCGCCCCGCCCCCTCCTGCTCCGCCCTCGGCGGCAGACATTTCTCCTCGCGGTTGCTTGAGTTCGGCGGGAATGAGGACCGTGTCCTGCTCCGGGGCGATGTGCGTCCTCTCTGGAGGCCCCACGCCTCCCTGTCCCTGGCAGGAGTTAAGGCCTTGTCCTTCCCGACTCCCCTGCCCCAATCCACAGTTCCCGGGAGCGGGGCGCCCGCACCCGGCCCTCCACCTCACCCCCACCTCCTGCATCACCCGGCGGTCAGGGGGCGTTTGAAGCTCGGTCATCCCGGGACGTGTCCGGTTCTTGCACCGGTGTCGTTTACACAGTTAATATCAACTGGTGGAGGAGGTTGGGGGGGGTAGCCATTAGGATTCTGATGGAGTTCTTTCTGCAGCCCCAGAGACTGTAACTCAAAACACCCCCCTCAAGAGAAGTTCTGAAACTTTGAGTCTCGTGGTGTGCAGAAGGTCCGAGGATTCCAACACCCATCACCCTTTAGGCACAGACTGATGGCCGCCAAATTAATGTACCTAAGATAGATGCTCCAGGGCCCAGAGTTTCCCGTCCCCCAGAAGATAAACTTCCAATTCCCTGCCCCTCTTTGGAACATTCCTTTTCCTTCCTCATCTAGTCCTCTTTGAGAATCAAACCTTCCTTCAAAATTCAGATTCCATTCCCACTTCCTCCGTGGAGTCTTCCTTCTCTCAGCAGAATGGCTTTGTTCAGACATTCGCAAATATTTGGTTAGGGTGATCTGCTTCTACTTGCTACCACACCCAAAATATTAAAAAGACAGAAAAGAAAACTCATTGAGAATTATCTTGGGTAAACAACTCACCAGGGTTACATTTTAAAGTAGAAAAATATTTTCAAAATGTGAAATAGAAAATACACTTGAAAAAATCCACAGATCTGCGTTGCCACACTTGGACCACCCAGAGCTTTGCTCCGGAGGGAGGTGTCTGGGAAAGCAGGGCTCTGAGTATGGTGCCTTTTTAGTTTCCGCAGAACCAAGCCTAACCAGTGGTGATTGGAACTGGGAAACATCAGTCCTGACAATAGTCTCCCCCTAGGTGGCACAGTCCAGTCCTTAAGGGGGAGGTCAGTTATTACAGCCCATCCATGACACTTTGCAGTATATAAAATTCAAGGTCACCGTCAACTGATGAATGGATGAACACACATGGTATAGCCATACAATGGAATATTATTTGTCAAGGAATGAAGTACCCACGCATGCTATAACATACTTGATACAACGTTTCAAGGATGAACCTTGAAAACATTATGCTAAGTGAAAGAAGCCAGACACAAAGGGCCATATAGTGTATGATCCCATTTATATGAAACGTCTAGAATAGGCAAATCTACAGAGATAGAAAGTAGATTAGTGGTTGTCAGGGGCTGAGGGGAGGCAGGAATGCATAGTGACTGCTAATGGGTTTCTTTGGGGAGTGATGAAAATGTTCGGGATTAGATAATGGTGATGGTCGCACAGTTCTGTAAATATACCAAAAACCACTGAATTATATACTTAAGGGTGAATTTAATAATACGTCAATTATATCTCAATACAGTTGTTGAAAAAATTCAGAGTCATTAGTGGTATTTTCATTCAAACACACCCACATGCATACACACAGGATGCTGTGTAAGGATATTCTCTGCTCTTTGAAATCTTATTTCAAATCTCTCACTCTCAGCAAGACCTACTCAGCCTACTCTGTTTACACCAGCAATGTGCCCCCTGTCCCTGACTCCCAACCTCCCTTGGCCTGCCCGCCCCCCATGGCATTTATCACCTTCTAATATACTAAATAATTTGCTTATTTATTTTTGTCTCTTCTCCATACCCCACATACACACATGCCAGAGAACAAACTCTATAATGGCAAGGGACTTGTCTTGTTCACTGACTAAGGCCAAGGCAGCCTGGCCCAGAGTAGGCACTCAATAAATATTTGTTGCATGAATTAATGACTAAATGAATGAGTGATAAGCTCATCGTCGTGTATCCCTCCCATTTTGCAGACATTTGGGGCAGCTTGTTAACTAACAGCTGCTTAGGAGCACTGGGCTTCATGAGACCAAAATAAATTCTGAATGTGGAGAAGAGCAACAGTCCTTCCCTCAGGGACTGCAATGAAAACTCAGACAAGGGTCAAAAAAGAAACCGGTTTCAATTTTTAAAACTCTGCTTAAAGAAAGATATAGTTAATAAGACACAGGCCAGCAATACAAAGGTAACATGATTCATCTCTCAGCAATGTAAAGCTGTTGAGAAATAGAGGTATTTACTGAGTAATGAAATTTCACCAAAATCAGGCAGGCAATAAGAGGAGATAGAAAATAACTTCAAATAAGAGATAAGACCCATTGGCCAGGAGCAAGGACTGGATAAGAGAGCAGGATTAAGTGATAAGAGTGATGAGAAGTAATGCACGTTCATCATCTCTGTGGCACAACCCTAGTAGGCTATCCCGAGTATAACTTATCTTATTCTTTTCTCTACTTATCAGACACAGCTCAGATGAAAATAATGAAGAACAGGTGCATCAGCATTGGTTAAAGCTGCCAGACTTTTGGCAAATCTCGCTGACTTAGGCCAAAAAGCCACACAAAGCCTCGGGAAATTTTCTGCCATCGAAGTTCTATTTATATGATCAAATAGGGAAGTTTGGGGATTTCAAATCCATAAATGTATGCTTTACTACCTAAAGAGACTATCCGTGTGAAATAAAAACAGACATGGATATTTACTGCAGTATTGTTGTTAATAGCAAAAGACAGGAAACAACCTAAATGCCCATCAGTACAGGGTTAGTTAAATAAATTATGGTACATCTATTTAATATATAATGGAACACATATTAAATAGCCATTACAAAGAATGAAGAAGCACTCTATGAACTTGCATGGAATGATCTCTAATATATACTGCTAAGTGAAAAAGATGTGCATATGGTATACTACAATGGAAGGGGGGTTGGCAAGGAGACAACGGATACATGAAAGTTTGCAAACAGTACCTATGTGTACAAGGAGATGTAAGAAATGAATAAATGGTTGGAGAGGCATCTGGGTGACTGGGAGGCAAGGAAAGGAGGGAGACATACTTTTCCCTGTATACTCTGTACCAATTGAATTTGCTCCATGCACATATATTACCTATTCAAAGGTAATAAAATAGACTAACCTGCTAAATCAACAGATGATAACATGCATTTTCTATATGCAAACATATTCATTCAATAAACTTTATTGAAAACCTACTATGTGCCACTGGAATACAAAAAGGGATTGGCCTATAGTTATAGAAGATGTTAGCGTTGGGGGAATCTAGGTAATGGGTACACAGGATCTCTCTGTCCTGTTTTTATGACTTTTTCTTCTAATTATTTACAATAAAAACTAAATCTTAGATAATAGATTAGCCAATCCCTGTATTCGAGTAATTTCCTTCCTTTTTTCCCTCTTTCCTTTCTTCTCTCCTTCCTTCCTTCTGCAAACATTTATTACTAAATGAAACAGAGAAGTCATAAAAGATGACAATAAAATACACTTCAACTATTTTACAAAGTAATTTTAAGAGTTTGAATCTCATCTTGCTTCTTTAAGGTGATTCAAATTTAAAGCATGCTAGCATTCTTCCACGGTATTTATATCTATTTCTGGAAACTTTCATTTATTGTATTTAAACATCATATAATTCTGTTGAAAGGTACAATAGATGTTATACAGACAAGTAGCGGCAGTTCTTTCAAAACTCTTAGAAGTGTCTCTTCCACCTTTGAAGTATACCATCAATCTACGTCTCCTTTGAGCCTTGAGGCGGAAGGCCAATCTGAGCCCCGATTCATCAGTGGTTTAAACCTTGCTTCAACCTGTCCCTGATTTGCAGTGGCCACCCAACCAGGAGTCACAAACTCAAACAATGCTCCAGGGGCCAGGCAGGGAATGTGACTGAGTGAGGTGGGCCAGATGCAAGCAAAAATAACCCAGCAAGTGAGATGATAAATGGCAAAAAGACCTCGGGCGGAAACACCCTTGGGACTAATGGCCTGGGAACACATGGCTTTCCAGAAGGCCTCTAGCACACATGCTGCTCTGGGGGACGTGAGCCTAGGATTCACAGATCTCCTGATTTGTTCAAAACAAGCAAAAATCCAGATATATTTGTAGTGTCTCCTGGTTTTTAAATGCTTACAATAGAGTTTAAAGATTTGTATTGCTGTGTGGGGCCAAATAAACACATCAACAGGTCATTTTTGGCCCAAAAGACACAGAAGAGAAGTTTGACAAAGTAGAAGCTGGTTGGACCTGGTCATAAAACTATCAGCTCTAGACTGTTAAGGTGGAGGAAGAGGAAGAAACTCCAAGATCTGAGAAGTATAAATACTGCACTATATAAAGGAGACAGTTGCGTGTGTGGGCAGTACCCTTGACCACAAGAGGCATCTGTCTTCAGGATGAAATATTTAATTGACATGGAAATGTAATCACATGTCTACTTGACCAAGAAATGCTGATAGTAGATGAGCGGTCATTAGAGCTTTGAAAGATAGGCAAGAGAGGCTGCTTAAAAGGTTGCATTGCTTATACTTTTATTTGAAGATAAAGAAAAAGGATTGAAAGAAAACAGTAGAAGAAAATAATAGCCAATAACCTGGTTTTGTCCAACTGTATGAAACAGGGTGGCTTAGCACAGAGGTGAGTTAATAGGAGAGAAGAAGGAGCTTGAGTGAGAATATAGAAATGTACACTCCATTCACACTGGGTGGAAGGCAACCTCAGTTTGCAGGGAGGTAGTAATGGACAGGAATTGTTGACTCAGCATCCCTTCCTATGGGTAACCCCCCCTTTCTGGCCCACATCATCTTGCTGGCACTGTCAGTCACAGAGTTCAGCTCCCCAACATATGTGGGCATGTGACCCAGAATAGCCAATCAGAGTACTCCACTCTCCTAGCTACAATGATTGGTTCAGAGGTAGGCATGTGACCAAAGCTGGGCCAATCAGAGTCTTCCCTGAAATTTGACCTGTTAGAAACTGGGAGAGAGACGGTTTGTCTTCCCCTGTGGGATCTCAAACTGTAAGGATTAGGTAAATTTAAACTCTGGCTATTTTCCCCAATCACATAGAAAATGCTGCTGTAGGAGAAGAAAGAGAAGCAGAGACAAGCTGAGATGAGACAAACAAGAAGAGAGAAGATATTTGCTGCATCCTTCAAGCCCCTGCATCTACCCCTATGACAAAAGACTCCTGACAAATACAACAGGAAAGCTGACTAGTTCAGTGACAGCTTCAGTGACAGTGGGGAGTAGACACACACACACACACACACACACACACCCCATAAAATGAAAGAAATGCTGAGATCGAGGTAGGTCAAGAAACCCAAATTTTGCTAAAAGCAATTGAGTCAAACATAGTTTCATTTTGAGTTCTTTAGTAACTATCCCCCCAAAATTTTTGCAAATCAAGAAAAGTGAAAAAGAATTCCAAAGCAAAAGATCTAAAATAAAGAAGTGTTCAGTATATTAATTAAGTGAATGGATGAATAAACGAATGAATGAAGCAGTAAATACTCAGACTAGAGTTCCCTCTCATATCAATTTGAGAACACTTAGAAGAAATAACTCACTATACGTAGAAGACAACAAAACTGTAATCTCCAAATATGACATAGACTTCAAAGAGGCTTTGCACTTGATTGCAGAAAGACACCTTAGAGATCATATAATATAGTTGTTGTTGTTTGCTTGACAGAGGAGAAAATCAGGACCTAGAACCCGCAAGCTAATAGATCAATACAAATTACACAGCACAGCCTTTCCCAGTCACCTATACCTTCTCATTTATACACAGGTGCATCTGGCAACGATTAAACACTGGGCACAGATGTGATGTGGAAGAAAGCTATCCCACAAGTTTGCTTTATTAGTTTGTGTGTTTGAGGCACTGATTTGCAGCAGTGCCACCTTCTCCTGTCCTGGTCAGCTAGAACCTTGAGGATCTTAGAAGACATAGCCACCAGGCTCAAAGGAGCTGACAATCCCTTCCCAAGAATAGCTGTGTGAATGACGTTACTTTCATCTCTCATACTTTTTTCCTTGCTCTGGGCATCTCCCCTGTTTCCATCTAAGACAGAAGAAAGATGAGAAAAATCAAGAAACAGGAACCTGAAATGAAACAACAATGAGAATGAGGTTTGAAAGATGCCAAAGAATTGATGATGCAGAGTGGGAACTGGGGCAACTCCTTTGGAGGACAATTGGGCAAAATCTATCAGAATTTAGAATTCATCCGCCCCTTGGATCAAACAAGCCCACTAGGGTAAACTTATTCTACAGATACTTTTACACCTGCATGCAAAGACTTATTTACAAGGGACCTTCATTTTAGCACTGTTCATAGAAGCCAAAGAGTGGAAACAACCTACATCCACCAATAGAGGATGAGTTATGGACAAGTGATACAATAGCCTAGATTTGATTTAAAATAATGCATTGGGGGAGGAAGTGTGGGTGGGGTTAGAGATAAAACAAGATTGGCCAGATGTTGTTAATTACTGAAGCTGGGTGTGGCATACATGGAACTCCTACATTCTCTCTTTTTATGTTCAAAATGTTCCATGATAAAATGTTTAAACATTTATTTTTATTATTTTTGTGTGTGTGTGAGGAAGATCAGCCCTGAGCTAATATCCGTGCTAATCCTCCTCTTTTCGCTGAGGAAGACCGGCTCTGAGCTAACATCTATTGCCAATCCTCCTCCTTTTTTTTTCCCCCAAAGCCCCAGTAGATAGTTCTGTGTCATAGTTGCACATCCTTCCAGTTGCTGTATGTGGGACGCAGCCTCAGCATGGCCGGAGAAGCGGTGCGTAGGTGCGCGCCCGGGATCCGAACCCGGGCCGCCAGTAGCGGAGCGTGCGCACTTAACCGCTAAGCCATGGGGCCGGCCCTGTTTAAACATTTACATTATGATATGTCCATTAACAGAATATTCTGCAACAGTTAAAAATGAAATAGGCCTATATGTGCTGATACAGCAGGAGTTCCAAGACATACTGCTACATACAAAACACAGGGTACATCATACAGCATACATGGTATTTTCCCAATTTATTTTTCTCTCTGAACTTCAGGTATATAGAATTAGATTAGTCATAGCAGACACATCATTGGTCCATGTATGGCCTGCTTTTATTTAATTACTTAGTTACTTTTAATAATGTAATGACACTCACGATCCCACCATCCAAAATGAAAACTAGGACCTTCCTTGAAAATAACCTACAGGCTATTGTACAATGACATGTACCACATTTTAAGAGAAGCACTACCTACAAGAGCAAAAACTTTGAAATAGCTCATCAACAGAATGACATAAACTCTGATAAATGATATATCCATGCAATGCAATATTATATAAGAGTGAAAATGAGTGAACTTCAATGACTCACAACAATATGGATGAATATTAGCAGTATATTAAGTGGAAAAAATAAAGAAAGGTCTCAAAAGATTATATTAATTATGATATTCTTTTATAAAGTTAAAAGAAATAAAATGAAAAAATAAAACTTTTAGCATTACATATAGATGCAAATAAAGTATAAAAAGAAAGCAAAGGATTCAAGATGAGGGATAACTAAAGTAGGGGAAGGCAGAGGCATGAGGTGGGGAAACTTATAGTTAGATATTCCCTTTTTTGCAAAACAAAAACATATTTTTTTTTTCCTGGAAAGTACAGAAGAAACTGTAATCAGAATTGCTTGGAAAATGGCAAATTGGAAGTCTGGGATGGGAGAGAGACTGACCACATTGAATCCTTGCTTTTAGGATAACAGAAATCCGATTCAGACTGCCTCAAGCAAAGAAAAAAGAATTAATGATTCACATAACTGTTTTCCTCTGTGATGTCATTTTTCTGTTTCTACACTGCAGCCCCTCTCTTCCAGGCTCATGTCGTTCATGAGGCCAGCACTCCCAGCGAGGAGAGAGTCTTTCCTCTGCCCTCCAACCCACCATGAGTTGATTTTCATTGGCCAGAGTGAGTTTACGTACACCTCATTGAACTAATCACTATGGCCAAGGGGGTGGAATATGCTGATTGACTAGATCTGGCTCATCTGCCATTCTCTGGAGCTGGGGACATAGGTCAGTCCCTTCCAACCACATGGACTGAGATTGGCTGATGACTGTTTCCCGTTAGGAGAGGGGGAGTGGATGCTGGGCAGGCAGAACCCACAAAAGCAAAAATAGATGTGGTACTCGCCTCCTCCGTCCCTGGCTCCGCACCCTTGGGTGGACAGGTGCTCCTCCCCCTGTTCCCGGGGCACCTTAAGCAGATCCCTTTTAGAATTTGGGTCATGTTGCACAACATTCGTCCATTTGTGTGTCTGTTTCTTCCTACTAGACCGATTAACTCCTTGAGGACAAGGACTACGCCTTTTGCTTAGGTAGGGAATCTCTGGCAAAATGCCTTACATACAGTTGGCACATGATAAATATTTGCTAAATGAATGAGTGGCTCTTCAGTCTATGCCAAAATAAAGTCCTGACAATCAAGGCTTTTCCTGATTGGGCCTCAAGCCATCCTTCCTGCCTCTTCTGCACCTTCCACAGCCTATAGGTCACACACACCAGGCCCTTTGCCACCTCTAAACCTTCGTCTTGCTATTCCCTTGGCCTGGCTGCCCTCCCCTCACACCCAAAGAGTTCATGATGGAGGGATCTGGAAAGGTTGGCCAACCAGTTTTCGGATCACAAGACCCTGCTGTTGAAACTTCTGTAATAGAAACCTTTTGACTAGTCTGCTCAGCTTCTCATCTCCACTTTTCTTAAAACTAATCCATACTCACCTGATACTGTTTGAACAAAAGGACTCACCTCTCTTCTTTGCTATAGTTGGTTCTCTGGCTGAAGAAGTCAGAACTGGGGTGCTAGAGGGTCCGGCCTGTGGCGTAGTGGTTAAGTTCGGCACGTTCTTCTTCGGCAGCCTGGGTTCGCGGGTTCGGATCCCAGAGCAGACCTACACCGCTCATCCGCCATGCTGTGGCAGCGACCCACATATAAAGTAGAGGAAGACTGGCACAGATGTTAGCTCAGGGCCAATCTTCCTCAGCAAAAAAAAAAAAAAAAGGGAAGACGAACTGGGGTGCTAGTAAGTTGATAGGTGAAGCTGGAGCCAGGAGAGCCTGGAAGGCTGATTCCTATCACGTGAGATGATAACAGCAACTTGTGTTTATTGAGCATCTATAATGTGCTAGGCACTGTGCCAAGGGCTTTGTGCATGTTACCTCCTTTGATCCTTACATGGGGACCATAGTGTCCCCATGTTATAGGTGGGGAAGTAGAGACAAGGTGGCTTCCCTGAGGTTGCAGAGGTAATAAATGGTGAGGCCAGAACTGGACCCAGCTCTGATGCTGACACCCTTGCTCTTAACCCCAAAATAGAGGGAAGAATAAAATAAATGCTCAGTGAGAAGTAGAGTTGGGAGCCTATGTAGTCCCAGAAAGAGAGAGAGAAGGGGACAGTGGTTGCCTTTCCTCCTGATGACTTTGCTGGTCCTGGCCTCTGTCTTTTAGGAGGCCCAGCTATGCTTACCATCCTGAGGTTCCTAAACATGCCCTGAACCCTAACAATTCATTCCTCTTTTTGCTAAAGCCAGCTCGGTTTTCCTTTACCACTGACGAGCTGTGTGGCCAGGGCAAGTCCTCTCCCTCTCTGGGCTTGGGTTTCCTGGTCTGTGGAATGTGGGCAATCCTCGCCCTACTTCAGAGGGTCGGGTTGAGGATTACATGAAATGCTGGATGGGCCGTGGAGGGCAGGGTGACTGGCACGTGGACGCTTATGATGGCTGCGAGCTCTGAGTCCCCTAGCTCTGAGCTGAGGGCAGATTCTGACTGTCTTTATGCATCTCTTCCCACAGCACCTGGCACTGTGACCGGCTTGTAGAAAGTGCTCAGCAAATGCTTGCGCTAGCCTACAGGAACCTTGAGTGGCAGCCACTCCTGATAAGCAGGACTTCTTAACTTCCGTGCAGCTCTCAAGTCCTGGTGCTGGAGATATGGCCTACACTCTTGTTTGTTTCTTCAGTGAGTTAATGATTTACCTCCAGTGTTTAATTTTGTTTAAACAGACATGACCCCATTGGTGTCCAAGGCTCTGTCCCCGCCAAAGCGGCCGGGGGATCAAAGAAGCCCAAAGACACAGGGAGCCCTCCCACTGCCCCGTCCCAGAATTGTCCTTTAGCCTGCTGGCATTTGCCTCTACACTGTTGCCCCCTTGGCGTTACTCACTCTGCCTTCAGCCATACTCTGGTTAGCTCTTAGCTTCTCTTTGAGATTAGTCTGTCTCTCTCCGGCCCACTGCAGTAGCTGGTGTCCACCCCCTCACTGCCTGGTGTTCATTGAGCCTCCCTGGGGTCCCCCCTACCTCTCTCCCCTGTAGATGAGGTATCTTAAGGTGTCTGGAGTGGATTCATTCATTCCAGTGAGGACATTGAGAACCAAGGGTCCTTCAAGTGTGGCCCTGTCACTCAACCCCCTCCATGACGGCTATCTCCCCGACTCTCAGACCTGGGGTAGTGTACTTGCCTCCTGGATGGGGGTTTGGACAGGTTTCATCCTGCCCCGCATCTCGTCTTCTCAGCCCTCCAGTCTCGGCTCCCTGTCCATCGGCTTCTCTGGCTCCCCACTCTAGCTTTCCACCTGTATTAGTCTCCTAGGGCTGCCATAACAAATTACCACAAACTCGGTGGCTTACAACGACAGAACTGTATCCTGTCACAGTTCTGGAGGTCAGAAGTCTGAAATCAAGGTGTCACCAGGACCATGCTCCCTCCAAAGACTCTAGGGGAGGATCGTTCCTTGACCGTCTCAGCTTCTGGTAGCTGCTGGAGTTCCTTGGCTTGTGGCTGCATCCCTCCTATCTCTGTCTCCATCTTCACACGGCCTTCTCCTGCTCTCTGTGTGCCTTTTCATCTTCTTTCTCTTATGAGGACACTTGTCATTGGATTTAGGGTCCACCAGGTAATCCAGGATGATCTCATCTTGAGATCCTTAACTTAATTACATTTGCAAAGACCCTTTTACCAAATAAGATCACATTTACAGATTCTGGATGGATATATCTTTTGGGGGGCCACCATTCAACCCACTACAACTAGTATTAATTTAGACCAGAAGAATATGGACGTGCCAGGTAGTAAGAATAAAATCAGTGAAAGCTTGGGGTAATAAAGAGCCTGGTCCGTGTGGCTGGAGCACAGGAGGATGGTGAGAGGTGAGGTGGGGGACTTGGGGGCAGTTCGTCCACCACCTAGTAGGCTGAGGCAAGGAGATTGGGGCTTCTCCTCATGGCCCTGGAGGGCCACAGAGGGTTTCAAGTAGGGGAATGACACTGGTCAATTGTCATCGATTATTGAACATCTGGTGAGCAGACAACTTGTTATCCAAATAGAAAAAATGGCAGAGGGGATCCTTGCATCACAACACACCCCAAAATCATTCCAAGAAGATTAAATTCCTCAACTTGAAAAGCAAAACTTCAAAAGGCAAAGATTGTTTTCACTTTGGAGTAGGAAAACATTTCTTAAACAAGTCACACTATAAAGGAAAAGTGACAAATTAAACTTTAAATCTTCTGTTAAACAAAGACACCATTAAAAAGAGAAAACACGAACCACAGATGGGAAGATTTTTGCAACATGTAATCAACAAAAGATCTGTATGGGGAAGACATAAAGAACATCTATAAATAAATAGGATAGAGATAAGCACCTAATAGAAAAGTGGGCAAAACATAACCAGGATAGCCACAGAATAGGCAATCTGAACAACCAATAAATGTATGAAGAAACTCACTTATAAACAGGGAGGAGGAAATTAAAACCACAACGAGATCCATTGCACAGCCATCAGATTGGCAAAAATCAAAAAGTCTGACAATACCAAGTGTTGATAAGGATATGGAGCCACGGGAACTCATGTCGCTGGGAGTGTGTAAGTTGCACGGTGGGTTTGGAAAGCAATTTCATAATATCTGGTAAACCGAAGATGTGTACCCCCAACAACCTCTCAGTTACGCTCCTTCATGCACACATCTGCAAAAACTCTTGCTCATGCACACAAGTAGGCGGGTCAAAAATGTTCAGCGAGCATTGTTTGTAAAAGCGAAAAATTGAGGAGAAAACGACCATCAACAGAGAATGGATAGATGTGGTACATTTGCTATGAAATAGCATAGAGTAAGTGAATGAATTATAGCTCCATGCATCAAGTTGGTTGATTCATAAATGCTAAATAAAACAGTGAAGAAGAACACATGCTGTATGATTTCATTCAAATAATGCAAAACAATACTACTTCTTCTTAGGGCATTCAGGTTGATATAATAAATTTATAAAGAAATACACGGCAATAATAAACATCAAGCTTGGGATAGTGTTTTCTTGGGGGAGAAGAAGTGAATGGAAATGGTGCAGAGGGGATTCTGCAGTTTGGGGGATGTTTTATTTCTTAAGCTGTGAGATGGGAACACAAGAGTTTATTGTATTATCCTTTATATCTTTTGGCATGTCAAATATTATATACTTTAAAAAGAGGTGATACCAAAGAAGATATGAATATAGCCAACAAGCACATGAGACAATTCTCAACATCATTAGCCATCAGGCAAAAGCAAGTAAAAATCACAATGAGATATTACTTCACACCCACTAGGATGGCCATGATTTAAAAAAAAAAATCTGTGAGGATGCAGAGAAATTCGAACACTCTACATTGCTGGTGGGAATGTAAAATGATGCAGCTGCTATGGAAAACAGTTTAGCAGTTCCTCAAAAAGTTAAACACGAAATTACCATACGATCCAGCAATTCTACTTCTAGATGTATACCCCAAAGAATTGAAAACAGGGACTTGAACACCAACATTCATAGCAGCATTATTCACAATAACCAAAAGGTGGAAACAACCCAAATGTCCAAATGTTTATCAACAGATGAATGGATAAACAAAATGTGATGTACAGGGGCAGGCCTTGTGCCATAGTGGTTAAGTCCAGCGTGCTCCACTTCGGTGGCCTGGGGATCACGGGCTTGGTTCCGGGGTGTGGACCTACACCACTCATCAAGCCATGCTGTGGTGATGACCCACACACAAAATAGAGGAAGACTGGCACAGGTGTTAACTCAGGACCAACCTTCCTCAAGCAAAAAAAAAAGAGAAGGACTGGCAACAGATGTTAGCTCAGGGCCAATCTTCCTCACCAAAAAGCAAAAAAAGAAAAAAGAAAAAAAATGTGGTGTATTTAAGGCTGAAAATATTATTCAGCCTTAAAAAGGAATGAAATGCTGATACATGCTACAACATGAACGAACTTGAAAATATCATGCTGAGTGAAATAAGCCAGACAAAAGGGACAAATATTATGTTATTCCACTTGTATAAAGTATCTAGAATAGACAAATTCACAGAGACAGAAAGGAGAATAGTGGTTACCAGGGACTGGGGGAGTTATCATTTAATGGGTACAGAGTTTCTGTCTGGGATGATGAAAAAAATCTCTGGAAATGGATAGTGATGACAGTTGCACAACATTGTGAATGTACTTAATGTCACTGAATTGTACACTTAAAAATGGTTAGAATGGTAAATTTTATGTTATGTGTGTTTTATCACAACAAAAATAAATAAATAAATTTTTATCACAGTAAAAATAAAATTCACCAAAAAAGTAAAAGAATGAAAAAAAGATATACCAAATAAATTCTAATTTGTATTAAATTAATTCGTATTAAATTTGTATTTAATCATGTATCTAATGATTAACATGTATCTAATTTGTATTAAATCGTGGTGATTGTATTAAAAAAAGACATTATAGCAAAGTGATGCACTGCTGAATCTAAGCTAGCTGTCACCAATATTTATTATATTTATATATTTAAAAAAATGAACTCTTAAAAGTAAACTGTGTCAGGAACACGCACATTATTTAGTAAACTTTTTATTGAAGGTTAACGTACTCACAGAGAAGTGCAAAAATCACAAGTGTACAGCTTGATGAATTTTTACAAAATGAACACATCTCTGTAATCAGCTACTAAATCAAGAAACAGAATGTTATCTTGCCCCCAAGAAGCCCTCTTAATATTTACTCCCAATGCCTACCTTCCCCCTAAGTGTAACCAGTATTCTGACCTTCGTAACCACAAATGAGTTTTGCCTGTTTTTCAACTTAATATAAATGGAATTATACGGCATATAGTTTTTTGAGTTAACACTTTTTTTGTGTGTGTGAGGAAGATCAGCCCTGAGCTAACATCCATGCTAATCCTCCTCTTTTTGCTGAGGAAGACCAGTTCTGAGCTAACATCTATTGCCAGTCCTCCTCCTTTTTTTCCCCAAAGCCCTAGTAGATAGTTGTATGTCATAGTTGCACATCCTGCTAGTTGCTGTGTGTGGGACACGGCTTCAGCATGGCCGGACAAGTGGTGCATCGGTGCGCACCCAGGATCTGAACCCGGGCCACCAGTAGCGGAGCGCGCTATTAACTGCTAAGCCACGGGGCTGGCCCTTGAGTTAACACTTTTAACTCAACATTACATTTATGGATTCATTCTACTGTGGCAGGTGATTTTAGTTCCTTCATTCTCATGGCTGTATAAAATCCCATTAGTGTGAATCTACCCCAATTTTTTATCCATTCTCCTGTTGATGGGGTTTGGGGCAGTTTTCAGGGTTTGCTATTACAAAGAGTGCTGCTATGAACACTCTAGTCCATGTCTTTTCGTGCATATATGTACACATTTCCATTGAGTGAATACCTAGGAGTGGAACTGTTGGGTCACAGAGTGTGTGTATATTGTTGACTCCAGTAAATACTGTCAAACAGTTTTCCAAAGTGGTTGTCCCAGTCATCACTCCTGCCAGAAGCGTATGAGAGTTCCAATCATTCCACATCCTCAACAATTGGTATTGTATGCCTTTTTCATCTTTTTTTTTGTGTGTGAGGAAGATCAGCCCTGAGGCTGCCTGAAGATCTGCCAATCCTCCTCTTTTTTTGCTGAGGAAGACTGGCCCTGGGCTAACATCCGTGCCCATCTTCCTCCACTTTATATGGGATGCCACCACAGCATGGCTTGCCAAGTGGTGCGTTGGTGCGCGCCCAGGATCCGAACCGGCGAACCCTGGGCCACCACAGCAGAGCGCGCGCACTTAACCGCCTGCGCCACGGGGCGGCCCCTGCCTTTTTCATCTTAACCAATCTGGTGGGTGTGTGGCATGCACATTTTTAAGACTCTTGAGTCATGTTGCCCAAATACACCTCTGGAAAGTTGCCCTAATTTACATTTCTGCCAGCAGTGCATGAGAGCTCAGAAATCTTGAGTTCCTTGACTAAGTTCAAGGTGATAAATATGTCCCCAAAGGGTCTCTACAAGAATCTATATCATGTTCCCTTGAAGTTGTATGATGCATTGTCCTTTGCAATGTACTTTCAGGTATATGATCTCATTTGACCCTCATAACCTGGGATAGGTAGAGCAGGTATAATTATCCCCATTTTACAGGTTGGGGGACTGAGGTTCTGATGTTCTGAGATGTTGAGTCACTCAGCTTGTAACGGGTGAGGCGAGGTACATAACCCAGGTCTTCTGACTTCTAGTCCAGCAATACTATTAACAGCACACATTTATTTCTACCCGTATTTAAATGGATGGTGGCTACATCATACAACGGGGATATCTTCCAGGAATGAAGTTCGAGTTAATTCCAAATTTACTTAGAAGAACCTGATCTTTGTGCCTAAATGTAGCCACATTCTGTACCTAGACCTGAAAATTCCAAGCGAAGTTCTCAAGGTCAAGGGCAAAGTTGAGTACATGCTCTCTTGCCTCTTAATTGCTTTGGAACGTGCTGATCAACCTCTCCATACACGTAAAGGCTTTTTGCTAAGTCAGTGGGCCAAAGCCTTACGTTCTTCAAACCTTGCTAAGCATTATAATCATGTAAAGCAGAAAACTTTTCTGTCTCTACCTAATGTACAAAGTCATTGAAACACTGACTCCAAACCACCCAGAACCAGCTTAAGCTGGTCAATACCGAGAGGTTTCTGCTATTAAAACTCCATTTCCATAGAAGGCTGGCACTGGGAAGAATTTTAGATCTAAGGTCAAAGAGACAGCAAAAAGGTTTCCCCCATGGGCCAACACTCACCAGCTGTTGTGTTGAAAAAGATTCTGAGGCTGTGTCTGGACTTGGCGGGAAAGGCTCCAACGTCACACAATGTGTCATTGGACAAGCTGGGACTTCACTGAAGGTCTCCTAGCATTCAGGCTCTGACTGTTCCTCTCTGTGCACAGACTCAGTGGACATTTCCACCACGTGCTGGTCTCATCCGGACATCATAGAAAGACAGTATTACTAAACTTTTCTCTTCCAAACAAAATCTCAGTCTACACTTCAGTTTTTCTCGTTTGGGGTGTCCATTTGTCATCCACAGGCAATTTATTACCTGCATGCTGTCTCTCCAACCGCATATGTGATCCATGACAGATAGAAAAGTGATGGATCCAAGATCTCACGGGTGATTCAGCCTTATTCCCTTTGGTGGAAGTCTGAGTCTCTAACCAGCTTGGTAGATAGCTCTGATTTGTGTGCTTAGGGTTTTGGAAGAGGTCAGGGAACCAAAGCAGAGAGCAATCATCTTTCTGCATCTAATAGCAAGAACTACAATAGCACAAAGTGTCCAATGTTCTGATTATATTGCCCCCTAGTGCTAGAAACAAGAACAACACACTAGATGAGTTGTAACATTTTCCAGTTGCAAATAATTGACCACAGAGATCTTAATTCAGTCAAAACCCTTTATTTCAAGTTCTTATAAGGACACTAACCCTATCAGATTAGTGAGTAAGTTGAGGAAGGCAAGGTCCACAGAGAGGAAGGAAATCACCAGAACATACGGCAACTTAGTAGTAAAGTTAGGACTCAAACCAAGACCTGAACTTCAAGCCCTCTATTCAGGACATTACCACAGAGTAACGAACTAAGAAATAATTTTCTTAAAAGAAGCAATGACCTAACATAGTACGTGCTATAAAACACATAGAAAAATGCACATAAAAAGTCTTTCTTCTTTTAGAATGTAAATTACTTTTTTGTGTTTGAGGAAGATCAGCCCTGAGCTAACACCCGATGCCAATCCTCCTCTTTTTGCTGAGGAAGATTGGCCCTGGGCTACCATCCATGCCCATCTTCCTCTACTTTATATGCGACGCCGCCAAAGCGTGGCTTGACAAGCGCGTCCAGGATCCGAACCTGTGAACGCGCCCAAGCAGAGCAAACGCACGTAACGGCTATGCCACTGGACCGGCCCCTAGAATGTAAATTACTTGGAGGCAGAAACTTTGGGTGATATACTGATTACCCTGAAGATTAAGAAATGGTAATGATAATGAAGATGGCCCTTACCGTCTATAGTGCTAGTCCCATGTGCCGGCCCCTGGGCTTGGCATCTGCGACCACCACCCCTTCCTCCTTCTTTCATTCATTCAACAAATACTCAGGGAACTCCTCCTCTGTGCCAGGCACTGCTATTGGTACTGGGGATGCCAAAGTAGCCAAAACAGAATCCCTACCCTCAGGGAGACTAGATTCCAATTGGGGGAGATGGATGACAAACAAGTCAATAACCAAACACATGGTATGTTGGTGTAATGGACTGAATGTTTATGTCCCCACAAAATCCATATGTTGAAGCCCTAAGACCCAGTGTGACTGTATTTGGAGATAGGGAATATAGGGAAGTGATTAAGGTTAAATGAGGTCATAAGGATGGGACCTTGATCTGATAGGATTAGTATCCGTATAAGAAGAGACACCAGAGAGCACTCATTTGCTCTCTCTGTCCCCAAGTGCACAAAGAGGTCATGTGAGCATACAGTGAGAAGGCGGCTTCATGCAAGCCAGGAAGAGAGCCCTCACTGGAAACCGAATCAGCCAGAACCTTGACCTTGGACTTCCCAGCCTCCAGAACTGTGAGAAAATTCATCTCTGCTGTCTAGGCCACCCAGTCTATGGTATTGCGTTATGGTAGCCTGAGCTGACTAAGCAGGTTGAGTAGGCATAATTAGCATGAAAAGAAATAAGGCAGGGCCATGGCATCAGGAGGGTGGGAGGCAATATGATGCTTCCAATAAAGTGGTGAGGAAAAGCCTCTCTGATGACATCTGAGGGTATAGCTCGAGGAATTTTTACATATATCACACTCATGTTCCATCTACCCCGATCAAGATATGAAACACTTCCAGCACCCCAGCATGTTCCCTTGTGTCCCCTGCCATCAGTACCCAACTAAGAGTAACCATTATTCTGACTTCCATCAGCACGGATTAATTTCATCTATTTTTGAACTTCATAATAGTGGAATCCTATAGCATATTGGTGGACATTTCGGTTGTTTCCAGTTTGAGGCTATTATGAATAAAGCTGCAAAGAACATTCTTGAATATATCCTTTGGTAAATATAGCACTCATTTCTGTTGGGTATATGCCCAGGTGTGGAATTGCTGGGTCATCGAGTATACATATGTTTAGGTTCAGTAACTACCGCCAAATATTTCTTCAAAGTGTTGGTATCAGTATGTGTTCCCACCAACAAAATAAGAGAACTCTAGTTGTTCCTCACCAATACTTTGTATGTCAGTCTTTTCAATTTTAGCTATTCTGGTGATTATGTCATGGTATCCCTTTATGGTTTTAATTTACATTTCTTTCATGAAAAAAAGATGTTGAGCAGCTTTTCAAATGTTTGTTGGTCATTTTAATATTCTTTTCTGTGAAATGTCTGTGCAAGTCTTTTGTCCATTTTTAAAATTGGGTTTTCTACCCACAGAGTGGGAGGAAATATGTGCAAATCACATAAAAGTGTCTAGTATCCAGAATATATAAAGAACTCATACAACTCAACAACAAAAAGACAAACAGCCCAAGTAAAAAATGGGTAAAGGACTTGAATAGATGTTACTTCAAACAAGATATACAAATGGCCAACAGGCACATGAAAAAATGTTCAATGTTAGTCATCAGGGAAACTCGAATCAAAACCACAATGAGATACCACTTCACACCCACTAGGATGGCCACTAAAACAAAAAAAGGAAAATAACAAGTATGGGCAAGAATGCAGAGAAATTGGAACCCTCATACACTGCTGGTGGGAATGTATAATGGTGTAGCCACAGTGGAAAACAGTTTGTCAGTTCCTCAATAAGTTAAACATAGAATTACCATATGACCCAGCAATTCCACACCAGGTATATTCCCAAAAGAACTGAAAATGTACATCCACACTTGTACAAAAACTTGTATACAAATATTCATAGCAACTCTATCAACAATAGTCAAAATGTGGAAACAATCCAAATATCCATCAACTGATGAATGGATAAATGAAATGTGGTATATCCATACAATAGAATATTATTCGGCCATAAAAAGGAATGAAGTACAACATGGATGAACCTTGAAAACATTATGCTAAATGAAAGAAGCCAGACACAAAAGGCCACATATTGTAAAATTCTATTTATATGAAATATCCAGAATGGACAAATCCATAGAGACAGAAAGCAGATTAGTGGTTCCCAGGGGATGAGGGGAGGGGGAACAGAGAGTGACTTCTTTTTTTTTTTTTTAATATAATTTTATTTATTTATTTTTTCCCCCAAAGCCCCAGTAGATAGTTCTGTGTCATAGCTGCACATCCTTCCAGTTGCTGTATGTGGGACACGGCCTCGGCATGGCCGGAGAAGCGGCGCATCGGTGTGCACCCGGGATCCGAACCCGGGCCGCCAGCAGCAGAGCGCGCGCACTTAACCGGCAAGCCACGGGGCCGGCCCGAGAGTGACTTCTTAATGGGAGCAGAGTTTCTATTTGGGGTGATGAAAAAGTTCTGGAATTAGATAGAGGTGATGGTTGCACAACATTGTGCATGCACTTAATGTCACTGAATTGCACACTTTAAAATTTACAATGGTAAATTTTATATGTATTTTACCACAATAAAAAAATTGGGTTGTCTGTCATTTCTTATGGATTTCTAAGAGTTCTTTATATATTCTGGATATGAGACTTTTGCCAGATATATCTTCTTCCTCTCTGTGTCTTACCTTTTCACTCTCTTAATGTTATCTTTTAATGAATGGAAGTTCTTGATTTTAATGACAGTGAATTCATCAATCGTTTCTTTTATAGTTAGTGTTCTTGATGTCCTACCTAAGAAATCTTTGCCCATTCCAAGGTCATGGAACATTCTCCTATGTTTTCTTCTAGATTTTTGATTTGTTTCAAATTTAAGTCTATGATCTCTCTCTAATTAAATTTGTGTACAGTGTGAAGTGTGAGTCAAGGTTCATTTTCTTCCATACAGAAATTAAATGCACCCAGATCATTTATTGGAAAGACCATCTTTTCCCACTGCACTGCAGTGTCACGTTTGTTATAAATCTGGTGACCATCTATGTGAGGGTCAGTCTCTGGACCTGTGTTCTATCTATTGGTCTGTTGCCCACCTTGCATCAGTACCACGTTGTCTAATTTGTTGTAGCTTTTTAGAAAGTCTCAAAGTCTGGCAGTGTAGGTCTTCCAGCTTTGTTCTTTTCTGATATTACCTTTGCTATTCTGGGTCTTTTGCATTTCCATATAAATTTCAGAATCAGTTTGCCAATTTACACACACACATGCACACACACACAAAACCTACTGGGATTTTGATTTGGGGATTATATTGAATCTATAGATCAGTTTGGGGAGAACTGATAGAGTCAAGAGGCCATCCTCAATCTTTCTTTCAGGGAAGCAGGGAAAGATTCTGCTCCATCAGGCTCAGCTGCCTCCCCGCAATCCCCTCCCCACTTTCCTGTCATCTGCAAGGTTCCATTAATGCTAATTTCTCCCAGGAATACTTGCTTCCTCCTCTGAACTGCCATAGAAAGCTCTCCACATCTTTCTAATGTATCTCAACAGTCCTACATTGTATTCAAGTCCTTTGGTTATCTTGTTGCGTATGAGCTTCTAGAGAACAAGGAACCACGACTGAGTCATTTAAGAGAAGGCAGGATAAGCAATATAACGAAGTGGGAAAGGTATAGACCAGGACAGTCCGATAGAACTTCTGTGATGATAGAAACGTGCTATATTTGCACTGTCCAATACAATGGCCGGTAGCCAGGTGCGTTGAGTACTTGAAATGTGGCAAGTGTGACTGAGGAACTGAATTTTTAAATATTCTTTCATTGTAATTAGTTAAATTTAAATAGCCTTCCGTGGCTGGTGGCCACCGTATTGGACAGCACAGGAATAGACTTTGGGGAATGCAACTGACCCCTAGCTCGACCACTCATAAGCTGTCACCAAGCCCTGTCCACTCTACTTCCTGAAGGTATTCCAAATCCATTGTCTCCTCCTTGTCCCAGTGCCACAGCCACAACCTGGCCCAGGTTATTTTCCTCCTGCTGCCACACTGATCTTTTAGACAAAAAATCTGATCCTGTCCCTTCTCTACTGAAAATACTTTAGTGCCCCCCGCTGACTAGAGCTGCTTCTCAAACCAGGAGCTAGTAACATATGCTTGGGGCTCCCTGAGTTCTCTACGTTAATTTTTTTTAAAATGTCAAACAGAAAAGTGGAAAGAACAGAATTCATTTAGAATTACAAATTATTAACCTTTTGCCCTATCTTTCTGTTTCGCTTTTGCCGAACCATTTGAAAGTAAGTTGTAGATATGAAAACATTTTGCTCCTAAACACTTCAAAATACATCTCCTAAGAATAAGGATATTTTCTTACATAACCACAATTTCATTATGTTTATGATCATCTTAATGTTTTGTTTTAATAATGTAATTAGACAAAATAGGCTAGATTATGCTGCAGTAAAAACAGCACCCCAAACCTCAGTGTCTCCTAACAATCAAAGTTTATTAGTATCTCATGCTATATATCTATTACATGTTGGTTGGTGCCTTGCTCCACGTCACCTCCCTCCAAAAGCCAGGATAATACCAAAGCAGCCCCCGTTTTGAATATTTCTGGTTGCCATGACAGAGGGAAATAGAGTCCTGAAAGGTCTCAGGCCAGCAATTAAATGCTGTGGCCCAGTTCACAACTCACTGGCCTATAGGTGTCGAGAAGTCAGAGAGGCAGAAATTTTGGTGAACAGAGTTAATGAGCACCACAGTGTCCAAGTTTCTGTTTGTGTTGGTGATCATCTTGGAGATAAGAGAGCACTTTCTCATGGGTTAATAAGAAGAGAACAGAATTGGACTTAATGCTTAAAATTTATGTTTGCATCAAGTGAAGGCTGGTGACATCCCAGCATGGTGTCCAATGGAAGGTTTCAGAGACCCGCCTTTTCTTCCACCCCATCCTCCTCCCTCTCCTGCTCCTAGTATTTCTACTACCCCTAATACAAGCTAAGCATTTGACATGAATTATTTCATTTCACTCTCCGTATGAGATAGGTATCATCACTACACCATTTTACTCTTGAGAAACTATGGCTCAGACAGGTGAAGTCATTTGTCCCAGGCACACAGCGAGTAAATAGTAGAACCCTGGGTCTACCTCAGGCAGCCTGACTCAAGAGCGCACACTACTAAGACCAGGTGTTGTAGATATTCAGACAGAGAAAAGTATGGGAAAACAGAGTCAGCCTGACCCACTGTCCTATAAGCAGATCAAACACAAAGAACTGGGTCATTGCAGTCAGCATCATCTGTCTGTTTTGAGTGGTAATTTAGTTTCAGCAAAACAACATGATCTGTCACATTAAATTGTTGATAATTGTGTTTGTTTTGTTTTGTTTTTGCTGAGAAAGATTCGCCCTGAGCTAATATCTGTTCCGATCTTCTTCTCTTTGCTTGAGGAAGATTTGCCCTAAGCTAACATCTGTGCCAATCCTCCTCTATTTTGTATGTGGGATGCTGCCACAGCATGGCCGCCAACAAGTGGCGTAGGTCCACGCCCAGGATCTGAATCCGCGAACCCGGGCTGCCGAAGTGGAGAGCACCAAACTTAACCACTAAGCCATGAGGCTGGCCCTGATAACTGTAATTTTTATTTGTAAATTTGTTTCTAGAGTTCTGTAAGGGTTCTATCCCTAGTGCTATGCATCTACATTACAATAAAAGTACTTTCAGTGAATACTATGTGGAGAGAGGGTCAGGAAGTTTTTTCCTTTAAAAAGGTCCATGTATACATTACTTGGGTTTGAGGAACAAAAGCCTCCAGAATAAATCTGAAGTTCCTAAGCAAGTCTTTGAAGGCTCTCAGTGATTTGGTCCCTGCACACATCTCCAGCCTCATCATGTCTATACTCCCTTTTCTCCAGTCCTCTGAACCACTTATAGCTCCTCGTCTTGTTTTCTCAAGCCTTGTTTAAGTTAGGAGTTGGTTTGGCTCCGTATAACAGAAAACCCAGCTTACAGTGGCTTAACCAAATAGGAGGCTTACTCCTCTCATGTAATAAGAAGTCCAGAAGTGGGCAGCCCAGGGCTTTAGGGTGGCTCCTTGATGCCAGAAAAGACCCCCACTCCATCTGTCATTCCTCACCCCCGCTGTGTGGCTGTCAGCCTTGGGCTCATCCCCTCATGGTCACAAGATGGCTGCTCCATCTCTAGCATCTTCTCTGCATTCCAGGCAAGGACAAGGGCAAAGAGCAAAAGACATGCCAGCTGAATCTGCCCCTTTTAAAATAGTTTATCCAAAAGCCCCTTTTAGCCTTTTTGTTTACATCTCATTGGCAAGATCTCTGTGATCTGTCCCGCGGCCTCTAAAAGTTCACTTACCTGCTGGTAGTGACTCTGTATCTCTCTGGTGAAATTGAGTAAATTAATAGGATTTCCACATCCTGGACTGCCTGCTTCTACCACAAAAACTTCCAAAAATACAGATGTGTCACTTCACCTTTTCTAAGAAACAGACACCAAGATGGGATTAGATGCACAAGAGATTTATGGGAGAAACACTGGGGATGATAAAGGGGAGGGGGCCAGAGACGTGATAAAGAAGGGGGAGCCTTTAGACCTTGATGCAGGTCTCACACCTGTGAGAGGGAGGAGAAGGAAGGAGGTTTGGTTAAGAAGAGTCTCAGATGTTTATGCAGTTCCAATAAAGTTTCAGTGAGGCCAGTGGGGAGCTCTTGAGCCAGAGTTGCCTGTTGTAGGCGGCCTGTGTCTCCTAGGAATGGGTCTGCACCAGTAGCCCCACTGTGCTCCTTCATCGGCTGGGAGGCCTTGGTGTGAACACGAATGCAGGGTAGGTTCAGAAGGGCAGCACGTTTTCATGACTGCCATACAACACACTACATTTCTGGATAAAAGGACTTGCGAAAATTCTCCCCCCACAGTGCCTGCAGAACCAAGTCCAGGGCTGGCCCTGTGGCTTAGCAGTCAAGTGCGCGCGCTCCGCTACTGGCGGCCCAGGTTAGGATCCCGGGCGCGCACCGACGCACCACTTCTCTGGCCATGCTGAGGCCACATCCCACATACAGCAACTAGAAGGATGTACAACTATGACATACAACTGTCTACTGGGGCTTTGGGGAAGAAAAAAAAGGAGGAGGATTGGCAATAGATGTTAGCTCAGAGCCAGTCTTCCTCAGCAAAAAGAGGAGGATTAGCATGGATGTTAGCTCAGGGCTGATCTTCCTCACAAAAAAAAAAAAAAAAAGAAAGCAAGTCCGAAGTTCAAACTCATATCCTGAACGTCCTGTATTCTTCTCCCCCACCACCCAGGGTAGAGGAGGGACTAACAACTACTGAGGGTCAAGTATGTGTTGGGGCTGTTCTGCGTGCTTTTTTACCCCATTTAGTCATCAAAGCAACTCAGCAAAGCAGTATTGCCTCACTGGCTTCATAGAGATGTGGTGGGTGGCTGAGCCTGGCTGCCTGGGGTGGGGGCAAGCTCGTAATTGGTGTTTTGGGCTTCTAGGGTGGGAAGTAGGTTCTTCCAAGACTTACCTAGTAGGGAACTCCACAAAAACAGGAAGGATCCATATACTGGGCAGGGAGAAAAAAAAAGAAAAGAAAGAGAAATCTCCCTCTACTTTTCCTGATCGGGACCCTTGCCCAGGAAGTGCTGCAGCTCTCTCCTTCGTGCCCACAATAGACCTGGTCCATGCCCTCATTGTGGCCCTGATCATACTGGTGACAACTGCCTAGACTCATCTTCCCTTTTTTTAACTCTTTGCTTATGTGCAAAGGATCCTTGTCATCATTTGTTCTTGTAGCTCTCTGAGCACTGGGGATCCAGTGGTAAAGGAGATGGACACTATCTCTGCCCTACCAGAGCTTCTGGTCTGGTGGAGAAGATGACAATAAAACACAAAGGATGCAGAGATGGGGTGTACAGAGTCCTGTGGGAGGACACAGCAGGTGAATGAAGCTGGGGCAAGGGGCAGAGTGAGTGTATTAAAGCCGATGCTAGCTCTATAGCTTTTATAGCTGGTGCTGCCTGTCTGGCATGCTCTCCCCTGTCTGCCCACCCCTTCCCACCTCCTGTGGTCCACGTAACACTCTCAATCACAATGCTCTGTCCTTCTGCCACCACCACCTTGCCAGGCATGTGATCCTGGCTGGCCAATCAGAACGCCCATCCCCATGCCCACAGGGATCGGTTAGGAATGGGAGTGGGAGCCCAGCAGGGCCATTCAAACTCTTCCCTGAGCTTTGATATAAGGGAATTGGGGGACAGGGGCTTCTCTTCCTTTCAGATTATAAGCTATAAATATAATGTAAACAGGAGCTGTTTCCCATTTTCCCAGACCACATGGAAAAAGCTACCTGAATAGGCAAGAATGAGGCTGATACACAAAGGGAAGTAAATAAAAATGGAGTGAAGGGAGAGCCATGGTGATATCTTTCGAGGCCCTGGATCCATTTGTACCTGAAGTCCACCTCTAGACTTTTTAGTTAATGTGAATCATTAACTTTTTTAAAGCTGGTTTAAGCAGTGTTCTGTCACTTGTTAACAAAATCATCTTGACTGATACACTGAACCTTTCATCTTGGATTTTTGGTGCTTAGCCCAGAGTAAGAAATTGATAAATATTTCTTTTTTTTTTTTTGTGAGGGAGATCAGCCCTGAGCTAACATCCGTGCTAATCTTCCTCTTTTTGCTGAGGAAGACCGGCTCTGAGCTAACATCTATTGCCAATCCTCCTCCTTTTTTCTCCTTCCCCAAAGCCCCAGAAGATAGTTGTATGTCATAGCTGCACATCCCTCTAGTTGCTGTATGTGGGACGCGGCCTCAGCATGGCTGGACAAGTGGTGCGTCAGTGCACGCCCGGGATGCGAACCAGGGCCGCCAGCAGCGGAGCGCGTGCACTTAACCACTAAGCCACGGGGCTGGCCCTGATAAATATTTCTTAGATGGATAGAGGTTATGGTGGATGTTGACATGAGCCAGTTTTCTTCCTCCATCCTGTTTTTCAACTTCTGAAGCCTAGTAATTGAAATCCTCAGTGAATAATTCCTAAATTCACTTCCTTTTTTTTTTACATTTTAATGTATTTATTTTTTCCAGCTTTATTGAGATATACAATTAGCCCTCCATATCCGTGGGTTCTGCATCTGCAGATTCAATGAACCAACCAACCTAAACCAATCCCTATGATGGTTGTGTCTGTACTGAACATGTACAGACCTTTTTTCTTGTCATTATTCCCTAAACAATACAGTATAACAACTATTTGCATAGTATTTAATTGTATTAGGTATTATAAGTAATCTAGAGATGATTTAAAGTATACGGGAGGAGGTGTGTAGGTTATATGCAAACATTACACGATTTTATATAAGGCATTTGAGCATCTGCATTTTTTGGTGGGGTGGGGAGCATCCTGGAACCAATCCCCTGTGGATACCCACGGATGACTATAATCGACGTAGAACATTGTGTAAGTTTCAGCGTACAACATGTTTTTTTGATTTCTGAAAAATATAGCCACACAACTATGGCTTTGTGGCAGCCTACAAGAGCTTTTTCATTAGGCACAGAGGACCATCTTAAGTAACAAATAAATTGTTTGTGCTTAAAAAAAAATTTTTTTTTCAAGATCCAAAATGTAGCCCCAGGATCTAAAATAATAAAAAGTACCATGATTGGGCACAGCTAGAGTCCAGATCTTGGCTTCTAATATCATTTTCCAAGTAAAGGAACCAGAGCTTCTTGGAGAAACGGCTGATTCCAGGACTGGGGCAGGAAATATACAAGATGAACCTGGAGCATCTTGTAGTGGCAAAAAGGTAAGGAAAGGCCCAACAACAACAAACATACTTTGATGGAGGTGTTTCCAAGGGTCACAGAGCTCCCAATGACCAAAGTTGGAACAATTTGATAAAATAATTATCATAATATAATAAATAACATAAATAAAGTAGTAGTGTTAGATTATAGCCCAAAGCATAAAATAAATACCAGTGAGTCGATACTGATATAAATAGTTATTGAATAAAGAAAGAAATAGGGGAGAAGAGATGAATCTCCCATGCAGAATAATTCCAAATAATCTGTGTAGCTACTCTGCCCTTAAGAAGGTGAAATATAACTCCTCACTCCTCAGGTGTGGGCTGTGCATAGTGATGCCCTTCCAAAGAAGACAGTATGGAAAAGCAGGGAAAAAGAGAAACATCATAGTGGAGAAAGCTGATATAGACAACCTCAGCCAGGTGATCAAGGTCAACAGCAACAGTGACAAGTCATGTCAGGGGTGTGTATCCTTAATAGGATATGATGAGAATGGGACTTTACCTCGGTAGTCTTCTTCCTAAAAACTCATAACTCTGGTCTAATCATCGGAAAAATATACCTGACCAGTACTCCTCAAAACTGTTAAGGTCAGGGGGCCGGCCCCATGGCTTAGCGGTTAAGTGCGCGCGCTCTGCTACTGGCGGCCCCGGTTTGGATCCCGGCCGTGCACAGACGACGCACCGCCTGTCCGGCCATGCTGAGGCCGCGTCCCACATACAGCAACTAGAAGCATGTGCAACTATGACACAACTATCTACTGGGGCTTTGGGGGAAAAAAGGAGGAGGATTGGCAATAGATGTTAGCTCAGAGCTGGTCTTCCTCAGCAAAAAGAGGAGGATTAGCATGGATGTTAGCTCAGGGCCAGTCTTCCTCACAAAAAAAAAGAAAGAAAGAAAACTGTAAGGTCAGGGGCCGGCCCTGTGGCCTAGTGGTTAAGCTTGGCGCACTCCACTTCAGCGGCCCAGGTTCATGGGTTTGGATCCTGGGTGCAGACCTATACCACTCGTCAGCCATGCTGTGGCGGTGACCCACATATAAAGTAGAGGAAGATTGGCATAGATGTTAGCTCAGGGCTAATCTTCCTCAGGGGGGCAAAAAAAACCTGTTAAGATCATCAAAGCAAGGAAAGTTTGAGAAATTGTCACAACCAAGAGGAGCCTAAGGAGACAGGACAACTTAATGTACTGTGGTATCCTGGATGAGATCCTGGAGCAGAAAAAGGACATTAGGTAAAAACCAAGGAAATCCGAATAAAGTATGGCCTTTAGTTAATTATAATCTATCAATATTGGTTCATTAATTGTAACAAATGTATCCTACTGATGTAAGCTGTTAATAAAGGAGGAAGTTGGGTGTGGGGTATATGGGAACTCTCTACTATCTCTGCAGTATTTTTTTGTGTATCTATCTTAAACTGTTCCAAAAAATTAAACATTTTTTAAAAAAATGTATCAGAGTTAGCAACAAACATATACAGAATGCTGTGAAGTTGTCACGGTAGTCACTGGCCGTAAGACCTCACCCCCTTTTCTTGAAGGCTAGTAAATTTGAAAAGGGGAGCTATGGAAAGCAGAGAGCTTGAGCTGACTGCTCAGGTGTTTCATGAGCAGGTTTAAAGGCCCCAAACAACCTCAGAGAAATGCAGGCTAAAGAGAGTTCAACAGCTTCCTTTTACTGTGACTGAAAATTTCAGTTCAACTTAAAAATACCGGGGCCGCCCAGTAGCACATCTTAAGTGCGCGCACTCTGCTTCGGCTGCCCGGGGATCACAGGTTTGGATCCGGGCCGCGCACCAACACACTGACGCACAGCTCGTCAGGCCATGCTGTGGCGGCGTCCCATATAAAGTAGAGGAAGATGGGCACGGATGTTAGCCCAGGGCCGATCATCCTCAGCAAAAAGAGGAGGATTGGCATCGGATGTTAGCTGAGGGCTAACCTTCCTCACAAAAAATAAAAATAAAAAATAAATAAATAAAAACACATAGTCTGTGGTAGCCCTGGCCAGCCCTGCTGCATTGAAACTTCAAGGAGGCCTAACAGAGCAGTGAGAAATAACATGCAGACGTGACTGGTAACTGAGGCACAGCAAGGAATTTTGAACATTTAACTCAGACATTAGGCTCACTTCACAGTGGCTGACATGGTCCATTTCTCACAATAAAAAGGGAAAAATGGTCCCCTAGCGTTCTAGACTCCTCTGATGAGGCACATCCCTCATCCCACTAGGAAAGCTGAGGGCACTGGACTTCAGGTGCACCTCTGAGGACCAGGGCCGGGGGGTATCTTCAATCTCAGGTATTTCCTTCACACAGCTCTTCAGTAGGTTCTGTAGAAAAACAAAGTGAAAATAATTTCAGCTGGGTCCAAGTCATCTGCCCCACCAGTCCTTGAACCCGGCCCTTGGGGCTCTGGCCTAGCTCATATTCTCACCCCGTTATGGGTGGTCACAGACTATAGATGAGGACAAGGGTGAGGAAATGGCTTGAAGGGTGAGGTACCCCTCCCAACATGTAGTAGGTCAGAAACAGTCACTTGATACTAGCAAGCCTGTCGCTTTTCACTTTATAAAGCAATTTGTCATACAGATGCTTTTAATTTTGATACAGTCAAATTTTAACAATCTTTTTCTTAATGGTTTGTACTTTTTGCATCTTATTTAAAAGATCCTTCTCCACCCTGATGCTCCAAATATATTCCTTAAATTTCTTCTAAAATTGTAAGGTTTCATTTTTCACATTTAGAGCTTTGATGCATCTGAGATTCATTTGTGGTCTGATGTGACGTAGGCAGCCAATTCTATTTTTTTCCATATGAATAATCTGTTGTCCCAACACCATCCCTTCCCCACTGACCTGCTCATCTGGTGTCTGGGTGAGTCAAAGTGGATCAATTCGGCCGACCCCGTGGAGGCCTGTTGGAGCAGCTGCCATCCTGGTCACCGAACATTGGCCTCACAGCCAGCACCTTAGAAACTGCAATGATGAAGGAAGACGCCTGTTACGGTTTTAGAAAAGCTGTGGTTTAAAACTGTAGAAACATTGTGGGCAGAGAGAGAAGAGCGGTACAAGGTCATAGTTATAGATCCAGGCTTTAGAGTCGGACAGACTTAGCATCAGATGCCAGGTTCCCTCTCAGACGTGTTTCCTCCTAGCGTTCTCCTAGGAACCCCTCCTCAGGAGCCCCTGCTCCGACCACATCCCCCCCAGCTCTTCCCTGGCTGCCTACCTGTGTGTCCTTCCCTGAGTCACAGATGGCTCAGGGGAGCCCTGGATAGAGGGAGCCCACTCTTAGGGGCTTAGGTTGTGTTCCCTAGAAGCAGAGACGGAGGCAGGTGAGGATTCTTGTGCTAGTGATTTATTGAGGGAGGGCCCTAGGGAGAGACCTGTGAGGGAGCGAGAGAAGCAGGACAGAGCCAGGGAAGAAGCCAAGCAAATATGTGCTTTCAAGAGAGGTCTAACCACAGCCTGATCCCACAGGGAGCTCTGGGGTGTTTATTACACGGCAGAGTTTGTCCCGCCTCGAGGCTAGGGAGCTGGGCTTTATGCCCCACCCTGTTAGTCAGTCATTGGCCATGGGCCACCAGGGCTGTGTGTGTCACCGCCCAGGCATCTTCTGGCAGGGCAGCTCCCATTAGCTAAAAGAATCCTCCAAAGAAGGATGGAGCCATGAGCTTTTAGCAGCCAACACCCAGAGCAGCTGGGAAGAGGGTGCACTGGCCTATGAAGAGGACCTGGGCAGGGGACCAACAGCACCCAGCGCAGAGACAAATCTCGCTGTACGCTGCAAGTCAGTGTGACTTAGGATGAAAGACTCTAAGCAAAGACTGAGGATGTGATGACTGGAAAGATTAGTGAACAATATGCGCTTGGCTACATCTTCACAAAGCTTCATCTGAGAATAATCTATTTTATTATTTAATGTTTATGTTATGCTGGTTTAATTAAATTGTCCTTTGGCTTTATTCTTTCTGATAACAAAATAAATCTATGTGCACTGTAAATTATTCAGATGCTAAAGTAAGTTATATCTTAGAAAGTAAAAGTTCCAGGGCTGGCCCAGTGGCCTAGTGGTTAAGTTCAGCGCACTCTGCTTCAGCGGCCCAGGTTCGGTTCCCGGGCACAGACCTATACCACTTGTCAGCGGCCATGCTGCGGTGGTGACCCACATACAAAATAGAGGAAGATTGGCACAGATGTTAGTGCAGAGTCAATCTTCCTCAGCAAAAAAAAAGAAAAGAAAAGAAAGTAAAAGTTCCTCATAATGTCATACAATCTCTTCCACAACCCCAACCTGATGTAACCACTGTTAAGAGTGGGAAGCATATTATCTTAGCTATTATCTGTGGAAGTCATTGTTTTGAAAAGTCTAGAAAGCAGAGGAGATCTCATGAAATCTGACCCACTAAGAACCTTTAGCAAATATACTAAATGGTAAATTTGAAAGCTCTCTTTCTGAGATGGGGAACGAAACAAAGACACCTGTTCTCCTCATAAATATTTACCATGGTCCTAAAGGCCTTAAGGCCTTAGGCCATGAAAGAAGGCAATAATTAAGGCACAAGGTTTGGATAGAAAGAAGTAAAACTGGCATTATTTAATAGCAACATGATTGTGCACATAGAGAGCCCAAATGAATCTAAAAATAAACTATTAGAATCAATAAGTTATTTTAGCAAGTTTGTTAGACAAGGTCAAAAAAAAATTAAAAAAAAACAAGCAACAGCTATAAAATTAAATGTAAAAAAGCACCATGAACAATAGCACCAAAAATTAAAATATCTAGGGGCCGGCCCAGTGGCGCAAGTGGTTAAGTGCGTGCGCTCCACTGCGGCAGCCCGGGGTTCGCCGGTTCGGATCCCGGGTGCACACCAACGCACCACTTGTTAAGCCATGCTGTGGCGGCGTCCCACATAGAGTGGAGGAAGATGGGCACGGATGTTAGCCCAGGGCCAGTCTTCCTCAGCAAAAAAGAGGAGGATTGGCATTGGATGTTAACTCAGGGTTGGTCCTCCTCACAAGAAAAAAAAAACAATTAAAATATCTAGAAATCAATATAAAAAAGTTGTGTACAATCTCTTGACAAAAAAACAAAACAAAACAATCCAAAAAACCGACAACCACTATAAAACATTATTGAGAAGAAGTGAAAGGTTTCTGAGACACTGCTCGGGCTTCTTATTGACTTAGGCCTGTTTGGGTGGGTTTCTGTTCCTTACTGGACTATGCCATCTTTCCATAAGCATTGAACAAATCAATAGCAAATGTTTGCTTGTCAGGAACAGTGGCAAATACACGACGTGCACACTTTCCTTTATCTTCAGAACAATCCTGTCCACTGTTCTCTCCATTGGACAAGAGGAAACTGAGGGTCAGAGAGTTTAGATAACTTGCCCAAAGTCACCCAGACAGCAAACTCTAACCCAGGCCTGCCTGACTCAGGAAACAGTGCTCAGAATCATGATTCAATGGCTGGAAACTCAATCTTCAGATTTACCATGAGACAATATTTTTAAGTCCAAGATTGTAGGAACGTTTATAAAATGAATTTCAAAAATAACACAAAATGGCAAAGGTTGACCCTCGTGTCAGAAACCCTGGTATGAGTTAACCGTTTTGGGGACTGTGGAATAGAATGGCCATCACTCGCAGGTGCAGTGAGGACAATTGGCCACTAGATGGCGCTGCAGCTCTTTGCGGCGTCATCACCAAGCGCCTCGGCCTGTTTGCTTATGTTGGCCAAAGCACAAAGAAAGAAAAGAAAGGAGAAAAATAAGCACAAAGCAGGGCATTTTTCAAAAGGCTTAGTGCATTCAATTTAAAAGACCATCCTATATTCTGAGATCATGTCCTTCCTACTTTCTTTGGGTGGTAATAGATGGTTGTTACTTGGCAAATATTCCTCTTTGGCAAAATTGACCTATCGTGGCACACCTCCCTACCCCCATTTTTTAAATAATCTTACTGAATTGTGAATTTTGAAAGTCTGGGATCAGTAAAGTACCAGCTTCCCATGAGAAATGGATCCAAGTCAAATTTCTTAATGTGGTTTAAAGATTCCCAGCCCTCCAAGCAGTGGCTCTTGACATAAACAAGCCAATGTGCCTGTGAAAGTTAAATACAGTCAGGATCATTATATTTGGAAGCTCTTCTTTTCTTTCTTTTTTTTTTGATAGTGAAATGAAAAGATGTTGATAAAAGAATCATGAAATCAAGGAAGCTCAGAGTCAGTAGGAATTTCCCAAGGGAAATACTGACATCAACTGTTAAATGGAGTGTCAGGAAGGTACAGACATGGGGAGTTGGTTCTAGAGAAAGTAAAGCAAGAAGTCTTGAGTACATCACAGGGCAAGGCACAATTGAGGGGTTGACCAGAAAGCTCAGACCTGCCAGGGACTGGGGATGGTCTGAACTGGAAGGGAGGGAACAAGGAAGAGGAATTGTGGATGAATGTAATCTTCTGTTTTACATTTAAAGGTGGCAAATGTCTGTGTCTCTGGGTGTGGCCAAAAGGCAGCAGGGCCCCGGGAATGCATGTAGAAGACCATCCAGTTATGGACATAGCCATTTGGTTTTTCTTTTCCTTAAGAACTCTTGAAATCTGAAACCCTCAGCTCAGCCTTACTTCCAGAAGTCTTCACTGACTCCTGCTGCCCACGCACACACGAAGCCAGCTGTCTGCTGCTGTTTCTTAGTGTTGCTTGAAATTCTACTTCAGCGTTTCCTTGGCTAATAATTTCCTCAGCTTGTGCCAGTCATGGTTCTAATTACTGTACACCTTGAATCTTTACAATATGAATAATCTTTCCCAAGTTCCAGTAAGGATCCTGAGACTTACAGAGATGTGGCAATTCTCTCAGGGTGACTTTCCCTCTTGGTCATGCCAGTGGATCCTGGGTTCTGCCCAGGTCAGGGCTCCAGGAACTGGGCTAGGCGTTGGTGGCCTGCAGCTGTGGGGTGTGGAGTATAGAGAAATTGGAGTCTGAGCCCTGGATAAGGAAAACCATGGAAAGTCCCAAGTGTCAAGTTTAGGGAGGTAGGTGTTGGGCAAGAGTTAGGTAGGAAGCCAAGATGGGCATCTGAGAACAAGCAAGACAAGCCAGTGATTTTGGGAAGCAGTGCTGGAAAGATTCTCAGAGATACAGGGCTTGAAGGGGAAGAGCGCTCCTGGGGGTGCCACTGTATGGTACTTGGAATCTATGACCTCAAATGGCAAACAGCAGCAAGAAAAGAGGCTTGCCCCAGCATCCTGGTTCCTCTAGGTGGCCCCAGGTGTTAGATACAGCTGGGAAGGTGGAGAAGAGTGTCCCCTGCTTGGGACAACTCTCCCTCAATGCTCCTATTTCTCTCCTCCCTCCTCCCTCCTCCCTCTAGGTGTTCTGAGCGCTAAAAGTACCCCAGGTTTTTTGAATAGGAAATAGGCATGCAAAGACTTCAGTAGGCATCCAATTTGATCATTCTAATTCTAGGTTTCCATTTTTTCAACTATATTTTAAGTAACATGCGCATATAGCTTGTTTTATTTTTAGTCAAGGCAGATTTAAAAGGCTTGCAACAAAATCCAGGTTGCCTACACCACCCCTCCCCTCTCCTCGGTCTTACTCTTCTGAGGGAACTTCTTTGCTGTTACTTCATGTTACATCATGTATTTATCTTCGTTTTTCTAAAGAATAACATTATATTGTTCTATCTTGATTATCAATCTTTGACTTCATTAATTGACTTCCAGATGAGAAATTAGTTCTCTTTTTACAACCACCCCACTTCCCCTCATTCTTCCAATATATTTTATGTCATCATTTTTATTAATGGAGTGCATTATTATGATTATGTAATTATTATTCACAGCTGAGACACATAGTTTATGATGATTAAGTTTTTTTTTAATAACTCTTTATTTTTCCTGCACTTAATTACTGCCTCTTGTTTTCATTTCCTTACTTGTCTCTGTATCTGTTGCTTTTTTTTTCCCCCCAAATACTTCTATGGATCTTTTTTTATTCCTATCTAGAGCCCTCCTGCTGCAGTGTAGACTGCTTGCTCTCATAGCCTGTGGCACAACCTTCCTGCTCAGATTCTCTTCACCCTCTCCTGTGTGGGAGTTCTTATTTCCTAGATCCCATGCCTTCCTCTTTCTTGGGATACTTTCTTATTTTCCTGAAGCACATCTGGCCTTTAGCTTCCTAAACATATGCAATGTACATTTTTAACAGTTTAATTTACACATAATTCACATACCATATAATTAACCCATTTAAAGTGTAAAATTTAATGATTTTTAGTATATTCACAGAGTTGTGAAACCATCACCCCAAAAAGAAACTCCATACTGTTTAGCCATTACCCCTCAACCCCTCTCACTACCCCCACCACTCCAGCCCTAGGCAACTACTAATCTACTTTCTGTCTCTATGGATTTGCCTGTTATGGACATTTCATATAAATGGAATCACACAATATGTGGTCCTTTGTAACTGACTTCTTTCACTTAGCATAATGTCCTCAAGGTTCATCCATGTTGTAGCATTGTTACCGAACCCAAACACAAGTTCGTTTACCTGGTGCATAGTATGGCCAATAAAGAAAAAAACTAAAACACCAGGTTTGTGGCAAGGAAAGAGGTTTACTATTATCGAAAGGCAGCCAGACGAGGAGGTGGGAGTTAGAACTCAGATCAACCTCCTCGAAAGGAAAAAGGTAGGGGTTTTTATCTGGGGTTTTAGGTAGGGGAGGGGGAGCATGTGGCTGTGCTGGTTGGCACCTTCCCACCAGCCTGTGTTTGACCTTAAAGACTGAATTTCTTTTCCCTTGACTGTCTGGACTTTTCTGATTAGTTTTCATCGTCAGCCTGCATTTGGCCTTGTGAGGCTGAACCTGGACGTCTGGACTTTGAATTCCTGGAGAAGACAGCTCACTCGTATACTAAGGAGGGACAGAAAGGCCTGGTTAGTTTTAGACAGCAGTTGATTATGCTGAATATGCACAGCTGCAGTTAGCAAAGCTTATCTCCAAGTTTTTTGCTCTAGGGAAAACTTTTTAACTTCTTCATGCATGGTTTCTCCATGTGTCAGAATTTCCTTCCTTCTAAAGGCTGAACAATATTCCATTGTATGTCTAGACAGCATTTTGTTTATCCATTCATTCATCAAGGGACACTTGGGTTGCTTCTATCTTTTGGCTATTTGTGAATAATGCTGCTATGAACATGGGTGTACCAACATCTCAAGTCCCTGCTTTCAATTCTTTTTATTGCCAAATAATATTCCATTGTGTAGATATACCACATTTTATTTATTCATTCATCAGTTGATGGACACTGTGTTGTCTCTACTTTTTGGCTATTATGACTAATGTTGCTATGAAAATTTGTGTACAAGTTTTTGTGTAGACATGTTTTCATTTCTCTTGGTTATATACCTAGGAGTAAAATTGCTGAGTCATATGGTAACTCCCTATGTTTCACATTTTAAGGAACTGACTGACCGTTTTCCAAAGCAGCTGCCCCATTGTACGTTCTTATCAGCAGTGTGTGGGGGATTGATCCCCATCTCTCCACATCCCTATCAGCACTTGTTATTATTTGTCTTTTTCATTACACACACCCTAGCGGGTGTGAAGTGGTAGCTAATTGTGGTTTCTATTTTCGTTTTCCTAATGACTAATGATGTTGAGCATCTTTCCATGTGCTTTTTAGCCATTTGTATATCTTCCTTGGAGAAATGTCTACTCAGATCCTTTACTCATTTTTAATTGGGTTGTCTTTTTATTATTGAATTGTAATAGTTTATATATTCTAAATACAAATCCCTTATCAGATATAGGACTTGCAAAAATTTTCTTCCATTCTGTGGGTTGACAAGATATATTTTTTGAGTCCTTGAATGTTTGAAGAAATTCTTTATTCCATCCTGACACCTGAGTAGTGGGTTTGGTAAGGTTGAGAAATCAAAGTTGAAAATCATTTTTCCTCAAAATTTGAAGACATTGCCCATGACTTCAAGATTTGAATGTTGTTGTTGAGAAATTCTACCCATTATGATTCCCAATCTATTGTATAGGATTGTTTTTCTTTCTAGAAATTGAGCATTCTCTCTTTATCCATGGTGTTGTAAATGCAACAGTGCCTTAGTGAGGTTCTTCTCATTTTCTGTGCTGAGTAGTTAGAAGATCCTCCTAACGTAGAGATTCAGGGCCCCTACTGGGGAATTTTTTTTTTTTTTTTGTATTGTTTCTTCAATAATTTCCTCTTTGTTTTCTCTGTTCTTTCTAACTGGAACTCCTATTAGTTGGATGTTGGGCCTCCCGGATTGAGCCGCCATTTTCCCTACTTTTTTCTCTCCTATTGTCCATCTCTTTTTTCTTTTTTTTTTTGGTGAGGAAAATTGTCCCTGAGCTAACATCTGTGCCAATCTTCCTCTATTTTTTGAATGTGAGAAGCCGCCTAGCATGGCTTGATGAGCAGTATATAGGTCCACGCCTGGGATCCAAACCTGCAAACCCTGGGCTGCTGAAGTAGAGCACTGGAACTTAACCACTATGCCACTGGGCCAGCCCCCATGTCTTTGTCTTTTTGTTCTACTTCCTAGGACATGGCTTTGTCTCTATCTTACAAACTTTCCATTATTTTATTTTTTAATTTCAACTATCATACTTCTTAATACCAAGAGCTCTTTTTTTTTTTTTTTCACAGCATCCTGTTCTGGTTTTGCGGATGCAATATTTTCTCTGTCTCTCTGAGGATAATAACTCTAGGTTGGGGTATTTGTTTATTGTTATTGTTGTTTTGTTCTCTCATACACTCTGCCTTGCTTCTGTTTTCTCGAGTCCTTTTATCTTTTCCTTTTGCTCTCAATCTTTCATATTGAAGATTTTCCTCAAATGTCTGGGGACCCTTGTCCATCAATTCAAAGTTAAGAGTAGGGGGACTAGAACCCTGACTGAAAGTTCTGTATTTGTGTGAGGGGCTTGTTAACCACTTGGTTTTCCCTGTAACATAATCAAGGGAAACCCTGTCTTTTTCATTTGAGGATCCCCAAAATGACAGAGCATATGGGTCATTTATCTGGGACAACTCAGTTTTTCTAGAGAAGAACCTCCAGTCTCCTGTTTGGGGATAAAGTTCCTGGAGATAAGAGAGAGAAAGAGACCTGGAAGTCTAAACACTGATTGTGCAGACTTTCAATTAATCCCTTTGTTCTTGGTTCTGAGTCTTATCTCCATCACCTGCCATGCCTGGGGTCCCTAAATCTGGAGACCCTTAGGCTCAATTTCTCCAGACTCTAAATTCAGCTCCACAGGTGATATTTCTAGAGAACCAACTGATGGATTCGAATCTGTTTGTCACCAGATATATCATTTCATTTTATCTCTTAATGATGACAAGACTTTCTATAATGCTTCAAACATAGGGTTGCCCAATTTAGCAAAGAAAAATACAGGATGATTGGTTAAATTTGAATTTCAGATCAACAATGCAATATCTGGGGTAATCTTTGTGTTAGTCAGCTTGGGCTGCCATAACAAAACACCATAGATGGAGTGGCTTAAACAACAGAAACTATGTTCTCACAGTTCTGGAGGCTAGGAGTCCAAGATCAAGGTGCTGGCTAATTCGGTTTCTGGCAGGAGCTCTCTTCCTGGCTTGCAGGCAGATGCCTTCTCATTTTCTTTACAGGGCATGGAGAGAAGAGAGAGCAAGCTCTCTGGCATCTCTTCTTATAAGGACACTAATGCGATCGGATCAAGGCACCACCCTGTTGCCCTCATTTAACCTTAATTACTTCCTCCAAGTACAGCCACACTGGGGGTTAGGGCTTCAACATATGAATTTGGGGCAGGGTGGGGGGTATGGACACACAAACATTCAGCTCATAACAATCATACACTAAAAATTATTTGTTGTTTGAAATTCAAATGTAACTGGATGTCCTGCATTTCCCTGGCAATCCTACTCACACAATTTATGCCCTTCACTGTGCTGGGCTCTGGGCATCAGCTGCCCACTCTGTCCTCATGGCAGTGCTGCTAGGGAGGGCTGTTATCATCCCTGCTCTTACCCCAGGAGGAAGCCATGCCTTGAGAGGTTAAGCAACTTTCCAAAGTCACACAGCTACCAAGTGGCTGAGGCAGATAGATGAGGCAAGAGTCAAACCGCTGAGGCGGGACGCAAATCCAGCGCCTCTGACGGCAAAGCAAGGCTGGTAACCGCTTCCTCAAAGTCCCTCTCCAGAGAGGGCTAAACCCATCGTCCTGCTTGGGACCAGGCTCCTTTAGCTCCAAGTACATAAAGTGCTCCGAGATGAAATTATGCCCAGAAGTGAGTAATAATGCAACCTCCTCCCCTCCGAAAACTGTATTCCTAAAACGAGCAATGAAGTAACAGAAAACAGTTCTTCAGGGCAACACATTGAAAAATGGATGACCCGACTCCAGGGAAACTTGTTAAATCAAATATTGCCGGGTCCTCTGCCTTTTTTCTAGGATGTTCACTTTTACTTTTTTTTAATTTAAAATTTTTTCCATTTTAATTATTTAATGAGTTATAATTAGCAGTGAATGAACAGATCTTAATGTACGATTCAATACTTTTCTGTTGTTGTTTGCTGAGAAAGGTTAACCCTGAGCTAACATCTGTTGCCAATCTTCCTTGTTTTTTGCTTGAGGAAGATCAGCCCTGAGCTATCATCTGTGGCGATCTTCCTCTACTTTTTATATGTGGGTCACCACCACAGTGTGGCTGATGAGTGATATAGGCCCACGCCCCGGATCTGAACCCACGAACCCGAACCCGGGCCGCTGAAGTGAAACACACCAAACTTAACCACGACACCACAGGGCCGGCCCCCAATTCAGTACCTTTTTGACAGTTGCATATACTCTGTAACAATTGCCCAAAACAAGATGTAGCATATTTCCATCACCGCAGAAAGTTCCCTTGTGCCCCTTCCCATCATGCCCTTTCCTCCCCCCACTGCAACCACTGTTCTGACTTCCATCACCATAGATTAGCCTATTCTCGGACTTCAGATAAGTAGATTAACACAGATCATACTCTTTTTTTTTCTGGCTTCTTGACTTAACACAATGCTTTGTTTCTGTTTTTTTTTTTGAGGGAGATTAGCTCTGAGCTAACATCTGATGCCAATCCTTCTTCTTCTTTTTTTTTTTTTTGCTGAGGAAGACTGGCCCTGGGCTAACATCCGTGCCCATCTTCCTCTACTTTACATGGGACGCCGCCACAGCATGGCTTGACAAGCGGTGCATCGGTGCACACCCGGGATCCGAACCTTCGAACCCTGGGCTGCTGCAGCGGAGCGCACGCACTTAACTGCCTTCGCCATGGGGCAGCACCTGTTTTGTTTTTGATTGAGGTTAAATTTACATAACATAAAAGTAATCATTTTAAAGTATACAATTGAGTGGCATTTAGTACACTCACAATGTTGTGAAACCACCAGCTCTCTCTAATTCCAAAACATTTTCCTCACTCCC
The DNA here is from genome assembly GCF_020826845.1 of Diceros bicornis minor. Taxonomy (NCBI): domain Eukaryota; kingdom Metazoa; phylum Chordata; class Mammalia; order Perissodactyla; family Rhinocerotidae; genus Diceros; species Diceros bicornis. The sequence continues at coordinate 22,589,259 of NC_080774.1, read as the reverse complement.
CCAAAGGAGACCCGGTCCCCGGTAAACAGTCACTCTCCAGTTCTTCCTCATCCCCAGCGCCTGGCAACCACTCATCTGCTCTGTCTAACCTTTACTTTGTATGGTTCATCAGTTGTTAACTGTCTGGTAAAATCCCACAAGTAGAGAGGAATTACTAAAAAGGGCTCCAAAGAGGGGAAGGCTGGAGGACAGAAGCAACACTAGGTAACACAAAATTAAGCTGGATGATCAAGCCACGAAGAGGGACGGCAGTCCTAACCCCACCAAGATGAAGCCTACTCTTCCCCTCGAGCAGAAGGCTGCTCCACCGGCCTTGAAGGCTGCTCTGGTGCTATCTGCTTGAGTGGTGTTTCTTTTCTGATCAACAAAGTGCAATTCAGCGGCAATGTTGAAACAGAAAAGCCCCACAGCTGGCTCTTTCCACAAACGGCATGAAGACCAGAGTAAATGTTAACATCCTGGAAACGAAGCAGGTGTTTTAAATACAAGAATAGCAGGGCCGGCCCCGTGGCTTAGTGGTTAAGTGCACGAGCTCCACTGCTGATGGCCGCGGTTCGGATCCCGGCCGCGCACTGACACACCGCTTCTCCGGCCATGCTGAGGCCGCGTCCCACATACAGCAACTAGAAGATGCAGCTATGACATACAACTATCTACTGGGGCTTTGGGGAAAAAAAAAAAGGAGGAGGGTTGGCAATAGATGTTAGCTCAGAGCCGGTCTTCCTCAGCAAAAAGAGGAGGATTAGCACGGATGTTAGCTCAGGGCTGACCTTCCTCACACACACACAAAAAATAATTAAAAAACAAAGAATAGCAGCCACTGGGGAGAACTGTGACCACTTGCTAAGTAGTATCTACTCAGAATTCATTTGAAATCGTAACAGGGACGATTGATGACTTCTAGGTGCATTCTATCATTGGTCTTCTTGCTAGGTCTTTCTTTGCAGGGGATTTCTGGATAATTTCAGATGTTTTCTAACCATCTTCTTGCTCACCACCATACTCTTTTTTTTTTTTTTAAGATTTTATTTATTTATTTTCCCCCCAAGGCCCCAGTAGATAGTTGTATGTCATAGCTGCACATCCTTCTAGTTGCTGTATGTGGGACACAGCCCCAGCATGGCCGGAGAAGCGGTGTGTCGGTGCACACCCGGGATCCAAACCCAGGCCGCCAGCAGCGGAGCGCGCACACTTAACCGCTAAGCAACAGGGCTGGCCCCCTACCGTACTCTTAGCACCTAGCACCTAGTGTGATGCTTGGCGCATAGTAGGTGAACAATAAAAAATTCTGGAATGAATGAATGAACAAAGTCTCTGTGCTACTGATTGTAAAAGTGGAATCATAAATCATTGCATTTTAGATTCAGAGGAGAACTAGAGAGAAGGACCTCTCATCAGGGACTGTGCAAGGCCGTTTCTATACATTACCCCATTTAATCCTCACAATTACCTTAAAAGGTGTCACGATGCCAACTTTGCAGATGAGGAAACTGATGGTCCAAGAGGCACCCTGCTGTCTCCTAGAACACTGAGTTCAAACCTTTCACCGGGTAATTGAGGAAACACAGGCCCAAGGCAGTCAGGGGTCTTGACACAGGTGACAGAGCTAGCCTAGTTAGCAGCCTGATTAGAATGATCCCTGTTTCTAGAATGTCTGTTTCTAGCTGAAGGCATGATGTAATGATCCTAGAAGCAAAATGACCAGTTGTGTGTAAGGCATAGAAAGTTTCCAAAGCTAGAGTATTTGCTTCTGTGAGGTGGATCCTATTATTCTTGGATGAATGATAGGAAAACAGAGGCTCTGAAAAGTTAAGGTCTTGTCCTGGATCACAGAGTGTGTAAGTGGTGAAGCTCACACTTGAACCCAGACCACTGGATTTGACCCTCTGCATGCCTAACCACCGAACCACACTGCCCAAGGCAAACTGCCCCCTGAGGCCAGATTGGACCTCAGACGTCATGGAGTTGATTTCCTCCACTTCCAGATGAGGAACAGAGAAGTACAAGCATTAATAACGGCAGCACCAGGACCAGAGCTCCAGGCTCCTGGCTCCCAGCCCATGGGCACATTTTCCTGGTTGTCTCCCTGGGGACCTTGCACACTCTCCCTGGGCCTCCAGGTGCTATTTACTCAGCTAGGTGTGGGCTCTGCCTGGCTCCCAATCTGTTGTTTGCACAGTAAATGCCACCCAGGCCCCACTAGTCTATACCCCCAACCAAGGAATGGGAACAGAGACTGAAAGGATCATTCTTCTGCTGGTTTCAGACACCTTGACTTGAGTTTTCAGTTTCTATCGAACACAATGCAAATCACTTAATGTGGGGGTCGCCTCAGAAGCATCACGTCCTAAAAGCAGTGGGCCAGGCCTGGGTTCTTTCCATGCCTGTGCAACCTCCAGGGAACTGGGCAATGTCTGAAGTCACAGGGATCTAGGTTCGAATCCACTGACTAGTTCCACCACCGACTAGTTGCATCACCTTGGGTTTAACCTCTCAGAGCCTCATCTTCTTTCTCTGAGAAATGGAGCCAATCCCTACCTTGCAGGAATAAGAGAGAACAAATGCCAAGTGCTTTTGCACAGAGCCTGGCACACATCCCATGCTCATTTGTTAGCTATTGTTCCTCGTATTGACTTAGTTCACACACCCTCATGCTTGTTTCTTTGAAAATAAAGGGAGCTTTGGAGTAAGGAGAACAAAAACAAGGCTTAATGTTCTTTGCTACTCTGATTTGCTATTACCTGTCTTCTTCCTGGAAAAGGGTTCCAAGAACTTTTAGAAATAGAAGGTGAACAAACAAGGGAGATTTTAATTGGTAAAAACAGACGTGCAGATTCTTTCTTTCTCAGGGAGGCCACTGCCTGCTGCTGGAACCAAATCCACTCAATCAGTAATTTTCCCTCCCTGATCAATTTCCAAAGCGGTGCCTGTTCTTGAACCAGGATACGCACACAAAGACACTTACTAGAAGGGAGCTTTCAGGGCCTCCGGATTTCAGATTTCATCAGCTGCCCACTCTCCCTGGAGAGCCGGTGGGACCTGTCAAGCCAGCCGCCACAGCCACCAACGCCAGAAGGCAGGCGGAACATTTCAAGGTCTACCGGGCCTCTGGCTTGTGAGTTTTTAATTTGAGCGGGATACATTTGAGAAATGCCAAGGAGGAAACAGTGTGGATTTATGGTTGCCAAGCCAAGTGGGGTGCAGGAAAAAAACAAGATGAAGAGAAAAGGTCAGGTATCTCATGCAAAGTGAGGAGGCGGGACCGGTGCAGGGAGCACAGCCTCAGCTCTCCATTCCCAGCTCCTGACCTCAAGAGATAACCTCTCCCTGGGACTCCAGGGGAAAGCGACAGTACTGCCCACGCTCAGACACCCGGAAGTCCCTTCTGGCTGCTTTAGGGAAAGAGCCGGAGCAGGAAAGAGGGGGAGGGAGTAATTGTGCAGAATTTGAAATCAAACAAGGGCATGCAGCTGGGGTGGAGGTGGGGCTGGGGGCGGGGGAGATGGGGCGGTTGTCTCTCTTTTTCTCATATTTCTGCCTCTATTTTTTTTTAGAAAAGTTGTTAGTTGAAAGAGAAATATTAAGGAAATCTTGAAGGGGGCTGAGGATGAGGGTAGGAAAGGGACAAAGGATGTCCCAGGAGAGTTAAAATAAGTATACAGAAATCCAGAAGGATCTTTTTATCCACTTAGGCTTGTGTTAAAGATTGTAGCAGGTGTTAAAGATTGAATATACATTTTTGTGTTAGTTTCAGGTCTTTTTTAGCCCCAGGTGAACTATTACTGCTTTCTTGAGAGTCTATCTGAGGGGCCAGGTGGCATCTAGCTTCTCTAGCAGGGAGAAGAGGCTAGGGGAAAAGAAAAGCTAAGTCCTGTACAAACTCCTACTCATCCTTCAAGGCCCCTGCAAACATCCCCTCCTTTATGAAGCCTTCCCTGATGGCCCTTGCTCCTCGGTCCCACCACTAAGGGCTGGTTACAGTTACTGCATTGAAATGATTTCTGTGTCTCTCTTCTCTTCTAGATTCTGCTCCCCTAAGAGCAAGATAAAAGTAGCACAGAGTTCAGGATGAATGAATGACCCCAAATCAAGGTTTTTCTGGCTGTGGTTCTAATCATGATGCTGGAAATATCAGTTTAGTGCACGTGAACACCCAGCCCCTGGACAGACCAAGTTAAAAAAAAAACAATCACTGAATGCAAATGGTTGAGCACAGGTGAAGGGTGGAGATTTTTAGAGAACCTCAAGTCAGTACAAAGGCAAACTGTTCTCCCTCTCACACTGCTCCCTGGGGGTGTGTGGGGCACTTGGTTGATCAAGATTAGAAAACACTGTCTTCAATTTTTCCCCTAAAATTTGTAAGTCAAACTTAGACTAAGTCAAGCCATTTCTTGCAAGCCTGAACAAATTTGATTTTTCAAGCACTGATGAAACACTTTAATTGAGAAATGTTTATTCCCATCCAAAGATGTACCCAGGGCAGCTATTTTCTTTACCCATCTATGTGTTAACAGAAGGTAAAAAAATCAGACTCACAGACCCTCCAAGCTGTAAAGCCACCGAGTCAGCTGGAGGGTGAATCTAAAGGATCCCGTCTCCCCAGGATGTAGCTCTGAGATGTCAGAGAACCTGCGTTCCTTCCTTCAGCAGCTGCACCTGTCTCTGTACAGGGCTGCCCCCTGGGGGGGTGTCCGAGAGTCAGTGGGCATGTGCTCTGGTCACCTGCACACGTGGTTCCCACGCACCCAGGAGGCCGTTTGTGGGCAGGGAGGGCTCACGGGCAGGGGTTTGTTCCTGTTGCTATCATCCTTCTTTAGATTCCAAGGCAGAGCCTCCGCAAGTGAAGCAGTGGCTCAGACTGGGAGGGGCCGCCTCTGCTCTGGAGCCTGGAACTAAATGAAACAAGCTCCTTCTTGTGTTCCAGGCACTCTGCTAGGTTGCTTTCATGCCCATTCCCACCTTTTCTAGTAAAAACAAACAGCAACAACAAAAAAGGAAGTTCTTGACGAGGTTGCTGGTTTATTCCAGGTCATCCAGTGGAGCCGAGCGCCAACCTCCATCGGGCAGCTCCAGGTCAGCGGTTGGTGCACCACCTCTGAGCTCCCGAAAAGGCTGCAGGTCGATGCAGGGACAGACAACAAGTATTTTTGGAAACACATTGTGAGTCCTAAGGACTATAATAAATTCTATAATTCTGGAACTGTATGCTGGAAAACACAACTTATTTTCAAATGGAAGATGACCGTGTTCTGTATGAAATAGCAGGGTCCCATTTTTAAATTGCACATCTCAACTTCTTTCCCAGACTCCACAGCCTCACTCACCTGTTCTGTGCAGAGCAGCTCCCATAAGCCTCCAACCCCCGGTTAGGGCATAATCCAGGCCCTGCCCCTGGAATCTTGCTGTGGGTCACAGGTCTGTGTGCTCAGCAAATGTTTGCAGCCCTCTGCTGGGAATGTTATCCCAGGTCACACTGACAGGGCAGATCACTGGCAGCCTGTGGCCAGGTCTAGCCCACCCAGGGGTCAAGTATTCTTTGTTCTCAGGTTGGGGGAGGGGGTAATTGGGGAACACTCACCTGGTGTCCATTGCTATGACATTTTTCCTGCTTTGTAGACCCCATCCCTGCTTGTGACTGGTAATCACATTTTATACTTAGGCATATTTTAAAGACTTGGACTCTCCATTGTTCTGCTTAGCCTTCTGGGACCTGTCAAACTCCTGGCTACGAAGTATCAAAAGATGGAAGAAACGATGAGATTAACGGTAGACTAGGAAGAGCTTGGGAATGCCAGTTGGCATTAGGGTGGACTGCTGTTGGTAACAATAATACTTAACACGTATTACATGTTTTCTCTATGTCTCACACTGTGTGAAGTACATTATCTTGTTCAATATTCAATTCTCATTTTACTCATAAGGAAACTGAGGCTCAGAGAGGTTAAGGTTAACTTGTTCAAGGTTACCTACCTAGTACGTGTTAGAGCTGAAAACCCATCCTCTGTCCGTCCATCTAGTTCACAAGCCGAGGCCCCCAGTACCCAGGTTGTAATGACTGTTCTTACAGGGTCTGGAAGTGGAAGGAAGATGGATGGTCTCTGTCCCAGTGTTCTCTGAAGCAAATATAATTCTATTTCCTCCTCTGCTTCTGAAGCTTTTCTCTTCTCATATCCTTAGTCACAAAACCAGAGTTGAGACTATATTTTACCCAGCTAGCTCTTGGAACCACATAAATCCTGGCTGTTTTCATGGAAAAAAAAAAAAGTTTATGAGAGAACAGAAAAGGTAGAGTCTACTGTCTTTCCCCACATGAATATCAGATGCACAAGTCAGCTATAAATAAGAGAGGATTTTTTTTTTTTTAATATTGAGAGTCCCTAGGCCACTCTCAGGAAATCCAGTCTTCTATGAGCCAGGTAAAGGCAAGGCCATCTCACCAAGGCGGGAGGGATTCCGTTGCTGTTATTTTGGAATCAAAGCCTCAGAGTAGATCCGTGTCTGGGAAGGTTGAATGAGTAAATTCAGCTCTTCAAATAAACATCATTTACTGAAATTAGTCATGAAACATTTTGCAAAAATAGATGTACCCTACAGAGCTAAGTAATCAAAACCAAGGCAGAATCCTGGAACAGACAATGGGCATTAAGGGAAAAATTGGTGAAATCCAAATAAAGTCCAGAGTTTAGTTAATAGCAATGTGTCAGTGTTGGTTCTCAGTTTTGACAAATGTACTATTGGTAATGTAGGCTGAAACATTAGTGGTGGCTGGAACTGGGCGGGTGGGGAGCGTATGGGAATTCTCTACTGGCTTTGCAACTTTTCTGTAAATCTAAAATTATACCAAAGTAAAAAGTCTATTTAAATATTATCAACCCCAGTGAACTGATATTTATTCTTCTAGTATTAATGAAGGGGGCCCGCAGTGCTTAAATGTCTTTCAGGTAAGATAAAGCTTGCTTTTCTGGCCGCCTTTGAACCTTGGTGTAATAAAGGCACCAACGATGGCGAGTTCGCACCTTCTTTAGAGACAAGAACAAATGCAGAGCTGTTTACTGCTCTGGGTCAATGCCAAGTGAAAAGGAGAGACGTCCGGTATCTTTGCACTTTTCAAATGTATCTTTTCCTCTTGTTTTTGTGCCCTTTTAGGCCCTGTTTAATTTACCAGGCAAATGAACTGCAGGGTTTTGCAGAAGCCAAAGGAGTATTGAATTTCTTAGAACCCTAATACACACCAATGAATTCAGGAAGTGTTGCAACTCTTCTCCAGAAAGGGGTGGGCAGCCGCAGGATTGAAGGAAACATTCGTCAACACGACCGGGAGGATTTCCTGCCCACATGCTCTGTGTCTCAACGTTAATTAAACGTTTCATAAACGTCCTCCTTTAAAAATATATTCATAAAATTAAAAGCACTCGTCGTAGCAAACCAAACAACCTTCATCCATTTCTAGAGGGTAATGCAGCTCTGTGCACCCAGATTGGTTTCTTAGTTGTGACAAATGTACCACCGTCCTATAAAATGAGAACATTAGGGGAAACTGGACTGAGTGAGGGGCGTACATAGCACTTTCTGCAAGATTAAGATGCAACTTTGATTCCATTAGGGATACAAAAATATTGTATATTTTCGTATACAATTTACAATTTGTATACAATTTTGTTCTTCATTCTTTCCTGTATCATTTAAGAGTTTTTCATTTTTCCTCGTGAGGATATAAAAGTTGTCTCAGAATTTGTGCTTTCCTTTTCTATTTTCACTGGTGTTTAGAACTATGAGCAATGTAGTACTTTCTAGCTAGAATCTCCCTCTTTTTTTTTTTTAATATTCTGATTAAGCTATCATGCTTTATTTATTTATTTATTTATTTATTTATTTATTTTTCCCCCAAAGCCCCAGTAGATAGTTGTATGTCATAGCTGCACATCCTTCTAGTTGCTGCATGTGGGACGCAGCCTCAGCATGGCTGGAGAAGCGGTGCGTCGATGCGCGCCCGGGATCCGAACCCTGGCTGCCAGCAGCAGAGCGCACGCACCCAACGGCCAAGCCTTGGGGCCGGCCCTAGAATCTCCCTCTTGACTACAGTACGGGAGTCTGTAAAATACGATGCCAAGCGAAGGCGTGGGATACAGAAGTCTTTAACAGTGAGTGTCAAAATCATAGCATCAGGGAGCCAGAATTCCTGAATTCTATTCCCATTCTTCTCCTGAACCATTTTTAAATCCACTTAGTGAAGAAACAGGGGGCTACAAAGATGAGTCCGATGCAGTCCCTGCCTTCAAGGTGCTTACAGTCTCATACAGAGATCCAGGCAGGTGAACTTGTACTTCAAATGTCACCGGTGTTTTGCTGGAAGTCCGTGGAGGACTGCATCGGAACAAAGCAGGTGCAGAGTGGGGTGATGTTTGACGTAAGTTTAGAGAAGTGGTTCTCAAAGGGGGAGATCTTGACTCCCAAGGGACACTTGGCAATGTCTGGAGATAATTTTGGTTGTCATAACTTGCGGGGGAGGGTCATGTGCTACTGGCATCTAGAAGGTAGAAGCCTGAGATAATACTAAAATCCTGCAATGCACAGGACAGCCCCCCACAACAAAGAATTGCCCAGCCCCAAATGTTGATAATGCCGAGGTTGAGAAACTGTGGTTTAAACAGACAGATGAAGAGGGGTTTTCCGGGCAAACTCAGGGGAAAAGGACATTTCAGAAGAATGGTAGGACTGAAGTGTGGGACGGACAGATAAGTTAGAAAAGTAATCTATAGCCGTTAAGCTGATTATATTGTCCCTTTGAACCTCAATTTTCCCGGCCACAAAATAGTGATGCTGTAAAGCTAAATGACTCATCTCTTTTCCTGGTATCAGAAGTAAGTGCCACTGATAAAAATTATGTCCCTGGGACCCACCTACTTCCAGTTGCCCTACTCAAGCATACTTGTTCCTCAGTGACGCTAGTAGCCCAATCATGAGAAAAATAAAGACAATGTTTGGGAGATCTAACTTAGGGTAATGTTGTGGGCATAGTGCCTGTGAAAGTGAAGATTGTATTGTATGGTGTGTAAAAAGAACTCAGCCACCATGGTATTTATATTTTTTGCATAACTTGGGATCTGGAAGTGGGCAATCTAGAACTACAATGGGGCTAAATGGCCACTCCACGATGCCATCAGGAATCCAGACCCCTCCTGTCTTTCCCCTCTGACATCCTTAGCATGTGGCTTCCTTCCTCATGCTTGCAAGATGGCTGCTGAACCTTCTCAACCTTTTGAACTTTCATCAGCATTCCAGGCAAGAAGAGGTTAGGGGAGAGAGGGCAACAGACAAAAGGTGAAATGCACCCCAGTTGAGTCATTTAACAAACTTTCCTAGAATCTTCTCTGTCTAACACTTCCACTTATACTTTGGCTTGAACTGCATTACACAGCTATCCATAACTTCAAGGGAATCTGGAAGCTGACTGTTTTCAGCTGGGCACCTGAACAAAATTAATTTTTTTTAATAAGGAAGAAAAGTAGAATAGATGCTGTGTAGTAACTAGAAATATTGCCTAAGTGCCTTAAAATGAGTATATTCCAGGCTTTTGGAATGAGTCCAAGATAGACCAACCTTATGTTGAATTCTGCTTTCAAGAAAATGGTATTATCTAGAAATCTTCCAGGGTAATTTAAAAGATGTTCGGTCTTTTAAAGCATATTGCAGACAACCTAACAGTTCAATAATCATTTAAAAAATATTTACTGAAAGTCTAACATGTACTCAACACTATACGAAACACAGAAGACAAAAGAAGTATAACACATGTTTTTGTTTTTAAAGAGCTTGTTGAAATCCAGCTGGAAAAAACATACAACATAAGCAAATGGAAAGCCGGGTACCAAAGAAAGAGTTACACGGCAATCTGCAACAGTAATATAAGAAAGTAGTACCTTGTTGGTGGGAATGTAAAACGATAAAACCACTTTGGAAAACTGGCAGTTTCTAAAAAAGTTAAACATATGCCTACCACATGATCCTGCAATTTCACCAGTAGGTGTTTACCCAAGAGAAATGAAAATATAAAAATTTCTTTCACACACAGATTTCTACACCAATGCTCACAGTGGCTTTATTCACGAAAGCCAAAACTTGGAAACAATTCCATTTCTAAACCTAAAACACAATGGTTAATCTCACTCTTCAGGAGTAAAATGGAATCAAATTTCGTGAATGTTTCTTTTTTGAAAAAGGTATGTGTTCTTGATTGGGAGGAAAGTTCTCTATTAGATCAAACTTCTTAATTGTGCTATTTCAATCTTTTTTGTCTGCTCCATCTGCTGATTCTGAGACAGGTATATTCGTCTCTCCTTGTGATAGTGGATCTTGTGGATCTGTCATTTTCACCACTAACTTTCAGTTTTTGTTTTATACATTTCAAAATTATGTTACTATGTTTATAAAGATTTCTGACTGGTTAATTTGTACCTTTAATCAACATGAAACTCCCCTTCTTTGTCCTTGTTAATGCCTTTGCCTTACATTTTATTTTGTCTGATATTAACATTGCTGCATATGCTTTCTTTCTGTAAACATTTGCCTGGTAAGCCATTTTCCATTCTTTTTTTATTTTATTTTATTTATTTATTTATTTTTCCCCCAAAGCCCCAGTAGATAGTTGTATGCCATAGTTGCACATCCTTCCAGCTGCTGCATGTGGGACGCGGCCTCAGCATGGCCGGAGAAGTGGTACGTCAGTGTGCGCCTGGGATCCGAACCTGGGCCACCAGCAGCGGAGCGCGCGCACCCAACTGCTAAGCCACGGGGCCGGCCCGCCATTTTCCATTCTTATGCTGTTTTGTTTTATGTGTATCCCCTGTAAACAGTATATGGCTGGATATTGGATTTTTCACTCAACCAGAGCCTCTATCTTTTATGAAGAGAATATAATCCACTTATGATTATTTTTGATTTTTTATATATTTGGGCTCATTCCTACCATGTCATTTCATGTTTTCTTGTTACTCTGTTTCTTGTGCTTTCCCCTTTCTTTTTTTTTTTTTTTTTTTGCCGAGGAAGATTGGCCTTGAGCTAACATCTGTGTCTATCTTCCTCCGTTTTGTATGTGGGATGCCACCACAGCATAGCTTGATGAGCAGTGTGTAGGTCTGTGCCTGGGATTTGAACCTGTGAACCAAAGCGGAGGTCTCGAACTTAACCACTACGCCACTGGGCCAGTCCCCTCCCCTTTTCTTATATTTTCTGGAATGACCGTTTATTGTTCTCTGTTTGTCTCTCTCACTCTTCCTCTCACTCTTGTCCTCTCTTTCTCTCTTCTGATTATTTTGGTTCTATTCTTCTACTACAATGGACTTAAAGCTTCTTTGTTCACATGTTCCATAATTTAGTGAAACTATATACCCCACATACGTTTTAAATTTGAATCTAAAATTTCTCATCACAAGCTTAAATAGTTGCAAAAGATGTCATTTATAATGCAACTGGGAGTATTGGCACTTTAAAATAAAACTTTTGCATCATTCTTTTAAATGTGTTCAATGGAATCTAAATACCATAGTTATTTGCTATCCATCATCATACACTTTTATTTTATTTTATTTTTTTTAAGTAGATATTTATTTATGTTTTTTTTAACTTTTTTTTTTTTAACTTTACTTATTTTTTTCCCCCGAAGCCCCAGTAGATAGTTGTATGTCATAGCTGCACATCCTCCAGTTGCTGCACGTGGGATGTGGCCTCAGCATGGCCGGAGAAGCGGCACGTCGGTGCGCGCCTGGGACCCGAACCCGGGCCGCCAGCAGCAGAGCATGAGCACTCAACCACCAAGCCACGGAGCCAGCCCCATCATACACTTTTAAATATGAGTTGAGGATTTGGCCAAGAATGGCTGGCTGGGATGGGGGTTGGCATGTTCTGGGACTGAGGATTCAACTAGTCATTGCTAATAGATTGGTCACATACATTTGCATACATGAGAATTTAGAAAATAAGTAAGTATATTGAGGTTAATGGGAACCTGTTTTCCTATTGTCAGAGAACAGAGTTAAAATTATGAAAAGAGGAAAGTTAGACTAAACTCTTAGGTGTTGGATTGGAATTGGAGTTATTAGTGTGCGCTCATGAGTTTTTAATATACATAGATAGGTTGATATAAAAACAGGTGTAGACATACATACATCTATTTCTATATCTTTCTATGTATGTGGGTATGTATACACACACACATGAATACCTATTTTACTTCTATCCACTGAGAGGACCCAGAAGCAATGATACCCCAATAGCAATGGGCACACCTAGCGCCCAGATCTTTGTACTATATATCATTCTCCACTAAAATGAGCAGAGCTCCTTGGAGAAATGGCTTATTCCAGGGCTGGGCTGGGGAAAGAGTAGATGAATCTGGAATATCTTGTTGTACCAGAAAATAAGGAAGTGCTCAAAGAATGATTGGGACATGTCAGAAAGGACACATGTCAAAAAGAAGCTCCCACACATGCTACAACATGGATAACCTTGAAGACATTGTGCTAAGTGAAATAAGTCAGACACAAAAGGACACATATTGTGTGATCCCATTTACATGATGTACCTACAATAGGCAAATCCATAGAGACAGAAAGTAGAATAGAGGTAACTAGGGGCTGGGAGGATGGGGGAATGGAGAATTATTGTTTAAATGGGTACAGAGTTTCTGTTTGGGATGATGAAAAAGTTCTGGAGATGGATAGTAGTGATAGTTGTACAACAATGTGAATGTACTTAGTGTCACTGAATTGTACACCTAAAAATGGTTACAATGGTAAATATTATGTTATGTATATTTTATCACAATAAGAAAAAGGAGCAGGGCTCCCATTGGCCAAGTCTGAGACAGTCTGAGAATCAAAAGAAATAATGTAGTCATACATTTTTAACCCATTGAGTAAAACAGGACTCCATGAGTTGATACCAATATGAATAAATAAATAAGTAAGAAGGGGAAGTTCTACCGTACCACAGAATTCCAAGTAATAAATGCAGAAGGAATGATGGAATTAGGGAATCACTATTTGGAAATCATTAGGCAAGAATCATCAATGGATCCTAAAACTGGTGGGTAAAAGTATAATGAGGAACAAGGTAGGTAGATACCTCAAAATACTTATTATTAATAAGTACCACACTTAATTATTAACTTCACCGTGAAGAAACTTGGCAGATGCCATCTTAACCAATTGTTAAAAGTTAACATCACCAGTTTGAGACGAATCAACATCGTGTGCCGCCTGATATGCACTGAGAAAAACTAGCATCGCTTTTGTGGTTTTCCTGACACAAACACATAAATCGCTAGGTAACATCAGATAAATCCAAACTGAGGGACATTCTACAAAGTAATAGACCTGCACATTTTAAAAATGTCAAGGTCAGAAAAGACTGACAAAGTGTTCCCAACTGAAGGACACTAAAGAGACATGATAGTCACCATATGCAATGCTTGACCTTGGTCCAGATTCTGCACTATAAAGGACACTATTGGAACAATCAGCAAAGTTTGAACAGAGTTTGGGGATTAGATAGGGATATTGTATCTACATATATGCTAATTTCCTGATTTTGATGGTTGTACTACAGTTACGAGAATATTCCTTTGTTTTAGGAAATACACACTGAAGTATTTAAGAGTAATGGAGCATCATATATGCAACTTATTCATAAATGGTTCAGAAAAAATTGTGAATATATACGATATAGACACATACACACATACATAGAGAGAGAGATTGATATGGCAATGCAGTAGAAAGTTCATTGGGGAGTCTGAGGAAGGAGTCTGGGTGAAGAGCATGCTGGAACTCTGTATTATTCTTGCATCTTTTCTGTAAGTTTGAAATTATATCAAAATCAAAAGTTAAAAAAGTGTGCCAACAAGCTTCTTATTACAAACCAGAAAATTTACCTCATTTCTCTTTCTCTTTTAAGTTATATTTCCATTTTACTTTCTCTACAAACTTTTATCTCAATGTAATATAGTTTCATGCTTAAAAGTCTATTATTGATTACCTAATAGGCTACCTTGCAAAAAAAGTATATACATTTAAGTATTTAAAAACTTTCTTGGGCCGGCCCCGTGGCTTAGCGGTTAAGTGTGTGCGCTCCGCTGCTGGCGGCCGGGGTTCGGATCCCGGGCGCGCACCGACGCACCACTTCTCTGGCCATGCTGAGGCCGTGTCCCACATACAGCAACTAGAAGGATGTGCAGCTATGACATACAGCTATCTACTGGGGCTTTGGGGGAAAAAAAAAAGGAGGAGGATTGGCAATAGATGTTAGCTCAGAGCTGGTCTTCCTCAGCAAAAAGAGGAAGATTAGCATGGATGTTAGCTCAGGGCTGACCTTCCTCATACACACAAAAAAAATTACTGTATTGAACTCTCAGCTGACAACTCAATTTTGTCTTCCATCAATTTTATTGAAAACAAAGAATTAGAACCAATGGAGTTGGAAAGGATACTCAGTGATGAGGGTCATTTCCTTTTTCAACACCATCACCAGTAACTAGACCGGTTTATTTGTCTGGAGCCCAGAGGTGTTTTTTCCTCAGGGAAATGCACCTTGGGAAGATTAAGCGTGGGTGAGAAGAGGGTCTCCCCTCGGCAGAGTGCAAGAATGGGGACTGTGAAAAAGAGAGGTGGGAGAAAGAACCTGCTTCAGAGGCACAATTCTCAGGCATTTGGATCTTGGGAAAGAGATTTAGCCATGTACTCACACGTGGCTTGGAAAGTCTTTGTGTACCATTAACAGTACATGCACCCTAGTTCTAAAATCACTATTAGCATACCTATTTATTCTAACAGTGTCTACAATTAATTGTTATGCACACTTTTTCCCTGAATAAGGCAGGAACCTTGGCACGCACTCATTTCCCTCCTTCTTTCTCTACCTGTGCCATTGCCCACATCGAAATCATCTAGTCCAGCGCTGTGCAATAGAAATATAATGCAAGCCATGTGTGTAATTTAAAATTTTCTAGTAGCCAATTAAAAAAAGAAACAGGAAAAATTAATTAAAAAGTTTAACCAAAATATCAAACATACTACCCTTTCAACATATAATCAATATAAAAATGATCAATGAAATATTTTACATTATTTTTTTTATACTGTCTTCAAACCCAGTGTGTATTTCATGCTTGCAGTACATTTTAATTCAGACTAGCCACATTTCAAGTGTTCAATAGCCACACAAGGTTAGTGGCTATCATATTAGACAGAGCAGTCCTTGAATTTTAGTTTCAGGTGGTTACTGGGTTTTCTTTTGTTTTTTTACATTGACATTTATTTAGACTTAATGATCTATTGCTTCTCATCACTGTTTCCTGCATTTCACAAAGACTAAGAACATTGTATTTCATATATTTATAGCTCTTATCACAAATGTCTAATAAATGTTTTAAAATATTAATGGCACCTGATGCAAGAATTATCAGATTAATTTTACAGAGAGGATATGAAACTGTTCAAAGGTTTTGACTTGAGCAGTCGAGCCTTCATAGATAGCAATCTGCATTGAGTCCAATTACTGTTTTTGAGCATGATTTTAAATGTTTATCAAACATTTTGGCTGGGGGAGTCAATTTCAAATTCCATTTCTACTCCATTAACCAAGACCAAAATGCAATCCGTTGACCTTTTCTCCTCTGCCCCAGCATATTGTGCCTTCTCCACATGGTTACTCATTTATACCCTGCTGAACTAATAGGGGCCTCATGCATTTTCTTTTTATGTTAAATGATTTAAATTTCCTTTAGTTTCACTGGGATTTCTTACACAGTGCCAGACATTCTCTTGGCATTCACAAATGTTAACTTAATAAATAAAAGGTTGCATGACAATTACATGACTTTGCTCAGAACTTCTTACAGCTTTCCAAGGTCCTTTAATATAAACGTGTAGTTCTCAAACAGAAAGCACTCCAAAGATTTCTCCCAAAAGGTCCCAGAGGCCAGGAGTGAGTCTCCCACCCCTGGAGGTACATTAGGACCCACACAGCTCAAGGCTGATGTGAGTTAAAAAGGAGGCTGGCTTCTTTGTCCTGCAAAGTCTCTGATCACCCCCACCTCTTTTCCAATCCACAGAAGCAGTGTGTGCTCAGGTCACCCTGAGCTGGGCCAGCTCAGTTTAGATAAATAGTCACTGATTTCCCTCTGCCAGTTTGGAGCAAGAAAATGTATGTTAGGAGACTCACGACCCAGTCCTGGGAATAACAGAAACTGTTCCCCTTTAAAGGGCCTGTATATCAAGACACTGAATTGCTTTAGTTCCTTCTTCTCATCGTGTCCCCTTCCCACCAAAATATAATTGAAGAGCTAATTTGATTTAATAACACCAAAGAATTACCTAAAACCATGCTATCTTTTCACTTTTCGCGTATCTTCCAACCACCAGCTATGAGTTTTACTAATCTTTGTACCCCTAGAACCTAGAACAGAGCTAAACCTGGAGGAAGCAGTAACTACTTATTAAAGAAAGTATTGCTTTGTAATTCTAGGGAACTTAACATTTTGTAATTTCCTTCAAGAGAATGACCATGCCTGTGTGGGGTGTTTTCTCCGTTTTAATATCCGTGTGTCTAAACTGCTCCCTCGCCGCAGTCCGGAGGTCCCTCCTTCACAAGCGCCAGGTCCCCCACTGCGCCGCAACAGCCGGGCAGGAGCCTCGAACCTCCCGCGCGCGAGGGGTCTGAAGGTAAACCCCGGGACCTCCGTTTTTACAAGTGAAATTTTCTTTTCTCCTCACTAAAAAACAAACAAAAAAACAGTAGGCTTATATTATAAAGTTTAAAAATGCAAAGAAATTAAATTACATGTATTCCTACCACTCGGAGATAACATCTGTCGTTTATTAAGCCCTTTCTATGAGCTAAACCTAGTTTAAAATGCGCGATCTCATTTCCTAAACATTTTATTTCGCGGAATTTCTTCGCAGGCTTCTTTCTAACCCAAGGCCCGATTCGCGCTCCCTCTCGACTTTCCGCTCCGCTCGGAGCCCGAGGGGGCGCTGGAGATAAAATGCTGTCAGGCACAGGTGAAAATCTGTTACTCTCGGTAAAAACTCCCCAGTCTGGAAATCTCTCGGTTTGGAATTAAACTCTCGTTCTGGACGAAAATGCGTCAGCCGAGCGGGGGAAACCCTTGAGTTGAGGAAACTCCGCCTGGCTCCAGACCCTTGCTCATCAATCGGGGGCGCTCCCGGCTCTCCCACGCCCCGCCCCGCACAGCGCCGGGGGACGCCCACTGGTCGCCCTCGCCGAAAACGCCCCTGCATCCCTGCCGCGGACAGCCGCCGCCACGCTGGACGATCTGGCTCCGCCCCTCTGGGTGCGCAGGACCAATGGACGCCTAGATCGGCCGTGCGTCACGTCGCGCTGGCCAATCGCGGAGGGCCACGACCGTAGAAAGGCTGGGTGCCGCGGGGAGGGCCCGCTGGGCGGCGGCGGCGCGCACTCGCGTAGACGCTCTCGGACCATGGTGGTGGTGGCACCCGCGCAGAGCCCGGCCGCCGGCGCCCCCAAAGTGCTGCTGCTGTCCGGCCAGCCCGCCGCCGCCGCCGCCGCATCCCCGGTCGGCCGGGCTCTGCCGCTCATGGTGCCGGGCCAGCGAGGCGCCAGCCCGGAGGCGGCGAGCGGGGGGCCGCCCCAGGCGCGCAAGAGACAGCGCCTCACGCACCTGAGCCCCGAGGAGAAGGCGCTGCGGAGGTGGGCGAGAGTCGGGGCGCCGACCTGGAGGGCGAGAGGCCAGGGACTGGGACCGGATCTGAAACCGGGACAGGGAGCTGGGGTCATGCTCGGGCACCCTTGGCCTGGCCGGTCCGCTGCCAGCGTGGCGCGGGGCGGGGCGGGGCAGGAAGCCTGGACTGATCGGATCCACCGCGCTGGGTGGAGTCCAGGGCTGCCCAGGCCTTTTAAATTTTTTTCTCTTCTATCTCAGAGATGACCAGAGCTGGGTATGCGGGCGCCTGGGTTCCAGGCCGTCTTGCTGTGTGCCCACAAACCCGTCGTTCAGCTTCTGTAACTTGGGCTGTGACATGGAGTCGATTAGTTACTTCTTGGTTTACCTAGTTTTTTGGAGGGGCACGGAGCCGAAATGACAGCTATTGAAAGGGCTGCGACTCTGTAAGGCTCGTTAGACAAACTCAATCTCTGCGTCCTTAAAACGATGTCTACTTCGTGAGGTCGTTGGGGAGATTGAATGAGAAATGCCTAGTACGTAGTCCTCCGTAAATATTAGTTCTTTTATGATCCGTGTGCCTCTTGTGATTTATTAAGAGCTTCCTCTAGCAGACACGGGCCCAGCCACAGGGGTCTGCCTAGGATCTCAGCACTAGAGCGAAAGGCATCAGTCTCTCCCTTACTTGAGTTGCGTTTGGGGAGGGAGGGTTTATGTCATAGCATGATGGCAGCCTTCACTAGATTTAATCAGTACAGGTTGGACCCGGTTTGAGGGAATTGGAGTCAGGAAGCAAGGGGGGAGTTGAAAGAGGAGGAGGAAATTTCTTATGATGCAAGGTGAGTAGTGTTTTTGTCCAGCCCCCATGCTGTGGCCGGGGTGGATGATGCAATATGAGGGAAAATAAAGCAGGTCTTCAAGCTAGATTGACAGAAGGCTGTATTTTTTTGTCTTGTTTTGTCCAGGGGAGGAGCCTGAAGTACATTTTACCATTAGTCTGCCTTATCCTATAAATTAAAATGAAAGCACCAGCTGGCTAAGTTTTTAAATAAAGATATAAATAAGGTTTGAGATGACTCAGTGTGGTATATCCCTCTCTTTTCAGGAAACTGAAAAACAGAGTAGCAGCTCAGACTGCCAGAGACCGAAAAAAAGCTCGAATGAGTGAGCTGGAACAACAAGTGGTAGATTTGGAAGAAGAGGTAAAAGTACTTACAGCCAAATTCTTATCTTTTATCCGTTGTATATCTTTCCGTGGTGAATGTTCTGATGTTTGCTGCCCATCCCAAGTTGTTTCAGTAGCTTTAGAATACAATTCAACTTGTAATTAAAAGTTAAACTAATCTAAGTCAGGGTAGATAGGTAGTTGGTTAAGTGGTAAAGCTTGATGAGAGCAGAAGTGATTGACCCTCGAGCATTTGGTGCCAGATCTATCTCAGAGTTGGTGAATTACATTACAACAATGTCTATTGAGTTAGTGCTAAGAAATTAGTAAAAGCAGATAGGAAATCAGTGCTTAAACTTGAGACCCTTCCTGGCTTGGCCAAAAGTCCACTAACGGTTCCCTTCCCCTTCTAGGGTCCACTTGTTACCTAATCTTAAATTGTTGCCAGTTGCACATCTTGAATACATATGAATTATTTATATTGTTCTTTTTTTTTTTTTTTTAACATATTTTGGTTTTATGGTCCACCACTACCACTTTTGTTATTACCTGCCAGTTCAAGATAGGATTTATTTTTTATTTTATTTTATTATTTTTTTTGAGGAAGATCAGCCCTGAGCTAACACCCACACCAATCCTCCTCTTTTTGCTGAGGAAGACCGGCCCTGAGCTAACATCTATTGCCAATCCTCCTCCTTTTTTTCCCTTTTTCTCCCCGAAGCCCCAGCAGATAGTTGTATGTCATAGTTGCACATCCTTCTAGTTGCTGTATGTGGGACGCGGCCTCAGCATGGCCGGACATGAGGTGTGTGGGTACGCACCCGGGATCTGAACCCCAGCCGCCAGCAGCGGAGTGCACGCACTTAACCGCTAAGCCACAGGGCTGGCCGTCATCAGGTGTGTTCTTAAGTGAAAGAACTAGATGTTTTAATAGCCTCATGTGAACTTTCTTTCAGAACCAAAAACTGTTGCTAGAAAATCAGCTTTTACGAGAGAAAACTCATGGCCTTGTAGTTGAGAACCAAGAGTTAAGACAGCGCTTGGGGATGGATGCCCTGGGTACTGAAGAGGAGGCAGAGACCAAGGTAAGTCATCTCCTTTATTTGGTGCCATATTTGAGAACTGGTTCTAAGTGACATGATGGCTTTCCTTAATGACAGTTAATCATTTTTCAAGTGTGCAGTGAATAGTTCTAAGTCCTAATAATTAAAATAAGTTACATGGCTCTCTAAGAGCAAATATTAGCAAATGGCAACAGCCAACAGGAATTACCACGCCAGCATTAAGGAGAACCAGAATAAGAGAGCTGGTTAAATCTGACTTTGAATGCTACTAAAATTATAGTAGTTCTTCCAGGACTATGAATGAGTAGAGAAAGGATTCATTGTGATAGCGATGCCTCTCTGATAGAAGGGTGATGCGTGAGTTTTAATCTATGGATTATGGTAAATTCAATGCCAACACTTAAGTGGTCCTGGGCCTTATTACAATAAGGCACTTCTACTCTGTGAAGGTAATGTTCAGGACAAACTTAAAAAAAAATTACTATCCAAAAGGATTCTGGGCCTAAATCCACTATAGAACTTTATTACTTAGGAACATTATTATTAATGAGAATATGGTTAAGATGTTACTTAAGAACATTAGTCCTGCTTCAGTCTTTGCATGGGGAGGAAAAATGTTTCATTGCACAGAAAATCACAATGAAAAGTTAGTCTTACCTCCCTTTTCTCCTCTCTTCTTGAGGAAGACTCAAGAAAATGGAAATAAAGGTCAGGGAAAGATTTCAGCTCTCAAGAGTAGTTTTCTAGCTTTCCTGAAAGTCAAGAATCACAACTGCCTAGCAAGCATTTCCTTGGGGTCTCAGCTGTTGGAGCTGTTTATTCACTTTGGCTTTTCCTCCTAGGGGAATGGAACGAGGCCGGTGGCCGGGTCTGCTGAGTCCGCAGCACTCAGACTACGTGCACCTCTGCAGCAGGTGCAGGCCCAGTTGTCACCCCTCCAGAACATCTCCCCATGGATTCTGATGGCGTTGACTCTTCAGACTCTGAGGTAGGGATTATTTGGATTTACTAAAGTGCTGTATAGCTAGTTAATTCCATCTGTTTGATGCCTTAGCATCCCTAACCAGACAGATGAGGGCAGGAGAAGTTAGTTTTGGTTGGGTTAGAGGTGAACATCACCTACCTTCCTATTCCCAGATGATTTAGGACACAGAGTGAAGTGTAGACAAATGGGTCTGGGGGGTCCTGGAGATCATCCTGCAGCGTTATCCTATAGTGTAATGATTAATTTTCATTATGGAACCTAGTACTAAGTGTTCTAGGTAGACTCTCAGGTGCATTCTAATAGTTGGACTCTATTTAATTTTTGCCTCTTGCAGTCTGATATCCTGTTGGGCATTCTGTTCAACTTGGACCCAGTCATGTTCTTCAGATGTCCTTCCCCAGAATCGACCAGCCTGGAGCAGCTCCCAGAGGTCTACCCAGAAGAACCCAGTTCCTTACCGGCCTCCCCTTCTCCATCACTGGGGACGTCATCAGCCAAGCTGGAAGCCATTAATGAACTGATTCGTTTTGACCACGTATATACCAAGCCCCTAGTCTTAGAGATACCCTCTGAGACAGAGAGCCAAGCTAATGTGGTAGTGAAAATTGAGGAAGCACCCTTCAGCCCCTCAGAGAAGGATCACCCTGAATTCACTGTCTCAGTGAAGGAAGAACTTGTAGAAGATGACCTCATTCCAGAGCTGGGTATCTCAGATCTGCTTTCATCCAGCCACTGCCTGAAGCCATCTTCCTGCCTATTGGATGCTTATAGTGACTGTAGATATGAGGGCTCCTCTTCCCCCTTCAGCGACATGTCCTCTCTGCTTGGTGTAGACCATTCTTGGGAAGACACTTTTGCCAGTGAACTCTTTCCCCAGCTGATTAGTGTCTAAGGAGTGATCCAGTACTGTTGCCATTTTCCTTGACTATTACATTGCCTGGAGGATAGCAGAGAAGCCTGTCTGCTTCATTCAAAAAGCCAAAGTAGAGGGTGTACAGTCCTAGAGAATTCCTCTCAAGTATTTGTTTAAACCTCATTAGGTCACCCCAAGTATTGGTTTTTGACATTCAGCAGTCCAAGGTACTCAGATATATTACTATAATCCAGAATTCAAGCTTTTGAGGTTGTACCTTTATTTTAAGGGCAATAGTTTGCCCTAAAATACTTACATAAAGGTCATTGGACAAGTATCTTAGATGTGGAATTTATGAATGGCCCTTTATCATTTCTTTTCCCCCTTCTCAGCATCCCAGGCTTGCCTCCAATTTTAGGTCCTTTAGTTTGCTTCTGCAAGCAGAGAGAACACCTACCTGAGGGGGCTCCTTTTCCCTCATGTACGGTTCAAGTAAAGATCAAGAATCTTTTATAAAATTATAGAAATTTACTATGTAAATGCTTGATGGAATCTTTCCCTGCTAGTGTAACTTTTGGAAGGTGCTTTCTCCATTTATTTAAAACTACCCGTGCAATTAAAAAGTGCAATGCAGTGTCTTTGTTCTTTGATTTCCTTCTTGGGCCTTAAGTCTTAACTGTGTTCACTCTAGGTGTTTCACTGTTTGCTGTGGTAGTGATTTATCCAACTTCAGTGAGCATGCCACTTTTTAAAGTGACTGAAGGTTTTTTCCCCTTAATTACTGCCTGCTTCAACTCCTGGCTGCCATAAGTGATATAACCTACTCTTTGAGCAGTTAGACAGTTTTCTTCAGCCTAACCAATGTCACAGCTGGTAAGTGGCAGAGCTAGAGCTCTTAACTGTTTTGCTATACCACTGTTAGAGAAGGAGGTGCAATTATATATCAAAATTCTCTTATCATTATTATAGGGATTAAGACCATTTTCTAGTCTCAAAATCCCTGGGTTCAATTCTGCCACTGGTTAGCTGAGTAACCCTGGACATATAATATCACTTATTTCCTCATCTATAATGCGGCATAATAGTCAATATCTCTAAAGGTTGCTAGAGGATTCAAAGAGATGATGCATTATAAGCACCTAGTATATGCCAGGCACCATCCCAAGCACTCAAAAGTTAACTATTACCTCCTAAGCCACTTCAGAAGGGTTTTAATCTCTTACAGAGTTATATACACTCTCGAACTTGTTTCAAAAAGAATGAACCTGTTCAAGAAAAAATCCTAGAGACAATACAATCCCAAAACTAGAGACTTGATAACCTCATCCTTCATGGTGCATCTTTCCTTTGGGAATCCTCTTAACAAGATATTAAAGGACTTCCCTCATTTATAGAAATTATTTCACCTATGCCAGCATTCTATGCCGATATTTAAGACTACCTCTGGGGAGGTCACAGTGAATGAGTAGACAAAAGGAGGTGAAGAATCCCAAGCAGCAAGGCAAAGCAGACTATAGTTTCAGCCAAGTACAGGGAATGCCTTTGGTGTGACTGGAGGCAAGTCCACAAGCATACTTGAAGGCAAGACAGCCTAATATCCTTGGTTGCTGAAGCCAGAGCCCAATCCTAGTGCTTGGCAATACAAGCTTGCTTAAGCTCTTGAGTTTCCATATCCTAAATGTAAGGACAGCCTCCAGCTGTCCCCATGATTTAAAAACTGATCACCTTATTTTCTAGAACTGAAAACTTAAGCACTGAGAATCTATTTAGGGATTGTATAGGCAGATGTAATTACAGATGTATTTTAGCCTCCATCATAACAGAACAAGCAGCTGGAGATAGAGGCTAGAGTAATTTACATTCAGTGACATCACATGAAAGAGGCAGCTGTACTAACAGGAATAACACACAGGACCTACAGAACCTGTGTAGATGATGAGGGTTTTCATTTCCTGCACAGATGGGTGACAATTACTTAACACGGTGCTCAGCCTTGAGAAAACACCTGGTATTCAAGGACATTGTCATATTGAAACACTAAATTGAATGGTTAGAAATAAAAATCAAGATCTTTTTCTGCAAAACCAAAGCAAGATTTCTATTAAATGCAGAGGGTTGTCCATAACTGCGATTGAAACAATCAGATGACAGATGCCTGCACACCATATCCCTGGGCCTTGTAACACCAAAATGTGTGTGGTTCCTGGCTTCTCTACTAGGTATTCTTCTGGAGCAGACACAAAATAGGGACAGAACTGTAGGCAGAAGGTAATGCTGCCTCCTCCAGGAATATTGTATGGCATCAGTTAAATTCTAATCTTCTAAGAATTAAATCTTTACCCTGTGATTTCTGAAGTTCATTAAGGGGCAGGAAGACTGGCTTGTTTACCCCCTAATCAGTTGTTGGAAGACAATATCCTCGTCTTCCTAGAGCTGTAGTCTAACGCTGTGATATACACAAAACTATATACCCTCAAGAAGTTTAACATTACATTGCCTGAACCACACTTTATTGTAAAACCACTGGTCAAGTAGGAAGAACACTGGACCTGGTGAGTTGGATTATGATATTAAATTGTCACTATCTACTCAGGCTCTAGTTTCCAAACCTGTAAAATAGAGAAACGAGATAGCTTTGAGCTGCGATTTCCAAATTTTGGTGAAAAACAAAACAATACCCTGAGTTTTCTGTAATTGGAACCCAAACTTAATTCCACCTGCCCACAAATCAGGGATCCACGTTTATCAAACAATGGTTGTAAACACATAGGCAACACTGCCACCCAGTGATCTGTCAACTCTTAAGAAAGGAATGATCCTTTAACAGAACATCATGGAATTTTCCTATTCCCTATTTTTAAAGGTCTCAAATCTGTTAAAACAAAACGAAAACACAGAACTGTGAACTCTATATACCATTTCTAACTCCATATCTGAACCTTTTTGAAGACTCAACCACCATCACCATCTGAATACTGGCAATCATTCACCACTGCCAATCAATGCTATTGACAATAGCAGTGAACTGCTAAGTAGAGTGGAAAGCATTCTATGGGTTCTTTAATTTTTTTGTGAGGAAGATCAGCCCTGAGCTAACATCTATTGCCAAACCTCCTCCTTTTTTTTCCCCAAAGCCCCAGTAGACAGCTGTATGTCACAGCTGCACATCCCTCTAGTTGCTGTATGTGGGACGCGGCCTCAGCATGGCTGGAGAAGCGGTGCATGGGTGTGCGGCCGGGATCCGAACTCGGGCCGCCAGTAGCGGAGCGCATGCACTTAACCACTAAACCACGGGGCCGGTCCTCTATGGATTTTAGAATGGCAAAACATAGTCTGCCTATTTTGGAAATAGCTAATTCATTTATGA
This sequence comes from Diceros bicornis minor, assembly GCF_020826845.1. NCBI lineage: Eukaryota > Metazoa > Chordata > Mammalia > Perissodactyla > Rhinocerotidae > Diceros > Diceros bicornis. Next base: position 22,564,127 of record NC_080774.1, on the reverse strand, counting down.
AACTTATTTTTAACCCAACATAATCATCTCTTCAGAATCAATTTAAGCCTTTCACTGATATGAATGCTGCTTCAAACACAATTCAGAAGAAAGCAAAGAGGTAGGTGATTTCATTTACTTAAGTGCAGGAATACAAATATCTCAAAAAGTCCAAAACACAAGTTTTATTGAAAACAATAAAATACAGAAACACCAGATTCTCATTTTAAAGTAAAATTGACAGTATATTCCAAAACTTCCCTAGTACTGCACCATTCTTGTCACTATCAGAAAAACAAAACCAAGTTCCAGATCCAAAATAATTAATGAAACTGCTGGTCAAAATTATTCTCACAGCTCTAGCCCTCATACTAGTTATTTTTCTAAATTTTATATTCACACCTTTTCAAGAATGAGTAGCAGCTGTTTTATTTTTTTAATTTGAGTAATTAATATTTGTGAGAACTGGACTTTCTTCATATTAATTAAAAAAAACAAAACCACACACACCCTACTCAAACTCAGAGAAAATATACATTTGTTCATTAAAGCTCACCTGCTTTAGATAATTTTTTCTCTTCACACATTAGCATAGTAAGCCAATGTTTGATCCATGCTGCAAAAGCTGTACAAAATGAAAAGACCTGTTAATTCCCTAGGGAAACCTTAAGGCGAAAGCAAAAGCCTTACACTACAAAAGGAAAACAAAGCAGAGGCGTGGGGACCGTGGAGACGGACGGCTCAGATGAATAAGCACCACAAGGATGAAGACAATTTTTGTACAAACATATGCAAGAAGGTAAAGTTCAAAAAGGAGCACTGGACATCTATTTTCCTGCAGAAATAATTATCGTGTCAGAGAAATTTGGATTTTAATGAACGGAATCTTAATTAACTCTCCTGTGTTTACCAGTGGTATCAGAGCCTTGTTTGGGGGCTCTTCTTTCCTCCTTTTCATTGCAGAGACCTTTGATCAAAGGCCTCCTCCACAATTACTATAGAAGACAATCAGTGTGTTTGGGTCCTTCTTTGGAAAGCTGTCACCTCCCCTTCCACACTAACACTGGGACTAACTCCAAATTCTAGGCAGTCACTTCATGTTTTTGAGTTGTACCAGAACAAATTTTTTAGCATGGAGATTTCTTTAAGGCTACAAACTTTACAAGTTGGTCCCATTAAACAATAACCTAAAGGCAGGAGTTTTTCAAACGGCATGAATCAAACACTTGCACATTTCAACAGAATACAGTTTACATTCATCTCTAAATCTGAGATTAAGAAACTATTAGCTGGTTTCCAACTGGTTTCAATACTGGTTTGAAGTTTGAATAATTTTACTGTGTAGACATTAAATATTTTGTTTAAATATTAAACATTAAATCATTTCCTGACTATCCAGACAGAAATAGCGAAAGCAGGAACAACAGACAGGAGAAGCAACAGTCCAATTAACAGACTTGTGACTTCTATGCCATCTGTAACAAAGGGAGGGATTTCAGCACAGGTTTCAAAAATGCCTGGGAGCTGGTTTCTAAAAAGTCACCTCTACTTGGCATTAGCTATTTTTTTTCTACACAAGGTATCCGATTCCTACAAAGGGGAAAGAAATCCAGAAAACAAAACAAAAAGAACTAAGGTGGCCTCCTGTTGTGTGATGAATGAGTGTTTAACAGTATTACCCTATTACACTCATTAGTTATAGTGGATATCCTGTAGCACTAAAGGAATTGTCATTTTACTTTGCACTACTGAGTCCTTGCCACACAGAAGAGCTCTTCCTGAGAAATAAAAAACTTCAACCCTGGTTATCCCCAAAGGACACCTTGAGCCTGGTGTAGGTCCTCAAAATAAAGATTTCCTGCTAGCAAGAAGCTATTCTCTACTTTTAGTCTTACTGCACAATAGTTGAAGCACCAGGCAAATTGGCTATTTCAATAAATCTCAATGTCACTTGCCCATATATTGTTAATTACTCAGTCATTGTTTTCTAAATTAACATTAAAAAATGTTACTGAAACACAACTGGGTTTATCAATTATGCAAGGGAAGCCAAGGAGCAACAGTAGCACAAGGCAAAAAAGTCTCAAAGGAAAACCCTTTTCTTTGTATTTTCATTGCATTTTCAGAGGCAAAGAAGTGAGCTACAATGCTACTGGCTCTTTAATCGAAATAGCTACACTGAATTGACAAGTAATATACAAGTTTCAGAGCCTCTGTTAAATTTCTTGGCAATAGGATTAAGCTACTGCTTTCTTCCCTCCTTCTCCCCAACCATATAGTCACCACCGTAAACAGAGCTCACATCTACAGAAGTTGTGACTCAGTAGTCAGGGTACAGTCATAGTAGGAGCAACCTTCCTTAATGCATCTTTTCCAACTCAAGTGTATGAACAGGCTCCAAGTATCTGAATGGTTTAGACAACATGACAGATGACTGAAGTCACCCTTACACATACAGCTTCTATACTTGCCTTTGCAGACTGTAATCTCACATTCCTTTAATAGGCCCCTTACAAAACTTCTTTTCCTCTGAGACAAGCTTCCTTGGCAAAAAGCTGAATTCAAGAAATGGCTACCCAAAATGAGAGTCCCACCCCAAATCACAGGTGGAGATATTATTACACCCGTTTCATAAAACTTTCAAGTCTCTATACTATACAAAAGTAGGCTCACGACTGAAGACATAAGCCTTCTAAAATTTGACAACTTTAGTGTAGAAATTGGTTTCTAGAGTTCCATCTCTTCTTCTGTGCAAGCAGCTGTCTCCAAACTATCGTAAACAGGCATCCCTGTTTGCTGAGGTTCCAAGAACAGTTCAGTTCTCTGAGGGAAGGCAGTGCCAGCAGCTGCATGCTTAGTTTGGCTCTCTCCTGTGTAGTTCTTAGCATTAGATGACGGCTTTGGCTTATCAGAAAGGAGTTCAGGGAGAGGTTTCCAGAGTACAAGCTCCATGGAAGGACGGCTCCTAAGACATAAAATATATATTTTTATCAAAAATTTTAGGATATGAAAATAAAAGATATATGTTGAAAAGCTAATGTTTGCTACCTAATATCTAGAGTTAAGAAGTGATGGCATCAAAAGGAGATTTTTGATAATCCAAATTAACCTTTAGAAAGGCCACTCAAATACATAGAATCTTACAGTTCTGCATGCACTTGTAACCAAACCAACAAGTTGTACTCATACTGTGATTAGAATATAAATATCCAATATGAAAAATAGAGGCCCTTAATTTAACATTTTTTTAAATTGTGGTTAATATTTGCAGATGTGGACTACTATCTTGTAGTAAACTATTATAAATGAAAATGAAACATTGGACAAACACATGAAAAGTATCTCGGTATGTCTTCTGCTTAGTAGAGCTATGAAGTATAACACTTTTTTCGGTAAGCCAAAATGATTATGTCGCCAAGGCCTGTGCCCGCCCCGGAGCCGTCCCTCATCTGGTAATGGTCTGATGATTTCTAGAGCCCAAAGGCAAGTAAGGCAAAATAAAACACAAACAATGAAGAATACCTCCCAAAGGCTAGCTTCTGGAAAACAACCAAGAGGAGAAAAGTGTTATATTTTAGGCTGGAGGACAATGTGACCTGCTTACTCTTGGCTAAACTATTTACCCACCCTCAGGGCTGGACAGTTAATTATAAGCTCAAGCTAGGGGGCTAATTCAAAATTCCATGACCTAACATCAAGCAGCAGCTGAACCCACTCTGGCGGCAATAATGGCGCATCACTGGGACTGGTGTCCTAAGAGAATTTTTCAGATATCTGACACATTAAGTCTCAAGTCTTTTCTAGACAACACCTAAATGGCACTTTATAACTTGCCTACTGTTTTACACAGTGGATAATGATGACCTGAGACCATCTAAACTCAAGGACCACAAGAATGACAGGGCTATCACTAGTTCTCATGTTGTTAGGCCCCGGGCTGCTTTGCTTTTTAGGTTCTTAAGTTTGCTTTCCAGTTTCCTCTCTTGTCCTCACACTATACTATCACTACTTGCTACTATGAGTTAGTTTGTTCTGCTTTCACTTGCTGTTTCTGTATTTCTACTCTGATGACCTAGGAGAGCAGATAACTGAGCTCATTAAACTGTGTCTAAAATAAGAGCAAAATGGCTCTTAGAGCTAAAGGCCTGAAGGGCTATACATTATGAGACAAGAACATGAGCTGTGGTTTGTGGCCTTTGTGATAACTATTTTGATGGCTGGGAGACTTTTGTTTGTTTCTTAGGTCTCAATGTTGTTCCGGGATAACTGAGAAAGCCAGGTAAACAAGAGGTTTTAAAACGTGGTTCCTGTAGCCTATCACAAGAATATAAGAGAATGGGCTCTTTCTTGCCAAACCTCCCATTCCCAAATATCAGACTATAGTGCATTTCAGGAATTCAAATGAATCCAGGGGTAAGTAGGCAAGGCAGCCACTAGTGTGTACTTCAAATGCCTGCTTGCACAGCCTTTTGCTCACCTCCAGTGAACTAAGAAAAGGTCTGTCTCCATCCTGGGCTAAATACAAAACCTACTATGCTCTCCCTTGGCTGGTGATCAGGAGATGAAGAGATGGTTAGGATAGGACAGGCAGTGTCTAGAGACACCAAGTTTTCCCTCCAAGATCATAATTAAACAGAAACCAGGAACCAAAGCTTACATGGACTCAATCATTTTCTTTGTAAAGACTTCATCAAATTCCCTCTTCAAACCTGTTTTCATGGTATCAGAAAGGACAAGACTGGGGAGATGGTTAATATTTCTGTCAGCTTCAACTTCTTCATCTTCATCAATTATCCTAAATAAAGGCAGCAAAAAACAGAAAAATTACTTAGTCAAGCTACTATATAGTTTAGTCATTGGACAAAATTTAAAAAATAAAAATGATAAAAGCAACAGGTGCTACAGCAAAAGATCAAATATGAGGCTATACCCTGAGTGAAAAAAGTATACACAGAAGAGTTATTCAACATTTCATTTAACAAAAGTTTTACATTAGATGCAATCAAATTCAAAGAACGTGTCCCTGAAAACTCCCATAAACCAAAAATTAGTATTCAGATAGTAAGTAAAAATATTTAGTACAGCTCTATGAGAAGAGCTTACTTTAATATTTATTTTTTTAAAGCTATTTTTTTTTAAATTTTTTATTTTATTTTTTCCCCCAAAGCCCCAGTAGATAGTTGTACGTCATAGATGCACATCCTTCTAGTTGCTGTACGTGGGACGCAGCCTCAGCATGGCCGGAGAAGCAGTGCGTCGGTGCACGCCCGGGATCTGAACCCGGGCCGCCAGCAGCAAAGCACGCGCACTTAACCGCTAAGCCACGGGGCCAGCCCTACTTTAATATTTAATGTGTACATTTTGAGCTCCCTGTTCTGCACAGTTTGAGATGCTGAGGACTGAAGTTATCACCAAATGACGGATTAGACTAGCAATGAAGAGTAGAGATGTTACATGAGAACAGCAACAAGCCAGCTATATACACTGCCCATTTACCTGTCCTCAATTTCCCGAAGCCTCCTTCGGGCAACTTCGCACTGTGGTTCTCCAGTTGTCTGATCCATTTCTTCACAAATAACATCTAACATGCCAGATGCAGAAAGGCCACTAGTGCATGGATTTACTCCTTGACCCTCTATTTCCTGATGTGCACAAAGAATCCAGTCATTAGGACCAGCACAGAGCCCTGCTTCAGTAAGCCTTTTCTTTCTTACTGGACAACTGGAAAAAAAAAAAAAAAATTCAATGAAAATCCTAATGTAAATGAAATACATATCATCCCTATTTTTAGGCAAATTGAAAAAAACTAATTTTTGACAGTATGTGATTACAAGATAGAAAATCATGTATTTTCTTTTCTCTCATTTTTACAGCCTCCTTGAGATGTTTTCTTCTACTGCTCTCTGCCAAATTAGGCTGCATCTACAAGATTTTGCCTTTTCAGATTAGAAGTGTTCAGTGTGGGAACTTAAAGTCATTCCTATTTATTTGAGTCTGGATAGGTCAAGTGGGAAGAAAAAAATCACAAAGCAGCAATTCAGTGCCAGCCATTTTTCGTCATACTGCTGCTGCTCCATTAAACTGGTCATACAGGCAAGTGGTCTGCACGCATCCTATATTCTCTTACAGAAAAAATATTTGCCTCATCAGGTCTCTTCCAAGTACTACAAGGTGCAGATGATATTGCTGATTTCTTGGTCCTCTCCCAAAATGTCCCACTGTCATTTGGCTCTATGAGTCCCTGACTAATAATGGGGTACACTTTTCTCTTACCTTGCAACTAAAACTATCTTCAATTCCTAGAAAAATTTATATTTCATAGACACCTTAGAGTTCATCAAATACAATTTATTTGTCGTGCAGATTTAGAAACTAGGACCTAGAAAAGCTAAAGTGCCCCTACAGAGTGTCACACAGAGTAGAGCTGCATGTTGGGCACCAGACCCCAGAGCTCCCGAATCCTACCTCTATGCCATTCTCACTAAAACCTCTATCCTGCTTAGGGAAGTTCGACTGTTCAAGCTCTTACCATGAACTAGTACCTGCAAACACTTATGACATGCCCAGTTTAGTTGAAAGCTGTCTGAAGCAAGTTAGACAACTGGCTCCGTTTTATTTAAACATTTAGACCAAAAGTACTTTATTGCCTGGGCATCAGCAAGTGCACTCGCAAAACCAGAACACAGCTCTGCAACCAAAAAAATTCATTAATGGCCACAATAGGTTCTGATTCTCTACACTGAGGGTCAAAGGAAGCAGCATGTGTTTTGTAAGGAGAAGTTTCTATTCCATGTTAAGACTACGAAAATCAACATTAAAGTCTGGCAATCTGACAAGTAATTATGCTCTCTTGAATCTAGATTTTTGATTGGAATTAACTATTAAATCATATGTTTAGTTTATAATTAGCTTTAATTCAAAGTATTAAGAATGCCTAGCTATACATCAAATATTTCTGTAACACTTGCATAGTTTTAAAGTATGTGATGTTTGGAAAGCAGAAGAAAAAGTTATACACATAAGAAACCAGCTAAGAAAGAGCCGAAATAAATCTAGAGGGGAACAGTTAATTTCCTAGCACACCTAACAATTCAACTATTTAACGTAACTGTGTCTAAGAGCTGGGTTCTGATCTCTGACCTCCAACATGATTTGGACTAAATTATTTCATGCTTGTAGGTCCATTTTGCAAATAATTAGAGATCAATGATGATTAAGTCCCAAAGAAAATGTGATATAAAATACTTCAAAGTACTGATAAGAGCTATGGAAGTGGCAGCTGGGAAGCACACTTCTGGGCATCAGACATCCAAATGTCAAGTCCCTCATCCTCACAGAGCTTCAATCTCTCCATCTGTAAATTATAGGTGGTTAACTTTTTAAGCCAATAGTTTTTACACTTCAAATTTTTTATTTTTAACACTGGAACTCTTTATTCAATAACCTCTTAAAGAGAACCCCAAAAGATAATAGCAAAGAGGTCCCTGGGTATCCACAGCAACCCCAAGGCAATAAAGAACATATTGTCTGGTCCAGTGGTTTTTAAACTAAGGCAACTTTCAGAGCCAGCCCTGGTGGCCTAGTGGTTAGGTTTGGCACGCTTCACTTTGGCGGCCTGGGTTCAGTTCCTGGGCACGGACCTACACCACTGTCTGTCAGTGGCCATGCTGTGGCAGTGGCTCACATACAAAAAGAGGAAGATTGGCAACAGATGTTAGCTCAAGGCGAATCTTCCTCAGCAAAACACAACAAAACAAAACACAAAGGCACCTTTCAAATCTACTGTCTTATTAGTCTATGTATCAACAAGGTTAGAAAATCCAAAGTTTCTGCTGGCCAAAAAAAATCAAACACAAAGCTAAAACACAAATGACCAATTTTGGAAAGACACGTATAACACACATCATAAACTGATTTCTTTAATAAATATTTCTTACAGATTAACAAGACCAATAAGCCAATAAAAAACCTGCAGAAACATGAACAATTCACACAAAATTAAACACAAATGGCTTAAATCAAAAGATGTTCAACATCACCTGTAATTCACAAAACACAAATTAAAACACTGATCTAATTTCTTTCAAACTATAAACTCTTACGCTCATAGAAGTACAATGAATTATTCATTATTTAATGAATAATTACAAAACATCCATGAAAGTAATATTCAAAATACAGACTGCTGCCAGCATCCCCAAATGATACTCTATTCCCTCCTCCCTACACATAAACACTGTCTTTTATGGATATTAGTAAAAAAAAAAAAAAAAAAATTATCACACGTGCAGATATGCATCCCTAAACAATGTTTAGTTTTGCCTGGTTTTGAACCTTACATTTAGGGAATTATACTGCATACATTCTTGTGACGTTTCTTTTGCTCATATTATGCTTATAAGACACATCCATGTTGACAGGTGTAATTCATTTTTTTTTTTGCTGAACAGAACTCCATTGTATGAATCTATAATTTACTTTATCCCTTTTACCATTGAGGGACATCTGGGTTGTTTCCAGTTTTGAGCTATTACCAGCAAGGATGCTATGAACTTTCTTGTACGTGTCTCCCAATGTCTGTGTGTACATACTCAAGAGGGGAACTGGTGGGTAAAAGGGTATGTGTGCCTTCAAATTATTAGATAATGCCAAACTGTTTTCCAAGTGCTTGTACTAATTTACATCCTCAGCCATACTGTGTGCGAGTTCCTGGTGTTCCACGACCGCTCCAATATCTGGTAGTAGAGTAAGTAGCTCACTGTACCTTTAATATACATTTCCCTAAAGACTGATGAGATTGAACATCTTTTCATCTGGCTGGTCATTTGGAAATCATCTTCCGGGAATTCTTTTACTCATCTTTCTCACAGACTGTCTATGAGATGCAACTTTTTACCTATCAAATAAGTCAAAAAGTTTGAAAATACAGCTCCGGTAAGATGCAGAAAGAGAAATTCCCACTGTTAAAAGAAATAAAAATTGGCAAAACTCTTGTTCAAAACTTAAAACGCATACACTGTTTTTTCTGTGTGTGAGGAAGATTAGCCCTGAGCTAACATCCGTGCCCATCTTCCTCTATATTATATGGGACGCCGCCATATCATGGTCTGACAAGCGGTGCGCCAGTGCACGCCCGGGGTCCGGGCCTGCGAACCCCGGGCCGCCGAAGCGGAGCGCGCGCGCACTTAACAGCTGCGCCACCGGCCGGCCCCTGAAATGCATACACTTTTAAGACCCAGCAATTCCCCATCGAGGAATCCATTCACCTACTTGCATAACGGTCATGGTTAGTAATAGCAAAACATTAGCAATGACTTAGAAATCCATCAATAGAAGACTGGTTAATTATCTATGCCTAGCCTTACAACAATTCCATTCAACTATTGAAAAGGAAATCAGGTAGAACTCTATGTGCCCACATGCAACAAGCTACAGGAAGTAAAATGAAAAGACCAATGTGTTACAGTGTGAACAGTATCTTCCTACTAATGTAAAAAACCAGAAGTATATACAGTCATAACCTCGTAGGTTTTCTGGTTATCTTCCAAAGGGGAACGGGCAACAGGTAAGAGGCGTGAGCTCTGGGGAGGACTGTGAGCACCGAGTGTAAGACTTCTCAATGTGCATCCTTTCGCACATTTGGAATTTTTACTTTGTGCATGTAATAATACTCACACGGCTCAAAATTCAAACGTTCAGAATTGGTTCTAGAGTGGAAAGTCTCCCTCTGACCTGCCAGCCACCCAGTTACTTTCCCTAAAAGGTAACCGCGTTGTCAGTTCCTTGCGCCTCCTTTCAGGGACACCTGTTTCACCTTCCCACTTAAAATAAGTAGTTGAGAATACAAAATAGCTTAAATTAAGTGACCATAAAGTGAATAAATGGCACCTGAAACTTACTCATCCTCCTCCTCCTCCTCCCGCTTGTGTTTCTTTCTACCGCGACCTGAAACACTGTTGAAACAAACAAAAATCAGTCAACTGAGAAACGGCCTGGGCTTGCGCTCGCGGCATCCGCTCTTTCTTGCTCCAATAACCTTGCCCACCCCACACGGACTAGCTGTCCCCGTCCTCGCCGAGTGAGACGGATACACAAGTCACAATGTCAGTCAGGTAAACGCTGCTGCTCCTGACACAACTAGAGGCTGAATCTCAACCTCTCCTTTGGTCCAGGTGGAGGGAGCTAAGGGTGGGGGCGCCTACGGCGGGCGAGCGTCCTCGGGCAGGCACTGCGCTGAGCACTCGACTCCCGCGCTCCCACTAGGAGGACCCAGCGCTGTCCCACTCCGCCGATGAGGAAACTGAGCGTCCGAGCGGCGCTGGAAGTTGTCAGCATCAGCGGCCGCGCCGCGGGGACATCCAGGCTCCGGGCGGCCGGGCTCCGATCCCCGCACGAGCCGGCGCGCCTGGGCAAGTCTCCTCACTTCCCGGAGGCGCCGGCCGGCCCAGGTGCGAGCCCGACTCGGCGGCTGCGCGCCCTCCGCCGGCTTACAGTTAACGTCTCTGGGGATCAGTTTCCTTACCGGTACACCGGGGCTGAGAGGGTCGTGGGGAGAGAGGTTAACGAGCCCGCTCGCCCGCCGCCCCGCGCCCGCCGGGCTCCTCACCGTCCGCGCGCCGCGCTCCCGCCGGCGCTGCTCGGGGCGGCGCGGGGTCCCGGCCGCGGGACAGGCTCGGCGCCGTCCGCCCCCGGCGGGAAGGCCCGGCCGGAGAAAGCCGGTGGCGGCTGCAGGAAGTCCGAGCTGCCGCTCAGGGGGAGGCCGCTGAAGGGCCGGCCAAGCGCGGCCATGGCCGGGGAGACGAGGAGGCTGCGCCCGCGTCCCCGGCCACCCGCGTCCCCAGACCCAGCAGCTGCGGCCACAGCGACTGCCAAGAGGCGCCCGCCTCCGAGCCCGCTCTCGACCCCACGTCACGCCTTCTAGAACCCTCCACCCCGGGCCGCCCAGGGGCACGCCGGGATTTGTTGTGTGTGGAGAGCTGCTGCCGCGAGGGATGCCGGGAGTTGCAGTCTTTGCAGACTACAAACAAGATGGCTGCCTCGGCCTAGCCGCGGGGCTTGAGGACGGCTCTGGTGGGCCTAGAACGTGACCAGGTTCGAATACTCACTCCGCAAGTTATGTAAACCTCCTTACCTCACTTTTCTCAGTAGTAAAACCCGATAATAACAGTACCTACTTCATAGAGTTGATGGGAGAAGTAAATGAATTAAATCATCTAGAGCCTTTAGAACACTGCTTGGCACATAGTACACACTCATTAAAGATCAGCTATTAATTCCTTCTATGTTTTAATATAAGTTGGTGATACCTTAGAGGGAACAGCGTGGAGGATCAGTGAAAACCTCAGAGCGCTTCTGAGAGGTACTGGTAAGCCTTCCAGCCTCTACCTGGGGCATCCAGCGATATAGGCTTGTCAGAAAGGCTAGCAAAGATGGTCGACTCCATTTTTCCCTTCTCAGGGTATACCCTCATTCAGTTTGAGTTGTTTATGCCAACATCAATGCCCTTCAGCCAAAAACCACCAAGAGCACACCTATAATTGAACAAAGATGGATTTACTGACTCTTTGCAGTGAGGGAGTATCTCAGTAAGAGGGTGTTAGAAAAGGCTTCTTATAGGATTTGGGAGTGTCTTAGGTGATTTGGGGGAAGGTTGAAGGAAGCAGGACTTTGCTCTGGAATTAATACTGTCAGGAAGCAGGGATAATTCTATGATTATTTTAGTCCATCTTTTCGAGAAGGTGGGAGGAATGAAGGGAGGCTAAACCTATAATTGGTAGGGAAGCAATAGTCCTTCCTACTAGCCAGGATAGGGGAATGTTTGGTCATTTTTGTGGTTTGGACAATGCTCACATTTTTGTCTTGTCTTCAGACATGAATATGAAGTGGTTTTTTTGTGTGTGTGTGTGTGTGAGAAAGATTAGCCCTGAGCTAATATCCATGCTAATCCACCTCTTTTTTTTTTTTTTTTTTGCTGAGGAAGACTGGCTCTGAGCTAACATCTATTGCCAATCCTCCTCCTCTGTTTTTCCCTATAGCCCCAGTAGATAGTTGTGTGTCATAGTTGCACATCCTTCTAGTTGCTGTATGTGGGACGCCACCTCAGCATGACCGGAGAAGCGGTGCGTCGGTGCGCGCCTGGGATCCGAACCCAGGCTGCCAGTAGCGGAGCACACGCACTTAACTGCTAAGCCACGGGGCCGGCCCAGAAGTGGTTTTGTTTTTATCTTGATCCATCGAAGTCACATCTTAGTCCCTGTTCGATACTGACATTCTGTGAAATTGTTTAATAGGAGGACACCAAGTGTTACCTGACAGTATAAGGCCAGTTTTAGCTGTCAGAAGATGCCTTTCTCTTTCTAACCAAAAACCTAAGCATCATCATTGATGTCTCTTTTTTGTTCAGCCCTGTATTTAATCAGTTAGCAAGTCCAATGGGCTTTACTTGTGACACGCTTCCAGATTCTCTTCATTTTTCTCCATCTCCGTTGCCCTCATTATGGTCTAAGAAAAAATGAATGAACCCCTTTTGCCTAATGTAATATAATAGATTAGGTTTAAGTTTTCTTTGTGGCATTTACAATCCATTTTTGCCTAAGTTAACGTCCCTTACTTACCTCAACTGGATATAAAAGATAGTCTCCTAGGTCATTTCAATCCAGAGTTGATGCTAATGAATGAGATGACTCCAGATGGGGGCTGGTCACGAGAAAGACTAACTATGTGATTAAAAGATTAGCGCTTTGAGCTAGCCCAGCCTCTAGGGAAGGGAGGGAGGCTGAAGCTTGAATTCAACTACTTGGCCAAACATTTCAGTTAATAATATTTACATAATAAAACCCCAGTAAAAACTCTGGACACCAAAACTCGGTGGCTTCCAAATTGGTGAACACATCAATGTGCTGGGAGGGTAATGTGCCCTGATTCCATGGGGAGAGGGCATGGAAGGTCTGCGTTCAGGACCCTCCCAGGTCTTGCACTATGTGTCTCTTCATTTGTATCCTTTAGCATACAATTGTAATCATAAATATAACTTTTTCTTGAATTCTGTGAATCATTCTATTGAATTGTTGAACGTAAGAGGGGTCATGGGAACCTCTTGGATTTATAGCCAGTCTAAGTATGGATGACCTGGGGACCCCATTTGAGGTTAGCATCTGAAATAAGGGCAATCTTTTTGTGTGTGTGAGGAAGATCAGCCCTGAGCTAACATCCATGCCAATCCTCCTCTTTTTGCTGAGGAAGACCGGCCCTGAGCTAACATCTATTGCCAATCCTCCTTTTTTTTTTCCCCTTCTTCTCCCCAAAGCCCCAGTAGATAGTTGTATGTCATAGCTGGCACATCCTTCTAGTTGCTTTAATGTGGATCTCCGCCTCAGCATGGCCGGACAAGCAGTGTGTCAGTGTGCGCCTGGGATCTGAACCTGGGCCGCCAACAGTGGAGCGCACGCACTTAACCGCTAAGCCACGGGCCGGCCCCTGAAATAAGGGCAATCTTGATGGACTTAAACCTGTGCCCTCAAACCTGTGGAGTCTGACGCTAACTGCAGGTGGTTAGCATCAGAATTACACTGCAGTATTGCACTGGTGTCAGAATAGCCAGGGACCCAGAATTAGCCAAACAATCTTTAAAAAGAAGAATGAAGTGGACTCAAACTTTCTGTGATGAGAAAAACAACTTTTGTTTTTCTGAGTTGCTGCCTAGGCATTCTACAGTATGATAACTCTGCTCACACCCCGAATCTGGACATTTAGGTAAGGACCTGAACTTAAGATTCCCGCCATAAGTTCCCACTTTGCTTTTCCTGGGGCACATTTTTAAATAACCACTTGGAGTTAAGCCCGAGAAAAGTTGGCGACCTCTGCCCCAACACCCTTATAAATAATAGGTGGTTGCTATGTGGCTCTCTATCTCCTGCTTGCTAGTGACCTGGGAAGGAGGACTGCCGTTATCCTGGCTCATTGTGCCAAGCAGTTCCCCCCTGCAACCCCCGGCCCGACTTCTGCGATTTGTGAGCAATAAATCTTTTGACTTTACTTCCTTTGTGTGGGCGTATTGAAACTGTGCCTTCAATCAAAATGACCCCATAAGTTTCACTTCTCCAAAGTGGGAGCTCAGATACTGAGGGAGCTACCTGCCGACCCAATGTGGGTGGCTTGTGCCTCCTCATTCAGCAGGTCATAATCTGCATATTCTGAATTCAGTACACTTGCTCCGGCTTCTCAACACACTTTCCAACTTCAAAACAGTGCAGTATTGGCATAAGGATAGACATATAGATCAATGGAATTGAATTACGCATTCCAAATATACCCTCACACTCATAATCAATTGATTTTTAACAAGGGTGCCAAGACGATTCATCGAAGGAAAGGAATAGACTTCAACAAATGATGTTGGACAATTGGATAGCCACATGCAAAAGAATGAGGTTGGACCCCTGTCTCACACCATATACAAAATTTAACTCAAAATGGATTATTGACCTAAAAATATAAAACTCTTAGAAGAAAATACAGGGGTAAATATTTGTGGCCTTGGGTTAGGTAATGGTTTCTTAGATATGACACCAAAAGCATATAAGAATAAAAGACAAGATTGATAAGTTGGGATTCATCAAAATTAAAAACTTTTGTGGTTCAAAGGATATCATCAAGAAAGCAAAAAGGGCCGGCCTCGTGGCTTAGCGCTTAAGTGTGCGCACTCTGCTGCTGGCGGCCTGGGTTCGGATCCCCGGTGCGCACCGAGGAACCGCTTCTCTGGCCATGCTGATGCCGTGTCCCACATACAGCAACTAGAAGGATGTGCAACCATGACATACAACTATCTACTGGGGCTTTGGGGGAAAAATAAATAAATTAAAAAAAAAAAAAAAAAGAAAGCAAAAAGATAACTCAAAAAATGGAAGAAAATATTTGCAAATCATATATCCAATACAGGACTTTTATCTAGAATATATTAAAAAAACTCTTACAACTCAATAATAAAAAGACAACTTACTTTTAAAAGGGGCAAAGGATGTGACTAGACATTTCTTCAAAAAAGATTGACAAATGGCTAGTAAATAACATGAAAATATGCTCAACATCATTAGTCAGAAATGCAAATCAAAACTACAATGAGATACTACCTTAACCGACTAGGATGGCTAAAATTAAAGACAGACAATAACAAGTGTTGACATGATGTGGAGAAATTGGAACATTCATACACTGCTAGTGAGATTGTAAATGGTACAACCACTTTGGAAAACAGTTTGGCAGTTCTCCACAGATTAAATGTAGAGGTACCATATGACCCAGCAATTCTACTCCTAGGCATACACCCAGGAAAAATGAAAATATATGTCCACACAAAAATGTGTACATTTATGCTAAGTGAAAGAAGCCAGTCACAAAAGACCATTTATTATATAGTTTCATTTATATGAAATGTCCAGACTAGACAAATCTACAGATTAGCATCTGCCTAGGGTAGGAAGTGGGGAGGGGACAGGGAGGATGGAGAGTGATTTCTAATGGGTACAAGATTTCTTTTTGAGGTGACAAAAGTATTCTAAAATTAGATCTTGGTGATGGTTGCAGAGCTCTGTAAATAGGCTTCAAACCACTGAATTGTACACTTTAGATGAGTGAACTTTAATGGTATATAAATTATATCTCAGTGCAACTTTGAAAAAACAAACCTGGTAGGAAGGTTGTGGGAGAGTCACTAACTCTCGCTCACCTCACACTCTCTCGGTGGTTTCTGACACCTACCAAAAGGAAGCGATAGCTATGCATGCATGACCAAGCTGGCTTAGGTCAGTTTGCAAGACAAACCACCTTGCCTGCTTCTGGTGTGTGCCATTTTTTTTTCTAACATATGCTGTGGGGGTTTGGTAACTATTGTGGGTAGCAGATATATAGGGGTTATAGTGAGGTTTCCTCTACTTCTCTGAGAATTTGAAGCTAAAGAGGCCAGACAAAATATAAAATATTACCATAATGAGGAAAGCAAACATATGCAAAAACAGCATGGAGAGTAATGAAGGCTCCTCAGCCAATACTGGCAGTATAATCGGTGGTTAGGACCACATTTTCCTTCTCTCTTTTTTTTATTGTGGTAAAATATACATAACATAAAATTTACCTTTTTAACCATTTTTAAGTGTGATTTTAAGTGTACAGTTCAGTGTCATAAAGCACATTCACATTGTTGTGCAACCATCACCGCCATCCACCTGCAGAACTTTTTCATCTTCCCAAACTGACACTCTGTACCAGGAGCACATTTTCTGAAATTAGGGACCTGAGTTTGATTTTTCCTCCAAACTATTATTACGTGAGCTTGGAAGAGCTACTTTGCCACTCAAAGCCTTCTCCATCTGTGAAATGGGGATGACAGTTCCTGCCTGAAAGGGCCAATTCGAGGGTTCAGTGGGAAGGGGAACGAGAAGTGCTTATAAAATGACTAATCACCAGGGGCGAGCCCGGTGGCGCAAGCGGTTAAGTGTGCGCTTTCCACTGAGGCGGCCCGGGGTTCGCTGGTTTGGATCCCAGGCGTGCACAGATGCACCGCTCGTCTAAGCCATGCTATGGCGGCGTCCTATATAAAGTGGAGGGAGATGGGCACGGATGTTAGCCCAGGGCTAGTCTTCCTCAGCAAAAAGAGGAGGATTGGCAGATGTTAGCTCAGGGCTGATCTTCCTCACAAAAAAAAAAAAGACTAACCACCAGATCTCTATTTCCTGCCCAGACATTTTTCCTCAGCTGCAGGCCATCCTCCAGTGGCCTATTGAACACCTATTGGAAGTCCCAAGGACACAAACACAACCTATCCAAAGCAGAGCTCAGCATCTCCTCAGTCCCCACCCCAAACTATAGCTCCTCTTCTTGGATCAAGGCCTGTCTATCCTCAATGCTCACACCAGGAATTTCAGATTCCTGAACTCAGCCGTCACCATGTCCAATGTTGCCAAGTCCTAATGGTCCCATCTCCTAGAATGCTCTTGAATCTGTCCACTTTTCCCCTTACCACAATGCTGCCTTAGTTCAGGAACCATCACCTCTTAACTCTACTGAAGACCCCACACACTCTCCCTTTCTCCTCCTGATCTAGTTGCCTCATTCTCAATATCATCTCTGCCACTTCCTCACTCCTACTCTCACTCATTGCACTAAGATTCTTCTTCACTTGCATGCCATTTCTCCTGCTTACCTATCTGAAAACACCAAATGCTTTCTTATTCTTCAAGACTTCGCTCATGGGATACTGCCTCCAGGAAGCTTCCATGATTCCACCCTAACCCTGGTCGAGGTTAGGGGCCTGCCCTCTCTGCTCCCATCTCATTCTATGCTTCTTATTTTTTTGTGTGTGTGTGAGAGCAAGACTAGCCCTGAGCTAACATCCGATGCCAATCCTCCTCTTTTTTGCTGAGGAAGCTTGGCCCTTCCTCTACTTTATATGGGACGCCACCACAGCATGGCTTAACAAGCGGTGTGTCGGTGAGCAGCCGGGATCTGAACCTGTGAACCCTCAGCCGCCAAAGTGGAGTGCGCACACTTAACCGCTGCGCCACTGGGCTGGCCCTGTGCTTCCTATTAATATTTGCCATGTGCAGGGCCAGGCTCTGCGCTAAGCACTTTGTGTGCATGATTTTATATCCTCTTCACTCCTGATGTCATATCTATACCTCCTCATTATTGAGAGTGGTGCTATGGTTATCCACATTTTACAGACGAGAAAACTGAAACCTAGAGAACTTAACTGTTCAAGGTCACACAGAGAGTAAGAGGAAGACCCAGATGTTAAACCCAGTTCTGACTCCAGGAAATCTGCAGTATCACAAATATAATTTGTAACTTAACTTCTTCCTTCCTGAGTCCACCAGGTGAGCTGTCTCTTTTTTTTTACCCTACTGCTCTCCCATCACCTCTTCTGCAAAGCCTATCCTGGTCCCTTCCCTTTTCCCCAGCTGACTTAGCTGTTTCTTGCTTGGTGCTTCCATGGATCCTGGCAATCCCAGGGAAATTTCCTGTTAAAATCCCAATTCCAGCTTCTCTTGAAAAAATCAGGAGATTGTCAACACAGCGTCTGAATCTGTCCATGGCAGCAATTACCAGACTTGAGTGGCATCTTCCCCCTCCTCCCCAGCTTTGAGATGGGGCATATGCTCTCCATTTCCTCAAAGACCTCACCCCTCTCCAATAGTATCCATTTCCATCACCATCACCCATGTGTATTTCCTGCCTGGAGGCCTTACCCTTCTGTACTCTGATGATTCATTTCTGAGTCTCTCTTGCCTCCTGACAGCAACCCTGCAAAGGAAAGATGGTGTTCTGTCTTTATTTTTTCATCTGGCCACCTCTGATATATCCAACATGTCACAAAAAGTGACAGAACCAAAGGAATTCTTTGTTAAACAAAGCTTTAGGTCCAAGTCTGTTGCAGCCATTTGTCACTTGCCATTGAACACACTAGGTGGCATGACTGCTTTGTTGACTCAGAGAGCAGCGCCTTTCTCTTTGCCGGGTGGCAGCCACAGAGACAGGAAACAGCCCTTTAGTAACGGAGGTGCCTTCCTCTCTGGTTATAGATTTTTTGTTCTGTAATCCCTTCACTAGGTTACACTGAGGGGACCTCTCGTTAGCTTCTGTGCGGAAACAAGTAACACAGCAGCCCTGAGATTGCATATCCTTAGAAAGACTGCATATCCTTAGAAAGACTGCATATCCTTAGAAAGACTGCATATCCTTAGAAAGATCTGCTGACAAAGTTGGCCTTTGGCTGGTGTCTGGGAATTAGGATTTGGGGAGAGTTTCCCTATTCCCAGAACTGATAAGAATGGCACACTGTGCCTACATTGCTTGTAGAAACAATGTAGTTTATGCTGAATACCTGATTTCCCTTCTGGGAGCCTGGAATTCTGGCACATGCTAGGCAAAGAGTACTTATGTGATCAGTGCCCAAGAAATATTTCGGGTACTGAGTCTCTAACGAGCTTCCCTTGCAGACAACATTTTCACGTGTTGTCACAACTTGTTGCTGGGGGAATGAAGCCTGTCCTGTGTGTCTCCATTGGGAGAGGACCCTTGGAAGCTTGTGCCTGGTTTCCATCAGACTTCACCCCAAGCGCCTTTTCCCTTTGTTGAGTTAGCTTTGGATCCTCTCGCTGTAATAAATCATGGCCATAGATAGTCTTGTGAGTTCTCCTAGTGAGTCACTGAACCTGGGGGTGGTCTTGGGGAACACCTGACACAGGTTCTCTCTGCCTGTCTAGATTCTACTCTCCCTCTTCCCTGAAGCCTTCTTCCCTGGTTACCACACCCAGAAGTGATCCCTCCCTATGCCCAGTGAAGCTGTACACACAGGCTTTGGAAACAGGGATTCGGATCAAATCCTGCCTCTGCCTGGCATGGTGCAGGCCCTGGTAAATGGCCCCTCTTGACTAATTGTTTGATCCCCTTGGCTGGCACTTAATCTGATGGGTTCAGCCTCCCTCAGAGTGCAGGCTTTGCAGAAAGACCTGGGTTTGAATTCCAGCTCTTGACTCTCTCACCTTCTGGGAGCTTGTTTCTTCTGTAAAACAAGTTGAATGGCGTTTAATTTGATGGAATCATGCAAAGTACTGCACATAGTGTCTAGCACACAATACCTGTGCAGCAAATGGAAACTGATTTTGTTTTGGTTATTGGTATAAAAGTCATCTCCCCAAATAAACAGGAAGCATCCAACTGTTCTGTGTATCTCTCTCAGGACCAGGGCCAAGTATTCTCTTACACAAAGTAGGTGCTTGAAACTTTGTTGAAAGGATAACATTTACTCTCCAGTAAAAGGCCTGATTTTGTTGCCAAAGTAAAAATAATACAAGTCATTATCATTTTAAAAATCACATTGGAGTGCTTACTATGTGCCATGTACTGTGCTAAGCAATTTGCAGAGATAATCTATTTCATTTCATCTTCACAATGAGATAGGTGAGATAGGTACTACTATTATTATCATTTTTAAAGTTGAGGAAATGAAGCTGAGCGCAATGGTGGACTCACAGCAAATAAGTGGCAGAGCTGGGATTCAAACTCAGGTCTTATCAGTCTGCTCAGGCTGATGATAAAATACCACAGACTGGCTGACTTAAACAACAGAAGTTAGTTTTCTCACGATCCGGAGGCGGGAAGTCCAAGACCAAGGTGCCAGCATGGTTGGTTTCAGTTTCTGTTGAGGAGTCGCTTCCTGGCTCATAGGTGGCTGCCTTCTCTCTGGCTTTCTCGCAGGGTCTTTCCCCAGTGCACAAGTACAGAGACAGAGAGCGAGGCAGCTCTCTGGTGTCTTTTCTCATAAGGACACTAATCCTATCGGATCAAGGCCCCATCCTTAATACCTCGTTTAACTTTAATTGCTTCCTCAGAGATACCATCTCCAAACACAGCCACACTGGGGGTTAGGGCTTCAACACACGAGTTTTGGGAGACACATCTAGTCCATAACACCAGGGCTGTCTGAGACCAGAGCCTGAGAAGAAATCATCACAAATTAGTCAAAACTTCTGATTTGTTCTGACACTATATTAGGAATTACGTGGGGAGGGAGGTGGGAGCTTAATTTGCTTCACTGGGTCAGAAACTTTAATCCAAATAGAGCTGCTAACCTTTCAGATGTCTAGAAGCACACCTCCCATCTGGCTTTGTCAGGGAACACTTGAAAGGGTTCCTGGATTTAGAAGTCAAGCTAAACTTGGAGTTTAGACTCAAAAGAAAAAAATTTGGAAGAGAGGGAAAAAAAAGTAATCCCACTGACTGACTCAGAAGCCATGACTCAGAAACCAAGTCTTTTTTATTTATCACTCAAGTCAGAAATGGTTTGTTGGGTGGCCCAGTGGCCTTTCCAGCTGATGGCAACAGGTAAGAGAAAGCTTCTTTGAAGTTCCTCCAAAGATGTCCTTTGAGGCAATGTTTATCTGATTTCTTTTTGTGGTCAGATTGTTTTGGTTCTGATTATTGTTCTGAAGAAGGAATGAAGATTGTCTACAGAAGTTTGTCAAACACTCCTTTCACCTCCTTTACATAAGTACCCAATTTAATTAGGACATTTGCTTCCATTCTAATTATTTACTTAAAGGACTCCTTGTGTGTTTTCAGACAAGTAACTCATTCTCCCTGTAAATTGTGAGGGGGTTGGAGATTGTACTGATATTCCTAAATACTATTAAGCCAGACAGCTGCTGTGGTTAATCTGTCTTTAGAAGATCCATAAATCCTAAAATGTTAACTAAGTATAACTGCATCAGGATTTACAAGATATAAATTCTAAGACAAAGACAAGGCAGGATGCAAAGGAGCTGCAGCTTTAAGCTCTAGGAGTAGTATTTAAACCTTGGTTCAGAACTCGGACTTTTTTCAACTATAAACAAGCAATTCTCTCCAAGAGTTTGAATGTTGTTTCTTGGAATTTTTTAATCACAATTTTCTATTTTAATCTTCCTTGATCCAGAGACTTAAAAAAAAAAAGTATTTTTTTCTGGAAATGAATCAAGAACTTAAACTGAATTTCCAAAGATCCAAAGAGGTGCATGGAAATCATGACAAGAGAGTGTCCACTGTCTAGAGAGAAATTAAAACGGCTCCACTCCACCAAGGTGGAGCCGAAAATGTGGTTTGTGTTTAATACTAGACCAATTCTTGATAACATTATCTACATTTTGAAATGTAGGCCAAAGAGACCCTTAGGAAGATTTGCAGGGTTACCAAACAAAATGCCCTGAAAGGCCACACTAAACAAGAGGACTATCTATTAGTGAAGGTCATGGCCTTAGAAAGAAGACGTGGCTCCAGGGCAGAGGTTGGCAAACTCATGGCCAAATCCAGCCCACTGCCCATTTTGTAAATAAAGTATTACAATGGCAGAGTTGAGTAGTTACAACAGAGGTGGTATGGCCCACAAAGCCTAAAATATTTACTTCTTGGCCCTTTGCAGAAAAAGTTTGCCCACCCGTACTCTAGGGCCTCAAGTTGGCCCCATCCGTACCTCCTCATCCATTGGCCTAGATGGGGTACATGGTGTATCAAGTATCACACAAAGAACTGACCATTCAAGCTCTGGCCAAGCTGTATTTCCAGCATGACAAACTTCGTCATCTGTTAATGCTTGAGCCACAGATTTAATTAAGATTATATAAGCAGTTAAAGCATATCTAGTCTCAATTAGCAGAAGCCAGAAAAGAAATATACAAGCACTTTATTTTTAAAACTTCAAAATTAGCAACAATTAGAGAGGAATCTTCTTTAACTTGATCTTTTCTTCTACATTTGAAAAGTATCTCATCTTTGTTAAAATTTCCTTGGCTTTTTCAAAATCATCTAAAATAAACAGAGACATTAATGTCAGGCTTCATTTCAAGCAAGAATAAAACCAACTCTATTGACCAAGGCAGCTGGATCAAAGCTGAGCTCCGGGCTCTGGAGGGCCAATTACTCAGTAAATGTGTGCGAGAGAGGGAGACCATCTGGATTGTTAAAGGGACGAAGGGATTAACCAAAAGGGGCAGAAGCATGCGTGTTTACAGGATTTAGACTTTAAACATGAGAAGCTGACCTTCTTCAGGCCAGTACCCACGTAATAAATGGGTGATGTTTTACGAGTTTTCCCTTATCGTACATGGTGGTCTAACCCTGAAGAGGACGTGGAAGCACTGGGTGCTTCCTCTGTGCCAGGTGCTGAGGTACAGAGCTGCCCTCAGGGGGCCTACGGTCTCTGAGAATGATGCCCTTGGACCAATGGTTCTCGACTGGGGGTGAGTTTGCGCGCACAGGGATGTTTGGCAATATCTGGAGACATTTCTGGTTGTCACAAGTGGGGAGGTGGTACTGACACCTAGTGGGTAGAGGCCAGGGATGCTGCTAAACATCCTACAGCATATAGGACAGCCCCCCACAACAAAGAATTATCTGGACCAAAATGTCGGCAGTGCCAGGTTGAGAAACCCTGACTTAGATATATGTAAAACTAAATAATATACTGTTATATTCATATATGGTTAAAACCATCAAGAAAAGCAAGAGAATGATTAATACAGACTTCAGGAGAGTGGTTACCACGGAAGGGGGATGCAATTGCAAAGGGCCTACTGGGGCTTGGAAGGCAGTGGTCATGTTCTATTTCTTTATTTTATTTATTTAATTTATAAAAATCATTTTAATTGTGGTAAAATACACATAACATAAAATTTATTATTGTAACCATTTTTAAGTGTAGGGTTCAGTGGCATTAAGTACACTTACATTGTTATGCTACCATTACCACCATTTAGCCACAGAACTCTTTTCATCCTGCAAAACTGAAACTCTGTACCTATTATGAAACAAGAATGAAACAATGAAACAATAACTCCCTATTCCTCTCTCCCTCCAGCCCCTGACTGCCACAATTATACTTTCTGTCTCTATGAATTTGACTACTCTTCAAATTTGACTACTACTTCCTCATATAAGTGGAATCATAAAGTATTTATCTTTTGGTGAGTAGCTTATTTCATTTAGCATAATGTCCTCAAAATTCATTCATGCTGTAGCATGTGTCAGAATTTCCTTCCTTTTTAAGGCTGAATAATATTCCATTGTATGGATATACCACATTTTGCTTATCCATTCAACTTTTGATGGACACTTGGGCTGATTCCACCTATTAGCTCGTGAAAAATTCTGAACACAGGTGCTACAAAAATTCTCTCCTTGACCAAATGCTAGCCAGGCTCCTCTGAGCCCACTTCTTGACTAGGCCTTGACCTAAAAAGACCTGAACAAACACAAACGTAGTTTCTAACAGCTCAATGCCACATCCCTAGGATGACTCTAGCCCCCCTTAAAATGCCTGCCTGAGAAAACTCAGGGCTGCCAAAAGAATTTACTGTTTATTCTAGCCACCTCCTGAAGACAGGCCCCCTGCCTCCCAGTGTCTGTGGGTAGACAGGAGCCTAACTTCAAGAACCACCAGTTAGCAAACCCAATTGGTTTCACATGGAGCCCCACCTCCTACTTGTAATTTTTCACTTCCCTGACTCTACTAAGCCCCTGAGCACCCCCTCTCTATTTCCTCATTGTCCCTTGAAAATGCCCAGTCACAAATAGGTTGAGTTCAGTTCACGTTGGACTCTTTTCCCTATTGCAATAGTTACTACTGATTAAAATCTGTCCTTAGCACTTTAACTAATGTCCGGCTTTGTTTATCTTTGATAGTTGTCTGGCACTGTGACTTGGATCTGGATCAGAAACACCATCAGGCCCTCGGAGGGACGTGACAAACAGACTTTTCAGCATGCATAGAGACCTCTGTCTCATCTCCAGTTTGCTTGCTTGTTTGGGTATCTGGTGTTGAGTCTAACTTCTGATCCAATTCTCCAGACATACGTCCCTACAGTGAGGACAGACTGAGATTCTTACCATTCTGAGTGTACTCTCTGAAGCTAGATTAGAGTCCCAGGCTTCTTTGGAAAGCTACCTCCTAGGCCAGAATTCTTCTTGGCTCCTTGCTTCTAGTGGCGATTGACTCTTGGGTTGGAAATTTTTTTTCCCTGGCTCCATGTGAAGCTTTTGTTCTACTTGATCCTGCTTCTTCCAGGGGAACTCAGTCAACTAAAATCTTCCTTCTCAAACTCCTGCTGACTGTGTGCCACCATGGTGCTCTGTTGGCTTCTTTTCTTGGTGGTATAACTTAGGAAAATTTGGAACTCCTATAGCTTCTTTGGGAAACTTAAAATCTCGCCAAGCTATCTCTTCTAACCTCTCTTTCCCATCACCTCCCCTCCTCCTTCCTCCATTTACCACCTTCCACCTTCCTTTCAGCTCCCTTGCATCCTTTGATATGTCCCCCTTCAAGCCCCTACCTCCTCCACCCCTCTGTCCACCCTGCCAAACCTTTCTCTTCCCACTCTCACCCTTTAGCTCCCTATAGTCACTGGAACTTTGGGCCCCCTGTCCCCCCTGGGGGTTCTCAAGGGACTCAGGTACCCCCAAAAGCAACCACCTGAAGCTGAAAAAGAAAAAAAAACTACTTGGAAACAGACATTTAGTCTACAGCCTCCATAAGATTATATATCAGGGCAAAAAAATAAAAAAATAAAACATCTTTAAGGTCTCTTCCACAAATATTGGTGGAAAGCATTAGCCCTCATATTGAGCAGGTAACCTTTAACTTCTTCCATCTGCTAAATACACAATTTGGATAAATATATAAAAGAGAGTAAAAATGAGAACCACATATATAAACTAGGGAGTTTTTTTGTTTGTTTGTTTTTGTTTTTTGTGAGGAAGATCGGCCCTGAGCTAACATCTGCCAATCGTCCTCTTTTCACTGAGGAAGACTGGCCCTGGGCTAACATCTGTGCCCATCTTCCTCCAGTTTATATGGGACGCCACCACAGCATGGCTTGACAAGCAGTGTGTCAGTGTGCGCCCAGGATCCGAACCGGTGAACTCTGGGCCGCCGCAGCAGAGTGCACGTACTTAACCACTTGCGCCACTGGGCGGGCCCCATAAACTGGTGAGTTTTTTAAAAAATTAATTAAAATTTTCCAGTTTTATTGAGATATAATTGACATATAACATTGTATTAGTTTTAGGTGTACAACACGATGATTTGATATGTGTATATATTGTGACATGATTACCACAATAAGTTTAGTTAACATCTATCAACCCACTTGAAGTGAATTTTATATTACTGTATTTATGTCTGATTTATGGCTAAAATTTTTAAATGAAAAGTGTAAGATCTGTATTTGCATCTATCTGTATGTGTATATCATATACACATACATACATAAACATATGATATTTCCCTACCCTTGGATGGTATTACCAACTTAATTTATAAAATCCCTTAAAGGAGTTGTATCCTAATTGATTTAGAGAGAAATAAGCACTTATATAAATTAAATATTCCTAAAACTTCCAGAAATATAGGAACCAACTAAAGTGTTTTTCAATCTCATGTAATTTGGGTAAATCTTTGGTAAATAAGACTAGTTTGACATTGTTGGTTTAATAAAACAGGTATGTCTTCAGAGTTGTCAACATTAAGTATAATGCAAGCATACATTTTTATTCTACTTGGGTTTACTAGTCAAATAACTAATATTTATCAGACGTTTAAGATTATAAAATGATAAATTTGATTTTATTGATATGATATTACTCAAATTAAATTATGACAAGTGTTATTTCAACAATAATTGTTTTATAATATGTTGTCTAAAAATTATTTCCAAAATCTTTTTGGTAACTTGGAACCTTAGAGTTAGCAAAGTTAAATAACAGATATTCATTAAATATCTAAATAATTTCTAAATAAGATAAAGTACTGAAACATTCATTATTAAGTATAAGTTTATATTCTTTTGGCTTCATATTTTTATATGGTACAGAGAGGCCAAAGATATTTGGGTCTGTTAAAAAACAGTTTCTTCTTGACACGTTAAAAATATTGTATTATAAAAAGCATATACTTCTGGAGATTATGAAATGGTATATTCATAAAATTTGCTAATCTGCTACAGAATACTGGTGTATCATAGTTTGCAATTTCTACTTCCTAGTTGTCTCTGTAAAATAAAAGTTACTAATGGTTAAAATTTATAATCAATATATATAGGAATAAAACTGCTAGAAACAATAAGAGTGAAGAAAAACAACTCTGTATACAAAGTATGGGAGAAAAGTAGGATGTGTTTTTATATGAAAAGTATGTAAGGAATGTAGGATGTGTTTTTGTTAAGATTAAAAAGGAGAGGGCTGGCCCCGTGGCTTAGCGGTTAAGTGCACGCGCTCCGCTGCTGGTGGCCCGGGTTCGGATCCCGGGCGCACACAGACGCACCACTTCTCCGGCCATGCTGAGGCCGCGTCCCACATACAGCAACTAGAAGGATGTGCAGCTATGACATACAACTATCTACTGGGGCTTTTGGAGAAAAAAAAAAATAAATAAATAAAATCATAACAGAAAAAAAAAAGATTAAAAAGGAGAGTAATTTTATCTTAAAGTAGAATGTGAAAGAAGGAAAGAATAGGGCAAAACCTGAATGGATACAGAAAGTTGTAGAGGGCCGGCCCCATGGCTTAGCGGTTGGGTGGGTGCGCTCCGCTGCTGGCGGCCCAGGTTCGGATCCTGGGCGCGCACCGACGCACCGGTTCTGCGGCCATGCTGAGGCCGTGTCCCACATACAGCAACTAGAAGGATGTGCAGCTATGACATACAACTATCTACTGGGGCTTTGGGGGAAAAATAAATAAATAAAATTATAAAAAAAAAAAAAAGAAAGTTGTAGAAAAGGAATTTTATATTGTGAAGTCAAAGCTGGTTAAGATTAAATGGATTTATATATAAGGTGTTTATTAAAAGTAAACTTTAAAACAATAGTGTATTGATACAAAACTAGTTTCGTTCTCTCTCTATTAAAATGACAAAGTTTCTTGGATCATTGGCCTGCTCTTAATAAAAGATTGTAAAAGGTTTTTCTTTACCTTTTGAGTAATCTGCCTAGGAAACATATATTCTGTGCCTTATCCAAATAATTTCCTGTGCTTCATGTTGTCTTTATCATGTCTTTGATTACTTAAGAGAACCAAGTCTTCTCACTGTTTTTTTTTTTTTTTTTTAATTTTTATTTATTTATTTTTTTCCCCAAAGCCCCAGTAGATAGTTGTATGTCATAGCTGCACATCCTTCTAGTTGCTGTATGTGGGACGCGGCCTCAGCATGGCCGGAGAAGCAGTGCGTCCGTGCGCGGCCGGGATTCGAACCCGGGCTGCCAGCAGCGGAGTGCACGCACTTAACCGCTAAGCCACGGGGCCGGCCCTTCTCACTGCTAAAAGAGCTAAGGTATTTTTTTTTTATGTTACCTCCTATATTTGCCTTTGAAATCTTTTATTATCACTGTGGTTAAATAGATAACTAAGTCTTATTTCACAATGACCTATGATCCTATTTATTTATATATTTATTTTTATAATTTTATTTATTTATTTATTTTTCCCTCAAAGCCCCAGTAGATAGCTGTATGTCATAGCTGCATATCCTTCTAGTTGCTGTATGTGGGACACGGCCTCAGCATGGCCAGACAAGCGGTGCATCGGTGCACGCCCGGGATCCGAACCCAGGCCGCCAGCAGCAGAGCGCGCGCACTTAACCGCTATGCCACGGGGCCGGCCCCTTATGATCCTATTTAATTAAATATTCAAACCTTTTGACATTTTTGACAACTTCTCCTAATCAAATTCTAAATAAAGTCTTCCTGACTTTGAAGTTTCCAAGAGGGCCCCTGGAAAACCTCAAAAGATTTATTCTCTCATCTTGTAAAAAGAGAGATATTAAATTATGTTTGGGGGCCGGCCCCGTGGCTTAGTGGTTAAGCGTGCGTGCTCCGCTAGTGGTGGCCCGGGTTCGGATCCCGGGCGCACCCGGGCGTGCACCGACGCACTGTTTGTCTGGCCATGCTGAGGCGGTGTCCCACATACAGCAACTAGAAGGATGTGCAACTATGACGTACAACTATCTACTGGGGCCTTGGGGAGAAAAAGGGGAAAAAAGGAGGAGGATTGGCAATAGATGTTAGCTCAGGGCCGGTCTTCCTCATCAAAAAGAAGAGGATTGGCATGGATGTTAGCTCAGGACTGATCTTCCTCACCAAAAAATAAAAAAAATAAAAATAAAAAAATAAATAAATAAAATGAATTTCTTTAAAAAAATAAAGTAATTAGGTTGATTTGAAATACTAAACTATAATGGAAGCTTTGTCAAAGAAGAGATACTTAGTCTTCCCTAGGTTATTTCTGTATGGGTAAAATGTTATTATTTCAGAAATCATATAGTTCCTAGAAATTTGTTAATGCCTTCACCATCCATGATATGTCCTGGTATAATGCTTTCAGCCCAGTTATTAATTCAAAATGTTAGATGTCACAGAAACAACCAAATTTCCTTGTCAATTATGTTATTTTTATAATGAACTCTCATCAGATCTTTAGCTATGGCCATTTTAACTCTTTTGCTATCCAGAGTTGTTGTTTTACTCTGATGTTTTCCTAAAAGTTCTTGCAATCAGCTAGAGGCCAGAGTACTTGTGTTCAACAAAAAGGGACTGTCGGTGAGACCTATGAAAAAGGTCAGGTACTCTGGGGTACAGGCTTCTGATGGCATTGCTTAAATAACTGACATCAAACCAACAGACTAAGTCAGAGTTTCCAAAACTAATGAAAAAGCCAGTGAGTTCATAAAACTGCTAACCCAAGATCAAACAGAACAAAATTAATTACATAAAATTGAGTAAAGTGATAAAGGATGATTATAATTTTTTATATTTTTTGTTCAAAATATTGCTGGCTCTTAAATGTTCTATTTTCAAGATATAAGAAAATCCCCTTCCATTTTCTCTTAAGCTATCTATGACTCATAACAATCTAGTAAATTATACTTTTGTAATTTTTACTTATAAAACATTTATCTTTTTCTCTTTTCCTGATCCTTCAAAAACTATTTTTGGAAACTATATTTGAGTATTCTTATTTTCATGGCAACAGTTATTTGTACAGGTTCAGTAAGAATCTGTCCTCTTTGCAATAGGACATAATTAAAAACATTGGTTATATTAGCAAAGTTTGGAATGGAGTGTCATATTTGAAAATGATGCATAAAATCAGATATGACCAGACAATTTTAAGAAACTAAGGTTGACTTTATGGAGCCAATGCTTACAAAACCCTCTTGAAAAAGCGAGCCTGGTATCTGACTTATAGGGTTCCCAGCCTTACAGGTGAGTAAGGAAGATCACTTCCTGGCAGGCCCAGGAAACAGGATATTTTGGAGACCTTGAGAAGAGGGGAATTCACCCAAATTATAGGTACTGCAGATGAAGACTGATGGAGAATTCTTGGCTTGACTTCCTAGTATTGAGAGGCTTTTAAAGTCCAATCTGAGATTCTTTTTTTTTTTGGAGAGGAAGATCAGCCCTGAGCTAACATCCATTGCTAATCTTCCTCATTTTGCTGAGGAAGATTAGCTCTGAGCTAACATCTGTGCCCATCTTCCTCTATTTTGTATGTGGGACGCCGCCACAGCGTGGCTTGATGAGTGGTGCGTAGGTCCGCGCCCAGGATCTGAACCTGCGAACCCTGGGCCACTGAAGCAGAGCACATGAACTTAACCACTACGCCACTGGGCTGGCCCCTTGAGATTCTTTATAAAAAGTTCCATAAAGAAAATGTAAAATGTCCTGTATGGCTGATTATCATTCTTGCTGCACTTATGTAAATAATCAGGCCAAATTTAATGAAAGTAAAATGATTTTGTAAACAAGAATAATCTTACTTTGATTATCTTTGATTAAAAAGATTGATTTTATTTATTTCAGTGGAACACCTTTGTGCGTTATTAGAATCCTGTTCAGTCTTTGAGGTTTTATTTCTCCCTATAAACTGAACTGGATCCTGCCAGCTTACACATTTTATCAGCCCTTACCAAATTCTCAATTCTTCTAGTTTCCTTCAATACCTGACTACAACTTTCCATATTGATGTTTCCAATTTTTCTCCCTCCCTCCTGACTTGGTGTCACTAAGAATTAAAACTTGACTGCCCAGACCCTTATTGGGACTGAGGTTGTCTGTCTTGTGGCTGCCCCTTTCCTCCAGGACCTGAAAAAGTCCCACAAGCTGAAGCCAGACAACTTGATATAAACTTCAAAGAACTCATCACCACAACAAATCATGTATGGGCAACCTTTGTGCCTGGAACTGCTGGCAGATGGGCTACTCAGAAAGTCCACCAGAACTCCTGCCTCTTCCATGCTCTGCTCTGGGAGAGAACCATGACTGTGACACTGATGTCTTTGCCATCACCACAAACATTCCAACTATAAACCAGGAAATCCATTAGATGGCCACTGCCGTCCTCATGCCACCCTCTAAAGATGCTTAAGAGTTCAATGTCTTCTCAAGTGGCTGCCCTCTCGACTTAGAAATGAGGTTTATAGTCTGCTCCAACCATTAACCTTTGTTTTTCTTTTTGTTTCCATAGATGCTCCTCATTAAATGCCTGATTGCTCACGTCATCCAGCAAATATCCTCTACTACCAAATCTCAACAGATGGTTCAGCTAGTCCTTAATAAACAACAGGCGATCGAATGAGAAATAGACTTATATTGCTCAAAGGAAAGAAGAATGTTTCTTTCTTACTGTGTGTTCCAGCTAACACCTGAAAATAGGGCCCCTGTCTCCAAGGCTCTGTGGGCGCGTCGAAGCCGAACTTCGATAAGCAACAATTAGCAAACCCAGATGGGTTTCACACACCAACCACTTCTTCCAGCTTTTGGTAATTTTTCACTTCCCTGACTCTATTGAGCCCTGCTCACCCTGCCTCCCTACTCCCTCATTCTCCCTTTAAAATGGACTCTTCTTCATTGCAATACTTATTACTGATTCAAACCTGTCCTTACCACTTTAACTAGTATCTGGCTTTATCTTTGACAGTGCATCTCTTGGAGTCCCTGCTGTCAATTCTTTAGGTATATACCCAGAAGTGGAATTGCTGGATTGTATGGTAATTCTATTTTTAATTTTTTGAGGAACTGCCATACTGTTTTCCATAGTGTCTGCACTATTTTACATTCCCAACAACAGTGCACAAGGGTTCCAACTTCTCCACATCCTTGCCAACGTTTGTTATTTTCTGGGGTTTTTTTTTTTTGATAGCACTCTTCTTAATAAGTGTGAGATGATATCTCATTGTGGTTTCAATTTTCATTTCCCTAATGGTTAGTGATGTAGAGCATCTTTTTATGTGCTTATTGGCCATTGGATGTCTTCTTTGCATGTTATATTTCTTAAGCTGAGTGGTGGGGACATGGGTGTTTGGTCTATTATTATTCTTTAAATCGTACTTATTTATTCTCTTGAAAAATTGTATTTCATAATTAAAAAAATAAAAGTATCCAAAGGTATAACAAGAGCTGGGGCTGGGCCCTGGTGGAACACAATCAAACCATCTTAGCCAGTGGGTTAGGGACACGGATTTCAGGCAGATATGTCAGGCTAGGTTCCTGTCTTTTCTGCTGTTAATTTATATTCCTCCACATCTTTTTAGAGACCCCCCACCGGCTACTTCTCTGAATTGACTCCTACAGTCCCTGCAAAGTAGGCAGCACACTGTATAAGCCTATCTCCTCGGCCTTAGGTGACTGGACTGGAAGGGACATCTGGCTCAAGCTGGGCCAATCAAATTCTCTCTCCCAGGAATCTAGAGTTGGGTCTAGGGGACTCTAGGCAGATGGTGAAAGGTCTTGTTCTTATAAGGTGACAGACCAAGGAAGACTAAGGAGTCATCCAGTGGAGGAGGCCACTTTGGAGCACTGTACACTAATAAGGAAGCAGATGGAACTGGTTTACAGAGAAGAGAGGAGGATGGAGTGGACTGCCAGGGGCACAGGTCTAGGACTGCAGTCTTGGTTCCAGACTGCTTTCAGGTTCCTAGCTTCTGTCCCTGGAAAGCTCTTATCACACTGTTCTATAATCATTGCAAGTTTTTCTCTGGGAGAGAGTCCTGATTGCTTATAATAACATCCCTTTATCTGGGCTAGTATGAGTGGCTTTCTGCTTCCTGCAATCAAATGATCCCTAAGCCAAAGGGTTAATATTTTCTTATTTAAGGGGTGGCAAAAGTCAAGCATGGTGAGAAAGGTTGTTCTTGCTTAAACATAGTTAGAAATAGATCTAGTCTCTTCAATCTGAGAGCCAGGAGCAGCAGGGACAAGGATGAACATTCCATATTTGTAATTCAGGCACAGCTCTGCCATGGACTTCTCCTGGGCTTTGCCAAATGTTGACTCTGCAGCCTTGCCCTTAGGATCTGCCTGTGTTGGCTTCAGCCCCCATCCCTCACCTTATCTTTTCCGACTTGCTAAAGAGGAATGGAAGCATTTCTCTCATCTAATCTTTCACTGGCATATCACTGTTTTTGGCACACAGCTAATTTCTCTAGTAAGACTGTGAATCCTGAAGGCAGAAATGTAGACTCATACATGTTTCATATCTCCCTATGTACCTATCATAGGATGGCTATAAAATAGATACTTATTGAATGGATGGTTCTACCTCAGTGTTTACAATTTCTTTCCATATTTAAAAAAGTCAAGAAATAAAGTACCTCGTTCAAAAGCTCTGGTCACATTGTCAGTCAATTCTTTCTGTTTAGCTGAAAGAGAAAACCATTATCTTAATTTTTCTGCTTAAATCGACTCATAATATGAAGACAACACTTTGTAATCATGCTGGTGTGAACACAACACAACAGGAAGCTTGGATTCAAGGATACGGCTTCATAACCTCTATCTCTACATGCCCCAGCACAGCAACTCCAGTTCAGGACAGCGCCGGCTGACTCCAGTCACACTCTTGTTTTTCTTTTTCTGTTTTTTAAGGCATTTTTTTTGCTGAGGAAGATTCACCCTGAGCTGACATCTGTTGCCAATCTTCCTTTTTTTTTTTTTGCTTGAGGAAGATTAGCCCTGAGATAACATCTGTGCCAGTCTTCCTCTACTTTGTAAGTGGGTCGCCACCACAGCATGGCTGACGAGTGGTGTAGGTCCGCGCCGCCTGGGATCCGAACCTGCAAACCTGGGCCACCGAAGTGGAGCGTGCCAAACTGAACTACTATGCCATGGGGCTGGCCCCTTGTTTTTCTACCCATGAAAGGTCTGAAGGGCAATCAACAAGGCTCATAAAATGGCTATAGAATCATTAAAAAAAACAGAAAAAAAGACAAGGAAATGCCTTGAATATCTCCACCAAGCAGTCTGAATCCTCCAGATCTCAGCAAGGAGAAAATTAACAAGCTGGGCTCGCCTATCAGCAGGGCATTACAGTGTTTCAGGCAACCACTACAAATTACACAGCCTCTCAGGAAATGAAACATTTAGATCATATTGTACCTTAAGAGAGAAGATGCCAGATGAAGTAAAGGAGCAGCTATCTCAGTTTCTGTTGTTTCCTCATTAGGAAATGAGGAATTTTACCATGAGGGCATTTTCTAGATATAAATGGTATCAATCATTTATATGGTACCTGTTTTCAGAGCACTTTCAGATACACTATATCCCCATTGTAGGCAATGGCACCTATTGGGGAACTGTCCTTGTGGTCACATGGTTGGTGAGTGGAGGAGGTGGGAACAGACCCCAAGTCTCCAGACTCCTAGACAGTGGTTGGAACTCGCTTCTCAGGTAGCAACGTGGTGTAGACAAAAGAACACTGGACTAGGAGTCTGGAGGCTCTGAAGTCCTGACCACAAAACTAACTAGCTCTATGCCCCAGAACATTCACTTAACCTGGGCCTCAGCAGGTACCTGTGGGGAAGAATTTAGGAATTAATCTAAGTGAGGGTTAGTGACCTGCTCAGAGTTGGATGTTTACTATAGGGCTAGAATAACCTCCACCATTGGCTGAGCACTTACTATGGGCCAGCCACTGTGTTAAGTGTTTTACATGCTTTATCTCATTTAATTTGATCCTTGCAACAACCAGTACTAACATTGTCTCCATTTTACAGATGAGGAAACTGAAGCTCAGAGGGGTGAAGTCACTAGCTCAAGGTCACACAGAAAGTTAGCGGCAGCGTTGGGACTGAACCCAAGTCTACCTCACAGCAGAGCTTCATGATCCTCTGCCTTTCAAAGCCGTGCAACTGGGACCTCTGATTGCAAATCCAGAGTTTCTCTTCTACCAATACCACCCAGACCTAACACTGTTGATAACATTCCCAGCTGACAGCGCTCCCACCACAGCTTCTATTTTATTGCTTTTAACTTCTTTGTTTGTTATTTATTCACTCATTTGATAAATATTTACTGATCCCGTTATAATCCAAGTACTATTCCATGTGCTGAGAATGAGGGAAGCAACAAGCAGACGCAATTTCTGCCTCTGCAGAACTTCTAGTCTAACAGGGTAGGCTGATATTGGTCAAATGATCTCACATAGAACAGTAAGGTTATAACTGTGATTAGTCCTACAAGAGACGGGTACCCAATGCCAAAAGGTATAGACAGAGAGGTTCTCTGAGGATTCTGAGGAAGCCATGATTTCCCCCAGATCTGATGGGAGGAAGAACTAACTAGATGGGATAGAGAAAAGGGTTTCAGGCAGAAGCAACAGTACGTACAAAAGCCCTGGGGCAGGAAGGTGCATGGTACAGATGAAGAACTGGAAGTAGCCCATGTGGCTAGAGTGGAAAGAGCAAATGGGAGGAAGCAGAGGCCACACCATGCAGGGCCTCATAAGCCATGCTAAAGAGTTTGGTCTTGGGGCTGGCCCCATGGCTTAGTGGTTAAGTGCATGTGCTCCGCTACTGGCAGCCCGGGATCAGATCCTGGGCGCGCAGCGATACACCGCTTGTCCGGCCATGCTGAGGCCGCGTCCCACATACAGCAACTAGAAGGATGTGCAACTATGTCATACAACTATCTACTGGGGCTTTGGGGAGAAAAAGGAGGAGGATTGGCAATACACGTTAGCTCAGGGCCAGTCTTCCTCTGCAAAAAGAGGAGGATTGGCATGGATGTTAGCTCAGGGCTGATCTTCCCCACAAAAAAAAAAAAAAAGAGTTTGGTCTTTAACCTGAGAGCAGTGGGTGCCACTTAAAGTTTTTAAGCAAGGCCAAGGGTGACATGATCAGATTTGGGTTTCAAAAAGATCACACAAGTGACAGTGTAGGAATATATTAGATTGAAGGTCCAGATAAACCAGTCTGGAGTTACTGCAGGTGTCCAGATGAGAGAGAATGGTAGCAAGGAACAGGTGATGGCAGTGAAAATGGATGGATGGATTTGAGACACATTTAGAAGGTCAGCTTTTCAAGACTTGGTGATGCACTGTCTATGGGGGTAAGGGAGAATAAGTTGTCAAAGATGCCTACTCACTGTTTTGGACTTGTGCAGCTGGATAGTGTCACTCACTCAGAAGCGAACATCAGAAGAGGCATAGATTATTTTTTTGAGGAGGGAGGGGAAATGTTCATGAATTCCATTTTGGACACACTGAGTTGGAATATATAAACTCCACAAAGGCATGGACCATGTCTTTCTTGTTCACTGCTTTATCCTTAGTGCCTGATCCATGGTAGCCCTGCTATAAATATTTGTGAAAGTGCATATGTACTTTCCGTGAAAGTGCGTACTATTGGAGTGAGAACCCTGAGGACTTTTCTCCATGGCACAGTTAATTTCATGCGTCAACATTTAGGCTATGGTGCCCAGCTGTTTGGTCAAACACTAGTCTAGATGTTGCTGTGAAGGTACTTTGTAGATGTGATTAACATTTACAATCAATTGATTTTAAATAAGGAGATCATCTTTGATCATGTGGGTGGGCCTCACCCAAGCAGTTGAAGGCATTAAGAGCAAAAACTGTTTCCTGGAGAAGGACTTCTGCCTCAAGACTAACATAGAAATCTTGCCTGAGTTTCTAGCCTGCTGGTCTGCCCTACATATTCTGGACTTGCTAGCCCTCATAATCATGTAAGCCAATTCCTTAAAATAAATTACTTTTTCTTTCTTTCTCCATCTCTCTCTCTCTCTATATATACCTACATACATATACACTATTGGTTCTGTTTCTCCGGAGAACCATGACTGAAACACTATGGAAAAAAGTGGAAAGCAAAGCAATCTGGGATCAGAAGACCAAGGTTTCAATCTTTGCTCTGTAATGTGACCTTGGGCATTTCCATGAACTTCTGAAGCCTATTTTTCTTGTCAGAGACAATGATGTTATCCAAATGTCATGGGTAGGAAGGAGGATTGCAATCTGCAAAACACTACTATATTCTTGGTTTAAGGCAGACTTCCAGAGACTTAGAGATGTTGCAAGTCTAACTTCCAGACAAAATTGGTTTCAGTATAACCAAGAACAAAATTACTCTCTGAATCATTATGATGACCAATATGTACTCTTTATATTCATTTTTCACTTAACTCCAGACATGTACTCATAATGGCAATAAAATGAATTTGGTGGTATTTTATCTTTTACCTCTGACAACAGATTCAATCTCTTTCATGGCAGCTTCACTTTGAGCTTCTGTGAGTTTCTCATTCATTTCCATTATTTCCATGAGGAAATGCCTGTCCATTTCATAATCTGTCCCTTCAGGAATCTGTACTCCATGGAGCTTTAGCTATTGGAGCACAAAGCAGGGAAAACATAAGTCATATATATATGTAAGGTATAAATATAACTTATTTGTATTTATTATAAATAATAAGGTTCAAGAAACTATGGTCAGAGTCATAAATCCTACTCACCCTTCAGAACAGAATACCATTCACAGGGAAAACTTGAACTGTCCTAATAATGAAAGCGAGGGTAGGGTGCTGGAAACTTGGGCTGAGACAGGAGTGCTAGGATGGGATCCCTCTCTGCTACCTGGAACTGTGTGACCCTAGGGGAGTCACTCCTCCATTTGGGAGGCTGAAATAGATATTTGCAAAGATTCTATTAAATCCTAAAATTCTAAGGTGCTCACCTCCCCCCAAAAATACTCCCAAATTACTCTTCCCTAAAAGCTATCACCATTCAAGCCTTGAAATTTATAGAAAATAGTTTTAAAAAATGCAATTGGCTAAGTAAGATTTACAGAGAATGCTCAGAGAAAACTATATTTGTATAACGTCTTTGAGGCTAAATATCTTTGGTCCCTGGACTAGCTTAGGTCTCAAGCACTCCTCTGCTGAACAGAGAGGAGCAGCGGTCCCACAGCATAATGGACACCAGGCAGTCACACATGGGAAATCACCTTACAAGGTATAGTCCCCTGCTCAGGGGTGCCAGAAGGGTCTTATAGGCATCATTCACCAGGGTTGAATGCTTCTCTGAGAAGTCCTTTTCAGTCTGTTAGTGGAGATAAAGAAAGTCTTATTACCAACCAAATCAGCCATTTTACATTCACAAACTGTTTCATAAAATACCGAGGTGCAGGCACCTAAGAAGTGGTCAGAGTAGAACTGGGGTGGGATGAGCTGTCTTTATTTTCAGCTGATGGGTTCTAATTCTGCTGGAAAGTTGGGTAAAAGCTGTGAGTGCAGGGCAGGTCCAGGGCCTGGCCGGCCTGGGTCAGCGTGTCCCAGGGTGGACCGGGTTGTCCAGCTCTGTCTCTGATTATCACATAACCACAAGGCCACTGCCACCCACCCGGTGTGCACATGTGTTTTGGTATCATTAGGAGTGGCCAATAGGCTACCTGAGACCTCTGGCTGAAGAAATCTGGGTGGACAAGACGCTGCAGTTGCTGGTACCTTTGCTGGAGCTTCGCAGTGTCAACTCTGAAGGAGCGGTTGCTGGAAGGAAATTGGGAGAAGAAATTTATGCATCAAATATTTATAGATTTGTATACTATGGCCCTGGTTCCTGTTCTCATGGGGAAGAGGCAATAAAATGTAGACAGAGATAATTTCAAAAAGTGGTAGGTGCTGAGGGAAAAGAGAATAGAGTCAGAGAGAGTGGTAGATGTGGTTGACAAAGAGATGACATTTGAGCTGAGACCCGAATGATGAGGAGTAATCAAAGACCAGAGCAAAGAGTCATGCATGCAGAGGGACCATGCAAAGGTGGGAACAAGTTTGGTACCTTGAAGAACTTAAAGGGTAGTGTTATTGCAGCCCATCATAAGTGCTCAGTGACTGGCGGGAGCAGATCCCAGAGCTAAAGGGAAGGGGCATTCCCGAATCCCACCCTATCTTTCCAAAGCCCAGGTCTCTTCATCTCTGTCTCCCACTTATATTTTAATCCAATCCCTTTCACTTTCTATTCCCAGAGCCTGCCCTCTCTGCCCACCTTTACCACCTCTCCAAGCTCCTCAACCTTCAGAAGAAAATGGGAAATAACCACTCCTTTCTCAGACCCTCTCCCTCCAATTCTCACTTTTCCCTTAGACTCCGCCTACAATGTTAGGTTTTCTGTGCTTTTACTCCCTTATTTTGGATAACACCTCAGTACCGCTTTCTTAAAAGTCTCAACCCAATTTTAATCATTCTGACCCTATCCCTCAAATCTCCCGTCTCCCGTCCCTTAGGCCCCGCCCCCAACTCATCTTTCCCTCAGGCCCCGCCTCCCAACTTCTCTTTCTCTCAGGTCCCGCCCCTCGAGTCTCCCTCCACTGAAGCTTCCATCCTTCAATTTCCCCTAACTTCATTCCCCGCCCCTCCAGTCCTGCCTCCACTCTTGTGTCTATCCCGCAAAGTTCCTTCCCTCAGGCCCGCCCCTCAATTTCCTCTCAGGACACATCCCATCCTCCATTTTCCCAGACCCCACCCCCAGCCCCTGCTCTCTAGGGCTCCGCCCACCTATCTAACCCATTCCTCCTCCCTGACGAGGCTGAGCAGCCCTCCCCTCTCGCACGCCAGCCCCCGACATCCCTCTCGCCCTGGCGCGTTTCCCGAAACCGCCTCCCGTACCAGTCCATGAGGCTGAAGTAGTCTCGAGTGGGGTCAGGTGGCTGCAGCGCGCGGCACTGCGGACAGAAGAACCCGTCCCCCCGCATGGAGCCCCCTGGGCCGCCGCAGTTCCAACACCTGGGGGAGTTGCTTCCCGCCAGCGATGCAGCATTGCAGCCCAGCGGTCTCCTTCCGAGAACCCCTGCTGGCCACAACCCCCACACCCGGAGCAAGGCCCCTGCCCTCCCGCCCCACATCTGGCTCGCGGCCTATCTCGCCGCGTTCACCCGTGGGGGGAAAAGGGGAAAGAGCGGCCGACTAG
This sequence comes from Diceros bicornis minor, assembly GCF_020826845.1. Classification (NCBI taxonomy): domain Eukaryota; kingdom Metazoa; phylum Chordata; class Mammalia; order Perissodactyla; family Rhinocerotidae; genus Diceros; species Diceros bicornis. The sequence goes on along the minus strand of NC_080774.1, from coordinate 22,524,380 downwards.
ACTAATGATGTTGATTGGCTGGGGAGCTGAGGGGGCGGGATCACCCAGGGGAAAACTGGATTCTGAGTCCCGCTCTGCGTTTTAAACTACAACTCCCAGCAAGCCTTTAGGCTCCGCGCGGACGGTCACATCCGCTGCTCCTCATTGGTCCGGCGGCGGCGGAGGGGTGTTTTGATTGGCTGAGGGTGGAGTTCGTATCTGCTCGTTTAGCGCCACTCGGGTGGCTGCGGCTGCTGCGAGTGTGCGACTCCAGGTGGGCTCACGCGGTGAGTCATAGTGGGGAACTTCTCTTGGGTGTTTGGGGATTCGAATCCCGTCCTCAGGGTCTTAATGCGAGCTGAATTTCCCGAGCTTCCGCTTTGTTCGGTTTTTGAGGTCGGGCGGTGGGGAGAGGAATGCGTGGCGACTCTCTTCCTTCTTTGTAGATCAACCTCGAGGTGAAGTTCACTTCCCCTGTTACTTGCAAGCTGAAACTGGCCCGAACATACAGGATAATAAGGAATAAAGTTGTGCTCTTCAAAATCAGAGCGAAGTTGCTTTGTAAAGAGTTCTATAAATGTTAGTAATTCTTACCATACTTTAGGATCAATCTCGAAAATAACCTATTAAGAACCCACTCTTAGCTGCTAGGCGCTGCAGGAACTGGAAACACACTGAGGATGTAGGAGGATGCCCTGCGAATGTCCATGAGTAAGTGTGTGGATGGGGTGGCGGGGAACGGGTAGGAGAGCACCAATCCTCCTTGGGACTGAGTTTCTCTATTTGAAAAAAAAAATTGTGTTGCACTTGTAAGGGCTTTTCCGGCTGTCGGATTCTTTGGGACTGGAATTCTCTTCTCTCAATTATCAAGCGTTACTGGGGAAGGAGCTTTCATGCATCATCTCAGTTAATCCTCCAGATCTATCTACTTTTTTCAGATAAGGAAATGGGCACAGAAAGGTTGTGATCTACCTAAAGGTCATGCAAAGATTTGACTCAGGCATCTGACTCCAGACTTGTTTGCCTCTAACCACTCCATTATACATTCTCCTCATGGCTGAGGCCAGCGTGGTCCCGGTCCCGTGGACCCTTATTTATCATAAGCGATGATAGCAGCTACCATTTGACACACTGTCTACCGGTTTTCAGGGCGGAGAAATCTTGCTCGAAAAGCTGCAGAAGGACACAGCCGGCTTAGGTAGTAGAGCAGCAGGTCCCGGAGTGGCAGACTCAGCTCTGGCATCACCTTGCTGGTGTGCTTTAAGGAAAATTCATCAGGACCTTTGTATCTGCAAAGCTGTGTAAATGCAATCAGTGTGAGTAATGTTTACTATGTTCTCCTTGAGTAGTGTGAGTGTGGGGATCTGGAGGAAATGCACCTTTTTTTCCTTACATCAGATTAGGGATTTAAAGTTAGGGATTGAAGGTGACTTGACTCTAAATTCTGTTATCAGAGTTGAACTGTCCATCAAATGAATTCTAAAGCAAGGGTGGGAACCTACCTGTGTTACAGTCTCCTGTGACTCAAAGAATAGTTTCTGCAGGATTCTGTCATGCTGTGAGGCCAGTTAGGATGTTGATAAGTTGAGCCCCGTAATTACTTAGCATCACAAAGGGCTAGGTGGAGTTGTTTAGAGCAGTCTTCTTTGTATTCTGCCTCCTTAAGTGGCTCCGCTCTTAGGTAGGAGTCAAGGAATCTACAATGAACAACGGGACAGGAGTCCTACCCTCCAGGAACTGGCTTGGGGGAGAAGGGGCATCAGTGACATTTTATGTAAATGGCCACCCCTAGAGTGTCACAGGGAGTTAGAGTACAGTTTCTTGTTGCCCATCTTCTACCCCAGGCCACCTGACCCATCCCCTTCTTTCCCTTTCCAAAACATATAGGAAATTTAAGTGTAGTGTTGATTGTATTAATGACTGTTTTAAATTTCATTTCTAATTTTTTAAAATTGGGTGAATGTAAGCTGTTACAAGTCTCTCCCTCTCCCCAACTCAGTTTCATTGCTTTTTAGTTATCTATAGCCTTCAAATAATTTTTTGTTTCTTTTCCCTGTGGTTTGTGGCTGTCAGACAAAAAACTGATCCGGTGAAAGTGATGTGATGAATAACTCAGTCCAGAAGAACTATAGGTCTAGACTGTTAGAATTTTAAATTTTGCAGAGCATGCTTGCTCTGGATTTTTTTTTTTTTTTTGCCATTGTAGTATGCCCATCCTTCACTCTTGAACTTTAAGTCTTGTTCCTTGAAACTCACCTTATTGTTGGACACTTTCCTTGAGGTCGTGATGTCTCAGAAGAAGGATGTGGAGCATCAGCAGTCCCAGGGCAGTGGTGCCTGCTCACAGTCCCAAGGCAGCTTCTCGCAGCCCCCTGGGCTCTCCTCACAGACACAAGGCTCCTCTTCACAGTCCCAGGGCACGTCCAGCTCCTCCACCAGCACAGCGCCCACGTCCAGCCAGTCCTCGCACTCCAGCTCGGGGACAGTGAGCTCCTTAGACACAGTGTCCACTCAGGAACTCTATTCTATTCCCGAGGACCAAGAACCCGAGGAGCCTGTCCCTGCCCCTTGGGCTCGATTATGGGCCCTTCAGGATGGATTCTCCAATCTTGGTAAGACCCTTTGTTGTATAGTGTAATATTTTGTTCAGAAAAACAGTTAATGGAAAGTTGTTGCAACAGAAAGCTCAAGATGCTCCTGGAGTTCAAAGGTGATGAAAGGTGAAACCAGGGACGCAGTTTTGGGTAGCGCGTTGGCTCTTAGCTGCTGTGGATCCCCTTCATTTTTTCTTTTAACAAATATTAATTGGGGATCTGCAATGTGCTGTCCATCTGAGCATCTGAAGAGAGCTGTGGACCGTGTCCCTAGAAAAATGCAGATTCACTCAAATTTGCACATATTTACCATTTAATCACAAAAACTTCACCACTGAACCCCTGCTGTGGTATGCTGCAGCTTCAGAGCATCAGTTTTACACTTTCAGAATAGAGAAGGCTGTTTGATCACCACCTATTATTTGTTTTTATCTCCAAATAGGCAACCCTGCAGCTAAATACATTCATCCTCTCTGACACCTGGTTCCAGTAGTAAGGCATTGCTCTCAGCATGTTTTTTTTGTGTATGTGTGTGAGGAAGATCAGCCCTGAGCTAACATCCATGCCACCCAATCCTCTTTTTTTTTTTTTTCCTGAGGAAGACTGGCCCTAGGCTAACATCCATGCCCATCTTCCTCCACTTTATATGGGACGCCGCCACAGCATGGCCTGACAAGTGGTGCATTGGTGCACGCCTGGGATCCGAACCTGGGCCGCCAGCAGCGGAGCGCACGCACTTAACCACTACGCCAGGGGGCCGGCCCCTCAGCATGTTTTAAATAGCATTTTTTCTCCTTCTCTGATTAAATTAATCTCTTCATTTAAAAAAAATTTGAACTTGACATTAATGGAATAGAAAATAATAATGTAAAGAAATGAATGACTGATATACCATTTTGTACCTTGTCACTCACCTTTCCCTTTTATGTCATGTCTAACTTTGAAGACTTGAAAAAAACAGTAAAAAATGGAGAGATAATATAGCGACATTCATATGTGCAACTTTAAATTTAGATGTAAACATTCTAAGCTATTTACTCATTTAAGCCATATTTTTAAGATAGGCTTAGGGCTTTAGGCTTAGGTGAGTGGGAAACAGAAGTAGTGGGAAAGGGTGAAATGGGGTGCATCACCCTTAAAAGTGAGATTACATATAAAGAGGCTGATAAGGTGATCAGCATAAAGTAGATGCTCAATAAACAAGCTGTTTTATTATTGTTCTTATTGATTTACACCTATGTTTTCTTCTAAAATTTTATAGTTTTAGCTCTTACATTGATCCATTTTGAGTTGATTTTTGTATATGATATGAGATAGGGGTCCAAATTAATCCTTTTGCATGTGAATATCCAGTTGTCTGAGCACTATTTCTTGAAGAGAGTATTCTTTCACCATTTAATGTTCTTGGCACCCTTGTCAAAGATCATTTGACCATAAATGTGAAGGTTTAATTCTGGACTTTCAATTCTGTTCCATTGATCTATGTGTCTATCCTTATGTCAGTACCATAAAATCTTGATTACTGTAGCTTTGTAGTAAGTTTTGAAATCCAAAGTGAGTCCCGATTTGTTCTTCTTTTTCAGGATTGTTTTAACTATTTTGGGTCCTTTACATTTCCATATGAATTTTAGGATCAGCTTGTCACTTCCTGCAAAGAAGGCAGCTGGGATTTTGATAGGGATTACATTGAATCTGTAGATCAATTTGGGCAGTATTGCCATCTTAACAATAATTAAGTCTTCCAGTCTATGTACATGGGATGTCTTTCCATTTATTTAATTCTTCTCTAATTTCTTTCAGCGATGTTTTGTAGTTTTCATTGTACAGGTCTTGCACTTTAAAAAAATTTATTCCTAAGTATTTTTTTCATATCTTTTTTTTTGTGTGTGAGGAAGATCAGCCCTGAGCTAACATCCGCCAATCCTCTTCTTTTTGCTGAGGAAGACTGGCCCTGGGCTAACATCCGTGCCCATCTTCCTCCACTTCATATGGGATGCTGCCACAGCATGGCTTGCCAAGCGGTGCATCAGTGCATGCCCGGGATCCAAACCGGCGAACCCTGGGCCACTGCAGCGAAGTGCGCGCACTTAACCACTTGCACCACCGGGCCTGCCCCATATCTTTTTTGTATTGTGGTGAATATACATAGCATAAAATTTTGCCATTTTAATCATCTAAGTATACAGTTCAGTGGTGTTAAGTACATTCACAATGTTGTACAACCATCACCAGTATCTATTTCCAAAATTTTCCCTCTGATAGTTTCTTTCCTTTTTTTCCCCCTTGGCTTTATTGAGATATAATTGACATATTGTGTAAATTTAAGGCATACAATGTGTTGATTTGATACACTTACATATTACCATATGATTACCACTATGGTGTTAGCTAACACCTCCATCACATCACATAGTTACCGTTTCTTTTTTGTGGTGAGAACATTTAAGGTCTACTCTCTTAGCAACTTTTAAGTATATAATACGGTATTATTAACTATAATGACCATGCTGTACATTAGATCCCCAGCACTTAATCATCTTACAACTGGAAGTTTGTATTGTTTGACCAAAACCTCCCCATTTCTCCATCCCTAGCCCCTGGTAACCACCGCTCTACTCTCTGTTTCTATGAGTCTGGCTTTTATAGTTTCACATATAAGTGATGTTATACGGTATTTATCTTTCTCTGTCTGGCTTCTTTCAGTTAGAATAATGCCCTCAAATTTCATCCATGTTGCAAATGGCAGGATTTCCTTCATTCTCATGGCTGAATAATAGTCCGTTACATATATACCACATCTTTATCCATTCCTCTGTTGACAGACGCTTAGGTTGTTTCCATATCTTGGCTATTGTGGATAATGCTGCAGTGAACATGAGAGTGCAGATATTTCTCTCTTCCATATCCTATTTTCATTTCCTTTAGCTATATGCCCAGAAGTGGAATCATATGGCAGTTCTGTTTTTAATTTTCTGAGGAATCTTCATACGGTTTTTCATAGTGGCTGTACTTTACATTCCCACGAATGGTGCACAAGGGTTCCCTTTTCTCCACATCCCAGCCAACACTTATCATTTCTTGTCTTTTTGATGATAGCCATTCTAACAGGTGTGAAGTGTTATCTCATTGTGGTTTTGATTTGCATTTCCCTGATGATTAGTGATGTGGAGCACTTTTTCATGTACCTGCTGGTCTTCTTTGGAAAATGTCTATTCAGATCTTCTGCTTATTTTTTAATCATGTTGTTTGTTTTTTTGCTATTGAATTATATGAGTTTTTTATATATTTTGGATATTAACTCTTTATCAGATATATGATTTGCAAATATTTTCTCCCATTCCATAGGTTGCCTTTTCAATTTGTCAATTGCTTCTTTTGTTGTGCAGAAGCTTTTTAGTTCTATGTAGTCTTACTTATTAATTTGTGCTTTTGTTATTTGTACTTTTGGTGTGATATCTGAAAACTCGTTGCCAAGACCAATATCAGAAACTTGCTTCCTATGTTTTCTTCTAGGAATTTTATGGTTTCACTTATGTTTAAGTCGTTAATCCATTTTGAGTTAATTTGTGTGAGTGGTGTAAGATAGGGGTCCAATTTCATTCTTCTGCATGTGGTTATCCGGTTTTCTCAACACCATTTATTGAAGAGGGTATCCTTTCCCCATTAAGTTCCTGTAGTAATTTCTGACCTACTGTCTGTGTCTATGAATTTACCTATTCTGGATATTTCGTATAAGTGGAATTATAATATTTATCCTTTTGTGTCTGGCTTCTTTTACTTAGCATAATGTTTTCAGAGTTCATTCATGTTGCATCATGTATCAGAACTTTATTTCTTTTTGTGGCTGAATAATATTCCATCGTATGTATATAACACATTTTGTTTATCCATTCATCCGTTGATGGACACTTGGGTTCTTTCAACCTTTTGGCTATTGTGAATAATGCTGTTCTGAATGTTTGTGTACAGGTATCTGTTTGAGTCCCTGTTTTTAATTTTTTGGGTATATACCTAGGAGTAGAATTGCTAGATAATATGGTAATTCTGTGTTTAACTTTATAAGGAACCACCAAGCTCTTTTTCACAGCAGTTGCACCATTTTATAGTCCCACCAGCAATGTATGAGAGTTGCAATTTCTCCACATTTGACTACCATTTATTATCTGTCTTTTTGATTATAATCATCTTAGTAGGTATGAAGTATTATCTCATTGTGGTTTTGATTTGCATTTGCCTGATGGCTAATGATATTGAACATCTTTTCGTGTGCTTATCGGTCATTTTTATATTTTCTTTGGAGAAATATTTTCTCCCATTCTTTAAGTTGTTTTTTTCACTTTCTTGATGGTGTTCTTTGACACACACATTTTAAAGTTTAATTATGTCCAATTTCTCTATCTTTTCTTTTGTTGCCTGTGCTTATGGTTTCATATCTAAAAAAGCATTGCTTAACCCAAGGTTACAAAGCTGTGTCAGTATTTTTTCTTCATAGAGTTTTATAGTTTCAGCTCCTACAATTAGTCTTTGATTATGCTTTGGTTGATTTTTGTATATGGTGTGAGGTAAGGGTTTCAACTCTTATTATTTTGCATGTGGTTATCCGCTTATCCTAGAACCGTATGTTAAAAAGAGTATTCTTTCCACAATGAATTGTTTTGGCACCCTTTTTGAAAATCAGTTGACTGTAGGGCTGGCCCCGTGGCTTAGTGGTTAAGTGCACGCGCTCCGCTACTGGTGGCCCAGGTTTGGATCCCGGGCGCACACCGACGCACGGCTTCTCCAGCCATGCTGAGGCCGCAACTCACATACAGCAACTAGAAGGATGTGCAACTATGACATACAACTATCTACTGGGGCTTTGGGAAAAAAAAAAAGGAGGAGGATTGGCAATAGATGTTAGCTCAGAGCTGGTCTTCCTCAGCAAAAAGAGGAGGATTAGCATGGATGTTAGCTCAGAGCTGATCTTCCTCACAAAAAAAACAAAAGAAAAAGAAAATCAATTGACTGTAAACGTGAAGGTTTGTTTCTGATCTCTCAGTTCTTTCCCATTGATCTATATGTCTATCCTTATGCTGTACCACACTCTCTGGATTTTGGTAGCTTTGTAGTAGGTTTTGAAACTGCAGAATGTAAGTAAGTTCACTAACTCTGTACTTCATTTTCAAGATTATTTTGGGTATTCTGGGTCCTTGCATTTTCATAAGAACTTTAGTTTGAATTTGTTAATTTCTGCAAGAAGGCAGCTGGGATTTTGATACGGATTGTGTAAATTTGTAGTTTGGGAGTTTTGCTATCTTTTTTGTTGTTGTTGTTGTGAGGAAGATCAGCCCTGAGCTAACATCCATGCTAATCCTCCTGTTTTTTTTGCTGAGGCAGAACGGCTCTGAGCTAACATCTATTACCAATCCTCCTCCTTTTTTTCCCCCAAAGCCCCAGTAGATAGTTGTATGTCATAGTTGCAGATCCTTCTAGTTGCTGTATGTGGGACGTGGCCTCAGCATGGCCAGAGAAGCGGTGCATTGGTGTGCACCCAGGATCCGAACCCGGGCCACCAGTAGCGGAGCGCACGTGCTTAACTGCTAAGCCATGGGGCCGGCCCAGAGTTTTGCTATCTTAACAATGTTAAGTCTTCCCATTCATGAACATTTGTATAGGTCTTTAAAATTTTTTTCAACAATGTTTTGTAGTTTTTTTTTTTTTCCTGAGCTAACATCTGTTGCCAGTCTTCCCCTCTCTCTTTTTTTCCCTCCCCAAAGCCCCAGTACATAGTTGTCTATTCTACTTGTAAGTACTAGTTCTTCTATGTGAGCCGCTGCTACAGCATGGCTACTGACAGATGAGTGGTGTGGTTCCATGCCGGGAATCAAACCTGGGCCAATGAAGTGGAGCGTGCCAAATTTTAACCACTAGCCTATCAGGGCTGGCTCTGTTTTGTAGTTTTTAGAATATAAGATTTGCATTTCTTTTGTTAAATTTATTCCTAGGATTTTTATTCGTTTTGTGTTATTGTAGATGGAATTACTTCCTAATTTCATATTAGGTTTGTTCATTGCTAGTGTATAGAAATATAAGTGATTTTTGTATATTGATATTGTATCTTGTAATGTTGCTGAACTTTGTTTATTAGGTCTAATAGTTTTTAGGGGGTTCCTTAGGATTTTCTACATACAAGAGTTTTGTCATCTGTGAATAGAGATAGGTTTGCTTCTTCGTTTCCAATATGGATGCCTTCTATCTATCTATGTGTGTGTGTGTATATGTGTGTATGTAGCCTAATTCCCGTGGTTAGAACCTCTACTACGATAAATAGAAGTGGTAAGAGTGGACATCCTTATCTTGCTTCCGATGTTAGGGGGAAAACTTGCACTCTTTTTTGATTAAGTATGATGTTAGCTGTGGGTGTTTCATAAATGCCCTTTCTTGGGTTGAGGAAGTTTCCTCCTATTCCTAGTTTATTGAGTTTTTATTTTTTGATCATGAAGGGGTGTTGGATTTTGTCAAACATAATTCTGTTCTGTTTCTAGTCTGTTGAGATGATCTTGTGGTTTTTGTCCCATATTCTGTTGTTACTGCGTGTTACATTAATTAGTTTTCAGATGTTAAACCAACCATGCTTTCCCAGGTTAACTCTCACTTCGTCATGTATAATCTTTTTTATATGTTGCTGGATTCGGTTTGCTAGTAGTATTTTGTTGAGGATTTTTGCATCTATATTCATAAGGGGTATTGGTCTGTAGTTTTCTTGTGATATCTTTGTCTGTTTTTGGTATCAGGGTATTCCTGGCCTCATAGAATGAGTTGGGAAGGTTCCCTCCTCCTATGTTTCTTGGAAGAGTTTGAGAAGAATTGCTTTTAATTTTTTACTTGTTTCGTAGAGTTTAAAATGAAGCCATTTGAGGCTGGGTTTTTCTTTATAGGAAGTTCTTTGACACTAAATCAGTCTCTTGTCATTGGGTCTATTAAGATTTTCTATTTTTTCTTGTGTCAGTTTTGGTAGTTTGTGTCTTTCAAGGATTTGTCCATTTCATCTGTCATCTAATATTGTCATACCATTGTTCATAGTATTCTTTTTTTAATCCTTTTTATTTCTGTAAGATCAGTAGTAATTACCTTTCTTTCATTCCTGATTTTAGTAATTTGAATCTTCTCTCTTATTTCCTTAGTCAGTATTTTCAAAGGTTTGTCAATTTGTTGATCTTTTCAAAGAACCAACTTTTCGTTTCATTGATTTTCTTAATTGTTTTCCTATTCTCTATTTCGTTTGTTTTTGCTCTAATTTTTATTATTTCTTTCCTCTGCTTGCTTTAGATTTTATTTGCTCCTCTTTTCCAATGTCTTAAGGAAGGTTAGGTTCTTGACTTGAAATCTTTCTTCTTTTGTAACTTGGACATTTACAGCTATAAATTTCCCTCTAAGTAATGCTTTAGCTGCATGCCATAAATTTTGGAATATTATCTCTTCATTTCATTCATTTCAAAGTATTTTGTAATTTCCCTTGTGATTTTTTTCTTTGTCCTTTTGGTTATTTAGGAGTGTGCTGTTTAATTTCCACTTATATGGAAATTTACTAAATTTCTTTATGTTATAGAGTTCTAATTTCATTATGTTGTTGTTGGAGAACACATATTGTATGATACTTTTAAAGTTTATTGAGAGGGGGTTTCTTGGCCTGGCTTATGTTCTGTTCTGGAGAAGTTTCTTACATGCATTTGAGAAGAATGTGTATTTTCCTTTGTTGGGTGGAGTGTTGGGACTATCTTATTTAAATTTCAAAATAATCCTGTGAGTGAGTATTGTTATTCTTGTCTCCATTTTATAGAAGAGCAAACTGAGGCTTAGAGAGAAATTGATTAACTTGTCTATGGTCATACAGCCAGGAGTTGGTAGAGGCAGGATTAGAACCTATGACTTTCAGACTTTAAACCTGTGTTCTTAACCTGTAATTGGGAAAGAAATGAGTGTGGAGTAAGAAAGGTAACAAAATTAGCCACCAGAGGGGACTGTGGAACCCAAAAGAGGCTTGTTCCTGTTTAAAATGAGTGTAAGAGAGACTGGTAGAGAAAGAGATTAAAAATGCTTGAGTGGGAAGAAAATAAGGGTGAGAGTGTAGTGTCAGTTGAGGGGAACGGTGAGGGTGCTGCAGATAGACATGGCTTCAAGTCCTAGCTCTGTCCCTTACTAGCTGTGTGACCTCCGGCAAGTGATGTTATTTCTCTGACCCTCACAGTCCTCATCTGTAAAATGAGGAAATAATGTTAAAGAAAAGGCGAGGAAAATAGGCCAAAGGTTGAGATTGAATGGGATCAAAGGGAGAGATGGGTTAATTTTTCTCAGATGGCCTTAATTTTTTCAGTGATAGTAGGATCCTCTGAGAGGGAGGTCAGTGAGTTTGAACTTCAAGGAGGTCTGGAATCTCTGGCAAAGGAAGAGAACTTAACCAAGCTTTCAATTCATTTGCCAAAACCAATGTATCTGTTCCTCTCCTCCACACCCCCTCACGTGCACTCCCTTCTTCTCTACTGGGAGGAGCAGCCCATCTTTTCTTGTGTTCATACCCCTAATTGCCTCACTAAGAGCTTCTGGTTCCCTTGCCTCCTACCTTACTCTCTCTCTCGCTCTCCACACATCTGCCTGAGGCCTCTCCTAATGAGCAAAGGTCAGAGCGTGTCCTTCCATGGGCAGCTGCCCCTTGCATTCTCTGTCCACCACACTTGTTAGTGTCCTGAACTTTCCATGCCCTTCTTTTTCCCAACTGTCCCAGAAACTCCTGGTTTCTAGTAGAAATACCATGGTTCACTTATTCCTTCCCCTATTCCTAGATGCTTAGTTTGTTTCCAATTTTTACTCCTGCAAGCAAGACTCCAATGAATGTCCTTGTTGTTGTCTCCTTGGTCAGTTGGGCAAACATGTCTCGAGGGTAGAGCCTGAGTTGAATTGCTGGGTCATAGAGTAGGCATGGCTTTACTTTGTGATGGATACTCCCATATTGCCTTCCAAAGGGGCTGTTCAATCTATCCTTCCCGTCTTACCTCCTCCACGAAGCCTCCTTGATAGCCGTGGGCAGAGTTCCCTAAGCCTTGCATTTGTGTTTCCCCTGGACAGTCTACTTGCTGTATCGTTGTTTCTATGTTCATCTTCCCACTAGACTGCAGACTTTAAGTGATAGATTTACTTTAATTTTTTGAATAGGTTATATTTGTATTAGGTACAGAATTCAGAAGAGATGCAAGGTCTTCATCTGTCCTTCCCCCAACTACTTCCTAGTGTTGCTGATTTCTTTTGTAGTCTTCCAGAGATATTTGATGTGTATATAAGCAACTAAGTGTCTATGTGTACTTTTTCCCTTCATTTTATATACTAATTGTAATTCACAACACATTGCTTGCAACTTGCTTTTTCTACTTAACAGTGTATCTTAGATATCCTTCTATCAGAATATGAAGACCCTCATCTCTTTTTACAGATATATAAATTTATTGAACTAGCTCCTTAGTAAAGGACATTTAAGTTGTTTATAATCTTTTGCTATAAGGATAATGCTGTAGTGAATAACCTTGTACATATGTCCTTATTTAATACATATGATTCTGTCCTTTCTGGGCCAATGGGTAGTGCATTTGTAATTTTAAAAAATTGAGGTGAAATTCACATAACATAAAATTAATCATTTTAAAGTGAACAGTTAAGTGGCATTTAGTACATTCACAACATTGTGCAACCACTACCTCTGTCTAGTTCCAAAACATTTCCACTACACCAAAATAAAACCCTATATTCATTAAGCAGTTACTCCCCATTCCCCTCTCCTTCTGCCACCAATCTGCATTTCATTTCTATGGATTTAACTATTCTGGATATTTTATATAAATACCATCCAATATGTGGCCTTTTGTATCTAGTTTCTTTCATTTAGCATGTTTTCAAGATTCATCCATGCTGTAGAATGTATGAGTTGTAGTGTTTATGCCTTTTTATGGCTAAATAATATTCCATTGTATGTAAATACCACAATTTGTTCAGCCATTCATCCATTGAGGGACATTTGGGTTGTTTCCACCATTTGGCAGTTGTGAATAGTGCTGGTATGAACGCTCGTGTACAGGATTTGCTTGGGTACCTGTTTTCATTCTTTTGGCTATATTCCTAGGAGTGGAATTGCTGAGTGATTAGATGGTTCTATGTTTAACTGTTTGAGGAACCACAAACTGTTTCCCACAGTGGCTGTACCATTTTATATTCCCACCAGCAACGAATGAGGGTTCCAATTTCTTTGCATCCTTGCCAACACGTATTGTTTTTTTATTATAGCCATCTTTATGGGTGTGAAGTGGTTACATATATAATTTTGATAGATCTTGGCAAATTATCCTCCTTAGACGGTGTATAAATATATTCTTACTGGCAATGTATGAGAGTAACTGCTTCTTCAAACTTCTTGCCAACTCGGCGTAACATGACACTTTTTGATTTTTGTCAGTCTGATCATTAAAACATGGAATCTTACTGTATTTTTCGTTTTTAAAATTTCTTATATTGAGTTAGCGTGGCCATCCTTTCATATGTTTGAGCCATTTGTATTCTGTCTGTTGTAAATAGTCTCTTCATATCCTTTACCCCTTTTCTACTAGATTGTTTGTCTTTTATTTGTAGGAACTTGACAGATATTGGGGAAACTAGTCCTTTGTCTGTGATATGAGTTGTTAATATTTTCCCTACTCTGTCTTTCCCTGAATATTTACTTGCCCACCATATGCATTGTCGTAGGTGCTGGAGCTGTACACTTAAACAGGAGACCCAAGGCTGCCCTCCTGGAGTTTATGTTCTAACAGGGGAATGCGGGGAGACAATATACAAATAATCAAGATAATTTCCAATTATGGTCCATACTTAGAGGGAGACAAAGCAGGATGTCATTATGATAACAGGTGGGTGGTGAGGTGGGAGTCTGCTTATATAGAAAACTGAGTGGGAGATGTTAATTTGAGTCCAGACACAAGAGGCAAGATGGCCGTTCAAATAGCTGTGAAAGAGGAATGCAGAGGCCACAGGGCCTGTTGAGCCTGGCATATTTGGGGCAGTGAAAGGAGGCCAGTGGGCTGAGTGTAGTGAGCGGGGGGAGGGGTACAAGATGAGGCTGGAAGGGATCGGGGCCAGATCCTGAGCGTCTAGCCTGCCATCAGGAGGAGTGCAGATTTTGTACTAAGTATAATGGGAAGCCTCAGGAGGGTAATAAGTAGGAAGTTGTTATTATATCATAAGTATTTTTCCAAATCATTAAAACTTGTTTGAGAACATTTAATGACTGCTTGTTATTTCGTGGTTATGTGTAAACCATAATTTATTAAACTTGTTGGAAAATTTTGATTTTTTTTCCTCTCCTCATATTTAATCTTATAAAATCTTGATAAGCTAATCTATAATTTTGATTGCCTTCTTAGGCTATTTTCCTACAATAGATTTTATGAGCAATTTTTAAAGGTGTTTCATACATGAAATTCCTCAACCTTCTTGAGTGCTCTTTTGTGTTACAGACTGTGTTAATGACAGCTACTGGTTTGGGAGGGATAAAAGCTGTGAATATTGCTTTGACGAGCCACTGCTGAAAAAAACGGATAAATACCGGACTTACAGCAAGAAGCACTTTCGGATTTTCAGAGTAGGTGACAAATATCCATACATTTGGGAGAGCTGGTAATCTAGTCATCACTCTTAGATATCTTCCCACTATAACTCCCCACTGTTACAACTTTGAAATAAAATGTTCTCTGTTTTAGGAAATGGGTCCTAAAAACTCTTACATCGCATACATCGAAGATCACAGTGGGAATGGAACGTTTGTAAATAGAGAGCTTGTAGGGAAAGGGAGACGCCTTCCTTTGAATAACAATTCTGAAATCGCACTTTCAGTATGCAGTAATAAAGGTAATGTTATTATCTTATGGTTGCTGGAATTTTTTTCTTCCCATATTAAAGGAAAATTGACATGTGTCCTTGCAGAAGTATGGTTTGAGTAAGTAAAGTAAGTAGATTTGCATTCAAGATTCAGCTCAGTCCTAGTTGCATTTTTTAATTATGAAAAAGTTCTATCAAGGCAGATTTTCTAAGGTTTAATTGGTTTGATTAGTTTTATTTAAAGCCATATGCTGTCAATTGAATTATCATATTGCTTAAGAGAGTTCATAGTTCATTGATGGATACAGTTTATACCACGTCAGTCTTAGATATCTGTGAGTTGTTGTTTTAGGCCATTAATTCATTTCCCTCCCTCCATTTCTCATTCTTCCCTTTCTTCATTCCTTCCATTCATTCATTTCTGCACATATTTATTGAACTCCTGTTATATGCTAGGCAGTAGGCTATGGGTTTTTCTATAAGAATCTCAATTTAGACCTTCCACCTACTTAAATACCACCTGGTTATTCTGTGAAAGTGGAGATGTTTATTGTCATCATCAGGTATTGTTTTATAAGCATCCACTCCCAAAACTTCATGACTATCACATCTAAAATGAACAATTGTCATTCAGTGCAAAAAATTCAGTGCAGAAAAAATAAAAAAAAACACAGCATTAAATGTAGGTCACAGTGATTTTAAATCCTAGGACAAGAAAATACTCTTATTTCTTTGATTAAAAAAAACCCACAGAACTTCCCGAAACTATCTGAGAGTTGAATAACTTGGAAGGGTATGTGTGTGTATGTGTAGATAGCATCTTAAAAATATAGATTTCCACCGGTACTCTCCCACAGATCCTGATCCAGAAGTTCCAGGATCTAAAAAATCCTGCCTAGGTGATTCTCATGCAGCCAGACTTCAGACTGGCATCTGAGAACCATGGCTATACTGGGCATCCTGAAGCGCATTTTAGGATTGACTTAGTATTCCCTGTTTCTGACTATTTTGTTTTCTATCTGATAATTATAGTCAGGGCAGCTGCATAGGGTTTTGCTGTTTGAGAACATCTGGTCGAAGGGGCACCTGGCCCTGAAATTTTGACCTGTCCTCCGCTTGACAAGCTGTGTGCCACCTTCTTTTTTTTTTTTTTTTTTTTTGTTTGTGAGGAAGATCAGCCCTGAGCTAACATCCATGCTAATTCTCCTCTTTTTGCTGAGGAAGACTGGCTCTGAGCTAACATCTATTGCCAATCCTCCTCCTTTTTTTTCCCCAAAGCCCCAGTAGATAGTAGTATGTCATAGTTGCACATCCTTCTAGTTGCTGTATGTGGGATGCGGCCTCAGCATGGCCGGAGAAGCCGTGCGTCGGTGCGCACCCGGGATCCAAACCTGAGCCGCCAGTAGTGGAGCGCGCGCACTTAACCACTAAGCCACGGGGCCGGCCCCTGCCACCTTCTTCTAATTGGTCTATCCAAGGGGCACCTTTTCTAATTTGAACAAAGGTGTTATATGGGTTAAAGGTGGCCGTGATGAAAATAGATCAAACTGCTGTTCTACAGACTACATTCAGTCTACTGACATTTTATCAGGCATTTGCTATTATTTGTTCTTTAACATGAAAATCCAAATTTCTTTGAAAAGGTGGAATATCTGACTACACTGAGCCTATAATCCCATTACTTCAGGATTTGCAGGTGCTGAGTAGAGGCTGCCTCCTTCAGACGCGTGATGTGTTTTCTCCTTCAAGTCCCCACTGCTCCATGTTGTCTTAGACTCAACCCAGCCTTACCTGTGTTCATGACCTTCCAGCTTGTGTGGGCAACTGTGTCTGCAGCCCCTGAAGTAGGCCTTGACATTTGTGAGAAATACATTCCAGAGCCCTTCAAATTTCCACATTCTTGGATGCCACTGGAACGTCTAGGTTCATAAATATCCATAAGCATACAGGCATAGTTGTATCCCAGGTGGCCAGCAGATCTCATTCACTAGGCAAGCGTCTGCCTTGTGTGGACCAGCCTGGAGTGAAGCACAGGTGGCTCAGATTCGTGCCAGAGACTGGATCTCTGGGTTACTTCAGGGAGGTCAAAAGCTGTCACCTGAAATCTGGGAAACTCAAGGATCTTGACAAATTTCACTCCCTTTTAAGATATAGGTGGTTGCAAATTTACCATTGATGACTTTGTAGAACTGAAATGTTTGATAAGTGATTGCAGGCTTGGCCCAACACTATTAAATGAGTAGGTGTTTTTGTTTTTTTTTTTCTTTTTCCGAGATACAGCCCAAATAATGGAGAAATGAAGGAGAATTTTTTTCGAAAATGCTATTTATTTAACTTTACAAGTAGGTTCAAGATGGTTTGCACTATAACATACCAGATATGTAAAAGTATAAATGGCTAAAGAAGATAATACAAGAATGATGATCCTATGGTCTAATTTTTATTGCGATGTTTATTACTTGCTTACAATATTTTTTTCTAGACTCAAACTAATTGCTTTTTGGGCTTGTGCTAATCTGCATGGGTATTTTATAATAGTGCAATTGATTAATATTCTGAGGTCAGAGAATAAGACTAGCATTTATGTATGGATTTCCTGTACTATGTGAGAACGATGCTGTGTATTTCCATTAAAGAATGAAATTTGACAATCATCATTTTCCATGGGTTTCATGATATGTGTTAGCCTAGCTAAATAATTCCTTTAGGGTTAAATGTTAAATGTAATTAAAAACAATTGTTTTATATTCCATATACCATTTATCTTCTTTTTATTGAATGATTTAATGAGACCTATTTCTGCCTTTTTTTCCTTAGTTTTTGTATTTTTTGATCTGACTGTAGATGATCAGTCAGTTTATCCTAAGGAATTAAGAGATGAATACATCATGTCAAAAACTCTTGGAAGGTAATTTTCTTTTTTCTTATGGATATTGCACTTAATTTTTTTCTAAACATTTGTCATTGGTTAGTTTTCCATTCCTGTTTTTATAACATTTGTTATATATTCATAACATATTTGTAGGGCACCTATTTGTGATAGGTATGTTATTCATTTATTTGATAATGATCAATTGAATTGAATGGTTTTTCCTTAAAAATTTTATCTATGATAACTTCCTAAAAGCAGTTTTATTGAGATATAATTCACATACCATACAACTCACCCATTTAAGATGTACAATTCAGTGGTTTTTAATGTATTCACAGAGTTGTGAAATCTTTACCACGATCAATTTTAGAACATTTTCATTACCTTCCAAAAAGAAACATTTACTGCATTTCTGCCCTCTTCAGAATGAGTGACATCTTGGGAAGTGAAATGAAACTGACCATTGAATAGGGCCAAGTTCTGAAAATTTTTGGTTTCAGGACCCCTTACACTCTTAAAAATTACTGAAGACCCCAAAGAGCTTTTGTTCATGTGGCTTAAATCTATTGATATTTACTCTATTAGAAATTAAAATGGAGACATGTTAATAATACTTATTAATTCATTAAAAAATAAACTCACTCATGTTAAGATAAATAACATGTTTGTTTTTGAGGAAGATTGGCCCTGTGCTAACATCTGTTGCCAATCTTCTTTTTTCCTTTTTCTCCCCAAAGCCCCAGTACATAGTTGTGTATCGTAGTTGTAGAGTTGTAGTTCTTCTATATGGAACACCGCCTCAGCATGGCTTGATGAGCAGTGAGTAGGTGTGTGCCCAGGATCTGAACCAGTGAACCCTGGGCTGCTAAAGCAGAACATGCAAACTTAACTGCTATGCCACTGGACTGGCCCCGATAAATAACATTTTTTAATGAAAATAATTACTTAAAAAAAGATTAGTGAGGGGCTGGCCCAGTGGCGTAGTGGTTAAGTTTGCGTGCTCTGCTTCGGTGGCCCGGGGTTCACAGGTTCAGATCCTGGGCGTGGACCTACGCACCGATTATCAAGCCATGCTGTGGCAGGCATCCTACATATAAAGTAAAGGAAGATGGGCATGGATGTTAGCCTGAGGCCAATCTTCCTCAGCAAAAAGAGGAGGATTGGCAACAGATGTTAGCTCAGGGCTAATCTTTCTCACCAGAAAAAAAAAGATTAGTGAGAAGAGTAGCATTGTTTCACATTTTTGCAAATCTCTTTTTTGTTTTTGTTTTTGTTTTTGTGAGGAAGATCAGCCCTGAGCTAACATCCATGCCAATCCTCTTCTTTTTGTTGAGGAAGACTGGCCCTGGGCTAACATCCGTGTCCATCTTCCTCTACTTTATGTGGGACGCTGCCACAGCATGGCCTGACAAGCGGTGTGTCGGTGAGCGCTTGGGATCAGAACCCAGGCTGCCAGCAGCAGAGCGCGTGCACTTAACCGCTATGCCACGGGGCCGGCCCCTGCAAATCTCTTTGATGTCTGCTGGCTTACTAGAAGATGGCTAGATCCTGATATTTGCTTCTTCATTGAGTCTTTCACGATATCACATGTCATGTAGCCTCTGGAAAACTCTGTACACTCATGAGACAATAAGAATGAAAAAGGCAAATAATGTCTTAGTATTCTGAAAATAGTTTTGACTTTATGGACATCCTGAAAGGATCTTGGAGTCCTTTAGGCGTTGCCTGATCATACTTTGAGAACCACTTCCTTAGGGAAGGTGTTCAGGACACCTTTAGCACATTACACAATGTCCTTCACCCTCCTATCCCTCCCCCTCCCTAAAGGCTTTTCTATTTATTGACATTTTTGGAAATGTGAAAGTAGAAAATAATAGAAAGAAAGAATTACCCACATTCCTGCCATGTAGAATCAAGCACAGTGTACTCTTTTTTTTTTTTTTTTGGTGAGGAAGATCAGCCCTGAGCTAACATCCGATGCCAATCCTCCTCTTTTTTGCTGAGGAAGATTGGCCCTGAGCTAACATCCGTGCCCATCTTCCTCTACTTTATATGGGACGCCGCCACAGCATGGCTTGACGAGCAGTGCGTCGGTGCGCGGGCGGGATCCGAACCTGTGAACCCCGGGCCGCTGAAGCGGAGTGTGCACACTTAACCGCTGCGCCACTGGCCGGCCCCAAGCACAGTGTACTCTTTATCACCATCTATGGGAAATATTTTAGTTTATGGACATGAAATTCAGTAACTCATTGTGTTTCCATGTTTGCATTGGCTACATGGAAGCTTGCAGCAAATTTGTGCCTGCCCTTAAGAAATATATGGGACTCTTATGTTTTCTAAGGGAAGAGTCAACACAAATCCTTTAACTTTTAGCAGGTGACAGAAACTTAAATGAGTCAGGTAAGAAATTTACTGGCTCTTGTAACTGGGAAATTCAGCGGCACAGCTGACTTCAGGTGTGGCTGGACCAGGAGGCCTTTAGGGCTTTATTGCACTCTTTGGCTTTGTCTGTGGCTGGACCTAAGGGCTCCTGTAGTGTTGCCAGGGCTCTGGCTCCATCTCTGGATTCAGCTACTCTTTGTTGCCCTTCTATAGAATTGCTATCTCTGTGTGGCAGAAAAATGGCTTCCAGGAGCCCCACATTCATATTTTCTTTCTTCTAGAAACCATGGCAGAGAGAATTGTTTCTTTCCCAACATCAGCATTTGATTCCGGGGAAAACCCTGACGGGCTCAATTTTGATTACGTGTCCACCTCATGGTCCTAGGAGTGGGTACTATATTATTATAGACACTCCACCAAGAAGATTTCTCAGGCAAAAGGTGACTGTTATCTGCAGAAGGGGAATTGGAAAGTGTTTTGAGCAGATTAAAAAAAAATAATAGTTATATAGACCAATATCTTACACCATATACAAAAATTAAAAATAAAAAAAAAACCTAAATGTAACAGGTAAAACTATACACCTGTAAGAAGAAAACATAGGGACAACTCTTCATGACCTTAGATTTGGCAATGGTTTCTTAAATATGGCAGTAAAAGCACAAGCAACAAAAGAAAAAATAGATAAATTAGACTTCATCAAATTTAAAAACTTTTGTGTCAAAAGACACTATGAAGAGAGTAAAACACAACCACCAGAATGAGAGAAAATATTTGCAAATCATATGTCTGTTGAGGGTCTAGTATCCAGAATGAAGAACTCTTATAATTCAGCAACAGAAAGATAACCCAATTTAAAAATGGGCAAAGAGGGCCAGCCCCGTGGCTTAGTGGTTAAGTGCACGCGCTCCGCTGCTGGCGGCCTGGGTTCGGATCCCGGCGCGCACCGACGCACCACTTCTCTGGCCATGCTGAGGCCGTGTCCCACATACAGCAACTAGAAGGATGTGCAGCTATGACATACAACTATCTACTGGAGCTTTGGGGGAAAAAAATAAGTAAATAAAAATGGGCAAAGGATTTAAATAGACATTTCTCCAAAGAAGAGACACAAATAAAAACCAGATGAGAAGATGCTCAGCATCATTAGTCATTAGGGAAATGCAAATCAAAACCACAATGAGATACCACTACATACCCACTAGGATGGCCAAAATAAAGAAACAGAAAGTGACAAGTGTTTGTGAGGATGTGGAGAAATTGGAACTCCTATACACTGCTGGTGGGAATGTAAAATGGTACAGCCACTGTGAGAAATAGTTTGGTGTTTTCTCAAAAAGTTAAACATAGAATTACCATATGACCCAGCAATTCCCCTTGTAGGTGTATACTCTCCTAAATAGAAAACAGGTGTTCAAACAAAAACTTGTGCATGAATGTTCATTGCAGCTCTATTCACAATAGTCAAAAGGTGGAAACAACCCAGGTGTCTATCAACAAATGAATGAACAAAATGTGATATAGCCATACAATGGAATATTATTTAGCTATAAAAAGGAATGAAATACTAATACGTGTTACAGCATGGATGAACTTTGAAAACATGCTAAGTGAAAGATGCCAGAGACAAAGGCCACATATGGTATGATTCCATTGATAGAAGATAATTGGAATAGGCAAATCCATAGAGACAGAAAGCAGATTAGTGGTTGCCAGGGGCTGGGGGCAGGGTAGAATGTAGAGAATACTTACTAGGTATGGGGTTTCCATTTGGGCTGATGAAAAGTTCTGGAACTAGATAGAGGTGATGGTTGCACAACATTGTGGATGCACTTAATGCCGCTGAATTGTACACTTTAAAATGATTACAATGGTAAATTTTATGTTATGTGTATACACAATACACAATAAAGAAGATGTCTTGGCAAACTCTTCACCCCGCTCCCAAAACCCACAATAGTTATAAGTCTACTTCAGGCAGGTAATGAGTGATTGATACTCGAGTAGCCATTACTTTGGGCTGACCCAAACTTTGGAGAACAGAGCCTACGTAGGATTAACTGTACTGGTTGGCATCTTGGGTAGCATTCCTCCTCTATTATAGTATCCCGATTAATTGCAAATCTTTGAGAGCTTGCTGCAAGCAGATTAATTGTGTAATACTTTTGATTTCTTAGGTATTGTGATTTTATTTAGGGTGCAATTCATGGCATCAACTACTTATGCACTTCCTTTGAAGACAGAGAATAAGAAAGAGAAATGTATCAATGAAAGTAATTCATTTGCAGATACTGTTTACTGTTACTTGTTTCAGATGCTTATTTTTGACTAGGACTCTGTTCTATTTGATGTTTCTCTGACCTCTGGGATAAGTCATTTCTCTCTTATTTGTTCTTATCATCTTTCTGAGAATTTCACAATCTGGGGTGACAGTAAGACTTAAGTCTGTATCACTCAGCTCAACAAGTGGAATTTGGAGCTGACGCAGTGTTGTAAGGTCCACATTTACTTATGCCCATGACATTTTACATTGGTGAGGTTTTACTGTCTTCTCTGAAATCAGGGACAGTGGAAGGGTTGTAACTTGTAATAATTGAGGCCAGCTCAGAAGTGGTGGGTCTCATGATTAAAAACATTCTGACAATCAGTCACTTTCTCTCTTTTTCCATGTAGTGGTGCCTGTGGTGAGGTGAAGCTGGCTTTTGAGAGGAAAACATGTAAGAAAGTAGCCATAAAGATCATCAGCAAAAGGAAGTTTGCTATTGGCTCTGGGAGAGAGGCAGTAAGTACTTGTGTTTGTGGCTGCTCAGCTCTTCTTAACAACTTCTTCTTAACTTCCCCAAATAATTTTGGAGTGGTGAATGTCAGGAAGAAGTTCCTGCTCAGATATGTGAATTTGTATCAAAGAACATTGAAAAATTTTGAGTCTATTCAACTAATCTAGAAGCTTACTTATAGACAATTTGGTTACAAAAATATTTGGTTGTACATAATAATGTACACAGCAGGAAGTTTTTTTTTTTCTTCCAAGTTGTTACAAGATTGTTTTTACAATAAATGAAAGGAAATTAGGAAAAAAACATCCAGTTGTATCCCTGCCACTGTAACCCTACAGCTGTTTTCAGTTTTCTTTTTCCTTCTTTGTTCATAGGAATTCATGTTTTTAGATGATTGAAATCATACTGTATATACAATTTTGTATTCTGCTTTCTTTTCTTTTTTGTTTTTTGTGAGGAAGGTCAGCGCTGAGCTAACATCCACACCAATCCTCCTCTTTTTGCTGAGGAAGACCGGCCCTGAGCTAACATCTGTTGCCAATCCTCCTTTTTTTTTTTTTTCCCCCTTTTTCTCCCCAAAGCCCCAGTGGATAGTTGTATGTCATAGTTGCACATCCTTCTAGTTGCTGTATGTGGGATGCGGCCTCAGCATGGCCGGAGAAGCGGTGCGTCGGTGCACGCCCGGGATCCGAACCCGGGCCGCCAGTAGCAGAGCACGCGCACTTAACCGCTAAGCCACGGGGCCGGCCCCTGTATTCTGCTTTCTACATAAGCATTAATGCTTAAACTTTTCCCTAATATATCCTTTTTGATGATCGAGTCTTTATTTCATTATCATAATTTATTCAACCATTTCTCTGGTTGACCGTTTAGATAATTTCTAATTCTTTGTTCTTTCCGATAATGTGGCAATGAATATCTTAGTGTTTATAGATTTTTAAAATCTTAATTAAATTATCTTAACAGTCTCTTTATATCGTAGCCATTCATTTTATTACATTTTCTATAATACACACTTACACTGGAATGGCCAAGTGTACTGGTGTTTCAATACATAACCCAGCAAAGTAATGTAAAATATGGCCTGTAATCACGTTTTTCTTTGTGGCCAGCTGTTTCTGGCTATTATACTTTAACATTCCTTAAAGATCAATTTTTTTTCCCCAAGACAATGCCATTCTCACATGGCAAGAGGAATTTCCTGTCAGTGTTCACTTTGTTATAGATCTTTTCCCTTGTGATTCTGGATTTGTTTCCCATTTTGGAGGGAAGAAAATGCTTACCAGATTCTTAATGACTTGGAGCAAAATTTTCCTTCTTAATTTCATCCTTCAAATCATATTGGACCCTTTTAGAGCTCTCTATCATCTGAGTCCACCCTGACTTGGTAATGAGTTTAACGGCTTACAGGAAGAGGCAGGCTTTTAAAATTAAACATCTGGGTTTCTTAGCCGAAGTCCATTTTACATAAATATGTAATTCTATATCCTCTTTGCTTTGGAGGGTGTAACCCCTGAGGGTGAGTAACTCAAGTCATCCTTTTGGAATTGTAACGGAGAGCAACTTCAGTTCCCTGAATCTTCCTCTCCTTCGAGTCTCAGTAAATATGTCAGCCTGCAGTCAATTGGAACCTGTGTCTGCTCTATTATTAGAAATTTGACTTGACATTTTCTTTATACAGTTTAATTGAATAGCTCTTGTCTATGGTTTTTGTTTATTGTATCATTTTTATGAATATAAACAATTCCACAGCTAATGAGACAGGCAGATCTTACCAGGTAAGCATGAGAACAGTGGAAACACATTTATTTCTGGGTGTGGGAACTGGAGCAAGTGCTTCCTTTCTCTGAGTCTCAGTTGCTCCATCTGTAAAATGGGGATAATTATAGAACCCAGTTCGGTTGGGGATTATAAGTCTTGTGTGAGATGACCCTTTTAAATAAAGAGCTTGGCATAGGGCCTGATCATTTACTGAATGCTTACTGTTTGCCAAGCACTTTGCAGAGTGATTTTAGGTGAGTTATTTAATTTATTGACCTCTACACCTTGATTTCTCTGTATGAGTAGAGCTGGGTTTGGAACTCAGGCAGTTTTTACTCAACTGAGTTTAAGTATAAATATTTTCTAAATATTGGCTATTATTATTATTACTAATAAACGCTAATGTTATTTTATTTATCCAAGGATCCAGTTCTCAATGTTGAAACAGAAATAGAAATTTTGAAAAAGCTAAATCATGTAAGTATTGCTGTAAAATATGACCCATACTTAAATTCATTTATTAATTAAATGATAATTTATTAAATAATAAATTAAATTTATTAATTAAAATATAGGAGGAGTGCAAAGCATTTCAATATAATAAAGCTATTATTAACCTGGGTTCCTTAATTGTGTGTGTATATGTGTAAACGTGTGTGTGTTGAGCTGCCATTTAGCTGGGAAGAGCTTTACCCTGAAATTTTGAGAGAACAATACGATATAAAGATGTCATGACTAAATAATTATGTGATATTTCCACCGAATTAGTTTCTGGCCAAAAGACATAGTAAATCTCCTAAATATTATATCTCATAGGGGCTTGATCAACTGATTATGTTTGTGAAGACAAGGCTAAATTGGCAAATTTGGTTTAATTATACCTGAAGTTTTTTTTTTTGGTTTATTGTGGTAACATTGGTTTATAACATTGTGTAAATTTCAGGTGTACATCATTATACTTCTGTTTCTGCATGAATTACATCATATTCTCATGTTCACCACTCTAATACTAATTACATCACCATACACATGTGCCCAATTATCCCTTTCACCCTCCTCCCTCCCCCCATCCCCTCTGGTAACCACCAATTCAATCTCTGTCTCTATGTATTTGTTTGTTGTTATTATCTGCTACTTAATGTGAGATCATACGGTATTTGACCTTCTCCCTCTGACTTATTTCACTTTGCATAATACCCTCAATGTCCATCCATGTTGTCACAAATGGCTGGATTTCATCGTTTCTTATGGCTGAGTAGTATTCCATTGTGTATAAATACCACATCTTTATCCATTCGTCCCTTGATGGGCACTTAGGTTGCTTCCATGTCTCAGCTATTGTAAGTAATGCTGCAATGAACACAGGGGTGCATGTATCTTTACGCATTGGTGTTTTCACGTTCTTTGGATAAATACCCAGCAGTGGAATAGCTGGATCGTATGGTAGTTCTATCCTTAATTTTTTGAGGACTCTCCATACTGTTTTCCATACTGCTTTCCTGTGGTGTTATATGAGAATTTCAGCTCTTCTTTCCTTTCTATCCTTTTAAATAATACTACAGTGCATATTCAGTGTTTTCATTATTGTGACAATAACACATGTTCATGCAGAGCCAAGTATACTATGATCATAGGTAAGGAGCGGTGGAATTTGTTTGCTCTCAGCCTGACCCCCCTGGCCATATGTTCCGTGATCAAAATGTGGCTGGCAGAATCTACCCTCAGTGGGTGGTGTATCTGTTATTGATGTTGTTGGTAATAATCTGGGCAGCATATGAGTGTCTTCTGCGTGCCAGCTGCTATGCTGAGTGTTGGTCCTAGAAAGAGAACACTTGACTCCGCCCATGCAGTGCCTGGTGAAAGGAGACCCATGGTGGGTGTTAGTTTCCTCTCTCTGCCCTCCTGGAGCTCACAGCCTGGCACCAAGGCAGATACTAAAGATGCAGTGTAGGGTGGCACGGATTAGAACCACTGCAGGGAGTGTGGATGCATTCTGAGGGAGGCATTTGAGCTGGGGCTGGGTGCCTGAGGCCAAGTGTGCCCAGAGGGCTGGATCACCAGGCAGGAAGGTAGCTTGAGGAAAGGTGTGACACTGGGAAAGAGCACAGGGAGTGTGGGGTGGGTGGGGAGTTTTGTGGTCCAGAGAGGAGGATGCATGGGATCAGGAGCAGGAGATGAGGCTAGGTCATGAAGGGTTTGCTAATCCCTGCTGCGAAGTTAGATTTTAGCCTCTAGGCAGCAAGAAGCCAAGGATTTCTTTCTTGTCTTCCTGCCTGCCTGCCTTCTCTTCCTTCTTTTCCCTTCTTCTCACTCTCCTCCCTTTCCTCCTTTGAATATTTTTAAATTATATAATATTTAACACATGTAAAATAATAAATGTAAATTATAAAACAAATCGATAAAATGAATACCTTTGAACTTGCCATCCAACTTAAGAATGAGAACTTGGCCTTCCCGACCCTCTGGGCCAATGTCCCGAGTTTTGCTTTTCCTCTTGAGAGCTCTCACTACTTTTCCTTTTTTCCCTCTTTTAGCCTTGTATCATCAAGATTAAAGACTTTTTTGATGCTGAAGATTATTATATTGTTTTGGAATTGTAAGTAAAAGCTTTTAAATTTGTTTCCATTTAAATGTCTGTAAGACACCAAAGAATCTAATGCTGGCATGCATTTCTCATCCTGGGGACCCTCATCGGATGTATGTGTGTGTGGGGTTAGTATCAGTTCTAAAAGCCCTCCAGTGTTTCCAAAGGCAGGTGGCTGAGAGGATCCAGGCCCTGGATCTGAGGGCTGGGTTTGAATCTCGCTCTGTAAGTGACCGACTGACTGTAACTAACTGACTGACTGTAAGTGGGTTAGTTTACTTCACCTCTGAGTCTCATTTTCCTAGTCTTAAATGGGGAAGATAGTGATATCCCATGCACAGAGTTGTAAGGATTAGATGATATGAGGGATGAAAAGCCCCCAGCAGAGTACCTGGCACATATAGGTGCTTAACCACAGGTGGATGTTATTAGACTGAAACACTTGCCTGTAAGGGTGGACCTTTCTGCTCGGGATCACAGTACCAGGTTGCATGGTGACACCTGAGTATCTTTCAGGTGCTGGTGTACTTGCTGGTTTATTTCTGTGGCCGTAAAGGCCTGTCTTATTTGGTGTGACCAAAATCATTCTCTGTCTCATTCCCGGAAGAGGCCTGTCTTGATGTCTGTTCCTGCATAAATATGTAGTGTTTCTGGGAGTGGCTATTGTGGCACACAGGCAAAGCTTTGCTTCTGAGTGGCAAACAGTGGCTATGCAGGTGACCATTAAGATTATATACCAAACAATAGTCCCAGTCATAGCACCAGGGGAGACTGGACAGCCCTTGTGGTGGTTAAGGGAATATCTGTTGCTATTAAATAGGAGATTGTCACCTGACTGGATCTAGTTAAAACAGCTTAATAATAGTAATAATAATAATATGATAACAGTAACTGATACTAATTAAGCACTTGATATGAGCCAAGTACTGCTCTAAGCACTTTACATGGATTGACTTATGTAACCTTCTTAACAGTCATCCAGGTTACTTACAGGTTATGGGTGGGTCACTGTTTTTAGCCCCACTTTACAGAAGAGCAAACTGAAGCATAGAGGAATTGAATCACCTTATCAAGCAGCTACACTGTGCCAGGTGCTCTACCTACATCAGTTATCTCTTAATTTTTACAACAGCCATCAAGATAAGTGCTTTTTTTATTTTTATTTTTATTTTTTTCCCCCCCAAAGCCCCAGTAGATTGTTGTATGTCATAGCTGCACATCCTTCTAGTTGCTGTATGTGGGACTCGATCTCAGCATGGCCGGAGAAGCGGTACGTCGGTGCGCGCCCGGAATCTGAACCCGGGCCGCCAGCAGCGGAGTGCGCGCACTTAACCACCAAGCCACGGGGCCGGCCCAATAAGTGCTTTTTTAAGAAGGAAAGACAAACTCGGAGAGGTTGCATAAGTTTTCCAAAATCCCACAGCGGAGAAGTGTTGGAGCTGGGGCTCAGACCCCAGTTGTCTGATTGTAGCCTTCTGCTGGCTTCTCTGCACCAGTATCAGAATCACCTGGGGTGCACGATAAAATGGAAACTCCTGGTCCCTGCCTTCGATCTACTGAAACAGATTTTTAAAAGCTCCCCAAGTGTCTCCAGTGCCCACTGCACACTCCTTCCGTCTTTCCTTGTTCCTTAGTTTGCAACAGGGACATTGTCATTGTGGATGAGGGTTATTACCTCATTGCCTTTACAAATAGGAGTCAAGACTGAATAAAAATGGCAACTCTTTCTTGTCTTAATGAGTTTGTTTTGTGTTATCTTCCCTCCAAGTGAGTTTCCCTCTAGGAATGAATCCCCTGCTTTGCGTGTTTCAGGATGGAAGGAGGAGAGCTGTTTGACAGGGTCGTGGGGAATAAACGCCTGAAAGAAGCTACATGCAAACTGTATTTTTACCAGATGCTCCTGGCTGTACAGGTAAGAGAATTCCTCAATTCTTCTGACAACCTGCTTTCTTTTAGGTGAATTACTCCCTGGTGAGGCAGAAAGCAAGGGACTGTGGATGAAAACCCAGAAGCAGAGAGTCGGTGTGTTGTGTGTTCTGTTCTTGGCAAAAATGTCCCACCCCTGTGACTCAGATGAGAAAGTTCTTGCTGTGAAGCTTGAGAGAGAGTAAGAAAGGGAGTTAAAGAAATAAACACACCATTCCACATGTCCTCTCTTTAGCTTGGAGGTCTTTCTGGGGGGCGTTGACCTCTACTTCCACCTGATCCTTAAAGAAACCCCTCTTCCCTCACGGGGTGGGAGTGGAGCAGGTATGAGGGTGAGGCTGGCAAGTTGGGGTGGTTGTGACAGATGGACCCCTCCTCCATGGCACAGTACTAGATATTCCCCTACGTGGAGCGTCCTGTTAACGGCTCGTCCGCTGCCTTCTCTCTATTCCATGACAGTGTCGGGTGGAGGAACAGCAGGTGGCACCCTGCCCGCTTCGAGGAACATCACTCTTTCTCAAACCAAATTTGGCTGTGGCACTTGCCCAGCAAGATTTCTTCCCTTGAAAACCTGTTGCATGCAGGAAACAGTGATTGGAAGCAGCTCTTGTGTTGAGTGAGGATGGAGAGAGATTTTCCTGGGGCTGCTCCACCAGGATTTGCCTTCTCTGGGGGCTTCACCAGGTCCCTTTCCCAGTGGAAGTGTTTTGGAGGAATTTTTCCTCTAGGCCAGAGAGATTTCCAGAGAAAACTGAAGCCCATAAACACCTAACCAGTGCTTTACTCTCTTAATGGTTTATTCCCTCCCTTATATTATACCAAGTATATTAAGATGAATTGAGTGCAGATCAGTGGACCTGAGAATTTTTTTTCCTGAAGAAGTATGACTTAATGTATAAAGATGGACACACAAACATCAACCTTCTATTTCAGCCATAGTGGGCTGGCCCCGTGGCTTAGCGGTTGAGTGCTCACGCTCCACTACTGGCGGCCCGGGTTCGGATCCCAGGCGCGCACCAACGCACCGCTTGTCTGGCCATGCTGAGGCCGCATCCCACATGCAGCGACTGGAAGGATGTGCAACTATGACATACAACTATCTACTGGGGCTTTGGGGATAAAAAATAAATAAATAAAATTATTTCAGCCATAGAGTTTTCAAAGACTAAGTCAAGTCTTTGCATTGAGGAGTAGGTGAACTCTGGGTATTTAAACAGATAATTTACAAATATGTATTTTACAGATTCCCTTTAAAAATATTCTCAAGGATGGAATAACCAAATATATTAGTTTGGTGGAATTTTTATGGTTTCTTTAATATGGTCTCAAAATATTTTATATTACTTATTTACATTTTTATTATTGAAATTGACACCTGCCAATGTGAAGGGATGTTTAATATCTTGAAAAGTGAAATAAAAGGTTTACTGTCATAAGTTACCCTTTTCATTTTTCTATTCTTGAAAGAATTTCTTGAAAACAAATTTGTAAACACTAACCCCTACACCCAGTAGTTTCCTATGATTTTTGAGAATATGATTGAGAGTAACATGGCTTACAGTTTCACCCAGTTGTAATGTGTGTGTGTGTCTCTACTCATGTACCTCCTCCGTAAATCTAAGGGTCATACCTCCCTTTGTGTGTAGTACCTTCATGAAAATGGCATTATCCATCGGGACTTAAAGCCAGAGAATGTTCTACTCTCATCTCAAAAAGAGGACTGTCTTATAAAGGTAAGAAATTTATGTTCTGTGTGTGGCCACTCCAGTAGATTTCTGTTTAGAAACTGTTTTAATTCATCAGGTAAAAAGTAGGAGCATGAAAAGGGTTGAGAATTATTAGTTTTTTAAAAAGAATCATTTTTAAATTATTTTAGAGATCAGGTGGTATTGCTCCAAGCCAGATTCTAATGAGCATTTATTGACCTCCATTGTGTACTAGCCACTTCTGTGTTCGGAGGGAGGGAGGGGTCTAAATGGATGAGTGAATCACATCCCCTGTCTTCCCCTTCCCTATGTCTAAGGCAGTGCTTCCCAAGCCTGGCTTCTCTTCAGAATCACTGTTGATTCAATCAAATCAACGTTTAATTAATTTAATTAAAAAAAACCACGACACTTCAGATTCTCTGAAGGTGGCACTCAAGTCTAAGTATTTTTTCCAAGCTCCTCAGATATTCCAGTGTGCAGCCAAGGTTGAGAAACTGGGGTCTAAGAAGAACCATGCATTCCTAGTTAGAATCCTAGAGTGTCTGTGATAAGGAGTATAAACCTTTTGTAAGACTACAGACAACACAGATAAGTTGGGGAAAAACTTGGGCCTTCAGGCTCCTTGGCTCCGGAATTTTAATTTAAGTAAAAATAAATAACTTGCAGAGCTTAAAGCTATCTTACAAAGACATGAATTTTTTGATTTCAGATTAATGGCAGGCATGAACTATAGGATAGGAACTGATCTAGCATGCATATCTTTTTTATTTTATCGCATCATTAAAAATGATTCCCTTTTGTCCTTAATTTTAGATTACTGATTTTGGGCAGTCCAAGATTTTGGGGGAGACCTCCCTCATGAGAACTTTATGTGGTACCCCCACCTACTTGGCTCCTGAGGTTCTTAATTCCTTTGGGACTGCTGGATATAACCGTGCTGTGGACTGCTGGAGTTTAGGAGTTATTCTTTTTATTTGGTAAGAAAAGTTTTCATTGCTTCAGAGTCTGGGTGGAGGTAATTAGGTGAAATCAGATATATGTCCAGGTATAGAGAGGTTGTGTTTAATTTAGGTCACTTTTTTTGACCATCGATTTAAAGAAAAATCTAATTTTGCATTATGCTGAAAAAGAAATCTGTATATCCGAATGCCACTGAGAATGCCACTTGATTTCTTTTCCTTTCTCTCTCTACCAATATTAAGCCTTAGTGGGTATCCACCTTTCTCTGAGCATAAGACTCAAGTGTCACTGAAGGATCAGATCACCAGTGGAAAGTACAACTTCATTCCCGAAGTCTGGGCAGAGGTCTCAGAGAAGGGTATGGATACGAAAGGATTAAGAATTTGTGGTTTGCTAAAATGTTGTGTGTGCTGTGGTGGGAGTTCTTTTCAAATGGTATGATGTTTTCTCCTGTCAATTCGTTCTTATTTTCTGTTGTTAGTTTTGTATCATTTGAGAGGCAAAAGAAGCTGTTAAGAGTGTGGGCTCTGGAACCAGGCCCATCTAGGCTCATGTCCTGGGTCGGCTACTTCCCAGCTCTTTGACCTTAGGCAAGTTACTTAACCTCTCTGAGTCTCCATTTCCTTTCTAACAATACACCCCTAATTTTAAGGGTTTTTGTGAGGGTTAAGTGTACCATAACACAAGTGCCTGGCACCGATTTAAGTGTGTAAAATAATAAGTAACTTGTTAGTTATAGGATTTCCTTTAAGTAAGCATGTAAAAGCTAAATGTAGTTAGTTACTTTGTGTTTTAGAATTTAAAAGTGCAACTTGGTAATTCTCAAAGGAAAAAGTAGCCAGCTAAACCTAAATGTCAAATAATGCAACATGGAAGATTGTGCAAATGTCAGGGTGTCTAAAGAATGATATTGTTGCAATATGCAAGCTGGCCTGCACTTGTTGCTGGCTGTCAAGCTTTGCTTCCGCCAAGCCTGCAGTTCCGAGGAGACTTTCACTGGCTGAGCAACTTGCACCACCGATCTGTGGGTCTCTGGGAGAGCTGGCACAGCATCCTGAGCGTCTCAGAACTGGGTGGAAGTTCAGCTTTCATTAGTTTTGAATTTGAGTCCAATAACGAAAGAGGGAACAGAGAGCTAAGAGGTTGTGATGTGCGAGCAGGGAGAGACGGGGAGCACTGTGGTCATTCCTAGTGTTCTCAGAGCACTCGGACGAATAGAGAGTGAGGAGGATTAGGGGCCCTGCCCACCACGCCTGCTGACTCACAATGACCTCAGCCTCTCTCTCTTCTTTCTGGATGTTGGCCTATGATTCTGACATTCTTTAATTTTGCAGATTTAATATATCTATCCTTTTCACTGTGATTTGCCAATTTTTCTTATTGCTTTAGCTCTGGACCTTGTCAAGAAGTTGTTGATAGTGGATCCAAAGGCACGTTTTACGACAGAAGAAGCTTTAAGGCACCCGTGGCTTCAGGTGGGTATGGGGCAGTGCCTGCTAGCATGAAACATATGGGCAGCCCTGAACTGTGCCTGAGAGATGAGAAAGAAGATGGAAACACAGTGTTTGCTTTGTTGGGTCTGTTTAATGCATTTGTTTTAGATGGAGCTCTAGGTGTGTGGGTGTGTGTATGTGTGTATATGGGTGTGAGTGTGGGTGTGTCTTTGGATGCAACCTTTTCACCTTGACTTGTGGCTCTTGGATGGACAAGCTCCCTTTATGGCCTGTCCTGGTTCCACTTGGCTTCTTGAGTCTGCAGTTTGGCTGTGTTCCTTTGAGAGGTTGTTTTAGCATCAAACCTTTACCCCCAGCTGTGTCCTACTCTTCCCTCAAACCCCCCACCCCAAACAGGTAGGATGGGCTGCATTCCAGCCATCTTCAACCCTAAATCAGGGAAGCAAGGCAGGGAGGAGGACAGCCTCTCTGGGGGAGAAACAGCTATTTCTCAAGCCCAAGTGATTGAGTATAAAGGGTCCTCCTACTTGTTCGTGGTGAGTGAGCATGCTATTTGTGCAGACTGTTACCTGTGCCTTTCAAGTCTGCATTACCTCTCTGTCCCTACTGGGGGTTGTGGCTGCTGTTAGATTATGCGCTGACCTCACTGGAGCCGCCAGAGATGGAAGTCCTTTGTGGCTTTGCTGGGCTAATCTTTGGTTTTGGAATTAGCTTACAGTATCAGGCAGGTTTTCTTCTGACAGATGTCAGGTCTTCAATTATGTGCAGTTCCATTTGGCACAGCCATACCCTTTGCCATTAACTTTCATTTGGTGTCTTTCTTTCCTGTGAGGATGGGGACTTAACCAGGTAGCTTGACCTAGAGGCTGTTACTCTGGGGGATTACTGGTCCAGGAGCGCCTTGAGCCATCCAGTCTCAGCACTGTGCTTGTGGGACTCCGGGAAGACGGTCTTCATTTTTTCTCTCTTCCAACCCTCCACCTCTAACGGTTTTGCTCAGGTTGAGAACAACAAATCCTTCAAAGAAAAAAAAAAAGTAGATATATGTTTGGGATGTTGCCCTGGAAACAGCAGTCCCCCCAGAAGAAATCTGTCAGATGATTTAGCACATAATAGACCACACAGATTTGAAACAGCAGGACCCTGGAGAAAAGGAATTTGGAAACAAAGGGTGCCTTTGCATGGGGGAATTTAATTTTGATGAAAAATAAAAACATGCCTCTTGGCTCTTTTCATGTGCCCGAGTAGGGAAACTCGCGGGGGCCAGATGTGGAGGTAGAGGAGCTTGCCAGTTAGGTCTGGGAACAGGGTTTGCATCTGCCCGGAATTTAAACAAGTATAGCCTGTGTTTGTGGTATTTTTTGTCTCAAAAGAAAGCTGTTATTAACACTGAGGAAAAGGTGAAGTTCAGTGCTGCCACAGAGGTCTCACTTGAATACTCTTTTGTCCACATTTTGTTTTTGCAGCAAAAGGTGGAGCGAACATTGAGTGAGGACAAGGATGCAGATTGCCCACATAAATCATCTGCTAGTGATAGTTTAGCTCTTAGTTTGGGAAAATTCAGTGTTTTTGAAGAAACCAAATGGTTTTGTGGGTCTGGCACTGGACTGAGCATTTGGAATGTGAGTTCCAGTCTCTGTTTTGTCATTAACAGTTTCCAGTTTGGGAAGCATGCCTTATATCCACTTTTGGCCCCTTCTTCACTTCCTGAAATAGAGGGTTCCTTCCTGCTTGTCTTCGAGGCACATTACAATTTAATATTTTTGAATAGATTGTAGACATCTCAAAGGAAGGTTATTTGCAGATACACATTGCTGCCTGTGGTATGTAATGAGCTCCTTTTTCATATTATTGCTCATTGACTTGTTTTAAATGCAGGCCTAAATAGGGTTGAGGTCAGTTCTGTTTGTCTGCATTGAAGAGCTGCCACAAGGGGTGTTCCAGCATGGTTCCATTTCTTAGTGCATTCATTCCTTCAGAGGACAGTTAACGAGCTTGTGTGTCAAGCACTGTTAGGCACTGTGGATGCAAAGAGGAGTAAGATAAGCCCTTGCCTTGGGGTTCTGACAGTCTGGGTGGGGGCCAACCCCACCACTACTGACCACAGGCAGTATAGAACAGTGGGATATATGTAGTAATAGGGGTAGGTGCAGAGTATGGGGGATCCCCAGGATGAGATGGGGCCACTGCCCATGGGGCTGCAGGTACCCACAGGTTCACATAGTGTGAAGACTGTCTAAAGGCTGGGGACCTGGGGATAACATGGGTGTATTCGTTTGCTAGGGTTGCCATCATAAAGTACCACAGACTGGGTGACTTAAACAACAGAAATTTATTTTCTTGCAGTTCTGGAGGCTAGAAGTCCAATTTCAAGGTGTCGGCAGACTTTGCTTTTCCTGACGCCCCTTCCTTGCCTTGCAGGTTGGCTGCCTTCTCCCTGTGTCCTCACATGGTATTTTCTCTGTGCACTCACATCCCTAGTGTCTCCGTCTCTTCTTATGAGGATACTAGTCATATTGGATTAGGGCCCTGCCCTAATAATAGCCTTATTTTAACTTAGTTACCTCTTTAAGGACCCTGTTTCCAAATATAGTCACAGTCCTGGGGGTTAGGGCTTCAACTTATGAATTTGGAGGGGGAGACGGGGACCACAATTCGGCACGTAACAATAGGGCACAGCATTTTCAACATTGATTGAGTCCCTCTGATATGGAGGCCCCTGTGCCTATTACAGTGCCTGGCATCTAAGAGTGCTTGGGAAATGTTTGTTCACCAAGTAAATGAGAAAGGTGGGTGAGGTGGATAGGCAGGAAGGCACGGAGGGGATTTTCGGTGGAGGCTGTGAGCAGGTGTAGGAGGAAACTTTGAGAGCAGCACTGCACGAGAAGTGAGATCCTAAGGGAAATTGTGGAGTGGAATCCAGATGAACTTGGCGCTCTCAGAATGGGCAGTGGGGAGCTACACTGAGTGCAGAAACAGAGTGATGGAAGCAGCTGATTCTCTCCACTAGATAGAGAACAGGTGAATTAATCCTCGAGCACTGTAATTTTTTTATATCCATCAATTTGCTGAATGTTGGAGGCCTTCACTCCTACGTCTTCTCCCCCACCCACATAGTACACTTGGCTTAGTGGGAAGAGTGGGGTTGGGTGGGAAAGTAAATGGGGCTTTAAAATCAGGCCACTCTGGGTCTATATTCTGCACACGTTACTTTTGAGTGGCTGAGCTGGGCTTCCAAAGCTGGCTTCCTCAAAGCCCACAATCCTAGTCATGGATGCTTTACCTTTCTGAAGGTGGGGAGAGCTGCACCAGGTCACCTCTCAGGTCTCCCTGATGCAAATCTTTGAATCCTGCAGAAGTGGGTGTCCAGGGAGGTAGGAGTTACCCTCATGCACAGCTGGGCTGGGTGTACATGTGCTGCGCCCCCTTCTCCCCACCACCTCCCTCTCCAGCAGGAAGAAACATCTGTAATTCTATGGCCTGTTCACCTGTCCTCCTTTCTCATTAGACCCAAGCTCTGGGATATTGTGGGCTTGAAGTCCTTCTGGCAACTCGTATAGCACTTGCTGGGTGAATTTTCCTAGGGTGCTGGGTTGGTTTGTTAGGCTGGCCCCAGTTACTGGCCTCACTGTTATCGGGGAGAGGGGACCTCCTGGAGTCAGCCCCCAGAAAACTGAGCTGACTCCAGCCTCTGGCCTCCAGATTGCCATCCCTCAGGATCTGGGCTGCTGGTTCTGAAAGTCTTGACTGCTAAGGTCTGTGGTTCTTCCTGACTCACTGAGAGCTCTTAGGTATGTGGGTTTGGTTCAGCCAGTATTGACTGAGTCCTGACTGCTGATTAGACTACTCTGGGAAGGCAGAGGTGAGGAATGAACACCTTTCTCTTCTGGAGCTTCAGCAAGGGCATGCCTCTAAGTGGACAGACTGGACCTCTTTGTCCACTTCCCTGTTTCCAGGAGCATCCTAGCCCTGTCTTTCTAGGAGCTTTCTTTCCCTCAGACACAGCCTACTTATGTTTTTCATTTCTTCACAGGATGAGGACATGAAGAGAAAATTTCAGAATTTGCTTTCTGAAGAAAATAAGTCAACAGCTCTACCTGAGGTCCCAGCCCAGGTATTCTGGATGATGGTCATTAAATGTAGGCTAAGTTTACAGAGCTGATGAGCAACTATGATGAGTTTGATTAGTTTCTTTAGCAGCAATTGCTTAACATTTTTTTAGGATGAATGTAGCATATCCTTTGTTTCAGCTTGATCTGCTCTAGTACCCTTAGAAGATTTAATAATGAAGAGTATGTTTAATGCGTTAGAGAAGTACAGCTAGGGATTGTCAATCAAGAGGTCTCCTGCAAGGCAAGATTGGAAAACTGTATTAGAGGCTCAAATTTAAATTTGTTGAAAAATTTAAAATTTGGGTGAATGGTTGATGATTTATTGATTATAATTTTATTCCTCTAAAGTTCTTTGTAAGTATAAGTTAATATCTATTCATCTTGTCCTGTCTTCTGTTGGTGACTGATAACACTCCTCTTCCCACTGCCCCCTCGCAATTTTATAAATGGGAAAACAAAGACACAAAAAAGATTGTCTTCTCACAGAAGAGCAAGACTTGGGGCTCCCAGTGAGAGGTTTTGTAGTCCCTTTAAACGTCATCATTTGGGAAGAGGCGACCAAGAGGAGGCTGGTAATGCTGCTTACTTTTAATATACATCTTTGAATGGCTGGAAGCCATAAGGGAGAGAAATGCCAGTTTGATAAGCATGTCTGAGTCCTGGCAGGTGTGATGGGGATTCAGATGTCAATGAAGACACCAGTAATTCTTGGTACTAGAAGTTTCACATGAAATGCTCCAAATTTACTCCAAGCTTATTGGGAAACTTTGATAATCTTAAAGAAGCCAGTGGTTTTCTTTGAACATTTCTCTCTTTTCCTTTATTTCCAGCCTTCCACAAGTCGAAAGCGGCTTCTGGAAGGGGAAGCAGAGGATGCTGACACCACAAAGCGCCCAACTGTGTGCACTGCTGTCTCATGAACACTGGTTGAACGTGAAAGAAATGTACTTTCTTGAACCCTGCTGCCATTTGCTTTAAATTTTTTTTCTATAGTTTGTATTTTAATTATGGGAACAGTTCCTTTTCCATAATCATCGATATACAATTCAAAACCTAAAGGAAACTGGACTTTATGCTTCTGCTTGATGACCAGCTCTTTAGTTGCATGCCTTTTGTGTGTGTGTGTATTTGAAGTTGTTGTGTGCATTTCATCTGGCACTCTACCTTGGCCGTAAGCAGGCAGGTTTCTCTGGATGTATCCCTGATCTCAGCCTGGGCAAACCGCATACAAATTCTAAAGGCCTATTAGAAAGTTGCAGGAAAAGAGGCCCAGCAAAGTTGGGGTGAAGTTTGTAGAGACTGGCTGCCTGCCAAAGTCCCCATGAGACAGGAGGTACCTTGGTGCATATACCCCAGGCCAGTTTTCTCATCCTCACCTTCATAAAGATACAGATCCTGAAACCATGGGGCCAGATAAGTTGTAAAACGCAAAATTTTCCTGATTTTCGGAAGGGGACATGGCACATCAACTGTATTATGTGTAACACCCTGCAGAGTCCTATAACCAAATAGTTTAATATTTCTGCAGCAAATATTCACAGTAAAAGGGTGAGAGAAGAGTACAAGTAGCCTCATGTCAGTTCAGGTCAGTCTTTTCTGCTGAAGAGTTATAGATGACTCGCAGGTTTCAGAGCTGTTTGGATTTTGGAAATGCAGATAAGGCATGTGGGCACGTCATGTTGACCCAACAATGACCAGGGAGGCCCTAAGACCCTCTCTTGATTGGTATTGTCTAGTCGTCCCAGTGATTCTATGGGCTAGGTCCTCCAATCACCCTTATGTTATAGGTGAGGAATCCAGGCTGAAGGAGTAAGGTGACTTGTCCAGTGTCACACAGCTAGTAAGTGGCAGAGCTGGGACCCAACCCAGGTCTTTCTGACTCTAAAACTAATGTTCCTCATCTCCTCAGTCCCATATTCAATAAGACTCAGGGATGTTGACTCACACTGACAAAACTCGCAAGAGATTAATGTCTAAATGTTGAATGCCAGTGTGTTCAATTATTATGAGTGGGTACAGTCCCATGATCTGTGGAAGTTGGGACACCGTGGTGGCAAGGAACAGAGGCCCATTCAAAGTACTTCACGGAAAAGAGAATTTCTTTCAAGGTTACAGATGGCTGGGCCTGGGAGCCATCGGGAGCCCAGGCACTTGTAATGGCTGGCTCCTTTTGTCTCTTTCTACCCACTGATTTTGCTTCTCTTGTAAATTTTTCAGATGCCACTGGTGAGCTAGCCAGGGCAGGGTCAGGGGTACACAGCGTTGCCCCAGGCAGTGGGGGTGGTGGTTGGTAATTTCCATTAGAAGAGTGTGCAAGCATTCTGAGGCTTGGACGGTGGGGGTGGGGATAGATGGTGATTTAGGTGGTTTGTATATTTATAAGAATGAGGCTGAGATTGCCAAGTTAGATGGGTTTTAGTTCATTTGAATATTTAATGTGAAGGCTGTGGTTTCTTCGGGCATTTTTCCTTCTTGGGGCAGGGTCAGCCAGCCCTTCTCTGTTTCCAGAGCACTTTGTATTAGCTCCCTGTGATTATACCTTCCATGGTAGGCTGAATAATGGCCCCCAAAGATATCCTCATCCTAATTCTCAGAATTGATGAATGTGTTCTTTTACATGGCAAAAGAGACTTTGCAGATGTGATTAAGTTAAGGATCTTGAGATGGGAAGATTATCCTGTCTTATCCGGGTGGGCCCAATGTCATCACGATGTTCCTTTTAAGAGGGACACAGGAGGAGTCAGAGTCAGAAGAGATGGAGTGATATGCTTTGAAAATGGAGGAAGGGGCCACAAGCCAAGGAATATAAGCAGCTACCAGAAGCTGAAAAAAAGCAAGGAAATGGATTCTCCTCTCAGAGCCTCCTGAAGGAACCAGTCCTTTATACCTTGACTTTAGCCAAGTGAAACTGATTTCAGACTTCTGACCTAAGAGAATAAGAATTTAATAAGAGAATAAATTTGTGTTGTTTTAAGCCACCCAATTTGTGGAAATTTGTTACAGCAGCCATAGGAAACTAATACGCTCACCAATGGGGGGATGTCAGCTGCTGATTTGGGGCCACGCAGTATCCACTTTCTCTTCCTAACCTCACTCCTGTTTTCTTTTGGGGGGATCTTTTTCCCTATCCTATGAAGTCATGGCGGGAGGGGGAGATGGTAAAGCTAAGTGTCTGCCTGCCCCCCACTATGGAAGCTGAAGGGGGTCCTGAGAGGCCCTTCCTTGGCAGAGCTCATCCCATTGTCCACCCAGCTGGAGATGGGCACAGGATTTTGAAACATGGGCAAATGGAGCTGGGATGGCAACATTAGTGGTAGGAGGAATATTGTGCTAATCTGAGCTCTCTGCACTTCCTGACTTTGGCTTTGGACAAGTTACTTCAAATTGCTGAGATTTTATTTCCTTATCTGTAAAGTGGGTGCAGTAAGAGTACCAACCTCATGGGTGTTTGTGAGGATTCAATGGTGAAAGTCCCATTTAAAGTGCCTGGCGGGGCTGGCCCCATGAAGTGCGCGCACTCCGCTACAGGCAGCCTGGGTTCGGATCCTGGGCGCACACCAATGCACTGCTTCTCCGGCCATGCTGAGGCGGCGTCCCACATACAGCAACTAGAAGGATGTGCAACTATGACGTACAACTATCTACTGGGGCTTTGGAGAGAAAAAGGGAAAAAAAAAGGAGGAGGATTGGCAATAGATGTTAGCTCAGGGCCGCTCTTCCTCAGCAAAAAGAGGAGGATTGGCATGGATGTTAGCTCAGGGCTGATCTTCCTCACACACACAAAAATAAAATTAAAAAAAATAAAGTGCCTGGCACATGGTAAGGGATCCATCAATGTTGGCTTCCATCATTAAATGTGGGAGGGCCACACAAGTAGCCAGAGGGAGCCACAGAAAGTTCTTGAGCAGGGAAGTAACATCATCTCTTCATCTTTTTAGGGGGCACACAAGATGGGTGGATAATTGAGATGCTTTTGACAAAGAAGATTTGGGAAATGTCAGGCCTGGGGTGGGTGGGATGAGCCGAGGTGGAGGAGCATTTCCCAGTGGCTGAAGTAACCGCCACACCCCTTCTGAAGGACAGGCATGTTGCTCCATGTGGACCTGCTACGTGCCTTGATGGCGGTGCAGTGGACAGTTCTTTTTTGTGCCAGTCCTGCATACGATGCCTTTTGTGGTAATTGCATTCATATTTTCCTGGGAGAGGCATCCTTCCTTCCACTCACCCCCACCCCATGTCCTTGAGGGACTGACCTCACCCCCTTCCTAAAGGGGCTCCATATAGCCAGGTCTGGCCAGTCTTGCTGTGATTGGCTCAGGCAGGGGCACGTGACCCAAATGGGTGCAATGAAAGTCAACCCTGGGACTTTGGCTGGAACTACTGGGAAACAGCTCCTGCTTTCCCCATCAGATGTGAGCCAGGAGCTGTCTGGGACACTGGAGAGAACTGCACAAGAATGAAGTCATCACAGAGGGAAGTGGTGCTGAGAGAGTCGAAGAAGACTGAGGTCATTGTTTGAGCACCTGGATCTAGCTGTGCCTGAAGTGAGGTACCACCCCAGGACTTCTCAATATGTTCCCTTTTTTGTTTTACTCCAAGTTGAGTTGGTTTTTTGGTCACTTGTATCTGGAAAAGGCCAGACTAATAAATTCAACCATTTACAAACTCCAAGAGACCCCTAGAGACTCCTCTTTTTCTAGTAGGGAAAACATTTCTCTGCTGTTGTTTTTCTGCCAACTTTAGGGTTTTCAGAGAGGTTTGGGGCAGAGAATGGAAAGCGAAGATGCGGGAAGTAACAGTACCTCCAGTCAGAAGGTTGAATGAACCCTTCCCAGCTAATTACACCACAGGGCTTGGGAGCAGAGACCCTCTCATTAAACTTTTAGGAGTCTTGGAAGGATAGGGCAGGAATTATCCCAGCGAAGCTTGGAGAGGTTGGTGCTTGCCAGGTATTGTGCTCAGGGATGTACACACATCATCTGGAAACTCACCTCAATCCTGTGAGGTACTACTGCCACTCTCCCCTTTGCAGATGTAGAAATCAAGGCTCCCTGGCTCGGTCAAGGTTTCCCAGTTTGCAAGAGGTGGAGGTGAGACTTGAACCGAGATTTCCCTTCTCAAGTGCCCTTGGTTTTTAACCATTCAACAAAACTACTTAAGAGAACCCTCTTAAGTAAGTAATCACAGGATTACCAGTTGGAAAGTAGCAGGTGCAGTGTTGATACTGTAGCTGGATTATTTCATTGAGTCCTCCCAACATGCTTTAGTTGTCAGATATTCCTGATTAAGGAGAAACAGGCCCCTGGAGACCCGATCTTAATCACACAAAGGTTAATGCAGATGCGGGACTTGAACTCAGGTTCTCCACTGAGTCTGGCTCTCCCAGGGACATGGGCATTCACTGTGGCACTTACGCTCGCGCACGCGCTTGCACACCTCCACGACGGGGATCTCATCATTTTAGTGGCGTCCTTCCCCCGGCACTTCTTGGGTAATTCCCTCCTGGCCCAGACCCTCGCCCCAAGTCCGGCGTAGCGGGTGAAGCAAAAGGGGCAGTGCCAGGAAGGGGCGGAGGGGCCTGTCCGGGGGTCGTCCGCAGTGCGGCAGGCGGCGGCGCCGAGCCCTGAACTGCGAGCGCTGGGGCCAGGCTGGACGGGTGCGGAGGGGGTGGGCGCGACGCCGGGAACAGCGGCCGGCTCCGAAGGGCGCGAGGCAGGGCGCGCGTGCGCGGTGGGGGGGGGGAATCCGCGGCGGCGCGCGGGGAGCGGGCGCGGCGAGTGCGCGCGTGCGCGGTTTGGGGGGGTGGAGTGGGTTGCCGCGGCGGCGCGCGGCACGGCGGGAACATGGCGCGCGGGGTCGGCGCGCGCGCCTAGCTGGCGGGACCGTTAGCTCGAGGCGGACGCGGCCCGGGCCCCGCCGGGATGGAGCAGTCGCCGCCGCCGGCGCTCGAGCCAACCCCGGGGCCGACCCCGGCACGGAGCTGTAGGCGGCGGGAGCCCGAGTCGCCGCCGGCGCCGGCGCCGGTGAGTGCGTGACGGGCGCGGGCCGGGAGACTTTCTTTGTGAAACTCTGTCGGTGCGAGCCGGGCAGGGCCTCAGCGGCTGACGAGCGCCCGCCTGGCGGAATCCGCCCCGCCGTCTGGGTTCGAGCCTCGCCTCGCCCCGCTTGGCGGCGGGACCCAGTCTAACGCCTGCCCCGCTCAGTTTCCGCGGGGGTGTGGTAGACAGTCGGCGCCTAATGCGCTCGGCCCCTCCCCCTTGCCTTCGACCCCGACGGGGCGGCGGCTGCCACCGACCGGGGGCCCACCGGAGAGGTAGACCGCAGCCGCTGGGAGACAGGTGTCGGCGCAGCCCCGGGAGGCTCAGGTGCAGACAGCCCCAGGTGGAATCTCAGGGAGTGAGCTGTCCGTCCCCGGAAGGAAACAAGTCTGTCGGTGGCTCAGCACAGTGATTTTGGAATGCTTTAGACCCACCCCAGCTTCGTGGTGTGTGTGGGGTATCGGTCAGGGTGAAGGATGCTGAGCGCAATGGACTTCGGAGGTGTGGCTCTCGCTGGATGGGATGGGATGGCCTTGAGCGTTGGGCTCCCCAAACAGCCAGGGCATAGGAATAATCTGGAGCGCTTGAAAAAAATACAGGCGTCGTAACTCACCCCTCAGGCCCACGGACTCAGACTCTCCAAGGCATAGGAGCAGATTTTGAATTTTAACGAGCTCCCAAGTTGTTATGATCAGGCAAATTGGACAAGCACTATTTTAGAATAAGCTTCCTGTGAGCAGGGACGTGTTCTGTTTATAGCTCACCATGGCGTCCTGGTACCAGGCGCCGTGCTTGGCACATGGTAGATGGTCAGAAAATATTTGTAGGAAGGCTAGATGACTTAGGGAGTTTCCAAAATAGGACTTCTTGAGACATTTTCAGGAGTTTTTGAGATTCTCTCTCTCTCAGATTTACTGTGTAATGTGATTTTTCTCATGTCCCGACTTAACTTTTGTGACTGTTTATAATGCCATGTTTTCAGTATGTTCTAGGCAAAAGCAGGGTGTGCGTTGCTTAGTATAAACCATCAACTCTTGTATACCCTAGCTAGGTTAAAATTAATTCTGAAACAGAATTCTGCATAAAAAATGCGTGTTTGTTTCTCTTCATCATTTGGGGACACTAGGTTTATAGGATTTTGTTCTTTTGAGGTAGGTAAATATTTACATTTTCATCAAAGCAAATTTGAATTACTGTTCAGAAAAGTTGGCAATTTGCTTAAACCTCTGCATATTTGTAGTCTTTATGTAACATTTTGAAATTGAGATTTATGTTTAGTTCAGAGTCCATGCTAAAATAGAATTGTTTGAAAGTTATTTGATATTTCAG
Source organism: Diceros bicornis minor (assembly GCF_020826845.1). Lineage (NCBI taxonomy): Eukaryota > Metazoa > Chordata > Mammalia > Perissodactyla > Rhinocerotidae > Diceros > Diceros bicornis. The sequence continues at coordinate 22,480,014 of NC_080774.1, read as the reverse complement.
GGGCTGTTTTTTTTCACGTTGTTTTGAATTTCAATAGTTGATTTCATTTCAATAGTGTTTTTTTGTTGTCCACTGGATAAAATATGAATGTATGGGCAGACAACACTTTAGGAGTTGAGATTGCATCTGAAGAGGAAAAATTGAAAAATTAGGTGCCTTATTGTGTGTCATTTTTGTAGTTTATGTGGATGTCTTTCTTTAAATTGAGATATAATTGGTGTTAGTTTTAGCTGTACAACATAATGATTTTATATTTATATATATTGCAAGCATCCATCATCATACATACAAATTTTTTTCTTGAGATGAGAACTATTCTCTTAGCAACTTTCAAATATACAATACAGTGTTATTAACTATAGTCACCATGCTGTACATTACATTCCCATGACTCTTTTTTTGTATCTTTTAAAAAATAACAGCTTTGTTGAGAGATAATTCACCTACCATAAAATTAACCTCTTTAGTGTACAATTTCATTGTTTATAGTATATTCACTATATGCCCAACATCACCATTATCTACTTTTAGAGCATTTTCATCACCCTACAAAGAAATCTTGTGTCCATTAGCCTTTCGTGTAAGCCTATTTCCCAGCCCCCAGTAATAACTAACCTACTTTGTGTCTCTTATGAATTTAGCTATTCTGGACGTTTCACATAATGCAATCTTACAATATATAGGTTTTTGAGCTTCATCCGTTTGTAGCATGTATCGGTACTTCTTTCCTTTTTATTACCAAATAATGTTCTATTGAATGGATATACCACATTCTATTTATCCGTACATCCGTTGATAGACGTGAATTTTTTCTACTTTTTGGTTAATATGAATAATGCTGCTGTGAACATTTGTCTACAAGTTTTAGCGTGGACATATGTTTTCATTTCTCTTGGGCATATCCCAATTGCTCGGTTATATGGTAACTCTATTTTAATCTTTTGAGGAGTTGACAAACTTTCCTAAGGCACTGCATCTTTTTACATTCTCACAAGCAATGTATGAGGGTTCTAGTTTCTCCATATCCTCACCAGTACTTGTTATTTTCTGTCTTTAACTTTAGCCATCCTGGTAGGTATAAAATGGTCTTATTGCAATTTTGATTTGCATTCCTTGATGGCTAATGGTGTTCAGCATATTTTTTTGTGCTTATTGGCCATTTGTTTATCTTCTTTGGAGAAATGTCTGTTAAAATCCTTTGTCCATTTTTGGGGGGTCCATTTTTTAATTGGGTTATTTATCTTTTTATTATTGAGTTGTAGGTGTTCTTTAAATATTCTTGATCCTGAACCTTAATCAGATATATGATTTACAAATATTTTCTCCCATTGTGTAGGTTGTTTTTTCGCTTTTTGGATGATGTCCTTTATTGTAAAATAAGTTTTAATTGTGATGAGATCCAATTTATCTATTTTTTCTTTTGTTGCTCATGCTTTTGGTGTCATATCTAAGACTCCATTGCCAAGTCCAAGGTCGTGAAGATTTACCCCTGTGCTTTCTTCTAAGAGTTTTAAGTTTTTAGCCCTTATATTTAGGTTGTTGATCTATTTTGAGTTAATTTTTGTGTACAGTGAAAGTTAGTGGTTCTAATTCATTCTTTGGCATGTGGTGATCCAGTTTTCCAGCATTATATGTTGAAAAGACTATTCTTATCTCATTGAATGGTCTTTGAACCCTTATTGAAAATCAACTGACTATAAGTTAGGTTTTATTTCTGGACTATCAATTTTATTCTGATGTTTGTCTTTATGTTAGTACTACACTATTTGATTACCGTAGCTCTGTAATAGGTTTTGAAATTAAGTGTAAGTCCTGTAACTTTGTTCTTTTTCAAGACTGTTTTGGCTTTTCTGGGTCCCTTACATATGGATTTTAGGATTAGTTTATCAATGTCTGCCAAAGAGTAGCTGGGATTTTTTTAGGGATTGTGTTTAATCTGTCCTTTAAATGATGTTTTGTAGTTTTCAGGTCCAAATCTTGCACTTCATTCAAAAATTTATTCCTAACTATTGTATTCTATTTGATGCTGTTGTACACGGAACTGTTTTTACAATTTTATTTCATATTGTCATTGTTTATCACTAGTTCATTGCTAGTGTATAGAAGAAATACAGTTGAGTTTTTGCTATATCTTTTAATTTCATCATTTAGTGGTAGTCTGTTCCAATTTTCCGTTTCAAATCTTCCCCCCAAAGTAGTGAGGAAGAGTGGTCTTTGAAAGCTCAAGTATGGATGCAGATCTAGGTTCATATCTCTAAATTTTGGCTCTGCTACTTGCTAGTTATATGATTTTGACAAATCTTAGCTGTTATACATCTCAGTGTTCTCATATATTTAATGAGCAGCAATATCCATCCCAAAGAATTGTTAAATAAAAGAGAATATAGGTAGCTATTTAGAACAATGCCTTTGCATGTGGTAGGGATTTGATATTTGTTGTTTATCTTCTTCTGTTAATTAACTCCATTTAAAAGCAAGCCGAAAAACAAAAAGCAAACTAAAACACCAAACCAAAACAAAAATAACTAAAAAAAAACCCAAACCCCAAAACAAACAAACCTAAAACCACAGACAAGAAAAAAAAAAAAAAACCCACAAAGAAATAACCGCAAACAAAAACCTCAAACCTCTTCCTGTCCCCATCTCTTTTCTGTGACCCAAGAAATCCCTGTGAGTGCTTGAGGAACATTGAAAGACAAAGTCTCTCACACCACACAGTTGTAGTGTAAAAGCCTGCTAAATCTAGGCTGCTATATGGGATATTTGACCATGTTTATTAAAAACAATAAAAGTGTAACTCAAAGCTGTTTGTTTTTATCCCATAGTTATTAACGTGTTGTTCTTACGCTACTTATTTCTCCTAAAAGCAGAAGCAATATTTTTTCATTAAATTTGATGGTTATAATTCTTGTTTCTTTTGAATGATTGCTATTTTTTAAAAACTCTGTTAGAGACAAAGCCTGATGTTTGACCTTAATAGTACTTTTATTTTGGTGTCTCTTCAATAGCCAAAGTAGATCACTATTTTGTACGGGAAGAAACCAGAGACACAATATAATCCACATATGATGCATGGAACATATCATGTTCATTTAATGTGTATTTACTGTGAACCAAAGAAAATAATTGTTTACACTGTAAGTATTATTTTAACAATAAAAACTTACCTCCAAAATCACAACTATAATTAAATTTATAACCTACAAACCCACAGATTGATAACTCAGACATTTCTATAAGAAAATTTTAAAGTTGATCTTTATCTAAAAAGAAAAACTTTTATTAGAAAAGCTGCGCATGTGCATTGTATAAAATTAGAAAATATAAGACAAGCAAAAATACCCCCCCTAATATTACTAGTACAGTGGTTATGACTATTAATACCTTAATACATATCTTTGTGGAACTTTTTCTGTGCATCTTTCTATCTAACAGTATGTACACACATACAAATGTATGTAGGTATTTAAAATGAGATAAAACTGCACAAAATGTCTTTAATTTTTATTGTATTTAAAATCAGCTTTATTTAGGTATAATTTAAATACAATAAAATTTACCAATTTTAAGTGTGTAGTTTTATGAGTTCTGACAAACATATACAGTTGTGTAATCACCACCACAGTCTGTAGACGGAATAGAAGACTGTTTCTTTTTATTAATTGAGTACTACTCGATTATATGTGTCCTGCAATTCGTTATCTATTCACCAGCTTTTGGTGATTGTGAATAGAACTACTATGAACATTCACATACAAGTCTTTGTGTGTTTCATATATATATATTTAAGAATGGGATTGATGGGGCCAGCCCCGTGGCTTAGCAGTTAAGTGCGTGCACTCCGCTACTGGTGGCCGGGCTTCAGATCCCCTGTGCGCGAACCGAGGCACCACTTGTCCGGCCGTGCTGAGGCCGCGTCCCACATACAGCAACTAGAAGGATGCGCAACTATGGCATACAACTATCTACTGGGGCCTTGGGAAGAAAAAGGGAAAAAAAGGAGGAGAACTGGCAACAGATGTTAGCTCAGGGCCGGTCTTCCTCAGCAAAAAGAGGAGGATTGGCATGGATGTTAGCTCAGGGCTGATCTTCCACACACACACACACACACACACACACACACACACACACACACAAAAGAATGGGATTGATGGTTTGTATGGTAAACATATGTAGGTACTGTTTTGAAACCTGCTTTTTTTTCAGTCAACAATCCACCCCCCACTTTCCATTTAAGTTAATTTTCCTCTTATTAAATGCTCAGGCAATATTCACATTTTTTCCAGTCTATCCCAAAATGTTTTTTAAATCTGTTGTGTCAAAATCAGTATCAAATCCAGGATCATGCCTTAATTAATGTCACTTAAGTCTCTTTTAATCTAGCATGGTCCCTTTTTTCATGACACAGACTCCTTGAAGAGATCAAACCAGTTGTCCTGCAGAATGTCCTATTATCTGGATTTGTCTGGTAGCTTCTATGTGGTGTCATTTATCTTGTTCCTCTATTTCCTATAAACTGGAAGCTGTAGAAAAAGACTTCATGGATAAATATTTTTGGCTAGATTATATCATTGATAATGTCTACTTAATGTTGCAATATAAGGCTTGTTTTATCATTAGCATTTTCTTGCTGTTGAGAAAGGGAAAGCAGTGATAATGTCCCTCTATTCTATAAGTAGTGCTCAGAGACTAGTCCCTTTTACTAGATCAAAGTAGTACTGGGAGATTGAAAAGGCAGTAACAGTAACTAGAGAGTAGGACAGAAAAAGGAGGAAGTAGGTGTCAGTGTATGGCTCCAGTTGCCCTCCCTGTGACCACTACCCAAAACTGCCTTTTCCTCTTATGGTTATAGTTACCTCGAGGAGAAGATAGTTCAGTGTGAAGAACATGCATTATTTTAAATGATTAATAGTATAAATTTAACTTGCAATAATCTGAAATGTGATTTGTTGAGATTCTAGATGACAAATAGTTGATGATTTGTAATGAGGATGTGGTACTATTTGTGGATAAAGAACAGGATTGCTAAGAAATAGCAGGTGGTCTAAGTACCACAGCAAACCTGACTTTGTGTTGTGGTTTTGCAAGAATAAAAAAAAAGGTTAGCTGTGACTCAAAAATTAACTCAAAATGGATCAAAGACCTGAAGGTGAGACCTGAAACTATAAAACTCATAGAAGAAAATATAGGCAACACACTATTTGACATTGGGTTTAAAGGAATCTTTTCGGATGACATGCCTACCCAGACTAGGGAAACTAAAGAAAAAATAAACAAGTGGGACTTTATCAGACTAAAGAGCTTTTATAAGACAAATGAAATCAGAATCAAGATGAACAAACAACCAACCAGCTGGGAGAGAATATTTGCAAAACATACATCTGACAAGGGGTTGATCTCCATAATATATAAAGAACTCACACAATTGAACAACAAAAAAACAAACAACCCGATCAAAAAATGGGCAGAGGAAATGAACAGACACTTCTCCAAGGAAGATATACAGATGGCCAATAGGCACATGAAAAGATGCTCAACATCACTAATCATCAGGGAAATGCAAATAAAAACAACACTAAGATACCACCTCACGCCCGTTAGAATGGCTATAATCACCAAGACAAAAAACAACAAATGTTGGAGAGGATGTGGAGAAACAGGAACCCTCATACACAGCTGGTGGGAATGCAAATTGGTGCAGCCTCTATGGAAAACGGTATGGAGATTCCTCAAAGAATTAAAAATAGAGATGCCCTATGATCCAGCCATCCCACTACTGGGAATCTATCCAACGCACCTGAAATCAACAATCCAAAGAGGCTTATGCACCCCTATGTTCATTGCAGCATTATTCACCATAGCCAAGAAGTGGAAGCAACCTAAGTGTCCCTCGACTGACGATTGGATTAAGAAAATGTGGTATATATATACAATGGAATACTACTCAGCCATAAAAAAAGACAAAATCGTCCCATTTGCAACAACATGGATGGGCCTGGAGCGTATTATGTTAAGTGAAATAAGCCAGAAAGAGAAAGACAAACACTGTATGATCTCACTCATATGTGGAATATAAACAAACACATGGACAGAGAAAACTGGACTGTGGTTACCCGGGAAGTGGGGGTGGGGGGTGGGGGGTGGGCACAAGGGGTGAAGGGAGTCATATATGGGGTGAAGGACAAACAAAAATGTACAACCCAAAATCTCACAATGTTAGAAACCATTAAAATATCAATAAAAATGTAAAAAAAAAAAAAAAAAAAAAAAAAAAAAAAAAAAAAAGGTTAGCTGTGACTGTTACATCAGAGAAGGCATATTATTATATGTGGTTTCTTATTCCATGATTATATATTTGGCATTTCTATGCTATCACTGGCTAAGTTTGCCACAGTGGAAGTTCAAAAATTGCCATAGTAGTGTTTCAACTTACCGTGGACTTAGTTCGGAAAATGGTAGGAAAATTATCAGTATTCTTTGTACTTGCAGAATTGCATAAAGAATATCACTTTGATGAAGATGAAAATTACTAAGATTATTATTGTCCTCTAATGTCAGTCATCATAAAAAGAAAATCAAATTAACCTTGATACTTATATTTTGCCAAATCATGCATATAGAAAGCCATTGGTGCTCATTTTTAAGACACAAGAAAAAATAGTTTAGGAAGATGAGGAGGGGAAAGTAATGATAGAATAGATTAAAAGAAACAGATATATTGGAAAAGAATCCACAAAATATGCAGAAAGTAAAAGCAAGTGGAGATGGGAGGAGAGAAGAGGGTAATGATTAGATTTAAAGGACCAACATTCTAAAAAATATTACTAGAATCTCTATGTAACTAGGCCACTTTTCTTTCTTTTGTGATTGAACCCTGCAGCATCAGGTAAAGCTGGAATGGATTCAGTTCTTTGGGGCTGAAGGTATTTTTCTTGGTTATTTTGTTTTAGCAGTGGGACTGGGCAGTTTAAGGAATGTAGTTTTGTAGACTTTTTTTTTTTTAGGAAGATTGGCCCTGAGCTAACATCTGTTGCCAATATTCCTCCTTTTTTCCTTTTTTCTTCCCAAAGCCCCAGTAGATAGTTGTGTGTCATAGTTGCACATCCTTCTAGTTGATCTATGTGGGATGCCACCTCAGCATGGCTTGATGAGCCGTGCATAGGTCTGCGCCCAGGATCCGAACCGGCGAACCCGGGGCCACTGAAGCAGAGGGTGTGAACTTAACTGCTACGCCACCGGCCCCAGGAATGTAGTTTTAAAATAAGTCTAATCTTGACATCCCATGTTCATGGACCAAAAGACTTAACATTGTTAAGATGACAATACTCCCCCAAAGGATGTACAGATTAAGTGCAATCTCTATCAAAATCTCATCTGCCTTTTTTGCAGAAATCAACAAGCTGATCCTAAAATCCATATGGAAATGCAGGGTACCCAGAATAGCCAAGACAATCCTGAAAAAGAAGAACAAACTTAGAGGACTCAAACTTCCCAATTTCAAAATCTACTCTAAAGCTACAGTAATCGAGACAGTGTGGTACTGGCATAAGACTAACGTAGACCAATGGAATTGAGAGTCCAGAAGTAAACCCTCGTGTTTATGATCAATTGGTTCTCAACAATGGTGCAAAACCCATTCAATGGGGGAAAGAATGGTCTTCTTAACAGATGGTGCTGGACAACTGGATATCCACATGCAAAGGGATGAATTTGGATCCCTGTCTCACACCATACACAAAAATTAACTCAAAATGAATCAAAGACCTAAATGTAACAGAAAAAATGATAAAACCCTTATCAGAAGACACAAGAGTAAATCTTTGTGACCTCGGGTTAGGCAATGATTTCTTAAATATAATACCGAAATCAAAAGTAACAAAAGAAAAAGTAGATAATTGGACTTCATCAAAATTAAAAACTTTTGTGTGTCAAATGACAGCATCAAAAAAGTGAAAAGAAATCCCATATAATGGAAGAAAATATTTGCAAATCATATATATATGTGATAAGGGACTTGCATTGAAAATATGTAAAGGACTCTTTGTAACTCAATGATAGAAAGACAAACAACCCAATTAAAAAATGGACAAAGTACTTGAATAGACATTTCTCAGAGAATATATATATATATATTTACATACAAAAATGGCCAATAAGCACATGAAAAGGTATGCAACATCATTAGTCAAAACTACACCTACCAGGACAGCTAAAGTAAAAAAGACAATAACAAGTATTGGTGAGGGTGTGGAGAAATTGGAGCCCTCATACATTGCTAGTGGGAATGTAAAGTGGTGCAGCCATTTTGGAAAACAGTTTGGCAGTTGTTCAGAGTGCTAAACATAGAGCTGCCATATGGCCCAGTAATTCTACTCTTGGGGTATATACCCAAGAGAAATGAAAGTATTTGTCCATACAAAAACTTGTACATGCATGTTCATAGCAGCATTATTAATAATAGCCAAAAAGTGGAAACAACCCATAAATGCATTGACTAACTGTTGAGTGGATAAACAAAATGTGGTGTATTTGTATAATGGAATATTATTCAGCCATAAAAAGGAAGAAGTACTAATACATGATACAACACTGATAAACCTTGAAAACATTATTCTGAGTGAAAGAAACCAGTCACAAAAGATCACATATTGTATGATTCCATGTGTGTGAAATATTCAGCATAGGCAAATCTGTAGAGACAGAGAGTGGATTAATGTTTGCCAGGGACTTGGGGAGGCTGAGTGGGGAATGACTCCTAATGGGCATGGGGCTCCTTATGGGGTGATGGAAATATTAAAATTGTAATAGTTACAAAACTGTGAATAAATCAAAATCACTGAACTGTATACTTTAAATGGATGAATGTTATGGTATATGAAATATAGCTCATTAAAGATGTAAAAAAGAAAGTCAATTAGAAAATAAAAAGAATGTCTAATATTTTAAAATGTCATTAAAGATATTCTCCTAAAGTCTTTATTTGCCCCCCTCCTGTTTTTGTTTTCACTAATACGTATATGAGCAAGATTATACCTATCATCTAAGATGATCCTGTCGTCTGAGGCTGTTTTATGGAGTGACAAGCTAAATCCAAAAGCTAAAATAGTTAAAATAGAGTGTATGTGTATAAACAATTTCAAGCATATGGAAAAGTAGATTGAATCCAACAATAAACCCTTATATTCTCTCATTACTTTGATTTAATAATTATTACCCTTTTGCCAATAATTGGATATACTTTGAGAAATAGTTAAGATTTGTAGAATCTGTCTTTACATTTTCTAAAATAAAGTCAGTATTCACTATGCATTTATATAGAGAACACTTGAAATTAAGATGGATGAGAAAGTTTCTGTGAATTAAAAAATGTCATGTAAACATGTTAAGATGTCTGAACTTTGTTAGAATAATCAGGTCTGTAAGTTACAACATTTTTTAATGCAAACGTTATCCTTCATGTGCTTATGAGATTTCTGTGCCAAATTGTAGAACAGAGGAAACTGTCAGTTCCATAAGACTTTTCCTATGACTTGTCCTGTACTAGGAGCTTTGTTTCCCGATATTTCGTTAGTGCAGTTTGATGTTGAGGAATACATATTTAATAAGGCCAAGCACTTACGTTGGGATAGTACCTTTTATTTTGGAGTTAACAGGTCACAATATGGGTATATTCTCATTTCCCTCTCAGGAATTTGCATGTTACCAGTATGATTTTGGAATTCAGGCACCTTTATTGGACATTTGGCCTTGTGTGTAGTTTCTTATCATTGGGAAAAGTATATTACAGCGGATTGCACAATTTCCTGAGAGAGTACTGAAAAACACAGTCACAGTTGCTTTTGTTCTGTATGTAATGTTTTCGTATTGAGTGGTGTCTTGGATCCTTATGGTTTTAGCTTATGCAGAAACATGATTTTTGAAAGTTGCTCCACTGTCAAGTAATGCTCTTAAATTCATTGCTTCCTAATCTCCATAAAGATTATTAAAACTGTTTATAAAAATTGTTCAGGAAATTGGCTGTAAATTCCAAATATATTTTATAAAAAATAAAATTTTCAGGGCCCGGCCCAGTGGCGCAAGCGGTTAAGTGCACACGCTCTGCTGTGGCTGCCCCGGGTTCGCCGGTTCGGATCCCGGGCGTGCACAGATGCACCACTTGTCAAGCTATACTGTGGCGGCATCCCATATAAAGTGGAGGAAGATGGGCACGGATGTTAGCCCAGGGCCAGTCTTCCTCAGCAAAAAAAAGAGGAGGATTGGCAGATGTTAACCCAGGGCTGATCTTCCTCACAAAAAAATAAAAAAATAAAATAAAATTTTCATTAGGCATATTTGGAAGAACCGTGTAAATTATAGAGTACGTGGAAGCAATGTTCTTTCCATAAGTAGAGGGTCTGTTGGTTTCAGATTGCTATTGCTAACATATTGTGCTTCCTATGTGTCAGGCACTGTTATAAGTCCTTTATATATATTAACTCATTTAATCCTCACAACTACCCTATGAGGTGGGTACTGTTGTTATTCTTGTTTTACATATGAGGAAACGAGGTACATTGAGATTATTAAATAACTTGCTCAAGATCACACAGCTAGGAAGCCAAGTTGCCCTGGATTCTAATTTAGCAGTCTAGGTGTGGAGTCTACGTTCTTAACCATTGCCCTAGACTATCTTTGTTTTGAATGATCATTAAGCAAACAGTGATCAGTTATAACTATCTTTTGCTACTGAATGTTAGACTTATTGCAGGAAAGCAATACAGGCAGTTCCCTGGATATCTTGTTAAAATGTATTTTTTTTTTGGTGAGGAAGATTAGCCCCGAGCTAATGTCTGTTGCCAATCTTCTTCTTTTTGCTGAGGAAAATTGGTCCTGGGCTAACATCCATGCCCATCTTCCTCTACTATGTATGTGGGATGCCTGCCACAGTATGACTTGACTGGCGGTACCTAGGTCGGCGCCTGGGATTGGCACCTGCGAACCCTGGGCCGCTGAAGCGGAGCGTGGGAACTTAACCCCACTGGGCTGGCCCCAAAATGTAGTTTTTATCGTGCAGTTTATGGTTATGTTGACATAGTATTCTGGAATTTGAGTTTGTATAATGATGATAGAGCAAAGGGATGAGTATTTGATACTAAGTTTACTCTTGAATTTTACTATCTAGTCACTTTTTATCAAAGATAAAATTAACTACAATATAAGCAGTTTAATTTTTTAAGTATTTAAAGTTACAAAACTGTTATTAAACTAATATTTAATGTAGTACCTGACATAAATGTTTCTTGAGTGAATGAAGGGAATTAAACAAGATAATGAAGGAAAGTATTAAATGGAATGAGGCTATATAAAAACAATAGTTTTTAAGATAGTCAAGGAATGATTCTCATACGCATCTCTGAAATAAAAAGAATTATAAAATAAAGAAAATCACTGCTTGTATCTTCCTTGTTTATTGATGAAGGCGAATCAGTCTTTATAGTGAAAATTAAAAGTTGTTAACTAAAGACAAAGCGTATTAATACTCTAAGTCGTTTGTTGATTGAGAATTTTAGCCCAAGGCCAGGTGTGTGAAATAAATGTATAATTATAGCTTCCTGAAAAAAGTTTTTTGTTGTTGAAAAAAAGAGTATTCCAGAAATTTGTTCTTCATTTGAGTAGTCTTCATTTGAATTTCCTGTGAGGCTAAAATGTAGGTATTTACTTAATATTAATTTTCATACTATTTCTTATTCTTGAAGGAGTTGAAATAGCTGAATATCTGGAGATATTTTACGCTGCTGTTTTCTTTTTTGACTTGCTTATTTTTTATTGAGGTAACATTGGTTTATAACATTGTATAAATTTCAGGTGTTCATCATATTTCACTTTTTGTGTGGACTACATCATGTTCACTCCCCAAAGACTAATTACCATCCATCACTGTACGCATGTGTGCTTTTGCTCCTTTAACCCTTCCTCCTCCTCCCCTCCCCTCTGATAACCACCAATCTAATCTGTATATCTATGTGTGTGTTTGTCATTGTTTTTTATCTTCCACATATGAGTGAAATCACATGGTATTTGGCTTTCTCCAGTATTTGGCTTTCTCTGTCTGACTTGTCTTGGACCCTCGAGGTCCATCCATGTTGTCGCAAATGGCAAGATGAGATCTTTTTTTTTTGGTGAGGGAGATTGGCTGTGAGCTAACATCTCTGCCCATCTTCCTCTGTTTTGTATGTGGGCTGCTGCCACAGCGTGGCTTGATGAGCGGTGCGTAGGTCTGTGCCTGGGATCTGAATCTGTGAACTCTGGGCCACCAAAGTGGAGTGCACAGACTTAACCATTACACCACCGGGCTGGCCCTGAGATCTATTTTTTTTTATGGCTGAGTAGTATTCCATTGTGTATATATATGTGTGTGTGTGTGTGTGTGTGTGTGTGTGTGTGTATAATTTTCTTTATCCATTCATCCATTGATGGGCTCTTAGGTTGTTTCCAAGTCTTGGCTGTTGTGAATAATGCTGCAGTGAACATAGGAGTGCAGATATCTTTTCGAATTAGTGTTTTCATGCTCTTTGGATAAATAACCCAGACATGGAGTAGCTGGATCATATGGTAGTTCTATTCTTAATTTTTTGAGGACTCTCCATACTGTTTTTCATAGTGGCTGAGCATTCCCACCAGCAGTGTATGAAGATTCCCTTTTCTCCAGATCCTCTCCAACACTTGTTATTTCTTGTCGTTTTAATAATAGCCATTCTGATGGGCATAAGGTGATATCTCATTATAGTTTTTTTTGTGTGTGTATGAGGAAGATTAGCCCTAAGCTAACATCTGTTGCCAATCCTCCTCTTTTTGTTGAGGAAGATTGGCCCTGGGCTAACATCTGTGCCCATCTTTCTCTACTTTATATGTGGGATGCCTGCCGCAGCATGCCTTGATGAGTGGTGTGTAGGTGCGCACCTGAGATCCAAACCTGCGAACCCTAGGCTGCTGAAGTGGAGTACGCTAACTTAACCACTGTGCCAGCCAGCCAGGCCCTCATTATAGTTTTGATTTGCATTTCCCTAATAATTAGTGATGTTGAACATCTTTTCATGTGCACGTTGGCCATCTGTATATCTTTTTGGGAAAAAGGTCTGTTCAGATCTTTTGCCCATTTTTAAATTGAGTTGTTTATTTTTTTGTTGTTGAGTTGTATGAGTTCTTTATATATTTTGGATATTAACCCCTTATCAGATATATGATTTGCGAATATCTTCTCCTAATTGTTAGGTTGTCTTTTCATTTTGTTGATGGTTTCCTTTTCTGTGCAGAAGCTTTTTAGTTTGATGTAGTCTCATTTGTTTATTTTTCCTTTTGTTTCCCTTGCCTGAGGAAACATGATATTCAAAAAGATATTGCTAAGACCAACGTCAAAGAGTGTACTGCCTATGTTTTCTTCTAGGAGTTTTAATCGTTTTAGGTCTTACATTCAAGTCTTTAATCGATTTTGAGTTAATTTTTGTGTATGGTAAGATAATGGTCTACTTTCATTTTTTGCACGTGGCTGTCCAATTTTCCCAACACCATTTATTGAAGAGACTTTCCTTTCTCCATTGTATGCTCTTAGCTCCTTTGTCGAAAATTAGCTGTCCATAGATGTGCAGGTTTATTTCTGGGCTCTCGATTCTATTGCATTGATGTGTGTGTCTGTTTTTTGACAGTACCATGCTGTTTTGATTACTATAGCTTGTAGAGTAATTTGAATTCCGGGAGTGTGATACCTCCAGCTTTGTTCTTTTTTCTCAGGTTTGCTTTGGCTATTTGGATTCTTTTGTTGTTTGTACTCTGCTGTGTTTTAAGACCTGTTTGTTTGTGAACTCAAAGCTATTTAGAGAAGAATTTTAAGTTAAAGTTCTTTTTATCGTTTGTGAGAGGGTTGTAAACAGGTTAGCAAGTATAGACAAATATGATTACTTTTCTACTTTACAGTATGTATTTATTTCTAGGGCCGGCCCCGTGGCTTAGCAGTTAAGTGCGCGCGCTCCGCTGCTGGCGGCCCGGGTTCAATCCCGGGCGTGCACCGACACACCGCTTCTCCGGCCATGCTGAGGCCGCGTCCCACATACAGCAACTAGAAGGAAGTGCAGCTATGACATACAACTATCTACTGGGGCTTTGGGGGAAAAAAAATTAAAAAAAATTTATTTCTAGTTGAAGTTTGGAAGAGTTAGAATTACTTTACTAGTTAAAATTTTTTCAAACGTGCTTGGTTTCCCACTGTTGTCATAGTTTTTGATTGATTTTACAGAAGGAGTTGTCAAAGTGAATTTCTATCAATTTGACTCAAAAAATCTTTTTAAATTTTGTTTTTTCTTGTGTAGCACTTTATTACTTTTTGTACATAGTGACTTCAGATGCAGCAGTATTTTAACATTGACTTTTTGTAATCCTGAATCCTTAATCATGACACTAAAAACACATATCATTATGTTTAACAATACTGCAAGAAAGTAGAAAATACTTTTATTAAATTTCCATTTATACAAAGTTTGTGTGTAAAACATGTATTTACTATTAAGGATCAGGAACTCTTTTTAATTTTATATTCTCATTCCAGGATATTTTTGAGCTTCAGTCAATAGAAATAATAATTCATAAAATAAATTATACATATGTACTGTGAATTAACTTCCTTCTGATTTCTGAGTGGGACAATAGTTAACGTATTAGTTTTTATTTTGCTGTGTGGAAGATGATTTTGTTGCCTAATTTTCTGTGCATGTTATCCTGTATTGCTCAGGGCACCAGAAGTGTGTTGCCAGATTGGATGTTCTCAGCAGAGAGTCTTGAAAAATCACTCCCTGTGTGAGAACATGATGTTCCATATAGCTGCAAATCCAGATATGAACTTCAAAAAGCATGTAAGCTAGTTGTGTTCAACAAGTGTTGCTTTTCAAAGGCTGCCTTAAATTTAGAGAGAGTTGTGTGTATAGCACTATATGTGCACTATAGCATATGTAGTGGTCAAGGATAAGGTGTGTGGGATCTGCACCTTATTGTTCCATTTATAAGTAAGAATACGACCATTGCCTCCTTCACAGGGTTGTTGTGAGGATTAAATTAATTAATACGTGTATACTATCTAAAACAGTTCCAGGCACGTAGTAAGTGCTAAATAAATGTTAGGTGTGATTGTTGTTGTTACTATCATTGTTGTTATTACTCTTCAGAGTATCAGGTGATGATTGTGTTGGATACAGACTGATGCCATTGATTTTGATCCCCTGCAGAAAGTTGTAGATGATGATGATGATTATTTTTTTATGTGATAAGCTTTTTTTTGTTTTTTGAGGAAGATTGGCCCTGAGCTAACATCTGTTGCCAATCTTCCTCCTTTTTTCCTTTTTTCTCCCCAAAGCCCCAGTAGATAGTTGTATGTCATAGTTGTACATCCTTCTAGTTGCTCTGTTTGGGATGCCACCTCAGCATGGCTTGATGAGCGGTGCATAGGTCTATGCCCAGGATCTGAACTGGTGAACCCTGGGCCCCCGAAGCAGAACTCAAGAGCTTAAAACTGCTACGTCACCAGGCCAGCCCCCTAAAGTTGTAGATTATTAAACAGACAGTTTATATGACCTTAGAAAGTATTTTGCCAATTAAATTTTCTCTTAGTTCCACATCTGTCTTGTTTATTCTGCTGTGTAATCCTGGGGGCTGGGACTCTGCAAGCTACCTTTCTGCATTGCCAGCTGCTCCCTGTTTCGGTGGCAGATAGTGGGCAGTAAAGGACTAGAGGAGGAGGAGGGACTTGCTCTTTCTTTGCTTCCCGTGGCCTTTGTCTCTGATGTTCCTGTGAATGCCACCTTGACAACACTTCTTTATTTCAGTAGCAGCAGTACCTTCCTGTAGCAATTGCTGGATCCAGTTTGCAGTTTTTCCAGCACTAGAGGACCAGTTTGATCAAGCCTCTTTTGGGCACCACTAATACTACCTAGCCAGCACCCCGCTTCAGAGGTCTGCGAGGCCTCTCCTCAGAAATCAGAGACACAAGCACCAGCTGAGCAGTGCCTTTTCCTCAGAAGTCTGAGTTTAAGTTCCTTGGACCCCTCCTCTAAGCTTTTGTTAGCCTAGCCTTGGGCATGGTAGCTGCCTTCTGCAGTTGCTATCTCTATGATTCCTTAGAGTTCTGTTTTTGCCCCTTCAGCTATTTACCTAAAAACTTCATACTCAGTTAACACATCTTATACTAAGTTCTATCTGTTCAAATAACAGGTATGGTTCCTGTCTTCTGACTGAATCTTGAGTGATATAGATAGAGGCGATAAGGACTAGTAGCCAACCTAGGTTTGCTTAAGAACTTTGTCACCTTTTTTTTGGGGGAGAGTATTTCTAAGAAGACATAATGTATCTTTTTTTTTTTTTTTTTTTTGTGGGTGAGGAAGATCAGCCCTGAGCTAACATCCAATGCCAATCCTCCTCTTTTTGCTGAGGAACATTGGCCCTGGGCTAACATCCATGCCCATTTTCCTCTACTTTATATGGGATGCCTGCCACGGCATGGCTTGACAAGTGGTGTGTCAGTGCTTGCTCAGGATCCGAACCTGCGAACGCCTGGCCGCCAGAAGCGGAGCGCGTGAACTTAACCACTATGCCAGCGGGTGGCCCCTATTTTCTTTCTTTATCTCCAGTCCTTAGTAAATACCTGGCACAGAGTATATGTTCAATAATTGAATATATTGATAAATCAAGGCAAAATTAATCAATTATAAATGAGGTTGTGCATTTAGGTTCAAATACAACTGAACAAACCGTACATATGAGTATTTGCAGGAAAAAGTTTTGTGTTGTCTCTAAGCTGAACATGAACTGACTATACTCAGTCACTAAAAAGCTAATGAATGCAGTCTTAGTGTTCATTAATGAAAATACATAGTGTTGTAATCTTAGAAAGCTGCTGTTGATTCTCTTCCATTCTGAGTTTGAGTCCAATTTTAAGAACCATGTTTTGAGAAGAACATATTAGTTAACTAGAGAGCATCCTAAAAAGTGATTAGGTCATATGATGAACATCTGAGGGAATTTGAGGTATTTAGAGAGAAAACGTCACTTCCCTCTCCTCACCTAAAGATTTACTGGTTCACTGGGAATGGTTGAAGTGACAAATTTGTGGTAACTTATTTTCTTAAAGGATGTGCTAAGAAAACGCCTCACAGTGAGGGAAGGGAAAGGAAGGAGTAGGCATAATTTTTTTTTTGAAGCCCCTGAGCAGTTCCTGACCAGGCCATTCGTTAGCAGGGTCTCAGTTCTGGCAAGGCGTAAGCTGGCTTGGGTGTACATAATCCTTAATTAAGGACTTAGTAGATTGCTACTTTTCAGCCCTTACAAGTTACTGAGGGCACTTGGGCTTTTAAATGGAGAAGTGGTGAGAGAGCTACAGCTTATCAAATAGAAATGAGCAGGCACCCTGCCTAACTTATCTGACCAGCCCCTTTATAATGTACTCATTCATTCTCCTCTCCCCTCCCTTGCTCTTTCTCCCAAGTGAAAATGAAATGTTGCGAGGACAGAAGTTCAGACACAACAGTCCTAAGCCACAAATGCTGTAGAAGCATACAAGAGATATGCAAGTTGTGTACAATATCTGAAGGTAGAACCTGCTGCCCTACAACAGGGCACCAAACTCAGACCAACGGGTGGAAGTTTTAGGGAGGCAGGTTTAGGATGAAAAAAAAAAACTTTCTGGACAGCAAACAATAGGAAGTTGTATTTTCTGATGAGGGCTTGGAATGTAGGTATTCTGTGGTGTATCCTGAGGGCATATTTATACAATAGGGATCAAATGGACAAAAGTAAAGACACTGTCAGTTTCCTTTTTGCAGTATTGAGATGCTTAACCTGGTGTCTCAGCTGATTGAAGGACCATCCTGCTGGCCTACAGAACAGGTTGAGGGGGTACCTGAGGTCAAAACTAGTATTTTCTGAAGAAATATTTGTCTGTTTCAGCCCTGGAACAAATGATAATCTCAAAGTTCTGCAGTATAAAACCCGGCTAAGAAGATTTTGGTCTGAAAAATTTCTAAGCAGACATCCACGTTAACTACAGAACAAAATCTCACAAATATTTCAATGGACTTTTAGTCCTGTGTAACATAACTTCCCTTTGAACTTTCCAGGTCAGATTATTATGAAATGTTCCCTTCAATAACTAAATAAATAGACCAAGATTGTTGAGGTTTTAAATATGAACCTATTACTTTTTTTTTTTTTTTTTTGAGGAAGATCAGCCCTGTGCTGACATCTGCCAATCCTCCTCTTTTGCTGAGGAAGACTGGCCCTGGGCTAACATCTTCCTCCACTTTGTATGGGCCGCCGCCACAGCATGGCTTGCCAAGTGGTGTGTCGGTGTGCGTCCGGGATCCCAACCAGCACCCCGGCCACCACAGCAGAGCGCGCGCACTTAACCACTTGCGCCACCGGGCTGGCCCCTGAACCTATTACATTTTGAAAGATATCTGGCAAAAACAATAGAATAGTTGCTATTAAGACATTATTTCAGATAACAATTAGCAGAATTGATTAACCAGCATAACCTTTTATTCTCTGTAGCAAGGAAACTTCTACCAGATCACTGCTTCCTGCTGTTTTGTGGACTCCCAGGGCGCTCCATGCTTCAATTTACATGTATACCAAGAATTATCTGTAGACTAAGTAAATAAAATAACTTGTTTACTTACATGCTTCTGTTTTTTCAAATATGTATAGATACTGTTTTGATTCATGAAATATACATGTATTTAAAAGCAATACTGAATTCAGAGTAGCTAGCCTTTGCTGTTTATTTGTATTTTCTCAATTAGCTGTCTTAAAATGTACAGTTAAGAGATCAGAAAAAAGTTTTGATGCTTAAAAGGGGTCAAGAGACAAGAAAGTATTGGCCATGATTGATCTATATGAGAAGTTGGCCAACTTTTTCTACAAAGGACCAGTAAATATTTTTAGATAGTAAATATTTTAGGCTTTGTGGGTTGTACAGTCTCTGTTGCAACTATTAAACTCTGCCGTTATAGCAGAAGACAGGCAGTGGGCTGGATTTGACTCACACGCTGAAGTTTCCTAAGCCCTGATCTAGATCTTCTAAAAGTGCTTTCAAATTCTAAGAATTAACTTTAAAAAAATGGACGTGAGGGCTGGCCCCGTGGCTTAGCGGTTAAGTGCGTGCGCTCCGCTGCTGGCGGCCGGGGTTCAGATCCCGGTCGCGCACCGACACACCGCTTCTCCCGCCATGCTGAGGCCGCGTCCCACATACAGCAACTAGAAGGATGTGCAGCTATGACATACAACTATCTACTGGGGCCTTGGGGGGAAAATAAATAAAAATCTTTAAAAAAAAAAAATGGAGGTGAGAGGAGAGTTTAGGCTATAATCCTGTTTTATACCTCACAGAATACTTGTCAGGTGATCAAGGATCATTCCTGCCAACCATGATTCTTCCACTGGATTAAAATGTAGGTTTTGTAAGAGTACTGGGGACTGTGAAGTTCAGAGGCCTATACTTCTATACTTTTTTTCATGTGTGAGGAAGATCAGCCCTGAGCTAACATCCAATGCCAATCCTCCTCTTTTTGCTGAGGAAGATCAGCCCTGAGCTAACATCCAATGCCAGTCCTCCTCTTTTTGCTGAGGAAGATTGGCCCTGAGCTAACATCCATGCCCATCTTCCTCTACTTTATATGGGATGCTGCCATAGCATGGCTTGACAAGTGGTGAGTTGATGTATGCCTGGGATCCAAGCCTGTGAACCCCAGGCTGCCAAAGCAGAGCATGCGCACTTAACATCTGTGCCATTGGGCTGGCCCCCCTATACTTCTATACTTTGACCTAGGTTTTGCTACAGCCCAAAAAGGGGTTCATCTGCCTGCTGCAAGACATGCCACTAGTCAAGAGGCAAGGTGATAGGAGAGAAAGGGCTTTTTATTACAGCTTGCTAGCAAGAGGGAAGATGGCCAACTAATGTCTGAAAAAACCATCTTAAGGGGGTACAAAATCTTACAGCAGTTATATAGGCCGGTGGGTTATAAGGGAGAGGGTTAGGAATGTTGACCCTCTGGTGTTACAGATTGGGAGTCACCACACCAGATCTTTCATTTATTTATTTATTTTTTTGTGTGAGGAAGATCAGCCCTGAGCTAACATCTGTGCTAATCCTCCTCTTTTTGCTGAGGAAAACTGGCTCTGAGCTAACATCTATTGCCAATCCTCCTCCTTTTTTTTTTTTCCCCCAAAGCCCCAGTAGGTAGTTGTATGTCACCATTGCACACCCTTCTAGTTGCTATATGTGGAACGCGACCTCAGTATGGCCAGACAAGCGGTGCATTGGTGTGCGCCCGGGATCCAAACCCGGGCCGCCAGGAGCAGAGCGCACGCACTTAACCGCTAAGCCACAGGGCCGGCCCACACACCACGTCTTTCAGTTTTCATTGATGATGGCAGGCATCATCACATTACTAAGGAACTCAAAAAAACTTATCATCTTATTGCAGCTAGGAGGTACATGCACAAGAGGGGTCATAAAATCTAGAGAGCAGTTAGATCTCCTGGAGGGTGCATATCCAGCTGGGTTAGTTAGTCAGAGGTCATTCAAAGTTACAATAGGGTTTCTTTTCTACAATATGGCTTCCCTTATGTCCACCTTTTCTTGAGCCAGTATCAGTTTCACTCTCCCCTGAATGATGCTGAATACACAGAGAATTATATTTTCATTAATTATGCATTTCTAGGTTCCTGTTGGATTGAGTGTATTTATTTGTAGCACCTCTTCTAATTGTCTCATGGCAGGCTTCTTTTGATCACATTTATTTCAATAAAACATAGTTTATTTTCCTGATTCTAATGTACTTCACTTTGGGACTGTCAGGAAAAATTGTGAAAGAGTTGAAATGGACTTGGAAAGAGATTACTGGGTGTCTTCAATGGAAAACTAGGTTGTCTGGAATGCTGTGTATCCTTCTGGGTTATCTGATTCTGTGAAGTTTGCACCTTTCATTGTCTTTGAACTACTTTTTAGCCCTGTACATTGTAGATAATTAATAACAATGCAAATTATTCTTGTCCATAGATATGTAAATGATTCTTTCCAGGTGGAGGAACAATTGATTTCATTTTCCTCCCCTGAAAAGGCCAGTTTGCATCTATTTAGAAATTTATTTCACCATTTCTGATTGCCTATACATGTGTGGTACTTTGAATTAGCCTCAGAATTGGTTGTAATATTTTACTTGTTTACTCATTAATTATTAAGTTCAAGTCTTAGATGTGTGTTCATTTTATATTTGTATGAGAGTCGCGATTTTACCTTTATAAAAACAGATATTTTAAGAGGAACAGGTCCTTTAGTGGTTTTTATTTACTGGTTCACCTCTCAAAATGCCTATCAAAAAAGAAGAGTGTCAGGGCCGGCCCCGTGGTTTAGCGGTTAAGTGTGTGCGCTCCGCTACTGGCAGCCCGGGTTCGGATCCCAGGTGCGCACCGACTCACTGCTTCTTCAGCCATGCTGAGGCCGCGACCCCCATACAGCAACTAGAAGGATGTGCAGCTATGACATACAACTATCTACTGTGGCTTTGGGGAAAAAAATGGAGGAGGATTGGCAATAGATGTTAGCCCAGAGCCAGTCTTCCTCAGCAAAAAGAGGAGGATTAGCAGGGATGTTAGCTCAGGGCTGATCTTCCTCACAAAAAAAAAATTAAACAAGAGTGTCAAAGTACTAGTAAGTTCAGAGATCACTAATAGCCTCAGGAATTTCTATTTGTCATAATGTTACCGCCTAACGTGGGGCCTTCTGCTTGCTGGAGGACATGCCAATAGTCAAGAGGCAAAGTGGTAGGAGAAAATAGACTTTTAATTACAGCTTGCTAGCAAGAGGGAAGATGGCCGACTCATGTCCAAAAGAACCATCTTAAGGGGGCACGAAATCTAGCAGTTATATAGGCCATTGGGGTGTTGGGGAGGGGATTAGGAATGTTGACCTTCTGGTGTTACAGACTGGGAGTGCCACACCAGATCTTTCACTTTTCACTGATGATGGCTATCAGCATAGATTCTCTGTTCCAGGGTCATCACATTCCTAAGGAACTCAAAAAAGCAGTTACAGTCTTATCGCAGCTGGGAGGTACATGCACAAGCAGGGGTCGTAAAATCGACAGAGCAGTTAGATCTCCTGGAGGGTGCATATCCAGCTGGGTTAGTTTGTCAGAGGTCATTCAAAGTTACAAGAGAGTTTTTCTTTTCTACAATATGGCTTCCCTTATGTCAACCTTGTCTTGAGCCGGTTTCAATAATTGCTGAAAAATAATGCTTTTAAAGTTTAATGGCATGTGATAATATAAATTATTCATGAGCATGTGTTAAATGTTTAAGTTGCATGTGTTTGTAACTTGGTCGAATTTGAAATTTTAATAATTAATTTGACCTTGTGTATTTTGAATATTTGTTGTTTTGAGTAAACAAGCCAAACTATTTTCCACATTAGCCTTAAAAGAATGTAATTGATTGTTTACCTAATAAAATGATATTGACTTACTTATAACCATCTCAAGTGAATAGAACAGTGTAGAAATACAAAGTTATGGTTATCAGATATCCATATGGATAACCAGATATGGTGTAGTAAATCTCCAAATCAGAGTTTTTATTGAATGGTTCATGGTCTAGATTCTATTATTCACTGGCATGAAACTATGGGAATTAACAAGTTAATGCAGTTTGTGGCTGACTGACCTAGACTTTCTTAAAACAAAACAAACAAAACCTCAACAGGTTACAAAATCTATAAATTGGCAACTGGAATGTTTTTAAATGAGCAAAAAAGGGGGCCGGCCCCATGGCTTGGCGGTTGGGTGCTCGAGCTCCGCTACTGGTGGCCCAGGTTCGGATCCCAGATGCACACCTATGCACCGCTTGTCCGGCCATGCTGAGGC
Source organism: Diceros bicornis minor (assembly GCF_020826845.1). Taxonomy (NCBI): domain Eukaryota; kingdom Metazoa; phylum Chordata; class Mammalia; order Perissodactyla; family Rhinocerotidae; genus Diceros; species Diceros bicornis. Next base: position 22,457,077 of record NC_080774.1, on the reverse strand, counting down.
GGTGTCTCACATACGGCAACTAGAAGGATGTGCAACTATGACATACAACTATCTGCTGGGGCTTTGGGGAGAAAAAGGGGGAAAAAAAAAAGGAGGAAGATTGGCAATAGATGTTAGCTCAGGGCTGGTCTTCCTCAGCAAGAAGAGGAGGATTGGCATGGATGTTAGCTCAGGGCTGGTCTTCCTCACAAAATAAATAAATAAATAAATAAATAAATGAGGAAAAGTAATTTTGGACGTAGTTCTAGCATGGCTTATTCACGTTGCAAGAAAGAGACAGGCCTAGATAGTCTGTTAGCATTTCTTGAACTTTTTAGGGACAAAGTTCTGCCAGATCTTAATAGGTATTCTGGGACGTGAATAAAATATTATATTTTCAAATAATTCTGAGAGGAAAGGTAAGAGCATGGACTCAAGAGCCAGACTGCCTGGGTTTGAATCACAGCTCCGCTGCTTATTATCTTATGATTTTCACACTTTCCTTTTTTTTAAGGTTATTTAACCTTTCTGTGCGTCATTTTTTCATCTAAAAATGGGGAAAATAACAGTACCTACTTCATAGGGTTTTGTGAAGAGTAAATGGGTCAATATATGTAAAGCACTTAGAATAGTGCCAGGCACATATTAAGTGCTCAATAATTATTCTTATTTGGAACCACTGTATATTCTCTCTCTTTCTTGGAAACTCACAATATACATTAGCATATTAAAGGTTCTAAGGAAGGCTTACAGTAACCAAATCTGTTTTTTTCCAAATTATTTGAAAGTATTGGCAACTCTTGTTCTAGAATCACCTAAAAGAGGTTTCACATCTTAAGAAATAAATTTTTCAAAGATGTGAGTGAGGAATTTCCCCCAAATTATTTGCATTAATTTCCCCCAAATTGCCTGACAATAGAATACCTTTCAAGGACACCTCTTAAGATCTCTTCCAAAAGGAAGAGTTTGGAAAGTGTTCACTTAATTGCTCTAAGGACTGGGAATTTATTTTAAGGATAAACGGCAACTCTGCTTTAGTGTTGGGAGCTGATGACCTCTCATGGTGTATCTAGTACTCTTAGACTCTTGTATGAGTTTCTCAAAGTATCTTTATGATAGCCAACAAAGCTCTAAACTAGCTCTATCCAATAGAACTTTCTATGAAGATGGAAATGTTCGATATGTGCATTGTCTAATTTAGTAACCACTAGCTACCATGTGTGGCTACTGAGTACTTGCAGTGTGGCTAGTACATTTGAGGAACTGAATCTTTAATTTTATTTAATTTTAATTAAGTAAAATAAAAATTTAAATAGCCATGTATGGCTGGTGGCTACTGTATTGGATAGTGCAGCTTTAAACAGTTTGGGCCCTAGTTACCTCTGTGACCTCATATGCTTTTACTTTTCACCCTGTCCTCATCTACACTGGCCTCTGCTGTTCCGCAAACAAGCCTGGCCCATATTGCCTTTATTTTGTTTCCTCTAAATACCTAATTCCAACCTATTTCCATGGCCAATTTCTTTACCTTCTGATTTGTCACTCTTTGATCTGGAGGATCCCTGTTGGAGTTACTGGTCTGATCAGTTGGGGCCTGGTAGGAGGATTTTTTTCCCCTCTAGAAGCACGGAGCTTTACAAGGGGTAAAGAACTGCCTGAGTCACAGACGGAGCCTGTGTTTTTTTGGCAAGCAGCTTGTACTGTTACCCATTATATACAGATTTTATCTCCAACGCCTATGAGAGTTCCTGGTAGGTAATAGATAATCTTACTATGTTCTACCTAAGAAATCTTTGCCTAACCTAAATTCACAAAGCTTTTGCCCTGTTTTCTTCTAGAGGTTTTAGTTCTTATATTTATTACCCACTTGTTTTAATGTTTCTTTTTTTCCCTACTTTCTGGCTTTCTTTTGGATTAATCCAAAAAATTTTATTTTATTATTTTTCTATTAACTTGTTAATAATACAGTTTTTTACTCTTCATTTATGCTTCCCTTAGTGATTATGACATGCATCCTTGACTTAAATGGTCTAATAAAATTAATATTTTCATCACTTACCTGAGTCTGCTAGAACCTTGATACTTAAAGTGTGGTGTGTAGGCCAGGAACATTGGTATCATTAGGAGCTTGTTAGAAGGGCAGAATTTCAGACCCCAGCCTAAACCTGTTGAATCAGAACCTGCATTTTAACAAGATTTTCAGTTGCTTTATATGTACATTAAGATTTGAGAAACACTTTCTGAGGGAACTTTAGCTCCATTTATTACCTCCTGAATTTTGTGACATATCTATCTTAAACTTCACAAGACATTACAGTTATTATTCTGTATAGCTGATATTCATTTGTATTTATTCATATATTTACCCTTCCCAGTATTATTCCTTCCTTACTGCATTTCCATACTTCTAAGATAGTTTTCCTTCAGTGTTTCTTTTAGTGTAGGGCTACTGTTGATGAATTCCTTCAGTTTTTGTTTGAACAAATATTTATGTTTTAAAAAATTGAGATATAATTAACTCACTATAAAATTCACCACTTTAAGGTGTACAATTTAGTGGTTTTTAATATATTCACAACCATCACCACTATCTAATTACAGAATATTTCCATCACCCTCAAAATAAATCCAATTCTCATTAGGTGTCCCATTTCCCCCTACTTCTAGCTGCTGGCAACCGCTAATTTGCTTTCTGTCTCAATGGGTTTGCCTTTTGTGGACATTTAATATAAATGGAATCGTACAATATGTAGCCTTTTGTGTCTGACTTCTTTCACTTAACATAATATTTTAAAGGTTCATCCATGTTTTCATGTGTATCAGTATTTTATTCCTTTTTATGTTTCCATTGTATGGCTATGCCACATTTTGTTTAGTTATCAGTTAATAGACATTTGGGTTGCTGCAATGAGCATTCGTGTACAAGTTGTTGTGTAGCAATACATTTTCAATTCATTTGGGTAGATGCCTGGGAGTAGAATTGCTGGATCATGTGTTAACTCTATGTTTAACTTTTTGAGGTCCTGCCAAACTTTTCCACAGTGGCTGCACCATTTTAAATTCCACCAGCAATGTGTGATGGGTGATTCCTGTTTCAGCTTCATTTTTGAATAATATTTTCTCTGGGTATAGAACTTTAGGTTAGCTGCTATTTCAGCTTCGATCATTTCTTTTGAGTTCGCAGCTTGTAGCTCGTTTGAAGGTAATGTGTCTTTTTTCCCCCCCTCTGTCTGCTTTAACTTTGTTTTTGTTTTTTAGCAGTTTGGCTATGATGTATGTAGGTGTAGTTTTCTTTGTGATATTTTGGGGTTGGATGACCTTAAAGCAGTGGGTTCAATGTTGTGTGAGTTGATGTCTTTCATCAGTTTTAGAAAATTCTTGATCATGAAGTATTCAAATATCGCTTCTACTCCCTTCTCGGATTCCAATTATGTGTGTGTTATTACCTCTTGGACATGTTCTTTATGTCTCTTATGCACCTACCTTTTTTTTCCTTTTTCTTTTTCTTTTTAGGTATATTTCATTTTGGGTATTTTCTATGGACTTTTCTTTCAATTCATTAATTCTGTCATTTGTTGTGTCAAATCTTATAAACCCATCCACAGAGTTCTTAATTGCAGATATTACATATTTAGTTTTGAAATGTACATTGAATTCTTTATTATATAGTGAAATTCTCTGGTGAAAATTTTGTCTTATCAGTTTTGTTTATTTTTAAAATACACAAACTAATATATAGCCTTTGCTTATCCATGTGAGGCCTTCGTGTGAATTCAAAAAAGGTCCTATTCTCTAGACATAAGAATAGCTTGGTAAGTGGAGAGTGACTTTTTGAGATTTAGAAAGTAGTAGCCCCCTTCCTTGTGCAGCTCTGGGCCAGGGTGCACAGGCTGGTTTTTAGCTCTCTTTTGTCTTCTCATCTAGACACCCCTTAGAAAGTGAACAGATTCTACAACTATGCATGGATGCTCTGATATATAAAAGTAAGCTATGCTCTGTTTTCAGAATGATTTTTTTTCATATTTTGAGAAAAGGCAGTTTATGCATATAGTAAAATAGACAGTACAAAATTGAAAAATTGGTCTTCCTCCTACCCCTACCTTCCAGTCCTCAAACAACTCTTTTGAGGCAGTTACTCTACTGGTTTATATATTGTTGCTGGCATAATTAATTAATCCATGTATATTTGAGCATGTATGTACATATATGCATTATTTCCTTCCCACTTTTTCCTGGAAGATAACATAGTCTACATCTCTGTTCTGCATCTTGCTTTTTTTCTACCTTTCCATATCAGTGTATAAAATCTGCCTCATTCTTTTGGCTGGGTTTATAGTATCAATTATATGGATCTATTAAAACTAAACTATCTATTTTCCTATTGTGTAACATTTAGGTTATTTCTAGCCTCATGCTAATACAAATGATGCTGTTATGAATATCCTTATATATATTACTTTGTTTACATAGATAAATGTAGCTGTAGGATAAATTACCAGAAGTAGAAAAATTTTCTAGAATTCAAAGGATGTGTACTTCTTACATTTTTATAGATATTCTTAAATTGTTTTATAAAGAAATTATATCAGTTTACACTTGTACCAACAATGTATGAGTTAACTTTTTCTTTATCCCCTTACCATTAAAGTGTACTGATAATTTTTTTCCATTAGTATGAGAAGTGAAAAATGATATCTTGAGGTTTAATTTTCTTTTAAAATAACTGAAGTCACACATTAAAAAAAATGTGCCTAAAAGCCACATGGATTTCCTTTCTCATGATCTATCTGTGTATATCCTTTGTCCATTTTTTCCATTGGATTTTTTTCTTATTGATTTGTGGGAGATGTTTAAATAGTAAGAAAATTAGCCTTTTTTCTTTTGCTGAGGAAGATTCGCCTTGAGCTAACATCTGCTGCCAATCTTCCTCTTTTTGCTGAGGAAGATTTGCCCTGAGCTAACATCTGTTGCCAGTCTTCCTCTGTTTTGTATGTGAGCCACCACCACAGCATGGCCACTGACAGATGAGTGGTGTAGATCCATGCCCAGGAACTGAACCCAGGCCGCTGCAGTGGAGCACGCCAAACTTAACCACTAGGCCACTGGGGCTCGCCCCAAAATTAGCCTTTTATCGTGTGTTGTAAATCGTTTTTACTGATTTGTTTTTCATCTTTTTGCTTTTTTTAATCTATTTTTTCCATGCAGATATTTAAAATTTTTGTGTTGTCAAATTTATCAGTTTTTTAAATTACGTTTTTAGGTTTTGTGTTGTACTTAGAAAGGCCTTCTTCAGTTTACATGATAAAAAATTCTTCTGTTTCATTTTAGTAATTTTATAATTTTATTTGAAACATTTAATTCTTTGATTCATCTATAATTTTTTGTGTGTGTGTGAGAAAGATTAGCCCTGAGCTAACATCTGTTGCCAATCCTCCTCTTTTTGCTGAGGAAGATCGGCCCTGGGCTAACATCCATGCCCATCTTCTTTTACTTATATGTGAGACGTCTGCCACAGCATGGCTTGATAAGCAGTGAGTAGGTCCACACCCTGGATCCAAACCTGCAGACCCTGGGCTGCCGAGGCGGAGTGCATGAACTTAACCACTGCGCCATCAGGCCAGCTCCCCACCTATAATTTTTTTAGTATAAAAGATGATAAGTATTTTTCTATGTAATTTGAATAATCAAAATCTATAGCACAGCTGGAACTATGTTTAGTAATTGTATGTGGCCAAATATTCTGAGCCCATTTGGTCCATATGTTGTTGACACTCCCTCTACCCTTTTAAGATGAGTTTGTCAGAGGAAAATATCAACAATATTAATATATGTTGATATCCATAAATTGTACGTATATGAAATATATGAGGGAGGAAAGGAGGATATCAATCAATCTAATTAATGAGTAATTCAATATTTTATTTTCCTTTATCTCTTTAAGTAGTACTATTCACTCTAATAGTCTTTGAATTTAATATGGCCAGTTATTCCAAGTACTATATATATATAATCTGAGAAATACATGTAGAAGTCTTTTTTTTTCTGTCATGCCAAGTTTATCAGTTGCAGAGAAGATAGAGAAGGACTAGGGAAATTATATTCCTTTTTTTAACCATACACAAAAATTGCTATTTCTTAGCGTCCTAAGGACCACATTGTAACAAGTTGAGTAGACATGGCATATTTTGACAAATTAGAAGCTTCTGTGGACACAGAAGTGCATTTTTCTCTTATTTGTGGACATTTGATGGTGATAATGGTGTTCGAGTTCTCTTCTACTATTTATAATCTTTCTGCACTAGCCCCAACTTTTCCATGGTGTTTTTCTTTGCTCTCAGAGGGCTTATTTAATAGTTTACATCAGGGTTTCAAGCCATTTCTTGTCCAGCTGGATACTTCATTAAAAAGGTCCTTTGATCTCATAATGTATAGTATCTCCCCTCTCAGATTCACAATGTGTAAAATATTGTAATGTAATCTGAGACGTCTTCCACTAAAGAAGAAACCTATTTAATTTGTTCATCTCAGTATCCTGAGGACCTAGGTGTTCCTTGGAACATATTTTGGGAAATGTTACTTTATATTACTGTATATGTAGGTAATAGGCAGACCCTTTTTTTTCCTTCTTAATTTGATTCTTTTCTATGTGAGCATTGATCCAAAATTATTATTCTGAGAAGTAGGGAATACTGTAATAGTAGGATCTTGTCTTTTTCACTTTCAGGCTACATGTGAAATTAGCCATTTTACTTTTAAAGGCTATTATTGCTTATACCCCTGAATTTTCAAGTATAGAATTTGTTTCTATAACTTATGGCTGGCTAGTACTGCCCTTGAGTAGTGTCATGACAACTGTATTTTCTAAAATGAAATCAGTCTTATACATTGTCAATGTCTTACACATTGGTTGGATGATGTGGGTAAAATAATTAAAAATCAAGACTGTTCAGGAAAATCCTGGTTGTTTGGTAAATGTTACATAGTCCATTCACTTTCAAGCAGTATGGTTCATGATCATAATTTAAAACAAAACAAAACAAAGACACCAAAACTGACCAACATACATTATTGGTTAGCCACTTCCAGTATGAGGAAGTTGAGGGATATAACTTGGACACTGAAATTTGAAACTTCTAGGATATTTTAATGTTTCAGATTGTCCTGGAAATCTAGGACATGATATCCCTGTAAGCAGAGGAAAAATAGTGGTTGCCTATGTGAGAGATTAGATCTGCCTTTCTTCTTCCTCTCTGTGCAATTTATTCTTTTTAATGCAAATACCTCTGTGAGGAGTCTATTACTATTGTACGTGTTGGTGTGTTACATATCAGATTCTTCCTCTTTTGAATGGAGGGACTGGACTTAGTTTTAAAGGAAGACATGGGGAAGAAAATTACACTTTTTGTTTTAATTTCACTTAGGGTAAGCCTGCTTAGAATTGCAAACTTTCTCTCTTGATACTGCTGTCTTAAATTTCTTCCCTTGGGACTCTAATGCAGTTCATAATTTTCCTGTTTTAAAAATGAATAGCATTTGCCTCATTCACTTGCTTTGGTTTTAAAATCAGTGCTATAAAGTCTTAGAGAACTTAGTGATTTGGAAAATTCAACATCAAAAACTGCCTTAAATTGCCAAGATACAATTTACAGCAGACTTTTTTTCTTTTTAGTAATCTCCAAAACCTGGTGTTTGTCTTTGAAATTCCATGATAGTAGCCAAATTACAGTTAGCAAATTTGCCAGTCTAAAAAGATTCATTGGTACATTAAAATTTATTTTTTAAAAGTTTATTTTTTTATTTGAAAACTTAACATATGCTCATTGCCTAACAGTTGGATAAGAGAAAATTTTAAGAAAATACAAATAATCTATAATCTTATATCCATAGATAATTTAGCATAGTTAATATTTTGATCTTGTTCCTTTCATTATCTTTTTAAGTGCAACCATCAGTTGGTTTTTTTTTTTTTTTTAGGAAGCTTGGCCCTGCGCTAACATCTGTTGCCAGTCTTCGTCTTTTTTCTTTTTTCTCCCCAAAGCTCCAGTACATAGTTGTATATCATAGTTATAGAGTTGTAGCTCTTCTGTGTGGGACACCGCCTCAGCATGGCTTGATGAGCGGTGAGTAGGTCTGCAACCTGGATCCGAACTGGTGAACCCTGGGCCGCCGAAGCGGAACATGCGAACTTAACCACTCTGCCACCAGGCCGGCCCCTAAGTGCAACCATCTTAACATAGTTGAGATCATATTGTCTGTAGAGGTTGTATTTTGGCCTTTCCCTTAGTATAACTTTAAATTACCACGGACAAGCCTGAGTACAGTACTCTTTTGTGTTCATTCATTCTCTCAATCAAAAAATATATACATGTGTAAATATAAGTATGTATGTTTATAACTATATGTATATATATAAACCTACACATACAAATATATACATGTGTATTCAAGGCACTATGTTGGCTGCTTCTTGGAAAGTTTATTGTCTTTCAGGGCGCAAAGGTTAACTAGAGTACAAAGCAGACCATGAAGAATGTCCGTATTCTCTTGAAGTTCAGACAGGGAACCCCTCTGGAGTATCTGAACTTTGTCTCACAAAGTTTCTTTGTTTGTAGATTCCTCTCTTTGGTGCTAAGACTATTGGCCAGAGAAGTCCTGATGGACCAGTGCTGAGCAAAGCTGAATTTGTGGAGAAAGTTCGTCAGAGTAATCAGGCCTGTCATGATGGAGATTTCCACACAGCTATTGTTCTGTACAATGAAGCCCTGGCTGTTGACCCTCAGAACTGCATCTTATACAGCAATAGATCTGCAGCCTATATGAAAATCCAACAGTATGACAAGGCACTGGATGATGCAATCAAAGCTCGACTTCTTAATCCCAAATGGCCAAAGGTAGAAATTTCATTTACTTTCATAGAATCTTTTGTGCTGATTTCTTATTTTACTGTAACATTTTATTGTCTCAGTGCAGTTTTTAATTTTTTTTTTTTTCTGTGAGGAAGATTAGCCCTGAGTGAACATCTGTTGCCAATCCTCCTCTTTTTTCTGGGGAAGATTGGCCCTGGGCTAACATCCGTGCCCGTCTTCCTCTACTTTTTTTTAATATGTGGGATGCCTGCCACAACATGGCTTGATAAGTGGTGAGTAGGTCCGGGCCGGGGATCCAAACCTGTGAACCCTGGGCCACTGAAGTGGAGCGTGTGACCTTAGCCACTACGCCACCGAGCCGGCCTCCAGATATTAATATTTTAATATTATTTAAATATTTAATTTTTATTAGTATGAAGTACTAAATATTTAAATATTTAACATTTAAATATTAATTTTAATATTAGTTTATACTTCGGCAAAAAGTAGAATGGCTTCATTGAGCTGGTACACTAGTGAATGGTTTCCTTTTTTTGTGCATGTCCAAGTTTAATTCTTTTCCTGTATGTTTGAGATTTGAATTTTTTTGTCACTCAGCTTATTAATAGGATACATTCTAGTTATTTATATAGGTTTTGGACATTTTTTTTTTTCCACAGATGTTTTAGATGGAGTATGATCATCGTGTTTCTTTCTTTCAATTTAAAATAATGGATTTTATTTTCTGTTAGACTGCTTGCTTACAGAATAGTATTTAATCAGAGACACTTTTTTTCCTAATCTTTGTAATTATCTATATTCTCTTGAATAGTTTAAAGCTTGAGTTGTTATTTTTGTTTTGTATATGCTTTATTTTCAGTGTGCCTGTTCACTGCCTAACCCCCAGTTTATTTTAGAAATGATTTCTTAAGATGTGATTGAAGTATTTGAAATATTTTTTATTGAACCACAAAACCATTTGATCCCATTCTTGGCTTTCTGTTGGGTTAACAAAGGTTAATGTATATTTCCTAGAGACTTAAAAAAGAGTCTATCTTATTAATAATATATCATAATCATATTACTTTATACTTGAGCTCTCTAGGTGTTTTTGGCCTCATTCAGTGGAATTTCCAGTATTGGTGCTGCCTCATGAATTGTTTAGTGTTCTGCAGTTCCCTAAAGGATTTCTTTTATAACCATAATCATTATAAATTAAACAAAATCTGTTTTAAAAAATTGTGACACCGTTTGGGAGTTACAATATTGTTTTAAAGAACAGACCCAGGTTCAGATTCCTTCTCTTCTATTAATGACAGTATGGCTTTGGGTAAATCTCTTCACCTCTCTGGGGTTAAGATAAATGGGATAATAATACCTACTTGTAAGGTTATTTAAGAGTTAGGGATAATTTGTTACTTGTATGTAGTAGGTGTTTGGTATATAATAGCTATGATTGTAACATTTTTATTAAAGATTCAAATTAGTAAATTATTCTAGCAAGTCTTGGCGTGTCTTCCCTTTTTCTTTTCCCTTTCTTTAAAAAAGCCTGTGGTTGATGCAATGAGCCTGATAAGTATAAACAGCTTAATTTTCAAATTAAGTATCTCCGTTCCTTCCTTTTTTTGGATCCACTTATCTTGTGTCCTTACAGTTGTGAACGTCTTTAATCTTTTATCTTTTTCCTTTTTATATGTCATTTTCACTTTCTCTTGTCAACCTCTTGTGATTTTTGCACAAAAAATGGCTGAATAAGGTACACTTTTATGATTATAGATGAAAAATCAACATTTCAGGATAACTTCTATTAGGTTTTAGTTTCTGATTTTTTTCCCTTTATGATAGGTGAACTTATTGTATATTTACAATTTACATTAAGATTTCAGCTCCATATTTGGCTTTAAGCAAACTTAACTTAAAAACATCTAGAATTATATAAAATATAAGTTAGGGCTTATTATTGAAATCATGAAAGAGTCTTCCTATACAATATGATTCATAATAAAATTAATTTATAAAGAAATTTCCACTACTGCATAAAAATTTCATTTTGGGCCGGCCCCGTGGCTTAGCGGTTAAGTGCGCGTGCTCTGCTACTGGCGGCCCGGGTTCAGATCCCGGGCGCACACCAACACACTGCTTCTCTGGCCGTGCTGAGGCCGCATCCCACATACAGCAACTAGAAGCATGTGCAACTCTGACATGCAACTATCTCCTGGGGCTTTGGGGAAAAAAAAGGAGGAGGGTTGGCAATAGATGTTAGCTCAGAGCTGGTCTTCCTCAGCAAAAAGAGGAGGATTAGCATGGATGTTAGCTCAGGGCTGATCTTCCTCAAAAAAAAAAAAAAAAAAACTTCCACTACTGCATAAAAATGTTTCATTTTAGGGCCGGCCCCATGGCTTAGTGGTTAAGTGCATGCACTCCGCTGCTGGCGGCCCGGGTTCGGATCCCGGGCGTGCACTGATGCACCGCTTCTCCAGCCATGCTGAGGCCGCATCCCACATACAGCAACTAGAAGGATGTGCAGCTATGACATACAACTATCTACTGGGACTTCGGGGGGAAAATAAATAAATAAATAAAATCTTTAAAAAAAAAATAAAAAAAAAGTTTCATTTTATAAAAACTTGATTTTATACTTATTTTACTAGAAATATACTCATATGTAAAAGAAAGTTCACTAATACTTTCTTATCAAAAAGATATGTCTGGTGAAATTTCATCAATTCCTTTTTCTTTCAATTTTGACTTTTAAAATAATTTTTTATTGGGCCGGCCCCATGGCTTAGCAGTTAAGAGCGCGTGCTCCGTTACTGGCGGCCTGGGTTTGGATCCCGGGCGCACACTGACGCACCGCTTGTCCGGCCATGCTGAAGCTGCGTCCCACATACAGCAACTAGAAGGATGTGCAACTATGACATACAACTATCTACTGGGGCTTTGGGGGTCAAAAAAAAAAAAGGAGGAGCATTGGCAATAGATGTTAACTCAGAGCCGGTCTTCCTCAGCAAAAAGAGGAGGATTAGCATGGATGTTAGCTCAGGGCTGATCTTCCTCACACACACACACAAAAAAATTTATTTTTTCATTGATGTCTTAATAGTTTATAACATTGTGAAATTTTAGTTATACATTATTGTTTGTTATTGTTTGTCAGTCATCATACAAATGCCTCCCTTCACCCCTTGTGCCCACCTCCCAACCCCCTTGCCCCAGTAACCACCAAACAGTTCTCTCTGTCCGTGTGTTAGTTTATCTTCCACATATAAGTGAAATCATGCGGTGTTTGTCTTTCTCTCTCTGGCTTATTTTGCTTAACATAATACCCTTCAGGTCCATCCATGGTGTTGCAAATGGGACAATTTTGTCTTTTTTATGGCTGAGTAGTATTTCATCTTATATATATACACCACATCTTCTTTATCCAATCATCAGTCGAGGGACATGGGTTGCTTCTACTTCTTGGCTATAGTGAATAATGCTGTGATGAAAATAGGGGTGCATAAGCCTCTTTGGATTGTTGATTTCAGGTTCGTTGGGTAGATACCCAGTAGTGGGATAACTGGATCATAAGGTATTTCTATTTTTAATTTTTTGAGGTATCACCATCCTGTTTTCCATAGAGGCTGCGCCAGTTTGCATTCCCACCAGCAGTGAATTAGGGTGCTTGATTCTCCACAACCTCTCCAGCATTTGTTGTTTTTTGTCTTGGTGATTATAGCCATTCTAATGGGTATAAGGTGATATCTTAGTGTGGTTTTGATTTGCATTTCCCTGATTAGTAGTGATGTTGAACCTCTTTTCCTATGCCTATTGGCCATCTGTAATTTTCCTTGGGAAAGATCTGTTCATATCCTCTGCCCATTTTTTTGCTCAGGTTTTGTGTGTGTGTGTGTGTGTGTGTGTGTGTGTGTGTGTAAGACTGGCTCTGAGCTAACATCCATTGCCAGACCTCCTCTTTTTGCTGAGCAAGATTGGCCCTGGGCTAACATCGTGCCCATCTTACTCTACTTTGTATGGGATGCCAACACAGCATGGCTTGACAAGCAGTGCATTGGTCCGCGCCTAGGATCCGAACCTTTGAACCCTGGGCTGCTGAAGTGGAGCACGCAAACTTAACTGCTGTGCCACCAGTCCGTCTCCGGGTTGTTTTTCTGTTGTTCGTTGTATGAGTTCTTTATATGTTATGGAGATTAAGCCCTTGTCAGATATATGATTTGCAAATATTTTCTCCCAGCTGGTGGGTTGTCTATTCCTTCTGATCCTGGTTTCATTTGCCTTGTAGAAGCTCTTTAATCTGATGAAGTCCCACTTGTTTATTTTTTCTTTTGTTTCCGTTGTCTGAGTAGACATGGAATTCGAAAAGCTCCCTTTATGACTGATGTCAAATATATAGTGTACTGCCTATATTTTCTTCCAGGAGTTTTATAGTTTCAGGTCTCACCTTAAGGTCTTTGATCCATTTTGAGTTAATTTTTGTGTATGGTGAAAGAAGATGGTCCACTTTCATTCTTTTGCAAGTGGCTGTCCAGTTTTCCCAGCACCATTTATTGAAGAGACTTTTCTTTCTCCATTGTATGTTCTTAGCTCCTTTGTTGGAGATTAACTACCTGTAGATGTGTGGTTTTATTTCTGGACTTTCAGTTCTGTTCCATTGATCTGTGTGTCTGTTTTTTTACCAGTACCAAGCTGTTTTGATTACTATCGCTTTGTAGTGTATTTTGAAGTCAGGGATTGTGATGCCTCCAGCTTTGTTCTTTTTTCTCAGGATTACTTTAGCTGTTCGGGGTCTTTTGTTGCCCCATTTGTATTTTAGTATTTTTTGTTCTATTTCCATGAAGAATGTCATTGGGATTCTGATTGGGATTGCGTTGAATCTGTAGATTGCTTTAGGTAATACGGACATTTTAACTATATTTATTCTTCCAATCCATGTGCAAGGATGTTTTTCCATTTCTTTATGTCTTCATCGATTTCTTTCAGTAATGTCTTATACTTTTCATTGTGTAGGTCTTCCACTTCCTGGGTTAAATTTATTCCTAGATATTTTATTCTTTTTGTTGAGATTGTAAATGGGACCGTCTTTTTGAGTTCTCTTCCTGTTAGTTCGTTATTAGCATATGGAAATGCAACTGATTGTTGTAGGTTGATTTTGTACCCTGCAACTTTGCTGTAGTTGTTGATTATTTCTAATAGTTTTCCAATGGATTCTTTAGGGTTTTCTGTATATGAAATCATGTCATCTGCAAATAGTGAGAGCTTCACTTCTCCATTACCTATTTGGATTCCCTTTATTCCTTTTTCTTGCCTAATTGCTCTGGCCCAAACCTCCAGTACTATGTTGAATAAGAGTGGCTAGAGGGCTGGCCTGGTGGCACAGGCAGTTAAGTGCGCACACTCCACTGTGGCAGCCTGGGGTTCGCCGGTTCGGATCCCGGGCATGCACGGACGCACTGCTTGGCAAGCCATGCTGTGGCGGCGTCCCATATAAAGTGGAGGAAGGTGGGCACGGATGTTAGCCTAGGGCCAGTCTTCCTCAGCAAAAAAAGAGGAGGATTGGCAGATGTTAGCACAGGGCTGATCTCCTCACACACACAAAAAAAGAGTGGCAAGAGTGGGCACCCTTGTCTTGTTCCTGTTCTCAGAGGAATGGCTTCCAGTTTTTCCCCATTGAGTATGATGTTGGCTGTGGCTTTGTCGTATATGGCCTTTATTATGTTGAGGCACTTTCCTTCTATACCCATTTTGTTGAGAGTTTTTATCGTAAATGGATGTTGGATCTTGTCAAATGCCTTCGCTGCATCTATTGAGATGATCATGTGGTTTTTATTCCTCGTTTTGTTAATGTGGTGTGTCACATTCGTTGATTTGCGGATGTTCAACCATCCCTGTGTCCCCTGGTATAAATCCCTCTTGGTCATGGTGTATGATCTTTTTAACACAGTACAGTATTCGGTTTGCTGATATTTTGTTGAGGATTTTTGCATCTATGTTCATCAATGATATTGGCCTGTAATTTTCCTTCTTTGTATTGTCCTTGTCTGGCTTTGGTATCAGGGTGATGTTGGCCTTGTAGAATGTGTTAGGAAGTGTTCCATCTTCCTCTACTTTTTGGAATAGTTTGAGAAGGATAGATATTAAATCATCTTTGAATGTTTGGTAAAATTCTCTGGAGAAGCCATCTTGTCCTGGACTTTTATTTTTGGGGAGGTTTTTGATTACTGTTTCAATCTCTTTACTTGTGATTGCTCTATTCACATTCTCTGTTTCTTCTTGGTTCAGTTTTGGAAGGTTGTATGAGTCTAAGAATTTATCCATTTCTTGTAGATTGTCCAATTTGTTGCCATATAGTTTTTCATAGTATTCTCTTATAATCCTTTGTATGTCTGTGGTATCCACTGTCATTTCTCTACTTTCATTTCTAATTTTATTTATTTGAGCCTTATCTCTTTTTTTCTTAGTGAGTCTGGCTAAAGGTTTGTCAATTTTGTTTATCTTCTCAAAGAACCAACTCTTTGTTTCATTGATCCTTTCTACTGTTTTTTTTTTGTTTCAATTTCATTTATTTCTGCTCTAATTTTTATTATTTCTCTCCTTCTACTGACTTTGGGCTTTGTTTGTTCTTCTTTTTCTAGTTCTGTTAGGTGTAGTTTAAGGTTGCTTATTTGGAATTTTTCTTGTTTGTTAAGGTGGGCCTGTATTGCTATGAGTTGTCCTCTCAGGACCGCTTTTGCTGCATCCCATATGAGTTGGTGTGGCGTATTTTCATTTTCATTTGTCTCCAGATATTTTTTGATTTCTCCTTTAATTTCATCAGTGATCCATTGGTTGTTCAGTAGCATGTTGTTTGGTCTCCACATCTTTGTCACTTTCCCAGTTATTTTCTTGTAGTTGATTTCTAGTTTTATATCATTATGGTCACAAAAGACGCTTGTTATGATTTTAGTCTTCTTAAATTTATAGAGTCTTGCCTTGTTTCCCAACATATAGTCTATCCTTGAGAATGTTCCATGTGTGCTTGAGAAGAATTTGTAGTCTGCTGTTTTGGATGGAGTGCTCTGTATATATCTGTTAAGTCCATCTCATCTAGTTTTTTGTTTAAATCCACTATTTCCTTATTGACTTTTTATCTGGATGATCTAGCCATTGATGTAAGTGGGACGTTAAGATCCCCTACTATTATTGTGTTGTTGTTAATATCTCATTTTAGGTTTGTTAATATTTGCTTTATGTACTTTGGTGCTCCTGTGTTGGGTGCATGTATATTTATAATTGACATGTCTTCTTTGTGGAGTGTCCCTTTTACCATTATGTATTGCCCCCTTTGTCGCTCATTACCTGTTTTATCTTTTTTTTTTTTGTTTTGTGAGTAAGATCAGCCCTGAGCTAACATCCATGCCAATCCTCCTCTTTTTTTTTTGCTGAGGAAGACTGGCCCTGGGCTAACATTTGTGCCCATCTTCCTCTACTTTATATGGGATGCCGCCACAGCATGGCTCGACAAACAGTGCCTCGGTGCGCGCCCGGGATCCGAACCTGGGCCGCCAGCAGCGGAGCATGCGCGACTTAACCACTACGCCATGGGGCCGGCCCCACCTGTTTTATCTTGAAGTCTACTTTGCCTGATGTAAGTATGGCAACACCTGCTTTTGTTTGCCACTAGCTTGGAGTATTGTCTTCCATCCTTTCACTCTGAGTCTGTGTTTGTCTTTAGAGCTGAGATGTGTTTCCTGGAGGCAGCATATTGTTGGGTCTTGCTTTTTAATCCATTCCACCACTCTGTGTCTTTTGTTTGGAGAATGCAATCCGTTTACATTTAGAGTGATTATTGATATATGAGGGCTTACTGTTGCTATTTTGTCACTCATTTTCCGGTTCTTTTGCATTTCCTTTGTTTCTTGTCCCATGTGTTTCAGACTACCAATTCAGTTTGGTAGTTCTGTATCATGATTCTTTTAGTTTTCTATTTGTTTATCATATGTGACTCTGTTCTAATTACTTGTTTAGTGGTTACCATGAGGTTTGTATAAAAAAATCTCATGGGTGAGATAGTCCATTATCTGATGACCTCTTATTTCCTTAGACTAAGTCGATTTGATCCTTTTCCTCTTCCCCTTCTAAGTTATTATTGTCACAACTTATTCCATCTTGTGTTGTGAATGTGTGTTTAAAGTGATGAGGTTATACTTATTTTTGGTGTTTACTTCCCTTATTCTTTGATTTTTATAATTAAGTGTTTGCTAACCTATTCTGATAGAGAGCTGCAATGTTTTTGATTTTGTGTACCTATTTTTCTCCTTGCTCAAAGCTTTATATCCCCTTTCTCTCTTTTTTTCCAGGCATGTGGGCCTTCTTGAACATTTCTTGTAGTGGGGGGGGGGGTCTCATGGCAATGAACTCCCTTAGATTTTGTTTATCTGGGATAGTTATTATTTCTCCATCATATCTGAAGGATATTTTTGCTGGATAGAATATTCTTGGCTGAACGTTTTTCTCTTTCAGAATTTTTAATATAGCATTCCAGTCTCTCCTAGCCTGTAAAGTTTCTGTTGAGAAATCTGCTGAGAGCCTTATGGGAATTCCTTTGTACATTATTATTATTATTTTTTTGTCTAGCTGCTCTTAATATTGTTTGTCATTGACTTTTGCCAGCTTTACTAGTGTATGCCTTGGAGAGGGTCTTTTCATGTTGATATATTTAGGAGATCTATTGACTTCATTCACTGGTATTTCCAGCTGCTTCCCCAGATTTGGGAAGTTCTCAGCTATTATTTCCTTGAACAAGCTCTCTGCTCCTTTTTCCCTCTCTTCTCCCTCAGGAATACCTACAATCCTTATGTTGCATTTCCTAATGAGTCAGATATATCTTGGAGAGTTTCTTCACTTCTTTTTAGTCTCAGTTCTCTCTCCTCTTCTATGTGGAGCATTTCTGCATTCCTGTCCTCAATGCTAATTCTTTCCTCTATATTGTCAGCTCTGTTCTTTAAAGATTCCAGATTATCCTTTATCTCCTCCATTGTGTTTTTCATCTCTAACATTTCTGATTGGCTTTTCTTTATGGTTTCAGTCTCTTCTGTGAAGAAATTCCTGATTTCATTGAATTGTCTATCTGTATTTTCTTACAATTCATTGAGCTTTTTTCTGATAGCTATTTTGAATTCTCTGTTGTTTAGATTATAAATTTCTGTGCCTTCAGGATTGATTTCTGAGTGCTTGTCATTTCCCTTCTGGTCTGGAGATTTAATATATTTTTACATCATGCCTGCTGATGTTGGCTTGTTTTTCCTTATCCTAAAAATATGTGGTTGCAGTTTCCACCTGTTGCCACTGGGTGGGGGTCAAGAGCTGTGTATTCTGAGCCTGCTGCAATCTGCGGGCACTCTGGCTGACCAGCTGTGCTGAAGTGCTTGGCTTGCCTGCGGGGAGGGGCTCTCTTTCACCTGCCCGATCTCGGAGGCTTCTCGTTCTTCCCTCAAGTCTGTTCTCCTGGGGTGCTCAGATGTTGACGGCACCCCAGGAACAGTTCCGTCTCCTCCGTATGGGAATTTCCCACAGGCTGTGAGAGAACTTGGAGAGTGACAGTTTTCCTGCAGAGGGCCGCACCTCCCCCCTCTCTCTGTGGGAGCCGTGAGGACCCAGAGTGGCTGACTGAATGGAAGGGGGGAGGATTTCTCCTTACCTCTCCCCACTTCCTCCGGGGGTTCCAGCACCTTCACCTTCAGAAGTACAGCTGTGTGGGTCTCTCTCAGATGTTTTTTGTTTTGTGTGAGTGTCCTTTGTTGGTATCTGAATGTCTTTTTTGTTGTATCTTATTGAGGGAGAGTCTACGGGGAAAGCTCACTCTGCCATGATGCTGACATCATTCCTCCTTAATTTTCACTTTTTTTTTTTTTGTGAGGAAGATCAGCCCTGAGCTAACATCTGTGCCAATGCTCCTCTTTTTGCGAGAAAGACTGGCCCTGAGCTAACATCCCTGCCAATCTTCCTCCACTTTATGTGGGATGGCGCCACAGCATGGCCTGACAAGTGGTGTATCAGTGCGCGCCTGGATCTGAACCACCAACTGCTGCCAGGCCACCAACAGCGGAGTGGGCACACTTAACCAGTATGCCACGAGGCCGGACCCCTAATTTTCACTTTTTAAACTGACTTTTTCATTATAATCCTTTGCCTTTCTGGAATCTTTCTCTGAAATGTCATCCTTGTCTAGTTTGATGTGGGAAAATATACTTTTTCTAATTTTTATCTCTCTCTGTAAGTGTTAATTTTTTATGTAAAGATCCAAGGGCTTCAGAGATTGGATAGAGAGTCTTTTATTCACGTCTATTTTGTCTGAATGCAAGAATGATTTTGGTGTGAAACGGGCTGCAAAAGACATAAACAAAGCACTGTGAGAGCCCTCCAAAAAGCATAAGCCCAGTCCTATTACTAAATTGTGATACCTTATCTCCACCTGCCTCTTAGCTGTTGTCTATGTTCATTTTTTATGTGTGTCCTGTGTAAGAAATATTTGTCTTTCTCAAGATTATAAAGTTTTTCTTATGTTTTCTTGTAGAATTTTTATAGTTTTATAGTTCTTTTAGGTCTAAGATTAATTTTGAATTAATTTTAGGGTATGGGATGAGATAAGGGTCAAGGTTTATTTATTTTTTTTCCATATAGATAACCATGTTCCAGCAATATTTGTTGTATAGACTATTCTTTCCCAAAGAATTATCTTTGGCACCTTTGTCACAAACCATTTGACCATAAAAGTGTGGAGCTATTACTGGACTCTCTATTTTGTTCCATTGATCTATCTATCCTTATGCTCTATTCATACTGTCTGGTTTACCATGGCTTTATTGTATGTCTTGACATCAGATATTGTGAGTCTTCCAACTTTGTTCTTCTTTTTTTAGGTTTTTTTTTTGCTGTTCTCTGTCTTTGCATTTTTCTGTAATTTGTAGAATCAGCTTATCTATTTCTTCAAAAAGCCTACTGGGAAATTAGTGGAATTGCATTGAATTTTTAGAGCTATTTGGAGAGAATTGCCATCTTAACGTTATTGAGTCTTCCAATCCGTGAACATGGTATATCTCTTCATTTATTTAGTTTTTCTTTTATTTCCTTTTGCAACTCTTTGTAGTTTTCAGTGTTCAGTTCTTGCACAGCTTTTATTAAATTTATTCCTAAGTTTTTTTGTGTGTGTGAGAGAGATTAGCCCTGAGCTAACATCTGTTGCCAATCCTCTTTTTGCTGAGGAAGATTGGCCCTGGGCTAAAATCCGTGCCCATCTTCTTCTACTTTATATGTGGGATGCCTGCCACAGCATGGCTTGATAAGCAGTGAGTAGGTCCGTGCCCTGGATCCGATACCCATGAACCCTGGGCTGCTGAAGCAGAATGTGCGAACCCAACCACTGTGCCACTGGGCCTGCCCCGGTGTTTTGTTTTTTGTTGCTATTATAAATGAATATAAAATTTTTCATTGCTGGTCTATTGAAATACAATGTATTTTTGTACTTTATGTCATGTGACCCTGTTGAATTCACTTTTAAGTTCCAGTAGGGTTTTTTGCAGATCCCTTAGGGTTTTTTTTGTACACAATCATGTTGCTTGCAAGTAATGACAATTCTTTTTCCTTTCTTTTGCCATATGCATTTTATTTCTTTTTCTTGCTTCACAGTACTGGTTAGGCTATCCAGTACAATTTTGAATAGAAATGGTCATAGTGAACTTCCTTTACTCATTTCTGATCTGGCAAGGCATTGAGCTTTTCATTGTTGAGGATGATGCCCTTAATCAGGTGGAGGATGTTCCCTTAATTCCTATTATGATTGTGTGTTGAATTTTGTTTCATTTTTTTCTTCATCTCTTGAAATTATAATATTTTTTTTTCTCATTTAGTCTGTTAACGTGGTAAATTAAATTGATTTTGTTTTGGGATGTTAAGCCAACCTTGCATTCAGGGGAGAAATACCACTTAGTCATTATGTATTATCCTTTGTATATATTGTTGGATATGATTTGCTATAGATTTGTTAAGAATTTTTGCATCTATGTTTATGAGGGATATTGATCTATGTTTTCTTTTCTCATGATATCTTTGTCTGGTTTTGGTATCAGAGTGATACTGGCCTCATACAATGAGTTGTGAAGTGTTCCCTCTTTTGTATTTACTAAAAGAGTTTATATAGGATTGGCATTGTTTTTTCCTTAAGTATTTGGTGGGATTCACCACTTTACCTGGACTTTTCTTTGTGGGAAGGTTTTAATTGTGGATTTGATTTCTTTAATTGCTATAAGACCATTCAACTTTTCTAATTCTTCTTTGATTAGTTTTGGTATTTTGTTTCTTTCAATTAATTTTTACATTTAATCTGGGTTGCAAATTTATTGGCATAAAGTTGTTAAACATTCCCTTATTATCTTTTTAATTTTTGTAAGATCTATAGTGATGTCCTTTCTTTCTTTCTTGATATTGTTAATTTGTGTCTTCTCTCTTTTGTCTCCTTAGTCTGCCTAGAGGTTTATCAATTTTGTTGATCTTTCAAGATAATCCAGCTATTAGTGTCATTGATTTTCAATATTGTTGTATGTTTTCTCTTTTATCAATTTCTGCTCTTTATTATTTCCTTCTTTCTAATTATTTTACATTTAATTTGCTCTCCTTTTCATTTCTTAAGATGGGAATTATTTTATTCTAATTATTTTACATTTAATTTGCTCTCCTTTTCATTTCTTAAGATGGGAATTAGGCTATTCCCATCCAAATGGAATTGATTTTAAAGCTTTCTTCTTTTTTTAATATAAGCATATAAAGCTAAAATGTTCTCTCCTAGCACTGCTTTTGCTGCATTCCACAAATTCTGACATATTATATTTTCATTAACATTCAGTTCAGAAATTTTCTAATTTTTTTTTTTTTTGTGAGGAAGATCAGCCATGAGCTAACATCTATTGCCAATCCTCCTCCTTTTTTTTTCCCTTTTTCTCCCAAAGCCCCAGTAGATACTTGCATGTCATAGTTGCACATCCTTCTAGTTGCTGTATATGGGACGCAGCCTCAGCATGGCCGGGCAAGCGGTGTGTCGGTGCGCGCCCGGGATCCGAACCCGGGCCGCCAGTAGCAGAGCGCGCGCACTTAACCGCTAAGCCACAGGGCCGGCCCTCTAATTTTCTTTGTGAGTATTTCTTTTTTTTTTTTTTGTGAGGAAGATCAGCCCTGAGCTAACATCCATGCTAATCCTCCTCTTTTTGCTGAGGAAGACCGGCTCTGAGCTAACATCTATTGCCAATCCTCTTCCTTTTTTTTTATTTCTCCCCCAAAGCCCCAGTAGATGGTTGTATGTCATAGTTGCACATCCTTCTAGTTGCTGTATGTGGGATGCGGCCTCAGCATGGCCGGATAAGCGGTGCGTCAGTGCGTGCCCGGGATCTGAACCCGGGCCGCCAGTAGCGGAACGCGCGCACTTAACCACTAAGCCACGGGGCCGGCCTGTGTATTTCTTTAATCCATGTGTTTTTTTAAGTTTGTTGCTTACTTTCCTAATATTTGGGGGTTTTTTTAGTTATTGTTGATATCTGACTTTATTCCATTGTGATTAAAGAACATACTTGGCATGATATTAATGCTTTTAAATTTACTGAGGCTTATTTTATGGCCCAGCATATGGTTTATCCTGGTAACCCTACTATGAGCTCTTGAAAAGAATGTATCTTCTGCAGTTGTGAGGTGTAGTTCTACAGATATCAATTAAATCAAGGTGGTTGATAGTGTTGTTCATATCTTCTATGTCTTTGCTGACTTTTTTTTTGTCTAGTTAGTCCATCAACTGCTGAAATGAAGTTAAAATCTCCAACTAAGATTTTGGAGTTGGCTTTTTATCCCTTTAATATTGTCAATTTTTGCTTCATGTTTTTTCAAGTTCTGTTATTAGCACATACACTTCTCTTATTGTTAGGTCTTCTTGAAGAATTGATCCTTTTATCATTATGCAAGGTCCCTCTCTATCTTTGGTAGTAATTTTTGTCCTAAAATCTATTTTGTCTGATATTAATATGGCCACTCCAGCCGCCTTCTGCTTACTTTTTGTATTATGTATCTTTTTTTTTTTGGTGAGGAAGATTGGCCCTGAGCTAACATCTGTTGCTGATCTTCCTCTTTTTGCTGAGCCAGATTGGCTCTGGGCTAACATCTGTGCTAATCTTCCTCTATTTTCTATGTGGGATGCCACCACGGCATGGCTTGATGAGTGGTGCGTCAGTTCATGCCTGGGATTCGAACCTCAGAACCCTGGGCTGCCAAAGTGGAGTGCACAAACTTAACCGCTATGCCACCAGGCTTGGCCCTGTATCTTTTTCTGTACATATATTTTTATCTCTCTGGGCCTTTACATTTAAAATTCATCTCTTTGGGACTGCATCTAATTGGTCTTGCTTTTTAAATCAATTTTGTCAGTCTCTGCTTTTGATTGGAGTATTTGTCCATTAACATTTTTTTTTTTTGTGAGGAAGATCAGCCCTGAGCTAACATCTATGCTAATCCCCCTCTTTTTGCTGAGGAAGACCGGCTCTGGGCTAACGTCTGTTGCCAATCCTCCTCCTTTTTTTTTTTCCCCCTCAAAGCCCCAGTAGATAGTTGTATGTCATAGTTGCACCTCCTTCTAGTTGCTGTATGTGGGCCGCAGCCTCAGCATGGCCGGAGAAGCGGTGTGTCGGTGCGTGCCTGGGATCCGAACCCGGGCCGCCAGTAGCGGAGCGCACGCACTTAACCGCTAAGCCACGGGGCCGGCCCCATGTCCATTAACATTTAATGTAATTATTGATGCTGTTGATTTTTGCCTCTACCATTTTATTATTTCTGTGTCTTCTCTGTTTTTGTTCCTTTCTTACTCTTTCTTGCCATTTATTGGTTTATTTGAATACTTTTTGAGTTGCTTTCTTTTTTCTTTTCTTTTTTTTTTAATAACACTGAATATATGACTTGAATCTCACATCTGGATTTTTTTTTTTTTTGAGAAACATTCGCCCTGTGCTCACATCTGTTGCCAATCTTCCTGTTTTTCTTTTTTCTCCCTAAAGCCCCAGTACATAGTTGTATATCATAGTTGTGGAGTTGTAGCTCTTTTGTATGGGACATCACCTCAGCATGGCTTGATGAGTTGTGATGGTACCCAGGATCCGAACCAGTGAAACTCAGGCCGCTGAAGCAGAATGTGTGAACTTAACTGCTACGCCACTGGGCTGGCCCATGATTTTTTTTCTCTTGTTGTTGATGTTGTTGCTTTGCAGGTAATTTTCTTGGTTGGAATAGAACTGCATACTTTGTTTCTTGAGTTGTAGCTCCAGCTTCAGTACAAATATTTTGTCTTTAGTTGAACTGCTTTGAATTTGTTCCATAGATGTATAACTCAAGTGTTAGCCAAAGATGTGGGTAGACAGAATTTGAGTATCCCTTTTCTGTTTCTTTTCCTTCTGGGATCCCCTTCCTCTTCAGCCAAAGGCTGTGGTTTCTTGTGCTTCAGTATTCTGATTCCCCAGGCCCGAAAGACAGCACTCCTGTCACCCTCCTCACCACTCTGATTGCACCTCACCTCTGCCTCTTGAAAATGGGAGCTCACTTCACAGGTCTCTTCTTCCAAAATCTGCCTGCTTCTCTTCATTCTCCAGCGCTTTCAGGTAGCTTCTTTTTGAATGATGTCTAGATTTTAGAGTTGTTTTCTATGTGGGAGTGGGTCCACTAGGATCTTACTCAGTCGCTACTGGAAGCAAAAGTGACGTCTTTTCAGTGATCCAAGGTCCCTCATGGTCAGTGGATCCCCAATAAACCCATCTTGCCTCCTTGAACCCGTGGCTTTCTTGATGTTTTGAGTTCTCTCATTGGGGTCATTGTTCCCCAGTTATCAGGTCTCATACATTTAGGATATTTATCTCTTTTTCCTTTTTCATTCTTTGTATCAAATTGGTCAATAACTCCTCTGTACTCTTTCTTAAATGTATTCCATATATATCTTATGCAGTTTATTTCCACAGCAGTATTACAGTCCAGATTCTTATAGTTTCTTTCTTATTTTGTTGTGATAACTTTTTATTCTTAGAATGTTCTCATAAAAAACTTTCTGTTGTTCCTGTTACCATTTGGATTGATATTCAAGACTCTGCACAAGTGGTCACATTTCCCCCTTTATTTCTTGCTACTATGCTGACAAACTTGCTCTTCTTGTTGGTCCAGTCTTTTGCTTTTTCTTCTTCCTTCTTGTTTATGCCAAGCTCTGTGCCTGGAGTTTTCTCCCTTGCTCCCACTATTATTGGGCTAAGTAGGTCCAGTTCAACTCTTACCTTTCCCTGGAAGCTACATTGAGCTTTAATATATCATTCATTGTGTATTGTTAATTTCACTTAATTAATTCTTTATATTGTTATATAAACATGTCATTTGGGTGTATCTGAATTTTAAACTAGCTTGAAAATTCCTTAAAAGTTTGTCTTCTATTTATTTTATAGCCTAGACATTGCTGGGCACCTTTTTTTTTTTTTTAACCTCAGTGTCTAAATCAATGAGAAAATTAGGAGATGAAATTGTGCATTTTCTTCTTGAAGACTATTAAGGATGCAGACGTCACAGACCATAAACTTATCACCTTGATGGTTTAGAAGTTCTTGTTTATTGTTAGCTGAATTCCTCAATAGTTTTAGTTTACTTTTTAATCAGTTCTGGAAGGAATCTAACATTTCTTTCAAATATCCCACATTAAAACTTTCATATGTTTAGTGAGATAGCATAGTATAAGGGAAATAGCATATACAGGCAGTCCTTGCTTTGCATGATGGCACAGTACCATAGAAATGGCTGTGCAAGCTGCAAAATCTTTCAGTGTGATCTTGGTAACAGTTTAGATTGTTCTGTGGCCTTTAAAAGTTTTTGTCAAAACACTAAAAACTCTCTTACTATGGATTATAAATGTATAAGGAGTGGAAAAAATAATAAAACTAATATTTATTTAATACACTATGATTTAAAATGTTAGAAACATTGAGAATTTATTTTATTTTTCTGTAAAAAAGCTTATCTAGAGTTATTTGAACAGTGCTTGCTGCCTTCTGCTGATCATATAACTTACAGTACAGAGTGAGCATCTTTTCTATGCCTTGGCAAAGTGTCATACTCTGTTCTAATTTGGATCAGATTCCAACATTTTAACCTTTGTGCTTTTAGTTTTGTGAATTATCTCTGAGAATTCCTATAATTCCAATAATTTTGCTAGCATCACTTTCTCTGGAACATGTTCAGGCTTTTTGTCACAACTACTTTTCTATTTATGTTGTTAAGTTAATCTTTACTAAGTTCTTTTGCCTGAATTTCTTGAATGGTAGCTGTGTAAACATTCCCACGCCACCTGTTTCTTCTATAACTCCCTTTATGTTTGATTTGATTTTTACCTCCAGGATCATCACTTTTTATTTCTTTGCTGTATTCATCTGTGTTGGTCAATTCTTTTTTTTTTTTTTTGAGGAAGATTGGCCCTGTGCTAACATCTGTTGCCAATCTTCCTCTTTTTCTTTTGTCTTCCCAAAGCCCAAGCACATAGTTGTGTATCATAGTTGTAGAGTGTAGCTCTTCTATAGGGGACGCCACCTCAACATGGTTTGATGAGCAGTGAGTAGGTCCGCACCCAGGATCCGAACTGGTGAACCCCAGGCCGCCGAAGCGGAACACGTGAACTTAACTGCTATGCCACTGGGCCAGCCCCTGTTGGTCAATTCTGTCTTTCAAAAATCCATTTTTATAAAATGAGCACATGTGTTTATCATTGAGAGATAAGGAGGCAACACAACTACCTCTTTGCTGTTTGTATGTGAGCTGAATAACAGATGTGCAGTGACCAATCACTGACAGTCTTTGAAACGAGTGATGTGATTGGTCCCTAATCATGATGCACATCTCTTAATTACATAGCCACTGTGGACTAAAGAGCCAGCAGTGGAATTGTACTTTATGCAGTTACTCACAGTTAAAGTACTGTGGTAATTGAAATTTGAACTGTGTTATTAGAGAACTGGTGTTATTTAACTGTGGTAACTGAAATTCATGTGTATTGAAACAATATACCTGTGAAGTGAGGACTGCTGGTTCTTTGGAACTGGACCTACATGTTTTTCCCCCCACATATTGCTTCAATAAGCCTTAGTTTTCCCATTTGTAAACTGGGTTAATATCACAAGCCTTGAACCGTTGTATTGAGGATTAAAAAAATGTTAGTCACTTAGCACAGAGTTTTTCATATATAGGTTATTTAATATATGATAGTTATTAATGATGATGATCATCATCATGATGATGTTAGTAATTGTTCTGTATTTATACACATGTAGTTTTTAGTCAAACTACTCAGTTCTTTTTTGAGCATTTTTCTTCTGCTTATAATAATCTCAGTAATCTTCTGAATCCTTCTAATTTCTGCTCATCATTTTTTAAAGAGTGTGATGCCAAAATGGATAAAATATTCCATTAAGATATATATATGTAGGTAAAATTCAAATCAAACATAAAGGGAGTTATAGAAGAAATAGCTGACCATGGGAATGTTGACACAGCCACCTTTCAAGAGATTCAGTCAGAAAAACGATATATATTAAAAGAGAAGGGGAAGAATTATTTTTCATCACATATATAGCACATATGCTCTTTTGAATAACTTATCACATCCTATTCCTCTTTTATATGTATGCTCTATTTCATTTATTTCAATTCAATAAAAATCTATTAGACATTTACTATAGGCAAGCATAGTTCTGCTACTGTCTTCTCTGGTAACAGTATTTAGTTGATTTGTCTTTTTTTTAAATTTAGCGTATTGACTCTTCTTCATTGTTTTGGTATTCTCCATGATTAAAAAAAATGAAAAAAGAATGTAATGTTGATTTGTACTTGTATCTGCTAGCTTTTGCTCTGTAACAAATCACTCCAAAACTTAGTAGCTTAAAATGACAACTGTTTATTTAGCTCAAGATTTGTGTCATCAGCTGGGTGGCTCATCTGGTCTGTTCTGACCCAGCTTATTTCTGCTGGGCTTGCTTATATGTTCAAGGTTTGACTGCTGGTTGCATTATCTAAGACAGTCTCACTCACATTTCTGACAGTTGGTGTGCTGTTGGCCAGGGGAACAGCAGCAAACGGGCCAGGTATCTCTTATCATCCAGCAGGTTTTCCTGGGCCTCTTCACATGGCAGTTGTAGAATTCCAAGAACAGCAAGAGAGTGGAAGCACCAGTGCACAAGCCTTTTTGGAGTCCATTTGTACCACAATGCTGTTGTCCCATTGTCCAGCGAAAGGCATATGGCTAAGCCCAGAACCACTGTAGGAGGGGATTACCCAAGGGCAGATATAGAAAGAAAAGAATTTGTGGCGATCCTTGTAATTTACCTCAATATTCTTTGTCAGATCATATGCACAATATGGTACATATTCATGAACCCTCATTCCTAGAACATATCCCTTTTGAGTTGTATCTATTTTAGTTTGACTTCTTACCCTTTATATTTTTGTTCTGGAATTTTCTTGAATCACATCTTTCAGACGAGTCAGTTGTGAAGTAGTTACTGTCATTTTAGTGTGAATTATGAGTTGCAGAAATAGTTATGTTCTTCAAGGGTGCCATAGGAAGAGAAGCCCAAAGGAATGGTAGATTTTCATATGGTGTAACACTATGCAGGTATACCTCAAAGATATTGCAGATTCAGTTCCAGACCACTGCAATAACGTGAATATCGCAGTAAAATGAATCACACGAATTTTGGGGTTTCCCAGTGTATATAAAAGTTGTGTTGACACTACTGTAGTCTATTAAGTGTGCAATAGCATTATGTCTAGAAAAACAATATATGTACCTTAACTAAAAAATGCTTTACTGCTAAAAAATACTAACCATCATGTGAGCCTTTAGCAGTCATAATCTTTTTGCTAGTGGAGGGTCTTATAAAAAATGCAATATCTGCAAAGCGCAATAAAGTGAAGTGCAATGAAACAAGGTATGCCTGTATAGGGAAAGTTTCATAGTGGGATTTTCCTGTTAATTTTAAAGCACACCATAAATACCTCCTCTTTCTGCATGGATTTAAAGCTCTTCCCATATTCTCATTCATTGATTTTACCTGATGACAGAATCCTATCATCAGGTATAATATTTAATGACAGAGTATTATACTTTATCTGTCAGGTATTATACCTGGTGACAGAGTTATAGCTAAGAAAAAATTTTTTAAAGTGTCTTGGCCTCATGTTTCCTTTTAGTTTTACCTATATTATAATAGAAACAAAGTATAATAGCTCTTATTGAATGCTTATTTACCAAAGGATTGTCTGAATCTTTTTATTTGTGATATAAATTTTATACTCACAATAATCTTATGAAGTAGATATTATTATTATCCCAACTTTACAAAAAAGAACATTTATACTTAGAGATTAAATAAGTTGTCCAGGACATCCAGCTAGTAACTGGAAGAGTTGGACTTGAACTCATGTCTATCTAATTCTAAAGAATTTATGCTCAATCAGTATACTATACTACTTCGCTAGACAAAGGAGTCCATCAATTAAGAAATCTTTAGAGTTTAGAATTCTCTTGCAAGTTTTAACACTGATGTGTCCATATGATGTCGAAGAGACTATTTAATTTTAGTTTCCTGTGATATAAACCAGAATCTGGGATTGCAATTTACTTGCCTTTTACTTGTCATTACGAGTAAGCGAAGTGATTTAAAAGCCTGGAAGCTTAATAACAGAAATGCACAAAATGTTTTTAAGCTACATTTTTATAGATAATCTTAAT
The DNA here is from genome assembly GCF_020826845.1 of Diceros bicornis minor. Taxonomy (NCBI): domain Eukaryota; kingdom Metazoa; phylum Chordata; class Mammalia; order Perissodactyla; family Rhinocerotidae; genus Diceros; species Diceros bicornis. The sequence goes on along the minus strand of NC_080774.1, from coordinate 22,427,437 downwards.
ATTGTGCATTCATTACATACTTTTTGGGTATATGTGCTTTTTATAATTTCAGTTCATTTCTTCAACAAGAAGTAAATTTATTTATTGAGGATTTCTATGTGCTAGGCACTGTTCTAAACCTTAGTGATTCAGCCAGGGACAAGGTGGAATAGAGTTACAACTAACATTCTGGTGGGGAGAAGCAGACAATAAGGTGGTAAATATACATGAAAATGTTTGAAAGTAATATGTGCTCTGAAGACAATTTAAAACAGACTAAAGAGAAGGAGAGTACTAAGAAAAGAGAATGATAGTTGTGGGAGAGTTGATGGCAGGAGAGGCTTCAGATGAGACCTGAAAGAACCAAATGTGAAGATCTGGGAAAAATGCGTTCTAGGCAGAGTAAACAGTGAGTGTGAACTTGGCTAATTGAAGAACGTTAGCACAAAGGCCAGTGGAGCACAGTGAGTAAGTGAATGAAAAGAAGAGGGTAGGAGATGAGGTTGCTGAAGTGGACAGGAGCCAGGTAATGTCGGGCCTTTTAAACCACTGTAAGGAGGTAATATTTTATTCAAACACTGGTGGGATGTCATTGGAAGATTTTAACTAGAGCGATGACATATTTGATTTATTGTCAATCTAGTTAAAGGTTATGAGTATGTTTAATTTCCACATAGTTGTGACTTTCCAAATTTCCCTCTGTTATTGATTTCAAATTTCATTCCATTGTTGGAGAACATACTTTGTATCATATCAATCCTTTTAACTTTATTGAGGCTTGCTTTATGGTCTTAACATATCATCTGTCCTCAAGAATGTTCCATGTGCCCTTGAGAAAAATGTGTATTCTGCTGTTGTTGGGTGGGGTGTTCTATAGATGTCCATTAGGTCTGGTTATATAGTATTGTTCAAGTCTTCTATTTCCTTGTTGATATGATGGATGGTCCTATTCAGTATTGATGTCTCCAACTATTTTGTTGAGTTTCCTATTTTTCGCTTCAATTCTGTCAGTTTTTGCTTCATGTATTCATGTATTTTACGGGCTTTGTGGTTTGGGTGCTGATATTTTTATGATTATTATGTCTTCCTGAAAGATTGATCCTTTTATCATTCCCAAACTCCTTCTTTGTCTCTGGTAACAATTTTTGTCTCAAAATCTATTTTTGTCTGATATTAATATAGCCACTCTGCCTCTCTTTTGGTTACTGCTTGCATGGTATATCTTTTTTGATACCTTTCCTTTCAACCTGTTTTTGAAACTAAAGTGAGTGTCTTGTAGACAGTATATAGTTACATCATGGTTTTTTTTTAATCCGTTCTGCCAATCGCTGTCCTTTGATTGTAGTGTCTTATCTGTTTGTATTTAATGTAACTGCTGATGAGTTAGGAGATATAGCTGCCTTTTTGTTTGTTTTCTGTATGTCGTCTTCTGTTCTCTTCCTACATTACTTCCTTCTTTTATGTTAAATATTTTCTAGTGTACCATTTAAATTCTCTTGTTGTTTCTTTTATTATATATTTTTTAATATTTTCTTGATGATTGCCCTAAGGATTATAACTAACATTTTAATGTAAAATAATATAGTTTGAATTTATATCAATTTAATTTCAGTAGTATACAAAAACTTTGCTCTGATATAGTTCCATTCCCTTCTCCTTCTTTTGTGCTACTATTGTCATACAAATTACATCTTTATACATTATAAGCCCATCAGCATAGTTTTATAATTATTGCTTTATGCCATTGTCTTTTAATCATACAATTTCTGTTTCTTTATTGATAGTCTCTATTTGGTGAGGCATTGAGCTCACACTTTCCTTTAATTTTTTAGACATGGTTTTCTTTAGTACTTTGAATGTGTTTATAGTAGCTGATTTAAAGTCTTGGTCTAGTAAGTCCAACATCTAGATTTCCTCAGGAACAATTTCTATTGCCTGCTTTTTTTTGCAGTGTATGGGCATACTTACCTATTTCTTTGTGTGTCTCATCATTTTTTGTTGAAAATTTGACATTTTGATATAATGTGGCAACTTTGAAAATCAGATCCCTCATCCTCCCCCCGCCCCGGGTTTTTTTGTTACTGTTTGTAGTTGCCTTTTGTGAGTTAGTGACTTTCTTGAACTAATTTTTTAAAGTCTATATTCTTAGTTATGTGCAGCCACTGAAGTCTGCTTGGTTAGCTTAGTGGTCAGCTATTGATTGGACAGAGATTCCTGAAATGTCTTGAACCAATAAGTCTCCTAGCCTTTGTTGAAGAGTTCGCATGTGTGTTGGGGCAACGTTCAACACTCTGGCAGTTTACAACTCTGTCTTAGCTTTCACTTCCTGCTTGTATAGAACCTCAAGTTGGGACAGAGGTGAGAGATTAGAGCATTCTGAGGGGTTTCTTCGGCATGTGCACATCCCTGCACATTCCTCTATTCCCAAGAATATTTTGGAGTTTTTCAAAGCACTCCTATGAACATCTCATTCTCTGGATTTTTCTTTTAAGCTTTTTCTTTAGCCTCTTGTTTACCCAACTTGTATTGCTGCTTCAGGCCGTTGTGATGTTAAGCAATTGACTATGATTTTATTTGACACATACCCTGGGGACACAGCTGTTTGCAGTGAGCCGTCCTGTGAATGGAGCTTTCTTAGGGAGCTGCCAGACAGGTCAAATAGTGGTAATTTTCTGGGGGTGGGGTGTTTTGGGGAGCTCCAAACCATGCTGATCCCTCCATTGGCTCCTAAGCTTCTGTTTTTCCACAGCTTGAGAGGCTGCTGGTTTTCATGTCTACCACTGAGCTGGGGAAATGGGATAAAAATAGTGTAAGGTAAAACCCCACAAACTTGCTGTTCTTTGAGATTCAGCAGTTTGTCTTGAAGAAACACTTCTTGTGTTGTTGTAAGTTGTTGATTAATTTCCAGCATTCTTAAAAAGTTGATTTTGACAAGTTTTGCTGGTGTTCTCATTGCTATTATGGAAGAGTAGAAATTTGGAGGTCCTTACTCTGCCATTTTGGAAGTGCTTTTCTATAATTTTATTTATGGTCAAATATAAAAAACCACTGTGAGGGAAATGGAAAGTAGGAGGATGAGAGCAGAAGCAGGCAGACTAGTGATGATGCTGACTTCGACTAGAGTAGTGGTGGTGGAAATGGAGAGAAGTTGAGGGACTTGGACATGCTTTGTAAAGATTTGCTGAACTTTATAACTGAAAGGCTCTCACTGATCCTCATATCAGTCATCTGTTATAGGTGGTGGTGTCTCTATTTTATAGGTGAGGTGAGGTTCAGGGAGATTTAAATAACTTGCCCAGAGTCATAGAGTAAGGAACTAATCAGACTTAGAAACTATTGACCTGACTCCAAATTTTCTTAACATCTGTGCATTCTGCCTCGTGACGTTAAAATCAAAGTTATGAGTCAAATATTAAATTCACAATAAATATTTACGATAAAATTGACTGTCTTCCTCACATAATTCTTTCAAATAATTTTATTCTTTTGTGAGGAAGATCAGCCCTGAGCTAACATCCATGCCAATCCTCCTCTTCTTGCTGAGGAAGACTGGCCCTGGGCTCACATCTGTGACTGTCTTCCTCCACTTTATATGGGACGCCACCACAGCACGGCCTGACAAGCGGTGCATCAGTGTGCACCCGGGATCCAAACCTGGGCCGCCAGTAGCGGAGCACACGCACTTAACTGCTATGCTGTGGGGCTGGCCCTATTGTTGTTTTTAATAAGAATTTAGTTACTCAGAAGCTTTTTGTAGGTAGTTGGAATGATAATCAGGAAAGGGGATTTTTCGTATTCAAGAATGTGACTCTTCTCTTAAATTTAAGTGAAACTCTATATTCTACCATAAGCAAAATCTATCACAGCCAGCTATTACTTCTTTTAATGTTACAGATTTCATTACCAAAACAAATGTTATTACCAATTTATGTTCGAGAATAAGTGGTTTCTTTTTTTTTAATATATAGGGCATTATTTCACATGTCTCAAACACAAGATTTTATGACAGGCTTGTTATTTGTATGTATTTGAAGCTATGTTTCAGGTGTTTTGGGTTAATCTGTAAGTTGCACATGCACACACACACATCTAATTTTTTAATTATAAAAATAACTCAAAATTGCTTTTGGGAAAATCTCAAACAATAAAAATATTCCTCCAATCTACTGCTCATCCCATTTCTCATCCCCCCCATTCCAGTCCTAGAGTTAACTGTTTTTATCCAATTTGAATATTTTTTGAGATCTATTGCAATATATCCACAACTCTGCACACACATATACCTACATATTTTTTTAAGAACAGGAATACTTTTTAAATGTTAGATTTGCAATGTATTTATTTTTCTCTGTTAATTTATACAGCTAATTATTTTTAGTAGCTATATAATATTACATATTATGAATATGCCAATTTAATATTTTTGATTTTTTATTTAAGAGGAAGATAAAAACCTATAATAAGAGATGAGGTAAAAGTGGTTGAAAGGTTTCGGTCTTTTCTTGGGTATATGTAAGAAGGCACAAAGTAGTCTTTGTTTCTTTGTTATTCAAGAAAAAACTCCAAACAAAAATATGCTTTCTGGTTGCCACTATTTGATTGATAGCTTTTTCTATTTGGTGTTGAAGTGAGTCTCTCTTAAACTCACTGGTCATTGTTTACTTATTTATACATTTAGTTTTTATTTTACTGTTGTTGATTTGAGATGAAAATCACAGTTTTTTACTGAGAGGAATTTTTCTCATAAATGTGAGCCTGAGGTAATGCAGAGTCCACAACATCTCCTTGGAAACCAGGCTTTTGTGGGATAGAACCAACTACTTTAAGATGGGTGCTTTGTCCTTAGGAAATGATCCAGGAAGTCTGTCAAGAAAGGAAGTCTTGCTGTAAAGGAAATTCAGGAAATGGGAGCTCAATTATTTAAATTCTCAGGTTTGTTTGTCATAATTCGTTTCAAGAATGTTCTAATGACCAAGTTATAAACATATGATAAGTAACAAGTTTCACTTCCAGCTCCCAGATGGTATATATTTATCACTAAGGAATGTGAATGCATTGTTCTAAATGAAGTGCAAGTTCTGTTGTCATTTGTACTTGACATTTGATTAAACTTTAAATATACGCTTTTGTGGGTGATAGTATTTAAAATGTATTAGGACACTCAACTTTTAAAGGTTTCTGTTTGTCTTGTCTCCTGTAATAAGTTTGGGAGCATTTGTTATGTTAAGGAAAAGAGAAGACTATCCTAGGGGTTTCCACAGTCATTTCATAAATGTATTTTTCAATAGTTTCAAAAAAAATTTCAGATTATAAGTTATGAAAGCAACTCCAGAAATAATGGCAAAGAAATAGTTTTTCCAAAAAATATTTTAAAATGATAAAATTGGTAGATTACCAATATATGAAATTAAAATTAATCTTTTTGGAAATTGAAGTATTACTTCTATGAAAATTGGAACATTCTTCTTATATTTGTGTTACTAGAGCAGCACTGGAAGTCATTGAATAAATCTAGTCATTAATTAAATTTAGTGATTTTTTTCTTACAGGAGATTGGCTAATATTTCAGAAGTGTTAATTATACTGTTTCAGTCTTGAAGAGGGCTATTAAAAGCATTATTTTTACATTATATTTTAAAAGTTACCTTGAGGTAACTTCCTAGAATGTTTATGTTATTACTTTCATTTGAATTCTCTGAAAGGAGTACCTTCCAATTTAATTTAAAGGGAATATTTTTTCTTGCTAGTTGAAGTTCAGTGAGGCTTTTAAGAACTGAAGTTAGAATTGTTTCATGTGTTTATTAGTTCAGATAATTTTTGACATGTACAATACTCTATTGTCAAAGCATTTCATTTATTTTTTTAACTTCTCATTTTGAAATAATTTCACGTTTATTAGTTTAGATATTTCTTTTTAAATATGTTACACTCCATTGTCAAAGCATCTATATATTTTATTTACTTATATATTTTTAATTTTCAAATAATGTGAAACATACAGAAAAGTTGTGAGTTTAGTTCAAAGACTTCTGTATAACCTTCATCTAGATCCCTCAATTGTTAATATTTTACCATACATATTTAGCTTATAATTCTCTCCTTACCTATTATTATTATTATCATTATTATTATTTTCTGAATCATTTGAGATTAAGTTGCAGACCTGATGTCTCATCATCCCTAAATCCTCCAGTATATACTGAGGACACTCTGATTTATAATTCTGATATATAACAGTACAATAATTAGAATCAAGACATTAACACTGATACAATACTGCTGTCCAATCCACAGACCCTATTCAGATTTCAATGATTGCCCCAGTAATATCTTTAATAGACACACTGGTCCAGGAGCAAGTGCCTGGCAAGAGGTATATTAGGAGTCTAGAGATAGACTTCAGTATCAGATCTGTACCACTTGCTCACATTACAGGGAACTTATTTGATTGACTGGATTTTGACCACTGTTGGTTTCCTAATTGTTACTGTTTTCTTGGTTTGTGCCCTGACCTTCGATCACTAAAATAATATATTCCTTATCCTTTGTTCTGGGCTGTCAGCCTTTGCCCATACTACCAAACCTGCAGCTCACTTCTACCAGTCTAGATTTTTTGTCTGACTCTTGATCCTAGTAGCCAGTTCAGCTCTCTTTTTATTTCTGTAGCATAATAATATGTAAGGGATAAGTAATATTTTTGTGCCCGTATCTACCATGCCAGATCCTCCTGTCAAGTGCCTTTTCTGTGTAAGAATGAGGTACATTATGAAACTTTTGGCATTCAGCATAATTTCATGTGTCACAGCCAGCATTAGGACTATGTGAAGCTGAATAGAGCTACACACCTAGAATTCTGTGTGTGTATGTGTGTAGATTATATTCTGCTGTGAATCTTGGGATAGGCAGAATGTGCTCTGGAATTATTTTGTATTATGCTCCTGCCTATAGGCACTGTAATCTTAGTCTGGTTGCCTCACATACAGAAGCTCCTCAGGTGGTAGCTTGTTATTTCACTAGGGAGTGAACTAACGAAATCATAGCCTACCATTTGGGATTGGTTGGCAACTCTTGGAATAGAATATTATAGACAGAATATTCACTGCTTGAGAATTAAATAGCTGATATTAGTATGATATAGGTTTGCATCAGTTTCTAAAAGTTGGAGGTCTGTTTCCTACAAGTAAGTTTATTATGATTCTAATCATTTAACAGAGAAGCTTTAAAGATATTCGAAAATAGGTATTTTAAGAGTTGGCTAGCTTGTAAGTAGTAGGTTTTCCAAGGAGAAGTTAGATTACAAGGTGGCATAAACTTCTGATTAAAAGTCATAATTTCATAATTTTTCTTAATGATAAAATACTAAATTCAGGTTTAAAGTCAGTTTGGATAAGGAATTTGTGTTATCTGAGAAGCAGTGATTTGATTTCTGGCAAGTACATTGGGAAAGGGAAATATTTTCAGTGCAATTCGCCTCTAGTACATGCATGAAGAATCCTTTATAAATCCATGTGACCATGCATTAAAAGCTGCAAATTGGAGTTGCTGTCAAGATGGCGGCGTAGGCGGACTCTAAATTCACCACCTCCCACGAATACAACAAATTCACAGCTACTCTTGGAACAATTACCCCAGAGAGAGAACTGAAAATTGAGTAAAAAGAACCCCTGTAACAAGGGACAGTCCTGACTAAGGTGGTAGAGGCAGAAATTCCTTTCTGGAGAGAAAAAAAGCCGTCTTCACAAGCCACAGTGCTTCACGGCCACCCGGGAGCAATCCAAAGGTACGCAGCCTTCCCTGGAGGAGTGGGGGACCTGAGCTGGGGAACGTTACTGCTATAAACATCTTTTGGTCCCAGCACAACCGAGATGAGTGTCATAATATCTGGCTTTGCTGGCTACTAACAACAACGAGGAATACCTCCAGAAAAGCTTTCGGATATAAGGAAAAAAAAGCTGGCTCTTAAAGGGCCCATGCAAAAATTCACTCATTTTGGAAAGCAACCTAAAATCACTGGAAAGAAAGTACACAGTCCTTTGTTGAAAAGAGACTCACCTGATATGCTCTGGGTGCATCTTGGTGAGAGATGAGACCTCTCCAGGGCCTGAGACATTGGTGGCAGCCATTATTGTGACCTAGTACAGGCGTGCTGACACAGACACTGGCAGACGCCATTGGAGTTCTTCCCCTGGCCTGCTAGCCCAGGGTCTGCCCCACCTACTGGAGCACCAATTTAATCCAGCTCAGCCAGGGCGGACAGCCCCCCCTAGGGCCTGGCCCCACCCAACAGCAAGCCCTTGGGCAGCTGGTGGGCCTGCATAGGCTGGGTGCCTGGATCCTCTGCAGCTGGGTGAGTGGGTCCACCTCTGTCGGGCAGGGCATGCATGAGGAGTGGGTGGAGTGTGTGGGGCTTCTGCAGTGGGGTGACTGGGTCTGCTTCAGGGGGTTGTGGCACATGCCTGTGGCAGGACTGTGTTGATGGGGTGTGTGGCCCTGGGGGCAGTGAAGCTTGTCAGCTGCAGAAGACTTGTGCTTCTCAAACAGCCACATAGGGGATCGGTCCCACCTTCCAAAGCCTGAAGGAATTGGGTGCTCCTGTGCCTGGGTCCAGCCCCACTCAGCTGCAATCCTGAGAGAGCTGACAAGAGCCTTGTAGGCCAGAGGCCTAGAGCAATTGTAAGCCCCTGAGCCTAACAATCAGCCATGCTGGGGGCCTACTCAGTTAAGAGAAAAACTGAAACAAGAAAGTGCCAACCTTGCAGCCAACTCTGCTGGGGCCCCCCCACTCCTGATCAAGTGACTGAAGGGTCCATAGCAGCCACACGCAGCTGAGCAATTCAACAAGCCGGCCAGGGGGACAGCCCAGCCTCCCTGGGCACCTGCAGCAAGAGCAGGCCTGCCACAACAGAAGGACACACGTAGCCCACAAAGGGGTCACTTCTAGAACATTTGGAACTGGTGAGAGGGAAGCTTGCTGCTAGGCCTCATAAGGCATCTCTTACATAAGGCCACCTCTCCAGATGTAGAGGTGTAGCTGACTTACCTAATACATAGATATAAGCACAGAGAAAGAGGCAAAGTGAGGAGGCAAAGGAATACATTCCAAATAAGGGAAGAGGACAAAACCCCAGAAAAAGAACTAAATGAAATAGACAGGAGCAATCTACCTTACAAAGAGTTCAAACAACAAGTCATAAGGATGCTCACTGATCTTGGGAGAAGAATGGATGAATTCAGTGAGAATGTCAACAAAGAATTGGAAAATATAAAAAAGAACCAATCAGAAATGAAGAATACAATACTGGAAGTGAAAAATTCACTAGAGGGACTCAAAACCAGAGTAGATGATACAGAAGAATGGATCAGTGAGCTAGAAGAAAGACTAGAGGAAATCACCCAAGCTGAACAGCTAAAAGACAAAAGAATTAAAAAGAATGAGGACAGTCTAAGGGACCTCTGGGACAACATCAAGTGCACTAACATCAGTATTATAGGTGTCCCAGAAGGAGAAGAGAGAGACAAAGGGGCAGAGAATCTATTTGAAGAAATAATAGCTGAAAACTTTCCTAACCTAAGGAATGAAACAGACACCCAGGTACAGGAAGCACAGAGAGCACCAAACAAGATAAACCCAAAGAGGTCCATGCCAAGACACACCATAATTAAAATGTCCAGAATTAAAGATAAAGAGAGAATCCTAAAAGCTGCAAGAGAAAGGCAACAAGTTACATACAAAGGAAACCCCATAAGGCTATCAGCTGTCTTCTCAGCATAAACCTTATAGGCTAGAAGAGAGTGGCACAATATATTTAAAGTGCTAAAAGGAAAAAACTTACAGCCAAGAATACTCTACCTGGCAACGTTATCATTCAGAATGGAAGGAGAGATAAAGAGTCCCAGACAAGCAAAAATTGAAGGAGTTTATCACCAAGAAACCAGTCCTACAAGAAATGCTAAAGGGACTTATTTAAGGGGGAAAGAGAAGACCACAAATAGGAAAAAATTATCTGTTTCCATGATAAGAGGGTAACAGATACAAACATACAAAAATGAGGTTAGATATGATATCAAAATCATAAAATGTGAGAGGAGGGGAATAAAAGAGTAGAGCTTTAAGAAAGAGGTCAAACTAAGGAGACCATCAACTTAATATAGATTGCTGTATACATAGGTTATTATATGTGAACCTCATGGTAGTCACAAACCAGAAACCTATAATAAATACACAAAAAACTAAGAGAAAGGAACCCAAACGTAATACTAAAGAAAGCCATCAAACCACAAGGGAAGAGAGAAAGAGAAGAAGAAAGGAACAGAGAAGAACTATTAAAACACCCAGAAAAAAAGTAACAAAATGGCAATAAGTACATACTTATCAATAGCTACTTTAAATGTCAGTGGACTAAATGCCGCAATCAAAAGGCATATGGTGTCTGACTAGATTGAAAAAATAGGACCTATATATATGCTGCATACAAGAGACACACTTCAGACCTAAAGACACTCACAAACTGAAAGTGAGGGGATGGAAAAAGATACTCCATGCAAATGGCAATGAAAGGAAAGCTGGGATAGCAATACTTATATTGGACAAAATAGACTTTATAACAAAAACTGTAACAGGAGACAAAGAAGGGCACTATGTGATGATCAAAGGAACAATCCAACAAGAGGATATAACGCTTGTAAATATCTATGCACCCAACATAGGAGCACCTAAATATATAAAGCAATTATTAACAGACATAGAAGGAGAAATAGACCGTAACACAATATAGTAGAGGACTTTAACACTCCACTTACATCAATGGATAGATCATCCAAACAGAAGATCAATAAGGAAACATTGTCCTTAAATGACACACTAGACCAGATGGACTTAGTTGATATATACAGAACATTCCATCCAAAAACCGAAGAATACACATTCTTTTCAAATGCACATGGAACATTCTCCAGGATAGATCACATTTTAGGCCTCAAAACAATTCTCAATAAATTTAAGAAGATTGAAATAATACCAAGCATCTTTTCTGAGCACAGCAGTATGAAACTAGAAATCAACTACAGGAGGAAAATCAGAAAAGCCTCAAATATGTAGAGATTAAACAAAATGCTACTGAACAACGATTGGGTCAAAGAAGAAATTAAAGGAGAAATCAAAAAAATACCTGGAGACAAATGAAAATATGATATGCCAGAATTTATGGGGTATAGCAAAAGCGATTCTAGGAGGGAAGTTTGTGGCAATACAGGCCTACCTCAACAAACAAGAAAAATCTCAAATAAACAATCTAACAGTGCACCTGAAGGAACTGGAAAAAAAGAATAAACAAAGCCCCAAATCAGTAGAAGGAGAGAAATAGTAAAAATCTGAATGGGGGGCCGGCCCGGTGGCACAAGCAGTTAAGTGCGCATGCTCCGCTGCGGTGGCCCAGGGTTCGCCAGTTCTGATCCTGGGCGCGCACCGACGCACTGCTTGTCGAGCCATGCTGTGGCGGCGTCCCATATAAAGTAGAGGAAGACGGGCACGGATGTTAGCTCAGGGCCAGTCTTCCTCAGAAAAAAAAAAAAAGAGGAGGATTGGCATCAGATGTTAGCTCAGGGCTGATCTTCCTCACACGCACAAAAAAATCTGAACAGAAATAAATGAAAGAGAGACTTAAAGAAAAATAGAAAAGATCAATGAAACCAAGAGCTGGTTCTTTGAAAAGATAAACAAAATTGACAAACTTTTAGCTAGACTTACCAAGAAAAAAAGAGAGAAGGCTCAAATAATAAAATCAGACATGAAAGAGGAGAAATTACAATGGACACCTCAGAAATACAAAAGGTTGTAAGAGAATACTATGAAAAGCTATATGCCAACAAATTGGATAATCTAGAAGAAATGGGTAATTACTTAGAATCATACAACCTTCCAAAACTGAATCAAGAAGAAATAGAGAATTTGAATAAACCAATCACCAGTAAAGAGATCAAAACAGTAATCAAAAATCTCCCAAAAAATAAAAGTCCAGGACTGGACGGCTTCCCTGGTGAATTCTACCAAACATTCAAAGAAGACTTAATACCTATCCTTCTCAAACTCTTCCAAAAAATTGAAGAGGAGGGGAAGCTTCCTAACTCATTCCCTGAAGCCAACATTACCCTGATACCAAAACCAGACAAGGGCAACACCAAAAAAGAAAATTACAGGCCAATATTACTGATGAACATTGATTCAAAAATCTTCAACAAAATACTAACAAATTGGATACAACAATACATTAAAAAGATCATACACTATGATCAAGTGGGATTTATTCCAGAGATACAGGGATAGTTCAACATCTGCAAATCAATGAATGTGATACACCACATTAACAAAATGAATAAAAATCACATGATCATCTCAATAGATGCAGAGAAAGCATTTGTCAAGATACAGCATCCATTTATAATAAAAACTCTGAATAAAATGGGTATAGAAGGAAAGTAACTGAACATAATAAAGGCCATATATGACAAACCCACAGCTAATATCATCCTCAATGGTGAAAAACTGAAAGTCATCCCTCTAAGAACAGGAACCAGAGAAGGATGCCCACTTTCACTACTCCTATTTAACATAGTACTGGAAGTCCTAGCCAGAGCAATCAGGCAAGAAAAAGAAATAAAAGGGATCCAAATTGGAAAGGAAGAAGTGAAACTGTCACTATTTGAAGATGACATGGTTTTATATACAGAAAACCCTAAAGAATCCACCAAAAACTTTTAGAAATAATAAATGAATATGGTAAAGTTCCAGGATGCAAAATCAGCATACAAAAATCAGTTGTGTTTCTATACACTAACAATGAAGTAGCAGAAAGGGAAATTAAGAATATAATCCCATTTACAATTGCAACAAAAAGAATAAAAGACCTAGGAATACATTTAACCAAAGAGGTGAAAGACCTGTACACTGGAAACTATAAAACATTGCTGAAAGAAATTGAAGATGACACAAAGAAATGGAAAGATATCCTGTGCTCTTGGATTGGAAGAATTAACATAGTTAAAATGTCCATACTTCCTAAAGCAATCTATAGATTCAACGCAATCCCTATCAAAGTTCCAACAACATTTTTCACAGAAATAGAACAAAGAATCCTAAAATTTATATGGAACAACAAAAGACCCCGAATAGCCAAAGGAATCTTGAGAAAAAAGAACAAAACTGGAGGTATCACACTCTCTGATTTCAAAATATACTACAAAGCTATAGTAACCAAAACAGCATGGTACTGGCACAAAAAATAGACACACAGATCAATGGAACAGAATCGAGAGCCTAGAAATAAACCCACACATCTATGGACAGCTAATTTTCGACAAGAGAGCCAAGACCATACAATGGAGAAAGGAAAGTCTCTTCAATAAATGATGCTGGGAAAACTGGACAGCCACATGCAAAAGAATGAAAGTAGACCATTATCTTACACCATACACAAAAATTAACTCCAAATGGAGTTAATGGGGCCCCTCATGGGAAGCAGCATGGAGCCACCACCTCACACAGCTCTTTCCAGGATGGAACACTGGCAGCTCCAGCCCCAGCCTGGGCCCCAACCTCTGTTCCAGCCCAGCCAGCCTTGGGCAGGACCACATGGGGAGATTTTGGGAGTTTATTACCCACACCTTCTATCTTGGGCACCCATACCATCACCTGGCCAGCCTTTGCTTCCGTCCCAGCTGTGTTCCCCTCTGGCATAGCCCCCACCTCTGGCTTTGGAGCTGCCACCTACATGCCCAGTGCTGTGACCAGTGCTGGGCCCAGCATTAGGCAGCAACAATCAACATTTGGCAGCACAAGCCAAGCGCCCTTCAGGTTGCGGGTCCTGGTAGTACATAAGGGCTTTGGGAGCAGAAAGGCTCTTTCAGATCTGATCTCTGCCTTTGTAGCACTTAGTATTACAACACAGACGAGTGGGGCCTTGACTACCACACACTGTTATGGGGGCAGCTCGGGCCTGAACACCTGGGGCCCCCCTCCCACAGCTCCCCCATGGTGACCACGGGACCCAGCACTAGGAAGAACCCTGGGTTTGGAGGCACTTCTGCCCCTTCCTTGAATCACATCCCCAGAGGCCTGCCCGGGAAGAGATGCCTTGCTTCCAGTTGAGGCCCCAGCACCACTGCCAGCAAGGTGCCTTTAGGGGCGTGTCCATCCCCACTTCCCCTGCTAGCAGCCCTGCCTCTGCAAGGGCACAGCAGGAGCAGCCTTGCTGTTTGGGACCCTTCATCCCCTGTTCCAGTGGTCACTGTCCTCAGGACACTAGACAGGGGCACTTGGCCCGTTTCCTTCCAGTCCTGGAGCAGCGGGGACACTCCCTGCCACCTACAGTTGACCATTCCCTTCTCCCCGTCTTCCTCCCAGAACCTTGTATCTTCCCCATAACTTATAATAAAGCCTTGTCCTTTTTCCTTTGGGGGGGGAAAAAAAAAGAGCTGTAAATTGTCGAGTGAAATGTGACTTGCCTTTGGTTTTATGAATTTCCCAGACTTGTGCGCCCTCTTGTGTTTAACTTATAAAGACTATTCTATGTTATGTGGCTTTCAGTAGTTTGAGGGGTTGAGTTGGTAATATGTGCATTTTTTGAAGAGATTAAAAATTTTCAATCATAATGATAAATATTCAATGCATATTTACCCAATCTCGTTATTATAAGAGGGAGGAATGATAAGTGTTTCCCTGGTTCTTTTCCCTACATTTATTTTCACATATTCCACATCAAATTTTATTATATTTAATTAATGCATTTATTGAGGTATGTGTCCTTGAACATAAATTATTTTTTAAAAGGCTAAGATGGTTTAATTATACTATTATTTTTATATGAAGGTTCTGTGGCTGTTGTAAGCTATGTTGGGTGATCAAGCTGTTAACTGCTTGGCACATTGCAGGCCTTCAATAAATATTTGTTGAAAGGAAGAATGGAAGTGTTATAACTGATGATTTGTATTTTCTTATTGACTGAAAGAATTGAAATTAGTTGGATAATTGCCAACTTGCTATATTCTGACAGACAGTTTGTTACTCTGGTTCTAAAGACACCTGAAGAACAAATGACTTTTGATCTTTGGGTCAGTATTTAATTGAAGTAGGATGTTTATACCTCATGGTACTTATAACCATATTAAAATCTCAATCTACAGCCTTCTTCTAATTGGAAAGGAACTAGGCCCCCCCTTATCTGGACCCTCCGTGGACTGAATTACTTGGATTGATTTTGTGGATCCCTTTAGAATCAGATCAACTTTGGTGCAGGTTTATGAGCCATTGTGCCAAACTGATTATAGAAGCTTAACAAATAATGTCATACACAAAGCATTCCATTCAAACGAGGGAGGAATTAAAAAAAGGTTTGTTACCAAAAAAAAAAGAGTTTGTTCCCCAAAGGTTCAGATTTTGAGAATGCCTTGCCTGCCTACTACATAATAGTAAAATCCTCTTGCATTTGATTTGTATAGGCAATTATAGGCTACATCATACAATTTAGAGATGGAGATAAAGGACTTTATATGGCTTTCTTGATTATATTCTCAAATTTAATACATCTTACCTTTTAAAGAGTGAGATGTAAGATTCTTCATGTAAATCCCACATAGTTCTGTAACTATATAGTGTCACAGAGAAGTAGTTTTGTTTTTGATTTGTGTTAATTTATCCTGTATAGAATCTTGTCTCTGCTTGTCATCTTGTAAGTTTCATTGAACAAGCATTTCACTGATAGTTTTTCAATCTACCAAATCACGATTCAAAAAGAAATGACTTTTGGAAAAAGTTACTTATATATACTTAGTATATTTTTCTAAAGATTTGCTGCTCTGTATCACGAATAACCACACCCATGATCCTGCCCCTTTTGTTCTTGATATATGTAGTATGTAGATTTATATTTTGATCTTTTAACTTTGTCTTCACCATTAGCAGATTTAAGAGAGTTCATTTTCTGTGCACCAAGTGGATGAAGGAAATCTTGCTACTTCTTCATATTCAGGATACTCTAAAAATGATTTGACAAATATTTAGTAAATAGTAATTGTATGTATAGCACCATGTCAACTATTCCTTGATTATAGGTAATACATTATTTGGATTTATCCTTAGATAATTTATATATATGTAGAAGTGTTTACAACTTTTACATTGCATTTACATTTATTATTTCATTTTTTTCCTTGTTTCAACTCTGTGAGGTCAACATGGTAGGCATTTTTATCCCTCTTTTTACGAAGAAAACATCTGGAGGGACCGTGACTTGAATTAATGAATTTGTAAATGAATTTGTGTATGTGGAAGTTCCTTTTAAAATATAAAAGGCTAAAAATATAAGAGAATTTTATTGTCTATTAGGCTACTCGTAAACTTAAGTGTTTATAAGTTCAATAGTCATGCTTCCTATGTACTATGTATTTTTCTATATATAATAGATCATATTGGGTAGTTGCCGTACTGCTAGTTGCCAGTAACTTTGCTTCTCTATAATTTTGTTAATATTCATGGTGGATTGGAAATAGTGTAGTGTGTATTATAATATAGTTCTCAGTCACTTCTCGTGTGTTCCTGCCTACGTATTGGAGGCAATTCTTAGCCCTTTCCACTATCCACATTTTGGTTTAGAAAACAGATGAAATTGTGTTTAAACAAAACCAAACTAAGTAAAATACCAACTCAAAAACTTGTATACATAGTTTCCTTTGTAGGGGCTGGGTACTGTTACAGTGTAATATTATCAGTTAAGAAACAGTGAGTGACATAGAAACACAAAGTAGAATGGTGGTTGCCAGGGGCTTGCAAGAGGGGAAACAGGGAGTAGTCCTTCAGTGGGTATAGAATTTCAGTTTTGCCAGATGAAAAAATTCTGGAGATCCGTTGCACAACAATGTGAATATACTTAACACTACTACACTGAACAATTAAAAATAGCTAAGATGGTAATTTTGTGTTGTGGTTTTTTTTACGGTAATTAAAAAAAATGCATTAAAAAGGTGGAAAATACACCAAGTTTAGCATATCAAATGTTTAGGAACCTGCTAGCTAGAATGAGCAAATGGTAATATTTTCTCTGCAGTGACTATTTGTGAGATTAAGTTTAACTGAATCTTGGTGTTATAGCTTGGGTTTAGCCTGGAGGCTTCTGCAGCCCTTATATCATCTCAGTTGCAATATAATCCTGCCTTTAATTTTTAGGCTATTGCTGTATTTGTTCAGTTAAAATGGTGAGAAATGTCCTGTCTTCTAAATGTATGTTACTTTTTTTGTTCTGGTTTCTCTGGTAAGAGGAAGAGATGTATTATGTTTAATGACACTTCCATACTTTCACTCAGGAACCTCCTTTCCAGATGTCTGTCTTGCGCTCATCATGAACTATTTGGAGATATCTTAGGCTTTGCAAAATTAATAAGTCATTAGCATAAGATCCTAGTATAGTCATCTATAATGTACAGTGGTTTATGCAGGAGTTCTTCAATTTCTTTCAATAATGACTGTCAAAATCTCATTATTCTAACTTCTATTAAAATGTTAGTAGACACTGCTGTTTTATCCTTTAGTCTGAAGATTTAATTATAAAATAACTTTTCACTAAAAAGTAATTTATTAAAACAGAAAGGCTGCCTAACCAGTAGCATAGTAATTTTCCTTTCTCAGTATTAATTTTCCTTTTAGCACTACCTACTACACAAATACAGCAATTCAAATTGGCAAATACATATTATGGAAGCTTAAATAACTTCCCATCTCACTTAGAATAAAATTCTTATCTTGACCCAAGAAAGCCCTGATCTGGCCCCTGCCTACCTCTCTGATTTCATCTTCTCTCACTCAATTATTGGCCCACTATACTCTAACCACAGTCTTTTTTTCCTGTTCCTTGAGTATTTGCATTTCTTGCCTACTTTGGGCCTTTTGCATTTGCCACCTGGAATTATCTTTTCCCCATGTAATTATGGTTGGATCATACTTACATTCAGATATCAGCTTGAATATCATTGCCTAATCTAATGTAACTACTTAGCCATCTATAGTCACGTTGTCCTAATTTAATTCTCTCTATAGCTCTTGTTACTACCTGATAGTTTTTTGTTGTTGTTGTTATTTGGTCATCTGCCTTTGCCTCCTAAAATGTATACTCCATGAGAGTAGGGAGGTTAGCTTTCTTTTTTACCACTGTATCCCCCATGTCCAGAACAGTGTCTGACTTGTAGTAAATGCTTAATAGTTGGACAAATGACTGAATGATTCATTGTCGTGTCTTGCTATGTGCTAGACACTGTGCAAAGTCCTGTGGAGGTACAGAGTTTAGTCACAGAGACTGACAATTCAATAACTATAATACAGAAGTGTTAAGTCTTATAATAGAAGGATCTATAAAAAGCTATGAGGCCACAGTTAAAACAGTAATTTCTCTTAGAGGTAGGTCATGGAGTATTAGAGATGAATTAATGTATTAGTGCTTCATATTTCACGTTAAACTGTCCTGCGGCACTTTGCTGATTAGTTACTAACTAGTTCTTGAATTTCTAATACTTCACTTACCCTTGCTATTTACTTTTCTGTAAAAAGATGGTGGTTATCTTGACCTCAAGAATATTGTGAAAATTAATCGTTTAATGTTGGCTAAGTGCTTTGAAAACGCAAAATGCTGTATAAGCCCTGATGTTCTTAATCATATTAACAACCTCTTTCTATAATTAAGTTTTATTATGTACTTTGGTCCCAATTATTCACATAGGAATACATATTACACTGTTTTGTTTTTTTTAAAGATTATTTAGGAAAGGCCTGCTTGTTATTTGACATGGGCCTTTTGCATTTTGTTTTTAGTAGAAAATAATATCTGTATTTTCTGTTTACGCCAGTGTTTTCTTAGAAGAGTAGTAATGTACTATCACCCCCAGGAGGCAGTAGTATACCAAGAAGATTGTGTGCTTAGGCAAGCTAAACAGCAATGCAAGTCTGCTAGTGATTAGTGACTTGATTTAACATGCAGAGACTTCCCTTCTTATTGATCAGATAGTGAAGGTTTCAACAGATATTTTAACTTTCCTTTTCCCGTAGTATTGTGTTATCTTACGTTTAAGAGTTTTTCCCTCCTCAAAGAGAAGATCCTATTTCACTACTTGGAATATAATGATATCTAGGGATTGTTATATACACAGGGGTACCTCACTTTATACTGTATTATACTATCCTATGCTATATTATAGGGTTTTTCTAAAACTTATGAATAGATTGGAATTTTCATAAGTTGAATCTTACTTTAAATTTATTTTGGCAATGAGTTTCAACTTTCGTTTCTGCCCTAAAGTACTAAGGGGTAGGATACACTTAAAATACTAACAGTAGCTTGCTGCTTCGGTGATTCTCAACTTTTGGCAATTTTTTTCCAGATCTTATAGGATTTCATGTTTCATTATCTAATTAAAAAGTCCTACTTCAGAGAGTTAGGGTTAACTGTCTTCACAGAATTAGGGTTAATGACTATCAAAAAAATATTATTCTTAATATTTTACCCCTGCATCCCATTTATCCTTCAGGACTTTTTTATATTAACATACCAGTAACAGTGTTTTCTAAAGTGTGGAAATTTTAAAGATTTTTAACAGTGAAGTAGTTGGGCATTTATAGGTTCTTTTTGGGGATCCCTCTGTGTGCTCCCATATACCCTACCCTTATCCCTACCCTAAGTATTGACTTATCACACTGTATTATAACTGACTGTTAGTTTGGTCTGATTCTCTAGACTGTGAGCTTCCTGAGGGTGGGGACTTTGTCTTGTTCACTTCTGTGTTCCAGGCCCAGTTTTGGTGCCTGGCACACATGGTAAGTGCTCAACAAGTATTGAAAATGAATGCTGGATTTGTGCAGACTGGAGATATTTTAAGTAAAGATACTTAGTGCGTAAACAGGAAGATGCCATTTACAAAGGTTTTCTGCTATGTGGGGGAGAGGGAGGAGGGAGTTGTTTTACACAGTGCATTGTGTCAGTGAAATTTTAGGAAATTCTGATTGGGAATACTGGTTTTAGAGGTTCCTGAAAGTACCAGTGGGCACTTAAAACTGGTTTTATTCCTCTGTGACAAAGATATGGAAGCTGACAGATAATATTTTTAGCAGGTGGTTTGGCACATTGTTTCATTGATTACTACTTCTTGGAAATAATATGAAGTTGATGAGAACGAGCATTTTAACTAATTTCAAAATAGATGTTGAGGCTTGATTTTAATGTTTTGCATTAACTTTTTTTTTTTTTTTAAACCACTTCTGTATAAAAGGCATTCTGTACTCTCTATGGTGATATGAAGGTGTGAAACCCCTATTCCCTCTGTGGTACTCTACCCTTACCGCTACACATGTATTTTCCTGATACTGATTTTAGAGTTAGCACGTGTGTAGTTTAGGCCACACTGTCAACTCAGGTAGTTTAAATAGATTAGCAGCATAACGCACTGTTCTTCTATTGTTTAATTCTAGAGATACAATCTTTGGCTAAAGCTTGATTGTACTTTTGCTTGCCTACAGTTATGATAATTACACCTTCATTACTATCATCTGTACTAACAACTACACAGCTTTATGTTACTTGGGTTCTTTTTTATTCTTTTTGTTTTCTGTCATCCAGAACATGAGGAAATGCTTTTAAAAATATTTGAAGCTCTAGGATGAGACTTCTCACTACAATTATTAATTTAGTTGTTTGGGGCTCATTTACAGAAAAGAGCAAGGAATATTTTTTCTCCCATTATGGTTTACAAGAATTGAGAAAACCAATTTTAAACAATTTAAAATTGTTTAAAAAAAAACACCCCTATTCTCTTTTTAATGCGTAAAGATACATGCACCCCTGTGTTCATTGCAGCGTTATTCACAATAGCCAAGACTTGGAAGCAACCTAAGTGCCCATCAAGGGACGAATGGATAAAGAAGATGTAGTATATATACACAATGGAATACTACTCAGCCATAAGAAACGATGAAATCCAGCCACTTGTGACAACATGGATGGGCATTGAGGGTATTATGCAAAGTGAAATAAGTCAGAGGGAGAAGGTCAAATACCGTATGACTTCCTTCATTAAGTAGTAGATAATAACAACAATAAACAAACACATAGAGACAGAGATTGGATTGGTGGTTACCAGAGGGGAAGGGAGGAGGGAGGAGGGTGAAAGGGATAATTCGGCACATGTGTGTGGTGATGGGTTGTAGTTAGTATTTGGGTGGTGAAAGTGATGTAATCTATGCAGAAATAGAAGTATAATGATGTACACCTGAAATTTATACAATGTTATAAACCAATGTTACTGCAATAAACAAAAAATTAAAAAAAACAAAAAATAAAACAAAACAAAACAAACAAAAAAAAAACCATATAGAAACCCTAAATTCTTTGGGAGAGAGATACTACCAGTTGGTAATGGCTTTGGTACTGGAAGTTAGGGAAAATATTCTAATGCTTCATTTTGCTAGGTTCCCTGGAATGTACATTGTAGGTTAAAAGGTTTAGTAAACTGTGGTAATTTACATAATCCCTGATTAAAATCCTCAATTTATTGATATTCCCAAATTATATTTCTGACTAGTCACCTACTTTCAGGGAATAAATGTTGAAATGTTCAATTTTATAATAAGGTTAAAAAAAAGAAAAAGCTATGATTCTCTTTGGGGATGAGAGAGAAAATTAGCTTATTAGCAATTAAAACATAGGGCCAGCCCGGTGGTGTAGTGGTTAAATTCGCGTGCTCTGCTTCTGCAGCCTGGGGTTCGCAGGTTTTGGATCCTGGGCATGGACCTGTGCACTGCTCATGAAGCCATGCTGTGGTGGTATCACACATACAAAATAAAGGAAGATGGGCACAGATATTAGCTCAGGGCTAATCTTCCTCAGCAAAAAGAGGAAGTAAATCCATAAAACTGGATTTACTTACAACAGTCCTTTTCAGGGAAAGTGTCATTAAGAATGTACAACAAGATTATTTAGATAAACTGGAAGATAGGGGAATGGTAGTGTTATCTTTTAGGACTTAGAAATGTTTGAGGTAAGAATTGGAGAGTCTTATTTCAGAATATCTCAATGCTACTTTATTTTCCTTAAGAGGTAAAAGAGAAATGAGAGCTAAGAAGGCTTGAGCATAGAATATACATAAATTAAGGATGATGCTCAATGAAAGATGCACAGTTGTTTTTTCTAGAATCTGAAAGCATGAGATTGATTATATAAACATATCTCATAAATTATTTTTGAAATGTTACTTAAAAAATCATTTACTTAGTGATTCTAGTCTTTGGAAGAGAATAACTAACCAAAACATTTGGTTAGCATCTCTGCACTGGCTAGTCCACCAAAACTACTCTTGAATCTCACTAATGACTATCCTTCTATTTCAAGCCCAGTAGATTTCTTTTTCCTCCTCCCTTTTTATCATCATTACAATATTGTTTACAATTAACTGCTTAATTCTTATGGAAACTTTTTCCTTCATTGGCTTTCAGGACATTGCACTCCCTTGATTCTCCTTTTTTGGTGTCTTTTTTGTTGTCTATAATCTGTTACTTTTTATCAAAAACCTCAGATCCCTTTCTTAGAATACAAGTAAGAATCACAGTTCCATTTGGGACAAAGCAGTTTTCTCAGGTGAAAATTTTTATTGATCATTGTCTGGGTAACTTAGCATAGCCGTCCACTCTTCTTAGATGCCTCTATATTTCCCAGAAACCCCTTCTCTATATCAATCTGGGTTAGATTTTGCCAGAGAAAGAAACTCATGTGAGATCTGGAAAGAGTAGAAGCCACCCTACTCTTCGGAGTTGGCTGGCGGCAGGTGTTAGATTCACAGGAGCTTTTGGGCAAGTGTTTGAGAATCACCTGCTTTCTTGCTGCAGCCCAAGACACACGGCAGAAGCATTCTCAAAGATGCTTGATAATTGCAGCAGTTTCCCAATCAGCTTTTGAGAACCCTGAAGGTCTTTAGCATCTGCTTCCCTGACTTTCCAAGGTGACTTCCCTGACATTCACTCCCTCATCTCTTCCAAAAATCACGTAAGCCCTAATTCCCAGATTAAAACTGTTATTCTTAAGATATTTTAAATGCCTCCGTTTTCTTTATCAATACCAAACTGTTAACAACTATACTGATATACATTAGGTATAGATATATAGATATTTATATATCTATCTATACATAGATAGATGTAAATATATAAAGATTATATATACATATATATGTATGGAAAAGGAGAGGTTTATACATTCATCAAAAACCCCGGTAAGGATACAAAACAATCTAGTAATAGCAGTTGCCTTTGGAGAGGGAAACTGGATGGCTAGAGGACAGGAATGGAAGGAATACTTATTTTTGACTCTATACTCTTTTGTACCTTCTTGAATTTCATATTATAAGCATGTGTCACCATTCAAAAATGAAGTAACTATTTAAAAGTTATATACCCACATAATTATTGTTTTATGCCCCTAAGAGCCCCACAGACCCAGAGGTTTTTGCTGTCTATGGTCATTTACTAGTTTTCCTGCTCAAACTTCTGTGCTATAAGGAGTAGTGGAGAAGGGAGGGGAAGAATGACTTCTCAGAAATGAGGTTTTAGGGGCCGGGCCAGTGGCACAACAGTTAAGTTCGCGCGCTCTGCTTTGGTGGCCCGGGGTTCACAGGTTCGGATCCTGGGCCCGGACTGATGCACCGCTTGTCAAGTCATGCTGTGGCAGCAGCCCATGTAAAGTAGAGGAAGATGGGCACAGATTTTAGCCCAGGGCCAATCTTCCTCAGCAAAAAGAGGAGGATTGGCAATGGATATTAACTCAGGGCTAATCTTCCTCACAAAGAAAAAAAAGAAAAGAAATGAGGTTTTATAGGGAAAAGATCAGCTATTAAGCTTAGTGATTTACGTAGTGATTCTAGTCTTTGGAAGAGAATAACTAACCAAAAGGCAGTTTCATAATATGAATGGACAGGTTTTCAAGAGCCCCAGGGGCAGCATGCAGACCCTGGGTTTAGGTATTCCCAGTCAATTTGTAAAGTTAGGAGTAAAAGTACGAAAGTCCGTCCAAAATAGAAGCTTTTTCTATGGCCTTGAGACAGAATGAAGTTTAGCCTAGTACCTTGTCTGCTAGTGGTGTTTGAGCGTCTTCAAGTTCAAGAAGGTATGTCATTTTTGTACTATTGTGCTAATGTCAGATCTGCTGGTATTTGTGCTAGATGCTAGGGAAGCAAAGAGAAAGAACAAAGTTGGGGAGATAGACATAAAGCCATGCCTTTTCTGTTTCAACTATTGTCATTTTTAAAAAGGCCTTTTCCACTAGTCTTTAACATGTTAATCACAGTGATTTTAAATTCCCTATTTGTTAGTTCTAATATCTGGGCTGATTGTGTTGGTTGCATTGTCTCTTGTCAGTGTGTTCTCTTTTCTTGTTTCTTTGTGTGTCTCATATATTTTGGTTGAAAGCAGATATTTTGTGTAGAACAGAAGACACTGAGGTCAATAGTATTTAATAGTATTTATGCCTGGAAATGGTCATGTCTCTTCTTTTGCTTGACTTTTCTCATAGGAGTTGTGTCAGGTTAGTCAGAAGCTGTGCTGAGTTTGGGTTTCGTTGTTGCTATCGTTATCCTCAGTCCACCACAGGCTTCTAATTATCTAGTGTTACCTTGTGCTCAGGTTGAGGCCTGTTTTACCAGAGACTTTTTCTCAAAGTCTGATCCACCCTCAGCTTTTTTTTGTACCTGCACCTCAGAGAGAGTCTCTTTCCACATTCTTGCCTCCCCCCCAGCAGTAGATCTACCACTATTTGTTACTCAGTGCCTCCTAACTTGGTATTTGGGGGCCAGGGAGGGAGTGTTTTCTGTTGTCCTGGTTCAGCCTCAGCCTTAGGCAGTTGCTGTTTTGGAGGCCTTCTCCGTGTTTGTGATCTAAGTTCTCCGTGTTTGTGATCTAAGTTCCATCAGAGGTAGAGGTAGGAGATGGTCTGGACCTAGAACATTTTCCTGTCTCTTCCCCCGCTCAGGTCTTTTTCTGATCCCCTCTCCCAGCTTCAGTCAGTTTATGGCTTTTGTTCTGTAGGGAAGAAGGATTCAGATGGGGCTTCAGGCTTTCCTTGGAACAGCTCTTGCTTCCCTCTCCTGGGCCTGCATACAAGGGAGGCCTTCTCTGGTTTCTCACACTTTCTCCACAGCACCAGGTAAGGTCTCTAGAGAAGAACCTGTGAGTGGGTACAAATTCTGCTTGTTCTGTGGCTCCCAGGGGTTCTACACTCTCATGCTAGCCCATACTTGGCTTTTAGCAATTTGTTAAAAATTTTAGCTGAACTTTTTTCTACCAGGTGCATAGCACCTGGTATCTGCTCCAGGTAAGCAAGTGCTCACTTCCTATTTCTCCTTGGAGGCATCTGTATTTCCTTAGATTTCAGGGTAGTTGTTTATCCTACAAACTCAGTTCTCTAATGCTTTCTAGAAAAGTTATGTTTGTTTAGATTATCCACTTTTTTCTTATTATAAGAGTGGGAGCAACTCTGTTTCCAGCTTTCTACATCCTAAATGGAAGCCAGGAATTATTTATGATGTTTTAAAATTTAAAATTTTGTTGTTATGATAACCAAGCTTAAATGACATTTAAAGATAAATTAGTCCTACTATTAATGACAGAAAGTATAATGCTTCATTACTGAAGTTTACAGCTTTATACGTACTTTAAATTATGTTTTACTCCTGGTAACATCATGTTTTTATAAGTATATATTTTTTCTACTTTAGGGAAAATCACTGCTACTTTAGAAATTTTAAAAATATTTGGCTTTATTCATTTAAATTAGGATTCTTTTACAGTTCAGAATTCAAGATAATAGATCTGAAAGATCTTTATAAAAAATTCAAGTTGTGGGGCCGGCCGTGTGGCTTAGCGGTTAAATGCGCGCGCTCCGCTGCTGGCGGCCCGGGTTCGGATCCTGGGCACGCACCAACACACCGCTTCTCCGGCCATGCTGAGGCCGCGTCCCACATACAGCAACTAGAAGGATGTGCAGCTATGACATGCAACTATCTACTGGGGCCTTGGGGGAAAAATAAATAAATAAATAAAAATTATAAAAAAAAAAAATTCAAGTTGTGGTACAAATGCATAGTTTTAGCATTATTAATTGTAAAATTATCAATTAAACACATTCAGTTTCCCCTAATTTGTAATAAGCCCAATGAAAGGTGATGCTTCATACCTTTGTATTATTTATGAAAAAATATATCTATGGTAAATTTTATGTTAAATGTATTTTAACCACAGTGAAAAAAATTGGAAAAAATATAGCTGAAAATTATATAGTTAGCAAAAGAATTTTGAACTCTCATAAGAAAACACTGACTTAAGCACTTTCTATATATGCTTTCAATGTGTCTTGTATCCAGCATTATTAGCTAAACATCATTATTCAAGTACTAATGATAAAAGAAGTACCTTTTCTAGTCTCAGGTCTATTCCTCCCTTTCTTCCCGTCATGGCTAGGTCAAACCATCATCTTAAACTTCTACTTTCATCTTCTCACACAAGGTCTTGCCTTCTCCTTTACAGGGAATATAGAGATTATCAGGTTTTAATTTCATCTATTTCCTGTCATCCCTAAACCCCTTGTACTATAAACATACATTCATTCACACTTACTTGATTTCTATCTTTCCATCTCAGAGGAAGTGATTTTCCTTTTCTCATCCAAGGTTAATATTTCTTGTCTAGACTCTGAGTTTCATTTCTACTTATCTTCCCCAGAGCCTTTTGCCGTCAATTACTCTATCACTCTGTTATATCTTGAGTCTTTCCACAGATTCTTTACTGCCTTAATCCTGCATTTCTCTTGTCAGTTCTACATTGACCTTGAAGAGAATGAATTTTGGCCTGAAAAAGACCCTAGTTTTATAATTCCAGCCCCACCAGAGTGTCCCTGGGAAAGTCACTTAGCCTTTCAGAGGCTTAATTTCTATAAAATGGAGATGAGGTTTACTACTACAAGTTTGTTTTGAGGATTAAGTAAAGTTAAATGGAGTAATCAACGTGAAGCTCCTTCTTTCAATTCTAGCGCATGATAAGTTCTCCATAACGTTTGCTCCTGACTTGCTTTCTTCCTTCAGAGCCAGACTTCATGAAAGAATGGTCTGTATTTGCAGTCTCTATTTCAAGTGAGGTTTACAACCCTCCTATTCTACTGTAACTTCTCTGTCTGAGATTACTAGTGATCTCCTAATTGCCAAATTCAGTGAGCACTTTTCAGACCTTGAGCATTTGCTTTTTCTTCCCACCCCCTAAAATCATACTCCCACAAAGCAAGCAGACAAAGCTTTCTAAAATGTAAATCCAACCTTTAAGTAACTGTCCATCATATGTAGGATAAAGTAAATCATTTTTGGTAGGAAAAAAAAAGCACTCTTGCTCTAGATCTCCGCTAATATGGTAGGTTACTAGTCATACGTAGCTATTTAAAATTAAATTCAAGTTAATTACAATTAAATAAAATATAAAAAGTCAATTCCTCAGTCACACTAGCCACATTTCAAGTGTTCAATAGCCACATGTGACTAATAGCTACCGTATTAGCTCAGTTATAGAATATTCTCATATATCACATAAAGTTTTATCAGACAGAGCTGATCTAGATTTGAGATATTTAAAAAAAAAGGGAGATAGATTGGCATTATACCAGCTGGGTTGGGCAAGGGAAGCAGAGGTGATGATGCTAGAGAGCTCATATTATTAACCTGCAGAGTCAAGGTTCCTGGGGAGAAGCTGGAGCTCCCTTGAAATGAGGAATACTTTGAAAGATCAGCAGAAGTGGTGGTGGTGTCAGGAGAGGCAGGAACTACTTCTGTCGTTATGTTGGACTATGGATGAGGAATAAAAGGAATCTCATTGATTATGTGAGAGAAAGAAATGGAATACTGCTGGAAATTTTGCTTTTTGCATCAGGTTGAGTGGTCATCTCAGAAGAAGAAAAATGGTGTTTACTTTTGTTATTAAGAGAAAAGAATAAATGATTGAGAAACAATTTCTTGGGATTGTAACCTTTTGATAAATGATACCTCAGACCTGATATTAACCCATATGTTTTTTGGCTTAAAGGAATTTTGCAAGTATTTAAGTGCTTTTGCTGAGCTGAAAGAGATATTTTTGTTCTTATATTCTATAAATAGTCATCTCCAGTCTTGAGATTTATTTTCTGTTCAGCTTATAGTCAAGAATGCTGACTGTTTTTTCCCCATCTGTATAAGTTATTAATGCTGTGATTTTTTTTAAGCTCCTGGATATTAAATGTTTTAAGTTCCCGAACTTCCACAAGACAGGGTCCATACTGAAGGAGGCAGCTGCAAAATGCAGATGCTGACAAGCAGAAAAACAAAGAGATTTTCACAAGGAATTGTGGGTATTTAACATAACTCTTTAGTTCACAGTTCAATAAAATCGTGTTGTTTCTATAGTACTACATTCTGTACTAACCTTCTGCTGTAGTGCACAGCTAATTTTAAGGAAGAAAGATGTGTTACATTTGTCATCTGCTTCGTATCCTGCATTTTAACTTGCAATCCTCAGAACACATGAACTCTACTGTTCCAGCACAATTTAATCTATTTAAAGTAGTTTTGTACACATTTGTAACTTTTACTTAATTATTGATGAGAAAACTTCAGTTTGTATTTTATCATGCTTATGAAAGTGAAAATGAATCACAAATTATAAGTGAAACTGACTTTTTATATACACTTGCTCTATTTTCTCGTTATGTCCTTTTAAAAATGATTTTGTAAAATGAGAATACTGAAATGCTGTAGAGGAAGAAAGGGAGAAGAGGTAGTTGCATTGCGAGGGTGGATAAAGGGGCAAGCATTGAGATCACTAGGCAACAGGCTGTGAGAAATGTAGCATTTCTCATTTGTGTCGTCATGTAACTATGGAGGAACCACCAAGAGAGCCTAACTTGGTATTTCTTTTTAATCAAGTCCAGCTGTTGGTCATGTGAACACACTCTTTCCTCTGGGTATTAAGGGTGTGTTTTCTCCTTTCCTATGGTATCTTAAATGGCTACTTACACATCACCTGGAATGTACTCCTGTGCTCTAGGAGCCCCTGTTACACTGGTCATTTTTCTTTATGAACCACAGGTAAAATGCTCACCCCAAGTTGCATATAAAAACTTTAGAACAAAGAATGTGACTTGACCACATAAGTATTTTTTTTTTTTTTAATGAATAGAGCTCTTGTTTTTAATTTGATGAGCAGGGAACTTTCCAACTCTAACCCTCTCTTTACAATCTGTCTTTAATTTGTGAAAAGATGCATTCCAATTTTTCAGACATAAAACTATTTAATGGATTTTTTTGGATTCGCTAGTTCTCTAGTCACGGGTTATCCTGAAATTCAACATATACCATTTCATAGATTTCAATCTCCTTTTCTCATTTTCACAATTACATTTACTACTTTGATATTAAAAAATAATTAGATGACATCTCACCTTAGTCCTCCTTAAATAATACGCAATTGCAGCTGTTAGAATGTTTTTATAGAGTGTTGCTACCAACCAGAACCTGAAAGAAATATGAAAGCATTTTCAACATCTTGGATCGTTTTGTTTATTTTACTTATCTTCTATGAGACACAATCTATGTGTAATTTTAAGGCTGCTCTGTGTTTAAACATGGAACTTTTTTATTCTACTATATCTTCTTGGTGGCACTAAGAAACAAATATTTTTTCCTCTGTTTTCTGGGATCTTTTTCTTTCCATCACCCCTTACTGTTTTAGCAAATACTTAAGACATTTTAAGTCCCAACAGACAATGGTCAGTTAATCATCTTTTAGGTCAATGTCATGTTTTTATTCATCCATTTTTATTTTATTTTATTTTTTTATGAGGAAGATTAGCCCTGAGCTAACATCTGATGCCAATTCTCCTCTTTTTTTGCTGAGGAAGATTGGCCCTGGGCTAACGTCCATGCCCCTCTTCCTCTACTTTATATGGGACACCGCCACAGCATGGCTTGACAAGCGGTGCGTCTGTGCATGCCCGGGATCCAAACCTGTAAACCTCAGGCCACTGAAGCGGAGCGTGCACACTTAACCGCTATGCCACGAGACCGGCTCCAATATTCATCCATTTTGATGAATGTAGGCATAGCTTGTTCATTTTCACTCCTTTATAGAATTCCATTGGCAACCATACTGCAGTTTATTTATATAGTTTCAGTATTTCTGTTTTTCCAGGTTTTAGCTATTATGAACAATGCTGCCATGAACATTCTGAGTGTTGCTATGAACGATTCTTTATGAAAGAGTTTCTGTTGGAGTTAAATTGCTGGGTTGCAGAGCATCACCTTTACTACATAATGCAAAATTGTTTTTCAAAGTTTGTTCCAATATACCCTGCCACCAGCAGGATAAATTTGAGAGTTTTATTGTTCCACATTCTTGCCAATACTTGGTTATCACAATTTAAATTGTTTGCCAGTTGGTTGAGTTGCAATGCATTTTTAACTACTTAACTAATACTATGGCTGAGTCTTGATTTGAAAGCACTATAAATTAATCCTTATTTCTTAAACATGTTCTTAAAAAGAATATGTCTTTTCTGAATTATTATAAATTCTAAATTCATGGTATCAAAATTGCTAAGATGCTATAGTAGAGAATTTGTGTAATTTCATGTTAAATTCATTTATCCAGATTGTTTCTCTCAATTAGAATAGATATCCAGGGCTTCAGTTATGATATTGGAATTTGAGTCTGGTAGAAGAGGTGGTGCCAAAGATTTACTCTGCACAGTTTTATTTTTCTTAGTTGGGCTACTGCCCAAAATTGCTTGTAGCTTCAGATACTTTGCTTTGAGTAGAAGGCATAAACATATTTTTGTGAGCATAGACCTATTCAGGACAAAAGCTTTCCTCAAATATTAATGCATATCATCATTTTGTATGTTGTACTTTAATCAAAGAGCAAATTAAAAGAATAGTCTAAATCTCATTTATACAGACAGAAAAAAATCCCAGCTTTAAAGTTTCCTGATTGATTTTTTATGTTTAGTTTTCATTTTTATCAAAGTTGTACGTATAACTGTTTTTTTTTTTTTTGTGAGGGAGATTTGCCCTGAGCTAACATCTGTTGCCAATCTTCCTCTTTTTTTGCTTGAGGAAGATCAGCCCTGAGCTAACATCTGTACCAGTCTTCCTCTATTTTATACGTGGGTCACCGCCACAGCATGGCTGATGAGTGGTGTAGGTCTGCACCCAGGATCTGAACCCACGAACCTGGGCTGCTGAAGCGGAACATGCCAAAGTTAACCACTATATGCCGTGGGGCCAGCCCCCATATAACTCTTTTAAAGACTCAAGGAACTCCTACACTCTCCTGCAATGCCTTGCCTCTCCTTACCCTCCCACAACCATCTAGCTTCTTCGCTCTTTAGAGGCAAAAAAAAGTCCAACTCTTAGCAGTTTGTTTTGTAATTTACCTCCCATATGCTTTTGCTTTTACCTTTTCTTTTCCTTTTTATTGTGATAAATATACATAACATAAAATCTACCATTTTAACCATTTTTAAATGTACAGTTCAGTGGCATTAAGTATATTCACAGTATTGTACAACCATCACCACTTTTGCTGTTACTACTACTTTTTTTTAAAAAAAATTAATTTATTTTTCAATTGACCTATAGTTGATATCTTTTGCTGTTACTTCTTTAAAAAAAATTTTTTTTAATTGAGGTCATACTGGTTTATAACATTATATAACTTTCAGGTGTATATCATTATATTTTGACTTCTATATAGACTGCGTCATGTTCACCATCAAAAGTCTAGTTGCCATCCATCACCGTACATGTGTCCCTTTACCCCTTTTTCCATTTCCCTTCCCCCTTCCCCCTCTGGTAACTAACAATCTGTGCTCTGTATCTATGTATTTGTTTATCTTCCACGTATGGGTTAAGTCATATGGTAATTGTCTTTGTCTGACTTATTTCGCTTAGCATAATACCGTCAAGGTCCATCCATGTTGTTGCAGATGGCAAGATTTATTCTGTTTTTATGGATGAGTAGTATTCCATTGTATGTATATACCATATATTCTTTATCCATTCATCTGTTGATGGGCACTTAGATTGCTTCCAAGTCTTGGCTATTGTGAATAATGCTGTAATGAACATAGAGGTGCATATGTCTTTTCAAATTAGTGTTTTTGTGTTCTTTGGATAAATATTCAGAAGTGGAATAACTGGATCATATGCTATTTCTATTTTTAATTTTTTGAGACATCTCCATACTATTTTTCACAGTGACTGCACCAATTTACATTCCCACAGGCAGTGTATGAGGGTTCCTTTTTCTCCACATCCTCTCCAATACTTGTTACTTCTCGTCTTGTTAATTATAGCCATTCTGATGTGAAGTGGTATCTCATTGTAGTTTTGATTAGCATTTCCCTAATAATTAGTGGTGTTGAACATCTTTTCATGTGCCTGTTGACCATCTGTATATCTTCTTTGGAAAAACGTCTGTTCATATCCTCTGCCTATTTTTTAATCAGGTTCTTCTTTTTTTTTTTGGCTGGGAAAGATTCACCCTGAGCTAACATCTGCTGCCAATCTTCCTCTCTCTGTTTTTTTGCCTCCCCAAAGTTCTAGTACATAGTTTTATATTCTAGTTCTAAGTTCTTCCAGTTCTTCTATGTGAGCTGTCACCACAGCATGGCTACTGACTGACGAGTGGTGAGGTTCCGTGCCTGGGAGCCGAACCCAGGCCGCAGGAGTGGAGCACGCTGAACTTTAACCACTAGGCCATCAGGGCTGGCTCAGATTGTTCATTTTTTTGTTGTTGAATTGTATGAGTTCTTTATATATTTTGGATATTAAGCTCTTATCAGATCTATGATTTGCAGATATTTTCCCCTAGGTGGTGGATTGTGCTTTTGTTTTGTTGATGGTTTCCTTTGCTGTGCAGAAGCTTTTTAGTGTTATGTGGTCCCATTTATTTAGTTTTTCTTTTGTTTCCCTTGCCTGAGGAGACATGATATTCAAAAAGATACCAAAGCGTATACTGCCTATGTTTTCTTCTAGGAGTTTTATGGTTTCAGATCTTACATTCAAGTCTTTAATCCATTTTGAGTTAATTTTTGCTGTTAGTTCTTAATTTTAAAGTATTATCTATTGTCTTCCTGAAATAAAAGATGAAGACTTAACTCTTTTTCCCCTTTCTGGAACATATGCACACTTCCTGTACTCCTATTCTCTCAATATAATTATATCATAAATTTATATAGATTAAGATTATTTATGTTAGTATTACTCTGAAAAGGCAATTCACAGCTGAATCCTTTGGTATGCTATGATTACTTTTCCTTTCTTGTAAAACTTTGTTTTCTCTTGAGTTGATAATAATCGTCCCCTAGTTTTTTCCTATGTTTTTATCACTAATTCATTCCCAAATTATCCCCTAATTCTCTAAATCTCCTCTCACTGCACTTCAAACACAAAGAGTGTTCAGTCAATTTCATCTTCTTGAGGACATCTCTTCTGACTGGTTTCAATTAGGACTGGTTGCTAAACATTGTTAGTGTAGCAAGGTTGAAAATTTCTCATCCTACATTCAAATACTCAAGGAAAATATAGCTTCTTTATTTTTTGTAATGGCTCCAGTCTTTCTCACAAGCATCTACCCAATCAGGTAGTGGTAGGTAAGGAGAGGGACAGGGTATTAGCTTAAACTTGCCAGCTAATGTCTATTTCATTAGGTAATTCAGCTTCTCTCAGGTATATGCTCTGTCTTTAAGATGTCCCGCCTCTCCTCTTTCCCCTGCTGTGCCTCAAGATGCTGTTTAAGTGCTGTTTAAGGCCCCCACCTAAGGGGAGTCCTTAGGTGATTTTGTGATGGTGGTAGAGAGTATCTTGGAATTGTGTATTGGTCACTGGTCTTCACTGATATCTGCTGTGAGTAGCTTCTCTAATCCTGTCCTGGACTGATTTGACTGTTTAGATGGTTTTTTTGTCCTTTGGGAGTGATATTTCCAGAGCTTATGAAACTCCTGGATCCTCTGTATGTAGGCCATGGGGAGCCAGGAGTATTGCCTCAAGCTCATTTTCTTGCTACCTTTCTCCGCTAAGGCTCTGTTGTTCCCCCTTCCAGACCACATTGCTCCAGAACCATCTTGCATGATGGTCTTCTCTCAGGGTTTCATGTGGGGAGCTAGACAAAAGCCTCCCACTACTTTTGATTTTTCCTTTGTTTACATATTAGGAGTGGAAAGGGTGGGCTTTCTCTTTTCTCCTAATGTTTGGAAGGTCCTTTATTTCATAGCTCTTTCTTTTGCAAAGTAGTATTTGTCACACCCCCTTGACTGTAGGTGTAATGGCAGATGGAGTATAGAGAGAGAAATTTGCCAATAAGGGAAAATCCAAAATATCCCTATTATATTAATTAATCATTTCATAATATAGCAGAAGAAATTTTGTCATCTTTTAAAATGATTTCAGCACTTCTGAATTTTTTACATCTTTAATAGTAAATATACTTTTCCAACTCTGAATCAACCATTCTCAGTCATGATTTGTGAGATGTAATTTCAAAACAAAATTTGAAACTAGTAAGCAGTTAGTAAAGAGCTATTTTTATATTCTTATGGCATTTCCAGAAGTTGGCTGAGATGTGCAGATTCCATTATAGCTGCTTTTCACGTGGGAACTCTTGGATCAGATCCAGTTCTTTGAAAGATGGATTATGTGAATATATGAGTGTGTTTTAAGAGTGTATCAAAATGTGTAATCAAGGAATCCCTTTTGATAGTGTTCTAGCAATCTAGGACTAACTACTCCAAGCACCATATCTTATTTATTCTTTAATAGTCATTCCAGGTATCATAAAGTATCTTCTTTGGTACATTTTGGAGCAATTTAATTTTGTATGGAAACTTTGGTCGATTAAAATTGTTCTTAATTTTCTTTTTCTGAAGATAGAGCATAGCTATATGTTACCCAGGCATATTGTTTCTCTTGTCTTCCCAGCTGAAGTGAGTAATAGTTGTTCTCTGCTGTGGATTATTAAGTTGTCAGCCTAGAGTACTGTACTATATATGAGTGAGCTTCATTGAATATAGCAGAGATCTTCACCTTTGGTGGGGGTCATATTCCTCTTTGAGAGTCTGATGAAAGCTATTGGTCACTTCTCTTCCTGTACCTTTGCCCCTAAATAGTACATAAACACATTTATTGCTACTTTAGTTTTTTGTATTGGAGTATAAATAATTTGTAGACCAGTGGTTCTCAAGATTGGTAGCAGAGGTGGGACGAGATAAGATGAATATGGGGCGAGAGATCAGAATGATATGGGGTATTTTGAGATTTATTCATGTCCTCTTATTTGCTTTGAGGTATTCTTATATACCTTGTTAGGTAGGTATGACTAGCTGTTGGAGAATCACAGCTCGAGTTAGCCACTATTCTTCATGCATTGTGTAGTATTGTTCAGATGTTCAGAGTGTCTGGGTGGAAAAAGAATAGAAAACTGTCTCATACAAAAATATAACCGTTGTTTCTAAGGTATTATGTCAATGTTATTTTAATGTAAAAATTAATAATGGTTACTTCTTTAAAAAATTGAAGTAAAACAAAATTAGGGAAATAATTAAGTCTGAATAGAGCATTAAACTTGCAGAGTAATCTTTGAAGTGGCATCTTGTAAGTTCTTTGACATTAGTTTGATTTCAACCTTAGGTTTTTGAAAAAACTATTTCAAAAATGTTACACTTAAAAAATGGAGGTGAAATTGACTTTATATAAAATTAACCTTTTTAAAGGGAACAATTCAGTGGGATTCGGTATATTTGAAATATTGTACATCCACCACCTCTATCTAGTTGTTCCAAAATATTTTTTCATCACCTCAAAAGGAAACCCCACACCTATTAAGCATTTGTTCCTCATTTGTCCCTCTCCTCAGCCCCTGTCAATCACCAATCTGCATTCTGTCTCTAAGGATTTACCAATTCTGGGTATTTCATATAGATAGAATCATACAATATGTGCTCTTTTTGTGTGGCTTCTTAGACTTAACGCAATGTTTTTGAGGTTCATCTACTTTGTGACATTTATTAGCACTTCATTCCTTTTTATTTCTGAATACTATTTCATTGTATGTATATATCATAATTTGTTTATTCATCCATTGATGGGCATTTGGGCTATTTCCATCTTTGACTATTGTGAATACTGCTGCTATAAACTTGTGTGTACATGCGTTTGTTTGAGTAGTGTTTTCATTTCTTCTTTTGTTTTTTTTTGTGAAGAAGATCAGCCCTGAGCTAACATCCATGCCAATCCTCTTCTTTTTGCTGAAGACGATTGGCCCTGGGCTAACATCTGTGCCTATCTTCCTCCACTTTATATGGGATGCCGCCACAGCATGGCCTGACAAGTGGTGCATCGATGTGTGCCCAGGATCCAAAGCCGGGCCACCAGCAGCAGGAGCACGTGCACTTGACTGCTACGCCACGGGGCCGGCCCTTGTTTTCATTTCTTTTAGGTATATATCTAGGTGTGGAATTGCTAGGTAAAAGGAGAAAACAGTTGGGCTGGCCCGGTGGCGCAAGCGGTTAAGTGCGCATACTCCGCTGCGGTGGCCCGGGGTTCACTGGCTTGGATCCCAGGCCCGCACGGACGCACTGCTTGGCAAGCCATGCTGTGGTGGCGTCCCATATAAAGTGGAGGAAGATGGGCACGGATGTTAGCCCAGGGCCAGTCTTCCTCAGCAATAAAAGAGGAGGATTGGCAGATGTTGGCATAGGGCTGATCTCCTCACAAAAAAAAAAAAAAAAAGAAGAAAACAATTGTTTCCTTCTTTACTCATACTCTTACAATGCCTCTAACATCCGATATATGGGTTTTTCACACCAAGCAGTTCTCTCATGGACACCAACTGGGTGTCCTACAGTTTAATTAAATTCTGACCCTACCTACCTGGAGTTAGTGTAGACTCCATAGGTTCAGGGATCAGTCCCACAAGAGTGCTCCCCCACTTCAGATACTAATTGCAAGTCCTAGGTTGTCACCTGTACTTCTGACTGAATATAAATTGAGGATTCTCACAACCCACTCCTTGGGTTTAATAATTTACTGGAATGGCTCACAGAACTCAGGAAAGTGCTTTACTTACTATTACCCATTTATTATAAAGGATACAATTCAGGAATAGCCAAATGGAAGAGACGCATAGGGCAAGAAGTGTGGGAAGGGGTGTGGAGCTTCCATGCCCTCTCTGGGCATGCCACCCTCCCAACACCTCAAAGTGTTCACCAACCCAAAAGCTCTCTGAACCCCTTTGGTTAAGTTTTTCCATGGAGGCTCCATTATGTAGACATGATTGATTAAATCATTGGCCATTGGTGATTGAACTCAATCTTCAGCTCTTCTCCCTTCCCCAGAAGTTGGGGGTGGGACTGAAAATTCCAACTCTCTAATCACATGGCTGGTTCCTCTGGAAACCAGTCCCCATCCTCTTAAGAGCCACCTCATTAGCATAAACTCAGGTATAGTTGAAAGGGGCTTATTATGTAACAAACATGCTCCTCTTACTCCTGTCACTCAGGGAATTCCAAGGGTTTTAGGAGCTCTGTGCCAGGAACTGGGGATGAAGACCAAATGTGTATTTTTTATTATATCACAACATCACAGTGGGTCATGTAGTAATTCTATGTTTAACTTTTTGAGGAAATGTCAGACTGTTTTCCACAGTGATTGCACCATTTTACATTCCTACTAACAATTTATGAGGGTTCTAATTTCTCCACACCCTCACTAACACCTATTTCCATTTTTTTGATTATATCCATTCTAGTGAGTGTGAAGTGGTACCTCATTGTGGTTTTGATTTGCATTTCGCTAATAACTAAAGATGTTGAACATTTTTTCATGTGCTTATTGGTGACTTGTATATCTTTGTATCAATCTTTGGTTTTGATGATAAGAATTGTTAAACACCTTGATTCACAAAGGTATATAGTAGCAAAGCAAATCATTTCAATCCATATTTACTTTGACGGGAATTACTTGCCTTATATCAAGGAATCCCAGAGATTTTCTAGACTTTTTTTTTTTTTGGTGGGGAAGATTAGCCCTGAGCTAACATCTGTTGCCAATCCTCCTCTTTTTGCTGAGGAGGATTGGCCCTGGGCTAACATCCGTGCCCATCTTCTTCTATTTTGTATGTGGGACGCCTGCCACAGCGTGGCTTGATAAGCGGTGCATATGTCCACACCCAGGATCCGAACCTGCAAACCCTGGGCCACCAAAGTGGAGCACACGAATGCAACCACTACGCCACCAGGCCGGCCCCAAGACTTTTGATTTACATGTATGTTATATTATTTGCTCTGCCCTTTAGCAAGGTCACAGCATCATTGACACTGTTTTCATTAGTAAGAAAAGGGTGACAAATATACATTTCCCATTTAAAGTCATTGAGCAAAAGAATTCTTTTAAAACATTCCTATAGATTTCTGTTGTCTTTCCTTGAAACACTTGCAAAGCCTTCCTCTGATGAGGTGATTGACTTTAGTGTCAGAAGACAAGACTTCTCTCGGGCTTTTGGGTAATCTTTGACACTAAGATTTGTGTGCTGGTTGGTCAGTTATTGTTTCTCAGCTCCAAATCTACATACAGAATATAAAAGATATTCTGTGATCCTGAAGATGGGACTTTGCAAACTACATTTTTTTTCAGCTGCTCCTTTCTTCCAGTGCAATAATATGATAATAATGAGGAAGTTGAAAGCATCATAAGCATAGATACAAAGTAGTCATTCCTATGGATGTCTTCTATGAAGCCATTTTTAATTAGCTTAAATGAAGGTGGCTATATTTCTTATTCTCTTCCCCACTTACTACATGATTCTATTTTCCATTGCAATTTTTTTTGCTTCATTATTAATATTTACTAAAAGTACTTAATTACTATGCTTATTAAGTATTTTAAAGGTGATCTAAGTGTCTAATTTACCCTTTTGTATGAGTATACATTTTAATGATTAATTCTGACATTCCATAATTATTTGAGTATCCCATATGTGCCAAGTATTGTGTTAGATACTAGAGGTATAATGATATACACTTTAGACATGCTTTCAAGGAATACTTGTTTTGACAGGGCAGACAACTACTGAGTAATTACTTCAGTAGCCAATACTTCAGCCAATACTTCATGATAGAGAAAAGGCAGGATAGTATAAGAGCATATGGCAAGGGGATTAAACATAGTTCACCTAGTTGAGTGAGTCAGGGGAAGCTTCTCTGAAGTAATATTTAAGATGAGACTTAAGAATGAGTATAGGTTAGCTAGATCTGAGGGGTAGAGGATATGGAAGAGTGTTCCAGGCTCAGCATTGAGAGAGTGTGTGAAGACAGTGGTTCCAGATGAGGCAGGAACCATATCACAATGGGTTTTATAACTCATGTTAAGTAGATTGGACTTTATTTAAAAGCCAATGGGAAACCATTGAGGGATTTTTAGCAGAGGAATGACATTATATTTAATAAATACCTACTGCATGTCAAATGCTGTTCTAGGTACTGGGATACAGAGGTAACATGGCAAAGTTCGTGCTTCCTGGAATTTGCCTTCTGATGCAAGAAAACGGACAGGCAAATAGTATACAGCATCATTTCAGGTAGTGATAAGTGCTATAGAAGAAACAAAGTAGATAAGGAGATAGAAAATGAAGGGGAGGTAGCAATTTTAGGTAGAGTGATCAGGAAAGTTCACCTTGAGGAGGTCGTCTGAGAAGGTCTCTCTGAGTAGACATTTGAGCAGAGATCTGAATGAAGTAAGGGAGTGAGTCAAATGAAGATCTGGGGAAAGAGTGTCCCAGGAAGAGAAAAGAGATAGTGAAAAGTACTTGGGTGGGAATGAGCTTCATATGTTGGAGGAACTGCAAGAAGTTTATGAGTGAGAAGATAAGTTAGGGATGAGGTCAGAGAGATATGAGGAATTTGAATGTGGGTTGTGAGAGAAAGAGAGGATGACTCCTAGGTCCTTGGCCTATGCAGCTGGGTGAATGCTGATGCCAGTTCTGAGATGCGAAGGATGGAAGGAGAAATAGGTATTTTCTGGAGGGGAGTAGTATTAAACCAAGAGTTCTGTTTTAGATGTTAGATTTGAGATTCCCCTTGGATATCTAAGTGGAGATGACAAGTAGGTATCTTGGCCTCTGGGAGAGGTCAATGCTCAAGTTATAAACTTGGGATTCATTAGCACATAGATGGTAATTAAAGCCATGATAAAACTTGTTGAAATCCTTAGAGAGTGTATATACAGAAGAAAGAAGGTCTGAGGACTGAGCCCTGTGGCACTTCAACATTCAGAATTTGGGAAGAGGTGGGCAGATCAGTAAAGAAGCCTGAGGAGCAGCAGCCGATGTGGTAAGAGAAAAAACTAGAGAACATCATAATCCTAGAAGTTAAGTAAAGGAGGGAATGATCCATTATATCAAATACTAAGAATATGTCCTGAAGAAAGACCACTTTGATTATAGTATGGATGATGGACTACAGAGAGGCAAGACTAGAAGTGGGGAAATAGAATGCTATTGTATCTACCCAGAAGAAAAATGATGAATAGTGCCTTAGACTGGGACAGTGGCAATTGGGATGGAGAGTTGTAGGCAAATTCAGGAGGCAGAATTAACAGACTTGATAATTGGGTATGGAGAACAGGCCATCTAAGTAGTAAATCTTTTCAGGATCACTATACACTTAGAAATAAGGAAACTGAAATTCTTCAGGAAATTCTGTTATTCAGACTTTGCAATATTTCTGACATGCTCTATCCTCATTACATGCCACATTAATGAACTCCACATTAATGAGGTTCTATATGATTAAAATACACCAAGGTTTTTGGTTTCTTAGTGATAGTTTACATCTTACCATGAAAATGAACTCTAAATGATGAATTACTTATAATAAATATTGAAGTGAGTCCATGATAGTTTCTCTGGAATTGTTTATCAGGTAAATGATGAGTGGATAAGAAAAAGACTTGGGGACTTTCAATTCTGGAAGAATAATAGACAAGTTAGGTTAAAGACCTTTCACTGAAAACCATTGAATAATGCATTGCTGGACTTGCAATTAAGGGAAATCTTACAATCCCCCTCAAGTGCAAAGCAAAGCAAAATAACAACAAAATAATCCAAACTAAAAACTGTGAACTAAAACAGGAACAGTGAAAGATAAGCACACATGAAAGGTTACCCTGGAAGTAAATGCCCATATCAGCACAGCAGTTGGGAGTCTAAGCCTTGGGCTGATGACAAGGTAAGAAAGCTGAATATGAGATTCGAGTTTTAAGCCAAGAACCATAGAAGGGAGCTAAAATGAGGCTGATAGAGCTCCGTGGTTCCTGGCAGAAGCAAATGCAAATTCTTTCTGAAGGAAAACATTCTTAATTTGCTCCCTAGGATACTCTCAGATTAAGATCAACCAGATATGAAGGTCACAATAAAAGATCACCACCCACACAAGGAAACAAGTCATTCTTAAGGGGTTGGCTGAAAAAACAGGCAACAGATTTTGACCCTCAAGGACTTCAGATATTGGAAGGATCAGGTATAGAATATTAAATAACTATGCATTAAATATTTAAAGAAATAAGAGATGGACTCACAAAAATGAGCAAGCAACAAGAGATTAACAAATATTATCAGGAAAATTTGAAAAATAACCAAATAGAATGTCTAGAAGTGAAAAATGTTGTTGTTGGAATAAAAGCCTCAATGACTTGAGTAAATAGCAAGTTAGATATAGCTCAAGAGAGAATTAATGAACTGGAAGATAGATTTGAAGAAATCACACAGAATGCAGCACAGAGGCAGAAAAATGGAATATATGACAGAGAGAGTAAAAGAAATAGAATAAGATATAGATCTAATCAGAATCCCAGAAAGTGAGACTAGAAAATGCAGGCGAGACAATATTTGAAGAGTTAACAGTTGAGAATTTTCTAGAATTATTGAGGGACTTGAATCTATAGATATTGGAAACACAGTATATACAAAGCAGAATAAATAAAAATAAATTCACACCTAAACACATTGTAGGTAAAACTGTATCTGGTATCCAGCCTCCAAGATGGTCTGCAATGGTTCTTTCCTTCTGATTGATTCTGAATGATTCTTGCATAGTTCCCTGTCATGCTTAATAGTGCTGATCTTTATAACCAATAGGATATTGTGCAAATGAGGGAGTGTGACTTCTAAGGCTAGGTCATGTAAGACATTGTGGTTTTCACCTTACTCATTCTTGGATCACTCACTCTGGGTTAAGCCAGCCACTATATTGTGAAAACACTCAAGCTGCCCGTGGAAAGGCCCAAATGGGGAAGAACTGAGGCCTCCTGCCAACAACTAGCATCAATTTGTGAGACATATAAGTGAGCTACCTTGGAAGTGGATCCTCCAGCCCTGGTCAAGCCTTCAGAGATTGTTTTTTTAACTGGAATTTTTCAAGATTATTGTATCAGGTTTTGACATTGGTGAAAGACAGAATGTGAGATGTGAGCTAAAGTGAACTGTTCTACCATTTTCCCTCTACTTAGGTAGCATAGGTGTCCAGATCTCTTCACATTTCACCAGCATTTCAGGCAGCTATGGTGTTCTATATTAGCGGATCATGGATCTAACTGGCCAATAGAAATGTAGAACATCCAATCTATTTTAAGTGAATGACTGCTGAATATACCCAAGGTTGTCC
This sequence comes from Diceros bicornis minor, assembly GCF_020826845.1. Lineage (NCBI taxonomy): Eukaryota > Metazoa > Chordata > Mammalia > Perissodactyla > Rhinocerotidae > Diceros > Diceros bicornis. The sequence goes on along the minus strand of NC_080774.1, from coordinate 22,384,661 downwards.
TTTGAAATAACTTAAAATAGCTCCATTGTGATTTTTTTGCTATTTTTTTATTTTTAATTTTTAATGCTGGGAATTGTAGGTAGAATTCTGTCAAGACTCATCAAATGCTTTGCTACAGTGCAAGTCCATTAGACCATTCCATTGATGTCCTTACACTATAAAATAGAATTTATGAAACATGAGTACTTTTTAATATTTCATTCTTCTCTTTTTATAGTTTTTCATAGAGCAAAATAATGTTAGAGGCCATTTTTTATATTAGCTTTGCTATGATACAAATGAGAAAAGTGCAGTCCTGATAGAAGCAGGGCATAGAAGCTTAATTAATCATTAACAGTGTTGGTTACAGAGAAAATACATTGCAGTTACAGTTGATTCCTGAACACCAAGTTATTTGAATAGATATATAGAATTCTTGTGATTGATGAAATAAACTAAAACAGTCTTATCTTTAAAGAATTGTAGCTTGAATAAGAAATAATGAAACCATACTAATGTAGATAAACCTTACTGACATTTTATACTTTTGAAGAGAAATGAAGTCTTAAGCTGCTTTGGCTAAATTTTCAAAATGAATTGTAGTCATAATTCTGACATTATAGCTCTCTGTCCCTAAGAAATTCTCTAAAAGAATTTACTGCCTACTTCTGCAAAATGTCAATAATACCATTTACCTCTTTTTTCAGGAATGTAGTGAGGATTAACTCTTTGGAAATGGAAAATGTTATCTGTTAAATTGTTATATCTCATCACTAGAAAATATCTTTTCACTGAACAACTATAGAGAAGATGGTTATCATTGATCTTAAGAATTTATCACACACATCATTGCACTAAAAATTATGGAAAATTAAAGTGCAGATCTTATGTGTGAGCAAAAGTAACTTCAAAACTTTGACTTCTTAAATATAGAAGTGTAGAGATTTGGGGTATGATAAAATCATTTACAATTGTGTTTTGTAAAATTAGTGATCTCTAGTCTTTAGATTGAGGAAAAGGGTTAAAGACCATCATCTCTACAGTTATTTTTCTCTTCCTATTAGCAAATCAAGCAATTTTTTGTTTTGCAAATGTGTTAACCATAATAAGCATATAACCACATAGCTCTTCTTTTGGAAAGGGGTCTGAACTACAAAATGCAGTTGTTATGTATTTTTAAATTTAAAGATGTTCTTGTTCAATTAATTGGCAAATATTTGATTACTTATAATATATTAACATTATACTAGGCACTTTGATAAGTACAAAAGAATTAAGATAGACTTAAAAACAAAAAGGGTAGACTCTAAATCCTTAGAGAATAGGACCATTTGTTTTTATTTTTGTATTCTTGGTACCTAGCACAGGGCCCAGCAACAGTAGTCATTTACGAAAGGTTAGTTGAATGACTAGATGAATGAGAAGAACTTGATGGTTGTCCTCTGGAAACTTAGAGTCCTTAGATATAACAAGATGAATATACAGAAAATCAGACTGAACAATAGGCAATAATCAATAATTATGTGCTAAACAACTAGAATTTAGAGGTATTAGAATCTGGAGGAAACACTAGAACAGTTTTCAAACATGATATTTGGAGTGCTATAATCAGAATTTGTAGTTACAAAGTCAGGTGAAGTCTTCTTGAAGAAAGTGTGACTTGAACAAGCCCTAACGGATTGTAGGAATTGGGTGTGAATATGCGAGGCATCATAGGTGAGGAGAATATCATGACTGCTATGGGGATGAGAAAATATGTTTTATGGGCCAGTGAGAAAAATTGCCTTATCGGAAAACAGTAAGCTGTAATCAAGTTGTATTGGTAGGTGGTGTTCAGACAGAAGAGTTTAGATTCCCAAGTGGCAGTTTTGCCATTCACCACCAAAACTGATCTGTGGAATGCTTCTAACCGTATCCATCTTCCGGTAGCCTGGCTGGCACACTGCCTCTCAGCTCTTTGCTCAGGTATTTTGAGAGATGCATACGTAGCAAGAAATGGTGCTGTTAGTATTAGTAAAGCTGCCCTGTGTGAAAGCTAGCAAACCAGCATGATTGCAAGCTTTCTAACTAATGATTCACGGTGATGTTAAAAAAAAAAAAAAATGTAACTTTAAATGGTGTGGGATAGGCCAGGCTTGCCTTATTATTCAGAGGTTACCATTGTGGTATGATATCAGGCTGGAAGGTCTCTCTGCTCACTCTATACCCTACTTCATTAACACCCTGAGATGCCAGAATCAATTGATTATTTCTTTGCCCACCGATAAAACACATATATTTTGAGAAGGGACCATCCTCAGCTTACTGTGAATGCATTTCTCAATCTTTCCCTAAGACCAGGATTTAATAGAAAGGTGAGTAGAAAGAGCGTAAGCTCAATGAATGCTGATGAAGTAGCAAAAATAGTAAGGGAGCATCACAGGATGAGGGACAAAGGGCAGAGAAGAGGCTTGAAGAACCAATGGGAAATTTCATCCACATTACAGTTTTGCTCAGAGCTTCAGCTGGAGATAGTTACAGATTGGTTTAATGTTATTGTAGGTGCTTGTAGTATATTAGTCAGTATTGAATTTAGTGATTGTATAGAACTGTACAGTATGGACTGGTAATGAGAAGAACTGAGTTTTCATTCTGCCCTTGCCTGTTAATTAGCTATATGATTTTTTAACAAATTTGTTCATTTTCCTTATTGAGGAAACTAGATTACGAGAAGCAAGTGAAGTAATCTTTGAGTTCTCTTTTAATCCTAACGTTTTGTGAATCTCTGTGGGCAATAGAACAACATAGCTGGGAATGAAATTCATGGATACATAAAATAAAACCCCTAACAATCGCAATCTGGATAAAAATACTTAATTGAGGGTTGTGTTTATGTTTTTAACAGAGTGAAGCTAACAATTGTTCACAGCGTATAGACTTTGTCTTTTACAAGCCAGAAGTATTTTTCTGTTGTACTGCTCAGTTCTTGGTTAGCTTTATTATATTTTTATTTTGATTATATAGTATATTTAAAAATTATACAGTTTATATGAGCTGTCCAGGTGCAAGCATTGTTGATTGATTTTAGCTCCTTAATAATTTTTATTGATCTAGTAGAAATAGACTGTAAATGCCTAAACATTGAGATATAGTAGCAATTTAATACTAAATACACCTCTTAACAGATACCTACTTATGAAATCTGTCTGATTTGGTAGAGCCTCCAGAATGCTGGTCCATGGTAGAATAGGTCTAGGATGCCCAATCTAGCTTTAGATGCCTCTGGTTGGATTCCTAGGAAGATATTTTGGTTGGGGACTGATAACTGAAGGCATAAGGCCAAATTTTTTTAACAAGTTATTTATTTATTTATTTATTTATTTGTGAGGAAGATCAGCCCTGAGCTAACATCCGTGCTAATCCTCCTCTTTTTGCTGAGGAAGACCGGCTCTGAGCTAACGTCTATTGCCAATCCTCCTCTTTTTCCCCCAAAGCCCCAGTAGATAGTTGTATGTCATAGTTACACATCCTTCTAGTTGCTGTTTGTGGGACGCGGCCTCAGCATGGCCGGAGAAGCGGTGCGTCGGTGCGCACCCGGGATCCGAGCCCGGGCCGCCAGTAGCGGAGCGCACGCACTTAACCGCTAAGCCACAGGCCAGCCCGGTATAAGGCCAAATTTATTAATTCTTTATGTTAGAGTCCAGCCTCTGCCCTCCTCCAGAGCAGAGTTCAATCCCCAGCTTTGCTTTGGGGCTACCTTGTCCTTCCAAGATGATCTGGGGCTAGGCTGGATCCCTTAGGGTGACCACAAATTGTGCTCCCCTCCCTCTGTAAATTGATGTCAAGGACATGGGTGCTGAGGTGGGGGAAGAAAATCAAATGTCACTTGATAGAGCCTTTGTCCTTTGTTAGACAATATTTAGATAATAATAAAAAACTAGTAAATCAGAATTATGTGACGAAAGAGTTCCAATAGAGAGCAGCAGTGTTGGGTGGTTAGAAGTAGAAAGATTAGAGACCTATAATTTTCCTATATAGTATTCTTGATGGAGTTATTGTAATGTTAAACTATGATTAAAGATGTCTTTACTTAAACACTGGCTAAAGATTAAATAATTTTAACTGTTTGCCCACTGTTAACACACATATCTTTAGAGAATGGTCTATGTTAAGCTTACTATGAATGAATTTCTCAGTCTTTCCCTAAGACCAGGATTTAATAGAGAATTGGGTAGAAAGAGCATAAACCCTGGTTTTGTACAGTTTAATTTTTTTTGGCTAGTGAGAGTTAAGTGATACATATCTCTAGAATTGTTTTATGATACTTTTCTTTAACACGCCTCAGCATTAAAATGTCCTTAAGAATATTGCATTATATCATAATAATCTGACTATGGAAGGAATGCAACCATATTACAGTTGAGTAAATTTTTCATGACTACAGCCCATGGATGTTAAATAAAAAATGATAGCTTCTTGGATTTGGTTGCAGTATAAAGTTGTGCCTCAGAATGCTAGATTCATAGACTAGAGGTGGGAAGACAACAGACAGGGCACTTAGCATGAGAGGCAGAAAATGTTTTGCATGCTTTCTAAGAGAGAGATGAGAATCTTGAGTGTAGTTTTGCATCATTTATTAATGATAGAACCACTTAGTTGAAATGAATTAAGTGTAGAGGCTTTTACTATTTCACCTTTGTCCATTCAACTGGTGTATAGGAGGATGGTTGATGATTAAATGAATCTTTGGCTGCATTTTAGCAGGGGGGACACTTATTTGGCAGTCCCAATCATTGGACAGCACAGCCATAGAAGGTTGTAGCATAACTGCCCATGTTCCACGTGTGTGTAGAACACATGGACACACGTGCACACATGGCCCAGAGAGAGAGAGACAGAGAGAGATCTGTCTTAAGACATCACTTTATTGAAGTATAATTTACATACAATAAAATGCATTCATTTTAAACATATATTTCAACAAATCTAACAAATATATGTCTGTATAATTAGATTTATATGTTTATCTTGACTGTGCAGTCAAGATATAGAACATTTCCATGACCTCAGAAAATTCCCTGTGCCCCTTCCCAGTCAGTCCATCCCTGTGCCTCCACCCAAGGCAACCACTGACCTGCTCGCTATCACTATAGATCAGATCTGTCTTTCTTAGAGTTTCATACTTATAGAATCATACAGAATGGACTCTTTTGTGTTTGCCTTCCTGGCTCAGCATAATATTTTTGAGATTCATCCATGTTGCTCTTATATCAGTAATTCATTCTTTTTTATTACTGAATAGTATTCTGTTGTGGTGTTCTAGACATACTACAATTTGTTTATCCATTCACTTGTTAATGGACCTTTGGGTTAGTTATATTTTTTGGTGTTATGAATAAAACTTCTGTGAACATTCAAGTACAAGTCTTTGTGTATACATAAGTTTTCATTTCTCTTGGGTAAACACCTACATGTAGAATTGCTGGTCACGTGGTAAGTTGATGTATAACTTTAAAGAAACCATCAAATTATTTGGCAAAGTGTTTATACCATTTTACACTCCCACCAGCAATGTAGAGTTTCAGTTGCTTGACATCCTTGTCAATACATGATATTGTCATCATTCTTTTTAGTTTTAGCTATTTGAATGGGTTTTTGGTGATATTTCATTGTGGTTTTAGTTTGCTTTACTCAGATTACTAATGTTGGGCATCTTTTCATGTGCTTACTGACCATTAGTGTATCTTCTTTTGTGAAGTGTCTCTTCAGCTTGTATGTGTTTTTTAATGGATTGTTTATATTCTTATTGATTAATAAGAATTCTCAGTATTTTCTGGATATATATATCTCTCTCTCTAAAAATATATATATGTCGTGAATATTTACTCCTGGTTTGAAGTTGACTTTTTCATTTTTTTAATTGAGATATAATTGACATATAACATTATATTAGTTTCAGGAGTACAACATAATGACTTGATATTTGTATATATTGTGAAATGATCACCACAATAAGTCTAGTTAACATCCATCACCACACAATTACAAATTTTTTGTGTGTGATGAGAACTTTTTAGATCTACTCTCTTAGCAACTTTCAAATATATAATACCTTGTTATTAACTACAGTCATCATGCTGTATATTATATCCCCATGACTTATTTATATTATAACTGAAAGTTTGTACCTTTTGACTACCTTCACCCATTTTGCCCACTTCCCATCCCCTGCCTCTGGCAACCAGCAGTCTGTTCTCTGTTACCTATGAGTTCTTTTATTTTTTTTTTTAGATTCAACATATAAGTGAGATCATACGGTGTTTGTCTTTCTCTGTCTGAATTTATTTCACTTAGCATAATGCCCTCAAGGTTCATCTGTGTTGTTGCAAATGGCAAGATTTTCTTCTTTTTTTATGGCTGAATAGTATTCCTGTATGTGTGTGTGTGTGTGTGTCTATATATGTATATATAATGTACGATGTTTTCTTTATCCATTCATCCATTGATGGATACTTAGGTTGCTTCCACGTGTTGTCTTTTGTAAACAATTCTGCAGTGAATGTGGGGGTGCATATATTTTTTTGAGTTGGTGCTTTCATTTCCTTTGGATAATACCCAGAAGTGGAATGGCTGGATCATATTGTAGGTCTATTTTTAATTTTTGTGGAGCTTCCATACTGTTGTCTATAGTGGCTGCACCAATTTATATTCCCACCATCAGTGCACAAGGGTTCCCTTTTTCCACATCCTCACCAACACTTATCTCTTGTCTTTTTGATAATAGCAATTCTAACAGGTTGAGGTGATATCTCATTGTGGTTTTGATTTACATTTCCCTCATGATTAGGGATATTGAGCACCTTTTCATATACTTGTTGACCATCTGTATGTCTTCTTTGGAAAAATGTCTATTCAGATCCTCTGCCCATTTTTTAATCGAAGTATTTGGCTTTTGCTATTGAGTTGTATGAGTTCTTTATATATTTGGGATATTAACCCCTTATCAGATATATGATTTGCACATATTTTCTCCCATTCGATAGGTTGCCTTTTCATTTTGTTGATGTGCCTTTTCGTTTTCCATTGCTGTGCAGAAGCTTTTTAGTTTGATATAGTCCCACTTGTTTATTTCTATGTTTGGTGTCAAATCTAAAAAATCCTGGCCAAAACCCATGTCAAGTAGGTTACCACCTATGTCTTCTTCTAGGAGTTTTATGATTTCAGGTCTTGTGTTCAAGTCTTTAATCTGTTTTGAGTTGATATTTGTGTATAGTGTAAAACAGTCATCCAGTTTCATTCTTTTGCATGTGGCTGTCCAGTTTTCCCAACACTATTTGTTGAAGAGACTTTCCTTTTCCCGTTGTATATTCTTGGTCCCTTTGTTGTAAATTAATTGACCTTATAAGACTGGATTTATTTCTGGGCTCTCTATTCGGTTCCATTGATCTGTGTGTCTGTTTTTATGCCAGTACCATACTGTTTTGATTACTATAGCTTTGTAATATACTTTGAAATCAGGAAGTGTGATGCCTCCAGCTTTGTTCTTCTTTCTCAAGATGGCTCTGGGCCAGCCCCGTGGCTTAGCGGTTAAGTGCGTGCACTCCGCTGCTGGCGGCCCGGGTTCAGATCCTGGGCGCGCACCGACGCACCGCTTCTCCGGCCATGCTGCGTCCCACGTACAGCAACTAAAAGGATGTGCATCTATGATGTACAACTATCTACTGGTGCTTTGGGGGAAAAAAATAAATAAATAAAATTATTAAAAAAAAAAAAAAGATGGCTTTGGCTATTTGGGGTCCTTTGTGGTTCCATAAAATTTTAAGATTGTTTGTTCTATTGCTGTGAAAAATGCCATTGGAATTTTGGTAGGGATTGTATTGAATTGAATCTGTAGATTGCTTTGAGTACTATGGACATTTTAACAATATTAATTCTTTCAGTCCATGAGCACGGAATATCTTTGCATTTATTTGTGTCTTTAATTTTAGTTTTTCATTTTCTTAACAATCTTTTGAAGGGAAGTTTTTAAATTTTGATAAGATCCAATTTATCAATATTTTCTTTTATGGAACATGTTTTTTTGTGTACTATCTGAAAAATCTTTGTCCACCCCAGGGTCGTGAAGATTTTCTCTTATGTTTTCTTCTAGAAGTAGCATAGTTTTCGCTTTTACTTTTAAGTCTATGATCAACGCTAGGTTAATTTTTGTGTATGGTACAGAGTATGGTTGACATTCGTTTTATTCCCCATGGATATTCTGGCACATTTGTCAAAAATCAGTTGACCATATATATAGGGTCTATTTCTGGATTCTCTATTCTCTGCCATTGATTTATTATATATCTATCCTTATGCAAATACCACACTATTTTAATTACTGTAGCTTTATAGTAAGTCTTGAAAGCAGGTAGTGTAAGTCCTCCAGCTTTGTTCTTCTCTTTCAGAATTGTTCTGACCAGCTTAGGGTCTTTGCATTTCCATATAAAATTTAAAATCATCTTATACAAAAAGTTTATTGGAATTTTTGTTATTGCATTGAATCTATAGATTAATATAGGTAGAACTGACATTTTAACAATATTGAGTCTTTCAATCTATGAATATGGTAGATTCCTTCATTTATATTGGTCTTAGTTAATTTCTTTCAACAATGTTTTATAATTTTCTTATACAGGTCTTGCACATATTTTGTTAAATTTATCTTTAAGTATTTAATGTTTTTTGGATGACATTGTGAATGATATTGTTTAAAAAATTTTAATTCCCTGCTATCTATTGCTAGTATAAGAAATACAGTTGATTTCTATATATTGACCTTCTATCTTGTGACCTTTCTAAATTCACTTATTGCGTCTACTAGGTTTTTGTTTGTTTGTAGATTCCTTAGGCTTTTTCTTGCCTTATTGTATTGGCCAGAATCTCCAGTACATTGTTAAAGAGAAGTGGTAATAATGTGTATCCTCGCTGTAGGGAGGAAGCATGTAATCTTTCACCTTTAAGTATCATGTTAACTGTAGGTTTTCCTATAGAAGCTCTATATCATGTTGAAAAAGTTCCATTCTAGTCCTAGTTTGATGAGAGTTTTTCAAAAAATCATGAATGGATCTTGAATGTTATCAAGTGCATTTTTACATCTATTGAATTGATCACATGGTTTTCTTTTTTAAATGAATGTGGTGTATTATATTGATTCATTTTCAAATGTTAAACCAATCATATGGGATATATTCCAGGAATGCAAGATTTATTTGAAAATAAATCTCACTTGGTCATGGTGTATTATTGTTTTTTAGATATTGTTGGATTTGAATTGCTAAAATTTTATTCAGAATTTTTTCATCTTTGTTCATGAGATATATTGGTTTGTAGTTTTCTTGTAATGTCTTTGTTTGCTTCCGATACCAGTATAATGCTGGCCTTATCAAAGGAGTTTGAGAGTGTTTTTCCCTTCCATCTTTTCTGAAAATGTTTATAGAGAATTGATATTTCTTATTTAAATATTTATTCATTTATTTTGTGAGGAAGATCAGCACTGAGCTAACATCCATGTCAATCTTCCTCTTTTTGCTGAAGACTGGCCCTGGGCTAACATCTGTGCCCATCTTCCTCCACTTTATATGGGACGCCGCCACAGCATGGCCTGACAAGCAGTGCATTGGTGCGGCCCAGGATCCGAACCCAGGCCACCAGCAGCAGAGCATGCGCACTTAACCGCTACGCCACAGGGCCGGCCCCTAAATATTTAATAGAGTTAGCCAGTGAATCTGTCTGGGCCTGGAGCTTTCTTCATGGGAAGGTTTTTAAATTACAAATTTAGTTGTTTTAATAGATATAAAGCTCTTCCAATTTTCAATTTCTTCTTGAATCGGTTTTGGTAATCTTGTCTCTCAAGGAATTTATCCATTTCCTTTAAGGTGTTCGATTTATTGGCATAAAATTGTTCACAGTATTCTCTTCTTATCCTTTGAATGTCTATGAGATTTGTAGTGGTGTCCTCTTTGCCATTCCTGATATTAATAATTTATGCCTTCTCTCTTTTTATCTTAATGAGCATTTTATCATTTTTATTCATTTTTTTTCAAAGAACAGCTTTTGGTTTAATTGATTTTCTTTTTAAATTTTATTAATATTTGTTCTTATTTTTATTATTCCTTCCTTCTACTTACTTTGAGTTTACTTTGCTCTTATTCTTCTATTATTGATTTTGGACTTGACTTCTTTTTTTTGTTTTTTTCTGGTGAGGAAGATTAGCCCTGAGCTAACATCTGTTGCCAATCCTCCTGTTTTTGCTGAGGAAGATTGGCCCTGGGCTAACATCCATGCCCATCTTCCTTTGGGCTTGACTCCTTTACTATCAGCATTTGAAGATATACATTTCCCTCCAAGCACTGCTTTAGCTGCATTCTACAAATTTTGATATGTTGTGTTTTTGTTTTCAACCAGTTCAAAAATATTTTCTATTATCCCTTGACCCATAGATAGTGTTTTAATTCAAATATTTCAAGATTTCTGTGATAGCCGTTTCTTACTGATATCTAATTTATTATTTTTAATAAACTTATTTATTAACTGTGGTAACATATACATAACATAAAATTTATTTTATGTTTTAACCACTTTTAAGTGTACCATTCAGTGGCATTAATTACATTCATATTGTTATGGAGCCGTCACCACCGTGCATCTCCAGAACATTTTTCATCTTACAAAACTAAAACTCTGTATCCATTAAACAATAACTCCCTATTCCAGAATACTGTTAAAAAAATATATATATATATTTTAAAAACACTTAAACATAGTTACAACAGCTTTTTATTTATTTGTTTGTTTATTTATTTAGTTAGTTATTATTTTAATTTTTTTTTGGTGAAGAAGATTGGCCTGAGCTAACATCTGTTGCCAATCTTCCTCTCTTTGCTTGAGGAGGATTGTCCCTGAGCTAACATCTATGCCAGTTTTCCTCTATTTTATATGTGGGACACTGCCACAGCATGACTTGATGAGTCGAGTGTAGGTCCACGCTGGGATCCAAACCTGTGAATCCTGGGCCACTGAAGCGGAGCACGCGAACTTAACCACTACGCCACTGGGCCAGCCTCAACAATAGCTTTTTAAATTTCCTTGTCTGCTAATTTCATCATCTCTTTCGTTTTGGGGTATTGTTTATTGATGAATTTTTCTTCTGTTATGTTTCACATTCACCTTTTTCATGTTTCTGGCATTTTTTGATTAGATTGTGGGCATCTTTAATGTTTTCCTGTTGTGTGTTTGGTTGTTGTCTTCCTTTGAAAAGTGTTTGGCTGTGTTCTAGCAGGCAGTTATTTATAGATCTGTGTAGCTGCCTCCTCTTTGGGAGTCTGCCTTGCCACCTTCAACTGCCTCAGTCTTCCTGAACTCTGACCTCTCACTCTCCTACTCAGCAAGACCTCTGTGCTTTGTTTTGGATTTCCCTCTGTGGCCTGTGCCTGTGCTCTGTGGCCCAGAATATTGCTAAGAGCAGAAGATCCTCTGAAGACAGAAAGCGGGGTAATCACAGGTCTCACCTCGTTTATTTCCCTTCTCTCAGGCATCACAGTTTTGTGCTATCTATTGTACAGAGTCTAAGAACAGTTGTTTCATATATTTTGTTCAGTTTTCTAGTTGTTGTGGCAGAGCATAAATGTGGTTTCTGTTACTCCATCATAGATGGAAGTGGAAGTCACCACTGGTTTTAATGTAGTTCATAACACTTTTGAGAGTGTGGTAAATAACATATAAATCTATCAAAGATTCATTCTGAGTACAAGTCTGTGAAGATAGTATGATCTTTTCTTGTTGCCTTTTAAGTAGTCTTCCCTAGTTTTATAGTATTGTACCAGAAGTAGAATGAATCAGCATAACATATAGAATGAAAACTGGATCTGGAACGATTCAGTCCCATTTTGCCACTGACTTGTGTGTCTTTAGACATATTCAAACTATTCAAATAACCCTTTCTTAGTGAAGGAAGCATGTTTGACAGACCTAAGACCAGTCTCCTGGGAATGCAGAAGAAGTGGGGGCACCAGTCCATACAGGAGGCCTGGAGTACGTGGTGTCCACATTGGTAGGGATGTGGCATTGGGAGGTTTATAGAAAACAAACCTCCAGGGAAAGGAGCAAGCAGAGGGGGTTGAGGTGCCAGTGTGGGCAGGAGGCTTGGAGTGTGCAGTATCTGTCCTCAGAGGGCTGCAGAAAGGTAATCATCAGGGGGAGCTGGGGGCTGTGAAATTGCTAAGGGACTGCATGTACTTAGCACTTGGCTGGGGCGGAGTGCCACCAGATGTCCTCATACTAACACCACTGATCCCCTGTGCAGCAGCCAGAAGAAATCTGGAGAGCTCCTTCCTCCTTCGATGGTCCTCTAGTGCACTCTACTGAGAAAGCTTGAAATATCATGTTGACTGTAAAAGAGAATTCCATCCATTATTGCAGAGCAGGTATTGAAGGGTGAATTTGGAGCTGAGAGACAATAAATTAATAACAAACTTATCCTCCAACTCCTCAGGCCAGTAAGACTGTGGCTTTCTGTTTGAGTTCTAGCTATTCTGCGCTGTGTGGACTGGGAGTATTCTCAGACAAAAAGTCATATACATACAGTTCTTGCCAAACTGCAATTCTCTTCTTTAAGGATTTGACTCCTATCCATCTTCTGTCTGATTTTCGTTGTTATTTTCCTTTAAATAGTTGTTTTTTATATTTTGTTCATCATTTATAATGTTTATAATGTTTATTTTGGGAGGGTCTATATAAGCTACTCTGCCATTACTGAAAGTGGAACCTGTATTTTTATTATGGAAAGAAAAATTTAAAGCTGTGAAAGATATTTATTAGAATAATTATATCTAACACATATTGAACATCTATCATGTATCAAATGAGATATGTTACTTTAATTCAACCTGAATACTAGGTAGTTATTATCTCTAGTAATTTTTCAGATCCAAGATATTGAAGTTCAGAGAGGTCCTTATTTTACTAAGATCATATGGCAGAGCTAATATTGGAGTGCAAATGTGTCCCACTCAACAGCGCATGTCCCATACTTACAGATATAAAAATAAGCACAACTTTGTTCATAGTGTTAGTATAAGAAGTCAAAAAAATGTTCTGTAATTATGTTTTGACTTGTCCATTATAATTCCAGTATCTTAAGTGTAAAAGTGGTATGCTGTCTCATTTTTGTGATGAATTCTTATGGTACATGGAGCATAGTAGCTTCTCAGTAGGTCTTTGCTAAATTGGATTTATTTCAATCTAAAAAGCCATACAAATATTTGTAAGTACCATGTTATGAAGTTATTAAATAAAAATACTTTTAGGTTTTTAAAAGGTGAGTTAATTCTTCTTAAATATGTATTTTGTTGGTTTTCAGACTTATTTTCATGTTCCCCTAAGGCTTTAATTAATATTCAGGATACAAGAATGAATTCTTTGTTATATTCATGGCACCTGCACAGACTGCATTTGTAATATTCATGTCTTCTTTTTTTGGAAACTTCATGAAACATAGATAATGACTATTTAAATGAAATTATTTATAAAAGAAAAAATGCATTCTGTTGTCTGTTTAAATTTTTTTCCTTTTCCCCAGTGATCTTTTTTTTTGTTTTTCTTGAGGAAGATTGGCCCGTGACCTAACATCTGTGCCCATCTTCCTCTATTTTGTATGTGGGACGCCGCCACAGCATGGCTTGATGCGTGGTGCGCAGGTCCACGCCCAGGATCTGAACCTGAGAACCCCGGGCTTCCGAAGCAGAGCGTGCGAACTTAACCACTGTACCACGAGGCTGGCCCCTCCCCAGTGATCCTTTAAATCATACATTTAAAAAAGACGTGAATGTGTTTCTACCTGAAAGATTTATACTAGAGAATAACTAATAAAAACAAAACTTTACATTAAAAGATTTTTTTAATATCAGCACATTTTATTTGTAGATCATAAAGATACATTAAATATAAAGGAAAATTACAAGTAATTTAACCCCCCAGCAATAAGCCTAATAAACATTTTTCCATCTGATATGTCCTGAACACTTTTTCATGGCTATAGAAATTTTTTTTTTTTTTTTTGCCTTGCTTTGTTTGCAGGTCTGTTTCCCTCTACCAGACCACATGCTTCATTTGGGAAAGAACCATATCTTATTTGTATTTATATCCCTGAGACGAATACAGTCCCTAACACATAGTAAGTGTTTAATAATTATTAAATAAATCAAAACTCAAGTAAAAATGGTTTCCTTTGATATTCTACTTTTATCAAATAAGAAAAAACTGATATCACAAAATCTATAGTATAGATTCAGATTATAAATGGTTAATGTCCTCTGAAAAAGTATGAAGATTTCCAAAAATTTTACACATACACACACACTCTCTCTTTCTCTCTCTCTCTTTTTTTTTATTTTATTTATTTTTTTAATTTTTTGTTTATTGCAGTAACATTGGTTTATAACATTGTAAAAATTTCAGGTGTACATCATTATACTTCTATTTCTGCATAGATTACATCATGTTCACCACCAAAATACTAATTACAACCCATCACCACACACATGTACCGAATTATCCCTTTCACCCTCCTCCCTCCCCCCTTCCCCTCTGGTAACCACCAGTCCAATCTCTGTCCCTATGTGTTTGTTTATTGTTGTTATTATCTACTAGTTAATGAAGGAAATCATACGGTATTTGACCTTCTCCCTCTGACTTATTTCACTTTGCATTATACCCTCAATGTCCATCCATGTTGTCACAAATGCCTGGATTTCATCGTTTCTTATGGCTGAGTAGTATTCCATTGTGTATATATACCACATCTTCTTTATCCATTCGTCCCTTGATGGGCACTTAGGTTGCTTCCAAGTCTTGGCTATTGTGAATAACGCTGCAATGAACACAGGGGTGCATGTACCTTTACAAATTGGTGTTTTCAAGTTCTTTGGATAAATACCCAACAGTGGAATAGCTGGATCATATGGTAGTTCTATCCTTGATTTTTTGAGGAATCTCCATACTGTTTTCTATAGTGGCTGCATCAGTTTGCACTCCCACCAGCAGTGTATGAGAGTTCCCTTCTCTCAACATCCTCTCTAACACATGTTGTTTCCTGTCTTGTTAATTATAGCCATTCTGACGGGCGTGAGGTGATATCTCATTGTAGTTTTGATTTGCATTTCCCTGATAGTTAGTGATTTTGAACATCTTTTCATGTGTCTGTTGGCCATCTGTATATCTTCTTTGGAGAAATGTCTGTTCAGGTCTTTTGCCCATTTTTTAATTGGGTTGGTAGTGTTTTTGTTGTTGAGATGCATGAGTTCTTTATATATTTTGGAGATTAAGCCCTTATCAGAAGTATGGTTTGCAAAGATCTTCTCCCAATTGTTAGGTTGTCTTTTCGTTTTGTTGATGGTTTCCTTTGCTGTGCAGAAGGTTTTTAGTTTGATGTAGTCCCATTTGTTTATTTTTTCTATTGTTTCTCTTGCCCAGTCAGACGTGGTGTTTGAAAAGATGTTGCTAAGACCGATGTCGAAGAGCGTACTGCCTATGTTTTCTTCTAGAAGTTTCACAGTTTCAGGTCTTACATTCAAGTCTTTAATCCATTTGGAGTTAATTTTTGTGTATGGTGTAAAGTAAGGGTCTACTTTCATTTTTTTGCATGTGGCTATCCAGTTTTCCCAACACCATTTGTTGAAGAGACTTTCTTTTCCCCATTGTATGTTCTTGGCTCCTTTGTCAAAGATTAGCTGTCCATAGATGTGTGGGTTTATTTCTGGGCTTTCGATTCTATTCCATTGATCTGTGTGTCTGTTTTTGTGCCAGTACCATGCTGTTTTGGTTACTATAGCTTTGTAGTATATTTTGAAATCAGGGAGTGTGATACCTCCAGCTTTGTTCTTTTTTCTCAGGATTCCTTTAGCTATTCGGAGTCTTTTGTTGTTCCATATAAATTTTAGGATTCTTTGTTCTATTTCTGTGAAAAATGTTGTTGGAACTTTGATAGGGATTGCATTGAATCTATAGATGGCTTTAGGAAGTATGGACATCTTAACTATGTTAATTCTTCCAATCCAAGAGCACGGAATATCTTTCCATTTCTTTGTGTCTTCTTCAATTTCTTTCAGAAATGTTTTATAGTTTTCCGTGTACAGATCTTTCACCTCTTTGGTTAAGTTTCTACCTGAAAGATTTATACTAGAGAATAACTAATAAAAACAAAACTTTAGATTAAAAAATTTTTTTAATATCAGCACATTTTATTTATAGATCATAAGGATACGTTAAATATAAAGGAAAATTACAAGTAATTTAACCCCCCAACAATAAGCCTAATAAACATTTTTCCATCTGATATGTCCTGAACACTTTTTCATGGCTATAGAAATTTTTGAAAAAGAAAAAAATTAAATACTATGTCATTGTATGCAGATATTATAATTTTATTATGATTTATTTAACTATTTTTCTATTTGGGGACATGAAGATTGCTTCCAGTTTTTCAACATTAAAATAATACTTATATGAATCTTTGCCTATGATTATTCCTTAGTATAAATTCCCAGAATTAGAATGACATGGTTAAAGAGTTATGATTTGTGTGGCCAATGATATGTAATTCCAAATTGCCTACCAAAAAGGTTATACTAATTTATATTTTCATCAGCAGCATGTAAGAGTGCTTATTTCACCATGACTTTGCCAATGCGGGAAGTTATAATTTAAAAAAAAACTTTATATTTTTGTGAGGTGAAGAATGGTTTCTTTGTCAATTTGCATTTCTTTGATTTCTAGTGAGAGTAACATTTTGCATATATATACTGGCTACTATTAATTCTTTGAAGGTAAAGTACTTACTCATATTCATTCATCACCCCTCCATGACTTTTTGGAATTTCAAACAGACTCTATTAAAAATAGTTCTTAATAAGTGTGAATTTTGATAAAATTGTGAATTATTGAGAATCTACTTTTTCATGCTTTTCCTCCTCCAGGTTTTCCTGCTACGTACTATTTTGCCTTCATATAGATTTTAAGAAGGCTGAGGAATGGCGCAAGCGGTTAAGTGCGCACGCTCCGCTGCAGCGGCCAGGGGTTCGCCGGTTCGGATCCCAGGCGCGCACCTACACACCACTTGTCAAGCCATGCCGTGGCGGCGTCCCATATAAAGTGGAGGAAGATGTGCATGGATGTTATCCCAGGGCGAGTCTTCCTCAGCAAAAAAAAAAAAAAAAGAGAAGGATTGTCAGATGTTAGCACAGGACTGATCTTTCTCCCAAAAAAAAAAAAAAGAAGGCTGAGGGAATGCAAACAAAAAGGAGGAAAAAGAGGGAAAATATGAGATAACCAATGTAAAGGTTTTGGTACTGTGCTTGGCATTTGCTAAGCACTTTATAAAAATCTTTAATATTGCCATTGCTATTATTGTTATTACCATTAAAACATACTTATTTTCTATTGGATTTCTTTAGGTCCCTACTTTTTCAGATTTTAGCTGTTTGGGTTCTGGAGTCATGCAGATCTGGCTTCAGTTCACTGCTTTAGTACTTATAGATGTGACTTTGAACAAATTCTAATCTCTCTGAGCCTTAGTTTCCACCTCTTTAAAATTAAAATAATAACATTTATCGCATAGGTTTCTTGTGAGGGATAAATGTAAAATTGAGTGTAATGTTTAACTCAGTGCTAGGGCATAGTAAGTGATCAATCAGTGCTCATATTTGAAAAGATATCTTTGATTTAACAGGTTAAATCTCACCAATTATATGTTTTCTTTCTTAAAGGATCTTGCTGAAAATCATGCTTCCATCACAGAAGTAACTTCAGTGGAGAGGATTTCAGACAGTGTGGCAGGTGGTAGCGGAAAGCTTTTTTGTTGTTGTTGTTGTTGAGGAAGATTGGCCCTAAAGCTAACATCTGTCGCCAGCTTCCTCTTTTTGCTTGAGGAAGAGCAGCCCTGAGCCAACATCTGTGCCAGCCCTCCTCTATTTTGTATGTGGGTTGCTGCCACAGCATGGTTTGATGAATGGTGTAGGTCCGTGTCCAGGATCTGAACCTGCAAACTTGGGCCTCTGAAGCAGAACATGCCAAACCCAACCCCTACGCCACCAGGCCACCCCGGAGAAAGCTTTTTTAGTAAGGAGTACCTTTTGTTGGGGAGGAGGAAGACTAAGGGAAATAATTATATTTTTCAAAAGAAAGAAGAGAATTCACTAATACAGAGAAAAATTTTGTATGAAAGTTCAGCTGTTCTTTTTTTTTTTCTCTATGTGTTTGTTTATTGTTGTTATTATCTACTACTTAATGAAGGAAGTCATACGGTATTTGACCTTCTCAAAGTTCAGCTATTCTTGAGCTTGAAGCCCTCACTTTCACAGCTGCCACTGTTGTGGTACATTTTGAATAATGAAAACATGTGCTCAACAATGACTGCATAAATTGATAAGAGAGGACAAAAAAACTATTAAATAATGGCATCATTAGCTTTTTATTTTCCTAAAGCAGATCCTTTAGGGAAGTGACTTACTAATGAAGCTAGAAAGGCTGATTTATCTTAATCTAGGTTCTGATATAATAGGTTATGACTAGTCTCCATAGTTCCCTGCCACATAGTATCTTGCAGGCTTAGAAGTTTTTATTGATAGTGGTTTCCAAAAGGCATAGGGAGACTGGCATATAAATAATATTTGGCTAGTTAATTCTCTTTCTCCTGAGACTCAATAGACTTTAGGCTTTGGTAAATTGTGAGGAACTGAAACAAATGAAAAATGGAGGGGCAAGGTCATCATCTCATTCCTTGTTAAATAATTATTAATATTGTCTTCTGTGTAATTTGTGTTTTGTGGCTTTCAGTTAAAGGCAACTTATCCAATACTTTGTGATTTTTTTGGCTTAAAAACTTACACTTTTATCTTATTCCTTAGATTTCTAATTTGCTATATTTATCAGCCATCCTTTTTAATTCTCTACTTTTCTGATGAGAAAATAATAAAAAATTAAAAACAGTTGTTCTTTTTTTCTCACTTGATCTAAATTGTTACTTAACCTAGGATAAATCGCTTAAGTGCTTCTTAAATTTTTCTATAAAAGTATCCCTAAAGACAGAGTTTATTACTACTACTTGGGAAGTTTGGCCAGAGCTGGCTGGGTGAGTTCTTTTTTAAACTTAGTGATTCATGTGAATTTTGCATTTTACTTATTCCATAACATATTGGTATTTGTTTTAATAACAGATGATTCAGACTACTTTCCAGTGAGAAAAATTGATACTGAAAAGATGCACCATATTTTTTTCTGTGGTTTGGGTTTCTTCACCATCACTCCGTTTGCCAAGAGGTTTCCAAATCAGTTTGGAGAGTACTGTCTTATAGAGTGTTGTTTCTGCCTTTTGGATAAAACCTAAATTAGATGGAGGGCCTGCTGAAAAGTTATAGGAGATCCTTTGCAAAGGCTTCATCCAGGTCTTGCTTGGATCGTATACAGGCTGGTTACCCTTTTTCTTAGCTCCTTTAAGTTCCTGAAAAGAATATGGTCATTTCAACAATAGACTTGGCATTGAACCGTGGCTCTGCTATTTTCTGTGCTAGCTGTGTGACTATGGATAAATCACCTAATCTTTCTGAGAGTCTGTATCCTTGTTTATAAAATGGGAGTAATGATGCAACTGATTCATCGGGCTATTTCAAGGCTAGATGAGACAACATATGTAAAGTGCCAAGCACATAGAAGGCTCTCAGATACTGACTTTCCCTCCTCGCCAGCCACCCCCCGGTCAGCCCCCCCTGACTTCTCTTTGAGAGCTTGAGAGAGCAGAACAACGAGGCAAGTTCTGCCTCGTTGAGGTGCCTGAAGGGTGGATTCCTGTGACTGCTCAGGCTGAGTGTTGGTGATCTCAGTATTATCTGGAAGAGTGTCCTCAGGCATCAGGCCAGCCCTTTCCCAGTGATGGTGGCAGCTGATTCAGGCTGTGCAGATATTTTTTTTAATGGAGTCACACCCTTTTTACTGAAAAATTTCTGTCAGTTGTAGTAAACACCCAGATAACCTGGCTTTCAGTAGCATGGAGTTGAAAGGAAGCAGACACACCAAGATTCAACTATGAGGTCTCCTGGCAAACAGTGGGAAGGCCCCAGTGTTTCTGAATTGTCTCCTCTTCACATTGTACCTGATTTGTTTTTGACATTCTTTTAGGCACTGGTGATACAGCAGTGAAAAAACAGAATCTGTGATTACAGAATTTTCATATTTAGATATTAGTTGAGAAGACAGACAATAGATAAAATAATATAGATTGTGATAAATGCTAAGAGGTAAATACACAGAGTATTAGAGAATAGCAGGAGAGACTGAATTTAGAAAGGATAGTTAGGAAAGACATTTCTGAGAAGATGGCTTTTAACATGAAACCTGGAAGGTAAGAAGCATCTAGCTTTGTGAGGAGCCCAGAGCACAAATGCTTTAAGGTAAGAGAAATTCTGTGTGTTCTCTGTACTCACAGAGGGGCTCCAGGTTACAGTGTAGTGCTTGAGGGGCACAGTGGTAGGAGATGAAATTCGACAGGTAGGCAGGAGCCAGAACATAGAGAAGCTTTATTTTAAGGGCAGTAGGAAGCCATTTGATTGGTTTAATTAGGGGAGTGACATGACCTGATTTGCATTTTTAAAAGGTCACTCTGGAAGCTGGGAGGAGAATAGATTGTAAGGGGGCCAAAAGTGGAAATGGGGAAATATGAGGCTACTCTAGCCTCTAAGGGTAATGTGGTGATATCTTGAACTTTGGTAGTAGCATTGAAGATGGAAAGAAGTGGAGGTATAGGAGATAAATTTTGGGGATAGCATCAACAGGACTTGCTAATGAAATGTGGTGTAAGGAAAAGAAAGAAGGCAAAGATGACTTTGAGGTTTCTGTCCTTAGTAACTGTTGGGGAGGAGCAGACTAGTGAGGGAGAGGGACGAAATAAAGAATTCTGTTTAGGACATGTTAAGTTTGAGATACCTCTAATAGACTCAAGAGGAGATATCAAATAGGCAGTTGGATATTTGAATCTGGAGCTCAGAGAAGAGGTCAGGGCCAGAGATAAAGAATAGGAATTATCAGCATATAAATGGTATTTTAAAGCCATGGGGTAGGATGAGATCACTATGGATCAGGTGTAGTTTAAGTAAGACAAGAGGGTTTGGTACTGAACCCTGTGGAACTCCTGCATTTAGAGATGGAGCTGAAGAGCCAGCAAAGGAGACTGAGAGGAAGCTGCCAGTGCAATAGGAGCAAAAGCAGGATAGTGTAGTGTCATCGAAGCTGAGAAAGACTACCGTTTCCGTGAAGGGTGACAGTCAAATGTGTCAAAGGCAAGTGAGAGGTTGAGTAAAATGATTTTAGAGAAGTGCCATTACATTTGGCAATAAGGAGGTACTGTTGGCTTTGGTAAGTGGTTTCAGTAGAATGGTGCTGCAAGACACTATATTCATGTGGGAGGAAGAGTGAAGGGGGGTTGAGAAAGTAGGGGGTTAACCAAGTTGGGGGACAGTATTTTAGGGGAAGTATAGCTGTGAAGAGAAGCAGAGAAATGGGGTGATATTTAGTATTTTACATGCCTAAGTATTGTGCCTGACTTTATCCCAAACCTGTGAAGGAGGCATTGAAGGGCACATTTTCTAAAGCTAAACTTCAAGCTAAAAATCAACTATACATAGGACTTGAACTTCAGTTTTAGCCTTGTTTGTCAGAACATGACAAATAATATCTTCTGCTGCAATCTTTTCTGTTCAAGTTATTCAGATTTTATTATTAACCAAGGGTATATGATACTGATTTGTTATTATAAACCTAACTGGATATTCAATTCCTCTGTGTTCTTATAGATTTTCTGTCTGCTTTGTCTGTCAGCCATTAAAAGAGGTAAAGTTTTCCACAATAATTGTGGATTTGTCTACTTTCCCCTTTTAGTTTTATCAATTTTTGCATTATATATTTTGATATGTCATTGGGTTGTTTTAGTCAGCTTTTGCTGCATAACAGACAATCTCAGAGATCTCTGTAGCATGTAAAAATAAACATTTATTTTTTGCTCATGGGTCTAGGGTTGACCGAATAGTTCTGCTCCAGGCTGCAGGTTGACTTCAGTTCTACTTCATGTGTTGTTTTGCAGCCCCTGCTAATGGGGTTAGGCTGTCTGGGATATTCTCTTCTTAAGGTAGATCAATGAACACGAGACTCAATCCAAACTGTGCAGACACATTTAAGGCCTCGACTTGTGTCGTGCTCACTGACAGTCCGTTGGCTGATGCTAGTAAAATGGCCAAGCCCAACATTAAAGAGAGTGGGGGAGAATACTTTTAGTGAGATGTAGAGGGAAATATATATTTGCTGAATAATAACCCAATTTATCATATGGGTGTATATAGATTTAGAATTGTGGTATCTTCTTGCTGGATTAACTTTTAAAATTACTACTATGAAATTTCTCTATCTCTAGTAATGCTATTTTTATTAAAGTCTGATACTCACGTAGCTATACCAGCCTTCTTTTGGTTTGTGTTTACATGTTAAATCCTTTTCTACTCTTGTACTTTTTATCTTTCTGTATCTTTATATTTAAAGTGTGTCTCTTGTAAGTCACATATTGAGTTTTGTTCCATTTTTTTCAATAAAAGCTTTATTGAGATATAATTTGCATACTACTATATCTTTTTAAAGTATGTGGCTCAGTGGTTTTTAGTATATTCACATAGTAATGCATACACCATCACTATCTAATTCCAGAACTTATTTATCATTCCAAAAAGAAATCCTATACCTATTAGCAGTCACTCCCCATATTCCCTACCCTGCTCAACCTCCTAGCCTCTGGTAACTACTAATCTATTTTCTGTCTGTATGGCTTTGCCTATTCTGGACATTTCATATAAATGGAATCATGCAATATCTGGTCTGTTGTGCTGGCTTCTTTCACTTAGATTGTTTTTTAGGCTCATCTATATCATAGCATGTATTAGTCTTTCATTCTTTTTTTAGTTTCTTTTTTCTTGCTCTGCTTCAATTAATTATTTCTGGTGGCCTACTTTTTAGTTCATCAATAATCTGCTGTTAAACTCATCTATTGAATCCTAATTTCAGTGGTTGTTTTTCAGTTCTATTACTTCAATTTTATATTTGTGGTATATTTTAATTCTCTGCTGAAATTCTCAATCTTTTTCTCAGTGTTTTCCATCTGTTTCTCCATTTTCATAAACATATGAATCATGGTACTATAAAAGTTCTTATTTGTTAACTCTACTTTCTGAATTGCCCGTGATTCTCTTGTTTGTTTTTTCTCTTGGTTGTCTGCCTTGTCTTTCTTGGCATATCTGATAAATTTTGATAGAAAGATAGACATTATGTATAAAAATTGCTGAGTCTACAAATAATGTTTTCTCTTGGAGAGGTTCTCTCTTTCTTCTCCTACGTAAGTAGAGTGGGGCTGATCACTTTAATCCAGAGACTGAGCTGAGGCTAGCCTTCTAGAATTTTCAACTGAGAACTCTGTTTGTTTGCCAGGGCTTCCTGCCTTGATGGGTTCTGAGCTCTAATTCTTGTCTCCTCAGCATTCTAAGACTACAGAAAACTTTTTCTTCCTTTTTGAAGGCTTTCTGTTTACCCTCTTGTCCTGCACTATTTGGCAAATGTCTTAAGGAGAAAGCTGGCTGTGTGTCAGGCTTAGTTCTCTACCTCTCCTTTCTCTCTGGGATCTTGGCCCCTCAAGTTTCTAATTTTGTTTTACTAGCCTCAGGAGACAAGCAAAAGCTCTGTTTGTTTCTATGTTTTCCAGAAGCAACCTTCTGTCTGGAGGAAAGCCTGGGTGGATTCTCAGCCTCTTGACCTTTGCCCAGAATTAGCAATGCCCCCAGGGAAAGAGGGACAGCAGAATATCTGCTCACCTCTCTGTTACTTTCTCTTCTCTGGAATCTTGGCTTCTCTAATACTAGTTGCTTTATCCGCTCTCTCTGATGCCTTTAAACATTAGTTTTGTTTTGTTTTGTTTTGTTTTGTTTGGTGAGGAAGATTGGCTCTGGGCTAGTATCTGTGCCAATCTTCCTCTATTTTGTATGTGGGATGCCGGCACAGCATGGCTTGACAAGCAGTGCGTTGGTGCGTGCTGGGATCTGAACCGGCGAACCCCGGGCCGCCGCAGCGGAGCGTGTGCACTTAACCGCTTGCACCACCGGGCTGGCCCCTAAAAAAATATATTATTTGGATTTTTTGGAATATTTTTGATGGGAGAGTTGGTCTGCCACAAACTACTCCATTCACTTGAAATCAGTAGTTTGACCTAACTGGATAATCTCATTGCTTTTGTTTATGAGTGAGTCAAGCAGTGTTGGTCAGAGAAACACACTAACTTTTATAGTTTACTCATTTCTATGCAGTTGACCCGTAGTTATTCACTGTAAGAAGGTGAAGTTTTGATATTAATTACTCCAAACCTTGGAGATGGAAATTTGTAAGATGTGTATAGGAGACACTAGTTTATGAAACTCTGTTATATAATTACAAAACACTTTCAAAGATTTCAGTTCATTTGGTTCTTTCAACTTTGTGAGGATAAACATTATTATCTTCTTCAATTTTCCAATTAAGAGTTAAGCTTGAAAAAACTATGACTTGTTTTCTATCTTTCATTTGCTGCTTTTGGGTAAAGTTAGGTCTCAAACCCAGATCACATGACCCCAAATCCAGTATTTTTTTTTAACCTGTATCCATTTGGAACTCTAGAAACTGGTTCTTGTGTAAATCAATTTGTCTTATTGCCTAATAGATTACTATAAAGTGTTATAACTGTAAAGTAGTGTGTAACTTACAGATATACACAAAGGATACACTTTCTCTTTCTCTTTAATTTGTCCTAAGTAGAACATAAGCTCACAAATAGTTCTGTTTTGCTTTAGCTGTGAACGCTTGAAAGTGATAAATTTTACTTCTATCTTTTCTGTTCTTCATCCTCTAGTTCAGTAAAATGACCAAAGCAAAACTGAAGTGCCAGAAGAGAAAGAAGACCTTTGAATAATTCACAGATAGAAGAGCTATTTTGTTCTATTCTTAACAGACCCAGATTACTGTGAAGGTTCCTGGGTCTGATTGTTAAAATATTTCAGTCACCCTCTCCTTTGTCAGCTGTCACTTATGCCATTATCAATGGTTTGCTTCTTGTTATACCTCCCACTTCTCTCTCTAATTGACCATTTTTGATCTGCTATTGCTCAGGAGACTAGATACCCAAGGGTGTCTTAAAAAATAAGAATACCATTTTAGGACTTTAGCTAAAAGTAGCTGGAGTAGCCTTTCTTTATTTTATAGATAATGAAATTGAGGTCCAGAGAACTTAAGTGCCTTGCCCAAGGCACACAGCTAGCTAGTTAACACAGGACAAGAAGAACTGAATCTTCTTTTCTGTGGACTATAGCATGATCTTCAATTTTTCCACCTTTTTTATTTTTTAGGCCCTGAATGAGGGCCTAGAAACCTTTAACGAGTAAAGCACATCATTCTGGAATGTTTAGGGACCTTTTTACTTCCTTCCTAAGTGATAGACAAAGTCTTCTAGACATGTGACTTCAATATAAGTTTGGTTTGTTTGTGTGTATGTGTTTGCACTTATTTGAGTTAACATACTAATTCTCAAAAACTTAAGTCTGTCATCTGTGATCTTAGAACAGTTGTTTGTTAACGTAAACCAGTTAACATCTCAGTTCACTGAAACCTGTGCAGCTGAAACCCTGTAGCAGTCTTCATTTTCACGAATCTGAAATTTCCATGCTAAAGCCAGAAAGAGCCAGTGATAGGAATATTTGAAGATTTATGCTAAGAATTGATGAGCATAATATATCTAATATTTACAGTAGATATGTCATAGATGCTTAATAAATGTTTCAAGAATCCTCTGTCTAAAAACTTCAGAAAAGAGAAAAATTGTTTAATAGTCACTTTGAATGAGTTCACATTTAATATATTATGAAGTATTGAAGCAATGTTGGGGAAGTAAAGAGTTGAAAGCTTTTTCTTCCTACAGTCCTAATTGGAATAGTCAGAATGTTGCTTTAATAAGTATTTAACAAGTATATTTAAGAATTTTAAATGACTTGACGAAGTTTTTGCAATTAGGATGACTTGTGGGACTCTAGGTTAACCTGGCTATTGGGAAGGGAAATTCTTGGTCTGATGGTTGAGTCATACTGTAGCTTGGCAACTTACAGGAGTTTCCTTACTACAAAGATAGCCTTGCCATTGTATACTGGACCTAACTGGAAGTTCACCGGCTATGATTCTATCCCCCCTAGGCTCTGCTTAGAGTTCTCTGTCTGTATTCCTTTTTGGGGTGGAGGGGAAGGTGGGAACTTGGCTGTCCTTTGTGGAAATTTTTCTTTTTCTCTTTAGATTGCTAATTTTGTTGGGTATGTCACGTCTTTAATGATGCTCTACTTTGCCTATAATTGGGCAAAAGCTGATTGGAAGGAACTCTTTAGCCACTTATTTACACTTGTTTTACAGTTTAGGACCCATCAATTTTTACCTTTGGGAAGGCAGGTAAAATCTCTTTGTTTTAGGGAACTGTTGTCCTCAAACACTGGACAGAATTTTAGAAATGGAATATATCAGGGAGTCCAGTAAATACTGGGAGTTGGGGAGTAATTTGAGTTACGTATATTTTAACCAAATAGGTAGTATACGTCTTTGATCTTAGTTAATAGATTTATCTTTACTTTTGGCTGTCAAAGAATGCTAGACGATTTCTGCTTTTATCCTGTTTACTTTCATGTTATAAAAACTATAGTTCTAGTCCCAATTTTCTCTGCTGACTAGTCCTTAGAGAACTTGTGCTTTATACTTTTTGTGTGTGTGTGTGTGTGTGTGAGGAGATCAGCCCTGAGCTAACATCTGATGCCAATCCTTCTCTTTTTGCTGAGGACTGGCCCTGGGCTAACATCCATGCCCTTCTTCCTCCACTTTATATGGGACGCCGCCACAGCATGGCTTGCCAAGCAGTGCGTTGGTGGGCGCCCGGGGGTACAAACCAGCGAACCCTGGGCCGCCGCAGGAGAGTGCGCACTTAACCACTTGCGCCACCGGGCTGGCCCCGTGCTTTATACTTTTATAGTAAGTCTCTTTAAATTTGGTCAGTTTGATATAGAGGAAAGCTTTAGAGTCAGAAACACTCAGTTTGACAACCTAGCTTTGCTAGTTACTAACTGTGCAACCCTGGGCAAGATATTTATTGTCTCTAAGCCCAAGTTCCTCAACTATAAAATGAGTTGTAGTAAGTGTTATCTATTTGCTAGAGTAGTGAGTTGTAGTGAGTATTATTGATAACATATGAAAATTATTCTATTTTCCTGGAGTGTGGCATATATTTTACAATTTAATCATTGATTTTTCAGAACCATTCTTGTCTTATATTTCTAAATAGACTTTGTTTTTTTGTGTGTGTGTGTGAGGAAGATTAGCCCTGAGCTAACATCCGATGCCAATCCTCCTCTTTTTGCTGAGGAAGATTAGCCCTGGACTAATACCCGTGCCCATCTTCCTCTATTTTCTATGGGCCGCCACCACAGCATGGCTTGACAAGCGGTGCATCAGTGTGCGCCCGCGATCCAATCTTGCGAACCCCGGGCTGCCAAAGTGGAGCTCGAGCACTTAGCTGCTACGCCACCGGGCTGGCCCCTGGATTTTGGTTTTGAAATGCATATGTAATTCTTAAGAAGCATCACAATGTCTAGTAGACATGCTCATGCCTCAGAAAATTCATAGCATTGCCATATTAGTTTACTATTTACATTAAAATATGTATAATAAAATCATCTCTTTTCCAAATCATGAATTCACTGAAATTTTCTTGGAAATGGAAATATGTTACTATCCATTTTTTTAAAAAGATGTAATAAGTTGGTTATATAATACCTGACTTCTTTTGTAATTTATGGAATTTCAGACCCCACTGCATATACATTGTACAGTGGTTAGGCTGTATCCCAGCCTCATGTGAGAAGGGCTAAACCAAGAGATGCTGATGCTTTTCAAAAGAGTGCTCTACTCTGTTGTATTGCCTAAAGATTAGGTTTCTTGATATTTGCCTTAAAACTGAATAGTTTGTGCTAAGAGCTCTGCTATTTGCTAAACTACCTCAGTAACTAGCATGCTGTGAGGCAAGACCCCACCTGAAATCTTTCAGCAATACCTTTTTACTTTAGTTTTCCTATACTTATATGTTTGGTTGTATATTATAGACCAATGAGAAAAAAAAATTTTGTGTGAGTAATGTTGCTTTTTCCTCCAGTTTTTTCACTGGCTTAAAAAATAATTAAGAAGGGCCTTTAATACCTCTTTCAAAGTAATTATCAACGTTTTTAACTATCTTGAAAGATCATAGAATCCATTATATAATCATTTTAAAACCTTTTAAGTGGAAATGTTTAAATTAGAAAAATCAGAATATTATTGAAAGCTTTTCTTTGATAGAAAAGCTGCTTTGATTTTTATTTCATAATCATTAGTTAAAAATTATCAGTTACACAAATTATGATTTACAACTAGCATAGTAATTTTCATCTATCTTCATAATAAAAATTCACTCTATAATCTCTTGCATAAAAAGTAAACAGCACCTGCCAGAGCACTGTAGCAATATGAGTCATCAAGTATGTATTCGCTTCACTATGCAAAACAGCAGTGAAAGAGTTAATAAAGCCTGACTACATTACAAGATTACAAAGGTTTTTATTTATTAGGGGATAGGGAGGGTATGGAATATATGGGATGAAACAT
The DNA here is from genome assembly GCF_020826845.1 of Diceros bicornis minor. Taxonomy (NCBI): domain Eukaryota; kingdom Metazoa; phylum Chordata; class Mammalia; order Perissodactyla; family Rhinocerotidae; genus Diceros; species Diceros bicornis. Next base: position 22,355,894 of record NC_080774.1, on the reverse strand, counting down.
TAATAACCTCTCCGTTCTGCAGGACCGACCTGTTGCTTTGGAACTACTCTCTCAGCCCCACAGGGACTGTGCAACTGTGTTTTGGTGGTCTATAGGAGAGGTTAGACTTGGCAAATGTAGTGGTGAATGATGTCATTGAATGCATACCATATGTATTGAGAGTCAGTGAATGCTATTCTCATTGCTGTGCACAGGCATATGTAAGTGTTGGAATGGAAAAATCATTTTTATGAAAATACAGAGAAGTAAAACAAGAATGTTCTGTACTGAGCCTGATCAAATCACCAGTAGCTGCCAAGTACGAATACTCCCTGTAAGGTTTTCTCTTCTTAATTCTCCAGCTTCCGGCCTTTTGTTGGCTCTCAAAGTAGACTATTCGGAAGGCCTTATTCAGCATGTTCTTTCTTTTGATATGATATGAACACCAAATGAAAGTTCCATTTTCTCTATTAAAGTAAAGCTAGGAGAGTATTTTAGTGTGCGTGGTTTGCAGCAGATGGAAATGATTAATTGATTTAGCTAACTTGCCACATTGTTCTCTTGTTCCCAGTAGAGCAGGGTTATCTGAGAGATTCGTACTCCTATCATTGTTCCACTCAATATATCAGAAAGGATATAATTATGTTTTAATTATTTTCATTACTGTTATTTAAGACGTTATGCTCTAATGGTACAGTAATGGATATGTGAAATAAATAAAGCAATTGATTCCTATTAGGAATTTATAGCCTATAAGACAGAAAAGAAGACTATGTGGAGATATAAAAATATGAAGTACCCAGTTATTTTATTCTTAAATTTTTATTAGCAAGACACAGTGTCCTTAGTAAAAGTTCAATTTCATTTTTCTTAAGCTTGAATATATGCCATTTTAAAATCTTAAACTCTTTTATATTATATACAAAGGCACCTCATATAACAAGCAATATTTTAAAATTATATAAAATAAAAGCAATATTTGCCCATTATAGGACATTAGAACATATAGTAAATATAAATAATAAAATGAAATATAACAGAATTCTGTTAACATTTTGATATATTTCCTTTTATATTTTTTCTTTATATGTACTCGTACATACATACATGAACATATTTATGTGTTTATAGACATGTATATTTTTATTTTTATAAAATTTGGAAACCCTCTGTAATGAACATTTTTTGACTATTTTTAATAGCGTATCATGAGATTTTCTTATGTCATTAAAATGTTTTTAGAAATCTCATTTTTAATGAGAAATGAGTTTTTGTTTTAAAAAGGAAATGCTACCTTCTGAACTATAAAAATTCAATATACCCTTCCATTTCAGCTACAAAAATTTAAACCAAGGAAGCAGTGGGTAAGATTAAATAGTGAGATGACTGAAGCTATCATTTGACATATTAACTCTCACATTGGCTCTTTTCATTCTGTATCAGGGTATGACTACTGTGGGTAAAAAGCAAGAGCTAATATCTTCCTGTCTTTGCATCAGAAAAAAGGGCTGGTTAATAACCAATACTTATTGTGTTGTCTTGAGTATGAGTATTGAAGAAAAATTTTCAGGTGAAAATATTAACAAAAGAAGCATAGTGTATAAAATTCATATGGAAAATTACTTTTTTTCTGTTAAAAAATTTTATTATGGAAATTTTTAAACATATCCAAAAGTAGAATAGTAATGAGCCTATATATATCAAAAATTCAAATTTATCAGCTCATAGACAATCTTATTTAACCTTTACGTCACCCTACCCTCTCCCACTAAGATTTTCTTGAGGCAAATAAAGACGTCACCCTACCCTCTTCCACTAGGATTTTCTTGAGGCAAATAAAGACATTATATCAGGAAAGATTGGCCCTGAGCCAACATCTGTTGCCTATCTTCCTCTATTTTGTATATGGGACGCCACCACAGCATGGCTTGATGAGTGGTGTGTAGGTCTGCGCCTGGGATCTGAGCATGCGAACCCTGGGCTGCCGTGGTGGAGCGCGCAAACTTAACCACTACAGCACTGGGCTGGCCCCTCAGGAAAGTATTTTTTATTAAGAGCATGTCTTCCTTCAGAGCTGGGAATGGACAACCCCAGAGGTTGACTGTTGTCAAGTGTGAGTCAGGTGTCAGAAAAATATTATGATGGAGAGAAACTGTAAAATCCATTTAGCAAACATTTACTGAGTGCCTATTATGTTGCAACACTGCACAGGTGCTGAGGATACAGATTTAAAAGACAGTGACCAGACCTTCTCAGAGTTCACTTTCTAGGAAGGATATATATATAAATACTACATAATTATAATACAGTAGAACAAGTGTGGAGTTTATATATATACACGTGTGTGTATGTATAGTATCCTATATATGTGTGTGTATAATATATATGTGTATATGTGTGTATGTATATGTGAGTATATATACATATGCACATATATGTATAAGATACTATAGAAATACATAGGAGAAGTATATAACCCAAGGTGTAAATTTGCATACGATTGATAACTACCCTTTGTGTATCTACCTTTTAGTTGTTTAGATACAATTTTTTAAGTCTTCTCATGAAGACTGTTCTCAGACAGAGATACATAAAAGAGGTTAATGAACAATTTGGTTTGTATTTATTACACAGCTGAGAGGGAAAATAGGTTTTTTCCTTTACCAAATTCATGATCAGATTACTGTGGAACACAAGAAAAGAAATGTATGTTGTTTTACTGCCAGGTTTATATTAAAGATTAAAGTCTGTAAATGTAGCAAATATAACAAATTATTGATTTACATGAGTCTATTGACTCAAGCGTAGTTGTGGGTGAATTGAAGAAGCTCATCTTTCCACTATTGATCCACACTTTAACCGGTATATTTGTTCGTGAGGCTGACTGCATAGGAAATGCTTCTTTCTGAAGCATGAATTACAGTGGTCCTGCCAGGCTTTCATGTGAGGTGGACAATTATTATGAAACTGGCAATCATTAGAGCAGTGCTTGGAATCTGTCACAGGCTGCCACTGACTGGAACTAATGACTACATATTAATTTTTGTCAGATAGTTCTATTATTTATTAGCATCTTGATAATCTGTAAGACTTTTTAAAGACCTTAGCTAATACTAATAAGATATTGCTAAAGACAACATTAGCTAAAATATAATGTGAAACATCCTTGCTGAGAATAATAATAGATTAACATTTTTATACAACATTTTAAGGTTGAGAGTTCACCATAAATGCCAACACTCAGTAAGGTAGCTTTTTCATTATCATCATTTCATAGATATGGAAACTGAAGCTTAATGATATTAAGTGACCTGTTCAAATTAGTAAGTTGTAAAGCTAGGGTTTGATCTCAGTTATTTATCAACAAATACTCACTTTGAGTCTGCTTATAAAAGGCACTAGGGATAAAGTTGTGAAAACTCATGGCTCTTATATCCTAAGGGAGAGCCAGATATTAAACTAATCAATCACAGGATTAATTATTTAATTACAATTATGATTAATAGTGTGAAGGAGTACAATGCAAAATGAGAGCATACCACAGGAAGACCTGACCTAGTCTGGAATTCTCTGGAGAAGTAATTCATCTGAATTCTGAAGAAAGTGGAGGAGGTGGGAGGAGTGTTCCAGGTAGGGGGAGCAGCACGAGCAGTAGTCTTGAGGTAGAAAGAATGTTGTTATATTGAGAAACTGAAATTAGGCAAGTGTGTTTAAAGCACAAAGAATGAGTGAAAAAGATGTCTGGTGAGGTAGTTAGGGGTCAGGGTCCAAATCTTATCCTTATTGAAAAATTCAGCAAATTGTTTAGTGCCTACCATCCATGAGGCAATGTGTAATGGAGTATGAAAGAATACAAACCTCCAATCTAAATTAGAAAATGCAAAAAGAAAAAAAAAAATGCTGCCAAAAGCCAGCTGTGGACTTTTATGGGTGTTGTGGTATTATGTTATCAATTTTTACTAATATAATATATATCCCAAACTGGTATATGCTTGCTTTTATCCTTGGTTTAAAAGATTAATCCCTTTCCTCTAACTTTTGTAAAAATTGGAGAAGATGTGCATTATCCAAGATTTCTACAATGACAGTCTTATTGTCAGAATCTTGTGGAAAGATCTTTAGAAGGACTTTTGGGTGCTACCTTTACATTTTCCTTTATAATTTCTTCAGAAAGGAGTCTGCATGATTCCTACTGTGTTGCCAGTCAGTAAGTGATATTTAGTGATATTGAGATCAGTTGAGGAGCATTTTCCAAGCTGCAGCTCTCTCAGATGCAGGGATAATGGGGATTAGGCTATATTAGATACTGGTGCTCCATTATAGAACCAGTGGTTATCTTTTAACTGGTTGTTATCAGATGGATTTTCAAGGCTGTAGTTATAGACCATCACCAAAAATAGTAATTCTTTCTATTCTGTTCCATTTGGGAAATATGTATGAGAGTACTATATTAACTATGTAAGTCTTAAAAGATTTGGTGAAAAAACATAATGCTTTTATAGCTACTAGAGGAAGCTTTTAGTACCAGTCAGCTCTTTAACTTAAAACATCAGAACACACTATAAAACCCAAAACTTAATGACATTTAAAAAATTCATTGCATCAAAAGAGAATAGATATAAAAAAGTGAGTAGGTAAGTGATGATATTAAACAAGTATATTTTCTAACATTGCATAGATTATGTAAAAAAGCGAAAAGAATAGCATAATGAAAATACTCTTGTCTCATCTATTTGCATTATCATGAAAATATGAAGTTTTGAAATTTACTTGGGAAAGAGCTACTCGGTAAGATTCTAATTTGTTTTTCAAAAATCTGGATCAACAAATAGGATTTCTTCAAACTTATATAAAGTTGTTCTTAGAGGAAATCTTGTTAAGAAGTAGAAATAGGAATAAATATTGTATATTTCAAACTGACTTTTATCAGCTCTGTAGTACAGACATTCTGAGATTCAAAATGTGAAGCTTCTTTCTACACAGGAGTGTGAAATATAAGCTATATGTGTTTTGAAGTAATGTCCTGATCTTATATTTATTTTGTATTCCTTATTACATCAGATATAGCAGCCTGCAATTTAAAAAAATGCCGTCTTCTCTTCTCCATTCCTACTGGTGCTACCTTAGTTCTGACCCACATTAACTTTAAAAAACTCCACTTTGTTTATGTGTAATATACACACAGAAAAGTGCAAAATCATGAGTGTACAAAAGTGAACATACCCATATAACCACCACTCAAATTGAAGAAATGGAATATTACCAGCGTCTTGGAAGCACCTTCTTTTGCTCCCTCCCAATCATTAGCCCCTCACTCCTCTCTAAAGGTAATCACTATCCTGATACCTAACATCATAGATTTTGACTTTTTTTTTATATGGAATCCAACAATATGCATTCTTTTGTGGCTTCTGTGTGTTCTGGCTCTTTTAGCTCTACAGTATGTTTGTGAGATTGACTTATGTTACATGTAACAGCAGTTTGTTCACTTTTATTGCTGTATATTCAACAATTTAATTTTCTATTGTTGGGTATTTGGATTGTTTCTAGGTTTTGGTTATTATGAATAATGATGCTATGATCCTTCTTGGGTGTATCTTTGAATGCACATGTATATACATTTCTGTTGGGTATATACCTGGGAATATAATTACTGGGTCATAGGATTAGTGTGTGTTCAATTATATAGGTAATGCCAAGCTGTTATACCAATTTGAACTCCTGCAAGCAGTTTATGAGACTTCCAGTTTTTTCACATCTTTGCTGACACTTGGTATTTTCAGTCTGTTTAATTTTAGCCATTCTAGTGATTGTGTAGCAATATCTCATTATGACTTTCATTTATGTTTCTTTCATGATTAAGGAAGTTGAACATCTTTGTTTACTGTCCATTTGGATATCCTAATTTGTGAAGTGCCTATTGACGTCTCTTGCTGATTTTTTATCTTTTTTTAAAATAATTTATAGAAAAGCTCTTTATATAATGTGGATACAAATTCTTGGTCAAGATATGCATTGCATATATTTTCTTGCACTCTGTGGTTTGTGTTTGCATTTTTCTAATGTTGTCTTTTGATAAACAGAAGTTCTTAATTTTAATGTAGTTTGGTGTACTATTCTTTTCCCTTATGGTAGTCCTTGTATCTTGCCTAAGAAATCTTTACCTACTTCAAGGTCATGAAGATATTCTCCTATGTTATATTCTAAAAGCTTTATTATTTTACCTTTTGCATTTAGATCTACAATTCACCTGAATTGATTTTTGTGTGAATGGTAAGAGGTAGGGGTAAAGTTTTATTTTTTTCCCAGTATGGATATTAATTGACCCAATACCATTTATTGAAAAGTCCATCCTTTCTCCACTGTTCTGCAGTGATACCATTGTCATAAATCCAATGTCCATGTAAATATGGGTCTGTTTCTGGATGCTGTATATTGTTTTATTAGTCTTTTTGTTTGTGTTTGCTTTAAAACTACACCATCTTAATTACTCTAGCTTTATGTCTCAATATTCAGCAGAATAAATGCTTGTATTTTGCTCTCCTTCTTCCAAGTTATCTTTGCATTTGGCTATTCTTTGCATTTCAGTATACATTTTAAAATTAGCTTGTCATTACCACATATGTGGGATTTTGGATTGAGATTGCATTGTGTCTATAATACATCAGCTTAGGGAGAATTAACATTTTTATAATAATGAATCTATGTCTGTAGGACCTGTAGTGATTGCCTCCCTTTTTATTCATAATGTTAATTATCTGAGCCTTCCTTCTGTATGTTTTTTTCTTTAGTCTTATAAATTTAATGAGTCTTTTCAAAGAATCAACTTTTGCTTTTGTAGATCATCTCTGTTGAATTTTCTGTATTAAGTTATTTTTAATTATTTTTTTATTTTTTCATTATTATTTCTTTCCTTCTACTTTCTTTGAGTTTAATTTCCTGGTTTTTTCTTCAGCTTCTTGAGAAGGATGCTTAGATTATTGATTTTTCAGTCTTTTCTTTTCATATATATGCATTTAAGGTTATATATTTTCCTCTGAGCCCAGCTTTAGTTGTATCCCACAAGCTTTGATATGTAGTACTTTAATTATTATTTATTTCAAAATATTCTGCTATCCTTTGTAATTATTTTGTTTTATCTATTTTTTAGGAGTTTATTGCTTAATTTCCAAACATATTCTGGTATCTTTTTGTTATTGCTTTCTAGCTTAATTGCATCATTGTCAGAGAAATAGTTTATATGACTGGAGTCTTTTGAAATTTATTGAGATTTGCTTTTTTGGCCTAGCCTATAGTTAATTTTTTAAAAAGTCAACTCTATTGAGGTATAATTTACATACAATAAAATACCTATTCTAAGCGTAAGTTTAATTAGTTATGACAAATGCATACACCCATGAAACTACCACCTCAATCAAGATATAAAACATTTCCATCATCCGAAAAGTTTCCTTGTACTCCTTTGCAGTAATCCCACTGGCATTACCCCTGGTCCCAAGCAACCACTGATTACTTTCACTGTGGATTAGTGACAATTATTTAATTGTTCTTGAATTTCATTTAAAAGGAATCATACAGAATGCATGTATGCTTTTGTATTCATCTTCTTTTACTCAGTATAATGTTTTTGAAATTTATATATTATTGCACATATATTGCACATAATTTGTTCCTTTTTATTACTGAGTAATATTCCATTATATGACTATATCACGATTAGTTTATCCGTTTACTTGTTGATGGATATTTGCGCTATGTCTAGTTTTTGACTATTATGAATGTACAATGAACATTGGTTTTTGTGTAGACATATGCTTTCATTTCTCTTGGGTAAATACCCACCAAACAACAACTCTCTGTTTCCCCCTCCCCCCAGCGCTGGCAACCACTATTCTATTTTCTGTGTCCATGATTTTGACTACTCTAAATATCTCATATAGGTAGAATCATTACAGTATTTGGCCTTTTGTGACTGGCTTATTTTACTCTGCAGGATATCTTTAAGGTTCTTCCATGTTGTAGCATGTGACAGGATTTCCTTCTTTTTTAAAGCTGAATAATATTTCATTGTATACATGTATGTACATGTGTATATATATGTGTGTGTAGATATATGTGTATATATGTGTGTGTGTCTGATTTATTTCACTTAGCATAATGCCCTCAAGGTCCACATCCATGTTGTCGCAGATGGCAGGATTTCCATTTTTTTTATGCCTGAATAATATTCCATTGCATATATATCAAACATTTTCTCTGTCCATTCATCTGTCAATGGACATTTGTGCTGCTTCCATCTTTTGGCTATTGTGAATAATGCTGCAATGAACATGGGTGTGCAAATATCTCTTCAAGATTCCACTTTCAATTCTTTTGAAGGTATATCCAGAAATAGGGTTGCTGGATCATATGGTAATTCTATTTTTAGCTTTTAAAGGAATCTCTATACTGTTTTCTATAGTGGCTACACCATTTTATATTCCCACTAGCACAGGATTCCATTTTCTCCACATCTCTGCCAAGACTTGTTTATTTTTTATTTTTTTGATAGTGGCCATCCTAACAGGTGTGAGGTGATATCTCATTGTGGTTTTGATTTGCATTTCCTTGATGATTAGTAGTGTTGAGCATTTTTTCATATACTTGTTGACCATTTGTATATCTCTTTGGAGAAATGTCTACTTAGGTCCTTTGCCCAGTTTTAAATCAGGTTACTTGTTTATTTTTGTTTTTGAGGTGTAAGAGTTCTTTATATATTGTGAACCTTAATTCCTTATCAGATATATGATTTGCAGTTATTCTCTCCAGTTCTGTAGATTGCCATTTCACTCTGTTGATTGTTCTCTTTAATGTGCAGAAGTTTTTAAGTTTTATAAATATATATTTATATATATAGTTCCATTTGTCTATTTTTGCTTTTGTTTCCTGTGCTTTTGGTGTCATATCCAAAAAATCATTGCCAAATCTAATGTCATGAAGCTTTTCCCCTGTGTTTTCTTCTCAAAGTTTTATAATTTTAGGTCCTAGATTTGGGTCTTTAATTCATTTTGAGTTATTTTTGTATGTGGTGTAAGTGTCCAGTTTCATTCTTTTGCATGTGGATATCCAGTTTTTCCAGCACCACTTGTAGAAGAGACTGTCCTTTCCCCATTGTGTGGTCTTGACAGGCTTGTCAAAGATCATTTGCCCATATAGGTGATGGTTTATTGCTGGGCTCTCTATTCTGTTCCATTCTTCTATATGTCTGTTTTTGTGCTAGTACCTCACTGTTTTAATTACTATAGCTTTGTAATATGTTTTGAAATCAGGAAATATGAGGCCTTCTTTGTTCTTTTTCAAGATTGTTTTGGAAATTAGAGGTTTCTTAATATTCCATAGGAATTTTAGGATTTTTTCCCTATTTCTGCAAAAGATGCCATTGGGATTTTGGTAGGGATTGTGTTGAATCTGTAGATTGCTTTGGGCAGTATGGACGTTTTAACAATATTAGGTCTTCCTATTTATGAATATGGGATGTCTCCATTTATTTCTGTCATTTTAAATTTCTTTTAGCAATGTTTTATAGTTTTCAATGTATAGATCTTTTGCCTCCTTGGTAAAATTTACTCCTGAGATTTCTTTTCTTTTTTTTTTTTGCTGAGGAAGATTAGCCCTGAGCTAACGTCTGTGCCAATCTGCTTCTATTTTTTTATATGTGGGTCACTGCCACAGCGTGGCTGACGATTGGTGTAGGTCTGTGCCTGGGATCTGAACCCAGGTCGCCAAAGTGGAACATGCTGAACTTAACCACTACGCCATGGGGCCAGCCCCTAAGATTTCTTTTTGATGCTATTATAAATGGGATTGTTTTCTTAATTTCCTTCTTGAATTGCTCACTGTTAGTGTATAGTAGCATATTTATTTATTTACATATTTTTGCTGAGGAAAATTCTCCTGAGCTAACATCCATTGCCGATCTTCCTCTTTTTTGTATGTGAGTCGCCACCACAGCATGGCCATTGACAGACAAGTGGTATAGGTCTGCACTCGGGAAGCCAACCTGGACCACCGAAGTGGAGCACGCTGAACTTAACCACTCGGCCACCAGGGCTGGCCCAAACATATTGATTTTTATGTGTTGATTTTGTATCCTGCAACTTTGCTGAATTCATTTATTAGTTCTAACATTTTTTTGCATGTGGAATCTTTAGAGTTTTCTACATATAATATGTCATCTGTGAACAGAGATAATTTTACTTCTTTCCAATTTGAATGTCTTTATTTCTTTTTCTTGCCTTATTGCTCTGGCTGGCACTTCAAGTACCATGTTGAAAAGAAGTGGCGAGAGTGGGCAACCTTGCCTTATTCTTGATATTAGATGGAAAGCTTTCATTTGTCACCAATGAGTATGACGCTAGTTGTGGGCTTTCCATATATAGCCTTTTTTATGTTGAGGTGTTTTCCTTCCATTCCTAGTTTGTTGAGTGTTTTTATCATGAAAGGGTGTTGAATTGTGCCACATGCTTTTTTTGCATCAATTGAAATGATCATGTGGTTTTTGTCCTTCATTCTGTTAACGTGTTTTACTACATTGATTGATTTGTGTATTTTGAGCCATCCTTGTATTCTACGGATAAATCCCACTTGGTCCTGGTGTATAATCCTTTCACATGCTGTTGAATTCAATTTGCTAGTATTTTGTTGAGTGTTCTTACATCAATTGATCTATAGTTTTCTTTTCTTGTAGTATCTTTGTCTGGCTTTGGTATCAGGGTAATGCTGGCCTCATAAAATGAGTTCGAAAGTGTCCTCCCCTCTTCAGTTTTTTGGAAGAGGTTGAGGAGGATTGCTTTAATTTTTCTTTAAATGTTTGTTAGAATTCTTCAGTGAAGCTTTTGTTAGCTGATTCAATCTCCTTACTAGTTATAGTTCTGTTCAGATTTTTAATTATTTTGTGATTCAGTCTTAGTAGGTTGTATGTTTCTAGGAATTGATCCATTCTTCTAAGTCATCCAATTTGTTGGCATATAACTGCTCATAATAGTCTCTGATAATCCTTTTATTTCTATGGCATCAGTTGTAATGTCTCCTATTTCACTTCGGATTTTAGTTATTTGAGTCTTCTCTCTTTTTTTCTTAAGTCTATCTAAGGTTTTTTCAATTTTGTTGAACTTTTTGAAAAACCAACTCTTAGTTTTGTTGAAATTTTCTATTATTTTTCTTTTCTCTGTTTCATTTATTTCTGCTCTAGTCTATTATTTCCTTACTTCTGCTAACTTTGGGTATAGTTTGTTCTTTTTCTAGTTTCTTTAGGTGTAAAGTTATGTTGTTTATTTGAGATCTTTCTTCTTTTTAAATTTAAATGTTTATTGCTATACACTTCCCTCTTAGTACTGCTTTCACTACATCCTATAATTTTTGATATGTTGTATTTTTATTTTCATTTATCTCAAGATATTTTCTAATTTCCCTTGTGATTTCTCCTTTGACCCATTGCCATTCTTTTAAATTTTATGTTAATGGTATCTTACTATGGTTTTTAACTTCCATTTCCCTGATGAATTAATAATATTATGCATCTTTTTCTGTGCTTATTGGTCGTTAGTATATTTACTTTTGTAAAGTATCTGTTTGAATTTTTCGCCCAATTTTTAATTGGCTTTCCCTCTTCTTATTAAATTAAAAAATGTATATTCTGGATACAAGTCCTTCATCAGGCATATGGATTGAAAATGTTTTCTCCTACTCTGTAGCTTGCCTTTTGATTTTCTTAATACCATCTTTCAAAGAACAAGAAGTTTTAAATTTTGGTGAAGTCTAATTTGTCACATATTTCTTTTATGATATGTACTTTGTATGTTATGTCCAGGCAATTTTTGTGTACTCAAAGATTGTGAATATTTTTTCCTAGGTGTTTTATAGTTTTAGTTTTTACATCTTGTCTATGATCACCTTTGAGTTAACTTTTTTGTATGGTGTGAGGTAAGTTTTGAGATAAATTTTTTTCCCATACAGATGTACAGTTGGTAAAGTATCATTGATTGAAAAACTATCTTTTCCCTCATTGAATTAACTTGGTAATTTTGTTGAAAATGCATTAACTGGGGGTCTATTTCTGAATTCTTTATTCTGTTCCTTTGATTTATACATGTATCATGACACCAGCATCACACTGTCTTGATTACTGTCTCTTTATGATAAGTCTTGAAGTTAGGGAGTGTGAGTCTGCCAACTTTGTTCCTCTTTTTCAAAACTGTTTTGGGTATTCTAGGTCCTTTGCATTTCCCTGTAAGTTTTAGAATCAGTTTATCAGGTTCTACAAAAAACCAGCTAGCATTTTTTTTTTTTTTTTTTGCTTGAGGTGGATTGTCCCTGAGCTGATATCTGTGCCAGTCTTCCTCTATTTTGTATGTGGCACACTGCCACAGCATGGCTTGATGATTGGTGTGTAGGTCCGTGCCCGGGATCTGAACCCCTGAACCCCGGGCCGCCGAAGCGGAGCTTGCGAACTCAACCATTATGCCACCAGGCCAGCCCACTAGCTAGCATTTTGATTAGACTATGTTGAATCTGTAGATAAATTTGGTGAGGACTGACATCTTAACAATACTAGATCTTTCAATCCATGCATGGTATATACTCCATTTATTTAAGTCTTCCTTAATTTTTCGTCATCATGGCATTCTAGACCCTTCATGATCTGACCTCTGCTAAAATTTTCAGCCCCAGTTCTTGCTATTCGTTGCCTCTAAATTCTTTTTCCACGTACACTGAACTGTTCACAGTTCCCTTCACACACCATGTTGTTTTACTCTTTGAGATTCATATGATTTCCTTACCTGGAACACCTTACATATCATGTATTCATACGATTAATAACAGGCCCCAGAGTCAGCCTGGGTTTGACTCCATCTACAGCTTTTAATATAGTACCTATCTCATGGTAGTTGCTCAATAAATGTTAGCTTTTAGAATGCTTATATTTCCTTTGTCCACTAGATTGTGAAATCCTTTAGAACAGTGACCATATTTATTCTTTCTTTTTTGTATATCCAGTGCCTCACACAATGCTTGGCATGTAGTAGATGCTCTACAAGTGTTTATTTATGAATTTTGCAAAAGGTCTAGAAATAGACACTGAGGAATATTTTCCAAAATGTTCAAATTTCACACCACTAAGAAATATTCCTCTGGCCTTTGAAATTTTATCAAATAAGATGCCCTATTTTTCATGTTTGCAAGCAAAGGAAAGAATAATGGAATAGTTGACATGTTTTTTTATTCCAACCACAGAGAGCAGTGCCTCAAGTGATCTGTTTCTAGTTTCTCTTCCTTCTGTCTCATTTTGTGAAATTGTTAACTAAAACTTTATTTTATTGTTTGTACAGCTTTATGGAACTCAAGTTATCAGGAATCATGCAGAAGATTGTTGTAACAAATAGAAATTGTTACTGCCAATGACAATTATGGGATTACTGTGATAAGGAATCGTCTATTATAAATGTTGAGGTTTCTGCATATTGTAGACTTTAATGTAATTAGCTGTGTCCTAGCAAGATTATGTATTATTGAAAAGATAAAACTCATCTGGATATTAAGGATAAATTGGACCTACTACTTCCACTGTTACCATTTTGTAATAATTTTCTCTTTGTAATGATGCATCCTTTTGTAAGAAAAGTATTTTTGAAAGATGATTACATGTATCTGACGTCACCTCTGAATTCGTAACTTCGTATTTTGTGAGCAAGCTCAATAAAGCCATATGGACATAATGATTAAAATAAATGATCTTAAACACACGGACAGTGGAATTCTAACAGCAAACGTGTGAATGGATGATATCAGACAAAGGCTGCAGCTGTCAGACAGCTCATGGTAGTGTTTTAGGTTAAGATGGTGATGGTTCCTTCTTGGAGACTCCTCTCACTTTTGCAGGCTCTCCAAAGGGTTAAACATTAGCACATCAATTGAAAAAAATATTTATTCAGTACTTACTATTTGTATTGTTTGGAAAAATATTAGAATTAAGTTACATTATTATTTTTTTCAGCCTTATTGAGATATAATTGACAATTAAAATTGTAAGATATTTAAAGTGTACATCATAGTGATTTGATATACATACACTTTGTGAAAGGATTCCCCCCATCTAGTTAATTAACACATCCATCACCTCACATACTTATTTATTTACTGTTGGTGAGAACATTTAAGTTCTATTCTCTTTGCAAATCTCAATTATGGCATACAGTGTTATGAACTATAGTCACTATGTTTTACATTAGATCCTCAGACTTGAAACATCTTATAGCTGAAAGTTTGTACCCTTTTCCCAGCCTCACTCTATTTCCCCCAACCCCTAGCTTCTGTTTCTTTTTTACTCTCTGTTTCTTTGAGCTTGCTTTTTTTTTTTCAATTCCACATATAAGTGATACCAAGCAGTATTTGTCTTTCTCTCACTGGCTTATTTCACTTAGCGTAATGCCCTCAGGGTTCATCCGTGTTGTCATGAGTGGCAGGATTTTCTTATTTCTCACGGCTGAATAATGTTCCATCACATATATATACACCACATTTTCTTTGCCCATTCATGCCTTGATAGACACTTAGGTTATTTCCATATCTTAGCTATTGTGAATAACGCTACAGTGAACATGGGAGTGCAGATCTCTCTTCAATATCCTGTTTTCCTTTTTTTTTTTTTTTTGATATATACCTAGAAGTGGGGTTTCTGGATCATATAGTAGTTCTATTTTTAATTTTTTGAGGAAGCTCCATACTGGTTTCCATAGAAGCTGCATCAATTTACATTTCCACCAACGGTGCACAAAGGTTCCCTTTTTCTACATCCTTACTAACACTTATCTCTTGTCTTTTTGATAATATTCATTCTAACAGGTATGAAGTGGTATCTCATTGTGGTTTTGATTTGCATTTCCCTGATGATTAGGGATGTTGAGCACCTTTTCATGTACCTGTTGGCCATCTGTATATCTTCTTTGGAAAAATGTCTATTCAGTTCCTCTGCCTATTTTTTAATTGGATTGTTTCGTTTTTTGCTATTGAGTTGTATGAGTTTTTTAATATATTTTGGATATTAACCCCTTATCAGATAGATGGTTTGCAGATATTTTCTCGCATTCAGTAGGTTGCCTTTTCATTTTGTTAATGGTTTCTTTTTTTTTTTAAATCAGTTTTATTTATTTATTTATTTTTTTGTGAGGAAGATCAACCCTGAGCTAACATCCATGCTAATCCTCCTCTTTTTACTGAGGAAGACTGGCTCTGAGCTAACATCTATTGCCAATCCTCTTCCTTTTTTTCCCCCCTCCAAAGCCCCAGTAGATAGTTGTATGTCATAGTTGCACATCCTTCTAGTTGCTGTATGTGGGACGCAGCCTCAGCATGGCCGGAGAAGCGGTGCGTCGGTGCGCGCCCGGGATCCGAACCTGGGCTGCCAGCAGCGGAGCGCACGCACTTAACTGCTAAGCCATGGGGCTGGCCCCTGTTAATGGTTTCTTTTGCTGTGAAGAAGCTTTTTAGTTTGATGTTTTTTTGATGTGGTCCCTAAGTTATATATATATAATGTGTATATATTTTCTGGTTCCAACAATATGTGTACTTTATTTTTTTACAGCTTTATACATATAACATTGTGTAAGTTTCAGGTGTACAACATGATTATTTGATATACGTATATATTGTGAAATGATAACATATGTTATATTTTCAAAATCAAAGTGTTGGACCCAGTGGGATGGCTGAAAAACAAAAAAGGCAGACAATAACAGGTATTTGTGATAATGTGGAAAAACCAGAACCCTCATACATTGCTGGTAGGATTGTAAAATGGTACAGCCACTTTGGAAAACAATTTGGCAATTCCTCAAAACATTAGAGAGTTACCATATGACCTAGCACTTCTACTCCTAGGGATATACCAAGGAATTGGAAATATGTCTACACAAAAACTTTTACAAGAATGTTCATAGCAGCATTATTCATAATAGCCAAAAAGTAGAAAAAAACCCGAATATCCATCAACTGATGAATGGATAGAAAAAAATGTGATATATCCGTACAATGGAATATTACTCAGCCATAAAAAGGAATGAAGTATTGTTACATGGTACAATATAGGTGAACCTTGAAAACATTATTCTAAGTGAAGGAACCAGACCACATATTTTATAATTCCATGTATGTGAAATGTCCACGATAGGCAAATCTGTAGACACAGGAAGTAGATTAGTGGTTTCTTGGAGCTGGGGGGAGGTGGAAATGGGGAGTTACTGCTAATGGGTATGGAGTTTCTTTTTAGGGTGAAAACAATTTAGAACATGAAAATGTTCTAAAATTGATTGCGGTAATGGATGTTAAACTCTGAGTATACTAAAACCACTGAATTATGTACTTTAAAAGGATGAATTTTATGGTGTGTGAATTATATCTCAATAAAGTTGTTATTAAAAAAATCGTGGTGTTGGAGTTTACCTAATAGGCTAATTTAGAATTGCAGTCTTCTATTATCCATGTATGATGTCTTCACAACTATATTTTAAGTTCTTTCAGGACAGGAGCCATGAATTTGTGCTTCCTTCTATTTCTAGGGCCTAGCAATCTCACTCTCTATTGTATTCTCTCTCTCTTTTTCTCTCTCTGTATATATATATACACATATACACACACACATATACACATATATACATGTATATCATATCTGATATATCTAAATATTATATAATTATATAATTATAATATCATAATCAGAGATATATCTAAATTATCATATATCACGATTTTAGTGATTTGAGTCTTCTCTGTTTTTTTCCTAGTCTAGCTAAAGTTTTGTCAATTTTGTTGATCTTTTCAAAAAACCGAATCTTAGTGTCATTAAATTTTTCTATTCCTTTTCTTTTCTGATGCTCTGATCTTTATTTCCTTCCTTCTGCTAACTTAGGGCTTAGTTTATTCTTTTTTTCTAGTTCCTTGAGGTGTAAAGTTGTTTATTTGAGATCTTTCTTTTTTCTTAATAAAGGCATTTATCACTTAAACTTTCCGCTTAGAACTGCTTTTGCAGCATCCCATAGGTTTTGGTATGTTGTGTTTCCATTTTCTTTTGTTTCAAGATATTTTTTGATGCTTTGTTGATTTCTTCTTTGATCCATCTTGGTAATAGATCAAGTTAATATGAGGATAGAAGATTGACTGTTGGATTCAGCAACATGGAGCTTACTAATGGCCTTCACAAGAGCAGATTCAGAGGGGTGGTGGGGGTGAAAGCCTGTTTTGCATGGGTTTGAGATATGATAGGAAGAGAAAATTGGTGATGATGAGTATATATTATGAATTAAATCCTCCAAATCTTCCCAGTTTTGTAAAACTTATATTAATATGTTTGGACACATGAGACAATTGAAAAATTTTATATTCTTGAATAAATCTGTTTGAGCCTTCTGATCTGCTCTAATTTAGATTAGTTGCTCCACAGCTATTGTATTGCGATAATCATTTACTGTTAACCAAGGGATACCTTTTATCCCTCTCTTATGTTTCATTTATTATTTTTTGGATCCCATATTATTATTTTTTGGATCACATATCATCTTCCCATCTTTTGTTTTGAAAGTGCACATTCTCTGTTTTTTTTCCTCTCTCCCCAAAGCCCCAGTACATGGTTATGTATCCTAGTTGTAAGTCATTCTAGTTCTTCTATGTGAGCTGCCACCATAGCATGGCAACTGACAGATGGGTGGTGTGGTTCCGCGACCAGGAAGCAAACCCAGGCCACCAAAGTGGTGAGCGCCGAACTTTAACCACTAGGCCATCAGGGCTGGCTCTCTCTAGGTGTTTTGTGAGAAATGAAACATGGGAAGAAAAATGTTAAACTGTTGCATGCATTGATGGAAATGTCTTTGTTTTAGTCTTACAACAGATGAATAGTTTGACTGGTTATAGTAGTCTAGGTTGGAAATTATTTTCCCCTCTGAATTTGAAGGAATCGATTCAGCCGTTGTCCTCTTCTCTTTTTGTTGTTGACAATTCTGATGCTGTTTAAAATCTTGATCCTTTATATGAAAACTTTCTTAGCTGTGGAAGCTTATAGAATCTTCTTTGTCTTCAGTGTGTTCTAGGGAGGATTTGTTTTCATCAATTGTTCAGGACCCTTGATGGGTAACTCCCAATCTAAAAACCTGTGTACTACAATTCTGGGAGATTTCTGTGAATGATTTCTTTAATGATTTCATTTTCATAGTTTTTTCTGTTCTCTTTTTCTTGAATTACTTTTATTCAGATATTGAATCTCATTAGCTAATCTTCTAATATTTTTTCTCTCTCATTTTCCACCTCTCTTGTTCCTTAATCTGTTTTCTGCAATATTTCTTCAACTTTATCATCCAACTCCTCTGTTCAGTTTTTTCATTTCTATCTTTTTTAAATTTTATTTCTAAGACCTTTGTTCTCTGATTATTCTCTTTTTTCTAGCATCCCATTCTTGTTTCATAAATGCAGTATTTTCTCATTTCTCAGAGGGTTTTATAGTTGTTTTGAAATTTTCTTCTTCAGTCTTTTTCTTCCAAGTTTCTTCTTTCCTCCTCTCCCCTTCCCTCCCTTCCCTCTGTATTTTACGTCTCTGTCTTTCAAATTCAGATGCTTTTTCTCAAATGTTAGATGATCTTTGAACTTTATCTAATATTTAACAGTGAGGTACTTGCTTGTCTTGGTTTTCTGGGGTTGTCACCACAGGGTGAGTAGCTGGGCTGTTTCCTTGAGAGGAACTTCTGATGCCAGTCTTTTTAGGTCTTTTCTCTTGAGCTTGTGAGTCTCTGTAGTGAAGACTATTTCAGTTTCTGGCCCAAAGTGTATTCTTTTGACTACCAGTGCTCTTGAAGTCAAGTTGGAGAAGGAAGTTAGAGAAGAAACTTAACATTCATCAGGTAACCTTTCAATTAATTCCCATTTTATGCAATATCCTACACTTAACTGTTCCTGGTGTCCCTCACATCAGAGACCCAATTCTTTAACCTCTCCAGGTGATAAATCTGTGCCATCTTCTGCTGGGATAGGGGCAGCAGTTATTAGATAGTTTGAAAATAGGTATCTTGGTTGTGGTGGGGTCTAACTGCTTTTTTAACTTTTCATGATGAAAATTTCAAGCATATACAAGTAGAGAACAATTTCCATGTACAGTTACTAGCTCATGGCCAATCTTTTTTAATCTGTTATTTAGAAGCAGTCCTGGACATTGTTATTTCATTAATAAATATTTCAGTCTGTATCTCTAAAGGAAAAAGACATTTTTAAAAAACAAGGAACATACCCACAACACCATCATCACACCTAAATGTAATTAACAGTAATTTCTCATTATTGTCAGATAGTTTCATCAGTGTTCAGATTTCCCTCATTGTTTCATTAGTGGTTCCCATTTCCACCCCATAGCATGTTTATTTGACTCACGATCTAAATTAAGGTCCATATGTTGCTGGCTATGTCTCTTAAGTCTCTTAATCTCTCTCTCTCTCTCTGTCTCTCTCTCTCTCTGTTGCTCTCATTCTCTCTCTCACTTTCTCTTTTTCTCTCTTGCATATGCCCTTGCTCTCTCTCACTCTCTAGCTCTCTCACTTTCTCTTTTACCTTACAAATTCTTGTTGAAGTAACAGGGTCAATTGTCATGTAGTTTTTCAGTCTGGACTTTGCTGATTGTATCCTTGTGCAATCTTTAACATGTTATGGTGTCTCTTCTATTTCCCAAAAACTGATGGTTGGATTTAGACGCTTCGTCAGACTCACTGTTGCAATTTTGTGTGTGTATGGGGTGGCAAGACTACTTCAGAAGTATTGCATACTTCTATCATGAGGCACTAATGTTTTGTTTTCTCTTTTTGTGTTGTTAGCAGCCACTGATGATCATTGCCTAGATCCTTAAATTAATTTGGTGTTGCAAAATGAAGGTACTCCAATTAATTTCATTCCATCTGCATTTATTAGCTAGAAAACTTCTATAAAGCAATCTTCCTCTCATTAGCTATTTGGTTACCTTTCATGTGGTTCCTATAGAAAGGCAGGATGACAGTTTCTTTCTCTTATTTTCCTGTTTTCACAGTAATGAATTGGTTCCTTCACATCCTCCAAAGGAGACCAATGAATTTTTTTTTCTTTTTTTCTTTTTAATCTCATCATGAACCCTTAGACTTAAATGGATTTGATGTGTGTCAGTCTGTTGCCATTATTATCCTTGTCAATGATCAATCTCTCGGCCTTGAAGCCTCTTCAGATTGGCTTCTGAGTCCTTTTGATGTGACTCTAATGGTCTTTGAAAGGTATCTTAATTTTTGGAATGACAAGGTGTTTTGGGCACATTTTTTACATTTTCTGCCTCAGACCTGGAATCAGCTGTTTCTTTAGGAAATTCTGTTCCTTTTTGGGGACGTGATATTTAGAAAGTACAGTCTATATTCTAGGGGCTAATTGCTTCTTAAACAGATATTTAATCAATCCTCCTATTTTTTGACCAATCTCCGCATCTTCTTTTAGAAGTACCCGGTGCTGTTGCTTCCGGAGCCTTTGGGAGATTCTTCAGTGTAAATTGATTGTTTCCTAGCTTTCTCTACTGTTGGCTTAACTTTCTTGGATCTGCTTAGTCAGTTATCACTTCATTGACTTTACAGGTTCCAAAATTATGTTGCTCTTTATTCTGTTCCTGGTTGGGGTTTTTGTGTGTGTGCGTGTGTGTTTTGTCCTTATGGGTTTATGACTTTAAATAAAATCTCTCATTTTAGGGGCCGGCCCGGTGGCGCAAGCGGTTGGGTGCGCGCGCTCCACTGCGGCGGCCCGGGGTTCGCTGGTTCGGATCCCGGGCGCGTACCGACGCACTGCTTTGGCAAGCTATGCTGTGGCGGTGTCCCACATAAAGTGGAGGAGGATGGGCACGGATGTTAGCCCAGGGCCGTCTTCCTCGGCAAAAAAAAGAGGAGGATTGGCGGATGTTAGCACAGGGCTGATGTCCTCACAAAAAAAAAAAAACCTCTCATTTTAGTTTTAGAGAATTTTTTTGTACTAAACACTTATGTTTAACCTGTTATCTTTAACGAGAAGCCATGCATTAACTTCTTAAAGCAATAGTTTAGCTATCTTGATTTCACCCTCTTCAAAGCTTATTAGGATATTTTCTTAAACCAAGGCAGTACTCTCCCTAAGAGAAACTCTTAAAAAATATCTTTTATCGCTTACCTTCAATAAGAAGAGGAAGAGATGGAAAGAGATGGGAGAGAGAGAAGCAAGGGGGCAGGAAGAAATGACAAGGCCGAGAATGTCATAGATCATTGCTAAGCTTAAGAGCTTGATGGTTTTATTGCCCATGTCTTAAAAAAAACCTTCTTGACTAAAAACAGCTTAAACTACTATATGATTGACTTACGTTTTAGGCAAAGAGGCATTGCCAGTGGTGTCAGAGGAATTTCTTTTCTTTTAAGTGCACAGTATATAATGGTGATTTTTATTTGACTTCTGTCTATTGTGGTGTGTCAACCGTTTTCATCTCTGGTTAGAGAAACATTAAGTTAGTGGGGTAAATTGCTTGGAAGAGTAGCGCCCTGGATAGCTGCGCCATTTACTCAGTTGATAAAGGAAGTCTAGTTTCCTGAAACAATGAATGCCTGAGGCTGTTGTCAAGCCCGCACTTCTCTGACACCATCTTATAGTTCTCCATTAAAGCCTAGCAGTGAAATTATTATATAAACTTTCAACTGCATTCGGTTCAGCATTTCTTTGTTTGTATTACTAATGGAGGTGCTTTTGAAGAGTTAAATTAAGTGTGTGTGGTGGCCCTTGGTGCTGTTTATCAATATTTCTGGTTGTCCTCGTTCTGGGCACATGGTATAGTCTGTACTTCCCTACTCACTTGAAGTTGGACATGGTCATATGACTTGCTCTGACCAAAAAGAATGTCAAGGAATCAGCACACAATTTGCCCTTTGCTATGTTCTCTTCCACTTGCCTTGTGACCTGCCTTGTTCCATATGGTAGAAGCTCTCGCAGCTTCTATCCCTGAGTGAGGAGTGTAAAGAGCAGAGCAATGGATATGTAGGGAGAGCAAGAAAAAAACTTTGTTACTTAAAGCCACAGGGCTTTGGGGGTTGTGTTGCTGTGATGTAACCTAGGCTTTCTTTGTGAAGGTAGACTTAGTTACTTAGAAAAATGTGCTACTGTTTCCCTTGATTCCTGCTTAGGCAATTAAGAGCAAAAAGATATAGATGATGGATTTTTAAAAAATTTTATGGCTATTTTAAAGTGTTTTCAGAGTGAGATTTTGAAGGAATACATTCTTCATATCCTTGATAGTTATAGTTTTATCATAGGACACAGAAATAAAGCTTTTGAATTCTGACCTTGTGTAAATATCTTTTAATGTAGAGATAAAATGTAGCTTTCTTTTTGGTAAAGCAATACGCTTGGAAGTTTAAGTCTGTTGTATTGTTTTTGCTATCTCTTGCTTATGGTGGCTTATTTCCTTAAATGGTTTAGTGATTTTTAAAAACAAATCATTAGGACATATTTATTTGAACGTAATCTGTGAGAATCCTAAAGGCCTAAATTGGGGATTGTTTATTTCAGGGAGGATTTGCATTTATTTCTGTCAGAAGCCAAGGATTCTATAGACTTGAGACCACTTGAGCAGCATTTGAGAGTCTTGGCTTAATTTCAGGGTGGGAGATTCTTTCATCCAGATTTAGTTCCTCCATGCCCCCCACTCTATTTCAGCTCATTGTTCCTTTTTCCCCCTTAGGGCTTTCCCTTACTTACTTGTAAACTCAGAAATACATTAAAATATATTTTTTATAGAATGTCCTGGATCTAGTTGCATGATGGAGGAAGAGGCTTGTTTTGTTTGCCAAGAGTAGTTCCTAAAACCATTGAGAGACATCATATATACTTGCAATGTTCATTCATAACGTACTATATTCCACTGATAATAATAAAATGTTGCATTCATGTAATGCAAGTTTACCAAGAGTTTTCACGTCTTATCTCATTTAATCTCCACAGCAACGAAGTATAAAAACCTTAAAAACAAAGGTAGGTATGTTTGTTATTAAAACTAGTCATTTCCAAGAATGAGATATTGGCTTTATAAATCATAATTAGGAAGGATATTTTGATATTAGTACTTATAGCAAAGTATCTCATTTGTTGTATTTTACTTTTTTCATTCAGCAACATAAAACATACAATGGATAAAGAAAGAATATAAATTGTATCTTTCATGATTATAATTAAGTCAATTACATATTCATATGGGTAAGCATTAGAAATAGATGTAGCAAAAATAAAAACACGTGATTTAAGATATTGGAATTCTGCAAGTTTTATTTATTTTATTCTAGTGTTATGATTATGATTTTGTACAGTTAATAAAAGACATCCAAAACCTATTCAAAGGGTATTAATCTCCTAGTTTTAATTAAAATCTGTATATACATTTATACAGAGAAAGAAATCTAAGATGAGGTGTGTGTGTGTATGTTTATATATCAAAATCTTAACCACTTGTTATCTCTGGGTGGTAGGATTTCAAGTGATTTTTAAAAATTTATTCTTTATATTTTTGTAATATCCAGTTTTTAAAAATAAGGGTAATGTATTACTTTTATAATTATAAAAAATGACAAAGCTATTTTCATTTTGAAAAAAATGCCCCATGTGCTATAAAAACTAGGGTTTGATTTAAAAATTTATCTTTTAATGGGGCTGAGGAAGAAAAAGCTTATGTGCAAGGAAAAAGAAATTTACAACGAATCTTTCTGTAAGTCTTACCTCTGTGATGAAAGGACATAAAAATTGAAGACTAAATTTCTCAACTAAATGTTGAGTGAGAGTCATTTGCCTTCAGAAGATCACGTAGTACACTTAAATTTTTGATCGTTCAACAGTAAATCTTAAACATTTAAGTAAATATTTGCCTGACTTGTGTAATTTATTAGAGGAATTAACATTTACTGAGAAAAGAGCCAGGTACTTTATATATATGATATTTAATGTCACAGCCATCTTTAATCTCACAACAATCCTACAGTGCTGGTGTATCCTTCATTTTGTACATTTGTGAAAATTGAGACTTGAGAGATTAAATAATGGGGCAAAGTCATTTACCTAGGAAGTGGAAGAATCAGAATTTAAACCCAGTTCTGAGGGATTTGAAGGGCTTCACTCTGTCCAGCGTGGCCTCCATGAAGAGTAGCCCCTTCCTGCTGTTTATCTTATTTGGTTTTGCTCTGTATTTATACCATTTCCATTTGGCACTTGGTTATTTCAGTGAAGGAAGATTGAAAAATACACATAAAAAGTTGATTAGTTGTAATTCTCCTAAGATTTGAGGGATTTCATCCTACCCCTGCTTTTTTGGCAGTTTGCAAATGGTTAAACTTGATGAAATACTAATGAAGAATTACAGAGTTATTTGTTTGACTTTGCCACTTGGGACACTTGGCAAATGAGACAATTCATCTCAGTATGCAGCTAGTCTCATTTCTTAAAGAAAATTAATTAATGCAGTTTGTCTTCCTCCCATATCTCTGATTATAGTCCTTTTATTATACCTTCACTTTCCTGCTTTACTTTTCTTCCCCAGAAATATCTGTTTTTCAAGGCTTCCTTGTTTCTTTCAACCTGATAAGTAAAAGCAATTTTCCTCAGTATGAGTGTATATTTGTAATTTTAGTACACTTTAGACAAGACAAAGACATTTGTACAATATCCCATAGGAAGAAAATTCCTTACTAAACAATTTCAAAGGCATCAACCCCTTTTAAAGTGATTTAATCAATTTTCTTTTATATTGTCTTTATAACT
This sequence comes from Diceros bicornis minor, assembly GCF_020826845.1. NCBI lineage: Eukaryota > Metazoa > Chordata > Mammalia > Perissodactyla > Rhinocerotidae > Diceros > Diceros bicornis. Next base: position 22,331,081 of record NC_080774.1, on the reverse strand, counting down.
TTTTGTCTTCTTTTTGGCAAGATGGGTTAGTATTGTGTATATCATACCACAATTGTCTTCTAGCACAACAGCTCATTACTTAAATTTATTAATAACATAATTTTGCTCTTAATACTTTTGCATTTAAAAAAATACCTATGATTTGGGGCCCATATTTTAATGGTTTTTGAAGAACAGGGAGTTGTTTTCTATAATCTTAACAGTTATACCCAGAAATGTAATTTCTTTTCAGGAAATGGCTTGAGCAGTTTGTTACTCAGTCTCTTTGAAAATATTTTTTCTCTATTTTCACAGTGTGGGCTTCTCATTTTAAAGGTACAATGACTACATGCTCATTTTCTTTCTCTTTTGATATTCATCTGAAAAAGTGGGATTTCAGAAAATCTAGCTTTTAAATGACTTTTAACATTTTTCCCACCCCACAGACCCAGCAAGGCATCAGTTTGAAAAAAATAAGATTGTTATCAATCATCTACCACACCAATGTTGTATAAAAAAATTTTAATCGTGCTGGCGAGAACATGGAGAATTGGCATGAATATATTTAAAGCCGACAGAATAAGAAAAGATATGGGAAAGAAAGGATGGAAGTGAAGTTAATTAGGAATTAAGCAAATACCTCATGTTAAGAGAGCAGTTTGTATTTTTATACTAAAAGTAAATAAAGGCAATATAAAAGTCACTGTTGTAGATTATTCTCGTTTTCAGATGGGATATTGACTTCCATATAACTAAAAATGAAATGTAATGAAATGGCTTGAGTCAGTCGTGACCAGTTTAACAATGGAAGGATTTTATTTTTCCTAAGATTTGCTAGTCTTTTCTAATTTTCTCATCAGACTAGGTTTTAGAATTATTGGATCATTTTATTCACTCACAACCTTTTAAAAAAATGTTGACTCTATGTAGATTACAGAAATAGTATGCCATTATTTGCCTCTGTGATAGCTGATATCTGGCAGTTGAAGGAATGGTAACCTTTAAAATGAAATAACCCTGTCATAATATCATGGCAGAAAACTGACAGGATAGTAAAAATATACTGGACTTTGAGGAGCATTCTAGGGGGAGCAGTTTACAGATATTTTTATTAGGGAGATTTACAGATGCTGTGCTATTCGGTATACTTAGTGTCAAGCTGAGGAGACAGATCAGACACATAAATCATGTTTGAAGATTCTAGAAGGTTTTTTGTGTGTGTGTGTGTGAGGAAGATCAGCCCTGAGCTAACATCCATGCCAATCCTCCTCTTTTTGCTGAGGAAGAGGCCCTGAGCTAACATCTATTGCCAATCCTCCTCCTTTTTTTCCCCTTTTTCTCCCAAAGCCCCAGTAGATAGTTGTATGTTGTAGTTGCACATCCTTCTAGTTGCTGTATGTGGGACGCCGCCTCAGCGTGGCCCGACAAGTGGTGTGTCGGTTGGCACCCAGGATCCGAACCTGGGCCGCCAGTAGCGGAGTGTGCGCACTTAACTGCTAAGCCACCGGGCCGGCCCTCAAGATTCTGAGATAACCCAGAATAGTCTTCAGATTTCAGAGAATAGTTGTGAGGTTGGTCTGCTGTTTTTTTCAGTTCACCTTTTGCTTACTTACACCTCTTATTTATACTTTCATTGAATTATTTTGATGCAAATCTATATAGTTTTGTCATTTGATGTTGTTTTGGGGTTGGAGTTATGGAGGGTTTTCCTTTCTGGCCCCAGTCTATCATGAGTTAGTATACATGGGAGAGATCTTTGGTAGAGGACCTGGAGCAGGGGAAGAGGATAATTATAGAGTGAGACTTAAAGCATGAGTATAGGGAACATTTTTGAGGTTGTCTACCTCTGAGGCTTCCATGGAGGGATCGGAGGAGCTCCAAATATTGAAAATGACAAACCATGAGGTATGCCTGTTTTTACAAATAAGTTTGACATTCTGAAGTGCTAGAATCATAAAGCTTTTAATAAAACTTTGGGGATAATGTGTGCTGATTATAGCAGAGCTTTTGAAGAGCGAGGACAAAAGGCTATTACTTATCAGCCTTTATAAAGTTGAATTATATATTATGAAAAAAATATAACCTCATATTAACTATTTACCAATCCTGTTGTGAAGTAGTATATTTCATGTTACTTTTTTGTATGTGTTTAGTGAAACATTTCAAAATTTTTCACACTTCTTCAGTACCCTGTTAAATTTCATATTGGATCATGTACTTAATAGTAAGCTATAAACTCAATTTCTCCCTCTAGTAATTATGAATTAAGTTTATGCTGTACAGTTCTTCCATTGCTCAAAGATCCTTCTGGCATTGCCCTGGACCCCATAGCAGAGAAAACTATTCTAGCAGGTTACCCTGTTCTGATACCAAGTAATGATTAAGTAAGATTATGTCACAGCTATGACCTAAATAAACTTTTCGCTTACTTAAGTTTAGAAGAACCTCAAATTCTCTGAAAAGTCATGAGTTCAAATGGGTAAAATGGCAAGCTCTTTCTTAGAATATTCGTTTAGCTAATAGGTATACTTGCCTTGAGGAGGAATGTCTAGGTTCAAATTTCAGCTCTGCTACTTACTAGTTGTGTTACATTGGGCGAGTTACTTAAGCTCTTTTTGTTTAGATCCTACATCTGTAAAATGTGAATAATGATATTTCTTACCTCATTGAGTTGTTAGGAGTGTCAAATGAGATAATACATAAAGCATTTAGAGTAGGATCTGGTACATACTAAATGCTTAATAAATATTAATATAAGTATATATAATTAAGCATATTTTAAACACTTTAGAACAAAGTTTCCTTCATTAATTTTAATCATTATTTTTTGAGCACCTACAATATACAAGGTACTGTAGAAGTTCTCTGGAGATTGAAAGATGAATTAGACATAGATTCTGTCCTCAAATTGGTAGGGGATGTTCTAGTAATAATTTAGATTTGTAAAAAAATACTATATCCATAGATTCCTGTGTTCATTAACTTTTTTTGTGTGAGGAAGACTAGCCCTGAGCTAACATCCGTTGCCAATCTTCCTCTTTTTGCTGAGGAAGATTGGCCCTGGGCTAACATCCGTGCCCATCTTCCTCTACTTTATATGGGACGCCGCCACAGCATGGCTTGACAAGCAGTGCGTTGGTCTGTGCCCAGGATCAGAACCCTCAAACCCCAGGCCGCCAGAGTGGAGTGTGTGAACTTTACCGCTAGGCCACCTGCCTGCCCCCATTTATTCATTAATTTAATAAATATTTATCAAGTGTCTGCTATGCAATAGGGATTTTTTTAGGTACTTGGGATACAACAATAAACAAAACAAACCAGATTTCTGCTCTCAAAGAACTTATATTTTTGTGGGAGGAAGCTAGTGATAAATACACTAGAAAAATCATTCCAGATAGTGATAATGCTCTAAAGAAAATAAAGTGTTTGATGAGGTAGAGAGTGATTTGGTTTCATGAGGAAGTAACATTTAAACTGAGACTTGAATGACAAGATAGACTTAGCTACATAAAGATTTGAGGACAAAGATTCCTGATAGAGGAAACAACAAATAAAAAGACCCTGAGACAGAAATGAACTTAGTGTAGTTGAGGTACAGAAAGACCAGTGCACTGGAGCGCAGAGAGTGAAGAGTTATGATAGGAAATGGTGTCAGGGAGTTTGGTAGATACCAGACTGTGGGGTTTTGTAGTAGGATATGGCAAAACGTTTGGATTTTATTTAAGTGTAGTGGAAAACCCATTGAAGAGTTTTAAGCTTGGAAGTGCCATCATCTGATCAGTGATTTAAAAAGATTACTGTAGCTGCTGTATTATAGGTCATATAGGTCATATAGGACCTGTCAATTATAGGTCAGGAAGGGATATCAGTTGGGAGGTGAGTCCTATTGCAGTAGTTTAAAAGTGATGGTGATGACTTGAACAACAGAGAAGGAGAGACAAGGACAGATTCCAAATATTTTTTGGTTGCAGAGCTGGTAGGACTAGGTGATAGGATGGATATGGGGAGGAAGGAAAGATAAGAATCAAGGATGAATCCTAAGTTTTAGCCTTGAGTGATCAGTTGCATAGAGGTGCTACTTATTGTAATAGGCAGACTGGAAAAGGAACAGATATGGCAAGGAAAATATGAAATTGTATCTTATCTTTGTTAAAGTTGAGATGCTCTGAAACATCTAACTGCAAACGTTTTGGAGGCAATTGGATATAGGAGTCTGCACCTCAGTAGAGAGGTTAAGGCTCAAGATATAATTTGAGAGTCATAAGCATATAGCTGATAGGACTGAATGAAATCACCTGTGGAGAGAGTGTAGGTTGAAAATATGTTAAGACCCAGTATATTTCTGCAATGGAGAATTTTGTTCTAAATGATACGTTTGTGAAAAAAAAGAAAAGTCAATTAAATAGTTGATAAGATAGTTGTGAGTTTAGATTGAAGAAATAACATAGACAAGTTTTAGATGAAGAAACTTAAAAAAGTTGATTTAATTTTAGCCAAGATTTTGGGTTTTGTTTACGTCTTGGGTTTATTTATATGAATAAAATGTTAAGAACTTGAGTGAAGAATGGTATCTTTAGTAATATTGTTAAGATTTTTCACTATCGTAGTGGACTTGGAGTTATTCAGTCCTACCTGGGTTAGAATCCCACTTTTACTATGTGTATCTGTGTGATCTTTAACATTTACTTTATCTCTCTTAGTTTCTCAGGTAAAATGGGAATAAGGATGCTTAACATACTGGATATTTATTTCTCTCTATATATTCATATACATATATATGATATATATTATGTATATTTTGCCTAATTATACCAGGCATGTATAGGAACTCAAAAGAGAGCTTTCTGATATTCTGTGCTGAGCTTATAATTCTTTTTGTATATTACTACCCTTCAATATATATTATGTTGATCTTAGAGTTCCTTAGCAATTTAGATGGCGATCCTTGGTTTGGAGTGTAAACTTCTGATTTCTCACTTCATCTGTTTAAACTGGGGCTATTCTCTAAAGTAGGATTATAGATAGCTATTTTTTCACTCAACTAAATTGACTTAAAGACAGCCAAGGCACTATGTCATCACAGCTATGTCTGGGTTCCTTGAGCTACCTCTTAGAGGCTTCCACATGTACTACTCAAAATGTGTTTCTTAAACTTTAGACTGGAAGGGACCTTAGGCATCCCCTCTCCTCCCTCCAGCCCCCACACTTTCTGAAAATTGAGATCCAGAAAAGGTAACTGACTTGCCCAAGATGGTAGAGCAGGAAGTAGAACTGTAGTTCCTAACCCTTAGCCAAGTGTATTTGCCCCACATTTGGAGTTTAATACTTTAACTGAGTTATTCATAATTTGCTAGTTACATTCTTTTGAGAAATTGATGATTTGAGATTATAGAGACCTGACATTCCACAACATTTTATTTGATGATTACCTCTAACTGTAATCATATCAGAAACGTAGGTTTGTTGCCACAGGGCATACTGGTGATGAACAAAATTCACCAGATGAGTTTTATTTCGTGTTGTACAAAATAAATAGCAAGAATCTTTATATAAAGTTACTAGTCTGAATTGACATTCAGAAAAAAGTCACAAAGGGAACATTATCAAGCTGAAAAGATGAAAGTACTTTGGAAAAATGTCATATAAGAAATAATGATTCACGTCTTATACTGCAAAATACAGCTGAATTTACAAATCCCCATTATAGGGAGACATTTAATATTTCTACTTTATAGATTTAGTTTACATAATAGCATTGCAAAATGTTCATCTCTCTTAAAACCTCCACTAAATTTTCCTCCAAAATAATATATTTGAATGGAAGTTTCTGCAAAATTGACATATTTGACATATAAATTAATCCTTGGACTTAATTATGTTACTAGATTGGTTTTTCACTGGGAAATTGGCCCAATACATGTGTAAATTGTTTTCAAGATATGTATTGTACATTTTAAATCGTCGAATATTGCTCCAAGTTATTGAAGTAGTCACCAACATCAGAAACAAATTTAATGGATTAAACTAATTAAATATTATATGTTGACAGAAAAAGTAAGAAAGAGAAAAAATGTGCACGTAAGACATTTAATCATACCTGTTCAACCATTAATTTATAATAAAAACTCAGATTTGTATATGCAAAAAAAAAAAAAGAAATGTTTCATAAAAAATAATGTTTCACTGACTGTTGAGGTGTCTAAAAGTATTTAATGATCTCCTTTCATGTTGTTTATTTATCAGAGAGGCCTTTCCTGACCACTCTATATAAAATAGTACCCTCCCATAACTCTCTGTACCCTACTCTGCTTAATTTTTTCATATCACTTACTGCCATCTGACATGACATTGATGTTATACATTTACATATATAATTAGTGATTAACTTGTTTATTATTTTTCTTTCTTACTAGAATGTAAACTTCATGAGAGCAGAGACTTTATCTGGTACTTGGTTGGTGCTCAGGAATGCTTACTTGGCTGTGGAAAACAGTTTCACAGTTTATCAAAAAGTTAAATGTAGAATTACCGTTATGACTGCAATTTCACTCCTAGGTATATACTCAAAAGGATTGAAAACAAGTACTCAAATAAATACATGTACACACACATTCATAGCAGCACTATTCATAGTAGTCAATAGGTGAAAATGTCCATCAGTGGATGAATGGATAAACAAATTGTAGTACATTCATTCAATGAAATATTATTCAGCCACGAAAAAAATGAAGATCTGATGCATACTACAACATGGATGAACCTCAAAAACATTATGCTAAGTGCAAAAAGCTAGATGCAAAAGGTCACAGTGACCTTTTATATTATTCCATTTATATAAAATGTTCAGAATAGATAAATGCATAGAGACAGAATACAGGTTGATCGTTTCCAGGGGCTGAAGGAGAGGGAGGATGGGGAGAAACTGCTCAATGGGTATGGTGTTGTACTTTCAAGTGGTTGTATTTTGGAACTAGATAGAGGTGGTGGTTGCACAACATTGTGCAAGTACTAAATGCCACTGAATTGTTCACTTTAAAATGGTTAATTTTATGTTATGTGAATTTCCTCAGTAAATTATTTTTAAAGGTACTTGCTTGCTTACTGAATAATGAATGTGGTCAGTTTGTTTTGAGTGCCTGCTGTGTGTAGAGTATTGTGTATAAAACTGCCAATTACTAGTTCTGCCATCTGAGCAAAATGGGAGAGGGAACAAGCAATGATTAGACTAAAATTCTACATAAGTTTTTGATTTATATGGAAGGAGGAAAATACTTGATTGATGTGGAGCACACTTAGAAATAGTTCCTAAAAACTGATGTAACATGAGGGACAGAGCAGAATAAGATTGCTGGTGCATACAGAGTCACTGTAACTGTGACATTCACTTGTCAAGTTCAGAAATGCTAATTCTTTGGCTCTTTCCTTCCCATGAGACTGCCTGCCTGTATGACAGAGCTCATTTTACCTGCTCTTCCTTACTTGATCCTTATTGTGGATCCTCCGTTATAGCTGAAATCTTTCCAGCTTGGAGGTGCAGTGGAAGCACTGCAGCCCCAAACCACCCTTTAATTGGCTAGAAGTATCACTGTTGACTGACATGATCTTTCTTCCTAAGGGAATGAAGGAGGAGAACAGTATGAAGAAATTAATCCAAATTCTGTCTCAACATTTGAATCCACTCATTTTACCCCAGCAGCTAGAAAAGCTCGCCCTTATTCCAAATACATAGAACAAGTTTCCTCTTCCCATCCTTTCACTTAGTTTCATTCTGTAGCTTTGTTGGGCTCCACAATGATTGTCTGTCACATGCAGACTTGCTGCGTTTTGCTGATCAGAATCTAGATAAATTTGGATTATTGTAAATTATAACCAAGTGTCCAGACTTGGTGTTTTCCGTACTAAAATATTGCCTTTTGTGTATATTCTGTAATCACAAAGTGCTTTTTTTCCCCTTAATTTACCCATGTTCTCTTTTCTGTTTATATTCTCATGTGTTTAATTATTAGCAATGGTTTCTTTATTACATGCATCTTTCAAAATGGGGGGAATATCTAAGTGGTAAGCGTAAGGTTACTCTCAAATGTAGGTTGTAACTTATTTTCTATGAAAATTAATAATGAACAAACAAAATTTCTGTGGTATGTCACCTGTCACATAAGTGACAGAAATAAAAGTAAAAGAAGCATTTCATTCTTTTAAAAGTACCTGTCTTGAGATAGCTAGATTTTTATGTTGGGTACATTTTATAGATGTAATGCAATATATAACAAAGAATAGAATAACAGAGTATCATAGTGATTACGGGCACAGAGTTTTGGAATCAGACCTGAACTTGCATCCTTCTCTGCAATTTGTTGGTTGTGTGACCTTGGAGAAACCATTTATTTAACCTCAATAATCCTCAGTTTATCCATTTATAGAATGAGGATGATCAAGCTATCTCTCTGGTGTGTAAAGCTCTTTAAAAAAATGGGACCCAACATGTAGTCAGGAGTGATTATTCTTTTAAATTAATGATTTTGAAAATACAATAAGAAAATTTGCAAGGTAACTTCTGTTTTTGCAGCTGTGAACACTTGACTTCATTTTCTCTTTCTTGGTTTGCTTTCCTCCCTAACTATTCTCACCATTGTCTCATTTGATAGGAACAGTGTAAAAGCATAAAAAAGCATTAAAAGTAGGCTAATCCACGAATGAAATGCTCTTTCCTTGTCTAGAAACTCAGCTTTTGACTTGGTTCTTATGTATGTATGCAAATGAAACGCTGAAGAACTGTAGAAAGGACCTAAATAAAACATTGGTTTACCAATCATCAGATTGTTAGTATGCTGGAGAAATGTGCCAGACTGCTTTTGACAGAACCAAAATGAAAGGCTTTTTAAACACCATGCCAAATACTAATTAATTTTCTGAACATTTCAAGATTCCTACTGAGTTTATATTCCTAAGTCTTTCTGTAGAGTCTGTGACCTGATATTATTGCCAGAAAGTTGATGGTGAGGTCACAAGTGTAAAATTTTAGTTTTATGGCACAATAGTTGGCATAAAAGCTTAGGATCTATGTATAGCTTAGTTACATGAGACACAAGTGTCTGAAAAACAAGAGAAAGAAAATTGTTGGATATGTTTGCAAAAATTTCTCAACTCATTAAACAAGTGCTTTTAGAATGAATGCTTGTAGCAGCACTCTTGTTTCTCATATATAGCCTTTGTGAAATTGCTGTGATAATCATTGTGACTGACAGTTCACATCTGGAGACTTATCAAATCTGCATGTTGATAACCGCCATTTGGCTTTGCCTCATCTTCTGTAATATGAGCTTGCTTCTTGCCTTTTCTCTTTCCCTGGAATGAGATGCTCAGTCTGATAGGTAAAAACAGTATCTTTTTATAGTTTTATTTTTCAGTTCTTATATTATTCAATAAATATTTTAAAATATGAATGAGTTCCTTTTAATGGAAGCTTGGAGGGGAAGGGAAGAAAGAGAAGATAAGACGAGAGATTGGAATGAGTGTGGAGGAAAAGAGGAGAGAGGGAAAGGAAGAGAGAAATTGAGATTGGATGGCAGAATGCCCAAGATGAAGAGACTGGGGTTGTTGGGTATGGGGGTGGGGGAGAATGGGGAGGGAGAACAAGGTGATTATTTTTAGGTTAGTGTCAGTGGGAATTTACACACTTGTCATTTTAAGCTTTGAGATTCTGATGATCACCTGTTACCTACTGTCCTTTGAAAATGTTTATTAATTAATTATGATTCATCAGCTCTAATACTTAAGGCATTAGAGGTTTTATTCCAAATGAGGTAATCAGAGCAGCCTACTAGAATGGAAATTCTTAGATGCAACAGCAGTGATCACTGGTGTAAAATCATGTTAAGGTCAGATTTGCCATCCTCTTGTGATTAGATAGGTCTTTATAGTCAAAGAAAAGAAGCAGTTATGACCTTTTGTATGAGAGTTTATTGTGAGGATATTTGTGCGTAGCACTGAAAGTCACCCTAATGGAGTTTTACTCACGATGCAAACACTGGAAATGCAGTGGTTGTTATGGAGAAACCAGCCTGCTTGCAAAGTTTAACAACCTAAGCCAGAGTGGCTCTCCTCATTCCGTCTACTATTTGTCTGTCTGTGTATTTGAAAGTGAGACAATCTAATTGGGTCAGCTTGCCACTCTGCATTGAGTACTCCTTTTGGTTGTGGTTCTGTGAAGACATCTCAAAGGTGTTTCTTCTCCCTTGTACTTAGGCCACATACATTGCCTCAACTTGTGCATTTGAAACTCAGTTCAGTCAGCTGTGGTTTGATTTCTTTCTTTATTCTTTGAGCACCTACAATGAGCCAGATGTATACTAGGTGGTAAGAAATCAGAAGTGAGCAAGATAGGAAGTCCCCTGCCTCATGGAGTTTACATTTTGGGAGTGTGGAGGTGGTGAAACAGAAAATAGTCATTTTTGGTAGAGGGTGCTAATTTTTCACAAATAGAATAAAAGTGTCCATTTTCAAAACTGTCTTCCTAATGTGTTCTAAGTTAAAGTAATAGCTACCTCTTCATGTCTTCCTAATATATTAATTAGCAACGTTAGAGCAGATGTTGGCATAGGTATATTGGATGTGAGAATTCTGATAATGGGAAGTGGAGAAAAATAAGAATAAGGGGGTTATGCTAGGAAACTAATGAAGGCTAAGGGGTGGGTACTGCCAAAGTCTGGGCACCTATAAAGTACAGAAGATGTGGGTGCTGACCCAGGAGTATATGCAGAGTGCCAGTCTCTGAAACCATCTGGCTTAATGCATTTATATGAGCAAATTAGAGATGTAAATGTGACCGTGCAGGATTAATCACTCACTGTGCTGCTCTTTGCTAGTCTTAGTGCCAAATCACATTTCACATTTTTGGTACTCTGTATGATTTCTTTAGATTTATTACTTTTGTTTGGTACACCATCTTTTACACAGCATTAATGCTTTACAGTGGAATTTTTTGATGTCTATACCTGCAGCACGGAGGAAGGATCTCAAGGGGAAAGCATCTCTCAGCATTGTTTTGAATGCTGAAACAGAAAGCATCCACTCAGCATTGTGTTATTTCCTTTTACTGCTCAAATGCTACCTAAAATCCTTAGTAAATTTACTGCTGTCTCTAAGTTAAGAATGTCTTGGCATTCTCAGTAAAACTCTATATTTTCTGGCTTTTTTCTTTCTTTTTATCCCCCCAGCTTCATTGAGATATGATTGACTTATAACATTATGTAAGACACATATTGCAAAATTATTACCACCGTAGCTTTAGCAAACATCTCTATCATGTCACATAATTGCCATTTTTTGTTGTGAGAACATTTAAGATCTACTCTTATAGCAGCTTTCACGTATGTAATACAATATTATTGACTATACTCATCATGCTGTACATTAGATCCCAAGAACTTATTCATATTATAACTGAAAGTTTGTACTCTCTGTATTTTTCTAGTTGATATTCTTCATGCCAAGAGTTGGAAGAATTTTGAGTGAGAAAATATAAATTGACTCGCTTGAGGTCACAGCTTAAATCCTGGTGCTCAGAAACAATGAAATGTGATCATCACTATGGTGGAAATTGCTGTTTCCCAATATTCACTTCCTTTTCTTCCGTAGCAATAAACTCTACAATTATTAACTGGATCTTTGGCCACCCAGGATAAAGGCTACCTTTCCCAATCTCATAGTTAGGGTGTACTATTCATAAAACTAAATTCTGGCCAGTGGCATGTAATCGGAAGTGTCAAGTAAAATTTCTAGAACATATCATATAGAGAGGGATGTGCTTTTCTTCCTGTCTTTCTCCTTCCAACTGGCTAGAATGTGGATATGATTGCTATTGCTTAAGTAGCTATTCGGACTATAGTTGAAAGCTATGTGTTAAAGATGGGGGGAGGCAAGATTGGAGAATGGATCCTTGATGATAGAGGAGATGATATATCAGCCTTGGACTTTGGTCTGTGGATTTTGTTTATATTGGAGAAAATTAAACTTCTCTTAGTTAAGCCACTGTTATTTTGAGTTATCTAGTACCTGGAACTAAATCTAACCCTAATATAATCATGCCAAGATAAGACTTATTTTGTGCCTATTTTGAAGTTGGAGAATTGACAATTTCTAGAATTTAGATATATATTTTTAAAAATTAAAATTTAGCTTCCAGTTCCCTTCTCATTATCTATGTCTAACCTATTGTATTCCTACAATTTTCCTATATGTAGAGTTCACTCTAATAATTGTATTTCAGGAAGACAGCTGAAGAAAATAGTTTTCTCCCAAATCAGCAAAACCAGAGTCTATAAACCTAAGTCTGTAACCAGAAAGTGTAAATCTATGATGTTTTATAGTTCTGCTTATTATATATGATCATTGGACACAGAGGTGCAGAAATGCAGTAAGAAATTGAAGTTTTGGGGGAGTTTATAAAATGGAAAGCGTCTGGGGTGAAGTTTATAAAAGACCACAATATCAGGTCATTTCAGATTCTTTTGTGAGGTGAAATTTGGCTTGATATAAATGACTTCCAAGTGATAGTCTTCCTTCTGTTCTGGAAGAGGATATTAAAGCAGTGAGGAATGCTGTAGTTGAGTTAGGTGGATGTAAACATCCTGGGAGGGTCAACACTGGGTAAGTATCATCTCTTCCAATATTGAAAATGAAGTGATAACAGCAGGGAAACTTAGAGATAGTAGAAAAAGTAGAGATAAAATACAAGTCCTGATACTGAGAGAGAAAGAGGGTATTTCATTTTAAATTCTGTTCTAAAGAAGATACAAGTCTGAAGATTTTTTCCCTTCTGAAGTGAGCAAATGAAGACCAATAGAATCTCATCATGCTCTAATTTAGTCTTTTTCATAGATAGGAAAAACCTTTCCTAAAGAAAGTTGAAAAGTAAGCATCATCAAGAAATTACAAAATATATGCATGTAATCAGGAAAACAAAGATGCCGATATGATAAATTAGCATCTGGCTTCCTCACCAATCTTATGGGGGTACAAACATGACATGGCTTTATTTTCCTACAATCACTTCCTTCAACCATGCTCTGCCAAATCTCTCTTTCTGGGCAGATTCCAGATTCCATAACTTTCTGTGTGCTTTTGGGTATTAAAAAATTCACTCTGTTCTAGAGAAAACTGGACTGTGGTTACCAGGGCAGTGGGGGTGGGGGGTGGGCACAAGGGGTGAAGGGAGTCATGTATGTGGTGATGGACAAACAAAAATGTACAACCCAAAATTTCACAATGTTAGAAACCATTAAAACATCAATAAAAAAAAAATTCACTCTGTTCTAATTTAAAACTCCAATATTACATCAATTTAAAGTTCTTCCCTTCCCCTTTCTCCAGAGCCAGTGGCCTAGGCTTCATCAGGAAAACTTTTCTTCCCCATCTCTTCTGGGTGGCTAGCTCTTCTGGTGTATTAGAAGGAAGGAGATGGAAAGGGTTAAATGTCTCTCACTTGACTGATGCAGTTGTAGCTTACTCACTGTCGATTGTTGCAGTTTCTCTGGTTAACATTGGCAGGTGTCCAAATGCTAGTTCTCCTATGGAAGCACGTGTATGAATATATTGGAGGACCCTTTACGAGCTTCTCCATTGCAGTTTTTTAATATGAGAGACTAAGTTCTAGTTCTGTTTCTTCTAACCTCTCTCTGTGTCCACCTCTAGTGGTACACTCTAAAACCTCTTGTTGCTGGAATGCCTTTGCCTCCAGGCAGTCCTCTTGGGTGGGATACCAGCAAGATGTCCCAAGCCATCTTCTCTGGTATCTAAATTTTGGAAACTTGTGCGTCTTTGTCATGCCAAATGATGGGAATTTATGCCATTCTGCCTTTGCCCCCTTTCTGTTAGTTCTCTCAAATTAACAGGGCAGATCAACTATTTATTGTTTAGCCTAGTAGTTCTCAAAGTGTGGCCCCTAGACCAGGAGCATCAGCATCATCTGGAAATTTGTTAGACATGTAAATTCTTGGGCCTGCTGGGGCCCACTGATCTGTGTTCTAACATGTCAGAACAGCTGGTCTAACTGATTATCCAAATGGGGAATGAGATGTCAGTCTTCTCTTACTATGGGTACTCTCAATCTTAAGGATTAATTTTCTTGGAAGCCCCTAGCCCAACTTTGACTAGGGGTAGAGAAAGCCATAGGACTCCCCAGGTAACTTCTTGGAATTTCTGATGTTGTTGTTGTTACTGTATAAACTGGAAAGGTAGAGATGGGGAAAAGCAACAGCAGGAGGAGTATTATTTGGGGGTATTAGCTTATGCTATATTATGCTGGGGTAACAATCCCCCAATCTCAGTGGCTTGCAAGTACAAAAGTTTAGTTCTTACTCTCATTGCTTATTTACATTGGCTGCAGGTCAATTGCAGGCCTGCTCCACAACTTTTTTCTTTTAGGACCCAGACTGGGCTCAGCCCCTGTCTGAGACATGCCAGTCTCATGGCAGAGGAAAAAGAAGCATGATGGAACCATGTGATAGCTCTTAAAATTCTGTTCAGATGCAGTATATGCCACTTCTACTCACATTCTGTTGGCCAAAGCTCGTCATATCTCCAAGCCTGACATCACTGGAGCAGGAAGTATACTCATCTCAAAAAGAAGGATTCTTTTTGGATGGGCCAGGTAGAGAAGAGCAGTGACTATTTTGAACAAATAATACAACCTATCACAGTTGCTTAATAAATTGTAGCTATTATATTATTGTTAAAATATAGTTTCTACTTTCAAGAGATGATAGGAGAGGAAATACTAACTAATATGGAACTATCAGAGAACAACTAATACTAAACTATATACTCTAAGTATAATTATAACATAAGTTTAGAGAAGAGAAGATTTTGAGGCAAGCTGCATGGTGAATGATGGCTGTGATTAGCGTGGCAGGACATGAAAAGGGAGGGAGTTCTAGAATGGGGCAACAGATTAAGCCATGACGTGGATGGGAGTCAGCATAACTGATGGAAAGGACAGAGAAGAGACTACTTTTTATGGACTAAGGTGACCTGATTTTAGAGTCAGGGAGGATAGGGTTGGTGAGAGAGGGTGGGCCCAGATTTTGGAGGACCTCGAAAACCAAAGGAAAAAATTGTATTTGGTATTATAGGTAACAGGGTATTTTCTTTATCAGTTTTTAAGATAGACTCAGTAGAACCATATAGTCCAATGGAAAGAGAGAGCTAGATTGAGAATTTTAATGCTATTTCTGCCACTTATTAGCTATTTATCTTTAGATAAGTCAATGATCATTCATTCATTCAACAAATTATTTAGTATTACTGTATACTAGGTGCCATTGCAGGTAGTGGAGATATAAAGATGAAATTATAGAGATCCTGCTTTTAACAAAGTTTTAGGCAATTGGAAGATAACTACTGTAGAAAATGAAATAATGACAATAGACAAGGAGGCCACAATGAGGAACAAGCATGAGAGTGTGCCAGATACTCTTGAAGAGGCAGACCTTAGGTAAATAGATCCTACCGATAGGTCAATTAAGTTATTGTATTTTGAATATAATATAGCCATTTAAAGTTAGAGGAGGTAGCTCGTGAGATGTGCTACCTATTCTTTTGGGTGGAAAAGCAAGTTGTAGATCCATATGTAAAATATTATCTCATATGAGTTGGAAAAAATGTTTCTATATGCATAGAAGAGTTCAGGAAGTGATGGGGAGGACGAGTTTAAATTTTTATTTTATACTCTTCTATCTATTTGCATTTTTACCACAATATATTTTAACTTTATAATTAACACTAGTTAAACAAAAAAGCATTTCACCATAATCAGCCTTTGCCTATGACTTTATCTCTGGACTCAAACATCCTAATACTAAAACCTTCATGTTAGTATACTTCAACTCTGACCTGGCTTCTTTCATTTATTCAGCTTTTATCCTGATAATCCTAGTTGCTTCTCCTTTTAGAGTCTAAGCAAATGTCTATTCTTTTATTATAGACTCTGAGGTTCACTTCTGTTATTTGTTTTATTTTCAATTTTTTTTTATTGTGGTAAAATATATGTAACATAAAATTTACCATCATAACCATTTTTAAATGTATATTTCTTTGTATTTAACCCTTTTCCTCAATGAACATATTCTTCCACCTCCACAGTCTTCCTCCTCAGGACAAGCAACATTTTCTAAAAGGACAGGCTTGGAACTGATAGTTACAGTCAAGCCTGGGTATTTGAGAGCAGAGAACAATCCAGAATAGACACATACCAAAGATAAGAGCCAGATAGTAGGTCAAGTGTCAAGGTGTTCTTGAGGGCAAGAGCCAGGCATTGGTTCAGATTTCTGGGTATTCAGAGACAAGGAATAAAAAACTTTGATAAGGTATGGGCACCAAGGAATCAGGACTCAGGAGACTGAGGACAAAGGCAAGATAATTGCATTGTTAATACGGAGCAATAGCAGTAACAAGAAAGAAAAGAGACGGCTAATATACACTTTCTCCAAAAAAGCAGGAACCAGTCTTGGAGTATGGATGGGCCTGACTTGGAAGAGGGAAGCAGGTGGCACTTTGACCCTGTTTTGAGAGAAAGGTTGGAGAGCAAGGCAGTTTCTGTCAGATTCTATTCACCTTCTTTAGGCTCTCGATTAGAAAAAAGATTAGGATCTTTGGAGTAGGAATATAAAACTCCCAAACCAAACCACTTACCACTCCTACCCCCTCTGTCAAAACACACACTCACACCCACACCCACACCCACACATATGCACATACACACCTGCCTGCAGCTAGGAGACCTTTTGGGCTTTGAATGTGTGTTCAATAATCTTTTACTGGGATGCGTGATACATTAATGATCTGATAAAACTAGAATACACTATTATTCTGGTAAATATCTTAATACTGCCTTTCAGAAACTGACTTTAAAAAGAAGATTAAGCCTTTTATTCAGGAACATATCTTTTGATATTTCTGTCTTTATCAAATCCTCGTTTGTATTAGAACCTCTATTTCAGGGGAGATTATCAAGAAAGTTATTGAAAAACAAGTTTAGGTACATCTGAATTTTTCAAATTTTCTCACCCATTTCAGAGTGGTTTTTAGATATAAATTTGAAATGAGGTCCATACTACTTTCAAACTAAAATCTACTTTTTTAGATTTTGTATTTCCATTTGGATGAATTTGTTACCTTGTTTGTTTTATTTATTTTCATATCTCTAGAAATCCTCAAACATGGATTTCTTATTCACTTAGATATATTTTATTATTATTTTGAATTGTATTCTAGGCTTTTTGAAGTAAAACTTTTATACCTAGAAATCCAAATAAGTTGACTAAGATACTAGAAAAAATAAGAGTTCAATTAAATAAGTAATATTCCATTTAGCATTCCACCTAAGTTAGAAAGTATAATGGAAAAAAGAGGCACATTTATCAGAGCAAAAATTACTTAAGAATAATGTAAATAAGAACTATGTATGATTTTATATAATGAAAACAGTAAAAATAACTAAATTTTTCTTGAAATTTGACATGATTTGAAATTTATGTGGAAGAATGAATAGATTAGAATACAAAAGATTATTTTGAAAAACTAAAGCTAATGAAAGGAGATTAATCCTACAATATAATAACGCATACTTTTAAAAAGGCAATAATATGGGGCTGTCCCAGTGGCTAGTGGTTAAGTTTGTGTGCGCCACTTTCGGCGGCCCAGGGTTCGCAGGTTTGAATCACATGTGCGGACTGATGCACACCGCTTATCAAGCCAAGCTGTGGCGGCATCTCACATACAAAATAGAGGAAGATGGGCACAGATGTTAGCTCAGAGCAGATCTTCCTCAGCAAAAAGAGGAAGATTGGCAACAGATGTTAGCCCAGAGCCAATCTTCCTCACACACAAAAAAATAAATAAAGTAAAATAAAATAAAAAGGCAATCATTAAAACGGTATGATACTATTTGATTTGATTATTATAACAATTTAAAACTCCTACATAAGAATAGCTATTATAAGAAGCTAGAAATTTCGATGGACAACATGAGTTTTGGATTTTCAGATACGAAAATTGTGACTGTTACTTGTCATTAAGATATGACTATGCTTTAGGAAGCAGAGGGTTTTTGTTTGTTTGTTTTCTTTTTGCTGAGGAAGAGTCACCCTGAGCTAACATCTGTTGCCAGTCTTCCTCTATTTTGTATGTGGGTTGTCACCACACCACAGCATGGCCGCTGACAAGTGGTGTAGGTCTGCGCCTGGGAGCTGAACCTGGGCCAGCGAAGTGGAGCGTGCCGAATTTAACCACTAGGCCATGGGGCCGGCCTGGAGGTTCTTTTTGAACTTGGAACTGCTTTTGACACATAGAATAGTCACTATGTTTTAGGATTGGAATTTTCAAATTTTATCTTTAAAGTGGTGGTGCTAAAATTGGTGAGGATTATAAGAAACAACCTTTTCACCTACTTTTTTGGGGGGAGAGGGTGTTGAGAAAAGGTTTGTGCACAGGTTGTTGGTTTTTTTGAGTTTGTAGTCATGGATAAGATATATTATGCTAGCATATGTTGTTACAAAGATAGAGATTAGTTTCATGTTTATTTGGCCTTATTAAGCTTTGTTCTGTTTCATTGGCTCTAACGTGTCTAATAAGACACCATATAGAGCCACGATGTTCTTAGTAGAATGCTATGAAATATTGACATTTTATTATAAATTTCAAATGCGCTATAGACAATGATAATTATAGACATTGATTCTGTGGTACATACTTACAGTAAATTTATATCATCAGCACATGTCCATGAATAAACTAACCCATTCAACTAGGAATGTTGATCTGTTTTCTCAGCTTTTCATGCTGACGTTAGTTTGCTAATTGTTTATTTTTGTTGTCTGGTGCTGGAAGATAAGTCATAGCTCATGCCAAAGATTTAAAAAATTTATGAGAGGAAAAAGTTTTAAGAAGAGAGAATTATATATTAACTTAATGTTTTTGTGAATTGGGGAAAGCTGACCACATTTTTTTTTATAACAGCTTTATTGCGATATAATTCACATACCATAAAATTCACCCTTTTAAAGTGTACAATTCAGTGGTTTTTCATGTATTCACAAAGTTGTGCAACCACTATCCAACTCCAGAAGATTTTTATCTCCCTCAAAAGAAACCCTGTACCCATTTTCAGCCATTCTTCATTTCTCCCATCCCCTAGTCCCTGGCAACCACTAATTTACTTTTTGTCTCTATGGATTTGCCTCTTCTGTACATTTCACATAAATGGAATCATTCAACATGTGTTCACTTTCTTTTTTAGCAGCAGAATATCTGAATCCAAGTCTGGAAACACCAGCATTCCTATCAAAGCAAATAATTTGAGCAAAACCTCAGTTTTATTGCTAGACTGGATTTCACATCCTAGGAAGTGGGATGATACATGAAAGTGTAGATTTGATGGCAAATTCATCAACCCAATGAGGGAAACATTTCAAGGAGATGTTCTTTCGTTTAGAATTATTAGTGTTGCAAGAGGGAGGAATGCTTGGGAGAAATGTGAACAAGAAAACCCTTTACAATGCTAAATAAAAAAAGGAAAATAAAAATAATATTTGTACATTTCAGTTAAATCTTTCACCCTATTTCGGTAGTTTTTTGCTATTTGATTTTTGCCATTTACAGTATATAGTTAACCTGAGCTGCTAACATGGAAAGTTATCTTTGCACTATGTGCTATATGCAGAAAACTGCCAGTAATTTTGTTAGATAGTATAATTGATAAGAGTATTTTGTGGAGGTTGGATCTTCTGAATTATCTCCCATACAGGTCAGTTAGTAGTTGTCTTACATGTGCATTCAGAACTTAAATAGAAAATTCTTTATGATCTTAATTGCTGTTGCTTAATTTGGTAATCAGAGTGTCCACTGTCTGACCCATTCATATACTTTTGAAATAGGAAGAAAAAGCCCTCTTATGTTTTTATATGTATGGCCAGATAGACAGCACTTTAAAAATTAGCATATGAATGTTTTGACTATCTCACTTAAGACAGCCTGTCAGTTTGGCATCTCTGAGCCTGTTATTTCTGTGTCTTCCCTTTTTTCATTTTCATGTTTTGACAAATGAGATTGTACTTTTGACAAGTGATTTGTACTTCATCTAAGGATTTCAAAGTGTTTTCAATTTATTTATTAAACTATCTAAAGATCATTTTATCTACCAATTTTGGGGTAATGTAAGATTCCCCCTAATACAAATAAAAATAGAAAGTGATAGTACTGGAGTTCTTGCAATAAAAAACGTTATTGGACAATAATTATTTTTCAGAATAATTATTGCTTATTTTTCAGAAACTTATGTTTCTTTCAACTGAACATCTTTAGACTTAGGCCTGGATGTAGTACTGATTTAAGGGGAGTGGCCCCTTTTTGTGTTACTTGGGAGAGTGTATCTTTCAGAACCGAATCTATTTACGAGTATCCCTTGATAAATGAATGAATACCATGCTGAAAATTTTATTGCAAAAGAAAATTCTACGTATTTAATCTTATATGACCAACATTAAATTCACTCATTCATTCAATGAATATTTGAGTACCTGCTATGTGCTGGGAACTGTGAAAGTACTGGACTTATAGTGGTGTACAATACAGATAACCACTGCATAGAACTTATTGTCTGTTGGTTGACATAGAGATCAAATAAGTAAATAATGTAATTTCAAATTGTAATATGTAGTTTGAAGAAAACAAAGCAAAGTAATAGAATATATAGTGAATGTGGGGAGGGGAGTGAATTTTGGTCAGGAGGCTTTCCTGAGGCCTTGCTATTTGAAAAGAAATTTGAATATTGAGAAGGAAATACCTATTGTGGAGGAAGAGAATTCCAGGCAGACATAACTGTAACTGTCAAGGTCATGAAGAAAGCATAAGAAGGCAGGTCTGACCTCAGCACAGTTAAGGGAAAGTATGGTAAGAGATGAGGGTAAAAGGTAGAGGCTAGATCATGTGGGGCCTTGTAGGCCGTGGTAGAGGCTTTGTATTTTATTCTTTGTGCAAAGGGAAGCCTTAAATGGGTTTTAAACAGGGGAAATGGATGATCTGATTTGCATGATAGAAAGATCATCCTGGCTACCCGGAGAGACTGAATCACAGGAAGCAAAGTTGAAGCTACTGTAGTAGTCTAGTTGATATTAATGACATCTGTGACTAAAGAAGAAGGGGTAGAGGTGATGAGAAGCGGCAGGATTTGGATTAGAATTTGAGATAGAGAGCTGAGGACTTGCTAATGGATTAGATGTTGAAGGTGAGGAAAGGAGAGGAATCAAAGGTAATTAAAGTCTGAGCTGCTGGATGAATAGAGATGCCATTAATTGAGGTAAAATAAGACTGGCACAGCAACTGTTGTACCATGGGTGCCAGAGCTGGAGCCACCGCTGTTGGAGCTGGGTGCTGGATGTCACAATGAGCTCCACTGGCACTGATGACCATAGTAATTGGATGTTGCTGTGGCTACTGCCAGAGTAAATTCTCTTTTCACTATTCTTTGTGTCACTTGCTTCACATTCAAATTTCTGGCAAAGAACCAAGCCTAGGCATTGTTCTTCATGCTAGCTATCAGAAGGTAGGGGAAAGTAATTATCTAACGTTGTTGGTTTCTGTCATGAGAGAAGACTCAGATAACAGGGAATTTCCCCAAAACAGAGGATGGAAGTTTAGATACCAGGCAGCTGAAGAACCACCATTAAAAAGTGGCAGTTTTGTGAATATATTCCATTTGGTTGCTTATAAATTTATAATTATAGAGTTAGGCAACAAATGATTAGAGGGGCTTCAAATGGACCTCAAGAATAATATTTTATCTCTACTGATTTCCTTTTCTCATAGCCTATTTCTGCCCTGAGATTGGGAAGAGATCCACTTTTCCTGTGTTTCTTTTAATGATAGAGAAACATAGCCTCTTTTGGTTAAAAAAACACAAGTAAGTAAGCCTCTAGTTCAAACATCTTTCTTAAGTAAAAGTTATATATTAAAACACACACACACAATTACTAGCATTGCACACTCAAGAGTTCTTTTTTTTTTTTTTTAAAGATTTTAGTTATTTTTTCCCTCCAAAGCCCCAGTAGATTGTTGTATGTCATAGCTGCACATCCCTCCAGCTGCTGTATGAGGGACGCGGCCCCAGCATGGCCGGAGAAGTGGTGCGTCGGTGCGCGCCCGGGATCCAAACCCGGGCCGCCAGCAGCGGAGCGCATGCACTTAACCACTAAGCCACGGCGCCGGCCCTCAAGATTTCTTTAGGAAGGTTAATAAACCCAACAAGATCTAGGACTCAATGAGAAAGTCCAGCCTTCAATCGTTTTCCAATGACACTTATTAAAGTACATGGGTGCTAACCTGGAAATATTTTCATTGTCATCTCTTTAGCAAGCAATTAATCTTCTATCATAAGAATGCTATGACTGTGTTACATATTTTCTCATGTAAGTCAGATCAATGGACTCTAATATTTTGGGCTACAATCTTGTTACTTCTCTCTACCAGGTAGCCTTGCTCACAGAGCATGTATAATTTTGCTGCTATATAATTTACCAGTCTGGGAGAAATTTCAGCATATGTTGTTCAGCAAAGAGTGTTGAACTTTGTTCTGGCAGATAGTTGTTGCTTGTAGATTAAGTTTGCCTCTTTCGAGTTTTGTTTTTAAGCTTTGTTAGGGTGAGTTTAGAGTATATTTTACTCTAGGCCCGTTTATCCCTTCTATAAAGACATGACTTTGAGGAGTGATGTCAGCATCATGACAGTGTGAGTTGTTCCCTTTGTCTCTCCCCTCTAAGTTACAACCAATTGGATATTCATTGACCAGCAGAGGATTCCCTACCCAGCACAACAGGATGCATAAGAGATCCAGGCATCTATACAGCTGAAGGTGGGTAGACGGGACCCCTAGAAGGCAGTGGAACTAGAGGAGCAGCCCCCTCCCCCCTCCTGTGGCAGCAGCCATCCAGGGCATGGATCCCCACACTGGCCCACATGCCAGAGAGAAAACAGGCATGATTTGCTCCCTGCCCATCTCCCAGCACACTCAGCCTGCTCTACCGTGAGTGGCCCCAGCAGGGACGGAGAAGGTGGATTGGGTTACTCCCTGCCCATCTCCCAGCAGATCCAGTCTGCACACCCCCTTCCCCAGCAGTGGCCAGGTCTTTCCAACAGTGTGGATAGTATAGAAAACTTAGATTTTCATGGCTGGGGGCGGGGGGGATGGGGACGGCGCTCTAACCTGAGTTTTCAAAACACACTGGCTAGCGCCAGAGACCAGAGGCTGCATAGTGAGCAACAGCAAAAACCTCTCCCTGCTTAGCCCCTGCTCCCCCCTAGCAGTGGCAGGTGGAACTTGTGACCAGAGGCTTTAGGAACCACAGCTGAGTCAGTGACCCAGCCCCCAGTGGCAGCATCCCTGACACCAGCTCCACCAGCAGCAGGGGCTGCATACAATTCCCTGGGTCCCCAGGCTCCTGGCAGCGACAGAGACACCCATGAACCCAGCACCTCCAGCAGCAGTGCAACCAGTGCCCCAGACAACCCAGGAGCAGCAGTACAGGTGGTGCACAGGGCAGCAGCATCCTAGCCCATGGAGAACCTGCAGAGAGCCAGTGGAGGAACACAAGACCCAGGTGACCCTGGAAGCAGTAGAAGTGCTTGCAGCCTGGTGGCCCCGGTGGCGACACTTGAGACTAAAGAGAAGGCACCAGCAACCCTGGAGGCACAAGTGGCAGAAGGAGAGCACTGATGATGCCCTTGGCAGAAGCAGTAGAGGGTGGAAAGTGCAGGCTCTCGAATACAACCAGAAGCAGCACAGAATCAAAGTAACCAAAGCCGTACCCAAATAAGAAAGGTGGTTACTACCACAAATGCACTGGTAGAGGATCAGTTCATCAAACACCATGAAGAACTACAGGAACATGGCAGAACAAAAGGAGAAGGACAGCTCTCCAGAAACCAAACTTGAAGTCACAGAAGATTACAATCTAACTAACAGAGAATTCAAAATAGCTGTCATAAAGAAACTCAGGGAGTTACAAGAAAACTCAGCAAGACAGTTCAGTGAGCTCAGGAATAAAATTAATGAACAGAAGGAGTACTTCACCAAAGAGATTGAAACTCTGGAAAAAAAAAACAAACAGAAATTCTGGAGATGAAGAACACAATAAATGAGATGAAAAATAAGGTAGAAATCATTAAAAATAGAGCAGGCCATATGGAGGAGAGAATTAGTGAGCTTGAGGATAGAATCCTAGAAAGGAGTCAGGTGGAAGAGAGAACTAAGATTTTTAAAAAATGAAGAAATTCTTTGAGAAATATCTGACTCAACTAGGAAAAGTAACATAAGGATTATAGGCATCCCAGGAGAAGAGAGGATGAAGGAGCAGAGAGCTTATTCAAAGAAATAATAGTGGAGAACTTCCCAAACCTGGAAAAGGAACTGGACTTGCAAGTACGTGAAGCTAAAATTACCTCAGTACAAAAAGACCTTCTCCAAGGCATATAATATTAAAACTGTCAAAAGTCAATGACAAAGGAAAAATATTATAGCCAAGACAGGAAATAGCAAGTGCTGGAGAGGATGTGGAGAAAAGGGAACTCACATACGTGGCTGGTGGGAGTGCAAACTGGTGCAGCCACTATGGAAAACAGTATGGAGAGTCCTCAAAAAATTAAGAATAGAACTACTATACGATCCAGCAATTCCACTGCTGGGTGTTTATCCGAAGAACGTGAAAACATGAATGTATAAATATACATGCACCCCTGTGTTCATTGCAGCATTATTCACAATAGCCAAGACTTGGAAGCAACCTAGGTGCCCATCAAGGACGAATGGATAAAAAAGATGTGGTATATATATACAATGGAATACTACTCAGCTGTATAAAAGGATGAAATCTGGCCATTTGTGACAACATAGATGGACTTTGAGGGTATTATGCTAAGCAAAATAAGTATAAGGGAAAAAGTCAAATACCGTATGATCTCACTCATAAATAGAAGATAACAACAATAACAAACAAACACATAGAGACAGAGATTGGATTGGTGGTTACCAGAGGGGAAGTGGAGAGAGAAGAGGATGAAAGGGATGATTAGGCACATGTATATGGTGATGGCTTGCACTTAGTCTTTGGGTGGTAAACATGATGTAATCTACACAGAAATCAAAATATAATGATATACACCTGAAATTTATATAACATAATAATCCAGTGTTACCTCAATAAAAATAAGAAAAGAAAAAATATTAAGGGCAGCAAGGCAGATGAAAATAACCTACAGGCCTTCAGCAGGTTTCTCAGTAGAAACCCTACAGGCTAGGAGAGAGTGGAGTGATATATTCAAAATACTGAAAGACAAAAACTATCAGCCGAGAATACTCTATCTGGTGAAATTATCCTTCAGAAATGACAGAGAAATAAAAGCTTTCCCAGACAAACAAAAGCTGAGGGAGTTCATCGTCACTAGACCTGCCTTCCAAGAAATGTTGAAAGGAGCTCTCCTATCTGAAGCTAAAAAGCGAAGGTTTACAACACCTTGAGCAAGGAGATAAATAGACAAAATAAGAAAATTGCAGCCCTATCTCAGAATAGGTTAGTAAACACTTAATTATAACATAAAAGATACAGGGAAAGAAAGCATCAAAAATAAGTATAACCAATACAATTTCCTTACAAACTCACAACCCCAAAAAGAAGACTTTGTAATAACAAAAGCATAGAATGGGAAGAGGAAAGGAATGGAACCTGCATAGGCTAGTGGAGATAAGAGGCTATCAGAAAAAAGACTATCTCCTCTATGAGATCTTTTATATAAACCTCATGGTAACCACAAAACAAAAATTCAGAGCAGAGTCACAAAGCATAAATAAAGAGAAAATACAGAAAAGCATCACAGAAAACCACCAAACTGAAATGGCAGACAGAAATAAAAGGAAAAAGAAACAATGGAAATATAGGACAACTGGAAAACAAGAGAAAATGGCAGTATTAAGTCCTCATATATCAATAATCACTCTAAATGTAAATGGATTGAATTCTCCAATCAAAAGACACAGAGTGGCTAGATGGATTAAAAAGCAAGACCCAACAATATGCTGCCTCCAGGAAACACATCTCCTTAGAAGGCTCTAAAGACAAACAGAGGCTCAGAGTGAAAGGATGAAAGATGATGCTCCAAGCAAATGGCAAGCAAAAGAAAGTGGTGTAGCCATACTTGTATCAGACAAAACAGACTTCAAGATAAAAAAGATAACAAGAGACAAAGATAGGCGTTATATAATGGTAAAAGAGAGATTCCAACAAGAAGACATAACACTTATTAATATATATATATACACCTAAGACAGGAGCACCAAAGTATATAAAGCAACTATTAACAGACCAAAAGGGAGAAATTGCCAGCAACACAATAATAGTAGGGGACTTGAACACCCCACTTATGTCAATGGATAGATCATCCAGACAGAAAGTCAACAACAAAACAGTGGACTTAATTGAAACACTAGACCAGATGTACTTAATAGATATATATGTCATATATATATCTATAATGTGATATATATGTGTGTGTGTATGTGTGTATATATATACGTATATATATATATATATATATATATATATATATATATACGTATATATATTCTACTGTTTTGGGGGAGAATTTATATATATATATATATATATATATACGTATATATATATATACATACATATATATATATAAATTCTCCCCCATATATACGTATATATATATATACATACATATATATATATAAATTCTCCCCCAAAACAGTAGAATACACATTCTTCTCAAGTGCACGTGGAACATTCTCAAAGATAGACTATATGTTGGGAAACAAAGCAGGCCTTGATAAATTTAAGAAGATTGAAATCATATCAAGTATCTTTTCTGATCATAATGGTATGAAACTAGAAATCAAGTACAAGGAAAAAGCTGGGAAAGTCACAAATATGTGGAGACTAAACAACATGTTACTGAACAACCATTGGATCGGTGAAGTAATCAAAGAAGAAATCAAAAAATACCCAGAGGCCAGTGAAAATGAAAACATAACATACCAACTCTTATGGGTTGCAGCAAAAGCAGCACTAAGAGGGAAATTTATAGCAATATAGACCTCCTCAAGAAACAAGAAAAATCTCAAATAAGCAATCTTACATTACACCTAAAAGAACTAGAAAAAGAACACAACCCAATGTCAGTAGAAGGAAGGAAATAATAAAAATTAGAGCATAAATAAAAGAAATAGAGACTAAAAACACAATAGAAAGGATCAATGAAACTAAGAGCTGGTTCTTTGAGAAGATAAACAAAATTGACAAACTCTTAACCAAACTCACTAAGAAAAAAAGAAGTCTCAAATAAATAAAATCGGAAATTAAAGAGGAGAAATTACAATGGATACCAGAGAAACACAAAGGATTATAAAAGAATACTATGACAAGCTATATGTCAACAAATTGGATGACCTAGTAGAAATGGATAAATTCTTAGACTCATTCAACCTCCCAAAACTGAATCATAAGAAATAGAGAATATGAATAGACCAATCACATGTAAATAGATTGAAACAGTAATCAAAAACCTCCCAAAAACAAAAGTCCAGGTTCATCTCTGGTGAATTCTACTAAACATTCAAAGAAGGATAGGATAATACCTATCCTTCTCAAACTATTGCAAAATATTGAAGAGGACAGGTAGCTTCCTAACTCGTTCTATGAGGCCGACATTACCTTGATACCAAAACCAGACAAGGACAACACAAAAAAGGAAAATTACAGTCCAATATTGCTGATGAACATAGATGCAAAAATCCTCAACGAAATATTAGCCAATCGAGTACAACAATACATTAAAATGATTATACGCCACAATCAAGTGGGATTTATTCCAGGGATGCAGGGATGGTTCAACATCCACAAATCAATCAATGTGATGCACCACATTGAAAAAATAAAGAATAAAAATCACACAATGTCTCAATAGATACAGAGAAAGCATTTGGCTAGATCCAACATCCATTTATGATAAAAACTCTCAATAAAATTGGTATAGATGGAAAGTACCTCAACATAATAAAGTCTATGTGTGACAAACCCAGAGCCAACATCATATGCGATGATGAAAAACTGAAAGCTGTTCCTCTGAGAACAGGAACAAGACAAGGATGCCGACTCTCGCCACTGGTATTCAACATAGTACTGGAATACAGACAGAGTATTGCTTTTAGACAGAGCAATTAGGCAAGAAAAAGAAATAAAAGGGATCCAGATAGGAAAGGGAGAAGTAAAACTGTCACTGTTTGTGGACGACATGATTCTATATATGGAAAACTCTAAAGAATCCACAAAAAACCTATTAGAAACAATCAACGATACGGTAGAGTTGCAGGGTACAAAATCAACATACAAAAATCAGTTGCATTTCTGTACACTAATGATGAACTAGCAGAAAGAGAAATCAAGAATACAATCCCATTTACAATCGCAAGTAAAAGAATAAAATACCTAGGAATAAATTTAATCACTTTAATCGATTTAAGAGGAGGTGACAGACCTATACACTGAAAACTATAAGACATTGAAAGAGATTGAAGAAGACATAAAGAAATGGAAAGATATTCCATGCTCATAGATTGGGAGAATAAACATAGTTAAAGTGTCCATATTACCTAGAGCAATCTACAGATGCAATGCAATCCCAATCAGAATCCCAATGACATTGTTCATGGAAATAGAACAAAGAATCCTAAAATTTATATGGAACAACAAAAGGCCCCGAATTGCCAAAGTAATCCCAAGAACAAAAGAACAAAGCTGGAGTTATCACACTCCCTGACTTCAAAATACACTACAAAGCTATAGTAATCAGGGCCGGCCCCGTGGCTTAGTGGTTAAGTGCACGTGCTCCGCTGCTGGCAGCCTGGGTTTGGATCCCAGGCGCACACTGACGCACCGCTTCTCTGGCCATGCTGAGGCCGCTTCCCACATACAGCAACTAGAAGGATGTGCAGCTATGACATACAACTATCTACAGGGGCTTTGGGGGGAAAATAAATAAATAAATAATTTAAAAAAAAGCTATAGTAATCAAAACAGCATGGTGCTGGCAGAAAAATGGACACACAAATAATAGAACAGAATTGAAAGCCCAGAAATAAAACCACACATCTATGGATAGCTAATCTTTGACAAAGGAGCCAAGAACACACAATGGAGAAAAGAAATTCCCTTCAATAAATTGTGTTGAGAAAACTGGACAATCACGTGCAAAAGAATGAAAGTAGACCATTATCTTACACCATACACAAAAATGAACTCAAAGTGGATTAAAGACTTGAATGTAAGACCCGAAACCGTAAAACTCCTAGAAGAAAATATAGGCAGTACCCTCTTTCACATCAGTCTTAGCAGTGTCTTTTTGAATACCATGTCTACTCAGGCAAAGGAAACAAAAGAAAAAACAGACAAATGGGACTATATCAGAGTGAAAAGCTTCTGCAAGGCAAAGGAAACCATCAACAAAACAAAAAGACAACCCATCACCTTTGTGAAAGTATTTGCAAATTATATATCCAAGAAGGGGTTAATTTCCAAAATATGTAAAGAACTCATACAACTCAATAACAAAAAAATGAACAACCAATCAAAAAAGGAGCAGAGGATATGAACAGACATTTTTCCAAAGAAGATATACAGATGGCCAACAGGCACCTGACAAGATGACCAACGTCACTAATTATTAGGGAAATGCAAATCAAAACTACTACTATGAAATATCACCTCACACCCATCAGAATGGCTATAATTAACAAGACAAGAAATAAGTGTTGGAGAGGATATGGAGAAAAGGGAATCCTCATACATTGCTAGTGGGAATGCAAACTGGTGCAGCCACTATGGAAAACAGTATGGAGATTTTTCAAAAAATTAAAAATAGAAATACCATATGCTCCAGTTATTCCACTACTGAGTATTTATCCAAGGAACATGAAATCAATAATTCAAAAAGATATATGCACCCTTATGTTCATCACAGCATTATTTACAATAGCCAAGACATGGAAGCAACCCAAATGCCCATCAACAGATGAATGGATAAAGAAGATGTGGACGATGGAATACTACTCAGCCTTAAAAAAAACCCAAAATTGTGCCATTTGTGACAACGTGGATGGACCTTGAGGGTATTATGCTGAGTGAAATAAGTCAGACAGAGAAAGACAAATACTGTATGGCTTCACTCATATGTAGAAGATAAACACATAGATAAGAAGAACAGATTGGTGGTTACCAGGGGAGAAGGGGGTTGGGAGTGGGCGAAAGGGGTAAAGGGGTACATATGTCTGGTGACAGATAAAAACTACACTATTGGTGAACACGATGCAGTCTATACAGAAACTGAAATATAATGATGTACACCTGAAATTTACACAATATTGTAAGCCAATATGACCCCAATAAAATAATTAAAAAAAAAAAAGCCACATGACTTTTCTGAGGTCTCTACTGAATGTCCCAAGTGTTCCCTCCACTCTGGCTGGTTGGAACTTGAAAGTTTTCAGCCCTGGTGAGCTGTGGCAGTTCAGTTTATAGCTTCCTTTTTCCTAGCTTTGTGGAGTTTTGCCCTACATTGGGCAACTTTGTATTCAGCCAAAACTCAAGGAGACCTCTGTGTTGATACCTGGAGCACTTTGTCTGTGTAGCGCCCTTAGAGTTCGTCTTCTCCATTTCTCTACCCTAAATGTTCCGGCTACTTTGTTCTCCTCAAACTCTGATCTCTGTCTTCCCAACTTAGCAAGACCATTAAGCTCTGCTTGGGATGCCCTTCTTGCTCTGTGGTCCGGAAAGTGCCTCCAGGCAGAAAGCCAGGGTGATCATAGGGCTAACCTCATTTGTTTTGCTTCTCTCAAGGTTCATAGTACTGTGTTACCTGTTGTCTGAAACAGTATTTTCCTCATATTTTATCCAGTTTTCTAGTTATGTCAGGAGACATAACTCAGGAGAGTAACCCTGGTCCCAGTTGCTCTGTCATGAACAGAAGAAGTCTCATGAGAAAAATGATTATATCACTGAAACGCATGAGCATTAGTTCTGGCAGTTTGTGGCCCTTAAAATATAATCAACAAAAATCCATGATATTTTGAAGAAAGAGAAAAAAAATCACGGTTAGCACAGTAAAACAACAACAATACTAAGCAGATAGCGTTATATACAGGATATATTATGTGTGTGTATAATTACATACATAATTTAATCTTCCCAACAACCATATTTAGGTAAGTGCTATTATTATGTCCATTTAACAGAGCTGGAAATTGAGGAACAGAAAAATGAAGTAACACAAGGCTACACAGCTAGTATATGGTGGATCTAAGGTTTGAACCAGGCAGTATTGGCCAAATAAAAATTGCTGCCTCAGGAAACTGGGTAGTCTCCCACCCATCCCAACTGGGCAGTGAATTATGTTGTATTTAGAAGCATTGGGGCCGGCCCGGTGGTGTCTTGGTTGGGTTTGCATGCTCTGCTTCGGTGGCCTGGGGTTCGCGGGTTCAAATCCTGGGCGCAGACCAGCGCACCACTCATCAAGCCATGCTATGGCGGCCTCCCACATACAAAATGGAGGAGGATGGGCATGGATGTTGTTAGCTCAGAGCCCATCTTCTCCAGCAAAAAGAGGAAGATTGGCAACAGATGTTAGCTGAGGGCCAATCTTCCTCACCAAAAAAAAAAAAAAAAAGTAAAGCATTGCTCAAAATTCAGTTCTGTTCCCTCCCTCTCTTTCTTTTATCTTCTTGCTCTAAATTCCATCCCTGGAAGAATCTTTTTTTTTTTTTTTTTTAATAACCAAAAGCTTTATACATATCATTATGTGAATGACCCCCAAATCTCTTTATAGCTGTAGCTATATATCCTTAACTCCAGACCATACCTCCACCTACCTACTCCACATTCCTGGGTATCTTTTATCTCTGCCTCAGACTCTATAAGTCTCAAACTGAATTCGGTATCTACCTGTTCTTTCTGTGATCCATACCTCAGTTAGTGGGGTGTCTCTTTTTTCTAAAAGATGATGAAAAATTTTGGAATCGTCTTTAAATCCTTCTCTCTGTCCCTTTCATGCAACAGGTTCTTAGGACCTGTTTTACTTGTGAAATGTCTCTCAACAAGGTCCTTTTTCTGTTTCTGCTGCCCTAATTCAAGGCTTCTGCATCCCTTATCGATCTATTGCAACAGAAACTTATTTGGCCTTCCTGTCTTTATTGTTCTCCTATTCTTTCTGTCTTTCACAGTACTTCCAGAGTTAGCATAAAACTCAAATAGGTTTGCCAGTACCTTGATTAAAATCCCGTGCACTCATCATTGTATTCTAAGTCGGGAGTTAAGAACAAGGCTTTGGAATCTTAACAGTCTTGAATTTCCTTTCAACTACTTTCTAGCCAAGATACTTCAGGAATTTACTTAATTCTTTAGCTGTAATTTCCTCTTCTGTAAAATGGGCATAATAATAGTTCTTCTTCTTAAAGGTGTTAGGAAGAATAAAGGAAATAAAAAAATATATAAAACATTTTAATGCTTGGCACATAATCAATAAATGATGGTTATTATTATTGTTGTTAGGATAATAGCATTCACAGCCCTCTAACCTTAACTTCACTGCACCTTGCCTTGCGTTATAGGTTTCAGATCTTTTAGATGACTTGCTAATGTGTCCCACATTGTCATACCTCCATGTTTTGGCTCATGCTCTGTTCCTTCAATCTGGAACACTCCTCCAGAAATCCTTTCTCTGCTTGTTGAAAGAATACTGTGCCACCTCTGCTGTAAAATCTTTATCAGTTACCACAGTCAGAATTAATTGCTCTTTAGAGTTTCCATAATCTTAATGAGAGAATATGCTATTAGTTATTTCATTCTTCTAGCACTTAGCTTGCGTTAAGAGCTTGCGCTCTTAAGAGTCAGATGAATAGCAAGATCAGTAAGTGTTAGCTGCTATTTTTATTGATATTTTTATTAGTTGTGCACCTGTCTTCTCCTTCAAACTCCACCAGACTGCTATCTCCCTAAGGGCAAAAATCATCTGATTTTTGTCTCCGCTCACAGTGCCTAGTATAGTCCCTTGTATATAATGAGTACTCAGTCAATGTGTGTTGAATTTAAAGGATTGGCCTTCGGCCTCTCTGACACTGCCTGATAGTGGAAGGAAGTGAGGTGGGTAAGGTTAGAGGTGATCCTCTCTGGAGGTTGTGGAGCAGTTTCCCTCCCAAGGAATGGAAGCATAGTCCTCCATCAAGTTGGCTACGTGGCAGAATTCTTACTGTTACAAGTTATTTTAGTTTTCTTTTTTTTTTTTTATTTTTTAGCAACACATGGCCTTGATATTCTGAAAGCACCCAATGGTGTGAAATATCACTAATGAGGCAAAATTTTTTAATCTGAAATATACTTCTACCTTTGTCCCTTTACTTTCCTAATACCTCTTTAGATACTTGAAAATAATTTAGAAGTCTTCAGGAAAATTAATATATTTTCCAAATACTGTTTCACATTGAGCTTAATATTCTACTTCTAAACACAATAAATGTAAATAAGTATGAGGCTAGCTTTTTCAGGCATTTACCCTGTGATCAATGTCAGACATATCACTCCTTAGGAAGTCTTGAAGAAATTCACAACAATGAAAAAAGGTGTGTTTTCTCCATTCATTTCCTCTTTCTTGCTTTTGTTCAGATTTGAATAGACAAGTAGTTATTGAGGAAAATACTATTTTAATAGACTGTTTTACAGTATCTGCTTTTAAGGGAAGTGGTTTGCAAAGTGCTATCTTAAAAATGAAGGAGTTGTAAAAATGCCTTTTAATAGCTGCAGATCTGAGAAATTGTGTTCTCACTGTTTCATATTGGATCTTTGAAACACTAAACTAAATTACAACATTTCGAATTGTGTTAGCTTGGTAGCTCTATATAAATAATTCCTAATGGAGAAAGTGTATTGGTATAATGGTAATTCTATAAATATTTCAGGTATAATTACCAATTCAATTTGGATAAAGCAAAATAAATAAATAAATACACAAAGAAAAAATATAAGGTGATTTAAGATAGTATTTGTATTTAAAGGTTTCTAGGTAATGGTCCTCTATTGAGTGGTACCTATTAAGTGAAAGTTGAAACACTCACCAGACAGCAGGGGAAGAAATGCCATACAAATAAGTGACCCAAAGGATATACCTAAAAAATTGAAAACCAGTTTAAAGCCTTGTATCACTTTGAAGTTTTAGATTGATTCTGTCTTTCTATAGAAACATGAATATATGTTCTCTCTCCTTTCCTGATACTGTCCACTGTTTTCAGACCCACTCTCCTGCAATTTAAATAACTTTGTCTTTTATTAAGTCCAACAACATCTGAGCATGAGAGATTGCTCTTCAGTCCACAGACCAAGCATGGTATGCATATGGATTCACAAATGCCTTCAGAAAACCACCCCACAGATTAGGAACCACGTAGGTCCCTTAATTTACATATGGGAAAGTGAAGCCTTGAGTGGTTTAAGTCAGCAGTTACAAATTACGACTTGCAGATGGAATTTAGACCTACAGGCATGTTTTGTTTGGCCTGTTAGGATGCTTTAAATATTTGAGCAAGTAGTTAAAAATCAGGAAATTTTTAGCTTCTCATGAAAATTTAGAGAATCTGGCACCTTTGGACTGATATTCCTGCATGACATCAATCGACTAGAGTTATGTAGCAGCTACCTCTTTTGCATGATTCATGTAGTTCCAGGTTTACAATCCTCACAATTCCTTTTTGTCTTAAACCTGACTCTGTTTCACTTATTCACGTCACCTGCCTTGCCCTTCTGAAAATTTTTGTTATATAGCAAGTCAGAGGCAGAGTAGAAAGGAGTAACTTTTCTCTTGGGCCCCTAAGCAATTGTAGGTTCCTGCTCCCATCACTTAGGCATTGGTTTATAAGCCCTGGGTTCTAGCCCTTCCATTTGCCATTGACTTGCTGTGTGGCATTGACCAGGTCACTTAACCGCTCTGAATTTCAGTTTTGATATCTGTCAAATGGTCATAATAAGCATTTTAATCATGCACATAGTTTTAAAAAAATCTAAAGTGACATAAAAAACAGCCTCATGCATAGTTAATATTTTGTTATATATTAGATTGCTTAAAAATGCTGCTTCAACCCTGCCCTTTGCCTACTGTTAATACTTTCAATGCCCTGCATTCTACAGGATAAAGTACAAATTTCTTTGCCTTACAGTGTTCCTTACCATTTGGTTCCAACATACCTTGCCAAAGTATCTTTTACTTTGAATGGAATGGAATGGAATTTCACTCATTCACTATTCTTTTCTTTTTTCTGCCCCACCATTTATTCTTTTATCCCATAAATATTGAGCACCTCTGCTGTACCGGGCACTATTCTGGGCACTGGGAATTACAAAGCTGAACAAGACAAAGTCTCCGCCTCTAACATTCTCATACTTAAGCGTTATATTTTAGGCAGGTCAGTATTTTGTGTCTTGACTACATCTTACATATGCTTGCCTCCTTTACTCACACTATTCTCCTTTTTCTTTTTCTTTCATTGTTTCATTCAGTAAATATTTATTGATTGCTTATTGTGTCAGGCACTGTTCACTGGGTGTTGGTATTAGACCAAAGTCCCTGCTTCCTTGTAATTTATGTTCTTGTGGGATGAAAAAGACCTCACATAAATAAACAAATAAAATATATGTCATTAGGGCTATGAAGTAAAATGTAACAGGGTAAGGAAGATAGAAAGTAACAGTATGTGGGTCATGGTCCTGTTACTTTAGAAGGGATGGTGAGAGACAGCCTTTGTAATATATTTTAACAGAGTCCTGAAGGAACTGAGGGAAGGAGCCACGAGGGTATCTGGAGGAAGAGTGATTCATGCAGAGTGTGCAACAGATGTATGCTTGACATGTTCAAGGGACAGTGAGGGGGTCAAGATGGCAGGGGCTGAGAAGGGGAGTGGGAGAGGGGTAAGAAATGAGTTCCGAAAGGTAGAGGGGTCCAGATCCTGAATGGCATTACTGGCCATAGTAAGCACCTTGGCTTTTGGCTCTAGAATGAGTTGTATCTCCTCTAAATTTTTACTTCACGTTCCTTTGTGAAACCTTCCTTGACCATCCCTGTTTACAATGATTTCTCCTTCTGACTCTTGGAACACCTATTGACCACATAATTCATTTTTTGCTTAACTGACAGAGGCAATGCCTGGTTGTCTTCTTAGAGGTCTTCTGTTCTGTCCTAACTTCTTTGTAACTTCATCCAGCATAGGGACTTGGTCTTATACTTTTTTATCCTACATGATGCTTTGCACCTAGTTGGTACTTAATATATGTTTGTTTTGTGAGGCTCTGGCTTCAGATGTCAGCAGTAGGAATTTGCAAGCCATGTCTAAGAAAGAAGTGAAAGGACTCTGTGATAGATTAGATATAAGGAATGATGTTAAGGTTTTAGTTTGTGATCCTGGAAGAATAACAGTGTTGTGGGCAGATAAAGGAAATTTGGGAAGAGAAACTGATTTTGGGGTAGATTGATGAATTTGGTTTGGAATTTATTGAACTTTCCATGCTAGTAGAATATGCAGTTTAAGCTGTGCAGAATGATTTGGATATGTCAGAACATATATAGAGTATTGGTATTATTTGTGACTGCTGCCTGCAGTAAGTAATTTCAAGAGCAGGGACAGCCTCTCACTCATATTTCTAGTGCCTGGAACAGGGGCTGGTGAATAATAGGTGCTTAAGTCATAGGCACTGAATAGTTTTATTGAGATGAGAGGTAAGGTTGGTATGTAGCTATGATGCACATCATGTAAAGGGCATAGGGTCTGGAGTCAGGTCATCGTGGGTCTGAATTCCAGCCCCAGTACCTTCTATGTGTTGTGGTCTTGGTTGAGCAAGTGACCCCTCTGAATCTCATCTGGAAAAAGGAACAATAAAATCTTCCTTGCAGGGCTGTGAGATAATGAATGTAGGCATAGGTCCTGGCATAGAGTAGTGGGTTAAGAAATAGTACCTATGCATGCAGCTGTAATTGTTGATATTATTATTAAAAAGATAATGCTTTCATCATTGAATTTCAGACTCTTAGGCTTAGAAAAGATCTCAAGGGCGGCCCCGTGGCTTAGCGGCTAAGTGCGCTCACTCCACTACTGGCGGCCTGGGTGCGGACCCCGGGCGCGCACCGACGCACTGCTTGTCCGGCCATGCTGAGGCCACGTCCCACATACAGCAACTAGAAGGATGTGCAACTATGACATACAACTATCTACTGGGGCTTTGGGTGAAAAAAAAAAGGAGGAGGATTGGCAATAGATGTTAGCTCAGAGCAGGTCTTCCTCAGCAAAAAGAGGAGGATTAGCATGGATGTTAGCTCAGGGCTGATCTTCCTCACAAAAAAAACCAAAAGAAAAAAGAAAAGATCTCAAAAGTAAACCATTTCAGTTAACTATTTTGGGTATTTTAATGACATTTATAATCTGATATAGTGAGTGTCCAATCTGCATATAGTCACCCACATCACCCAATCCTACCACTGCATATAGAACTCTGAGAGTAATAAGTTAAATATTATTGGAACGTTACATCAGTTACTATTATTATGAACATTAGTTAATATTCTAGTAGCTTACACTATCCATTATATTCCCAGCTACCAAAATAGCCTCATAGAATAGGAGTTGATACATATGTTGGATGACAAATAATAGTAGAATTCCATAGTATTTTGTATTTGGAGATATATCTCCTTAAATAGGGTGGAATCATTTTACAGAAGATGAATGAAACTCAATCTCCACAGCAATTACTACGGTAATAAAATTAGCACTAAATTTAGAGAAGCAGAGTCTATTCTTGATTAAATTTTATCTTGTCAGATACCTCAAATTTTTTTTCTTCAAATCACATTAAGATTTTGCATCCTTACCCTCATACACAGCTGGTCGGAATGCAAACTGGTGCAGCCTCTATGGAAAACGGTATGGAGATTCCTCAAAGAATTAAAAATAGAGATGCCCTATGACCCAGCCATCCCACTACTGGGAATCTATCCAACGAACCTGAAATCAACAATCCAAAGAGGCTTATGCACCCCTATGTTCATTGCAGCATTATTCACCATAGCCAAGAAGTGGAAGCAACCTAGGTGTCCGTCGACTGACGATTGGATTAAGAAAATGTGGTGTATATATATACAATGGAATACTACTCAGCCATAAAAAAAGACAAAATCGTCCCATTTGCAACAACATGGATGGGCCTGGAGCGTATTATGTTAAGTGAAATAAGCCAGAAAGAGAAAGACAAACACTGTATGATCTCACTCATATGTGGAATATAAACCAACACATGGACAGAGAAAACTGTACTGTGGTTACCAGGGGCAGTGGGGGTGGGGGGTGGGCACAAGAGGTGAAGGGAGTCATATATATGGTGATGGACAAACAAAAATGCACAACCTAAAATGTCACAATGTTAAAAACCATTAAAACATCAATAAAAAAATAAATTAAAAAAAAGATTTTGTATCCTTTTGGCTAGGGTCCTTTCCTTTTCCTTTTTTTCTCTCGATATAACTCACAAATTTAGGTACCTCTTTTGAGATAGTTTCCTGATTTTGTAGATCTCTTCTGGCTCTGATTCCTTAGGAGCTGTTGGGTGCCTCAGAAACTGTATGTACTTTTTGCTTTGGAGTAGATGTCGTG
This sequence comes from Diceros bicornis minor, assembly GCF_020826845.1. Classification (NCBI taxonomy): domain Eukaryota; kingdom Metazoa; phylum Chordata; class Mammalia; order Perissodactyla; family Rhinocerotidae; genus Diceros; species Diceros bicornis. The sequence continues at coordinate 22,292,302 of NC_080774.1, read as the reverse complement.
GCACTAAGACCCAGAAACCGTTTGCTCTGTGTGGCTGGAGCTGGGCAGGCTGTGCTTGCACTGAAGGGAAGGAAGTCATTAGTGCAGACTGAGCTGTGGAGTTGGTTTCTTGCAGGATTTCCTTCCAGCCTTTCCCCACTAAGGTTCTTGGGAATTAAAAAAAAAAAATCTAAACACACAAACCAAGTTTTCCTATTTACAGTATTCAGGGAAGGTAGACATTTCGGGAAGGGCAGATCCTTTCCCCCAAGTTCCAAGAAGGAAGAGAAAACAGCGTAAAGAAGCTCTGATTACAGATCTTTGGAATTTTCTTTGCTAAATTTTACAAACGAGAAATACACCCAGAATTTTGGGAATTGCTCCAGGCTGCGCGTGAGGGTTTGATTGCTTGTCTAATCTTTTTTTGAGAAGAGGAGAATTCGCCAAAAGGCGTTTGGATGGCAGGAGCCCTGCTGGGTTTCTGCAGCAGCTCGTGTTCTCAGTCTCTTCTCTGAGGGAGGGTCTCTGCAGCCGGCGTGGAGACCCCTGCCGCAGGCTCCTTTTGCAGGCGCTGGCTGGAGGGGAAAATGACCCGCTCTGGCAGGAGTACGCTGGTTGTTGCTGGGACTTCCTAGCCCAGTGGGAAGTGTGTTCGTGGTTTGGGGATACTTTTCATTGAACTGAAGGCGAAAAGACTGGACTCTTTTGGGCTTTTTCCCTTCGCAGTGAATATGGGAAAGAATTAGGGGGTGGGAGGGAGGCAGCATGACTTGCAGTCGCCGCTGCCCTGCGTCTGCCCCCAGACCCCAGCCAGCATCTTGATGTTCCACGTATCGGCTGTACAAATATGATGAAATGGCAGCCCCGGAAGAAGGTAAGTGTCCCGGAGTGGGGACGGGGCCCTGATGCCCGACCAGGGGAGGGTGACAGGGGGCGGTTGCCCTCGGGTCCCTCCACCCCTTCTATAGTTTGCTGGGCCGGCCGGTCCAAGCAGCTCTGTCCCCTTAGGGACTTGCGCCCGTCCCTTAGGGATGAGTTACCAAGTCTGGTCTGCGTCCACTGGCCGCTTAAGTTTTTCCTTCTTGGTATGCCTGGACTCTCAGGGGTGACAGCTCAGAAAAACACCCATTTGCTTTAGAAGCCCTTTGGGGCCAGTGACACCATTAACTTTGCAGGAGCCAGCCAAGAGCTGCCAGGGTCCAAGAACTAGGTGGCGCCCCGCCTAGGGCGGGGAGGCATTTGAAGATGCACCCCAACACATTCCAGTGTCCCCGCAGGTGGGTGTTGTAGCACCTACTTTCCCAAGGGGTTAAAAGGCTGCCAGCCGCTGGCAGCCGCTTCCCCAGGGCCCCGCTGGGGGGCGAGCATCCCCAGCACAACCGCCCAGCAGCTGGTTCCCGGGCAGCAGGGCTGCGGGGCCTCCTTTCCCAGCGCCTGGGGCAGGGCCCAGGCTGGGCCTTCTGCCCGCGGGGCTCCTGGGCTGCCGCGTGGGCCCGCGCGAGTGCGCGCGCCGGCCATTGTGCACGGGTGTGTGTATGTGCGTGTCGGCGTGCACGGCGTGTGTGCATCGATCGTGGGGATGAGGGGGAGGGGGCACTTTGCTTTTTGCGAGATTATTTCCTAATATGGCTCCTTTGTTGAGAACTCAAGAAAAAAAAAATCCAGTGGTTCTATCAAAATAAATTGCTATTGGTCCCAGAAATAACGTTTCTAAATGTGGGACTGGTCGCTACCCCAGGACGTTCAGGGAGAAAGACAGCGTTCTTCAAGTTGTTGGTGACTGTAGGTTTGGCTAGGGCTCCTTTTTCTAACTTGTCTGACTGGTGCTGTTAGGGGAAGCCAGTAGTTCACTGCATAGCAGGACTTCCTTCCCCCCACCCCCCCCCTTCAAATACCTAATTTGGCCGTGGTTTTTATTGACATTCTTCTGAGGGAAAACATAGGGAACGGAATATGCTGTGCCCCTCCCCAGCCGTGACCTGTCTCTGTTAGCAGCTGCTTGATGTTTTACTTGAACTAGCTAACTGACTCTTTCTTTGTGGCGTGATGTGTGATACCGTGTTTTACATCAGAGCTGAAATAGAAATCATGTGTGAAATGCATGAGACTATATTGTGCATTTGTTTTATTGCTAGAGAATCTAACAAACTCTGCTTCAGTATAGCCTGGTAAATTGAAAGGTTTTCTTTGATATTTAATTGATACAATTTTGATCTCTGACACTGAGTCATTTCTACCTCATCCTGAAGTCAGAATCTCTCATATATTAGTTCTAATCATAGAGCTTCTTTCAATGAGATTGGTTTCATTTGTTTTAGTTGAGATCCATGTATCTCACCCCCACCCAATAAAAATCAAAGTTAGGATGAGGAAAACCCATAGAAGAAACCGTATAGTTAAGCAATTTAAACAATACTGTGGATTCCTAAAGCCCCCCCCATTTCTTCTATATTTGTAAATTGCATATTTATGAGTACTTTTAAGATGCCTGCAAACTATACATTCATAAATGTCTGTTTTTTCTATTTTACCCAATACGCAGTAACTCATGTGGTTATGTCTGTGGAAACCCCTCTGGGTACTGGTATTGCTTGAACCACGGAAGTATTATTCTTGGCAGTCAGGTGGATTTCTGGTCTCTGGAATATTCTGTTTCAAGTGTTAGGATTCACTCTGCAGTATTTACTCACTCTGTGATGCTTAAATTGCTATACCAGAAGGTTGTGTTTATTCACTGTATTCATAATCCCAAATCATCATGTTATAAGGGTCCAGATATAATTCTGCAGAGTTCATAGAACATTAAAAAATAAGCTGAGCCATCAAATACTGTATGATTATTTGGTAGTGGCTTGAGAACAATTCTTGCTTCTACGTTGGAAATGGAAGCTTCCTTGAAGAGACTCAGTATTCAACTCCAATAGGGCACCAGTAAGTCTTTGCAAAGATTAGGTTTATCTTCTTACTCTTGCAAGAATACTCACATGATCAGATCATTGCCATGGTTTCTGGCTAGGTCTGCTAACAAATTTATGGTGGTACAGTCACATGCTATGTGTTTTGCCAAACTGTTTCATGAAAACCACTTACGCTACAGATGAAAAGTGATACTGCGTTGATGTGATTTTAACAAAGCGAGGAAGATCATCCATAGAATGCTGCCCCAAGCAGCATTTGTCTATAGCTGGGCTTCATGACTGGGATTGGTTGGTAACTTGCTATCATGGTGCCCCATCAGCCACTACCAGTGTTGGCCTTTGTAAACTCTGGGCTCACTATAAGAGAATGACCATAGGTTTTAGGTTTCTTTGTTTCTGAGCATGCAGCTGGGGTACATGATTGAGGGGGGGATGTTCTTTACTCCTCTTTTCTCTGCTTACTTGCTGGGTTTAACTAAATACTAAAATTCAAGATGTGGGCTCTGGAGTATTCAATTAGAATCTGCTACCTTTTCACAAAGAAACCAGCAGAACATGATTAATCATATTCCACCCTCAGGACCAGTGAGGAGCTTAGGACCCAGTCTTCCAGAGCACAGTAGGCCTCTCACCAAGAGCCCTGTAATTACCCTAAAAAGCAAGATTCTGTGCAGCTGTGATCGCATTGTGGTAAGAATGGCATTTAATATCATGTAAGTAGCAGCTACCGTTTTTTAAGCACCTGCTCTAAGCTAGGCATCTCTATTTGCTCTAAATGCATTCATTTATTTCTTATCCAGTAAGGTGGTGGGTGTTAACAATTTGCATTTTACAGATAAGGAAACAGGTTTAGAGAGGTTAAATGAGCTATCCAGAGTCACATAGCATGGCAGGGTCAGAGCTAGAATTGGAGCAGGCCTTATTTACTTTAAGAGATGTATTCGTCACCATTGTACTTGGGAATTTTGATGACCAGGGCTCTTTATCCAAGAAAGATAAAGCCTGAGAGCTGAGATGATCCCCGTATATGAAGGTTAGCCATAGCTTTTCTCTCTTACTCTGGATATTAGCACCATGATCCTCTTCTTCCCTCTCCTTCTTCTTGAAGAAACACAGTGATTTTGTCTACTTCTGAATTCTTAGAGCATTTAAAATCTATGCCCTTTTAGGCTGATTGTCTTTTATTGATAGTAACCTTTTCTATCTCTTAATGTATATATCTTTATCTCTTTATGTATATATCCTGCTTCTCAATTACACTTCAAGCTTCTTGAGTTCAGGAACCATAGCTCACATCTCTTTTATGATGCTAAAGATAATATAGTTACTCAATATTTATTTGATGTAAAAGTAAATTAGAACTATTACTTGGTAAAACTATTTAGACTTCTTCTAAGAGGTGGTATGAACTTTAAATGTGAAAGGATTCACAATATTTCAGTTGATTCATAGATATTAGACTGTAGTGGATTATTAAAGAAAACCAGAATATTTTGCCACTCACTTCTAGTCTTTTGTAGACAATGTCAGGGAAGGGACAGCTACATTTTCTACAAAATCTCCATGGCAGTCGTCGTTAAGACATACTACGAGGCTCTGCGGATCAGGCTCCTGATCTAGTGTCACGATCCTTTTATTAATGTAACCTCATTGGCCTGGCAAAATACACTTTCCCCTGTTTTCACGTTAAGAGGCTGTTATGCAGCATATTATTTTTATCTTGTGTTTGCAGAAATGATAGTAATTAAAATGCTCATCTCATAGGAACATGGTTGTTTACAATTCTGAAGTGATTTCTGCTCTTTAAAATCCAAGGATTAGTATCAGATAACACTGTGTAAATAAGACTGCAGTCAAAACCTTCAGCAAAGCTACTGCTGATTGGATTTTTTCATTGCTTATCTAATGTTATTTTACTGTTCACACATAATAAAAGATCATTAATAGGAATATGTCACATAAGCTACATTAATTATGTCATTTGAGAATCATATGAGATATTTATCTTATTATACTTGTCACGTTAATATAATGTGAGTCTGGCTTCTTAAATGACTTCTCTGATGGAGCTTCATTTAAAAAGCTTGTTTGGAAGCTCACTTGTAAGATTCCATCCTGTAAATTTGTGTTTTGGAATACAGAAGAGTGTATTTTAAATCCCTGCACTTTCTCTGTGATTAGATATTTTGTTTCTGGATTAGAAAGCTAAGTCTCAAATTTTAATACAGCTATACTAAATTACTTAGTTACCTGCCTCAATGCTGTGCTAGTTGATATTATTATATTATTCATTTTGGGCCACGGTTTGATAGTATAAAATTAGACTTAAAAATAATCAAGCATTGTGGACAAAAGTAGTCATAAAGAGAAGTCTTAGAAGTTTCATGATAAAAGTCTTTCTGCAAGTCCATTCTATATATTTCCCAGATCAGTGCAACCTAGATACCCAGGTTTTGGTTCGGCAGTTCTCATGGCACATCATTTAATCTCTCACATCTGATACCCCACTGTTATAGTTTAGCACCTCGTTATCACTTGCTGGATCTATTGCAAGTGGCATCCTAATGATTTTTCTTTTTCTGGTCTCTTTTTTTCTTCTTATTCCTTCTAGAATAACTGTTAAAAAAAAATACATATCCGCTCACATTATTCACCTTCTTAAAACCCTGCTGTGTTTCTCTGTTGTTTAGTAGAGGTCTCCAACGTGGGGTAAGCACACCTTGAGCTAGGCGGTGTGCAAGAAAATGACTGGGTTATAGGGAAAATATGAGAATTCCTGTTTTTATGTATTTTTTAATCTAAAAGAATAAGAAATACATTAAGCTTTACTAATCTTTCAATACGGTTTGCCACTTGCACCCTCATTTGTTCAGAAGCCATATGGGGTTCTTAGTGGTGCCCACTCATTGTTTGTATCAGTCATTTGTTCACCATCAGTGTGTTGTGGTGTACTATAGTTTCCATAATAAAAGATCTTGCCTTAAGTGATTAATTTTATTAAAGAGAAGGAGAAAAAAGAAGAATGTAGTGTAGGTTGTATAGTGGTGGCGAGGACGGGCTTTGAAGCTAGGCTGCCTGAGTTTGAATTCCAGCTCAGCCTCTTTGTAGTTGTGTAGCCAAGTTACTTAACCTCTCTGTACTTCAGATGTCTCACCTATTTAATGTGAATGGCACCTAGCTCTTGGTGTAACTTTGAGAATATAATATACAATACTTACAAGGAGTGCCTGGCACATAAAATGTGCTTACTACATTTTTCCTCTTAGTATGATTGTACGCTACAACCCAGCTGGACGTGGCTCACCAGTATATTTGCATATACTCCTTTTGCCTAGAATGCCTTCTTCTCATGTTCTTTTTTTTTTTGTGAGACGATCAGCCCTGTACTAACATCTGCCAGTCCTCCTCTTTTTTTGCTGACGAAGACTGGCCCTGGGCTAACATTGTGCCCATCTTCCTCCAGTTTATGTGGGACGCCGCTACAGCGTGGCTTGCCAAGCAGTGCGTCGGTGCATGCCCGGGATCTGAACTGGCGAACCCCGGGCCGCTGCAGTGGAGGGCACGCACTTAACCACTTGCGCCACTGGGCCAGTCCCTCATGCTCTTCTTAACTCAGTTTCCTTTTGTCGCTGGTCATAGCTTAAGAACTAACTCAATCTTCTCCTCCTTAGTGAATCCTATATTTACTGGACACGGTTGGCCACACCCCCATTTGACCATACTTGTATGAGCCACAGTCATAGCCCTTTACTGTAACTGTCAGTATGTCCAGTGTAAGGATTTGAAGACATAGGCACAGAGTAGGAACTGAATGAGTGAATGTTTGAAAAAATGTATTTATGGAATGAGGTGGTCAATGATCTTCCACCAGTTGGCAAGATTCTCTGACTTGCCAGTTATTGAAAATGCCTAACTTGCAAGTTTATCTCTAACCATTTCTCACCATCTCAGAACATCATATTGACTATGAGTGAGGGTGAGCCATTAAAGGGATAATCTTAACTATGCACCTGTTAAAAATAAAGTCACAGTTATGAGGTAGTGGTTGCACAACATTGTGCATGCACTAAATGCAACTGAATTGTACACTTTAAAATTAATAAAATTAATTTTATGTTATATTAACTTCACCTCAATTGAAAAAAAAGAGGGGAAAAGTTACAGTTATTTGTAACACATCTCACAGCTATCACAAAATATCAGTGCAGCAACACTATGGTTGTAAACTGCCAGAGTAAATCTTTATTCCCTTCGGCCCTAAATATTTTTGATTTTGTAAAATTGGTAGGATATGGTCATCTATAGAAAACTACTTTTGGGAACATTTGAGAAGCTGGGAATGGTTGATAGACCTGATAAGAAGTGAAGGAAGCCAGTGATGAGGAAATCGGATTTGGCACCTTTACTGTTCAGGAGCTAGCCAGTAAACATTGCCAGTGTGAGAGGCTACGGAGTTTAATTGGTCCAACTTCAAGAAAGGGCACCAGCAGCCACCTTCACTTTGCTAGTCATTCACAGTGATGACATGCTGTGGAAGACACAGCAGAAGTAAGAGAAAACCTGAAATCCTGGCTGCCTCTGTCAGTTTTAGCTTCCACAGTGAATTCATTATATCATTAATGATAATGTATTTCTCAGCTTTAAGACTTTCCTTTTATTGATGTGCTAAAACCATATAGTTTTATTGAAAGCTATAAAAATTATATCATTTAACGGACATTTTTAAGATTTATATGAAGCTTTTCTCCTGAACTTTCTTGTTAGTTCCCCGCTTTAGGTTTTTGTAGCTAAGAGGAGTTTTCTCATATGATAGAGCCTTTTAACTATATTCCTTTTTCAGCACACTTAGTTGTTTTTTCTGTTAGAGTGCTCTGTCTTTGTTATTTTGAGTATTCTGTCCTTTTAGCATATATTTTAAGGAAAAACATAAAATTGTATCCTTTGACTTACACCTTCTGTGTAATAAGCTTAGCATTTGTGGAAAAGGTACATGAAATAAGCTTGATGGCAATTGTCAAAGCTGCACATAAGCTTTTTGCTAGTAGATGTCTCTCAGTTTGGACTATTAAAGGACTGAAATTTCTCTAGCTTATATCTGGTAAGCCAATGTCCATTCATGAATGCACTCATATTTCCAGCATTATTTAATTGTGGGAGGTAGTATTTTGGATTTACATCATGTTGGGGGACTGAGACTTGTGGAAGCACAGATATTGAGGCAGTTCTGAGTTAGAGAGCAGTTAATATTTTGAATAGGGTCAAAGTAGAGTTGGGAGCCAGGAAGTCATTGTGGGAACTCATTGTGTTTGGATACATACTCTCCCAAACATGCAATATACATAGACTTGAACCTAGAAAGGTAATAGTGGGGAGTAGGGAAGGAAGAAACCCACAAGGAAATGTTGTTGCACATCCTGGGATAACTTTGTTATATTCTGTGTTGGCATAACAACACTTATTAGATTAGAAATAGTTTTTTTTTTTGTATTGATAAATGATTTCTCATTTTGACTTGTCCAATGTAGGTGTTCCTTGTCTTAAGGAAAATCAAAATACAATATTTTGAATGGGCAAACAAATTGAATGCCAACTTGTTTTACATAACTAAAAACCTTGAATGTCCATTATATTTATCTGGATCATTACTTCATTGCTCTGACCATTTATTGTTAAGCATATTATAGATATATTTTTGTTGTTGTTGTTGTTGTTTTGCTGAGGAAGATTGGCCCTGAGCTAACGTCTGTGCCAGTCTTCCTCTATTTTGTATTTGGGTTGCCGCCACAGCATGGCCACTGACAAGTGGTGTAGGTCCATGCCCAAGAACCAAACCTGGGGCACCGAAGCGTAGTACCCTGAACTTTTAAGCCGTGGGGCCAGCCCCTATTTTTCATTATTTATAAATGAATGTAGAAGGAATGCACACACACATTTTCAGGATTCTGCTAAATTGTGGTGTCTATGAAAAGATGTAATGCTTAAGCCCATACCTATCAGATATTTTTGGAGCTGTGTTTGTGGAGTTGAGATTCTTAGGCATAAATAAGATTGTTATGTTTTTGAGAAGTAGAAAGAAAACGTCATAGTAAGTGACGGTGGATCCATGATCATTTTGGTGGACTTTGGGTCTTTATTACTTAATAGTTTTTTCCAACAGACAGTGGGCTGGAGAAAGAAAAGAGAAATGCAAGAAAGTGGGGATGAAATGAAAGAAAAGGGAAAATGCAAACTACTTTATTTTATTGTTAATAATTTTGGTAAAGATATTAGGTTGAGCCGTGTGAAATTGCGGATGTTTGACCATCTTTTACCTACAAAAATAGAAATTTACTATGGTTCAATTACTATTTGAGGGGTAAGGAATGGTGGTAATAAATATTGACATTAAGACTAAAATGTATTTGGGGGATTATTTATGAATTTTAATATTCCATAGTCACCGTGGTTTCCAGGGAAAATCCCTAGACTAATATTTAATTTCTCTGTGGTGCTCTTGTGAATTTCCTGTTAACTCAAACTTAATTCATTAACTGCTAGCGGTTGTTAAATTTCAACCAGTTTTTTGATGTGAAATTTTCTAAAATATATTACACATTTTCTGCCTTCTTAAACAAAAGGTACTGTGATTTAAACTTCTAGTGATTACTCAGGATTATTATCACAAACATGCATTATTCTACTTTGCTATAATATAGCAATACTATAGGAGCTTTTAAGGAATGTAGAATTATTTGTTCCTATATTGAATGACCCCAGATTGCTCTTTTGTTTCTTTTAAAGTAATTTCATGCTTTCTTTGTACAGTTTTTATCTTTCTTTCCATGTTGCGCAAAGCAATGCTGCTGTCATGTGCCTACCTCTTGCAATTCTGTTTTATATACTCGTTTCCTATCTGTGGTGGGTAAGACATGCTGCTAACTGAGCCTTAGCTTGTGACTGAGATTAAAGTAAGTAGATTCTGAATGAGGGTTTCTGTTAGGAGTGTATGAACTTTAGAGTGTGAACTGTGGCTTTGTGCTTTGACTGCTTAGAGTTTTTTGGTTTTTTTTTCAGTACTTTCTGGTTTTAGGTAGTTGAGGTGGTGAAATAAGTGGCCTTTTGATAAGTGAGATATTTATTATGCTATTGATTAGAGAGAGGTAGATTTTTGAGGATGCATGGTCACAGGGACTGAAATTTTGAATGATTTGATAAATTCCACTGTAGTTTTCCCTTTTCTAACTTTGCTTTGGTGTATCTGGCTTGGCATTTTTTTTTCAATAACTTGTTCAAATACATACAGTAAAAAACTATGGTGGAGGGAACTAGTATTAGTAGTTTATGTGAAGGGTAGACTGGATATCCTAGGGAGTATATGTGATTGCCTTTGAGAAGAAATGACCAAGGAATGTGGGATTCATTTAAATATTAGTTACATATTAATTAACCAAAACATGATTTTTTTAGTGACACAAATATTATTTATTTTGAACAACTCTTTTCATTTTAGCTTAGGCTCTTGCCAGAAAAGTATTTACGATACTGAGACTAAAACATTTTTAGAAATGAAAGGAACCTTAAGAACCATTTAATTTTATGGATTAGGAAGCAGAGTACCAGTAGGCTAAACTGGCCCCCTCGGAATCATGTAGCTGTTCAGAAACTGGCCCTACACCTGGGTACTTTAAGGTGAGGGCCATATCCACTGGGCTGTAGTGCTTCCACTTCTTCTCTAGAAGCTGGGAATTTAGGGTTGGGCTGGTATGTAAAAAAAGACAGTTACATAGATGGTATATTTTGAAGACACAAGAAATTTATTTACTTTCAGACACCTCCTCTGTGGCTTATTTTCCTCAAACTTCCTTTGTGCTAGTGCTTTAAAAACCCACGGTAAAATGCAAATATGATAGTAGCATTTCTTTGCTATTTGTTAGCTTTGCTGCTCTGTCACCTAGCAAGACATGCAGAAATTGGATTCTTATAACCTCTTGATGTAGCTGGTAGGGAGAGATTCATGAAAGATCAGGACCATAGTCACTGAGAAGCCTGGTTTGAGATGGATGATGAGATCACTTTGATGTGGACCCTGAGTAGCCAAGAAGCAGCATAAAGAGGTCTGTTTTGGGGGACAGGAGAAAAAGATAATTGAGAGTAGAAGTGGAGAAGAGGATATTGACCACAAACTTCACATACTTCATAATTTTAAGGGAGGAAGAGCTTTAGGTCAGAGTAGGTGACACAAAAGGATCACGAGTAAAGGAAGAAAAATTAATGGCTACTATCAATAAAGATAGAATAACTTATTTGAAAAGTAAACAGTTTACGTAGGTTTATACAAATATGAAATAGACCTCACTGATAAGTAAATCATATTGGAATGTACTTGTCACTGCTCTAATTATTTCTAATGATAGCTATGGTTCTCAAGAAATTTTAATGAACCATATAAATGCTATCCCATTTATAGTGGTCATGAAACAAACAATTTAGAAGAACTGAGCTATTATGGAACCAGTGTTTCCAGTAAATAACTATGACTGTGGGTAAATTATCTGTGTTAATTTGAACAGAACTCTCTGACATTATTTTTTAAAGTGAATCCATAATATATCTTTGCATTGCATCACACTGAATTAAGAATGTAAAGTTCCTGTAGCTAATTTTTAAATTATTATCAATCTATAGAATATACTGCTGACATTTAGAAGTTGATTAAAATAGGATAAAAATGTGAAGAAAGTGAGTAGATTTGTCTTTTTGTTTAAAATTTAAATGTGAAAATTCTAATTTTAAGAGATACCAGTTAAAGGAAGGATCTTAAATTATAGGTTATTGATTATGTGTAATTACATACTGCAAGTATAATTAATTTATACTGATCAAATAAGCTAGCAAAGATTAATAGGAACACAGGTTATAATCTCACCATGGATAAGTTTTAAACCCTAATACAGAAATGTACAATTTTTGGTTAAGGAGAACCAGATATTTGTTAGAGTTTAAAATATATATAATTTCGGGCCGGCCCCGTGGCTTAGTGGTTAAGTGTGCGTGCTCGGCTGCTGGTGGCCCGGGTTCGGATCCCGGGCGCACACTGACGCACTGTTTCTCCGGCCGTGCTGAGGCCGCGTCCCACATGCAGCAACTAGAAGGATGTGCAACTATGATGTACAACTATCTACTGGGGCTTTGGGGGAAAAAAATAAATAAATAAAATTAAAAAAAAACATTTAAAATATACATAATTTCTTAATGGATTCTGTAACCATTTTAGAGCCTGTTTCAATGATATGCTTCTAAATGGGGATAATTTTAAGAATCAAATTTGTTTTAAATGATCAAATTATTAAACATTTACTAAAGCTGTTAGAGATGCAAATATGAATAAAATACATTTTCTCTAGAAAAGAGGATAAGACAAGTGCACAAATACCTGAACTGTGAGGTGACATTTGTTAAGTATCACCAGAGAGAGTGGATAAAAGGAGAGGTTACTGCTGAGTTGGTGGAAGAAGGGGAAGAGTTTGGATTTTGGGATAGCAAGTAGACCAAGAAAGTCTGCATGGTGGAGTGGCATTTCAGCTAGACTTGGTGGGCTGATTTTCACTAGACGAAGATGAGGCTATTCCAGGCAACGAGAATAATGTAGGAAAAGGCAAGCTCTGAGCATGTTTTTACAACATGGTAAGGAATCCCAGTTTGGCTGGAGAATAGATTCAAATGCCAGCTGAAATCCAGACGTTAATTGGCCCCCAAAATGGTGAAATTAGGTTTTCACATGCTTATTCTCCTAATGCTCAGTGAGTAACTTGTTTTTCTCACACTTTCTTATTAAAGGAAAATGAAAAACTGAGTAGATTACAAATCATGGGATTTTATTTGGCTCTGCAAGGATTTTTATAAATACTACAGCAGCTGTTTACATGTTTTTCATGATTGCCGTATGCATATCAGAATGATTTTCCTCATTGTTTCATGCATAAGTCCACATTTGACTCAAGTTTATCTTTGAATGTTTGCCATTTTCGTTTTGTTTGTACTCCTTTGGGTAGTATTAGTTACGTGATGATAGGAATATCATAAATTTGAAATTCCAAGTCCTTCCAACCTCAGAATGGCATCTTTTTACTACACATACTATGTAGTACTGTTAAATAATCAGTTTGAGGTCTGTAGCACAAATCACAAAGCAACAATCTCTCCTATATTTCCAAATAAAGTATTTGAAGGAAATGATATTTGCAGGATGTGCTATAGTGGTAAATTTAGAGAGTACAAGATAATTACTTGTAAGTATGGCAATTTCTGTAAGGGAAATCATCTTAATTTGTTCCTACTAAGAAATAGAATTGCTCTACTCATAGCATTTGAATCTTTTTAGGAGATTAATGCTGTGTGCCTTCATTACTTTGAATGGACATTACAGCTTTTCACTCCATCTGAAATTACCCCTTTAATTCATGCTTCTGTTTGAATTTCTGTTAAATGCAATCCTCACTTTTAAAAAATCATATTCCAGAGCCCTTGTTGGAGAGAACTTATATGTCCATCCTAAGCAAATTTTAAAAGAATAGTACATCTGTGCTAGGAGAATAAACTTCCAAAGAAGTCATAGCCTGGATGGTGAAAATAGTCTTTAACTCATACTTGGAGCGTTCTCCTGTCATGCTGTTCCCTGAAGATTTTAAAACTTAGATGGCCTTTAGGCTGGTGGGTAATTGCTGTGGCTTAAAAGGAATGCTGTGTCTCTGGACATTTTTTTGAAGACAAAATTCTGACTACTTTTTTTTATTTTTAAGTATTATACCATCTGGGAAAGATAACTTGCATGTTATGAAAGAGAGAAAATGGAGTGGGAAGAATGGGTTTACACTAGAATATAATTAATTGGAAAGAATATTGAAAAACAAATGATGGACATATGTCTACATAGGTGACGAAGGTGCTAAATATAGAAAGGTAACTCATTGTTAGGCTATGATTGTCTACAAAAACAAAGGATTTCAGTCTTCCAGAGCTTGCTGGGGTAGCTTAAAAAATTCTGAGTTTTTCAATTAGCACCTATTTCTTCACATTATACAAGAATTTCTTTTGGCTGCAGTGAGTTGAGGCTGGTGCCCTAGTGCTAACATTTCTGACTCCCTTGATGCCAGGTACAACACTCAACAGCAATCAAAAGCCATGCTTGAGTATAGCAGCTTTTAGGTAGGATCAGGCAGAGCTAGTGAGATGCAAAAGCCACAAGACTTGAGGGTTGTTCTTTGATTTTGAAGTGTCCTGCTCCTTCTACTAAGGCCTAAACTTGTAGTCAAATTTGAGTGAATCGATTGAATATTATTTCAGTATACATTTATTGAGGGCCTATTATGTACCAGATGCTGGCTATTTTTATATCATAATGAGGAAGAAAAATGAGTAATGCTTAATGGTGACTCCATTATTTCAAAGTTTAGGATAGTTCAGTTTATCCCTGTGAATATTTGCTAAGTAAGTTAGTAATTACTGAATTTGAGAGAACCAACTAATTTAAACTATAAGCACTCTCATAATTTATGATGTATTAGACCTTGGGGGTGCATATTTAGATATAATATGATCCCCATTCTCAACAAGCTTACAGTCTAGACAGGAAGTCAGATGAGAAAATAAATTATTGCAATACAGTATGATAACAATGGTACCACATACAGGGTGCTATGGAAACACTGAAAAGCAGGAGAAAGAAGGAGGAAGAGGTGATGTGAGCTAAGCATTGGACTATGTGTAGAAGTTGTCTAGGTTAATAGCTACCATGTATTCCAGTAGTATAGACTTTCTCACCACTTATCCTTTCATTTTTATTACAGTGATTTTCAAAAGTAACTAAAGTAAGCTAATTTAAAAAGTGTTCACCATTCCTCAATCATTCTGATTTCATTTATTTCCATGTTTTCATACTGTTTTTCATAGCTTGATTTCCTCTTAAATACTTTTAGAAGCTAAATGTGGATTTCCGACGTATTCACCTTCAATTAGATTAGTTTTCACAGTTGGATTCTTAATAAAATGAGTGCTATCTTATACTCTCCCCCCCCCTTTTTTTTTACCTTATGGTATAATGCCCTTTTTTCCCCAATACTTTAATATACAGACCTTTTGAATACATTGTACCCATATTAATTTTTTTTAATTTGGGAAAGCAGTTCTTAAAGTATATTTTACTAGAGTCACTGAGGAGGAAAAAATTCTATGGTTAAATAAATTTGGAAGAGGTGTACGCACTGTCTCCCTTTTGGAGATACATTTGGCTTTGAGGGTTCTGAGAAGTCCTACAATTTAAAAAGGAAGAAAAGAGGGGAGGAGAAGAGAGACTTCTTTACCTTTATTCAACCAAATATTATGACCTCTTTTTTTTTTTAATAATATGAAAATATATGTGTTTTGGGAATTGCTTTCTTAACATATCTTTGTTTTCAGATTAGATATAAGAATTCATATACATAGTCAATATGGAAATATTCTTTTCTTCTTATGGCTGAAATTAATCAGAAGGAAATAACAGAAGAAAGAAAGTAAGAGAAGGCAAGAAAATGAGAAGACTATAGGTAGAGAGACATGAGAGAGAAATATTGGTAGCAGTAGAAAGGTAAAAAAAAACTTATAGAAGTTATAAAATGTTATTAAAATGTGACATAGTGAAATCCATTTTTCAGGTTCCTGGATTTAACATTTCTCCAGAGATATGAAAATATTATTAAGTGCCAAAGTATTTTTCTCACATTTAATTTTTTACAGTGCTTAAAACATTTCCCTACTGTTTTTCCTGAAAAATATTATGAGGGTTTCACTTTATGATTAAAGGACTAAAATTTTTAACAATATAAAGTTAGATAAGAGGGCATAGTTCCTTCAGGGAATTTCACAATTGGGAAAACATTTTTCCTTCCTGGCTTTTTAAGGGCAGCTAAGTTTGAGCTGGTATGAAAGGAATCTCTATATGTGATGCTGACTGTGATAGTGTGAACTGGAGTAGAGTGTCTTTAAGTCTCAAATGAAGGTATGAATTGTTCAATTGTTTGGTTACTTTTTTTGATGGAGTGCTATTATTCTTTTGGACCTCTACTAGGATAAAAGGCCATTTCTGAAATTGATTAAGGGGAGGTCAGGGAAAGCCATTGAGTCTGTCCACTCTGTTCTTGCCAGATAGCTTAGGTAAGAACAGGAATTGAGTTGGGAGGAGCATGCTCTAAGTCTTGTCAAAATATTCCAATTAGTTCTTTCTTGGTGCATCACCAAGTGGTCCGCTTACATCAAAGCAGCCTTAGGAAGTAGAAAGTAAGAAATGGGAAATTGTAGAGACCCTTTGGGGTTAGAATGTAGCTGCTTTAAGAATTAGAATGGCCTGATTACAACTCCTGGGGCAAACCAACTAACTATAGGAAGATAGATTTAGAAAACTGACTGTGTAAATCGGACTTTTAATTTGATTAATTAATAATTTTCTTTGCTTAGTTTTTTTAACCTTAGCATTGTAAGTCTTTTTGAAAATGTCATCAGCTGAACTGAAGAGAACCAAAGGAGGATTTTGTTATTGTTTTCCTCCACTCCCACTAGGTTCGGTCATTCATTGAACAAATATTTACCAAATGCCTATGAATTTTGATGAGGAAAGCAATACACCTCTTGGTCCCAGTGAGATGGTAGCAGCCACTGTCAAAGTGAGTGGACTCCAGGGAAAAATGAGACTGAGGAGATACTGTTGGGATCTGTTGTTTTAGTGAGGAAGTTGCTGTTACTGTCTCCAAAGTTTTTCTTCTCATTCCAACTTGCCCAAATTGAACTCATTCTTTGAGGCCTTACACAAGTCCACCTCTCCATGAGGCTCTTTGAGATCCGCCAAGTTGGAATTAATCCCTTCTTTCACTGCACTATTTTACCCTTTTTAGAGCAGTTATTGTAGTTTGATCAATTAATTGATTGATTAGTTCATTTGTTCAACATGTGTTTGTTACACACAATATATCAGCCATTCAACATATCAGGGAGGGGGCTGATGAGTAAGACTCCATCCTTGTCTTCAGTGAGCTAATTGTACATTGCTTATTGCTTGTTTATATTGGTTTCTCCCACCAGATCTTAAACCCCTAAAGAGCAGTGATGGCTCTTATTCATCCTCTCTTGTGTGCCCAGCACAGTGCCGGACTGAACAAGGTATTCAGCAAGTACCTTTGAATATACTGAAGTTGTTTTTGTATCTGACATACAGAACTGAAGATTCATGGATATTGCTCCATTATAGTTGAAATCTGTATAATAGGCTTATATTGGAGGAAACCAGAATTCTGACAGCTTATATTAAGTGACACATCCAGCTGTATTTAGTAAGTCAGTAACAGATGAATTCATATTCAGATACTTTTTATGTTAGTTTGCAAGCCACTGAGCTATTATGCCTTACTTTAGCTTATTTTAAATAAACCAAATAACTGAAGAACTATGTTTTAGAAATATAATTTGTAGTAGAAATAAAGGATTGGATCTTTGTTTATATGCACGATGATTTAGTAAGCAATAGAGTCAGATGTCAAAAGGCTTTTAGGTCACTGGTTGAGTAGCATTGTGGTTTATTATTTACCTTTTGCCTACCACAAATGTTCTTCTAATCCAAGAACCCAGAGTAAATGTTTGCTGAGAGTCTCTGCAATGCCTAAACAATGAAATATTCACATGCTTTAGTGGTAGCAAAATTGAACGGCAAACAGCTGCCAGCAGCCATTCCTTACTGATGTAATCCAGGAGGTTTGTGAAAGGGGAACATATGGATAGGGGCTAACTGGAAATTAGCAAAGATCTAAATGTTTGACTAAATGTGATTATAGTTTGGTATGGCAAAGCCCAGAGGTGAGAAATGACCTCATATCAAAGCCAAGTGGAGAGAGAGAACTTTACTGGAAACGGCTATGACACAAACACCTTTAGGTATGAGATGCTTTTACCTGAGACTATATTCAAAGGAAGTAGTTATCAGACTTATACTGTGGCCTGACTATTCAGGGGATAATACTTCAAAATGAACTTAAAAGGCACAATTCCTGCCAGGGTATGGTTGGGAAGCATATATTAATATTCAATTATAATACAGTGTTCTAAGTATTCTAATGGAAGTATGTACTTCAGATCACGGGAACTGAGAAAGGAACATGAGGGAAATAGAGAAGGTTTCTCGCACTTGAGGGAGGCATAGAGGGTTTGTTTCAGGCATGGCGTCACCATGGGCAAAGGCAGGAGGATGTGAAACAGTAGAACACATTTGTTTATTTCCTTAACTTGTTTATTGTGGGAGTGTAAAGTGTGATGGGCACGTAATTACTAAGAGCCTAATTTCCTATATTCCTTGATGTAAATAGTAGCAAAATATGATAAATAATCAGGAAAATGGATTTCCCTGGTTTTTAAAAGTATTTCCTAATGTTTAATGCAGCATCTGTTGTATGAGTGCAAGGACAACCTTTCATTGCATCTTTTTATGTGCAGTTATTTTATTAGGTATTCTTCCAAGTTATTTTGTAAGGTTTATTTTACATGAGTTAAGTATACCAAAGAACCTGGCATTTCCAGATACAACATTCAAGATCTGAATTGATCTAGTGATCACAAAGAGGGATGTAGAGATTTGTGAATTTGTGCCACCTGTGAGTTGCTTAGCTAACGAGTGAGCATAGCTGACTACCCAGCAACCTTATATTTAGCCGTTTTATAAATATAATCACATTTGGATTACTGCTAGTGGAATCTGACTTCTTCCTGCTATGCAGTGTCCACATCCCCCTCTTTATCCTGATGGCCTATGTGCTATACAGTGGCCATCATCAGCACTTGGAAGGAGCGTTGCTCTGGTTTTGCACAGACAGGTAAGGTTAACGTAGCTACTGTAATGATGTAACTTAATGGACTTGAGAGTATTTGCATGGCAGGATTTATTTTAATGGCATCAAAAATTACTTTCCCAGCATTTATAGAACCATCGAGGGTCTGAAAAGGGTTACCTAAAATTTTCAGTTATATTGTAGTGAATTTTTGGGGGGAAGCTATATGCTATGGTATCTTTTGCAAATTTGGGGAGTTAAAATGATCCAGAAATCTTTAGGAATATCAGGGATCTCTAGCAGTTTTTAAGTTTTTGGCTATTACTCTGGAATCTTTTTCATCTCAGATACATGGTATGTAGGATCTGTATTTCTTCATTAAAAAAACTGAACTATGCTTTCACTATTTTGAATGAAGAAGTAGGTGACTGGAAATAAGAAAATCGTATTTTGTATTATCCATTGATAGGAATTGTTAATAATGTTAACAGTACATTTAAAAAAAATATGTCATTGATTTTTAAAATAAAAATTAGACTTTTAGTGTTTATGAAATAAGGGCTTTCTGTCTGAGTTTTAAAATGCTTTTAAGCTTCTTATAGAAGAACTGATAAAATTTAACTTATTTAATGTTATTGAATGGCAAAAGATGCAGACTACATAGAATTTAGAGGTATATGTAGTTTTAAATCACAAGTGAAAAGATACGAGGATCAGTGTATGTGGTGTTGAGTTATGGGGTTCCAAAAAAGGCTTTTGACCGTTAACCTCTGAAACCCATCTATACATCTGCCCATTTGTATATAGACCCTCTTACTGTTTATCAAAGCCATTTAACAGGGAGGCCATTCAAGTATAAAGTGAGAGGAAGACAGCTTTCTTTTCATGTTTTTGAGCATTACATTATTACTATTATTGTGTCAAGTATAACATTTTGTGCTTTGCTGACTTAGGGATGCTTATATTCATTTACTCCTCCCCTTCCCTCTTAAAAATAATCACTGGAATTTTTTAAGAGAAATAGAACTGAAGACCATAACATCCCCATCAAATCTGTTTAAAGCTTATATTAGACCACATTTCTTACTCTTTGTGTGAGTGTGTGTGTGTGTTTTTTTCTTGACTAGGTATTTATTATAGCTCTTCTTGATTTGAAATAGCAACTTTAGGCATTTTGATAAATGCCTCAAACAGTTATATAATTTCATCAGTTCTTGTGTAAATGGTATTTCTTCTTTAAGCAGATAATCAGCCAAAAATTGATAATTATTGCCTATATATATGGAAAAAACATTCCAACCTCATTAGTTATCAGAGAAATATGATACAGCTTTTTTGGGCTCCTATTTCTTTTGATGAAATGCTTATTTGTAATTTTCTTCAAAAAGTCAGTAAATTACCATGTAAAATGGAATCAAAACAATTCTTTTTAAAGATCTCTTAGTTGTATTTTCCTAGATTGAGACAAATCAGTTTTCCAGGGTTGAAGTTTTATTTGTTTAATTTTGAAAGACAAAGTATCTGTTAAGCATGCTTTTGGATGTGTGCATATAAGGATGGAATAGAAGAGGATATTCCAGACTGCTTTTCTATAGTTAGCTGATATAGGACAAAAGGAAAGAAGAGGGTAGAAAGATTAAAAATTTGAGGTCATATAGTGTCTTTATAGATTGCTTTGTCAGGTAGACCAGAAATGTTGTGGCCTTTTCCTGAACACTTGGTTATTGGTCAATAATAGCACTAGCCTCTGCTGTTTGCAACTCTGTAGCAGAGTAAGGTCTCTCTGTACTTATACCATTTTAATTTATTAGGTTAGTCATAAATAGGATACATAGTTTTTGGATAAAATGTGGCATTATACATTTGAATATAAATTAATTTAAAATATAGGAAAAAGAGGGCAGATAGCTACTTTCTTTCCCAGATGTGTCTCAGCTAAAATTATGCTTAAAATGTTGCGTTTCTTTCAGCTGCTTGGGGAGAAAAAAAGAGATAGCCAGAAGGTCAAAGAGTTAAGGTGTGTGCTCTCTCTCTCAATCTCTCTCTCTCTCTATTTTTAAGTGTGATTTTGAGAATTACTGCAGCTGCAGAGAAGAGAAACCACTAGGAAAGTACTTAACTTTCACCTGGTGTTTGTATTTAGTAATTTCTAATTGGTATCAAAGTTGAAAAAAAATGAAACTATTTTTTCCAAGAGATACACTTGAGCTTTTGTATTATACTCATGCTTTTTTTTTTACTGCAACCCTACTTATTAGTTAATAGTGAATTAAAAATAGATTTTTAATATGGAGGAAGAGACATAGGCATGTTTATTACTCCAAGATGAGCAGTTAGTCATCCAGCCAAAAGCTTTCATCTGTCTTCTTTTAAAATTAAAACAAGATCTATTAGTCCTGTCAATCAGCAGTCATCTGGAGTGATGACAAGGGCTGTACAAACACCAGTAGCAGCTGCCAAAGAATCAAAGATGTAACTTTTCAGAATCAAGCTTTGCCTAATATGAAATAAATCAGCCTTTCATGATAAGATTGGTAACTCGGTTACTTTACTTCTATAAATTTATATCCTGTAGTATGGATTTTGAGAGATTTTCCTGTTTCTTATGATCATCTGTAGCTCTTTTTATTGAAAATGCATTGAGTCGCGCTCTCATTTTAGAGCTGCTACTAGGAAAACAGCATTCTAAGCTATCTGGATATTTATAATACTTGTAAGAAGTGAAACAGAGAGAAACTGAAGAAGGTTATGCTTAGAGAATGAAATTTTATTTAAAGTGAAATAAACAGTTTCTTTTGTCATGGTCAATTTGCTCATAAGTGAGTGCGCTGGTTTAAACAGAATGCCAACATACCATGCCTAGAAGGTGGTTGTTTTCTTATTTAGATTGTTGATTTGCTGTTTAACATCATGTTTTCAGCAAGAGTCCTAAATCAACAGTGTTTCTTAATAATGCCCTCAGACAGTAAGAAAAGACTAAAATTCTCTTCCAGTTTGTAAGTTTAGTTCAATTAAACAAATATGTGTGGAACATCTACTTTGAGCAAGGAATTAGATGCTGAAATAGGTACAAAGATTCAACAGATGAGGTTCCATCTATTAAAGAGGTTAACTTCTTGTTGGGGGACCAATGCAAACCTAATGTAATACAAGACAGAATATAAGAAACATATTCTA
Source organism: Diceros bicornis minor (assembly GCF_020826845.1). Lineage (NCBI taxonomy): Eukaryota > Metazoa > Chordata > Mammalia > Perissodactyla > Rhinocerotidae > Diceros > Diceros bicornis. The sequence goes on along the minus strand of NC_080774.1, from coordinate 22,270,404 downwards.
AAGTGCTGTGGAACCCAGGGGAGGGAACAATTCCTGTTGAGGTATCAGATAAGGCTTCTTGGAAGAAATAACATTTTAATTTGTCATGAAAAATGGGTAGAATTTCAACAAGTGGATATGAGGTGTGAAAGTATTTAAAAATAATGGTATTCATTTTTTTCAAGTAATGAGTTTGAAAGAGAGAATGTTACTACAATGAGAAATTATGTCTTTAGTTATACAGAATTCTTAGGTATGATTCCATGTTTAATAGAGGTTATTTAGCTTTTAGGTTCTTAAGAGAGACAAAATATTGAATAGAATGGTGATTCCTAAACCTGGCAGGTCATTATAATCTAGGCCTAAGAATCTTAAAAACTATATGATTCTGGATTCTGCTTCTAGAGAATCTGTCTCAGTAAATCTTGGATAGGGTTCAAGATCGTGATTTTAAGTTCTCTCTGATTCTGTCCCATCAGGTTAGGAAGATAATGTTCCTCGTGAGCTTTATTGCTCACTAAAAATACAACCTTCCTCCTCTCATTCCCAAGTTCCCAAATCAAAACAAAACAAATGGACATGTTTTAGTCTGCACTTAATTATTTGATCCTTGAAATTTCAATGTTCAAGTGGAATTGGAGTTTATTGTTAGCTATAGGCAAAGAGGTGCTCAATAAATATTTGTTGAATAGATAAAAATGTACTAAAAACTCTTAAGGTTGTATTGGAGAGTACTCCATAATAAATTCATTTAAGGGACTCACCTTTTTTTTTTGGGGTCTCTTCTCTCTGTGTTTGATCACAGTATATAATGCTCTTAGATTTTTGGAAAAGCCCTGCAGGTTCCTCGTGGCCCATGCTTTGAGCATCACTGATAGCTAAGTTCCTGTAACATTATGAAGGGCAGCTAGATAAAGCAAGTCATATTGCTGAAAATTTCTATAATTTTAAGCCTCTTTTGTAGCCTATATTTTTGCTTTTTCACTCAACCAAAAATCTGTTTTCTAGAGATTCTGAAAAGGGAATGTATACTGATGAGTATTTTGAAGTTCTAAGCAGTTCAACTGCTGTCATTGGGGGTTGAACTGTGCAATATATTTGATTTGTTATAGCTTCTTTATTCTACTCGCTCAGCATTTTCCTGGCAGTTAATTACACAGTGGCTTTAGGGTGCATTCCATAAGATGCTGAAGACATAGCTTCGCTGAAGTCTGACACACTTTCCTCCTTGGTTACATAGCTAATGGCCACTCTGGGATAATTAGTGAGAAGAAACTCCAATGGCCCAATTACTGTCTTCTCAAGGTTTTCCCTCTTAATTCTTCTTTGCTTAAATCTTGAAAGATTGCCTCCATTGTAGATAATACTTGTGTGCTGTTTAAAACTGTGTTTTCTTAGTTATAGTCAGGCAAAAGGTAAAAGATCTGTATTTTATGTGTTGGGAGTACTGTAAGAAGTTGATTGTATTTTGGAGAAACCATAGAGTAGTACCATTCAGAGTAAGAGATAGTTAATATTTTCAAAGCCACAGTAATTCCTGGGTTACGACTCATACTAACTGTCCTCATCTACGTAGTGAGAGGGCTTGAGGTTTTAGGCTCAGAGCTATTAGAGTTTCCATAGCTTTGCCTGATATGTAGACTAGTAATCAAATGTTGTGCCATTTTTCTGTCAGGAAGCTTGACTTGGGGTATTATAACTTACTAATGTAATGAAAATGCATGTGCATGTGCCTTGGTAATAAAACTATGTGAACATGTCTACCACAGTGTTTGGTAGGTAGATAGAATCTAAATCTTGTAAATTCCTGAGTAATCTAAGTCAGCCATATGTCGTCTGCCTTTTTAGAATTTCTTTCCAACATAGAACACAGTGATTTCATTCTTTTTCCTAAGGTCCATGTCAACATAAGGCACTTCTCATTGGAATTGTGCAAGCAAATGTCTGTTTCTGAATTTTGTCCAAACTGGGGGAAAAATTACTATGTTAAAAGAAACTTCTTTGAAAAATTGCTTTATGGAAAGTTATTAATATTATGGCTATGCTATGGATGTGTCATTTTCTATGAATGTGTTCTTCATATAGAGAAGGTGCTCAGTGAGTTTTTTTGATTGAATGAATGTAATGAAGTTTTATCATAAGAGTTCTAAATCTTTTCCTTCACTGCAGTCTTCCTGTTTAGTTCAAACGTTCCCAGCTCTCTTTGCAGAGAGTAAAGTATCTCTCTTTGAGATAGTAACATGCTATCTCACCCAGCCTTTTGTTTCAGTGTTGTGTGCTGTGCTTTCCCAAATGGCTAGTGAGGATTGGTAGCGTAATTTAAAACCTTGGAGTGATGAAACTGAGCCAAGCCACGTTGCTGAAGCTCACCCTAACTTGTCATGTTTTATTGAAGCAGTAAGATTGATGGACAAAAGAAAAGAATATTCTAGGAGTATAACAACAACAACAAGTTCTGTTTTACAGCCTGGGAAATCTTCCTCTGGTTTGTCTCCAGCAAAGTAAAAGTTCTTTGGGGCACGGAGGTGGGGAGAATTGTATTCAGTATGTGATTACCACATAATATTCAAATAATTTCCATTACTTCAGGTTGACACATGGAGGAGCAGAGCCTGCTGAGACTGTTCAGAATTCTACAGGAAATTGTAACTGTACCAGTATGATATTTTCCTCTAATATCCTTTCAATTAATACATATTTTTACTAAGAGGAAATCTTTCATAGGGTAAAGGAAAAATAATCAATACATAGAACATCGCGATCTAGTATACTGAAATTAATGGAACCCTAAGTGGAGAATAAGACCATTGAACATACTCCTTATAACTATTGAGACTGGCTTCTCTAATGTGTTTTTTAGTGTTCTGTACACTTGCAAAAAATCAGGCAATTTTTATAGAGTTTTCTTTCATAGATATGGAAATATTTAGGAAAAATCAAATTTTAATGTTGAAATGTTGGAACTTCTTTAAAAGAAAGCTTTTAAGTCCTTTTCCTTACTCAAGGAATTTTCCAGAAATTCTATGCCCTTTGTAAATATATATATTCTTAAACTTTTTATTGAAGGTTGGAAAATATATGCATTTGGTGTTTTAAAAATTTTTTTGAAATTATCTTGGCCCTTTTAATAAGTTGCATCATTATTTGGATTTTGCCCAGTTTAAAGGTTGAAGTGCCTGATAAAGCACCGAAGGAAGATTTACAACTGTAGTAGCATAAGCTTTTTTTCCAATAATGTGATCCTTTTGCTTTCATTGGAATAGTCAGCAAACTGAGGTTTGGTGGCATTCCTTCTGTGTCCTAGCTGTGTGATCATAGGCACATTATGTACTCATTCAGATCCTTAGGCTTCTTATCTGTAAAATTGGATAAGGAACTTTGCCTGTCTCAGAGCTCTGTTATGAGGATCTCAAGAGATAATATATGTGAAAGCATTTGGGAAACTGTAAAGCAATACATTATTATGATTACTGTGAAAGGGAGTTTCAAATCATATTTACCTTTTGGTCTCTGTGGTCTTTTGTAAATAAATCTGTATTAAACTTCTTTTTATTAATTTCAAAATGAGGTTTCACCATAGTTCTAGAGTCACCTTGAACATATGTTTTATTCTGTTTCAATAAAATGATATTTTCCCTTAAATCTGTACTATATATTTTTTCTAATAAAATTATAATTGCTTATCTGATGCCCCTAAAGGATTGTCTCCTCTTTTCTATAATTGTTTCTTCATTTAACATTTCTTTTATTTATCTGAAGGGAATTTCATTTTTCTGATATTGTCTTATTTTTTCTCTTGTCATTTTAAAGGAATGTGTTAATTAAACTCAGACCCAATACCAACCCTGGCACATGCAGCAGACCGTCCTCCCATTTGACATATTTTCCTTTATCATTTTCCTTTGTGATCTCAGAACCACTTTTCAATCCATCTGGCAGTGCTCATATTAGGCCAATTTTAATTAAGCTTGTGAATTAGACTCTGAGACCCTGTCTCAGATATTTTACTAGAGTACAGTTTTAGATCATTGGTTTGCCATAATTCAACAAATTATGCAATTAAAATATTAAAAGTAAATCGACCTGTCCAACCTGATTACATGTTTTTTAAAAGTTGTAAATATTGTACTGATTATTGCTTATTACTCCATTTATTTCAAAAGAAGATATTTCTTGAAGTTTCTATACAAAATTGGAAATTGAACTATACAGATTGTAAATTTATTGGACACTTAGCAGAATTTTGCTCTACTTTCGTTGCTTAGATCATTGCATATTCACTTTTCCTCTCTCAGGGACTAGCTTACATCCCTGTCCTGTCCTTCTCTCTTCAGTTCTAATGCCACCCCCCACCCCACCTCCCAGCCCCCCACCTACCCCACCCTCCACCCCCCACCCCCAGCTGCCCAATATGAATGTTTGGACAGACAACCTTGACTTTTGAGATACTTGTTCCTGTTCCATTCTGAGTGTCTACATTGTCCCTTCATCTCCAAAGCACATGCCTCTGGGTGGTATGTCTCCAGTGAGAATGTTTTTTCCACCATAGGCCAACTCTGCTGCAGTTTTCAACTCAGAACTAACTTCTCAATCCTGAGATACGTCTTAGTCTGACAAGAACATAACACATTGGACTCTCCCCACACTCTCCATCCCCTTACATTATTTTAGAGGGTTGCAGTTAACATCCCAGATGTTTCAAATATTCCTTCCTGCAGGCACTCCCCAGTTACAGTCTGATCAACTTCAGATTTACTCTTGCTCTCTAGAGAGCTATGCTGCATCTGTGCAGGGTGTTTGTTTCTGAAAGGTCATTTCCTGGTGTGAATTCCAACCAAAGGAGATCAAGCCAGAGAACAGCCTTTTTTCTCTTATGTACTCATTTTATTTGGAAGAGAAATTAAGGCTCCATTCAGATGTGCTGCATAGCACACAAAATTAAATGATGATGTGACATATTAATGACTTACAGACAGACAAAAATAAGTGAAAATAAGAATACGTAAGCTTATCTAAGCTTTGACGTGCGTCTAGGTTTCGTAATGAATTAAACAGAGCATTGTCTCTGAGTTTGAATTAGTCAGTAGTTTATTCTTCTCCTCATTTTTATAATATGCCCTTCAAAGCTTAAAGATAACATAGCTTTTCACTTCTCTGTTGGGTTTTATGTCATTTGGCTGTCATTGTACTTTGCTTTTGAACAACCCCAAAGCAGATAGTCCTCTTTCATTTATTCTGTTGATAGTATCATCATAAGTGTTATGGACCACAGCTCATGGGAATGATGGGGTGAAGTTACCCGGTTGTTTTGGAACCCTCAATCTTAGTTAAAATTTTCTGAAAACATAGATTTGTTTCTTTAGCATTCTAAATAATTTTGACAAGGTATTTTGAAGTTTAAGGGATTCCTCCTGCATTATACATTTAAAGTAAGTTTTCCTATACCAAAATTGATAACCCCTGTAGCAGCCTTCCAGGCTGCTTCTGGTAACAGTGTAAGTACTGGAGTTCATGGTAGCATTTCAGCTTTTATCTCTCAGTATTTCATGAAAATAAAATCCAATTCACATCGTTTTTCAGTAATACATCACATGCCCGGAAATAGTCTGATCTTAAAGGAATCATTAAGCATGTTAGTGCCTGGATTCTTTGTAGAAGCCCACCTGAAGGTGCTCCCAGGCATTAGAGATTAAATAATGCAGCAAGTGAGATGATTTTTTAAAAAGCTGACAACCAAGGGTTTAAATAAAATATTTTAAATTGAGAAAGTTTGCCTACAACTGTTTTATATTCCTGTCTACTTGCAGCCCACCTGCCCCATTTCCCTTGCCCATTCTGTTACCAAGCATCACCATTCCTAAATACAGAAAGAGAAAGTATTATAGAAAAACACAGGACATGCTAAAACTGTGAAATGAACAGAAGAGCTGTAGAGTAACAAGCTTTAACTCTGAGAGCAGAGCTGGCACTAAAGGAGCAGTAAAATTTTGTCAGGTGGAGGAAGGATGGGGGAAGGGTATATCTGGCACAGAATTGTGAAAACACCTGGAATATCTGGTAGGTGGAGAAAATCACTGTGGCAGGATCTTAATAAATTTGGTGAGAAATTATAAGGAGGCAAGGCAGGAAAGATAGATTGGGTCATACTGTGAAGGCCTTGTATGCCAAGATAAGGAGTTTTGGTTTTGTTTAGGAGCCAGTGCATTTTCCAAAGAACAAGGAACATTTTCCAAACTCGGCAGAGAACCATGATCATTTTTTCTCTCTCTTTGTGTCCCTGTCTCTCTCTGGCTACATGGTGGAAGATGAAGGAAAGGAGTAGCTGTGGAGAAGGGGTAGCAGGAAGACCTGTTAACTACCTGAGGCGCTTTGCCATAGTTCTAATCAAGGGGTAACAAAGCTGGACTAAGATGTTGATTCTGACAATCTGGCACGGCCTTCATTGATCTTTTACTTGACAGATCTTCAGACGTCTGAAGGCAATCTTTTGTCCTTTATCAAGGCATATATTTGAGGAACTTATGAAGTCCCACCTTCCCTCTCCTACTAGAACAGGGTATAAGGGTCAGTGACTTGTCAACCTACTTGTAGAACTTGCCTTACTATTCTCTTCTCATAACTTTTATGCAACTGTACTATTCTTATTACTTTGAAATTACAATGCTTTAAAATATTTGATTATTTTGAAATAACATTAGGGTGTAGGGTCTTTATTTTAGGAAACTCTGGCACGGTCTAGAACTTTTGGAGAGCAGGATCCTGGAAACTTGTGAGTTATGATTCTGTCTGCCAGATCTCAGACTGGCAACAAAGAACTTTGGTTTTGGTTGTTTCTCATATCTCTTTTAAGGAAAACTTAAACAATTCAGGTATTATATTTATTTTTGCTTGTATACTGCTACCTAGCAGTAGTTGTAGTTCCTACAGTGGTTGGAACTATTCATTTTTTAAGGCACCACTTTCACTGCCTTTGCAACCATGGAGATCATCAATAGTGAAAGCCATTAAACTGACATTATAACTGTTGCTGGGAAACTAGTACTCTCCTGCAGGCATCATTTGATCCTATGCCTTTTTGGTAGGTTATAGTTCTCATTTAGTTGTCAAGGAACATGGTGCTATCTTACAAGCACTGCTTTCTGATGAACTTTTGCAGGAGGGACATTGTTTTTTGCAGAACCTCTTTTTGAGGTTCTAAGGGTGGATAAGAATGATCTCCTGAACCAAAATTCTTTTCCAAGACTATGTTTTGGGAATGGACTATTGGGAGAAGCTTGCTTGTAGATTACTAAATATGATAAACGTGGCTGAACTGTGAGTGGGAATGCCTTCCCTTTAGAGTTGAATAACTGCAGTTACTCTTCCTGGCTCCAGATAGCTGGGATCTGCAAGTGTGGCTGTCATTGACTCTGCAGCTGGACTCAAGAGAAATTTTTAAGGGTGACAAATCATCATAAAAATATAATACTTTTATCTAAAATCTGTTAGAAGAATTTGATCTGGAGTTTTGCTTAATATGTTAAAAAAACACTAATGCCTTCTGAACAGATTTTTATTAGAATATGTAAAAATTTACTTGTAAAGCAAGAGTATTTAGTCCATCACTTTTGTTTTTTTTTTAAAACAAACTTGAAAATAAAGGAACTGAGTAAAAATTAAGGCTTATTCATAGCATATGCAAATTACTGTTTTGGAAATAGTCGTTCAGGTTATCTTTGTGTTTTATTTTAATTCTGTCCATGGTGAGAATTATTACTGAAAAAAGCTGTATGTTAAAGTTTCCATCATTAAAAAAGGAATTCTTTTCTTTCAAAAAGATTGAAAAAAAAAGAATTGTACCCTATATATTCACTTTATTTGCTAGTTCACTAAATTATATTTTTCTCTATTTGTAGGCATTTTATCTCTTTATCCTCACAAGTGTATCCTAAACTCTTCATTTAAACACTTTCTTGATTGTATCTCATTAAATTCCAGTTTTGTTATCCTCATACTGCTTTAGCCTCTCTTAGGCTCCTCCCGATCTGCTTGGCTACTGTCTCTTTTTGAATGACTTCATTCTTTCTGAATCTCAGACATCATCTGTTGATTACTAAGGTCTGTGCTTAGAAGTGACAATTTCCTCTTCTTTCTCACATTAATACTATCTGTGTTCCTTTTCACAATGAAGTGTTCACTAGAGTTCCATAATTTATTTTTACTCATTATTTAGCATGTTTATGGTAAACCATAAGTAACTTTAAGATGAATATAGATAAACTGGTGTATGCTCAGAATAGCCACCACAGCCAAGATAGTGAATGACAGGGGTGGCTTTTAAACTATTTCAAATGAGGAATGACAGAGGGAAATGGATATATTTAGTAGTAGGAAGGGGCATATAATAATTTCCTCAAGTATTTGAAGGATTATCACGTGGAAGAGGAATTAGCCATATTCTGCTTTGTCTTAAAAGGTGTGCAAGGGGTAAATTTGATGGTATATGAATTATATTAAAAAACAAATAGTGCAAGGACCAGTTGGTGGAAATGACAGGAACATAGTTTGGCTTGTTTCATTTAAGGGAGAAATTTCAAATAGTTAGAATGGTCTCAAATATGATGCTCTCCCTCTGGAAGTAGTGAGTTTTCCGTTACTGGAGATTCTCAACTATGTGCCATAGGGCTGCTGTTGATGAGATTTAGGCATCAGGTAGGAGGTTCAATTAGATGACCTCTGCACTGGGTTTCTTTGATTCTGAAAGATGCACTTTTTCTCAGCTCTTTAATAATATAGGAGTCAGTAAACAATAGACATGATTATGAGAATGACCTCTCTTTTAGTTTTAAGTTTAGAACCGTATCATTTAACAATTGTTATTTTTCTTCCCATGATTATTACCAATTTTTCACAGCAGGGGAAGGGTGGAGTGAAACTCCCACATCTTGAAGGGGGATATTGTATAAAATTGCAAGGAGGACAAGGAAGCAAGGATAAGAGTCATAAATTGCAGCTGGAAGCTTGGAACTGATTCCTTTACCCTGCAGTAGCTCAGGAAGGATTCGGCTCCAAGTTTAATGAATGATGAAACATGATCTGAAGAAATTCTATGCAAGAAATACTCTGTTGCCTGGTTCTTATGTGACTTCTAGTAACTGTACCTTCTGCTCTACATGAGAAGCAGCTCTCCTTATTCACCTTCTCTTTCAGAGTTTGAGGTGATAGTTCAGGATTCACTTGAAGAGCTCATTTTAATTGCAGGTTAATTTCTAACACATGTTGGTGGCCTGTGGTCACTGCAGAGCAGGTGTAGAAAAGCACGAGCTTTTAAAATAAAAGTTGGGACTTCTTCCTCAAAGTGTTTGCTGATTGTGTGTATTATGAAATAAAACGTTACCTTGAGAATCATGGAATCTTCCAGGTGGAAAGTACCTTAGAAGATACCTGATCCAATCTCCTTGTTCTTTCTGAGGAACTAAAACAACCCATTGGAAAATGATACTGGAAAGTTGTATGTTTGCCACATACAATAGTGATGTTTTAGAAACTTTCTTTATTATTATTTTTTAATCCTTTGCAACTTTTAGGAAGTCTGCTTCCTAGCATCTTATTAATTAAGTCTACCTTATAAAAATGTGTTTACAAAAAAAGAACAACAGAAACTAGCTGAGTTTACAGTAAGCCTTCCATAATGTAACCAAAATATAAGAGAGATTACTAATGTATAAAAGAGATTACTAAGAATTCACAAACATCTTTTGTGGAATACTGTTGTTGAATAGAACCAGGTGTAACTCTACCTGTCATTCTAAGAGTTAATTGACACCTTGTGGCCTTAACTTCTCTATCCAATTCACTTTCTTTAGACAAGATGTTGACTCTGTGGCATTCAGTTCAGTTCCTTGGGTTGTGTACTTGGCATTGTGCCAGATCCAATAGACTGGCCCTTTGGTCATTAAGCACCAATAGAAGTGATTGGCTGTGTGAGAAGTAGAAAAATAGAGGAGATAAGAAATTTGTCACTAGGGTGATTCAATCCTTGTATTCATTATATGTGCAAATCACAATACATATTGTACTGGAAAAATACTTAGACTAAAGATGTTATTGTACCTTGTAACGACTCTGAGTTTTTTTTTTTCTTGTAAAATAAGATTAGAGCTCTGAAAAATTTAATCAGTGAAGCAGTTAAGCAGATTACCAAGACACACCTACCTTGAACTTCAGCCTTATAGAGAATCAAAAGACATTGTGTCTTGTCCAAACACCAAAACCTTGTACAAAACACTGCTTGTGTGTGTGTGTGTGTATATAACAATTCTTTCATATTCCGAAACCTTGGAGCCCAGGGAGCCTGGGCATGCTCGACAGGCATATTGGGAAAGACCTTTGTTCATCACAGCCTTGGAGAAATACCAGGCACAGAATGCCATAAACCTTGGAAATTAAGATTACTGTGCCTGTGTTTGCTTTCCTTCCTCCTACTTTCTCCAGAAGTATCTTTGTCCCAGGTCTGGGAAAAGACTAGACAGAATAGAAGAGAACTGTATTACTTTTCTTCCTAATTAGGCCAGAAAATAGGTTAGAACAAATGAATTTACACTAGTGTGTCATTTTTTGATGTATTTGCTCTCAATATGCAGGTAGAGACTCACCTATGAGGTACCAAGAAGGATAGTGCTTATCCAGTTGCTAAAACATAAAATATGTTCCTTTTTAGTTGTTGCTTTTTAACACATCTCCATCTTGCTTCAGGCAGGCTGCCTACATACCTTTTTAACACAGGTTAAAATTTCTAGGGCATGTGCCTCCTCAGAGGGCCAAAACTGATGCTGTAAATATTTCTGTAAATTTGTTAACAGCATTTTCAAAGGTTTAAAGCATTTCCATGAATTAATAAGCTGAAAACAACCTCATTTCCAACAGGAAGTGAAGCATAGAATGGAACTCCATTATGAGTCCTGTTTCCTGTCTGAGGGAAGGGTCTAGTAGAGGTAGAGCACAGACTCACCCAGGTTAACCAGAAGACTAGAGTTAGACCTTGGGCTCCTCATGTTCTCATTAGGTCTTATGAGACTTTGAATTTTAGAGACTTGTTTCTGAGATAAAGCATTTCTTCCCAAAATTAGATGTTTACTAGTGCCAGGTTTTGAACTTGTAATGTAGCAGATGTTACCAAAGTTTCTGATTATCTTTCTGGGTGTCTCTAGGATTGTTTTGCTGGATCCCAGTGGAAAATGCATTTCTAGGCCCACAAGGCTGTTCATCTGCTACACAGCAGGGCCAAGCTCTTCCCCATCTGTCTCAATCATAGATTTCCCCCTGAAATTCAGGAAAACGTTTGCTGTGTTAAGTCATTAACAACTGTTTCAAAACAGTCTGATTTCTAACAGTTGGTGCATGTGGAGATACCTAATTAAAATAATTCCAGTCTCGTTAATAAGATAAGTGTGTTTTCTAGTTGCTATGGGATTATTGCTATCAAATACGAAGGATATGAGGCCTAGCAAGTGAATTTAGCTTGTATTCCAGTCCCTTTATCAATTTCTTTGTAATTTAAGAGTTTAAAACCTTATATTTTTTCTTATATTTTCATTTCAATGAATGGAAGAGGTAACTAGAGAAATGTTAGGGGCAGGAATACTAACAACAGACGCAGTACCTATGAATTACACAGGAGATTAGCTTCCCAGAGAAGTTCACAGAAATTGAAATGCTAGTACATGGTGAAATAGCCTCTTGTCTGAACTATCCACTATCACTGTCTTTTCCATGAGTTCCTCAACTGAAATTGATCTCTTCCTCCTCTGAACTCCCAGAGTGCTTTATCTATAGCCTACCTATGGTACTTTCTACTTTCTGCTGTAGCTATTTATATACACATGTTGTATAAATGCTTTTCCTTGAAGGCAGGCTCTGTGACTTACTACTCTCTTGTCTCCCGTGGAGCCTAGTGCAATGGCTTGCACGTTGTGGTTTACTCAGTAATGTTTGTTGAAAGATTGTCCAATAGAAGGAAGTAACATTTTACCATAGGCTCTAATCTATTTTATATGATTATATTCTAAGTCTTGAAAAGAGACTTAGAACCTATTCTTAGGTATATAGGGATATTTTTATTTATTTACTTCTTATTTATTTATTGGTGAGGAAGATTGTCTCTGAGCTAACATCTGTGCCAATCTTCCTCTATTTTTTTGTATGTGGGATGCTACCACAGCATGGCTTGATGAGCAGTGAGTAGGCTTGTGCCTGGGATCTGAACCCACAAACCCTGGACCACCGAAGTGGAGCACACGAGCTTAACCACTATGCCACTGGGCTGGCCCTAGAATGTTTTTATTTTTAAATCTCAAAAACACTGTTAAAATTATTAAAAAACTTTTGCATGCTGAATTTTATGAGAATTAACTGACATATGATCCTCTTAGAATCAACAAAATCATGCAGACTGAATACCAAGTATATAAAGTCTTCTTCAGGAAAACCCTATAAGAAGATAGAATTCTTTGTTAATTTTACAGAATTCAGAGCTATCACTGAAGTGTCCTGTCTTGACAACACACACAATTACATGGTAAACTAATGGGCAAACAGAAGAAAACTGCCATGCCTTTGAGGAGGTATTAGAAAGTCAAATATTTAATCAAGCCCTGCTTCCATCAGTCATTGGTCATTCTCAGCCCTGGATGAATCTGAAAACAAATTCTACCACTGCCGTCTGATACTTTCTGACCCTTGGTGGTGATCATTATCATCCTCACTTCCCCAGACCCCATCTGCCTTAAAGCTCTGCTCTCCCTAGGTAATTCTCAAAAAAAAAAAAAACATTGAGATTTTGGCAGCTAATGATAAGGCTATTGTTAATGGTCCTAGTAAGGAGTCGTGTAGGGACGCCTGAGAAGATAGTGAAAAAGAAAATCAGGGGTGGATAGGAGAGAGGTGATAGAGAAAATGACTGGAGAGAGGGAGGAAACTGGAGGTTAGGTGCTGGGATGCAGGCTGTGAGTGAGAAGCAGCAGAGGAGAGAACAGGATGGGCTGGCAGGTAGGTCGGTGTCTTGGAGAGGGTAACAAGTGTGTGTAGGAGACCACTGGTCCACATCTGCCAGTAGCATCATTTCCTTTTTGTGTGTATGTCTTAAAAACAATGCATATATTCTAGTTTTTTTCCATCTTATTCGTATTCAGGTTGTCTTTTTTTAGTGGTTGTGTGTCTTTTGCTTCTGGAGCCTGTCATTTTAGAAGCAAAGAGATCAAAAGCCAAGCCAGTCACATGAAGATGGAAGCTTGTTACTTCATCTTTTTGGGCAGGTGTTTCTTTACTTAACAAAATATGTCTGTCTTCCCTATTGCCTTTCCAGTTCTGACTGACCTCCTCAGACCTGTGGTGTGAATGGCTGTAGAGATTGTTTTCATGACGAAATGAGACCTGCCACTGCTTTGAACCACACAAAGCTGTTTACCTCTGATGGTAACAAGCCAAGTAAAATCTGTATAATGCTCTTCTGTAGCATCTTACATCTTATAGGTGAAGCAGAAGAAATGTGGCATTTGTGATACAGGATGCTATTTACAATCAAGAGACAGCTTTGATTGGCTGCCAGATATGTTGGAAGTAGAGGCCCGATTTAATGCTTCTTCTGAGGCACTTGGGTAAGGTAGCTGGAGGAAGGGCAAAATGGGCCTTCATGGAGACCGGTGACTCAGGAGAGTATCTGTATAAAGGGCCTAAAATAGGAGGTAACAAGAACAAATGTTAGCCAAGCTTTGACTTCAGAACCTGGCGTCATGTTTAACAAGGGATCAGGGCAATTGTCCACTTAATAAGTTGAACTGTCACTGTGGAATCCACCTGCCCATTCACTGCCACGTCACGCCCTTTTGGACCTTAGTAACACTAATATTGTAAGTGGGTAACAGCTTTGTTCATAACCAAATGATCTGTGGCTAAAACAGAATGTTTTGGGCCAGTTGTTTTCCCATGTGTTAGCCTTGTAGTGGTCATGTTGGGGATCTAGTGCCAATAGCAAAGAGCAATGATTGTATTCTGTGCTTTTTCTGGTACGTTTGGCATGAGTGCATTGGTAATCTTTTGTGTATGTCTCTTGGTTTGTTTAATGAACAGACTGATGTACAGTTAAAAGATATATATAAGCACAATATCTGTAACCTTTGAGATTAACTACTTCCCTAGGTTAAATTACCTTCTGGATACTGGGAGATTGTATAGAAGTTGTATAGACCTCTTACTAGTCTGTGACTCAGAAATAATTAGATTTATAATGAAAAGAACATCTCAAATCTTGGTTGTAAGCGCATGGAGGTAAAACTTTGAAATTCTTTTCCAGTTTCACAGATGGAGAAAAGTTGTCAACCCTAATAGTAATAATAGCTACCATTTACTGAGTGCCTCCTGCCTGTTAGGCACTGTGCTGACATCATTACCTACTTCACATCCTAACAATATGGCAAGACGGTTTTAAAATGACTTTTTACAGGGGAGGAAACCGAGTCTAAGAATGGGTCAGTAACTTGCTGACGATCGTGGATTTAGTAAGTAATGATCTGGGATTTGAACCTGGATCTGTCTGACACAGATGTGCTGCACAATTTCTACAGTTGTGTGCTTTAAGATGAAAAAAATTACAGACAGGCCTACGAAGAAGTAGTGACAAAACTTCTAAGGCATAGAAGCCCAGAAAGCAGAGCTTTTAACACATTATCAAAGATCACAAACCAACAACGTGTGATGATCAGAATGAATCATGGAGTGAGTTACTTAACTAACTAACATTCCAGGGTAATTTCAGGTAAAGGAAAGTATTAATAGCTCTTATTTTTGCATGTGCCACTGCAGGATTTTTAATGAACTGATTTTCTGTGCTTTAAAAATGACAATGCTTGTAAGCCCTGTGTCTCCTATCACCACATTAGGCATTATTCAGTGCAGACACCAGGAACTTATTTTTCTCCCTCATCTGTCTACCACTGCTACTGGAAACAGATGTTCCCCTAAGCCTACCATCCCAATACTTCCTCTGACAAGCTCATATAAAGTGGTGGTATTGTGTTTGCTCTTCCTACTCTAACATATCAGGGGTTAAACAGAAGGTTTCAGTCTCTAGTACATCAGCATTTCCACATAGATGTGCTCTTTGCGAGCCCATATTTAACAGTAATTAGTACTGAAATCAGACTTTAAATTTGGGCTAAGGATACTGGAACTTGACCAGTAAGCAGATGGGTGGGAGATGTTTTCTTTTTCCCCTAAGATAAGCGTCAATTTAAAAATCCTGTGTGTCAAACAAAGCAGCTATGAATTAAATGCACAGATCTTTTCCAACAAGTTGGTATTTAGGTTTGGCATTATGGATCAGTAAATTAACTGATTATGTCTGTGTTCTGCCATGAGTCTAGTGGTTTCGTTGGTTAACGGATGACCCTGATCTTCATTAGGAGACTTTAGCTCATGGAGCCATTGAGAGTATTATTTGAGCTGGGTCAAGTGATGTTAGTGGTGGTGGTGGTAGTGGTGGTGATGGTTCTTCTTCCTCTTCCTCCCCCTCTCCTCCTCTTCTTCCTCCTTCCCTCCCTCCCTTCTTCTCTCCCTTCCTTCCTTCTTCCTGCCCCCCACTACTACTTCTTTTTGTCTTAAGGACATTTTATGATTTAAAAATCCTATTGATATGCTAATAAAGGACAACATTAATTTGATAATAATTATCTTGACATTTAGGGATGTGTGACAGATGCATGTTCATTGCTCAGCATAGTGCTTTCCACATTGGGGGTTTCAACAAATACTTGGGAATGAATGAAGGAGTACAAATGTATTTCTGAATTTGACTTCTCTGAATTTCTTTTAGACACATTTAAAAGCTTTGTTTTGTATTTTTATTTTGGCCATATGACTTGAATAATCACTTAGTGAGCAATAGCCCTGTTACAGCTGCTAATCTAAGGAGATGCCTTTAGTGTAACAGCCAATTCATCCATTATATATTTGCTTTTCTCGCATTGGTTCTTTGACTATAATATGCCTTTGAATTTTGCCCTATGTTTCCCCTTTTATCTGGCCCTCTACCAGCCTAACCTTCTGCTTCTGTTTTAGGCTGGAAACTATTCTGTATTATCTTTTTTATCATACCTCCCTGATCCCCATTTTTCCTGCCTTTACTACCCCTCTTTTCTTTCTCAACTCAAATATAAACAAGAATTAAAGAAGCTGAAACATTAATTTAAAATAAGAATAAAACTTCTGATTTTTTCAATGTTTGATGAATGTGTATTTGTATTTTTTAAAATGTTTCGGAGCCTAAGAGTTGAAAAAGTTAAATTGGATCTTGTTGGATTTCTTATGTACACATACTTGTTTAGAATATAGAAGACTGAAATAGTAATACTAGAAATATATTAATAAGTGGCCTGGGGAGTTGGCACTACTGCTGTTACCATCTGGGCTATCCTAAATATTTTAGCCAATATTTATGAATTAAGTCACAAATTCATTTAGATCTTCTCAATCAGTCTGGATAATATGGCCTCTAACTTGAAAGTTCTATTTTTTTCCAGATTGAGGATGAGCTGCTTACTAACTCAAAGGTTTTTGCTTTGTATTAAGCTTTGTATGTGTATGATAAGGAAATGTTTCCAAGTGCAAGGTGGTGATTATTACTGCTGCTGCTGCTACTACTATTACTACTATATGTGACTATATGTATAATGGGGTTTAGGGACAAGTCCTGGCATTTTTTGAGATATTGAATAGAAGGACTTGAGCTATGCATATTGACACAGAAGAAGGCAGGTCATACCTGGCTTGAGAGAGAGAGCTTCAAGTAAAAACTGGTTGATGATGATTCTAGATTTGATGCTAATTTGGACAAACCAGCCGGGGTCCATCTGGGATATCTGAATTTGGTCTGGGTATTAGATGAGATGAAAACTTCTTGAAATGGAAAGGTGAAGGCTTTAAAAATCAGGTTGCAGAAGAGTATGTAGAATATAATGTTATTTTGATGAAAACATGTGTATGAGTATGTGTATATAGGGTAAAGGGAAAGATCTAATAGGATATATATCAAGATATTAACAGTGCTGATCTCTGGATGATGGGAATGTGAAATGTTTATTTAAAAATGTTTTGCTCATCTGTATTTTCTACAATGTGCTTGCTTCTATTATTATTATAGAAGGCTGTTTTGAAAATTGGCTTTTGAAGAGGAATATTTGGTAGAGTCTCCTTTTGGTTGTAGATGAGGATGGCTATTGGTGTGGGTCCAGGTGAGGTAAGACAAGGGGCCAAGTGCCTTGAAGGCTTAAATACAGTAACTTTGATTATACAAAACATCAAGAATAAAAAAACTTCTTATCTTTTAACTGATAGTATTTAAGATAAATTTATCAACTTGTGTGATTATGAGAAATTTACCTTTCTAATTATATTTTAGAGTGATAATAAAATCAGTTTTGATTCTCAGATTATACACATATTCTGGTGGAAAGAGCTCAGAAATGAGCTGGGTGGCTGGGGAAGCCAGTTTGGGATTTAAATTTTACAGAGATAATGCAGAGTTCATGGTATTAAGAGTTTGGCAGAAATCCCCAAGAGTTAAGAAATTTCAAACAAAGGCTGACAGGAGACAGTTGGCTGGAAAATGAAAAAGTCTGGCAGAGTTGAAGTGCATCATATATTAGGATCATCAGCAATGCAATGAATTTTCATTGCCAAATCACCAAAGTCAGAAATTTAAAAAAAAACAAAACCGTTTTGGTTTCTTTAGTCCATATTTAAGCTTAAAAAAATCACATTATATTTGAACAAGCTATTGCAGTCCTGTTTTTCTAAATTGGAGTAGGAAGAAAGATATAGAAACAATAAACCGGAAATTAGAAGAAGGAATAATGGCAAAAGGCTGGAGATACTCAGGTGGTAGGGAAGTCATGGTTACCCTGAGAAAAATATTATTGTGAAGCTGCACCTTACTTGGGAGGTAGGTTCTAAAATCAGTACCTAAAGTGAAAAATAGAATAGTCAAAAATACCTTGAAATATTCCATGTTAGAGATCAGTAAATTCAGTACAGCAAATCTTCCCTCCAGTGTTGGAACAAAGCAACATTTCTTTGGTTGAGCCCCAGATATACTTGGCTTGCATTTATGGGCCGTGACGTCTAGGGAAAAGTAATGCTTTATATGCTAGAACCACCCTCAGCATGGCGAAGTGTTCACACCATGAGAGGCTCATAGAAACTGAGGCTGACTGAAGGGAGAGCACATTCATCACCTCTCTCCATCTCTCCTGAGCACACATGTAGGGCCACTATAACCACTTGGGCTCCATAGTTCTCTAGATGACCATTTTAGGCACTTACCAGATGCTCTTTGGTTTGGAATAGGGTCGGGGGAGGTGCTCTAGCCTGAGAATATTTATACTGCACCTTACAATACCTGTGTTTCTGGAGCCATTTAGTCCTGGGGCAACTGGTGTCACCTTGACGATTGGGTCTGAAGTGGGCTCTCAGGGCATCCACTCTGGTCTAGGTGCCTTTAAGTTGTTCAGACCTGGCTGACAAATTCTGAGGATGTATGGGATTCTAGGGATTAATTTGGAGGCTACCTGAAACTTGGGATATATGCAGGGATCCTGGACTGAAAGCCTTCTGGAATGTTAAAGGAGTCTTTTCTAAAGTAAAATTCGTGTGACCTGGATTTCGTTTGTACAGTCTGAGAGGCTATATTTTATAGTAGAAAGAGCACTGAATGAGAGATAGAAAACATGGTTCCATACCACCTCTTATTTGCTTTATGTTTTTAATATGTCAATTAATATGTCAATATTTCTCAGCTTTTTATGTTTGTGGCACATTTTCTGATAGAGCTTTTGTGATGTAATTGAAGGGAATAAAATCTCAAACAGCACTAAACAAATCAGTAACAGTTCAAGAGTTACAGTTAGAGTATTACAGAGTCTTGGCGCCTGTAAAAGCATCCTTGGTTGGTATACTATTTACTAGGTCACTCTTTCCGCGCCGTTTTGTTCTTAGAGCTGTTCATTGCCTGACTTTTGTGCAAAGTATTTGTGGTTTCATTAAATACACTCTTTCTTTGGCACTAGCTTTGTGGTGTGTTACTCCTCTTGCCTCTTATTCATAGCAATTCTGTACTCTGAATTTGTGCTATTAAGAGGGGATAGTAAGAACTATCTTACCTACCTCAGGACTGTTATGAGGATCAGAGAGCTATAAAGGATGCAAAAGTTTTATAACACTTTTATGAAGTTATTTAGGGTTATAGAACTGTAAGGGATTGTTGTTTGTCTGCTTATCTCTTTGCCTTACTAGACAGTAAGATTATTGGAATGAGGGACTGGATTTTTTTTCTTTACTTTGTTCCCAGCGTGTGGCTAAATGTTTGGCATGTAAAAGATAGTCAATAAATATTCACTGAATTAAAATTTAAAGTTATTTTTATTCTTAATATTGGATTGGTTTGCCACACAGCCAACCTCCTCTGTGCAAAGTGCTATCAGTAATGCAGAGACCCAGCCGTGGACTGGTAGATCTCATCCTGTGTACAAAGGAACAAGGTGAGTATTTGGCACTTCTGGTGGGTTTGGATGGGGAGCAGGGACAAAAAGACAACCAGAGCTTTAGGTGCCCTCTTTTGAGAAGCATTTTTCCTAAATGTAGTCAGCTGGATTATCGCATGGCTGCTGTGTGCAAGTAGAGTGCTGCCGCATTTTGTTTAGTCTGGTTTGAGGTGTTCTGAGTGTTTGTTATTATTATAGTATGTCTATTGGAGGCTCTTCCACAGCCTTATAGATTTCATTTTCTTTAATTGGGATGGGAGGGAGAGAGAGAACAGCATTTACTTGGCATTCTTGCCTTTTAGAGCTGTGGGTTATTGATTCAGGGGCCTAGAATAGTAATGCTTGGAAGTAAAGGTTCCCTTGGGAGCACTGATGTTAAAGGGCAAAGGGAAAATGATTAGAATTTAAATCGCCAGACTCCACTGAATTTGTGGCTTCATTAAAAAAAGGAGGGAGGAGGAAATGATCTGGGCTGCTGCTGCAGGCTTTGTTTAACACTTGCATCCACAAACTGATAACTCAGAATTACAGCCTTTACAAGTTGAGCTATGTGGCCAAGTATGAACAGCCAGCCAGTGGACAGACTGCTTTTACTGCAAGACGTCATTTTGGGCCAAGTTCAGTTAGGGCCAATTAATTCTAGCAAAATATCTCTTATTTTCTAAGGGAGATTGTAACCTTTGGCTTTGGCTTTCTTTGAGCTAATGAAATCTCTTCTCTCCCTGTTTGTGGAACATGTAATCACCAAATTACACACATACTTTATTCTTTGATGTGTTACTCTTTAGAAATTCTACTTACTCTAAGTCAGGTTTTCCTTTTAGAGTATTTATCTGATACCTAGTATTGCTACTTTAAATAGTAAATTCTCTAGCTTGTCTATTAGCAGTGGAGAGCAATGAGGAATAATGGGAAGAACAATTAGACTGTAATGACAAATAGGTTCTGCCACCAAACAGCTGTGTGACCTTGGACAAATCACTTAACCTCTCTGAGCATTAATTCCTTTGTGTTTAAAGTCAAGGACTTGGATTAATGATTTCTGGGTTTCTTTGAACTTGGAAATTTTATCATTCTCTGAAGTAAAATGTAGTAGTCTAGTTAATCTTTCAGCCTTCATCTAATCAAAAAAAATCTATTTTCTTTTCAAATATATGGTTTCCTCATAGAGAGGCCCTGTAGTGTAGTGGTTAAGAGCTATGGAGCTAGAATGTCTGGGATGGAATCCTTGCTCTGCAATTTACTAGTTGATAGTTGATCTTGGCTATTATTTAATCTCCGTGCTTCAGTTTCCTCATCTATAAAATAGTGATATTAATAATGCCTATCTCCTAGGATTGGTAACGGTTGCATTACATAATAAATGTAAAGCACTTATTACAGTGCCTGATACTTACGTACTTAAAAAGCGTTACTATTAATTTGTTGTTTTCCCAATGAATTTGCTTGCCTTATGGTTCTACTTCAATAAATATTTAATGTATCATGTATTTTCTGAACACATCCCAATAGAGGGAGAAGGCTGCCAAAATTGTTTGGAGTTGCAGGGGAATGTCACCTTGGTGTTACAAACATGGAATAGTTTATAGGAAGAAAATAGAGAGTTACCTAAACTCAATACAGTTGCTAAATTAGCATATACGTTTCAGAAACCTGCAAAAATTTCCTATCAATGATATTCTGCCATGCTTCAATTTATTTCAAAATCTGTTTTTAAATCATTTTTTTAAGCTGTGAGAAGAGGCATCATGGTACTCAAGAATCAGCAGACCTGGAATTCTAGCATTGTGACCTTAGACCGGTCACTTCTTCACTGTGGGATTTAATTTTCTCGTGTGAAAATGAGGTAGTTGGAATATCTGATCTTTAAAGTACCTTCAAGGTGATATTTTAGAATTCTAGGATTTAGGGCCTATAAACATAACTTGAAGGTACTTTATTATTTGGCTGTATTAGCCATAGTTGTGAATATTTTTCAGATTCTAAGGAATATGAAATTTATCATTGCCTTTCCTGATTTTGCCTGCTTTGATGAAAGATAAGCCACAGTTCTATCCAAATGGTGATTAGGTCTTGGGTGCGTAGTGTTTCAAAATGTTGCTTTTGTTTGAAGATATTTTGTAATATAAATAATTTGGTTGAGCAGCATATGTCAGGGATGAAATAGCCCTACAAGGACATGGGGGTTGTTTACACAGGGTTTATATAAATACACAGTAACAACGAATATTGGGATTGTTGCTGTTTTCTGGCGCCCCACCCACCTCCCTCAAGAAGAAAGAAAGAGAGAAAGAGGAAGAGAGTAAGGAAGGAAGAAAGATTGACTTGCTCTTTTTTTAAAAAAGAAATTGTATATGGCAAATATTTGTGTGTGTTGCAGATTATTTTGCTGTGTCCATGAAAATATGCACATACATGTGCACATCTCTAAATTGGGTTAAAGGAGCGTCGTCAAGCCCGACAGGGGATATAGTATAATGTATTTCTGATCTCCAAGTTTTTGAATTGAAACTCAAGTCCCTGCTAGAGCACTTGAAATGAAAAAGTATGGAGGCTTTCACTTAAAATGGTATGTTGGTTATTTATCTTGTTGACAATACATAGATCATTTAAGCTGGTTCAGTAGGAGTCATAGTTACTGTTACAGCTCCAGTGTGTTTCTGACTATTCTGAGGAGGAGAGAGACAAAATATGAGCAACCAGGTACAATATAATATCCTGAAGGCTGCGCTATTGAAATGCTGTGTGTTCTACATGCTATAGGTTTCACAGAAACAAAGCAAATAACCACCCTCATTACAGATATTGGGCAGTAGCCCAAGCAGCTGTGAGAGTGAATAGGAAAACTGTTCCTGTTGTGTCTCGGCTTTTCCATTCATTTTGTCCAGAGGTTTAGTATCACCAAGCAGAGAGGTCACATGCTTATTGAGGTTTGAGAGTCAGACCGATATTGTTGCAGATTATCCCTTTTTTTAATAGTAAGTTGAATCTTGTATTAGCAGAGGCTGTTTAAGTAGTGATTTTGGTGTGATGAATAGAAACCTTCAGGGAAGGACTCCTTATGTGGGGTCGAGGGTTTTTAGGAATCCCAGAATTTGGATTTAAATTTAAAATCATTGAAACAATGGCAAAATAAAATGTTTTTAGTTGTTTTCAAAATTAAATGCAATAATCTTTAAGTGATATATTCAAGGCACTGTGCTAGTAACTTTGGATAATCAGGCATTTTAGTATAACATGATGTATGAATAGTCTACAAAATTGTACACTAAAAATTGGGCTTATGGAAAAAAATAGGGCTGGGTGTTGACTACTCAAAATCTATGTGACTTTGAATCATGGAACCAAAAAAACAATAGCTTGGACAGCCCAAGCAGGCAGCTTAGCTTGGGTGGAAGTTGCCGTAGATATTAAAAGTGTACTAAGAGAGAGTAAAAAATGCTGACTTGCAGAAATGTGAGCTAATGCGTTTGAAAGTGGAGTCCTGAGCCAGTGTGGTTGCCATTAAGGTGGGCACAGAAGGAAGTAAGACTTGCCCTGGGATGAGAACCAGAAATTATGCCTCTCTTAGCTTTGT
Source organism: Diceros bicornis minor (assembly GCF_020826845.1). NCBI lineage: Eukaryota > Metazoa > Chordata > Mammalia > Perissodactyla > Rhinocerotidae > Diceros > Diceros bicornis. The sequence continues at coordinate 22,247,277 of NC_080774.1, read as the reverse complement.
GTACAGGCATTCACTTTTCATTTTCCTTAAGTAGAGCAAAAGGCCTTGTCTGTGTTGCAGCCTAGCTGAAGCCATCTTACTTTTCCTTCTGAAGGTTATAATTCTATTCTACTATTCCAGCTCTTCTTGCCTAAGAAAAAAATCACATATGAACCAATATGATTTCCATGTTCTATTTACATGACCTACGTGGTGCTATAGGAACATGTGTTAATAGCAGAACAGACTATAAAAGTGCAGAGTATAAACTCTGCCTACATAGATTTGATCATCTAGTTCAGAATATGAGAAATAAAGTTAAATTATGAAAGGATTAAAAATGGCTCAAGGAGGGGCCGGCCCGGTGGCGCAAGCGGTTAAGTGCGCGCGCTCCGCTGCGGCGGCCCGGGGTTCGCTGGTTCGGATCCCCGGGCGCGCACCGAAGTACTGCTTGGTAAGCCATGCTGTGGCGGCGTCCCATATAAAGTGGAGGAAGATAGGCACCGATGTTAGCCCAGGGCCGTCTTCCTCAGCAAAAAAAAAAAAAAAAGAGGAGGATTGGCGGATGTTAGCTCAGGGCTGATCTCCTCACAAAAAAAAAAAAAAAAAAAAATGGCTCAAGGAAATACTACAAGAAATGCCAAAATGCAGTATATGATTATCGTATGATTAATATAAATGTAATTTCTCTAGGAATTTAGATGTGGGGGAAGAGCTCTTCAGAAAGGAATGGTTGGGGACGGTTTAGGATAAGGTGGATCGTTGATTTTAGTTTCTTTTTCTAACCCTCTAACTTTCTGGGTGAAGCTAAATAAAAACATTTAACTTAATGCTTCTGAGGAGTTATACAGTTTTTAAGAGTCTATAGCTATTAGCTATTTAGTGTTCTCTCTCCCTCATACTTCTTCCCTTCTTCCCTTTCACTCCAAGGCATTTTTTAAAAAGGTCTCAAAGTAGAATACTTTATGGAGTCATAGTATGGAAAGAATAGTTATATCTGACTCAGTACCCATTCAAAGATAAATATTTTAGGGCATGGATCATTAGCTTTCTTTTCTAGTGTTGAGTAACTTGTGATTGTATAGGCAGGAAGTTCAATTCAACAGAGTTCTTCTGAATGCCAAGTATTGTATAGCACTGTGCTAATTGCTGAATAAGATGTGGTCCCTATCCATTAGGAAAGAGTAGGAAAACAGGCATAGATAAAGTAACATGAAAGTATAGGAGAAAGAGAGATAAATGCCAACTGGTAAAACTATGGATGTCTTCTTGTAAAAAATGAGATTTGAGCTGGGCTTAGAAGGATTGCAAGATTTTGGCAGACATACTGGAGGAGAAGAGTATTTTTGGCAGATGTGGAGCAAAGAATAGACATAGGAAAATGCTGAATGTGATCAGAAATCCTGAGTAGAGTTGTGGGTGGAGTAAAGTTTGCGTGGGGGCTAGTGGAGGGGGGTGTTTAGTAAAAGATGAAGTTGGAAAACTAGGTTGGAGCCAAATTGTGGAAGTCTTTGGATACCAAGCTGAAGAATTTGATTTATTCTATATATAGTGGTAAGTCAGTTAAAGTTTTGAGCCAGAGAATACATGATCAGACCTTGGAAAGGAAAAAAACCTCATAATAGAGTGCCTACTATGTACACTGCTACTAACATTATGTGATTTATATTCTTGTTTTAATTACTCCTCATAATAGTCCTGAAAAGTAGGTATTATGTGTATGGAGGGAGTATGTGGGAATTCTTTGTACCTTCTACTCAATTCTGCTGTGAACCTAAAACTGTTTTAAAAAATAGTCTATAATTTTTTTTTTTTGCTGTGGAAGATTCACCCCGAGCTAACATCCATTGCCAATCCTCCTCTTTTTGCTTGAGAAAGATTCACCCTGAGCTAACATCCGTGACAAATGTTCCTCTATTTTGTATGTAGGCTGCCACCACGGCATGGCCACCAGCCAGCGGTATAGGTCCATGCCTGGGAACTGAACCCAGGCCACCAAAGTGGAGTGCATCAAACTTAACCACTAGGCCACCAGGGCTGGCCCTACAAGTTTTTTTAAAAGTAGGTTTTATTATCTCCATTTTACAGATGAGCAAACTGAAACCCTAAAAATTTCAAATGATTTCTTCAAGGTCACATAGCTGGTAAATGACTGCTCAAGGAAAGTCTATACCTGTCTAATTTTTAAAGTCTGTCATCTTTCCGCTTAGGAAGTGCATTAAACAAGAGGCTGGATGCAGAAAGAGCAATGGTAAGCCTGTTGCAGAAGTTAGGTGATGGGGAGTTGAACTGGCAATGGTAATGGAAATGAAGACATGTGAAGAACTGTTATGGATGTAGATTTGAAAGAACTTAGTGTTCTTATAGTTGAAAGAACTATTAGACTAATAGAATGAGGGTAATAAAGGAGAGGAGGTATTGAAGACACACTGGGAGAATGTCTTCATTTGGTCACCAAATATTTAATGCACATCTACCATATACCTGATACTGATTTAGGCAATGGGGGTTCAGCACTGAACAAAACAAAGTTCCTGCTTTCATGGAGTCTATGTTCTAGTGTGAGAGAGAAAGACAGTACATAAATACGTTGGGATGGGCTATAAATTATCTTGGGTAGAATAGAAATGCATTTCTTAAGAAGTGCTGTATGAGCAGAGACCTAGAGAAAGCAGGGGAAAAAACCATGTGGCTTCTGGGAAGAAAAAGAGTAGTCTAGGCAGAGGGACCATCAAGAGTAAAGGCCCACAGGAGGGAATGTGCTTGTTGTACTCACAGAATAGGAAGGAGAACTAGTTGGCTGGACTGGAGGGAATGAAGGGCATAATGGTAGAAGATGAGGTCAAAGAGATTGTTGGGGGGAGGGCAGATCATGTAGGGTTTGAAGGCCATGATTTTACTCTAATAGGAGGTCATGAGACTGATTGGAAGACTTTTGTTGTAGTGCGGGCAAGAGAAAATGATAGCTTGGACCAAGGTGGTAGAGAGCGAGTGGTGAGAAGTGGTTGGGTTCTGGGTATTTTTTGGAAAGTAGGACTAACTGGATTTGCTGAAGGATTGGATATGGGGTAAGAGAGAAAGAATGGAGATAAGTTATTTGGCCTGAGCAACTGGTAGAATGGAGTTGTCATTTATTGAAAAAAGGGGAAAATGTAGATGAAGGAGGTTTGAGGGGAAGGGAGTTGGAATTAAGAGTTCAGTATTTTTTTGATGCCTATTTGACATCTAAGTGGAGATTTAAATGAGTACACATTTGGAATTCAGTGGAGATATAAATTTGAGAGTTGTAGGTTATAACTACGGTCAGTTACCCTGAAATCACAAACCATAAATGGAGATAGGTGAGGGGATGTGGACAATTTGGGATAAGCACATCTCTACTGTGGGCAGAGGAAAGTGTCTCAAACTCAACAGTGTCATTTCCATCAAAGAAAGCACATGAATAAAGCAATAGACATAATAGAGAAGAAGTCTGAAAACCAAGTATTAGGGACTTGAATATTTAGAAAAGACGATATGGTCAGAAACCAGGATAGGAAACCAAGAAGGAATGACCAGTGAACAAGTGACTACAACTGCTCTTTCTGCATCTAATCTCTTGTCTAATACACTTCCTAACTGGAAAGATGATAGACTTTAGAAGAATGGAAAGAGAATGGAGTCCTTAAGGCCAAAAGAGCAAAATGTTTCAAGGATGAAGAAGTGACAGGTCAAGTAAGATGAGATTGAGAATTATCAATGGATCTGACAGCACAGAGGTCACTGGTGATCTTGCTTAGAGAAGTTTTGGTGGAAAGGGTTTAGGAAAATGGGAGACAAGGTAGTGACAGAAAGAATAGCTAGCTTCCTGCGTTTTGAAGTTCTGTTATTAGGTGCATATACATTTATGATGATAATATCTTTCTGATGAATTTGCCCTTTTGTAATTATGAAATGTTCCTCTTTATCTTTGATTCTATTCTTTGTTTTGAAGTCTACTTTATCTGATATTAATATAGCCATTTGCTATAGCTACTTCAATATCAATTTGGTCTAGTTAGCTCTCATATTCATTTGATAAATAAGATTTTAAGTTGAAGGTATTTGCACAGTGATTAGGTTTGTTCTAATGTTGTGTATTCTAGCTCTCCTGTTCATTTGCTCATTTTCTTGTGTTGGATAGCTGATGAATTTAGGAACAGTTACCAAAGGTCAGGTCCATGGATAAGCCTGTCAAAGAATCAACTCTACTCTGTTATCTATACTTTGAAGATGGCACAAGGTGAATATCATATTTGCTGTGCCTCATTTATGTCAGAAACAGCTTTGTAGTTCAGGGAATACTCACCAGATGATGTGAAGAAAGTAGTTCAGAGCTCTTGCCAAGTCTAATAGAGAGTAATAAAATGCCTTGGTATGGATGTCATAATTGCTACTATGATACTGTAGATTAGTATATTCATATTTGTATCTTGAGGGAGAATGCAGAGAATTTACTTTAATTTGACATTTGGTTGGATTGAATGATGGTTTGCTTTATTTTTTTTGATAGTTTGGATCGTACCAGCAATCACGTTGCTTCATGACTACTGCGCTCATCCCTTAATAAGGCTCATGTTGCTGGTTACAATAGACTAATTAAGTTCTTCTATTGGATCTGGGCTGCTTCCACAATGCTTACTTTTTAGCTGTAAATTTGAATGTTGGGCTATGTATCTACTGCTGTCCATTTTATTCTTTAGCCAAATAATAAGGAATAGGCACTTCCTCTTCCAGTGCCTCCTGCCAGTGCACGTCAAATACCTCTTAGAATAGCATGGAGATCTAAGGGATGCTTAGTTTTTAATCCAATCTATTGAGGTATCAGAGAAATATATATTTTGAAATATAAATAGAGTATAATTTTTTAAGGAAAAAAATAGTCTTTAAATCTTGCAGTTTTCTTTGGCAGAAGAACAGTATTAACATCTGGTTACCAAACTGTGGTACCCTTAAGAGAATTGGAAGTGGTCCAATTTCCAATGAAATATTGGATTAAGTGACTTCACTTGAGTTTTTATTATTTTTAAGTACATTTTTAAACCTCTGTTCTCCCTGTAATTTGCAGTTTGCATTTAGTTGCAAGCAGTGATTTTAGTTTACATGATGAATCACTCTCTATACCAACATTTGTAGGATACCACAAAAAATATTGTCAGAGTGAAAATGCCAGGTTGCTAAACTGCAGCAGACAGGAAGGCACCATCTACTAATAAGGCAGCTTCGTCCTTGAATCCTTGTGTTGGAGGGAGGGAACTGATATCATTGGGCACTGTTCTTATACCAGGAGCTTTACATATTTTATCTCTTAGGCTCATTCATTCCTCACAACAATCTGCTGAATCAACAAGAGCAGATATTATAACTTCTGTTGCACTGGTTTGGAATCTTAGAGAGAAATTTGTGAGTTGCCTGAGACCACATAGCCAATCAGTAGTGGAGCTGGGACCAGTCACTAAATTCCTTATTTCTAGTCTATTCCTTCCATTGGGTTTCCTGATACTCTTTTTTGGAGAATGTGATGGTAGAGCTGTAAGAAACTTTAGTGGTTCATTTTTCCAGTTAGTTCAGCCTTCTCATCTAACATTGTCTCTTTCAACAATGTATATCCCCATAACAAGATGACTACTGTCCCACCCTGGAGGAATTCAGAGTAGGATAGGTAAGGCAGGCATGAAACAAATGCTAGCAGTGACATTTAACAGGTGTTGATTTCTGAGGGCCCAGAGAAGTTGTGATTCATGTAAACTTTCCCAGTGGCATAGTGGAAAAGCCAGGACTGAAGCACTCATCTGTAAAAATGGGGATAATAGGGGGCCGGCCCGGTGGCACAAGCGGTTGAGTGCGCGCGCTCCGCTGCGGCGGCCCGGGGTTCGCTGGTTCGGATCCCGGGCGCGCACCGACGCACTGCTTGGTAAGCCATGCTGTGGCGGCGTCCCATATAAAGTGGAGGAAGATGGGCACCGATGTTGGCCCAGGGCCGTCTTCCTCAGCGAAAGAAGAGGAGGATTGGCGGATGTTGGCTCAGGGCTGATCTCCTCACAAAAAAAAAAAAAAAAAAAAAAAAAAAAAATGGGGATAATAGTACATTCTTCTTAGGCTTGTTGTGAGGATTAAATGGATTATCAGACAATCCGTGTATAAAGTATTTAGAACAGTAGTACCTGGCACAGAGTAGCTGATCCAAACATATTAGTTTTAGTTTCATGCTTTTTCTACACCATAAAACTACCTCTCTAGATTGAAGTGGGTTAAGAAGGTCAAGAATTAAATACCTGTATCTCATGGACAGGAACAGTAAAGGAAAAAACATGCTCTTTCTTATGGAAATGTAACCAATAAATTATTACTCTTTTGCAGAAGGGATTGATTATAAGTGATTGGATTTCATGTAGCATACAGAATTACATAAACCAATCCTTTTAAGCATGTTCCTTATTCTTAGCTCCTCCTACGTTTCTTACGTACCTAGATCCCCACATTTGTTGGGTTAGTTTTGGGATTGTTTTACTGTCACATGTATCACAGCTTTGGGAAGGAGACATTTTTATTTTGTTATATATAGACCATGATTTTTATGCTGTGCCAGCAGTGTTTGATGACCTCATTGTCCTGTATACACCTGTTTAAAACAGACAAATCAAAATTGCTGCTCTCTCCTCTAAGTTAGACCTAAAATGTGCTCACTCTGGACTTGATTCACCTATATTAACAGTGAAACTTTTAACTGTGTTGGAAGTGATATGCTAGCCATGCTTTCTTCTTCTTTTTTTTTAACTTTTTATTTTGAAGTAATTTTAGACTTACAGAAAAGTTGCAAAAATAAAACAGAGAGTTCCTGTATACACTTCCTGTAGCTTTCTTTAATGTTAAAATTTTGAATAAGCATAGTATAATTATCAAAACTAATAAATTAACACAGGTACAATACTATTAACTAAATTACAGTCCATACAAATTTCACCAGTTTTTCCACTAATGTCCTTGTTCATTCTAGGATACAATCCAGGATCCCACATTTTATTTAACTGCCATATCTCCTTAAGTCACCTATAATATGTGACTTGTCCCTCTTGGTCTTTGTCAGTCTTTCCTTTAACATTTTTTGTAGTGCAGATCTGTTGCTGATGAATTCTTTCAGCTTAAAAAAAAAATCTTTTTATTTTATTTATTTTTAATTGTGGTAAAATACACATAACATAAAATTTACCATCTTAACTATTTTTAAGTGTACAGTTCCATAGTGTTGCGTGCATTCACATTGTTGTGCAATCAATCTCCATAAATTTTTTTATCTCGCAAAACTGATACTCCATACCTGTTAAACAACAGCTCCCCATTCCTGCCTTCCCCTATTGCCTGCCAGCCACCGTTCTACTTTGTGTCTCTAGGAATTTGCCTGCTCTAGGTAACTCATATAAGTGGAATCATACCATATTTGTCTTTGTGACAGGTTTATTTCACTTAGCATAATGTCCTCAGGGTTCATCTTTGTTGTAGCTTGAACCCATGTATCTATGTATCAGTGTTTCCTTTCTTTTTAAGGCAGAATAATATTCCATTGTATGTATATACCACATTTTGTTTATCCTTTCATCTATCCATAGAAACTGGGGTTGCTTCCACCTTTTGGTTATCGTGAATAATGCTGTTGTGAACACTGGTGTACAAATATCTGTTTGAGTCCTTGCTTTTAGTTCTTTTGGGTGTATACTCAGAAGTGGATGATACAGTAATTCTATTTTTAATTTTTTGAGGAACTACCATACTGTTTTTCATATCAACTTTTATAAGTCTGAAATGTCTTTTTTTTCCTGTGATATTTGAAAGATATTTTCACTAAGTGTAGAGATTTCTTTCAAAGATTTAAAGACGTTGCTCCGCTTGTCTCTCATGTATTGTTTCCAATGAGAAGTCTACTGTCATTCTTAGCTTCGTTTCTATGTAAAATCTTTATCTGGCTGGTTTTAAGATTTTTTTTCTTTATTAATGTTTAAGAAAATTTATCATGATGTGCCTTGTTGTAGTTTTTATTTTAAAAATAATAGTTTTTACTAAACCTGGAACTTTTTCAGTTCTTATTTCCTCAAACATGTTTTTCTGCCCTCTCCTCTCTCTCTTCTCCTTTGGAGACTCCGATTACACATACATTGGGCTGCTTGAAGTTGTTCACAGCTCACTGATGCTCTGTTGACACAGTGTTTAATTTTCAGTTGTTTCAACTGGTATGTCTTCAAATTTACTAATCTTTTCTTCAGTTTCTAATTTGCTGTTAATCCTGTTCTCTGTATTTTTTTAAATCTGAGACATTATGTTTTTATCTCTAGACCTCTGATTTGTGTCTTTTTAAAAATATCTTCTAGGTCTCTCCTTAAGATGATCATGTTTTTCTCTATTTTCCTGAACGTAGAATATTGTTATAATAACTCTTTTAATGTCCTTGCCTACTAATCTGTGTCATTTCTGGTTTTGTTTCAATTAATTTATTATTCTCCTCATTATAGGTTGTATTTTCCTGCTTATTTGCTTGCCTGATAATTTCTGATTGGATGTCAGACATTGTGAATTTTACTTTGTTGGATGCTAGGTATTCTGGTATTTACAAAACATTTTTTAACTTTGTTGTGGAGCTTTGTTGCCAGTAAGTTACTTGGAAATGGTTTGGTCCTTTTGAGACTTGCTTTTAACATTTGTTGTGTGGGACCAGAGCAGCCTTTAGAGTATGCTAACTTTGCTCCACTAAAGGCAACACCCTCTAGAATACTTCATGTCCTATGTATTGTGAGGGTTTTTTTTCACTCTAGCTGGTGAAAAGACTGTTTGTGGCCCTATGTGAGCTCTGGAGAGTGTTCCACCTGCTTCTTTCTGGTAGTTCTTTCCCCAGCCTTGGCTGGTTTTCTCACGTTGATGCGCTGATCAGTTCTCAGGTGAAGACTGAGGGTGGGGGGACCCTCTGAAGATGTCCACAGTTTTCTGTCAGTGCAGCTCTCCACTCTCTGGTATTCTGCCCACCATAGCCTCTTTGAGCCCCTCACTCTGTCTTCTCAACTAAGGGCAACTGCTGGGCTCTTCTTGGCTTCCCCTTCCCAGAGCTGCAGCCTAAAACTCTCTATGCAGTGGGCTTGGGTAATCATAGGGCTTAGCTCTTTCTTTGTCTTCTCTCAGGGATCATTGTCCTTTGCTGCCTCTTGTCCAATGTCTGAAAATTGTTATTTCTTATATATTTTTCCCAGTTTTTTAGTAGTTTAAGTAATTAGGTAGGTAAGTCTTGTCCCAGTTACTCCATCTTGCCTGGAGGCAGAATTTGAGCAAGTTATTTACTCTCCTTATGCTCTAGTTTACTCCTCTATAAAATGAAGATAATATTTATGGATTTGTGAGGATTGAATATGATAATATATATAAAGCACTTAGTACAGTTCCTGGCACATACTAAGCGCTCAGTAAATGTTAGTTGTTATTGTTATTGGCACCAAAAAGGGGAAAGAATGGCTTGAACCAGTCTGGGGAACTAGGATCATGAGCCTGTCTTTTTTATTCTGACTCACTTTCTCTGAATTATAAGTACTAAAAAGCAAGAGCTATTAGTGCAAGTGTTTTTCTCCCTACCCTTCTTTTCCCCTCCCCTCCTGTCTCCTCCTCTGTTTGTTTTTTACCAGGCCTAAAACATCATTCTTAATACCGTAATCAATGTAGATATAGTAACTTTCTCTGAAACCATTTTTTCTCCCAAAGTCGGAACAGTATGGTGAATAGGAGCACAGTCTGTAGAGTCAGAATTGGGTTGAAATCTTTGCTTTCCTTTTACTAATCTTTAACCAAGTTATTCTACCTGCCTAATCCTCAGTTGCCTTGTTTGTAAAATGGGGCAATACCACATACTTCATATGGAGAATTAAATGTTAATGTATATAAAGCCTTTTAGTAATGCCTGTCACATACTTAGAACTTAATAAATGGTGGCTATTAGCTTTGCTAGTAGTAAAGTTCACAAAGTTCACACCAGAGATCTAAAACTGAAATGGCCGTAGCTAACTCCAACTTTCTAGGCTATAGTTTCCTTTTAGTGGTCTTTTCTTTTTAATATACAACTTAATAATATTTGTACATCACTTTATAGTTTACAGAATGTATTCACATACATTATCTTATTTGATGTTTGAATCTTTGTCTCTGTTTTCCAGTGAGGAACCTGAGACTCAGAGAAGATAAGCAATAAAGTTAAGGCCAAACAGCTAGTAAATGACAGAGCCACAACTACATCAGTGATTTAGAGAACTCCTGTTTAACTGTTCTTTGTACTGTCCATGTTGGATCCTAGTGAAACATTTTATTTGTGTCTAGATTTACATACTGTATCATCAACAATGGATTTTATATTTTTTCAGGGCATGGATCATGAGGAGTCTTACTCTTTGTTTTGCCTAGTGACCAGCATTCAATGTATAGGTATTATTTACATGATATCTATGAAAAGAAAAACATATTTTTTCTTTTACTGTTTACTTTCCCAAAATGAGAATGATTATTGAGTAATTAATACATATTTATGTAGGAGACTGTTAAATGATAATTCTTTCTTCAAAATGTAGATGTGTAACTATACTCTTCAGAAATTTTAATTTTGAAAGCAAATATCCTCTATGTAGGTAAATTTACTGCATTTTCTTTTCAGGATAAAGCTTTTCTAGAATTACATCAAATGGAGCTGCTATTTGCCAGTTTCATGGAAGTTATAGTAATTCCTTTAGAAGATTCCATTTATAGATCAAATGTCTATGACTAAATATAATTACTTACAGCTAAATCTGATCAAAGCAGTAAGCTCAAAATAACTTATATGGAATTTAAAGCAAAGAAGAGAGGCAGGATGTTTCCAATGATGGACGTTTCCAATTGTTTCTTTTGAAAAATAGTCTTTATTTTGAAAAATGTCTGTGTTCCTCCACATTTGCTTTCAGAAAAAAACAAAATGAAACAAAACACAAAGCACTTTCAACTTTTATTTCATGGTTTTTGCCTATACTGTAGTATCCTTACAGAGAGAATTTGGGGGGGGGTGTTAATTATATGTTAATTACATGTCTGATTCATGGTAATTGATTATTTTTTCCCCCTTCTCTAGTATTAGAATAATTGTATTCTTTTAAGGAGGCTATTTTGACCAATTTTTGTTCTTTTATCTATACTGCTTCTAGATTTAGGCAGAGGATTGCTGTCACTTGTAGAAGCTGGTTTTGGTCAAATCATCCTGTAAACTTAGTATAGTTATTTGGTAGTAGTCTCATTTATTTCCTTAGCTACTGGTTATATACTTCATATGAAATTACCTATAAAACAAGCTTTATTTTTTTTTAACAAAGCACATTACTCTAGCTGATAAATCTACATCCCTCACTTTCATGATTAAAATATCTAGTGAGTGCAGATGTTAAACAGTGGTGTGTCTGAAGATATGATTGGAATCTATGGACTCTAATTTTCTTCATTCTCTCTTCTCTAATAGAAGGATTTTGTTAATAGCCCTGTAATGACCTAGGATGCTAAGTATCACTATGTAAGTAAAGCACCCTGAGCATTTAGGATCCTCTTGATTTGCTCATCTTTTACAAAACATTGGATGCCTAAAAGCAGTTAAACCTTTGTGTATCATATGAAAGAAGGGCTTCATAAAATAGCTGAAGAAGTTAAAATGGAAGTCAAACTCCAAAGTTCTTTGTGTTTTTTTTTAATTTGTAAAATAGGAATAAAACTTGCCTTGTATTTTGATCTTTTCTGCATGTGGACATCTAGCACTAGTAGGTGCTTGATAAATATTTGTTATTTGAATAAAGGAAAGGATCCAGTAAATAATATGAAAGTACTTCCAAAGTGTAAAGTTATCTTTCAGGGTGAGCTCACCAATATCCAGTGTTCTCACACTCTCTCTTTTATTTGCTCTCTGTGCTCTTCTACCCTGCTCTTGTGGTATTCTTCACCCCTCAGCCCTTTGATATATATTAGAACAAAAGAGAGGTTCAGCTAAATGCAAACTTCAGCTAGATACATAGACTGTTTGTTCTGGAGAACTTAGCTAACTCACATTTTACTGATGGAGGCATTTCTAGGTTTGGAAATGGCTTGTACAGGGTCATTTGGTCAGTCAGTATGGTCTATAGCTCTGTTCTCCTGACTTCAGTGTTTCCTTCTCTATAGCACAAATCTTGCGGCTTTTCCTACTTGAGATGTTTGCTAGCTAGGACATGTTGGCAGAGTGAGGAGTCACTGAGATTGATCAAGAGGGAGAAAGGAAAAGGAGAAGGAAAAGCTGACTATCAGCATCCAAGAATCCCCATTCTGGCCTTTTTGTTAGCAACAGTTATAATTTCCACCCTGTGTATAGAACAAAGAGCATAATCTTGGGAAAAACAGATATCAATGTCTTATACTTATCTTCTTCCCTTTTTAAAAAAATGAAAAATAGGACAAACTGTGAACAATAGGGAGGTGAGAGAAGCAACAGCTGGAAGAAGGTTCAAGGAATATGGCTGGGACTTGGGGAGGAAAAAACATTGCCATGTGGGTGAGTGAAATGCTGGAGTTTCAAAGTGGCAGTAATTTTACACTGAAAATCCTGTAATTATGTGCTTGACTGTTTAATAAAAACATCCTGTAGTGAAATTACTATATATTTACTCTGTATCTGAAATGCAGAATATCTTAAATACATGTGTCATCATGGGATGGGTGCTACATCTTAAATTTTTTAAAAAAGGAAATTAGATGTTTTTAGTAGCAGCTGCTCAGAAATTTTCCAACTATGAATGATCAATTCACAGTTACCTGATTAAATCTATCATTTGTCAGTCTTGAAGGTTTCCTGTTTTCTGAACTCTTGAAAGAAAATTTCTGTGGAAACAAATGGTTGTATTATTAACTTCTTAGATATGAACCTACTGTGAAAAAAACTGGTAGCAAGGGTGGTGTAGGGGTGGGGAGCCATAGCTGTCCATAGAGTTGTCCTGGTGGACAGAGAGAGCTGACAAGGCAGGGTATGAGTAAGGGGAGAGGGACGACAAACAGAATAATCAGCACAGAAAGGATACGTTTTGATTTACAGATAGTATTCAGGGGCCGGCCCTGTGGCTTAGTGGTTAAGTGCGCGTGCTCCGCTGCTGGGGGCCCGGGTTCGGATCCGGGCACGCACTGACGTACCACTTCTCTGGCCATGCTGAGGCCGCGTCCCACGTACAGCAACTAGAAGGATGTGCATCTATGACATACAACTATCTACTGGGGTTAGGGGGAAAAAATAAATAAATAAAATTAAAAAAAAAAAAAAGATAGTATTCAGCCTTAATGTAAAATGAAGCATAACTATGATTTCATCTCATGCTTACTATATATTCCTGTTAATCTTATGTGTATACTTTGAGCATCTATCCTTTAAACTTTTTACAAATAATAATTTTCACTATGCTTTGTGAATACCTTTTGAAGAAGGAGTTCCATATAAATGCTAAAAGCCAAAATCAACTTGTTCTATAGATTTTGTTTACTTCTGTAAATCTTTATTATACTTAAGAAAAGGAGACTTGCTAGTTGGTCATGTTGACGTTTTCTTTTAAAGCTAATGAGAGATACTTTAAATTAAGCATGAATCTTTGAAGAACCTGCCAGTTCATTTTTAAAACATGACCAGTTCTTGATGTATATGGACTGTATGAAGAAAAGATTCTTTCTATTTTAGCACCCCATATTTTCTTTTGAGTGATGTGTTACTAATCTAATTATAGTACTTGTTACAACTGATTACACAGAGAATAACTTTTTTCAAATATGTCTGTAGTTGATGTACCTTCATGATACAATTTGGATCTCCCCATCACCTTCTACCTTTCTAGAGGTTTATAAGCCCAGTGTTATTTGTGACCCATCAGAGTTACATATGGTGCTGTGAGATCCTATCTCTTGAATGAGAAAGTTATGTGTTAGATACAAACAAAACAACGATGACAACAAAAACCAACAGCTTTTTGGTACATTTACAAACAAATAAGTGCTTCGGTCTGCCCTTAAATGAAGCCCTTTTGTGTTGAAGATCTGAGAGTTCTCTAGCCTTGCTAGTCTCCCTTGCACTGTCTACTCAGAGGGAGCTCACCTGATAAGTAATACCCCTGATATGTAATACCCTGGCCCTGATAATGGGGCCAGATATATTGCCCTATTGGCTCATTTGCCCGGTGCCACCTTGGTTCATTTCTAGTCCCGGATCATCACTTGCTTTAGAGTACAATACTATTCTACTGTTGGCTTTTCAAATCTAAACTTTTAAGAAAAGAGCTGGGTGTTTTTTATTTTTTGTGTTGTTTTTTTTTTTCTTTTGCAAAAGTGGTTTAGGACAGGAAAGAAGCAGTGGATGGTCTAAGTAGTGACTCCTTGAAAAGCCCGACACCCTTTTAAGTCCTTGATTCAGATCTAAAGTACATTGGCTTACCACTGTAGTTTGAGAAAGTAATTGCAAGTGTATGCACCCTAGCCAGGACATGACTTCATTCTAGACTATTGGATCTCTTTCCCTTCTAATATTGTTTAAAAGTTATCTTTTTTAGAACATATATTTTTTTCAGGGCACATAGATGAAAAAGCTGAAGTATTGAAGGGTAATTATTTTTTTGGTGTATTTTTATAAACTCTTGAAATGGGTGTTGTTGAAAATTGTAAAGTCTTTTCACTCTTTTAAATGTTTTTGCACATTTCTGCACCTCTGCACCCCCCTCTGTTCTGTTTAAACACTCATCTTACTAGACAGAGTATTTACATGTTGTTGTGTACACATTCAAATGTAATTTCACAGTCGTAGTGCAGTGTCCTGTTACCATGACAGGATGGAAGCATTCTTTGTAGTTTTTCATTATTATAGTAAAAAATTTTAAAAATAAAACTGTTGTATATCACTAATCTTTTGCAGTCATGGAAAAAAATAAGGAACCAAATAAATTGTTTGGGTAGTTTAAGGGAAAACAAAATAAGGAAAATGAGCTACTTTATGGATATCAGATTTCTTATGGAGGTACCTGAAAAGTGTGGTCTCTACCAACTTACATATTCTATCCTTATCTACTTTATCATATGTAATCTTGTCACAAATATGGAAAACTACCTGAAAATGCAAACCTCAGATAGTGCCTTTGTTGTACTGTCTCACATATTCAGTTCTTTTGCAAAGAAGAATGAAAGCAGGGTAGAAATGAAATGATATGCTTTTTAAAAAACAGCTTTATTGAGATATAATTGACATACAGTAAACTGCACATATTTAAAGTGCAATTTGATAAGTTTTGACATACGTATATGCCATGAAACCATCATCACAATCAAGATGGTGAATATATCCACCCCCCAAAAAATGTTTCCTTGTACGTACCCTTTGTAGTTCCTCTCAGCAATGCCCTCCCTAGGCAACAACCAGTATCCTTTCTATAAATGAGTGTTTGCGTTTTGTAGATTTTTATATAAATGGAATCATACACTATGTACTTTTTGTTTCTGGCTTCTTTCACCCAGAGTAATTATTTTGAGAGTTATCCATGTTGTTGCATTTATCAATAGTTCATTCCTTTTTATTGTGGGGTGGTATTCCATTGTATGGATATACCACAATGTATTTATCCAGTCACCTGTTAGTGGACGTTTAGGTTGTTTCCAGTTTTTGGCTATTATAAATAAGGGTGCTATAAGAATTTGTGTACAAGTCTTTGTATGGATATATATTTCATTTCCTCATGGATAAATATCTAATAGTCGAATGGCTGGATCATATGGTAGGGGTATGTTTCACTTTTTAAGAAACTGCCAAACTGTTTTCGAAAATGGTTGTATCATTTTACATTCCCATTGTCAGTTTATGAGACTTCTAGTTTCTCCACATCCTTCACAACACTTGGTATGTGTGGTCAGTCTTTTTAATTTTAGTCATTTTAATAGGTGTGTAGTGGTATCTCATTATGGTTTTAATTTCCATTTCTCTAATGACTAATGATGTTGAACATCTTTTCATGTGTTTTTTGCCCTCCATATATCTTCTTTGGTCAACCAATTTTTTTTAATTGGATTGTTTTCTTATTGCTGAATTTTGAGAGCTCTTTTTGCCCTGAATATAAGTCTTTTATCAGATATATGCTTTGCAAAGATTTTCTTTCAGTGTCTGGCTTAACTTTTTATTCTTGTAATTGTCTTTTGAGGAGCAGCAGTTTTTAATTTTGATGAAGTCCATTTTTTCAGTTTGTTATTTCATAGATTGTGCTTTCAGTGCATATGTAAGAAATCTTTGCTTACTCCAAAATCACAAAGATTTTCTCCTATGTTTTCTTCTAGATGTTTTATAGTTTTAGATTTTATATTTCAGTCTATGGTTGATTTTTGTATATGGTGTGAGGTACAGATCCACATTCTCTCTTTTTTTTTTGGCATGTGGATATTCAGTTGTTCCAGCACCCTTTGTTGAAAAGGCTATCCTTTCTCCACTGCCTTGCCTTTCTGCCTTTGTCTAAAAACAATGCATTTTTCTTATTGTGCTCTTCTGCTTTTCAGCTGTGTTGTTCAGCACTGTGAAAACAAAAGGAGAACAGATAAAGACCAAACTCTTTGGAAAATAAACAAGACCTTTAATAATCTGGCCCCAGTTTAACTCTCCTTATTCATCTCCTGCCATAACTGGTCTCTTCCCATCTCCTCCTGTTTTACTGTGTGGAATTGCTCTCGATTCCCTGACTGCATGCAATTGTTCTCAGTTCCCTGACTGTGTCATTGGCTTTCATGCCTCTGTGCTTTTCTACAAGCTCTTCCCTCTGCCTGAGATATCCTTTCCCCAGTGAAGCATCAACTCCTTTGTTAATTTCATCCAACTGCTACCTCTGAGAAACCTCTCATTGCCTAAGCTAACTGCTCCCTTCTTTGTGTCACCAAAGCACTCTAGACAGACCTCTATTGAGTACTTATTACTTTCTATTGTGGTTATCTGTGTATCTGTCTTTCCTAACACACTGTGAGCTTCTAAGACGATAGCGATAGGGATCATGACTAATTCATCTTTGTATCCCAGTGGCTAGAATTCACTAAGTAAGAAAATATTAAAAGAATGGGTGATTGAGAGAAGAGAGAGGAATTTAGAAGCGAATATTTTAAGAGAAAAACTTGTTGAAAAGAAAATACATTGTATTTAGATTTGGTTTGCCTTTGTGGGCCAAATGTGATATGGGCTATAGGAAATTTTAGATAGCACTGCATATTTGTTCCTGGGTTTCTTTATTAACTTCACAGCCTTCTTGGTTGAAATTTGCTATTGTTTCTTTATACAGTTAAATGCAGTTAGTAAATGACAGAGGAAAATAACAGAAGACAGTAATCAAGAAAGGTATGTTGAGAATGGTATTTTCAACATATATACACGCAAAGGAAGGAGAAAGAAGTTGAACTAACAGCTGTTGAATTGTGGTACATGCTTTCCTTTTGGGTTCAAGTTTACATTGTATGTAGCACTTAATTATGTGCAAATCGATTGGTGTTTAATAAATATATGATTGATATTTGCCATAGTTATTGCTTTTAAGCCAATTGTGGTGAATGACATTCAATGCTACTGCCTTTTTACACACAGTTTTTAAAAATTCTTAATCCTGATGCAAGTGATTTAATTAGAAATGTCAGAGGGATCTAATTTGGTACTATTCACATTATATTACTCAGTAATATTTGGCAGGATTTCTAGTAGACAAATTCAAATTAAAAGGAGAAGTGGTTAGAAGTAATACACATACAAATATGCATGTGTACATGTGTTAATATCAACACATAGATTTCATTTTTTTCCTGTTTATGGGAATGGACTTCACCAAAAATAACCAAGAGTTGTGTTCTTCTAGCATTTGCAGAAACAGCCTCTAAACAGAAGCCCTGAGCCCATTAGCACTAATGAAAAGAGTCACTCAAGGGAATAAGATGGATGTCTTGTGTTTGCATGTGGTAATCTCATGTATGTTTTCTGCTACAAATAGTTTCCCAAAGCTTGCTTTTGTGTTTTTAGGTTCATGTGCCTTTTCCCTAGTAGCTAAGCTGTTAGGAATGACACTTACATTTCATTACTGTCAATCGTTTCATGATTTGAATTTCTTAATTTTGAATATCACCTAAATAAATCTATCACATCAGAGTTGTTCATGTGTGCTGCTGGTATTGAAAGATAATTAATGTTTCTGAGTTTCAGATTTAATATTGATGTCTTAGTGAGAAGGAGACCCTTGTACCTAGCTTTGAGAATGTTGGACTTTGTTTTAAAACAAAAAAATAGGTGTAGCTCAGAGGGTTTTTGGGGCAATGAAACTACTCTGTATGATATTATAATGGTGGATACATGTCATTATACATTTGTCCAAACCTGTAGAATATGTAACACCAAGAGTAAACCCTAATGTAAACTATGGACTTTGGGTGATAATGATGTGTAGGTTCATCAGTTGCAACAAATGTACCACTCTGGTAGAGGATGTTGATAATGGTGGAAGCTGTGTGTGTCAGGGGGTATATGGGAAATCTCGGTACCTTCCTCTCAATGTTGCTGTGAGACTGAAACTGCTCTAAAAAAAAAGTCTTTGAAAAAAACCAAACAAACAAACACAAGAAAATAACATTTTTTTAAAGCAGTGCCATCCCAATGTATATTTTACCAGTGTTTCAGAAAATATCAATTTTATGTAAAAATAACACAACCTTGATTAGTGTTTGAAACTAGCTTTATTGTAAGCTATCAAGGAAGAAGTTCACATGATCTCAGGCACTTTGTTCACAGTGTTCTGCCCAGGATCCCAGAGGAGGCTTCAGGCTCAGTTAAGCAGGTAGGATTCTAGAACATATGCTCGGTCTCCCTTGTCTGTTTGCATCTAAGCAGGCCCTTTTTAATCTGTTTTATATATTGGACTTCTGGTTAAGATTTTGTTTGAAGAAAGATATTGGCTGCTTTGGGATGATGATAGTGGCGATGAGGATGAGGATGAGGATAGAGAGGGAGGGGGAAGGGAAGAAGAGAAGAGGAGGAGGAGGAGGAGGAGGGAGAGAGAAGAGGAGAAAGAAAAGGAAAAGTAGAAGTAAATGTTTTGGGTCAGGGATCAGATGTTTCTGAAAAATACCTGACTCTGCTAGTTCCGTGTCATTTTAGGTAAATGACTTCTGAGCCTTGGTTTTCTTTTCTGTAAATGGCGGGGAGAGAGGGTTTAAAGTAGATGATCTCAAGGTGTATAGTATCTCTATAGTATCCTGTATATTGCTTGGGATAGGGGCAGCCTGAGCATATGCAAGTCAGAGCTCTCTGCCCTGGCCCTGCAGATTCACACCTCTGGGCCAAATGGTCTCGTGAAGAGACATCAGAGTCTGACATTGACAAGAGGCCATTCCAGTGTCTCAGAATTTCTCTGTGCTGAATGGCACCCAGTAGGCTAGCCTGTGGTGATCTATAAACATAGCTTCTCTGGTTACCAATGTGCATCTGCTTGACAGTTGCCAGGTAGCACGTTGGCTTACCATGAGACAGGTTCTGTTTCTTGGGATCTGCCCGTATACTACCAGTAGTTACATTCACTACAGGTGAATCCAAAAAGGATTTCCCCCCCCAGATGTCTTAGGCACTAAGAAAAACTCTGAAGCCTATACAGATGCATTTATTCTCTAACTCTAGTAAAATATGTCTCATATGAGGAAAAATGGACTATTAGGTTCTGGCTGGGTAGCTCTTTTCCTTGACCCAATCACTAAACCAAATTTGCTTGATCAATTCAAAATTGGATTTGAGAGGCTATCGCAGATGAACGTTGTTGTTTAAATGCGTGAGGTACATGATTGCAGTCATACAAGCCATTTTTTTTTCCTTGATATAATCCTGATATGACATCTAAGATAGCCACTAGGGATAATGGGAGAGATTTTTTTTTTTTAAGTCTTTTAGACTTCTTTACTTACTATTTAATTTTACTCATTCTAATCCATATTCTAGAATCCAGCCCATAGGCTCAAACCTGTTAGTAGTTAAAATTATACCAAAGTATTTTTACTGTTGTAGTGGGGTGTTCTTTTTAATGAAATAATCTGATTATTAGAGATATTATTATTGCTATCTCAGGAACTGATTTTGTTATATAGTTCAGTAATTTTCTAGAAGGTTAGAGGAACCAGGGTACTTCTCAGGTTAGATCCCATTCCATATTACTTAGAGAGCTGAAGACAGGAGATGTGAAGGCCACATAGAAAAGGGGAGAGCAGAATAGTAAACAAGGACGGAGTCAAGAATAAGAATCCATTGGGAACTGAATAGAAGCCACAAGCGAGGAGGGTCAGGAATCATAGCGGGACTCGTTCACTCACTGCCTGCAGCCCCTCGATTATAGGCGAGTGGGAACATGGGTACGTCAGGCTGGAGGCAGATAATTACTTCAAAATAGTAAGTTCTTTGGCATGAAATGTTTCATCTACTGAGTAGGAGAATGAATTTTGTGATATATGAGGATATTATTGGCTTAGGACAAAGCTTTCTTTCCTAATTGGAGGTGCTTTGTGGGCTCACTATTAGCATACCAGCTGATTCCTCTTGTGTTGCACTGCAAATTGCTGATTAACTGCTTTTATGTATGCAGAGCTGACAAGTTGCCTCATTTAGAAACAAACAGTAGTGCTCTAAGGAACTAGTCAGAAGTTCAAACTGACATTTAGAAATTGTAAACCCACAGACTTCATGACAAGTAATACTGTCAGTTTAAATTATAGCTTTTCTACCTAGACATAGGATAAAAAGAGCTAGTAATATAGCCTGTGACCAGTGTATTAGAGAGAAATTCTGCTCTAGTGAGCTGAGAGATTGGGCTATTTGGATCTAACATTCAGCTGCACTGCTTTTTCCTTGGATATTTTCTGGGTGATCAGCCAGTGTGAAGGGTTGACACTGCGAATGGTTGTAACAAATGCATGTTAGTTCAACCAAAAAAATGCTCTCTTCTTGCTTTCAGGGGAGTATTTTGAGTAACTGAATTAGAAAACAAATGAGTTAGAGTTCAGTTCTCAAAATACTTTATGTTAACATGAGGAAGTTTAGCGACAATTTCACTGTCTGAAAAGGCTAAATTATATAAAGTATGTGGAATGAGGGTAAGGAAGAGTCAGGTTGAAGAAGATAGCTCCATTCTTGATTTTGGTGTCTCCTAGCTAAGTATTTCCTCACCATCCCTGTTGCTATCTAGCTGGCATTTTGATGAACTTTCTCCCAATGAAATCAAGGAATCAGCTCTCTTGTAGTCAAAGTGTATTGTATTCCAGAGGTCTCACCTGCTGGCTCTGGAATCATTTGTAACTGCTGGTGATTGAGGGGGAAGGAGGGTCCAGATTGGTGAGTCAAGGTTCATATTGGATGTGGTACACTGGGAAAAAACGAGTTTTACACCTGTTATTTTTTCTTTCTTTCTTTTTTTTTTTTAGACTACATGTTTATATAAAACCATTTAATTCTAGAATATAAAAAATCAATTGAGTTTTAAAAAATCTGACTGGAATTGACAGAAATAATTTCCACCTAATGATTAAACCAGTGGCTCATGTAGAGAAATGGTCATGGTTCTAGTCCCCTCCCATCTGCCCTTTGCTTAGGAAGCATGTTACACTGGAAAGAATCCTGGACTTGGAGTCAGGAGGCATGGGTTTAACACCTGTCTTCTCTGTTTTAGGCAACACATTTTACCTTCTGAGTCAGTTTTTTCATCTGTAAAATGAGGATACCTATTAATCTCTATTTATAGGTTTATTGTGAGAATAAATTGGAATTAAAACTATTTTGTAGACTATGATGTTTTACGCAGATGTTAGGTGGTATTATTATGAGTATTATGTAGCATAGCCAGGACCAGCTTCGTGGGTATGCAACCAGTGCAGTTACATGAGATCTCACGCTCAGAAGGGGGTCCTGTGCTTGGAATTTAATGCGGTGTGGTCATCGTCTTGAAATTCTGAATAATTGTATCTTTGGATCTGTTTTATGTAAGTGAAGTCAGGTGGGAGAGTGGAGCATGTGCTGGGGGCATGGAGCTGGGGGCACGATTCAGCCTTTTGGCCCTTCTCACTTCCCTGTGGTGAATTCTCAGCTGCCCACTCCCCCGCCCCTGCCTAGAGACTGCTGCCACCTTCCACCCCTGCCAGGAACTTGGGTATGGGCACAGGAGGAGTGGGATTTGGTGTGTACCCTATACACCAAGTCATGGGTGGTGCCTGTGAGACTCTGCATTGTCCCACGAACATCTTCATGCCCTACGGAGTAGAGTATTAAGTAGCAACTAGAAATACACCATAACTTGTTTAGAGAGAGACCACAGAAAAAAAAGGAAAAAGTTCTTGTTCCTGCTTTTAAACAAGAGGCCCCGCATTTCATTTTGCGCTGGTCTCATAACCATAATTTGTGGCTGCCCCACAAAATATGTAACTGGGCCCAAGTATAGTAATTTTCAAACTATGCCTTTCAGAGCCCTAGAGATTTCGCTGGGTGCCTTCAAGGCCCCCATGAAAGAGGTAATAGTGACTTTGGCAAGAGCAGTTTGGTAGGGGTGGAGTAGGGAGTAGCCAGAGAGGAGCGTATGGAGGAGTGAGTGAAAGGTGAGGGTGTAGACAGCAATTGAAACAAACTTGTTCAAAAGACTGGCCTTGAAGAGTAGGGAACAGAGTGGTAGCTGGAGTGGGAGGTAAAATAGAGGGAAGGGTTCTTTGTTTTTTGTTTTTTTAAAGAGAACTGAGGGAGCCGGCCGGTGGTGCAAGCAGTTAAGTGCGTGCACTCCGCTGTGGAGCTTTGCAGGTTCGGATCCGAGGCGTGCACCAATGCACCGCTTGTCAAGCCACGCTGTGGCGGCGTCGCATATAAAGTAGAGGAAGATGGGCATGGATGTTAGCCCAGGGCCAGTCTTCCTCAGCAAATAAAAAAAAGAGGAGGATTGGCATCGGATGTTAGCTAAGGGCTGATCTTCCTCAGAAAAAAAAAAAATAAAGAAAAATGAAGAGAACTGAGCATATTTAAATGTTGGTAAGATGAAGTTAGTCGAGAGGGAAAAGTGAAATCTCATTTCCAAAATATTTACTGAAAATTTATTATATGGTTTTCGCTGTACATTCTTGAACCAAAGTTCAAAAGTTTTCATTTTCCAAAGCAGCAGAAGGTGCCTTAGATGCTATTCTTCATATCCAAATAGGGGAGGGCAGTGTGAGCCCCCTTAATGTGGCTTAGGGCCATCCATATTTGGCTGTCTTTTCAGCTGTCGTGGGTTGATGCTGGAGCAGAAGGCCACACAATCCGTTTTTCTTGACTCAGTAGTACAGCAGGGTGATCTTCTGCCCTTGCACACTATGTTTGGGTGTGAGGTCTGTTGGGCTTTTGAATACTCAGCCACGCAACATGCTGGGGACAGCTGTCATATTGGCTCCTTCAGGTATCTGGGATAGCTTTTGGCAGTGACTACTATTCTTTGACTCTCTAGGGAATTGGAACTAATTGGATCCTACTTGAATAGAATATTTATTAGAATTTGCAAGTAGCGAATAGGAGTATTTTCGATTACTATAGTTTTGTTTCTTTATCAGTAAAATAGGAGTAATAATCCCTACCCCAGAGATTGTTGAGAGAATTAAATGAGATAAGATATGTAAAATGCTTAGTACAGTATCTGGCACATGATTAGAGAGGGGCTTGACAAATATTAGTTTCCTTCTTCATTTCTCTCTCTCTTTTTTTTAAATTAAGTCTTGTCTGGATATACCTTTCTTGATGCAATAGAGATAGTCACAAAAATTATGTGCAAAATCAATTTAAAATTTTTAATTATGTTGGATGAAATTTCCATTGGAGGAAAGCTTTCAGTGATAATTCCTTTTTCAAAGGGGGAAAAATACTTTTGTAAAGAAAATATCTCCAATTTATTTTTTTTTAAATATTTTCCTCTATAGTGTTTATTTAAATAAAGGCAAGTAGATTTTAACCTCTATGGATCTCTCTTTTCTTATCTGTACAGTCAGGATAACAATAATAGATAGCATAGTGTTGTTATGAAGTTTATTTGAGAATGATGGGTAGCACATTTTAAGTGCTCAACAAATATTAGCAATAATTATTATTTTCTTCAACTGCATATTATTTTGAGATTAAGGATGCTATGTTTTTAAATATTTATACTCATATTTGCGATAGTAAAGTAGTATTGATTTTTTGTTTTTAAAGACGTTTAAGATATGTTAGTATATATCAATAATATTAGAAAGAGGCATACTCTGAGTCACACGCCAATTCTAGCTGTTTGTGTCTTTGTTGTGGTAAAATATACGTATCATAAAATTTATCATTTTCACCGTTTTTAAGTGTACAATCCAGTGGCATTAAGTACATTGACAATGTGCAAACATGACCACTCTCCAGTTCCAGAACTTTTTCATCACCCCAGACGGAAACTTTGTACTCATTAAACACTAACTCCCCATTCCTCCTTCTGCTGGCCCCTGGTAACCTCTGTTCTACTTTCTGCCTTTATGAATTTGTCTATTCTGGGTATATCATTTAAGTGAGATCATACAATATTTGTCTTTTTGTGGCTGGCTTATTTCATTTAGCATAATGTTTTCAAGGTTCAACCATGATGTAACATGTGTCAGAATTTTATTTCTTTGTATGGCTAAATAATCTTCCATTGTATGTATATACCACATTTTGTTTATCCATTCATCTGTTGGTGGACACTGGGTTATTTCTACCTGTTGGCTATTGTGAATAATTCTGCTATGAACATTGGCATATGAGTATCTCTTTGAGTCCCTGCTTTTCATTTTTTCGGGTATATACCTGGAAGTGGAATTGCTGAATCATATGGTAACTCAATGTTTAACTTTTGAGGGACTGTCAGAATGTTTTCCACAGCGGCTGCGTTCAATTCCTTCGCCTATTTTTATATTGGATTGTTTGTTTTTTAGTTGTTGATTATAGGAGTTATATATATTCTGGGTTATATATATTCTGGATATTAATCCCTTATCAGATATATGATTTGCAAATATTTTCTCCCATTCTGTAGGTTGTCTTTTCACTCTCTTGGTAGTGTCCTTTGTTACATAAAAGTGTTTAGTTTTGATGAGATCCAATTTGTCTATTTTTTTTTCTTTTGTTGCCTATGCTTTTGGTGTCATATCCACGAAAACACTACCAAATCCAATGTCATGAAGCTCTTCCCCTTTGCTTTCTTTTAAGAGTTTTATACTTTTAGGTCTTATGTTTAGATCTTTGATCCTTTCAAGTTAATTTTTGTATATGGTATAAGGTAAGGGTCCAACTTCATTCTTTTGCATGTGGATATCCGGTTTTCCCAGCACCATTTGTTGAAAAGACTGTCCTTTTCCCATTGAATGGTCTTGGCACCCTGATTGAAAATCAATTGGCCACATATGCAAAGATTTGTTTCTGGGCTCTGTGTTCTGTTCCATTGGTCTATGTCTGTCTTTATGCCATTATAACACTGTTTTGAATCCTGTAGCTTTGTAGTAAGTTTTGAAATCAGGAAGTATGAGTCCTCCAACTTTGTTCTTCTTTTACCAGATTTTTTTGGCTACTCGAGTCCCTTGAGATTCCATATAAATTTTAGGATGGGATTTTGTTCTATCTGCTTTTAATACATTCATTCATTTAAATTTTAAAAATGGCAGATTGAAAAAATTTGTGAGTACTCCCCAAAATAAAGTCCTTAAGGCTTCCTGTAGTTGCCAACATATAAGGCAATACAAAATAAACTAAATTGATCTATAATACTTTTTAAAATGATACTCTTAAGTGTACAGTGAGACTGTGATGTAATGCAATTGATCTTTATGTATAACTTTTAGGGATGCCTTATTATTTCAAAACTATATCAATATAGAGGCATTGTTATATAGTGATTAAGAGTATGGCTTTTGGAATCAGACACACCTTTGCTTGAATCCTGGCTCTGCCATTCACTACTTGTATGACTTTCGGCAAGTTACTTCTCTTTGAGCCTTAGTTTCCTTATCTGTAAAATGAAAATAATAATAGGGTTATTTTGAAAATTAAATGTAATAACATACAAGGATTTTAGCACGATGTCAGACACACTTAAATTCTCAAATAGTAAGATAGCTAAAGAAAATTTTGGGCTAATGTGCTTTCTTTTAAATGAGTTTCTCCTTTTGGGTGGATGTTTGATAATGGAGGAGTGGGCAGCTGGTGATCTATGTTCTGCCAGCTTTGTCTCTAACAAGCTGTGTGATTGAAGACGATTCTGGGCTGAGATTTTCTCATTTGTAAAATAAGGTCTCTTCTAGCTATAACTCTTCAGTTATGTCTTTCTCTCATTTTTCTCTCTATTCTCTCTGGAGCCCTTGTTAGATGTATTTTGCACTATGTTATTCTATCTTCCTTGTCTCAACTTCTTTTTCCTATATTTATCTCCTTGTCTGTCCTGCAGTTTGGGTGATTTCCTGGGATCAGTCTTCCTAGTCACTAATTATTAGCTGTGTATTGTTCAGGCTGCCTATTGAGGTCTTTACCCACCCCCCGCCAATATGGTCCCCCCCACTTTTTTATTTCTAGAATTTCTATTTGATTCTTTTTCAAATCTGCCTTGTCATTTTTCATATTGTCCTTTTTTTGTTGTTTTTTTTACCTTATTACTTCTCTTCCTTTCATCAGCTCCTTCAACATTTTAAACATTATTTTAACGTTTCCTTTAGTCTGTTGAATGATGCCTAACTCTTATGGTGCAGATTCTCCCATCTATGTCACCACTCTGAGTGGTTGATGGAGTTTTTCCAGTCCCTATTTCATAAGCAGACCTTGGCGACTCTTGGTTTTATTCAGTTAGTTCACGTCCACTGGGCAGCCTTCGTGAGGCCTGCAGCCTGGGCAGCTCTTGCTGAGGTGGCATCAGTGCATCCCTCCAGTGGCTGAAGCCTATGACTGATTCCAGTACTTGCTCTTCCTGGGAGCTTTATTGGCTTCAGCTCCTGCTCACCACTCTGTCTTTATTTCCTCTTTGTTTCTAGCTTTTGGGGTATTTCCCTTCCTTGGATTCAAGCTTGGGCATGTAGCCTAAAATTATTTTCGTATATTCTACCCATTCTGTGTTTTCAGATTAGGAACTGTGTCTTTCCACAGTAGCCCAGTACACCATTTTTGCCATATTGACTGGAAGCCTCTGCACATATCTAGACATGTACGTGTATATTTCCTTGTCTTATAAGTCTTTAGAATCTTTGATTAGACATCTCTTCTTTTTGCATCCCTAACATAGTACTTTGTACATAGTTGGTACTCAGTAACTAGCTGTTGAAATGAGTGAATGAATGAATGAGATCTAAGGCATTGGTTTCCAGTTTTGAAGTTTAATAGACCATTAGTGAAAATTTAAACTTTACTGTTGCTTAATTTTTGTTTTCTTTGGCCTTATTCTCTTTTTAAATGAACTACATAACCTATTTTAATTAAAGCAAACTGAATTAGAGGGTGGATCATGGAGGGGAGAATACCCAGAAACTAAAACACAGTAGAGAGTTCAAAACTGCATCAGGAACTAGTGATCCACAGAGGGAGGTAAATATCAATAAGTCACTGAAAGAAATTCTTAGAATCAGTGAAAAGCCCCCAGGGACCCTTCTGAAAGGAGAGAGCAGTGTTATCGGCTCCCCCTGTATCAACCATTTGTGTTTTTTCTTGAAATTCACCTCCTTATCTTTATAAGCAGACTTTGATAAAAGATTGCTGCCTAAGTAGTGTGTTTTTTCTTGACTTCTAAAGCTGCTTTAATTTTCTCATAAATACCAAGATAATCTCACTTAAACTAAGTGCCTCCTTCCATCTCAGGCAGAGCCTATTTTCCTGCTCTTCAGCTTGAGGAGGGTTAATGTTGGCTCTGAATGAACATCTGCTGGCCCCATATTGACACAGGAATAAATTATTCAGCATGTAGTATTTGGGAATTTAAAAGCTCCATGATGAATTCTACAAAACTATATTATGTCTCTGACATTCTAGGGTTTCATTATTTTGTCTTCAATTATTAACAAAGGCTTTTCACCTCTCAAAGCATATATGGAATTCTTCAGATCAAGTGAGCCCAAGGCTGAAACGATGGAAGACAATATTAAGACATGATGTTCTCCTTTTTGTTTCGGTATTATTTTTCTTTTTAGGTGGACTAAACAACCCTTTCTCTGCACATATAAAATTGAGATCTGTTGTGAGAGTGAGCTCTTTTGTTTGCAGGACACAGGTTGTCAGGAGACACTCGCTTTGTGCAGTGTTGCCTGTCCTTTCCTGACAGCTCTGGAGAAATGTTTCTTGAGGATTATAACAGTAATTCTCAAACTTCATTTACTGTAAAAAATTATCTGTTTCCTATGTATGTGTAGAATGGCTCATTAAAATCTAAATTCGAGCAAGAGGGTCTCCTAAATACCTCTTGAATCATATTCTGTTTCTCCACTGTCGGTGCATTAACTCCGGCCCTCTTTGTTTCTGACTGCATTGTTGTGATGGCTTCCCACTAACTCAGGGATTCGTAAGCGTGTGTGTGCACATGCATATGTGTGTGTGTGTGTGTGTGTGTGATGGACCCCTTTAACAGTCTAGTGGAGTGTATGTTTAGCAAAAAGACTGATTATAGAAATACAGTTCCATCCGTGAAGTCTTGTATAGCTCAAAGTGTGAAATATCTTCTAGTGTAACCTAATCCAGACCTCAAAAAATATTCCATCAAAGCTAAAACTTTCCATTCTTGTGATTAACCCCAAAGCAAATTTTTGGCGAGTTTGAGTAAAACACATAAAACCATGAAAAAGACAACTTTTTTTTTTTTGATCAACAGATAACTATTAGTACTTTAAAAAGACTAGAAACTAAGAATAACGATCCAGATTTTCTTATAGCATTAATTTATACACACAGTACATTCAGTTCCTTAAAATTGCTAGTAAATCTGCTAGATGCGTAGAATGTATAAT
The DNA here is from genome assembly GCF_020826845.1 of Diceros bicornis minor. Lineage (NCBI taxonomy): Eukaryota > Metazoa > Chordata > Mammalia > Perissodactyla > Rhinocerotidae > Diceros > Diceros bicornis. Next base: position 22,218,231 of record NC_080774.1, on the reverse strand, counting down.
AGGAAAGTAAGCTGAAATAGCTATGAGAAAATTGTACTTTATCTGGAATGCAGTTAATGTTTAAACTTGCCACTTGGGCACTGCTCTGATAGCCTTCTTTAGCTGCTATTTTATACACAGTGTGTGTAGGAAGGGACAAAGAAAAGTGAGAGATAATGGATCTGTTTCTCTCCAGTGCTTATGTCACTATCTGCTAATGAGTTAGATGTGAAAAGAAGTACATTTTTTCACTCTTTCAACCTTCTAGGTATGTGCTGGACAGGTATGCTGGTTTTGTACATGAAGATAATGTTACCATTCTCATCTTCAATGTTGCATAATTTGGGGTTAATGTTTTAGAAGTGTTGGGCACTCTGGGGGATTAATAGTAGTCCACTGGGATCATGTCATTTGTCTACTTTTTTTTATCAGCTTGCTAGTGGAAAGTTCATTCATATCTTTTCTGGGTTACTGTAAGAAATTATTTGTTTTCATATTTTGCCCCAAATGCATAATGGCATAAATTGTAATAATTGCTTACATTTGTATCTAACTGCTTATAGAACATTTTTGCTTATTTGATCTCATTTTATCTTCATAGTAACTTGTGACACAGGTATGTCAGAGATTATTTATCTCTGTTTCACAAAAGAGGAAACTGAGGCCCAGAGAGGTTGTGACTTGCCTAAGGTCACAGAGTAAGTAAATGGTAGAGTTGAGATGGGAACTCGGGCCTCTTGGCTTTTTTCCAGGGCTTTTTTCTATAACTCCAGTCGAAGAGGGCTGCTCTTTACTTTCTCTGCAGTATCCTTTTGTACTGCTCAGGCAGATGGATGGGCGTTTGTTCAGTCTTGGTAATGGACATGGATTATGTCCCCATCTGCTTTGTAGAAAATCAGCGACTATACTGAGCAATGTCCATTTAAAATATTAAATTGCATCAAAACTTATGACATTTAAAGTGCATTTACAATTTAGTTAAGATAACAATTTCATCTGTTTCTATGTAATTACAGAGGTTTTCAGTCACTTTAATTTAGCAGGCTGGAAAAATATGACCTCTGGTTACATGGCCTTTTCATTTCATTTCATTTTGTGTGTGTGTGTGTGTGTGTATGCGTATGCATGTGTAACTGATGAACTTGGGGAGATTTCATTACTTTCTGCTCTGCTTTTCCAAGGGCTCTAATTGTCTTTACTGCAACCTCCAAGCCTCCTCCTCCTGTCTGCTGACAGCTGTCGGGATTTCCACATGACATAGAGCAGCAGATTATTGATTTTGTTTTTTGTGTCAGGGCACTGTGTGTGTCACTTGAGGTGGTCTTGTGGGCATTTAGTTCATCAGTGATTATGCACAGGGCCCACTTTAGCTCGAGCTAGGAAGGAAATGTCAAACAGGAAAGGATTGGGACAGTTCTTTTAAGAGTGAACATCAGGGAATTTATACTAGAGAGAAACACTGAGCTGTCACTTCTTCAGCGTTTCACTTTGATTTCCACTTGGCATGTTTAAAGAGCCTGACATTTCGTTTCCCCGTGTTCACTTGAGCAGGGAGTATGGGATCAGAAGCCATCGATTGGTTAGCAGTAGTCTATAACTCTTAAGTAGCATTCGATCATGGATGGAAGCTCCAAATGTTTGGAAGTCAGCCCCCAAACAATTGGGTATATCTACAGCCTGTGGAGATCTGTCCTGTTCTAATTCAAACATGGGGAAGTTAGTCTAGTTCTACGAGGCTTTAGGGAAGCCTCACCTCCTCTCAGGGGAGAGCTAATTCCAAGGACTTGAGGAAATCTGTGGGCTTTATCTTGGGCTCAGATAACCTCTGGAGGCCTCCTAGGCTAGGCCTGTACGCCTGTACCTGGTACTCTCTGGGAGCCCCAGTGAGTACTGAATATTATCTCTTTCCTTTGGCCTCTCAGCTACATTCCCCTTTTTAAGGATGGGAGGCATGTGAGAGGACTTGAGGGCCACTGTGCATGTGAGTAAGGGCTGGAGGTGTATCTATTGCTTTCATATTTTCTTTTGACAACCTGAGACCACATCTATAAGTTCTGCGGTTATTCCTAGTATCTAAGGGAGTAATAGTTGTTTTCTTCTATAAATTTTACTCGAGAGGGAATCTTCTCCTATCATATCCCTCAAGTACTAGGTGGACCATCAGAAATCAAGGTACAGGTTCTAGACTAACTTGGAATAGTGGAAAGGCATGTACCTGGCTCTTTCCTGGTGGCTTCATACTCAAGTGTCAAGCCTGCTCTTGGTTTTCATTGGTCGATACCAATCTGATAGTTCTGAAGGGAGATGTCAAAACCCCATTGCTTTAAGTCCCTCTCTCAAAATGTGTGAGACGGGATAGGTGCTCTTCTCCCTGCTGCCCTTCTCAGTGGGCCTCATCTGCCCCAAATGGGTTGGGAGTGAATTTGAAGATCTGGGGCATTAGGTACTTTATGCACATACAGTGTTGCTTCTCAAGCTACCTGTGGTGAAACTCTATTAACAAAACTCTAGAGATGACATATGGGATTGAACGGAGTGCACTGTAAATCGAGAAGAGTGGTAAGTAGAAGGAACTGAAAGAGCATGTACTGTAGAGAAAAGGGCAGTGACTTTTGAGAGCTTTTTCTTTAAAATCTTTAGTTTGTTTCTACCCTGATTACCTCACTGAATATTTTTTGGTTTTTTTGCTTGTTTGTTTCTTGGCTTTAAAATTTTTTTTTCTTTTGGTTTCAATTGCTTTCTTTGCTGCTGTGCTATGCAGTGTGCTTGTCCAGTGCTCTCCCCCAGCTCCTACCCCATCTCCTGGTACAATGGATTGGGCATCTTTATTTTACCCTATTCTCTCCTTGCACCTCTTTCTCTAAATTATCTGCATTGTCTGTAAGTAAAAAGTCTTGTATGTTACAGAGATTGGCGATCTATGAAGTGTGTACCGAGGATGGCTATTTGGCAGTTTTCATGGATACTCAAGGAGGCTACGTCCACAAGTCCCACTCCTTGTCACTTGCAAGGGCTATTGTCAGCCACCTGCCCTAACAAGTGGTAGCTTTTGGATTTTTCCCTGATATTCTGTGGCCCATTGTCAACCAGCTTGGATCCTCCGTTCTCAGACTCTGGTGAGAGTTTGGAGCTGGTGTCACCCTTCCTGAGAAGTTTCCAATGCGCATAAAGTAGACCCAGTGTTTCAAACAAGAACTGTTGGCTAGCTCATGTCTTCATCCCCGGCTACTCAAGTTGCTGTTTCTAATCCAATCTGACACGTTAGAATGAAAGCAATGTAAAACTTTGGTACCCCATTTTGACAAGGTTGGCGATATCTGGTATAAAGAATGATGAACTATGAACTGACATATGGAGAGTTAGACAGACCTGAGTTCATGTTCCAAATCTGCCACCTATTATCTTATGGCTTTGGGCAATTTATTTACCCTTCTAAACCTTAAATTCTGCTCGGTAAAATGGGCTAATAGTGCCTATTTCAGAAGATTGTCGTAAAGATTAAAGATATCCTATATGAAAAGCATCCAGGGTAGTGCCTGATGTTTAAGTTTGTTTTGCTGTTTTCCACACAAACCATCCCTACCACCATATCTTATGCTGAAAATTTAATAAGAACTTATAGTTTTATAAGGCAGAATGAGTGAATCAGGTTAGTTATATGAAATAATTTTTTGCCTGTGAATGCTGACTTTTTTCCAAGAGAAGCTTTTAACATTGAATGAATTCCCAATTATTATTTTTTGTGTGTGTGAGGAGATCAGCTCTGTGCTAACATCTGCCAATCCTCCTCTTTTTTTGCTGAGGAAGACTGGCCCTGGGCTAACATCCGTGCCCATCTTCCTCCACTTTATATGGGACGCCGCCACAGCATGGCTTGCCAAGCAGTGCGTCGGTGCGTGCCTGGGATCCAAACCGGCGAACCCTGGGCCCCCGCAGCGGAGCGCGAGCACTTAACTGCTTGCAGCACCGGGCCGGCCCCCCAATTATTTTAATATTTAGAAAATTTTGTTTGAAGTGAAGATTATGGACTAAATAACTATTTAAGATCCCTTCAAGCCCTGTAGTTTTATGATTCTTTGTTGTTTTTGAAAAACCAATATAATATGCCTTTCTGAGTTTTAAGTTCTGATTTCTATGCAATAAAAGTCTTTGAAAAAAAGAATGAGCTTCATAAGAATTTTTTCTTGTTTATGTAACCAGAGCATTAGTATTTTTGTGATGATGTTTTCTCTTAAAAATAAAAACAACTAAAAACGAGTTTCTTTGCCAAACTCGCAAAGTTGCTTTGCCTTGGGCTCTGTGAGCAAGCTCGGGCAGATCCATAAAAGGTCATTGCAGGCACCTCTGCTAACTTAGTGTCCTTAGCTCTCTGAGAAGAGTGGGGCTGAGGGAAACAGGAGTACAGGAGGGCTGGGAAAGGAGATGGTTCTGGACTTGAGGATTCAATAGTCCCATGTACTGTATAAGGATTTTTAGGGGGTGATTATTAGCATTTTGGCAGCAGTTATTTTTTTTCCTTCCTGTGAGTTTTTATTTCAGGGGTCTAGCTTTGGAAGTTCTGTTAACCAGCACTTTATTGGCTGTAGTATGACATATTCCTTTGTGGTGCCAAATATTTGTGGCTTTTGTGGGTTTTTCTTTTTAATTTCAGTTCCTGTGATATTAAGACCGGCTGGTTAAAGTTATTTATTTTGAACAGAAACGTATTATGACTAAACTGTGCTGAGTAAATCTTCCTTCAGGGAGGTGGCATACTACAATGGAAAGAACAGGGACTTTGAAAGATAGATCTGAGCTTGAATCCCAACTCAATTGCTTAAGGAATATGTGTGATGTAGGGCAAGTTAGCCTCTCAGAGGCTCCTCTCCCTCACTGGAAAAAAGGAATTAATAATTCTTATATTTCAGGGTGGTTGAGAGCATTCAAGTGTCCTGTATGTAAAGATCTGTGCATGTTATACGCTCCTTTCTTCTCCTTCCTCTTCTTATTCATATAAGAAAATTCAAACTCTGATTTTAAATGGGGCCAGAGCCTTACCAGCTCTTGTGGAGATGAAAGGAGAGAAAAACTCTCCCTTCCTCCTCCTTATTGAGGTCAGGGAGATTCATTTTCTCACCCCTTTGGGAAACTTCCCTATCCCAATGGTGGGCTATATCTTATTTCATGTAGATTATAGAATTAGGATGATTATAAAATAACTTTGAGATAGGGACATAAATGGAGTACCTGTGTGGTTGTTAATTGTAATAATTCTCATCACTAATAATACCAGTCAGAAGAATGAATTTATTATTTTCGGTTATATTTCCTTTAAACATTCCAGATCTTTTGGTATGTTAGAGGGTCATTCCTACAATTTCCTTAATGCTTTCAGATTCTTGGGGTTGGCAGGTGGTATCGTAGTTCAATACTAGCAACAAGATTATTTGTCACGTGTTAATTCTTAAGCATGTGTCAGAAAGATCTTGATATCAGATTCTTTGGATTAGGAAGGAAAACTAAAGAAATGTTGAGATGAGATTATTTTAAAGAAAGAATGGTTGAATTTGCTGTTATTTTCTTGGTAATGTTGCTGTAGGGAGTATGTTTGATTATGCTCTCTGGTCAGTGGCTCTTCTTCAAGACACAGCTTGAAGGCACTTGTTTTGAATATAGTCTAATTTCTGAGTTGTGTTGTGAGACACCACACTAGATTGCTGGACCAGTGATCACGGGATTGGTATTGGTACATGTGTGGTTAGCACATTCTTTCACAGGCATAGACCAGACGCCAAATGACTAGTAGAATGATGAAGGCTGTTTTAAAATAGTAGACACTATTTGTTTCTATTGAATTTTATAACATAGCTAAAGAGGAATAGTGGATATATATACATAAGTGGTTATGTTCATATATAAACAATAGCATATAATTAATGTTAAAGTAAAGAATCTTTTTCTTTGTTCTTTCTGTAAACTCCCAAGGAAATTAAAAATACCAGAACACTGGGTTAATCCAAGTTTTTACTGTTCATATAATTTTTTAAATAGGTAGAAGCTAGTTTAATATCAGCATTTGAAAGCTGTAGAGCAGCTTTACTGGTGTGCAGAATACATAACTCAGTGCAAGTGTCACTGCAAACAGAACGGGCTCCCATAGGTGTTTATAGGTGTTTGCACATGTTCCAAATTAAATTATATTCATCTCCAGTGCCATGTTCTACAAATCTCACCAATAGGACTTACCTGTGCTCCATGAAAGTAATCCTTTGGAATTCTTGAATTAGACTGAGGACATTGCTATTCTTTTGTATCAGAAACCTTTCAAGACACACATGATCTTCCCATCAAGGTTTTTCTGTCTTATCTCTATTGTGTCTTTTTTTAATTCTAAATTTTAAAAACTTTGTGGATTATACATTTTGGAAGTTGTTCTGCTAGGTAAATCTATAAATTTTGTATACATTATTCATAAGGTATTGTATTTTTCCTTGGGTGTACATGTGTATGTTCCCTTCTGCCGCCAACTAGAAGTTGTCATAGTGAAAATGTTTCTTTTTGCTTAACATTTTTTGTGAGAATAGCTGGTTCTGTAGTAGAGAGACCAATGTGAATTAAAAGGTGTTTGGAATTTCCTCTCATGGGTCTAATAAAAATTTTAGTCTAGGTCTGTGTGTGTATGTTAATTTTTCACATTTACTTGAAAAATACTTTATGCTTTAAGCTATTCTATTTTCTCTTATCTGGCTAGTCTCTATTGTATAGTTATAATATGACCAATAGTTTGCTCTACAAATTAGATATGCTGCATGGATACACTTATTTGATAAAATTGTGGTATAACTTCAACTCTGAAATATCAATTTGATTGGATCTGTGTGAAAGATAAGTTCTTAACACAAGATTTTATATATATGCATGTGTATGTAATTTTATACACACTTTTGTGTGTATCATGCACACATACATATATAAAATCATAAGTGTCATGTAAATTAACTTCATCTTGCTTTGTCCACTTTTATCTATGAAAATTATGTAACCAAGTGACTATTTTAAGCCAAAAGAAGAGGTTAGAGAAATTTCAAGTTTTGTAAAATAATGTATGTCTGAATATATATCGGCAATATATAAGCTAAAATGAAAGTAATGATCTCTGGGTGATGGGATTAAAGGATGAGTTTACTTTAACTTTTGTTGTGCTTTTATATTTTTCCTAAATTTTCTAGAATGAACATGTATTCTTTAATTAGAATAATATAAATTTTTAAAATAAAATAAATGTAGTTTAAGTTTATTTGAAAGAAACATTTAAACTTATTTGTTCTACCTTTCAGTTGCGAAATGTCTTATTTAATAATGCAGTAAATATATTAGCATAAAGAACTTGAGTCCAAATTGCAAACTTGACTGTAAAATAATTTTTAAGTAATTTTACCTTTTTATTTCACCATCACATTAACATGTTAATTATATTCTGAGAACATAGTTTTTTAATCCAGACCGTATGCAGCAATTAGGTAATTTAACACAAAAACAATTTCAACTCTTATAAACCAAAGATAGATTACTTTTTATTACAGAATTTTTAAGTATGTCTAGAGTACAAGTACCTACCAAGATTTGCTAACATTAAAATGTCTTTATGATATAAGCTGAGCTAGTTCAAAATTGCAAAGTCCCATAAGAAGAGAATCAGGAAGTCTGACAAATTCCAAAAGAAACATGAAATTTACCCATGTTGTTATGACCTTGCAATTAATTGAGCAGCTTTTTTTTTTCCTCTGTTGTTTTGATGTATTGGTCTCCAGATGCCCACAATTCTTGTTTGCATTTATCTTTAATTCATCTTAATTAGCCAGTTGACAAAGGCAGTACTCTTTTGACCTTAGAGATAGATGCATCTTAGGCTCCTCAGGGCATTAGTCATCATTGGGAATGTTTTAGGCTTCCAAAAATGCTGCATGTTGTACTCTTTGGAGACTAAAATGTTTTCTCTTCCTGGTCAACTAGTTTAATTCAATATTTCAGGGTATATTTAATGCTGGAAAAAGGCATCTGAGCAATAAAAAATGTGGTATTTTCAGAGCATTCATTAACCTGTAAGATGTTATATTCTCCATTCTGGTCATTTTGTAGAGGACCTTGAATGTAGACCCTGTTTATTAGAGACTCTTGAATGCATAAATCAATTTTGACGTTTTCTTTGGTCTAATGATAATGTGACTTGTTAATAATTACTGTAGTAACTTCCAATTAATGAGAATTGTGACTTCAGATTAGGTTCCTTCTAATTAGTACTTTGTCATTTATATCATCAGAAAATAGTGTTTGCTGATCTGGAATTAAGGAAAGAGTTCCATTTGGCAATAGGTGGTTCATTAACACATGGAAAGAAATAGACTGGCTCACACCCTTCTTGCCAATTGCAAGTGTTTTTGTTGAAAGGAAAGGCTTACTCTGCTTTGTGTGGGGTTGGTTTTGGCATATTTCTTATCCAAAACTCTTATGTTAGGTTTTCTTTTTAGGAAAAAGATGTTTGAAAAGGAGACATACAAATGAAACTAAGTATGGTAATCATAAGGCTCCAAATGATAGTGAATGTGAAAGTATTAAGGAGAAATTTGGGATGCCTCAGCAGTTAGCCCCTCTATAAATAATTTAAAAAGATAGCATTTCATAGAATAGAATTTTAGAATGTTACAGTTGTAAAGAATCTTAAGAAATCACTTAACCCAACCCCTCATTTTAGAAATGATGGAACTGAGGCCCAGAGAGGGAAAGTAATTGAAATTCACATAGCCGGTCAGTAACAAGAAGGCTGGGACCAGCCAGAGGTTTCTTTACTCCCTGTCAAGTGTTCTAGTTCACTACCATATATTGTTACTGTCTTAATTACTGTACTATCTGGAAGATTAACCTAGTCTCAATGTTTTTCAAGAAATGTGATTATGATTGAACTAGAGGCTAGAAAGTACAGTGATTTATTTCTTTAGGTTTGTCAAAAGTTTGTTACAAAATTATGCCACAGAAATTTAACTTCTTTCACCATAATTAACATAGTAAGTGATGAATAAGTATACGAATTTTTAAATTTGGCATGTAAATGATTTTTAAATTAAATGTCATTTGGAATAAGGAGCCCAAATATACAACTTAAGAGATTTTCCTGGAAATAGGTGTAGCTACTACAGAAGTGTGGATAGAGACACGAGATGAGCATGTCACAATCGAATGTTGGCAGAACAATGAACACAACCTAGTTCATTTTCATATAGAAGTCACCCGCTAGCATCATAGGGCAAAGGGACATTTTTACCTCATTGCTTGAAATGCTTTCTCTGCTGTTGCAGTGTGAGACAAACAGCTGAAGGGATCAGGTTTTGAGTGGATACTGATGTTTCCAGACTATTTTAATTTCAAGTATACTGACATCTGTATACTAAATTATATCTATTTATGTTGAAATCTAGAGGCCTTCACTCTCAGGGGCGGATAAGTGAGACAGCAGGAAGAGATCAACTTTCTAAGCCTCCCTTTTTGTTTTTATTGCAAGGTGTTTTAACAGTTGTTACTTTTGTCCAGTTTAAAAAAAATATTCAAATTGTTTGAAATAAGCAAAAGAAAAGCTGAATGATTTGGAAATAGACTAAATTGAGCTCTTGTAATTCAAAGTCGTTTTATTTTTGTTTGCATTGACTCTGCTTATTGCGCTTAAATATTTCTTCAGGAAGGACCTCTTCTGGAATCTGTGCTCTCCCTGACAAATGAAATCAGTGTAAGCACTTGCTTGAATTTCAAACGCATGTTTTTTCCCATTTAAATTGCTGTTCTCTGCTATAGGAAGAGCTCATGAGAACCATCTATAGTTCATAAGGCTGGACCCTTACAGTGAAATTAGAGGCCATTAGAGCTATGGGTCTTGTTTCCAACTGAATTAGTTAACTGCCTGTTAAGGTTCAGAGCTTATTGACCAATAGGCATTTATTACCCTGGCCATAATGACACAATGATTTCCATTAAATTCCTGAGTTTATGGAAATAAGAAAGAGATCTTGCAACGAAAGTGGTTATTGGTTGCATTTAATTATTAGAATTAATTAGGCATTTAAATGGGGATATAAAGTATATTTTAAAAACAAGTATTTCTGTTTCATTGCTCTGAGCCAATTGTGCTGAAGGGAATAAAGATTTTGTTGTTGTTCTTTCTCGAAAGTACTGCTGGTTCTCTTGTTTCACAAAGTGTATACACTGAAATTGCTGAGCCATGTCTTCAGAGAGTACTTATCAATATTACAGGATATTTGGTAGTTTAACATTTGCTATTAATAATATTCAGGATAATTTTGAAAATAATCCACATGATTGGTATAGGATATTAAATGTACTCATCTATGAGCATAAGAAAATGATTTGTCTTTTTTTCAAGGACTTTTAATGTGAGAATTTCAGAACCTGTATTTCCATCACTTCTATATTTTTATTTAATTATAGTCAGTTTTATAATTAACAAGGGTTCTTTACACAAGATATCAATTAAATTAGGGGCGTTGTGCATCGTTTTTGAACTTGTGGTTAAAAATGTATCTTAGAAGCTAGTTAAAAGAACTTATTAAAAAATTAATGTATCCTGAAAGAAGGTGGAGAGAATGACAGATTGTGAAGTAGAACCTAGTTTTTAAGCTTTTGGGATTCTATCTATTACATTAAAAATTGATATGGGATCTGAATATTCATCTCTAAGACCATTTGAAATGATAAGCTGCAGAATTACAGCTATCTCTATAGAAGACTTGTTTGCAAGTGTCAGCCAACATTCCTTTCAAACAGTTTGAATTGGGTTTCTTAATTTGCTTTAGAAGTGTAGTTTCAGAAAGCTGATGCAGCCAAGTTTATTTGCATTTCCTCAGGACGGGATAAATCCACTTCATTGATATTAGTTTGGATAATTTCTCCCCAAGAGGCAGTGCATCTTTTTCAAACTCAAAGATTCAAGAGCATTATAGGTAAAACTTCCTAGGTTAAATTCCTATCTGTCCTAGCTGGGGAGCATGCTGAGCCACATAAAAGATGTAAATATGGATTTGATCTCTCTGGATTTCAGCATCTAAGGAAAGGAAGGAGGAGAGAACTAACATTTTGAAAGACACTGAGTTCAAGGAATGAACTTGGAAGTGGTCAGGATTACAAATTTAGGGAAAGCAGAATGAGAGAAGGTGTGTAGTGGGATGGAATTCTTTAGTTAATAAATATTTATTGGTGGATAGATTATATATCTGTGGTGGGCTATATGTATATAGATATGAATAGACAATGACTTGCCTTTGAAGAACTCGTTGTTTGTTTACTTGTTCGTTTGTTCATTGTTTCGCTTGTTCATTTGTTCATTCATTTGTTCATTCAGTTATCACTGGGTACTTACTCTGTGTCAGACACCACACTGGAGATACAAAGATGAAAAGGCATTGTCTCTGTACTGTCAGGAACATATTTCCGACATTCCCATTTGGGAGACGGAAAAAGTGTTCCCTTATAAATGTTGTTTTAAAGGACAGCTGCATGCTGTAGGAATGGAGACCTGGCTTCAGATCCAGACAGTTCTGGGTTTGAATCTCTGTTCTGTCACTTACAAGTTATTACCTTGGGCAAGTTAGGAAGGAAGACATAATAATTTACCTTCCAGGACTATTAAGACTAAATAACATTACTTGTATAAAAGTGCTTGTCACATCCTAACAAATATCAGATCCATTTCTTCTCCTTTCCTTAATATTGCTAGTCCTGTAACCCAGTGACATTTTGTATGAACTAGGTCATTGTGAACTGGCTGGATACTATAACTACCCTTTCTTTACAGCATAATTTTTTTTTTTATGGAAAAAATGCTTAAAACATTCTGAACAACTGACTTGAAAATGAACTTTTAGAAAACAATTCCTTTGTAAATTGGGGAAGACCTATATTCAGTTTTTACATGCACTTGTTCATATGTTGCTTTGAAACGATTTCTTTAATTATTTAATGTGCAGCTTTTATATAACTCCCCGGGTTGATTATATGCTTTCTGAAAGCTGAGATTAATTATCTCTTCTTATATACCCCTGTAGCACTGAATACTTTTATATATAGTAGGTAAAGAACACATTCTTGATAAAAGGTGAAACAGTTACAGAAAAAATGCTGAAGATGAATTTAATTAAAAATATGAAATTGTTTTGATTCTGCAATTTAAAACTTGTCAAGAAATAATACTATAAAATATTTCTAAAATTTTATTTATTTATTTTTTCCCCCCAAAGCCCCAGTAGATAGTTGTCTGTCATAGCTGCACATCCTTCTAGCTGCTGTATGTGGGACGCGGCCTCAGCATGGCCAGACAAGCGGTGCGTCGGTGCGCGCCCGGGATCCGAACCCCGGCCGCCAGCAGCGAAGCGCACGCACGTAACCGCTAAGACACGGGGCCGGCCCTATAAAATATTTCTATTTAAAAGTTTTATAGAGGGCCAGCCCCGTGGCTTAGCGGTTAAGTGTGCACGCTCCGATGCTGGCGGCCGGGGTTTGGATCCTGGGCGCACACCGACGCACCGCTTCTCAGGCCATGCTGAGGCTGTGTCCCGTATACAGCAGCTAGAAGGATGTGCAGCTATGACATACAACTATCTACTGGAGCTTTGGGGGAAAAATAAATAAATAAAACAATTTAAAAAAATGTTTAAAAAAAAAGTTTTCTAGAAAGAGAGTTGAAATGATAGAGGGAACAATATTAGCAATTTGTGATCTTTGGAAGAAGTGTGGAGTCGCGTCATTGCTGCACAAAAGGTACCTGTCAAATAACACACCAGAATTGTGTGGTGCAAGAGACCCTAACAGGTCAAAGAAGAGCATTAATCTGGAACTATTTAGCCAATCCAGGCACCAATTGTCAGTGACTATTACTCTTTGTGTACGATTACCGAGACCTAGATGTTTTAATAGTTATGCAGTTGTATTTGGTGGTTGTACTTGTTTTCAAATGATTTTGTAAAATATAGATAATCTCAGTGAGTAGGTAATTTTTAACACATTGATATTATACCTGAATAAAATTTCTGAACATTTCTCAATCAAAATAATTTATTATTAAGTTTCTAGTTATGTAGGAACTGCTATGTTATTCTGATGGCTTTTTTGAAAGAGAATTCATTTGCCCCATCTCTGCTGTTTCTTTTTTGGAATTGCTGTCAATTTCATAGGAATGTATCACCAATAGGACTATTATACTGATGAATGGAAGCTTCCTGGGCCTGTTGGCAGGCACTAAGTAGGCTCTAAGCAAACTGAAATTCATTGAATCTTAACAGGGCTATTAAGAAAAAAAAGTGCAAATTGTCAGGAGAAGAGAGATTTGTTCCTTAACATCATCACTTGACTCTTGGGTAAGAAATGTTAGGCAAGAAAGAGACTGTTTCAATTTGTCATCCTCTTGAGACCTCAAGATGTTATCTGCAGTGCTGAAATAAACCATTCCTTTCTATAAGCAGAGAAAATGAGAAAATGGTTTATGCCCAGATTGGTCCATTTAGTTAGGAGGACAGTCACATAAATAACTACCTAAGAAAACAAAAACAGAAAGAAAATGGGAAACCTGAATCTCTGGGATAGATCCTTTCAGGATTAAAGTCTTTGTAAATAGTATGTGCCAAACAGAACTGCCTGTTTAGGACAGCTGTTATGTGCTAAGAGGAAGACATTGTGAACTTTAACCTCGTTTTACCTTAGTTTTTTAGTCTATAAAATAGAAGCCATTCTCTTTTCATGTCTCGTAGGGGAAAGCTAGATTAACTCATGATTGAGAGAAAGCCCTGGCATCCAGGGGTTATAGAGATGTAATGAGCATGATAATGTAATTACTGAACATGTGTCAGCAGTATGATGTGACTATTTAGAAGTGCATAAGATCCCAGGATGTACACAGACAGAGAAACAACATATATCAACTGCACTTGTTGTCATCAAGTCCTGTTTATTTCATTTCTGTGATTTAGTTCTTTTTCTTTAAGGTCTTTCTATCTATCTGTCTACCTACCTATCTGTCTACCTACCTAGTGAGACAAGAGAATCTTTGGCAGTGAGTCATAGGACAGCAGAAAGAAAGTGGGAGGCAGCATGATGGAGGTGAAAGAGCATGAATTTTGGTATCAGTCCACCCTGATTGAATTTTTGCCCACTAGCTATACAACTTGAGCAAGTTTCTTTGCTTCTCTGAGGTTCCTCATTTTGAAAATGGGATAGTAATGCCTACTTTTCAAAGTTGTTATGGGAGCTAAATGACTCATCTCATGCCATTCTTTCCCAAAGTAGTGGCCTTCTTTGAATTCCATGAGCATACCACCCTCTGTCCAGTCGCAGGCCTTTGCACTCCTTCCTACAGTGCTCTTTCCTTAGCTGGCTTCTTACCATCCTTAACGCTTAGCTTAAATGGTACATTTTCTGGCATATTTTTAAATAAGGTATCTCTTCCCCATCAGTTATTCTTTATTACTATACATGTTTTGTTTCTTTATTGCACTTTCACAATTTATTTTATTTATTTTTTTACTGTGTATTTTTTTACTGCCTATCTCTTGCACTAGATACAAGCTTTAGGAGAGCAGGGTCAGTGTCTATCTGCTCTGCCTTGAATTTCACTGGCCACAGTGCCTAGCACAGAGCTAATCATGCAAATATTTGTTTAAATAATTAGTGAATGAATGTAAAGCACCTGGAAGAGTATTGGTAAATTAGGAGGCACTTAATGAATAGTAACTATTTTGGTTATTGTTAGTAATTGTCCGTCTGCTTATAAACATAGATGTCCACTCTTTCTCTGCTTCCTGCCTTAGAGCTCCAGGAGAGGGTAATGAACAGTAGAGCACCTGCGCATTTGCTGGGTGTCAGAGCCAAGAGGGAAAAGGGTTTCCTTTTCCTCTAATTAAAATACAATCAGTTCTTGTTATTCATGGTAGTTTTGTATAAAGTTGAGCGAATACTGAGTTAGCAAATACAGAACCATTGCTCCTAGGGAAAATACAGAGTTAGGTTCCTGCAAGTCTCTGGTCACAACATTTTAATCAAGGGGTCAACAAATAACCGTGTTTTATATGTGCTTCTGTTTAAATATACCTGAGTTAATATATATTATTGATTCATTAACAATGAATTCATCACCAACAGCATTATAAATCATACCTAAACAAACCTTATCTAACCCAGGTGTTTTCTCTGTAAATCACATCACAGCCTTCTTGAGCTTAGGAACACTTCAACACTACACTTAGGGAACATTTAAAACAGTGAAATTACCAATGAAAAGGATACTTGTTTCCATATGAGAGCTGAAACAAGAAGGCAAAGTGTCAACTTGTTTTACCTCAGCCGGAAACATGTGGATTGGGCAACTTCAATTTTTTGCTGCT
Organism: Diceros bicornis minor; assembly: GCF_020826845.1. Classification (NCBI taxonomy): domain Eukaryota; kingdom Metazoa; phylum Chordata; class Mammalia; order Perissodactyla; family Rhinocerotidae; genus Diceros; species Diceros bicornis. Next base: position 22,202,839 of record NC_080774.1, on the reverse strand, counting down.
CTGCACATGTCCTTGGATGAACGTGAAGTATTGATTTTGGGGTTACAAATAAATGTTAGCAAATAGGTGAATTCACAAATATAGAACCCATGAATAAAGAGATCAACTCTACATACTGCTATCTATTGTTTATATTTAATCTCATAACTTAAGTTTTTGGGCTTTGTTACTGTACAAAATTGGGGTTCTCCACCTGATGTGCATACAAAAAGCCAATTAATTACGGTATCAGCCTTTGGGAAAAGAGATCAGCTTTTATTCTGACATTGATCTGCAGGGAGAACAGGTGGTGTGTGCCCTCAGATCTGTCTCCCCAGTTGAGGATTTGGGGCAAAATTTAAGAGGTTAGGGAGAATAGGCTGGCATGCGGAAACACTGGTGGGACAGGTTTTCATTGGTGGGCTTCAAGGATTTATTGTAAGGTTTTAAACATTTATAACAGGGTTCTAAATATTTATGATGAGGTTCTGACCTTTTATGATGGGGTTCTAAACATTTTTGATGAGGTGGGGAAGGAATTTTAACACCGAATCTTCCTGAATGAGGGGACCCCTCGCTTCTGATGAGAGTCTGACTTTCAAATTCTGGTCATGTCCTGGTCTTTGGGTTCCATGGGAAGGAGGATCTTTGATTCCGAGGTCATTTCAGGTCACCATTTCTTCTTTCCCGAATGCCCTAGCTACATGACTTTGCAGATTTTCTGAAAGACAATTCTTAATCACTTTGTTGATAAGAGATGGGGTCTGTTCGAACTGGCTCTAAATTACAATAGGGCTTGCAGTGTGTGTTGTGTGTGTGTGTTTATACATGCTTTTCATTGAGATGCCCAAAGCAGCATTTTACTTTTAAAAATACTTTTAAATTTTTAAAAATCATCCACAGGGCTCACACCCTGAATTGATCTTTATAGATTTATCCCTTGACTTTATTTGGGTTGTAATTTGACCCAGTGTAGAGAAATTGGCAAATGGGCGAAATGCTAGTGATAAAAATCAGACTTGAAAAATAAAAAGTTATCCACTCACCCATTGAATGACATTTGGATTGTTCCCAGTTTGGGGAAATTATGAATAGAGCTGTGGTAAACATTCGTGTATAGGTTTTATGTAAACATACGTTATTTCTCTAGGATAAATACCTAGAAGTAGGATTGCTGGATCATATAGTATATCGGTATTTCACTTTTTAAGAAACTGGAAAACTACTTTCCAGAAGTTTGCATTCTACCAGCAGTGTATGAGTTCCAGTTTTTCTGTATCCTCACTAGCACTTGGTATTGTCATTGTTTTCTGTTTTTTTGCTGTTCAAGTAGGTGTACAGTGGTTTACTTCTCATTTCCCTAATGGCTAATGATGTTGCATGTGTTTATTCGCCATCTAAATATCCTCTCTGTTGAAGTGTGTGTTCAAATCTATTGCTCATTTTTTATTGGGTTCTTTGTTTTCTAACTCTTAAGTTTTCATAGTTTTTTGTATGTAAGGGATATTATAATAAAAGAAAGAGGGAGGGTGGGGAGAGAGTAAGGAAAAAAAAAGCAAAAAAAGGAAAAGGAAGAATCAATGGAAAAAAAAACCCTCTTTAAAATTTTGCAGATTAGCTCTGTGCTGGAGACTCCTTCAATTCTTAGCTAGGTCATTTACAACTTTGCCTTAAGCTTTCACTTCTTGCTTGCAGGGAGCCTAGAGATTAGTCAGAGGTGAAGGCTTGGGGTCTTCTCAGGTCTTCTGAGTGTGTATTCTGCCCTGGGCATGTGCATGGCTATCTGAATTTCCCAGTATACATGGGTACTTTTTAATGCCTTAATGTTTCAAAGAAACTCTTTCCAAAGAAACAGCTTTTCCTTCCAGATTTTTGGTGCTCCGTTGTATGCCTCAATACATTGAGGCATTGTATGCCTGTAATTTTTGGCCCCAGGTGACTGGGGGTTGTTCATTTGCGGTAAAATGTTTTTGAGCAATGCCTGCCACTTTTCTGCCCTGAGAGAATTCTGAGTTAGGTGAAACAAAGGCACGCACCTTGCATTAGTCCTTCAGATAGCCCTCAGATAGATTAGAATAGACAAACATAGTTATTTGAGAATAAGGTCTGCTTTGATCTCTCCGGAGCCAGTGAGCTGGTTCCCACACTGGGATTGTGGGCTGTTGGATTCAAGACTGTTACTGAGCCAGGGAGGAGGCTGGGGCAAGGCCATGTTAAAATGTCACAAATCGGGACCAGCCCGGTGGCATAGTGGTTAAGTTCGAGCACTCTGCTTCGGTGGCCTGAGGTTTGCAGGTTTGGATCCTGGGCGCGGACATACACACCACTCATCAAGCCATGCTATGTTAGCATCCCACATACAAAAAAAAAAAAAATAGAGGAAGATTGGCATAGATGTTAGCTCAGGGACAATCTTCCTCACAAAGAAAAAGAAATGTCAAAAATCTTTCCTACCATTTTTAAGTTGCCTTTTTCTTGGTTCAGCATTTGTTTTGTTGGTATAAACCTGGGATTGCGTTCCAAAGTTCTGACAAAGTTAATCCTGATAGTTTTTCTTGAGTTTTCAATGTTTGTTTAGAGGGATGGGCCATTTGAAGCTACCATTCTGCCATTTTTGCTCTGGTTCTTTCTTAGTGTTGTATTTAAGAACTTTGTCTAACCCTATTTCACAAATATTTTCTTCTAAAAGTTTTATAGTTTTACTTTTTCACATTTAAGTCTGTGGTCCAGTTTGAGGTAATTTTTGTATAAGGTGCAAAACATGGGTTGAGGTTTGTTTTTCTGCGTATGAATGTCCAATTGTTCCAACATCATTTGTTGAAAAGTATTTCCTTTCTTTTTTAATTCCCTTCCCAACTTTGTAAAAAAATTAGTTGTCCATATTTCTGTGCATCTATTTCTGGACTCTGTATTCTATTCTCTTGATATGTGTCTATTCCTTCACCAATACTGCACGGTATTGATTACTGTAATTTCAGAGGAAATTTTAAAATTGAGTTCTATGAGACCTCCAGCTTTTTCTTTTTCAAAATTGTTTTGAGTATTTTAGTTTCTTTATTCTTCTGTATAAATTTTTAGACTCAGCTCTCTATATGTACGAAAAATTCTTGTTTGATTTTGATTGAAATTGCATTAAATCTATTTGTGTTGGTTCAATTTGGGGAGAGTTGACATTGTAACTATATTTAGTCTTCCAATTCATGAACCTGGTGTGTTTCTTCATATATACAGGTCTTCACTGATTTCTTTTATGAGCATTTTGTAGTTTTCAACATACTCATCTTACATATATTTTGTTAGATTTACATCTAAATATTTTACTTTTTGGAGCTATTGTCAATGGTGTTATTTTTTAAAGTTCAATTTCTAGTTGTTCTTTGCTGTTATGAAATTTTATTTTTGCATGTTAACCTTGTACCCATTGACTTGACTAAATTCATTGATTAGCTATGGGAGCTTTTTTATATAATCCTTGGGATTGTTTATATAGATAATTACATTGGCTTCTATAAGGAACAGTTTTATTTCTTCTTTTCCAATTTGTTTGCCATCTAGCTATTTATTTATTTAGACATATTGCACTGCCACTTTTTCCTCTAGTATTATTTCTCTTGTCTCTGAAGAACTTCCTTTACCATTTCTTTGAGGTCTATGGGTAACATTTTCCTTTAGTTTTCCTTCATCTGACAATGTCTTTATTTCAGCATCATTCCTGAAGAGTGTTTTCCTGAAGGATTACAGAATTCTGAGTTTGCAGTTATTTTCTTTTAGCACTTTGAAAATGTCTTTCCACTGCTTTCTGGTCCCCGTGGTTTGTAATGAGAAATCTGCAGTCATTTGAATTGTTGTTTCCTGATGTGTAATATGGCACTTTTCTCTGGTTGCTTTCAAGATGTTTTTCTTTGTCTTTAGTTCTCAGTAGTTTGATTATGATGTTTCTAGGCATGGATTTCTTTGGATTAATCTTGTTTGAGGTTTGCTGACGTTCTTGAATCTGTAGGCATATGTCTTTCACAAAACATGGGAAATTCTCCATCATTATTCGTTTAAGTTTTGTTTTGTTCTTGTTTTTTTCTTTCTGCTCCATATTCTTTTATTGTCTCCTCCTGAGACTCCTATGACATGAATGTTAAACCCTTTGTTATTGCTCAACATATCCCTGAGACTCTGTTTGTTTTTGTTTTTCAATTATTTTTCTCTGTGTTGTTAAGATTGGGTAGTTTCTGTTGATCTATCTTTATTTTTTATTTTAATGTTTTATTTTTTTGTGAGGAAGATTGGCTCTGAGCTAACATCTGTGCCCATCTTCCTCTATTTTGCATATGGGACGCCGCCACACGTGGCTTGATGAGCAGTGCATCAGTCTGCGCCCAGGATTCAAACCTGCGAACCCCGGGCCACCAAAGCAGAGCACGTGTACTTAACCACTACGCCACTGGGCTGGCCCCTCTGCTGATCTATCTTTAAATTTACTGATCTTTTTTCTCTGTCATCTCCATTTTACTATTCAGCCCATTCCTAAGTAATTTACTTCAGTTATTGTATTATTATGTTTTAAATTTTTTATTTGGTTTTTCTTTATATCTTTTATTTCTTTGCTAAGAGTGTCTGTCTTCTCATTTGTTGCAAGAGTGTTTGTCTTTACCTCTTGCAATGTGGATACAATAGCTACTTTAAAGCCTTTGACAAGTTTAACTTCTGTGTCATCTCAGAGTTGGCGTCTCTTGATGGCCTTATTTTCTTGTGAGTTGAGATTTTTCTGGTTCTTCATAGGCCACATAATTTTGTTTATATCCTGGATGTTTTGGTATTATTCTTTGTATCTTGTTTACATTTTGAGAAGAATATAGTTTTTTATTGTTTTGTTTTTTTTGTTTTAATAAACAGTTTACCTGGTTAGGTTCAGGCTATAAGTCCCAACCCACATTTTGTGGACTTTGGTTCCAATGTCAGTCAAGTTTTCAGAGCCTTTGTAGTTCTACTAGGGCCTTTCTTTTGTATGTTATCACCCAGTGGCCAGTCTGAGAACTAATTGGTAGTCTATCCTATAGTTTAGTTGTCAAAGCCTTTGGTATGCTATTTAGGGTCAGATCCATACATGTCTTTATGGGATAGCTCTCATAAGCTCCCTCCTATGTCTGATCTCCCCAACACTTTCCAGCTCTCTGGCTGCCCCCCTCCCTTCCCATACTCTAGCCAAAAACTAGGACTTTAGTTTCCCTGCTCTGCCATGCATATCCTGTAATTATGTCTATATGAGGCATCTGAGGGAGCAGAGAGAGAGAAAAAAAGGATTAGGATTCATCCTGCACTCTTGGGACCATAGCTCCTGTGATCAGAGAGAAGAGTCCCCTTTCTCGGAATTTTAGATGCCTGCCCAGCAGCCACTGCTGTTGCCATCCCTGCCACTGCTGGCTTGTCTGGATTGTAGACTGGGCAAGAATGGAAAGAAGATTTAAAAACCAGGATTTTCTTCACTCTTTCTGACCCTTAGGAGTTCTTTCTTGCTTTTCTGACCAGAAGAAGAGGACTTTTCTTAGAATGCTTTCTGTTTGCACCCAGTGAGTACTTCCTCGTTTTGAACTGCCTTTGAATCCAAACTGGGCCATACCAGATGGGAAGGATAAACCAAACAAGCAGGAAACCCATTACTGGTTTGGTACTACTTTGAATTCTGGTCTCCTCCCTCAATTCATCTGCTACCATTTACTATTCAGAGTCCTCAGAGAGCTGTTCCATGAAGTCTTTCCAGGGCATGGTTGTATTCAGCAGGAAAGACTGGATGCTTACTGCATCTTCCCTAGAAATGGAACCCCTTCTCTTTTGAAAAGATGTAAAGTGTACTCTTATATTTTTGTTCCAGTAAGTATTGAAAGGCAAACATTTTTCTTATTTTTCATTGTGATTTATGGCACCCTGAGGTATATGTGCCAATGTAGAAAGATATAATACAGGAAGGGGAAAGAGGTAGGCTGTGAAGCTTATCATTTAGAAAAACATGTATGAAACATTTGTGCAAGTTTTTTGCGGGCATTTATTCTTGGCTTTCAGTCCTGCTCTGACACACTTGCTCATGTCATCCTGTTCGTGTCTGTCTCCCTAATACATATTCTTTTCTGGAGACTCTTACTGCTAGCTAGCAACTGAAGCATTTGACAAAGGTATAGGTTGTTAGTGGTTTAGGCAATATTTCTCAAACTTTGCTTTCTCAAATACCTGCAGTCAGAAGAGAGGGGCTGTTCTAAGGATTGGGGCTATAGGTGGAGTGGAGATGGGCATTTCTTTATGTTTTCGTTTTACTGGGAAAGATTTGCCCTGAGTTAACATCTGTTGCCAATCTTCCTTTTTTTTTCCTCCGCAAAGCCCCAGTACATAGTTGTATATTCTAGTTGTAAGTCCTTCTAGTTCTTCTATGTGATCCGCTGCCACAGCAGTGGCTACTGACAGACGAGTGGTATGGTTCCGTGCCCAGGAACCGAACCCGGGCTGCCAAGCAGAGCGCGCCAAACTTTAACCGCTAGGCCATGAGAGCTGGTTCTATGTTTTCTTTTTTAAAAAATTGTGTGAACTCTTCATTTTTTTCTATAATTTTTCATATAAAAATAATTCTCCATTGATTGTAAAAAAGTACCTCTGTGGTGCAGGATGTTGATAGCGTGGGAGGTTGTGCGTTTGACAGAACAGTGGTTATATGGGAATTCTCTGTAGTTTTCCGTCAATTTTGCTGTGAATCTAGAACTTCTCTAAAAATAGTTTATTAATTTAAAAGATTCTCTTTCAGAAACTTAAAATAAATTTGACATTTCAGGAGGTGTGTTATGCCCTTCTCTGCTATGAACTCCCATTTGAATTGCAATTTGATGAGAAAAGCAAGAGTTGATCAGCAAGATGAGAAAGATCAAGGAGTGAGTCACTAATGGTGGAATTTCTTGTCAAAGAAGCCTTATGTAGAACTCCTATATTCCAATATATAGCATTTATGGCAATAATTTGTGATAGACTGCTTTCTGGAGGGAGTAGATTCCCATTAATCTGGCATGGTTTGGGTATAGCTGCATAATAGTAGGCAAAATGCTAAGTGTTTTTTTCAATAATTAGTGAGAATTCAGAATCCTTTAATTCCCACATTATTGGCTTCAGTGTTTTTCCGAATCCATCATTCTCTCCGCCCACCATTATTTTTTTCCATTTTGTTTCTGGTCTTACCACGTTCTCCAGGACCAGGCTGTGTGTAAAGGCACACGTGCTCTGTGTTTCAGGGTAGGGGGAGGATTGGTAGGGCAGGGGCATAGAACTCATGCTAAAGCCAGATGATTTCTTGGGGAATGTTCAGGAAATTCCCTGGTTTTCTACTTGGCATAACTTTACACTCCTCCTATGCCACACCCATAGAGTGAAGGCACAAGATATGGAAACTTCAGAATTATTGCTCTAGGGGACTTCAGACTTCTTTCATCATTTCTTTTTAAAGCTTGGAAGAGCACCTCCAGATGATGGTACATACATTTTATAATCTGACATAAACTTTAACATTGGGAATCTCTCCAGTGCTAGAAAGTGACACCTATTAGTTATTTAACTCCTGGTTATCATTTCATCTTTTCTTTATCTTCTTATCAAATTTCTAATTCTTTTTAAAATATGTTACCTTAACACTTTTGATATAATTAGTTTAAAATTAATTTTGGGAAAAGAAATAGCTGATATGATATGAAACGATCAGGATTGAGAGCAGATTTCCTTTAGAAATTGATATTAAACGTACCAAAAGCCAATGCTGGAGAGAAAAACAATTCACAGCTGCAAATTTGGTTAGAACATTATGTTTAGGCCATTTGGGCCTGTGACTCTGGGTTACAAAGTAAATAATGGTAGTTTTCTTAAATAGCCTCCAATCTCTTGCATGTGCTTTCAGCATACAGTAAGACAGACTGGTAAAAAAATAGAAGTGTTATTTTCTGGAGAGATAGGAATGATTACTCCCAGCTGAGCAGGTAAAACACATTGCCACATGAAGAATGTGTTCTTTGCTGATTTTCAAGGTTTTATTTATTTTTGTTTTTAAGATAAAGTGTCAGCAAATAGAAGCAAGAGAAAATTCACTTGAAAATGTCAGAAAATAAAAGAAGAATAGCAAATTGTATTGCAGGTAAAAGTCCATTTTAGCCAGCAAACAAATAAGCGTTGGCTAAGAAGCTTGCTGATGGCTCCTTTTGTTTCTCTTTGATTTAAAGCTTCATGCCTGTAATCTAATTAACATCGAACTGAGTTGCAAGTACAGTGGCTTGTTTGGTTCAATAATAATACATTAATATGAAAGGTTAATGAAATGAATTTTCCCTCCATCCAATTCATTAAAAATTGTTCTACAATCAACGTTTGCTAATGGAATAGAAATTAAATATTCATGTTCATAAATTTTCTGTGTCATTTCTGATTTTCCTTCATTTCTGCCTCCATAGGTTGAATTTTGCAAGTACAAGAACTCTCAGACAAAAAGCTTGATTTAGAGGTTAATTGCACATCATTAATTCTTTTATCAAAGCAGTAGTGTGGAATAGTGGAAAAAGAAAGAGTTTGGGAGCAGGTTTGTCTCACTTTGTTGCTGTATGATTTGGGGCAAGTTTCATAACCACCTCTTTTGTACCATAGTCATTATAAGAATTTCTTGCAGGTATTGTGAAGGTTAGTGATAAACTATGGAAAGCACTGAGCACAGTGTCTGGCACAAAGTAGCAGTTCAACAAATGATAACTATAAAAGGTTTTGGAAAATAAAACACCTACATATATGCAGTAAAACTTACAATAATTTATAGTGGCAGGACTGATATGGTCAGAATGGGCTCTTGTTAATTCTAAATGTCTAATTCTAGGTGTCAGCCTGGGGCCTCAGAACATCTTGTAGTAGTTGTAATAATCAATGTATCAGGATGAAGTCTCTGAGAGGAAGGACTGTTTCATGTTTCTATAGACAGATTTTTGGTCATCTATTTTCTGCCACTCTTTCTTCTTTTCCACCTAGGCCAAAGGACCTTATTTAACCTGCATATGATGTTTTTCCCAAATAAGGAATTTGCTAGACAATTGAAGCTTACTCACTCAACTGCCAAAGTGTAAACATTTTTAAAACCAATTTTGGTTTAAAAATTTCCCTGAAACGTATTACCTACCTTACAGGCTTTTGAAACAGAAGATGTCAAACATAAGTTAACTATTTCCTTAATAACTCAAGGTGATCATTATGATCATTAATTTTTGTTTGGTGCCTAATTTTCGTTAGCCCCTCATCTGCTAGTGATTTCTAGTCTGTGAGCTGGTGAAGCAGATGAGCCACTTGATTGAATTGCAAATGCCAAATTGAGAGTATCACAGTTAGTGATAAATTCACTCTGTTCAATTTTTTAAAAAGTACCTACTTTTTATAAAGTTTTTTTTTTTAAATTTTTTGTTTTTTGCAGTAACATTGGTTTATGACATTGTAAAAATTTCAGGTGTACATCATTGTACTTCTCTTTCTGCATAGATTACATCATGTTCACCACCAAAATACTAATTACAACCCATCACCACACACATGTACCGAATTATCCCTTTCACCCTCCTCCCTCCCCGCTTCCCCTCTGGTAACCACCAATCCAATCTCTGTCCCTATGTATTTGTTTATTGTTGTTATTATCTACTACTTAATGAAGGAAATCATACGGTATTTGACCTTCTCCCTCTGACTTATTTCACTTTGCATTATACCCTCAATGTCCATCCATGTTGTCACAAATGCCTGGATTTCATCGTTTCTTATGGCTGAGTAGTATTCCATTGTGTATATATACCACAGCTTCTTTATCCATTCGTCCCTTGGTGGGCACTTAGGTTGTATCCAAGTCTTGGCTATTGTGAATAACGCTGCAATGAACACAGGGGTGCATGTACCTTTACAAATTGGTGTTTTCAAGTTCTTTGGATAAATACCCAACAGTGGAATAGCTGGATCATATGGTAGTTCTATCCTTGATTTTTTGAGGAATCTCCATACCGCTTTCCATAGTGGCTGCACCAGTTTGCACTCCCACCAGCAGTGTATGAGAGTTCCCTTCTCTCCACATCCTCTCCAACACATGTTGTTTCCTGTCTTGTTAATTATAGCCATTCTGACGGGCGTGAGGTGATATCTCATTGTAGTTTTGATTTGCATTTCCCTGATAGTTAGTGATTTTGAACATCTTTTCATGTGTCTGTTGGCCATCTGTATATCTTCTTTGGAGAAATGTCTGTTCAGGTCTTTTGCCCATTTTTTAATTGGGTTGGTAGTGTTTTTGTTGTTGAGATGCATGAGTTCTTTATATATTTTGGAGATTAAGCCCTTATCAGAAGTATGGTTTGCAAAGATCTTCTCCCAATTGTTAGGTTGTCTTTTCGTTTTGTTGATGGTTTCCTTTGCTGTGCAGAAGCTTTTTAGTTTGATGTAGTCCCGTTTGTTTATTTTTTCTATTGTTTCTCTTGCCCGGTCAGACGTGGTGTTTGAAAAGATGTTGCTAAGACCAATGTCGAAGAGCGTACTGCCTATGTTTTCTTCTAGAAGTTTCACAGTTTCAGGTCTTACATTCAAGTCTTTAATCCATTTGGAGTTAATTTTTGTGTATGGTGTAAGGTAAGGGTCTACTTTCATTTTTTTGCATATGGCTATCCGGTTTTCCCAACACCATTTGTTAAAGAGACTTTCTTTTCCCCATTGTATGTTCTTGGCTCTTTTGTCAAAGATTAGCTGTCCATAGATGTGTGGGTTTATTTCTGGGCTTTCGATTCTATTCCATTGATCTGTGTGTCTGTTTTTGTGCCAGTACCATGCTGTTTTGGTTACTATAGCTTTGTAGTATATTTTGAAATCAGGGAGTGTGATACCTCCAGCTTTGTTCTTTTTTCTCAGGATTCCTTTAGCTATTTGGGGTCTTTTGTTGTTCCATATAAATTTTAGGATTCTTTGTTCTATTTCTGTGAAAAATGTTGTTGGAACTTTGATAGGGATTGCATTGAATCTATAGATGGCTTTAGGAAGTATGGACATCTTAACTATGTTAATTCTTCCAATCCAAGAGCACAGAATATCTTTCCATTTCTTTGTGTCTTCTTCAATTTCTTTCAGAAATGTTTTATAGTTTTCGGTGTACAGATCTTTCACCTCTTTGGTTAAGTTTATTCCTAGGTATTTTATTCTTTTTGTTGCAATTGTAAATGGGATGGTATTCTTAATTTCTCTTTCTGCTACTTCGTTGTTAGTGTACAGAAATGCAACAGATTTTTGTATGTTGATTTTGTATCCTGCAACTTTACCATATTCGTTTATTACTTCTAAAAGTTTTCTGGTGGATTCTTTAGGGTTTTCTATATATAAAATCATGTCATCTGCAAATAGTGACAGTTTCACTTCTTCCTTTCCCATTTGGATCCCTTTTATTTCTTTCTCTTGCCTGATTGCTCTGGCTAGGACTTCCAGTACTGTGTTAAATAGGAGTGGTGACAGTGGGCATCCTTGTCTGGTTCCTGTTCTTAGAGGGATGGCTTTCAGTTTTTCACCATTGAGGATGATATTAGCTGTGGGTTTCTCATCTATGGTCTTTATTATGTTGAGGTACTTTCCTTCTATACCCATTTTATTCAGAGTTTTTATCATAAATGGATGCTGTATCTTGTCAAATGCTTTCTCTGCATCTATTGAGATGATCATGTGATTTTTATTCTTCATTTTATTAATGTGGTGTATTACGTTGATTGATTTGCGAATGTTAAACCATCCCTGCACCCCTGGAATAAATCCCACTTGATCATGGTGTATAATCTTTTTAACATATTGTTGTATGCGATTTGCTAGTAAAGTTTTATATTTCTTATGTGATATCATTAGCAACCATCATTACAACTCTTTGAGGACATCATTATCATCCTCTCTATAAATGGAAATGGAACATGAAGTTTGGTGAAGTTAAGTGCCTTGGCCAAAGGCACACAGCTAAAAAGTAATCAGGACAGGATTCTAGTGTCAGCCTTATGAGTCCTTTCTCCTCTATGTCAGCTGCCTTGGGAGTAAGGCACGTAGCTTTAGTTCAGAGCTTTTGTAGTAGTTATTCACTTGTTTAGTATATCCCCTTTAACTTTCTTTCCCAATTTAGATTTGTGTTTAGGGGTTTATTAGAGGAAGACCAAACTGGAGAACTGTACTGTCCAATACAGTAGCTACTAGCCACTTGTGGCTGTTTAAATTTACACTAATTAAAATGAAATAAAATTTAAAATTTAGTTTTTAGTCACACTAACCACATTTCAAGTGCTCAATGGCCACATGTAGCTGGCTAGAGGCTACTATTGTTAGACAGTGCAGAGAACAGTTCCATCATTGCAGAAAGTTCTATTAATTTCTCTCTTGTTCTAAAGGAAACATTCATGACAAATACATAACAAAAATAATTTGCATTATGTATCCATACAGGTGCCTATTTGATGCAAGAAGGTGAAAACTTATTGAGACATGTGTCCTGTGCCTTCATTTTTATATGTCACATTTTTATGTGACATATTGTATAATTTATAATATATAATAAATTTTATAGTAGAGAATATGTGTATAGTATTTACATTTTGCTCTTATGATGGTTATATGTTTTAAGTAATACAAGCAGTCTTTTATTTTCCCATGTAATGCATTCTTGAAAAAGTATATGAAAGCCAAATATGTAAAATATCAAATATTAATATATTAAACAAAAGATTGACATGTTCAGCAAGTGAAGAGTGTTAATTCCTAGAGAACCAAAAAATAAATTCTCAAATCATGCCTTTCCTTTTAAAAATCATTTTTTATATGTTTTCTAATTTTGTTTTTTTCCATCACAGCTGAACATAGTTGCTTTGTGTACATTCAGTGATGTTAAAGTTTTTCTACTTTTGGCATCCTGTGTTATTTTCATTTTTGACCCAATTATGTTAAATTATAGATTAATGCTATTGTTTTTTAAGAACTAGAATCAACATTTCTATTTTCCCCATTTCTACTCATTTTAAAATAAAAACATTAAAGGAAAATTCAGTAAAATGGTTATGTAATTTACAAACATTGTTGAAAAAGATGGTGATGATGTGGTAGGAGGTGTATCACCATGTTATAGTTAGAGATGTTTATTCCTCAGAAGATGTAAAAAAGTTCAAATTCAAACAGTGAAAGACAGGTTAGGAACATTAAAATATGACATTTGAAAGTACAGATTAAATAGAAGGCAGAATATTTGTGAATGCTTGAACTAAGTAATGGATTATGTATTGTACCCATAAGTAAACAAAGAATTTTACATACCATTACATATATTTGTTCTATATTTTATGTTATAAATATACACATGTATCTATGAGCATAGTAGTTTACCTTATCACTCATTTGAGCCACGGGAGAGTAGGATGTGAGGCCATTATTGAGTTCAGTGATGTTTTCGAATTATGAACCAGGAATGGAATGCTTAAAGGTCCTTCATTGCTTCCCAGAGGTATTTGGAGTAGCGTACTGTTTCACATGTTTAGTCTTTGAATGTTTTTACTTTAACCCTGTCTTAGTCCATTTGGACTACAACAAAATATCATAGACTGTGTGGCTTAAACAACAAACTTTTATTTCTCGCAGTTCTGGAGGCTGGGAAGTCCAAGATCAAGGTGACAGCAGATTTGGTGTTTGGTGAGGTCCTGGTTAACAGATGGCTGTCTTCTTGCTATGTCCTCATGTGGGAGAAGGGAAGAGGGAGCTCTCTGGGGTCTCTTATAAGGGCACTAATCCCAGTCATGAGGGCTTCACTCTCATGACCTAATCACCTCCGAAAAGCCTCACTTCCAGATACTATCACATTGGGGATTAGGTTTCAACATATTAATTTTGGAGGGACACAAACATTGAGTCTATGGTAAACTCTCTGAGGTGAGAGGAATGGCCACTTAATAAAGAGCAAATACTAACAATTCTAGCAACAGAGCCTAAATACTTTGGTCATTAGTTACATTTTTATTACGGCAGAACTATTACAAACCCTTACTATTAGTAAGCAGTTACTGCAGGTAGCAGTCAAGACATTTCTAGCTTTTTTAAAAAAATTATTTTATTGAGGTCATATTGGCTTATAATATGGTGTAAATTTCAGGTGTACATTATTATATTTCACTTTCTGTATAGACTGCATTGTGTTCACCACCAATAATCTAATTTTTATCCATCACCATACATATGTGCCCCTTTACCCCTTTTGTCCTCCTGCCACCCCCTTCCCCTCGGTAACCACTAATCTGTTCTCTTTATCTGTGTTTGTTTATCTTCCACATATGAGTGAAATCATACATTTGTCTTTCTCAAGACATTTATAGCTTTTTATATTCTTCCCTCTAGACTGTGAGCACCTCAAGGATATGAGTCCTGTCTTTGTTTCTTTTTATTTGTGGTACACATCACAGTGCCTGGCGCTGTAGATTTTAGAGAATGTTAATTGAAGGAAGGAAGGATGGAATGAAAACTTATTCTTGTAACCCAGTTCTATTTCTATTATTTGTGAGGTTATTTAGTAGCATGTTTGGAATAATCACTGAGGGCTCTTTGTGGTGAACAACAAAAAATAAATGAATGACTGCAATATTTGAAAATCTAGGCATCCCACCTTTAGTCGAGTGTATTACCTAGCTCTCTATAAGTTTCTCTTCTTGGCTGAAGCTTCAGATTAAAACTCTTGTTCTTGGGGTGTAGATGCTCCCAATAGTCGATACATGTTGCTCTTCCTCCTCTGCCTGCTACATAACCAGTGACCAGAATGTGGGGGGATACAGTGTTTGAGGTTGGCTGGGCACCAAGTGTTCAACGTTTCTTCATAGGCCCCACCCTCTCTTGGCATGCTGCACCTATACTACCTCTACTTAATCCTTAGTGATCAAAATTTGCCCCTTTCCCAGATGAAGCAACTTCCTGTGAAACCTGTGATGGTCAATAAGAGAAAAATTAGGAGCAGGAACCAGAAGGGGAGAAACAGGTTGGCTACAGCAGATCACATTGATTTTCTTGAATCTTTGGTAAACAGCTGTGAATCTCAGCACTTTTTGACCTTTACTTTGAAAGAGGCTGGCAGGGGGTCCTATCGGTGGCTGCTACATCTCCTGAGACTTGATAATACCAATTTCTTTTAGTCAAGTGGTTCTGATTTTGTCTGGGAGGCTTACAGCAGTGAGTTTCCCAGTTGCCAACAATGTTTTGTGGAGCAAGGGGAGGAGTGCATGAAGCAGTGATAGGAATTGAATAATATATTGAATAATAAAATATTTATTGGACTTCCCTTATATTCTGTTAGTCTGTAATTATGTGTTCTCACTATGATTCTTTTCTCATTAACAAAATAGCTAATTTTATTGAGTACTTACACTATGTCAGGCACTGTGCTGAATTGTGTTTATTCTATCACAGTAACCCACAATCTAGGTTTTGTCATCATCAACTTGAACTCCATAGTGGCATATCTCTCAGAGAAGTATAGATAACTAATTTTTATTCAACAGCTGTTTGTACATGCAATGAATATTGCCTGCAAAGAAGTTGGGAGAGCCTCACTCTGTGAGTTTGGAACAGGGTGTGTCAGAGCTTGACTCATTATGCTTGACAGGGATACAACTCTAAGCTTTTAACTGAGAAAATCTTATAAAGTTGGATCCGGGGTTCTGGAAGGGATAAGGGAGGACCAAGGGAGATTTTGAGGCTTCTCTCCTCTACCTCTTTTCAAAATCTTCTTCTGAAGAAAGGAAGCCAAGATCATGGGCAGCATGGTCCAGTCCTACTTATCTAATTTCTGAGTGCCCTAAGAAAACAAAACACGCACATTCTTATTGAACTGCTGTGTGAACTTAATACCATAACTTGCATTTAACACTGGACTTTCCCTACTCAGAAGTAGATAGATCATACTTTTCAGTGATTCATTTGGCAGACAGGGAAATTGGTTGTTCTCTCAGTGAAGTAATGAAAGATAAAGTTTTGCTTTAAATATGCAAGAAGTTATCAAAATTCATTGAGACTGATGTAAGATTTTTGGTTTTTTTCCCCGTTTTATTGAGATGTAATTGACTTACAGTACTGTATAAGTTTAAGGTGTACAGCATAATAATTTGACTTACATATCTTGTGAAATGATTACTATAATAGATTTTTGTTTCTTAAAATATGTACTTGAAATCAATAACTACAGCTATTTTTTTCTCCGTCCATAAATAATAATTATAGTTTATAGGTATTTAGCATATTTATATGTAAGTATATATGTATATAAATATATACATATTTTATATATGTATATATTTATATACAATTTATACACATATATACTTATATACTTATGTATGTGTATAAATAAATATAAATTTTTTTTCATTTAGCGTTAATATAGAATTTCTAGAATTATGTAAACTATAGTTATTTTTGGTTGCATATGGTATGTATTGCCTCTGGATTATAGAAATCACCTAAAATGTGGAATGAAACGGGTAGTGAAAAATGTCTGTAAGCACGTTAAAGATTAAAACAATGGCTGAGTCCAGTGAAAGGAAGTGATCTTATGAATTAGTAATGAGAGTGCATTTACAGGTTATTGTCTTACTGGGGTCTGAGTTTTAACGGCTGCTGGTAGTTTAAACTAATAGAAGTCTGAATAGCCCATAATAATCTGAGTATTCATTCTGTTTATGGATTGTTTCTTAATAGAAACACTGAATAGTATTGCCTTCCTTAAATTACTTCGAAGGATAGTTATAAAAATGAAAAAAGATAAGGTAAGTAAATATGTTTTGTAGACATGAAAGGTGCGCTCTCTCACTCTGTGTGTGTGTGCATAATATAAAATTATAAAATTATGTATTAATATTAAGTTTATTGAGTAGTAGTTTGAGGAGTTGTTTAAAACTTCATTTAGATCCCATGAATAGAATTTGTGACAATTTCAAAGTACATTGGACTGAAAAAGTTAAATATGTGTTATAAACATATAGTATTGTAAGAGCATTTAAGTTAAATAGATTAAGTATTTCAGAAACAGATGTTGTCATATAAACAGTGAATGCATTAATATGTCCTTTTTATGTATTATTTAATCAGGTACGAGGTCCATTGCTGGTTATGTACTAGTAACACTTTGTTCATTTACTTGTTTTTACTCTGTGTGCTTGAAAACAAACTGCATGTTCTTAAGACTATTCTTAAACTTAAATATTTTAGTAATTTTCTGGCCCTTTCTATAATTGGCTGGAAGGAAGGGTGTTTTCCTATAATCACAGCTGATAATAATAGTTTTTAAACTAATCCAGTTAAAGAATACAAAGGGCAACAATCTTATTTTGTTTTTAAGCAAAGCACACATATTTTAGATAACAGCTTTTAAATATTATGTCTGAATCACCACATTAAAGGTAGCCATGTTATGTTACTCATTATTAAAATTGTCAATAATAATCACACATTGATTTTTCCCTTTAATTATGTAAAAGGAGAAATATAAAATAAGTGGAATTTGAGTGTCTCTCATTTATCTTGCACAGTACCAGATACTTTGGTGAGATGTAAAGAAATCTCCAAGCCCTTATCTTTGAGAAGCTTATACTATTAAAGGTTGGATAAAAATATCTTAAAAATCATCAAAAGACAGTAAATGTAATGTGTGAATAAATGCCCAAGAATGTAATAAAATTAATATGTGTTCTAGAAGTGAAGAGAGTGAAAGTTTTAAATATAATTTGCCTGAAAGAAGTATGCTTACATTTTATGATGTGGGAAGAAATCAAATTTGATTACGAACGGTTCACTAGGTTTTTGAACGAAGACCATTTCAGTCTCAGTTGCTGACCTGTTGTTCTAATCAGGAATCACTGTCAGCCTTGTTGGAGGGTAGTGTATAAGTAAAACGTGCATTATCTTTTCTTTATTTCCAGGCATACTTCCGACAGGGTGTTGCCCTCCAGTACCTCGGACGTCATGCCGATGCCCTGGCAGCTTTTGCATCTGGACTGGCTCAGGACCCCAAGAGTCTCCAGCTTCTGGTGGGGATGGTAGAAGCTGCCATGAAATCTCCCATGAGAGGTAAATATGATAAAAGTATTTGGCCCAACACTAATTTATTTCTTTCTTTTTGTGAGGAAGATCGACCCTGAGCTAACATCTGCCAATCCTCCCCCTTTTTTTTGCTGAGGAAGACTGGCCCTGAGCTAACATCCATGCCCATCTTCCTCCACTTTATATGGGACGCCGCCACAGCATGGATTGACAAGCAGTGCATCGGTGCGTGCCCGGGATCAAACCTGCGAACCCCAGGCCGCTGCAGCGGAGTGCGCGCGCTTAACCGCTTGTGCCACGGGGCTGGTCCCAACACTAATTTAAAGTAGGACATTTCTAGCCTCCAAAGACTTTAGACTCAGGCATTGAGAATTGATAGGTTATCAGATTTGCTAAGATTGGATATTTTAGACAAAGAAAGATGAAGAATCACTGTCAATAGCTGACGTTAATGAGGCAGAATAGGATGGTGGTAAGGCCAGTGGCCTGGAAGTTTGTGGACCTAGATTATAGTTTGGAATTTTTCACTAACTAAGTATATGACCGTGGGTAAATGAATTGACTTCTCTGGATTTTAGGGTTATCTAAAGAATCCTTAAGTTTTTTGTAGTTCTAAGATTCTGTGCCTCTAAACCACAACACCTCTAGTAGTAAACTTATTTACTCAGTTGGACCAATATGCCATCTAGAAATAATCAAATAAGAGAAGACATTAGACATTTCATGAAAGGAAATATGGATCTAACTGTAGGCTATGTCTAACATTTTTCAAAGGAGCATTAAAACATTATGTTGATTTAAAAGTAAAGAGAGCGAAGCAGACACACTAGTTTACATGGTTTTCTCCTGTTACACTTCTATTTTATACCAACTGGTATTCTGGAAAAACAGTGGATTGAAACTGGTACTGTGGAGGTTGGAGGAGTTCTAAGGCCCAAGACAGATTGGTTTCACTTTGAGGAACATTAATTTTTGAGTCATGAGCTCTTGGGAAGATAGGGCTGAAAGTGTACACCAATTGTCATCTTTGCAGAGTGATGGAGACACTAAGGCAGATTGATGGCAAATAGTAGACAGCTAATAATGTTCTGTATTAATTAGATTATGTCAAGCAGAACTCTGTTTTTGTTTCTGAAATGGTACATTTTTTAATGAACCTAAAAATTTTGATGGCAGTATTATTGGACATTTTATCTAGTTTTGAAAATGTTTGCAGCATTAGATAGTTTTAATATACTAACTAGTGTGGTACTTGGCTCAAAATATATGCTAAGTAAAAGTTTGGTGAACTAAATGGGACTCATGATCTCTGGGCAATTCATAGCTATAAAAAATATTTTCCTGAAAATTGAAGATTTCACGTTTTAGAAAAAAGTGGTAAGGAAACCTCTCTTTATGTGAGTTTATAATCCCAAACAAAGCTGAGTCTTTGCAGCAGGAACCTAATGGCTTCTCCCAGTGGGGGCCTTGCTGTTAATAAACTCTGACTTAGAGCAGATGCGCTTTGGAGCTCCAGGGCCTGGGGGGGAAATGGACAACAAGAAAAATCAATCTGTCTCTCCTTTCCATTCTTCTAGTATTTTCTTGTTCTCTCCTTATACCCCTCCACGAGTAACTTCTATGGAACATTTTTTGTTTAGTTCATGAAGATATCACTTCTTTATTCTGAGATGTTTCTGCTGCTGCCTTAGAATATAGGAGTGAATGTGTTGAGATCAGCAGAATCATGCTTACCGTTTTGCCTTTGAAGAAATTTGTTTAGATAAATGTAAGGAGGTCTTCCCTGCACTGCGAGAAATAGCGCAGCGCTGCTGTCACCCTTAGGTTTTTGTGTGCCATGTTCTTTCCCATCTTATACCGAGTGACCTAAGGCTGACCCTGGAGAAAGCTGCATCTTGCAGGTGCCTGGAGCGCTTCAATATTTTCTTTTCTGTCCTTAAGGCAATTTAATTTATCTCGTTTATTTTTAGCATTGCCTTTACTGCTTTATCTATTCCAGGTGGGCTTTTCTTATCGACATTTTATAAGAGACTATTGCTTTGCATGGTGTTGTTCTGTGCATCATCTCACATCTTAATGACCTCTCTTTTTGTCATATGGTTGTAATTCACAAAATCTGTCACCATTTGCTGCCCATTTTTTCCCCACTGTTTATTTTAGCCTCCTGCAGCTTTCTAAGTTTCTGCCATTGTTGTGTAGCTATGCAGTCTGTGTCACTTTACATACAGGTCTGATCTATTATGTCAGTTGTTTTTGTTTTGTAATTCTTAGCTGCACTAGAGAAAGCTCCCTAGTCCAGGTGCGTCTGTAAACAAACAAAGCTCCCAAGATGTGCACAGTGATCCTGTGGTTTGGCCTTTTTTGGAAGTTTCAAGATTTCATTTGTTTTTTAAAGGTAGGGCCAATTATATTAATATACCCTTGTTCCGAAGTAAATATATTATATTTGTCTATATTAAAACTTACTTGATTTTTTATGGTGTTGTTGCCTATATTGCTAACTGAACTAAGTCTGTTTTACTTTATTTTTATGATTTCACTCTTGGTCACCAACCAGATATCAAACTGTTTCTCCTGTGGATATACTTACATCATTATATGTAATGTATTTCCTTTAAATCATTAATGAAAATATAAAAACAAGTATAAATATAAAATGATACTCTCTTTTTCATGACTCCTGAAGTTATCCTTTTACTATTTTCCATTTCTCCTTTTTAGATAGTCTATTAGCAATGTCAGTTCATTGTATCTTATAAATGTTTATGCAAATTTGGATGGTGTACTACTGCCAACCACAGATTTAATAATATAATTACAAAGTGAGATTGAGTTTACCTTTATTTGTGCCTCTAAAGATGCCAAGGCTGCTTCTTGCTCAGGGTTCTCTTGTGTATATTTTCTCTCTTTCCGTTAATTTGGTAATCTAAAGACTATTACATTTATGGGCTATCACCTGTTGTGGTGTTTCTACCAGCTCCAGAGGATCCAGGGAAGCTGATTTTATGAAGTGCTGTTGGAAAATGGCTGTTGAATGTAGTATTAGTTTTTCTCTCAGGGTCAAGTTGGGGCTCACCTTTTATTTGCCTAATTGTCCATCCTCAGTGAACAGTTTCCCTCTGATTCTCTTTTAGGTGGCAGTCACTTTTCACAAGAGGCCTGTTTCTGATATGTTATGTTAGAAAAAATAGACTTTTCCCCCCAAAAGACTGGAATGTAATTCTAGTGCTATTTGCTGTTCTATTGACTGAACAAGTTTGCTTCCTTTCTCTATACCTCAGTCCTTATCTGTAAAAGGGAAATGATAATATCTACCTCCTAATGTTGTTCTGAGAATCAAGAACTAGAATGTGAAGGCAGGCACCTTGTAGGACGCCTTCCCCTCTGCAGTGTGATGCCCTTCTCACTGAGGAGTAGAAGCAGCAGCAGTATTAATCCTGCTCTTGTGTTGAGGGCAGGCACAGTGTTGTGGGTGTGGAATGAACACTGCACAGTGCATGTGGTCCTCTTGCTGAGTGATCACTGAAGAACTTCCTCTCAGGCTTCAGTGCCAGGAAAAGCTGTGTTTCTCCTGAGAATTGATGTGTTTTTATCTAAAAGGTCTGGGAATTTTTAAAGTGATCCTTTATCCTTTTACTTTGTCCTCTATGAACTGTAGAGCCCAGTGTCCTGGTCACCTTTAGGAAGTGTGGCAGGGCTTACAGTCTGCCTCTCTGTATGTTGAGTTTTATTGTCTTACCTTTACTTTCTGCTCACTCTGACTTCTGTGTGTTCCACCTTATTTCTATAGAAGGCCTTATTTCTCTAGAAGGAATGAAGTAGAATATAAATAAATACACAATGAAACCCAGAAAAATGTGAAGTGGCTTAGACAAAGTGCTAAACATGTCAGTTGTTTTTATTTTCATTTCTTGAGGAGGGTTACATTTTCCTTTTAGTACAAATCAAAAGTTGTTTTTTTAATTGTGGTAAAATATATGTAACATCAAATTGACCATTTTAACCACTTTTTTTTTTTTTGCTGAGGAAGGTTCTCCCTGAGCTAACATCCACTGCCAATCTTCCTCTTTTTCACATGAGCTACCACCACAGCATGGCCACTGACAGACGAGTGGTGTACGTCCATGCCCAGGAACCGAACCTGGACCGCCAAAGCAGAGTGCACTGAACTTAACCACTAGGCAACTGGGGCTGGCCCTAACCAGTTTTTAGTTATACAATTCAGTGGCGATTAGTACATTTACAATGTTATGCAGCCATCATCATTATCCATCTCCAGAACTTTTTCATCTTCCCAAAGTGACTCTCTGTACCCATTAAACAAAACCCCCCTATTTCCCCTCCCCTCTGCTCCTGGCAACTATCATGCTATTTTTTGTCTCTATGCATTTGACTATTTTACGTACCTTATATAAGTGGAATTATGCAATATTTGTCCTTTTGTGACAAATCCAATGATTTTTAATTTAGTTTTCTCTTTAACAAGTTAGCCTAAGAAAACGTGAAAACAGAAATTAAGTAAATATTATGAACCTTACCTGTAAATTTGTTTTTTGGGGAGTAATTGGATTTATTTTATCCTCATAATACTTTGCTTACCTTTTTACCTTGTCAGTAGTTGCTGTCCCCTGTTTGGATCCCTGTGTTGGAGATTCATTCCAGGATTGTTTCTCCCAGTCTTCTGGATTTGTGATTCAGTACTATATTTTAGTGATGTATCCAAGAATAATTGGTAGTGATATCACTTGGTTTTTAGGAAAGTTGAAGCCTTTTTAGTCATGTGTGCTAGGGAAATGTTATATGGATAACTTGGAAGGCTTCAGAATGTCTTCATAGTGCCTTAGACAGATTGAGCTCTGTAAAGATGTTAGTTACCTTGAAGGTGATCCATAGGAGACAGTCAGTAGGGTATCATTCCTTTGGAATAAGGCATTATGCATGTTAAATGCATTTCCTCCTCACATTCTATAATTTTTTTTTTTTTTTTTTTTTTTTTAGTGAGGGAGATCAGCCCTGAGCTAATATCCGTGCTATTCCTCCTCTTTTTGCTGAGGAAGACCGGCTCTGAGCTAACATCTATTGCCAATCCTCCTCCTTTTTTTTCTTCCCCAAAGCCCCAGTAGATAGTTGTATGTCATAATTGCACGTCCTTCCAGTTGCTGTATGTGGGACACGGCCTCAGCACGGCCGGAGAAGCGGTGCGTCAGTGCACGCCCGGGATCCGAACCCAGGCCACCAGCAGCGGAGCGCGTGCACCCAACTGCCAAGCCACCGGGGCGGCCCCTCTGTAATTTTTTAAATTCTAAATATGTCTGAAATTTATCCCTCATTCTGCATCTGTTTTGTCATTGCAAATATAAGACTTTGGTTTTCCTGGCTTTATCTCTTCCAATTCAGTCCATGCTTTGTTTGCTTCCAGAATGAACTTTCTAAAATGTAAGTCTGATTTGTCGTTCTATTATTCATAGTTCTGCATTTTCCCCATTGCCTACAGATAGAGGCCAACCTCCCTAGTATAAGAGATCTTGCCTCTCTTTTATTCTTATGTCCAAGGTACTCCCAGCTAAAATTACCTGCGGTTCCCAGAAAACACTGGTTTCTCCTATCTCCAGTTTCTATTCAGATATCACTTCCTCTGGAAAGCATTCCCAGACCTACCTGGGTAGAGTTAGTACCTTTCTCCTTTGGGGTCCCATAGCACATCCTACCAATGCTAAGAACTCTGGATTGAAAGTTGTATCATTATTTTATATATTACTAAGAAAGAAGAAAATGCTATTGATTAAGTGATGACCATTTTTTCTTATCACTTTTTATTTTATATAAACTGAAAGAGCTCTCTTAGGCCCATTTAGACATAGAAGTGACAAACCAATGTGAGGCACCATCAAGTTCAGAGATATTAAATCCCAAATTCAGAGATGTTAATATGTGAATAGATGTGCATCTCAAAACTGATGAAATATAGTATATCTCTTAGCTGAGTGTGATTGTTTATTATTAGTCTCTACTACATTCCTACAACCTCTTCAAGTGTCAGGAAATTGACTTTGTTCATCTTAAATTCTTAAAGTCTTTACATTTTGAAAGCGTTCATAACTGGTGTTCAATGAATGTTGCGAAGTGCCTTTACATTCTTATGGAGTTGGTTTGACATTGGCTATTTCATGTATTATGCATAGTTTCTAGAAAGAAAAACATCTTAACATCTACAGGCTGCCAAAATGTTGTTCCACCTAGCCTGATAAAATCACAAAATTAGACCCTTTGCTAACAGCCTAAGTTTACTCTAGAATAGGAATTAGAATCATAGAATAGTAGAGTTGGAGACAATCTTAGAGATCACCTAATCCAGCCTATATATTTTTTATGCATTAAAAAAAACTTGTCTTACCACTTTATTCATCAAAAGCGTATACAACTACTAACCAGAGCTTCTGATTAGTGAGCGTGGACCAATGCAACCTAATTACAGCCAAAAGCAGAGAAATTTGATATTGTAAAATTTTTTACATTACATAATGTGAAATGGACTTTTGTGTGTATGTATCTGTGCATATGCATATATTTATACATATATGTACATAAATATATAGAGATATATACGTATCTATAACACGTATAGATAGATTTATATAACCATCACCACAATCACAGTCTATACATTTGACAAAATGAGGAGACTAAGGCTTATTTGGCTTTGGAATCCAGGTCTCTTTATCCTTCTCTAGTGTTCTCTTCATTATTCCACATCAGCTTCCTTCCCTATAGATATTCTTTGGTCTGTTCATGCTGACCTGTTCGTCATATGCTATCATTCCATGTACCTGTGTTCTCCTGGCGCCTTTCACTATGACAGACCTTCTGCCTGAAATACTCTCCACGCTCAGGAATAAAGCAAAGGCTTGTCTAAGTCCTACCCTTTCTTCGGGAAATCCAGTTCTGCTTCCATGAAGCTTTCTGATTATCCTTGATAATCACTCCCTTTTCCAAACTCTTAGAATATGTACTTATATTAGCTTGCATTATAATTTATATTTTAATTTATTTATATTCTCTTTCCTGTATATGACAAATGGAAATTTGATCTTTTATCTCTTGTTCCTTCAATTTCATTTTTATTTGGTGAAAATTTGTACAGTTGAAGATTTCTTTTTCTTTTGAGAGTCTTCCAGGTATTTCCCTCAGTCCACTAACTGTGACAATGTTCTTTCTTCTTTCTATTGTTGTGTAGTTGTAGAGGCTCAGTTAGGTGGCTCTTTTTTTGAACTTAGCTATGGTTGCTATGGTTAAAAAAATCACCAGCTGGGGGCTGGCCCGGTGGCATAGCAGTTAAGTTTGCGCGCTCTGCTTCGGTGGCCCGGGGTTCGCAGGTTCGGATCCTGAGCGCAGACCGATGCACTGCTTGTCAAGCCATGCTGTGGCGGCATCCCATATAAAGTAGAGGAAGGTGGGCATGGATGTTAGCCCAGGGCCAGTCTTCCTCAGTAAAAAGAAGAGGATTGGCAACAGATGTTCGCTTAGGGCTCATCTTCCTCACACAAAAAAAAAAAGAATCACCAGCTGAAGCATAGTATCTTTGCTGGCCATCAGTCATTTTGGTCTGTTAGTATCTGAACACTCTTCCTGTGTTTTGGGAATTCCCTATCTTATACTTCTGCCTCCTGCCTTCCACTATAAAAGCTGAAAACATCAGATCCTAGTTTTCCCGTCCTCCTTTGCAGGCGGGACCCCACCTTTGAATCAGGAGCTAAAGGTTCAAAGAAGAAAGGATAGCACAAAATTTGTTGAGGTGGTGGTGAGTGGTGACAGTGACATCCATTTCCACAGGTGGCATTCAGTAGCGGTGGAGGCAGCACTGCAAGCTGTGGTGTCCTGTGTTTAGTCGCGGCAGTTATGTTGCCTTCACCACAAAGCTTTTATGGCATGATTTTGACTATAAGTCAGGAGGCCTGGTTTTCCACCCTTCCCAGTAGCTACTTAGCGCATTTCTTTTCTACTTAAAACCGGGCAAGATTCGTTTCTTTTGTAAAAACTAAGAATTTTGCTTGGTGTGGTATCATGGAGCCTGGACTTAGAGCCCTGCAATGGGTTCTTGTCTTGGCTCTGTCCCAAACTGTGTGACCTTGGGTGAATCACTTAAATACTCAGATTCTTCGTTTCTAAAATAAGGGTATTTTCAAGGCCTTTTCAGCTCTAAAATTCTATTATTTTTGCTTCTGCTAATTGGCCGATGGTATGCTAATGTGATCATCATTGGCTGCCAAACCCATCAGCGGGTACCACAAAAATTCTGCTCACAGTTATTTCAATGTGCCATTGTTCTTTTCTATTCTAGCCATTCCTTGGTTCTTGTGCCTGTATTCAACCTTATTGGTTAGCTAGTGTTTACTGGCACGATGCACTGCTTGCATCTTGACAGCTGTAAAAATGTTCTTTGTTCTCTGTTTTGTGATCTGATTGAAGGGAAAAATGCTTTAGGCGCCAATAGGTTTTGAGCTTTCCGTGGTAATGTTGATTCAGATGAGAGCTCCTTAGTGGAGAGTTGAGATTTGAAGTCATAAATTGTAAAAATTACATTTTAATGCAGTACTGTTGAGAGATTCAAGATTTAAAGAGACTAGCCTTTTTTTTTTTTTTTTTAACATATGCACAGTGAACAACTAACGTGAAATAGTTTTTCAGGAAAGCTAACAAATGCATTGTAAGTGCTACCTCATTGTAGGGTTAGAGGCCACCCGCATTCAAACTTAGCTTCAAAAGGAAAGAATCTTCCTTGTGGCTTCCTGACTCCTACTCTATGTACTTTTTAAACACTGTATGAAAGTAAAATGAGATCAATATTAATTTTGTCTTCCATCTTACCTTAGTAAACTCAGATGATTTCTTTATGGTTTTGTTTGTCACCACAACAAAAATTGATGATATTTTTTATTTGGTCACACTGGTCTCAGAAGCAGCGATGGACACTGGATTGCCAGTGAGGATGACGGGTATTTTGCTGGGAGAGCTTCTTTTATTGCATCTTCTAGGGAAAAAGGTGGATAGAGTTTATTAATCAGTCATTCAGATTCATGTTTAACAAACATTTATTGAACGCCAGGTGTGTTAGGGACTTTCACTTAGGTGGCAATGGCAAGTTCTTTCTTTTGTGCCCACATTGTGCCAATTGCTATGGAGTTATAATAAAATATTAAACAGTCCCTACAGCAGTCTTCAGATTTAGCTGGGAAAATATTTTTAAAATTAAAACACGTGGAACAATTTTAAAATAGTTAAGGTCCAAACTGTGCAATACTAACAATAAAAATGCAGCAGAAGTTTAGATACAAAGATTAATGTGGGCTTGAGGACCCAGGGATACTATACAGTGGAGATGGGACTTGAGGGATGTGTTGTAATATTTTGAGAGGACGACAGGACAGAGATGGGAGAACCTTTCAGGCAAAGTGGTGTGTCATGATCAAAGAAAGAGCAGAAGGGAGGATGAGTTAGGCATACGTATGCAAGAGTGAAGAGAGGGAAATTGCTGGACTGAGGTTGGTGTTACAGAGTCACATGCATAAGTGGACAGTGAGGGTAGTGCTGGATTAAAGGTTGAAGAGTTAGTACTTGAAGTAGGCCATAAAATGGTATGATAAACATTTGTTTCTAGAGCATATTAGAAAAGATTCTTTTGTGTATCATCCTACATTCTCTTGTTTTCTTTTGTTTTCCTTCAGACTCCCTCGAGCCCACTTATCAGCAGCTTCAGAAAATGAAACTGGACAAGAGTCCCTTTGTGGTCGTGTCTGTGGTTGGGCAGGAACTCCTGACAGCTGGCCATCATGGGGCCTCTGTGGTTGTCTTAGAAGCCGCTCTGAAGATTGGCACCTGCAGCCTCAAACTGAGAGGTTCCGTTTTCTCTGCCCTGAGCAGTGCTTACTGGTCTCTTGGAAATACAGAGAAGAGCACTGGATACATGCAGCAGGACTTGGATGTGGCCAAGACCTTAGGTAGAGTGATGCTTTTCTCCTTTATTTCACTACAGAAAGGAAATAAAGAAAGCTGATTAACCTGTTTGAATGGGAATAACATATGCAATGAAAAGTGAGTGTGTCTCTAGAACATTCTCTGTTTTGGAGTATTCAGTTCTTTAGGGCTTTTCATATAACAAGATACCAAGGCTCCCAAAAGGCCAAGCAATGTGGGTTAACATATTCATTACCCTCCTCAGAGATTTGGGCTCACAGATTTGATATCTCAAATGATAGTATTGGTGGGTGAATCTTTCATCTTAATTTTAATTTTTGCCTACATTAGAATACCTCATCATTTTGTCAAAGGAGACAGTATAGTGCAGTGGTTAAAAGCGTGGACTGTGGAGCCAGACGGTTCAGTTTAGAATTCAGGCTCTGCCACTTACTGGCTGTGTGACCTTCAGCATGTCACCTAACCTCTTTGTGCTGCCATTTCCTCATTTGTAGAATAAGTGTGACTTATGATTATGCTTGTCAGTGTCATTATGTTATAATTGTCATCATATTATGATTGTCAATGATTATTCAAGGATTTGCAGGATTGCAGTAATAGAAGAGATATGGTTAATCTACCATTAGCGTACTTGTAAAGAAGCAACATAGTATAGTAGGTTTGGAGTCAAATGACTGAACCAACAAGCTGATGGTTGTTCAGAACCAAAGGTCGTTAGCAGAGCAATGAGGTGGCTCAAACAGCAGCTGGTTTGTGTCAAGGTCTTTAACCTCTCATTTCCAGGACACCTATGTCTCTGGCTACAGTTGTATTTTATAACAACAATAACAGTTGTTCTCCAGAGATTTAAGTTCTGGGCCATAACTTCCTGCATAGAGTCTTGTAGAAGAAAATAACTTTTCTAAAAGAAGGCGAGTGAAATCTTAGCTAGTAAATCTGTGGCTCTTAGATTAAGATAGGCATTATATATTATAAATAATGCTATAACTTAGAGAAATTTTATCTCTTTTTTTTTAAAATCCAATTCAGGTGACCAGACAGGAGAATGCCGAGCTCATGGGAATTTGGGCTCTGCATTCTTCTCCAAAGGAAATTACCGGGAGGCTCTCACTAACCACAGGCATCAGTTGGTGCTCGCCATGAAACTCAAGGATCGAGAGGTAGGAAGTTTACCTGTGGACCAAACCTTTTTTTTGAAACATCGAGTCTTTTTTGTTGTTCAAAATATTTTAGGTACCTTAAAATATTACTTTCAGGAGTTGATAATCATTACTTCTATCTTTCATCAACAATCAGGTGTTGGATGTCTACCACATATACGCTGTGGGGATTTAGAGATAAATAAGACAGGGTCCCTGACCTCAGGATCTAACAGCTTGATCAGATATGTTGTTCTTATTCTCTTCAAATGTGCTGTAGAGTCGACATATGTAAAATTAGCAAAAAGCTATAGCGTCATGATATATTTATTAAAATAAATAAGCACACTTTATGCTTTATTTGAGATGCAATATTATTACTGCAAACTGTTCACATTGTTTGTTTGGTGGATTTTTAACTCGGATGATAGAAGTATTAAGTCTAACTGAGAGACCTGAATTGTAATGATAAAGGAATATCATTCTAGTCTTTATTAGAGAAATGAAATGTAATATTCTCGGAGACTTGATATCCAGGAGATGTGGCATGATGAGCAAGTGTCTGCAGAGTGGAAAGAAGGTGGCATTTGGGGTGAGAAAGACCCAGGTTTGAATCACTCTTCCAGTACTTCCTAGTGCTGGGATCTTGGGGAGGTTATTACTTAACTCCTCTTTGCCTCTGTTTTCTTGTTCAGAAAATGATGATTCTGTTTAGTCCATATACTGTTGTGATAAGGTTAGAAATAATATACGTAAATACCTAGCATGGTACCTGGAATTCCATAAATGGTAGCTTGTAACATAGTATTATTAATAAGGAAGAGAAGGTTAATAGCAGAGGCAACAATAAATTTATGAATCAGTCTATGTGTTGGGAAATATATTTAGTTACATTTATATCTCAGAATTTCACTATGGGACATCATAGAGATTAATTATATTATTTAAATGATCCAGCATCTTCAATTCTCTAGAACATGGTCAGGCACTAGGAAGGAATTGAGGAAGAAAAAAGCCTTTGCTCCAGTGACCTGCTGGAATCTCCCATTTGGAAGGCTGGACTTCTACAAAGTCTCTTTCATCCATGGGTGTCAGAAAAAAGCCTTTGAAAACTACCAAAATAGACCATTCAAGGGTCATAGACTTTTGGCAATTTTATTCTCAAGAGAGTTGCCTAAATACTTTTCTCTTTGCCTACCTACTCTTAGTTTACAAACAATTCTTGTTTTCTTCTTCTTTTTTTGGTAAAGAAGATTGTCCCTGAGCTAACATCTGTGCCAATCTTCTTCTATTGTGTATGTGGGACACCGCCACAGCATGGCTTGATGAGCAGTGTGTAGGTCCGCGCCCAGGATCCGAACCTGCGAACCCCGGCCACTGAAGTGGAGTGTGTGAACCCAACCACTACACCACCAGGCTGGCCTCTACAAACAATTCATATAAGCCAGATGATCTGACTTTTTGATGTTAAGAAAGTGAAAAGAGGGATCAGACTTCTAGAGGCAGATGTACTGATGGCATTAAGAAGTGAGAGTCAGGTTTAAGAACTCAAACTGCATGGTTGTCTAGATAGGGCCATTTAGTGAAAGGGACAGATAAGCTATAAATATGCCAAGAGTTGTATTTATATTCTATTTCCCTAACCTTTGGGATGTATATATTATCCAATTAGTGGATAGGGTAGAAGGACTTTTACTTTTTTTTTCTTTTTTTGGTGAGGAAGATTGGCCTCTCAGCTAACATCTGTTGCCACTCTTCCTCTTTTTGCTGAGGAAGATTGTCCCAGAGCTAACAGCTGTGCCCATATCCCTCTATTTGGTATGTGGAACACCTGCCACAGCAAGCTTGACCAGCAGTGCATAGGTCCATGCCTGGGATCTGAACCTGCGAACCCCAGGCTGCCAAAGCGAAACACGTGAACTTTACCACTACACCACCAGGCCAGCCCCAGGACTTTTAATTAGGGGTATAGGATTGTCATATGTATTAAAAAGTAGAAGTGAAATTTTTCGGCATTCCTTCTTCTCAATAGTGTAATTTTCTATAGCCTGTGTTATGTGAATTTTATAAACCTTTGTTGTATAAGTTATTAAGAAATCATTGAATTATAAGGTTAGAAGGGACCTTGAGATAATACTGGTACCAGTTCCCTCCCCAAAACCTTCCCATCTTAGAGTTGCCCCCTACTGCAGACACCCTCTCTCCCCCTTCCATTGGCCTCTGCTTAACCACTACCACAGTAGTTCTCAAGCCTACCTATTGGGAAATCCTCCTTATGTATAAGGGAGAGACCCTGAGACTGATTTTTAAACCTATTTTCTTCTTCCACTCTGGGGGTAGACAGAGAATGTCCAGCTACCATAATTAATGGTCTGTGGCCTTCCTTTTTCTAAATTGAAAAATCTCATTCATTTTCTCCTCAAAGTTTCTGACTATCAAACCTTTAATAATTTTTACAACCCTCTTGCGGCTATTCCCCTTTCACTCTGACCCCCAGGTTGCCAGTTGGCCATAGCTTGACCACAGCAGAAGCCTCATTCTGGAGCGTTCTGCTGTCTAACCCATGCTCCTGCTCTGTGTTGCTGAAGCATATTATTTATCTGATTTCTAGATTAACCCATAGAATTTCTCTTTTCTCTCCCAGTATGTCTCTTCTGTTGTGTTTACCTCTGGCATTATAGTGTACCATTCATTTTCTTGAGAAATTTATTTTTTTACCATTTCTCTTAATTTTTAAGGTTGTATTTGAGTGCTGCTTCTTGCCTGTCTGCAATTAACTGGAAATCTTTATTCCCATATCCCTGAAAGCAGCCACCAATTGTTAAGACTGGAGTTAATACTGATTTAGAACTTAAAGGAATACAGTCGTGAGTCATTTAACGATGGGAATACGTTCTAGAAATGCATCATTAGGTGATTTCATTGTTGGGTGAACATCATGGAGTGTATTTTCACAAACCTAAATGGTACAGCCTACTACATACCTAGGCTATATAGTACTAATCTTCAGGGACCACTGTCGTCTATGTGGTTTGTCTTCACTGAAACATCGTTATGTGGTGCATGACTGTATACAAAATGTCTAAAGGGAACTATTGCAATGATATGTATTTCATTTAGGTTCAGAGTTTTAGCTGGCCAGTCTTCTGGGATTTAGTTCAGTGCAGTGTGACGTCTGCTCACGAAGCACCTAACGTGTGGAGCACTGGCTGAGGGTTCAGGGTGTAGGCAGTGGATGTGGCTTCACTCTCCTTGAGGGACTTATGGTCTCTTTGAGACAGAGTTTTAACACAACAAAAATATTAAAACACTGAGCAATACATGATGAATGTTCTCTTAATCGCTTCCAAGATTCTGAAATTCCAGAGGAGACAAAGACTGGTATAGACTTGAGGAAGCTTCATGAAACAGGTGGAACTCAAGCTGGCCCCTGAGTGAGATGTAGAAATTGGTGTATGGAGTACTAAAACCGGGCCGGCATTTCAGTCATGTTTTGCTGAGTGATGAGATAGTTCATACCGTTAGCGAAGATTAGATATTTTCTACTATCCTATTCAGTATACTCACAGACTCTTGGTTTATTTAAAAGGTAATATTTATTAGTTTTATCCAGTTACATAAGAAATACATGAAAATAACCAACCGTTAAGCCTACCATCCTATTAATATTTTCTGAGTATAATCTTTTGGCCATATATGCAATTATAATTGTTTATATCTAGTCAAACAAAAATTGAAATCCTTTTGTAGTACTGTTTTATAACTTGTTTTTTCGTATAAATATCTGCTACAAGTCCCATATCATTATTCTTTTAAAAAATGTAGGATATTCTTGTTTCCCCTTCCCCCTGAAAATGAACTTTAAAATCATTTTGCCAAATTTTGAAGATTCTTCCATTGGGGTTTTTATTGGAAGTGTATTAAATTTACATGTCAATTATGGATAAATTTATGTCTTTTCAATAGTTGATCTTCTATTCAGGAGCCTGGTCTGTTCCTCCATTTAGTCTTTTATGCCCCTTGCTGATCTACACTTTTGGGGAGATTTTTTCCTAGATATTTAATGTTTCTCCTTGGAAATGGGTTATTTTTTCCAATGTGTGTGTTTTTTTTTTAAACTAGTTATGGCTGGCATACAGGAAAGGTATTTATTTTGCATGTTTTGTAATTGGCCATGTGAAACTTCTCCCATTATAGCTCATAATTTTTTGTTGATTCCTTTGTATTTTCTTGTAATGCAAATAACGATAATTTTGTGCATTTCTTTCCTTATACCCCTACGTTTTTGTTTTTTTATCTCTTAATTGTTGTGCTGGTTAGAACTTTGAGAACTCTCTCAAAAAGCACTCATATACTCTTAAGTATA
Source organism: Diceros bicornis minor (assembly GCF_020826845.1). Lineage (NCBI taxonomy): Eukaryota > Metazoa > Chordata > Mammalia > Perissodactyla > Rhinocerotidae > Diceros > Diceros bicornis. The sequence continues at coordinate 22,169,281 of NC_080774.1, read as the reverse complement.
AAAAGTTCAGAGAATGTACTTTTTTATGATTATCCTACTCTTACATTGTTATCTGTGACATCAAATTGTACTTGGTTTCCCTTTTGCATTATTTTGATGTTGAAATAAAATACAGGAAACTGCCTTTTGAAGCAAAAATTAACTACTGTGAATGCTATGACTGGTGAGGATATTAAGCTGCATCTTTCTGCCTCTTACAACTTTGGCTATATATACATTTTAAGATTTTCCCAACTAGCAAAATAGCAGCCTGAAACCTCTTTGTCCACTTACCTTAAAAAGCAATAAGTTTTTCTTTTATACAATTACTTTCAGATACTAGGGAAGGTGATAGCTTCTCCACAGGATTTTTCGTTCTAACTAAACTTCTATCTGCTTTAATGGTTTCAAAATTAACTTCAGGTGCCCACAGAGCCCTTCCTGTGAGCTAATATTAATTGTCAGAAGAGTACGTAAATTATATTGTATTAGAGCTGTTGTTCTCTATTCAGGGAATCTGATATGCAAATATGCTAATGACTCTGAAGTTTTTTTATCAGTCTGATTTCTCTCTTGAATTTCATATTTCTTTATCCAACTGCCTCCTGGACACCCAGTGTGCCTGACTTAGCCCTCAATCTATGCCTACTTCTGCATTCACCATTTGTCCTATTGCCCAAGCCACCTCACTGTCATGTTTGGTTTGTTACTGGGTTCTCTTCTTTCTATAGTAGAAATTACATTTCTGGCTTCTCCCTTCTGCTGCACCGTCTTTTGCCTGGACTGTTGCTGTAGCCTCCTCTCACAACTTTCCACGCTTTTTAACAGACAGTCTCCTACAAGCAAAGGAGAGAGGATGTCTACTTCTTGGATCTATGAGCATAACCTGAAGTTGCTGCCATAAGTAGATAATTTCTTTCAAGTACAGTATAGTGGTTGAGAGTGTGAATTTAGATGTTAGACAAACTTGGGCTTGAACTTTGGCTTTGCCACTTATTACCGTGTGACGCTGAAAATTATATAACTCTTCTAAGTGTGATGGACATGTGAGTTGTTTCCAACTTTTGGCTGTTATGAAAAAGCTGCTATAAACATTATTGTATGTATATCGTTTGATAAACATCAACACTTATATCTGTTAAGTGTTTGGTCATACATATGTTTAGATTATTAGATTTTTATCAGCTTTCCAAAGTAATTATATCAGGTTATATCACCAGCAATGTAAGGGATTGTTAAACTTTAGTAAAAAATAAATTAAAAGTTGAAGGAAAGGTATATGAAAACACAAATGTTTGAGTAAATAACTCTGTATATATAGTTACATGGAGGAAGCGATTCTAGTAGTAACTACTTTGTTTATTGTTGTGAGAATTAAATGAGTTAGTTCATATAAAATACTTGATTAGCACAGTGCCTGAGACATCAAAAGGACTCAAAAAGGTGCCACTATTATTATTGGCATTATCATGGTCATCGTCATTTACATAATTCACATGAATGTTGCATGTGCTTATGTAATATCAGTGTTTATTTTAGTGTAAAACTGTTTTCCCCCAGATATTCAAGTAAACTGGACACTCCTGGAAAAAGTGCTATTCATTTTGTTAGGTAGCTTTGCATACCTCTTGTCACATTGGAGTATGTAAATATTCTAATTTGTGAAATCTGTTTTAACTCTGCCCTGATTCTAGTTTATTCTCTATTCAATCCGTGGCCTGCAGAGCTCTTTGAGTTACCTTCTAAAATTTAGTTCTAATCTTATACCTTCCTGCTTAAAAGCCTTTGGCAGATTTCTCTTGCCTCCAGGATTAAGTCCAAACCCCTTCATAACCTTTTCCCATTACTTGTCTTCAATTACTCTGTATGTCATACACCTTATAATCTGTTCATACAAGTCTACTTGCTGTACTTTGTTAAACATGCTTTATACTTTACCCTCTGTATCTTTACTTATTCTGGTTCCTCTGCGTAGAAGGCCCAATCTTTGATCCCTCAGCAATGTTTTCCTTATTCAGGTTTAGTTGAATTGTCTCTGCCTCACTAAAGCTCTCTTTCTCAATTTCTATCCTTTCTGCTCAATATCATATAAATGTTGGTGAAGCCTAATTTACCAGTGCTTTTTATTTTTTAATAGTTAGTGCCTTTTGAGTCCTATTTGAGAAAACATTTGTGTATGCCAAGGTCATGAAGATATTCTCCCACGAGGCTTTATTGTTTTTTTTTTTTTTAAAGATTTTATTTATTTATTTTTTTCCCCCAAAGCCCCAGCAGATAGTTGTATGTCATAGCTGCACATCCCTCTAGTTGCTGTATGTGGGACGCGGCCTCAGCATGGCCGGAGAAGCAGTGCGTCGGTGCACGCCCGGGATCCGAACCCGGGGCGCCAGCAGCGGAGCGTGTGCACTTAACCGCTAAGCCACGGGGCCGGCCCAGAAGCTTTATTGTTTTACCTTTTGCGTTTAGGTCTACTGCCACGTAAAATTTACTTTTGTGTTTGGTTTGGGCTGGGGATCAAAGTTCAGTTCTTTTCTCTGTGTGGATACCCAGTTGACCCAGCACCATATATTCACAAGACTGCACAGTGTGCTTTTTTTGTTGTAAGTCGGGTATAAGGTATGTAAGGACTCTCTATTCTGTGCTATTGATCTGTTTGTCTATTTTTATGCCAGTAGCATATTGCCTAATTACTGTAGCTTTTTAATGAGTCTAAAACTCTGATCATGTAATTCTTGTAGCTTTGTTTTTCTTCAAGATTGCTTTGGCTGTTCCAGATTCTTTATATTCATTTATATGTAAATATATATAAAAACATATATATTTTAGACTTAGCTTATAATTTCCTCTTCCTTCACTCAAACATCTTCTGGGAGTTTTGATTGGGATAGTGTTGAATCTATAAATATATTTGAATCTTATAATTCAAGAGCATAGTATAGTTCTCCATTTGTTTAGACCTCGTAAAATCTCTTCTAGCAACGTTTTATAGTTTTTAATGTAGAACTATTGCGTATCTTTCTTTAATTTTATGCTTAGGTTTTTGTGTGTGTGTGTGTGTGTGTGTGCATGCACACATGCATGTACTATTGTAAATGGTATTTTTAAATTTTCTGTTTTCCTAGTTCTCCTCCTCTACCCAGATACTCAACAACCATTGGAATAGGTTTACTTGCTCAGCCATCTGTATTCCCGTAATACTTTTTTTTTATTGTTGTATTTTTACTATTACATAAGTAATATGAGTTAGTTATTGATGTAAAGGATTAAAACACTATCCTTTCCAGAAGTAACCACTGTTACCAATTTGAAGTGTATCCTCCTAAACCTACATTGTCCACTATGGTAGCCACTACCACATGTGGCTGTTGATCATTTAAAATAGGAGTAGTTTGAAATGTAAAATACACACTGGACTTTGAGGACTTAGAATGAAAGAAAGAATGTAAAGTATCTCATTACTAAGTTTGTATATTGATTACATTATGATGACATTATTTTGGATACATTGGATTAAATGAATATGTTATTAAAACTAATTTCACTTTTCTTGTTTTTCATTTTTATGTGGTTACTAGAAAGTTTAAATTGTTATATTTGTGTTAGCATGGCTCTAGCCCATTTTCTATTATGGTTTTATTTTTCATAAGTGGAAATACTATACTGTTTTCCAAATGTTTTTTTCACTTATTAGTTTTGAACCTCTTTTTATGTCAGCATATACAGATCAACCACATTCTTTTGAACTTCTGTGTAGTGATATGTATTATGGATGTACCATTCATCTGCTGATGGAGTGTTCAGGGAAGTTTTTTTTTTTCCTTTTACAAACATGGTTGCAGTAAAAAAGACCTTGTATAAGTCTCTTTATATACATTTAGGACTAGAGTAATGTCTGACAAGTGGACTCGCTGGGTCAGCAGCTATTATACACCTTTCAAATTAAAAGATTTGCCCAAATTGCTCACCATAAGCACTTGATATCAATCTTTTAGATTTTTTTTCAAATTGATTGGCAAACCATAGACCTTGGTGATACCTCAGTTATAGCACTTATCATTTATTTATTTCTAATGGTGGTCTTCTCCCCACTATATAACTGGCACTTTCTGGAGGGAAAGAAGAATAGCTTATTTATATTGATAATCTCATTCATTCATTCAACACATGTTACTTGGGTGCTTACTGTGTGCCAGGTGCTATGAGGCCTTTGGGTATAAAGATAAACATGCCATTGTTCTTGCCCTCAAGGAGCTCAAATTTTCTGGCAAACCTCCCGTAGTGTTCTAGTCCAGTGTTGGTAAAAGCTTATCGCTTGGAGGAAAAACATTGAGGGTTACGGTAGGTCAAGAGTACTCTCCTCTCCTTGGTTCTTTTGAATGGTGGTCTTGGTTTTACTTAGAGCTGGAGAAGAAGCCTTATGAAACCCAGTAACAAATGCCAACTAAGTTTACTCATCTTTTCTTTTCTGCAATTACTTTGCTGTCAGTAACTAAACTCTAAAATTCACATTCAGTAGGGATATTTTTTATGTTCTGATAATGCCTCCCACATAAAAGATCTTTTAAAATGAAATTTTATTCCTTGTGATTTTGAAGATTAAAAGTATATCATAATCGTTATCAATTTATGACACCTGTGGGTTCACAGGAACAGTTACTGACCCCCAAAAAAGGCTGCTTGATTTTGTGAGAAGATTGAGCCTTCTGGATTTCCTTTAGGATGTAGCTACAGGAAATTAATTAGATGATTTTTGATGACATCATCCTGACCACAGTACTTTCTCTGAAAACAATGCTATTTTTCTTGGACCTTTTTGCAGACATTTTCTACACCATGTATATTAGTATATTAGTAGTGCTAATATGAAATCCACACAAAAGTTTGTGGGGGGGCGGTGTGTGAGAGAGCGAGACAGAGACCGAGACCGAGAGAAAGAATGTAGTGAGGTAATTATTTTACTTCCAGTAGTACAGGAGAGTGGGTTAAAAGGTAAAAAACATTCCATTTTAGCAGAGAACTATATCCTCAGTGGGAGTGTTAAGTTCGGGAGGGGAATGCTTGGCAACCTTTTCAGTGGTGTGTATCCTATAGGCTTTTGAGAAACAAATAAGATTGTTAAGCTGTAACTCTTCAAATCACTGAAGATTGTAGAACTTGGAAAGTAGACACTTGCAAAGAATGGTGAAAGGACATCAATTTCTTGATTGTGCTCTTTGTACGTTGCCTTATAAATCAGCTGAGCCAGACCTTTTGGGCCTGTCATGAGTTATGCAAAGCTCTTTTTCTCCTACTGGTAAAATAGTTATTACCTCTAAAGAAATTGCACACCCAGTGAATATGTGTGTATGTGTGTGTAATGTATATCTTTGCAAATCATTCTGCTCTCAGCTATTCCATTTTTTCCAACTGTATTTTTTCAAGTTCTAATTTATCATCACTCCACCTATTATATTTTTGTTTGTCCTCTTCCAGCCGTAGCATTTTATAGTCTCTTCCTCTGCAGAGTAAAAAAAACTTCAGACTAAGAATTGGAAGATCTAAGTTTGAATCCTGGTTTTACCACCAGTGGCCATATATCATGGGCAGATCTCTTCTGGAAGCTCTCTTGGTTGCTGGTTCACCATCTGTAAATAGAAAGACCGGATCAGATGATCTTTAGAGCCATACTGCCCAACACAGTAGCCCTTAGCTGCATGTAGTTGTTTTAAATTAAATTAATTAGAATTAAAGTAAAAAATTCAGTTCCCCAGTCACGATAACCACATTTTAAGTACTCAATAGCCTGTGTGCCTAGTGGCTACCATATTGGACAGCACAGAAAAAAATTTCTAGTATCTCAGAAAGTTCTGTTGAATAGTGCTACTAGAGTCTCTTATAGCTCCAATCTTTAAATTAATCAGAAGACAAAAAGTACATCAGTGTGAATCATAGAACACCTTCATTTTTCCATAGTACCTGCTGTTTATAGTAGAATCATCTGTATTCTCTGTAGATACACAGGGAAAGAGGGAAACTTCTGCTTCTAATAATGGCAAAGTAGCTTACATCAGTCCAGCCACATATAACAATTATAAACTCTGGGCAAAATATAAAATAAACAACTATGTGAATGTGCTGGAGAATGACCAAAAGCAGGCATAAATTAGAGGAGAATTAACATTTGGAAGAAAGGAATAACACTAGATGAATTTGCTGTTTTTAATATCTTTTTTTTTTGCCAGAGGGCCAGCACCAGCCTCATAGAGCTACTAAAACTTATTTAGAAACCTGTAGTCTTATTGGTTGTGCAGTCAAAAAACAGAGTTTGGGCTCACAACAGCAACCAGAAAGTGAGGAGGAAATCTTGGAAAGGAGAGAGTTACCTAGAAGAACCCCAAAATCTATATATAAATTCTGACCATATCTCTGGGTAACCCCTGACATAAGCATGGGAGGGCAGATTCCAAGCAACTCGGCTAAGGCTGAAAGAACTGAATAGAATTTCAGCTGCTGTTCACTTCAGGGGTAATAGTTTGGTGTTTGAGTTCATCAGGGTTAACTGCCTGCAAAAACAAAAAAATTTATACTCTATAGAATAATATAACAAAGTCTCAAGTGTCTACAATGTATCATTCACAATGTCCAGGATATATTACAAAATTATTAGACACATAAAGAAACAGGAAAATATGATTCCTGAAGAGAAAGGCATTTGATGAGACCAAACCCAAGATGACCCAGAGGTTGGAATTAATAGATAGAGGTTTTTAAATAGTTGTTATAACTATGTTCAAATATGGAAAGTAAAATATGCTCATAATGAATGAATAGATAGAAAATCTCAATAGAGAAATAGAAACTATCAGAAAGTAAAATGGAAATTTTAGCACTAAAAATATATCTGAAATAAAAATGTTCACAGGATGGTTTTAACAGAGTAGTGGAGATGCCAGAGAAAGAGACATGAACTTGAAGATAGGTCAATGGAAATGATCTAATCTGAAAATCAGAGAGAAAATAGATTGAAAAGAATTAACAGAGCCTCAGTGTCTTGTGAGACAATATCCAAGAGTCTTACATATGTATAATTATATATGTGTTGCAGAAAGGCAAGATAAAATAACGGAAAAAAGAATATTTGTAGAAAGGAGCTAAAATTTCCCTAAATTTAGTAAAAATAAATATATAAATTTACAGATTCTGAAAATCCAGCTAACCTCAAGTAGAATAAATACAAAGGAAACCACACCTATGCACTTTGTATTCAAACTGCTGTAAACCAATTATAAAGAGAAAATCTTGCAAGTAACAAGGGAAAAATGACACATTACAAAGAGAAGGAGCAACAATACAAATTATGGTTGATTTCTTATGAGAAATAATGGAATCCAGAAGACAGTGAAACAAAGTTTTCAAAAGTGCTGAAAGAAAAAATAATGCTGCCAACCCAGAATTTAGTAACCAGCAAAAATAATTTTTAAGAATGAAAGCAAACTAAAGACACTTTCAGATAAATGAAAACCGAGAAAATTATCAACAGACCTGCACTGAATGCTAAGGGAAAAATTTCAGGCTCATAGAAAATGATATCAAATGGAAACTCAGATCTTCAGGGAAAGAGGAATAGCACCAGAAATAATAAATATGTTGGTACATATAAAAGACTACTTTTATTTATTTATTTATTTGTGAGGAAGATTAGCCCTGAGCTAACATCCGATGCCAATCCTCCGCTTTTTTGCTGAGGAACATTGGCTCTGGGCTAACATCTGTGCTGATCTTCCTCTACTTTATGTGGGATGCCACCACAGCATGGCTTGACAAGCGGTGGGTCAGTGAGCGCCTGGGATCCAAACCTGCAAACCCTGGGCCACTGAAGCGGAGTGCACGCACTTAACTGCTACGCCACCGTGCCAGCCCCCTGACTACTTTTACTTTTTTTCCTCATATTTCTTTAATCTGCATTATGACTGCTTAAAGCAAAAAATAGAACATTAAGTTATAGGATATATAGCATACATGGATGTAATATATTTGATTCTCATAGATTGTTGTTGAAAATGTGAAATGGTACAATCACTTTAGAAAAAGGTCACTGACCCTGTTGGTCCAGCAAGTGCACTCCTAGATATTTACCCCAGAGAATTGAAAACATGAGTCCGCGAAATGACTTGTACAAGAATGTTTGTAGCAGTTTTATTCATGATAGCAAAATATGAGAATAGCCCAAGTGTTCCTCAATGGAAGCATGGATATATAAACTGCTTTATAGTTGTAAAATACATGCGGCAACATGAATAAATCTCAAAAACATAAGATTGTGTTAGAGATGTCAAACGCAAAAGAAAACGTACTTTATGATTCCATTACCAACAAGTTCTAGAACAAGCAAAACTAATCTGTGGTGAAAACAGTGAGATCGCTGGATGCCTTTGGGAGCAGAAGTAGGGGCAGAGAGTGGCCGGGAAGGGATATGAATGGACTTTCTAGGGTGATGGGAACGTTTTATCTCTTAATGTACATTTGGTTTCCCTGGGTGTATGCATTTGTCAAAACTTATCAGATGGTAACATTTAAAACTTATGTATTTCACTATATGTAAAGTTTTTATAAAAATGTAAATATTGAACTCTAGTTAGTGATACACATGTTGTAGTATTTAGGGGGAAAGTATACTAATGTCTGAAACTTACTTCAATTATATCAAAAAACAGATGGATTGATGAAAAAATGTATAGATGTGTAATAAAGCACATTTAGCAAAAGCACAGTTAATAAAATATTGGTAATTGCAGAATCTTAATATGAATATATAGATATTCGCTGTATAATTCTTTAAGGTTTTCTGTATCTTTGTAATTTTCACCATAAAATGTTAGAAAAAAAAATAGAGGATTTGTTGGTGAAAGAGGGATGAGCAGTAATCCTAGTGATCAGACCTCTTGGTGAGAGCTGACACATGTGGAATAAATTTCACTGGATGCCCCTGTCTCTGCCCCCTCCATGCTGAGAAAACAAAACCATACCACGACTCCCGTTTTCCTTCCTGGCTGTACATACACAGCATATCCTGGAACGACATCCAGCAAAATATTCATATACAGGTGAAACTAGGTTCAACTAAATGTCAGAAATTGGTGAATTGCACATGAGCCTCATAGGGCAGTTTGGATGGTATGAGTGGAAGGAGGGAGTGGCAGTCTCATCTTCTCTGCTTTAGTGAAGGTGAGAGTTCTCGCCTTAATTGCATGGCCAGTGGCCTTTTCTTATAGCATTGGCTGTGGCGAGCCACCTCTTCCTTGCAAAAATGGTGGTAGAATGGGGCAGAGAGTAAGATATAGGTCCCATGGAAAAAGTACTTTATGCAAGTTAATAGAAATCACTAGAGCCAACCCTCCCATTTTATCCTGAGAAATAGGAAGCTTGTAGAAATGAAGTGACTTGCCCAAGATCGACAGTGAATTGCTTCAATTTGTTATATTTGAGAATAATTTTCTTATGTCATTAATGTGGCACTTTACTTCTAAAGATTCTAAATTAGTCATATTTTCTCTGTAATGATACAATTTGTAGAATGTTAATGAAGTCCTAGTCATTTAAAATAGTGATTATCAGTGATAATGAATTATTACATGTATGTGATTAATGTTTACCATTTACAAATAAATTTCTTATTTTCTTATACATTATTTCATGTTATTCTCACAAAAACCTAGAGCATGTATTTGGCTTTCAGGAATGGATTTTTGTGTGGTGATTTCCCAGAGAGACAGGCTCCCTGGGCTATACCAGAAGCCTTTTGCTTGGTTTCGCATGTGCTGCCCTTTTTAGGGACTGTGAACTGAACCCAGAGGTAAGAGATGTGAGCATAAAGAGTCCAAATTAAAGGACTCAGAAACAGAATCTTGACATATTGGAGACTGCAGCATTATCCAGGGATGGAGAGGAGTTTGAGTGCTGTTGTTCCTAAGGATACTGATGACGATCTGTAATGCTGAGACGCTGTCATTCCAGTATGATGGGTGGCAGGCTGCCCTGATAGAACAGCTGCTGGATTAACTTGCACTTCCTTGATTTTAACTTTGGATTTATCTATTCTGGGGACCATGGAAACTTGGAGAAACTGAAGCCAATTAGTGGTATTATTTCTGTTTTGTAGATGAGAAAATTAAGGCTTAAGGAGGATGGGTGATTTTTCTTTAGGCCACACAGCTAGTAAGTGTTAGAATCATGATTTTGGAAAACAGTATAAAATATGTTCTGCTAGCTACTTGGAACAGAATTTTTGGTATAAATCATTAATCCTTGCTGAAATTAAATTTATCCTGTGTGTCCAGTTTTTAAAAAGATAATTTCCAAAACAAAAACCATAATTTCGTACAGTCCATTCTAATTTTGTAAGAACATCACTGAGATTGGTTTAATTTTATGTCATTGTGGGTTAGAACAATTAAAATCTGATGAGAATAGATTGTAAGAACAATACCCTTCCCATCCAGTGCTACAGATGATCCAAATTAGGAATCCTTTCTTATTTTCAATTTTAGTTCACTATCGGGAAAAAAGTCTGTTTTCAAAGCAGTAATCAGAATCTTTTATTCTCCCTGAATAAAAGCACTTTCCTCTAATTACCATAAAACACGTATGAATCTCAAAAGTTCTCCTTTTCTACAGAGAAATCACATCCCAAAGAAATCACCATTGAATTGCTTATTGCTCTTATTCCTTAATTCACATTCTTCTGCAGACTCACTGACCAGGTGTCCATTGGTTTCTGGGGGTATGTTAAAGCATGTCTTTGAGCTTTTCCTGGAAGATAGAGGTTGAGAGTGCCAAGAATCTTCAAAATGTTTTTTTACCATTTCAGTCACTGTTAACACTTTAGTTATTAATCAGTTAATTAAACTGATTCTATTTAGAATTTGTTATAATTGGTTAAGCCTAAATTTTTACCTTTTAACTATCTTTTAAGAGGTTTTACTAGGCAAACTAAGAAGCTAAAATGATTACAGAATGAATAAAAATCCTCAAGACAATAAGCATTCCCAATTCTCCAGAAATATTAGGCATATAAAGAATTAACTATGCTGATCAGAATTTATAAGCAGAATGTGGTTAAGATCAAATAGACTCTGGTAGAGTCCTCACTCTGACACTTATCTAGTTGTATGACCTTGAGTAAGTTACTTCAACTTCTTTAAACCTCAGTCTCATAATCCATAAAATAGGGGTAATATGCAATAAAGTATTTAGCACAGTGTTTAGCATAGAGCATGTGGTTGGTTGGTAGATGTTAGCTGCCACAAGAGTTGCTGCCACCATCCTTGTCATTTTCGTCATCCTCCTCTAGCCATGAAAGCTATTAGAGCAGCTAGTTACCATGTATACTTGACAGTATCGTAACTCTACCTGTTTATCTAGTCAAAACTTATTACTAATTCAGATCCCCCTCTCTCATGAATCCAAATCAGTGAGGTACTTATTTTTCCTTTGCTATATAATTTTACTCTATTACTTGATCCCAGTGGCTTAGGCTAGCCAAATTTGAGTGTTGATACATTTGAAGTATCCGTATAATAAAAATAGTGATGACAGTCCCTATTTTGTTGATCTCTTAGCTATCTATAAAACCATCCTCTAAAGCCTGTCACTTTCTGTATACCAATTACTTTACTTGTTATAGTCCAATGCTACTTCAACTAGGGGATCAGAATTGCTTGGCCAGCCTTTCTAAACCAAACCTACCAGCTCCCACCTTATACCCTATCTACTGATTCAGTGTCCTCACCATCTCGATATTATAATGGAGTGGATAGTTTGAAAAAAAATATTTTTTTTAACTTCCTCTTTTCTCACAACAGGGTAAATACCCATTACTTTCCTCTACTGCAGAATAGCTTTAGTGTCTCCAAAAAGCAGCTGGAATGCCTTCTTTCATAAAAGAGAGGACAAAAAAGGCATTTTCATATATTATTTCTACCAGTGACTGTCTTTTCCAAGGCTCAGCAGAGTCTGATAGGAGTTTCCTTTACTAAATTACTGGAATGGAAGAATATCCAATACCTATAAAGCTTGGACTTGGTTTCTGGTTCCTAACATCGTTCAGTTTTAAAGCCACCTTCACTGCATATGCGATCCTGTAAGAAAATGATTAGGAAAAAAACAACTGCCAAATCAATAAGATTGCTTTGTTAACAGTCTGTATCACAAACTGTGTGCTGATTTTATTGTTTTAGGCAAACTCATGGTGATGGTGGGAATTTACTTTAAGCGCCCTATTTTTGTTCCAAGCGAAATATACATGAGGTAGGAAAGGGCTTTGCTAAAGCTTTTACACAAGACTGATGGATTTTCTGAAAGTTGCTTTAGAAATGTAGAATTTCTTATAACACATATGTAATGCAGCCTGAATAGTCCATCCTATTTTAAAGTTCTCATTTTTCTAGTGATTGCTAAATGTTCACTCTATCACAAAGGGACCCTTACTGTGAGGTTCAAGATACTGTATTTATTTTCTTGATCCATCCTATCAGAGTACTCATTTCCTAATGCATCCTTACCAGCATCTTTCCTGCAATCCATATTCTTTTGTTGTTGTTGTTGTTACTCTTAATAAACAATTCTTTCCCTCTTGTCTTAGATTCTTTTTTGTTTGTTTGTTTTTGTGAGGAAGATTAGCCCTGAGCTAACATCTGTTGCCAATCCTCCTCTTCTTGCCGAGGAAGACTGGCCCTGGGCTAACATCCATGCCCATCTTCCTCCAGTTTACATGTGGGACGCCTGCCACAGCATGGCTCTGTAAGCAGTGTGTGGGTCAGCGCCCGGGATCCAAACCCACGAACCTTGGGCTGCCGAAGCGGAGCACAGGAACCCAACCACTACACTACCGGGCTGGCCGCTAGATTCTTTTTGTTTTGCTTGTCTTTAAAATTTGTTCCTCATAGAAACAAATGTCTTATGTGATCAAGTTCCCATCCTGGCCCTCCATGCCTTAGTCATTTCATAATCTCTAGATGAACTATAAGTTTAAGCTCCTATTTCTGAGACTGTCTCATTCCTGAGAGTCTTTTGAACCCAAAGAAGGGGTAGCTGGAAGATATATTGAGCAGTGAGTCGAAAGGAGGAGAGAAGTTGTGTATGAATCATTTGTGAAATGAATTTGTGATTTAAGGACTGCTGTTATACATTAATGTGTGTATATGTTTAAATAAACTTTTATTGAAGTATAACATACACAGAAAAGTGCACAAATCATTTTTAAAAATGAATTTTCACAAAGTGAACATACTTGTCTAACCTCTACTCAGATCAGGAATTAGAATGTTACCAGCAACCCAGGAGTCTGGTTCTTGTCTCCTTCCAGTATTAACCACTCCCAAAGGGTAATAGTGTAGGTTAGTTTTTCCTATTTTTGAACTTTATACAAATGGATTTATATGGTATATCCTCGTTTGTGCTTGGCTTCTTTTGCTCAACATTATGTTTGTTAGATTCATTATTGTTGATGCCTGTAGCAGTAGTCCCTGTATTCTCATTTCTATATAGTATTCTATTATATGAAAATATACACTATTTATTCATTTTGGTTTCCATTTTTTCTGTTGAAAACTCTGTCTCAGTGTTATTGTTGATCCTTTAAAAATGTCTTTTTTCCTTCTCTTCTTGCTTTTTCTTTTTGTCTTTGGTTTTTAGCACTTTTACTATGAAATTGCCTACATGTGGTTTGCTTTGAATTTATTCTGAGTTTCACTGAGCTTCTTAAACTTGCAGCTTGATGCTTTCATCAATATTGAAGCATTCTTAGCTATCATCTCTTCAAATATTGCTTCTACCCCATTTTTTCTGTCCTGCTATTCTAGGACTCCAAGTGAATGTAAGTTATACCTTTTCACCATGTTCTATTTGTGTCTTAATGCTTTACACTGTATTTTCCATTCTTTTTATCTCTTAGTGTGTCAGCCTAGATATTTTTTAACTATCCTGTTTTCTAGATCACAAATATTCTCTCTTTATCTATGTCTAACTTTCTATTAAGCCTATATATCACGTTCTTAATTTGTCATTTTATTTTTCCAGAATATCAATTTGGTTTTTTACAGATTCTAGTTCTCTGTTGAAATTCTCCATCTTATCATCTTTTCTTTAACGTATTAATCACAATTATTTTAAATTCCATGTCTAATAATTCATGAGTTTGTTTCTATTTTTTCTCTTGGTCCTATTTTTGTTGTTCTTGGTTCAATTTTTTATTGAATGCTCGCCATTGTTTATGAAAATAGTAAGAGATTTCAGTGATATTATCTTCCTCCAGATAGAGTTTTCTTTAATATGTGGTAGGCATTTAGAGCAGGAGTAGATCATCTTAATCCAGTCACGAATGAGGTATTTCAGAGCTGGGTTTCAGTCCAATCAGTTTCTGGTTCAACTTTACTTCTAGGCTTGAGTACTTCAGTAGTCCCCACTTTAAGCCTGAGGTACTTATCAGGCCCCACCACCATGGTGGGCTCTGAATTTCAATTTTTATCTTACCAGTACCGTGGGAATACCATTAACATGATTTATTGTAATTACTTTCCACTACTCTTCTCCTCTTCTAGGTGTGTGCTAGTTATAAAATAGTGACTATCTTGATGGTAAAGATGGCTCAGGCTCTTGAGCTCGCTTCTCTGTAATAGTGGTCAAATTCCAAGTTCTTTGGTAGTCTTTAACTTCAGGTTTTATCTCCCTAGTCTCATGTAATTGCTGGAAGCTCTGCTAAGTTTCTGTGCTTCATAGTAGCCACTTTATGCTTGACCTCTCAACCTTTTTCCCATGACTCTTTTCAATTGGAAAATTTCTCCAGCGGATGTCAGGCTCACCTCAATGAATTTCTCTTTGTCCAGGATCTTGGTCCCTTAAGTCTTGAATGCCTTAATACCACTCCAGTGCCTTTAAGGGGATTTTTTTTGAGTCCAGTTTTTTTCAAGTTGCTCTTGGCGGATGAGTTCTGCTGCCTAAAACTAGTTTGTCATAGCTGGAAGTAGTTTACTGTGTGCTTTTTACTAATGAATATTTGACTCCTGATGTTTATTTATTTAGAATTACAACTTTTGGATCAGATAAAGATCTTAAAGAGCACCTTGCCCTCATTTTATAGCTGAGACAGTGAGGGCCCTGAGACAGAGAGACCTATCCAAGGACATACAGCCCATTAGTGGCTGTTCTCATATCAGGGACTCCCAACTTCTAGTCGATTGGGTTTTATACTGCATCACTGGTAATGTAGTTGTGTCTTCTACTCACTTACTGAGGTCATAAACCATGTCTAACCAGCATTCTATAAAATCAACTCAACCTTGACTTGAGTGATGATAGTGCTCTGATGGACTTCATATTATGAGAAAAGAGCTTATATTTTGAAGTTGTGATAATATTGTGAAGTTGTAGGCACATCCATGAAGCCCTATCTATACTATTTAATATGCCCACATTTAAGATTCTGAAGTTCTTTTTTCCCCTTTTATTAGACTCTACGTGTAAGATGAGTTTTTTTCCATCTAGAGAGGATAATTCATAAAGAACATTACTAGATTATGCCCATCTGTAGTGCTATAGAGATGTATTTATTAACTAGAATAGCTCAGCTCAGCAGCTGTGCCAGAGAAGAATAAGCTATATATAACTATGGAATCACATACAGTCAAAGGGTGCTAAACCAAAGCATATTGTTTTGGACTTTTGCAATTTACTTTCAGAATGTTTGGATAATCTTAATCTTACTTCTTTTATCAGTCAAATTGATAGCTTCTCGTACAAGGGGTAAACTTATTTGTAAATTCAGAGGATACACTGTAGAATGAATGGAGCTGACTCTGGCTAAAGAGTTTCATCTGGTTTATGGATCCCATAGAGGAGCCATTGACAGTGGCTTTTTGGTAACATAGCTGGTTTCTCATGCTGTTCAAGGATGTATAAAGTAGCATCTGGGTTGCCTATCTGTTTGCCCTTTAGTTTTTGTGTTAGGAAAAGTGAAACATAGGTAATGGAAATAGGTAAATAGCAAAGGACATTAATGGGGAGTAAATATTGCTTAACATTTGACCTCTGTACATATGAAAGCTACTTTAAAGTGTTTTGGGTTTTTTTTAATGACAGACTATAATCTGCACTTGATGACAGTCTGGAAAAGAATTCTAGTGTTGCTTTGGGCTCTCAGCTTCTCCAGACAAAGTACATTTGTTAGGCAATGTCTGATCCAGGGATTATTACTATTTAATAGTATTGCCAGAGCCATAATTTTATGTGCTTGTGACTTTTCTCCTCTGTCTCTATTTTGTTTCAGAATGAATGTAACTCTGAAGAGTAACATGTCCAATATTTGCTCTCTTTTTTGATGTAGTTTTAGGATTCAGATGCTTCCTCGCTGTGTCTCTTTTTGTCTTTTGCTTTTTTCACAAAAATTAAAGGAATAATAAATGAAGATAGTTAAGGTAAGGAACAGGAAGTAGATCAGTGATTCCTTTGAATCCACGCCCGGGGACATGTAGGAATTCTAGAAACATAGAATTTTAGAGGTGGAAAGGACTTAGGGAGATCATCTGTAGCACTCTTATAGTTTTATAGATGAAGAAACCAAGGTGCATAGGTTGTCTATGTAGTTGATTAGGAGTAGATTTGGAACTAGTCTGCAGGCATTCTGACTCCCAACTCAATGTTCTTATCATCGGTCCCTGCATGTGTTTTCTTCCAACTTAAAGTCAGGGTGCTTTGGTGTTTTGTGCAGCTTGGGCTGTATCTTGAGTTTTTTCCCCCTTGTCTGATTATAGAGATTGATTGGGGTGGTACAGATTGGGTCCAGGGCATTTAGTTGTTACTTTGCTATGTGAGAGCTCTGCTTATCTCAGTTATTAAAAGTAAGCTTCTAAGAAAAGTACATGGTTCCCCCTCATTTCATAAATGTCTTTCTTTATCCCAGTAAACCATCCTTGAAAACTACTCTCGGGGCCGGCCCCGTGGCTTAGCGGTTAAGTGCGCGTGCTCTGCTACTGACGGCCCGAGTTCGGATCCTGGGCGCGCACCGACCCACTGCTTCTCCGGCCATGCTGAGGCCGCGTCCCACATACAGCAACTAGAAGGATGTGCAACTATGACATACAGCTATCTACTGGGGCTTTGGGGGTAAAAAAAAAAAAGGAGGAGGATTGGCAATAGATGTTAGCTCAGAGCTGGTCTTCCGCAGCAAAAAGAGGAGGATTAGCATGGATGTTAGCTCAGGGCTGATCTTCCTCACAAAAAAAAAAAACTACTCTGCTTCTCTAAATTTTTTTTCTGACTAGCATAAATTCAGAACCAGTCTGCTGAAAGCTTGTATCCCAAAGTTGTATGTAAAATGACGTGAAGTGAATTGGGCATTTCGTCATTCAAGGGCGTGTTCACATCGTGAGCTGTTTTATTGTGTTACAGAAATCAATATTGGTACATTATGCAAGAAGTCAAAAACTCATTCCCCAAGACAATGTTGTTAAATGTAGCTAAATAGGTCTGGCTAGAATGGGTAATGTTCAAAAATAACTTTAGAGAACAAAACTGGGAAGAGTGTTGAGAGACCACAAGGACTTGAAAGAAGAAATTAAAAGGAAAAATGAAGAGAGAAGAGCAATGTGTTTCTCATCGGGCAGAGTTCCCCTGAGGGACCCTGTATGCAAATACTTTTTGACGTTGCATTTGAATCTTTAGCTTTCAAAGGCCACTGATACCACAGAGACCCAACAGTGTGTAATGGTTCCTTCATCTCCTGGGCCTCTAGACGCCTCCTATTACAACCCCACATTTAAAAATAGCAGGGAAATAAGGGAAAATCATAAACTAGCTATAATAAAATTAGTGCTTGCGTGAAAGACTATTGCCAGAGAACAGCTTTTAGAAGGCCCAGTGCTGCCAGAAGGCCGCTGGGTGTTGGCAGTATTTAAGCATTCACTGGCCAGCATGTTGAGAGCTGAATTAGGCGTTTTATTAAAGATAGAATATCTTTTCTTCATGATCATGAATGTAAAGAGGTTTTTTTTTTAAGTAGTAGAAAAATGGATCAGAAAAAAATAGATTGTCATAATAAATAAATGTGTTACTCTTCTTACCAAAATAAGTGGAAATTAAATAACTTTGGCTGAAGAAGAAATATTACTACTGCTTTCCTCAAAAAGACTGATTAAGTGAAGGGTGTCTAAGAGCTAACATCTAAGAAACCGGATGTCTAGATAAGGAACATCATTACTGCTAACAAGAAACCAACTCTTCCTTAATCTGTAAAAGGGAGAAAAAGTAGGAATTAGATGTGAAGGTATGGTGAGGATCATTGCATTTCCTATTAAATGCGTACTTGTAGAAGATCTGGAATTCTCATTACGACTTGAAAGGAAAACTGATTCTCTCTCAGAATCTGATATTTTCAAACTAGTATGTCACAGAGCCTGCTCTGGTTCAATGGTTCTTGCTACTAAGTGTGCATTACCGTGGCAATTGGCTTTCGTTCTCACATATATCATTAACATAGATGAGTCTTGAAGTCAGTCCGCCTTCAAGGATGTGTTTCAGTGACCTGGATGAAAAGATTTTTTACCTAACCTCGTGAATCAGTCTTTTAAAAGGACTTTTATTGGCACACACCCCACCCTGTCTCTGCTGTTGAACTTGTAGTACTCCTTTCCTTCGACCACTGCAGGCAGTAGTCTGGATCATGTTTCTCTGCAATATTCTTGTTTCTAGCAGCCTTGGAAAGAATGAGTTGGAGGATTTCAGTACTAATACTGTTATGAGGACTATTCGAGTGAGAAGCTTGGTTAAATCTAAAAAGTTGGATCAGCATACAAAGGTTTCATTTTAAGTAAACTCTTTACTAGGTCTGCAGGGGCCAGACCATTAATCTGGTTCATATACTCCGTTTGCTTTTAATCTCTTGAGTGTGCAGAGTATGCATCTACATTCTAAATGGACAAAAAAGAGCCTATTCTTGATGGCACACTAGGCTTTGACATGCCCTTTAGGTTTAAATAAGATAAAATACTAATATTAGACTTTGAAAATGTTAGTAAAAGGATTTCTCTGCAGCTGACCAGCTCTATTCCCAAAGGACTTGATTTCTGTCCTGTACTATAGTACAGGAATGTGGGATGTAAGTCATTTTAGAGAGATTGCAACAACAGTTACGAAAACCTTGAGCAAAGACATCTGAATTTAGAAACACTGTAATTGATGATATTGGCCTTAATATGTCTAGAAAATGCCCACTTTTGATTAGGTACTGCAGATTTAATTCATATGTGGTGATTGGACAAGAGGATTAATAGTACTAGGTTAGTTTACATGATGATCTTCCTCTGAGGAACTCAAAATATTTTGTATATCTTAGCACATTCAGTACTATGACTCTCAGACATCCATGTTTTATTCTGGTTCTACTTTATTTCTCTTGGTTACAGAAAGAATTGCACATAGGTAAAGGATCACAAGAAAGCAATGACTTGGGTCCTCCTCCCACCAAATTTCAGAAACAGATATTTTGACTTACCTTGTTCGCATTTGCTAAGTGTGATTTGCCCTGGCATCTGGCTGTTTTAGTGTCCTGGCTATTAAAAGGAATGGATTTCCCAGCTTATAAAGTTTCTTCTAGATTGATATGCCAAGATTAGACTCTTGAATACTGAAGAAGCCTTTCCGGGAAATAGGAATAGAAATTCAGCTGCTTTTTCTTCTCACTAGAAACCAGTGTCTCTGTGTAGTTAGGCAACTGGCTTCTTTCACAGTGTAGAATAAGAAATCACAGAAATTGGAAATAGGAAAATACTGGAGGTCATTTAGCCCAATGTTTCATACAATACCCTGCTATTCCCCACAAGCACCTAGGAAGTCAACTATTACACAAGGTAATTTTCTCAAATGGCTATAATCTTAGCAACTCAATATCCTTAGTGCCTTCTGATTTTGAGTTTAAAAGTAGTATAATAGAAAGGTCCCATATTTGATGCAACTCTGATTAAAGTCTGACTGTTTACAAACGTCTGAAGGACAGTAATTTCCCAAACTCTCATACAAACACACACAACTCATGTCATTGTTGAGATGCTGTCATGTCATCATTCTGATGGAGTCTAGGCTTTTATAGGGTTAGTGAGTAAACAATTTTCACGTGCCTTAATAATCATGTGTATCAGTTTTTTGTTGCAATAGTAATGCTGTATGACAAAACAACCACAAAACCTCAGTGGCATAAACAATACACATTTATATTTGCTTACATACTTCTGATCAGAGCTAGGTTCAGTGGGGCTTACTTACATGTCTGCAGTGAGCTGAAGTCAACTAGGCAGTTGCTAGGCAGTTTCCCTGATCTTGCCCAGCCTCTGTCACATATCTGAGACTTCCCCTGGGACAACTGTTCTGAGCAGGCTCTGTTCCATGTTTCTCATCATCCATCAGGTCACTCTCGGATGTTCTTATGATAAAAGCAGAGGAGCAAATGCTTTACAAGCTTCTGTTGTATCACATTTGCTAACATCATATTGGCCTAAGAAAATGAATTTGGCTGGGTGCAGAGTCCACACTACATCCTTACTGGGAGGAGTGAAGAATTGGGGCTATTAATGCAATTGTGGTGGCTTAATTATCTGATAAATGAGCATGACTGAAAATGATACACCCAGATTACAAAAACCTTAATATGTATTGTTTTCAATGTCATTCCTTTTGAGGAAGTAAAAAACCTATTGTCCATGTCTTCAGAAGGAAGAACGGGATAAAGGATGACTAGGAACAGTTTACCTGGCATTTTCATATTTTTTTCCATTTAATCCCCACAAAAACCTACAAGAAGAACTTTTTTAATAACTCTAATAATTATTGTTGTCCCTGAAATATTTGAGCTTTCTCACTTCTATCTGGGTGCTGTTGAAGGAATGTTGAGGAGATAACTTTTAAAGGCCATTTTCTACCCTTAGATTTTTATGATTCAGTGGTTATTGCATAGTTTTTCTATGTCTCATTTACTATGTTATCTTGGCCAAAGGACTTTGACTTTTTGTTTCAACATCACTCTTTCTAATATTTGTCTTGTGCCAAGAATTTTAAGTATGTAAGTTGTATAGGTCAATCATCAGCAACCTAGCACAGAAGATGATTTTTGAGTAGTGCTGCTAGTCATTTGGCAAAACCATGGTGTAATAACAATAGCTACTGTTTACTACGCCTCTCTTGGGCCCCACGGGATACGTGCAGTATCTCCTTTATTCCTTACAGTAAGCCACAGAAGTAGGGAATATTATCTCCGCTTTGCAGATGTGGAAACTGAGGTGCCTTCTTTGAGGGAACATTTCAGCACGTGATCTGATACCCACCTCTTCTCATTTCTTCCTTCCACAAAGACTGATTGGGAGGGAGTGAATTAATGAGCACTGATAAGCCATTTGAAAAGCTGTAGTTACTTGTTCCTCACATAGGCAGAAAAATCACAGGATGGATGCATGGTATGCATGACCCCACAAAAGACATTTGCTTGAAACTACAATTGAGCAATCCATCAGTCTTACAGTTCCATTAATTGTGTAATTTGTGCAGGTTGCTAATAATAATAATTTCCCCAAACCACATTAAAAAAAACAATGGGCACAGGATACATAAATGTATGTTAATCACTTTATTTTTTCCAGGCTATTTGTGAAATATCTGTTGCAGATTCTAATTTACAAATACTATATATTTACATATTGGCTTATATCCAAGGAGCTCATGGAGAAAGTAGATTTATCTTGTTGAAATTGCCATTTTTGTAGGTCAAAAAAAATAGAATATTGGTAGTTTCATATGGTTTAATCTAGTATTCAGTACCATTATCTGCAAGGGAAAATGAGGAATCACTCAGAAATCACTAGAGTTATATCTTCACCCTAGACCTTGCTCTTAAACTTCAAACCCATATTTCAGACTTCCTTCCCTGCAGTTCTACTAGTGTGTGTCATAGGCATCTTCAGTTCATCCAGTCTAAACTCAAGCTCTTCATCTCCTCTCCCTCCCATGTGGTCTTTCTGATTCTCCTGGCTCCCATGATGCCCAGTGCAGAAACCTGACGCTCATTTTAGTGTCTCACGTTCTCCACAGCCAAGGCAGTCTTCAGGCCCTATCCAAGGTGACACACACTCACGTATGTGTTTATATGTATCATACATGTGTAATATATGAGATATATATGTATCTATCTCTTTTAAATATCCTTTCTTCTTTTTCCCAGGAGACCCTCATGGAGACCCTCATCATCTTCCCCTGAACACATTTAAAATCTGTTCTGTGTTGTTCCACAAATGATGGAAGGGACAACAATCGCTGAGTTGGTCTTTCTGTCTCCCCACTCCCTCCTTTTGACCTATTCTCCCTAAGACTTCACAGCAGAATTTCAAAGTGCAAATCTAAACACAGCATTCCCCTGTATCAACTCCACCAGTGACTCACTGTAGCTCACAAATCAAAGTCTAAACTCATTAGCCCTGGCCCTTCATGAGTCAGCTCCTAATTACCTTTCCACTACCGTTTATTACCACTCTGTTTGTGAACCCTATCACTAGCCTGGCTAACCTCCTACTCCTTTTGTCCTGAGATCAAACTTTAAATCAAGCTTCATCCTCTCTGGTCAGCTTTCTCTAAATGCTGCATCAACATAATCTCTTGCCAGGTAGACTCCAAGGAAGGTTTAATGAAAGGATGTTATGTACCCCAGGTTCACTAATCTATCAACATCACCCCATTAAGAATACAGAGCACTACATTCATTTGTTTTGCTCCACATGTATATAAGAATTGACACAGGAACCTATTGAATAGTGTAGATATAGGAAAGTAGGATGATTATATGAAATAAAAGGCACACTGCATCTGTATGAAATTGTCCCAGTTCAGAATTGAATGTTTATTATTAAAGAAAAAGTAATGTACATATTGCTGATTTTTTTTTTTTGCTTGCTATTCATTTTTGTTTAACTAGACGGAAGACATTTATTTTGGATTATTGTATATAATGAATTGTAATATGTGAAGCACAAATGTAATAGAGTTTTATTATTTAAGAAAAATTTTTTATTGAGGTATAATTGACGTATAACATTATATTAGTTTCAGATGTACAACATATGATTCAGTATTTGTATATATTGTGAAATGATCACCACAATAAGTCTAGTTAACATCCACCACCATACAGTTACAAATTTTTTTTCTTGTGATGAGAACTTTTAAGATTTGTTCTCTTAGCAACTTTCAAATATGCAATACGGTATTATTAACTATAGTCATCATGCTGTACATTACATCCCCAGGACTTATTTTTATTTTATAACTGGAAGTTATAAAATAACTTCTCTGTATCTATGAGCTCTTTTTTTCCTTAGATTCCACATATAAATGAGATCATATGGTATTTGTCTTTCTCTGTCTGACTTATTTCACTTAGCATAATGCCTTCATGGTCCATTCATATTGTTGCAAATGGTAAGATTTCATTATTTTTTATGGCGGAATAATATTCCATTGTGTGTGCGTGTGTGTGTGTGTATTATATAGATAGCACATCTTGTTTATCCATTCATCCATTGATGGATACTTGGGTTGTTTTTGTATCTTGAGGGTGCATATATCTTTTCAAATTAGTGTTTTCATGTTCTTCAGATCAATACCCAGAAGTGGAATTACTGGATCATAGGTAGTTCTATTTTTAATTTTTTAGGAAACCTCCATACTATTTTCCATAGTGGCTGCACCAATTTACATTCCTACCAACAGTGCACAAAGTTTCCCTTTTATCTACATCCTTACCAACACGTTGTTTGTTGTCCTTTTGATAATAGCCATTCTAACAGGTGTGGCTAATATTTGGCCAGTCCCTGCCTTATGGCTTAACTGAGTGATTTGTATATAATACATGACTCCTCAGAATCCTTATCAGATATCTCATTGTGGTTTTGATTTGTGTTTCCCCGATGGTTAGTGATGTTGAGCATCTTTTCATGTACCTGTTGACCATTTGTATATCTTCTTTGGAAAATGCCTATTCAGATATTCTGCCCATTTTTAAATTGGATTGTTTGTTTTTTTGCTATTGAGTTGTACGAGTAGAGTTTTAGTATTTTAAAAAACTTGAGTTAGCTACTCAACCTCTCTAAACCTGTGTTTGCTCATCTGTAAAATGGGGATAAAAACAGAAAATGCTTCTTAGGGATATTAAACAGATTAAATGCACGTAATAATTTAACATCATGCATAGTACATAGTAAGGATGTAATAGACGTTAGCCATTATTATTGTTTATCTGTTGATACCAGAAACTGTCTTATTTATCTCTTCTTCATCTCATTCAACATCTAACGTAAAGCTTCACCATGAAAGCCTATTCTGCGGCTTCCTTAAAAACCACTTTGTACATCTTAACCCTGATTCTGGAATTCTTCCAGACCACCCTCTCTGCCTGCCTGCCCTCCTCTTCCTTGTCTTTGCCAGTCCTAACTCCTGACCCACTCCTCCCTCCTACCCCTTATTTAGGCTCTGTAGTTTGGCTCCTGCCCTGCCCCTAGTATGTTCACTGGTCAACCATATTGGTCCTCTAGTGGTCTCATGAGGGGCTGACTTCTGGTAGTCATTCTCAGGTCTCATGAACAACCCCTCCCCATGAGGAAAGCCCTGGTTCTTCAGTGCCAGTTGGGGCTTGTGGGATGACAAATTTGTCATCTTTACCTGCCCTTAGGACAGAACAATCAGACTCCTCAGGCTAATATTTGGCCAATACCTGCCTTAGGGCTTAACTGAGTGATTTGTGTATAATACATGACCCCTTGGAATAGCAAATAGCAGTCTTATGCCTGTATCTGACAGTCTTGGTCCCTTCATTAAGACTGATTTTATTTTATACATATTTTTTAATTTTAAGAGGGAAATCTCATAGTTCATTGTATCAGAGATGAAGCTATAGAAATAGACTGTGTATATTAAATTTCGGTGACAGAGATATTGTGGACATACGAGACTTATTTGAGATACTTTGATGTGAATAAGACAAGATCAAAGAAGCAAATTGAGTAATGAATATATTGCTGTGAAAAATGTAACTTTGATTTAGCCCTGCTGCAGTGTGGAAAACTCTATTTTTCTAGTTTAGTGGCTCAGAACTATTGTTTGCATAAAGTCTAATTTACAAAGTTGGTAGCTGAGATAAACATTTGTGTCAGATACAAATGGCTGCAGGGTTGTGTTTGTTGTAATAGTTCAAGCGGTAGGACTATTCTTATGTGACAAACAAGAGCCACTGAGGGGTCTCTGCTCCAACTGATGACCTTAATTTTGATTTTGCCTAGTATCACTGTGTGTTTAGGGAGATTTTAGCCTTAATTTTGCTTCCAAGTACTCCTAATTTCCTTCTCTTTCTTATTATTTCACTGTAGCAAGAGAGAAAGGATAGACATCTAAAGCCTAAAGTTGTTTCCTCTGTTTTTCATAACAAATTTTGTTGAGCTTGTGTAATATTAGTTTAGTTAGGAGTCTTCCATTAAAATGTTTGTACGATGACAGATGGCAACTAGACTTTTGGTGGTGAACACGATGTAGTCTATACAGAAGTTGAAATAGAATGATGTACCCCTGAAATTTATATAACATTATAAACCAATGTAACCTGAATAAAAAAATGTTTCTGATACAGAATCTTAGAATATTAGATCTCAAAGGACCTTAAAGATCATCTAGCTCAGTGTTTTCTGACTGGGTTCTGAACTGTATTCTATAAGATGTTAGAAGGTATTCCAATAATAAAGGGTTCTATGTGCATAGTAGGTGTATGATTTTCTTGTTAGTGCCATTGAGTCAATTCCAACTCCTAGTGACCCTTTGTATAGCAGAGTGGAACCCTGTCTGGTCTTTTTTTGTGCCGTCCTCTCATCTTCCAGAGCTATAACAGATAATGCTCTGTAGCTATTCATAGTGTTTTCATAGCCAATTTTTTCAGAAGTAGGTGGCCAGGTCCTTCTTCCTAGTCTTAGTCTGGAAGCTCTGCTGAAACCTGTCCACCGTAGATGACCCTGCTGGTATTTGAAATACCAGTGGCATAGCTTTCAGCATTACAGCAACATGCAGCTGCCACAGTATGACAACCGACAGATGAGAGACGGGTGCTGTGCTTCCCTGATAGGGAAACAAACCTGAACTGTGGTGGTGAGAGTGCAAAATCTTAACCATTAGACCACCAGGGCTAGCTGGTATATGATATCCAAGGTTAAAAAGTAAGCTTAGTAGGCTTCCTTCTGCAGGAGTACTCAGAGCTTTAAATGTGCTAAGGTACTTCGTTAATAATATAGGGATTAAGTAGGGAGGGTTAGTTAAGTAGGGAGGGTGACTCAAATTTATTTGCATTTTTTATGTGAACACCTACTAACATCTATCAGAAGGATCCAGTTAAAATAGTAAGACAGAGTATGCCTCTCTGCTACTCAAAATCATCAAAATAGGTTCCCATCTCACACAGAATAAAAGCCAGGATCCTTACAGTGTCCTCCAAGACTCTTCAAGGCCTGATCTCCTGTCTCTCTCTAACCTCCTCCTTTGCTACTCCCTATCCTGCTCCAGGCACACTGGACTTTCTCAGTGAGGCCTGCTTGGATCATCCTGTTGCCAGTATTCCCTATCCCCCTTCCTGCTCTATTTTTCTTCATAGCATGCAATGTCTTCTACTATATTAACTATATTATTGCCTTATTTAGTTTTTTTATCGTCTGTTTCCTCCTACTAGAATGTTATTCTATGACGACAGAATTTTTTGTGTATTTTGTTCTCTGTTGTATTCCCAGCCTCTAGAATACTGCTTTATACATAGTAGATATTCAATAACTATTTGTTGAATGAGCTAATTGTCCTTGGGAGAAATCAAGAGTCTACTTTAGATATTAGACTGATATTCCAGAGGCTAGGAACAAAGGTACAGATTTTTACTGCCTCCATCCCCACTAGGCCAGGCAGGGGAGCAGAGGCACAAGCAGAGCAGGAGGATCCCCTCTAGAAAGTCTCTATAGAGGAAAGAGGAGTCATATTATGATCTTGTACAGTGAATGTGGTGACAGTTTCCTTCTCAAGACCGGGGTGAGAAGGGGACATAGGAGGAAATTTGGAATGATACTTCTGAAATAGGAGTAGGTGATGGTGCTCATCTTACTGTGCTATACTCTCCTGTAATTATAACCAGTGTCACATGGAGGGACAAGGACAGCCCTCTTGTGTGACCTGACAGTGAACCCTTAGTCTAGAGCTGAACTGGTCCTGAGTTCCAGAAACACATGTTTACAAGATGCCACATCATGCCAAACAAGTTATACAAGGAAGAGATTCATTTTTGGGATTCTCTTTTTCCAGTGACAGATTTTATTGTTGTTGTTTTGTTTTGTTTTTGCAAAGCTTGTTCGTTTGGTTTCTGGATTTTGATAATTTCACCTTTTATTTTCCAAATCTATCATGTTAAAAATGAGTTCCTTTTTTGTCTTTCAAAAAACAATAGAAGGCTAGGTTGGAGACTTGGTACTATAATGATAATTCTAGTTCTTTCCCCAAAGAAATAGAAGTTTTATTTTTTACCTATCTGGTTTGTTGGGATTCCTTTCTACTATCATATATTTATCAAAAAGAAATAGGAGAAAAACTTTTAGCCCCATTCTTTTCCAAATGGGTAAAATACACCACTTGTGTTCCATTAGCTAAAAATAATGGATACAGTACTGTCCTGGAGAGTTAGTTCAAAATTTGTCCTGTTTAATGCAAAATGTTATGTTACAAAATTACAACTATTAGTTTTCCACTTCTTCCACTCCTGCTTCATAAAAAGAAAATTGTTTAGAGGTATGTTTATGTCCTGTGAGATTCTGCTCTAGGACATGCGATTGCCCTAAACAAAGCGCAGGCTTCACTAGTTCCTGATAAATTATTATGTCTTCCTCATCTGTTCCTGTCTTTTCTCTGAAGCGTTCATCCGCAAGAACACAGCATTAACTGAAAATACCAGAATCGTGGGAAGGCATTTTTCTGATAAATGCATTGACAGTTGATTTGTTGTGAATAGAGGAAAACCTCAGGAGTAGAGGGTTTGGGGCTGAAACTGACTTTCTGCCTCTACTGCCGGACAGTGTCTCCTTCTGCCCTTTTCCCCTGTCCTTGTGATTTCCTCTGAGGGAAATCATGTGACCGTCACCATAGTTTTTAGTGTCAAATATATGTGTCTTTAAAACGTGGCACAACACTTTTAAAGGCAAATAGTGGAGTAGTTTCATCTGACATTTCCATTATAGCTACTCTTAGTGGATTCTAGACATCATACATAAAGGTGGCTAGCTGATTCTTTTTAAAAAAAAAATCATGATGCAAACCCATTGAGCTGTCTTTTCATATTTGATGCTCCATCCATTGAACACACAACACATTTTTTCTTAGAAATGTGATTTGAGCTGAGGATATCTACAATAGTCTAGACTAGATTTTTCTAGCATTTATCTTATATTTTAGAAATGCAGCCATTTCTCATAGTTTTGTGACCTAAGTATTTCTGAACTAACATCGGTTACTTTATCTCTAGTTCTCTGTGTCTAAACCAAAAAAAACAAAATGTTTAAATTGCTACCATTATTGCAGTTACTGTCAAGTTGTTGCTTTATGTAGAAGTGAAAATTGTATTTTCAGACTTTGTATACACTGTTTATTTTTGCATCTTAAAAGTTTTATTAAATCCATTTTTATTCATCATTAAATATTTAATGAGCACCCATTATGGGCTAGGCACAGTGTATGATGACTTCAATACAAAGATGAACAAGATCCACTACCTGCCTTTGAAGAGCTCACAGTCCAGAGAGAAAGGAAAATAGGTAAACAGGGAAATTACAGCAATTAGAGCAATAATAAGTCGCTTCAAAAGAGCTATTGCATGTCCATGGTATGTGCACATCTATTACATTTACCAATTGCTCCCCCTAAATAATGGACAACCAGATTGCCTTCAGCTTCCCACCACCACAGCAGTGCTTTGAAGATCACCTTTGTTCCCTTCTGGACCTGTGTGAGAATTTCTTTGGAATATATACTCGGGTGGAAGTGTGAGGTCATAGTATATTTAACCAAAAACTGCCAGGTTCTTTTCTGGAGTGGATGTATCAGTCTGTAGCTCCACAAATGTGTTCCTGTGTCCCACATCTCAGTCAACACTTGACATTCTTCAACATTCTAATTTTTGTTGGTCTAAGAAGTGTAACATGCTTCCTCATTGTTGTTTTGTTTTTTTTTTTTTGTGAGGAGATCAGCCCTGAGCTAACATCCGCCAATCCTCCTCTTTTTTTTTGCTGAGGAAGACGGCCCTGGGCTAACATCGGTCCCCATCTTCCTCCACTTTATATGGGACGCCGCCACAGCATGGCTCACCAAGCAGTGCGTCAGTGCGCGCCCGGGATCCAAACCAGCGAACCCCGGGCCGCCGCAGCGGAGCGCGCGCACCTAACCGCTTGCGCCACCGGGCCGGCCCCCTCATTGTTGTTTTAATTTGCATTTGTTTTGTTACTAACAAATTTGAGCATCTACTTATATTCTTGTTAGCATTTGAGTTCCGTCTTCTATAAATTGTTAGCCATTTTTGTTGTTGTTTTGGGGTTCTGTCCTGTTGATTTGCAGGCATTTTTCATATGCTCTAGAGTGCAGGTCACTTGCCAGTTTTAGACATTGCAAATGTCTTCTCTTATTGCTATCTTTGTTGTTAGTGAGTTTGTGTAATTATTTGTATATTTTATGCATTTTATCCTCATTTTATAAAAATAAGTGAGAAATCTAAATATAAAAGTGCTAATACTAGCAAAAAGATATGTAGGTCTCATAAACTAGTACAATTGCGATAAAGATGGAAAATTATTGGCTCTGCCCAAAATAGTACATCTTTATGCTAAGTTTGACTTTCTTTGACTTCTGGTAAATGAAAGAAAAGAATAAGACTAAAGAACATGCGTAAAATGCTGAAAATATATCTTTGAAGATCCTATCTATCAGCTTGGATGTAATTGTAGAACAAGAACTTCTCTTATAACATGAAATTCCATTGTTTGACCTGTGCCCATTCAGCCTTTGTAAACATTTTCAAGAACAAATTACCCACCAAAAGTAGGGCACAGCTCTATCTGAGAGACTAGTTACAAGGGCATTGCTAAGTAACGTCCACCACTTTAGGGCATTGACTAATTCCAAATGTAGTATGTTTATAAAATTATATTTGGTTTCTGCTAATGAAGGTGGATGATAGGAGGACTAAAAAAGAGTATAGAGGGCAAGTATATTATTATTTGGGGAAAAATTTGGGAGCCTTTTACTCAGTGGTTTCTAATTAGTATAAAGAAAGGAAGTAGGTTTTCTATGAGGATAGTGGGGGTAAAAATCAACTACGACTTTCCATAAGATTTGCTTGAAGAGCTTCGGAAGGTGAATAAACAATACGTAGTTCCTCTTTTCTGTCTGGAGCTCTTATGTTAAACCTCTTTCTCTTCACCATCAGCCTTATGAATATCTTCAGGTCTCTCCTACCTTAGGGAAAAAATTCCTTCGACCTTGTGTCCCTTCTTAGTTACTGTGCTATTTCTTTATCATCAATGTGAGACACATTTCTCAAAAACATAATCTACACCTGGTACTGACACTTCATGACTTTCTAGTCACTTTTCCTTTTTTTTTAAATCTCTTTAATCATTTAAAAATATTTATTTTATATACTTTTCTAAATTATTCCCATTTCAGACAGGACAGGCTAGGTTATCCTGCAATAATAACCAACCAAAAAATCTCAGTGGTTTAGAACAACAAAGGTGCATATTTTGTTTACACTATATGTTGTTTGTAGCTCATCAGAGAGTCTCTGTTCATTGTAGTCACTCAGAGACCCAGAGTGAGAGATTAACCACCATCTTGAGCATCACTGGTTGCCATATCAGAGTGTAAGAGATCTCACACTGGAACTGACACATGTTGCTCACCTACAAGGTGGCCAAGAGGTGCAATCTTACGTTCCCAGAAGGCAAAGGGCTGGAAGTATTTGGTGTTAGCACTAATGACAACTGCAGTTATAGTATGTCACGTTTTGGGGGTGCTAATTCTCAAATTTATCGTTTTGTGACTCTTTCTTGGTGAATGGCTTTCTTGTGTGTTCTATGCATTTTACAAATTGTGAGATAATCTTTATTGGGAGTGATTATGGAAGAGTTCCTACAGATTGGCTTTGGATTTGCTTCTGCTGAAGAAACTCAGGAGTTTCCCTGGTCTAAGACTTGTTCTTAATGTTGATTTCTTGCTTTGAGATTCCATATAATTTGGGGGGTTTAAATTCAGACTCCACAGCTCTGTATCACACAGGCCTGGGGTTTTAATTTGTCACTGGATACGATGTTTCTATACAGAAGACAGATGACAAGGTTTCTTGTGTCTTCCAGGAATAGTTTTTCTAGTCCCCTTTTCGTGGAGGAAGAAGGCCTTTTCAGGTCCTTGCTTTGTACAAGAGTATCACTTCTGGTTCTCTGCCTTCTAGGAGCCTAAGGTCAGGTTTCCTCCCCATTCAGGTATTATTCCTCATCCAATGGCCCCTAGGCCACTGCTCTATTGGCTCCTATTCTTAATATCTTGGTTTTGAGTTCCCTCTGTGTTTCTAGCACCTGGGGGATTTTAACATGTCATTATATCTGCCATTTCTATGTGTTTTACTGCAAGGAGGTTCACATCTAGGCTTCAGTTACTCTTCAGCCGTTATAGTATGTCTTTTCTTCCCCTAATAAACAGAACCTCTTTTTCAGTGGTTCCTGATTGACTTCCGTTGTATCAAATCCCAGGGATACTTTTCAGCCTCTTATCTTACCAGACTTTTTCTGTAGATTCAGTATTCTTGAATACTGAAATATTCTTCTTTCTTGGCTTTTCTCTTCTGATCCTTTTAGAACTTTGTATTTCTTCACTTTCATTCCTGGGCTTTCCCAAATATATCCACTCACCAAATGTTGATGTTCTTCAAGTTTATTTTTCTCTATATTCTCTCTTTGTATGATCCCATATATTTTCATGATTATAACTATTACCAAAAATGTATTTCAGGCTTTGCCCTTTCCTTTCCTCATATATTCAGTGGCCTGCTACACATATGCATTTAGATACCCCAAACTAAACTTATGTAAACTTGGACTCATTACTTTCCCCTCCAAACTCACGTCTTTCCATGAATTCCTGATATTACTTAATGATACTGTCATTTTCCTGGTCACTCAAACAGAAACCCTGGCCTTTCATCCTAGATTCCTCCTCTTCCTCATTGAGTCAGATACCAAGCATTGCTGTTTTAGCTCCTAAATACTTTAAAAATTGGTATTCTCCTGTCTTTCTCTATTACCATACATAGTTAAGGTCATCTTCATTCATTCATTTGTTCATACAACAAGTATATATTAGATACCTACTGTGTGCCAGGTACGGTGTGCTAGGTGCTATGGTTACAGTGTTGACTAAGATAGCAAAGTCCCTGCCCCATGGAGCTTTTATTCGCATGTTGGAGATAATGAACAAATAAATATATGGTATATAATATGATGTTAGAAAGCAATAAGTAACTGCATTGCAATGACATTTTGTTGTTACCTAGTGATGATTTAGGTAATTTGCAGCTTTAGATTTTTGGAATGTGAATAAAATATCTCTTGAAGATTCAATCTATAATTAAAGTAAGTGCAAGAAAATGTCATACTATGTCTATTTCTCTGAGTTTTAGATATGCAAAACATAAATTTACTTAAAGTAGTTTGGAAGTCTAAATAATTGTTTCCATTACATTATTGAAATGTATTCCTTTAAAAAATCATTTGATTATATAGATAATATGGTGGCTCTTTCTTTAGGCTGTATTTAGAAAATTTCTTAGAAGTGGAAATATATACTCCCTCTCAAGAGTGTTTATAACTTTCTTATTTATTTATTTCTTTGTCTTTTTTTTCTTTTTCTTTTTTTTATTGTTAGGAAGATCGGCCCAGAGCTAACATCTGCCAATCCTCCTCTTTTTGCTGAGGAAGACTGGCCGTGGGCTAACATCCATGCTCATCTTCCTCCACTTTATATGGGACGCCACCACAGCATGGCTTGCCAAGCAGTGCGTCGGTGCACGCCCGGGATCTGAACAGGCGAACCCCGGGCCGCCGCAGCAGAGCATGCCCACTTAACTGCTTGCGCCACCGGGCCGGCCCCTATTTATTTATTTTTTTGTTTGAGGAAGATTGGCCCTGAGCTAATGTCTGTTGCCAGTCTTCCTCTTTTTGCTGAGGAAGATTGGCCCTGAGCTAACATCCATGCCCACCCTCCTCTATTTTTTGTGTGTGAGATGCCGCCACAGCATGGCTTGATGAGTAGTGCATAGGTCTGTGCCTGGGATTCGAACCTGTGAACCCTGGGCCACTGAAACAGAGTGGGCAAACTTAACCACTGCGCCACTGAGTTGGCCCTCAATTTTCTTTTTATTTAATATTTTGTTTTTTAGTCCATTCTTTGAAATATCTATTTTAACTTTTTGTAGGTGTTTTTAAAATGATGTGACTTTTTCCAGAAAACAAAAACAACAATACACTATAGCTATTGAGTGAGTGAGCACAGGAGTACTCAAACCCTGTCTTGGCATTTAACAGGAAGAGTGTATATCTGGGTATCTTTATACCCACATTATGCTGTTCTTTGGCTTGCTCCAGTTGTTGATGAATCAGTCAACATGTTTCTAAAGCCAGTAGATGAACTATGTAGTTAATAACTCCTGTTGGGGAGGGGCAGAGGGGCAGAACATTGATCTGGGCTTGTTGGGTGAGTTAACTACATCACATCTGTCCCCATAGTCAGGTTCTGCCAGAGGATGGTGCCAGGTCGTTTGTAGCCTTTGAGCACAAACCTGAGTCTTTCCCCTAGTGTCCACATCTTTAAAAGACTCCAGCAGTAATGATGGAGATGAGCCTGGCAGTCTGAAATGAGAAAAAAAGATCCCATCATCCAACTTATTGCAAATAAACAGCTTCTCTCTGGTTTCAGCTGTTTCATTTAGATAAATGCTTCTAGGAAGATGAGACAACACCATTTGCATTTAGGGGTTTAATCATGGCGGTTACAGCTTAACTATCTGGCTTCATTTTTGTAGAAACATATACCATCATCTGCCTCTTCCCCTCCTTTCTTGATCTTGCGGCCGTTCTCAACTCAGTACATTTCAGAGTACTGAGTACTGGCATACAAAATAGCAGATGTGACAAGTTAAAAACAATGATTGGAGACTTCATTATATTTCTCACAGTGATATACTGGAGCTCTGTTTTTGTTAGGGATGTTAACCAATGGCTGTTGCTACTCCTGGGTAATGGGACAGGAGATGTTGAAAATCTGTTGGAATTGCCCAATCAAATGAGTTGGAGCAAAAGATAGAAATGAAATTATTCCATATTGGCCCAGGGCTGTTCTGGAAAGAGAGTTGTAGTGTGTTACCATGTAGCCCTCTCATGTGCACACATTATAATACTAAATAATTTTGTGGCTATTTCTGAGTGTGTCCTCACTGCATATAATACAATTTAATTTTCTCTTCTAAAAAAACATTAGTAACTGAGTGGAGAATGTCTTACAGCTAGCTGACATGGCTAACAACCAGTTGTTTTGGGGATCTAGGATAAATGCTCATGATCCTGATTTGTGTTTGTTTTGCTTTTAATCACATTGAATATGGAATACTGAGAAAAAGAAAGAGAGAGAAATTTTCTGATACAGAATTTTTTTAATGACTAGTGGAATGGAACTACCCTATCTCATTGCCCTTTTAATGTTTTGTTTTGTTTTTTTTTTTTTGAGGAAGATCAGCCCTGAGCTAACATTCATGCTAATCCTCCTCCTTTTTGCTGAGGAAGACCGGCTCTGAGCTAACATCTATTGCCATTCCTCCTCCTTTTTTTCCCCAAAGCCCCAGTAGATAGTTGTATGTCATAGATGCACATCCTTCTAGTTGCTGTATGTGGGACGCGGCCTCAGCATGGCCGGAGAAGCGGTGCGTGGGTGCGCGCCCAGGATCCGAACCTGGGCTGCCAGTAGCGGAGTGCACGCACTTAACCGCTAAGCCACGGGGTCGGCCCCCTTTTAATGTTTTAAAGCATACATTTTCTCATATTTTCATATCATTTGTTAGGATAAATATTACCATTCCATACATGAGACTGCGAAACATGGCTCAAAATAAGTTAAATAAAGTGGTTAAGATTGCTCAATTAATTACTAACCATATGCCACCATACATTTGTAAATCACTTTACATTTTAGTTAGTAATTCATACATGTTATATTTTTGTTTCTCCCAATAGTGTCAGAGTCAGGTATGGAGTCCAGCTCTCTCATTTCTATTTCTGTGGCTATTCCTCTCAACCTCGTGTTAGCAAACTTTTTTGGTAAAGAGCCAGATGGTAAATACTTGAGGTTTTTTGGGCCAGACAGTTGCAATTATGCAACTCTGCCGTTGTAGCATGAAAACAAACGTAGATAATAAATAAATGGGCATGGCTGTGTTCCAATAAAACTTTATTTACAAACATAGGTGGTGGGTGGGATTTGGCCAACCCTTTCTCTAAACCAGTAGCTTCTAAACTTCTCCTCACTAAAGGGCCTTTTATGGTTCCCATCTGTGACTCCTTCCAGTCCCCCATATTTTGAAAGTTGGGCTTTCAAACAAACTCAATATTGAGTAATAATGAGTTCACTCTCTCATTTTTAAATTAATGCCAATCAAAACTTGTTATGACCATGTTTCTTTTCTTTTTTTCTTTTTGTTTTTTTATGGCCATGTTTCTTAAAAGCTGTGACCATTGAGTCAGATATATTGCCTTGTATACCCAGAGTCTAATTTCCTGTCAAGGGCACAGCCACCTAGACGATGACTTGAAAGTTAGATAATGATATAGCTCAAGCCCTGGGCTATTTGACTACCTCCTCCTTTAGCTTCTGTAGTCTGTTATGTGCCAACCACAGAAAGGGCCCCTGTTGCCATTAGGTTCTGGGAATAATCCCCTGATGTCTGCATCTGTAGGCTTTCATCCCAGCCAGTCTCTCAGTCTGTATGCAGCCTCTCCCAACTAACTTAACCCCAAAAATTGCTTCCAAAGATTACCCTCAATATTATTTGGATGGCATAATCATTTCCTTAGTGGGTAAGCACCTTTTTAGAATTATGTATAGAAATATAGAAGTGATGCAAACCCAAGTATTAATATTTTTGTGTTAGAGAATATGTACTTTTAAAGTTTAAGAGAATTTGGCCTGTTAGATTAATGGGTCAGCCTTGTGACTCTTAATGTATGTAATTGAGTGATTAGATTTATGATTTTGAGTTAGAGTTCTAAGTTTGTAAACAATATTGGAATATTTTAGAGAGCCCAAGAATGATCGTATTTGAACATTTATTCATAAGAATTACCTATATTCTCTGAAATGGCTTATCAGTCACATAACTAGAAAACTTAAAAAGAGAACTGAGTATATTAAATTTATAAATGTAGTTTAAAGCATTTAAGTGAGTTTAAGTTAATGTTATAATAGTCTCTCTTTAAAAGTGACGATATAAAGAGAATAATAAGAAAACTAAGCTTGAAATCTTAAGAGTGAAGGAGAATTTTGAATTTTGAAATAGAGCAAATGGATAAATAAACCAAAGAATGCCTGAATAGTCTTTTCTGTTTGTGTCTTCTAGGACATTAAAAAGAAAAACCTCACACTGAAGTGATCAGTGTGAGTAATCATTGTGACTGTACTATGCTGATGGAATTCCAGGCACAGCAAAGAAACGTGACATTTTAGTTAGATTGCACAGTTTACAGTTTCCTAGAGGCTTTTGAAATACTGAAAATGGTTTATGAATCTCCATGACTGTCTTCCAGAACCATGATTTGCCAGTTACCTACAAGAGACATGTCTCTTATGTGTAGAATTAACTTCTTAGTTGAGTGTTAATTGAAATGTTACATTTAAGTGGCTGAGAGTCCTCATTTTAATCACGACAAGAGGAGTGAAACCTCAGAGATCCTGCTCTGAGGAACAGTGAATTAGTCTCAACATGAAATAGCCAGTCAGTGGCTGGTTTTTAGGCCTGACCTCTGAGGTAATGTCTCAGAACTGAGTTTTCAATAAAATAGATAAAGAATTTTTATTAAGTTTCCTGAGCTGGAAACACATCCATCCTCTTATTTTGCTGGACAATGTGTTTACCATTAAGGGTCTGCCTGTCTCAGTGAGAGCTCAAGGCAGCCGCGGAGGGCATGCAACCCTGCCACAGGAGGAAGTGAAGCTTGGCTGAATCCCGGTTGCATTACAAGTCCTGGTGGAGGTGCTGCCCTTTTGCCCTTGTCCTTGGGAAATTCATCAGTTTCTAGAGCTACTAGAGAATGCAAGACATTATCTCATTCAGCCCTCTGACTCCAAGTAGGAGTTCACTTAAATTATCTCTGGCAAAGGAGAATGTCTTCATGTATTACTTGTATAATTCAAAAATAATTTTAAAGATGTATTTTTTTTAAAAAAATTACCTGTGGGAGATTTTGTTCTACCTGCTCCTAAGATCTGCAGGGATGGTGAGTCACCTTGCTGCCCTATGAGAAGTACTGATGATAAAGATAGTTAGAGCTTATATATATTGAGCATTTTCTGTGTGCCAGATACCGAAGTAAAAACTTCCTATGCATTCACTTAATCCTCACAGCGACCTGGTGGGGCAGATGCTGTTCTTGTCCTCATTTTACAAGTGAGAAAACCCAGGGTTAGGGCTCCCAAGTGTGGAACTGGGATTTGAAACCTGGGTTTGTCTCATTTCAAAAGCTGTGCTCTTAACCTCTGTGTTATTCTGTCTTTCCCGGTTATGGTACTTACTTTGTCCTCTTATTGTGTTTTTCTTCTGGGAATAAATTATTAGGCTATATAAAGAATTATATAATACAGTGCAGATTGAAGGATTTGGGGGATTAAGGAATTGATGTTATTCTGTGAGTCCTACCTATTATTAATTGACATGTACAGTATTTATGCTTGGAAGGACATACAGTATTTACTCACATGGTAAAGCTGGTATAAAAGGAAACAGTTTGTGTAGATCTGCATTTTCTCCCTTTGCTAAATACCCCATACTGCTTTAAGTTTTAGTTTATTTTTACTATGTGGAAGAGTGGAGAAGCTAGACTAGTGAATTATCAAGCCCTCGTGGAAAGAGTTAGGAAACAAATGGGCAGAACTCTAATTTGAAATAAGAGTGTGGACTTTTATTCTTGGCCCCATGGATTAGAGGCCCTATAGGTTTATAAGGTACTTTGGGTAGGATTCTTTCTCTCTCCCTAAGTAAACATCAGTGGAGAACAAACTCTAGTGTGGCTTAAATGAGCATGCATTATGAAGGACAGAGCTGCAACCAGAAAGGTAGAATCATATTCCAAGTCTTTCCTCCTCTTTAATAACATTGAACTGAAAAAAAAATTATCTATTTATTTGGGTGGTGCATATAGTACGGTATACATTGGTTGTCTTCACAATATTTTTATAGTTGGCAGTGTTGAGAGTTGTGTTCTGTTCTGCATTCTAATATCTTCCTTAATTAAAGAGCACCTCTGGAATTAACTCTCATTTTTCCATAGCAAATAAGAGCCTGAGAAAGAGGTAGAGATTAAAGTAAGTTCAACCCCCAGCCTGGCCCCTGGTTTCCAGGCTGGCTACAGTGAGAACTGTCAGGGAGATAGATGGGGGCTCTAAGGTTTCCTGGAGTTTTCAGCCATGTGTGGGCACCACATGTGGTGTGTTCAGTGAATACAAATACAAGAACACATGCTGTTTCCATTAGGGACACTTCAGACCCCTCTCTGTCCCCAGCCTTACTGCAGAGTTGAATGGGTCATTTATCATAGGCCACTTACTGATACTGACTGGTGCTCAGGCCCTGCTGCAAATAAGCAGAGAACAGTGTGACAGTTCTTTTAGAATGTTTATCATACAATGGTATTATTTCTTAATAACTCACAAATTCGTTTGCAAGGAAGAAACGTTTCATTAGCTGCTTCTAGACGGGAATGTATTTAAAATGCAAATCTGACCATGTATCTACCTTGCTTAAACCTTTCAATGACTTATGATAGTCAAAATCATTCAAGACTGGTTCCGCCTTCTCGGCAGCCTCCTCCCCTTTGATTGCCTCTAGAAGGCTGAACTGTTGTTAGCTCTCCACATATATCATACAATTTTTGGCTTTCTCTTGACATCTGCTTCTTTGTTCCTTTTAACAAGGCCTTTCTCTGCCTTCTTTGTCAAGGTAAAGCGTTCTCATTTTATAAGACTTACGTCAGATATCACCTCCCTCAGCAAGCCTTCCCTATTTCTCTTCCCCTAGTCTGAATTTGGCGTCCCCCTCTGTGTTCAGAAAATGGTGAGATGTCATCTGTCATAGGTAAGCTCTTATCTCATTGTATTGAAACCATGTTTTTGTCTCTGTCTCACAGTGTGAGCAGCCTGAAGCCTGGCTTGTCTGTTTTCTCACCCACCCTCAGGTGCCCAGCCCAGTGCCTTGAGCAGTGCAGAGGCAGCCACTAGTGATTCTTGAACTGAGTTAAACTGCCTTGTAAGCAACTCTGAGCTTTACTCAGGCACAGTCACATATGATTCTCATTATATTCCTTATCCCAGTGCCTTACACACCCACACTATGAGAAAGTGCATACTGAAGAACTGGCCGGCAGTGTGACTCCCTCAATTTTCCATGATTGAAGAGTCCAGATATACAAACCGTGCAATCTGTTTTCCTTCGTGAGTGTTGTCAC
This sequence comes from Diceros bicornis minor, assembly GCF_020826845.1. Taxonomy (NCBI): domain Eukaryota; kingdom Metazoa; phylum Chordata; class Mammalia; order Perissodactyla; family Rhinocerotidae; genus Diceros; species Diceros bicornis. The sequence goes on along the minus strand of NC_080774.1, from coordinate 22,129,424 downwards.
TAGAGACATTCTTTATTGAGTGTTGTCCCTGGCAGTCCTAGCAGGCACCTAACAGCTGCATCATCATTGTTTACACTTAGGAAAAAAGTAGTATCTTAGAAAGAGTGCCTGGTATCTTGATGATCTTAATCATTTCCCTGTTTTATTTGGCATAGCTGCCCAGGGTCGGACAGATCTTGTCCTCAACCAGGGCTCTAGTAAAGTTTCTCACTGCTTCAGTGTATGATTGCATACTGTTTACTTTCAAGAAATGCATTTTCTTCCTAACCAGGTGCTTGGATGTGTGCAGAACAATTTAAAAACCGTTTTCATTGAAGTATAGCATATACTCGCCTTTTATTCTGCCTTATTATTTTTACTAGGTTGCCGTGCTTGGTCTTCCTTCTTCTTGTCATTTCTTCAAGAGGCACATAGCATGATGGGAATAACAGGAGTTTTGAAGTCCAAGACCTGGGGTGAAAGCTGAACTTCACCACGTACTAGATTGTGATTGGCCTGTGGCTTAACCCCTTTGAGCCTTAGTTTTCTCATTTGAAAATGAGGATAGTTCCTATGTCATTAGGTTCGTGGGAGGAGTCCATGAGATAATTTATACATATAAAGTATAAATACTTGGTCACTGTGATCATTACCACATGCAACTATGCTAGGGTCTTTGTGGGATATAAAATACTGACACATGAAACAAGTAAGTAGCAATATAAGATATTATATGAAAAGTGGCAAGATTAGCTCCTCAAAGAGTCACAGAATGTTAAAGACCGGAAAAGAGCCTTAGAGACTATCTAGTCTAATCCCCCCCCGAAAACAGAGTTTAAGTTCTGACTATATTTATTAACTGTATCATCTCAGGTTCGGCTTCCTTATCTATAAAACAGAGAAAATCATTAATATGTACCCCTTTACTTTACTAAGGATGAAATGGAGTCATTACTGTGTGCTAGCTGTAATTGTTAATAAGAGCTACATAATCTTCCTACTGCATTTTGGTTTTATGTTAAATATAGTTGGAAGTCTATGATATTTTTCTCCATCATGAAGCAAGGAAAATTGTTAAAATAGTTATTCAGTTTTCATGCATCTGTTAAAGAAAATTTCTGCTTCTAAACGTTATCAAAACCCCAAAGGGAAGCTACTGTTCCCTGCCATTTGTGAATGTAAGCATGACTTCTGAAAAACAACTTTCCACAATATAAAAATGAAGGTCTGGCCTGGTTTTTCTCTCTTCATTCTGTTCTAGTAAGCTCTAAGGGCATCCGAATGATAACTGCTTTCTCTCTTAATACATAATGTCTCCACTTAAACTTATCTTGCTTGTAGACATGACACAAGGAACATCAAGGCTGGGTGCTCTCAGTAGACCTCCTCTAGGTGTATGTGGACGGTCAGCTAGATCACTTTCACTTCACTGAGCTGTGAAATTGACACCAAATTGTGCCATTAGCTTGTTTCTGAAGGGTATGTTGTGCTGGATGTTCTCTTCTTGCTTGCACGGTGCATGAAAAAAGATGACAAGATTAAAATTTCCCATAAATGAACATGAGTGAGGAAATTTAGATGTAATTTGTTGTGAATTAAAAACATTGAATAATGTATCAAGAGCCCCTGGAAGCAGAGGTGCTGAGAATTCAGAGCAGGCATTTAGTACTTGGGGAAAAGAAAATGTAGAGCTTTAGGTTTTTCTTTTGAAGCTTTCTCAGATTTTCATTTGCCTTCTTTATACCCTGCTAGCAAGAAGACAATCTTAACAATCAAGTCATTTGGTAGCACTTGGCTATCTGTTCACTGATTTAGGTGTAGTGGTGTGTTTACGTGAGTCTTTTTTCTCTTCATAGTTAAATCATTCTTTGCCTACCTTTTGATTAGAAAATTGAGATAAATTATTTCTTAGTAAAATCTTTCCCCTATATTTGAAAGGAGGTGAAGGATAACTGTAAATGTAGTGGTTGGAAGAGATTTCTCTGAGTGGAATCCATGTCGTCCTTGTGAAAGCATTCTGCATGGGAAAGCAGGGGCTGGTCTCCATCTAGCTTTTGTGCTTTCCCTTCACTCTTTTCCCTGATACCCACTTAGCTCACTCTCTCACCTCCTCTAGGCTTTTACTCAAACCTACCCCAACCCTGCCTATCTCCCTTCCCTGCTGTATTTTCCCCTCAGAACTTATCACTAACTTATTGCCATGTTGATTGCTTCTTGGCATGTATATATTTCACATTTTAACATCTCTGAGATTGGGATGTGTCTGATAATCAATGACATCTTAGATTCTGAAAAATAAATATGTGTATTAGTTTATTTTCTTTATTGTCTTTTTCTCACCTCTAGAATGTAAGCTCCATGCGGGCAAAGATTTCTGTTTGTTTTGCATTCTGTATCTCCAGTGCCTATAACAGTGCCTGTCACTTAATAGGTACTCAATAAATATTTGTTGAATGAATTGAATGAACTATGTTCAACGGATTTAGGGGAAGAACTATTCTGCATTTACTCCTCTATCCTTGTCTTATCCCCCACTCCTATTTACCTTTATCTTAGCCTGCTTGTCTTCTCTGTGCCAGAGGACACTCACATTTTATCTGGCCCACATCCCACTTTATATAGCTTGTGAGGTTACTACAGCAGTGAGCTGAAGTGTACAGTGGATATCTGTTTCCCATTCCCTATAACTCAAGCCTAAAACTAAGAATTTCCCTGCTGGCTAAGATCTTATTTTGTCTAGCTCTTTAGTCTATAGTCTGTAATCTGTAGTTATGATGGGAGCATCTGAACTCACACTGGATTAGGGCAGTGCTTTTCAAACTCTCTGTCTAAGAATCAGTCATAAATTTTCAATCCATCACAAATTGACACATTTGTAAAATACAAAAAAGAAAGTGAAAACAAAACAGAAAAATAAAATTAAAACAAGACAGATATATAAGCCCCAATTTTTTAATTATTAGATAAAATAGACATAAAATTACTCTGCCAAATTGGTAAAAATATTTCTAAATAGTTACTCTCAATTTCAGTACCTATCTCATTGCAGACTAGTAACAAAGAGTTTGCAGATTAGCACCAGTCTATGGACCACAGTTTGAGAAGCACTGTGAAGGGTATGATTGCCAAATTTGATGTCAGTTCGATTTTATCATGTCATCTAAAATGAATCTGCTTATTATTACTTCTGCCTTTTATAGAATATTGGTCAGAGATGTTAAGTAAAGTTGAAACTTTCCTAACCCAATCAGCACCAGTAATTGATTGGTTAATGGAAAAAGTCATTTAGAATAGAAATCATAACAAGGATACATACATATCCAGAGATATTATTCAGCTAAAACAAACATGAGAAAACACTGACCCAGCAACCTTAAGATGTAGAACCAATGCCTTTTCTTTAATGCAGGCCTTAGAGTTCAGCAGAGTTGTTTTTCATAAACCATAGCCATTTACAATTTCAGTTTCTTCAAAGAGATGAAAGAATTCAGTGCATCATTTACAGAGAAATCTGAATGCAGGACCGCTTTAGATTTTTAAAAATATTTTATAGTTAACCTTTATTAAATTCACCTCAAATTCAGTGTCTTTCTAAAGTATTCAGTGTTGTTTTTTGAGAAGCAATAGCTTTGTTTTTGCACTCATAGTTCACCAGTTTACCTTACTTAATTACTGTAATAAATGAATGTGACATAAACTGACTTGGGAGCAATCATAACAGACTCTTGGTAAGTGTACCACTCCCTTAGGAGGAGTAAAGGTGCCGGGGAATACTGGAGAGTAGATGGCGGTCAGAGGTGTTCCTGTGCTATGGCACTGCACAGTGTGTTCTACAGAGAGAATGGAAAGCAGGGGCTATCTGTGCGTTGGTATGAAGATCCCTAAAAATAGTTTCTGCTATGCCTTTTGTTAATCAATACTTTCTTTTTTATCTTCAAAGTACCACTTTTAAGCTTCTACTGGTACTTCTAGAATTCTGTTGAATGAATCTGTTTTCAGCCATCTTATTTATGATTATAAATGCTTCATTCATATCACCACTTAGCTTTTTTTACTTACAAAAGAGCCTGGTCTTTTTAGTGTATAACCACGTGACCTATCCCAATCCTTTGATTATTTTATTTCCCTTTCTCTAGTTTCATGATCACTTTCTTACATTGTTATAACGAAACTACTCTAAGTCCTGTGCCTGAAACATGACAGGAGAGGAAGCCCATTTTTTGTAACTTTTAATTTTTATATAATTCCAAACTTACAAAAAAGTTGTAAGAGTAGTACAAAGAACTCTCCTGTGCCCTTTACCCAGCCTCAGTCATTGTTTTGACTCACTTGGTTTATCATATTTTCTCTCTCTCCGTATATTTTTTTATCTTGAACCTTTTGAGAGCAAATTATAGACATTTACCTTTTATCTCTAAACACTTTAATTTATATTTACTGAGAATAAGGTCATTTTTTCACACAGCCATAGTGGATTTATCAAATTCAAAAAATCTACATTGATTCAATACTACTATTAAATCCACAGCTCATACTCAAATTTTGTGGGTTTTGTCCCAATAACATTTGATCTGGCTGTTTTTTTCCTGGTCCAGGATGGAATCCAGGATTATACATTGCATTTAGTTTTCATGTCTTCTTTGTCCTCCTTTAATCTGGATAGTTCTTTAGCCTTTGTCTTTCATGACCTTGACACTTCAAAGAGTACAGGCCATTTCTTTTGTAGAATTTCCTTCAGTTTGGGTTTGTCTGATGTTTCCTCATGATTAGATTCTGGTTATGCATTTGGTGGACAGGAATCCCACAGAAGTGGTGCTGATTTTTCTCAGTGCATCTTCTCAAGGGCCACATGGCATTGGGTGCCTCATTCCTGGGGAAGTGAACTTTGATCACTTATTTCAGGTGGGTTCTGCAAGATTTCTCCACTGTGAAGTTACTTTTTTCTTTATAATTTCCAGGTAATTTGTAGGGAGACACTTTGAGACTAGACTCACGTATATTTCCTGTTTATTCCTTCTATTTTTGTTAGTTGACATTTTACCAGAAAGAAGAGCTTTCCCTTTTCCCCTTTTTATTTATTCATTTATATCAGTATGGTCTCATGGATTCTTATATTTTTATAATTTTTATTTATTTATTTTTTCCCCCAAAGCCCCAGTAGATAGTTGTATGTCATAGCTGCATATCCTTCTAGTTGCTGCATGTGGGACGCGGCCTCAGCATGGCCAGAGAAGTGGTGCGTTGGTGCGCGCCCGGGATCCGAACCCGGGCTGCCAGCAGCAGAGCGCACGCACTTAACCGCTAAGCCATGGGGCCGGCCCAGATTCTTATATTTTTAATTTGCTAAATGGGTTAAAAGTCTGTTTCTATTGTTACTTAATTTGATTTGATGCTCAAATTGTCCCAGACTTGGGAGCCCTTTTAAGCTGATTCAGATGTCCTTTTGACATGTCTCCATTATTTTTTGAGTATTTTTTTTACTTTCTGGTGCAACAAGATGTTCCAGGCTCATGATCTATTTTCACTGCCCAAGTACTAGAATCAGCTATTTCTCCAGTTATGCCTGGTTCCTTTTAGAGAGGAATGGTTTTAGAAATCAAGATCTCAACTCTGGTTGTGCACATTGCGAATGAGTTATCAATATTCCTCTCTGTAAACTAAACTTGGGGAAAAAAATATGTGTGTATAGAATATCTATATCTCTCTATATCTCTCTCTATATATGTTTGTGTGTATAAAGATGTATACATATATATATATGTTATATATGCCCATATATATGTGTATATATACATACGTATATAATATATACATATACATGTATAGCTGTTTCTACATTTAACTGTATTAAAAATCACGAGGCCCTACAGTTATTCCCAGTTCCAATCCAAACCATAACAGACTTCATTCTAGTCTTCCTCCTTTCTGTATTTGTAATTCCCTTCTTTGGTTGTAAGAAACCTGACTTCTGTTATCCTCAATATATTTTCTCAGTCCTTTAATATACAGAAAGTTGTTTCAGAAGTACTAATCCATACCACTATGAAAAACAAACTCCCTAACTGGAGTTCAATATTTGTTTAGAGTTGTTATTGTCTTCCCCTGGGGCACATAATCAGAAATCCAAAAGTTTGATTCACAAGTTTCTTGGGTTAGTTCCCATTCTTTAATATAATTATGTTGTTCATTTGAAATACAGTTAGATTTATTTGTTTCTGCCATATAGTGAATAGAATTCAGGGATGCTGCTAAACATCCTACAAAACACAGGATAGCCCCCACAAACAGTTATTTATCTGTGAATGTCAATAGTGCCAACGTTGAGAAACCCTGGTCTATGAGCAGTGAGAGGTGATGAGGGCGTGGGGGGTAGGTCTCAGGAAGATTAGCTTCTCCTTAAAGGCAATTACTTCCTGAGAGGCTGTTATAGGCTCTTAAGCAAGGGGAGACTTAACCTTTGGGGGCTGAAGGTCCTCAGCTTCATCAGAATATGCCCATATGTCTCTGTCCTTTTTTTCAGGGTCCCATTCCTTTTTCCCTGATCTTCCCTATGAGAGCCTGGTAGAATTCTTGGAGGAAAACCTGCATGAGGGTAGTAACTCATCTATGTCTATGTTCCCTAGGAGCTTTATGCTATTATGCTAGACCATACTAGGCCTTTAGCAGTTTGTTAAAAAATTTTAGTTTACTCTTCTTACTGGCTTTTAGGGTGTTTGGCAGCATCTGTCTCAGGTAAACAAATGCTCAGGTCCTGTTTCTCTCTGCAGTTCCTTGTCTCTTTCTAGATTTCAGGTTAGTTGTCTGTCCTGTAACCTCCATTGTCTGATCAGTTCAAGAAAAGACATTAATTTGTACTTTGTCCAGTTTTTTTCCTATTGTAGGACTGAGTGATACACTTTCCACTTTTCTACATTTCTGAGCTGAAATCAGAAGGCACTAGCCACATTTTAAGTTCTCAATAGCCACATAGGCTATTGGCTACCATATTGGACAGAAGAGATTATAGAATATTTCTATCATTGCAGAAAGTTCTGTTGTACAGGATTGTGTTAGATAGAAAGGAAATTGGAGAGACAAAAAGGAAAGAAAAAGAATAAAAATTCTGCTTTGGTCATAATGGAATAACTAGGGGTAGTTTAGACCTTCCACTGTAAACAACTAGAACACTGGCGAATATTCATGAAAAAAACTGTTTTCAGACATTGAACAAATAATAAAGGCCTGTGAAGCCTACAGTTATCCTGGTTCTACCTAGAGGCACTTTAGAGGTCATGGTGCAGGGAATGGAACTCAAGCGGAGCACAATGGTCTCACTGAGTGCATGAAAAATACATCATAGTTTGAGGAGTCTGAACTATCTAGAATTTGTGGAACAGAGACAGGAAGGGATGACCAAGAGAAAGACCTCCAGAAATCAAGGGAACATACGGATCCCTTTGAGTCTTTGGATGAATACTAAGCTGTATTTCCATAAGGTTGGTTTCTATGAAGCTAGACAAAAGTAATTACTGGGACAAAAACAACTACTTGGAAGCTGTATTGAACAACCAGCAGAGAGGGCTGGCCCTGTGGCTTAGCGGTTAAGTGCACGCGCTCCGCTGCTGGCGGCCCGGGGTTCGATCCCGGGTGCGCACTGACACACCGCTTCTCCGGCCATGCTGAGGCTGTGTCCCACATACAGCAACTAGAAGGCTGTGCAACTATGACATACAACTATCTACTGGGGCTTTGGGGGGAAAATAAATAATAAATTAAAAAAAAAAACAAAACAACCAGCAGAGTTACTACCAAGCTGGACTGGAAGGACCTTGTTGAACACCCAGGGCATTTAGTAGAGACCCTAAAAAGACTAGGAGTAGGACTAAACATCCCCAGTACAGGCTATGCTGGACCCTTTCTAACAAACTTGAAAAGAAGTCTCAAAGTAAACCAATCAGCAAATAAGTGATACAGATGATGGAGTTAACAAACAAGTGCTTTAAAACAGATATTATAAGTATGTTCAAGGCTTTAAAAGAAAACATTTGATATAATGAAGAGAGAAATGGAAGCTATCAGAAAGAACCAGAAGAAACTTCTATATTGGAAAAATACAATATTGAAAATGAAAAATTACTAGATGGGCTTAATAACAGATTAGACACAGCTGAAGAAAAGATCAAAGAACTTAAAGATGGAACAATAGAATCCATCTAAACTGAAGAAAAGTAGAAAAGGCCAAAGAAAACAAATAGAACCTCAGAGGTCCATTGGACATGTCAAGTGGTCTGTCATACGTGTAACTGAATTCCCGGAATAGAGCATACAAATATTGAAGAAATAATTACCAAGGACTTTCCTAATAGTTTGAAAATTATACAGCCAGGAAATCAATGAACCCCATCCATGCAGGATAAACATAAAATAAACCACACCAAGGTACACCATAATCAAACTGTTGAAAGCAAATGATAAAGAGAATGTCTGAAGAGCAGCCAGAGAAAAAGATATTACATACAAGGAACAAAGATAAGAATGGTTGCTGACTTCTCCTTAGAAGCAATACAAGCCAAAAAAACAATAGAATGACATCTTTGAAGTGTTAAAAGAAAAAACAGTCACCTTAGAATTCTATATGTAACAATAATATACATCAAATATGAAGATGAAATAAAGACGTTTTCAGACAAACAAAAGCTGAGAAAAGCTGTTGCTAGCAGACTTGCAGTAGAGAAGCGTTACAGGAAGTGTTTCAGGTAGAAGGAAAATGGTACCAGAGAGAAACTTGGATCTACACAAAGGAAAGAGGAGAGCTTAAAATGCAACTATGCGTATAAATATAAATGACTTTTCCCCTCATTTTTTCATTTTTTAAAGATATAACTGACTGTAAAGCAGAAATAATAGCAGTGTATTGTGGAGCTTATAACATGTTGAAGTAAAATTTATTACAATAATAGCTCAGAGGACAAAAGAGGAAAATGAAAGTATACTGTTGTAAAGTTCTCACATTATACACAAAACAGTGTAATATTGTTTAAAGGTAGACTGTCATAAGTTAAAGATGTATACTATAAACCCTAGCAGCCTTTCTCAACTGGAGTTCCTCTTCTCAACTACAGAACACAGAAAATTATTTGAGTGACTGTTGTCTCAATTCTCCTAAGGATGGAAGGTAATTAGTGCCATTCTGTGATGCATAGGAGAAGAGTTAAATCATTACATACAGTGGATGCCTTAGGGCGTTAGGGCTTAGTTCTGCAACAGAATCCCACCCAGTTGAAGAGGGCTGTGAGAGCAATCACTGGGAAGGGAGGAGAGGGAGTGGGAGAAGGAGAGGTGGAAAAGAGGAAGGGAAAGGGAGAGAACTAATGGGCCAACAGAAGAGGTAAAATGAAATTCTAAAAACTCTCTTGGTCCAGAAGAAGGCAGGATAAAAAGGAGGAAAAGGAACAAAGGAGAGATGGAAGTTCCAGGTTTTAGTCAATCATCCAGATTGTCAGAGCCACTCCCAGTTGCTTGAGCTCGGTGAACTTCCATGATTAAATTTGTCCTGCATTACATTCCTTTCACCTTAAAATCATTAAGATCAATTCTTATAAATAGTCCTCAGGTTTCTGTTGATATGAATGGTAAAATCTTGTCATTCTACTGGTGTTTGGTACCTCCTCACGTGTCATACTTTTTGTACCTGACCCCTTGGAGCTGCCAAGACTTGAAACTAGTTATTGGCCTAGAACAATTGTTCTCAACTGGAGGCAATTTTGCCCCCAAGAGGACATCTGGCCATGTCTGGAGACATTTTTGGCTGTCACTAGTGGGGGTGGGGTGCTACCGGAATCTAGTGGATAGAAGTCAGGGATGCTGCTAAGCATCCCACAGTGCATAGGACATTCCCACACAACAAACAATTATTCAGCCCAAAATGTCAATAGTGCCACGATTTAGAAGCCCTGGTTTAGAAGCAACAAGAGGTGATGGGGGTGGGATCAGGTCTCAAGGAAGATTAGCATCTTCTTCAAGGCAGTTGCTTCAGGAAAGGCTATTCATTATAGATTATCAGGAAAGGGAAGACTAACACTTGGGAGTTTGAGGTCCTCAGTTTCGTCAGTATATGCCTGTATGTCTTTATCCTTTTTTTCAGGGTCCAATTCCTTCCCAGTCAGTGCCATAATTAGTTTTCAGAAATCTTAAACCTGGCTTCAGAAAATAAGGGCTTCTTTCAGGACAGTCATAGAAGCTTTCTGATTCCTTATCCTGACCTTGGGCTGGGAATTTAAAGTGCTGAGCTCATAATTTTCTTTCTTCAAGTTCTCCACCATGCATAGAAGCAACTAACCAAGCCTACTACAGTCTTTATATTTCTATTTCCACTAATATGTACCATGGCAGCAGCTTCTCAGTCACCCAAGGTCTTGCCCTTTATTGGCACTTGACTTGGGGTGACTATAGGTAATACTTTTATAATCTGTTTTGCTGCTATATGCCATGCACTATCAGTATCTCAGTTAACATTGGCAACCGAGTCACTAATGCCTTTAAGTATAGTCAGATCAGAGACCCAATTCTCAAGTTTTCCTTCATTCTGTTACCTTGGAACTCCATTTCCAAGACCAATAGATTTATCAGTCATGCAAGCAAATCCACTATGAGTGTTAGGGGATAAGGGATTTAATATAGAAATTAGACCTTACACAAATGTGAGAGTAGCTAAGGAAATGAAGGTCTAGAAGCGGGGTTTGGAGGATCAGTGGAAAAATTGCTAATCTGTCCCCCTGAAGCACTAGCACAGGTGGACAAGTTGGAGCTTGCAGAGGAATCTAAGAAGTTGAGCATGTTGAGCTGCTGGAGTTGAATTATGAAGGGGGAGTTCATGGATGGGTCTGTGGGGAAGCTGTTGCCTCTGTGTAACTATTGCTAGACATCTGGGGATAGACCTGGGACTGCTATTGGCCAAACAAGACCAGCAGTTAGGAAGAAAACCTGGATGTGGAGCAGAGGAAGACGAGCTGAAACATACTAGGCACCTCTCTATCTGTTCACCATCATATTAGACCATGAAAACTCTCAGAGACTAATAACTGCTGCTTCACTTCGACCTCCAAAATTTCTCACAACTTCCTTTTTTGGCCTACTGTATCTATCCTGGAACCATACAAGGAAGGAGATTCTAGGAAATGTAGTTCCGAGCTTAACCAAGTTAACAATGGAGCTATCAAATGGTTTCAGTTTTTACATTTTTATCTATGATCCATTTTGAGTTTATTCTTGTGTATGGTCTGAGGTATGGATCTAATTTTATCTTTTTCCAAAGGCTATCCAGTTTTCCCCATCAACATTAATGAAAAAATGCATCTCTGCCTCAGTGCCTTGAAATGCTACCATTATCGTATTATAAATTTCCTTATGTACTTGCATCTATTCTGAACTTTGTATTCTGTTCTGTTGTCCATTTGTCTATTCAGGTGCCACTACCACATTATCTTCTCCTAGAGACTTTTACTATGTTTTCATATCTGATAGGGCTAGTCTTCCTTTATAGCTGGAAAGCCCGTATTTAAATGCCACTTGTATCTCACTTTAGTTAGAACCTCACTTAAATCAGTGTCTCACCTTGAATATTAGGAGTTATTAATGGAAAGGAAAAGTTTGCGATTTAGAGGCCAATTAATTTTGCCTCTGATTACTGTGGGGTTTCAGTGGGGGTGAAGCTTCTTTCCTGTATGGAGTTGAGTGAAGGCAATAGACCAGACATCAAGTGCTAGTACAAATGTTACTTCCTTCCCTGGTCTCTCAGTCTTGCCTATTTTAGAACTAAAAAAACCCCCCAAAAATGAAAAAAAAACCAACAAAAAAAAAATCAAACCAGTGAGGATATCATGAGGATGACTGGAGGAGCAGTAAAGTCTGGACTAAGAGAAAGAGATCTGGGGACTAGTGGTGGCTTTAACACTGACTCTTTGTGACCCTGGGAAAGTTGCTTCATCTCTTTGGGTTTTGGTTTCCCATCTGCCGTATGAGTGGGCCAGATTAAACACCTCAGTCTTTTCTTTTCTAATATGACTAAACCTTATAATATTGTGTAGCAAAAAAGCCTCAGAGGAGAAGCACTTGTAATACATACTAGCCCCTTCCTTGGAGATAATGTAAAAGATCATAATTCAAGTTGGAAGTAATCATTGGCTGATTGTCTATCCGTGAGATATATTTTAAGAGCTTATTATGTATAAGTTCACAACTCCACTGGAACAGTTTGGCATTGTAGTTCTAATTTAGAAGTAAATTGTATTTTTTGGGTGCTTTCCTAGCACGTCTCTTGGAGTTCAGGGATTTTATTTATTCACCTCTTTGTTTCGCTGTATGTGAATAAACACTTCAAGGGATCTCAGCCTCTCCCTAATTCTGTATAGTCTTAAATTAGAAGATGAGGGTAGCATAATAGAAAATGGAGTTTGGGGTCCTGGTGAATTCCCTTTTCCCTAAGAGTTTTGGCAAATTCTTCCATTGTCAGTTAGCCAGTGATGTATTAGGCTGTAGAGTGCACATTAGTTATGTATGGCTCCTTGTGCACTTGTAACAAATACGACACATGGCTTTGAGTGGTGTGATATATTGCTGGTGAATTTTTAATGTCTGAACAATACTTAGAATACATATGTTCAACTAGGGAATCAACCCCTGGGTTGTTTTTTATTATCATTTTATTTTTCACTATTTCACTACTTGTATAATGGACAAATAGTCACATATTAAACAATATGGCAATATTCTGGAAGAGTATATAAATAGTACATTAATAAAAATGTGTGCATTTTGTGAGGTGTAGGGACATCTCCTTATAATGAAGGAAAATTAAAATGATTAAAATATAAGCATAATTATGTGATATATATGGTACAATTTAAAAGAAGTCAAATATGATAAAAATTATCCCAAACTCAAATATAAATTAATTGGGAGCGCTTTAGACTACTCTTTCTACCAGTGTACATGATTTTCTCCAAATTATCGCTGAAGAAAATCCAGAATTTTAATGCTCAATTAATATTGTATTAATTATTTTGAGGCGATAAAGAAAATATAATTCAAAATTAAAACGGAAATTTTTAAAAAAACTACATAACCATTGTAATGTCATCAAAGGAACCCTAAATAAAAGAAAGAAAAAACATTTAGTCATAAACCTGGAAGAAACATTAGTCAAATTATTTTATCTGTTCACACTACTTTTCTGTCTTGAGCCACATACAGGAAATCAGTCCTAGCTCTACCACTCAACTGATTATTTAATTACACTGAGTCTCAGTTCAGTTGTGAAATGAAGATTGTACTCGGGTTCTTTTGATTTCAAGAAACACAAATTTGTGAAAAGCACATTAAGAAAAAGGGAGTTTATTATGAGGGTACGGGTTCCCTGGAATGTAAACTCCAGTAAGGATCACCAGCTTTCTCTGTCCAGTGGGCTGATGAGTGTCTCTCTCTCCCTTGAGATCTCTACTGCTCTCTCAGAATCGTTCTGTCATCATTTGGCCTTGCCATGAGTGCCCATGCCCCCAAGGCTGCCTCATGAGGTCTCTCTCTTTATGCATCCTTCCAGTTTTAGCTTTACTCTTAATTGCTTGATTCTCTTAATATTTATTAAATTCCCAAAAGTGGATTAATCCAATTGGTTAGAGCTCTTTTTTCATTCCAGACCGCAAAACAGGTCATTGGTCATCCAATGGATTGGCTGTCTTTCAGTCAGATGCCCATGTCTAGTTCAATCAGCTATGATGGGGTGGTTGAAGTACTGTAGTACTCAACATGGCCACCTATGGCTCTCAGCGGTGGCTGGGATGAAGAAGCGGTTTCCCTTAAAAAGGCCTTGTGGCTGGCATTCCCCATTATTGGCTTGTCTCATATAAGAAAACATACCTGACTTACGTGGTTATAGGTTAATACTTTAAAAAATGATTCATGGCTGCCAATTCTCTGCTGGATACTTTCTCAGACATTATGAACTACTGTGGCCCCTAGGTGCATAAGTCTAGAATAAGTATTTAAGCCTTGCATCAAATCAGAAAGAAAACTTTCCTTAAATTTTCAAGCTATTGATTGATACTTTGTTTCATATAAATAAATTAAACAATTTTCCATTGTTTCTTTGCTATTATTATCAAAGCTGGGATTAATATATGGTTAGAAGGGTAAGTGACCTGACGGTTGACTTCTTTGATTCCTTGGAACAACAAATATCTTCCTTCCAGACATTTATTTTCATAGACTTTCCTAATGGCCATGCCTGGTCTGTTAGAGCTGAGTTCCTGATGGCTCTTGCATAGCCTCTTCCTATCAGCCATGTGTAAACTGCTAACATTCCATGACCCGCCACAGGACTTGTAAACCAAACAGAACCCAGAGCTGTTCCCAGCTGTGATCTACAGACACCAGCCCCTCTTGTATTGGGTTTATTTTGTGATTCTAGGAGGAGTTAGAAGAGTTATAGATATAAGCTGTGCGTTTTGACCTCTATAAGATTTGGAATTAAAATTTAGAAATAGGACTCTAGGCTCATTCTCCTGCCGTGTGTTCAAAACACAGATTCAGATGTTATGATCTTCTCTTTGAGTTTCCTTAGCTCCTGTATGAAAGTACTTATCATATTAAATGGCCATTTGTTTTACATATCTATCTCCTCCTATAGGCTGTTGGTTCCTCAAGTGCAGAGCTCATGTTTAATTCATCAGTGCATTCTCCTCCCCACCCCCACCCTCCTGCCTATCTCTAGCACAATAATGTACATGCTAGGATCTGTAGTCAGCATTTGTGGCATGAACAAGTTGTTGAAAGAAAAGCTAGAGATATTAACTTTAGAACATACCTAAATAAGAGCAAATAGAAAGATCACCAATGTTATGTACTAATATTTATTATAATTCACACCTGTAAAATACTTGATACATATTTTACCAGTACAAGCTTCCCACGTAGGCACACATCTCTCTTAACGTAAACATTTTTGCCTGAAACTAACACAAAGAATTGAGTAATGAGGTTTGACTTCTTCTGAGGTCATTCCTCTTGGCTGAGGGGGATTAGAATCCTGGGATTGG
Organism: Diceros bicornis minor; assembly: GCF_020826845.1. Lineage (NCBI taxonomy): Eukaryota > Metazoa > Chordata > Mammalia > Perissodactyla > Rhinocerotidae > Diceros > Diceros bicornis. The sequence goes on along the minus strand of NC_080774.1, from coordinate 22,114,374 downwards.
GACGAAAGAGAGCTCAATAGTTTACAGTTATGGGAAACTTTTCCTGCCCATAAAGAAAATATTTTGGTTCAACTCACTCTTTTTTTTTTTTAGGGAAGGGAAGAGCCAGTGAAAGACTCAGTCTGCTCTTATTTTTTTTTTTTTTATTTATTTATTTTTTCCCCAAAGCCCCAGTAGATAGTTGTATGTCATAGTTGCACATCCTTCTAGTTCCTGTATATGGGACGCGGCCTCAGCGTCGCCGGAGAAGCGGTGCGTCGGTACGCGCCCAGCATCGAACCCGGGCCACCAGCAGCGGAGCGCGCGCACTTAACGGCTAAGCCACAGGGCCTGGCCCCAACTCACTCTTGACTTAATGTTCAGACTCTTCCCAGCTGGCACTATAGGGTATACTTCCAAGGCAAAATATCCCATTTCTTCTGAACTTTCCCAGCCTCTCTCTGTCCCAAAACATTAGTGTAATATGAGAAAAGCCCCTGGCATGTAAAGGAAATGCTGTGGAAGAATCCTTTGAAGAATCTTCTATGATGTCCAGGTATCACTTCAGAATAAGAGGGTTGTTTTCTTTTCTGAGCAATGAAAAGACAAAGAACTTCCACCTGGTGCAAAGGTGCAATCTTAGGTTGCAGTCACCTGTGAGTGGATTGTAATAAGTCTTGTCTGGATCTCTTGAGTTAGGTTTAATAACCTGCAGAAAACTTCAGCAGGATCAATAAGCCTTTTACAGCCAAGAGAACTCGATGCGTACTGCTGCCTATCTGCAAGAAATTCTGCCTCGGCCTACCTGCAAAGGGCCTTTTCGTGTCCAGGGATATTTGCTTTCACTCTTTGGCTGTCTCTCTTGTACATCATACTGCCACTTGGGCTGATGTGACCATTGCAAGTAGAAAAAGAGCCTGCATTTTTCTTTCTTACCTTTCACAGTAGAAGTGATGCCAGTCAGAATCTGCTGTTGCAGGATGCACGCTACTACCTCAATGGCTTTTTCCATTCTTTCATTTCCAACTGGTGTCAGCTGGTGACCAGGCTGGAGAGCAGGTTCCCACTCTTTGAATAGTCTGTCTGGAGCCCAGACACATTATGTATGTATCCTATTTATTACCACATCATGAGGCAGTCATTAGAAATAGAATTTTGCCCTTTTTTAGATTTTTTTAAAAATTTAAGCATCTCAAAATGTTTTGTAGAACTGTAATTCTCAAAATCCTCTCATTGAGAAAGGAAAACATCATCATTTATATCTGGTGGAAAAGGAAATTTTTGAGAAGTTATGTTGTGTCTAACCCAGAGAGCTCAGAATAAGGCTTCAGAATTATTGCTATCCACCCTGGATGATCGTTCTTAACTCCTGATTCATAAACTTGTAGAATGGAAGGGGCTGGGTGGGGATAAGCTTTCATGACTAGCAGCCCTTAGGAAAGGACTTTTTGCCTTCCACCCTACTAACCTATAACATTGTTTTGAAGACCCCTGGACTTTAGTTATACAATCTCAAATAAATGGTGAGGAGAATAAGAAAATAGTGAAATTAGTTCAATCTGGAATATTCAAATAAGCTAGTTTGTTCCATATTTATTTGTCTACATTAAAATAGGGCTACCAGGTAGAATGGAATAGTTTTAGAGTTGGCTTTTGCTGGGAACAGTTGATAGTTGATAGTAGTTCATTACGGTAGCTGTTAAAAGTTAATCATCTTCTTTTTTTTTTTTTTAAGATTTTATTTATTTATTTTTTTCCCCCATAGCCCCAGCAGATAGTTGTATGTCATAGCTGCACATCCCTCTAGTTGCTGTATGTGGGACGCAGCCTCAGCATGGCCGGAGAAGCGGTGCGTCGGTGCACGCCCGGGATCCGAACCCGGGCCGCCAGCAGCGGAGCGCGTGCACTTAACCACTAAGCCACCGGGCCGGCCCTAATCATCTTCTTAATCCACTTTGTCCTCCCTTATTTTAGCTAGCTTAGCTTAATTTTTTGGTTTGTGTTTTAAAGCCAAATGGTAGGCTTGTTTGTTTTTTGTGTGATTTTTTTTTTTTTTTTTGGTGAGGAAGATTGGCCCTGAGCTAACGTCTGTGCCAATCTTCCTCTATTTTGTATGTGGGACACCACCATAGCATGGCTTGATGAGCAGTGTGTAGGTCCACGCCCAGGATTCGAACTTGCGAACCCTGGGCCACTGAAGTGGAGCATGTGAACTTAACCACTGTGCCCCTGGGCTGGCCCCCTTTTGTGTGATTTTTAAAGGCAGTAGATAATCTATTCAAGACATACAAGATTAGCTATTTTTTCCTTTGAAACTAACTTTATTATTTTATTGAGGGGTTGTTTTTATTTTTATTTTATTTAGGGTTTGTTTTTTTTTTTTTGTGAGGAAGATCAGCCCTGAGCTAACATCCATGCCAATCCTCCTCTTTTTTGCTGAGGAAGAACAGCTCTGAGCTAACATCTATTGCCAATCCTCCTCCTTTTTTTCCCCAAAGCCCCACTAGATAGTTGCATGTCACAGTTGCACGTCCTTCCAGTTGCTGTATGTGGGATGCGGCCTCAGCATGGCTGGAGAAGCGGTGCGTCGGTGCACGCCCAGGATCCAAACCCGGGCCGCCAGTAGTGGAGTGCGCGCTCTTAACCACCAAGCCACGGCGCCGGCTCTCCCCAGTTTATTTTTTAATTTTATTGAGGTCATAATAGTTTATAATGTTGTGAAATTTCAGTTGTACATTATTTGTCAGTCACTATATAAATGTGCCCCTATACCCCTTATGCCTCCCCCCAACCTTGCCCTTCCCCTCTGGTAACCACTAATCTGTTCTCTTTGTCTGTGTGTTAGTTTATCTTCCACGTATGAGTGAAATCATATGGTGTTTGTCTTTCTCTGTCTGGCTTATTTTGCTTAACATAATACCTTCAAGATGCATCCATGTTGTTGCGAACGGGACAGTTTTGTATTTTTTTGTGGCTGAGTAGTATTCCATTGTGTATATATAAATATATATATGTATACACCACATCTTTTTTATCTAATCATCAGTTCGTGGGCAATTGGATTGCTTCCATGTCTTGGCTATTGTGAATAATGCTGCAATGAACATAGGAGTGCCTAAGTCTCTTTGAATTGTTGATTTCAAGTTCTTTGGATAAATACCCAGTAGTGGGATAGCTGGGTCGTATGGTATTTCTACTTTTAATTTTTTGAGAATCTCCATACTATTTTCCATAGTGGCTGCACCAGTTTGCATTCCCACCAGCAGTGTATGAAGGTTCCCTTTTCTCCACATCCTCTCCAACATTTATTTTTTGTCTTAGTGATTATAGCCATTCTAACAGCTATAAGGTGATATCTAAGTATAGTTTTGATTTGCATTTCTCTGATGATTAGTGATGCTGAACATCAAATGCCTATTGGCCATCTGTATGTCTTTTTTGGAAAAATGTCTCTTCATATCCTCTGCCCAATTTTTGATCTGGTTGTTTGCTTTTTGTTGTTGAGTTGTGGGAGTTCTTTATATATTTTGGAGATTAACCCTTGTTGGATATATAATTTGCAAATATTTTCTCCCAGTTGGTGGGTTGTCTTTTCGTTTTGTTCCTTGTTTCCTTTGCCTTACAGAAGCTCTTTAGTCTGATGAAGTTTATTGTTTTTACTTTTAAACAATCTTGGAAATATTTATATTACATTTGTTTATTTAAATACAATTTTAAAAGTAGTTTCTACCAATAGAGGGGCCTTCACTATCTTAGTGTTACTCTTTTCAGATCTGAGGTATAGTCTGAGCATGTGTACTTTTTTAAATTTATTTTTTATTGTGGTAAGACATAACTTAAAATTTACCATTTTAACCATTTTTAAGTGTACACTTCAGTGGCTTTAAGTTCATTCACATTGTTGTACAACTGTCACCACCATCCATCTCCAGAACTTGTTCATCTTCCCAACTTAAACTCTGTACCCTTTAAACACTAACTCTTCATTCCCCTCCCCACCACCCTCTCAGCCCCTGGTGACCACCATTCTACTTTGTGTCTCTCTCTCTATATATAGATATATAGATATCTCTTATAAGGAAATCATATAATATTCGTCCTTTTGTGTCTGCCTTTTTTCACATAGCATGTCTTCAAGATTCATCCATGTAGTAGCATGTGTCAGAATTTCCTGTCTTTTTAAAACTGAATAATATACCATTGTATGTATATACCACATTTTGTTTATCCTTTTATCTGTGATGGACACTTGGGTTGCTTTTACCTTTTGGCTGTTTACTAATGCTACTATGAACATGGCTATACAAATATTTATTTGGGTCCCTGCTTTCAATTCTTTTTGGGTCCATACCCAGAAGTAGAATTGCTGAGTCATGGTAATTCTGTGTTTAAGTTTTCGACGAATCTCCACACAGATCTTCCTTGACTTATAATGAGGTTACGTCCTGATAAACCTGTTGTAAGTTGAAAATGCATTTAATACAACTAACCCACTGAACATCATAGCTTATTCTAGCCTACCTTAAACATGCTCAGAACACTTACATTAGCCTACAGTTGAGAAAAATCATCTAACACAAAGTCTATTTTATGATAAAGTGTTGACTATCTCATGTAATGTATTGAATACTGTACTGAAAGTGAAAAACAGAATGGTCATATGGGTACAGCATGGTTATAAATTTATCGGTTGTTTGCCCTTGTGACTGCACGGCTGACTGGAAACTGCGGCTCGCTGCCACTGCCCAGCATCATGAGAGAATATCGTTCTGCATATTGCTAACCTAGAAAAAGATCAAAATTCAAAATTTGAAGTATGGTTTCTACTGAATGCATATCACTTTTGCACCATCATAAAGTTGAAAAATCATAAGTTGAACCAGTGTAAGTCGGGGACTGTCTGTACCGTTTTCCACAGCTGCTGCACTGTTTTACATTCCCACCAGCAGTGCATAAGGGTTCCAATTTCTCCGCATCCTCACCAACACTTGTTATTTTCTTTCTTTCTTATTTTTTTAAACATATAATAGCATTGTAATGGGTATGAAGAGGTATCTCATGGTGATTTTGATTTGCATTTCCCTAATGACTGTGATGTTGAGCATCTTTTCCTGTACTTACTGGTCATTTATATATCTTCTTTGGAGAAATGTCTGTTCAAGTCCTTTGCCTATTTTTGAATTGGATTCTTTTTGTTGTTGTTGAGTTGTAGGAGTTCTTTGTATATTCTGAATATCAATCCCTTATCAGGTATATTATTTGCAAATATTTTCTCCCATTCCATGTGTTGTCTTTTCACTCTTTTGATAGTGTTTTTTGCACAAAAGTTTTTAATTTTGATGAAGTTCAGTTTTTCTATTTTTCTTCTGTTGCTTGTGCTTTTGGTGTCATATTCAAGAAACCACTGCCAAATGCAAGGTCATGAAGATTTTTCCCTACGTTTTCTTCTAAGAGGTTTATAGTTTTAGCTCTTTGATTTAGGTCTTTGATCCATTTTGAGTGAATTTTGTATATGGTGTAATGTAAGGCTCCAACTTCATTCCTTTGCATGTGGATATACAGTTTCCCAGCACTATTTGTTGAAATATATGAGTTTGAGAAATATTGAATGGTTTTGGCACTCTGGTGGAAAATCTATTGGCCATATATGTGAGGGTTTATTTTTGGGCTCTCTATTCTGTTTCATTGGTCTATATATCTGTCTTCATGCCAGTACCACACTGTTTTGATTACTGTATCTTCATATAAGTCTTGAAATTAGGAGGTATGAGTTCTCCAACTTTGTTTTTCCTTTTCAAGATTATTTTGGCTATTTAGAGTCCCTTGAGATTTTGTGTGAATTTTAGGATGGATTTTTCTATTTCTGCAAAAAATGCCATTGAGGTTTTGTAGAAATTGCATTGAATCTGTAGATCATTTTGGGTAGTATTGTTATCTTAACAATATTATGTCTTTCAGTCCATGAACATGGAATGTCTTTCCTTTTATTTATGTCGTCTTTAATTTATTTTGGCAATATTTTGTAGTTTTCAGTGTACAAGTCTTTTGTCTCCTTGGTTAAATTTATTCATTTATTCAATTTATATTTATCATTTTTAAAGTTATTTTTATTCTTTTTCATGCTGTTGTAAATGGAATTGTTTTCTTGAGTTCCTTTTCAGATTGTTCGTTGTTAGTGTATAGTAATGCAACTGGTTTGAGCATGTACATTTTTGAAAAGCTTTTTAGAGAGTTCTGATGCATGTCTTTGGTTAGGCACCCTGCTCCTAGGCCTCTTCAAACTCCCCAGTGTGATTTGGACTAGAAATGGTTTAAATTTAATTTCTGCCACTTACCCATTTACTGACTATGACCTTGGATATTTCCTCAGCATTAAAATGGGAATTATGCTATTGATCATCCAGGGTTGTTATAAGCGTTAAATGAGACAACTGTATATACTACTGGAATTTAGTAACCTCTTAACAAATATTAGCATTCATTCTGTTTGTTTATTTATTTAAAAAATTTTTATTTCACTGTTGTTCCTAAATAGGTAATGCTTTGAAGTGAGTTTTAAGGCCAACTGGAAGTTAGGTGAAAGAAGAGTGTTTTGGCAGAAGTAGCACCATGTATGAAGACATGGAGGTGTACAAAGGTTTGCCATGTTGAGTAACTACATAGTGATTAAGAACATGGGCTGTGCTATTAGGTATATTTGGATTTAAATTCCAGCTCCTCTGCTTCTTCACTCTGTGTCACTGGGTCAGTCATTGAGCCTTTCTGACATGAGTCAAAAAAGAATTCAAAATGGAAATTAGTAAGTATTCTGAACTGAATGAAAAAACAGCATATCAAAATTTGTAGGATACTGCTAAAGCAGCACTTAAGGGGACATTCATAGCAGTCAATGGCTACATTATCAAAGGAAAAGGGTCTCAAATCAATGACTCCAGCTCCTGTATTAAGAAACTACAAAAAGAAGAGCAAGTTAAACCCAAAGTAAGCAGAAGAAAGGAAATAATAAAGATCACATCAGAAATCAATGAAATTTAAAAAAGAAAAAAATACAGAAAATCAATAAACTCCAAAGCTACTACTTTGAGAAAATCAATAAAATTTATGCTCTAGCTAGACTGATCAGGAAAAAAACAGTGAAGACACAAATTACCAATATCAGGAATGAAATAGAGGATATCACTACAAATATTAAAAAGATAATAAGGGGATATTATGATTTATGCCAGTTTATGCCAATAAATCTGACAACTTAGATGGAATGGACAAATTCCTTGAAACATAAAAACTGCCAAAGCTCACTCAAGAATAAATGCATGACCTGTTTAGCCCTGTATTTACTAAAGAAATAGAATTAATAAATTGGACTTCATCAAAATAAAAACTTCTGCTCTTTAAAAGAAACCATTGAGAGGATAAAAAGAAAACAAACAACACAATTTAAAAATTGGAAAAAGAGTTGAACAGACACTTAATCAAAGAATGGCAGTGAATGGCAAAAACAACATAAAAAGGTGCTCAACATCAATAGTTTTTAGGGAAATGCAAATTTAAACCACAACAAACAACCCTACATACCTATTAGAATGGCTAAAATTAAAAAGACTGACTGTGCCAAGTTTTGGTGAGGATGTGGATGGACTGGAACTTCTATACACTGCTGCTGAGAATGTAAAATTGTACCACCACTTTGGAAAACAGTTTGGCAGTTTCCTGAAAATTTAAACACATACCTATCATATGACCCAACCATTTTACTCCTAGGTATTTACTCTAGAGAAAAGAAGGCATATGTCCACACAAAGACTTGTATGTGAACATTCATAGCAGCTTTATAAGTAATAGCTCAAAAACTGGAAATAACCCAAATGTCCATCAACAAGTGAATGGATAAACAAATTGTGGTTATATTCAAACAATGGAATTCTTCTCACTAATAAAAAGGAACAAACTATTGATACATGCAACAACATGAATAAATCTCAAAACAATTATGTTGAGTGAAGAAGCACCCCCGCCCCCAAAAAAAGTACATACTGTATGATTCCACCTGTATGAAACTCCAGAAAGCAAATCAGTAGTTGCCTAGGGATGGGGGCAAATGAGGTAGGGGGAAGGTAGGGAATACAAAGGAGGAGGAGGAAACTTTTGGGAGTAATGGGATATGTTCATCATATTGCCTGTCATGATGGTTTCACAGGTATATGCATATGTCAAAACTTATCGAGTTGTACACTTCAAATATATTCTATTTATTTTATGTCAATTATCTCAGTAATTGCATGCTATTTTGAATTATCTGTGCAATTCTACCATTCTTCAGATCATTATTATACTTTCTTTTCATATTTATGTTATTGTTCATCCATAGCAGAAAAGTTAATTTATCTCAATTTGAAGAGTTGATTGGAGACATTTCCCCAGGTAGAAGCAGGAATGAGTAACTTGAGATCATGGAATGAAACTTTGAGGCACTCTTGTTTTTCTGTCAGATATGGCATAGTTGTGAGGTTTATTTTGAGATCATTAATGGGCAGACTGTGTAGTTTAAGGAGCATGGGGTTTGGAGGCAAAGAACTTGTGCTTTGCCGTTTACCAGTTCTTACTAACATTGGATAAGTTTGTTACCTCTGAGCCATAGTTACACATTGCAAGGTTGAGGGTAATCGTGCACACATTTTAATCAGGAATCAATTGTTTTAAGTGAAAAACCTCCTTAAACTAGTTTAAGCAAAAAAGGAAATGTAATCACAGTATATAGAGGTATCTAATGAATTCTGGGGCAGGAAGTTCAGCTGAAGCTTCAGGAGGGACTGGAACCAAGGTGAGGTCACTCTCTCATATTTGCCTCTCATCAGGCATTCCCTCTCTCCCTTCTTCTCCCTCTTGCTCTCTCCCTCCCTCCCTAGTTCAGAACCTTCTGTTTCCCTGTGCGCATTGGCCAGATACACAGCCATCTTGAACCTAGCCCTACATTAGTTTCTAGCTCCCAGAATTGATTGCTAGCTCCTAGTTTTCAGCAGAAACTCTCTAGAGTCCCTGAGGCCTGATAACAGATTCTCAGAAGAGGTCATCTGACTTGCTCAGCTGGGGTCTGGGGTCCATTGAGGTATAATGAGCTGTGGCTGGAAGGGTGGAGTCATGTAGCCCACTCACCAGGGGCTTTGAGAACAGATTATTGAAAAGGGCTACATAAGACAAGCATGTTGAATACTACCTGTGCTCTAGAACCTTGGTACTCCATGGACCAGCAACATCAGCATCACTTGGGAGCTGGTGAGAAATGCAGAATCTCAGGCCCTGCCCCATTCACTGTATTTTAACATGACCTCAGGTGATGCACATGCACGCTCAAGAATCAGGATTTCTCCACCTCTGCATTGACATATGGGGCTGGATCATTCTTTGTGGTGGGTGGCTTTCCTGTGCCTTTTAGGATGTTTAGAAGCACCCTTGACTTCTATCCACTAGTTGCCAATAGCAACCCTCACCCCTACCCCAGCTGACAACCAAACATGTTTCCAGACCTTGCCCAGATGTGCCCTAGAGGAACATCGCCCTGGTTGAGAACCACTGCTATAGAGGATTAAAAGAAATAACTTGAAAAGTGTTTTATAAACTATTAATATCTATAAATATTAGTCAGTCTGATGAGATTTTCCCTTCAAAAGCCAAAGGCCATGTAAAAGGGTAGGTTTAATATCAGGATTTTGGTGAATTTTTATTTCTTTATAATGTTAGGTTTTGTAACATTTTTGTACACTTTCTTGCATTAATTTAGAAAGCCATTTCTTTTCATTTTCCATTTTTCTGATATAGTGGTAAAATGTTTATTCACATAGATATCATGTACACATAAATCTTAAACTTAGCCACTTGTTTAATTGTATTTGTTTTCTATAAAATACCTCTTGTCATTTAACAGTGAGATTTTTTTCAAAGAAATCTCTTTGGGAAGTTCAAGCTCTAACCATTCAGGAAGTTCCACTGCTGTGGCCAACTGTGGAGATGTAAAAACAGATCAAATCCAGTTCAAATAATTAAGTTCTAATGCACAGATGTTTGAGGCTTATGGAAATGGATCATAAAAGCCAAAATCATTATAATAGCTTTACTTAAACTTTTAACAATGAACAGTGAGAGTAAATATTTTCTCAATTGCAATTTATTTTTTTGGAGAGGTAAGCCAAGCATGCTTTCCAAAGGGACTTCATTGGCTTCACCTAATGTGGTTTAAAACTTCCTTTTTTTACATCCTTAATTTCTTACTTATGCTACTATATAAATTCTGTTCTTGGAGGAAAGGGTCTATTGTAGTAATGGCATTGAGCAAGCTCTCAATAAATATGTGTGAAATGGAAAGAAGGAAGGACCAAAGATCAAGCAGCAAGCCGTGATGGTGCAGGAGATGCTGGCTCTTGCCAACTCTCTCCATGGAATGCACCTGCTGTGTTCAGTGTTGTGCTGAGAGCATCTTGACAGAAGGGTCTTCCTGTTCCTGGACATGTTCTCTCCACAGGTCTGAGTCTAAGGACATATTAAGCAAATTAGTTCTTTTTTTGTCAGCGTATCTAATGCTTGTCCCTCATTATAAATGGAGTTCTTTCATTGTTGTAGGCCAAAGGGCCATTTTTAAAATATGGATCTACGCATATTTTAAAATAAAAGGAAAATATGTGTGCATAATTTGTTCCCATTTCCAGGGTTTAATATTCATGTTAAGAGGCCGAAAAGGGATCATGCAGATTAGCTGAGACCTTATTTCCAGTCACTCCTTGTTGGGGTCATCTTGAGCATTAACAATCAGATTTGAAGAATTTATTTCAACTTAAAATCTTTCGTCATAGAAAAGAATTGACTGATACTGTCGTGCATATCTGAGGATGATGAATAGCCCTTTTCTTGCCCAATAGAATGTGGGTAGCTTCAGAACACTTCTTAGTGCTGAACTCAATAGCCAGCCTCAGAAATAGTCATTGCTGTGTCTGTGATCCAGCTTTGTGCTTGTACATTAGGTTTAGTCATTAAAATCTCACATGCAAGGGCAGAAGGAGGGCATTCTCCCATGCAGAATGAATTTTGAAGAGAAAATACTTGCAGTGTAGCTTCAGACACTAAAGATACCAAGTGCCAAGGCTTATGTTTTTCTTGTCAGCAGAGGGAGAGGGACTTAAAATCACCTTCGGGTCATGTGGATTTTCTGGGTTACCCACAATGGCAGCCATGAACTACGCTTGAGATTTTCTCTCTTTTGAAAACATGTGGGTGTTTTGTTCTGCTTTATCTCTCACATCTGGTGATCAGAGCTCAGGGTCAACAGGGGAAATGTCTGACTGTGCACGCAGATTTGCAGTTTGTCCATAAAAGATTTAGTGCTGTTTTTTCAGCCCTCTATGTCAGGCTTCAACTGCATTAATGCTCATTAAAGAGCAGCAGTTATGTGAACCCAGGCATATACACAGAGCTCCCATCAATATTGCAAGAAGCGGGTGTGTAGCAGGGGGATGAGGTGGTGTCAGTGAGGGTGAGAGAAGAGAATTAGGCTCCTAAGGCAAGATCAATAAAATAGGATTTAATTGCTTCCTGGGTTTGTTGTTTCAATAATTTTTATTGAATAATCATGAGATGCCAGCCACTATTCCAGGTGCGAAGGATACAAAGTTGAATGGATAGATGGAGCCTTTTCCCTCTCATACCCATAGTCTTTTAGGGTAAAGACACACCAAGTAAACAATCATAACTTGGTAAGTGCTACAGTAAAGGCCTGGACAGTGGGCAGATTTCACAGAGAAAGTAACGTTTGGACTAGGTCCTGAAAAATAAGAAATTCCCCAGATGGAGAGGGAGGAGATAGGGCACTCCAGGCAGAGTGAACAGAAGGTAAGTCTCAGAGGCATGCAAGTTCATGCTACATTCAGGACATGGCAGGCTGTTCCAGTGGTTTCAATCTAAGGAGTATCAACATGAAAGGGAGACAAGACTAGATGGGCAGATTGAGGCTGGACTGTGGTGGCGTTCATACCATATTATGGATTTAGACTCTACCCAGTGTCCTAAGCAGTGGCAAACTATCAAAGCCAGTTCCTGCCTTCTCTTGCTTAGCTCCCAATACCGATACGGTAAAGTTCAGCCTCACTTGTCAGTCCCTGACCAGGTCAGTCTCTGGAGCAAAGGTGGTTCTGGGTTATTAGCCAGTGGAATGTAGAATTAGTCTTGCTGCTAAACTGTGGTATGCCCAGACACTCACAAGCTCCCTGAACTCTGTAACTGGACTCTCACTGTATTCTTGTTCACCCGGTCCTTGTGACTGGGCTTTTGCTTAGTTTTCTGATTAGCTTTCCAATTCCCAGAACTAGAGCTTGCTTCAGGCTTCTGCTTCCTTGGCTAGAGCCCAGACACTGAGTCTATCTCTTATCAGTCCTCCTTCTGGATCCTAGATTCTTTTTTCCATAATCCAGCTGCTCGCTGGGATCCTGCTCCAACTAACAGCTTTCCTGGAGCCACACCATTGTCACCTACTTATGGTGAGTGCCTTGTTAACTCTTACAGTTATATCCAACCCACCAAATCAGACCTTCTTATACAGCAGTACTATCACAGTTTCTCATCAGGATTTGTTTCACATCTATGAATATAAATTTATATTAATAATAGGCCTATACCCCTCTTTCTCCAAAACTGTCAAACTTGTTAATTCTTCTCACCCTAATCTTGGCTCTTCTCAACTTCTTCCTATTCCCACTAGCCACATTGCATGCTCCAACATATCTGTGATAAACATACTGTTAAGATGGTCCCCATGATTCCTGCTTCCTGGTTTTCATGCCCTTGTATGATTGCCCTCTCCTTGAGTGTGGGCAGGACCTGTGACTTGCTTCTAACTGATAGAATATAGTAAAAGTGACAGAATGTACATGATTATGTGTACATGTGACTGTGTTATATAAGATTGTCGCGCCTCTCTTCCTGGACTCTCTCCCTTGTGGGCTGTGAGGAAGCAAGTATCCACGTAGGGGAACTCCATGTGGTAAAGAACTGCAGGTGGCCTTGAGGAGCTGAGGGCAGTCTCACTGACAGCCAACAGAAAATCGAAGCTCTCAGTCCTACAACCACAAGGAATCAAACACTGCCAACAACCAGAGGAACAGGGAAGCAGATCCTTCCCCAGCTGAGTCCCCAAATGAGAACCCAGGCCTGGTGGACACCCTGATTGCAGGCTTGCAGAGGACCCAGCTAAGCTGTGCCGGGACTCCTGCCTCACAGAACTGTGAGATAATAAATGTGTGTTATTTTAAGCTACTAAGTCTGTGGTAATTTTGTTATGCAGCAATACATAACTAATACAATGTCTCAGTGGAGCAAAACAAGATACAGCAATTAGAATATCTGTTCTGGTTAGATACTTGCCATCTGGTAATTAGATGTGTAATTGTGCTTTATTAAACATTTTTTTCTCTCTTCTACTAACATTTGTAAGGAAATGGGAAATTTTTATTTTCTACAAGGAACTGGTTCATCACCTTAATTGTTTCATTCTTGAAACAGGTGTCCTAGATAAAGGACACCAGATGGGATCCAGCACCTGGAGTAGGAAAACTCTAAAATCACAGAGATTATGTTGAGTGCAGCCTTGTGTGTAGCAGAGAACAAAGGAAAAACAAATGAGTTCTTTTTTTAAGATTTTATTTATTTTTTTTTTCCCTCAAAGCCCCAGCAGATAGTTGTATGTCATAGCTGCACATCCCTCTAGTTGCTGTATGTGGGACGCGGCCTCAGCATGGCCGGAGAAGCGGTGCGTCGGTGCACGCCCGGGATCCGAACCCGGGCCGCCAGCAGCGGAGCGCGTGCACTTAACTGCTAAGCCACCGGGCCGGCCCAACAAATAAGTTCTTAAAGATTTTCTTGCAAGTGTTGGTGTCAGTAGTGTCTGAAGTGTAGTAATTAAATGGTTCAGGATGAGTATTTACCATCACTTTTGAAACTCAGACAGTTTACAAATGTTTACTGACAGAAAATATTAACATTTGTCCAAAGCATTTTAAAATCTCTTGGTCTCAGAATTGTGTTAGATTAATCTGTTATTTATGCATCATTCCCATGGTAATTTTCCCATTTATTGTTAGTTCTTCTGATCTTCAATCATTTTACCTCTCTTGGCTTTTGCCTATGTGCAAAAATGGGATAATCTTCATTTTATGTAGAGGAAAGAGAGTTAAAAATAACATTTTATGAATACCTACTGAATACTTTGTCACTCGTTTCACATCTCATGTGATCTTCACAGTAGGTCTAGGAAATGGGGTTATTTTAAAATCTTTATTATGTTAAGTGAGCAAACTAAGGCCAGAGAGGTTAAGTAATGTGCCCAAAAGTACACAGCTAGTAAGTCTCAGAGACAGAACTTAAATCCTAATGACTTCATTACTGTCTTTCCTCTATACCAGCAGTTCTCAAATTCTTGTCTCTGGACCCCTGGGGTCCCTGATATCCTTTCAGAGAATCCATGAGGTCAAAATTATTTTCATAATAACTCTGAGATGTTCTGACTGGGCAAGAGAAACAATAGAAAAAATAAACAAATGAGACTACATCAAACTAAAAAGCTTCTGTAGAGCAAAGGAAACCATCAACAAAACGAAAAGACAGCCTAACAGTTGGGAGAAGATATTTGCAAACCATACATCTGATAAGGGGTTAATCTCAAAAATATATAAAGAACTCATGCATCTCAACAACAAAAAAACTAACAACCCAATTAAAAAATGAGCAAAAGACCTGAACAGACATTTCTCCAAAGAAGATATACAGATGGCCAACAGGCACATGAAAAGATATTCAACATCATTAACTATCAGGGAAATGCAAATCAAAACTACAATGAGATATCACCTCACGCCCATCAGAATGGCTATAATTAACAAGACAGGAAACAACAAGTGTTGGAGAGGATGTGGAGAGAAGGGAGCTCTCATACACTGCTGGTGGGAGTGCAAACTGGTGCAGCCACTATGGAAAACAGTATGGAGATTCCTCAGAAAATTAAGGATAGAACTACCATACGATCCAGCTATTCCACTGCTGGGTATTTATCCAAAGAACTTGAAAACACCAATGTGTAAAGATACATGCACCCCTGTGTTCATTGCAGCGTTATTCACAATAGCCAAGACTTGGAAGCAACGTAAGTGCCCATCAAGGGACGAATGGATAAAGAAGATGTGGTATATATACACAATGGAATACTGCTTAGCCATAAGAAATGATGAAATCCAGCCATTTGTGACAACATGGATGGACATTGAGGGTATTATGCAAAGTGAAATAAGTCAGAGGGAGAAGGTCAAATACCGTATGATCTCACTCATTAAGTAGCAGATAATAACAACAACAAACAAACACAGAGACAGAGATTGGATTGGTGGTTACCAGAGGGGAAGGGGGGAGGGGGGAGGGCAAAAAGGATAATTCGGCACATGTGTGTGGTGATGGGTTGTAATTAGTATTTGGGTGGTGAACATGAGAACATGATGTAATCCATGCAGAAATAGAAGTATAATGATGTACACCTGAAATTTATACAATGTTATAAACCAATGTTACTGCAATAAACAAAAAATTTTTTAAAAATACTAAGATGTTATTTGTGTATGTGTGTGTGTGTTTTCTGTGCTGATATTTGCACTGATGGTACAAGGGCAATGGTGAGAAAAACTGCTGGCACCTTGGCATGAATCTGGGCAGTAGCACCAAACTGTATGAGAAATCATTATATTCTTCACTGCCATAAGCTTGCAATTAAAAGAAAAAAAAAGCCAGTTTCACTTAAGAATGTCCTCAACGAAGCAATGAAAACCATTAATTTTATAGAAACTCAACCCTTGAGCACATGTCTTTCTAATATTCTGTGTGACTAAATGAGTAGTGTGTATAAATCACCTCTGCTGCATACCAACCAAAGTACTGTGGTTGTCTCAGAGAAAAGCACTGTGCAGTTGTTTGAGTTGTGAGCTAAGCTGCTGTTTTTTTCATGGAACACATTTTTTACTTGAAAGAATGACTAATAGAAAAGCTGTGATTATCCAGGCTTGAGTATATAGAGAGATTTTATAAAAAATGAGTGAGTGAAAAAAAAATCAACAAATGAGGCCGTTACTTCAAGGAAAATTGTATTTGTTGCCAATTCAAGGTTTTAAGGAAAAGTTAGAATTTTGGAAAACTTGTATTTACCACTGTGACTATGGACTTGACAACTTCCCAATACCTAAAGATTTTTCTGATGAGATTGATGGTGAGTTTTTGATGAAATGTGTCAACATTTGGAAGATCTGTGGACTCAGTGAACAATATTTTCCAAGTAACCAATGCATGATGTTACAAAGTCGTGAGTAGCTAAAAGATCCATTTCCAAAAAAAAAAAAAAGATCCATTCAAAGTGCAAGATAGACCAATGTATTTTAATGTAACAGAGTACAAAAATTTCGTTGATGTAGTCTCAGATTCCACGTTGCAGCTAACCTTTAAAAAATTATCACTTGTCAAGTTTTGTTATAGTATTAAGGAATAATATCCACAATTATCCCTTTTCCAATTACATATCTGTGTGATGCTGGATTTTATTCATATATTTCAATCCAAACAACACATTGCAACAGATTGAATATAGAAACATGTAAAACTCCAGCTGCTTCTATTAAGCAAACATTAAAGATTTTTAAAAATATAAAGTTGGGCCGGCCCCGTGGCTTGGCGGTTAGGTGCATGCGCTCCGCTGCTGGCGGCCCGGGTTCGGATCCCGGGCGCGCACTGATGCACCGCTTCTCTGGCCATGCTGGGGCCGGGTCCCACATGCAGCGGCTGGAAGGATGACATGCAACTATCTACTGGGGCTGTGGGGGGAAAATAAATAAATAAAATTATAAAAAAATAAAAAATAAAAATATAAAGTGATACTACTCTTTCTGTTATTTTGTTATTGTTTTAGGAGATACAGTTGCTTTTCATAAAAAAAATGTGTTGTTTATATTAACCTATAATGGCTTTATAATTTTTAATGGCTAATATTTAAAATTTTTCACAATTTTGATTTCTCATATGTTAAATATTGATATGTAAAAGCCACATAAACAAAAGTTCTTTAGTGTTGTACTTGTTAAGAGTATGAAGGGGTCCTGAGACTGAAAAATGTTTTTAGAACTGATGCTTTATACTGTGTTGTTTCGTGTATTTACATGTCTATTCTGAAACTAAATGAAATGTTATAAGCAAACTAATTTGGCACTAAGGCACTTTAAAGATGCGTAGTCCTGTCACCAATAATGATGAGCCTGTTTCACCGTTATTCTAATTATTAGCCTTGATTTTGCTGTTGAGAAAGAAATGTCCTGATATTAGGAGATTATATACAATTACCACTTTCCTCCATCACCACATTTCCTTTTTTACTAAATAGAATCCATAAATTAGACATGACATGGTTGAACTGATATAAATAAGTGTGTGGTGAAATTCGTGTCTAAATTTATTGTTAGGTCGTTTGTAGATTTTTCTGGCAAGTTATACTCACTTTTAATGGTGCAAAACTATAGACTGTTTTACTGACCAATTTATGTAGGTTGCAGTCAAACTTGCCATTGAAATAATTCCTTAGCCTTGCAGTCTGGAAGCAATATAAATTGGGGTTGTTAATTACTCTTTTTCCATCTTTCTTGTATAGTAGAGTGGTTCTTGGGACCACAGTTTTGGGCTGATGTCTATCTTGTGTAGTCATTAACACTTGGCTGTTAGAAGCAATGAGTTCTCTGACTTGGACCGTTTAATGACACCTAATGAACATGCTAGAACTGACAATAGGAAAGCTCTGGCCTATATAGGAGGGTATTTAGTATTTTCTCTACACTCGAGCTAAATGTATTCATCACATGAAGTTTATTATTGAAAATAATATTTACTGGTGTCAACATCTTTAGTGGACCTCAGGATCAATAATGACTGAGGTGTTGCTGGACCTTTGTGGGAGCTGTCAATATTCTTTCTTCCTTAGTGACTGCCTCCTGTCCTGTTTTTCTTTTTTACCTTTCCCTCATATGTAAATGAGGCCATGTAAGGCATATAAATTCAGCTCAGTAGGATTATGTGTGGCTAAGATGACATAAATACAATCTATTCCTTACTACACCCCACTTTACAACACACAATTCTCGTCTTACCACATATCTCACTCCAAATACTTAATGGCTAAAGGAGAGTTAGACTCATTAATGAGTTTATGCACCCAAGGCTCAGTCCAGGCTCGCCTCCTCTCTGAAGGCTTTTCTGACTTTCTCTTTACCCCCACTCACTGAACCTGGTCCAAGATGAATTGATTACTCCTTCCTGTATGCCCTGACTATATGAACTTTTTTCCAAATCAGCTATGATAATGCCAGCTCTCCATACTGCACTCTAAACTCTTCAGCAACAGGGACCATGTCTCATTTATTCATTTTACAAATGTTGAGTGCCTCTCTCTGTTAGAGTTGCTGTGCCGGGTGCTGAGGATGCAGCAGTGACCCGAAGGGCCTCTCCTCTCAGAACTTAGCCATGTGTGTCCCCAACGCCTAGCCCCACAGGGTCTGCTATATAGTAAGGGCTTAAAAAAAATGTCTATTGAATGTTATGATGCTTTTCATTCATAGTATTTTCTGGTATTTAAGTTTTTAGCCAGTCACAATTGAATGAGCCTGTACTCTGTGCAATTCTGGCTTTTTTTCTTTCTGGTTCCAAGGTACCTTCTGTATGTAAGAGTAAGAAAAGTTAATAAAAACATGTCTTATGTTTGCACTATGTCTAATGATTAACAAATCTTCCACAGAGTTGTCCCTCGGTATCTAGGGGAGATTGATTCCAGGATCCCTGCGATACCAAAATCTACGGATGCTCAATTCCCCCATATAAAATGGTGTAGTATTTGCATATAACCTACCCACATCCTCTCGTATACTTGAAATCATCTCCAGATTACTTATAATACCTAATACACTGTAAATGCTATGTAAATAGTTGTTATACTGTATTGTTTAGGGAACAATGACAAGAAAAAAACGTCTGTACATGTTCAGTACAGACGCAACCGTCGTAGGTGTTTTGATACACGGTTGATTGAATCTGCAGACGTGGAACCTGCAGATACGGAGGGCCGACTGTACTTCTTATTTCATTTGATTCTTATAGTATCCCTAAGATAAGTAGAGAAGATGGCTTTATTCCTATTTTGCACATGGTCACTAGTATCCTAGTCTTCTGATTCAACCCCGACATACCTACGCTCAGAAACATACCCTCACACACACGCATGCCTGCTTTAAAATAATTTTAGAGATTTGTCAACTTGAGATAGCCTTGCTTTTGTTTCTTTGGAGATAAAGTCCATAGTGAGCCATGATTGTAGGGAAGAAAATTAATCTCCCAATAAGGAGACAGGAACAAAGAGGGCAGGGGAGGCATTATTTTTCACAGAAAACCCAATTACTGTGATCCATCATTGGAACCTTTAGCTTCCTTTTGTAGTGTGTGAAGTGGTAGCACAGTGGTAGCAGTCATGAATGAACATGGTGTTTCAGTGTTAGAAGGCACCGCATAGACCATCTGATCCAGTCTCCTTTTTTACAGCTAAGGAGACTGAAGTACAGAGAAGTGAAATGATTTATCTCAAGTCTCTCAGCTAGTTTAGTGGTAGCCAGTCTGTAGATCACTTGATATGAAAATATGAAACTAGGAGAGCAGTGGTCTCTTGTTGTATGCTAAGTCTGTTTAATAGGGCTGTGTGTCTGAGAAACCTTTTAATTCAACTGACCTATTTTGAGTCAGTGGCTATAAAGTAATTTTCCTTGGCAGGTCCCAGATGATTCTCATGAGCAATTGCTCTTCTGAATGATTGGAGATTGACCCTCTAGTATGTAGAGGATAAGCACCTTCAGTCTAAAATTTGAGCACACAATTTTCTGACAGACCTTTTCCCAGAGGCTGTAATTGGTTTCAGGTCTATCAAGTCTTAGAGTGAGTTCCATGTGTTGACTACAGCCTTTCTGCATCTTTGAAGGTTTGAAAAAAAAATTTTTTTTTTTGCTTAGAGGTTAAAATACTGTATTTTAGAAGACCAAGGATTATTATAACTTGAATTCATAGGATATTAATTTATGTATAAAAAGGCAAGTTACCACTGTCTTAAGTGTGGACTATAGCCCTGCCTGGTAAACTAGGGAAGGTCATATGTTGGTGTGTGGCTATTTTTGTTCCTGAATTTCTAGAGTCTTTGAACTTCTTTGTTTTCTGGCTTGTGACACAGAAAAGTTAGTAGTTCAGGCTCAGAGCTGGGACTTGAACCTGGTTCTTCTGATTCCTCTCGTGCAGTGCTCTTTTCACCCACCCATCCTGTAAGTGTCTAGCAATTCCAGCAGTCTCTGCAATTCTTTGTTTTAGTCACATGTTATATGGATGAAGAGCTTAATGTAGTCTGGGCTTTTGTGACCAGGCCTGGTGAAGGAGGATAATGAGAACCACAGCAAAGCACCATTAGGCTTGACTAATACTAGGTTACTTTGTCTTTAGTCATTAAGAAATTGTGATCTGTGGATGTCAGTGTGTGCTTATTGGGAAATCGGTGGGTCCTTTATTCATTTAGCAAATATTTAAGCACCTTGTAGCATTTTAGGCAGGTTACAGAATGGAGGGAAGAGACTGCACACACCTACTACACTCACACACCTACTACAAGTTCTTGATTCATTGCGTCATGTATAAGGATTTGTAGAAGCAAGGTGACTACGCAGAGTAGTTACAGGTGCAGCATAGTGTTTCTCTTGCACATTGGTTGTCTACAGGGTACACAGCTTCCCGAGACAATCTCCATGCACGTTAAATTCTGCCAGGTTGAGTACCTCCTACTCCACACTCCGCCCCTTTTTTTTTTTTTACTGTTATACTTTGTCTGTCTGTCTCTCTATCTATGAATCTATCTGTCATCTATCTATATATGTTAAACCACTTTGTTGAGATATGATTGACATACACAAAGCTGTATGTATTTAATATACACAACTTGATGAGTCACACCCTTTTATTTTCAGGGTTTCCTCACTGTTCTAGAAGAGCTTATACTTGCAGTATATGTGCTTCATTTAAGTACATGTTTGCAAACATAGGGCGCTCCTGGGTCTTCCAGCAGGCTCAGCGTGAGCAAGTCCTTGATGGAGAGAAAATAGAGAACATTCCTATGTATCCTGAACCACGTCTCTGCCTTCAGCTTTTCAGTGCCTCTGAAGTCCACCCTTTGATGTTGATATTGATGGTTCTAATGCTGAGTTTAGAAAAATCTTTTTCTTCTGTATACCTGTGTTCTAGGCACTCTGCCATGGGTTTACATGGTTAAGAATCTACAGGGGCAGGTATTGTTGGCCTCATTTTATAGCCTGGATAAACTGAGTCCCAGGGTGATAAATAACTTGCCTGACTGGGTCCAGCCCGGTGGTGTAGTGGTTAAGTGCACGTGCTCCGCTGCGGTGGCCCGGGGTTCACAGGTTTGGATCCCGGGCGTGCACCGATGCACCGCTTGTCAGGCCATGCTGTGGTGGCGTCCCATATAAAGTAGAGGAAGATGGGCACGGATGTTTGCCCAGGGCCGGTCTTCCTCAGGAAAAAGAAGAGGATTGGCATCGGATGTTAGCTCAGGGCTAATCTTCCTCACACACACAAAAAAAGAATAATAATAACTTGCCTGAGGTCGTGCATATTAAGTAGTAGAGCCAAGATTCATTTCCACATCTTTCTGACTCCAAAGGTGGCCCCTTGTCCTTTTCTGTATACCCTATAGCCAAGGATAGTGTTTCAGGGTTAGTGTTTTCTGAGTCCTTTTGTGTTCCTCTAGTGGAATGCTACAGTGATTTTTAGGTGAATTAACCCATAGTGATTATACTATAGCACAGCAGTAAAGAACTATTTATTGAAGGCCTGTTTTTTGTGCCCCTTTTACAGCTACTCTGCCCCCGCGAAATCAAGTGGCATCCTCTTCAAAGGGCTTAGTGGCTTGTTAGTTATTTGCATTCAGAATTTTCTCCTTAAGGATACTACATTCAACTCGTACATAACCTCAGTAATAGAAAATCTCCAACTGGGACAGTCTAAGTATCATTTACATTTGGAGGATTGTCCCAGATTCACCTTCCTAATGACATTTTATATTATCCAGTGTTGAAACGTTAGAATGAATTTTTTGTCCTGAATAGTCCTTCTCTTTGTCCTTCAAGTTTTGTTGCCTTCGCCCCTCCCCCTTTTCTGCCCAGAGGACAGACTTTTCCCCATTATCTGTAACAACATGAGTCAGTTGCACTTAAATTACTTTTGAGTGGCTATTTCTTACAATAGTGCTGAGTAAAGTACTAATGAGGATGGCAACAAGAAGGTAGTGTGGCTCCCAGGGTAGAAATGTGTCAGTTTTCTTTTTCTGGTTTCCCGGTAGCCAGAATCCAGTGACTTTTCAAACCCCTGATGAGAGGACCTCTCTTTTGTTTATGAAGCTCTAGTGCTATATAAGGGAAAATGCAGCTCCCAGGTATTAAATGACTTAACAGAGAAAATACTAATCAGAACTCATCTACTTCAAGGGACATATTAACCAGATTTGTATATCAGCAGAGTAGGCTAAATTTTCTTTTATGGCCTAATGTCTGAGCAATACGATAAACTAAGTTCTGTTGCACTAGCTCTGGACACTTAACTGCTGCTTGGGCTAGCACAAATACTGTAATTAGCATCTAATGTTATTAAAGTTGAAAGATGATTAGAAAGTGGACACATTTTGTTACTTCTCCGTAGATTTAAACAACAAAAGATCTGGAGGTGCTGTATGACCATAACTTGTGTCAGAGTTCACAGTGAACGAATATGTTATACAAAGAAATCTGAGGAGGGTAGAGCATTTGTTAACCAAAATCTTCTTAGGTTTTTCCCTTCTTTCTGTAAATGCATATATTTATCATCACTTACCAATCTGTGATCATGGGTTTTTGTATTTCAATTAGCAATTACCGAGTATCTCACAGCTGACCCAATGCGTAATTAGACTAATCATGGGAGTAGATTTTGCAAGCTGGCTTCCCAGGGACTTAGGTGGAATTTTAAAGTAATATTTTACTTTAGATCCTAGGACTCGAACCTTTCCCTTTCCCAATTTCCAGTAATGCCCCCCTCTTTTT
The DNA here is from genome assembly GCF_020826845.1 of Diceros bicornis minor. NCBI lineage: Eukaryota > Metazoa > Chordata > Mammalia > Perissodactyla > Rhinocerotidae > Diceros > Diceros bicornis. The sequence goes on along the minus strand of NC_080774.1, from coordinate 22,091,170 downwards.
TGACATCCCATGGCTATGTAGGGGTTTGTGCACAGTCTGCAGTAACCCTCTTCTACTCATCAGATACTTAAACCTTAGCATGAATCAGTAAGGGGGAAAATCAATGTTATTTCATGAAAATCAATGTGCTACTTCTTCCAAGGGGTTATTTCCATTTAAGCCTGATCTCTAATGGTGAAATAAATGATTTTGTGGCTTGTTAAAGGAATTCATGCATGGAGAAAGGAAGGGGATTTGGGCTTATGTGAGCTCCTTCCCTGATCTAGGAAATCATACCTTCACCTCAGATTTGGCCCTGCTCTCAAAAGTTTAATTTGAATGTATGTATCCCATCAGATGTTTTATTCTGTTGTTCATTTAACATCTTTGTCATTGAAAATTCTCATTAAGTTTGTCCCAGCCAAATAGGTCAATCATTGACCTGTCTGATATTTTCTTATGTTAATCTCAATTCTCTCAGTCCTTTGGAAACCACTAGATGGAAGTGTCATTTTATTAAAATTTAATATCAACTTGACCCTGGAGTGTGGGCAGCTGGGCAGAATTATCATCAGGTGTAAATTCTAGTCTGGGCTTTAGGTTCATATGATCTTTTTTGGTCTTGTCACATGTGTTAATTACTGTGCTGTACCACCTTGAACAGAGATTCTGAGAAAAGTGAGTCTTAGAAATTTGAGGCTATTTATAAGGAAAAAATATCCAGATCTACTATGGAGCAGTAAATGAGATTGATTAGAGTCATTTCTGTGTGTGTTTCTAGCATTAAAATAAAAGAGCATCTCTTCATCTTCACTATATTCCTTGAAAAGGTTTAAACCCTTTTTATTTCCTGTTTCAGTCTAAGAAGAAGCAAAGAAACATAAAACACTACAGGTAATATTTCACAAGGATCCTTATGATGAAGATAAGGCTGATAGTGAGTTGGTTGTATGCTCTCCACTAAGATCATATTTTACCTGGAACACATATTAGTTTTTGGCATTTGATCTGAAATCCAAGAGACTAAATAAATAATAAACAGTTTTAAGAGAAGGAGTAGGGAAAATGCAAGTAATAAAGTAGTATTTACTGCTACCAGGAGTCCTCATCGTTTAGACACTTAATTTTCTTTGAATAAGAGCATAGATACATAGCTTTGTTTTTCTAGTGTTCCCTGTAGTGTCTAGCATTTATGAATATTTAATAAATTTTTATCATAATTAATATCCCAGATGGATTGGAATTTTCTCTGGGGGATGGAAGGACTAGAGGCCTAGGAACCTTGGGACAGATTAAGTGTGTTTTTTATGAGTTACTGTTTGTCTGTGTCTGAGGGCATCCTGATTTACTTATTCATTGTGTTCCTTGCCTCAAGCTCAGGTCTGTGTGGCAGGGTAGTCATTTTGCGGAGTGATGAGAGTCAGGCTAAGTGTTTTTCATGTTGGACACATGGAGTGGGTAGAGCATGGGCTTCAGAGTTAGACAGACCTGGATTTGAATTATAGTTCTACTGCTGGCTGGAAAATGGGGACAGTTCCACTTCTCATGCAGGGTTAATATGAGAATGAAACTAATGCATATAAAGGATCAGGCATGGCAGAGGCTCCCAATATTGGCTATTACTGATATCCTTTAGACAGAGATATTAAGTCTATGTGGACATCAGTGTAAGCAGGTTGGCCTGCTCACAGTGGTAGTTATAGTTGGCATATCGGCTAATGTCCCATCACAGTGTACCAAGTACTAATAGTTATCGAGTTCAATTCAGCACATCCTCAATGAGCACTTCTGAATCCTATGAGAGAAGTGAGTAGGATGTCTTTCCCTGGAAGAGCTTGCAGTTTAATGAGGGCTATTTAGGGCTAGCTACTTGCTGAGTTCTGTGCAACAGGCACATGCTCTGGCCGTCAGAAGAGAGAGAGGGCCGGCCTGGTGGTGTAGTGGTTAAGTTTGCGTGCTCCACTTTGGCAGCCCGGGGTTCGCAGTTTCAGATCCTGGGTGCAGACTGACACACCACTTGTCAAGCCATGCTGTGGTGGCGTCCCACATACAAAATAGAGGAAGATGGGCACAGATGTTAGCTTAGAGCCAGTCTTCCTCAGCAAAAAAAAAAGGAAGATTGGCAACAGATGTTAGCTAAGGGCCAATATTCCTCACCAAGGAAAAAAAAAAAGGAGAGAGAGATATTACCCCTTTCAGGGAGGGGGAAGTCAGGGTGAATTTCATGAAAGAGTTGGTAGTTGAGAGAAATCGTGAAGAATGGGTGAAGATTTGACAGGCAGAGGTAGCTGTGAGAAGTGGGCTCAATGTATTAAAAATAAGACAATGAATTAACGTATTTTTTTTCGAGAATAACATAATCAGAAAAGCTTTTGAAGGCACAATATCAGTCTCCTTGTGACAGGTGAGGTAGAGATGACATAAACAGCAGTGCTTCTGCAGGTATCAGTCCTGAGCCCGAGTTTAGCATCTTTATTGAAAACGCAGGTGAATGCTCATTAAATTTATGGATAACACAGAATTGTAGTGGCATGGGTTAATCCACAGGGAGGTGGGCAGGAGAAGGTGCTAGGGGTAGGGGATAGGACTAGGCTTTAAAAGACTTCTGCAAGTTGGACTCTTGATCACAGTCATACAGAATGGCATTCAGTAAGATCACAGAAGTAGCAGTTTAATTCTGCCATTAAAACAAACAAGCCAAACCCAGCTGGATAGGGGAATACATGAAAATTTACAGAGACTTGTCCTAGAAATTATCACACCTCCTGGTATAAGAGCATAGGCAGGCACTGGGGACCTTGGAGCCATTGTAACATAGGATTCCTGAGCAAGTGTGAAGAACTTTTACAGATTACAATTAAAATAGCTATTATTCATTGAGTATATACTATTTTATTGTGACAAATAATGGTTAACATTTATTGAATATTTGCTTAACGGCAGGCCTAAAGATAGATATTATCTTATGCCTCCCAGTAGCCTTACAGGGGAGCTGTTTATCCCCATTTTACAAATCAAGAAACTGGAGCTCTGAAAGGTTTGTAACTTGCTTGAGGGCCTAAGTGAAAAAGCTGCAATGCCTACTTAGCCATCCCAGAGTCTGTGCTTGCCTCTCTTTACCACATTGTCTTCCACCAAAAAATACAAATATGTGCAAATCAGTGTAGAGAATCAAATCTGCAGAATGATATGTGCTGTATGTTATCATTTATATAAAATTTGAAAACATACAAAACCATAATTTTTATGGATTCATAATATACAGTAATAGTATTAAATGTGTATGGGAGTGGTAAACACCAGATTCAGGACAATGGTTACTCTGGAAAGGGAAGGAGTGGGTGAGCTTTATCTGTAATGTTTATTTTCCTTAAAAAAGAAAAGAAAAAATCTGAGGCAAATATGGGACAATGTTAAGATTTGTTAAAACTGGGTCAAGGGTATTCATTATATTTTTTCATACTTTTCTCTGAAGATTTCAAAAACTTAAAAAGAAAACCAGTCCTCAATTACCAGATAGAAAGCTTTGGTGGCACTCAAATTGGGAGGAGGGAAAAGCTAGACGATGCATGCACCGCTGAAGTCCCTCTTGGACAGCTACAAAAGTCTCTGGTTCTCTGATGACCAAGCTCCCTGGTAGTTGGACATCTTTATAGCTTTATAAATCTAAGATACAAATGATGATGCAAAGAAAATTCTTCTCCCTATCCTTGTTTCTCTTGTTTTTAAACTATTGAATAAAAGCAGGATTTTGAAGTTCGTGAATTGATTGAGGTATTTTGAAAAGAGCCAGGGCTCTGTGAAGTCAGACTGACCAAGGTCTGAATCCCAGCCCTGCCACTTGACAACTGTGAGACTGAGGACAAGTTACCAAACCTCTCGGAGCCTCTACTACTTCTGTGAAATGAGGAAAACACGACCCATAGGATTGTCATGGGAGTTAGAAGTGAAATGTGTAAAGAGTTGAGCACATAGTAGGTACTCGTAGTAGATTATTTCATTTGGCCTCTGAAGCTCTATACAAATAATAATGCCATTCAATTCTATGTCCTAAATATTTCTTGTATCTGCCCACTTCTCTCTAATCCCAAGGCCATCACCCCTGTTCTGGCTACATTCGTGTCTCACCTGGACTTGATCAACAGCCTCTTAACTGATCATCTGTGTCCGTGCTAGCTCCTCGCCAAGTTTTTTGCTTACCTGACGTCAGATCTTACAGAAACCCAAATCAGACCACACCTGTCCTTGCTTTTTTCAGCCTTTCATGCCCCCTGTTCGGTGCTCCCCGGGTTGTCCCTGCCATCCTCTCTCTCCTTCTTTCTCACTGTTCTCAGTTGCATTCCATGACTCACCCATACTGAGCTTTTTCAGTAGCTTGAAAATTCCATACTCTCTTGCCTCTTGCTTCTTGTCCTCCTCCCCCTGTACCTTGCCCCGCCTCACCTTTCTAATTCTTAATGCATTCTTCAGGCTTCATTCTTCCCTCCTCTTTTTTTATTAAAGTATAATTGACATATAACATTATATTAGTTTCAGGTGTACAACATAATGATTCGATATTTGTATATATTGTGAAACGATCACCACAATAAGTCTAGTTAACATCCATCACCACACATAGTTACAAAATTTTTTTTCTCATGTTGAGAACTTTTAAGATCTACTCTCTTAGCAACTTTCAAATATGCAATACAGTATTATTAACTATAGTCACCATGCTGTACATTACGTCCCCATGACTTATTTTATAACTGGAAGTTTGTACCTTTTGACTCCCTTCACTCGTTTTGCCCCCCAACTCCTCCTCCCACCGCTGACAACCACCAATCTGTTCTCTGTGTCTGTGACTTCAGTTTTGTTTTTTGGTCTTTTTTTTTTTGGATTCTACATATAAGTGAGATCATACAGCATTTGTCATTCTCGATCTGATTTATTTCACTTAGCGTAACACTTTCAAGGTCCGTTCATGTTGTGGCAAATGGCAAGATTTCCCTCTTTTTTATGGCTAAATAATATTCCTCTGTGTGTGTGTGTGTGTGTGTGTGTGTGTGTAAAAAACACATATACACATTGTGCATGTATGTGCATGTACACAAACACATACATAGCACATTTTCTTTATCTATTCATCCATCTATAGACAGGTTGTTTCCATATCTTGGCTGTTGTAAATAATGCTGCAATGAACCTGGGGGTGCATATATCTTTTTGAGTTAGTGTTTTTGGTTTTTTTGGCTAAATACTCAGAAGTGGAATTGCTGGATCATATGGTAGTTCTATTTTTAACTTTTTGAGGAACCTCCATACTGTTTTCCATAGTGGCTGCACCAATTTACATTTCCACCAACAGTGCGCAAGGGTTCCCTTTTCTCCACATCCTTGGCAACTGTTATTTCTTGTCTTTTTGATAATAGCCATTCTAACAGGTGTGAGGTGATATATCATTGAGGTTTTTTTTTTTTTTTTTTTGATTTTTATTGATATTTTAATGGTTTCTAACATTGTGAAATTTTGGGTTGTACGTTTTTGTTTGTCCATCACCCCATGTATGACTCCCTTCACCCCTTGTGCCCACCCCCCACCCCCACTTCCCGGGTAACCACAGTCCAGTTTTCTCTGTCCATGTGTTGGTTTATATTCCACATATGAGTGAGATCATACAGTGTTTGTCTTTCTCTTTCTGGCTTATTTCACTTAACATAATACGCTCCAGGCCCATCCATGTTGTTGCAAATGGGACGATTTTGTCTTTTTTTATGGCTGAGTAGTATTCCATTGTATATATATACCACATTTTCTTAATCCAATCGTCAGTCGAGGGACACTTAGGTTGCTTCCACTTCTTGGCTATGGTGAATAATGCTGCAATGAACATAGGGGTGCATAAGCCTCTTTGGATTGTTGATTTCAGGTGCGTTGGATAGATTCCCAGTAGTGGGATGGCTGGATCATAGGGCATCTCTATTTTTAATTCTTTGAGGAATCTCCATACCGTTTTCCATAGAGGCTGCACCAATTTGCATTCCCACCAGCTGTGTATGAGGGTTCCTGTTTCTCCACATCCTCTCCAACATTTGTTGTTTTTTGTCTTGGTGATTATAGCCATTCTGACGGGCGTGAGGTGGTATCTTAGTGTTGTTTTGATTTGCATTTCCCTGATGATTAGTGATGTTGAGCATCTTTTCATGTGCCTATTGGCCATCTGTATATCTTCCTTGGAGAAGTGTCTGTTCATTTCCTCTGCCCATTTTTTGATCGGGTTGTTTGTTTTTTTGTTGTTCAATTGTGTGAGTTCTTTATATATTATGGAGATCAACCCCTTGTCAGATGTATGTTTTGCAAATATTCTCTCCCAGCTGGTTGGTTGTTTGTTCATCTTGATTCTGATTTCATTTGTCTTATAAAAGCTCTTTAGTCTGATAAACTCCCACTTGTTTATTTTTTCTTTAGTTTCCCTAGTCTGGGTAGGCATGTCATCCGAAAAGATTCCTTTAAACCCAATGTCAAATAGTGTGTTGCCTATATTTTCTTCTATGAGTTTTATAGTTTCAGGTCTCACCTTCAGGTCTTTGATCCATTTTGAGTTAATTTTTGTGTATGGCGATAGCACATGGTCCACTTTCATTCTTTTGCATGTGGATGTCCAGTTTTCCCAACACCATTTATTGAAGAGACTTTCCTTTCTCCATTGCGTGTCCTTAGCACCTTTGTCGAAAATTAGCTGTCCGTATATGTGTGGTTTTATTTCTGGGCTTTCAATTCTGTTCCATTGATCTGTGTGTCTGTTTTTGTACCAGTACCATGCTGTTTTGATTACTATTGCTTTGTAGTATGTTTTGAAGTCAGGAATTGTGATGCCTCCTGCTTTGTTCTTTTTCTTTAGGATTTCTTTAGCTATTCGGGGTCTTTTGTTGCCCCATATAAATTTTAGTATTCTTTTTTCTATTTCTGTGAAGAATGTCATTGGGATTCTGATTGGGATTGCATTGAATCTGTAGATTGCTTTAGGTAATATAGACATTTTAACTATGTTTATTCTTCCAATCCACGTGCATGGGATATCTTTCCATTTCTTTATGTCATCGTAGATTTCCCTCAATAATGTCTTGTAGTTCTCATTGTATAGGTCCTTCACCTCCTTGGTAAGATTTATTCCTAGGTATTTTATTCTTTTTGATGCAATTGTAAATGGTATTATCTTTTTGAGCTCTCTTTCTGTTAGTTCATTATTAACATATAGAAATGCAACTGATTTTTGTAGATTGATTTTGTACCCTGCAACTTTGCTGTAGTTGTTGATTGTTTCTAACAGTTTTCCAACAGATTCTTTAGGGTTTTCTATATATACAATCATGTCATCTGCAAATAGTGAGAGTTTCACTTCTTCGTTACCTATTTGGATTCCTTTTATTCCTTTTTCTTGCCTAATTGCTCTGGCCAAAACCTCCAGTACTATGTTGAACAGGAGTGGTGAGAGTGGGCAGCCCTGCCTCGTTCCTGTTCTCAGAGGAATGGCTTTCAGTCTTTCCCCGTTGAGTATGATGTTAGCTGTGGGTTTGTCATATATGGCCTTTATTATGTTGAGGTACTTTCCTTCTATTCCCATTTTATTGAGAGTTTTTATCATAAATGGATGTTGTATCTTGTCAAATGCCTTCTCTGCGTCTATTGAGACGATCATGTGGTTTTTATTCTTTGTTTTGTTGATGTGATGTATCACGTTGATTGATTTGCGGATGTTGAACCATCCCTGCGTCTCTGGTATAAATCCCACTTGATCATGGTGTATGATCTTTTTAATATATTGTTGTATTCGGTTTGCCAATATTTTGTTGAGGATTTTTGCATCAATGTTCATCAGCGATATTGGCCTGTAATTTTCTTTCTTTGTATTGTCTTTGTCTGGTTTCAGTATCAGGGTGATGTTGGCCTCATAGAATGATTCAGGAAGTGTTCCATCTTCCTCTATTTTTTGGAATAGTTTGAGGAGGATGGGTATTAAATCTTCTTTGAATGTTTGGTAAAATTCACTGGAGAAGCCATCTGGTCCTGGACTTTTATTTTTTGGGAGGTTTTTGATTACTATTTCAATCTCTTTACTTGTGATTGGTCTATTCAGATTCTCCATTTCTTCTTGGTTCAATTTTGGGAGGTTGTATAAGTCTAAGAATTTATCCATTTCTTCTAGATTGTCCAATTTGTTGGCATATAATTTCTCATAGTATTCTCTTATAATCCTCTGTATTTCCATGGTATCCGTTGTAATTTCTCCTCTTTCATTTCTAATTTTATTTACTTGAGCCTTTTCTCTTTTTTTCTTAGTTAGCCTGGCTAAGGGTTTGTCTATTTTGTTTATCTTCTCGAAGAACCAACTCTTTGTTTCATTAATCCTTTCTACTGTTTTTTTGGTCTCAGTATCATTTATTTCTGCTCTGATTTTTATTATTTCTCTCCTTCTGCTGGCTTTGGGCTTTGTTTGTTCTTCTTTTTCTAGTTCTGTTAGGTGTAATTTAAGGTTGCCTATTAGGGCTTTTTCTTGTTTGTTAAGGTGGGCTTGTATCGCTATGAGTTTCCCTCTCAGGACCGCTTTTGCTGCGTCCCATATGGTTTGATATGGCATGTTATCATTTTCGTTTGTTTCCAGATAGTTTTTGATTTCTCCTTTAATTTCATCAATGATCCATTGGTTGTTCAGTAGCATGTTGTTTAATCTCCACATTTTGGTCACTTTCCCAGTTTTTTTTTCCTGGTTCATTTCCAGTTTCATAGCCTTATGGTCTGAAAAGATGCTTGTTATGATTTCAATCCTCTTAAATTTATTGAGGCTTGCTTTGTTTCCCAACATATGGTCTATCCTAGAGAATGTTCCATGCGCGCTTGAGAAGAATGTGTAGTCAGCTGTTTTTGGGTGGAGTGCTCTGTATATGTCTACTAGGTCCATCTCGTCCAGTTTTTCATTTAAGTCTAATATTTCTTTATTAACTTTTTGTCTGGATGATCTATCCATTGCTGTAAGTGGGGTGTTAAGATCCCCTACTATTATTGTGTTGTTGTTGATTTCTCCTTTTAGGTTTGTTAATAGTTGTTTTATGTACATTGGTGCTCCTATGTTGGGTGCATATATATTTATAAGTGATATGTCTTCTTGATGGAGTGTCCCTTTTATCATTATATATTTCCCTTCTTTGTCTTTCTTAACCTGTTTTATCTTGAAGTCTACTTTGTCTGATATGAGTATGGCAACACCTGCTTTCTTTTGTTTGCCATTAGCTTGGAGTATTGTCTTCCATCCTTTCACTCTGAGCCTGTGCTTGTCTTTAGTGCTAAGATGTGTTTCCTGAAGGCAGCATATTGTTGGGTCTTGCTTTTTAATCCATCCTGCCACTCTGTATCTTTTGATTGGAGAGTTCAATCCATTTACATTTAGGGTAATTATTGAAATATGAGGGTTGAATGTTGCTGTTTTGTCACTTATTTTCTGGTTCTTTTGCATTTCCTTTGTTTCTTGTCCCATTTGTTTTGGACTGCCAATTCAGTTTGGTTGTTCTGTCTTATGATTCTTCTAGTTTTCTCTTTGTTTATCATATGTGGTTTTAATTTGATTATTTGTTTAGTGGTTACCTTGAGGTTTGGGTGAAAAATCTTCTGTATGAGATAGTCCATTATCTGATAGCCTCCTATTTCCTTATACTAAGTCAATTCAGTCACTTTCCTCTTCCCCTTCTAAGTTGCTCTTGTTATACCTTATTCTATCTTGTGTTGTGGCTGTGTGTTTACAGTGATGAGGTTAAATTTATTTTTGGTGAATTTCTTCCTTTGATCTTTGAGTTTAGTATTTAAGTGGTCGCTAACCTATTCCGGTAAAGATCTACTATTTCTCTGATTTTGTCTACCTACTTTTCTCCTTACTCCGAGCTTTGTGTTCCCTTTCTCTTCTTGTTTTCAGGCCTGAGGGCCTTCTTGAGTATTTCTTGTAGTGGCGGTCTCGTGGCCATGAACTCCCTTAGCTTTTGTTTATCTGGGAGAGTTACTATTTCTCCATCATATTTGAAGGATATTTTTGCTGGATAGAGTATTCTTGGCTGAAAGTTTTTGTCTTTTAGTATTTTGAATATATCATTCCAGTCTCTTCTAGCCTGAAAAGTTTCTGTTGAGAAATCCGCTGAGAGCCTGATGGGAGTTCCTTTGTACGTTATTTTTTGTTTTTGTCTAGCTGCCCTTAATATTGTTTCTTTGTCATTGACCCTGGCTAGCCTTACCACTAGGTGTCGTGGTGAAGGCCTTTGTCTGTTAATATATATAGGAGTCCTGTTGGCTTCGCTTACTGGTATTTCCTGCTCCTTCCCCAGATTTGGGAAATTTTCAGCTATTATTTCCTTGAATAGGCTCTCTGTTCCTCTTTCCCTCTCCTCTCCCTCAGGAATACCTATAATTCTTATGTTACATTTTCTAATAGAGTCCGATATTTCTCGGAGTCTTTCTTCATTTCTTTTTAGTCTTAGTTCTCTCTCTTCTTCCATCTGGAGTATATCTGTATTCCTATCCTCTAAAGTACTAATTCTTTCCTCCATATTGTCAGCTCTGTTCTTTAAAGATTCCAGATTCTCCTTTATCTCCTCCATTGTGTTCTTCATCTCCATCAGCCCTGATAGGTTTTTCTTTATGATTTCAATCTCTTTTGTGAAGAAACTCCTAATCTCATTTAATTGTTTGTCTGTGTTGTCTCGTATTTCGTTGAGTGTTTTTATGATAGCTATTTTGAAATCTCTGTCATTTAGTTTATGGATTTCTGTGTCTTCGGGGTTGATTTCTGGGTGCTTGTCATTTTGTTTCTGGTCTGGTGATTTCATATATTTTTGCATTGTGGTTCCTGTGTTGGTTTTGATTTTCCTCATCCTGGAAGTCTCTGGTTGCAATTTCCACCTGCCGCCACTGTGTGGTGGTAAAGGGCTGTGTAGTCTAAGCCCCCTGCGCTCTGCCCCCGTTTTTCTGCTGCGATCCGCAGTTTTGTTTTGTTTTGTTTTGTTTCTTTTCCCCACTGCGATCCACGGGTCCAGTCCAGTTTATTCAGGTCTGCCTCGGACCGCTAGATCTGGTCGAGCTGCAGACTCTGGGTTGTGGGGAGGGGGGAGCTCTCTCTTTTGCCCTCTGGGTCCCTGACGTGGGAGGCTTCTCGTTTGCCCCTCTTTATCCGCTCTCTGGGTTGCTCAGATGTTGATGGTAGCCCTGTGGCTCCTCTGAGCCCTCTGTGCGGGAGTTTCCCACTGGCTGAGAACGCCCGAAGAGCTACAGTTTCCTGCCGAGGGCCGCCCCTCCCCCCTCTCTGGGAGCCGCGCGGACCGGATCGCTGATCTGATGGGGAGGGAGCGGAGTTCTCCTTACCTCTCCCCACTTCCTCCGGGGACCCAGCACGTTCCGCTCTCAGATGTGCGGCAGTGTGGATCCCTCCGCTCCAGCTTTTGACTGTCTGGGATTCCGTTGTTGGTCTGTGGCTGTTACTTTTGTTGTATTTTGTGGGGGAAGAATTCACGGGAAAGCTCACTCTGCCATGATGCTGACGTCACTCTCTCCATATCATTGAGGTTTTGATTTGCATTTCCCTGTTGGTTAGTGTTGTTGAGCACCTTTTCATATACCTGTTGGCCCAGGTATATGAAATAATACATAAGATTTATTTTAAATCTTAGTTTCTCTTCATTTTTTATTATATGAAATAATAAATAAGATTTATTTTAAACCTTAGTTTCTCTGGGAGACCTTTGCTGATCCCTACCAGAGGTTAAGTCTTGCTGTTTTCACCGCATCTCCTGTACTTCCCCAGTCTTCATCAAACCCTGTATTGTAATTTCTTGTTTGAAGTTTGTGCTCGATGCTAGCCTCACACTCTTCATGAAAGCAGAATGCATCATGGTCATTGTTATATCCCCAGCCTAGCTGGCAGATAATAGGTGCTCAAAAAATGTTGGTTTGGTTGTTTGAATAAATGAATTTTGAGATTGATCAGATGCTACTCCTGTACTTTACTCACTGTATGCCTTTTAGTTAAATGACCTGACTGACCCTCAGTTTTCTAACCTGCCAAGTGAGATAACACCATCCAACTCTAGCGTGTTGTGAGTCGCAAGTGAGCCAATGTACATAAACTGCCTGGCACATAGTTGATACTGAATGAATACTATTTTTCCTTCATAAATGGATAAGTCAAAAGATGGAGGTTTTCCAAGAAATATAACTGTACTTTTTAAAAATAAAAACAAAAAATATTACTTATATATATAGTAACATACGATATAACTTTGTACTTGTAAATCAGGTGGAGCAAATCTCTGAGAACCTATTATCAGCTGCTTATCTCAGCATAGTTTGTAATCTTTCTCCTACCTAGTGGCGGCCCCAGGCCATTTCCAGCCTTCTCACCAGCAACTCTGTTTATATTGTTCCTTAATTGCTAGTTGGAGATGGAGTGTTCAAGACTGTATTACACTGTTTGTTTGTTCCGCATTCTGGGCCCTAACTGTCCTCCCGTGGCTCTTAAATGCTCAGAGGACCTGTCTTCCTGGCCCTGCAATGCTAAACCCAGTTCTAAACTATTCTTTCCCAAACCTGGTGTCTGATCTCTGTGGCTAGGATTTTGAACTGCCTTGTAAAGGGGAGCCAGGTACCAATACTATCTCTAACCCCATTTGGTCCTGATTTATTCCTTTGGGACTATTCTTTTTAATTCAGGATTAATAGGAGTAGGATTTTAGAAAAGCAAATAAAACTTTTTTGAATTGTAAATTAGTACATGCTGCTGTAGAAAATTTGGAAAGCAATCATCAAAAAGGCAAACAAAAATGATGTCATCTCATTTCCCATCTGCAAGAGCTGTTAACATTTTGTTTTTTTTTTCAGTCTTTATTTTCTTCAGAAAAAGTTCATTTTATTTTTAATTTTCTAAAGCAATATTTATAGACAAGTTATATAGAAAACAAATGTCATCTGTAGTTTCATGACTCAGATAATTACTGTTAATATTTTTGTATATTTTATTTCTGACTATTTAAGGTAAAATAGATTCTAATGGTACATTTTTTAAACATTACAGATAAAATGAATGTACCCTTTCTTCCTCCCCCATCCCTCCCCCTCATCCTCCCAGAGTAACACTTTTGTCTGTTTAATTAAGTGTGTCCTTCCTAAGGAGCTGGGCCAGGGGGCAGAGCAGGGGGCAGTTATTGGCATCTAGAGGGTAAAGGCTAGGAATGCTGCTAAACATCCTCCAAGGCATAGGACACCCCCCACCCCCACCCCAACAAAGAACTATCTGGTCCAAAATGACAATAGTGCCACTGTTGAGAAAGCCTCTTCCAGATCTTGTTCTGTGAATACCCACACATATACACATACACACACAATTTAGTTTTATGCTTTTGAAATGTAAGTGTAATGCTTTTTAATGTAATACTTTATTGTTCTGCCTCTTACTTTTCGCTCTTAACAATATGCCTTAGAGATATCTCCAACTCAGTTTATATAGTTCTACCTTGTTTCTTTCATGCATGGTATTGTATTATATGGATTTTCCGTAGTATATTAAATCAGTCCCCCGTATGATTATTTAGGCTATTTCCAATATTTTTTATTATCTTTGTATCTGTTTCTTTATGTGTATTTCTCTAGAGAACATATTTAGAAGTAAAATTCTGGATTGCAGGGTGTTACTCTCATTTCTGGGAATATGTAAAAAAAAAAACAGATTGAGATTGCATTATATATACAATGTGTTAAACCACTCTTCTTATTTAACTTGATATCATGACTCTGACAGACACTGAACTATTGGTTTATCAAATCTATTTTCTCTTTTTTCTGTACCCAAGACTACACTACATTTCCCAGCCTCCTTTACAGTTAGTGGTGGCCTGTGACACAGTTCTAGACGTTAGAATGTGAGCAGAAATAATTTTTGTTACTTCTAGGTCTGGCCCATAAAAAACTCCCAGTCATGATTATGCATGATTATCACTCTTTTCCCAACTGCTAGGTGGACATTGACGCTAAGGGTGACTTTGGAAGCTACAGAGTGAAGATGGCAGAACTGCTGGCAGCTGGGATCTCTGGATGCCTGCGTGGAACAGGGCCCTGTCTCCACCCCATTCTGCCTCTGCCAATCTGGCACCACCTTGGACTGTTTCATGAGCAAGAAATAAACTTTTTTGTGTGTTAAGTCAGTGAAATTTTGGTGTTCATTGCAGCAGCTAGCATTATCCTAGTTAATAGAGTGAACGTTTTTTTTTTGTTTCATTGAATGTTTTGAAAACACCTTGTAAAATAACTATATGGTATATCATAATATGGTTATGCCATACTTTATTTAACCATTCTGCTATTACTGAGCATTTAACATGTTTACAATTTTTTATTATAATGTTGTGACAACTTATCTACAAAAATCTTCATCCAACTTTCTCATTATTTTGTTTGTATAGAGCAATGGTTCTCAACTGGGAAAGATTTTTCCCCCTAGGGGACATTTGACAATGTCTAGAGACCTGTTTGTCACAACTTGGTGAGGGAGGTGCCACTGGCATCCAGTGGCTTGAGGTCCTGGATGCTGCTAAACATCTTACAAGGCACAACAAAGAATGATCTAGCCCAAAATGTCAATAGTGTCAAAGTCAAAAATTCCTAGTCTTGAGTCTAGAAGGAAAATAACTGCATTAAAGGATATTTATAGGACTTTTGATTTATTCTGTCACGTTGCTTTTCAGAAAGGCTTCACCAATTTATATTCTTACCAACAGTGCGTGAGAGTACCCATGTCACTCCAGTCTCACCAATACTGTGAGCTTTTTTTTAAATTATTTTTTTACACTTTGCTAGTTGAAAGTTGAAGTAGAATCTTGTTTTCTTTTGTGTTCCCTTAATTACTAATAAGGATGAATTTTTCCATGTTTGATTGTTTTTATACATTCTGTTGGTGAATTGTATGTTCTTTTATCTCTTAGTTTTGCAAATATTTTTTTCAGGAATTTTTTTGCCATTTAATTTCCTTTTGATGTTTGCCATGTTTGTTTTTTTTTGTTTTGTTTTTTTTTGTGTGAGGAAGATCAGCCCTGTGCTAACATCTGCCAATCCTCCTAATTTTTCTGAGGAAGAGTGGCCCTTGGCTAACATCCGTGCCCATCTTCCTCCACTTTATATGGGACGTTGCCACAGCACAGCTTGCCAAGCGGTGCATCGGTGCGTGCCCGGGATCCGAACCGGCGAACCCCGGGCCGCCACAGCGGAGCACGTGCACTTAACTGCTTGCGCCACCGGGCCTGCCCCTGCCATGTTTTTGACATAAAGAAATTAAAATTTTTCTATAGTTATATCTATTGATTTTATTCCGTGTGATTTCTATTGTTTTTAGGTTTAGAAAGTCCTTCCCGGGCCGGCCCCGTGGCTTAGCGGTTAAGTGCGTGCGCTCCGCTGCTGGCGGCCCGGGTTCAGATCCCGGGCGCGCACCGAAGCACCGCTTCTCCGGCCATGCTGAGGCCGCGTCCCACATACAGCAACCAGAAGGATGTGCAGCTGTGACATACAACCATCTACTGGGGCTTTGGGGGGAAAAAAAATAAATAAATAAAATTATAGAAAGTCCTTCCCCATTCAGAGATTAAGTAATCACCTGTACTTGCTTCTAGTTTTGTGTGTTTTATTTTTTATGTTGAACCTTTCTTTTATCTGTCTGATATTTATTTTGAAGAACTGTATGTTTTTAACCAATTGTTCAATATCCATTTGCTTGATAATCCTTTATTTCTCCATTGATCCTATAACTAGGATTTTTGAAGAAGCTTTTAGCATAATTTGAAAAAATAAACTTGCACTGAAACATGTTTCTTATGATTAAAAATTTAACACAAATATGAACCATGGCCGGGAAGCAGGAAATGAAGTGAATGTTTAGAGAACAACAAATATGCCAGGAGAGAGATGATAGTAAAAAGAAGGTTGGAATCACATGGTGAAAATCATTACTTCCCAAGCCTAGGGGTTGGATTAGTATGCATTGGGAAGTCATCAAAGGTTTTAAGCAAAAGGATGGCCTAATCAGAGCTACGCTTGAGGGAAATTAATAGAGTAGTAGAATGGAGGGGATAGAGGCCAGACTACCTGTTAAGAGGTTGTTAAAGCAATGCAGATGAGAGAGAAAGAGGCCCAGAGTGGGAAGGGTCTAAAGTAAGAACAGGGGTCTCAAAAAGCAGATGCCCAGAGGAGCCAGGCACTACTGCATATGAATGAAGTGTTTGGATGTGGGGGTGGTGAGGTCTGTGAGGAACTTGAAAATGCATGCATATACTGTCTAATGGGGACAGCCACTATTTAGGTAGGTGGATTTTCCTATGTGGGAACATGGGTCAGTGTTGTCAGGTCTGTGTTTTCGTTCTTAGGGAAGTTGAAAACCTGGATTTTTATGTGAGATTTCCTAATGAAAAAAAAACCCCACACATTATGTGAACCAAATATGTTTGCTGGCCACCATGTGCTACATTAGACATACTTCACAGGTAGATCAAGTAGGACTTGCCCATCATTGGATATAGGGGAAAAAGGAGATTTAGAGGAATCAAGATAACCTCAGAGAAGGTGATACGGTCCAGTGGTACATGTGGCAGCCACTATAGCACAGCTCGTTCTTGTAATTGGAATGATTGGGCTTGAATCCTAGCTCTGTAACTTACTAATTGGATGGCCTTGGGCAAGTCACTTCATCTCTTACCTGTGAATGAGGGTGATAATAGTATCTATCTCATAGGATTGTTCTGAAGATTAAATGTGTTAATAAATGTAAAATGCTTAGGCCAGTGCCTAACACCGAGTGCTCTGATAGTAGGTGATAATTATTATTTTAAGTAGTTATTAGAGTGAACACTGCAGTTGAGAGAATAGGTTGTGGGCACAGCCAGCTTGGGGTTGAATCTCTTGACACTTTTCAGCTGTGTGCCCATGGGTGCATTACTTCACATCTCTATGCCTCATCTTTAAAATGGGGAATAACAATACCATTCTAATTCTGTTGCTTATAAAAGGCCCAGCACAATGGTCTAGTAATAATTGGATTTGTTGAGTCCTCTTGAAACTACTTAGGCTTCTTAATGAGAAAAGCAAAGCCGAGTGCTCCACCCAGGTAATTAACTGTGATTGTGATGACTTTTTTTTTTTTTCCTTCCCTTTTAAAATTCTCCCTTTGCTTTAGCTCTTCATCAGCAAGACTCTGTGGTTAAGGTTACAGATGAGTTTGTATCAGAAGGTACCCTCCCAGCTCTCCATTCCAATAAGTGGGCCTCACCTCCATCCTCACTACTGTTGCTATGGTTCAGGCCCTTATAACTTCTTCCATACTTTGTCACTCAACTCCTAACCCACCTCCCTTGCCTCCAGTCACGCCCCTGCCACAGTCCATCCTTCACACTGCCCCAGTGATCTTCCTGTATTGCAAAACTGGAATTAATTATTACTTTAGTTTTTGTTGTTGCTATGGTTTTGCTTGCTTTTCTATGTGCCAGTCACTAACATAAGACTTTCCAACTGAACTATGAAACTCCTTTCTAGAGTGCCAAACATATCAAGTAATCTATACTTTTCATTTTTTTCTGGAGAAATCCTTCTTACAAGCCTTTGTGTCCTGCTCCAAACTTGACTAGTTGTTCTGTAGGCCCCTGCACAGCTGCCGTTCTGAGACTTCCCTTCCCTGTGATCCTGAGAATTCCCTTTGCCTCTTCCGTGTCTTGTAGCCTCTGTTTCCTGAATTGCATCTTTTTTTCCTTTGGTTTACACCCATATGTTGCTGAAAAACACCCTCATTGGTTCCCTGAGAAAACATGCATGATAAAGTTGTTGAGACTTTGAATGTCTCAAAATTCTTTAATTCTACCCTTAACCTTGATTGATAGTTTGGCTAGAAATAGAATCTAGATTGGAATGCTATTCTCCTAGAATTTTGACAACATTTGGTCCACTGTCTTTTAGCTTTCTTTCTTTCTTTTTTGTGAGGAAGATCAGCCTGTGCTAACAGCTGCTAATCCTCCTCTTTTTTTTGCTGAGAAAGACTGGCCCTGGGCTAACATCTGTGCCCATCTTCCTTCACTTTATATGGGATGCTGCCACAGCATGGCTTGCAAAGCGGTGCGTCTGTGCGTGCCTGGGATCCGAACCGGCGAACCCCGGGCCGCCACACTGGAGCGCGCGCACTTAACCGCGGGCGCCACCGGGCCAGCCCCTGTCTTTTACCTTTCAATTGCTGTTGAGAAGCCAAATGCTACTCTGATTCCTAATTATTTGTATATTAGCAGATTTTTCTCTCTGGAATATTTTGAGATCTTTTCTTTATCCCTGTTGTCCTAAAATTTCATAGGGGGTCTTTTTTTCTTCTTCTTCATTGTCTGGAATCTCATGTGTTTAATTTCTAGGAAGTTTTCTTTTAAAAAAATTTTAACAGGTTAGTCAGATGTTAGGCTTCTTGAGTTGATCCTCTAATTGTGTTATCTGTTGTTCTCCTTCTTTTCTATTTCTTTGTTTTTTTTAAATCCTACTTCCTGTGAAGTAATAGTCTTCTTCAATTTGTTCTACCTCCTGTGCTATTTTCTGCTGTCAATTCAAAATTTGAAGACCTCCCCCTTGTTCTCTGAATGTTTTTTTTTATGGCACTCAACAGATTCATGGCTGCAGTATGTTATTTTATGTCCCTGAAGACTTTATATTTTTTTGAAAGGTTTTTTTTTCCCTCCTTTCATTGTATCTGTTCCCTCTTAAGTTCCTTTCTTTTGTTTGTTCTTTTTGGTCACTGTCTTTCAAGTTAGAGGTTTCCTCAAATGTCTGGTAATCTTTGGCTGACTGCTTACATAGGGATGAGGCACCAAAAACTGATTAGAGCCTCTGTATGGTTGGGTGGGTCATGTGCACAGATGGATTTCAATGCAGGTTGAAAAGACAGTGAGTTTTTTTATTTGAGGAATCCCCTCATGTTAGTATGTGCACATCTTTTCTTTGGACCAATTTCCCCAGAAATTTCCAGTCTGCTGCCAGAAGATATACAGGTAGCTGCCAGCATAATAGAAACTGAGCAGAGCAAAGAGGCTTGTAATGTGGAGAGGGGTGCCCGGTGAGGCGAATCTCACTGTTCGGAATGCAGATTTTCACTGATCTGCCTATTTTTAGTGTAGCATTTCATTTCTATCTTCATCTCTAAACAACTGCAGAAAGTAGGCTTCCATCTTTTGCCAGATTGGGGGAGCATTTCTAGGGTCTAATTGCTTCTTATACGAGCTTATACCCCATCCTCTGTTTGAGCCATGAACCCCTTCCACTTAACGTCAGAAGCCTTAGTGCTCAGTTCCTGCTTCTTTCCAGTATTCTACAGCTGGACTCAGCATCCCTCCTTTCAGGCAGTTTGGTTTCCGTTTTCCCTGTCCTACTAAATCAGTTACCATTCATCCATCTGCCTTCCATCTTCCAAAATTTTGTGGGCATGTCTTATCTGCTGGCATCTTTCTCAACCTTTTTGTTACATGGGCTTACGCTTTTTTTGTTTTTTTTAAAATTCTTTCACTGTTGTTTTAATGGGGTTTATGACAGAAATTGAGAAACTTGGGGGTTTCCATTTGCCCTAGTCACCCAGAGGTCTATTGAACTTACTTTTTTCCAGTCTGTCTCATTCTAAGCTGTGAGTGACTCTGCAGCAGAGGCCTGGTCTCATTTATCTTTATATTTCCAGGGCCTAGGACATAGTAGGCACTCAAATGTTTGTTAAATGAACAAGTGAATAAATAAATTTTAACTATTCTTTTTTAATTTTGCAAGGCATTCGTTTTCTTGATGTTTCTTGAAGCAAAGTGCCTTCAGTGCCAGTCTAGATTCTGGCATTGTGGCAAGGCAGGTCTCCATTGAATGCAGCTGGTATTCACAGTTGCTCAAGTTACTTAGAATTCCCATTGGGCATTGTTATGCAGAGGATTTTATTAAGGATCCAATGATGAATATATCTCCCAGACTCTTACTACCAACCCCCTGAAGCACATCCTTGATGCCCCCAGCTGACTTAATCACCACATTGCTCTCAAGTACCCAACACATGTTTAATGCACTACTCTGGTTTTGCCTCTGATGGCACCCATGAGAAGTGTGAGGACCACTATTTATCTTGTTAGAGAGAAGACGTTGGGAGAAGCATCCCAGGGGAAAATGTAACTCACTTGGGCACATCTGGATTCTGCTGTAAAAGACTGGCAAATCCCTGACTGGAACCTGGAGTGAGGTTGTGGATAGTGGCCTCTGCCTTCTGGTTCAGCAAGTTCAATTTTGTTACACTGAAAATTAGGGTGAAAAAAGAAATCGATATTCTGTCTTTTTGACAACTCATTGAATGCAAACCAAGGTACTGAGTTTCTTTTAAACTAAATTCAAATTGTCACACTTTCACATTTATGAAAAACTGTCTCTGATAGATTAATGTTTTAGTGCTGTTTTTTCACTTCTTCCATCCTTTGTTTTGCGTCCCTTCAATATGTAAGAGGTTAATCTTAACCCTTATGCTCAGTTAATGACGCTCTCTATTCAGCATTTCTACCTATTTTTCTTAGATTCCAGGCACTTAAGCAAGCAGAGTGAAGTCACTACCAGTTGAGTAATCTTAGAACTTGAGAAGCAAAACTTTATTTATCTTCCTGTTTTCTCTTTTATTTACTTCCTCTCTCCTCCTCTTCTGAACTCTAGAAGTAGGTAAAATATGCTTTAGGTGTAATCAGATATGATACAACATGTACTTTATTATGGGGAAAATGTGCTGCTACTTTCTTGGGAAGAAGCCAGAGCAGGAAGAGGCTGTATTCCACCCTCATCTGGAAGAGGGCATCATCAGAAGTGTCATCACTCGCTACTTCACCTTCTCCCTTCCTCTGCTTCCTCTCTGTAACAGTGACCGAATCGTCACCGTTTACTAGGAGCAAGGTAAACCAATCCATTCCTAATCCCAGATTTTTTTTTTCAGAAAGAGACTTCTGAGGTATCCGTAAAACTACATAATTTCCAGCAATCTCTATTTAATACTGTGGTACTTTGAATGGAACCTTCTGGAAATGGACTCTGCCATTTTAGGAATTGGGCTAATTCTTCCTTCCTATTAAGCTCTCATCACACGTACATTACTAAGGTACATTTATACGGTCCTGCCTGAACTCACAGCCCAACACCACTCTTGAAAACCATCTCTAATCCTAAATGGAATAAACTTAAACCTGAATCATAGGGCCGGCCCCTTGGCTTAGCGGTTAAGTGCGCGTGCTCCGCTACTGGCGGCCCAGGTTCGGATCCCAGGCGCACACCGATGCACCGCTTCTCCGGCCATGCTGAGGCCGCGTCCCACATACGGCAGCTAGAAGGATGTGCAACTATGACATACAACTATCTACTAGGGCTTTGGGGAAAAAAAAAAAAGGAGGAGGATTGGCAATAGATGTTAGCTCAGAGCCAGTCTTCCTCAGCAAAAAGAGGAGGATTAGCACGGATGTTAGCTCAGGGCTGATCTTGCTCACAAAAAAACAAACAAACAAACAAACCCTGAATCATAACCCATCTTCTCAATGTCTGTAATTACAGATATTTGGGAGCAGCTTTCTGGGATTTTTCAGGCATACCAGACACATTAACCAGTCCTAGACTTGGCACATTCTCTAAACTTTTCACTTCATATCTCTGCATTTATATATAATCCTGAGGATAATATTAATCAAATAAAATAAATCTCTTTTTAGACTCGTGGATAGATTGGCAAACTTGAAGACATCCAAAGGTGGTTTTTACGTCTGGGGGGAGGGAGTAAAAAATTGTACTCAAAAAGCAACAGTGTGTAGATTGTTGCAGGTTTTTTCTTCCTCAGTCTTAATAAAATTCTCTATCTGCATCCAGTTTGTGATTCAGCTTGACAATAGCCATTTTTATTAAATATTGCAAATTAGAAACACCTGCCTGCTAAGCTATTCTAAGCACCTAATTGTAAATAGCAATAATAGAGAGTCCTTTTCAGAGCAAATGCCCTTGCTTTCTTCCTCAATTTTTGTCTGGGATTTCTGGAGGAGGCAATGCATTATGATGGAAATACTCAGATTTGCAGTCAGGTAGGGATTTAGATTTAAATCCCAACCTTGCTGTTTATTAGTTATTTGATTTTGGACCAGTTGGTTAATATTGTCTGTTTCCTTATCTGCAAAATGAAGGTAAAAAGTCCTAGTTCATAGGGCCTGGTGGGGATTTGGGATAATGTAAATAAAGCACCTGATATATCATAATTCATTGACTCTAAGATGCACATTTTTTCACATTTTAGTATTTCTGAAATCAGAATGATCTTACAATCAATAAGTAAGCATACTATCATTATTTAATTGCAACATTATTAATCCTTTATTTGTGGTATGTATGGTAAAGTGCTTCTTAAATTGATGGCAACTTTGATTTGATGAAATACGGTATGCCTGGCTCTCAATGAATAGTAGTCATACTTATTATTATGATATATTATATTTTTTCTAAGAAAGATTTTAATGGTACCCAGAAAGAATCTGTATTTTACTAATTTTCGTAGACTCTAACTTGGGGTACCATTATAATTCTTAGGAAAAATGGTTTTATAGCAAAAATAATAGTGGTTGCTCTTTATTTCATGTCTCGTGTGAACAATGCAAAGGTAAAAGGGAGGAAATTTCATAAGACTTAGCAAGAATGTGACTGATTGGATGAAGAGCAGCAGATAGAGGAACAAGGACAGATATAAGGGGCCATGAGTTCTGTGCAGACAGATACCAAGGTGGCAACCAAGAAACACCTATGTCTATGGATCCCATATTGTTGCAGCTGTTGGAAAGTTTTAGTGCACCAGAATTTTGCTTCCAGAGAACTAGAGGTTGAGAGTTATTGGTACTGCACATTCATTCTGGCATTCTTAACTTGGAGGATGGAGTTTTCTTCTTTTATATCCTTGCGTAGACTGGAAGTCCCAAGTTTGGTGCTTCAAGTGTTTGTTGAGCGCCTGCTATGTGGTAAGCATTATGCTAGACTCTGAAGTTACAGAGATGAATAAGACAACTCTTGGCTTCAAGAAGCCACCAGTCTGACTTATTTCATGCTATGCTCCTCTTCCCTTCACCCATATCTTTTCTTATTGCTTTAATAGAAAATATATGAATCATTCTTTTTGTTTTAGAACATGTTTCCTTTGAAACTTTAGTATATTTTCTGGTATTCACTTTCATCCAAAACAAGCAGACCACTGAAAAACAAATTTAAAAACTAACGTGATGAAGAATTTGATGACACTTGTAATTAGAAATTTTATCTATCAGTGTAACCTATATTTAATGTCAGTTTGGATATTTTTATAGTAAGCTAATATTTAAAAAAAATAATTTAGAATCTTAATTAAAAATTTAGTTTTTCTTTTTGTGTGTGTGTGTGTGTGTGTGTGAGGAAGATAGGCCCTGAGCTAACATCTGCCAATCCTCCTCTTTTTGCTGAGGAAGACTGGCCCTGGGCTAATATCCATGCCCATCTTCCTCTACTTTATATGGGATGCCGCCCCAGCATGGCCTGATAAGTGGTGTGCTGGTGCGTGCCCGTGATCTGAACCGGCGAACCCCAGGCCGCCGCAGCGGAGCGCGCACACTTAACCACTTGCGCCACCAGGCTGGCCCCAAAAATTTAGTTTTTCTTTAGTGGATATATTTTGTTCCTTTTTTAGATCTTGGTGTAATGTCTTCTTTCTTTGGGGATTCCCCAAAAGGAATGTCTATGTGCTTGCGTGCCCAAATAATTTCTGTGCAAAAGGAACAGTGACAAATGCCACACAAGGGAAATGACATTTTCAGGTTTTTAAATTAATATAATGAGAGAGGGGAAGGAAGGCACTAATATAGTGTGTTTAAATTTTAAATAAATGTATAAAACATATTAAATGAGTATAAATATATGACTTTAAAATTACTTACTTTACTCAGTTTTATTGGTTTTTAGCATCTATAATAACAGCTAGCAGTAATTGAATACTTGCTATGTTCCAGGCACAATTCTAAGGTCTTTAAATGTATGCTTATAACAATCCCATGAGATAGATGTCGTTACCCCCACTTTATAGATAAGGAAACAAGGACAGAGAGAGTCAGTAACTTCCTTAAGGGAACATAGCCAACAGAGACAGGATTCAAACCTAGACAGTTCTAATCACTATATTATCCTGGAATTGCTAAGTCCATTATTATTCAGGAGAATCACTAGCTTTTAGAAAAGTTACTAAAGTTTTATTCAAGTTGTTAAAGTTTGCCATTGAATTTGTCACTGAATAGCTAGCTGGCTTGGATTTTAGAGACAAAAGCAGTATGTATTTAGAATATTTTACAAACTTCATCTGTTAACATTGTCACATTAATTTTAAAGATAATATTTATTACTTAAAACTGTCAGAAATTAATTCTAAGTGTATCTCATATATAAGTAATTGGCATTAAAAACCATTAAATAAAAACTAGTGTAATTATAATTTCAGGAGTCTAATGAAGCTGGTCTTGGTTGCTGCTGAATATGAGGGCCAAAAGACAGGGAAAAAAATCAATGATAATTCTGAGCTTTTGATTGGTTGTTGTAGGAAATAGTGATAGTATTCACTTCTTTTTCTAATCACAGAAGTCACAAGAGTAAGGGAGAATTGGAAAAGGCAATGAAGGCTTGAGTTTGAGGTGACTGTGAGATGGCACAATGGAATGCTGGCAAAGCAGAGTGAAGAGGATACCAGCTGGGAGCCTGAAGACTTGGGCTCTAGTCCTGACTTTGGTGATTATTAGCAGGCTGACCTTCGGCCAAGGTACTTGAGATCTCTTGGCCTTAGTTTCTATAGCTAAGGACATTGAGGAGTGGTTTTCAAACTCTGCTCTAAAGATCCTACAGGGTGCCACAGATTCTCTTAGAGGTGCTTGGGGAGAAAAGAGGAACCTAGTCTAAGTTAACCTAAACAACTATACTTTTAATCACACGAATCACACGTATTTGTAATTTGGTTTGAACAAAGTTTGAAAACTGGTGAATTAGGTGATCTTTAAGGCCTTATCCAGCTCTAAAATTCTCTGTCTCTTGTTCTGAAATCTGAGTTTGGTATCATCCAATGGGGATAAAAATTGATTCTGCCAGCATGAGTGAAAGTATAGAGAGCTGAGATTGTGGGCCATTTATTCCTGAACAGTTAGAAGCTGCAAATTTCAGAAGGTCTCAGCCTGCATTCGGACCTGTCCTTTATAGTGGAGGGCCGTAACATACTCCTTCATGGATAGTAGCAGAAGTTCTCTCCTTAATTTCCTAGCATCTCTCCAGGATCCTTGAGGACTCTTTTCCATCCAATTGACAGATTTCTTGTTTAAATTGTTATCTGCTGGCCCCTGCAAATAAGCTCTCCTTTTCTTGGGCTTTCTTCCTTCCTAGAAATGTCTCCTCTGCCTCTTGTATGTGCACTTGCACACATATGTGTTTTCCATCTCTTTCCCTCTCCAAATTTATCCATTATATCCTGCCCAGCCAAACCCAGATTTTATGATTCAGTGTAAATACTGTCTTCAAAGGATGATTGACTACATTCCAACCCCCTACAGAGCAATGTTTTATAGCTCACTAAAATTCAGGTTGGCTGGCAAGTGTGGAATGGAACAGTTTTGATTGGGACTAAAACAGCATTATGATAGAATATGTCTCCTTACCCATGTCAAATTATTACATAAGAAACTTGAGTGAACTATGTCATTAAAAACTCATCTGAGATTAGGTTATCTGCCTGCCACTCCCTCAAATAAAACCGAAGATGTAGTGAAACTGAGAGTGGGAAATAAGTTTCCAAAAATAATCTTAACTGATTATTTTAAGTGAGTGAGGGAATTTACTTCCAAGCAAACTCAACTCCCTAATAGAACAACTAAGTCTCTAGGACTTTTACTTGATCATCTTTTTATGGCCAAAGAGCTATGTAGAATGGAGTCTTTTGTAAAAAACTTCCTAGATGGATAGCATGTGGCTACAGTGGAAGGTGTTAGGATGTAAAGGAGGCAGGAGAGCCCTTAAATAACCTGGAGATGTTAGGGAGCAACATTTCTTTCCTCTGATGTTCAGCATCAGCCTCACCATTTGCAGTCCTTCACAAGGAAGAAGCATGCACTCCTCCATTGGCTGCAACTTGGCAGTTACTTGTATTGCATCAAGTTTACATGGAGCATCAAATTTTTTAAAAAACGAAATCATTATAAATTCTGGCAGTTTTTATGTTATAATTAAAATGTCTAAGAGGATACCTCTGGGAAACTAAATGCAGTTTTACTATTTATAGAGCCAGGAGAGGTAGTGTTTCTTGCCAACTTTCATATCTTATGACCTATAAATTGCTCTTAATAGCTAATCTGTCATCCCAGCTTCTCATACAAGAAAGCTTGTTTCCTTATTAATCCGTTAATTTGCATCTGCAAAGGACATTTACAAATTCTTGGTTTGAAAACATTGCTGTATTAATGCTGGGCATTATAAATAATTTATCACCTGTGACAGCAACTCTTAGGTCTAGGTAATAGATCTTTCTGTTGTATTATTCTTCTAACCCTAATATAATTTTGATAAAAATATTTATTATGAAGGCTCGTCTGGCCCCACAGTATTAGAAAAGGCTGACAGGTTACCATGGAGAAGCTGTAACTATCACTAACCACTCTCTAAGCTCATAATAATAGATTCAAAACAATTCTTCCAGCTATGGTATAGTACATGGTAGAAGGAATTCAGATGTGCACAAATCACTCTCTTACATTTTCTGTAACAACTGCAAAATATTCCTCCAACTCTAGGTTTAGGCATTGGGACAGACTGATTAGATTGATTATAATAAACCTGATACCAATTATTGAGCATGTACAGTATGAAAATGATTTAAGACTATTAAAGACCATGTAATTAAAATTTTCCGTGTTTGTGTGGTATTTAAGTCTCTTCTTCAGGCTGTGAGTTCACAATCCTTAGATATACCATTTCAGGAAGGTTTCTCCCTACCAAGATCTTTAATATTCAGCTATTTTTTTGTTTGTGTTTTGTTGATTTATTTTTTTCTCTATTTTAATCCAAGAAGGATTTCTAGGAGGAGGAAACAAAACATGAAAGGGAAGAAATCAGAGTAATGAGAGGATTAGGGTCATATCCCAGGCTGAAGCCAGGGCAGAGTTTGCACATATTATGGGATTCTATCTGACTGTTAAAGGGAGGCTCTGCGTGAAGCCATAAGCTTCCTGGTGATCCATACAAAAAGGTAAATTTGACTACTTATAGGATTCACATTTTTCTTAAGATAAAACCATAGCAGCTGCTTGTTAGAAGCATTGACATCTGAAAGAAATTGTTCCATTGGTCCTTATAAAGATGACATTGGGTGATATCATGGATAATGTCCTCAGCAATATAAATTATGAATTTTTTGGATTTTCTTTGTCCAGTTGGTTTTGTGTGACTGTTGAGTGAGCAACTCTAGACATTCATGACCATCATCCAACCTTTAATACAGAATTACTTTATCAGCTTAGTTGCTGATTAAGGGTAGATTTTCAGGCTATAGTACACACATTAAATAGGGAGTGTATGTCATTTAAAACTGCAGGAAGTGTATAGACCCCACAGGACATGATGCAATTTTCTGTTTCTACAGGTCTATATTTGGGTGATTATTGACTCCCCCTAAATAGGCCTGCAATTTGGATAAATTACTACTAGGTAGACCTTTTTATCTGGGTTAATACAAGTTGTTAAAGATTAGCTAAATTTCTGATTATTGATTTATGCTCAGTATTGTATTGGTCAGGCTAGGGTAGGTCATGCTGCAATAACAATAAATCCCCAAATCTCAGTGGCTTAAAACAACAAAGGTTTACTTTTTGTGCCCACTCTGTATTCATTACAGGTCAGCCAGGGCTCTATTCTACATTGCCATAATTCTCACTTGAAGTTCAATGCTGATGGAGCAGTGTATAGCAAAGAGAAGAGAGAATGTTGTGAAGCATGCACTGGTTCCTAAACCTTTACCTGAATGTGATCACATTATTGGCCAAAGCAGGTCACATAGCTACTCACACCTGACTTCATGCTGGCAGGGATGTGTGATCTTACCTGCCTGGAAGGAGATAAGCCTAAGGAGATCATATTTGTGAACAGCCCTAAAACTACCCTAAATATCATTAGTGCTTAAAATATATCTTATTGTATTCTAATTAGTCATTATTTTAGTTAAGCATTTTGTTGTTGTTGTTATTACTGAGTACATGAAAGTACAAATCTGATGATATCGGTCCCCTACTTACACCTATGGCTGTTATTGCCCCTGGATAGATTCTGAATTCTTCATTAGAGGCTAAACTATGTGTCGTCAAATGAGCATGAGAGCTAGAGTATGATGTATGTGAATCTGACCTCTGGCTTTGCTATTAATTGTGTACTTTTAGGCATGTCGCTTTATTTCTTTGAGTCTAGTTTTATCTCACAAATGGATACAGTGATAATAACACATTTAGGAGGGTTGTTATAATGATCAAATGAGACAACATACGTGGATAATGCTTTAGATTTTACAAATTGATGGACAGACAGAACTTATCCAAACCTACCTTTCCAGACTCCGCTCCAGCCACTACCCCTACTCCTAGGTCTAGATGGCTTCTTGCTCTCTAATCATTAAACATTCTGTTATACTTCATGCCTTTCTCGTGCTGTTTCCATTTCCTAGAATTCCTACTCCCCAAATAAGGAAAACTCCAATTTATTTATTTTTTAATTAATAGATATCATTTTTTAGAGCAGTTTTAGATTTACAGTAAATTAAGCAGATAGTATAGAGAGTTGCCATATACCTTCTTTCTTCCCCACTCAGTTTCCCCTATTATTAAACATTTTGCATTAGTGTAGTACATTTGTTACAATTGACAAACCAATATTGATATATTATTATTAACTAAAGTTCATAGTTAACATTAGAGTTCACTCTTCATGTTGTAGAGCCTATGGGTTTTGACAAATGTGTAATGTCATACATCCACCATTATAGTATCATGCAGAGTAGTTTCACTGCCCTAAAAATCTCCTGTGCTGTACCTGTTCATCCTTACCCTCTCTGCAACCACTGATCTTTTTATTTTCTCTATAGTTTTGCCTTTTCCAGAATGTCGTCTAGTTGGAATCATACAATATGTAGCCTTTTCAGACTGGCTTCTTTCATTAAGCAATATACATTTAAGGTTCCCTTCCTGTCTCTTTGTGGCTCGATAGATCATTTCTTCTTAGTGCTGAATAATGTTCCATTGTAAGAATGTACGTTTATTTATCCATTCACCTACTGAAAGACATCTTAGTTGTTTCTAGTTTTTAGCAATGATGAATAAAGGTGTTACAAACGTTCATCTGCAGGTTTTTATATGGACATAAGTTTTCATTTCATTAAGGGAAATACCTGGGAGCACGGTTGCTGGATCATATGGCAAGAATATGTTTAGTTTTGTAAGAAACTACCCAACCATCTTCCAAAGTGGCTGTTTGATTTTGCATTTCCGCCAGCAATAAATGAGAGTTCCTGTTGCTCCGCATTCTTGCCAGAATTTGGTATTGTCAGTTTTTTGGATTTTAGCCATTCTAATAGATGTGTAGTGATATCTCATTGTTGTTTTAATTTGCAGTTCCTGGTGACATGTGATGTGGAATATCTTTTTGTCTGCTTATTTGAGGTATCAGTTCAGATCTTTTGCCCATTTTTAAATTGAGTTGTTTTCTTATTGTTGGGTTTTGAGATGTTTATTGTGTATTTTGAACACAAGTCCTTTGTCGAATATGTGTTTTGCAGATATTTTCTCCCAGCCTATGGCTTGTCTTTTCATTCTTTTCACAGTGTCTTTTGCAGAGCACAGTTTTTAATTTTAATGAACTCCACTTTATTGATTTTTTCTTTCATGGATCATGGCTTCGGTGTTATATCTAAAAACTCATTGCCAAACCCCAGGTCCCCTAGAAGTTTTCTTATGTTATCTTCTGGGAGTTTTATAGTTTTGCATTTTACATTTAAGTCTGTGATCCATTTTGAGTTAATTTGTGTGAAAGGTGTAAGATCTGTGTCTACATTCACTTTTTTTGCATGTGGATGTCCAGTTTTTCCAGCAACATTTGTTGAAAAGACTATCCTTTCTCCATTGAGTTACCTTTGCTCCTTTGTCAAAAATTAGTTAACTATGTTTATGTGAGTCTAGAGGATTTTCTTGAGTACATGAATGAATGAACAAATGAACCAATCAACCAAGAGACCCAAAACACTCCAATGTCTGTGTAAACTTTGACCACTTGAAGTAAAGTGCTTTTACCAACATTACATGTTGGATATACCAATGATTCTAAAATGCCCCTGGGAAAAGGGTAAATTTTCTTATGCCTGCATTTGAAGAAGAGTAATATGAGTAATATGCTTCAGCATATGAAGATGATAATACTTCCCCCACCATCAGTGGGGCAAGCTTCTTGTGTTATCTTTTTAGTTGTGGTGACATAACTTCATGTTCTATTTTCTGGTCATCTTCTACCACCTCTATGAAATGAATAAAGCTAAGTGTTATCTTGTTGGGGTAGAAAGAAAAACTAAAATCTAAAATTTTTTAAGCATCTTCTGTGTGCCAAGGACTGAACCAGGCTCTTTACAAGTACTACCTTATTTAGTACCTGTTGAGGCACTGTGAGGTATTAATATTCCCATTTTACAGATGAAGACACTGAGGCTCAGAGATGTTGCATAACTTGCACAATTCACATAGTTTGTCATTTGAACCCATGCATGCCTATTTCCAGAGACAGTTTCCAGACAATCCAGAGACTGTCCCTACTCTTCTACATTCCTCTGCCTCTTGGGTTGTAGGTGGTTAATCCAGGACCTTGGGTTTGTGGGCACTGAACTGGCAGGGAATAGAAGGTGTGTGTGGATTTTGGCAGTAAAGAAGAAAAGCTATATTTCTGGTACTAGCTACAAGTACATTTCCCCTTTTTTTAAACTACATGTAATAGTCAGCAGTTATATAGACTATTCTCTTTATGTGCATTTAATCCTCCCACAAAATAGAACTCTTATGAAAAATACATACAATAGCTAGATGTGAAGGAAAACATGTTTAAGTCTTCAAAATAATGCTTAATGGTAGTGTCATCAATGTGGTTCTAGTTTGGGTAGTTTAAACTTTCTGTATTTTGTGTCTCAAACTAAAAGTGCTTAAAGGTGGTCTGAAAAAATATGAGCAGATTTCCTACTCTAGCTCCATGTCCCATGAAACTGACGTGTCAGATGTAGTTCTTCTGCAAGTATTTGGGTCACAGAGCAAGGGGTGATGACTCCCGTGTGCTAAGTCTACAGCTGGAAATTATGCTTTGGCAAGTACATGAGTAATTTATATCTTGTAAAAAGAGAAAAGTATTATCTTATTCCAACCAGATAGTTTGTTAGCATAAGCGTTTGTGTGCATTTTAGTATTCAAATACAAATGTTCCAAAATGTTTCCACTGTGGGAAGCAGCTGCTGCTATTCTAGCACAAAAATCTCAAAGAGATTAATATACAAAGGCAGTGTGAACCTTAGTGACAAACGCAGCATCTGCTTGAGGTGGGTCCTGTGATTCCCAATAGATAGTGGGTCTTCAGATTCTTGTTAACAGCCTGAAACCATGTTTCAGATCTAAGCTTATTCTACAGGAACAGGAACAAAGACAAGTCGTTAATTTGTAATTCACTTAGCTGATAAATATCATCACATGTTATTTTCCCAGGGGCTGTAAAACACTGGACTTTATTTCCTGTGTCAACTGATAGGAATATAGATGTTTGGTCACAATGACTGATGTTTTCAGTTGCTATTAGTAGCTTCTGCTTGGTAGCAGAGCTCAGCCCAACCAGCTAGCAGTCATAAAACATCCATCCACACCTTAGTGATGCATTCACAGAGACTTTACAGTTTACTCAGGATACTCACATGCCCTGCTTTATCTGATCCCATCCTAGTCCTGGGAATTATGTACACTATCATTATCAGCACAATTTACAAATAAAGAAAACACAGGTGAAGAAGTGAAATGACTTATCAGGGTTACACAGCCTGGGCCTCTGACTCTAAATCCTATTCCATTCTTATACTACATCAAGCTGCCTCTCTCATTTCAGAGGCTCTGATGTGAACTTCATAAATTGTGTCATCCTTTCTAGAGATGCTGGTTTCCAGGATACCCGCTGTGAAGAGTCCCAGCCTGACAACACTGCCTGGTAACTGGAGGGTGCCAAGAAAAGCTAATCCAGTAGTCCTTCTCTCTTTCTCCCACACCTCAGAGGGGAAATTCTTAAATACTCCCTTTCCTTATGTTTGGAGAGCTTCAGCAAATGAGCTCCTGTGTCTCCCTGGCATTTAGAGAAATGAAGAACCAGAAGCAGAAGATTCCAGGGCCATCATTTGGAGTTGCCATAAACCAGAAGTCCCGAAGAACGGTGACGCCTGGGGTGTTACGCCAGCCCCAGGCCTTATACATCTATCCCCTGCAGTGTTCGAGGGCTCATTGCCTCCAACCACATCTATTATTTGGGATTATCTGTGAATTATTTATCGTTTACACATTTGACAGATGCTCATGGCTGAGTTTGAAAACAGTCAGTTCCGAGCTTACTGCTTGGGCCTAGAACATCTGTCTGGAAAATTGAGGCTCAGAGAAGTTAAGTTTCTAAGTAAAGGGCAGTGCAGTTTTGAACCAAGTGTGTTGGATTCTAAGTTACACTAGCTCCATAGTGAAAGAGCCATGTGTTTTACTTTGAGGGCAACAAAGATTTGTGGGTGGGAGGGTTTGTGGACTGTGTCCTGCTTCCTAGCCAGGCTTTGGTAGAGAAGAACCCCAGAGAGTGAGGTGAGGAGGGCCAACTACAGAACTGGGGGAAGGAGGCTGAGTCCCTGGGCCTGTAGCAAAGGAGGAGAAGGAGATTGTCAGGCGAAGGGAGGGGAGTTGTGACCTGTAGAAAGGCCCACGTACAATGTGCTGACATGAAATCCTAACCTCCAGTCTTGAAGTGGCTCCCAAAGTGGGACCCTGAGGCCAGTGCACGTCCAAGTGGCATGTTCTTTGGTGGCATCATTGTTGCTTCTGCCAGAATCACACTGCTACAGCATTGTGACTTTCATGGAATTGTTTCTGCTCTCTACCACTCAGAAAAAAAACAGTAAATTTCTGAGTATTATTTCCTCTCTATTTTTCTAAATCTTTTTGTTGAAACATCTGTGAAATGATAAAAAGCAACTTAAAACGATATGGAACCCTTTGCAAATACATAATTTGCAAGCATCGTAAAGATGGTCAGTGTCTCAGTTATTTTGATCAAGAACTGTGATTTCACAGGCAAAGAAATAGGGTAGCAAATCACTCACATCCATAAAATATTAATAAAAGTGTTCTGAAATGCACAGACATAGAACACATCTCATAAAGAAATTCTCCAGGTGGGACGGCCGTCCCTCGCTGTTATTCGCTAGCCTGGAGGTCCTCATGAAGATCACTTACCTACTTGTGACAGAGCGCACCCTTTGTTCTGCCAGAATCACATGTGCATGTGAGGAAGAGGAAGCATCATGAAGAAAGGGGGCTTCATGGCTCTAGCTGTAGGTACAGTATGAAGGAGAGGAAGGGTAGGCAAGCCTCCAAATTGTAGAATGACAAAGCCTAGAGTAACTTCCGTTTTATATCTCTGCAAAGGGTTTAGACACTAAAGACTAGAATCTAAGACTCTATGCACTTGGTAAGATTCTGGAACCTATGTAACATCTCCTTTGTTATTTTTGTTGTCCCTATTTGGTTAATTATTCTGTCATTAAGACCTTTAAGACAAAAAGAGCTCGTGTACTTTTCTTTAGATAAGAAATGCATGAGTGGCAAGCAGTGTGAGGGGACTAGGAAGATAGCATCTTTCTGCACAGAGGCTGGAGTCAGAAGAGCCTCTAAGCAAGAACAGCAAAGCTGGAAGAGCCAGTTCAGGTCTGAAAAGAGGTGGTGAGGCCCAGTGGAGACCACTCCATTCACCCATTGTTTTCCTCTAAACATCCAAATCTAAGCCCTCCACAGTAACCAGCACTGATGAAGTCATATTGAGGGAACAAAGATAAGAGAACAGGACCCTCCGGTAGTCCTGGGTCACAAAATTATCAATCATCATTCTAAACATCTCCCTTACCATTTGTTTTGAGAGAAGACAAGACTAGAGAAATGCCCAGGAGTGCAAAGAGCCAAGCATGGATTTCTCCTATGAATCTCCTATGCTATATCATATAAAGTAATTAATTTTGCTTTTCTTCAACATTTTCTTATACTACCGAGGTTAATAGCTATTAAAAGAGATATAATAATATTAGAAATGTCAATAAGTCTTTAAACTAACATGAAGGTTCTATGGAACACAACATGTTTCTATGAGATTAGGTGTTGAAAGTTACTGATTAATTATACCATTGCTGTTTGGATGTGCTCTTTTTCAGTTCTACATAGGTCTGTGGACCACTGATAGAAACACGTTAGGGATTGGATTGGATGGTTACAGGCAAACTCTGTAACAATTCATCTGCTGAAACAAACAAAAGCCATTTTCTGATGTGCTTTCATTTCTCTGCCTTATCCTTTCTCTCCAGGCAGCTTCATCAGCCTTGAGCAGTCTGGGCCACGTGTACACAGCCATTGGAGACTACCCTAATGCACTGGCCAGTCACAAACAGTGTGTTCTTCTCGCCAAGCAATCCAAAGATGAGCTTTCCGAAGCCCGAGAACTTGGCAACATGGGAGCTGTGTATATTGCTATGGGTGACTTTGAGAATGCCGTGCAGTGCCATGAGCAGCATCTGAAGATAGCCAAGGACCTGGGGAACAAGCGAGAAGAAGCCCGAGCCTACAGCAACCTGGGCAGTGCTTATCACTACAGGAGGAACTTTGACAAGGCCATGTCTTACCACAACTACGTGCTAGAGCTGGCACAGGAGTTGATGGAGAAGGCCATTGAGATGCGGGCCTATGCTGGCCTGGGCCATGCTGCCCGCTGCATGCAGGATTTGGAGAGGGCGAAACAGTACCATGAGCAGCAGCTGGGCATTGCTGAGGATCTCAAGGACCGGGCTGCAGAGGGGCGAGCATCTTCCAATCTGGGTAAGGACAGGATTGCT
This sequence comes from Diceros bicornis minor, assembly GCF_020826845.1. Classification (NCBI taxonomy): domain Eukaryota; kingdom Metazoa; phylum Chordata; class Mammalia; order Perissodactyla; family Rhinocerotidae; genus Diceros; species Diceros bicornis. The sequence continues at coordinate 22,055,913 of NC_080774.1, read as the reverse complement.
TCAAAGATGCAGGGTCAATGCCATGGGCTGGAAATAAGCTGGAGTAGCCTGCTGTCTTTTACTGGACTCAGTATGTTTATATTCAAAAGAATCTCCTCATTGCGTGTGTTGTATATTTCCTTCAGATATATTTCCTTGGAGCCTGCCTACTCTAAATCACACGATCCTTCCTGTCATCACAGTGCTCTAAGGATTAGAACTCTGAAATACTGGAAAAACAAAACACCCCAACCTTTTAATCTGTCTAGAGAGAAGAGCGACCAGATTTATCTAATTAGAGAGAAGGGGACTGAAATGAAGATATAAAGCTTTGTTTGGTTTAAATGAAAGAGAAGCTGCTAGGAGGTCATCAATGGAAGAGAATTTGAGAGGATTTTTGTTTAAAAGGATTTCTTTACTTGTTGACTTTAACCTCACAGGAAATGTATTTTTTCCTCAAAAGTATGTGTATTCACAAATGATATTGATAGTTTTAGTATAAATGCAAAATTATTTTTTGAAAGATCTATTTAAGTAAGATAGATTTGCAGTCACTGTTTTGATAGTACTTGGTTATAGTGAAGACATTTATAAATTTGGGGGAATTTATATGTAATGGTAAGAGACAAAAAGTATGTAACTGGCTACTTTTTAGAAGATATTGTTGTCTTGTCTCTGTACCCAAACAGATGTGGGTACATAATAAATGCAAGGAACAGATGTGTTTAGAAGTATAGGCTGAACTCATTCCTGTGTCTGGAGCCCCATGGTTTGTTCTATGTCCACAGGGACTCAAGGTGGGTAGAGGACAAGAAGAAGGTGACTTGATTGGTATTAGTGTGTGCTTATCAGATATTAGTAGCAGCAGAATGTAAAACTTAGCCCCCTTTTCTTATATAACCTACAAAACCAAGACACCCCCATCTCTATTTATATAATTTGAGCACTGCTCCTCCCCTCTGCTCTACTTCTCCTTATTGTAACCATATGTTTTGTGAATATGGTTGTTAGAAAAAGTCTGGCAAATCTCTGGAGCTTACTCTGAAGATGGTATTGAGATCTGAATGAGAGTCTAGACAGTCTGATAAGAACCATAGAAATAAGCTCTTTGTATTATATATTCATTCAACAGATTATAAGTATTTACTGAATCATTACTATGTGCTAAATCCTGGAATAGTTGCCTTAAGGGATAGAGAAGTTAACAAAAATCCTTGCCCTTAAAGAGCTTATAATTTAGTTGGGAAAATAAGACTAATACATAGGACAACAGTGGCCTCTGTATAAGACAGTGTCGTCAGTGCTGTTGTGTTGCCATGAAATTCCTAGAAGGGAAACCCTGAGGGCTGGGAATAGCCTGGAAAGCTTTTTGGAGGAGATTAGACCCAGGTTGACCTTGAAGAATAGTAAGATTTGGCCAGGAATGGGATGGCATTGATGGCAAGAAATATGTGAAAGAAGGTATGAGATGCAATAGGTTGGAGTATCTGAAGGATGGTGGTATGATTAGCCTCCAGGAGTGTGCTAGAGGATGGTAGAAGATTAGTATGAAAACTAGGCAAGGGATGTGCAAATGAACAGAACTCATGAAGGTTTTGAAATGTAGGAGTAAGAAGATAGACTAGATATTTAAGGAAGACAAGTCAAGCACTGGCACGTAAAATAGATTCGAGGGCTTGGAGCCTGGGGTTTAGATGGCCATGCATATTGGGCTGTTCAGATTTTCTCTAGCGTCTTGTGTCAGTTTTGATAAGTTTTATTTCCAAAGACTTTGTTCATTTTATCTGTTATTGAATTTATTGGCATGAAGTTCTTAATAATATTTCCTTATTTTCCTTTTAATGCGTATAGGATGTATGGTGATATGCTCTCTTTCATTTCTGTTATTGGTAGTTTGTGTTTTGCACATGCCCCCCACCCCACCCCTTTTCTGGATCATTCTAGCTAGAGATTTATCAATTTGCTTGATCTTTTAAAGAACCAACTTTTGCTTTCGTTAATTTTTTCTATTGCTTATCTGCTTTCTATTTCATTTATTTCTGATCTCATTTTTATCATTTTCTTCTTTGGGTCCTCTTTCTAGCTTCTCAAAGTCGAACCTTGGTCTTTGGTTTTAGACTTCTTTTTTCTAATACAGGCATTTAAAAATATAAAATTTTCTCTAAATACTGCTTTAGCTGCATCCAATAATTTTGATGTAGTATGTTTTTACCTTCATTGAATTTAAAATGTTTTCTAAAATCATTTGTGATTTCCCTTTAACCCCTGTGTTGTTTAGAAGTATTGTTTAATTTTAAAATATTTGGGATTTTCCTAGATAGTTTATTGTTATCAAATTCTGGTTTATTTCATTGTGGTCAGAGAACATACTTTTTAGGATTTTAACAGATGTAATGGTCTATAGATGTCAAGTAGGTCAAGGTAGTTAATGGTGTTGTTCAGATCATCTTTGTCTTTTTTGGTCTATATGCTTTGTCAGTTGCTAAGAATGACGTTGTTAAAATCTCCAACTATTATTGTGGACTTGTCTGTTTCTCCATTTAATTCTGTGAAGCATGGCTTCATGTGCTTTGAAGCTCTCTCATTGAGTGAATATTTGTTTATGATTGTTTTGTCTTCCTGACAGATTGGCCCTTTTTATCATTCTGAAAGGTCCCTTTTTTATCATTGATCGTATATTTTCGTCTTGAAGTCTACTCTGTCTAGTATAAATATACCCACTCCTACCTTCTTATGCTTACTGTTTGTGTGGTCCACCTTTTTCTGTCTATTTACTTTATATTTCTCTGTGTCTTTATAGTTAATTAACTATAATATCTAGTTATGTCTTGCTTCTTTATTGATTTTGACAATTATGGCCTTTTAATTAGAAAATTTTGTCCATTTAACATTTAATGTAATTATTGGTATTGTTGGATTTAGGTCTGTCATTTTACTGTTGATTTTCTGTTTGTCCCATTTATATTTTGTTCTCTGGTCTTCCTTTCCTGCCCTCTATGGGTTAATTTAATCATATAGATTTGTCCATTTGCTTTTTAGTTCTACCTTTTTGCATTATTTTTTAGTCGTTGATCTAAGGATTATATTATATATTTTTAACTTTTCAAAGTCTACTTTAAGCTAATATTGTACCACTTCCTGTAAAATACAAGTACCTTACAACCTTATAGGTCTGTTTACAACCCATGCCCTGTACTTTATGCTCTAGTTGTCACATATATTATTACACCTATAGTCTTTTAAAATTCCACAAGATAGTGTTATTTTTTTTGTTTGTTTTATGTAGTCATCTTAAAGAATTATGAGGAAAAATATTGTTTTCGGTTTATCTGCTTATTTATCATTTCTGGTACTTGCATTCATTCCTAAAGCTCTGAGTTTCCATCTGGTGTCATTTCCTTTCAGCTTAAAGAAATTCATGTAGCATTTCTTATAATGTAGGTCTGCTAGTGATACATTCTTTTCATTTTTGTTTCTTTTAAAATGTCTGTATTTCACCTTCATTCTTGAAGGATATTTTTGCAGGATACAGAATTCTAGATTGATAGACGTTGTTTTTTTTTTCCTTTCTTTCAGCAGTTTAAAGTAGCCTTTCCAGGCCCCCATTATTTCTGATAAGATGTCGGTGAAATTAATGATCTGTGTGGCACGTGCTAATTTTTTCTTGACTGCTTTCAAGATTTCCTCTAACTTTGGTTTCCAACAGTTTAACTATGATATGCCTAAATGTGGCTTTCTTTGTATTTTTCCTTCCTCTGGTACTTTGAGATTTTGAATCTGCAGATATCTTTCCCTAATTTAGGGAATTTTTACCGCTTATTTTTTCAAATATTTCTTCTTGCCCATTCCCTCTCTCCTCTATGTATGAGACTCTGCATTATTTTAGACCTTTTAATATTGTCCTATATATTACTGAGGCTCTGTTCATGTTTTTCTTCTTTTTTTCTCTGTGTTCTTCAGATTTGAAAATTTCTGTTAATCTGCCTTCAAGTTCACTACCTCTTTCTTCTGTCATCTCCAACCTGCTGTTAAACCCATCCAGTGATGCAGAGTTTGGGATTCCCCAAGACTGCTCTCACTTCTGACATCAGCTGCAAGCAGGGGTCCCCAAAACCACACTTAGGTTTAATAATTCACTAGAAGGACTCACAGAATTCACTGAAAGCTGTTATACTCACAGTAATGGTTTGATACAATGAAAGGATACAGATTAAAATCATCCAAGGGAAGAGGCACATGGGGCAGAGTCCAGGAGAGTTCTAAGCATGAAGCTTCCAGTTGTCTTCTCCCACTGTAGTTCATGGACAGTGCTAACTCCTCCAAGCAATGATATCAGACAATATGCACAAAGTATTGTCACCTAAAGAGACTCACTTGAGCCTTGGTGTCCAAAGTTTTTATTGGACCTTGGTTACATAGATATGGTTGACAACCTGCATGAGTGACCTTAGTTTCCAGCCCTTCTGGAGGTTGAGCTGAAAGCCCCCACCATAAATTACATTGTTAGCATTGACTATCTGGCATGGCCGATACCCTCAAGGAAACGAAGACACTCTTTAGCAGAACATTCTAAGGGCTTGGAGATTGCCTCTCAGAGCCAAGGACAAAGGCCAGATCTCTCTTGGGGCAAGGTTAATTCTTTACTGCATAAGTGAATTTCTTATTTCAGATATATATTGTAGTTTTTAGCTCTAGAATTTCCATTTGATTCTTTTAATTAACATTTCAGTTTTTCTGCTAAGATTTATGTGTTTATTCATTACATGTATAATTTCCTTTACAAAGCTGGGCCTAGTTATTACAAAAGCTTTTAAAACCTTGTTTGCTAATTCCATGTGGGTCATCTCAGAGTGAGACTGTATTGATTACCTGTTGTTGATATTGTTGTTTTGTAACAGCTTGATTGAGATAAATTTTACATACCATACAATTTACCCATTTAAAGTGTATAATTCAGTGAGTTTTAGTATAGTCACAGAATTGTGCATTGATTGCCTTTTGTTTTGAGTGTTAGTCACATTTTAATGTTTCTTTCTATATCCAGTAATATGGGATTGTATCCAACATTATGAGTGATACTTTACAGAGACTCTGGATTCTGATATATTTCTCTCAACAGTATTGATTTTCTTGTTGATGTTGTTTTACCAGTTAACTTGGCTTAATTCAAGCTCCAAATTCAGTCTTCCCTATGGTGGGTGGCAGCTGAAATCTCTGTTGAAGTCTTTTAGCTTTAACTGGGCCACTTAGATTCAGCCTTGCACATGTACATTTCAGGAGTTAGACAGAGATTTGTGTAGAATTTATACTCAGAATTCAAGGCTCCCCACTGTGGCTCTCTCTGGGATTTTTCCTCTAGTTCTTCAAGCCAGTAAGACTGTCTGTTTCTATCTGAGTTTTAGCCTTGCCACACGGCGCTAATTGGAGCTTGCCCCCTCCTCACCCCTCCAAAAATGCCCTCTAGCATTTCAAAAATGGAAAACTTACCCAAAGACATTCTCTTCTTCAAAGAGTCAACTTCAGCCTCCCTGCGGTTTCTCACTGCTTTTGGTTGCACTCTAGTGCTTTTAGGTAGATTCCTCTCCTTGCCTCTTCCATGCCCACCCGCCTGCCTGCCCCTGCCCCTCTGCCAGACTTTATACTTGTTATCTATAGGAGCGTTGGTCTGAAAGGAGCTACTCCTCCGTTACTGGAAGTAGAACTCCTCCTATTCATTTTTAAACCATTACAATTTGACTTGCACCTTTTGTCTCCTGAAAAAGATCAATAGTGGCTGAGTAGAGAGATCTTTTGACAGTTCTAAATTTCCCTAATCAGTTCAGCATTTGGTATGTTCTACTAACTTTTCCTTGAAATTCTCTCCTCTTCTAGTTTCTGTGAAGCACCACTGTCCTGATTTTCTTCTTGGCTGCTATATCTGTGCCTTCTTCATTGACTTTTCTTGTCCCCTTTTTAAAAAAATGAACAATTTTGAAAAGTTAAAAAAGGAGGACTTATTTTTGTAAAAAAATTCTACAGTACAAAAGTGTATGAAAAGTCCACTCCCTTATATAATTACCTTCCCCTGTGCCACTCCTCAGAGTTAACTACTGTTAACAATTTGGGTAGACTCTTTCCAGACCTTTTTACTATGTACATAAACACATGGGCAGTACAACAATATATTTAATTTATACATGTGTGTACAGCTTGTTCCTTTTTTTCAAAACTTGGATCATAATATATATATACGTTTCTGCAGCCTTCTTTTTCTATTCCACCTTCTCTCTTAGGCTTCTCTTTGTGTCATTATTCAGATAGCCTACACTATTTGTAATGGCTCCTTTCCATTGTATTACCATTTGTTAAATGTGGAAGTTCTTGTGTTTTGTTCCTTGATTATTTTCTGTTCTTTTTTTTTTTTATATCTAGAAAGTAGCTTATTTGGGAAAGAAAGGGAAATGTTCATTAATTGATTTGTTCACTTATTTATTTTTTTGCTCAACAAATATTTATTGAACTTATCTATGTGATAGGCGCTATGAGACCTTTTGATGAATAAAACAAGAAACCAATGTATTTCCTGCCCCCATGGAGCTTATGGTTTTTCATTTAACAAGCATATATTAAGACCTGCACTGTGCCACATGTTTATATTCATTTTCATATTTAATCCTCTCCACAAACCTATGAACTCAAAAATAATAATTAGTTTTAGATATGAGAAAATCATGGCCTAGGTAGGTTAAAAAAACTTGATCCATTTAGTCTCAAGAGACCCATAGCATAAAAGACTCATTAAAATCTCATAAAATGATGCTTGGCCTCTTTTCTTCTATGTTTTCAAACTATTCTGGGAGTCACTTGAAGGAGTAAAAATTTGGTAGCAATTCTGGTGAGTATACGTCATTCCTCTTATTTACAGTGCAGCAAAATGATGGTCATCAGAAATGGTGACTCTTAGCTGTTCTAATTCTAGGATTTAAGAAATATCACCTAAATAACTTTTATAAAAATCATATTTAAAAATTAAATTCTGGCAATCTGAATCAAAAAACTCTGAATGCCCAAGGAAAGGTGGAACAATATTACATATTATCTGTATAATATACACACATATTGCTCCTTAATTATATATTATTCCTGAATAGATTTTATAAATTAAATCATTACTATGAACACATGTAAAACTTAGTATCCTACAAAAATCTTATAATAAATTTCTTTTGAAGAGAAAAAATTCTATGGTATGGCAATCACTCACTTTTATCTGTTTTTCACATTTCAATTTTTATATGTTGGGTTTTCTTTAGATGGGAGAGGCCTAGTTTTACAGGTAAAATGTTTATAATATTGTAAGTAGTAATTAATTTACACTTATTGGGTGTTTTTCTTTGGAAATCCACAGTATCATTTACGGGCCGTATTCAAAATAACCGATCAAGATGTCAAAGGGTCTATGAGACCTCACATAGAAGTTCTTGGTATAGCAATGTGATTCCATTATACTTGTATTTTACAGTACTTGTTTGTCCTTCTAATGGCCCTGTAAGGTAAATTGTTATTCCTGTTCACTGTTGAGGATTCAGAGATTAATGAATGTTTATGACTCACCCAAGACTATAGAGGAAGAGGCAGAGTTGAGGCTAGACTTCAGGTCTCGCATTCCATGTCCACAGATCCTTCCGTGAGGAAACATTCCCTCTAGAATAGTGGATTGCAGTGGGAGCCATACTAGGATTACCTGATCTAGGGCTAAAAGCCAAAGATGATGCTGCTTCTGCACCCACCCCCAGCCTCCATACACAGGAAGATGAAAAAGAGGGACCACCACTAGAAAGGTTATAGGCCATCTTGAACAGTGGTCTCTGATTGTGCCCAGGTACAAGACAGCAAGCATTCTAGAGAAGTGTAGGCACCATCAGGATGGAACAGCCCTTTCTTCTCTTTTCCTAGAGAAGCTATTGTCTGTTGATTACTTGCATTGATCTAGACATTTTGCATACATTATTTCATTTCATCCTCACTACAAAGCTGTGCGGTAGGCATAGAAGTAAAGGTATTGGCCCAAATTTATACAGTTTATAAGCAGCAGAGGCAAGATCCAAACCCAGGTCTGCATGCTGTCTTCTACTACAGCCCACAGGCTCCTATGAGACCTACATGTTTATTGAAGAGTTAGTTCTTCTGCTTGAGAAGCATAGATGAGACTACACAGATTGTGAAAATCTAATAGTGTCCACGATAGAGGAAGCCAAACCACACACCTCTGCTTTTCATTCAAAGCAGTTCCTATTAAGGGTCATGAAAATATAAATACAAAAAAAAAAAAAATGTGTCCCACAGCCTGAAACAGCTTTTTCTAGACATCTAAAAGAAAGGAACAAGAATGTGCTTTTCCTGTTTGAAAGGAGAAATGAGAAATGGAGAGCATCAACCAAAGCAGGATATTTTTCTGATCAAGCCTCAGAGGACTCCCAGCAAATGATTCAGACCCTCGTTAAGGTTATGACATGCACATCCTGTGCTGTGCCCCACACCTATCAGTGCCTAATAAATATTAATAATATTTATTCTCTCCTTTAGGTCAAGATTTGTCACCCTGCTTGTCTAGACATTGCTATTTAAAAGGAGCTGTGATTTGCTTATAGATACAGCGTGTCTGTAAACATGCGAGCAGAGGCAGACAGGGCAGTAAATCTTGGTCAGAGCTGCACTTTGGACTGTTGCAGGAGAGGCTGCAAAAGTGTTGTTGGAATAATGAAGTGGATGCTTACTGCCAGGTCCCAGAGTTCTGTCTCCAGCAGGCAGAGTCTAGCAGTAAATTAGCTTATGTTTCAGCTTGGCAGTTGGCACTTGGTTCATTTGTAGATGCTAATTGTAATCTAATGTTATCAGCAGCAGGTAATTGAAATGGGCTTGATGAATTACTTAATTTCTTTTAATAGCTGAGTCTTCAAGAACTGAATAAAGAAGATAAGGTGATCAGGAGGAAAATACAACAGCTCTATCTTTCTAATTAGTGCTTGGAGGTTTTTTCTTCTTTACACAAATGATTATGAACATGTGAGGCTGAATAGGTTTATGTGTCAAAAGCCCCCATGGGGGCATTTCCCATTAGGCAGCCCAGTCCTGAGCATTGATAACACTTCTGTTAGAGCTTCAGAAAGGAACGATTCACTGATCGCTTTGGAGAACATTGACTTTTGAACATAATTTTGTTTTCCCAGACTTAGATGGGCACTGCCGGCTGGGGGTACTGCCACTTTGGCACTCACCCTACCTTCAGCCCCTCTTCTGCGGCTGTCTTCTGTGAGAAGTGCTACCTGGCACCGTACAGGGAGCAGAGGAGCCGCACAATGATGTTATTCATTGGCTCCTGCCACCCATACCTGGCACTAGCACCTCCCACACCTGCCTGTCCCTATGTCTTTCCATCTGTAGCAGCTCCTGTGTAGCCCTTTGCTTTGCCAGCAATGGTGGGTACAGATGTGACCCTGGGTCCTGCCATCTGTGCTGGACACTGCATACAGGACCTATGCCATGTGACTGTGATGAGCTTTGGGGTCTTTCTTCTGGAATCATTTGGCTCTGCTTTTCATCTCACGTTCACTCCTTAAGGAATCCATCTGTTTTGGGGTGACTTTGGAGGAATTTACTTTTGACTGATTTTTTTGAGAAAATCAAAATAACAGCAGAAAATGTAGAGCATTAGAATCAGGACTCTTAGATAGACATTGGGAGATGATATAGCAAGTGATTACTCAGATCACCTCTGTGGTTCTCCTTCATGGTAAGTTCTATTTAAAGACAGCTTATTGTTAAGGGCGAAGATTCCAGGTCTCTAAGCCACCAGCATGACTGTGATAGTGACTGCCTTTGATGGTAAATGCATTGCAGGGATTCTGGCAATGTTCTACTTTTTGATCTGAGTGGCAGTTACATCATGCTTACTTTGTAAAAATTGATTGAGTTGTGTGCTTAAGATCTTTATACCTTTCTGACCATATGTTATACTTTAAGATTTATTTTAAAAACATGTTGCATTCTGGGGGCAGAGTAGAATTGGAATGGCACACGTTTCATGATCCCATCCATGCCCATGGCTTTCACCATCACACACCACCTCCCAAACCCAGACCTCACTTCTGACTGAGACATCTATCTACTCCTGCTTCCTAGACACCTCCATCTGCCCCAAACAGGCCTCTCTCCAAGTCTGTGATTTCACATTGTGTATCCCCTATTTCTGAGAATGGGAACACAATCTCATTGTCCAACCTAGAAATCTCAAAGTTGTGCTGGGATCCCTGCCTCCTTCCCTCACAGCCTAGATCTAGTTGGTCAAAAGTCCTGAGAATTCCGCCTCTCCAAGCAAGTTCTCTGCAGGGCTGTGTTTTCAGCCTCCCGTCATCTCTTACCTGGATTATTGCAACAGCTCCCTCCATACTGGTCTCCGAGATTCTCCTTCAGTTCGTTTTCCACATTGCTTCTATGGGAACCCTCTCAAAATCCCAACTGTCATGATCATTTCTATACTTAAAACCCTATAGTAGTTCCCCATTACCTTCAGGATGAAGTCCAAAATCCTTGCCCTGGTGTGAGATAATAGAAAATAAATATATCGGTTTCTGCCCCCAGTTCCTGGCATACATCTCCTAAAACCCTTGTAATTTCCTAATTGATAAGAACACTAGGAGCATCTCTTGTTCTAATATTTGTCTTTGACCACGTCCCTGACCAAGTCCTAAAACTCTTGTAAATTCCTAAGTGATTAGAGCACTAAAAGCATCTTTTATTTTAATGAGGCGACTCTGGGTGGACTCCTGGATGGCTCCTGGATGGGGGCTAGTCACCAGAAAGACCAAGCCATGATTAGATGCTTGGAATTTTCAGCCCCACCCCTTATCCCCCAGAGAGGAGAGACAGGCTGGAAATGGAGTTAATAATTGATCATGCCTATGTGAGGAAGCTCCATAAAATCCCAATAGTAGGGGGTTTAAAGAGGTTCCAGACTGGCGAATACATCCACCCTGGGAGGGTGACACACTCCCACTACATGGGGACAGAAGCTCCTGTGCTTCCCTCCTGAGTTCTGTGAGCTGTTCTAGCAAATAAATCAAATCTGAGAAGGAAGCCATGGGAACTTCCAATCTGTAGCCCGTCGGTCAGAAGCACAGGTGATACCCTGAGCTTGCAGCTGGCATCTGAAGTGTGTGAGGGTGGCAGTCTTGTGGGACTGAGCCCTTACCTGTAGGATCTGACGCTATCTCCGAGTCGATATTGAAAGAATTGAGTTGAGTTGTAGGACACCCAGCAGGTGTCAGAGACTCACTTGTTGTTGTGGGTAAAACCCCGCACACCTTTGGTGACCAGAAGTGTCAGAAGTGAAGTGTTCTGTGTGAATAGTAAAGGATACTCACAGGAGAGAAACACAGTAGGGAAGAACTGGGTTTTTCTTTTCTTGACACCTGGCATATATATTTTCAACAACTCTCAATGTTGAAAAAGTGTTATTGAGCACCTACTATGTGCCAGAAACTATGCCAGTGGCTGTTTGGGAGACAAAACAGGCATTTTAAGTGCTTGAAGGAAATATACTTACTGATTTCAGAAAGTATTACTTGGAGTATAATTTTAATTGAGGGAGGGTGTCAGAAAACTTGTCTCTGAGGAACCGGCCTCAATTTATCTTACTAATGCCACTTTCTGCCACTCTCATTCCTCACACTCACTGTTTTCCAATCCTCTGAGCTCTTTTACTCCTCTGTGACTTTCTTCATGCCATTTCTTCTGCCCTGAGTATCTTTCTCCTTCTGTCAAGTCTGTGAAGTCTTACTTATTCGTTCATACTTCAATCAAATGTCACATTACCCTTAAGCCTCTGAGGCTCCTCCAGGAAATTTAGTGTTCATCTGTGTTCCCCTAACGTTTTGCACATGGCACTTATTAAGTATTATAATTGTTTACCAACTACATCATAAATATCAAGAATGGGCAGGATATGTATCTTAGCTTTTTTGTGGCCTTATTACCTAGTGGGTAATACTTGGTCCACTGTGGGTACACCGTATATATATATATATGTATCTTGAATGGATGAAGGATGATGAGAGCCAAACACTATGGAAAATGCAAGGAGCTAATGACTGGAGTCTAGAGTTAAAATAATTACTTACCTCTTTTATATTTACTGTGTTTATCCTTTTGTGCCTTACTGCTTTCTTTAAGCCCAGGTATCATTCCTGCTGCTTCTGATCCTGTAGCCCAGGGAGACTAATCCTGGGGAACGATGTACAGTTTCTGTACATTTTATATTGGACCTTCTCATTCTCATTGGTGTAAATGATCTTTAAAACTCTTTACTGCTCTAAAAAGCTGAAATTCTATGCTTTTTCCATGGAAAGACAATGTATATAGAAGCTGAAACTTGATTCCTAAAGTCTTTTAAATGAACCAGAAATATAATCAGCTTGAAAAATAGTTAAAACCTGCAGGCAGTGATTAGGTTTTATGGTGCCATTTTAATTTTACTCCTTACAGTTAGTAGGAATACTGAATGGAGCAGATTTTTCTCCTTCTTTTACATAGTCCTTTGCCCTATAGCTAAATGAGGCAGTCTGATTAGCAGGATAACTAAATAATATATTAACTTTTTGGATCTTTATCCAGGAAGTTTACAAAGCATGGCTAAAATGAGGCCCTTTGTGCAGGTTTGAAGAACCCTAATATTGATTACTTTTGGACAAGAAAATCACTAGGGTATCACACAGTTTCTTCATTTAAGTTCATGAACTTAATAGTCTATTCTCCTCTGCATTTAACATTTAGCCTTAGGAAACTGATGCTAGCTTCACTTTTTAAGTATTTAAATAACAGGTTCCATATAGAGTATATGAAGGCCTTTGTAATCTCTCCAATACACCTTTGAAGTGGCATAGAAGTCATGATAATAATAAAAGGAATGACACTTATGGACTGCTTCCAGTGTGCTAACACTGTATTTGCTGTAGCTTCTTATGCAGTGTTTCATTATCATTTAAAAATTCAGAAAGATAGGGCTTATTATTCCCATTTAGAAATGAAAAATCTAAAGAACAGAGAGGTTAAGTTGTCAGAGGTCCCACAGCAAGTGTGTGGCAGAGCTGGGTTTTGAGCCCAGAACTGTCTGAATCTAAAGTCAATGCTCTTTATACTATGTCACACTGCCTTTCTAAAGAGAATGGCTAAAATTATTTAGGAAAGAGCTAAAGCTCTTGCATTTTTAAGTAAGTAGGACAGTTTGACATTGTAACTGGAAAAAACTGGGATTTGAGCATTGCTCTTTACTCAGCTTCTTTTCATTCTCATTCACTCATCCCCGTTTCATACATGGTACACATAAGTACACCTGCAGACTGAATAAGGGCAGAAGCGGGGCTGCTCATATGCCACAACCTGAACTCTCCTCTCTTTTCCAGCATGAAATTCACCAGAGGCTCAAGGATTTAAGATTCTCTTCAGCATAATTAGTAATTTCATGGTGCCTTCAAAAAGTAGCTTTCACCGAGAACCATTTTCAGCATGTTGTTCCAGAAATTCTTCTTAAGGCTCTGACACAGCAGAAAATGCATTTATTGAATTGGATTAAAGCTGGAATGCAACTTTTAGTTGGTATTGCTGACTCAGCCTGTCCCCACTTGACTTTCAAACAGCTTTGTTAGCTCCTGAGTACAAGATCTCAGTTTTCATTGGATTTCAACAAGTGGTCCTTTCTGCCTTCCTTTGAAGAGTTAAGTTACTCTGGGAAGTGAACGCTTTCATTTTCTGGTAAAAATTGCGTTGGTGCCATTTAAAATGTTTCCAAGAGCAATTAAAAAGTGAAGGAAATGCTTTGTTGTTATGTGTCCAATTGCTTGTAAAGCAAGCCCTCATCAGAATAGCCCCAGTGGCAAAAAAAGTAACAGATTTGTGTTCTTGAGCCAGAATGTCAGAGTTGGCCACTTATTTGAAACAACAGCAATTCTGTAATTGCATTTCTCTGAATCAAATGGAAGGTCCCTTCAAATCTATTATCTAATACTGAATAGGACGAAGACAGCTTATAACATGGCCCAGCTGTTGGAGTGCTCTGGAGGGAGATATAATATGCTCTGTGACTCAGTAAGCAGAAGGTAATGGACTAAAAGTTATCAAGCCCCTCACAACAAGGAGATCTGGAGTTTAACCAGAAATTTCAGACTGTCAGCCTTAACAAAACAGATGGTGTTCTCCAGTTCGCGGCACCATCCGGTGAGCTGGCATGTCTGCCTTGACAACTAGTGGTACTTCTTAAATGCCTGGTGGAGAAAGACATCCTCTTTGTCATCAGTGAAGAACTCACACTACTCTGTGTGTGACAAAGGGAATAAGAAGCACCTACGCGCTAAATCCTTTACTGAACACTTTTATGATCTTTCTCTCCTATTTCCTTGCTGCCCTCAGGGGCTGTGGCTTTCGGCATAAGAATCCTGTTGGACTGTTCTTTTTCCTTCTCCTGGTACCATAGAAACCACTCAGATCATGTGTGGACATCTCTCCATTTTGATCGCTAAGAAGCCCCATTCACAAATAGCTCACCTTCACTGCCAATCTTATGGGCTTTTACAGTGTTGTATAGCTAGAGTGACTATGTAATTTATCACTAGGACCGTCCCAGACACCACCAGGATATAGGATATAGAGTCACCCTACATCTAGCACATTTGTGAAGAACCTGACTGCTGGAGTCAGGTGGCCTGGCTTTGAATCCCAGCTATACCACGTACTGGCTTTGTGACCTTGGATGAGGTGCTTAATTGCTCTCTCTACCTCAGTTTCTTCATCTGTGAAATAGGCATAATTTTAACACCCATCTCACAGGATGGCTGTGAGAATTAAGTGAGTTAATATGTGTAAAGCCATTAGAACAATGCCTGGCACATAATAAACACTCAAAAATGTTTTAATCACTGTCATCATCGTAGTTTTATATCATGTGTGGGAAGAGTACAGCATTTGTTAATGCAAAACTAAGATGCTAAAAAAAAAAGGTGAAAATGCTACTGATATACGTAACATTTCTTACCCTTCAGAATATTCTGAAAGTTGAAAGTGGTTATCAGGGGTCAGCAGTACCTGTTGTTGTTTGATCTCTTCATCTCTTGTTTTCCCAGCTTTATTGAGATATAATTGACATATAACATTGTGTAAGTTTGAGGTGTACTATTTATTTGATATATGTATATATTGCAAAATGCTTTACCACAGTTAGTTAACACATCCTTCACCTCCCATAATTACCATTTTGTTTTTGTTGTTGTTGTTATTGTTATTGTTATGGTGATATCATTAAAGCCCTACTCTCATAGCAAGTTTCAAGTATACAGTACAGTGTTGTTAACTATAGTCGCCATGTTCTACATTAGATCCCCCAAATTTATTCGTCTTATAACTGAAGGTTTGTACCCTTGGACTGTACCCTTGGACCAATGTGTTCCCATTTTCTCCACCCCTCAGCTCCTGGCAACCACCAGTATATTCTCTGTTTCTATGAGTTTAATGTTTTTAGATTCCACAGATGAGTGCGATTATACAGTATTTATCTTTCTCTGTCTGACATTTCACTTAGCATAATGCCCTCAAGGTCCATCCATGTTGTCGCAAAGGGCAGGATTTCCTTTTTTATGGCTGAATAACATTCCATTGTGTGCATATGTGTGTGTGTGTGTGTGTGTGTGTGTGTGTGTGTGTGTATTCATTCCTCATATATATGTTCCTTATATATTTTGGATGTTAACCTTTTATGAGATACATGGTTTGCAAATATTTTTTCCTATTCCATAGGTTGCCTTTTCATTTTGTTGATTGTTTCTTTTGATGCATAGAAGCTTATTAAGTTGATGTAGCACCACTTGTTGATTTTTGCTTTTATTTATGCTTTTAGTGTCATATCCAAAAAAATTATATATATATATATATATGTAACATTTTCTTTATCCATTCATCCATCAGTGGACACTTAGGTTATTCCATGTCTTGGCTATTGTGAATAATGTTGCAGTGAACATGGGAGTGCAGATATCTCTTTGATATAGTAATTTCACCTTTTTCAGATATATACCCAGAAGTGGGATTTCTGGATCATATGGTAGTTCTATTTTTTTTTTTTTTTTTGTGAGGAGGACCAGCCCTGAGCTAACATCCAATGCCAATCCTCCTCTTTTTTACTGAGGAAGACTGGCCCTGGGCTAACATCCATGCCCATCTTCCTCCACTTTATATGGGACGCTGCCACAGCATGGCTTAACAAGCGGTGTGTCGGTGTGCACCCGGGATCCGAACCGGCGAACCCCGGGCCGCCGCAGCAGAACATGCACACTTAACTGCTTGCGCCACCGGGCTGGCCCTATTTTTAATTTTTTGAGGAACCTGCATACTGTTTTCCACAGTAGCTGTACCAGTTTATATTCCCACCAATGGTGCATCAGGGTTCCCCTTTTCTCTACATCCTTGCCAGCATTTGTTGTCTCTTATCCTTTTGATAATAGCCATGCTAACAGGTGTGTAATGGTATCTCACTGTGGTTTTGATTTACATTTCCCTGATGATTAGTGATGTTGAGCACTTTTCATGTATTTGTTGATCATTTGTATGTCCTCTTTGGGAAAATGTCAAGTCCTTTGCCCATTTTTAAATCAAATTGTTTGTTTCTTTGCTATTGAGTGTATGAGTTCCTTATATAATTTGGTTATTAACCTCTTATCAGATATATGGTTTGCAAATATTTTTTCCCATTCCATAGGTTGCCTTTTCATTTTGATTGTTTCTTTTGCTGTATAGAAGCTTATCAAGTTGATGTAGTACTATTTGTTGATTTTTGCTTTTGTTGTTTATGCTTTTAGTGTCATATCCAAAAAATTCATCGCCGAGACTGATGTCAAGGAGCTTTTTCCCTATTTTTTTTTAGGAGTTTTACGGTTTCCAATCTTACATTTAAATCCTTAATCCACTTCCTCTTAATTTTTGTAAGTAGTATAAGATAGGGGTCCAATTTCATTTTTTTGCATGTGAATATCCAGTTTTCCCAGCACTATTTATTGAAGAGACTGTCGTTTCCCCATTGAGTATTTTTGGTTCTCTTGCCAAATATTAGTTAATCATATATGCATGGGTTTATTTCTGGGCTCTTGATTCTATTCCATTGGTCTATGTCTGTTTTTATGCCAGTATCATACTATTTTGATTACTGTAGCTTTGTAACATAGTTTGAAATGAGAAAATGTGATGTCTCCTGCTTTGTTTTTTTCTCAGGATTGCTTTGGCCATTTGGGGTTTTTTTGTGGTTCCAGGTGAATTTTAGGATTGTTTTTTCTATTTCTGTGAAAGATGTCATTTGAATTTTGATAGGGATTACATTGACTCTCTAGATAACTTTGGGTAGTATGGACATTTTTAACAATATTAATTCTTCCAATCCATGAGCACATGATATCTTTCCATTTGTTTGTGTCTTCTTCAATTTCTTTCTTTTTTTTTTTTTTGGTGAAGAAGATTCGCTCTGAGCTAACATCTGTTGACAGTTTTCCTCTTTTTTTGCTTGAAGAAGATTAGCCCTGAGCTAACATCTGTGCCAGTCTTCCTCTAATTTGTGTGTGGGTCGCTGCTACAGCATGGCTTGACAAGTGATGTAGGCCTGTGTCCAGGATCCGAGTCCATGAACCCAGGCTGCCAAAGCAATGCACACCGGACTTAACCACTACACCTCAGGGCCAGCCCCTTCTTCAGTTTCTTTTATCAATGTTTTATAGTTTTCAGTATATAGATCTTTCATGTCCTTGGTTATTTATTCCTAAGTATTTTATTGTTTTTGATGCTATCGTAAATGGGATTGTTGTATTTCTTTTTCAGATAGTTCTTTGTGTGTAGAAATGCAACTGATTTTTGTATGTTGATTTTGTATCCTAAAACTATACTGAATTTGTTTATTAGGTTTAAAAGTTTATTAGGTTTTGGTGGAGTCTTTAGGATTTTCCGTATGCAAGATCATGTCATCAGGAAACAGATAATTTTACTTCTTTTTTCTGATTTGGATGCCTTTTATTTCTTTTTCTTGCCTAATTGCTCTGGCTAGGACTTGTTGAATAGGGGAGGTGAGAGTGGGCACCCTTGTCTTGTTCCTGATCTCAGTGGGAAAGCTTTCCACCTTTCGCCATTGAGTATGATGTTAGCTGTGGGCTTATCGTATATAGCCTTTATTATGTTGAAGTATGTTCCTTCTATACAGTATTCCCTCCTTATCTGCAGGGGATACATTCCAAGACTCCCAGTGGATGCTTGACTCTATGGATAGTACTGAACCCCATATATACTATGTTTTTTCCTATACATACATACCCATGATAAAGTTTAATTTATAAATTAGGCACAGTAAGAGATTAACAACAATAACTAATAATAAAATAGAACAATTATAACGATATACTATAGTAAAAGTTATGGTAGATCTTAGCAACCTCAGCATACAATTTTTTTTCTTTCCTTATTAAGTTGAGAACTTGCACCTTTTCACCTGAAGGAAGTACTTTTCGGCTTCTCTGGCATATACAAGTTGCCAGCATCACTACTCCTGTGCTTTGGGGCCATTATTAAGTAAAATAAGGGTTACTTGAAGACAAGCACTGTGATACCATGACAGTCTATTTGATGACTGAGACAGCTACTAAGTGGCTAATGGGCAGATAGCATATACAGCATGGATATGTTGGACAAAGGGACGATTCATGTCTCGGGTGGGACAGAGTGGGACAGTGCTGAAAGTTCATCATGCTACTCAGAATGGTGTGCAATTTAAAACTTATGACTTGTTTATTTCTGGAATTTTCCATTTAATATTTTCAGACTGCAGTTGACCACAGGTAAGTTAAATCGCAGAAAGCGAAACCATGGATCAGGAGGGACTACTATATCCAATTTGTTGGGAGTTTTTATCATGAAAGGGTGTTGAATTTTGTCAAATACTGTATCTACATCTACTGAGATGCTCATATGATTTTTGTCTTTCATTCTATTAATGTATCACATTTATTGATTTGCATATGTTGAGCCATCCTTGCATCCTGGAGATATATCCCACTTGATCATGGTGTATGATCCTTGTAATGTGCTATTGGATTTGGTTTGCTAGTATTTTGTTGAGAATTTTTGCATCAAGTTCATCGGGGATATTGACCTGTGGTTTTCTTTTCTTATGGTATCCTTATCTTGCTTTGGTACCAGGGTAATGCTGACCTTGTAAAATGAGTTTGGGACTGTTCCCTCCTCTTCAATTTTTTGGAAGAGTTGGAGAAAAACTGGCATTAATTATTCTTTAAATGTTTGGTAGAATTGACCAGTGAAGTCTTCTGGTGCTGGGCTTTTCTTTATTGGGAGGTTTTTGATTACTGATTCAGTATCCTTGTTATTATTCTGTTCAGATTTTCTGATTTCTTCATGATTCAGTCTTAGTAGGTTGCATGTTTCTAGGAATTTATTAATTTCTTCTAGGTTGTCCAATTTGTTGGTGTATAATTGTTCATAGTAGCCTCTCATGATCCTTTGTATTTCTGTGGTATCAGTTGTGATGTCTCCTTTTTATTTATAATTTTATTTATCTGGATCCTCTCCCTTTTTTCTCGATAAGTATAGCTAAAGGTCTGTCAATTTTGTTTATCTTTTCAAAAAACCAACTCTTAGTTTTGCTGATCTTTTCTATTTTCTATTTCATTTGTTTCTCTTATGATGTTTGTTATCTCCCTCCTTCTGCTAACTTGGTTTAACTTGGTCTTAGTTGTTCTTGTTTTCCTAGTTCCTTGAGGTGTAAAATCAGGTTGTTTATTTGAGATCTTTCTTTTTTCTTAATGTAGGTGCTTATCACTATAAACTTCCCTCTTAGAACTGCTTTTGCAGTGTTCCATAGGTTTTGTTATGTTGTGCTGCATTTTCATTTGTTTCAAAATATTTTTTAATTTTCTTTTTGATTTCTTCTTTGACCAGTTGGTTTTTCAGGAGTGTGTTGTTTAATTTCCACATATTGATGAATTTTCCAGTTTTCCTCCTGTTACTGATTTTTAGTTTCATACCACTGTGGTCAGAAAAGATACTTGGTATAACTTCAGTCTTTTAAAATTTGCTGAGGCTTGTTTTGTGACTGATCTATCCTGGAGAATGTTTCATGTGTGCTTGAGAAGAATGTGTATTCTGCTGCTGTTGGATGGAATGTTCTGTATATGTCTGTTAAGTCCATTTGGTCTAAAGTTTTATTTAAGTTCAATGTTATCTTACTGATTTCTAGTTGAGATATCTATTCATTGTTGAAAGTGGGGTGTTGAAGTCTCCTACTTTTGTTGTATTATTGTCTATGACTCCCTTCGGATCTGTTAGTATTTGTAATTAAGGTGCTTGTATGTTGGGTGCATGTGTATTTACAATTGTTATGTCTTCTTGATGAATTGACCCCTTTATCATTATATAATGACCTTCTTTGTCTCTTGTTAAAGTTTTTTACTTAAAGTCTATTTTTTTGATATAAGTATAGCTACCCCGGCATCTTTTGGTTTCCATTGTGTGGAATATCTTCCTCCATCCCTTCACTTTGAGCCTATATGTGTCCTTGAAGCTGAAGTGAGTCTCTTGTAGGCAGCATATAATTGGTCTTGTTTTTTCTTTAGCCATTCAACCAGTGTATGCCTTTTGGTTGGAGACTTTAATGCATTTACATTTTGGCGTGTTCTCCCATGGCTGCACAGTCTCTCTGGTTGTGTGCATTGAAGTGGAGGCCAGTGATGGGGGTCAGCCCAGGGGCGCCCTGGTGGACAGCTGGAGGGGCTAGCCCTGAGTGTGTGCACAGTGGTGGGAGTCAGCTGTAGGGGTCTAGGCTGACGTCACACTTGCACAGCTGCAGAGGCCTGGGCTGCCTTCCCTGTGCAGTTCCCAGGCTCCAGCAAGGGAGTGAGGAGGCACTCAGGTGGGTGGCGTTAGCAAACACAAATACCTGTGGGGTGAAAGCCAGTGAAATCTGCTGGTGGTCCATGGTAGCTGTGCTGGCTGTTGGTTTCTTCAGTGGTGAAAGCACTAGAGTTGTCTACAGAGCAGGTCACTGGGAACCATGGGCACTGCATGGCTGATACTGGTAGCCTCTGCTTTTCTTCGTTATTCCTAGCTTTCTTTGTACATCTCAGCTTTGCCAGTTTCTGTGTGGGGTGAAACTGAGTGAAGTAGATCTTTCATGTGGTGCACCAGAAGGGTGGAGAAGCTAGTTGCTCACTCTGCTTTTTCATTCTCAGCAAAAGAAACTCTTTCTAGCTGGAGAGTTCCCCCTTGGTACTGAGCAATGCCGGCTTGGGAAATGGGATGATGCGGGCAAACTGAAGCTGTTCTTCCTTCCCTTTTTGTGTGATTATTCTCAAGTTTTTTGTTCCAATGTGTGGCTGAAATTTCTGAATTGGACTCCAGAACTCTCTCACAGCTATTTTTATTCACGGAAAGCTGTCTAATTGTTGATCTTTGGAGAGGGACAGAGGCTGGGGTCTCCTGCTCTACCATCTTGGTGATGTCACTCCTACTTCTGATCACTTCATCTCTTACTGACAAACTCTGTTGTCACTGGCTGACAGCTTTCTGACAAGAAACATTTCAAATGAAAGAGACCCATAAAAAATATCCAAATCAAAACATGAACTAGGGAGAATTCACCCCAGATTCTAACTTGGCCACCACAGTTCACAGATCTTTGGAGTAAGGCAATCAGTTTTAGATACCAAGACAGGAAATGGACCAGCCCAGTGGCATAGAGGTTAAGTGCACGTGCTCCGCTTCAGTGACCAGGGGTTCGCAGGTTCGGATCCCGGGCATGGACCGACACACTGCTTGTCAAACCATGCTGTGGCGGCGTCCCATATAAAGTAGAGGAAGATAGGCACGGATGTTAGCCCAGGGCCAATCTTCCCCAGCAAAAAGAGGAGGATTGGCAACAGATGTTAGCTCAGGGCTTATCTTCCTCAAAAAAAAAAAAAGGAAAAACTCAAGCAGGTATGATAAGCTAGTGTTCTGGGGCTCAGAGATGGCTGGACTGGGAGTTAGACATTCAAGGGCTCCAAACTGAGCTCTGAGCCTTACCTTTTGCAAGTCACTTCCCGTTGCTGGGCCTGTTTTCTCTGACACGCAACAACAACAAAAAAAGCCGTATAATTTATTTCTTCTTTACAAGATGGTAATTAGGCTCAAAATGAGAATGTGAAAATGCTTTGATGACTTTTAGGTACTAAACAAGTAAGAGTCACATCGATATGACTCTACTGAGAACCTAGAAGTTAGTGTGTTTTTTGCTTAGTTTTTCCCCTGTAAGATAAAGGTAATCCTGTGGCAGAAACTTGAAGAAGGATATTTTTCCGTGAGGCCACAGCAAGTGATGGGCAGGGCGTGGCTTTGAAGTGAGGGGAACCTGGGCTCAGCCCACTTCATAGGTGTACACTTTTGCATTACTTAACCTTTCTCAGGTTCCACCCTGAGGTGTTGTGAGGAGACACCCCCTCCTCTAAGAAGCTTTCTCAAATCCGTGTCGGTGCTCTTCTGCACCCTTGCAGTGCTCTGTATCTCACAGGCAGGGAGCATGTTTCTTGCTGCCCTGTGTAGTTGGCTTCCTTGTTTGTCTCTCCCTTCAGACTGCAAGCCCCTGGAGAAGCTGCAGGCTCCCTGTCTGATGCATTTGTATTCCTAATGCTTAGCTCTCTGCTTGTTAATCTTTGATGCCAAGTGAATTGATGAGTAGTGCTTAGCACATAGCAAGCACTCAGTAAATGGTACTGCTGTTACGATGCTCTGAGAGATTTGTCTCTTTTAAAATAAGGTTACAGATGTCTCCACTCATCTCAATTAGTTGGATATTAAAATGCAGACTTGGGTAAGGAATGACCATAGCACAGCAATTTTGGCTTTCCAGAAGGTTTTTGCCAAAGAAAGACAGCAACTGCCACTTGTTTTGTAATGGTAAACCCAGATTTTTGAAACTCTGACCAGAGATCTCAGATTATAGTCTTGAAAGAACTTGAAGGTGTACCTGGTAGATTTTCAAACCATCTTCCACTATTAAGCTGGTAAAGCCACAGCTTCCTGGGATTCTCAGAGGGAAGGGAGACTATGGCATCCAAGAGACAGAAAACCTGAGCCTTGGTGTCAGACAAGCCTGGGTTTGAATCATAGCTCTGCCATTTATGAACTATGTGGCCTTGGGAAGTTATATAAACCCTTCCAACTTCAATTTCCTCATCTGTAAAATGGAGTTAAGAATAGAACCTCCAGGGTGGGTGTGGGGGTGCAGCTCTCATGAGGAGTAACCGAAACAACATATGTGAAGCACTTTGCATGATGCCTGGCACACAGTGCAGGCTCAGGAAATCATGGCTGGTATTGTGCTGAGACCTCCCGCCGCCTTTTCCTTCTTTCTTCTGTACTCCCCTTCCCTCCTCCTCTGAGTGATGTCAAAGCTCTGGGGAAATTTAAAGAAGTTCTTCTTTGTAGACAACTTGAAGATTCCTGACCTAGACAGATGATTGGAGCTAGTTCCTCTTGTGCTGTGGGATTTGCTAAAAGAAAAGTTTCCTCCTATGCTGGTGGAAAAAATAACTTTCTTCCCTTATATGGTTTTAATTTGTACTGAGCCCCTTTTTCCTGTTTTTTGACATTTAGACCTTCTATGTGATCTTAAAAAGCATTTTGTTTTCTTCTAAATATGTTTGTAATAATTACAGAAGCAGTGGTGTGCTCGTAAAGTACATCCTGGACTTTTAGTCCATCTGTCTGCTAGGGCCTTCCTCCCTCTACCTTCTCTGTTTGCCCTCATTTAGGAAGAAGGGAGTTGTACTAAATGTTGTTAAATAATAGCAGTCATGTTTAAGAAACATATTTACCTATCTTTGTTCTTACACTCATTGTTCCTTTTGGGATATATACACACACACACATAAATACATATATACATAACATACCAGTACTTTCCAACACAAAGTTATACTTGAAAAGAAAGAATTCTTGGAGTCAAACTGGGAATAGTTGCTAAGCATGGTACATCTGGCTTTTCAGTTCCTTATTTTATTTCTAAAGTATTTCAATCGTTTGTTCTCTTTGACCTTTTCTGACTATGAGCCTTGACCCACAGAAGATGGTTTTATAATTTCATTCATTTGTCTATTTATCCATTCACCCATTCTTCCACCCATTCATCCATCTATCTGTCCATCAAATAATTTTTGAACACCTACCATGCTTGAAGCATCATTCTGCAAGACAAAATTCAGTGGGTTGGGAGTCAGGAGATGGGGGTTTTAGTTCCAGCTCTGCCGTTAACTCAGTTTCCACAGAGAGGAGAAATGACTTACTCCGGATACTTGGTGATGCAGAGCACTTTCTCCATCTGACATTTTATAATACATCCCAGCAGAAATTTCGACCACTACCCGGGTGCCATGGTTGAAGGAATTTCACACCCCTTGAAAATCATGAAAAAGGCATAGATGGGTCCGTTATACATTTAGGCACTTTAATTTGTGTCAACATTTAAGCTTTCTTCAAAAAGCTCAGTTTATTCTGAGGAATCTCGTGGTGGTGGTGGTGTTTATGAATGACAGCATGCCCATCATATAATTTTTGGCTTGTCTGATGGTTTCCAAAATGTTACATTTTCATTTTGTGAAACCATGAACAACCATGGACAAGGAACGTCAGAAAAGTCCAACCCTGATTTTTCTTCTTTGCTTTTCCTTTGTTCTGTTTTTATGGCTCCAGTAACAGGAATTTTATTACAGCAGTTTGTGTCCTCAGCTCTTTTGCTGAGGCTCTGCATAATTTATGATCTAGATTCCAAAATGTTAGTGAATTGCTCCACCAGAAATAATGGAATGTGACAGCAATGGATTTCACATTCTTGGCCCAAATGTTTGTGTCTGTGGTTTACAAGTCATTTCAGAGCACAATTGCTACATTGCTCAAGCTGTTACTGAGAAT
The DNA here is from genome assembly GCF_020826845.1 of Diceros bicornis minor. NCBI lineage: Eukaryota > Metazoa > Chordata > Mammalia > Perissodactyla > Rhinocerotidae > Diceros > Diceros bicornis. Next base: position 22,030,920 of record NC_080774.1, on the reverse strand, counting down.
GAATTCTGACAAAAGAAGCGAATTTGGGTAATTATAAAAACACAAAGTGGGTCTGTGCAACAGTATTCTACTTATGGGTATCAGGAAGAAGAGCATATGCCCCCCAACCTGCCACCCTCCCACAGACATGGTTCCCCGCTCTATTCTAGGCCACACTGCTGAGTATTAGGTATGTGGTTTAGATCTCAGAGTATCTGTTATGTGAAAGGTATACATGATTGGTGAATCAACATTTATCAGACACTTTTCCTGCCTGAATAAAATCGGTGTGTGCCCTCATGATATACCCTTGGAGGCATCATTTTTTTTTCAAGTTTTATTTCCCGGAGTGAATGCCTGATGAGATAGTGAATAAGTCTCACATAAACCCAGATGACCCAAAAGCCCCAGAAACTGTTTACTTCCTTTTTGTTGAAATGCATTTTTATTAGGTATATCTCCCAACAATTTCAGAAAGATCTGGAAATAGAGCCTACTTTAAATGCAAGATCATTTAAATTACCAAAAATCGCAGTTTCTTCAGAAGTACTAAAGTAAAGAGACTGTTTTTATGTAATAAATGAATCCTTGCTCCCATGTTGATGTGGCTTTTGTTGATGAGTCAGAAGAGGTTCAGTGGTTATGGAATTAACTGTATAAAGGGTCTGGGAGGTTTGTTTGGTATTAAATTGTCCTTTGTATGGCAAAAATAAGATAAAAAATCATCTCACCAAATTCTTGGACTCTTCATGAAAAGAGTCCTGGATATTAATGCTTGTAATAGAGCTGACAGAAATGACACAATTGCACTGTGGACAAGAGCAGGCTGCTACAATTGTAAGGACATCCTCCAAGTTCTAGGACACAGCTGCTCTTTCCTCTTGGTAAAAATATTGATGAGTTGTCTCCACAAGCAATATGAACCTTTACTCCATGATCATACCGCCCAGAGTATGGACAGAATCATGAACTAGAATGTGTAAGTATGTATGTATGTACGTATCTGCTTTCTTATACCCTCCAGTGAGAAGTGATGAAAAACACTTAGGACTTTTTATTCGTTTATTTAATATTTAGTGAGCGTCATGTCTCAGGTACTATTCTAGGCATTGGAGGAAAAACAGTGAAAAAAATAAAATCACTGCTTCACTTACATTCTAGTACAGGAGATGTGTTCTTAAACAAATAAGTGTTAGGAAGGAAAATAAAGCTGGAGAAAGGATAGAAAAAGACAGTGAGTGGGTGGAGAGGAAGGAGGGAGTCAGGGAGCTGGCTGGGATATTTTAGCTGATGAGGTCAAGGAAGGCCTCTGTGAGGAGGTAACTGAGCAGAGACCTGAATGCAGCACAGAGTGAACTTCAGAATGAGCCAAACTTGGGTTTGAATTCCATCATTGTAACTTACTTGCTGTTGGACCTCTCTGAATCAGTTTTACCATCTGTTAAAGTACAGTTAATAAAACCCTGCTTGTATGTATGTAGTTGGTGTTTATTGATATTCTTCCCCCTCCTCCTCTTTTTCTTTTGCATTTAAAAATTAAATACAGCTTTATATTCTCTGACTATGCTGGTTAACCCAGAGTTTACAATATTTACAGTAACAATGTTTTCCAAGTAAAAATTTAAGACTCAAGAATCTGATCTGAAAAAAATACTTATTTCTGATGTATGAGCTTATTTATATGACTAAATATCCAAGGAAGTTATAAAAATTAGTTATAGTTAATTATACATTTAATTAATCTTTACCTTTATTGATAAGAAGAAGATTACATGAAATTGGCCATTTCTAGAAAGTTCAGGCCCATGGGTACCTTAACTATGTTAAATGCCTGCAGTCTCATAAAACTCTTTTGGGGAGTCCAGAAGTCAATTTTAACAGATGGAGATCTTAACTTCTTGGAACTTTACATGGGACAGTGGGTGGCATGAATGTTGACCTAAGAGGAAAGTGACAGAAAATTTCTACAGTTAAGAGTTTCTAATGTAGTGTGTTCCAGAGACTGTGATCTGAGTGGGATTGATGTGGACAGCATTACTGTCAGTTCACAGTAACATTAAAAGCTCCTTTAGAGAAAGAGTCCGCTGGGGCCTTATTAGTTCTAGAGCCACTAGCTGCTCTGGGGAGAGCTTCACAGGCACAGCAGCCTCAAGGCTATGTCTGTTTTACATCAAGTTCCTCTCAGGGAACAGTACAGCACACAGCTCTGTCCTGGCAAGACTTCCGGCTGAAGGAGCCCCTGAATCCAGAGCATTCAGTCATCCTGGTCATCATTGCAATACTCTGTATTTGTACAGTGCTTTATGAATCATTTCATTTTGTCCCCATTAACAACCCTAGAGAATCAGGGCAGACCCTCTTGACCTGATGGACTAGGAGTTCACATGTCCAAGAGCACCCAGGAAGCCAGGACTATACCCAGACCCAAGCCCATAAGCAAGTTTCCCCTGGACCACCATCCTGGGGAGGACCACTTTCCGTAGCACGAGAGCTGCTGACCTGTGGGAGATCCTTCCACAGAAATCCTCTGGGTGGTTATAGTTGGTGCTGTGATCCTGGTCATTTGTGTGAAATAAGCCAGGAGAGGAGAGAAAGGAGGTTTGGCTCAGGGCCTGAAACCAAAGAGAACCATGCAGGGAGAGATGGCACCTAAGAGGGGAAAGATCCTTTCCGTGGAACATTAGGGTCACAGATTTTAGAGCTAGAGAGGGGCTGTAGTGATTGTATAATACAGTCCCCTTAATGTTTAGGAAAACAAAACAAAACAAAACCACAACTCAGAGAAGTTGAGGGATTTATATCACAGAGCTGGTTCATGGCTAAGCAGTGTGACGGCATAATGTTTCTAATGTCCAGGGAAACAGGTTTCTTAGTATTTTCCTTCCTCATATCAGGCTTATTCTCCTTAATCTCCCTCCTGCAATAGAAAGCCGTTTAATTTTTGACAGTGTTATATTTTAAAATTGTTCATCTAGTGCTCATGGTTCCTAAAAGCAGTCCTGATTAAAATGTCTTTAGTTGAAATAAGAGCAGTGATTAAGGCCATCTTATCCTTGTTACTGTGGATTTATCCTCCTTACCATCATCTCCTTGATTTGTGAATGTACTACAGAAATGGAGCCCACTGGGTACTGGAGGCAATTGCTCATTTCATATAACCATGTTTTATTTTCTGTTGTTTCGTGTATCAAAATGTGTTCTTATTTCTTTCTACGTCTCTCCTCCCGTCTAGGCTGTGAGTTCCTTGAAGGCCTGGTGCCAGGCCTTTTGAGTCTGTGGATTGCATCCCCTAGCACAATGTATGACCCTCAGGAGGCATTCATTAAATGTGTTTGTTTTGGTAGCGTGTGTATACTGCCTTTCCCTCAATCCCCTCAACTCCACCCCATCTCCTTTCTTACCCATCCGCCTAGCTCAGGATGAAAGCAGTTGTTCTGTAATCCTAATAGTTAACAGACAGGAAAATTTGGAGCCTCATGATTCATGCTTGTGTTTGTCTTTGTAAGTATCTATGTTTTGAGAACTAGTGGTCATTGTTATTCTTTGTGCATCTTAACTGTCCTCTATTTTTGTTTGTATCTTTGAGTTCAGTTCAACGATATTGATTTCCTTTTAATGGAATAGAAGCCACCTCAGATCTTTCCTGCATATTGAGTTAAGTTTTGGTGTTTCAGAGGGGCAACGCCACCTGGTGATTAAGAGCTCAGGCTGTGGAGTCAGAGGGAGACAGGGTCTCATATCCTGCCTGTGGGGTTATCTCTAGGCCAGTTGTTTGGCCTTGATAAACCTCAGGATTTTCCCAAACTATTAAAGCCAGAGCTGCATTGACCAAATCAGTATCATTGCAATTCTAAACAGCAACATGTTCCTGGATTGTTTTCTTTTTCATTCATCCGTGCAGATGGAGACATGGGCTTCTGCCAGAGTAGGCATCTTGATGGTGATACTGGGTAGGAGGAAAGCTACAGAATCTCACACTTTCAACTCTCTTATTTTATTAGTTATTAAAGCTTCCCTTGTGCAAATACTCATAAACATTTGTGCAGTGTTTTTAAAAATTTGTGGCAGAAAGATTTATTGGAGCATTTGAAGACTTTTGGATCTCATTTCCCAAGAGTCTAACAGTACATCCCTTTACCCATTATTAAACATTTATGAAAGCAAAGAGTTCTAACAGCTTTTGACAATATCCTGCACTTATAATGATTTTTGTGTCAGACATCTGTTTGCTTTAGACTCTGGCTTGTTAATGCTATAGTTCATTCCACAGACTGAGTTAGAAAGTGTTTAAGGAGTGTGATGGTTTTAAAATATATCCACAAATTCATTGACACTCCTCCCTTCAAAAAGTAGAACCTAATTCTCCTTCCCTTGAATGTGGGCTAGACTTAGTGACTCCCTTCTAACCAATAGAATATGACAGAAATGATGCTGTGTGACTTCTGAGTCGAAGTCATAAAAAAGATACAGCTTCTGCTTGGCTCTCTCCCTCTTGTATCATTTGCTCTGGGGGAAGTCAACTGCCATCTTGTGAGAATGCTCAAATTTAACCTACTGGTGGAAGATAGAAATGGGTATTCCCCCTCCACACTAAGAGAGGGCCTCCAAGAGAACTACTCATAGCATTTGAGGTACCTGCAGGAATGGGAGTCACATTCTTCAGACAGATGTCTGATTATGTAGTGAACTTGGTGGTCTGCTCCCTGTACCTCCCGAGAAGGAGAGGAGAAAGGTGAAGATAGGGGCTAGTAGTGGAGAACAGGCACTTCTCTATTTGGCAAGTCAAGCATACACAAATTTCTATGGACCAAAGAGTATAGAAGTTGGCTTGAGACAAGTCTCTAGAACCCTTCCCGAGAGGGCTGCCTCTGGGTGAGGAATCCCAGCAGCACAAGGCTGTGGAGTGTCACTCTATGGATGAGATCTAAAAGAGAGTTCCCACATGAGGGAATTATGCAATGGGTAGATCTCCCCCAGGGGTTCCAAAGAACTTATACCAGACCCTCACAAATGGGACCAGCATTTGGATGCCAGCTTAAAGGCAGCATCAGTAGCCAGTCTTGGGCAAAAAGCTAGCAACAGCCAAGAGAATACTGGTTAAGTAAGAGTCACCTGTCCCTTTCCGTGCCCCCTAGGCCAACATACTGGAGGAGTAAGGAGAAGAGAGAATTAGTTCTCTACTAGTGGTTTTCCAGTAGAACTTTGACAGACCTTCCTCTGTGTGCTTATGGTTAAGCAACCTAAGTTTCCCGTCTTTGTTGCCAAGGATGTGTTACTACTTCTAGCCAATAAAATGTGAGGCCATGGAAAGTACATATGCACTTCTCCAGTGTTTGTTTTCCTGCCACAGCCACTGAGGTGGTGGGTGTGCAGAGCAGAGCCTCCTGCTGACTCACCTTGGACATGCAGAGCGAGCAAGAAACAGACATGTGGTAACTCTCTGAGACTAGAGTGTTCTTTGTGACAGCATAACCAAGCCTACCCTGATTAATACAAGCAGGGGCACGGAAATGGAATGCCCTCATGTTAGATGTTTCCCTGGACATCTGGAGCTCAGTTGAGAAGTCAGGTTTTGAATTTGAGGTCTGTGCAGCCTGAGTCCAGCCTCAGACAGCAGTGCTGCTCTAAGCATGGGCCAGTGCCAGTCTGTGAACTATGTATTCCATGAGAAGACACGGAGAGAAAGCAAGAGTAAACATTTCAAAAGTTTATAGAAATTGGGCATTGCTGTGATATTTTATTGCATTTTACAATAGTATTAGTCTGCAATAGATTGTAAAAAGCAAAAAAACCCCAACTGGGCCTTCACCAAGATAGTTTGAGAAGCACTGCTTTATAGTATATTCAAATCAATCTTAGATATAGTTAAAAGAGAAATCAATTTGGAATTATTTCTTCTTTGTATATATTCCATATATCCATTCTGTTTCTCAGGCTTCTTAATCTTTCTTTTGAAATGACTCTAACATAATAACAATATCAGAAACCACCAGATGTAAATGCCCATATTTTCTCCCCTTCACTTTCAAACTTGGCTCCACCTCTTTATTACTCTTCCTCTCAGGTTCTCCTTCCTCAGCTCCCATTTACTTTTCACCCACTATAAGTCTGGCTTCTTCTCCTACCGCTCTTTTAAATTTCTTTTGCTGAAGTCTCCAGTGATCTTCTAAATGTCAGATCTGTCAGCCTCTCCTTATACTTCATTTACTTGAACTCCCTGTCCTGTCTGCTACTCCTGACAACCCTTCCTGGAATTCCTTCTTCACTTGGCTTCTAGAGTGCCTTTTAGCCTGGGGGCTTTACTTCTCAACAACTCCGCTTAGCAACAAGTGGATATAAATCATTAGGAGTGTAAAGCTTTTGAAATTTAGTTCATTGATGGATTTAAGAAACCAGTGTGCTTATTTTGTAAAGAATCCTTTTATAATGTAAGCATTTCCTTAGTTATAAATGGTGTTAGTTTTTTATTATGTTGGTTTTTTTTTAAGGAAATAATACTGGAAATCAAACACACACAAAGTAACATGAGCTGATTCACTCTTAATTTCTCTTCATCCTAAAGCATTAAGAAACTATGTCTTCATTTTAAGACATTTCAATTTCATTTAATTTACTCCACTCATCATTTACTGAGTGCTTTCTGTTGGTTAAGCACTGGGCACATTAATTCTTTGTTAGAGAGGTGAAATGATTTGCTCAAGATTGCATCACTAATTTCCACTTCTAGGAAAATGGAATAGACGTACTTTCCCTATTTCTCCCACTAAGGTAGAACTGAAAAATCTAGTCATTATATATAAAACAAATATAAGAAGACACAGAAAGGGCCGGCCCCGTGGCTTAGCGGTTAAGTGCGCGCGCTCCGCTGCTGGCGGCCCGGGTTCGGATCCCGAGCGCGCACCGATGCACGGCTTCTCCGGCCATGCTGAGGCCGCGTCCCACATACAGCAACTAGAAGGATGTGCAGCTATGGCATACAACTATCTACTGGGGCTTTGGGGGAAGAAAGAAAGAAAGAGAGAGAGAAAGAGAGAGATAGAGAGAGAGAGAGAGAGAGAGAAAGAAAAAGAAAGAAAGAAAGAAAAGAAAAGAAAGAAGACACGGAAAGGTAGAGAGAACAAGGCAGAAGACACAGAAAGGTAGAGAGAACAAGGCAGACGAGCTAGGAGGATCCAAAACAACAATATGATGGTGAGTTCCCTGGGTCTTCTTTTTGCTTCATGTATCCCAGACTGGACATTGGAGAAGCCAGCAACCTGGAAACACCAATGGGTGCAAACCAGAAAAAAAAAATCCTGAGAAAACTTACTGTCTAGCCAAAGGATCAGTCTACCAAGACAGAAAACTTTTGGGCAATCTGCTCTACTCTAGCCAAATGCCACAGAAAGAATGGAGGCTCCACCTCCACCAGCAAAGGCTGAGTGGAGAGCCTAAACTTTTACCCTTGCCAGGCTGTAATGAGGCACCCCAACCCACCTGCTAGGGTAGTGCCAGAGAAGGCCACATGAGAAGCTAGAACTTTCATCCTTGCCAGGTAAAACTTTCATCCTTGCCAAGTAAAACTTTCACCCGCTCAACTCGGTAACAGTGGAAACCACTTGCGGAGCCTCAACCTCCATGATTGTTACCTGGTGGTAACAGTGCACTCTTCCTTCTCCTTCCTGGGGTGGTACCAGAGGAGACATAGTAGAGAGTCAAGACTTTCATCACCAATCAGTGGTAATGAGGCCATTAATCCCACACCCCATGTCAGTGGGGAACACGTGATGAGCCTGGACTTCCACACCCACCCAGCAGTAATGACATACCCCTCCCATCTCCTCTCTGAAGGCTTATTGAAAAGTCAGGACTTTCACCATCTCTCAGTAGTAACAAGGCCACCCTCTCCCATGGTGTCAGTGGAGACCATATGGGCAGTAGTAATGAGGTGACCCTACTCCTCCCAGCCAGGGTGATATCAGTAGAGGCCTGAACTTCCACCCCCACCCAGCAAATAAGAAATGCCTCCTCGATACCCTCAACTACAACTAAAAATCCTGGACGTTATATATAACAAAAATAAAAATACTAAGAAAGATAGAGAGAAAATAGACCAGCTAGGGACTTCAGGGCCTAAAGAATGACATGGTAATGAGCTCCCTGGTAGTTAGTTCCCTCAACAGAGACTAAATGGAGAGACCTGGACTTCCACCCCACCTGGCAGTGACAAGGTATTACCCTCCCTTCATCCACCAGAGTGATATCAGAGGAGACCTGTAGCACACAAGATTAAAACAGATCCAGAATCTTAAATTGTAAATATCCCAAAAGACTAGGTTTCAGTTGAAACTCACTCATCATACCAAGAACCAGGAAGATCTCAAACTTAATGAGAGAAGACAATCAGTAGACGCTAACACCAAGACAACGCAGATGTTAGAATTATCTAAGAAAGATTTTAAACCAAACATCACAAAAATGCTTCAAAGAGTAATTATGAACATACTTGAAACAAGTGGAAAAAAATGAAAAGCCTCAGCAAAGAAATAGAAGGTATAGAGAAGAACCAAATGGAAATTTTAGAACTGAAAAATACAATAACGGAAATAAAAAGCTCAACAGATGGGCTCGACAGCAGAATGGAAAGGACAAAGGAAAGAATCAATGAACCTGAAAATAGAACAATAGAAATTATTCAGTCTGAGCAACAGAGAGAAAATAGACTGGGAAAAAAATGAATAGAGCCTTGGGGACATGTGGGACTATAATGAAAGATCCCACATTTGTGTCATTTGTGTCCCAGAAAGAGGAAAAATGGGCAAAAAGAATATGAAGAAATAGTGGCTGAACGTTTCCCCAAACTGGCAAGAAACATAAACCAACAGATTCAAGAAGCTGAGCAAACTCCAATAGGGCAAACCCAAAGAAGTCTACACCAAGACACGTTATAGTCAAACTTCAGAAAACTAAAGACAAAGAAAAACATCTTGAAAACAACCAGAGAGAAACAATGCATTACTTACAGGGGAAAAACAATTTGGATGACAGTGGAATTATCAGAAACCACAGAAGCCAGAGGAAGTGGCACAACATTTTTCAAATCCTGAAAGAATTATTTCAACCCAGAATTCTATAACCAGTGAAAAATGGAAATTAATACATTCTCAGTTGAAGGAAAACTAAGAGAATTTGTCACCAGCAGACCTAATCTAAAAAAATGGCTAAAGGAAGTGTTCTTAACAAAAAGGAAATGCTAAAAGAAGAAATTTTGTAACATCAGGAAGGAAGAACATAGTAAGAGCAAAAGTATAGGTAAATACAATGGGCTATCCTATCAGCAAGAATATATAGAAGAACTCAGCAACACCATCAGCCAACAGTATCTAATTAACATTTATGGAACATCCCACCCAACAACAGCAGAATACACATTCTTTTCAAGCTCCCACAAAACATATATCAAGGTAGACCATATCCTGGGTTATAAAACAAACTTCAACAAATGTAAAATAATTGAAATCAGAGTGTGTTCTCTGACCATAATGGCATCAAACTAGAAATCAATAACAGAAAGATAGAAAATCTCCAAACACTTGGAAACTAAATACAGTTTTTTTTTGTTTGCTGAGGAATATTCACCCTGAGCTGACATCGTTGCCAATCTTCCTCTTTTTTGCTTGAGGAAGTTTTGCCCTGAACTAACATCTGTGCCAATCTTCCTCTATTTTATATGTGAGTTGCCGCCACAGCATGGCCGCCAACGAGTGGTTTAGGTCCATACCGGGGAACCTAACCCAGGCTGCTGAAGTAGAGTGTGCCGATCTTAACCACTAAGCCATGGGGGGCTAGCCCCTAAACACATTTTTATTTTTATTTTTTTGTGAGGAAGATCAGCCCTGAGCTAACATCTGTGCTAATCCTCCTCTCTTTTTTATGCTGAGGAAGACCGGCTCTGAGCTAACATCTATTGCCAATCCTCCTTCTTTTTTTTTTTCCCCCAAAGCCCCAGTAGATAGTTGTATGTCATAGTTGCACGTCCTTCTAGTTGCTGTATGTGGGACACGGCCTCAGCATGGCGGGAGAAGTGGTGTGTCGGTGTGCGCCTGGGATCTGATCCCGGGCTGCCAGTAGCGGAGCACACGCACTTAACTGCTAAGCCACGGGGCCGGCCCCCTAAACACACTTTTAAATGACAAGTAGGTTAAAGATAGAGTCTTAAGGAAACTGAAAAAATACATTGAACTGAATGAAAATGAAAATAAAACATATCACAGTTTGTGGGAATTAAATAAAATAATGCTGAGAGGGAAATTTATAGCGCTAAATGTTTACATTAGACAAGAGGAAAAATCTCAAATCAAAAATCTAAGTTCCCACATGAAGAAACTAGAAAAGGAAAAGCAAGATAAACCCAAAGCAAGCCAAAGGAAGGAAATAATAAAGGTAAGAGCAGAAATCAATGAAATTGAAAATAGAAAAACAATAGAGAAGAATCAATAAAAGTAAGAGCTGGTTGTTTGAAAAGATCAATAAAATTGGCAAGCTTGTAGCAACACTGACAGAGAAAAATAGAAGACACAAATTACTAATATTGGGAATGAAACGGAATATTATTATAGACCCTGCAGACACCGAAAGGATAAGGAAATACTATGGTACACACATAATACACACATAAATTTGATAACTTACATAAAATGGACTAATTCCTTGAAAAGTACAAACTACCACACTTACCCAATGTGTACTAGATAATTTGAATAGTCCTATAACTACTAAGGAAATTGAATTCCTCATTAAAAATCTTCCCAAAAGGGCTGGCCCAGTGGCATAGCAGTTAAGTGCTCGCACTCCACTGCAGCGGCCCGGGGTTTGGATCCCGGGCGCTTGCTGACGCACCACTTATCAAGCCATGCTGTGGTGGCGTCCCATATAAAGGAGAGGAAGGTGGGCACGGATGTTAGCCCAGGGCCAGTCTTCCTCAGCAAAAAGAGGAGGATTGGCGACAGATGTTAGCTCAGGGCTAATCTTCCTCACAAAAAAAAACAAACAAACGTCTTCCCAAAAAGAAATCTCCAAGCCTAGATGGTTTCACTGGAGGACTCTACTGAACATTTAAGGAAGAATTAACACCAATTCTGCAATCTCTTCCAGAAAATGAAAGAGGAGGGAACACTTTCCAACTCATTCTATGAAGCCACTATTACCCTGATACCAAATCAAGCAAAGACATTTTTAAAAAATTTGTATATATATACAGATATATATAATGAATATAGATGCAAAACTATTAACGAAATATCAGCCAATAGAATTCTTCAACATATAAAAGGAATTATACACCACGACCCTCTGAGTTTATACCAGGAATGCAAGACTGACTCAATATTTAGAAATCAGTCAGTGTAAGCCACCATATTAACAGGCTTAAGAAGAAAAATCACATGATCATATTAATCAATGCAGAATGGAAAAATAAAAACAAAAACAAAAATATCTGACAATACCAAATGCTAATGAGGATGCAGAGCAATAGGAACTCACATACTTTGCTGGTGGGAATGCAAAATGGTACAGCTGCTCTGAAAAACGGACTCATCATATGACCCAGCAATCTCATTCCTAGATATTTACCCTAGGGAAATAAAGTCTCCATACTATCTTTGCAACTTGCTATGAAAGCAGAATTATTTCAAAGTAAAAGATTAAAAAAAAGAGAAAGATCACAGAGCCAGCTAAGGTCACGGCCAGGACTGAGAACAAGGGCTTTTTGCTCTTATCAAAAGCTTGGTTACCATTCTGAACTCGCAAGAAACTTAACTGATTTTGCTCTTGCAGTCTCAAAATGCCAAATCTGGATGGCAAAACTGGTGAACTCCTTTAATTCCTCTACCTACTTAACTTCCAGAGGCGTTTGGAGCCATTTTCAAGAACCACTGGTATATTCCATAGTTCACTGTATTTGTATTTGCTGAAGAGTTTGAGACAGCCTCTGCCCTTTGGTGCAGTTAGCTTGTGAATCACCTGAATCACTGAATCAAGCTGTCAGTGGTGTATTTCCGAACATTGTTAGAGTCATGTTAGAAAATCAGATTATTAGTGTATCTCAGCATTAAAAGGATCTTAGAACCATGGAATGTTAGAACTGGAAAAGCTTTTTATAAAATATTATTCAGTCTAACACCTTCACTTTACTGATAAGAAAACTTATGTTTTGGGAGGTTTATTGCCTAACCTGAGATCACACAACAGATTCATGGCGAAGCCAAGAGGAAAACACATTTCTCCTGGCTGTTAGTATGTTTCTGTGCCATAATGAGGGTCCTGCTGAAGTCACCAGGCTGAGAATTGTGCTTATAAAGTATATTGAGACCACTGGATGAACGGTTGTGAATGCCTCTCACTATTCAATATTTCCATCTCAAAAGGTTTGCCTTATTAAAATATGTAATTTTATAGAGCAGCAAATCAAATGGCACGTGATGCCTTCTACCGTGCTACCCTCAGGGATATATATCTGTAGCGTTCACACATTGGACTCCAAAAGCCCAACTTTTGCAGTTGATTTTTTCATATCTTCTCATTTCCTTCTTTTTTTTTTTTTTTTTTAAACCTGCCTTGGCATACCTGCCGCTGATCTCTTTTCGCTCTCAGCCCAGAAATCGCTCCCGAGGACTGACTTCCAGTCCTCCTCTTGCAACCCACCTGAGGCAGAATGCAGTAGTCCTCATTTTCTAGTTTACTTATGAAAGCCCATTTACAGGTGGAGAAACAGAGGCTGGGAGAGGACGAATGACTGACCTATCACTTGAGGTCACAGCTCAAAATCAGTTCGTCCTGGAAGCCCTGTCTCTTGTCCCAGAAGGGTTAGGCATCTTCTGTGGACTCTCACAGTGCGCTATGTGACCTCCATTAGAGCGCACATCACTTTTTTTTTTAACTGACTTGGTCTAGATCGGTCTTTCCATCAGACTGGGAGCTGCTTGAGAGCAGTAATGGGGTCTGACTCCTCTCTGTGTCCCCAGAATCGGGCAGCAGGGTCTGGTATATAATAGGTGCTTTTTTTTTTTTTTTTGAGGTAACCATAATATACAAGCTATTTTTTTAATTGATGTTTTAATAGTTTTTAACATTGTGAAATTTTGGGTTGTACATTTTTGTTTGTCCATCACCCTATATATGACTCCCTTCACCCCTTGTGCCCACCCCCCACCCCCCACCCCCATTGCGCCTGGTAACCACAATACCGTTTTCTCTGTCCATGTGTTGGTTTATATTCCACATATGAGTGAGATCATACAATGTTTGTCTTTCTCTTTCTGGCTTATTTCACTTAACATAATATGCTCCAGGCCCATCCATGTTGTTGCAAATGGATGATTTTGTCTTTTTTTATGGCTGAGTAGTATTCCATTGTATATATATACCACATTTTCTTAATCCAGTCGTCAGTCGAGGGACACTTAGATTGCTTCCCCTTCTTGGCTATGGTGAATAATGCTGCAATGAACATAGGGGTGCATAAGCCTCTTTGGATTGTTGATTTCAGGTTCGTTGAATAGATACCCAGTAGTGGGATGGCTGGGTCATAGGGCATCTCTATTTTTAATTCTTTGAGGAATCTCCATACCGTTTTCCATAGAGGCTGCACCAGTTTGCATTCCCACCAGCTGTGTATGAGGGTTCCTGTTTCTCCATATCCTCTCCAACACTTGTTGTTTTTTGTCTTGGTGATTATAGCCATTCTAATGGGCATGAGGTGATATCTTAGTGTTGTTTTGATTTGCATTTCCCTGATGATTAGTGATGTTGAACATCTTTTCATGTGCCTATTGGCCATCTGTATATCTTCTTTGGAGAAGTATCTGTTAGTTTCCTCTGCCCATTTTTTGATCGGGTTGTTTGTTTTTTTGTTGTTCAGTTATGTGAGTTCTTTATATATTATGGAGATCAACCCCTTGTCAGATGTATGTTTTGCAAATATTCTCTCCCAGCTGTTGGGTTGTCTGTTCATCTTGATTCTGGTTTTGTTTGTCTTATAGAGGCTCTTTAATCTGATAAAGTCCCATTTGTTTATTTTTTCTTTAGTTTCCCTAGTCTGGGTAGGCATGTCATCTGAAAAGATTCCTTTATGACCAATGTCAAATAGTGTGTTGCCTATATTTTCTTCTATGAGTTTTATAGTTTCAGGTCTCACCTTCAGGTCTTTGATCCATTTTGAGTTAATTTTTGTGAATGGCGATAGCACATGGTCCACTTTCATTCTTTTGCATGTGGCTGTCCAGTTTTCCCAACACCATTTATTGAAGAGACTTTCCTTTCTCCATTGTATGTTCTTAGCACCTTTGTTGAAAATTAGCTGTCCGTATATGTGTGGTTTTATATCTGGGCTTTCAATTCTGTTCCATTGATCTGTGTGTCTGTTTTTGTACCAGTACCATGCTGTTTTGATTACTATTGCTTTGTAGTATGTTTTGAAGTCAGGGATTGTGATGCCTCCTGCTTTGTTCTTTTTTCTTAGGATTGCTTTAGCTATTTGGGGTCTTTTGTTGCCCCATATAAATTTTAGTATTCTTTTTTCTATTTCCGTGAAGAATGTCATTGGGATTCTGATTGGGATTGCATTGAATCTGTAGATTGCTTTAGGTAATATAGACATTTTAACTATGTTTATTCTTCCAATCCACGTGCATGGGATATCCTTCCATTTCTTTATGTCATCATCGATTTCTTTCAATAATGTCTTGTAGTTCTCATTGTATAGGTCATTCCCCTCCTTGGTAAGATTTATTCCTAGGTATTTTATTCTTTTTGATGCAATTGTAAATGGTATTATCTTTTTGAGCTCTCTTTCTGTTAGTTCATTATTAACATATAGAAATGCAACTGATTTTTGTAGATTGATTTTGTACCCTGCAACTTTGCTGTAGTTGTTGATTATTTCTAATAGTTTTCCAACGGATTCTTTAGGGTTTTCTATATTAAAATCATATCATCTGCAAATAGTGAGTTTCACTTCTTCGTTACCTATTTGGATTCCTTTTATTCCTTTTTCTTGCCTGGCCAATTGCTCTGGCCAAAACCTCCAGTACTATGTTGAACAGGAGTGGTGAGAGTGGGCAGCCCTGCCTCATTCCTGTTCTCAGAGGAATGTCTTTCAGTCTTTCCCCGTTGAGTATGATGTTGGCTGTGAGTTTGTCATAAATAGCCTTTATTATGTTGAGGTACTTTCCTTCTGTTCCCATTTTGTTGAGAGTTTTTATCATAAATGGATGTTGTATCTTGTCAAATGCCTTCTCTGCGTCTATTGAGATGACCATGTGGTTTTTATTCTTTGTTTTGTTGATGTGATGTATCACGTTGATTGATTTGCGGATGTTGAACCATCCCTGCGTCCCTGGTATAAATCCCACTTGATTATGGTTTATGATCTTTTTAATGTATTGCGGTATTTGGTTTGCCAATATTTTGTTGAGGATTTTTGCATCTATGTTCATCAGCGATATTGGCCTGTAATTTTCTTTCTTTGTATTGTCTTTGTCTGGCTTTGGTATCAGGGTGATGCTGGCCTCGTAGAATGATTTAGGAAGTGTTCCATCTTCCTCTATTTTTTGGAATAGTTTGAGAAGGATGGGTATTAAATCTTCTTTGAATGTTTGGTAAAATTCACCGGAGAAGCCATCTAGTCCTGGACTTTTATTTTTTGGGAGGTTTTTGATTATTATTTCAATCTCTTTACTTGTGATTGGTCTATTCAGATTCTCCATTTCTTCTTGGTTCAGTTTTGGAAGGTTGTATGAGTCTAAGAATTTATCCGTTTCTTCTAGATTGTCCAATTTGTTGGCATATAATTTCTCATAGTATTCTCTTATAATCCTCTGTATTTCCATGGTATCCATTGTAATTTCTCCTCTTTCATTTCTAATTTTATTTACTTGATCCTTTTCTCTTTTTTTCTTAGTAAGCCTGGCTAAGGGTTTGTTGATTTTGTTTATCTTCTCAAAGAATCAACTCTTTGTTTCATTAATCCTTTCTACTGTTTTTTTGGTCTCAATTTCGTTTATTTCTGCTCTGATTTTTATTATTTATCTCCTTCTGCTGACTTTGGGCTTTGTTTGTTCTTCTTTTTCTAGTTCTGTTAGGTGTAATGTAAGGTTGCTTATTTGGGCTTTTTCTTGTTTGTTAAGGTGGGCTTGTATTGCTATGAGTTTCCCTCTCAGGACCGCTTTTGCTGCATCCCATATGGTTTTGTATGGCATATTTTCATTTTTGTTTGTTTCCAGATAGCTTTTGATTTCTCCTTTAATTTCATCAATGATCCATTGGTTGTTCAGTAGCATGTTGTTTAATCTCCACATTTTTGTCACTTTCCAGTTTCATAGCATTATGGTCTGAAAAGATGCTTGTTATGATTTCAATCTTCTTAAATTTATTGAGGCTTGCTTTGTTTCCCAACATATGGTCTATCCTTGAGAATGTTCCATGCACACTTGAGAAGAATGTGTAGTCAGCTGTTTTTGGATGGAGTGCTCTGTATATGTCTACTAGGTCCATCTCGTCCAGTTTTTCATTAAGTCTACTATTTCTTTATTGACTTTTTGTCTGGATGATCTATCCATTGATGTAAGTGGGGTATTAAGATCCCCTACTATTATTATGTTATTGTTAATGTCTCCTTTTAGGTTTGTTAATAGTTGCTTTATGTACATTTGTGCTCCTATGTTGGGTGCATATATATTTACAAGTGATATGTCTTCTTGGTGGAGTGTCCCTTTTATCATTATATATTTCCCTTTTTTGTCTTTCTTAACCTGCTTTATCTTGAAGTCTACTTTGTCTGATATGAGTATGGCAACACCTGCTTTCTTTTGTTTGCCATTAGCTTGGAGTATTGTCTTCCATCCTTTCTCTCTGAGCCTGTGCTTGTCTTTAGTGCTGAGATGTGTTTCCTGGAGGCAGCATGTTGTCGGGTCTTGCTTTTTAATCCATCCTGCCACTCTGTATCTTTTGATTGGAGAGTTCAATCCATTTACATTTAGGGTAATTATTGATACATGAGGGCTTAATGTTGCTGTTTTGTCACTTATTTTCTGGTTCTTTTGCGTTTCCTTTGTTTCTTGTCCCATTTGTTTTGGACTGCCAATTCAGTTTGGTTGTTCTGTCTTATGACTCTTCTAGTTTTCTCTTTGTTTATCATTGCAGTTTTGTTTTGGTTATTTGTTTAGTGGTTACCTTGAGGTTTGTGTAAAAAATCTTGTGTATGAGATATTCCATTATCTGATGGCCACCTATTTCCTTATACTAAGTCAATTCAATCACTTTCCTCTTCCCCTTCTAAGTCGTTCTTGTTATACCTTATTCTGTCTTGTGTTGTGGCTGTGTGTTTACAGTGATGAGGTTAAATTTATTTTTGGTGAATTCCTTCCTTTGATCTTTGATTTTAGTATTTAAGTGGTTGCTAACCTATTCCGGTAAAGATCTACTATTTTTCTGAGTTTATCTACCTATTTTTCTCCTTGCTCCAAGCTTTGTATTCCCTTTCTCTTCTTTTTTTCAGGCCTGAGGGCCTTCTTGAGTATTTCTTGTAGTGGGGGGTCTCGTGGCCATGAACTCCCTTAGCTTTTGTTTATCTGGGAGAGTTACTATTTCTCCATCATATTTGAAGGATATTTTTGCTGGATAGAGTATTCTTGGCTGAAAGTTTTTGTCTTTCAGTATTTTGAATATATCATTCCAGTCTCTCCTAGCCTGTAAAGTTTCTGTTGAGAAATCTGCTGAGAGCCTGATGGGAGTTCCTTCGTACGTTATTTTTTGTTTTTGTTTAGCTGCCCTTAATATTGTTTCTTTGTCATTGACTCTGGCTAACCTTACCACTAGGTGTCGTGGAGAGGGCCTTTGCCTGTTGATATATTTAGGTGACCTGTTGGCTTCGCTTACTGGTATTTCCTGCTCCTTCCCCAGATTTGGGAAATTCTCAGCTATTATTTCCTTGAATAGGCTCTCTGTTCCTCTTTCCCTCTCTTCTCCCTCAGGAATACCTATAATTCTTATGTTACATTTCCTAGTAGAGTCAGATATTTCTCGGAGACTTTCTTCATTTCTTTTTAGTCTTAGTTCTCTCTCCTCTTCCGTCTGGAGCATATCTGTATTCCTATCCTCTAAAATGCTAATTCTTTTCTTCATATTGTCAGCTCTGTTCTTTAAAGATTCCAGATTTTCCTTTGTCTCCTCCATTGCGTTCTTCATCTCCATCAGCACTGATTGGTTTTTCTTTATGATTTCAATCTCTTTTGTGAAGAAACTCCTAATCTCATTGAATTGTTTGTATGTGTTGTCTCATATTTCGTTGAGTGTTTTTATGATAGCTATTTTGAAATCTCTGTTGTTTAGATTATGGATTTCTGTGTCTTCAGGGTTGGTTTCTGGGTGCTTGTCATTTTCCTTCTGGTCTGGTGATTTCATGTATCTTTGCATTGTGGTTCCTGTGTTGGCTTTGTTTTTCCTCATCCTGGAAATCTCTGGTTGCAATTTCCACCCGCTGCCACTGTGTGGTGGTAAAGGGCTGTGTAATCTAAGCCCCCTGCGCTCTGCCGCAGTTTTTCCGCTGCGATCCGCAGGTCGGATCTCTTGGTCTGGTCTGGTTGGCTGAGCTGCAGGTCCAGTTTGCGGGGTCGGGGGGGTGGTATCTCTTTTTTGCCCTCTGGGTCCCTGGCCTGGGGGACTTCTTGTTCGCCCCCCCTCGTTATCCGCTCTCTGGGGTGCTCAGATGTTGATGGTAGCCCTGTGGCTCTTCTGAGTCCTCTGTGTGGGAGTTTCCCACTGGCTGAGAGAGCCTGAAGAGCTACATTTCCCCACAGGGGCCGCCCCTCCCCCCTCTCTGGGAGCCGCGAGGACCCAGATCGCTGATCTGATGGGGAGGGAGAGGAGTTCTCCTTACCTCTCCCCACTTCCTCTGGGGGCCCAGCATGTTCCACTCTCAGATGTGCGGCAGTGTGGATCTTTCCGATCTAGCTTTTCACTGTCTGGGATTCCATTGTTGGTCTGTCACTGTTCCTTTTGTTGTATCTTATCGGGGGAAGAGTTCACGGGAAAGCTCACTCCACCGTGATGCTGACGTCACTCTCCCTTCTTTTGTTTTTTTATTGCATATAGCTGAACATTTTTCCTTTTCCCTTGAGTGTGACCCTTGGAGGCTGTGGTCACTGAGATGTCACAACACTAATGGTTTGCCTCTAGCTTACTTGGCACAATGGCCACAAATTTCTGAAATCAAAATTTCTGAATCTTTTAAATAATGAATAATGTCTTCCCCCAGTGCTGTTTTAGAGATTAGTCCAGGGACAGAAGAAAATAATCAGAACAAGCAATTGAATATTTAGTGCCATATACTAAAAATTATAATAGCTACCATTTATTGAGCATTGATTCTGTACTAGGCATCATGCTAAGCTCTTAAGTGCATCTCACTTAATCCTTAGAGTCCTTTGTAGTAGGTGTTATCACCATTTTATGGATGAGGAAACTGAGGCTTAGAGGGGGTGAGCAATTTACTCAAGGTCACAGAGTTAGTACATGGTAGATATATATCTCTCATAAAATTGATCAGGGAACTGAGCTTCAGCCAAAAAATATTTACCTTAGAAAACTTTTTTGTTTTTTTAGCTTAGAAACAGACTCAAGCCTCTCAACGTAATATCAAATTATTTGATAAATCTTTCAAATAAAAAGGGCTTTATTGGATTTTTTTACTCACAGTCCTCGCCTGGACACCTCCAGCGCCTAGCACTGAGTTACATACTTATATAGCAGGCACCACAAGTGTTTGTTTGTTGGGCGTCCTGGCTATTGCTATTGTTATCCAAAAGCACCCAAAGGCTTGCTCCTCTCTGGTAACAGATAAAGTTGTGTCCCCCAAGAAAGCAAGAAAACAGAATCCATAGGGCTGGAGGAACTTCTGTAGAAATGATCACTAATTGAGGTGATCCAATCCATTCATGTAGAAAAATGAAAATCCAGATTTTCCAAAAGACAAAGTAGACTTTCAAGAATGGTTTTCAAAATTATCTTACATAGAAACCTTAACTAGCCAGCTGTCTTTCTGCATCTAAAATAGGGTTTAATTCACCCAGAAGTTTTACATGCCCAGTTTTTTAAAGGACGTTATTTATATGTAAAGCTGGATACATATCTATAAAACAAAAATTGCACTATCATTCTAGTAGGGTGCACACAGGACTAAGATTATTATGCTAAAACAAAACTATTGACGTTGTTGACAAACACTATTGTCATTTGAATGTAAAACTAGGGAAGTTTCTGAAGCATCGCAGAGGCAGTTAATGTTATTTTCCTAAAGTAGAGGAAGAGGCCCAAAGCTCCTTGTAGGTTGTAATGGATCTTCTGCTTTTCCTCAGGAGCAAACAAAGGGAGAAATATCTTTAATTCTTGGGGAAAAGGAGGGCAAGCAGGTTTCCATACTTGTGATTCAGATGTGTGTTCATTAAGTTGAATCAGATGTTGACTAATGGCAAAAAGGAAAGGCTATAAGGTGAAAAACAGTGAGCTTAAACCTTCAGATTTTTCGTATAGAATCTCTGATTTAGACTTGTTTCTTTATAGGTGTTAAACTTGCTATAAAGTCTCTCAA
The DNA here is from genome assembly GCF_020826845.1 of Diceros bicornis minor. NCBI lineage: Eukaryota > Metazoa > Chordata > Mammalia > Perissodactyla > Rhinocerotidae > Diceros > Diceros bicornis. The sequence goes on along the minus strand of NC_080774.1, from coordinate 22,010,315 downwards.
AATAAAAACATTTTGAAGATTCAAGAGAATAGGTAATATGATGATATTTCCCAGAAGTATGTAAAGGAAGTATTAGTAGTGCTTTACTTCTGTTAAGAGCCTTACCATTTGCAGTCTTGGTACTCGAAGTGGATCAGTAGCGTCTCATCTCCTGGGAGCTCATTAGACATGCAGACACGCAGCCCCACCTCAGACCTAGGAAATCAGCTTCTGTATGTTAACGAGCTCCCCTGTGATTCTTACACACATTAAGGTTTGAGAAGCCTTGGTCTGCAGAGTACTTGTATGTGCATCATCTCCCTTGCCAGCGTAGCATGAACACAGGAGAAAGTCATATTGACCTTCCCACACCCAGGAATCATTTCCCCTGAGGTGAGGGAGATACTGATAATGATAGCCACTATGCGCCAGTCACTCTGCACATTGATCATAGTCACTCCACCCTGACTGCACCCCATCAGGGAGGTATTATTAGCTCCATTTTACAGTTGAGGAAAATGAAGCTCAAGAGGGTAAATAACTCTCCCAAGATCACACAGCCAAGAAATGCTAGAGCCTGGACAGTTCCCTGATCTCAGAGCCTCTGCTCTTTTCAAGTATTTAAGAACATGCTAGAATAAGAAGGGGACTTCAGCCTTGGCTGCATTTTAGAATTGCCTGAGGAACATTACAAAACACTGATGCCCACTGTCTTAGTGTGTTCGGGCTGCTATAACAAAACACCACAGACTGGGTGGCTTACAAGCAGCGGAAATGTATTGCTTACCGTTCTTGGAGGCTGGAAGTCTGAGATGAGGGTGCCAGCAATGTCGAGTAAGGTTGGGTGACCCCCTTCTGGATCATGGCAGTAGGGGCTAGAGATCTCTCTGGAGCCTCTTTTATTAGAGCACTACTCCCATTCATGAAGGCTCTATTCTTATGACCTAATCACCTCCCAAAGGTCCCTACCTGCTAAAATCATCAGCTTTGGGGGTTAGGATTTCAACATATGAATGTTGTGGGGATACAAACATTCAGACCATACCACACATCCTCAGAGATTCTGATTTAATTGGTCTGGGAACTGGGCCTGGCGTTGGGATTTGTAAAAGCTCCCAGGATGATTCTAATGTGTACCCCAAGGTTAAGACCCAGTGATTTACACAGACTGGCTAAATGTCTCTCTGTTTGGCACTGTTAACAGGACCTCCATCAGGAATAGCTCATCTGCCTTGGTTCACTTGTTGCACAGCTAGACTTCAAGATTGCTGGCACTGACGATGCCAGAGTAGTGGCATAAATACCTAAATCATTTGGTGTATTATTACATGCAAGAATCACATTGTGTTCAGGGAGAAAGAAATTGATTATGGCCATCCAGATCTGGCTAAATGTCTAAAGGCAGATAGGCATCTTTTGCCATCTTTATGATGAGTATAGTTCTCTTACCTTACTCCTTCCGCAGCCTGGTCCTCATCTCCAAGCACCATTTACTTAACATCTTGTGTGTAGGTCTGCAAGTGGGTCACAGTATAGGGCAAAGAAATGTTGAAAATAGATACCAAAGTTTTAATCCTCCCTCATCATTTGGTGACAAGAATTGGCTGTGTGCTTTACATATGTATTTCATTTAATCCTCACCTTACCCTATTTCTCAGGTGCACAAAATGAGGTTCAGAGGAAGTGAGTAATTTGCTGGAGCTGCGATTCAACTCAAAATAATGCCAAACAGCTCATGTTCTTTTCTCTTTGCCACACTTTCTAATAGGAAGAAGGGTCTAGCCTTAGAGAGTCAATCCCTGGGAATTCAAGTTAGTTCAACAAAGACTTTTGAAGGCTCTGATGTGAGCCAGACACTGAGCTAAGTTCCAGGGCTCTAGAAATGAAGAAGGTAAAGTCCTTTGCTTCATGGAGCTCCCAATCTTGAAGGACAGACAAATGACTAGAGCAGCATTGTCCAACAGAAAGATAATGTGGGCCACATATGTCATTTAAATTTTTCTAGTGGCCACATTTTCAAAGGTAAAGGTGAAACTAATTTCAATAATATATTTTATTTAACTCAATACATAAAAAAATCATCATTTCAACATGTAATCAATATGAAAATGAATGACATATTTTACCTTCTTCTTTTCATACTAAGTCTTTGAAGTCCTGAGTGTATTTTGTATTATAATACGTCTCAATTTGGACTAGCCACGTTTCTAGTGCTCAGTAGCCACATGTGGCCAGTGGCTACCGTACTGGACAATACACATCTAGAGAAACATTGAGGAAAGCCTATCTTGGTTGTTCTTGGAGGAGCTGGAGTTAGGGGAGATTGGTTGTTTATTGCTCCCATTTTCTACTTTAAAAAGTACCTAAAAGCCTTACCCTGGGGTAAGTGTAATGCTATATTCTTTACGCTGTATCTCTGTACTCAAGGAAATAATGCAGTATGCTTCTTAGAGACCCTCCATTGTAAATGCTCTTATATATCAAAATTTCAGCAAAATGACTGATTTCAACTCTTGACAGAGAACATTTCCTAGCCCAGCCAAGAAAAGTTACCTCTGTCTCCCGGGCCTGGTGACCTACTGGTTCTTCCTGTCAGTAACAGATGTTTTTAATAGGGCTTGACTTTGTAGTGATTATAGTTACATCAAACCTTTTAAGAATCAATCTAAACAATGTTTCACTTTATTAGAATATTGGCTAGATCGCACACTGTGCTATAGAATCCCTCTTCCAGGAGATATGGATAAGGCTATCTTTCTGTGATCAAATCATTTGGGATACTAGATCCCCTCCCAGGAAATTCATCCTGCATATTAGCATATGAAAGGTTCTGAGAAGTCCTGTATTAACTTTGTTTAACCCAGTGTTTCACACTCACTTGAGCATGGAAGACACATGTGTCTCAAGGCATCTATTAGCATCTCATGGGACACAGCTGCCTATGGAGCAAGGTTTGGAAAACATAGAACTAGATGATTATTTTGCTATGACCCTATATTTACATAATGGCAGCCTTTCCCACTAGAAGGGTAAGGCCTAGCACCTCTGCTTTTTCAATCTAAATTTACATAGTACAGACTAAAGAGTGACTGACTCTTCGGGCCAACAGATCTTGAGAATTGCCATTATTTCAGTGGAAATACTGTCTTTGCACCTCCTTAGACTGAAGTCACTGTATTTAAGTGAACCGTTGTAGACAGCAGGATTTGAAGAGGAATGTGGAGCATGGATTAACCTCAGATACCATGAGAGGCTGGAACTGCTGCCCAAGACTGGGTTACAAAACACTGGAAACCCATAGTCCTCCATGGTCAAGCCCAACTATAGTTACATTTGTGATTTTGATCAATCTGAATGGTACATCCAGGGTGCAGCCCAATAATTAGATTAAACAATTTCAAGATTAGGTTATTTCATTGCATTAAGGAAAGGCAACTTGTTCTTTTGGGGAACCATGCTTGTCCTTCACTGGCAACCCCTGGCACCATGTAGTTTAAGAGCCGTTATCAGGATAGGATGTTCATTGCTTCAGAAACTGGGGGACTCTGGTCAGTGTAGAAACCACTCAGTGCTGTAGTAAATCATTTCACATCTGCTTGGACGGAGAGCCAAACTCATTCTTCCCACTCTTCTCCAATCCGCTTTAGGACCAAGTATTCTCTCTTGTTTCATGTGTTGTTTTTTGCCTTAGGGGTACAATGTCTTTCAGTAATAGAGAATATAGTGACTTTGCTGCTTTCTAATTTCCCTTTCCCCAGATCCTCTAAGGATTGTAGATGGGTATGTGCAGTCTCTAAGCCCCCAGTGTGGTATTTTTTTTCTTCTAATTTATGCAAATGCCTCATAAGAGAAAACTCATCCTTTTGTCTCTTACCCGGTTTTTTGTAATGAGTTATGCAACATTTTTTAAATTTAATGGATGAGTATGTTTAAAACATTTGTGAACTACTTACGAATGTATTTTTATGCTGAGTAAATTTTATTAATGACTTTTAAAAAAGTCACCGTTAAGCCAATTAACTTGTCTTACTAATGATTGGTGACAATTCTTTTTTCAAATAGACCTTTATGAACTACTGCAGATAAGAAGCACATGATAAAGAGAAATATGAATCCTCTGCTGTCAGCCTACACAGTATTGATCTGTACTGTGTAGTGTTTTGTGTTACCAAAGTTCAAGGTGTAAAAGCATTCTTTATTCTTTTTCTCCCCCCAGTTAAAAGAGCCTTTGGCAGCATCAGTACTCATTAGACTGAGCAGCTAGCAGCCAAGGGCCTTTGTGTATTGTTTGTCAGCGCCCCCATTCCTATACCTGTTACCCTATGCTGTGATTGTACCTCCCTCACCAAGTCGTGAGCAGGAACCTTGTGTTCATCATCTCTTAGTCCCGATGCCCACTTCAGCACTACAGTAAATGTTTGCTGAAAGAATGATAAAGGCCTTTTAGCAAATTATGTCCAAGCCAACAGAGATTAATAAATCAAGTTATTTTTTACTCTGGAGGGCTCACAGGACCTGATCCTAAGGAGATGAGATAGGAAACAGATACATACTAACAGTAGCCAGCTGTCTGACTTAGGGTAGGTTGCTCCCCTTCTTTATACCTCAATTTCTCCATCTGGAAAATGAATGATTAATAACTTTGCATCCCTCTGAGTAATACTATAAAGATAAAGGGAAGATAGAGATGAGAGCATGGTGAGCTCTTTGGAGATGTGATCTATGTAACACTCAGTCACTGTAATTGCCACTGTTATTATTTCTCTAGGTATGCAGTGTATTCAGTTTACTCCTTTGAAGAACATAGAAGAGAGCTAGCTGGAGTGGAGGGTTTATACTGGTGAGACATTGAAGATGAAGTTGGTTACGCAGTTTAGAATCCATCCAGTTTAGAATCCATCTTTTCAGTATTGGGGAACCTATGGAACTTTGTCCTGAAGAATTACCTCCCCCAACCCCCATTTCAAGTTGACGAAGTGAAAGCCTGAGACAACTGGAAACCCATGACTAGATCTCAGGTGTGCAATCTAGACATGACTTAAAAATCAATGGGCATAGATAGTGCCTCCCCAAATTCCACTGTGTCTACCTACATCCTGCTCACAGAAGCCTTGGTTTATTGCCCAGATGCCATTAAATGCTATCAAATATACTGGTTAAGAGCTTGAACTTTAGAATCAGACTGCCTGGGTTCAAATCCCAGCTTGCTACTTTCTAGTTGTGTGGCCTTGGGCAAGTTCCTTAACCTCTCTGTGACTCATCTGGAACATGAGGATAGTTATAGTACTTAACTCATATGCTCCTGTGACAATTACATTAACACATGTAAAATGCCTAGAACAGTGCCTGGCACATAGTATGTCCTCTATAATTGTAGCTGTTAAAATGGATATTATCATGCCCTGGAAATTGAGCTAGGCACTATAGCCATCATCTGTTATCTGGCTATAAATCTGAGACTGGGATTTGGTACACGGAGAATGGGGCTGACTCTATTGGAGCACAAACCAGGTACTTTATTTATGAGTAAATATTAGATACACCTTGCTTTATTTGAAGGTCAAACAGGAAAAAAAATAGAGATCAATGAAAAAGTGCTGCAGAATAAGGGAGAAGCAGCGCTGATTCTCAGAAGGTAAAAAAAATATTATTTATTATAGGAACTAAGAGAACAGTTTACACAAGTTTGGCATCCTTAGCAGATGCAAAAAGACAAGAAATAGGAGTGGAAAATCATAAAGAGAAAGCAGGTTGTTATGGGAAAAAAATGATCAGATGAAAAAGAAGATGGGTAATAGAAGGAACAATTGCAAGAAATGTAAAAATGTAAAATCTGCAGTAAAGGTAGAATTGAGCACAGTTGATACAGGGGAAACTGAATCCATGAAATAGAGAATAAGCTGTATTAGAATATACAGGAAAAGAACAAAGAGATGAAGACAAGAATTAGGAAGTGTTAGTATAGGGAGTGAGGGTCTTCTTTTTCTCATCTTGTTCCCACTTTTCAGTTGTCTGGTGTGTTGTAAAGTGGCTTCTGCTACCAACAGAAGTTTGAACCTGCCATGTACCTGTCAACTGCCCTTCTTTGTCTCCTTGACCAATACCAGAAAATGTGTTTCTTTTGCCACATCCTACACCCCCCGTTTCGAATGGAATTTCTTGTCCAGTGTGATACCCCCGAAGGCCATAACTGATGTAGTTCTGTCCCAGTACTTCCTAAGAATGGCTTAGTTATTTTACACTGTGAAAACAATATCAGAAGAGCTACTGAACTAAAAACATTTTTTTATTCTACAGACCAGAGCTGTAGAGAGCAACATAATGACCATTTTTATAACCAAGAAACTTGAGATGATTATCTACATTCTTTAAACCCATATTGAATGATCTAATTCTAAGCAAAGACCTAATGGCAGATATCTGTCATCAAATCCTTTTTATTATTATCTTCCTTTAAGAACCTGGTCTTGTTTTAATTATGTTTAAAAATCAATACATATAATATGATCTCAATAATATAAACAAAACAGTCCACACCAACACAAAAACAGATTGTCGGGACTGATGCTAAAACATTAGCAGTGATTACCTCTGACAGTCATGAAGTAAGATAGAGTTTTTTTGTGTTTCATATTTTCCACATTGAAATATAGTAACAGTAATCCTTTGGCTAAGAAACAGAAAGTCTGATTTATAATGACTTAAACAAATAAGGGCTTATTTTTCTCACAAAACAATAAGTGTGATGCACCTGACCTTTGTTCAGAGATTATGGATAACAGGGCCTATTACTCTGCAATTCTGTTGGCCTTTTTCTCTTGCTAGTTCTTTATGCCTCATAGTCACACCATGGCTGCTGCAGCTCCAGGCATCATGACTTGTTCAAATCAGGAGAAGCAGGAGATGCTGAGCCAGCTGCTTCTGTATCCTTTAATCAGAAAAGCAAGAGCTTGCCCTAAAATGCCAGCAGACTTCTGCTTTTGTCCACTGACCACAATAGTGTCATAACCAACCCTGGCTTCGGGGAGGCTGGGAAAGTGAATAGTTAGCTTTTCAGCCCCATAGCCAGAGGCAGCAAGGGAGAAGGAGGAAGTTGGAAATAAGTGTTGGCTGAGCCAAACTTTGCTGTCTGCCAGAAGCATTTTTTAACATGTATTATTTTTATAATTGAAAAAAATATTTTTGAGATTATGTTCAATTTTGATCTATTATAGAATCTCAATAATGTAAAAATATGCACACCAGAAGGACAAAAAGAAAACCACAGAAGCATTAAAGTTGTCTGCTCTGGGTCAGAATACCACTAATGGTATTCTGCATTAGCATTCCTGTACATGATGAGAAGGGGAGAGATTGGGTGGTTCCTTTATTTGTATGTGCATGGAAGAAGTGGTTGGCTGCAGATAGGAGTATAGACGGACAGGTGACTGGTCTGGCAGGACACACAGACAGGAATCTACCCCTTCCTGATGTAGCAGGATTGAGGTGTGTCAAGAACTAACAAGTGTTTTGGAAAGCCCGAGTTCAGGTGATTTCTACAGGTTTCTCTGATCCTATGAGTCTACCACTCGAATAAAGGAGGTAAATGAGGTTTCAGATTTAAAGCCGTTCACAAGAGCTTTCTAGGAAGATGTGTTTAAATATAATCTCTGTGATATGCCTAAATGCCTAAATGAGCCAGCCTCAAGAGCCTCTAATTTCCTAAGTAAATCCCTCTCAATTAAACAGAAAGGGAAGAAAAACTAAAAGCAGGAAATGGATTCACAATTTCAATCCCATTTTGCTCTTTTCCATGTTTTTGACGTTGCCCTAACCAAAAGTCCATGTACTAAGAGAAAAATGAGCAGAATATATGAATCACTTGTTTTAATAGCATTATGCTTAATCTAGCTAGAACACTTCATACAATCATAGAGTTTGAGTTTTCTATCCAGTGTGAATTTTTTAAACGAAGCTTTTCAGACCCGATTGCCTTGGGAAAGCAGATTTCATAATTTGCTCTCCAGCCTTGCTGGAAAATCCATCTGCTTTGCAATTGAATTTGCAAAGTGAAATGGTTTTGACGGGCTGTTCTTTTGGCCAGCTCTTCTGCTCCTCCTCCCTTTCCCTGTCTGTTTCCAGGGCTCCCTGTTGGTCTGGGCAGACCGTGCCATCCTCTGATCCTCTCTGGGCTGATGGAATGATGCGGTCCTGGGGGATGGGCTTTGTCCTCACCCCAAATTGCACAGCTAAATTCTGCAGCAGTTGCTGCTTCACACCTTCAGAGGGGCAAAGTAACCCAGGGGAAAAGTGCTGGGCTGGGGCAGCGGGCCTGAGTTCAGGTCCTCGCTCTGTAACTTAGTGACCATGTGGCTTTTGTGTCTTCAAATGCAGACTCGGCCACCCTGCCTTTGTTGTAGAGTCAAACAAGATAAGGGAAACCCGAGGACTTTGACAACTGTCAACTGCCATAAATTGTTAGATTTAATTCTGCTCCACAATTCAACAAGCATTTTTGGAAACACTGAGCTTTAGGTTATCTGAGGAATATCCATTAGGTAGTTAGATTTATGAGACTAACCTTTAGGAGAGATCTCTGAACTGGAGTTGTGTATTTGGGAGTCATATAGTTGGTTCTTGGTGTCATGGTATTGAATGAGATCACAAAGGAGAATTTTGTATATTGTTGTCATTATTGTTACTGCTGCTGCTATTTTTATTATTTAATATAATAATAATAATTATTATTATTATAATAAATAAGGGTTCCCCTCTCCCTTATTATCATAATGAAATTGGGAGGAAGCCCATATATAGGTGTTTTTAAATTTATCTAACTGAATGAATTACATTTCACAGGTAAGAAGCTAGTGAAGGTAATCAGTCAGTAAGCCAGATTTTAAAATTAAGGTTTCCACTTTCTCAGTCTTTTGCTTAAATTATTGGATACCAGCCCAAAGACTTCTCAATTAATTAGCTTTGATGATTTATTTTAACAACTTCAACTGGATGACAGCACAGAAATGAAATATTTTTTTCAGATTATTAATTAGTGCCAGGGTATAAAATCACCTTAGAGAATCTAGTGTTTCTCAGTGTGGTCCATTGGCATTTGGGGGTGGGCTTTTCATTGTGCAAGACTTTCTCATGTGGTGCAGGCCGTTTAGTACCCCTGACCCCACATACAACCTGCCAGTGTGGGTCCTCAGATTTTTTGACAACCAAAAATGCCCCACCGCATTTCCAAATGCCCTTGAGGGGCCTCCTCTCCTACATGCACACACTGAGACACTTAAGAAAATGGGCCCCATTCTCACACCACATGCAGAGCTTGGAGCCTGTAATTTTTTACTGTCCTTAGATGAGATGATCTGGTATTAACTTCCCTTTGGTGTACTCGCTTTGGAAATATGATGGCGTCTAAGACTTAGAGTGAATTGCACTCTATAGTAAAATAATGCTAGAGGGAGTGGCATATTTTGATTTTGTTATCTGTAATATTGAGGACTATGGTAATTGAAGCTGTTTGGAATAGTACCAATACCCTAGAAAATGGAGAATCGCACCTTGGCATTCACTGCTTTATTTGATCTTCAGAATAGCCATCTGATATAGATGAAAACTTGAGGCCAGGAGAAGTAGTAACTCTCCTAAGAGCACGAGACAGTGAAGTGATAGAGCCAGGAATAGGGAACTTCCAATTCTAGTCACAGTGCCGTTCCACCATAAAGCACTATCTCTAAGTAACTAGCATTTCTGGGTTATTAAAGCTGGTAGAATAGGGCCCACAAAACAAATTGCAGCCAAGTCGAGAAGTGGCAGGCTAACGGGGTAAGCAGATTACTGAGGCAAAGTCAGCTAAGCATGCAACAGATGTAAAAGGGGTTTTGATTGCTTACTTGTTTATAACTTGTTTCATTCCATAAAGGATTTTACTTAGCTTACAATATCAAATGATGATACAATAGAAATAGAAAATCAAGATCAGGCAAATAGAAGTAGGAAACCAAGATCAGGGAGAAGAGCCCAAACACGCAACCTATAAAGGCTAACATAGTTGTTATAGTAGAGTTTCATGTTTGAGTCGGAGCTTCCTAGTGGCCAAAGCAAAAAGAGAAACACATAATTCTCATTACCCAAAGATGAGCATAGAATCCATCAGGGAAAATAAAGCTGAATTCTAAAAGAAATTTCTCGAGAGAGATTTTATATAAGGGATTCTGGTAACAAAATTTATAGTATCAATAACATTTTAACAGCAAAGATAATAGATTTCAGTGTGCTTTTTCTAATAGCAAACTTGAATCAACAACAAATCAACTAATCCTAGAGTATTAAGATTAAACTTCAATTCACTGAAGCCTATTCTTTGTGGGTGCAAGGTGATTTGGTTTAAGTTTATAAATTTTAGTGGTCTCTCTTGATCCAGAGCTAGAATTTAGAACATCCAGAGGTGTGGATGACTCAAAAGCCCCTTAGGAAATTCCTATTAGTAGGCGTCTCTCCTCTCACACAGGCTTTGTTAGGCCAGTTTGAAATTGTAAGTTATGACAGGGCTTAGAGGGTTGATATTGGATGGCACATTCATCAGGATATAGTAGGGTCTGGTGCAGTAACAGCAGCTCGCAAATCTTGGTGGCCCCAAACAACAAAGTATTATATTTTTACACAGCCTACCACAGTTTCACATAACCCTCAGGCGCAACTCACTAATCCAGGCCTGCCATGGCTCCATCTTCCTGTAGGAGCACCATCTAGAACACACAGCTTCCGCAGTCAGTGAGGCAGGGGATGAGAGAGCATGGAATATTATACTCCAGCTCTTAAACGTTTCTGTCTGGAAGTAACGCATTGCTTTACTCACATTTCATTGGGCAAAGCAAGTCACTTGGCCATGCCTAACTTCTCCTGAGTAGGGAAATACATGTCTGGATGTGGACGAGAACCAGAGAGAAGGGAACATTAGTAAAGTCTACCACAGATGGGAGAGAAAGGCAGTGCAAGCAAACCGAATGGGATGAGAAAGTCAGGCATACAAGGCAGGCTGGGATTGAGTGGAAGGGCGAGTGGGGTTGCTTCGTGGCTGACATAGCGTAGGGAGCATGGGGCAGGAATGGCTGGGTTGGAGCTGGATCTGGGAAGCTTGTAAATGCCATTTTAATTGGTCTACACTTTACTCTGCAGGCCAGAGGGACCTTCAGAAGGTGCTCCAGGGAGGTGGGACTGGTCCAGTTTTTAGAGGCTCAGCTCAAGGGATGGGCAGAAGCAGCTATCTCTGTATTTCAGTGATTCTACCCCAGGTCTTGAATCAAACGAAATGTTTGTTTCATATTGAAACTATCTCCCTGTAACATTCTCTGCATTGTTAACTTACGAGGGTGCCTTTCACCTCTTATTGTGATCCAGAATGAAAACCAGGCACACTTTGCCTTTTCCAAACAGTGACTAATGGCGGAGCTTGGCCAGGCAGGCCCAGCATATTTTTCACTCTGCTCTGGGCTTCCCACCAAGTTCTTTCAGAGTGGCCTGGCCACAGCCGTTAGGGATGACTGTGCCTAGCACTTCCTACCTCGTCATCCATCTCTGGAACGCCCCTCTCCAGCCAGCTCCTTTTTAATAGGTTTAATTATTGCTTCCCCTACTTCACGGCCCAATTAATCTTCCCCACTGCCTCAGGATTTACAGCCGTACAGGCCCAGGGAATTTCTGAGCTATTCACCTGCAGTCTTGGTTTTTAACTATCTGAGGGAAGTAGGAAGTGGGCCATGTATGAAAGCAGTGAAATATCTGTGGGCTCCAGTGGGATCCAGGCTGGCTTCTTGTCACTGCCATTTAGCCCAGGCCTGTGGGACACTGGCAGGAGGGGACTACAGAGGAACTGACTCTGCCTCTGTTCAGCCTAAAGGGAGGTTTGAGGGCCAGGGATTAGCAATTAGGACCTCTGTGTTTTTCTTTCAACTGCATTTTATTTCCTCCAAGTTTGGTTATAAGATGAATACGTTCTGGGGATCTAATGTACAGCATGGTAGCTGTAGTTAATAATACTTATTGTATACTTGAAATTTGCTAAAAGAGTAGATCTTAAGCATTCTTACCACAAAAAGATGATGGATGTGTTAATTAACTTGCTTGTGGTAATCATTTCACAGTGTAGACGTATATCAAATCACCACATTGTATGCTTTAAATACATACAATTTTATTTGTCAATTATATCTCAGTAAAGCTGGGGGGAAAAAGACAGGTTGTTTCCATTGGAGTGTGTTTGTGGGAGGGAGAGGTGGCACGTGCAAGGATTTCCTTGGCCTTATTATAGCGGGCTCCTCAGAATTGAAAGAGAAGGGAAGGGCAATTGGGATCTGGGACAGAAGTGCCGCTGAATTCACAATGTCACTGAAGACATCCTAAATTGCTGTTGAAGCAAAAGAAGATAACAGGCTCTTAACTTCACTTATCCTTTGGAGGAACAGGAGGAGCCTAGTGGGTTTGGTAGAAAAAGTAGACAGATGTAATTAAGATAAGTGATGGCAGAAGAGACACGTGATGGCCCAAGAGTTCTCCAGAGGTGATGCCCACACAGATGCTTATATCTGCCTCCTCCTACTACATTCCTGAGGCTCTTAGGATTTTCTGGTCTCTATATATACTTCTCTGCTCTAGATACAGATTTAGCCAGACCGTCACTCTGTTCTTATATAGCTTCCACAAGGTTGGTTTGCCACGACAGTATACTAATGTTAATGAGGAAGAAATGGGTACAAAATCATGACCGCCTTTCACTAGAAGGCATTCCAGCTTCATTTCAGAAGGGGAGCGGGTGAAAGAGCATGGACTCCTGAGTCAGAAGAACCTAGGTTCCAGTATCAGTCCTGCCATTTAAAGCTGTATGGGCCCGAGTAAGTTTTTGAACCTTCTGGATCTCTGAGACCACAGTATTGACCTCGCAGGATTGTTTTGAGGTGTGAATGAGATCATCAAGTAGAGAGCTGGCACAAGTTCTCAGGAAAAGTTTACCTACCAGGAAGGTGCTTGTAGCTGAAATCATATGATAAGTAATTTTGGAATTATCTGCCATTTAAAAATATCTGTACCTTTGCTGTCCTCCACTGGCAAAAATAATGGAGACTTGTCTCCAGGTACGTAAATAGTAACCTGAAAATGAGTTAGATGAAACATCCGGTTGGTTGCATATCTAACACAGAGCAGTTTGCTCTCTTGCCTTTGATTCCAGCCGTCTGTTTACTAACCAGGTCTATCCTGTCCTCCTCACCCCAAGCTTTGAGACATTTTAGGTATAATGTAGAAGAACTCTATGTGGAAATTTGAGAAGGAGAGGATCCAGGGAAGCTAAAGATGTCTAGAGTTGGAATAATGGGTCCCCTGGAGAAACTGGGGCCACTTCTCCTGCTGAGGAGGAGGATTGAGAGAAGCAGTTGAGAATATGCAGTGCTGTTTCTGTGAGCAGGTTTTCTCAGCTGTTTTTACCATCCCCTCCCACCCTTCCTGTTTGATAGACAACATATCATCCAATCTTTTAAGATCATTTGAAATTAAAGGTAAGACTAAATATCATGACTATAAATAAATCAAGGCAATGGGACAAAGCACTGTGTTGTTTTCAGTCTACACATGTCCTCCTTTCAGACTGGAGAAGGATATGGAGGCTGGTATAGCTGTGGAGGCTGGTGACCGGCTGATTTCTTTTTCTACTGAGGTCCCAAAGACAGAAAAATGAACTTAAACATCCACATGAGGACTTAGCTATGAGGAAGAGTTTCCTGATGCAAAAGGGGCTACAGAAGAATGTGCAGTACAGATCTCTCTGCATATCTTTATTATTTGATTAACTTTCTGTTATGGAAATTTTCTCTCTCTCTCTCTCACGTGCGCGCGCGCACACACACACACACACACACACACACACACACACAGAATAGTATAATGAACCTCCACATACTTGTAACCCAGTTATCAACATTTTGCTAATCTTTTTTCATCTATTTTCCTAAATATACACATGTTTACCTTTTTCCCCCCTGCTGGAGTATTTTTAAAGCAAACCATAGACACCATGTCATTTCATCTGTAAATACTTGCATAAGTATTTCTAACAGATGAGAACTTTTCTTTCTTTTTTTTTTTTTGTGAGGAAGATTAGCCCTGAGCTAACATCTGTTGCCAATCCTCCTCTTTTTGCTGAGGAAGACGGGCCCTGGGCTAACACCCGTGCCCATCTTCCTCCACTTTATACAGGACGCTGCCACAGCATGGCTTGACAAGTGGTGCGTCGGTGTGCGCCTGGGATACAAACCCTGGGCCGCCACAGTGGAGCACGTGCACTTAACCTCTACGCCACCGGGCCAGCCCCCAGATGAGAACTTTTTAAAGCACAGCTACTATCCCGTGTCACACCTAGTGAGACTAATACCAGTCCCTTCATGTCTCCTTCATATCTTGAAGGCAGATGGGCTAGTGCAGCTGAGGGCATATGTGGATTGAAATTCCCTCCTTCAGCTCTGTCACTAACTCACTTCCTCTCACTGGGCCTTGGTCATGTCATTTATAAAGTGAGCCTCTTCCAGTTCCCAAATCTCATGTTTCTTCTGAGAATAGCTGGTGATTTGGCTAGGATGGAGCAGAACTCAACCTGTTTGAAAGCAGGGGGAAAGAATAGATGAGCTCTTAAAGCCTCGTTTGGATTGTGCACTATTAGTAATCAGAACAACACTATTTTCAATAAATGAGAAGAGTGCTTCCATTTTTTGTGGAGGTACACTGAGACCCTACTTTCAAGGAATTCACAAAGAAAAGGCAGCCAGAAGTCATTGCTAAAATGCTAAATGTTCTAGTTTCAGTAGAAATTCTTCTGCTTGGCTTGTCCTGTTCACACCTCCTTTGGTCTTTGCTGGTAATGGTTAATAATAAAAGCAAATGCATTGAGCATTTACTATGTCCCAGGCATTGTGCTAGCTTCTCATAAGCATGATCTCCTTGGCCTCACAACAGCTCTTTGAAGTAGGTATTATTATTTCCATGGCAATGACCATTCTGGATGCATAGGTGGAGGCCTACCATGGTGATGTATAAATTCATAACCGTGTCTTCTTTCTCTGTATGCCGATGTGAGAACTCAGCTTTGTGAGGATCTTCTGCCCCACTAATCTTCATTTAATTCCCCTCCCTGCAGCACGTTGTCACCTTGCACGCCCCTGCTGACAGGCCCTCTGTAAGTCTTCATCTGAATGACGGCCCTGGAAAATCAAGCTGTGGTCTCGAAAGGGGAGGAGGATCTTCAGATTATCTCCTCAGCATGTGCATTCACTCTGCTGGCAGCTCTCAGGGCCGCTTTTCTGTTGCCTCAACAAAGAGAAAGCCTGCCAAGGGGTGTAATGTTCCGTTCAAAATTCTCCAGGCTGGCAGCAGCTGGGACAGTAGAGACACAGGGCAGATGAAAAAATTCCTGTCTCAGCCAGACCCATCTCCTCTTACCCTTGCCTGTGTCCAGAAGTCTTTGTTTTGAGAATCTTCCTATGATTCTTTATAGACCCTTGGAAGTGTCAGATGAGGAGGAAGAGCGAGAGAAAAGGGGCATGCATGGGCAAGCTGGCTGGGGGTCAGATTGTTTTGCCATAACCAGCAGGCAGTTTCTTTCCCAAATCATTGAACCCTGGGTAGCCATTATCATTCCAACTGCTCCCTATTAACTAGGCCAGACTCTTAAGGCCATGAGAGTAAGAGACAGAGAATTTCTTTTCCTTTCTCTCACTCTCTAAATACTACTCATACCATATTTAGATAGCATGCTATAGTTTACAAAGCTTATTGATATATACTGTTATGTTTCTCATACTCTCATACTATTTCTTTGAGATGATTATAACCTGGCCTTATTAATAAGAAAATAGAAAACATCAAAAAGTTTTTAATTAAAAAAAAGAAAAGTGGGCCGGCCCCATGGCATGACGGTTGAGTGCACGCGCTCCGCTGCTGGTGGCCCGGGTTTGGATCCCGGGCACGCGCCGATGCACCACTTGTCAGGCCATGCTGTGGCGGCGTCCCATATAAAGTGGAGGAAGATGGGCATGGATGTTGGCCTTGGGGCCAGTCTTCCTCAGCAAAAAGAGGAGGATTGGCATGGATGTTAGCTCAGGGCAGATCTTCCTCACAAAAAACAAAACAAAACAAAAAAAAGAGGCATGAGGAGACAAAAAAAAAAAAAAAGAAAGGCTCAGAGAAATAAAGTAATCGTCTCAAAGATACTCAGCTGAATGAGGTGGAAGCCAGTCTTGTAAAACAGGACTTCTGGCTTAAAGTTCTGTGCCTTTTCCATTATAGTGTGCCCTCCAGATACTTAGCCCGCTTCCTGTAGGATTGGGGTAAGTAGGGAGGGTGGGAGGCTAGCAAGGAGACCTGTGTCTTGGTGTACGGAGCCTGCAAAAAACCTGAGCTTCCTCAATTGCCTTCTCTAAAAGTCTCACTCTGCTTGCTTCCTCTTAACATCATCTTAGCAACAAACTAGTGATCATATTGGCTTAAAAATCATTGCAATGAAATCCAAAATCTGTGGGGAAAAATCAGTGCAAAGGCATCACTGTGGGAGACAGTGCTCAGAGAGAGGGGCAGGCACTCCTGCTGCCCTCCCCAGCTCTGGCTCTGTTCATAGCTATGGACTCATGGCTGGGCAGATATTTTGACCCTCATTTTAGAAATGCAGAAGCTGAGGAGAGAGGGAGTAAATGATTCATTTCCTCTAAGGATACCTGGAAAATTTAAATCTAAAAGTTTTCTCTTTAGGTAAAAGCAGTTTAGGGATACAGGCCAAATCCAGGTCTTTAGAACTGAAATGTTTCTGTCACTAATAATTTTGCCCCAGTAAAAGGGTTCCAGGTGATGCTAAGGTATTGCCTCTTGGGCAGCTGAGAGTTTCTCACCTTGAGATAGGTTCTGAAAAACTCTGATCCTTCCAGCTAGGATGCCAGTGGCATCTCCAACCCAGGGAAGTGACCAGACCCAATCCCAGGGAATATTACTTCTCTTATTGGATCAGAGTTTCAAAAATACTTTCAGTAATTTTTAAACCAAGTGTTATGTATTCACCATAGGAAAAAAACACTTAAAATACAGATAAGCAAAAAGAAAAAAACTGTAATTTCACCACCCAAAGATTACTACTGTTAACATTTAAATAAATTTTATGCTCTGTGTATGTATAGATGTAAACATATATGTATAGACACACATCATATTAATATTTTTATTAAAATGTGCTGCTTTATGACCATATATCCCACTAATGTTATAATTTTTCCCATGTCAATACGTAAACTTCTACTTCACCATTTTTAATGTCACCATGTTATTCCATTTTATAGAGTACCATGATTTACTTAGTTATTTTTAAATTTTGAAATGGTTTACTCATACAAGAAAATACATAAAAGAATTACCATAGTTTATTTAATCTCTACCACCTTGAGAATCCTCTTTCCTGGAAGCATTTAGTAATTTCAGTCACTAATATTTGAATTTCACTTTAATTTACAATGCACTTGCACATACATTATTTCATTTGATCCTCACTACTACCTTCTAAGGTTGATATCAAGATTATTGCTTTCCTCATTTTATAGATGGACTAAACAAGGCTCAGAGAGGCTAAAGGATTCATCCAGTACCCTAAGTCCAGCTACTGTCAAAGAAATGGCTGGGCCCAGAGATAGGTGCCACTGCTGTGGCAGGGCAGACCTCCACCGTGGGGGGCGTGGGGGGAGTCAGCACCAGAAGAGCGGCCCTGATGTGCTCCTCTCTCCCTCCTCACTTCAGCATCTGTCATGTGTACTGACATTATTTGTTTCATGTCTCTCTTCCTTATGACCCTGTGTGCTGTCTGAGGGCAGATTTGTGTCTTCGTTTTTCTCTCTACCCCTGCTGCCCACCACAAGGCTTAGTATACAATAGGTGCTCAGTTAATGTTTGCTGGGTCAGTGTGTAAGTGAATGGATGGATGCATGAATGAATGAATGGTGTCATAGAGATAAGCAAATTGCAGAGGCAGGATTTTGACAGCTTTCTTTCTCAATGACTCTATTTTCAGTTAAGACATTTTAACAAGAACCTATCTTGGTGTTTTTGAGTTTTTGTACTTCTGCAGGTTTTGGTCACCACTGCAAAGCTCACGCATTGATGCGTAGAAAACCGTGTTCAGAAGCAAGAGCAAGGAGAAACCTGTTTGTATACTAGATTCCCTCTGCCCTTTCCAGTGCTCCCCGCCGCCCCCACCCAGCGCCAAGTGGGATGAACCAGGCTCTCCTCAAAGGCACCTCCCAAGTTACTTTTATGATAGGAACTACTTTATATTTATGATATATCTCATTTTAAACTGCTTGTAAAAACAATAGCTTAGCTTAGCAGCTGTAGCGTAGTTTATGAGGGTTGTTTGAAGTACTGTTATTGTTGACTGTAAAAGATATATAGTAGAATTACAAGAAATTCTGGTACAAAAATCATTCAAATCCCATCACCTAACAAGGCAACTATTTTTATTTTTGCGTAATCCTCTCAGTCCTGTCCATGTGTACACATTTATTTTCACAGTTATTGTCACAGGGAGCATGCAGCATTGTTTTCTGCTTCCTACACTTAACATTATTGTGGGCCGGCCCCGTGGCTTAGCGGTTAAGTGCGCGCGCTCCGCTGCTGGCGGCCCGGGTTCGGATCCCGGGCGTGCACTGACACACCGCTTCTCCGGCCATGCTGAGGCCGCGTCCCACATACAGCAACTGGAAGGATGTGCAGCTATGACATATAACTATGTGCTGGGGCTTTGGGGGAAAAAATAAATAAATAAATAAAATTATAACATTATTGTAAGAAGTTTTTTCCCCATTTTTCTGCATAGACTTCATAATTATCTTTTTAATGACTGCATAATCCTCTACTGAGTTGATATACCAAAATGTGCTTATACAGTCCCCTAGTGTTTGCCGTTTACGATGTTTCTGATTTTCCGCTAATCTATCATGCTGCGGTGAAGATTGTTATGCATACAGCTCTTGCATTTGTCAAATGATTTCCTTAGAAGACGTTCCCATGAGTGGGATGGCAGGGTCTGAGCAGGACTGTGTTTGTGCTTCTTGCCCTGCTGCTCCTTCACAGGCTGTTCCAGCTTCTGTCCAGCAGTTGACGTCTTGACCAATTTCAAGGCAACCTCATCAATGTAGGGTGTTGTTTAAATTTTTTGCTTGCTAATTTAGTAGAAGTAAATGGTACTTCAGGGTTGTTTTATTTTACATTTCTTTGATTATTAAAAGAAATTAGCATTTCCCCTGAGGTTACTCTCTGTATTTCCTTGCACGTGAGTTGTCTGCTCACACTTACTGTTCTTTGCCTATTTCAGTAAATTGAGGTCTTGATTTTTTTAAATCAAGTGAAATCTTTACACACTATTGAATTTTTTCATATATGTTTCATATATTTTCCAGTATTGTGTTTGCCTTTTAATTTTAGATATGTATTTGTAGTATAAACTTATTTTTGTAATCAAATCTGTCAATGTTTGTTTTCTGTTGCTTCGAAGCTTAGAAAGCTATCCCCCCTCTGGAGAGCTGATAAATATTTAATTCTACCTTCTGTTATTTTAAATTCTTTAATTCATCTGGATTGTATATGAGTATAAATTGAGTTGCAAATTACGTTTTCTTCCAAATTGCTAATCAGTTATTCCAACCTTTTTCTGTTCTTTTATTCTCTTTCTTAGGAATCATACACCAGATGAAAGGCGATTATGATACCGCACTGAAACTCCACAAGACCCACCTGTGCATCGCCCAGGAGCTGAGTGATTACGCTGCCCAGGGCCGTGCCTATGGGAATATGGGCAATGCCTACAATGCTCTGGGCATGTATGACCAGGCAGTCAAGTACCACCGGCAGGAGCTGCAGATCTCCATGGAAGTGAATGACCGTGCCTCGCAAGCATCCACACATGGGAACCTTGCTGTGGCCTACCAGGCCCTGGGTGCCCATGACCGGGCCCTGCAGCACTATCAGAACCACCTGAACATCGCCCGGGAGCTGCGTGACATCCAGAGTGAGGCTCGGGCCCTCAGCAACCTGGGCAACTTCCACTGCTCTCGCGGAGAGTACGTCCACGCTGCCCCCTATTATGAACAGTACCTCCGGCTTGCTCCTGACCTTCAAGACATGGAAGGAGAAGGGAAGGTCTGCCACAATCTTGGCTATGCCCATTACTGCCTTGGAAATTACCAGGAGGCAGTGAAGTACTATGAGCAGGATCTGGCATTAGCCAAAGACCTTCATGACAAATTGAGCCAAGCAAAAGCTTACTGCAACTTGGGCCTAGCATTCAAGGCTCTGCTGAATTTCCACAAAGCTGAAGAGTGTCAAAAGTACCTACTGTCCCTAGCCCAGTCCCTGAATAATTCCCAGGCTAAATTTCGAGCCCTAGGGAACCTGGGCGATATATTCATCTGTAAAAAGGATGTAAATGGTGCAATAAAATTCTATGAGCAGCAGCTGGGCTTAGCTCACCATGTAAAGGACAGAAGACTGGAGGCCAGTGCATACGCAGCCCTGGGCACTGCATACCGAATGATCCAGAAATATGACAAGGCCTTGGGTTATCACACGCAGGAACTGGAGGTATATCAGGAGCTGAGTGACTTGCCGGGGGAGTGCAGAGCTCACGGGCACTTGGCTGCCGTCTACATGGCCCTTGGGAAATATACAATGGCATTCAAGTGTTATGAAGAGCAGCTGGATCTAGGGCAGAAGCTGAAGGATCCAAGTCTGGAAGCCCAGGTCTATGGCAACATGGGCATCACAAAGATGAACATGAATGTGATGGAAGAAGCCATCGGCTACTTTGAGCAGCAGTTGGCCATGCTGCAGCAGCTAAGTGGAAACGAGTCTGTGCTTGACAGGGGCCGGGCCTACGGCAACCTGGGAGATTGCTACGAGGCCCTGGGTGACTATGAGGAAGCTATCAAGTACTATGAACAATATTTATCTGTTGCCCAGAGTCTGAATCGCATGCAAGACCAAGCCAAGGCTTACCGGGGCCTGGGAAATGGACACAGGTAAAAATGACAGAGGACAAATGTGGTTGATAAACCTGCACAAAGAGCAGTTGTGACAGTAATGCAACTTAATGTCTGCATGGCAGCTTATTAACTATGAAGCATTTTCATACATATCTAATTTGGATCCTCCATTGATACTGTGAATTTAGCAGGGGATATTATTACCCTTATGTTATGGAGGAAGACACTAAGGCCCAGAGAGGTTACTTTAATGTCCAAGATTATACAGCTAAGTCAAACCCAGAGCTCTCGGACTCCAAGTGCAATGCCTTTTTGACTACTTCATAATGAGCAGGAGAAAAAATAGGAATGGGGGGTGCGCCAGCCTGGTGGTATAGTGGTTAAGTCTGCGCGCTCCTCTTCTGGTGGTCCGGGATTTGCAGGTTTGAATCGCGGGCGTGGACCTGTGCACCACTCATCAAGCCATGTGTGGTGCATCCCATATACAAAAGTAGAGGAAGATGGGCACAGATGTTAGCTCAGGGCTAGTCTCCCTCAGCAAAAAGAGGAGGATTGGCAATAGATGTTAGCTCAGAGCCAGTCTTCCTCACACACACAAAAAAATAATAGGAATGGGAAAGATGACTGAATCAATTTAACTGATCTTTTCTGAATGCCTCCTACATTATATGAATATGCTTATTAATACAACGTCCATGCCTACCAATTACTTGGACCGCATTTTGTTGCTTTTAGGGAAAGCCACCTGTTAATGGCCAGAGTGAAGAAACATACTATCATCATGCTAGGCACCTTGCATAGATATCTTACTTAATATGTTTAGCAATCCTGTATTACTCTTCATTTATTATCGTCTGGTATGGGATGTGGGATTTATCATCATCCAGACACTGAGGCTCAGGGAAAAGAATTCATGTGCCCCACACAACTGGTTTGGTCTTCTGCCAAAATCTATGCTCTTCCTACTTTTATCATGCCATCTCTTAGCAGCACAAAAAGACACACTATTGGCCAAGGTGATGCTTCCCTTCTGAACGTGGGGGACCCAAGAAGGTGTCTGCAGAATATATGGCCTCTCCAGATAGGCAGGGGATTAGGGCTCCTGGAGTGGAGGAAGGGCAAGGGTCAAACTAAATCATCGCCCATAGAGTGCTCTGAGAAGCTCAGGGTGAAAGATTTATGGCCATTGTAAAGTGATTTCAAAAACATAGTCTAAGCGGTAGTGGAAATTGGGAGGCCCGAAGAACCAAACAGTTCACTCGCTATCATTGTGCCTATTAATATATTTTATGTTTCCTCTGGGGTGTATATCCCATTGAATCGCAAGCTCTTGGGAAGGTCACTAAGGGATGACTTTTGAATTGCTTTCCAGATTATGAAATTCCCCTGCATCTCACTCTAAGGGCACATGATAGATTTTAGCTAGAAGAGGAGTTAAGAGCTTCAATAGTAAGTGACAGTGACAAATGCTTTTCATTTTCTCAGGGGCTTTAGCATGTCTGCACCTGCACAAAATAATATCATTGCTTTTCTGTCTACATCCCCACAGGGCAATGGGGAGCTTGCAGCAAGCCCTTGTGTGCTTTGAAAAGAGGCTCGTGGTCGCCCATGAGCTTGGGGAGGCCTTTAATAAAGCCCAGGCCTATGGAGAGCTGGGAAGTCTGCACAGCCAATTAGGGAATTACGAACAAGCCATTTCCTGCCTTGAACGCCAGCTGAACATCGCTAGAGAGATGAAAGACCGAGCTCTTGAAAGTGATGCGGCCTGTGGCCTAGGAGGCGTTTACCAGCAGATGGGGGAATATGATACAGCCCTGCAGTACCACCAGCTTGATCTTCAGATAGCTGAGGAAACCAACAACCCCACATGCCAGGGCAGAGCCTATGGGAACCTGGGCCTGACGTATGAATCCCTGGGCACCTTCGAGAGGGCTGTGGTCTATCAAGAACAGCACTTGAGCATCGCTGCACAGATGAATGACTTGGTGGCCAAGACGGTGTCGTATAGTAGCCTTGGAAGGACCCATCATGCTTTGCAGAACTATTCCCAGGCAGTCATGTACTTACAAGAAGGTAAGTGAGAAGGTCCGTCATGATCTGTCAGTCTACTCTGAGATGGAGTTCAGAGTCTACTCGGAAGGAAGTATGCACAATTTGAGTGGCCATCTCTGCTTGGAGTGAGGATCTCAGAGGCCACATCATCAGTTCAACTCCAAAACCATAGTGTCTCCCACTGAGTGTTCTTTAATAGTACAGAAGTGTTCCATTGTCCAGAATGCATTACCCAGGTTGTCTTACTCTGCTAGCCAGCTGCCCAAAGAGCTGATATCATCCTTGCTTTTCAGAGCCCTCTACTGAGTGAATAACATATTCTCACGCAAGATGAATCAAGTGAGATCTAATCATATAAAATTTAAGGGTCTGAATCAGAGGAAAATGACCATCTGTTCCAAGCCCTGTTGTCGTTCCAGAAAATATCTAAACTGTGTCAAAACTATGTGGAAGTCAATTTTGATGTGGCCGTTGAGGTCTAATCCAGAAGCATAAGTCTGAGGGTCATTCAAGCAGTTGACCAGGCTTCCTTCCCAGTGCTTATTACCCACAGTGCTTGGGCTGATGCCATGGTCATCTTGTTCCAGGCAAGCCCAGAAAGTGACTGCTCCTCCCCCTCCTCTCTCCTCCCCCTCCCCTCTCCTCCCCCTCCCCTCTCCTCCCCCTCCCCTCTCCTCCCCCTCCCCGTCCCTCTTCTCCTCCCCCCTCCCCCTCCATCAGGTTCAGCACAGTCAGTCCTTGGATGCTTGCTTCCTCGTGAAGCAGATGTGTTTACCTTCCACCTCTTTACACTGGGATGGGGCTTTCTACTCTGGAAAGCATTCCCCTCACCTGAGCACATTGCATCCTCCCATCCTGGGAGGGGAAAATGGCAGATG
Source organism: Diceros bicornis minor (assembly GCF_020826845.1). Taxonomy (NCBI): domain Eukaryota; kingdom Metazoa; phylum Chordata; class Mammalia; order Perissodactyla; family Rhinocerotidae; genus Diceros; species Diceros bicornis. Next base: position 21,986,365 of record NC_080774.1, on the reverse strand, counting down.
TGATATTCTAGGCTCACTAGTAAAAGGAAATGGTTGCTGATTTCATGCAAAAACTCTCATTTATGGTTTCCAAGTGTTTTTGCATATATAGTTTATTTGATCGGGTTTACTTCTCACAGTAGCCTTGAGAGGTGTATCTTTTTTATTCTCATTGGCAGCTAAGTGACCTGAGGTTCAGAGAATACTGTAGCTTGATCCTGATCATGTGGTCAGGAAGTGGTGGAGTGGGGCTTAGCCCAGGTTTTCTGACCCCAGAAACCACTCAAGACCCTGTGTGGAGTTGTTTCTAACCTTGCAAGAACAGAGCAGGGTTGGGGCAGTCGTATCCCTATTACTCCTGAGCCCCAGCTGGGAAGCCGGGAGAGAGAGAAGCAGGAAGCAAAGTAGAGAATGGGCCAGGGGCTGATGGTTCACTGTCCTCCTTTGCACAGACCAGGAATTGCTCTGGCCTGCAGGCTGAGAGGCTACTGAGAGGCTGGGAGCCACTTCCCAGACCTTATTTGGCCCACTCAATGGGAGCTCTGCCTCAATGTATTAAATATGAGAGTTGGCTTTTGGTTTTCTGAAACTTGACTATGGTAAAATTCCAACAGACTGGGGGCGATTTTCAGTTGAATTTGTGAAAACTATTAAATTTAGGCCCAGCATATGCCTTTCAGCTGTGTTCTTTCGTACTTCTTGATATCTTGTTTCCATGAAGCATCTGCTTTCCCTGAGACATTGTAACATACTTCTATATTTATGGACAACTCTCAATTTCATTTTTATTGTTTCTTGTAATTTAAGTCTTGCAGAGATCTAAATTCTTATTGTGGCATCTCCACGGTGCCTGCTTCGTGGTTGTGCTTCATCAGAGAGCCTGGTGTGCCCCATGGACCAAACCAGATGCCTCGTCTCAGGATCTGTTACAGGTGCAGGACACCTGGAAGGCCCTTTCTGAGTGCTCTGAGTTGGGTCTGCAGCCTCTTGCAAGGAGGGAACAGTTCAGTCAGAAACCATCTCAGTGCTCTCTCTCTCCTGCCTTTCAGAGGAGGCTGAAGATCAGCATCACTCTGCCCCAGTGCAAAGAATCTCACAGGTGGGGCCTTGTCTGAGTCTTTTGAACAAGCTCTCCAGGTGATTTGTATAGACACCCCTGGTTAAAGCCACTAGTCTCATCCAGCTTTTTCTCTTTTCGCAAATGAAGAAAGGGATCCTGGAGGGATTTAGTGACTGACCTGGAGTTTTGCAACTAGTTTCAGGCAAACCAGGCTCCAGGAGAGCTGGATGAGCAGATCAGATTCCTAAGCGGCAGAAGCCGATAGAAGCTGGGGCAGGACAGATACCATGTCTGTCCAATGGGCTTTTAACTCTTTATTGTTGAGCCTATGACTATGGGCCAGGGAGTATCCTACATGCTGGGGATCCAGCAGGGAACAAAGCACAGGTTAGGGGGCTACCGCAATGATTTTTACTTCTGACTCACAGACCCAGACCTAGCAGGGATAGCCATATTGAAGAATGGATATAGTTAGCTCATTGAGGATTAAAACAACCAGTATCCTGGTTTTCACCCAAGAATCATCTTCTTTCATTTGTGTTCCTATTCTGTGAGGTATTTTAAAATGTGACTAATATGCAAGTATTATTTTTGTTACCCAGTGACATGATTTAAACTTAAAATGCTATTTCTAAGTTTTCTGAGTTATGTGCACTTTGAAATGCATACTATTTTACAAGCTTGAACCTGAGTATCGCTTTTATTAGCCTCTCAACTGACTCAGTTTCTTTACAGAAGTCTGAAATTGCATGGGCCCAGCATGCTCAGAGGCAGGTTCCCATCCACCTTGAATTAGATTAGAAAAAGGAAGGCCTTCCTTTGTGTGTGCAAGTATAGTGTGGGAACCTTCATGCTGTCTTCTGTACAAGCTACTCCTATGTACAGAGAGCAAGATAAAGAGAGCAAAGTGCTGCTGAGAACTGCTTAGTGGCCAGTACAATAAACTATTGCCCTCAGATTTGGCTCCCACAAAGCCCTGGGGGTTGCTGGTGTCCTGAAATCCAGAAGCTTGCTGTGGGTAAGTGACCCACACTGCAGGTACCTATCTGAAGGCCATTAGAATGAGGACAGTCCCATTTAAGGCTTTTTGACTTATAGTAACACTTGTTCTGCAAGCCCACTGAGGCACATCAAAGTCTCAGCCTTAAAGGAAAAGCAGATTGGACATGAAATGTGTCAGTGGCATCAGTAACAGAAGGCAGGTCAGGCAGTGTGAGCATGCTGCTTTTGGGAGGACATCAGATGTGTCTCCCATCAACCCTGATAGGATGCAGTGCACATGAGATAGGAAAAAGTATTAGCTTGGCTTCTGTACTTGACTATGGAACTGTCAGGAAAAGCTTTTGCCAGCCAAAGGATTGGATTAGGTAAATGTATAGGCCAGAAGTTTTCATTTGCAAAGCTAGAGATTTCACATGTGGGAGGGCGGCCAGGTTAGGTTCTATTCGTTGCAATGTTTCTGCCTGTCCTGCAAACCTGTCTCCTGCTGCTAGCCATCGCCTGAGCTCTTGCTGGGGCATCTTGAAGTGTCCCAGAAAGGTCAGTACCAACACAGAATTTGAAGAGAATGCTTACTCTGCCCTGGCTGATTCTACTCTTGCCCTCTATTTTATCTACCTGTGTAGTTAACATTCTTTATATACAGCTGAGGCAGAATTACCCCCCAGGACTCCCTGGCAGGATGGAATTGTCTGTCTTCTATGTGTCCTTAAAATTTCTCTCTCTGGTTTCAGGCTTAAGGTTAGCTGAGCAACTGGGCCGAAGAGAAGATGAAGCCAAAATTCGCCATGGTCTTGGCCTCTCCCTTTGGGCTAGTGGGAACCTGGAGGAGGCCCAACATCAGGTGATCAGGATAACCCCTGTCCCCAGTGGATTTTCTTTCTAGAAGCATGGAAGACCTTGGGATTACTATCCTAGTAGTGATGACATTTGCCAAAAGGTGCTGCCCTCTACTCTTGGGTTAATGTACAGGATTTCCAGCCTGTACCAGCCTAGAAGTATTGAACCATAGTAAAATTCTTGCTCACTTGTGTGATAGATTTCTCATTAATGTCTTTGGAGTTCTTGTACTATTAATGTGCTGCTTTTCCTCATTAAAACTTAATATGAAACTACATACATTTTATGATAGAAATAAGTAATCTAAGAATTCATAGTTATTGGATTTAATGTCTTTGTAGGTTTCTAGTTATTGTATCAATAGATAGTGCTCTCTCTCACACACACACAGTTCATGTTTCTGCATATATATAAATAGTTGAAGAGAAGCCCGCTCTCATGCTGCCTCTGGAGATTAGAAAGATCCCTTGAGTTATGAGTTCCTCTGTCAGGTTAAGGGAGTTGTGAGATGGCGTCATCTAAAATCACACAATCACCCACTTTAGGCAGCATGTGAGTAACTACTGCAGAGGGCATTGTGCTAGGCAAAGGGGGTGGAGGATAAGTGAATCAAGGCTCCTATCCGAGTGCTCACAGGAACTGAGGACATGATGTGACTGAATTTGTACCATAGCATCCTGGAATTCTATGGTATTTTACTGTACTTTTCTTACTGTACTTTTTAAACTATTAAAGGCAATTTAAAGAATTCTCTAATTTCCTGGTTTTAAAAATTAAAATTTGTATTGATATAGTGATTTACAATTTTCAGAGTGCTTTCACTCACTGAATTTATTGCTCAAATAACCGTGTAAGGTAGAATGAAAACCATCCCCTTTATAGAGAAGAAACTGAGGCTCTGAATCTTGCTGAAAGTCACACAGCAAATTAGTGGTAGAGTTAGGAATGCATTCGTCTCTCCTAGTCTAAGTCTCTTAGTGTTAGAATTCTATTTTTTAAATTTGCATGAACTTAAAATTTGGTACTATTTCCAGCATATAAATATCAGAGAAAAGTCTTGTGGTCTCACTGATAGAGAAACCCATTAGAGCAGCAGGACAGTGTCTCCTTAGGAATGTCGAGTGTCCGGTCCTGTGGGTGTCCCTGTGAGTGGGCGTGGCTCCTGTGAAGCTTGTCTAGCGAAGACCTGACCCTGGGGCACTGCTGTGGAGAGCAGCTTTTGGTTTGGCTGAACCACCTGCAAAAAGCTATCTTCCTCCTGCGAGTGTGGCTGCCTTCATCTCATTTCCCCCCCAGCCTCGTCCGTTTCCAGCCTGCCTCCACCACACCTGTTCTCACTCCAGTCCTTCAGCACCGTGAGGCACGGGGTTGTGAGTTACGGTTGCTTGATGATGAGAGGCTTTTTGTTTGTTTTAATTAAAATCAGTGCTTGGTTGGATTAATAGCTGATTTTTTTTTCAATTTTCAAACTATAAGTCTATAAGCGCTGTCTTCTAGATCCTTTTATCTGTCAAAAATTGATTACCTAAGCCATAATTTACTGGGTATGATCTGATGCCTTTTCAGCTCTACAAAGACCTACATGGAAATCAATATTCATCCTTTCAAACCTTTTAGGACAATTTTTAGGTTGTATACCAAGATATGAGCAAAAGTTGTCTTCAGTCAGTGAATGGCTGGACAGTAGTTTCTGGGGAATGGATAACGTACGTTCTTTGTCCCCTACTTGCAGCTCTACAGGGCATCGGCCTTGTTTGAAACGATCCGACACGAGGCACAGCTGAGCACAGACTACAAACTCTCCCTCTTTGACCTGCAGACATCATCCTACCAGGCCTTGCAGCGGGTGCTCGTCAGCCTAGGTAAGAGCAGCTGGGGTTCCCACTTTGTGCCCGTGCATCTAAGTTGTTGAGTGATTGCTGTGATGAAGTGTGATTTGTTGTTACAACAGACGGTGAAGCCACAACCACAATCCAGCCCTTGAACATTAGTTCGTTTATTCAACAAATATTTGTATGTGCCGAGTGCCAGCCCTAGGGATTAAAGTCTAGAAGGCCTGATTCCTGCCTTCAAGAAGCTCTTAGCCTGTCAAGAGACGGAGGTCAACGAGTGCAGTATGATGTGGTTGGCGCCGGGGTAAAGGAAACTCAGGTGCTCTGGAAAGAAAGCAGCTTGCAGGCAGACCCAGGAGCCAGGGAAGGTGTCCCGGAGACAGGGATGCTTGAACCAGGTGTTCCCCCACCCCCATTCCCTCTCGCCATTAATACCTACGGGGGGAGGTACCTGAGAAGACACCCAGCCTCTTCCCTATTTCCTCTGCCACACGTCTTTTAATGTGGCTATCTAGTAAATGTTTTTACTATCTGCCCTCTAGGCCTAGGCATAGTCAGTGATAATTCTCCCAGGCGTGTGGCACTGCATTGCACAGGGCAGCATGCATCTTCCCTCACCTGGGCCTTAACTGTTGCAGCCACCCTATTCAAGCTCCCCTGTCCTCCCTCTCTCCTCAGGCCTGTCCATCTCTGCAGACCATTTTCCTCAACCTAGAACTTGGGTTTAGGAGGTATCCATTGGAACAAACAATGTCTTTGAAGTTGGATGTTGTGGCCTTGTCAATAACCTGTCCTTTGCTGTATGTGTATGAATACTCAAACTTCCACTTGAAAAATGCATCTATTAAATGTCCTCATTGCCTGGGATTACAATTTATTATCTATTATAATCACAGTGTTAAGTCTGTAGCACTTTGGGGCCAATTTTCCAACGTGAACAGAAATCGTCCCTGCTGTTCCTGTTAATAACTCAATAGAGTAAAAGAAGACATTTGCATACACACGTATAAATCCCCACTTTCTACTGATACTTGAACTGCAGGAAGCAAGGCGTACTTGAAGTGCTGTCAGAGCTGTAGCATGTGGTCTCCTGCCTCTGCCCACTCTCTCTTTGGACCTTAGTTCTAGTAACTTTTCCGTGTTTATATTTAAGACGCAAACAAATCCCTGCACTGTGTTCTTTCAGCATGTCTAAACAACCCTCACTTAAAAGTATGTTGCTTTATGTTTTTGTGCTCTCATATTTGTCCATTAGCTTTTAAACTAGATTACAGACTGGTCTTTTAGACAAAGTGGGATTAGAAATTGGATTCAAGACTGAGGAAAAGCTTGAAAGAGAGAAGCAATTTCAAAAAACTAAAAACCTCAGAGCTTTAAACCCTTTGCCCATGGAGACTAGAAGAGCACAGAAGTGTATGGGAGCCCGGAATGAAATGAGGTATCAGCTCTAACAATAATCACCTGTTTTATATATGGTGTTTTTGGATAACACCTACCGTAACTGAGGCATCTTCACTTACAGTGAAGGCTTACAATGGGCTTTACCATAGCCCATTGAAATAGGCAGGACAACTACAAGGATCCCTCTTTTTGAATGAAAGGGGGAAGGGCACACCCAGCAGAGGGACCAGCATGTGTTAAGGCACAGAGGTATAATTTGGGGGGAAATGTGGAAATGGGGCTGGACAATGTGATGCATAGAGGGGCTGCATTGAGAAGAAATAGACCGATGGTCCAGAGCAAACCAGAGAGCAAAACATCATGTCCAAGGAGCCAAGTGAATGGGCTCAGAAGTCAGGAGGCCAGGGAGCAACTCAGGATGTGGAATAGAGAGCAGGCAGGGCTAAGGATGAATGCTCTGAATAAAGACAGCTCTCTTGTGATGTGGCTGCAAGAGAGGGGAAGGCCCGATGCTTAGGGTGCCATGGAATCTGAAAATGTGGGGTTTATAAGAGTGGACACTGCACCTGTCATCTGAGGCAAGGGGTTGAATTTTAAGCAGTGTCCAAGAGTCTGCCACACATTGGAGTGCAGAGGCAGTGAGGTTTTTGCCCAGAATTTCTGTACTGGATGGCCCTCTCTGAGTAAGCTCACCCCCCATGCACTGCTCAGCCTATCCCTTATCTCCTAGGCCATCATGATGAAGCCCTGGCTGTGGCAGAAAGAGGACGGACAAGGGCATTTGCTGATCTTCTGGTCGAACGACAAACAGGACAGCAGGACTCCGACCCCTACTCCCCGGTTACTATCGATCAGATCTTAGAGATGGTTAATGGCCAGAGGGGACTAGTGCTTTACTATTCCCTGGCGGCGGGCTACCTATACAGCTGGTTGCTTGCTCCTGGGGCAGGTAAGATCTCTTTGCGTGGGCACAGGGCAATTAAGACACTAGACTGTGCAAGTCTAATGAATAGAAGTAGAAGAGGTGCATTACCATGGATCAGATTAAGGAGCTGATGTCAGCTTTCAGCAAAGGCGGTTATTCCATGGTGGGGCATTCAATTAATAAAACAGCCCAGCTTTCTCATTCCCCCAAGAAATCACTGCTCCCCTTGCCGTGAATGTGGAAGCATTTATCAAGGAAGACTAAGAGCAGGAGGATTAATTTCACCAGCAGCCCTATTTTTAGGCAGCCGTTGTTCATTAGCTAATAAAGTGATGACTGCAAAGTCCTAACACGTTCTTTCTAGATATGATTTAATAATTGTGACCCTTTGTCATGGTAAAGTTAAAGAGACTAAAATGATAATGGCAGTTCTATCACAGTATATAAATGAAGTCTTATGCTTGAAATTTCTGAGTTTAGCAGAACCCATTTTTAACCAGTTCTCTTATAAATCTATTTCAGAAGTAAAAATCCCCTTTGATTAAATCGGCATTAAATGTTCAGGCTGTAACAGTTTTACTAAATACAGAACAACTAATTAGCTGTTAGGACCATATTTTTTGCGTAATAAAATACTGATGGCTTTACCATGCTGGAGACACACCAGATCCAATTAGAGTTTATTGGTTGGGGAAGTGGATCTTATAATTGGGAATCTTGAAGAATGGGGCTTCTTGAATATCTGTAAGCCAATTTCAAAAAGTTCAACTGCCAGGGAGAATTGACAAGATTTTCTTGATTATGTTTCTGTCCCTTTGATTTAAAAAAAAAAAAAATGATGGCTGGATGACAGCTCTCAGATGCTTCTTGGGTTCAGAATACTCATGCTTATACATTCTATGCCTCTGCATTATTTTTTGTAATCTTTTCCCCTTAATTCCATATTTTTTTATGGGCTTTCCATAAAAAACATTCTTACTTCTGACCTTTTTATGCTAACGATTTTAAGTTGTGATGTACATGGTGATGTGGTAAGTGTCAGCCACAATGGACTGAATCCCTGTGTATCCCAGGCTGCAGAGGGGCGCTAATACCCAGGAGGACACGTTTGATGATGGAGGTATCAAGTTCTTTCTCTCTGCGGTTGTTACATTTTGGGGACGTGATGTGACAGGTGCTATATCCAAATCCCGGTAATAATGAGCCGTGTATAATGAGGCTCCTATTGTTTCTCTTTTCGTTCCTCTTTGCTCTTAATGAGACTGAAGCTTTCACTGGGGCTCTAATCCAATCAGAGACGACCAGCATTTTCCAGAGCTGACACACCTCATTACCATTTGAGAAGATGTCCTATGTTTATTGCCAGAAAACCACTGTGGATTGCCTGTTTCATTCAGCCATCATTTTTTGCTCCTTTAATCCATTAATGACCATTGACCAGTTAGTCTTATTTAAAAATAATTTAAAATGTTTTTATCTGGCCTTTATACTACATATTTATTGCAGTTTGCTTTTCTGGAATGAAAGGTCTTTGAGTTTCCACTTGGCTAGTTATATTTTTGTTCAGGATTTCGGTTTCTTGGGAGAATATACGTTGGCATGCTCATGCGCTATTCCTGAAAGGAAACTTTCCTAGTTGGTGCCTCTGAGAAGCATCTGTTTTGAAATATATGTGAAGTGGTCATCATTCCAGGAGCTTCTGAATATATCATCAAAAACGAAAGCCCTATCTTGAATTCCCTGGTTTCAAGCACCAAACTTGATGGTGAAAGTTGTAAAAAGGGGACTGACCACACTTCTTAAAGCCCTCCTGAGACCTTGGATTTCAAGATTTCTTCACGTGGTTTGGAGAATGGCATGCTTGTCAAAGAGGTCACAAAGCACTTGGCATTGCTGTCCCCTACCCTCCACCTTTCCCTCCCCCAACCCCAATTGTGTATAATGTTGGCTGTGCCTGTGCTGTTTCAGGAATTCTGAAGTTTCACGAACACTACCTGGGTGATAACACAGTGGAAAACTCCAGTGACTTCCAGGCTAGTAGCAGTGCAACCCTTCCAACAGCCACCAGCTCAGCCCTGGAGCAGCACATCACCAGTGTGCGGGAGGCCCTGGGGGTGGAGTCTTACTACTCAAGGTAAGTAACACAATGTTGCCAATCCCATCTTCACATACAATCTCAGGGGTTTTTTAAATTGTTTATTCTTTTGTAAACATCCTATTTGAGCTAATGGAAGAAATCTTTTGGAATTCACACTTTTGTTCTTAGTCTATTCACAGTTGCTGCAGCGGAAACAAATATGTGTCTCTGGAGTGCAAACCCCTTAGTGGGATGTCTTGATTCTTTTTGGTAATTTCCTTTCAGACAAGGAAGGGCCTCATCAGAGATACCCGTTTTCTGAGGAGAGTTTGTAGAACTTTTAAATGTAGACATGACTTTGAATTTAATATACCAGCTAATTAAAACTGATGATTTTTTTGGTTATAAACAGATTTGTAATGAGTTTGTTTGTACTATGGCTGAACGCCTGTGTGAGAGAGTAATTTAGCACCAGTGACAGGATCTGTGCACAGATCTGTGCATTGAGGGGCTGAAGTGAAGGAAATTGAAGTCCCAATATCAAAAATAGAGAAGAGAAGTGCTTCTTGCAAAGACTGTATGCTTATGGCAACATTTTATCATGATTGACTATTTTACATACGGAAAATAGTTTCCACAAGCATCCTGTTTCTGGGGAAAGTCGAAAGAAGAGGATCCCTTCCAGCTGGGTCATAGCCAGATTTCCCAGGCATCTCAGTCCTATATCTAGTGGTTAACAAGTATCGAGAAGATCCGTATGTCAGAGAATCTGCTGTGTTAGCTGTTGTCAGGCCCCAAGCACATCTGCTTGGTCTCTTGAATGATTTAATCTGTAATCATGATAATCCTAAGATATCACTGAGATTTCTTTAGAGATGCTTAACCCAGACTCTTGAGTGTGTGGTAGTCATTGCCAGAAGCTGGATTGATCTTTGAGGTGCTTATGAAGTCAGGGACTAGTTCTTAGATGAAAAATAATCATTGGATAATGTAATGTCAAGACTGGAAGGGGCTGTAGTGGTCATCTAGTCCAACTCTTTTATTTAACAGAAGCCAGCAATGCATAGGACTTGCTGACAGCCAAGTTAGTGTCAGAGCCAAGATCAAAACAATCTAGATCTCACCCAGACTCCAGGCCAGTGCTTGTTCTGTTTTTAATTATCAAAATTAATATCATACTTTGAGAAAATATCAGAAGCATGTAAGAATGTCATCTCTAGCTTCTGTTTGTATGAAGTATGAACAGGCTTCAGCCACATGCACACATTGTTGTCTTATTTCTCCCATGACTGCTGTGCATCCTGGAGCATCCCTGTCCTTACCCCTGGGGAGTAGTGTGGCAATTACCAGGGCTTGACAGTGTGGTAACCCCCAAGAACTTGAAAGTAAGGCTACTCCCTGAGATTTAATTATAAGTGACCGTAAAATAGATTAGGCCAGAGGTATATGAAGCTGCTTCAGCAGAATAAAGGCACACAGCCTAGTCTGATTAAACCATAACCTGACCAAAGATACTGCATATCCAGAGCGAGTGTTAGAGGAGAACGGCTAGCAGTAGAAACACAGAAAAAGGGAGAGTAAGCAGGGCAGACTTTGGCAGTGCCCATTTCTGACACTGTTAGGGAGAGAGAATCTTGACTAAGGAACTCGAGTCCCGTTGGAAGGCCACTCCCATGGCGGACTTGCAGTCATCATGCTGTCTTATCTTTCTCACCCTCCCTCCCTTCCACAAATATTTGAGTGCCTACTATGTACTGTGCACACTAGAAATTAGGGATAGAGTGGTGAATAAGGCAGGCATAGCTTCTGCTGTCAGGGAACTGAAAGATGGTTAACAACAGAGCATATAAAATCTTTTGACTAAAATCATTGTAAGTGCTTAAATGAAAATGCAGAGTGTAATGAAAATGTATAAGCGGGGGTGGGGAAACTTACACTGGGAGTTGGGGAGGCTACCTTGAGGAGGGGATATTTGAGCTGAGCTCAGAAGGATGAGGAGAAATAAACTAGATGAAGACCACCCCAGGCAGTATGCGCAAAGGCCTTCAGTAACCCACAGTAGAGAAAACCTCTCAGGTTGTCGTCCTGCCTTCCCTTATTTAGGTTCCATGCTTCTTGTCAAACTTTCTGATTATCCTGTGATTTCTCATGTAAATCTAGTTGCAGATATAAAATGTGCATAACAAACTGGCTTTCTGGTTTGTACAACTCTGCGAGCTTGGTTAATGTAAGTGGTCTCTGAGGAGGCAAAGCTTCTTTGAGCACATTAACAGCATCAGATTTTCAAGCTTGTAAGGTCACAGTCCAGAGCTTGAACTGAGATGAGATCGTGAAGGGGCCCAGATGTGCGACACTTGCTCTTTGAAACCTCTGCACCTGCAGAGATGGTTTCTTTGTGCTAGCTCCCTTACAGCAATGTGGTGGCCACACCCAGGTCATCTCAGTTCAAACCAACCATTGATAGAGCTCAGCCTATGTGAAAATACAGATTTCACTTGATCTCAGTTTTCATGTATGTAGATTAAAATTCATCATAAGAAGGAAAGGGGTTACCCTTTGACTCTTCCCAGTGCCCTTCCTCATTGGGCACAATGGTTTAACTTCAAACACTTGTGCCTAAGCAGTTCTTTTATATGATACTGAAGGTTGAGTAATTCTGCTTCCAGGTGCCTTTGAATTGAAAAAATGCCTCTTGGGTTATAGTTCAGCTCTTCATCAATGGCAGGGAGAGAGGAAGGACTGTAACTTGCTCATGTTCCTCACATTAATCTTTTCCCCTCTGCCCTATACAGAAAGCTAACAAGTTAAGACGAGTCCTTAGGGATCTCTAGGACTTGGGGTGGTTTGATGCTCAGCATGACTTTGTTGGGCTGCCCTCAGTAGCTTCGATCCCCACTTTGGACTGCCAGAAATAAGGTCTTTCCTGCTGCTTTGGACTAGTCTTATTAGAAATTTATTCATATTTTGTAAGCTTAAACTCAAGTTCTTCATTATGATATTAAAATTGAACACTTTCACTAAAGTGCTTTGAATTTACTAGATTGGAGTTTTTGTGAGACTCTGATTTCTGCTTCACAGTTTCATGAAAACAGTGAAAAAAATATCAATGACAGATAAGTTATTTTTCATCTATAAAATTAGTAAATATTTTTAAAGCCATAATGCTTACTGATGGTAAGGATGCAGTGAATGAGCAGTCTCATATGCTCGGACATAACTTGGTTTGGCCTTTCAAAAAATAATTTTCCAGTAGTATTAAAAGTCTTCAGGGGCCAGCCCCATGGCATAGTGGTTAAGTTTGGTGTGCTCCGCTTCGGTGGCCCGGGTTCACAGCTTTGGATCCCAGGCACGGACCTACACCACTCATCACATGCAAAATAGAGGAAGATTGTCACAGATGTTAGCTCAGGGCTAATCTTCCTCAAGCCAAAAAAAAAGAAGAAGATTGGCAACAGATGTTAGCTCAGGGCGACTCTTCCTCAGAAAAAAATAAAAACCTAAAGGTCCACCATAATTGTCAAATTATTTTATGTCTATCCAATATAATATTATGTTGCAATTAAATTATGTTTATGGAATATTTTTAACCTCATAAGCAAATGTTTGTGACAAAATATTAAGTGAAAAAAGATACAGAATTATGTATATAGCATAATTTAGATTTTGTAATATATACAAAAGATAGGTATAGAACTATTATAAATATTCCTATGAATACATCTTTACTCCATTTCTAAAGTGAGAATTTTTGAGTCAAAAGGTATGAACATTTTGAAGATTTTTAATACTACTGGCAAATTATTTTTAGAAAGGCCAAACCAATGAAAATTAAGAAAAAATTCTTCGAAGAAAATAGGCCATAGTGTTAGTGGTAATTATAGGTGGATGGCGGAATTATAGACGCTTGGTCTTTTATTCTTTATACTTTTCTTTATTTTCACAATGGACATTTATTACTTTTAAAACCAGAAATAAATAGCCATGAGCAAACAACTCTGTCATTCAAAAGGAGAAAAGAGACCTTTCTGTAATTGCAGTTTACAGAGAATAAAATCCAAGTTTTAGAGCCTGGCACCATGATCTCGCTCTAGGAAGGCATTCTGGGTTTATTTTCCATCCTTGTCTCTCGGTAAACACCATGCCCCAACCACCACACCTTCTTCTCTGTTCTCTAAATGTGCCCTGTGACTTCTCCCCCCCACCCTCGAGTTCAGGCATCTCTAACCTCTGGATCTGTAGGTGCAGCTGCCTGCTAAACATCTGTGCCTGGGTGTCTTCCAAGCATCTCTGGTCTAAAATATCTAAAGCTCAACACTTAAGTTTCCCCATTTCTCCCTCAAATCAATCAACGTAATACATTAATAGAATGAAGGACAAAGAGCACATGATCATATCAATAGATGCAGAAAAGGCACTTGATAAAATTTAACACCCTTTCATGATAAAAACACTCAACAAACTAGGAAAAGAAGGACATTACCTCCTCATAATAAAGGCCATACGTGAAAAGCTCATAGCTAACATCATACTCAATGGTGAAAACTGAAAGCTTTCCCTCTGAGATCAGAAACAAGGCAAGGATGCCTTCTTTTGCCATTTCTATTTAACATAGTACTGAAAGTCCTAGCCAGAGCAATTAGGCAAGAAAAAAGAAAGAAAAGGCATCTAAATTGCAAAGGAAGAAGTAAAATTATACCTGTTTGCGGATGACATGATATTATATGAAAAAACCCTAAAGATTCCGCACACCAAGAAAACTCTGTTAGGTTAATAAGTGAATTCAGCAAAGTTGAGGATATAAAATCAACACATAAAAGTTGGTTGCATTTCATACACTAACAATGAATAACCCAAGAAGGAAATTAAGAAAACAATCTCATTTACAGTAATATCAAAAAGAATAAAATACTTAGGAATAAATTTAACCAAGGAGGCAAAAGACTTGTATACTGAAAACTTCCAGACATTGCTGAAAGAAATTAAAGATACAAATAAATGAAAAGACATTCCATGTTCATTAATTGGAAAATCTAATATTGTTAAAATGTCCATACGACCCAAAGCAGTCTACAGATTTAATGCAATTCCTATCAAAATCCCAATGGCATTTTTTGCAAAAATAGAACAAAACCATCTTAAAATTCATATGGAATCTCAAAGGACCCCCGAATAGCCAAAACAATCTTGAGAAAGAAAAACAAAGCTAGAGGCCTCACACTTCCTGATTTTAAAACATATCACAAAGCTATAGTAATCAAAACAGTGAGATACTGGCACAAAGACAGATACGTAAACTAAAGGAACAGAATAGAAAACCCAGAAATAAACCTTCACATATATGGTAAAATGATCTTTGACAAGAGTGCCAAGGCTAGTTATTGGGGAAAGGATAGTCTCTTCAGGAAATGGTGTTGGGAAAACTGGATATCCACATGCAAAAGAGTGAAGTTAGACTCTTGTCTTACACCATATATAAAAGTTAACTCAAAAATGAGTTGAAAACCTAAACATAAGACTTGAAACTATAAAACTCCTGGAAGAAAACATAGGAGGAAAGCTTCGTGACATTGGATTTGGCAGTGATTTCTTGGCTATGACACCAGAAGCACAGGTAACAAAAGCAAAATTAAAACAAGTGGGACTACATCAGACTTAAAGTTTTCTGCACAGCAAAGGAAACAAACAGGGCCGCCCCAGTGGTGTAGCGGTTAAGTGCACGCGCTCCGCTGCAGTGGCCTGGGGTTCGGATCCTGGGCGCGCACTGACGCACCACTTGTCAAGCCATGCTGTGGCAGCGTCCCATATAAAGTGGCGGAAGATGGGCACGGATGTTAGCCCAGGGCCAGTCTTCCTCAGCAAAAAGAGGAGGATTGGCGACAGATGTTAGCTCAGGGCTAATCTTCCTCACACACGCACAAAAAAGGAAGGAAACCAACAAAAGAGTGAGAAGGCAGCCTATAGGATGGGAGAAGATATTTTCAAACAGTGTATCTGACAAGGGGTTAATATTTAGAATATATAAAGAACTCCTACTACTTAACAACAAAAAACCAAATAATCCAATTCGAAAATGGGTAAAGAACTTGAATTTCTCCAAGAAGATATACACAAATGGCCAACAAGCACATGAGAAGATTCTCAATATCACTAATCATCAGGGAAATGCAAATCAAAATCACAATGAGATATCACCTCACACTTGTTAGGATGGCCATTATCAAAAGAAGCAGAAAATAACCAATGTTGGTGAGGATATGGAGAAATTGGAACTCTTGTGTGTTGTTGGTGGGACAGTAAAACGCTGCAGCCACTATGGAAAACACTATGGAGGTATGTTTTTTACCACAATAAAAAAATTTTTTTAAAAAGTATAAAAAACGTTTTGAATCCACCCACTTCTGTCTCCACCACCACAAGCGCAGTGCGGGTCCCCATCATCTCTGTCCTGAACCACTGCTGCTGCTCCTCTCTGACTTCTCTGCTCCCTCTCCCTCTCACGGCCTTCCAGTGCCTTTCAGCCAGAGTGATCTTTCAAAGATGTATTTGAGACTATGTTTCCTTGCTCTTCTACCCATCACAAAGCACCCCAGACACACTTAATCCCTGCAAAGGTTCTGATGGTCTTTAAACTCCAGCTCACGTGCCCTACGCTGGCCTGTAAGCCCGTGTGATCTAGCCTCCGTCTGCCCCTTGAATGGCACCTCTAGTCCTTCTCCAGCTTGGCATCTCCCTGTGCCCCACCCTCCCAGCCTCCTTTCACCTCCTAGGATATACCAAGGGCTTTCCCACTTAAAGCTTTGCACATACCCTTCCTTCTCTCTGTAAAGTTCTGCCCACTACTTTTGGTATGGCTGGTTCCTTCTCATCCTTCAAATTCCTGCTTAAATGTTACCTCCCTAGAAAGGCCTTCTGAAGCTCCATTGTCAGGTTCATTCATCTCTTCATACCCAGTTCCTAGGGCAGACCTGCAATATAGCAGATACTTAATAAACGTTTGAGTGAAAAAATGTTTGACTGACTCTCTGAATGAAGTCCTTCTGCCTTCTGCCTGGACTTGTCCTTCTCCTTCTCCTGTAGATAGTCTAAATTTTCTACAGTGAAAATTGTTTTTATAGTCAAATGCATTTTTTTATTACAAAACACTGATTAATTTAGATCGCACCAATTCATAAATGCTGATGACTCCAGTTGGTTCCAGACTGATAACAAGTGGCAAATGTTAACAAGTCTGACAATGCCAAGTGTTGGAGGAGATGTGGGTCCACAAAATATACGTGGCTGATGAGAGAGTAAATTGGCATAAACACATCAGAATACAATTTGGCATTACCTTCTTTATAAATTTTGTTATTTATTTATTTTTGTGAGGAGATCAGCCCTGTGCTAACATCTGCCAATCCTCTTTTTTTTTGCTGAGGAAGACTGGCCCTGGGCTAACATCCGTGCCCATCTTCCTCCACTTTATATGGGACACCGCCACAGCATGGCTTGCCAAGCAGTGCGTCGGTGTGCCACCGGGATCCGAACCAGCGAACCCTGGGCCGCCGCAGCGCGCGCACACTTAACCGCTTGCGCCACCAGGCCGGCCCCTTGGCATTACCTTCTGAAGCTGAGTATTCACATACCCTTTCTCCCAGGTGTAATATACAAGAGAGGCTCTGGTACATGAGCAAGAATGTTCGGAGCCATACTGTAAGCAGTAGCAAAATCCTGGAAACACCCGCATGCCATCAGTGAGAGAGTGGATGAGTAAATGGTGGTGTAGTTCCAAATGGAGTATTAGGCAGCAGTCAAAAAGAGATGAGCCATAGTGAACCCAGAGATGAGGCTAAATCTTAGAAATATAATATTAAGTGAAAAAAGTAGGTCCTAAAATACTACCTCAGCATGACATCCTTTTAATAGAGTAAAAAAACAACTAAAAGTAAAATACGCTTTTAGGAATACAGCTAGATGCCATAAAACTTATATAGAAAGGACAGGCAGGCAGTGAAGGTCATGGGATTTGGGATGGTACTTGCCTCAGGCTGGGGAGGCAGGGGATGGGCTCTGTGGGAGGTAACAGATGATTAGATGTGTGTTATCCTCTGGCTTTTGTTTTGGGTGGTGGTTTTGTGAGCACTTCTTACATTATTAAAAATTACTAAATAAATAAATGAAAGCAGGCTGTACATGGATCAATGATGAAAGGGTGTCATGAACCAAAGATTATGATTAATCCAATCCCAAAGAGATTCCCCCCACTCCCCCAAAAAGAGAAAAAAGCAGAATTTTTCAAGCAAATGAATTGCAAAAGCAAGGTTGCAACTAGGACGTATTTAATGGATGTCAATGGAAAATTGATAGACTGATTTAAATTATTTGTATCTGTTCTTTTAAGCAAGTACCCAAGCACTGGTCATTGCTACATCATTAGCTTATTTTAAGTTACAGCAGGTCTTTGAAAGTTTAAAATTATCTTTACACTATTTTCTTTTATTTTTATTATTATTTTTGTGTGTGAGGAAGATTGGCTCTGAGCTAACATCTGTGCCCATCTTCCTCTGCTTTGTATGTGGGATGCCACCACAGCATGGCCTGATGAGCAGTGTGTCAGTCTGCACCTGAGATTCGAACCTGCGAACCCCAGGCTGCTGAAGTGGAGTGTGTGAACCTAACCACTACACCACCGGGCCTGCCCCCAACAATGTTTTCTGGTTCTGGCTTTTTGCTGATTGAGGCTGACCTACCAATTAATCCAAACTATTAAGGTTTTATTTTACAAATCAAATATTTTTTCTTACCCCAAATCCTTTCCAGAATTCTATGGAGTAAAAGTGGATATTATATTTTTGGGTATTTATTTTGTCCCAATTTCATTCTAAAATAAGGTAGTACCATTTTGAAAGTATTTTATGAGCGTGTAGTCCGTGCCAGAGCTGGTAATGAGCCTGGAGACACATGCATGAATTATAGCTGGGCTTCTGGGCCTTACAGTAGCTCACAGTGTGGAACCTGCAACAAATGTGTAAATTATTCATCTACCATGTGTGAAATGTTATGATAAAGGTCTAAACAAAGAAGGCTGAGCCTGGTTCTGCCTACCTGGGGGCAAGGCAGTGGTTCAAGAGGCTTCCGGGGAGGTGATATTTGAGTTTGGCCCTGCAGAGTGAGGGAAGAAAGATCATTCTAGGCAGAGAAGTTCCTTGCTGGGCAAGGGCATGGAGGAAGGAAAGGGCCCAAGGCCTTCAGATGATGGATGGTGGTTGCAAGAAGGAGACAACCTGTCCTTTGCTGCAGGAATTGTAGTCTTCTACGTCACAGTCACTCAGCTGCTGCCTCCTGAGTCTCACCTCTTTCTTGCAAGATCCGAAATTGGGCTCTCTCTCTGACAGGGTGGGTTTGTCTGGCTGAGTCTCTTATGTCCTGTCTTCTTGAGACATGGCTGGGTTCCAAAAGGCAGGCCTTATCTATGAAGTGACTCACTCAGACTCAGCTACATCTGTTTGAGAAAAGAAAGATGATGCCAGGTTAGGGATTAGAACACTGAAGAGACAGCTGCAGAAATGAGTGGAGCACACTGTAGACTCTGGTCTTATGCCCCTGATTCCCGAATTTGGATTCCTTCCAAAAGGCTGAGTACAAAATGAGTTCAGAAGGCTTCGGTAAGCTTCTTAGCATAAGTCAGCAGCTTAGCAAGGAGGATAAGTGTAGTTGGTCTTCTCGTATAACCTCTGAAATAGCCTAAATTGAATCCCCCTTTGTATTTCTCATGAACTTTTTTAAAAGCAAAATTCTTGAAATTGTTAGATATGTGGTTTTTTTTTTCGTTATACACGGGAGGGGTAATCTAGTGAATGGTAGAATCAGCCTAAAGATAGAAAGCAGAGAGCAGCGATTCAGGGAAAACCATTATGTACCTCTCGTTTGGCACGTGTGGGGGCTTGGAACTGTGAATGGCCTGGGCTTCTCTGGGCCAGGGGCTGACACTTCTGCACCTGGGCCACAGGGCGGGGGCCAATTTGGTAGATGCCATGAAGACCTGGGAGGGGCACTATTGGACACCAGACATTTCTCCTTTATCTCTCTGTCCCGGATCCTTTGTTCACAGTCCCAAAGCTTGGAACCGCATTCCTGCTAGAACAAGGGCCCCAGGGAGAGGAGGTGGGGCGAATCCATTGACCAATCCAGACATTCAAATGCTTCCCTCTCAGTTCCACGTTAACCGTTGGCTGGCTGTTGCCATATCCAATTTTGTAAACATTCTTTGAACTAATCAAATCTCAATATTCCTGACTGTATATCCTGCCCTTTGCCCCAGTGACACTCCCTGGCCTTTTCTTTCTGATTGATTCTGTGAAGCTTTATCTAACAATCAATATTTAAGACATTTAATATATAACTCTTGACTTATCTTGCTTTGGGAAAATAACCCCAGTGTAACCACCAAGTTCCTCTTTCAACCAGTTAAAATAGGCATTGTTTTTCATCCCGTTTGTATTTTTATGACTTGAGCACAGTGGTAGGAGGCCCTGGAGGGGTGCTGTCCATAAAGGAGCACATTTTGCTGTGTCAGATCCACAACTCACACTGTACTCGTTGGATTTTCCTCCAAAATACTATGTAGCACCTCAAAATTTCAGACTTATAAACACAAACATGAATTTCTTGCTCTGGGTCTGCGGGCCTACTAGAGTGGTTCTGCTTTAGGCTGCCTCTTGCGCTTAGGTCCCTGTGTTTCATCTTTCTGTGACCAGTGGTGACCATACAAGACTATTCTCATAGCAGAAGTCAAGATTGCAGGAGACCAAGGAAAACAATCATGCACATTTAAAGCTTGGCTCACCTCTTGTCCACTCACGTTCCATTGGCTAAAGCAAGTCACGCCCCAAGCATCAATGGGGTGGGAGTATCTCTCCCCCACAGAGTGAATATGTACTGAACAGTAACACAGTTTACCACTCACACCTACCCATGAAGACCTGGAGAGAAGGAAGGATGATTTTCACTCAGGCCTTAAGCTCCTGTTCCCTTCAGCATCTGTTGGTTGACCATTTGTCTGCTTATATCTCTCTCCCCTCAACACTGCACACACACACCCAGGTGTGGATGAGGCTCTGCAAGCACTCCTTCATCTCCTCTGATGGCTTCTCATCTTCCTCTTCCTCTGCAACTATGGGCATTTCCCCTCACTCACACTTGGTTATTGGACTTTCTCTTGGAAACGTAATCTTCCTCACAGACACAGATCTACATCCTTGGCCCATGTCTCACTTGATTTCTAGGCTTGACCTTCCTGCTGTAGACAAGCAGCTCCCCTGGAATTCACCTCAAGCTCAGCACATCCAAAATCATATCTTTTCTCAGGCAGCTTCCCAATAGGGCATACCTTTATTCTCAATTTTTCTCATTTATTTTAAAGCCTCCATCTTTTCTCCTCAAGTTCCTTAGTTTTGAGACCTTTGAATCATTTGTACTTAAATTTCCCTTTCCTTTATTGCTGTTGATTTAATCAGTCACTAAACACTGGCTGATCTTACCCGTTTGCTTTCTGCTTCCTCTTCTCTCCTGCTTTCACCCTTTCTTCTCTCCTGCTCTGGGCCAGGCTCTTCCAAGCACATGCCCACGTCACCAGCCTGGGCTTCCTGCCTCCTCCGCCTCCTCCAGTGCTTCTGACCTGAAGCATAGCCTACAGAGAATGTTGGTGGTCAAGGAGTGCCTGGAGATGAAGTTGGTCATTCCATTCAGCCTGTCCCACTCCACCTCCTGGTGTCAACGCTCGTTCCAATAGGGGCCAGATTCTTCCCCCTGCCACCTCCACACCACACAGATTCCTACGAGTTTGCATTTGCTTTCTGCTTCTGCCAGCGTCGGATCCCCGGAGTTCTATGCCATGGGGCATTGCTTTTCCTACAAGTCTTAAGCACACATTGAAGGCAAGAATTGCTTACACAAGTGTGTAGAAGCCACAATGGGGGAAGGTATTAAGGAGATTGGACCAAGTAGAGGATACCTGCTGTAGAGCTGACCCACCCATGCTTTTCCCGTTTTCTCCCCCCCCAATCAGGATTTAGAAAAGTCTGGGCACACTCCCTAGAACTCTGATGTATACTTGTTGGTTAACTAGAAATAAATCATACAAATTAATTCATTCCCAATGATGATGTCCCTGAATGCCATGTGGTCATGTCTTATCTCTATATTACCAACTCTTAACCGTGCCTAGTACCTAAGAGGCCCTCAGTGAATGTTCACTGGATGAGTGGATGATTGAAAGAGTGAAAGAACAAACTGATAGGGGCTAGGGAGCACCTTTTCTGAACACACGGTCAATATAGCATCATTAATATATGGTCAGCGTGTCATCATTAACATAGTAAAGCATGACACGAGTGATAACATGTGTTTCATAGTTATTGCTCCAGCCTTTTTCTTCCCACTTGCACCCCTGTGAAGTACTGTGAAAGCACAATATTATCCTGGATGCTCACAGAAGTGCGTTTACCCAGATCAGGTAGTTAATGCAGACCTTGAACTAACATCCACGTTACAAAACTTGACCTGTAGGCCATCAATGGAAACTCCTCTGATTCCCAGTAACACATTAAACTCATTGTGGCTTCCAAAGTAATGCGATGTTCTTTCCTGGCTTTTGACAGGCTTATGCTGATGCAGTGAGGAGCCACTGCTAATAAGCAGGGAGAGGCAGAATTGCTTTAAGGATCTGTCGCTTCCAAAAACATATTGTCTGATGGAGACAAAGTTATCGTCATAGACTTGTCTTTTTCTGTAGTCCTGTGCTGGCTACATGTCTCCCTGCTAATTAGAGACATCAGGAGATAACGCTTCATTTTCTGGTGGCCCTCATAAAAGCTTCCTGCTTTTAGGAAGAACTGAGTACCTTCCCATCTCCAGAGATAGCCCATAGCTGTCGTGCACTTGTTTCCCTCCCCTGCTTCAACACAGGGGCCTTCCTCAAGCGTGTTGCTGATGTGGACTTCAGTTCATTTCCTGCGTCCTCATCGCCAGTCTCACAGGTGGATCAAGCAACAGTGGATGCTTCCACCTGAAATCAGAAGTTATATTGACATATCCTGTCCATGAAAGGATATAGCCATGGGTTGGCTTTCAGACTGTGCTGTAAATTAATATATACACTTATTAATTTAGACTGATGAGGTTGAAACTGTATGCATCATGTATTGATTATCACCTCAAGGTTGGAGACAGCCTTTCTTGTGAAGATTAAATGGAAAGACTGAGTGATACATGACATTGATTTTCTTTCCTTTAGCTATCCACTGCAAACCGTTTCCTCTTTCTTTTGGACTTGTTTCTTAATGATGCTTTGGGTGCCACATCCCTGTAGAAAACTTAGGAAATCTCTTTGGGGTTGTTTCAAAAAAAGCTATTTGTTACTCTGGGTAGTTTTGCTATTGTGGATTTCCACTGTTTTCTTCTATCTCAGCACCTTGTATGTTTCCTTTTTGGTGTCCTTAATCACAGTATTATTTATTGTGTGGGATTTATTTTGTGATGTCTCTCTCTCCCGCTGGACTAGAGGTCCATTGAGGGTGGGGATTGGGTCTGTCTGTTTTACCATCAGTACAATACCTGAAACGTGGTTGGCTGTCAGGGAATAGTTACTGAATGACTAAAAGAAATGTGCCTACCTTTTTTTCCATATAAACACCATCTATTCATAATTATGTTAAAGCTGAAGCTAGGAAAGTTTCCGATTAGTGCTAGAATTTGTCTGGCTATGTACAAGAAAAAACTATTTCCAAAGAAGGACACAGAATGAGCTCACTGGGCTAACACCAGAGTGAAATGAAAAAGAACAAGGAGAGAGAGTGTGTGTGTATGTGTATGTGCGTACAAGCTTTCAGTCAAGCATAAGCGAAGGCTTCGTTGTGTGTTTCTTCTTGTCTGTTTTTTCCTACTTTGCTTCACTGTTGAGTTTTAAGCCCTAGAGATAAAAATTCAGCGTGGTTTATAGTGAGTAAGGACTTTGGATTATGGTATTTTTGAATGTTGGAAATAGCTAAGTTTAAAAGAGATAGAGGGGGCCAACTCAGTGGCGTAGTAGTTAAGTTCGCACACTCTGCTTCGGTGGCCCGGTGTTCGCAGGTTCGGATCCTGGGCGTGGACCTACACACCGCTCGTTAAGCCATACTGTGGCGGCATCCCACATACAAAATGGAGGAAGATTGGCACAGATGTTAGCTCAGGGACAGTCTTCCTCAACCAAAAAGAGGAAGATTGGCAATGGATGTTAGCCCAGGGCCAATCTTCCTCACCAAAAAAAGTAATAATAAAATAAAAGAGAGAGAGAATTATAGTTGGAAGAAAGTTACAAGGAAGAAAAAAGCTATTTGTCTAACTTAGCTTTGAAAATGAGTCAAATAGACAAGAGAAACCAGATTCTGTGAAATATGAGTCATTTCGGTTTCCCATGGCAGATAGGATTTCTCAGTAGATGTATACAACTTTGATTTCATCTTACAGTACTAAACAATATTAATAAACTGCATAAGATGCGTAAGAGATGCATGAGATGCCTTATTGGGTGCTCTGTTATGCTGAGTTAATGCTTCATGTTTTAACTCTGACTCCCTATTAGAACCTCTCAACTTGCTTCTTTTTGGACAAAGAAGACAGAAATGGCCTCTGTTGGCCCTTTTCCATGTGCCAGACACAGGTTTACAAACTCACTAGATGTTTGCGTCATAGTCTGAGGCCATGATTGTGGTCCCCGTTTTACATAGCAGAAAGCTGAAACTCAGAGCCATTCTGTGAGTTATCAAGGCTTCACAGCTGGTTAAATGATGGCACTAGAATTCAAAGGTGGGCTTTAGAAAGAAAGGGCTTCTCAAAAACAAAGAGCGCCTCCTGGGGCTCTAGAATTGCATTTTCAAATGATTTTTTTCGCAAATGAGAAAAAGACTGATAGAAAATGACTCCTTCACTGCCTTTCCAAACTTTTGCTGTCCCTTTGGAGATTTCAGTAGACTTTTCTCTTCCCCTTCTGGAAACTTCCATTGAGTCTCCAAGTACTGGGTATTTTCCTGTCTGACTGGCCTCCGCAGTAAAATGGAGGAAAGAAAAATGTAGAAAAATATACAAGATGAAAAAGTAGAGAAACATTCTGTCAGAGTGTGATGCATCATTGAAATGATTTTGCTGTGGTGAGTTTGAGAGCAAGGAGAATGGTTTCTCATTGAGAAATGAAAGTCTTTTGGCTTAAAGAATATTTTCAAAAAATAAATCTTTCATTACCGTAGGTATTTCTTAAAATGAAAATAGTCCATATCAAGCCATATCATGAAAGAAAGAATTCACCAGTCCTTGAGAATTTACCTATTTTCCATTCAAACATTAAAGTGATCATTTAATCTTACGTACAGTTCCCTGAACTTTCCCTAAATAATTGCTTTGGTGATTTTAGCTCAACCTTGAAACACACTTGGATCTGATGTATATTTGACTTCATTTGAAAGAGAGAAGCAATTTTAAAGAAAGAGACTCCACAGGTTTAAACCCTGTGCCCACAGGGACAAGAAGAGAGGAAAGGAGAGAAGTAAATGTGTGGGAGCCCAGAATAGAATGAAGTACCAGCTTTAATAATAATAATACCACCCGTTATATATGCAGTGCTTTATATAGTGTCTGTCAGGCGTCTTCACATACAGTGCCTCAGGTAATCTTTACAGTAGCCCTTTGAGATAGGCAGGATGACTGTTAGGTTGAGATAAGGAAATTGAATCTCAAAGACTGACTTATCCGAGGTCACACAGCCGAAGAATCAAGTTAGAACTTGAACCCAGGCCTCCAGGCTCCCATCTACTGCTCTTTCCACCAAGCCATTTGTATCTCTTAAGGCAAGTATTTACTTTGGATAAGCTCTTGTTAGATTTGCCAAGGCTCATGCAAAGTCTCTGTAATGGAGCTTTTCCTATGTTTGAGACATGTAGGCGTTGCCTAGGGGTTATAACAGTATTTATAGAAATGGAATTTGAGCTGCAATAATGAAGTTCTGAATTATTTTCTGTGTAACACTAAGCTTTCAGATGAGCTAAATTTAAGTCAATAGTATATGGATAAACTGGTCTACTTAACTTCTACATAGCTTGGGCATGTGAGTTCCAGGATAAGTCTGAAGCTGCTTAAATCAAAGTGGGATAAGAAACAGGTAGCAAAGAAGAAATAAATAAGATGTCACTTAGTGTGATGTAACTGGTTAAAAGAACAGCTGTGAGGTGTTTGGAACGAATATAGCATGGACAATTTTAGAAGCATTTTTCCAAGTGGCTTAGTCTTGTGTCTAAATAAAGTTTGAAATCTTTTATCTATTCTTTTAACTGTTTATTCATTCAGCAGCTATTTTCTGAGTATCCCCATAGCACCATTCACTGTGCTGGGCCCCAAGAATTCAGAGAGAAGACACATTTCCTGTCCTTGAGGAGCTCACAGACCAGTAGGTTTGTGGGTGTCATAAATAGAGACAGAGCACAGGTGTAAGTTTCACAAAGGTCCGGCATTCATCTTTTGATGAGCACCAAGTTTACATGCCCCCCAAATTTTCAGATCTTTTATTTTCTTGCAGTTGGAATTTTCAGTATTATAAGAGATATTACGGCCAGGCTAATTTATGAGAAACCTAATTATAGAGACATTCATTCAGCAAACATTTGTCAAATGCATACTATGTGACTGGTCCTTTGCTGGGTATTGGGGTTACAGAGATGAAACCAATAGATTTCCTGCCATAAGGGGTTCTCAGTCTAATAGGAGAGAAACAATAAACAAATACACCCAATCCAGACTCTGCCGCTTACTAGCTGCGTGACCTTTTGCAAGCAATTTAATCTCGTGGAGTTTTTGTAACAATAAACTGATAATGCCTGACAAGCAGTAGGGTAAAGCTGGGCACATAAGAAGGCTTCATGTAGTTGCCAGTGTCAGTTATTATGAGAGAAGTGGGAGATGCACACAGAGGGGCCACTTGTGCCTCGGGGATGGCTCAGTCAGGAGAGGCTTCCTGGAGGGGGTGCTGCTTGAGCTGCATCAGAGATGCAGTGGGTTTTTGCCATGCCAGCAAGGCAGTGTGAGACCAGGTGGAGGGCACAGGACAAGCTGAGGCATGGGAGAGACAGCTGCCACATTTAGGGAGATGCTGGGAGGGTAGCACAGTTGGAATATAAAGCACAGGGAGAGCTTGGACCTAAATCCTCCTAGAAACAGGCTGGAGAGGTGCAAAGGGGCTAGATGCTATGTGGCCTTGGAGAGAGGTGTCGCCCTGCAACCAGAGGCAAGAGGTTTGCATTTGAGAAAGACACAGGGTCCAAATTGTCCAATGAAAACTCAAGATCATTTTGCCTTGTTCTTTCTGAGGCTTTTGGGTTGAAGATTCTACATGGTCTGTTATTTTAAGGAAAAAAGAGAACCATTTTAAAAACCTGCTGGACAGTTCAAAGTCGTGTTGAGCATCTGCCTTTAAGCAAGAAATATTGTGCATACAAGGAGGGGAGGCTCGCTTACTAGTTCTCGGGAAAACTAGAAAATTAATATTCTGATTTGGTCCGGGAAATACTGCAAGAGTAAGCCAAGTATAAAATATGTACATTTCCTAGTAATGTCTTTGATTGAGTTGGCAGAAAATTACCTATTTGGGATAAATGTTCTGGGGGACAGGCAAGATTTTAGCTGTGCACAGTCCAAACCAAAATCCCTTCTCCTTAAACCCACCTGACACGGCCAGGGCCTGACTCAGTGACAACCTACAATCTGAAATGGTATCCAATTCTCTTTTTACCCTATTTTCTTTTAGAATTAAAATTGAATACTTTTGTCGTGATGTCAGTAAAAATAAATAAAAAAGAAAACAGTAGAAAGAAATGGTCTCCTTTTTTTGAAGGGTGGACGAGGCCGAGACACTTGAGCTGTCTTTGAATACTGCAGCAGCAGAGCTGTCAAAGGAGCTTGCTGGCCCTCAGTTTAACCATAGAAAACATGTTTTCTTATATTATTTTGGCCTTATAGGGTGTTTTCTTAACCGAAAAATGATCACAGTTAGCATGCCTGACCCTTGGTGGCCCGATCATTTTATGAAGAAGAATAATGTTGTTATGGCAGAGCAGTCTGGAAAGAATGTCAGCTCGCTTAGGTTCAAGATTCTCAGTGACCTCGGAGCACAAACTAGGTCGGTGGAGAAAGAAGAATTGAGGGCTAAGTATGTAGATTGTGAACTGTGGCAGAGTAACTAGCACTTTCTTCGGCATCCATGGGTTTTTCACTTCCTTCTTTGGAAGAATCTCATCTTGGTGGGAAGTATAATTACCCTTGCGTATGCCACTTTGGGAAGAGAACGTGTGTCCATAATCACTGAAAGGAAATACCCTAGCGTGGTAAGAGTCTGTCCTGGCTGGCCTAATGAGGTTTAGCAGCTGCTGCCAGGATACTTTGCAAGGGGGGTGGCCTAGCTGGAATACCAGAGGCATTGTTGGTTTCTGGATGCGATAGGGAAGGCCACACATTCCTATGTCTAATGTATCAACATGATGCATTGATGCACTGATAGCTCTCTTGTAGGCACTCTTATTCATTCACTATTTGTGTTTTATTTTATTTTTTGAATAAGTGGTACTTGCATATGGCACAAAATTCAAGGATTCAAAAGAGAAAATGGTGAACAGTCTCCCTCCTATCTCTTGTTCTTACCACCTAATTCTCCTTGGAGTTGCCAATGTTACAGTTTCCTAGTTTCCAGAGGAAATTTCACCCATTTACTCTTATATATCTGTCTTCTTGCTTCTTGAGGGCAGCAGTAGCATTTGACAATAGGTGTGGTAAAACTCTTTTGCAACCTTAGTCCTGAACATAGAGCTGATGCTGAAAGTATGAAGTTGTTTGGCGGAGAGGTGCAATTAGGCCTCTTTACAGTAAAATACTAATTTTACTTGATGTTTTGTAGTAGTAAAATATTTTTATTCCATGTCTCATTTTACCCTTATTACCATCTAGAAAATAGATAAGAGCAGGTATTATTATTCCCATTTTACAGTTCATAAAACTAAGGTGAAGAGAAGGTAAGTGCCTTCCATTACATCTTACAGCTAATCAGGGGCAGAATTAGACTAGAAATGTTCTACTGATTCCTTTTGTGTTCACACTTCTGTTCTGTGTCGCAAGACTCGGTGTAGGGGGATTCTCCATTACTGTATATTTTGACTTGTAAATGGAATCTGTTCTGATTTTAGAAATGCCTTTGTCTCTTGCCTTCAATAAAATATTGGAAGAAGCAATATTATGAAGGGGTGTTAAAGACCTGTACTAAGAAAAGTATGTCATTATAACTAATCTCTGAGCCCATCTGTGTGCTAGGCGTTGTGCTAGGTGCTTTATGTATGCCACTTACTGTCACACAACCTTATGAAGTGGATAGTATGAACTCATTTTACGGTTGAGGAAAGTGAGGCACGGGGAGATGAAGTAGACTACCAGTGGTTACACAACTTGAGAATGGTGGAGCTGGAATTCACACCCAGATCTGTGCCTGTTTCTGCCAAGCAGTGCTGCCTCCCCAGACTGGGTGAGCAGAGCAGAAACGGTTATTATCTCCACAATACAGATAGTTTACTTATTTAAAGATCCAGCAAATACACATGGGTCTTGATTATTAGCAGTTATTAAAAGACAATAAAAATTCAAGTGTCAAACTCTGTTAAAAATACCATAGAATATTAAAGAAGCAAAAGCTTGCTTTCTGCTTTCAGGATGTTACCATCAAGTTGAAGGCATAGAAGTAACACAAATAAGCTTCAGAACATAAATAACATGATCAGAAAACCACACTCGGAAACATAGAATCAGAGAGATTTGAAGTTAGAGAGGCCCGGGAGGTTATTTAGAGACTCCATCCAAGCCTGAAGTCATCCTTTTCCCTCCGATTTGTGTGTCGGTGAGACCACCAGCCTCCCAAGACACCAAAGCCATGGACATGGAGTTCTAGTACATTCCTTCCACTCCTTCATCTCCAGTCTTCTGAGGAGCAGCCTTGCAAACTAAATTTAAAGTGATCCTCAATATTGCGCCCCTCCCTTATCCACAGAAAGAGTAATAAGCCCACGTCAGTTCTTTCACATCCATCCCCAGCCCTGCCAACTACGCTTCTCCTAGTTCATATCCTGTCAAATCTGGGCTAAAAAAGACACCAAACCAGATTTCAGGCTCTGTGCAATCCAGGGCAACAAACTCTCTGCAGGCACGAGAACCCTCCCAAACCACAGCTCTCCTGCTGCTCCTCTGAGGAAGGCTGCACTGACTTATTTCTGCATGGATCCCCACTTCAGCTCTTACTGCGCCTCCCCACCACTCTGCTGGGCTTCTCGCCATCTCCTCACAGACCAAGTTCACATGCCTACCTCTTGACTTTTGCCTGTGGTGGTGTCTTTATCCAGATGCCTTCCCACCAAGGGCACTGCACTGTGTTGTTTGTGTCAGTGGGGAGTTAGAGTCAACCTGAGCATCCCTCACTGGTAGAGAGGGTATGTAAAACGTGGTGGAAGCACACCACGATGTGTTATGCGTCAATAAAGATTGCAGTGGTTCCACTTCCAGTATGGTAAATAGGCTCCTTCCTGGACAGTCCTCCCACGAATCACAACTGAAATCTTGGGGAAAAAATACCAACTACCTGAGGATACTAGAGATTGAACAAAAGCAAACAGATTTTGGAGAGGTGTCAAAACACGGAAGAAGGGAATGGCACAGAGTATGTTTCCCATTTGTATGGCTTTTAGCCTAAGGTCAAACCACAGTCAGCAGCCACATTTGGCATTTAAATTCCAGTGGAAAACTACAGCCATTCTGGTCTGAAGAACTGGATGATAGTGTTCAGGGCTACCGCAGCCTGGGTGTATAAACTCTGCCCAAATCTATGGATGACCTGAACTGCAGCAGGGACAGAGTCTAGCTAAAGATAGGAGAACTGAACTGAGATTTGCAGTGCCACTCAAGAGACAGAATTTTCCATTTGAATCCAATCAAGTTAATTGCCTGCTTTAAAAAAAAACAAAATCAGTACTCTTTAGAGGAATATAACAGAATTCATATCATACCTTTCTTTTTTTGCTGGGAAAGATTCGCCCTGAGCTAATGTCTGTTGCCAATCTTCCTCTTTTTGTTTTTTTTTGTCCTGCCCAAAGCCCACCCCAGTACATAGTTGTATATTCTAGTTGTAAGTCCTTCTAGTTCTTCTATGTGAGCTGCCACCACAGCATGGCCACTGACAGACAGGTGGTGTGATTCTGTGCCCGGGAACTGAACCCAGGCAACTGAAGCGGTGAGAGTGTCAAACTGTAACCACTAGGCCAGCAGGGATGGTTCTGCATCATAACTTTCATAATGTCCTGTTTACACTGAAAAACTATTTCACATACAAATAATCAGGAAAATATGCCTCAATTTTGAGAGAAAAGAGAGTCAACTGATATCAACCCTGAGATGACTCAGATGTTGCATTAGTGGACAAGGATTATCAAGGCATTTGTAACTATGTTCAATGAACTATGCTCACAATGAATGAAAATACAAGACAGAATAATATAGTATATAAATATACATTATAAAGTGTATTTCAAATATATAGAAAATAAAATATAATTCAGCAGAGAACTAGGAACTTTAAAAAAGAACACAATGAAAATTCTAAGGCTGAAAAATGCAATATCTAAAATTAAAAATTCACTGGGTGGGCTTAAAAACAGAATGGAATTGACAAAAGAAAGAGTGAACTTGAAGATAGGTCAGTAGAGAGTATCTAATCTTAAGAGAGAAAAAAAGATTGGAAAAAAAAATAGAAAGCCTCACAGATCTGTGGGACAATATCAAAAGATCAACATGCATGTAATTAGGGTCCAAGGGAGAAAAGAGAGAGAGAATGAGGTAGAAAAAGTATTTGAAGAAAAAATGGCCAGAACATTCCCAAATTTGGTGAAAGACATACATTTGAAAATTCAAGAATCTCGGAGAACTCCAAGCAAAATAAATAAGGAAAAGGCCATGCCTTGGCACATCAGAGCAAAACTTTTGTAAATAAGATAGAGAAAATTCTGAAAGCAGCTAGAGCCAATCAACACATTAGAAGGAAGGGAGCAGTGCGGGTGATGTGGATTTCTCATCAGAAAGGATGGAGGGCAGAAGACAGCAGTATGACGTCTTTAAAATATTGAGAGAAGAAACTGTCAATCAGAATTCTGTGAACAGAGAAAGAATCTTTTGAGGATGAAGGCAAAATAAAGATATTTTCAGATTAAAAAAAAAAAATCTGAAGGTAATTGAGCATCAGAAGACCCGAACTACAGGTACGGTCTTAGCGCAAGAAGTGCTAAAAGAAGTTCTTCAAGTTGAAAGGAAATACTGGGTGGAAACTTGGACCTTCAGGAAGAAATAAAGAACATCAGAAATGGAAAATAAATGAGTAAAAACAAAAGACTAGTTTTCCCTTATTTTTTTAAAGTACATATTGTAGTACTTTATATGTATAAAGTACATAAAATATATATCACAACTATACAATAGAGTTGGAAGTAGTGTTAAATGGACCAAATGGTTGCAAAGTTTCTACTTTTTTTTTTTTTTTTTTTTTTTGCTGGGAAACATTCGCCCTGAGTTAACATCTGTTGCCAATCTTCCTCTTTTTTTTTCCCTCTCCCCAAAGCCCCAGTACATAGTTGTAGATTCTAGTTGTAAGTCCCTCTAGTTCTTCTATGTGAGCTGCTACCACAGCATGGCTACTAACAGACAAGTGGTGTGGTTCCGTGCCCGGGAGTGAACCCAGGCTGCCGAAGTGGAGCACGCTGAACTGGAACCAGTAGGCCGTCAGCGCTGGCTCAAGGTTTCTACTTTTTTGTGTGTGAGGAAGATTAGCCCTGAGCTAACATCCGTTACCAATCTTCCTCTTTTTGCTGAAGAAGATTGGCCCTGAGCTAACATCTGTGCCCATCTTCCTCCACTTCATATGTGAGATGCCTGCTACAGCATGGCTTGATGAGTGGTGTGTATGTCTGCGCCCGGGATCCGAACCTGCAAACCCCAGGCCACCAAAGTGAAGCATGCAAACTTAACCACTACACCACCAGGCTGGCCCCAAGGTTTTTACTTTTTTACTTGAAATTATATTTTAACAAGTTAAGAATGTATGTTGTAATTCCTAGAACAGCCATTTTAAAAAACAGAATGATGTATATAGCTAAAAAGCCAATATAAATTAAAATGGAATTCTAGAAAACATTCAAATAATCCAAAAGGAGGTAGAAAAGGAGAAAGAGGGGGGAAAAAAACCCACAAGGAATAAACAGAAAATAATAAAATGGTGGAATTAAGTCCAACATATTAGTACTTTCATTAATTATTAAGGAATTAAATACCCCAATTAAAGGACAGACATTGTAAATGGATTTTTTAAAAAGCAGAAGCGGGGCCGGCCTGGTGGCGCAAGCAGTTAAGTGCACACGCTCCACTGCGGCAGCCCAGGGTTCGCCGGTTCGGATCCCGGGCACACACCGACGCACTGCTTGGCAAGCCATGCTGTGGCGGCGTCCCATATAAAGTGGAGGAAGATGAGCATGGATGTTAGCCAGGGCCAGCCTTCCTCAGCAAAAAAAAAAAAAAAAGAGGAGGATTGGCAGATGTTAGCACAGGGCTGATCTTCCTTACACACACACAAAAAATAAATAAATAAATAAGAAAAATAAAAAGCAGAACCAAAATATCTGTTATTTACAGATAGATTGAAAGTAAGTGCATGGAAAAATATATATCATGCAAACAGTAAGTGTAAAGAAGACTGGAGTGCCTTCAATCAGATAAAATAGACTGCAGGATAGATTATTACCAAAGATACAGAGGGACATTTCTTAATGATAAAAAGATCAATTCACCCAAAATATATGAAAGCCATAAATGTACTTTTGCCTAATGAAAAGTTTTCAAATTACGTGATACAAAATTTTATAGAATTAAAGGGAGAAACAGACTTTTCTGTAGTTGTATTTGGTGATTTTTTTTTTTCTTTCAGGGAAAGATTCACCCTGAGCTAATGTCTGTTGCCAATCTTCCTCCTTTTTTTTTCTCCCCAAAGCCCCAGTCATGGTTGTATGTCCTAGTTGTAAGTCATTCTAGTTCTTCTATGTGAGCCACCACCACAGCATGGCAACTGACATAGACGGGTGCTGTGGTTCCGTGACTGGGAAACGAATCCGGGCTGCTGAAGCGGTGAGTGCTGAACTTTAACCACTAGGCCATCAGGGCTGGCCCTGTGTTTGGTGATTTTAATATCACTCTTTATTGATAGAACAATTAGAATTTGATAGAACAATTAGAAAATAACAAAAACCAGTAAAACATAGATGATACGAAAACACCATCAACCACTTTGACCTAAGTATGTTTATAGAACGCTACATCCCCAAACTGAAGCATATTCTTTTCAAGTGCCCATGGTTCATTCAACAAGATAGACCTTAAAACAAATCTCAATAAATTAAAAATGATTGAAATACTATAGATATGTGGTCTGACCTTAGATATTTGGAAATTAAACACACATCTAAATAATCCATATGTCAAAGAAGAAAACAGAAAGGAAATTTAAAAATATTTCTAATAAATGATAATGAAAATCAACACATAAAAATTTGTGATATGTAGCTAAACATACATAGAGGGAAATTTATAGCTTTAAATCTTTATATTAGAAAAAGAGAAAGATGTAAAATCAATCACCTAAGTTTACACTTGAAGCTAGAAAAAGAAGAGCACAGTAAACCCAAAGTTAAGTAGAAAGAAGGAAATGATAAGGATAAAAGCAGAATTAATGAAAAAAACCAGAAAAACAATATAGAAAAATTCTCAAAGCTCAAAGTTGCTTCTTTGAAAAGAGCAAACAATAGATAAACCCCTAGTGAGACTGGCTAAGAAAAGAACAGATAGGGGGCCAGGCTGGTGGCATAGTGGTTAAGTTTACACACTACACATAGGTGGCCTGGGGTTTGCAGGTTCCGATCCTGGGTGCGGACCTACACACTGCTTATCAAGCAATGCTGTGGCAGGTGTCCCACATAACATAGAGGAAGATGGGCACAGATGTTAGCTCAGGGAACATCTTCCTCAAGCAAAAAGAGGAAGATTGGCAACAGATGTTAGCTCAGGGCCAATATTCGTCACCAGAAAAAAAAGAAGAATAATAAGAAGAGATAGAACACGAATTATGAATGTTAGAGCTGAAAGAAGCATTATTGCTACAGATCTTATGGACATTAAAAGAATAAGAGAATATTATGAACAACAACTTTGTACCAATAAATTCGGCAACTGAGATGAAATGGAAAAATTTCTTGAAGATGCATTTTACCAAAACCAGCACTAGATAAAACAAACTTTGACTAGCCTTATACCTATTAGAGAAATTTAGTTCATTAAAAAACTTTTTAACAAGAACAACAAACTCACTTAAAGCCTGGATGGTTTCACTGATGAATTCTATCAAATAGTTAAGAACAAACCCCCAATTTTACACACACTCTCTTAGAAAATAGAAGAGGAGGAAATGCTTTCCCACTTATACTATGAGGCCAAAATAATCTTAATACCAAAACCTGACAATGATATTGGAAAAAAAGGAAATTACCGATGAATATCCCTCATGAACGTAGGTGAAAAAATATTTAGGATAATATTAGCGTGTCAAATATAGCATGACCAAGTAGAGTTTATCCCAGGAATGCAAGGTTGGTTTCACGTTCAAAAATCAGTCAATATACTTTACTATACTAACATATTGGAAGACTTAATATTGTTAAGATGTCAACTCTCCCCAGATTATTTATTAGTTCAACACTATATCAGTTATAATCCCCAAAGTGTTAAGCTGTTCTAAAA
Organism: Diceros bicornis minor; assembly: GCF_020826845.1. NCBI lineage: Eukaryota > Metazoa > Chordata > Mammalia > Perissodactyla > Rhinocerotidae > Diceros > Diceros bicornis. Next base: position 21,951,332 of record NC_080774.1, on the reverse strand, counting down.
CTTATATGGAAGTACAAAGCACCTAGAACAGAGGTTTGCAAACCATGGTCTGGATCAGCTGCAGTTTTGTAAATAAACTTTTATTGGAACACGGCCACACCCATTTGTTTACATGTTGTCTATGACTGCTTTCATGCTACGATAGCAGTGTTGAGTAGTTATGACAGACAATATATGGCCATGTGGCCCTGGAAAAAAAAAAAAGAAAAAAAGTTTGCTGACCCTTGACCTAGAATATCCAAAGCAATACTGAGAAAGGAAAACAAAGTTCGAGAACTTACTCTACCTGACGCCAAGACTTACTATAAAGCTATAGTACTCAAGACAGTGTGGTACATAAGAATTTACAAGAAGGTCAATGGAGCAGAATAGAGAGCCCAGAAATAGACCCACAGTTATATGGTCGCTTAATTTTTAACAAAGATACCAAAGCAATCCAATGGGAGAGAGGAAAGTCTTTTCAACAAATGGTGCTGGAACAACTGGGTATTTCTACGGGAAAAAAACGAGCCTCAACCCTTACCTCATACCAAACACAAAAATCCATTCAAGATGGATCATAGACTTAAATGTAATAGCTAAAACTATAAAGCTCTTAGAGGAAACCCTGGGAGAGTATCTTCCTGACTTAGGGGTAGACAGGTCGTAGAAAACAGTAGCCATAAAAGAAAAAACTTATAAAGTATTCATCACAATTTAAAACTCAGGCTCCTCAAAAGATATCATGAAGAAAATGAATAGGCAAGCCACAAATCATATATCTGACAAAAGACTGGTAAAGAACTCCCACAACTCAATAATAAAATAGCAAACAGTCCAATTTATTTTATTTTTTTTTAATTTTATTTATTTATTTATTTTTCCCCCAAAGCCCCAGTAGACAATTGTACGTCATAGCTGCACATCCTTCTAGTTACTGTATGTGGGACTCAGCCTCAGCATGGCCGGAGAAGCGGTGCGTCGGTGCGCGCCTGGGATCCGGGCCCAGGCCGCCAGCAGCGGAGCTCGCGCACTTAACCGCTAAGCCACGGGGCCGGCCCAACAAACAGTCCAATTTAAAAATGGGTAAAGATTTGAACATACAATTCCTGAAAAAAGTTATGTGAATGACAGTGTACACATCAAAACAATATTTAACATCATTTCCATCATCAAGAAATGTAGTTTAAACCACGAGAAGATACCACTACATTCCCATGAGAATGGATAATATTTAAAAGACTGACAACACAAATGTTGGTGAGGATGGAGAGCAACAGGAACACTCATGTATTATTGGAGTGACTATAAATATATAATCACTCTGGAAAAAGTTCTAACAGTTTTTATGAAACTAAACATATACCTACTCTATGGGCCAGTTGTTTCACTTCTAGCTGTTTACCCAAGAGAAATGAAAATGTGTGTTCACAAAAAGAATTCTACATGAGTGTTACTAGCAACTTTATTCATGATATCCCCAAACTAGAAACAGCTTAGGTGTCTATCAACAGGAAAAAGATTAAACAAACTGTGCTATAGTCATACAATCGAATGGTGCTCAGCAAAAAAAGTAACAAAATGCAAATACGAACAACAGCATGGATGAATCTCAAAAACACTTTGCCGAGTGAAAGGAGCCTTATACAGAAGAGTATATACTGTATGATTTCATTAAATGAAGTTCTACAACTTTAATTAATTAATCTATGGTGGAAAAAAATCAGAACATTAGTTGCCTCTGGAGTGGTGACATGACAAGTGCATGGCTTTGTCAAAACTCACTGAATGTACATTAAGATTTGTGTAGTTCATTTTATGTAATTTTTATTTTTTACTGTATGTAAATTTTACATTAAAACCTGTAAAAAAATATTGTACTCTAGCTAATAATATGCCTTCTGAAGTATTTAGGGGAACTTTAATTGAAGTCTGTAAATTTACTTTGAATTGCATCTAAAATGCAAAATGAATTGGTGGACGGGAAGAGAAAAGAATAGTTAGATAAATACGTGATAAAGCAATTTTACTAAAATGTTAATGATAGAATCTAGGCAATAAGTATCTGGGTATTCACTATAAAATTCTTTCAAACTTTTTATATGTTTAATTTTTTCAAAATAAAATTTTGGGAAAACTTAGAATTGCAGCATGAACATATGGATCTTAAAAATATAGTGGAAAAATAAGAAAGAGGATGAAATATATAATACAATATCATTTACTTGATTAAAATACCTATGTCCAGATTTGGGGGGAGAAATTCAGGCAAAATGATATACAATAAACACACTAGAACAGTTGCCAATAGGGAAAGGAATATGAATGAGGTCTAGGGATGACAATATGAGTGACAGTTGGGTATTGGATCTATAGGCCTTGCATGGACAAATGGTAATGGGGAGAGAGGGAGGGAGGGTGCCTGGGTGGATGGAAAAGCATTAAAATTAGCTAGATCTTGGCCTCACTAGTTATTAACTATGCCATTTTAGGCAAGTTGTTCAACATTCTTTAGACTTTTCACATCTATAAAATGGGCATTATGATCTCTGCCTCACAGAGTTGTTGTGAGCCTTAAAACTAAATAATGTCCAGGAAGTTCCTAATACAGCCCTTAATCTACAGTAGATATTCAGCAAAGGTCTATTCTTCTTTTTTCCTTTTCTTTCTACTCGTCTAAATCCTCGGTGTCCTTCAAGGGGCTTACATTCTCTAACTACAACACCATGCCTCTTTTTCCTGTTTTTTAAAGAGTCTTAGCATTTGCAACCCATTCCATTTTATCCCATTTTATCTCACACATGTGTAGAGTTGCTTTGTGTGTATCTATCTTATCTCTTCCACTACCCATTCCATAGTTTTTTGAGGGCTCAGAGTGTAGCTTTGAGTGTCCCTCTGCCCAGTTGTCACCGGTATTGTTGTGTAGTTACTTGTGTGTCTCTCCCCTGACCAGAAGGGCAGAGATAGTGTCTGTATTACTCTCTATTTTGTCTCCATGTGGAAGGGACTAAGCACATATTTGATGAATGAATGAAAGAATAGACCTGTTTTTCACTGCTCTTTCCACTCAGCGCTGTCTAATAAGCACATTGATTTATCATTGCTTTTAGCTACTGCCAGACTTGCTGAACTTGTTCAAACACAGATGCAGTGCTGTGAGCCCCACTCAGATCTGCTGCAGGATATTGTTTCAGAAACACATTGGACTCAAAGACAAGGACCCTCTCTTTACTGTGGGTGCTCTCTCAGCTAGTCTGTTAAACTATGGATAGCATTTTAAAGCTGGAAGTGATCTTAGATTTTATGCCATCAGACCTGCGAATGCTAAAAGTTAGATAAAAGGATCTGGATCTTCAAAACCAATTGGGATTAGTTAGAGAGATTGCCTTCATGGAGGTGGTAAATATCAAGCAGAATTTATTGGTGAGGAGAGAGGTGGGTTGTATAAAGAGAGGGTGGAACATTGCAAGGGTGTAGAGTGACATGAGCTGGGTGTTGGTGATGGCAGCAGATATGTGCCAGAGGGGAGCCCTCCGTGGAGTGTTGGCTGCACATCAGGATAATCACATGACATAAAGGGGACAAGATGGTGAGTGGATAAGTTGGAAAGCCATCATCATTCCCTCTCTACTCTGTCCTTTGCAACCTCCTTATCTCATCCTTGATTAGGTCCTGACCTCCTCTTCTTTTTATCTAGGCCAAAGACAGGCGCAAACCCTAATTTTCAAATGAAATCCAAATGACACATCTGGAACCCTATATTTCAGCCTGGAAATGTTGGTTTTGCGTTGTGTTTGGCACAGATAGTAGCCAGCTGAGATAGCCCAAAGCCCAAGAGGGACCTTTGGAACAGCCTCAGCCTGATATTTCCTTGCCTTCAAATCAATCCAAGCTACTCATTAGGAGGCCTCCTTTCAGCAAGCAGTCTGCTATGAGTGGGACCATCCTGGGATCACCATAGTCTTCCCTTTGGTCCAGCTCATCATTCCCTCTCCATTCCTGCTTTCACCACATTTATGGATCCTGAAAGACAGCTGAGGAAACCAGCCTCCTTGCTTTCTCTCCTGGAGGGCCAGATACCCAGCATATGTGCCCCTTCTTCCCCTAAAGTGATCCCTATGCTATTTTTCTAACCCAGATCTTCCCCTTTGACTGAGTCAATGTACTCGGGGTTTATTTAAGCCTTCCTTTGGCTAACAAGCATCAGGATGCATTTATATTTAAAAGAAGAATTGTTTATTCTAAAAATCTTAAAAGCAAAAGTGTCCATTAGCAGGCTTTACTTTTTGCTCCAAATGATGCCAACAAGCACTTTCTTTGGGTAAAAACTTTCTCTCCCGAAGAGTTTGCTTTTTTCTTTCCTAGGAATTCTTGGCCTGTTCTTCCTTTTCTTTTCTCTAATCATTAAAAAGGAAAAAAGAAATGTAGCTGCCCCAGTAACTACTTTCCTGGATTCCAGGGCCCCTGGAATATGTGCAGTCAAGGGCAAGCAATCTGTGAAACTCGTTCAGAGTTAAGCAGAGAGAGACCATAGTTCAGGGTTTTAGGGATTCCATTTAACGGGCAACAGCATTTCTCCATTGAACATTGCTTCACAATTTACGCGATAAAAATAGCTCTGGAGAAATCTAAGCTGTTATTACCCTTGCTCTTTGAATTTGGATTTTCCAATATTCCATCCTGAGTCTTAATGATGCAGATTATTGCAATTTGTCACTTCTCGTGATGCAAATAGTAAATCTTGGATTCAGAGGTAGCAATTCTCCTACCCTATCCTATCTTGAATGAAAACTACTTTTCTTAACTTGATTTTTCAGCAGCCATTATCAAGTTATGCTTCTTTAAGGTTAAAAAAAAAAAAAAGACCACTAGCAGAATAATTTGGATCCATGTAGATTCTGTGTAGATGCCCAGTGGGAGAAGAGGCCATCCTGCGTCCAGAGGGACGATGGATAAAGCCTCTGCCTCACATGGCTCACTAAGGCCTGGTTTTCCATCCTGACACAGCAGAAGTCGTTTCATTCTTTGCATTTCTTTGTGACCAGCATGCCGATACATTCACCGAGCCATGTAGACAGTCTCTCTAGCACCAACAGCTTTTATTCCCGCTCCTACCCTGCTGTAAACCTGGAAACAAATATTTAGCTGGCAGTGGAGTGCCATCTACATGAGTGCTCTCCCTCTGGGGGTCTGCTGCACACACAGCGCCTGGCTGGTGCTTTCACGTCGCACAGGACATATAATATATTTACATCTTGCGTAACCATAGAAACCTGTTGTGTCGGAGAAGACTTTGTGATTTTGCTGCTCTCCGGAAAGAGATGAATAAAGCCACAGGGCAACCTGCCACCTCTTGCTTACTTTGTAATCCTTTAGCAATTAAGACTGCAGAACATATTTACTATAATTTTCACATCTGTAGACATTTTGTAGATTATTGAATATACATAAGGAAATAAAAACACTTGAGACATTATTTTAGAAGCCCCATAGCCAACTCAATCTTTTTTTTATAACTTACACAATTTGTACGTCATTAATTATTTTTGAAAATGGCTGGTCTTTTTTTCTGCGGTAGAGTTTTCTTTAGAAAATCCTTGCATAAGGAATTCATACATTTTGTTATGCTGGCTATACAAGAGGGCTCTGGAAAGAACACCACTTTGGGAGTTGGGAAGAGTTGAATGTAAACCCAGTTTAAATCTGGGCTGTTCCACTTACTGGCTGAGCTTCCTGGGGCAAATGACTGAATCTTGCAGAGCTTTCAGGGGCTTTTAACAAAAAACTATGACATGAGAATAATAATATCTACCTTGGTGGATCATTGTGACGAAAGCAATAATATAGGGCAAATACCTGGCACATGATAAAGGGTCACTATATAGTACTGTTATCATTTCTATTAACTTTCGTGTCTTTTGATCTAATATGGAATGTACCACAAGTATATATTCTGATGCTTGAAAAGCTTGTTTTGTTTAGCACATATATGGTACTTCATACTTATCAAAGGCTTTACAAATATTTATTAATTATAAAACCCCCAAGGGAGCTGAGGAATACAAATTCCATCTCTTTTCCGATTAATTCTGCACCTTTCCATTTGGCGAATACATGTGTTTCAGGGCTTTTAATAGAGCAAGGAACCCCCTTGGCTCTTTTGTCTGTGCCTTGGATTGTTTAAAGAAATTATCCACAATGTCATAGAAGCTCCGATTTAGCAGCTAGATGACTTGGGCGACCCCTGCTGGCTGGCTACAAGATCAGGAATGCCCACCAAGCCAAAAGCTGCACCCTCAGCCCCAGGCTCTGTATAAATTAGCTGTGGACTGTGTGGACTATGGGTGGTAGGCTATAATCATGGCTGCGAAGGCATGGAGTTTACTCTTATTGTTATTATTTTCTTTATTATTGTTATTTAAATGGTGGTATTAGAATGCAGGGGACGTTTCCCACTAGCTAATAACCATTTAAGTTGCATTTGGGGGCTTTCGTGACTTGACAACAGCTTTTCAAAATCTCGAGCTGTTAAACCCCCTACTGGGTTAATGTGGCAGAAAAAGACAAGAACGACACCAGCCAGCGGGTTTTTGTACAGTGCTGTGTCGCAAGCATCTGGAATAGAGAAGGGGAAACGGATCCTTTTAGAAAATCCAATTAGAGAGAGAAGGAAATATGCTTTGCTGAGAGAGAGAGAGTGAGAGAGAGAAACAGAAACAGGTTCTCCCCCAGAGGTAACAGACTTCAATATTAACAAAGGAAAATCCTATATTACTTTGACTTATTTCAGAAAACCAGTGTTTCTGGATATCTTCTCAGGAAACAAACACTGCAAGTGAACAGGGAACTGTTTTCACCCAAAGTTCAATGTAAACAATAACAAATATGACTATTCAAAAAACATCACAGAGATAGGGGAAATCAAAGACTTTTCATGATTTCTCTCAGAGCATAGGAGTCACATCCCCACCCCTCCCCACCCCCCCATACACACACACACTCTCATTTCTCTGTTTTAATTAAACGGTCTTACAAAAGATCTAGGGAATAGGGAGTGATTTTAGAAGTCACCTCTAGCTTTTAGGGACTATACCTCTCGTGAAAAATAACTCCCTCCCTCCCCACAGCCTTTGCCTAGCATTGAGTCACACCTCAACTTTTTCTGTTAAGTGGTCTCCTTATCCAGACCAAACAGACTCAGTTTGGTAGCTCTTGGTGACATTATTTGTATAGATATTTCAAATGTGTGCAATTTACCTAGATTTAGAGGATTATAAATAAAACTACCACACAGCCCCTCCAGTTTTCCTCATTAAGGGGATCACATTGTATTAGAATATGCATTTTCATTATGACATATTAGGGCTAGTTGCATTTATCACAGCTCTGAGGGCATTCTCACAGCGTTCCATGGAGGTCTAGCTGCAGGACTCTCGTTACAAGCAGGCACAGTAGGAGCTTTGCTGTAATATTCTCATTATCCAAAACCCTCATCTCTTTTTCGTTTGTTAAAGGGGTCATTTGGCTTTTTAATGTAACTTGTATTAGTGCAGTTGTAGGAAACAAAAATCTTTAAACACTGATGCAGGCAGGTCTCTTTCTAACAGCTAGTAAAAGGTATGCCCGTACTCCATACTTTACCTTCATGCCACTCAAATCCCTCCATGTATAAATGCTCCTAAATAATATGTAGTGTGTACGTCATGTATGCAAATGTTCCTTCCAGAGACCTTCTTGGCTTTTAGTGGGCAAGGAAAATGAACCTCATGGTGATCTTTGAAGACCATTTTCAGTTATAATAGCTTGTGTTTTCCACAGAAACATAGAGTCAAATGAAATTTAAAAGCATGCGTAGCATATAGGAGCTGTGCTGCTGCTAAGAGGGCTCAGGTAATGGAACCACCTCAGTGACCTTGGGGGTTCTCAGTCCCTGACTGCCTTTGGAAAACATGTCCCTGGATCAGGCAGCTTGTGAGCCCTTCTAGGCTGGAATGGAGGTATGGGAAGGCACAGGCCTGAATTCAAGCTCACCTGGCTCTCAGGCCCAGTTCTGCTGCTTAATACTGGTGGGGCCTGGGACAAGTGCCTGAACTCCTCTGAGTCTCCCTCTAAGCATCTTTAACAAAGATGTGATCTGCCCCCCAGCTGTGCTACAAGGATTAATGCGAGAAGGGCCCTGGCACTCAGTTATTGGCTTCAGCTGTTATTAATAACATGTCTCAACTCTATTGCCCTTTGGATTTGGAATTGAGGGCCCTACAGATGAGAAGGGCTACCTTATTTTAGATGCCCATGGGAAGAGCCCAGAGCTACTCACCTGATAGAATGCTTTGTCTGTACACACCCTCACTTACTCTCACACGACATACCCCTCACAGGACACACTCCTCACACGTACAGCTCTCACGTGACATGCTCGGTTCACATAGTAACACACTCACACACACCCCTCACACGACATGCACACTACACACACTCATGTCATGCCCTCCCTACCACACTCTAGACACTCCCACCCTCACAAATGCACAAACTTACCTCTTCACACTATGCATACATGCATACATACTTACATGCCCCATGTTGAAGTGAAGCAGGGCCATCGAGAGCCCTTAGAGAGTCCCCAACCAAGGTGAGGAAAGGAACAGCCAAAGCTTGTTCTAGAGAATGCCATGGATTTGGGACCAGCCTCCAGGGGCACAGCATCCACCAGTGTTCCAGAAATCTGGCCCAAAACCCAGCCATGCTTAAAAAAAAAAATCCTTTCTGTAACAATTCCCCCTTTCTTTGGTCACCTCATAGGAAGAAAGTTCAAGATTCTAGGAAGGGTATGGCAGACAGGCATTTTACAGTTGCTGTGAAGCCACAGTTTACTTAAAGGTGCACATTTTGTTTTTCCAGTGACTAGTTTGGTTCTCCTGGAAGGGGACTGAGGCTAACCTATGTGGTGGGGCTGTTTGCAGTAAACCCATTTCATAGCTGTATTGGTGGTGCAGTGCTGGTGCTGAGGGGCGTCTTCCAAGTGCTGTGATGATCCCTCGGAGTCCTTATGCAGCCATCCAACCTGTGCTGAGCTCTGCCCCGTGCTAGGCCTTGTGAGGACCAGGGACATGTGAGAAAGGGCCCCTGCTTCCACACCTGTCCATCCAAGGAGGGGGTAAAGATGAGCTGGCTGCAAGGCCCCTTATGACCAGAACTTAGGAGTTGTTCACTTGGAGGTGTGCAGAGGAAGGAGAGCTTACTTTTGGACAGGGGTGTTCAGGGGAAGCTTTCTACAGAAGGCATCTGAGCTGGTTTTGAGGGAGAGGCATAATTTCCACATGTATAGGCAGGTCAGGGTTGATGTAGAGGGGAGGCCAGGTTGAGGCATGGCCAAAGCAAAGCTGAGAGGTGGCACATTGCAAGGTGTGTTCATGAAATGGAGAGTACCCTGGTTTGGATGGAGCAGGCTTGTCTCAGGCAGTGGTGGGAGACAAGAATTGAAGGGTGGACTGGTGCTAGATGACAGTGGTCTTGAACACCACGCTTCTGCACCCTGTCTTCTGAGACAGCATCTGTGGCACTCATGCAGCTAATGCCTAATCAGGGTGCTGGTTTTAGAAAGATTAGCCTGACAATATTTATGTATTTTAGCTTAATGCTACCTCTATCCTTTTGCTTTAGCTGTTTCCTGCCCCAAAATACCCTACTCCCTCATCCCCAACTGCCCCTGCTCTAGATCATCGCTCGTCTAAGTTCCACTGCCTCTGAGAGGACATAAAGGGTCTTCTTTGACTATAAGTTGCTCCTGCAGGGCAGGAGCCCTGCAGCCCCTGTGTCCTTCTGCCTCAGATGCTTTGCAGCTCTTGGCTTCTGGTAGAGTCACATCTGTCTTCATTTCAGCTCCCCTCCTGGGCTGGGAGCTTCTAGGGGCACGTATTCTTACACTGTGTAGGATCTCTCATAGCATCTTGCACTTTGCAGGCCCTCCAGAGTATCTGGGTGAAGGAGTACACTCTATTCGGGACTATGTGTTTTTGACTTTTCAGCTCCCTCACCTTCATTTCTCAGAGACCAGGAATCCAATCATTCATGGGTTTACCCAGGCAGAAAAAAATCTCCCACATAGGCAAGTGTGGCTGCCTGCCCTAGAGTCTTGTTGCACAGGATGGTGGCTCTGAGTGCAGGGCCCCATTTTGGGGAGTGGGAAGGAGCAAGGCAGTTGTCTCCTCAATTTTGAGCAAAAGCGTTACTCTAGGAAAGAACCCAGGAGGAGGATAAAGATGCCTCCTTTGCTCCACACCTAAAGGCAGTATGGTTTCCTGAACCAGAAGAGAAGACAGCCCAGGACAGACTTTTGTTATCAAATAAATTATAAGGCTACTTAAGTTCCTCTTCCCACTAACCTGAATGTGGTCATATGCAGCAGCCAGGGTTTGTCCCATTATGGCCAAGGAGAAGAGAACGTTATACTCATCTGGGCCTACTTTGGGCTGTAAGCCTGCGGAGAGTGAGGGGGCATGCCTACCTCCTCTGCTGCTATCGCAAGGGGTAGAGGGAGGGCAGATAAGGAGATAGGACTGTTCCTGCTTGGCTAGGTGACTTTGGGAACTTTGGGTCTGGAAGATGGTAAAGTAGAATCTTGCTTTTTGTGGGCCCATCGTAGGCTCTTTGGAGGTGCCCTGCAGCTTGCTGGATCTAGGTGGGTGCACTTCTAGTCCTCTATCATTCTTCTGCAGGCTCCCTTGAGACACTTTCTCAGCCCTTGGCATCTGGTGGTGCACCTCTCCTGACCTCTCCAGATGGTCTTTGTGGACAGAACTCGAGATGAGTCATGACAGCTCTCCCCTCCCTGTGGACCACATCTGGTCACAGGAAACACTCTGGCATCCCTGATTCCAGCAAACTCCAGCAGTGCAGGCTGGTCCCTCCCCATCCAAGCAGGGTCAAAGGTGGGACAGTGAGAACCCACTCAGCAAGGGTCAGGCTCCAGTCCTCCCAGTCTCTCTCCCGCCTTCAGGGTGCACATTTCCAAGCTCTCTAGTGGTACCCCCTTGAAAACACATCCACCAGGCTTGAGCTAGGAGAGGTGCCCTTCACTCCTTGTCCAAAAGGGTGCAATGAGGACTCACCGTATGGGGGTAGCTTTCTCCAAGGAACTCTCTTCACCAGTCTCCTCACTCCCTTCTCTCTGGTCCCTGTCAGACCCCTGATCTGGCTGAGGACCAAGCATCCTGTGTCAGGTTCTCAGCCATTTCCTGTGTGCATCTGCACATGGGGAACTGAAGAGGAGCACCTGTCCCTTTAGTGGCTGGCGTTTATTGTACTGGCGTCTCAGTTAAAAAGGTCTCATTCTGACATTCTGTTCCCTAGACACACACATACAAACACACACACACAGAGCTGTCATACAGGCTTCTCTATTCATAGAGTGGGAGCAATGTTCACTTGGTGGGAGGACAGAGGGACTTTTACGTTTCACTTGCTTACCGTTTTTTGAACCAATTTAAATATTTACAGCAAGTATATTTTACTTCTAGAGTTAAAAGAAAGTAACCAAGATTAAGTCATCATACTATTTTTTTCTAGCTTTTGGTGTTTTCACCAAGGAAAGCACATATTGCTGCTTAATATTGGTATGGCTAAAAATTCCATTAGGTTCTTAAAATAACAACACCATGATAACTTTCATCTGTTCAGTCTGCCTTTTACAAAGAGCTTCACTTATGCTATCATTTGGTGCTCAAAGCAATCCTGTGTAGTTTGGATGACTTTCTTTTCTGGATGTATCTGGGCATGTGAGTGTGTTTCATTCTCATACCACACAAACATGTATTCACAGAATTGGAAAAAGAGAACTGTCCATTGAGTGCATTGAGTGCCTGCTAGGTTCCACTAGGTGCTATCCGTCCATCATTTAATCAGTCCTATAATTATCCCTACTGTACTTACAAAGAAGAGAGGCTTACTTGCCTAGGTGACACAGGTAGCAGGTAGTGACCAGGAGGGATGGGATTCAGACCTATATCTCCCAGACTCCAGGGCTTTGGCTCTTTCCGCTGCACACACGGTGTCCATCTGGGCTGAATTGGGCCTTATTGATGTGACAAAACCAAATCGATGGTAAAGAGGGTTCGAGAGCCACATTGTCAGGGGAAAACTCCATTGCCAACACTTTCTCAGCAAAGGTTTCAAAAATGAGACCAAGTAATGGGGCCTTCCAATTGATTACAGTCTTTCTCTCTTCGTGCACACAGGCTATTGAGCTAGCGGAAGTGAAACCTTCTTATTTGTTTGATCACTGTGTTTACTGAAGGAAGAAAAGCTAGGAACAAAAACCCCTGTGTTCCTCCTCTTAACACTTAAGTACAGACTAGATAATTCCAGGCCACAAGATAAGCAGGGTACTCACAAAATGCTTCCGAGTTAAAATTGCACACTTGTCCTGGATCCCAAAGGCCAGGAGGCTATTTTTTTTTTTTTTTAATTCAAATGATCCTCTTAAGGCGTTTCAGAAGAGGCCTTTTATTATCAGTTTAACAACCACGGCACATATCAGAACTTATTGATTGATCAGTTGAGTGTCTGTGTTTGTGTATTCCTGGCAGGTAAATATAGTCGTTTGTCTTCAGACCAAGAGAAGGTTTGTTCTATAAATAGTAACTGTTAGATAATAGTGTGCATTACAATCTTGAGATGATCCAGAGAAAAGCAATTTCTAGAGTGATATACAGGAGCAAGGAATTAAATCTAGTTTCATCCAAATGTAAGCATTTCTAGAGAGATAAGTGACTGACAGTGGCTTTGAATTTCCAATAAGACGGTAACACACCCAGGCAGTGTTGACAGTGAATGCTAGAGGGGACACACCACTAATGTGGCTTTGCCTTCAGAGTCCGTGCTTTGTGCTACATTCCCTCTGGTAGTGAAGTCTAGAATACGATATGAGTGGCCTCACTGAGAGGGGTTTTCTGAGAAGAGCCTTCACATTGCCCCTGTTCTCATGGATGATTCTAGTACATCTTTCTCTGCTGTGCAGCTCACACTCTTCCTACCCAGTGAATCTTACTGGCCTACTCTCCTGTGTGCCCACAAGTCTGAATGATGCCAGAGCAACTTGGGCAGCTGTGGCACCGGCTCTCTGCAGTAAGGCCACACAGGTCTCTGCGGATACCTCTGAGCCCTCTCCTCCTCTCAAAACTTTGCTTAAACCAAAGAGGGGGGTTTATAATAAGGTTTTGGGGATGAGGAGTCCCATGAAACCCAAGAACTAGAAAGCTGTGGGGAGCCCCTGGGCTGCACAGGGCAATCTGGTTCTCACTGCTCAGCTGCTCCAGTTTGCACCTCCTACTGCAGACCTCCAGTTTGCAATCGGAGGTACAAAGTGCTCTCTGCTCCTGGTCCCAGAGTGGGAAAATGGACGCTTTAAGCAGCTCCTGTGCTCACACACAGCCTGCAGTCTACATAGAAGTCATACTCAGCTCTCCCTGAATTCCAATGCACAAATTTTGGGGAAAGAAATCTGATTGGCCCAGCTTAGGGCAGATGTCCGCCTCTGGTCCAGTCAGTGGTGGGAGTCATCAGGTATAAACTTGGCACTGAGAACTCTCCCCTGTAACTCTGTGGATCAGGGAGGCAGTTTCTAAAAGTAGAATCTTTATGATCAGAGCAGATACACCAAAGCTGTCTATTACAGCACCACCTTCTCCTGTCCTGAAGGTATAGCCTATTTTCCTGCTTTCAGACCTCACATCAGCATCTCTTTTTCTTGGGCTCTTCTCCTGTGTGAGATAACCTGTGGACTAGGATGCTTTTTCTCCAGTTCCCCCTTTCCTTGCTATCCCTAAAAGTAAGCCCCAGGCTCTTTTCATCTTAAAGGTTTACTTATAATCACTGTGAAAAAACAGACAGGGACTAGCAAGTAATTCACATGGGAAAATTTCAAAGGTCTCAGAAATCTTGAGTTCGCAAAGTCCCGTGTCTTTAGTTTCTGGGGCTCGTGCTAAGTGGCTTCTGGGATAATGGGTCTTTTCAGCTGTTGGCAGACTGGCCACGCAAAACCCAGTAAATACCTGTGGTACTTGTCATCTGCACATCTTTTCATATCTCCAAAACATCCTCTGTCACCTGGCTCTGGAATCCTGTAACATGGGGTGCTGGCGCAGTCAAGCCTGGTCTCTCGTAATCAGGAAGCCCAAAACAGTTATACGCAGTGGCAACAAATAAACTAACTCTTGCTTCCTCAAGTTTTGTCAATTATAAAGAAGTCTTTGCTTTGAAAGAAGGAGCATTTTCTTGCCCTTGATCTAATTCCATTGGGCATGGGGCTAGTGGTGTAGGAGCTACCTCACCACCCTGTGCATCAGAAACTGAAGATGGGGCTTTTCATCCATCATTTCTAGCTTCAGGGTTGCAAGGGTTGGTCTTTGGCAAATAACTGGTTATCAGTGCAAAAGGAGCCTAGAAATGGGGATGGGGGAATGAAGAAAGAATGAGTTAGCAAAGGGATGTTGAGACATAAATAAAAGTGTGCCTTTTATTTATGTGTGGAGCTTCAGTGGCAGCTGTCAGAGGGGTGATGGAAAGTGTGTATTTGGAGAGATCAGGAGGCCACGCTTGCAAATGGGAACCTTCTCTGGAGCCTCTTGCCAAGCCCTGTCCCTGAGAACAGGATGAGCTCTGGCACGGCTCTGTGGCACTTGATTCATGGGCCATTTCTATCTCTCCGGGGAATGCCGCGTGTGAACAGCATTTTGGAGCCTGCCTCTGGTGACGGCATGATTTATATTCCCCAGAGCAGGCAGGTGCTGGGCTTCTTGCAGGGCTCCAGGAGCAGATGCTGGTAGGGCAGGTGGGCACCATGGAGAAGCTACTGCCCACCTGGTAGACTCTCCAGCTTCTTTCTCAGCCCCTCGCCAGGGCCCATGCTGCCATCCTGCACTTAGGCCAGCTTGTACTGACTTTAACCTTTTGCTGTCACTGTTCTCTGTGACTGAGATGATCTAAACCTCAACCTTCCACCCAACTCCGTGCAGGGGGCTGGTGCAGAGTCCAGCCAGAACTCTGGCTGGTGGGCAAGTGCCAAGTCAGGGGCCTGGAGCAAGAACAGAGACATCTACCCTCCCCCAGGGGTCCAGGAGTAGAAAGAACCAGGGAGGCAAGTCTGAGCCAGAATCCTTAGGCCTCGAGAGCCACAGGGAAGGGGAGATAGAGTGTGGTAGTCAGACCCAGAGGGCAGGACAGGTAGGCAGGCCAAAGTGTCCAAAACTGGGTCAATAGGACTGGAATGTGAGCAGAGTGCGGAGAAAAGAGAGGCATGTGATGCATCCCCAGCTTGCCAGTGCTGGGCAGCTGAGTGGGTCAGTGCCCTCCTTCTCTGCTCCTCCTGCCTTGCCACCCAGCTCACATCCCTTCTCTCCCTCAAGGCCTTCTGGTCTCCGCGTTATTGAACTGTAACTACTGAACTGTGACTACTAGTTTTGTCTGCAAAGCCAGCCCTTTTTTTGCTGTTCCTTTTGTTTCAGATCATGGCCATCAGAAGAATGGCCAAAATCAGGCCATGAGTTCAAGTGCTCCAGGGGCTCTTTCTGTACAACCACTGGCTGTTTATTCATTCATAGTCAGTTCATAGTCAGTTTCTCTCTTTCTTTCTCTCTCTTGTTCTCTCTCTCTTCCATCCCTCGCTGATGATTCAATCTCTCTCTATATATACATGTACACACACCACTATGTAATAACTTTTTGTGTGTGTTGCAGGGATTAGTCTAGCCCCTTTTCTGAGCTTCTCAGGGCAGAGGCTGTCTTCATTTGGAGTAATCCCAGTACCAGCTAAGGGCCTGGCACACGTGAGTCGCACAATGAATGTTTTTGAGGGCTGGTCGGCCTGATGGCCAGATGGATGAATGAGTAGCACCAAGTTTATCTTACTTTTCTGAATCCCTCTCAGGATTTGGTAATAGTAGGATTTCTTTTATTTTTTTAAGTTAACTTACAGTGTGTATCAGTCAGGATCAAAGCAGGAGCAAGAAACCACACAGTAATCTGAACAGGGATAGTTTTAAGATAAAGAATTGTTAACTATAGCAGAGATTAGAGTAAAAAGAGATTGGCTAGTAAAAGTATTCCAAAGAATACAGGAATAGCAGATATAAGGAGCAGCCACTACCCCTGAGGGTTGAGATAGAGTGCCCAAGGAAGAGGGCCCCCACCCCCACCAAGGGCTGAGATCTGGACCTTGTTGGAGAGGGCACTGCCATGGCTCACTCTGTGTCAGAGAAGTTGCTGTGACACCACACCAGTGGAACTTGCTGGAAATCCGCCCTCATAATTTGCTGGAAATACACTCTCTAGGGTGCTATAGAAAGCTATTCACATGGAGATGTCTCACTCCACTACAGAACCACCCAGGGGGTCATTACCAGGGGAAGTTAATGGCCACTGGGGGCTGCTGGCTGCCATGCACTGCAAAAGTGGGGTTGTGGAGAAACCACCCAAGCTGCAGGATCTGGGTACTGGGCAAGCTATGTGCACTGCAGGAGCTGAACACTGGAGAAACCGCCTGTGGCAGGAGCCAGATGCTAGAGACGCTGCTTGCCCTGCAGGAGCTGGACACTGGAGAAGCTACCCACGCAGCAGAAGCTAGGTGCTGGAGGAGCTGCATGTGCTTCAGGAGCCTGCTGAATGAAGCACACTAGAACCAGGAAGGCAAAACCCCCGGCTCTTGCATGTCTCTCCAGTGCCTCTCTACTGACAAAGCTCAAACTGCCAGCTGGCAGAGGAAAAATATTTAAAGGGCCATAATCCATTATGTTAGAGCAGGCAATGAAGGATGAATTTGGAGCATAGAGGCAATAAATGGATAACTGGCACACAGTAAAATTTATTCTTTTGGTGTACAGGTCTATGAATTTTAATACATGTATAGATTTGTGTGGCCACCACCACGATCAGGATAGAAAATAGTTCTGTCACCCCAAATAACTCCATCTTTTTATAGTCATTCCCTTCACCTCCCTCTACACCTACCTCTGGCAACCACTAATCAGTTCTCTGTCACTATAGTCTTTTCTTTTTGACAACATCATATGAATAGAATCATACAGTACATAACCTTTTAACACTGGCTTCTTTCACACATTCTAAAGTTTTTGAGTCTTCCAAGTTGTTGACTGTATCAATGGTTCATTCCTCTTTGTTACTGAGTATTCCGTTGTATGGATGTACCACAGTTTGCTTATCCACTCACTCCCTGAAGGCCCTTTGAGTTGGTTCCAGTTTGGGCAGTTATGGCTAGAACTGCTATAAACCTTCACTGATAGGTTTTATGTAACACAAGTTTTCATTGCTTTAGGGTAAATAAATTTATCTCTTTAGGAGTGGAATTGCTAGGACATATGGTAAATATATATTTCACTTTATAAGAAACTGCAAAGTATTTTCCAGAATGACTATACCATTTTGCATCCTCCCCCACCAGCAGTATATAAGAGTTCTAGTCGATTTGTCTTGCCAGCACCTGATATTGTCAGCATTTTAAAATTTGAGCCATTCAAATAGATGTGTAGTGGTATCTTGTCATGGTTTTAATTTGCATTTCTCTAATGGCTAATGACATTGAACATTTCTTCATGTGCTTATTTGCCATTCTTATATTCTCTTTGGTGAAGTGACTGTTCAAGTCTGTTGCCCATTTTTTAAATTGAGTTGTATGTTTTCTTATAGTTGAGTTTGAAAGTTCTTTACGTATTCTGGATACAAGTCCTTTAACAGATATGTCGTTTGCAAATATTTTTTCTCAGTTTATAGCTTGTCTTTTTTTTCTCTCAACAGTGTCTTTCACAGAGTATAAGTTTTCAATTTTTATGACATCAGTTTTATCAATTATGTCTTTATGGATCATGCTTTTGGTGAGATGTCTAAGAAATCTATCAGTAGTTCCATGTCACAAAAATTTCCTCCTAAAAGTTTTATAGTTTTACATTTTTATATTTAGATCTGTGATTCATTTTGAGTTAATTTTTGTATAAGGTGTGAGGTTTAGTTCGAGGTTTATTTTTTTCCACGTGGCTATCGAGTTGTTCCCAAGCCATTTACTGAAAAAGCTATCCTTCCTCTATTAAATTATCCTCTCCCCTTTGTCAAAAGTTGATTGGCCAGATTCAGGTGGGCCTATTTTTGGACTCTATTCTATTCTGCTGATCTATGCATCTATCCCTTTACCAATACCACACTGTCTTTGTTACTGTAGCTTTGTAATTAGTCTTAAAATCTGGCAGTGTCATTCCTCCAACTTTATTCTACTTCTTCAAAATTGTTTTCCCTGCTCTAGTTCATTTGCCTTTTCATATAAATTTTAGAATCAGCTTCTCTGTAGCTACAAAACTGTCTTGAGATTTTGATTGGAATTCTGTTAAACTTGTAGATCAAGTTGGGAAAAATTGCTGTCTTTATTATGTTGAGTCTTAAAATCCATGAACATGGTATGTCTCTCTATTTATTTAAATCTTCTTTGATTTCTTTCATCAGTATTTTGTAGTTTTCAGCATACAGATCTTGTGTATGTTTTGTTAGATTTATATCTAAGTATTTCATTTTTAGAGCAATTATGATTGGGGTCATTTTTAAAATTTCAGTTTGCAATTGTTTGTTGCTAGTATATAGAAATATTGACTTTCTGTGTGTTGATCTTGTATCCTACAACCTTGTGAAACTCCCTTAATGGTGCTAGGAGTCTTTTTGTATATTCCTTGGCATTTTTTACATAGACAGTTATGTCTTCTATGAATAGCCAGTTTCTTTTCTTCCTTTCTAATCTGTATGCCTTTTATTTTCTTCTCTTGCCTTTTTGCACTGGCTAAGACTTCCAGTACTGTGTGAGCTAACATACTTACCTTGTTCCCAAGGTAAGCATTCAGTCTTTCATCATTAAATTTGATATTAGCTGTAGACTTGTTGTAGCTGTGCTTTATCAAGTTAATGAAATTCTCTTTCATATTCCTGGTTTGCAAGTTTTTGTCATGAATTGGTGTTGGATTTTGTCAAATACTTTTCTGCATCAATTCATATAAACATGTATCTTTTTCTTTAGTCAGTTAGTGTGGTGGAATATATTGATTTATTTTTCAAATACTGAACAAGCCTTACATTCCTGGAATAACCCTACCCCCCTTTGACTGTGGTGCGTTATTCTTTTTATATGTTGCTGAATTCTATTTAGTAATACTTTGTTAATGATTTTCATGTCTGTTTTCATTTGTAGAATATTGGTCGGTTGGGTTTTTCCCCCATGTTATCTTTGTCTGCTTTTGGTATCAGTGTAATATAGGCTTCATAAAATGAGTTGGGAAGTGTTCTTTCTTCTAGTTCCTGGGAGAGGTTGTGTAGAATTAGTATTATTTCTTCTTTAAATGTTTGTCAGAGCCTGGACTGACAGCCCTCAACTGCCTTCCAAGTTCAAGGCCCTCCACCATTCTCTCCTCCTCTTCTTCCACTCTTCTGCTTAAGCTCAGCTGGGCTGGGCTGTTGCCTTGGCCATAAATAGCCCCCACACTATCTTGTCTCCACATCTTGCTCATACCATTCCATCTGTGTGGAAGCATCCTCCCCCACCCCCCCAGTGTCTTCCTGTCAAAGTTCTAGCCTTCAAAATACCTCTCAGATGCAGCTAATTCCAGAAAAGCTTTTTTGCCCTCCCTATCCTGGTTATAGGCTGATGCCCTCCTTGTGCTCCTTAATCTACCTTAGCCAGTAATCACTAGTCATACTAGATTGTAAGTGCCTTGAAGGCACGTGTAGCCTGCCTGTTTAGCCTCTGCAGTTCTTGCACATAGGTCCCACTGAGTAATCATTGTTGAATAGAAGGGAATGGAATCAGGGCCTGTGGTGATCATCCTAGGTAATGTGCCATCTCTAGAAAGTCTCTCAGAGAAATAGGAGGGGGTGATTGTGATTTGAGGACCACCAGTGGCAGGGCACTCTTGGGACCCCTGCTATATAGATGAGGCTTGTTTTGTAAATGGGAGATTCCCTTATCTGTGACATCGCCTGTTTGTTTTTCCCTTCAGTGTTAATACTTTGAAGGGTCACGAAATAGGAAACAACCCCATTAAGCATGAGATTCTGAAGGCTCAGTCAGCAGCCGACAGCAAGAGTGGAACTGCAAGATAATGGAGGCCGATACCGCTTCCAGCCGATTCTTTTCTCCTTTGCAAAGCGCTGAATGACAAGCAGATTTCTCAGCTCCAAGCAGGCAGTCACATTCAGATGATAAATGTGTCCCTGGACAGAGGAGCTTGTTGAGTGATATTTACCAGGGTCTCTGTGAAGGGCCCTCAGCTCCCAAGGGAGGATTTCAAGCCTTCAGCTGCTCGCTTGTTCAGCTGAGGCTCGTGGGGCAGTGAGAGGAATGAAACTTCACTCCCTGCTTTCTAGTGGGATGGAAGCCATGGTGATTTGTTTAGGTGCTCAGAAGTTTCCTGGTTTCTCTTGCTTCCTGTGTTGACTCCCTCTCTCCCCTAGTCAAACCCCAGCAGAGAGAGGCTTGAAATGTGTGAGAAGTTTAGAGCCTCAGAGGGGGTGGGACGGGGAAGTCAGTGCCAGAGACCTAGGCTGGGCTCAGTCCTGGCTGTACCACTTAGTGCTCCTTGGCCCAGTTCCTCGGCTTCTCCAAACCTGTCTCCTCAGAAATAAGGCAGGGGCCGGCCATGCGGCTTAGCGGTTAAGTGGGCACGCTCCGCTGCTGGCGGCCCAGGTTCGGATCCTGGGCACGCACCGACGCACCACTTCTCTGGCCATGCTGAGGCGGCATCCCGCATACAGCAACTAGAAGGATGTGCAACTATGACATACAACTATCTACTGGGGCTTTGGGGAAAAAAAGGAGGAGGATTGGCAATAGATGTTAGCTCAGAGCCGGTCTTCCTCAGCAAAAAGAGGAGGATTGGCATGGATGTTAGCTCAGGGCTGATCTCCCTCACAAAAAAATTTAAAAAATAAAATAAAAAGAAATAAGATGGATATGATAAGAGCTACCTCACAGGGTTGTTGTACATATAAATTAAATCTGTGTAAAAATACTTTGTATGTTATAAAATGCTCTCTGGCATAAGTCATTTATTCATTGAGCAGTTCCTCGTTGCACACTTACTGCATGCCAAGTGCTGTGCTGGGTTTGTAGGGCCATTTCCAGATTGTGTGGGCCAGGAAGAAAAGCAGGCTAATGGCCTTTACCAGCCATCAGCGTGGTTCTGGGGTGAAGGCGAGTGGCTGTCCCAGAAATTGTCCCTCTGTGCTATCCCTGAAGACTGTTCCATTCTCAACACTTCTCTAGGGCTTCAGCTCTTGGGAACCTTTCCCAGTGACTGGGCCTTTTCGGGCCTGCTGCAAGGAACATGGCTGAGTCAGGATTCTGGTGCTTAATTATCAAGTATGCTAGTCTGGGTTCTCCAGAGAAACAGAACCAGTAGGACACGTGCGTGAGCGCGCACACACATACAGATTTATTGTAAGGAATCAGCTCACATGGTTAGGGAGGCTGAGAAGTCCCCCTACTGAGAAGTTGCAGTCGGCAACCTGGAGACCTAGGAGAGCCAAGTCCAAGTCTGAAGGCAGGAGAAGACTGATGTCCCAGCTTGCAGACAGTCAGGTAGAGAGAGAATCTTCTCTTACTCCGCCTTTTTGTTCTATTCAGGTCCTCAATGGCTTGGATGGGGCCCATCCACACTGGGGAGGACGGTTTGCTTTCCTCAGTCTATTGATTCGGATGTTAATCTCATCCAGAAACACCCTCACTGACACACGCAGAATAATATTTTACCAACTGTCTGGGCACCCCAGGGCCCAGTCAAGTTGACACAAAAAATTTACCATCACGCTAGGGTTGACGTTCATGTAGAGCATTCAAGTTTACCAGGCAGCCTCACACGCTGTGTCTCATTTGGCTCCATAATGACCCACTGAAGGGGTCATTACCCTTCTCTGTTATGAAATCCTGGTGTTTGAAGCAGGTCATGTTGACCTGAAACCCAAATCTCAATGTACCGAGCCTCTTCCCTCTGGGCGACTGGAAGTCTGTCCCTTTCCAGATCCCACTTCTCCAGCACGTGAAAGCCTTGTGCATCAGTGAGTCTGTCTTCTGCCTCCAGTGCCCTGGTGCTTTCCACTCTTCCACACTGGACCTTAGTCAGCAGGAAACTTTGAACAAAGTTGTCGTATGGACTGAGCGTTATCTGTGGACTAGATGTCACTCGGCATTTCCACAAAGTCTGAACATAATTATCATGCCAAAGGAAGGTGGACACTTGGTATAGAGATCTGCTTTTGCCAAGATTGTGAGGTGTGGTAGATTGTGAGGTGTGGTGAGGACTGGGAGGAGGACGGCCGCAGGTGGGCAGTGCTCCCTCGGACGTGTTTGCTCCCGTTGCGTCTGTCTTGGTCTCATCGGGCCACAGTGCACGGCTTTTACGTTTAATAAGCCTTTTGTCATTTTAATCATGCTGATGAATCAACGCACTCCTGAGTATTTCTGTTTATTTAAAACCCATTGTGAGATGATCTATTACAGTCTGTCATAGGGGAAATATGAATTTATTAATTCAAAAATTGTACCATCCTCGTGCTGAGCTTAGAAAATGGGCTTCAATCAGCAACGTTTTTCAAGCCTGCATTTCAAACAGTGCCTGCTCTGCCTGGCATTGCAGCCACTTGTATGCATGTCTGTCTCCTCGTCTGGAAAATGCCTTTTTGGGCTGTGTGTCCCCAAGACCTAGCATGGTGCCTGGCACGTGGTAGGTACTTAGTTACTGTTTCTGGAATGGAATGGACTGGAACTCATGCTGGGAGGATTGCCACATAGCCACGCTCACCTGAGCTTTACTCTGGATAGGTACCCAGTCAGCCCACCACAGACACAGCTAATGTGCTGTTCTTTCAGTAGAAAGTTGTTGAACAGCTAATGCGTGTCAGGCATGTGCTGGATGCAAGGAGTGCAATACTGGTTCAGGCACAGCTCCTCCCTGTAGAGAGTTCACAGCCGAGTGGGGGTGACAGCCAGAAACAACCAACCAGAGTGCATTTTGGGAAGCAATGGACAAAAGAGGGAAGATGGTTGTGAGGACACCAAGGAGGACGCAGGGTAATGCTGGCTTCAGGAGGCACTCAGGACCAGGGGTTCGTTGGGCAGTGAAACGGCACAGAACCTCAGAGCAGACTTTCGTAGCTCAGCACTCCCTCTCTCTGATTGGCTTTCTCTGCAATTTTTACTTCAGGGCCTGTGCCAGCAGCGAGACGGAGAGTGAAGCTGGAGACATCATGGACCAGCAGTTTGAAGAAATGAACAACAAGCTCAACTCAGTTACTGACCCCACTGGCTTTCTGCGGATGGTTCGCCGCAATAACCTCTTTAACAGGTGCGTGTGGGCTCTGTCGCCCAGGCCCATTGCAGTGCAAGGTGTCCTGACCACAGATGATGTGCTTTTGGCGGATATTCCTTCAGCTGGTTGGGCTTTTGGCCCATGTCGTGTGTTTGCAGAAGCGAGCGTGATGCTATCATGGCCCCATGCTCCTCAGGGCCTTGGCATCAACAGCAGCACCTCCAGGTCAAGTGAGAAAACAGGCTTGTTCAAGTGACAGGCTTGATGTGACAATCTGCATTTGGCTGGGTTGGGAGGCCCAGGCGATGGTTGGCCTCTTCTTCACATAGTCTCAGAGCTGACTTCAAACACTAGGCAGACACCAGACCGAGTAGCTTCACATACTTCTTTGCCAGCTTCTGCTGGTAACTCATGGGCCAGGTACCTGTGCTGACCTTCCTGGCCTGAGATCAAGGGAGGCCAGGGAGGTGGGGATGCTGGCATTGCTGGAGAGAGAGCTGGTCCAGACCCAGGCCCACTCGTCTACCCTGAGACCCCATCTCCCTATTACTTGACCAAATAGGCCTTCACAGCTTTGAGATGAGTCAAGGTTGGAATTGCCAACCAACACACCCCTGCATCTTTTTATCAGAGGTAATGGCCGAACTGCAACCAGATAAACAGGGGCAGATGGTTGGGATTGAGGGGCACCTGTCCTGCTGTCATTTGGTTGCCTAGCAACAACCCAGGAGTCACATTTACGTAGACCTTTCCAGAAAGACATCCTGCATTCTCTCAGGTCCTTGCCACAGCCCGAGGGCCTGACTCTAAAGGGCAGCAGGTTGAGCCTGGAACACAGGAGGGAAGTGACTGTGCTCTGGGTGGAGGCAGCCTCTACCTGGTGGCCCTGCTGTGTGGGCATTGTGTGCCCTGTCTGTTCCTACTCCAGGCCCTGGTTTCCTCTCATTATTGTGCTGTCAGGGTGACAAACTTGTGTTTACTTTCCCAGGGGTGAGCTGAATGGGCCAGGAGCCAAGGGCCAAGGATGTAGGAACTGGTAGCTTGGTTAAAAGGAGGCCAGAACTTCAAGTCGGATCACCCCCCATCCTTCTTCTGCCCTGCCTCCTTGGCAGGTGTCCCTCGTGGCTTTTAGTTTTATGTAGAGACACGGCCAGGTATGAGGAGGCACGGGATCAGGCCTGGGCTCCCGTCCTCCTTGGCCAGCTTCGCAGCCTATGAGGCAGTGGATTCTCAACACTTCCAGGTGATGTGATCGTGGTTGTAAACTAGAGTGTGAAGAGCTCAGGGCTCAGGTTCTAGCCTTGCTGCTTGCCAGCTATGCGACCCTGGGCAGGCGATTTCCACCACTGTCAGCCTGTTTCCTCATCGCTGAAATGGGGACAAGCTTCTTACTTTGCAGGGTTCCCTTAACCTGGGAATTAAAGGGGCTAATATATAAATAACACACTGACAGGCTTCTTAATGCATAGAAGGCACCGTACAAAAGAGGAGGATTGGCAGATGTTAGCTCGGGGCCGATCTTCCTCATAAAAAAAAAAAGAAAAAAAAAAGTACTTTGGGCCGGCCCTGTGGCTTAGCAGTTAAGTGCGCGTGCTCCACTCCTGGCGGCCCAGGTTTGGATCCCGGGCGTGCACCGACGCACCTCTTCTCCGGCCATGCTGAGGCTGCGTCCCACATACAGCAACTAGAAGGATGTGGAACTATGACATACAACTATCTGCTGGGGCTTTGGGGAAAAAAAAGGGGAGGATTGGCAATAGATGTTAGCTCAGAGCCGGTCTTCCTCAGCAAAAAGAGGAGGATTAGCACGGATGTTAGCTCGGCTGATCTTCCTCACAAAAAAAAAAAAAAAAGAAGGCACCGTACACATGGTAGCTTTCTAGTGTTTTGAGTAAAGTGGGAAGGACAATGCTAAACTTGAATTCATATGATAACGTTGGTGGATAAACTTTGGAAGGGATGAAATTTCTATGGACCTGTGCAACAGTGTTGGCCTCCTTGGGTTGTGGCCTCACCTGCCCTTCCTCTTCCCATCCCACCTCATGTCTTTCACGTGAGAGAGTGCCAAAGGCAGGCTGGCAGGTGTCCATGGCCCACCTGATCCCAGGGGGGCCAGCAGTCAGGAGCTGCTCCTCTGGGGCCTCTGGCACTACAGTAAGAAAGAGGTCAAACCAGGTGTAGCTGAGGTCCTAGCTTATCATCCCTGGATGGGAGCTGGTGTGAATTTTGAATCATGGAGTTGCTCATTTTGAGAAAATGGTTGTGGTCCTTCCTAACGGCTCTGAGATAGGTCCTATGAGCATGATACTATAGATTAATTCATTGGTTCGTTTAGACAATGCAATCTGTGCCCGTAGCCAGGCTGAGGACTGGGCCAGCCCCAAGGCTGGATGGGGAGCAGCAAGACCTACAGCACTGGAGCCCAGGCCTCGCTGCCTGGCTGCTCTGCACCCTTCCAATTGTGACCTTCTAGAGGCTTCTAAGGGCAGATTGGATGAGGGGAAACAGCCTGCATTCTTTCAGCTTCAGTGCTGTGAAACGTAAGACCCAGGACAGGTTGCCACTGCGTGTACTCTCTGCCACTTCCCGACGAGCCCAGGAAGAGGGGGGCTCTGGCCTCCATCAGAGGGGAGCAGAGCTATGGGAGGGAACCACAAAGGCAAAGGTATCCTTGTCAGTTAGAACGTCCCGGGCCCTCACAAACTTCTAGTCCAGCCTCGCATCTCACAGCTGAGGGACACACACAGGCTGGGGAGGTGGAGACCTGCCAACTGCCCTGCCAGCCTGGGCCTTCTCACCTCGAGGCATGCCAAGTGTGCTGCCCTGCCCTGCCCTGCCGTGGGGTCCCAGGCCTCCCTCTCTGCCCCTTTCATGTCCAGGGATCTTGGCTAGGAGGTGGGCTGGTTTATCACTGAATGGAACGGCTAAGAAGCAGCTTTTCTGCAGACTGCTGATAGTGACTAGGGCTTGCAGAGCACCCATCCCCTGGAGCCCGCAGAGGTGAAGTGGAGGCAGCCATGTGCATAGGGCCTTGTGCGCGCTGGAGCAGCACCAGCTCCCTTCTGCGGGCTCTCCAGCTCAGTGATTCATGGTTCCTTGGCCCTTCTGTTCCGGGTGGTTTGCTGGACTGGTTTGGTGATGAGGCTGCTGTAGCTGATACGAGTCAGTGACACTTGGCTTCAGAGCTTTCTCTCTTGCCACTGTAGGACTTGTCTTTGTTCTGCCTTTGTTTTTGAGGTCTCCCCAACCACTATTTTTCTTCTTGCCTGTGCACTTAGGTAGAAAATGCATTTGTCAAGCCCAGGGCAGGTACCACTAGTGAGGAAAAACAAGGTTTCTTCTCTTGTTTAGCACCTTGACCCTAGATGGTTCCCACAGGGGAAAGCAGCAATCCTCGGAGAGGCCTCTGCCTCTCATCCTGCAGAATGCTTGGGAAGTTATGTTGAGGGCTGGAAGGCCAGTGTGTGTGTGTATGTGTGTGTGAATGTGTGTGTGTGTGTGTGGGTGGCTGAACCTGGGAGCAGTCAGTAGTTCACATTTGCTGCAGAAAAGAGGGAGAAGAACGAGACAGACTTTCAACCGCACCTGGATTCTAGGTCCCAGAGAGGTGTCTCGGCATTGAAGGTGCACCCATCCAGAATCAATTAGGAACAGTATCCCAGAGAAATGTTCTGACTTATGTTCCCACTGCTGGTGCAACATGCATCCTCAGTCTTTACTTTTCCCCGTTATGGCTATATGTGTGATGTGATGTGGAGAGGGGCTTTCCTGTCACCCAGAGATTAGTGGCTAGAGCCAAAACAGAGGACAAAGAAGTGTTAAGTCTCCCCATTCTAAAGAGAGGTGCCACAATGGGCCCAAAGCCCTCCCTCAGGTCTCTGTGACCTTGAACTAGCGCCCTAGAGACACACACCACACCTCTAACAGAAGACTGGGTGAAAGAATCGGCAAGTGACACTCCTTGGCCTGGTGGCGCTCCTCCAAGAGAATCAATCACAAAGATTTGGGGTCCTGCAAGAAAAGGAGAGAGGCATCACCATCCCATGGCACCAGCCTCCTATGACTGTGGGGCAGGGAGAGAAGAGGCTAAAGAGAAGGGCCAAGCAAGAGTGGGCCCACCACAGTATGGTCTGCATGCCCACCACTAGTGTGGCACAGACATGTAGCTTTCTCAATGGGTGGGTCACGTGGGCTCTGCCTCTTGCTGATTCCCCACCCAGGAGGCTGCCTACTGGGCAGAGGGCCTCAGCAGCAAGAGTTATGAGGTATGCAGCCAGTGGCAGGACTAAGGGGACAGGGGAGCCAGAGCTGGTGCCCTGAGTTGGAGGGTAGACGGGGAAGCCCTCAGAAGCCAGGGAAACACATGGAGGGACATCAGCAGCACTTGCCCTCTCCCACTGCCCTCAAGGCCAGAGAGTCAGGTCTTGACAGTCGGGAGGGAGGAGTGCTCCCAGAGCCCGCCCTGCCCCTCAAATCCGTGAGCAAAAGCCTGGTCTGCAGTGGAGGCAGAAGGTGATGAGGTGTACTCTGCATAGGAGGCGGGGGGCCACTTCCGCCCAGGATTCCTAAAGGCATGGGGAAGAGCAATGACTGGAGAGAAATAAGTGTCCCCACAAGGTCAGCCTAGTCAGTAAGCTGGAGACTGTGCAAACCTGTGTCCGTCTCTGCATTCATGTTGTGCAGGCGTCTGCATGGGTGTATGGTTATGGTTCTTTCTAAACATCTGCGTAGGCTGCCCTGAGGCAGCCTGCAGCAGTGCCACAGAAGTCCACTGTAGACTGGGAGGTGTTCTGTTTATGTATTCCTAGGTCTGGGCAGTTTTCTGTAATGAGGCACATAGTAGGGGGAAGAAACCTTGGGCTCTGGGCCCAGACAGACCTGGATTTGAAAACTGGCTCTACCTTTTATTAGGGAGTGACCTTGAGTCTTTTATTTTTTCATCTGGAAAATGGGGGTGATAATGCCTATTGATAGCGTTGTCATCTTGGGTCTGAGGTTTCCCTGGCACCAAAGGCCTTTTATTGGGGGGTGAATCAACCACTTTTTGAATCAAATCTCCACTCCGAAACCTGATTGGATAGCTCAGTGCTGCTTCCCCTTGCTACCTCTCTCTGGCTACCAGATACCAGAAAGACTTTGAATAAATGCAGAATGATGACCCAATTGGATATCAGTTACAGCCACAGCTCTGGCCTTGAGTCCTGAGGTTCCATACTCAGCTTCCAGCTGGTATCAGCCCAGCTGTTTTCTGCCTGGCCCTGGCCCTGCCCTGGCCCTGGCCCTGAGCCAGACCTACTGGCTCAGAATCTACCTTATGACAAAGTCCCCAGGTGCTTCATGTGGAAGTAAAATTGGAGAAGTGCTGCTCCACCTTTCCTGAAGCTAGCCCCCAGTGTTCCTAAGGGCCCTGAGCTCAGAGCCCTCCAGGCCCTCTCCTCCTGCATCCCCCATAGCCCTTATGCCACCTCCACCTGCCATGATCTCACACCCCAAATGCAATTTGCTTGGCTTGCCGCCAAGACGTGCCAGGTCAAGCCTGTAATGTGTCCGGCCTCCATCCCTCTGTCTTTTCCCATTGCCATGACCATTCTTGAAACTCACTCTCCTGAAATTGCCGTTTAATGTGATCCTAGGAGCAAGTCACAAGGTCGCCGATGCTTAGCGAGGTTACTGCCCAAGTCTCCCAACTTGTCGGTGCAGAGCTGGGCTTGGCCCCCGCCAGCTGAGGCGCCGTTGCCTGTGCTGCTCTTGTCACTGCCTGCCTGGCCAGCAGGTTGCTGGTCTGGCCATCCTGTGCTGGCTAGAGCACAGTCCTGATTGCTCGCTCTCTCGCTCAGGGTCCCAGGGGCTCCCAGTGGAGTCGAGGTGAAGTGGCAGAGGTTGGCATTTGAGTCCTAACAGTCTGGCCCTGCCATCCTTCCTGCCTCTTGGTCCATTCTCCCCTTACCCTCTGTCCTAACCTAAAGGGACCATGGACCTGCCTTTTCCTACCTCAGGGCCTTGGCTTGGGCAAAGAGGGCTTTTCCCTGAGGTCCCTTCTCAAACAGCCCCTTTCCTGAATCTGACTTGGATCGCCCTAACTGAAAATAGTTTTCACCTTCTCAGAATTCCCTAGCACTTTATCTGTCAGATAAGGAGCCACTGCCTTTTGCCTTGCATTTTAGTTACCTGTGTCCATGCCCTCTCACCTCCCAGGCTGCACCCTCGCCCAAGGCCGGATCCTGTCTGATTTCTCTCTGCATCTCCCAAGGTGCCTGGCCCTGTGCTTGATGTTAAGTAGTGCAGGTGCTTGCTCATTTATGGAAGGAAGGAGAGTAGGTCGGCTGCTCAAGATTGAGACAGACATTACATAACAACGACAGTGCTGATGATGGTGATAGTGGTGACCATCTGCTGGTTACTTACCAAGAACCCAACGCTGTGCTAAGTGCTTTACATATATTATCTTCGTCCCTGCAACAGCCACAAGGGGTGCTATTGTAACCCCTTTTTAAAGGTAAGGACACTGAGGCTCAGAGAGGTTAAATTAGTTGCCCAGGGTCACACAGCTAGTAAGTGACAGAGCCAGCATTAGGATCCAGGTCTGTCAGTCTCCAGAGACGGTGTTCTAGCCCCCCAGATCCACACTTGTCTAACACCCCTGCCAAATGATCACTGACCTTTGCTTGAACTCCCCCAGTGACAGGGAGCTCAGTACCTCCTGTGGGAGTGCATTCTGTCTTTGGACAACACTGGCTAATACAGCTCTGGAGGTTCTTTATGAGCCAGTGAGTGAGACTCCACAGGTTTGTTTGGGAGTGGAGACAGACTTGGACCCACAAATTGCCTATGGGTACAAAGCCCTTTGGAAAGGTCTTGATGTATTGATGGGCATGCATCAGCTGTGCAGGCCACCACACACAGGGTCATCTTTTCTTCTCTCCTTCCCTGAGACGGGGATAAATGAGCAGGTGCCTGCATCCACTTGATAAGCCTGTCCCCCGCTGACTGCCCAGCTCGGCCCATCTGTCCTGAGCCCTGAATGGGTCAGCAGGTAAAGCCTATGCAAGGCTGGCCTAGGCATCAGGTTTTTCCAAGGCAACCATCTCCAGGCTTGGCCGGGAAGCCTCATGCACATTACAGCAAAGAGCAGATGGCCATAGCAAAGTGCTCCAAGTGGGCAGAGGCCGTGGCTCCTATGGGAGGGAGGGCCCAGGTCCTCTTTGTGGACACGTGTGCCACAACCCTTGACCTAGGCCGTGAACCTGCCCACAAACCCAACATTCCTGGGAGAGCCCAAGAGCAAGAGGAGGGAAACCACATGCAGCCCAGACTCATCCCTGGGCTTGAGAGGAGCCAGCGTCGCTGGAAGAGCAGGTGTCCCTGCCTGAGCCCACCCAGCCTCGTGGCTCTTCTCCTGAGGAGGGAGCCAGACCCAGTGAGCCAGGCACTTGGTAATTAAGGAGGTGAGCAGGCAGAAAGTGCCGACAGCTTATTGAATAAGTACTTAAAACGCAGCATTTGACAGCCTTCATCTCCCAGAGGAGACAGCTCTTCGTGTGAGGATGTTCATGGTGGAGAGTCACTCAATGGTATCAGAGTCCTTTTTTAAATTGAATTGAAGCATCTCTGGCAACTTGAATATAATGGATTTGCCAGTTAATTTTTTGATTGGTGCCTTAAAACCCAGGTACTTGTTCAAATCTCAGGACAGCTCCTCTCCCTCAGGAGACCAGTTCAGAGTTCAGAGCCCCAGAGGGGACTTGGGAGCATCCTGGTCAGGGCTCAGGGCAGCGAGAAGGAACCAAATGGTGTTACAGGCAGCAGACCCTGGTGGAGCAGGAGCTCTGCTCACTGTCTGCCGGGTGCTCCCCAAAGCAATCCTGGCTGTGGGCAGGAACCCCACTGAGAGAGGTGGAGGGACTCTCTGGTCTCAGGGGAGCAGAGGCAGGACATCGCCCAGCCCAGGACAGGCAGCCTGGCTCACCCCTGCCACTGTGAGTGCAGAGAGGAGGCCACTCG
Source organism: Diceros bicornis minor (assembly GCF_020826845.1). NCBI lineage: Eukaryota > Metazoa > Chordata > Mammalia > Perissodactyla > Rhinocerotidae > Diceros > Diceros bicornis. Next base: position 21,920,004 of record NC_080774.1, on the reverse strand, counting down.
AACTGGCCCGTGGAAAGTGACAGTGTGTGATAAAGACATCCAGAGAAGATGAAGAGCCCTGTGCCTGAGCAGAGGGGGAAATTCGTGGCTGAGAAAAGGCAGCCACACCTAGAATGAGCTCACTGCCACAGGGAAGCAGCCTCCTTCCTTGTTCCTGCCCCCTGCACAACCCTGACCTGGGGCAAGGTCCTGCTTGCAGAGGGCCCTGGAAACTGCTGCTCTGTGCAGTGTCTGCCATCCCGGGGGAGAGGGCGCACTCCAGATGAGAGTTCAGGGCCTGAGGTCGTGACAGCACTAGACCTCAGACTCGCCAGAGAACAAAGGACCCCCAGGCTGCAGGCTTCCTGTTGCCTGGCTACATTGAGGAGGAGGGCCCTGCCCCTGACATCACGGCCTCTACCTACAATCTCTGTTTACTCATCTGTAGCATTGAAGGGGCTGGGGGGGCAAGGTGAGATGTGCCTTGCAGTGAGGATTCCAGTGGTCGCAGCCCAGACATGGCCTACCCCAGAAGATGCCCCAGATGGGTCAGTTTCCTCCTCTCCTGGCCCTTCCAGGGATCCTAAAAACGTCATGGCCAGATGTACCCTGAGGTGAGTGTTCCTGGCTCAGCTTATTCCATGGCCCTGTGTCCAGACAGTCAGACAGCGGAGGCCCCAAGTGCCTGGTGGGAATGGAGAGCAGAGGGATAGGACATGGAGAGGTGGGAAAGGAGAAGACACTCCAAGGCGGCCTCACCCTCCCTCTTGCCTTCAATCTTGAAACCACATACGTGCACACTCACTGTGCCTCTCAGGCCTTGCTTGGTCCTCATGAGACTGTAAGATCCAGGAGAACAAGAACCAAATCTCCCTGTTCCCTGATGTCTCCTCACAGTCATCCTGGGCCAGCTACCTGGGAGGCACGCATTGCCTGAGGGAGGGAACCCCAACATTTCTCCTTGGTACCTGCCTCTGGGTCAAAGTGCGTGTGGGGTAAGCTGCAGCCAGCCTGATTATAGGCAGCTCTGGTCTCTTGCGATTCTTTGGGGTTGCACCAAGCTCTAGGTTGCTGGCTCCTCCCTCCATGCCATAGAGACAGGGGAGATGGAATCATGGGGCCAGGACGGCTCCGACCATCCCTGGAGTCTTCAGGCTGGGCCGGGGGCCTGTCCTTAGTCTCAACTGAGAAGGAGTCGAGCCCCTGCTCCCTGTTTCCTCCTGCTCATTTAGCTCTCCATCTTTGAATGTGAAAGCCTGCGACACCAGTGTGTGTGTGTTGGGGTGGGGGACTTTCCATGCCCTGCTGTCTGCACAGTGACCTAACTCCCCTCCTTAAACATCAGTGTGCGTGAGCTCGAGAGAGTCTGAGCGCACAGGTCTTCTGCAGGCCCATCCCAGTTATAAATCTCCCTGCCTGGGGAATAGATCTCTTCATCCCTGAGGGGAGATTCATGAGCAGCAAGTGCTGCCCAGGCCGCCTGGTGTTTGTCATCATTCTAGAGACATAAACTACACCCCGATGCCTCTTCCCTCCTCAGTAGGGCTTCACATATCATCTCGTGGCTCTGCATTCTGTCCATGAGAGACCAGGTGGCTCCCTGCTTGCCTGCCAGCCTCCCCTCACCCTGAATACGTGCTCGCTCCCTCTCTTTTTCCTGCCACCACGTAAACAGCCATGCTGCAGGGAAATCAAATATTTCTCCGGAAGTAGATTAATAAGCACAATCTGAGGAATGAGCTAATAAAGACGGTATGGTGGGAGAAAATCCTCTCTTCCGTGAGCTAGGCTGTCAGTCAGCCCCACAGGGGTCCCTGGCAGTAAAATGGACAGGCCTCGAGGAAAGCAAGCCAGTGCCACCTGCTGGAGGCGTGTGGCGGTGCATCTGTGAACCCCGGGAGCCCAGCCCTACCTCACCGCTCCCACAAAGCAGAGGCCGCCTCTGTCAGCTCCACCTTTATGGACCCAGCAGTGGGGAGGGCAGAAGTCAGGGCAAGTCTACAGGTTGCTCAGCGTGTCCTGAAGGCTGGGAAGGCGCAGTGAAAACCTCTCCCCTGCAAGGTGGGAGACCTGGCCCCTGCCCTGCCCGGTGCCCAGTGCAGGTTTCTTGCCCTCTCTGAACCTTGGCTCCTTGTCTGTAAAGGAAGAGCAACCCCGCCTCGTAGAGCCCTGAGAGGGTGACGTGGATGTGGCAGGCCTGGCAGGTGCCTAAATAGGTAGCGCAGCCCCTCTTGCAGCTCAGACTCCTGCCACCTGGGAAGCATTTCCACTTCCGTCAAAGCTCCCATTCTGATAAGTGGAAAGCACCATTCTCTCATCTTAGAGTCCAGATTGCTGAGACAGAGAGAAGTCAGCCAGGCAGAAAGGCCCTGCAGAAATCAAAGCGGTAAGGTAACCGATGGCCCGCCATCAGGGACCCCCACCCCACCTTGTGGCCTCTCCTTCACAGTGCTATGGATGCACCAGGCCATCGTGACGGTGCCAGGAAGGAGGCAGATGTGCCTGCAAGGAGGACGGTAGGGAGCAGATCATCCCACACACCTGTTCACACCTGTCAGCCACTGTTGCCTGGGGGCTCAGAGCCCAGGGCACCTGCTGCCATTGGGCTGGGACGCTGAGATACTGACCACGGACGTGTGCATCAGTGGTGCCAACTCTCCTGGGCAGATTATGGCACTTGAAGGCTGCACTCCCACCCCAGTGCTCACATAGGGCGAGCACGGGGAGGGCTGTGGGGGTTATGGTGGTGTCTTGCCGGTCAGCAGAGGGGTTAAAAGAGCCACCACAGTTTTGATGGCTGCCTAGATTGAGTAGATTTTCAATTTTTTTAAACTAGAAGAGAGCTACAAGGACTTTAGTCCAACCCTTTCATTTTACTCTTTTTTTTTTTTTTGGTGAGGAAGATTGGCCCTGAGCTAACATTTTTGCCAATCTTCCTCTATTTTTTATATGTGGGACACCGCCACAGCATGGCTTGACGAGTGGTGTATGTCTGCGCCCAGGAACCGAACCACAAACCCAGGCCGCCCAAGTGGAGCATGCTGAACTTAACCCCTATGCCACTAGGCTAGTTTCTCATTTTACTCTTTTACAAGGAAAAGAGAGGAGTAGAAAAGTTACATGCTTTGCCAGAGTCACACCGCCTGTGGGTGACAGAGGCAGCCTGGCAGTCCTGTTACATTGTCAACATGCCCAGGCTCAGGGCTAAGGAGCTGACTGCTTGGCTGTTTTGAATTATTGACTACGTCTTTATGCAGATCCCTAGGCAAACGTGCCCCAGTAAATAGCTGTATAGGTCACTGTAAATGTGGCAGTAAAACAGAAGCAAGGCACGAGAGGGAGCTCGTTGATTGCAGTCTGCACAAGGCGGCTGTGGCACCTTGTCTACTAATTGTGGAGGTGAGAAAACTGCTGGCCCAGGGTGGGGCTGCATCCTGCCTCGGGGTCCCCGCCTGAGACCCTCCTCACACCTGCACCTCAGGAGGGCTCCGGCATTAGCTTTGTTGTCCTGCCCTCTGATTCTCTGCCTCTGGGGCTCTTGTCCCTGGGAACAGCTCTCAGTGGGGATCAGCACGTGCCCCTGCTGTCGAGACAGTGAGGCGCCGGGGCTGCCAGTGTGCAGAAACCGGACTGCAGCTCCCGCCTGAAGAGCTGCTGCAGAAGAGGTGTCAGCGCGAAGCAGAGAGGCAGGCCAGGGAAGGCCACTGCCTCGGGGCTCAGGGGTAGCTCGCAACAAATGCTTCCCTCTCGGGGAAAAAAGTCTTGAATGGACTTATTTTGACCTCAAACTATGGTTTCAGGTTGGTTGTTGTTTTGTTTTTTTAACCACCGAGTATTTTCTGGGCTTTTGTTTTCACTTTGAAAAGAATATTTATTTCTAGGGACAGGTGCCCTCTACTAAGCACGCATCAGAGGCGTGATCTCAGGGGCTTCCTACCTGACCCGTGTAAGAAGCTGTGTGGCCAGGTCCAGGTGCACCCACCCAGGCTGGGCTGGCCGGGGTCAGTGCCCAGGAACTATTGCTCCAGAGACGGTTCATCTATGACCTGCCAGGCCTCGAGAGAGGCCAGGGTGGGAGGCTGAGAGCCAGCACTCATGTGGCATCCAGGGACAGAAGTCAGCAAGTATAGATGGGGTACAGGTGGGCTTGACAGCCTGGGAGAGAACAGGGCAATGTCAGATGCCATAGGCGGGGTGGCTCGGCCGAGGCTCAAATCCAGGGACTCCACTGGTGGGTCTGCGTGCCCTAGGGTGCCCTGACACCCTGCCAGGGCCTGGTTATTGAAGAATCTGCACTGCCTGGAAACATACAGATGCCCAGAGAGGGTATCTCAGGAAACCTCTGCAGAGTAAACAGGTGCCTTGATCACTGTATGTTTACCAGCTCTGGCCAGACATCTGACTGGCTTTGCAACTGAAGCTGGCTAGGGCTGAGGGTAGGGTGTCACATGGCTGCTCTGCAAAGCCCAGCCCTGGAGACCAGCAGGAAGGTTCTCAGGGAAGGGTGTAGACAGCCTTCCTCTGATCATCCCTAGGAAGGAATTAGCCTCGGGTGGGGGGAGCTTCTTGTTCAGGCAAGCCTGGTGTTTAAAGAGGTGGGCTGGCCTCCCCCACAGGCCTCGTGTCCTCCCCACAGCATAACCCTGGGGCCCCAGGCCCACCTAGCCCTCTTACCCTCCAGCCTGCAGCCCCGACTCTTCGTCCACCTGCCCCCCACACTCACTGTCCCAAGCACCCCAGTCTCCATTCCCAACGTCCGTGCCTGTCTCTACATAGTTCCCTTGCCTTGGAATGGCCTTCTCCACCTTGTCCACAGGCGGGCTAACTCCAGCTTCTCCCTCGTGCCCACATTAAGTGGCCCTCTCCCAGAAAGCCCTGCCTCGGCTCTGCCTGACCAGCAGCTCGTCAGGGGCTTGTGCCTCGGTGTTTTCTCGCAGCCCTGCACAGGGACCTGCGGCCTGGTCCCTCTATGGACCTGCGTGCCTGGCACATCGTGGGCAGTGATGCATGTGGAATGGATTAGTGTTGTTGGGCCCCTTTAGGTGCCTCTGGCACTGCATGGGGTTCAATAAAAAGACACCACTGCCACTGTGCTTGTGCTCCAGAAGCCTCAGCCTGTCTCCCACCCCTGCCCAGGCCTCGGTCGCACTTTCCCATCAGCTAAGACTCTCAACACCTTTCAGGTTCTGGACGCTTTGCAGCCATCCTCTCCAATCCTGACACTCCTTGCCTGTGGGCAGTATTTCCCCTTTCTGCAGATGCAGAAAGTGAGTCCCAGAGGGTGAGTGACCTGCCCCAGGCTGGGATTCACACCCAGCAGGTCTGTCCGCCACACACTTCCCCACCTCCCTCCAGACATTTTCCTCTTTTGAATTGCCCTTCCCTGGCGCTTCCTTGCCATGCTGCTTCCAGAAACCAGGGAGCAGCTCACACTGCCAGCAGGGTGCCCTGCCCAGGCTTCCATGGCCTGTCCAGCCTGACGGCCTGTGCCCTCAGACTCCCCTCACCAGGGAGGAGTCAGACGGGCCAGGTGTGTGGTTCTAATTTTTTGGAGTAAGTAGCGTGCTTTGGGCCGGCTGGAAGGGGCGCCCTATGCCCTCCCGTGCCACTTGGATTATGCTGGTCTCCTTGTACCCCAGAGGGGAGCTCGTGGGGATGCTCTTTTCCCAGAAGCTTTTTAGTTCAGAGCCTTGGGGTTTGTGGAGCGCCCCATCAGTCACCCTGAGGACCTGCAGTCACAGCATTGTCTGGGGACATGGCACTCCCACTGGACGTCTGCTGCTTCATGAGACTCAGGTGCCCCAAATGGGGTTGCAAACCGCAGTCCAGGCAGACACACGTCTAGGGAGTGAAACGAGAGGTGCACAGCCAGACGGCGCTGAGCAGTCCTGCTGCCACCCCATAGTGCTGTCTTGACGGCAGCACGGGCTCTCTAGGCAGGGATCCTCGTCCGCACACACCCAGGCCCATGTGTAGGAACACACAGTGCCGTGACAGACACTGCATGTCATGCCAGAACGTGTCCTCTGGAGAGCAATTTGGTACTCTCCTCCAGGGGAGTGTTGCTCTTTGCGGGTATTCTGTGGAATTATGTGAGCCTCTGAGTGTCACTCCAGGGTCATCTGTGCTTCACTGGCTCTGACGGCAAAGACACGCCACGGCCCCAGCGCTTCTAATTGCATGTTTCCTGAGTGAGCTAGACGGAGGAGTGGGTGTGAGCGGGCTCTCAGGCCCTCTAAGTCCTCTGCTCTTTCTTCTCTCGCAGAGAGCAGGATGGTGGGCCAAGGGTGCTCACAGCTTGGCTTGGCACGACCCTAGAATTTAGGTCAAGCGGGACGTTGCTGAGAACACTGAGAAGGGTCGGGGAAGGCAGGGGGCAGAAGCCCATACCGGGAAAACACAAAGGAATCTTTCAAATCATTTCTCTTAATGGTCATGGACCCTGGCCTGGCCCAGGAGGGAAAGCCACCTTCTGGTTTTTATTTAGGTAACAACCAAGGAGCTGCCACTGCCAGCAGCCCAGAGTGCTTACCAAAGCTCGGTGGTGTATCCAGCGTAAGACCTGGTCTCTATCCTTAAGCGTCCTTGAATACATAGCAGAAGCTCCCAAACTGTGCACAATGTTAAATCAAGGTTGAGAGACCACTGACATCCAACAGTCATGTGGACAACATCACCAGAGGCTGTGCTGAGGCCACAGTGGCCGGGCTGAGGAGCAGGTTCTGAGAAACGCATGGGGTTTGTATTGGTCCTGGTCCCTGCATTGGAAATGGGTTTATTTCCCCTGCCTGTTGCCTCTTCTGCTCACCTGTGTGGTTTGTCCTCTGTAGGTCCCCAGGGCCTACAACAGTACCTGGCAGGCAGCCGGTGCTTAGGAAACGTTTTCTAAATTAATGAATGAATCAGTGAATGTTCTCATCCTGTGTTGAGATGGTGAGACTTGGGGTCCTTGGGGTTGAAAATATCATCCTTACTAATAAAACTTTGCCTGGGAACATTGCAACGTAAATTAAAAAGCAAAACAGAAGCCTGCAGCCCACTCTGCAGGGGCTGCCTGGTCAGCACTCCCCAGTGTCCACCTGATGGGGGCCTTTGGGCCTTGTGCTGTGCTGGGCTCAGGTGGGTGCCTAGTGGTGACCTGAGCCCAAGTTGGGGCCAACACGCTCCTTGTCTTGTCCGTGGCTCCTGCCCCGTAGAGTAAGTGACCTTGGGGCACTGTCCTCCTTGTCAGTTTGGTGGCTGCCACTGATTCTAATGGTCCTCACCTCTGTCTGCACACAGCCACTCCACACAAGGATGTAATTAAATCCTTTGAGCAGCTCTTTGGAACATTTGATTATGCAGAAAAACTCCGTAGAAATGTAAGCTGTTGTGTGCAGCTGGTTTACCCTGCGGTTTCTGTCAGTGCTCACTGTTCTGTGAAAATTACCTGAAAGGGAGGAAAAGGGGGTGAAGTCGGGAGGGAGGCCAGGCCAGGCCCTGCAGTGCAGCCTCTGACCTGCCATTTCCAGGAACTGGAGCACTCTGGGGTGAGCAGCGAGTCCCCGCCTGTTCTGCGTGTACGCTGGTTAATCCCTCGGCCCTTCTCTCCCCAGGAGCTGCCAGAGCATGACGAGCTTGGTCAGCAACACCATGTCGCCAATCAAGGACGGGACCTCCTCTCTTCCCAGGAGGCAGAGCTCATTCGCCAGGTCCCCGCTCCGTGCTCTGTACGACCTGCTCATAGCGCCCATGGAAGGGGTAAGTGCCTCCCAGAGGCATCTAGGCGTCAGAACGCATCATTTACTGGTCAGTGCCCACGTGCAGGTTTTCCAGAACACGAGTCCTCTCTGTCTAGCTTCTCAGTCAGCATGTGGAAGTTAGAGTAGACACACATTCTTGGCTGGCTGCTGGTTAGTAGATGAGGCCCTGAGCCTCAAGTTGGTAGATTCAGGTTCAAGTCCTAGCTCTGCTCCTTACTACTGGGGTAAATTCAGCCTCCGCTACCCCAGGGACAAAATGAAATGATACTCCCTTCCCAGGTTGCTCGTCAGACTCTGGGAGGCTCAGGGAGGCGCAGGGCTGTGCTCGTCTCAGCAGTTGTCAGTAGGAACCACACCGTCAGTGTGGGCCTCCAGCAGGCACCCCGGGGGACACTGTGGCTCTGCCTCACCCTGCTGGGAGTGCTTCCCTACTCTCCACCTCTCATTTGAAAGTCTTGCCTGAGCAACTTCAAGCCAGGGCTGTGCTTGCTGATGAGACCAGATCCTGTGGCCTTGCCCTTGTCGGGAGTCACTGACTCCATCACAGACACCCTTGCACTTGTGATTTCTCTAGAAGGTTGAGAGTGGCAGCTGATAGGTTTTTGTGGCCTTGGTCTTTGCACATCATTTTCCAGTCCAGACACTGCTCTCTGACTGGGTGGAGGATGCCGAAGGGCTCAGGGGTCTTCGTGAATCTGAAGGGCGAGCCCATCAGATACCTTTGAATATGACTGTGTGTTAGTCAGCTCCGGCTGCTGTAACAAAATACCACAGCCTGAGTGGCTTGACAACAGACATTTGTCTCTTACGGTTCTGGAGACTGCAAGTCCCAGATCAGGGGGCCAACATGGTCAGTTTCTTGGTGAGGGCTCTCTTCTTAGCTTGCAGACAGTCACCTTCTCACTGTGTCCTCAGATGGCAGAGAGAGAGAGACAGCTCTAGTCTCTTGTCTCTTCCTTTTCTTCAAAGGGCACTAATCCCATCATGGGGGTCCTGCCCTCATGACCTCATCTAAGCTCTATTATCTCCCAAAGGCCCCACCTCCAAATACCATCACACTAGGGGTTGGGGCTTCAACATATGGATCTGGGGAGGCACACATATTCAGTCCATAACAGACCCCTAGGAGATCCTGGGGTACCTGCAGCAAGTGGAGGCTGTGCTTTGCGGGGGCCCGGCGCTCAGGCGGGGAGAGCTGTGATTGATGGGCTCTGCGAGCAGGCAGCAAGCCGGCCTGTGTACCTTCTAGTGGCTGCCTGCAGCCGGGTAGGAGATTTGTCTCTCATGTTGTAGCAGCTCTTTCTTCCGCTTCAGCCAACTGATAGAGGTGAAGCATATCCTCAGGAAACCACACCTTGACGGTGATTCCTTCGTCCCCAGGAAATGCCTATGCATTTCCCTGCCTGGCCTTCCAAGGATATGTCTCAACTTGCCTCGTATTTTTCAGGAGGCTGCACTCCTGCCAGTGCCCTCTGGACTTCCCTCACTCGGGGAGATGGGGGTGGTGGAAAGCACAGAGCCTTTGGGACCCTGCAGGCTGAACCCGCATCTGGCACTGCCCTTTCCTGGTTGGGTGATCCTGGCCAAGCTGCTTCCTTCTCCTCCTTGAGAACCTATGTCCTCATTAGAAAATGAGGACGATGAACGTGTTGGGTTAGAGCAGGGAGGGAGTAGATGGATGTGGAAAGCATGCCAGGCAGCGGCGAGTGCGCACCCGGAGCGTGGTGGCTGCTGTGCCTGGATATCTGCCTCCAAGATGGAGGTCTGAGTCGCTACCACCATCCTGCTGAGCCTTCCCTCCCCCAGGGCCTCCGGTCCCTCAGCACAGCAGCCTAGCCCTGTCTCTCCTTCCCTGCAGTACACTTGGCTGTCCTCTCCTTCTTAGGATTATTATCCTCTCAGTGTCCTCCTTTTAATGGGGGACAAGCCTACAGAGAGCACTCTGGCTCGGAGCATCTCAGATGCCATAATAACTTAGCCTGATTTATGTGCCATATCTCAGGGAAGAAATGCACACCTAAATCCTTAGGCTGACTTCTCAAGTTTTCTTTACTGCCATCAGCCATCATGCAGTCTATTTCAGTGACTCACCCCCAACCCCTGCTCTTGCCCTGAGCTCTGCATTTCACGTTGATCCTCTGGCTCCTCTGAAGGCTACTTGGACCCTCCATTCTTTCACTCACTTGGGCCTTCTGAGTCCCTTTGCATTTCCTCTTTTGCATTCAGGTCCCAGATTACTTGATCCATGAGTTTTGAATTGGCTGGTGGAGAGGTGGGGAGGACGGAGGGAGCCGAAGGCAAAGACGGAGACTCGCTATGACCCAGCATGGCACTCGGAGACTCAGGTCATCTGGAGCTGGCGAGCTCCTCTCCTCTCTCTGGCCCAGCTCAAGTGTCCCCTCCTCTTTGAATTCTTCCTTTCCCTCTTCTCTCCACTGCCCTGCAGCCTTCATCCCCCCTCTGCTGCCAGGCCCCATGTGTCCCCGATGTCTTTCATGACACCCGAGATTTCACTGGACTCACTTAGCTCCTAGCATGCCTCTTGTTCTCTCCCTTGCTGCCCACCTCACACTCCCTGAAGGCAAGGACAGTCCCTTATCTCTGTGTCTCTGGCAGCTGGCACAGGGCTTGGTACATATTGGCACTCAGTAAAGTATATGAATGGTACATGCTCCAAAGCTGCATTTGCTTTTTGGGTCTAGTTTGGCATAGAAAGCAGAAGACCCAAGGCAGAAATCAGCTAATGGATTTTCCGTGGCCCCTCTTGTGTGGCCCCTGGGAGCTTTCTGAGAGATTATGCAGCAGAAGGAAGGGGCTAGGCCCGCTCTCGAGCAGCTTTGAATCTGGTCAGCCCCCTGACCTTGCCAGCCAGCATGGTGCCAGGTTTCTGGCTTATTTCAGAGTTGGATCACGAGGCCAGGCAACATGCCTGCAGGGGACCCATACCCAGGTGTTGTTTCACTGGCTGATGCTGCCCCGGTGGCTGGGAAGGGGCTCTGTCATCAGGCAGAAATCCTCTAGGTGGAGAGCAGCACGAAGAGGAAGCTGGGGTAGGGAGAGGCGGCTCCTCCCTCCATCTGTAGGAGTGCTTCCACCCAGGAGAGAAGCTGCTACAGCACCACGAGTCATCCTTAAAGGGGATTCTGTGAGTTTATAAAATCTGCACTGTGTTTTGTAGATAGTTTTTCTCCCTGAGGTCTTTCCCCTGTGATTTAAAGAATAAAAATATACCAATGGGATTAGTGGTAGCTCGTGTCTGGACATCTGTGTTCCTCCAGGGGTGCTAGGAAGGGGAAGATTTATGGACTTGAGCCTTAAACAAGATAGAACAATGATCGTAATCATGCCTTTATAAAGAGTTAACCAAGGAAGGGAGAAAGCCCTGCCGCCAGACACGTGTGACAGCGTCCTGAAGGCTGCAGTGGCCCCTCTGCCTTCAGGAGCTACGCTGTATGAACAGATGCAACAGAGCCCCGTGCGCTCAGCTGCAGGAGTGGTCTAACCTCGAAGTGAGACGCTTATTTCGAAAGCATATCCTTAGTTCCTGATATTAAAACTATTCTCTTTTGTGACGGAGGTGTTTGAACATAGTGAAGGAGTTTGGCTGCCTCAGATGAGACATAGAGTGAAACCTTTCAAAGGCTGTTAAAGTAAATGATCAGAGCGAGAGCTTTTCCTTGTCTAAGGTGATCCATTGTGTCTCAGTAAAAACACTCAACTGAAAAGTTGGAATCTAATCAGGAGTCCCTTCCATCCCCCGTTTCATCTGTTCGTTCAACGAGTATTTATTGACTTGTGCAGGGCACACGTTGTCCTGGACCCGGAGGAGACGGCTGAGAAGTGGGCAGCAGTCCTGTATCTGATGCTCACAGACTGTGCTAAGGTGGAGTAGGCCGCCAGGGCCAGAGGCTGGTGGGCTGCACAGAGCTCCGGGAGGTCCAGGTGGAGGAGGAGGCCTGGATCATCCTCCAGCTTCCCAAGGCAAGCACACCCATCCTGCTCCAGTGGCCACTAGGGGGCGACACAGCACCGTCAGCCCGCTGCCAGACAGAGCCAGACCCTTCTCCACATTTTCAATGAAAATACAAATCAAAAGCGAAAGTCCAAGATTATGAGTCACTGACACTTCAAGACTAAAACGATTAGCCTCTTCACATGGGCCTTATAATTATTTGAACAACTGCCTTTGTTTAGCCGCAGTCCTGTTGCTAAGGGACTAGGTCAGACAATATGAAAAGTGGAACAGAATAATATTTTACCGTAGGCTTGCACCAGTATTTGATTTAATTTGGCTTAAGGGAAGCGCTGTCGTGGCTCTTTCCTGGGACCACGCTGCCCTTGGCTGTCAGGATGGCGCGAGCACGTCCACTTCTCTGAGGAAGACCCACTTACATCTGCACGTGAGCCATCAGCAAACATTAAGTCAATGCCTGTCTGATACCCAAAGGAGAAAGTGTCACCAAAGAAGTGTTGCAAGTGTTTGGTGTGAAAGGGAATGGGACCCTGTTTGTGTCCATGGATTTGTTTTTTTGTGTGTGAAGATTAGCCCTAAGCTAACATCTGATGCCAATCCTCCTCTTTTTGCTGAGGAAGATTGGCCCTGCACTAACATCTGTGCCCATCTTCCTCTACTTTATGTGGGATGCCACCACAGCATGGCTTGACAAGCATGCGTCGGTGCGCACCTGGAATCCGAACCTGCAAACCCTGGGCCACCGAAGCAGAGTGCGCGCATTTAACCACTGCGCCACCGGGCCGGCCCCCTCCATGGATTTGCTTTTAATCAAATTAGAGTGAAGGACAGTAACCCATGCCTGTGAACCTGGCTCTCTCTGCTTGTGGTGAAAGACAGATCCTGGACCAGCCTTGTCCTCACAGTGGGAACACACACAACCATGCGCCAGCCACGGTGTCCTGGGGGCTGTGGGGCTGCTCTCCTGAGTCTGCTCGCTCTCTCACGTCCCACTGCGCTCCCTCAGTTTGCAGACGGGGGTTTCATCCAAAGCCAGGAACCAGATTTAGAACAGGAAATTCCCTAGGATTTGGTCAAATCACTCTTTAAAGGTCCAGATTTGGGGACTTTCAGGATCCTTGGAGTTTGGACTCATTCTAGTTATAGTCTCTGTCATCCGTTTCATTATTTCCCTTAATTTAAATTTCCTGTTTCCTATATTTGCAGTCTTAAAAATCAAGGACAGGTAGCAAGAGTGAATGACTTTGATCAGAAAGAAAAGGACCCCTTGTCCACCTCTGCTCTTGATTAATGAGACTACCTGTGTAAGTGGAGTTACCTGTTTCAGGACCCTAGAAACTTACTCACAACTTGCTGTTCATGTCGTTAGGTTGGTAAACTGCCTTCCTAAACACGGGAGCTCCAGAAATTCACCCAAGACCTCTCATCTAAGAACCGCAAGGCAGGAGTCTGGCTCTGCCAAGGGCTCAGCCGTAAGGAGAGCTTGGCTTTGGCTGGCTCGTGACTGTAATTACTGCTCCGGGGGAAAATGACTCGTGCAAAATCAAGTAGCGTGATAAACCAGCTTACCCTAGAACCGATGCCCTGGGAGATGAGACTGACCGATCAGATGGCTGTTTTCTAAATAGATTGGAGGGTGTGGAGATAGCCAGGGAATATCGTCCACAGAAACAGTCAGACCTACACTCCAGAATGTGGAAGGAGCATGAGGCCCTTGAGACTGGCGTGCGTGCTCGGGGCTGGCAGCCCCACCGCCAGGCTGTCTAATTGATTTCTGATTGAGACATCTGTAGTGATATTCAAATGAGGACAGACGTCACCCAAGGACGGCAACCATTTCCACAACTGATTAGGAGAAGGAAAAATTGAGGCAATTATTCGCAAGCTGTCTGTGCCACTGGAACGGATGGTGAGAACACCCAGACTAATCAGCGAGTTCCCGCGTGGTAAGTGGTGTTCTCACCTGGGTCAGCGCTGTTGAGTGAGAGGCATCTGGGTTCTGGCTCTGTGCAGCAGCCGTCTCAGCCCTACCCGGGGCAGGTTCCGGGTAAGCTGAGGCACTCCTGCCTCTGAGGGTTTCGGGGCTTATTTTAACCAGGCCAGCCAAGAGATGGAGGGTCCCTACCGCACGCAGGCTCCTGCAGCATGAGCAGACCTTTTGGCTGATTTGACTGAGGCTGGACCCTGGGGTCAGGCAGGCCCCTCTGGCTCTTGCTGGCCATTGGTCATGTTTCTCCAGCACCTGAATTCCTCACCCCTCCCCCTTCTTAGGTTCTTCAGGCAAACCAGTGGTTTGTTATTTAGTTGGCCAAAGAACACAATTGAGCAAGTTGAATTTTTACTGTTGCATTTCGTTGGAGTACAGTGTCTATGATCTTGGTAGATCTTAGTCATGGTTTGAGGGTTATTTCCAACAGGTATGTGATATTTGCTGAAACTAGATAACCTATCCGTGACACTAAGATTTCTCAGAAGTATCACAGAAAAGATTCCTCTACCTTAAAAAGTTGTTTGATCAACTCACTCAATCAAAAATGTGAGTCAAGGGAAAAACCTAATCCTGTACCTGGTTCTGGGGTATCCAGGTTCCCAGCAGTTCTTTGCTTGTGGAATCCTTGTTGTAGACAGTAAAGTCCGCTTTACCCTAAATCTAATCAGCCCAAAAGCTCACAGACCCAGGAGTTTTCTTTCTCTCCCCCATGGTGACCAGGGATGTTTATTCCCCTGCCCTGTGATGCTGTGAAACTCTGAGAGGCCTCCTGTGTCCTCCTGTGAAAATGAAACTCCCCAAGTATGGAGGGTGTAGGCTGATGCTTTGAACCCTGGTGATGTGCATGGAGCACATGGTTCTTAAGCCAGAAGTCAGGACACATGTAACATCACATTTGATTTCAGTGCTTTCTGAACAGTTCAGAAGCCCTGGTCACCATGAGTAGATATAGGAGATCCCCACTGACCAAAACGGTGATCAAATCAGAGTTCACCACCCAAGCGAACATTCGAGATCTGTGGGGTTGCCTGGGAGAACGACAGACGCAGAAACCTGACTTCAGGGTAACTGCTTGGTGGCGGATTTCACAGGTGTCAGGTGTTGTGGACACTCAGTAAACAGCTGTGGATGATGGCAGTGGTGACCTGAGGATGAGAGGGATGGTGGTGACATCGGTCTCTCTTAGTCCCTGGGCTAAAATCTGGAGCTGGATGCTTATAAATGGATGTTTATAAACACTGGAGGGAAAGGGAGTGAGTTGAACTGGCAAAATGATGGAGACCCAGGGGAAAAGAATAGTATAAATAATAGGGCCTGTGTTCACCTTATTTCAAGCACCTGAAGACAGTGGTGAATTTACATTTGACCAGTATATACCAGTGCCCTGGGGGTGCCAGGCATGGTGCCCCACACACTGCTACAGCTAGCTTTGCCCCACAGGCCTGTGAGGTAACGGACGTGAGTGCTGTCTTGTGGGTTTGGCAACTGAGGTACTGGGAGGTGAGTGTCTTGTCGACATGCTCGGAACCATCCCCCACCCCTAACCCTCACCACGCACCCCGCGATCTGGCAATTCCAGGTCAGCGAGTGCTCCCAACACAGCCGGATGACCCAGACCCCATGGCAAAGGCCTCTCCCTGGAATGCACCTTCCCTTCCTGGTCACTAGACAAGGCTTTCCAACCTTTCAAGCCCAGCTAGACAGAGTCTGAGTCTGGTCACACAGTAGGTTAACCAGGGGAAGTTTAAGATCAAGATTTATTCCCTTGCTAAAGGAGTAACTCTAAGGTAGAAGGAAATTCTGTATGGTTCTCTTGGGCTGAGGGGGCAAACTCAAGAAAGAACAAACTCTGAAGAAGGTGGGGTCCAGCCCCCCGCAGAGCAAAGACGTTTGCTGGTTTGGCCAGACCGCAGCCAGTCTAGAGTTACTGGGCCAGCAACAGGCCACCCTCCGAGTGCAGGCAGGAGGCCAGGCAGTGAGCTGCCCATGGCAAGGGTGAGTGGGAGTCCAGGCATCCCAGGGGACAGGAGGCCTGCGGAGTGCACGGATTGCCGGGGCCTGGTTTCCGTGCAGAGAGGGCTGTGGGAAGGTTATCTCCAGGCCCAGAGTGCAAGGTCGCAGAGGGCCCACGTTCTGGGCTTCCCTGGATGTCCTCACACATGCACTGCAGACTTAGGCTGGCAGGAGAGCCCCATGCAGTGCCCCTCAGTGCCCTCCATTGAGGATGCGCCCCACTGTGCTCACGGGACAGAGCTGGCTGTGGGAATGCAGCCTATCGCCGGAGCAGGTGTTGACCCGGCGTCGGGAGCTGGGAGCAATGTAAACTGATAACAGCTGCCCAGAGCCACCACCAGGATGCCCACTGCCCGCCCCTTCTAAAGAACTCTCCCTTGGCAAAGACTGGGCTTGAGCCACATCCGCTCACTGCCAGGACTCCCTCCTGGGGCACCCCGTCTCTCCCCACTCCATCCCGGGGCGTGGCCCGCAGTGAGCTCTCCAGTGTATTTGCTGCCTGGACTCGCACTGCGACGGGTGGGGTCCCAGTCCAGCGGTGAGAGTGAAGGGTGCCCCTGGGGGAAGAGACAGATTTTAGTACACCTGGCCTCCTTGTCTTGTTCCACTTCAAAGATCCATTTCTAGAAACTGTAGAGGTCAGAAAGTCCGAGTCTGTGCTGGAATTGTTGGGACTCTGTTAGTTGCAAGTGTCGGGCTGATGCTAAGCCCTTTTATCTTTCAAACCCAGAACATAAGAAGCCAACAAATACCCTTTCTAGACTGACACACGGAGGCGCAGAGGCGCATTTCCTTGAATCGTCTCTTCTTTTCCATCTAACAGATGACACATAATTTGGATAGAGACATCACTTTGTTTTCTGTTCTCAAGTTCACATTGGATTATAGCTAATCTTTCAGTACAAGGACAATGCTTGTATATCCTAGAGGCAGAATTCAGACGACAGTTTCCAGGGTATCTTTTCCAACATGTTCCGATCAGTTTTGCCAGTGCCTTTTAACTGGAATTGTCAGTCTGCCGTGTGACCTGTCTGCTCACAAGCCGGTCTGCTGTCACCCACCTCCTTCCAGACTGCCCGGACAGGGGTCCCATTTGGCGCCAGCTTAGTACCAGCGATGAGGCACTGTCCTGGGAGGACCAGACCTATGAATTAGGATATGCAGTTCAGAGAACAGTCTCCCAATCTCTGAGGCTAGAATTTCAGAGGCTTTTCTCTCTCCTCACCACTAAGGTCACTCTTCACCAAGTCCTGGCAAGTCTCCTTGTCCCCTTCTCTCGGTGTGCGTCTCCTTGTCTGTATTAGCGTGCACGGCCCCATCTCCTGTGATGCAAGCTGCCTCTGAGTGCTTCATTGGAGGTTCCTCAGCAGAGGACACATGGCAGGTCCGTGCAGCATATAAGAGCCACACCTTCTTGCCTGACCTGGGGGCCCTCCACAGTCTGGCTCCCATGTCCCTCTCCAGCTTTGCCCTCCGTTTATCCCACAGGCCTCTTCTGCCTAGTCTGGGCCTTCCCTAGCCCTCACATGCCAGGGCAGCCTTCTAGCGGGGTGCAGCCTCCCAGTGGGTTCTAGCCTCACGTCCCAGGTCAGCGCTCCCACCCTCTGCAGCTGACATTTTAGACTTCTGTGATGCTGTTATGTTTATACTGTCTCACTCAGTAACGGCTTCTTGTGTACATTTTATTTTTCTGAGCACATGATTGTAAGCTCACAAGTAGGGACTTAGAGTTAGCGGAGTCCCTGCAAAGACATTCTACCGGTGACCCCGTTCTCTAAACAGCTTCCAGCCTCAGTGTTACGCCTCTTACCTTGCCCAGCACTCCTTGATTTGCCTGCGATATAGGTGCTGTCATGACCAGGGATTTGTCCGAGAGTGGTGTGTGTTCTGATGACATCAGTGACATTTGGGATGACACCTAACAGAGGTTTATTGGGGTTTGAGCCCCGGCAGCAGAGTCCATGCAAGGATGGGGCTGGCATCTCATCCAGACAATGCCTGGTGACCCTGGACCAGCTGAGGATGGGTCCAGTTTTGCACATGGCAGGTGGCCCAAGCCCCCACGTTGCCCACATGTCGGGCAGCAGGGCTCTCGCTGAGCAGCCAGCGGTTGTCACTGTCACAGCTGCTGACCCATCAGCAAGGTCAGGGCACCATCAGCCCAGCCGCTCCGATCCAGCTCCCAGGTCCACTTGGCACACTGCAGCAGCCGGTGTGCTGACCTCCAGAGCAGCCTCCCGGTGCCACCTCCGCCTGCTTAGCCAGGCAGGGGCTCAGTGTAGCCCACAGTGGGGACAGGAGGCCCAGGAGCTGACGGCTGGTGTGGAGCACGGCTGTGGGTGCCCAGCCCTCCCCACCTCCCTGTGCCAACCCTGAAACTCATCACAGACAGCACTGGGCTTGCTGTGACACACCCCACTTTTTCATTTCTGGGTTGTACAGCAATTTTTTTATCCCTTCTGGGAAAATAGCTCTTAAAGCAAACAAGAAGAAAACTGACCTAATAATTTTTATTTCTGCTTTTTTTAGATGCATCTAGAACTTAAAAAACAAAACCCACAGGGCGTTTGTACAGACTGAGTGTCCTGCCAGGCACTTGTCACTTTGGGTTAGCTGAGTTCCTTCTGCCACTCTCAGCCAAGCGCCCGCAGCAGTGCGTCAGACGGATTAGGCGTGCACATTCGCTCCTCTGGAGCACAGCGGCGCCCTGGCGGGCGCTCTGCTTGGTTGACAGGAGGGTGAGGGCCAGGGGAGCCTGGCTGTGACTCTCCCTCAGAGCCAGCGCCGTCCCTGAGGCTCAGGGCTGGGCCAGCGCCCCGGGCACACGGTGCTCGCACACGGGTCCCCCCGGGACGTTCTCCCCCTGCAGGCTCCTGGCAGCCTCTCCTTGAGTGCCAGCAGCAGCTTCTGTTTCATCTCTTTATTTACGCTCAGCCTGTGTCTAGGCCAGTTCTCACAATTGTTGCCTACTTATTTTATCAAAATTCATATGGCCTTAGTCTCCATCAGCAATTCTTTTGGAAAGAAATGTGTCTGTAGGGAGTGGGAGTGAGGAGGCGTCTGTCTGTCTGCTGTGGTCTGCGTGCGCCCCTCCCTCAGGCCCTTGAGCCGGGCCTCTCCAGAGTGGTGGGTGTCACATCAGTGCGTTGGATTTCCTGGCAGCCCCAGGGGAGCGGGTGGGGGCAGCACCCACAGAACCCGGGGCCAAGGGGCCATCCTCTCCTCAGAGGAGGAGCACAGAGGCCCGGAGGTCATGGGAGGTCCCAGAATGAGGAGCCCTTCTCCTCCAGGGGGTGGCATCCAGTTCCCAAACCTTCTGTCCACACTCTGGTTTTCTAGCATATTGCCCATTGAAATGGACAACACGTCCCACTCCAGCTGAGTTCTCACTGCTGTTGTGAGAGGAGTCATGCCTGCACTGCTCTTAGGGTCTCTGCCACACTGCACCCCCTGCCCTGGTCCTTGGGGCACAGCATGACTCGCAGAGCTCTTTCTGTTCAACTGCACTTTGCATTAATTCCCTGCCTCCTATAGAAACATCTGGATCTACTGGGATCTACTGGATCTCCTTATCTTTGTGGGACATCCCCCTCCAGTGCTGGTGACCCTGGTCTCCTGCCTGCTCTGTGGACTTGAAGAGACTGTCCTCTAACCTCCTCCTTGGGGCCTGTGAGGCAGGCAGAAGCCCCCTCTTGGTGGTGCTCCCACAGGCAGCGCCCCAACCCATCACCCACCCTCCCGCGCGGACCCTTTGGATCTGCCAGGTCCTTCCTGGGCATGTTTCGGTCCATTGCTCAGGACTGGCCTGGCGTGTGCAAGCCCCACCCTGTCGGGCCCTGTGTCAGCGCTCCGTGCTTGCTCTGCAGGGCCTGATGCACTCCAGCGGCCCCGTCGGCCGGCACCGGCAGCTCATCCTGGTTCTGGAGGGGGAGCTCTACCTCATCCCTTTCGCCCTCCTGAAGGGAAGCTCCTCCAATGAGTACCTCTACGAGCGCTTCGCCCTCATCGCCGTCCCTTCCATCCGCTCCCTCAGCCCACAGTCCAAGGTAAGGCTCACAGCACGCTTGTGGGGGCCTTGCTCTTGGGGTCCTCGAGGCACGGTCTCTCTGGCCAAACTGGGCTACCAAGGGATAGGATGTGAACTCTTCAGAATGTTAATTCTACAGCTTGCAGCTGGGTAGGATGAATTTAGATCTGTCCCGAGGTAGGGGGACAGCCCTCCTGACCCCTGACAGTTCTTTGCTGCCTCAAAAAGCCAAGATTTGTGTCATTTCTCTCTAAATTTCTTTGCTGTGACATCAGGGTTGTGAGCTACATGAAGGTACTAAGTCAGGCTTGAGGGCGGGCCAAGTATCCGAGGAAGCTGGTTACCCACCGTCAAGCATGACCCCAGTGAGGTACAGCCATCGCCACGCTCACCCCACCCTCGAGCTGACCACTGACTGGGCGCCAAGTCTGCCAGCAGAGGGGCCACAGGCGGGGATGGCAGACAAATAAGATTAGTGTCAAGTGGGAAAGAGTCCCACAGGCCAACTAAGAACTGAAAACAAATGAGGCGGCTTGCAGGGAATAGGCGGGGATCTGAGTCTCATTCAGCAAAAACTCAGCATGGGAAGAAACATTTGAAAATCAAGAGGGCGACAGTGGGCCATCCACAGAGGCACGGGTCTACCCCACAGCTACCCTAGGCCCTGCCCATCTCATGAGAGAGCCTTTTGAGCAACCCTGAATCCTCTTCTGCGTCTCCAAACGCGCTCAGAGACCCTGAAACCCTGGCTTCCTTCTGACCTCTCACGGCCCCCGGCGCTCCCCACCCACCTGGCACTGCCCTTGCAGCATCCGCACCTGCCCCAGGCGCAGGAGGGGCAGGAACTGCTCCGTCATCAAACTTGAAAATGCCCTCATGCTGCAAGCTGCTCTCAGAGCCCCTCAGGCCACCAGGTGGGGCTCGGTCACAAGGGCCTCCTCACAGTGGGAGCCAGTGGTTTAGGAACCAGGCCCCAAGCCCTGGGTGTGGGTGCCACCTACGGGACCTGCTTCGGCCTCCATTGACCTTGGTCATTGGCATGGTTCAAACCAAGTCAGTTTCTGCCTCACAGGGTCTTAGAGATCTTAGTTTTGACTGTTTTTGTTGCCGAATTGTACCGTTCTCATGGGAGAGAATTAGTTCAAAGTGAAAAATGATTTTCTCTGAGTTTTTCCCATGTCTGTGGTTGACTGTGAAACCCAGACGCAGAGCGAGCTGGCCTCATCGGGCGCGGTCCCGCACACGGGGTCGGCTCACGGCGCCTGCTGCAGGAGCACCCTGGGGATCAGTGATGGCCCGTGTGAAGGGAGCCTTGTGTTGATGACAACAGTAAGCTGGCTGTTTGCCAACTTCACCAGGGAATGGAAGAGTCCCGTCTCCTGACAGGCTCCTGAGTTTAAGGTGTCACCAAGCAGAGGCACCAAAAAGTTATTTTGAAATAATTTGATACTTGATCTTTCCCAAAAAGCATCAAAAGGCACCATGGGGGAAAATCAGAACTTTGTTAGACTTCTTTATGCTGATTTTATAATTCAATGATGTTTTTATTTTGCAGTGCGTAAAGCAGAAGGGAACACTCATCTTTTCAGTATGTAGTGCCTCTAAAGGGCTTAATTTGCCCTGTCTCCCCTGAGATTGACTTGCTTTTTGCACAGTTTAAACACAGTCAGCCCTGCAAGCCCTGACTCATAGGAGTGGGTTTCCCCTTCCCTAGGAACACACAGGGAGGTCTGTGGGAGTGAAAGACTCGGGGCAGGCTGACCGCACAGACCCTCACCTCCTCCACATTCCATCCCCTCAGTGCCTCCTCCCGCAGGCCTCCCCGGGGCTTGACAAACAGGAAGGGTCCTTGCTACCGTCCAGTCCTGGTTATTTTCCAGAGCTTGTCATAGCAGGTGTGCTTCTCAGTAAGACGTGCACTCGTGTCAGAAAGGTGTTGAGAATTAGAGTGGACAAGGTTACTGGGAGAACGGGTGGAGTCAAGCTAGACCCAGCCCTGACCACAGAGCTGGCCGTCCTTATGCTCTGGAGAAGCCCACTGTGCAGCCAGCCGCTGCCGGGCAGCCTGGCCACTGTCTGACGGGCAGTCTGCTTGTCTCTCTTCCCCTCCTAGTCGCACCTGAGGAAGAACCCACCCACGTACTCCAGCTCCACATCCATGGCGGCTGTCATTGGCAACCCCAAGCTCCCGTCAGCAGTGATGGACAGGTGGCTGTGGGGACCAATGCCATCGGCCGAGGAGGAGGCCTACATGGTGTCAGAGCTGCTGGGCTGCCAGCCCTTGGTGGGCAGTGTGGCCACCAAAGAGAGAGTCATGAGTGCCCTGACCCAAGCCGAGTGCGTCCACTTTGCCACCCACATCTCTTGGAAGCTGTCGGCCTTGGTCCTCACGCCCAGCGTGGATGGCAACCCTGCCAGCAGCAAGAGCTCCTTCGGCCACCCCTACACAATCCCTGAGTCCCTGCGGGTACAGGACGACGCCAGCGATGGGGAGAGCATCTCGGACTGCCCGCCCCTGCAGGAGCTGCTGCTCACGGCCGCTGACGTCCTGGACCTGCGCCTTCCCGTGAAGCTGGTGGTCCTCGGCTCCTCTCAGGAGTCCACTGGCAAGGTCACAGCCGACGGGCTCATTGCGCTGACTCGGGCCTTCCTGGCTGCTGGTGCACAGTGTGTCCTTGTGTCTCTGTGGCCTGTGCCCGTGGCTGCTTCCAAGATGTTTCTCCACGCCTTCTACTCGTCCCTGCTGAATGGCCTGAAAACCAGCGCTGCCCTGGGGGAGGCCATGAAGGTGGTGCAGAGCAGCAAGGCCTTCTCGCACCCCTCCAACTGGGCAGGTAGGAGTGCGGGCTGCCAGCTGGCGCCTCTGTCAGTGGGCCTCGGGGGTTGATCCTCACAGCCCCCTGGTGGGATAGGGAGGGCAGAAGGGGGCACTGGGGAAAGGCAGCCTGGGAAGATTCAGGGAGAGAGCCTCATTTGCTGAGACTCTTGCCTTCTGCCAAATCAGTCTTTTATTCCTATGGTATTAAAATAGTCTTTTTGACCAGGGAGCAGCAGAACCGTTTGCCATTGGAATATGAATATAAAACGCCTCTGAAGGTTCGTGTGCACTGGATGACCCATTTTATGGCACCCTCTGTAAAATCCCGACTGTGGGAAAGAGCAGTGTTGTAGAGAGACCCTAGGTTTGATCATCAGAAGACTTGGGTTTGCTCCATGTCCAGGCTGTGTAATCTGAGACAGGTTACTTAGACTCTCTGAAGCTCAGTGTCCTCAGTGATAACAAGGGGATGACAGAGGTGGTGCTGATGATACCTGTCATATTTGAGATGATCTGTGAGGAGTGGGTTGAATGTCCTGCCGTGCGTGAGGTAGTACATGTTCTGAAGGGCTGACAGCACGTGCTCTGAGTGGGCCTGCTGCAGGGGCACAGAGAGTCTGGGGGTGGAAGGAGGATGTTTCCTGTGACATCTGGTCACAGAAGGCGGCAAAGGACTCTGCCTCTCAGCTCCGTGTGATGACCTATGTCCCCCG
Organism: Diceros bicornis minor; assembly: GCF_020826845.1. Taxonomy (NCBI): domain Eukaryota; kingdom Metazoa; phylum Chordata; class Mammalia; order Perissodactyla; family Rhinocerotidae; genus Diceros; species Diceros bicornis. The sequence goes on along the minus strand of NC_080774.1, from coordinate 21,896,749 downwards.
GGGTCCCTGTGGGCCCTCCCTGACTGGCCTCAACCCACAGACTCCAAACCCAACTCCAAGCAGTTCTCCCACCCAGCCTCGCACCAGCCAGGGCTGTCTTGCTGACAGCCTCATGGTCCTTCAGTCTGCGGTGTTCTCTCAGAATTGGCCCCTAACATGCCCAGGACACTCCAGAGCAAAGGGAAAGTCCCACCACTGCCGTCACAATGGTACCGACCCATCAAGCAGAGTGTCTTAAACCTTGAGAAACAGAGGAACACCAAAAATACTATCTTCAAATGCTCACATTTTATTGTTTTAATGGCAAAAAATGTACCATGTATATATTTAACAATTTGGAACAAAACGGCATTCACTTTACTCTTCCTCTCAAAATTAATCCAGCTGACACGTGCCGATATTGCTGGTGTCATTTCTCAAAGGGAGGCAGGCCCTGAAGTGGAGCCTCGGCGTTCCCAGGCCCAGGTGGCCCGCAAACGCTGAGCCTGCAGGGGCTGGCCCCACACGGCCGTGTGCGGGTGCCAGGTGGATGAGCCCTGTTGTTGGGAAATGGAAGCATTTGTCTACTTCACAAACACAACACAGCTGTGGTGTTTTTCAGACAGGTTCAAGAACATTCAGTTGGTCCAACAGGCCTATTCTTGGGGGCCCTCACCTCGTGGCCATCCCGTCGTCCTGCGAGGTGGAGGGTGGGCAGGACGGAGGGTTTGGGCCTGGCTGTGTTGCTCAACTGCTTCTGCTGTCAGGAGATGCAGAAATCGGAGGCCGTGCTGGGGGTTGCCACCGTTGTTGTCTGTACTCTCTATGCTCCCGGCAATGAGAAGGGGCTGTGGGCCCTGCGGACTCCCACAGAATGTACTGCAGGGTTTGTGGGAACCCGGCCCCTGGCCTTGGCCATTTATCCTGACAGGGCCCCTTGCCTCTCTGTGCGGGACCCCCCTCCCTGTCTTCCCAACGTGCTTACGGATGTGGTATGTTTCTCCTTGTTTAGTTTTAGTGACAGACAATATAAAAGTCACAGCTTTGTTCTGGGGAAAACGATGTTTAATGATGCTGTCCTGTTACCCTTGGCTCACTCATTCTCTTAGAAAACCCTTTCCCTCCATTATTTGGGGCAGGGTGGTCCTAAAGTTGCTTGCTGGCTTGAGGAGAATGCTCCGGCGGTGCCTCCCCCAGGCCCTGCTTACGGAAGTGGACGCTGGGAAGCGAGCCACGCGGTGGGAAGAGGGACGGGAGCCGGCGGACGCGTGGGTCTTCCCCAGCCCCGCTGTTTGCTCTTTCTTTCGGCTGGAGGGGCACCTCCTCCTGCCGCCTTGTCTGGTGGCCCCAAGGGGGAGCTGAGCACACCTGCCCCTCTGTCCCTGGGCATGTTCCAAACAGACACAGATGAATTTTAGGGAAAACAAGGCAGATCGTTCCTTGAGATGGTGGCGTCAGCCCTGGGACCACAGCCTTTCCTGCCTTTGATCGGGCGCAGTGGGACAGCCGAGGCACTTTCCTGAGCAACTGTCCCTGCACAACAGCGCTCTCCACTGTCTGAGCGGTTAAACAGTGTCAATTCTTAAAAGAGAAGGCACAAAAGGGCGCCAAACTGTCCCCAGTGAGTTAGACGGCCCACAGTCCCGCCGGTGGAGCAGTGTCCTGGGCAGGCCCTCTGTTTCCGGAGGGGGGGGGGGGGGTAGCTGAGGCACGCATGCGCTGTAGAGACCAGCCAGGGCTGGGAGCCGGCGGGGCCGGGGGTCCCCAGCTGCCCGGCCGAGGTGAGGCCGGCTCTGAGGTGCCCTCCTGTGCTCTCCACAGGGTTCATGCTCATCGGGAGTGATGTCAAGCTGAACAGTCCCTCGTCGCTCATTGGCCAGGCCCTCACAGAGATCCTACAGCACCCGGAGCGTGCACGGGATGCCCTGCGAGTGCTGCTGCACCTGGTAAGGAGGTGGCCCTCCCCCACGCTGCCCTGTGGAGCACGTTGCCCACGAGAGCCCGCTGAAAGTGCACGAGGAGAAGGGGCAGGCTGAAGGGTTTCCATAGCATCAGGGGACAGGAGCAGGTGGAGGGGACGTTGTTTCCAGAGGTCCAAGGGTTGAACCAGTCAGGCTGAGAGGTGAGCAAAATGTGTGGTGTCATACAGATGGCTGCAGCCATTGCCAAGACCTTGGGGGAGGGGGCGCTGAGGAGTGACCTAGAGCAGAGGGCCACACCACAGCTGTTTCTGGGCTGTGTGGCTTTGGGCAAGTAACTTGGGCTCTCTGAGCCTCAGTTTCCTCCTCTGGAAGGGGATAAGACTAACTCTTCAAGGTTATCATGAGGGTTAGAGAAAAGGTGAGTAGCTGGCACACAATAGAGTTCTAGTAGCAGAGAGATGGCACTTTATGATCAGATGACCCTGGCCTTCCTCTAAACTCAGCTGGAAGAGTCCAAGCCTGACCCTGCCCTTGGCCTGCCTCGACCTTTGTAGGGGCCTGGGCGAGACTGCAAATGGAGGCCCCACCCATTGTCTACACATTTAAAAGTTATAAATCAGGCCAAGAAACAGTGACATAAAACTTGTTCCATGCTTCCACCTTGATAACCTGGAGGGCAGTTTCAAATAATTTAGAATTCTTAGCCTCCTTGGAGTTCTGTGCCAGAAAGACCAGGCTCGCATGGGTGGACAGCCCACGCCACACCCAGCCTCGATGCAAACGCTGCCCCACGGCCACCTCGCGGGACAGAGGTGCATGAACCGTGGCTCTGTCCGTGCTCAGGAGGGAGGACCCAGGGAAGAGTTCTCTCCAGGCCCTGGGGGTGGGCTGGGAGCTTTGAGTGGGGATTTCAGAGTCTGGGGGCTGGTGTTCAGGCGGGCATGTCCCCTTGGTGGGGCAAACTTATTGCCCCATGGGCCTGGGGTGGTGGCTCTCGGTGCCCTCCTGGTGACAGATCCGTCACATACATTTCTTAAGCTTAGGGTCTGCCTGAGGAAAGCGTTCACAGGCCTGAAAGAACTCAGTGTGTGGACAAGTAAGAATGCCGGAACCTGAGCCCGCGAACAGCTCTCGGGTCTGACAGGAGGTAGCCCACGCCGCCTGCTACAGGGTGGATGTGCACACGGGCGTGGAGAGTCTGGGCAGACTGTCTCCACTGCTCTAACCCTGGGCCTGGAAACTGCACAGAGCCTGTAAGCTGCTCAGCACTAGGATCCTTCTCAGGTCCCTGCCATCTCCAGAGTGACCCTTTTTCCTGCTGCAGCCCCGACTGCTCTTCTTAGGTAACTGAACTGCCCTCTCTACCCATGTGACTTTCCCAGGCCAGGCCATGGAGCAAGAGCCAGGCCTCTCAGCTGCTCCCCATTCGGCCTTGAGGGTTTTCTCTTCTTTCTTGGCTTCATCTTCTTGGGTGAGTTCAGGGGCCACAGGTCAAGTTCACCAGCCCTTACCTCCTAACTACCCTGGGTGCCCCTTGACCCCAGTGGGCAGTGTGTCTCTAAGGCCCTTCCAGCCCATTGGGCAGCCAGGTGGCTGGTCATCTGTCCTGCCCAGGAATGCTCATTTCCTCCTGTCTGTGGTGTCAGTCCCCAGCATCCTGGGGTTTTACTGTAAGAAAAGTCTCAGGTGACATCTTGGACGACTCTTCTGCTCCTCCAGTGATGGTGCACGTGCCCCAGGGCATGCGATATCTCAGGATGGACTGAGGTCTCCCCTAGAGAGAGAAAACTGCCAGGGGAAGGCCTGAGGCTGTTGGGAGTGCTGTGGAATGCTCACCGGGGAGAGTTAAAATAGTAGTTACTTAGATGAATTCACAGGCACTGGTTTAGGCCCTGGAAGGTGAGAGGGGCACTTGAAGATGGAGGGGGGTATAGGCTGTGGAGGCCAGCGATGTGGGATGAAGGATGAATTGGAGGTACGGGGGCAGAGGGACATTGCCAGCCAAGGTCCCGTGATGGGCACTGCTTGGTTGGTGTGAAGTGTATGGGGCAGTGAAGGGGGTCTTGAAGGCCTGAGGGTTTATCCTAGTAATGGGGAGCTATACGTGGTTTGGGGCAGGCACCTGACCTGAGGTGGTTTTCAGACCACTTTAGTGTCTGTGGAGCAGAGCCTGGAGCGGGAGGAAGTGGGTTAGGAAGGGACAGAATTCTTCCGAGTCGCACCAGCCCTTGCTGGCTCTGATGGTAACATCTTTCCCTTTGCACCCTCCCTTGCAAGAAGCTAGACCGTTGCCACAGCGTCACGCTCCTCAGGCCTGGGCACGCCCAGGTGGCAGAAGTCAGCCCTGCACTGGCTTCACACATGCGGCTTTGTGTTCCCCCAAAGCCACTGGGAGAGAAACCAGAGCTGGCTCCTGAGCAGAGCGGCGCCTCACCCCGCGCCCCCTCGCCCTTCCAGGTGGAGAAGTCCCTGCAGCGCATTCAGAACGGGCAGCGCAACGCCATGTACACATCCCAGCAGAGTGTGGAGAACAAAGTGGGCGGCATCCCCGGCTGGCAGGCCCTCCTCACCGCTGTGGGCTTCCGGCTGGACCCCCCCGCCAGCGGCCTGCCTGCGGCCGTCTTCTTCCCGACCTCCGACCCGGGCGACCGGCTCCAGCAGTGCAGCAGCACCCTCCAGTCCCTGCTGGGTGAGCCTCGCGCACGGGCTGCGCACCGGGGCCTGGCTGACAGCAGGGGCACCGTAGTTGGTGGCTGTGGTCCCTGTAGGCAGGAGCCCGCTGGGTCTCATAGCTAGGAAGGAGCGAGAGTGTCCTGAGGAATGGCAAGGACTCCCCCACGCAGAGCTCTCCTGACTTGGAGGAAACGAGTGCTCCTGACTTGATCTCTCGATCTGTAATGGCAGGGCATCGTCTGCCCAGCAGGGCCCTGCGCTGGCCCTGCCTCTTCCCGGGGTGACAAGAGGCAAGGCTGGGCAAACAGGAGCTGCTACTAGCACTTAATCAGCAGCTTCGGATCTGACAGAGCCGTGTGGCCAACCCCAGGGTGAAGCGGGGTGCAGATGCTCAGGGCTGCCCTTTGTGCTTCATGCGGGGAGGGGTGATGCTGCCTGAGTGACTGACACGGGGTCCTGGGAAAGTGGCCGTGCACCTGCAGCAGGGCCAGAACTGGCCCCCGCCTCCACCTGCCTTTCTGGAGACCCTTCTCTCCTTCTCCAAGTCAGACATGGATGCACACGTCTGGCTGTTCTGAGCTTTTGAAAATGCCACCAATGCTGAGCGTTTCGGGCTCTTTCCCCTGGGAAGGCAGCAGGACTGGACGTGCGGAGGCCCCTCTGGATAACGCCTGCCTCCCTCTTCTTGGTTTAGGTCTGCCCAACCCTGCCCTCCAGGCCCTCTGCAAGCTCATCACTGCCTCCGAGACGGGGGAGCAGCTTATCAGCCGGGTGAGTTGAGCCGGTACAGCTGAGCCCAGGCCTAAGGGCTGTGCCAAAGGCAGGGTGATTTGGGCCCTAAATCGGAACCTGCAAGTAATGCGATCTCATTGCTCTCTCAGCCTTTGTGATTAGAAAGAAAAGGCAAGGGTTGGGAGTAAGAGCACAACCCTCCCCAGCATGTGCTGGGCACAGAGTGAGGCGAGTTCTTGCAGCGTCCTCTCTGGGCGCTGAGTCCCAAGAGCATTAGGGCCCTCAGAGGACACTTAAGGGGCCCTTGTCACCTGTAGTCTCAGGGCATTTCCTGATTTCTCCATTCAGTGGCCTCCTGTACCTTGTCATCCCCACCCACCATCTTTTTCAGCTGACAAGCATTACAGCCACCTCCCCTAAGCCAGAGGTGTAGGGCCAGCCCGCCAGGATGGCTACAGGTGTTCCAATACTTATTCTCAGGTCAAAGTGTGAACTCTACCTGGAACAACATAGCCACTGAGGCACAGCGGTGAACATGAAGTCAACTCTAATGCCGGATGCGGCTTAGCAGGTTTTTAAAAATGTGCTTTCTTTTAGAAGAATGTGGATCTAATTCAGCAATGTGGAGGATTCTAACTCTTAGTATCCTGTAGGCCCTTCCCAACTTGGCCACAGACTTCTGATCTTCCTACTGGCCAGTGAGGGTCTAGAACAAGCCGCAGGGTGACAGCTGTGTGTGGGAGGCCTTCTGGATATCGTAGCAACCCCTGAAAAGTGCAGAGCAGTTTTCTCTGGTCATCTTGGAGTGTAATAATTGAAAAAATAATATACATTGTTATTAGATGTTTATCAGTAGGTTTTATTTTAAGCAGAACTACTTCTATGTGGAAATAAAGCTGCTCCATCTAGGATTAACCTCTGGAAATCTGAATGGTGTCTGCAGCCTCCACCTACCTGGGGTTGTTTCCAGCCCAGATACGGAACACAGCACAGTGATCTGGCCCCTTCATTGAGTTCCTGCTCATTTTGTAACAAGTGTGTTACATCTGTTGAATAGCATCAGGAAGACACTTCTAGAACGTTGCATATTAAAGCATCCTGAACCCACGAGGGCTAGAAGCCTGTGCTCTACAAAAAGAAAGCTAGAATTACATGTGCAGGGCAAGGCTAAGAGTCCACAAAGCCAGTTGCTGAATTTCTTGCTTTTGGTAGCAGCACAAAGACTTTCTGCCTGATATTCTGCCTGGCCCCAGGGAAGTGTCCTGCTGCCCCCAGCAGCCAGTGGATGGTGGACATTTCACTCTGGAACCGTAGACTTTGGTTTACAGAGTGGCCTATACATGCCCGCTGTGCCCCTTCCCCACATGAGTCTGGCCTGCCCTGCTCCTCCCCTAGTGAGGAAGGGCAGGGCCTGGCTGACCCTGACCCCGAGCGCATCTGGCTTGGGTGTGGCTGTTCGTTTTCCTGCGTGTCCCTGCTGACTCTTGCTCCTCTCCCCTCCCAGTCAAAGCCGCGGGCCTGGTGTGGCGCTTCCTAAAGCAGTGATCAGCTCGTGTTGCATAACAACCTGTGCTTGAGTCTAAACTCTCTTCTCTCTCTCTCTTTCTTTCTTTGTCTTATAACTGCTGGCCGAAGGCTGTTAAAAATATGGTTGGAATGGTGAGTACTACTTTAAGTAGCAACTGTCGTCAGGTGAGCCCCTCGACCCGCCCACCCCCGAGTCCCCCTCGGCACGCTCTGAGCTCAGTGCGCACGTGCTGTCTCTCGGAGCTGTATGCACATGCCAACCTGTGCTCAGGGCTGGGGTGACCCGTGCCGCTGGCTCAGGCGGTCTGCCCCCTTCCTCTGCTCTGGCTCCCCCTTTCTGCTCCGCCCTTCTTGTGTTCTTGATTTGACCTTTCAAGTCCCATTGGAACAGCAGGGGCAGAAGCAACTTTAAGTGAGCGACACTCTGTGAACCCACACAAGACCCCTGAGTAGAGTTCACAGACCCAGGAAATCTGAAACCCCACGGGCACTTGAGTGGGTTATGTGGGCTCTTCCTCGAGTGCTGAGGCTCTAGAATATAACGTTGGATTCCTCTTCACCATTTACCTCAAGATCATAAAGATGACTTAAAGAGGGAGACGACCAGTCCTATAACCCACCCGTCTTCTAGACCCTGAGCCCCTCTCCCGCACTTAGTAGCCCCATGTACGGCAAGTGTGCGTGAAGGAGGATGTGAGGCTGGAAGCAGAAGCCCTGCTCTGGGCCGGCCCGCAACCTTGAACACCCCCTGCCCCTTGAGCTTCCCACAGAGAGGACAAGACAATAGGCATGAAGGCACTGTAAAAAGAATTTCAGATGCTATGTACATGTAAGGGCATTAGCGATGACACTAACAGGTGACACAAGAATAACTTGGGGACAAATCTGAGGCGGGCCAGAGGGGAAGGAGACACTGGGAAGGAGTGAGAGCTCATGCTGTTCTCCCTCACTCAGCTCCACCAGGTGCTGGTTCAGCTGCAGGCCGGCGAGAAGGAGCAGGACTTTGCATCGGCTCCCATTCAGGTCTCCATCAGCGTCCAGCTCTGGCGGCTCCCGGGATGTCACGAATTCCTGGCGGCTCTAGGTAGGACAGAGCGGCCTTGATTAAGTGGTTTCTTTAGTTCCATTTTTTAAAAATCTCTTTTTCTCCTAGTTTCTGTTGGGTAAAGTTGGTAGACTCTTAGGGATCTTAGTGTTTTCTTAGGTATTTTATTACTTAAAAATAGTTAATGATTCTAGTGCTTTGGCACAATTCCCAAATGGCCCTCCAGCATTGTCGCATTTCCCCTGTGTTAATGATTTCATCGCTCTCATTTGTAGTCATCAACTTAATAGGAATCTTCTAGATTCCAGTCTTGTTGGGAGTCAAGCCATGATTGAAAGGTAAAGAAAAGAAAGTCATAAAATAATGGTTTCAGTGTTGGTCTCTCTCATTGGCTAGTGGCAGAAAAAAATACTACTGAAACCACCTTTGATTTGACTGTGGAGACCTAGAACTGCACATAACAGCAGGATCCTTGTTCAGTCCAGGACACGTCCTTTTTCAACACTGGAACACAGCTGAGGCAGCTCCTGACATAATTCCACTTACTTACAACAGGTGCATTTGTTGATAAAACTCCACAAGAGGCTGTGAGCGCCCTCCTCCTGCCCCACTAAGTGCCTGTGTGACTTGCTTGGGAGCCATTCACTCCACAAGCTATTTTTTGAACACCTGTTATATGCCAGGCAATGTTCCGGGCACTGGGGATGCAGCAGTGAGCAAAGGACAGGAAGCCCTGCCCTCTAAGAGTCTTCACTCTAGTGGGGAAGACAAGCAGACGCAGTGAATACCTGATCTAAGGGGAGCACGTGACAGACAAAAGCATCAGGGTCACGGTGATTGGCTGCAGCGTGGGGGGCAGGCCCAGAGAGCCTGTGCGTGTCTTCAGGACGAAGGATCCAAGCAAGGGGAAGAGCCATCAGTGAGCCTGGGCATGAGGCCCGCACAGTGGTGCAGAGGGCGCAGGGGCAGTGAGGCAGGGGTGGGGCAGACCTGTGGCCGCCAGGCCAGGGGAAGGCCTCTGGTTTCTAAGCCGAGGGAGTGGGCAGTCTTGGGAGGATGACGCAGCCTGAATTCACTGTGACGGGCAACAGCCCCAGACACGGCCGGGCAGCAGGTCCTTACACAGGAACTGTCCTTCTGCTTGTGGAGCCTGGAGAGCCAGTACTGGGCCATCTTTTCTACCCAGTTTTGTAGGTGACCTTCCCCAGCCCACCTCGACCTAGGGCTGGCTCCACTTGTTTTTGAGGGCAAAGAGGGAAACCCACAAAGCCTGCAGGGGCTCCAAATCCCCTGGGCGTAGACGCTCTGACATCCTTTACAATTTGTACTATTTGCTTGTTTTCTGGACTTAAAGCTTAGTCTTCTTGGTGTAAACGTAGTAAATTTATATCCAAATAAATGTAGTGGGGCCGGCCCCGTGGCTTGGCAGTTAAGTGCGTGCGCTCCGCTACTGGCAGCCCGGGGTTCGGATCCCGGGCGCGCACTGAGGCACCGCTTCTCCGGCCATGCTGAGGCTGCGTCCCACATACAGCAACTAGAAGGGTGTGCAACTATGACATACAACTATCTACTGGGGCTTTGGGGAGAAAAAGGGAAAAAAGGAGGAGGATTGGCATGGATGTTAGTTCAGGGCTGATCTTCCTCAAAAATAAATAAATAAATAAATGTAGTAGTAGCAAATACAGCAAGAGTCAGAAAGGCCAAGTCCATGCCCAGGATGAATCTCTTTTCTCTTCTGTGACAGGCTGTAGAGTCAGCCTTGGGGCAGTGACACAGGACACAGGTGAGGCAAGAAGATGAAGTCTTTATAAAGGAAAAGCAAAGCTCTCTTCCTCGTGTAGGGCCTAAGCCACCCTCGGGTGTGGGTGTGACGGAGCCAGCCCTCCTCACTCGAGAAGCAGATGTTTTCTGTGCCCCTTTGCCCGTATGCCGTATCATGAGCTCTCTCTGGTGTTGGGCTTGTGGGTGATTTTCACTGATGTTTACTGCTTCTCTGTACTTTCCAAATCCCACTGATACTCAAGGAGCAAGTCAGTATACACATACACTCTTTAAATCCTTTGGACTGAGATTGGCGGAGAAGAGTCTCTGCAGGCTGGGCCTCTGGAGAAGTGGTCCTCACTCTGAGGGCTCCAAGGCTCAGAGAAACACCTGGTGTCCAGCCCTCGACAAGAATCACACACCATCACAACCTGTGACAGGGCTGTCGGTTATCTAGAGGACTCGGTGCTACTGAAGCAACCAGTTCAAACCATTTTGACACAAGTAGAGGTTTCTAACTAAAACATTACATTTATATTATTAGTTGTTTTTAAATGCTAAGTTGTCTGACACCTTCCTGCTGCTTTCAGGGACTGTACTTTCGAATTCAGAGAGGAAAATATTCCACAGCAACCAGAATGCCGAATGGCTCCTTCAGTAAAGCTCATTCACAAAGGAATGACAGTATCAGACCAACATCAGAATCCCTGCGTAAGAGTGAAGTACAGACAGACAGACCTATCTCTCCTTTGATGACTACTCTCCGTCATGATGCACGGCATGCTGACCACAGCAGCACTGTGTATCACGGACCTTGTCACTGGAATGTCGTGACATCAGTGCAGGGAGAGGGCCTGGTGTCACAGGGGCCTGCCCCCTGGGCCTTTAGCACCAAGCATTTGCACTGTTTCAGGCTGAGCTCGGTGATCTGCTGAGGAGGCTGAGTGAAGACTTTCAGTGCTGAGGGCTCTTCGGGGCCCTGCATTCTCGCTGGGTGGTGCCTGTCTGGGGACACAGTCCTTGGCCACCATGTCTGTGTCTGGCTTCTTCCTCCTGTGCGCCTCCTGGGGAGATGTGTGTCGGGTGCCTCTGTAATGTCTCTTAGTGAGTCTAAGTGCTGTGGCAACAGCTCGTTAGCCAGCCTCTTGCTTAGGAGGCTCATGCCCTTCGTTGTACCTGCTCCAAGTCTCATTAGAACTGCTAGACTCGGGAGCAGCCCTCCTAGGCTATGGCAGAGCAGAGTGGAGTTCTCGCAGGGTGGGTCAGCCAAGAAAGCATTCTCCATCATGGCAGAGAGCTCATTTCAGAGCCCTCGGCGGCAGACACTGGCCACGCATGAAGACGCCGCCCTTGCCCTTGAGAAGCATCCACCTTCCCGTGCACCAGCTGTAAATATTGGACCCAGTGCCGAATGGAGTGGCCAATCTCTGTCCTGGCCAGTCTTCTTCACGTGGATTGTTCTGCATAAGAATGCAGAAAACAACAGAAGTTAATGAGCCTTCCTAATCCCGACCCTCTGCTCTCGAGAACGTAGTTCAGGGCAGGAAAGCAGGTCTCTGCAGGGACCGAGGGGATTGCGTCCGTCCACACACGCATGAGGGGCAGCCCCAGGGAGGGCGCTTGCTGAGGGGCCTGCGGGGGTTCCCGTGAGACTGTAGGAGGAGCCTCCCAGCTCTCATCCTTTTCAGGATATGGAATCTTCCCTGAGGAAGCAGGTGTTTATGTTCTTTGTTCCTCTAGGTTTTGATCTCTGCGAAGTTGGTCAGGAGGAAGTAATCCTGAAAACCGGGAAACAAGCCAATCGCCGAACCATGCACTTCGCGCTCCAGTCCCTGCTCGCGCTCTTCGGTAAGCGCTCCAGGCCGCTCTCCGCACACACCCCTGGGGGCAGACCCGGCTATGTTTTGGGAAGGGGAAAAATGAAGACACATTTTTTCTGTATGTGTTAGGGACTGTTCAAGAGCAGTAAAGAAAAACTCCCTGCTCTCATGGAGCTGACAATTAAATACATGAAGTAGATTAGACGAGGTGCTGCCAGGTACTCCAGAGAAACAAACAGAGTAGGGACTAGAAAGTGAGAGGGGGCAGCAGAGCAGACGGAACTAGGGAGGAGGGGTGCCCGGGTCACTCGGCCTGGTAGGAAGTTTCCCGCACCCCAGGGGGCACACCTGCCTGCCTGCTGTCCTCTGAGGGCCAGCTGGCTGCGTCTGAAGACAAAGTGCTGGCGTGGATGGTGGCCATGATTTGAAGGCAGAACCAACAGGATCTGCTGAAGAACGTATGTCAGAAAGAGATCAAGGTGATACTCTGTTCTTTGGAACAACTGCCAGAATGGGACTGCCTTTTGCTGAGACCTTGCAAGTGGCAGGAGGAAAGGGTTGGAGTTCCATCTTGGACATGTTCAGTTTTGAAATATCCATTACACCCTCCAGAGGCAGCTGATTAGACAAGTTTGGAGTTCAGGGCGAGGCCTGCATAGAGATCTAAAGGTGCACACAGGTCCGAGGGGAAGAGGACTATGTCCTGTGGCACTCTGGGCCTCGAAGCTCACAAAGATGAGGGGGCCTGGAAGGAGCCATCGGTGAGGGCAGGGTGGGAGTGACGATGCAGAACTGAGCAGTGAACACTGGATTGGGCAGCATGGTATCATCGGTGACGTTGACAAGACTGGGAAGGACAGAAGCCTGGGCGGAGTGGCTTAGGAGAAGGTGGGAGGGGAGGCAGTGTGGCGAGAGTGTAAATGCCTCCCTAGGAGGTTGCTAGAATGTAGAGCGATGGGGCTGTAGCTGGTAGGGATGGTGGGTGGGTGTTTAGGACAGGGAACATCCCAGATGGCCTGCAGGCCCTGGCCCCAGTGCCAGCAGGAGGCAGACGTGGGGTCCCGTGATACAGGGAGCAGAGTGGGGCCCAGTGCGGTGGGGGGTCTGCAGCGTGTGGACTGTGAGCTCTCCTAGGGTGTTTTTGTCCCTATGTAAGATTTACTTTTTCCAACAGGACCATGTTTTTCAGGATTATAAGATGAATTCAAGTTGTATATAAGTAGCACTTGCATAATTCTTTGCTAGCTTCTATGCATATAAGGATGCTTATGATTTTGAAAGAAAAATCAAAACCATATAGAATTCTAATTGCCCTCTGGGCACATATGTTTTGTCTTAGATTCTACTGAGCTGCCCAAGCGCCTCAGCCTTGACAGCTCGTCCTCCCTGGAGTCTCTGGCCTCGGCCCAGTCTGTCTCCAATGCCCTGCCCTTGGGCTACCAGCACCCTCCCTTCTCTCCCACGGGTGCAGAGAGTGTCGCCTCAGACGCCATCTCCGTCTACAGTCTGAGCTCCATTGCCTCTTCAATGAGCTTCGTCTCCAAGCCCGAGGGGGGGTCAGAAGGTGGGGGCACCCGAGGACGGCAGGACTATGACCGGTCTAAGAATGCTTACCCACAGCGATCCACCCTGCCTCGAAGCCAGCTGTCCCCCCAGACCCGCCCTGCAGGCAGCAAAGACGAAGAAGAATATGAAGGGTTTTCCATCATCAGCACTGAGCCTTTGGCGGCCTACCAAGAAAATAGAAAGATGCGCTTCTCACCAGATCACAAACTGTCGCGGGTCGGGACAGCTGGAGGGGGGAAAGTTTCAGTGAGCTCCAAGGGGAGCATAAGCACTCCAAATTCTCCAGTTAAAATGACTCTGATTCCCAGCCCAAACTCACCCTTCCAAAAGGTGGGAAAACTAGCAAGTTCAGATACGGGAGAATCAGACCAGTCTAGCACAGAAACAGATAGTACCGTGAAATCCCAAGAAGAAAGCAACCCAAAGCTTGATCCACAAGAGTTGGCCCAGAAAATTCTAGAGGAGACACAAAGTCATCTCATCGCGGTGGAGCGTCTTCAGAGGGGCAGCGGTCAGACCAGCAAGAGTAATAATCCAGAAGATGGTATTTCCATGCCAAGTAGTGCTGCTGTCTTCAGAGCATCAGAAACAAGTGCGTTCAGCAGGCCTGCCCTCTCCCATCAGAAGAGTCAGCCGTCGCCAGTTACTGCTAAACCAAAGCCCCCAGCCAGAAGCTCATCGCTCCCCAAGGTGAGTTCAGGATACAGCAGCCCCACTGCCTCGGAGGCGTCCGTCAAAGACAGCCCAAGCCAGCACAGTGGCCGGCCATCGCCCGGCTCCGACTCCCAGACTTCTCTGACCGACCAGCCTCTCTTTAAACTGAAGTATCCCAGCTCTCCTTACAGTGCTCACATTTCCAAATCACCAAGGAACATGTCCCCGAGCTCAGGCCATCAGTCTCCTGCTGGTAGTGCACCATCCCCAGCTCTCTCCTATTCCTCAGCTGGTTCTGCTCGCTCGAGCCCAGCTGATGCTCCCGACATAGACAAACTGAAAATGGCAGCTATTGATGAAAAGGTGCAGGCTGTCCATAACCTGAAGATGTTTTGGCAGAGCACACCCCAGCATTCCACAGGACCCATGAAAATATTCCGAGGGGCCCCGGGAACGATGACTTCCAAAAGAGATGTCCTCAGTCTGTTAAATTTGTCACCTCGGCACAACAAGAAGGAGGAGGGAGTAGACAAGCTTGAACTTAAGGAGCTGTCTTTGCAGCAACATGGAGAAAAGCCACAAAAAGCCCCTCCCAATGGACACTGGCGTACTGAGACCACCACGCTGAGCACGCTGCCACTGCCCGCAGGCCCTCCTGCTACAGCAACCACGCGCCCTTTGAGACTTCCTTCTGGAAATGGCTACAAGTTTTTATCCCCAGGAAGATTTTTTCCTTCCTCCAAATGCTGAAGCATCTTTTATACCCACTGACTCAGAGTGCAGCCCGAAGAGAGGATCTCGGCATCCACTCAGCCGACTCCCTGGTCCGAGTGCAGTCACCCCACTCAGCCACCAGCCACCTCATGATAGGTGTGCTTTCCAGGCACGGGGCACCACCATGCCAGACGCCACCACACACACGCTGGCGGCTCCTCTGGGACACTGGGCCAGATTCACCAAAAGCCAGGACTTCTGTGGGGTTGGTACAGGAGGCTCATGGAATTTTCTACACACTTCACCAAATGTTTACCTTTGAACTCCCTGCTTCTCATCTTTGATGTGATTCTTCAACAGGATTTTTGTACAAAAATGGTCATGGTTTTAGGGTGGGGAGAGGAAAGGGAGCACATATTTTGCTAGGAGGTATATATGCAGTACCTTTTATACACAGAAATAGAGCTTTTTTAAGCCTTTCAGATGCTGGTTGGGGGTGGGCTATATAAAATCTAAGTTGAATTCTACATAAAAGTGTTATATTAGCCAAAAACAGAGTAATGGTTTTAAAAATGCCAATGATTTGTAATTGTAGCAATTTTGGTGTCCTGATCTTGTAACATCGCAGTAGCTGCAGTAACTCACGTCTGCACAGCTTCCGTCCTGAACTCTGCTCTGCCCCCTGGGCCTCTGCAGATGTCCTTGGGGCCACACTGTCAGCCAAACTTGAATTTTCTTCAAAAATTTATCTAACTCTTATCCAGGCATTTTAGAACTATGCAATTGTGATTTAAAATGCAACTTTGTGCTTTTAAAACATTATTGACCTTTTTTGTATGTGGATAAACAACTTGGTTTTATTATCAATAGTACTTTGCTTTTATAGCTATTATTTTTAAAAGCTCAAAAAAGTTTTTTAAAATGTCAAATTTTGAATAGTCATCAACAAGTAATTATCCAGTTTGAGGGGGAAGGTTGAAATTATTCAGTTTCCTTATAAGCAAAAAAAAAAAAAAAAAAAAAAATCCCATGCTAACTAGATTTAACGAGAATCTGGCCTTCCAGCCCCTATTTGCTTCACTAGCTGCTTAATTTTATTCTCTTTTCCCAACTCCAGGCCTCTAAAACCTCTTCTATCTAAATCTGTTGCCAGGTTCCCACAGCCCAACTCCCCCTCTCTGTGAGCTGCATATGGAGCCTCATCTTAGCTGTGAGCAGTGCTCCTTGATCCTGTGGTCTGAAGGACAAGCCCTCCCCTCCCGCAGAAGACTCGAATGTCCACAGCCTGAGAAGCAGGGGGCTTGTGCTGGGATTACACCCAAGTTACTGCTGAACAGGGAAACATATCCCTGAAAGAGCTGTCATAGAAAACAAAGGCGCACTCTTCCCGTCACTATGACAGTACGCTGAAATTCTTGCCAGCTGAGATGAGACAAAAGAATAGTCTGGGTAGGGGTAGTGGTAACCATTAACTTATTTCAGTAAAGAAATGAAATGGTGAAAATCATATTAGTACTAAGTTTAGTTGGAGAATTTAAATCAGCCTCTTTTTGATAATTCTAAAATTAAAATCCTGCCATCCTCACTCATGAAAGCAAACAAGAAGGATGTCCATTCTAACTCTGATCCCAACATTGGAAGAGAAATACTTTATAAAGAAGCAAGTAGTTATGAGGCGGTCCTTATGTCAGTAGGGAAAAAATTCAATGGTAATAAAAGTACCAGTGTAGCAAATGAAAACCTTTTACAGCACTGTGCATTTAGATAGCAAAATCAGGTCCTCAGCAACGAGAAATAAACCTCACAGTCAATTTCTGAATCCATATGTAGATAGTTAGGCTGCTCCTTTCTCAGCAAATCTCAGCCTCTTTCCTAAGTGCCAAGGAGCCCTGGGGGTGAGGCCTGGGGTGTGTGCTCCATCGTGAGGATGAGGGTGTGGCCCCATCTGCCCACCTCCAGTGCACAGCCTCCGCCGCCCAGACCGCTTCCCGTGGTTACCAAGCCAGCTAGGAGGACTAACCTACTGTGGTTTTAGTCCCAGATACATTGTTGTTTTAGGTTTCATGTTGAAAAGCCAAATGGTATATGTGGTTTTTTATTTTGTCCTAGATACAAGCTTCAATGAAGGAAAGCAAAGATGATGAAATAATAGGACCAATCTAAAAATCACTGTAGAGTTGCCGCTTCTTTATGTTTACTGTCAGTCTTGGTGATAAGTGAATTTTTCAGGCTACACTGAAAAAAATATGCACTTAAAAATTATGTGAGATTGTATAATTCACAGATTTCTTTGTACAGATCAGGGGTTGGCAAACTATGATCCATAGGCTAAATCTGGTCAGAGGCCTGGTTTTTACAGCCATGAGCTAGGAATAGATTTTACACTTTAGTTATATAAGTACCTACATAATATTCTTGACTTTGCCTCTTGGCCCACAGAGCCTAAAATATCTAATACCTGGCCTTTTAAGAACAAGTTTGCTGACTCCTGGCATAGATGCCAGAAAACACAATTAGAATAATGTTTTTGTTTCTACAGTTTAGGGACAGTGAGTGTCGGGTTGTGGATAAGATTGATTGGCGTGATGGGAACCCTGAGCCATGTGGACAGAAGGAAATGACTCCTGCATAATCCCTTGGCTCTTTGCCCCATTTGGAAGGAATCAATGGATGTGGGTAAAATTTACAAAAATAGTTTTTCCTCATCATAGGCAGATAGAATTGGATGTATTTCTTTTTCAGCTCAGGAAACTGGAATCTCCTGCCCCTACTCTACTCCATCAGATGCAAATACACTGAACACAAGCAATAAAATCTCCCTCTCCTGGAAACCTTGGTATGACCACAAAGCAAGGTAGTAGACTATCTTAATCCTCACCAGTGAACTACTCAACTACTTTGCTGATTTTAAGTAAGTCAAAATACCAAGACAAAATTAGCTACTAAAACTTATATTTTGATCTACATTAGTGTTTAGTAAAATGGAAAAATTCTCACCTTCATCCCGTTTGAAAAAATCCATGGTCCACACTGATACTTGCTGGGTCTCAGCAGGAGACAAGGCACTGCACACGCCGTCCTCGTCCTGCTCTGGTCTCTCCAGGTGAATCTCGGCAGTGATCGTGGTAGCAAGTCCCCCTCTGGTGCCTGTCCCACACTTCTCGCCACAAGGAGAACTGTCACTTTGCTAGTTTCAGTTCAGATTGGAAAAAAGACCACACAATAATCTGGTTTGCTTGTAGTAAGTAGGCAGAAAGTGAAACTTGTATAATTTTCATCACATATTTTGTTGTTTTATCTAAAATGATTGTACATGTGGTTTGTGAACTGGGCCCTTATTTGTGCCAGATCCTTCAAAGATGTTCCATGTAAGGACACATGCGGTCGCTTCTCCCCTCCTCAGACGCTGTCCCACTTGGCACTCACACCCCTTGTATGCAGTGTCAGCCACCTTTGGCCTATGTGGACTTTTTTTGTAAATTACACAGTTTCCAGATGGCATTAAACTTTTTATATTATGAAATTTACCATGTAAAAAGAACTTCATATTTTTATTGAGATTGCTAAGGCACTTGGCCTTCCTTTGTGATTTCAGTGTCTATTAAAGCATGAGTTCCCTCGGTTTTAAGTGCAGTATCTGAATCACTTTCTATACACATTCCACACTTTCTAGATTTCTTTGCAGTACACAGAGTGTCACATGTCATTAATGCACACGTATCTCTCTGGAGTTTATCCTTATAAATACACTGCAGCCTCACCTCAGCCAGAAGAGCCTGAGAAAGTGCACGACAGCCAGCCTGCACACAGGTGTCTCCAGCCCCGAGGCACCAGGTACCTGTGGGTCATGGTGATGGAGACGCTGAATGCTTCTTATCTTCTGTGATCAGAGTTGGAGGACCAGAAAATTCTACAGTCGTAGAGACAAAAAGAGTTCATTACCACCAGATCCCTGTATCAAAAGAAACTTCCAAAGGAAGTATTTCAGAAAGAAGGAAAACAATCCTACATGGAGAAGTCTGAGAAGTATGAAGACTAGTGAACAAAGAACCAGGTAAATGTGAATAAATGGAAAGAAACATTGATTGGTTTTATAAAGAGTAATGTCTCATTTGGGTAGCAATAAAAATTAAAACACTAGACAGTAAGATGTAAAGACAGCAGTTAAAGTGTTATAGATTGGGAAGAGAAGGAAGTAGATTATGTTTAGAGTAACTTAAATATGCAAAATCACACGCACAAAAAACAGAGTTATACTTCCAAAGTAGTTAGTGGAGAAGAAATAAGTAAATTTTTAAAAACTTGGTTGATCTAAAGGAATAGAAAAAGGCGGGAACAACAACAAAAGCCATTTTAAACTCAGGACAAATATAAAATAAAGAAAAATTACCAGTAATCATTATAAATGTAAGTGAACTAAACTTAATTAAAAAGGAGATTGACAGACAATGGCAATATGCTACATGCTCTTTTAAAGAACTACGTGCTGTTTGAAAAAACAACTACCAAAGCATAAGGGACCCAAATGGTTGACAGTACAAGGATCAGCAAAATAGTTATTAAAGTAAAAGGCCCTAATAAAAACAAAGATTACCTATTTTCTAATGTTTAAAAAACTTAGCAGAAAGGCAAAATTCTAAATTTGTATCCAGCTAACCATATAGCTTCAAAATTCATCACATAAAAATTGGCGGAACTACAAGTTTGAAAAACTACACTGTCATAGTGGGAGATTTTACCCTCATAACTGAGAGATCAAGCATACAGAAATTTGTGTCTAAAGCATATTGTAGCTTTAGACAATTCAGCAAAAAGGCTTATGAAATGGAGGGGAGAGAACCTGGTCTCCAATAACAGATCTACATTTTTTGGGGTTTTTTTGGTGAGGAAGATTGCCCCTGAGCTAACATCTGTGCCACTCTATTTTTTTTTTCCTGTGGGATGCCACCATAGCATGGCATGACGAGCGGTGTGTAGGTCCATGCCCAGGATCCAAACCTGTGAACCCCAGGTTCGCCAAAGCACGCGAACTTAACCACTACGCCACCGGGCGGGCCCCTGGATCTACATTCTTCACAAGCACACATGGACTATTTCATGAAAACAGACCATGTACAGGCCACACAGCAAGTCTCAGCAAACACTGAGGAATCAGTGTCATTGCCACCATTTCTGCTTACATGCTACTTTCAGGAAATACATAAATTATATAATAGCTTAATAATAAAATTAATTTAAAATTCCATAAAAATGAGTGGGATGCAGTTAAAGTGGCATTTAAAAGAAAAATTCATAGCCTTAAGTGTTGTTTATATTCAAGGGTAATATTCAAAATACGTAACTGCATGGGCCCCAGCCAACAAGGAGGGGCCTGTCCTGAGCAGCCAGTGCCACGATACTAGTGCACACTGGCGGGTATTAGGACAGAAGAATAACCATTGAGCCAGGTGGCCAATCCCAGAAGTCAGCAAAAGAATAAGAAACCCAACGAGAAAAGAAGGGAGGGAATAAGAAGTCAGAAATTAATAAAAGACGACAACATAGAAGATCAAGAAGGGCAAAGTTTGCCAAAAAGACAAAAATACACTAATTTCTGGAAAGGTTGATCATGTGTATGCATGTGTCTGTGTGTGAGAGAGAGAGAGACAGACAGAGCAAAGGAAAGGGAAGAAAAAGTGGGGATAGCTAAAGATGCAGCAGAGATTAAAAAATAAAACACTGAACAATTTTATGCCAATATATGTGAAAATGCAAAATAACTCCTGATATGGTTTAGGCATACATACATAGTTGAGGCACAGAGAAATGCAGGAGAGGGGCCGGCCCCGTGGCGTAGCTGTTAAGTGTGCGCACTCCGCCGCTGGCGGCCCGGGTGTGGATTCCGGGCGTGCACCAACACACCGCTTGTCCGGCCATGCTGTGGTGGCGTCCCATATAAAGTGGAGGAAGATGGGCATAGATGTTAGCCCAGGGCCAGTCTTCCTCAGCAAAAAGAGGAGGATTGGCATGGATGTTAGCTCAGGGCTGATCATCCTCATCAAAAAAAAAAAAAAAAAAAATGCAGGAGAGTGGTACCATTGTTGGGGAGGGAAGTGATGGAATTAAGATCGGGAGCGTATATAAGTGACTTCAACTACAAAGCACTGTCACATACAACTCTACCTGGTCATATATAGGAACTGTGTCACAGTGAATTTAAGAAGGAGTGAAAAGTATTATTAGCAACTATACAACAATAAATTTGATTATATAAACTTCTTTACAAAAAAAGTATTAAAAGTTCTGATGCAAGAAGGAAAAAAAACAAAGAAACCAAAAGTCCATAAAACTACAGTGGTAGGGCCGGCCCTGTGGCTCGGTGGTTAAATGCGCGCGCTCCGCTGCTGGCGGCCCGGGTTCGGATCCCAGGCGTGCACCAATGCACCGCTTCTCCGGCCATGCTGAGGCCGCGTCCCACATGCAGCAACTAGAAGGATGTGCAGCTATGACATACAACAATCTGCTGGGGCTTTGGGGGGAAAAATAAATAAATAAATAAAATCTTAAAAAAAAAAAACAAAACTACAGTGGTAATCACAACTCCTTGGCCTTGATGCAACGCTCCAAAAATGCAGGCACAGATGGTTTTACATGTTATTTCACCAAACTTTGAGGGGCCAGCTAATCTCTATCTTTTCAAATTGTTTTAAGAAAATATAAAAATAAGATATTCAAATTACTTCATGATGCTATTTTTTTTTTTTTTGCAAGGCAGATCGGCCCTGAGCTAACGCCAATCCTCCTCTTTTTTTGCTGAGGAAGACTGGCCCTGGGCTAACATCCATGCCCACCTTCCTCCACTTTATATGGGGCGCTGCCACAGCATGGCCTGACAAGCGGTGCGTCGGTGCGGCCCGGGATCCGAACCGGCGAACCCCGGGCCGCCGCAGAGGAGCGTGCACACCCAACCGCTTGCGCCACCAGGCCGGCCCCCATGATGCTATTCTTAATTCTAAGATCAAAAGACAGAATAAGAAGAGAAAAACGTTAGGCCCATTTCATTTATGAACTTAGACATAGCAATCTTAAATAAAATATTGGCCATTAAATCCCTGTATTTTTAAAACTAGGAAAACACAGATTGAAAGTGGATCTATGTGTTGGTTACTGGAGTGTTAGTCTTTGCTGATGAACGCACACGGCGTTCCTAAGGGGCTGGAGCTCTACACATTCATATACAGAAAAACAATAAGCATTAAACTGTGGAGAACATTACTACCCTGAGAACTATGAATTCAATGGTTTACGCTGTAACTAGACAAGAAGCAAATCTAGTATACTCCTATTACAAGAACAACGAAATACGTATGTCAATGTAAAGGAAATTCCAAGCAGTTCTACCATTTCTTAACGAACAATGTAAGAACTATACCCTGCTATTACTGTTCAAGTAGAAACTGACTTTAGGACAATAATCTATTGAGCAAATGTAAGGACGAAAGGTTAACACAGCACTATGCAAGGATTTGTGAGCACAATAGCGTGGTCCCTGTTACCTCAGGAAATACAATTTATGTTCTCCGTTACTGCTGAAGAATTTGCATATCCAGTGGCGGAATACATGTTCTGTTGACGCGTCCCTGAAGGAGAGAATGGCCCTACTGAACGTTTGGTTGTGCTCGAGGCCCTCGACTGACAGCTAATACAAAAGACAGGTACAGCAGGACTGCTCTTCGCTGCTGTGGCTGCTTTCTAATAGTAGTATTCTAATGCTTTATTTATAGTCGCTTTGTTTTGTTGTTTTGAATCTCAGAACTTCTGGACAGGGACCGCAGCTTGGTACCTTTCTCAATTTAAAGTCTTCTTCAACTTTCCCGATGAGTATGCATGCTTACAGCCTCTAATAATACTAAATAATGGCAAACAGCAGGGAGCTGACAGGCTAATGCTGCATCCGCTCCAGCAAATGAGGCTGAAACATCTGGATCCAAACACATTAAAGGGACATGTTGGCATTAAGGAAACATTTTGCCTCTCAAATGAATTTACATCCAATCTCAAGATATTTATTAAATTTGTAGCAACTGTTCATTTGGGCTTCAGGGAACAATAATATTCTTAAAGATATAAATATTCTCAATATATTGATATTAAATAAAAAGTTTTAAAATTCTATAGTAACTTTAAATCCCAGTAGCAGAACTCAAAGTCTACCCTTTTAGTTAATTGGGACAGGTAAATGAATTTGAATTCTGATCTGCCTGGAAGTATTTTGCTAAAAGTCTGATTTTTTTTCATATACCAAGCTTTCTGAAGTATAGTCATTTTCTTTTTGAACCAAAAATGCAAAAGTAAAATAAAATTGATACGTAATTAAGAAAAAAAAAGAGGCAGTTCTTATCTATCATTTCAAAAGTCACTCACTCCACAAATATTTGCTGAGGGTTTGTTGTGATAAATAGAATGTGGCCAATAAAAAATAAACAAGCAGAAAGTTAAAATAGGTATTAAAAAGTCCATAAAGTAAAGCCTGTGTACTTCACTTAATTAGATGCCATTCTCTCCAGTATTACACACAATTCGAACAGCTTGATGAATCAAAATGCCAATCACTGTTCCCTCCCCCCTACCCCCACACACAAGAACTGCCTCGGCCCAGTCCCCATGGAAGGACCCTACTCTCCTGGCTGTGGCTGACCAGGCCAGAGGGGACAACCAATCCTGTGAATCCTATGAGAGCTCAGAACCCGAGGAAAAGTCCCTGCAATCAGCGTCCTTTTCACGTGAATTCAACCCAGGAAACCTTGACTAGATCAGGTCTTTGCAGCTGCCAAAAGGTAATGGCGGAAAGTGAGGCCGTGGGGCGAGCATGGTCACGGGCAGGCCGGAGGTGCAGAGGGCAAAACTGTGAGTGAGCGGGGGAAGCCGGCAGCAGAGAGGAGAATAGGACAGGTGCGCAGGCATCGTGAGAGAGACAGAGAGGTCCCGGCCACTCCACAGTCCCTCCTTCAGTCATTCTCCACTTGGCGTAACTTCAATGGGACTCTTGTTTCCTTTCCATTTAATGGCCTTAATTGTGACTGAACACATGGCCTAATAGAAGCAAGTTAGACGTGGAGCACGAAGGAAGGCAAACTGAAGACAGAAATGACAGCAAGGGAATACAGTTACAGATGTGTGGTTTTGGACGCTTGGGTGTAAATGAATAATAGACTCAATTAAAAGAGAAGTCCTATGTCCCTTCTTAGGATGTATGCTCTGCCTGCCCTCTTCATATCGTGGGTGGAGCTGTCTGGGCCCCTCTCCACAGCCAAGGCCTCCACGTGCCAGACCCACTCTCGCTTCCTCCTAGAGGCCGGCCCGTCAGTCACGCTCCTCTCTCTCCTGCATCGTCAGACTTCTACAGTTGACTCACTCCTATCAGCATATGAACATGCTGCAGTCTCTCCAGTTCAACCCCATGTCCCCATCCAGTGTCACCAATTCCACCCCGCCTCTTCTCTCTCGAACCACACTCTCAAGTTTCTGCCCCAACACAAGATCAATAACTCCATCCATGTTGCAAAATCTAGTGGTCAAGTCTTAGTTCTGTGCAATGCAGTACAAAGGATACAGCATCACTTACAAGGTGTCTTCAAATAAAAGTTTAATCCGCATTTAATTAAGCTTTTAAATATATACAAAGTTATATACGTACATATATAACTTTTCATTTACTGTAAATTATAATAGAACAGAGGTTATCAGCACGAGTTACGTGACACCGTGAGAAAACAATGAGGCCAATCCAGAAGGTGCCCCCGCGCCCCCAGTCTACACACTGCTTTTCAATACAGCGTTCTGCAGTCATGAAAGTCCGTGCTGTCCAGTGCCATAGCCACTAGGCACAGGTGGCTACTGAACAACTGAAGTATGGTGAGCATGACCGAGGAGCTGAAGTTTCATTCTAATATAATTTTAATTTATTTATATGTATAGGGGGCTTGTCTGGTCTCTTAAGCCAATATTATGAAGAAAAAGCAGAAGCTAGGTACTCTTCAAGAATAAAAGAATTTTAAATAAGAGACATCACAACCAAATGTGAATACAATTGTATTTCTATATGCTAGGAACAAACGCTGGAAAACAAAATTGAAACCAATTCTGTTTATCATTATGTCAACAAATATAAAATAATTGATTAAAACACATTGAACTATATAGTAAAAATGGGTGCAGTTCATAACATGTAGATTATACCTCAATAAAGTTGATAAAAAAATACTTAGAATAAATTTAACAAAAGACAAGACTTCTACATTGAAAACTATAAAACACTGCTGAGAAAAATTAAAGACGACATAAATGGAGAGAGATACTATGTTCAGGGGGGGAGTACTCAGTACTGTTAAGATGTTAATTCTCCCCAAATTTATCTATAGAGTCAACGCTTTTGCAACCAAAATATTGGCAGGGAAAAAATCTTTAGCAGACTTTTTATTAGAAACTGACAAGTTAAATCTAAAACTTGTTTAGAAATGCAAAGAATCTAGAAAAGTCAAAACAAACTTGAAAAAGAAAAGTTGACCTCATGACTTACTTTAAAGCTACGGTGAGTAAGACTATGTGGTTTTGGCATATAAGCAGGTCCATCAGTAGAGTCCAGAAATATACTGAGAGAAAAGAGCCCAGACACATATGGTTAACTGATTTTTAATAAGGGGTGCCCAGGTAATTCCACAGAGGAAAGGACCGTATTTTCAATATATGGTACCAAAGCAACTACATATCATTTAGGGGAAAAAAACCTCAACAATTACCTCATACTATACACAAAAACTAATTCAAGATGGTTCATAGACCTAGACTTAAAAGCTGAAATTATAAAGCCTCACACATAGGAGAACATCTCTTTGACCTTGAGTCAGGCAAAGATTTCTTAAGCTACAAAAAGCACTAACCACAAAAGAAAAAGTAAATAAGTTGGAATGTACCAAAATGAAAACCTTCTGCTCTTCAAAAGACACCACTAAGAAGATGAAAAGGCCAGCACAGCCTAGAAGAACGTATTTGTGGTACTTCTTCATGGTACCTTTATCCGACAAGAGACCCGTCTCTGGAGCATATATATAAAACACCTGCAACTCCATAACAAAACACCAAACAATAAGAGGCAAAAGATTTGAACACAAACTTCACAAAGGAAGATATATAAATTATCAATAAACACATGAAAATGTGCTCCAAATCATTAGTCATCAGGGAACGCAAAATAAAATCACACTGGAAAAACACTTCCCACCTTTAGAATGGCTGAATTAAAAAAACTGACTATCTGGGGCTGGCCCCATGGCGTAGTGGTTGAGTTTGGCACCTTCCACTTCGGTGGCCTGGGTGTGTGGGTTCAGATCCCAAGCGGGGACCTACACCACTCGTCAGCCACACTGTGGTGGCGACCCACATATAAAGTAGAGACAGATTGGCACAGATGTTAGCTTAGGGCCAATCTTCCTCAAGCAAAAAACGACGAAGATTGGCACAGATGTTAGCTCAGGGCTAATCTTCCTCAGCAACAAAAAAAAGATTGACCATACCAAACGTTGGTGAGTATACAGAACAACTAGAACTCTCATACCTTGTTAGTGGGAGTGTAAAATGATACAACCATTTTGGAAAACTGTGTGGCAGTTTCTTATAAACCTTAACATACACTCACCCAATTCTATGTCTAAGTATTTGCCCGTGAGAAATGAAAACAGATGCTCACAAAGAGACTCATACAAGAATGTTCATAGTAGCTTTATTCATAGTAGCCCCAAACTGGAAAAAAACCCAAATGGCTATCAGCAGGTGAATGGATAAACAAATTCTGGTATGGTCATACAATGGAATACTATGCAACAATAAGAAGGAACGAGCTGACACATGCAACAACTTGAGTGAATACCAGAAACATTGTGTTGAGCAAAAGAAGTCAAACACAGAAAGGTTCATACTTTATGATTCCATTTATATTAAGTCCTAGAATAGTCAAACCAATTTATGGTGCTAGAATCAAGAGTGGTTGCCTCTGGGAGGAAAAGGAGATTAACTGAAAAGGGGCATGGCAGAACTTTCTAGGGTGATGGAACTGTTCTATATCTTGACTGGAGCGTGTACATTTGTCAAAACTCATCAAACTGTACCCTTATACACATGTTGTTGTGTGTAAATTACATAAAAAGCCCCAGAAGGGGTTTTGGGGGGGTGGTTTGGAGTAGAAATTAATAAGCTGATTCTAAATTTTATATGGAATTGCAAAGGGGCCAAGAATATCCAAGGCAGTCTAGACAAAGAACACGGCTGGAGAAGTTCCACTGCCAGAAATTAAGCTCTGTTGTGGGATTGGTGCAAGGATAGACAAATAGATGAAAGAAACACAACATAAAGTTCATAAACAGACCCACACGCCTGATTTATAACAAAGATGACACTGCAGTGCAGTGGAGAAAGGACAGACTTCTCAGTAAATGGAGCTGTGGCTATTGGATACACATATTTTTAAAAATCAATCTTGACATCTACATACCATACACAAAAATAAATTCTGATGGATTGGACATCTAAATTTAAAAGGTAAAACTGAAAGGCAGAAAATCCAGGGAAAATATTTAGAAGAAAACACAAGAGGTTATCTCCATCACGTTAAGGTAGGCAAATGTTTCTTGAACAGGATATAAAATGCAGTAACTACAAAGAAAATATCTGATAAACTGGACTATCAACTATAGAATGAATACATTAACAGTGGTGCATTCACACAGTGGAATACTATATGGCAACCACGTGTAACAACATGGATGAACATCTCAAACGAGAAGTTGAGCAAAAGAAGCCAGACAGAATAGAGTATATACCATACGTTTCCATTTACATCAAGTTCAAAAACTAGCAAAATAAATTTATGTGAAAACTTAGGATATCGTTTAGTCTTGTGGTGGTAGACTGGTTCTCTCTTACCTGGACAGGTTCACTTCGTAAAAATTCATCATCTTGGGCCGGCCCCGTGGCTTAGTGGTTAAGTGCGCGTGCTCCGCTGCTGGCGGCCCGGGTTCAATCCCGGGCGCGCACCGAAGCACCGCTTGTCCGGCCATGCTGAGGCTGCGTCCCACATACAGCAACTAGAAGGATGTGCAGCTATGACACACAACTATCTACTGGGGCTTTGGGGGAACAAAAGGAGGAGGATTGGCAATAGATGTTAGCTCAGAGCCGGTCTTCCTCAGCAAAAAGAGGAAGATTAGCATGGATGTTAGCTCAGGGCTGATCTTCCTCACACACACACACAAAAAATTCATCATCTTGTACAATTATGAGTTGTGTACTTTTCTGTATGTGTGTGATACATCAATATGTATAATGTTAAAAAAAACCAACCTGACTTTTCTCCCCAGTCTTGTCTCCTCTGAAGTCTCCTACATCTCAAATGGCAACTCCAGCCAGTTGTTCAAGACAAAACCAATAAAGCCGTGCTCAACTTCTTCCTCTCTCACACATGCCACGTACGATCATTGCAAACCTGCTGGCTCTGTCACCTGCCATCCACTGCGGCCCCGTCGTCACTCGCCTGGACTACTGTAATGGTCTCTGCACTGGTCTCTCCTGCTCCCACCCTATTCCCTCCAGTCTGTTCTCCACATGGCAGCCACAGCAACTGTTTTAAAACATACGTCCTCTCACCTTATCTGTTTGCTCCAAAGCCCTTCTAATGCCCGTGAAGCTCTCTGCAATCCGGCCCTACCACTCTCCTCCCTGTTCACTCCACTCCAGCCACAGAGGCCTCCTTGCTGCTTCCTGGACGTGCCTAACATGCTCCTGCCTCAGAGCCTTTGCACCTGCTGCTCTGTCTGATATCCACGTGGCTTGCTCACTCACTCCCTTCAGGTTTCTGCTCTAATGTCACCCCCAGAGGCCTTCCCTGACAATTTTATTTTAAAAAGCACCCTTGCAATCATGTGCTATCCCCTTTTCTCCAGCTTTAGTTTTCCTCACAGTTATTATTACATGATAAAATATTAAATAATAATTAGTTTGCTGTTTGTAAGCCCCATTAAAACAGGTATTTTTTGTTTTGTTCACAACTACATTCGGCCCTCGGTATCTTCTTCGGGTTCCACACCTGCGGAGTCAACCAACCACAGACTGAAAGGCCTACAGTGTTGCGTCTATACTGAACAGGCACAGACTTTTTTGCTTGTCATTATTCCCTCAACAATACAGTATAACAACTATTTACACAGCATTTACATTGTAGTAGGTATCATAAGTAATCTAGGGATGATTTAAAGCATACGGGAAGATGTGGGGAGGTTATATGCAAATACTACACCATTTTACATAAGGGACTTGAGCATCTGCGGATTTTGGTATCGAGGGGACGACTGGAACCAATCCCTGGGGATACCGAGGGCCAACTGTACATCCCCACCACCTGGAATAGTGCCTAGCACGTATTTTTCACTGAGTGTTGTTGAATTACTAAATATAATGAAAGAGACACAGGACCTTCATGTAGAAAATCGTAAACTTTATTGAAAGACATTAAAAAGAAAGAGGGATCATATTCATGGATAGGAAGCCCGAATATCATAAAAGGTCAATCATCCCAAAATTAGTCTGAAAATTAAGTGTAAGTCCAATTAAAATCCTGAATTTTTCATAACATTCAACGAGATCAACTTAAAGTTCATACGGCAATACAAAGGACTCAGAATAGCCCTGACAATATGAGAAAGGGCGGGTGTGTGTGTGTGCGCGCGCGTGCGCGCGGGCACAGGGAGGAGGACTGTTCTGCCATCTAATGGGTCTAATGACTAAGAGTCTGTGCCAGAATGCCTGTGGCACTTCCTACCCTCACGCCCCTTCTCTACTCTCCTTTCACTCACAGGCTGGATGTCCAGAAGCTACGTTTCCCCGGACCCCACCGGCAGGTTTCTGGTCAGATTCTCAATGCAAGGCACTCACATAAAAATTTGAGGGCGAAAGAGAAGTATATTTTTGCTCCTTTGTCAGGGATGGGCAGATGCATGATGGACTGTAGCAGGTGTGAGATTTTGTAGCATCCTTCAGGTGTTTTTGTAAATCACCAGTATTGGTGACAACTGATTACTTCTAGAGATTTTCTGTGGTTTCTGCACCTTCCTGACTCCCTGAGAGTCAGTGGCAAGCCTGAGAGGTAGCAGTCAGTCCCTTCCTGTACCTTTATTCCTCCAGTCCTGCCACTGGCTTTGTGAGCACCCGGTTCTCCATACTGAGTCTGTTCTGGCTTGAAATACAGTGGTTTGTTCTCCTGACGGGACCCTGGCTGAAGGAAAGGTCATGGTATATAAGGTAGTGTGGTAACGATTAGCACAGAAATAGACAACCAGACGAATGAAAGAAAGCTCAGAATTAAGACTCATGCATATACGGAAACTTGATATTTACAGAAGTGAAACTGCAGATCAGTTTCACAGATAGTTCATGGATCAAAATATGAACTCTTCAACAAATATCACTGGAACCCATTTCAAAAGAAACAAAATAATAAACTGGATCCCTACTTCTTACCATACACAAAAATCAATTCCAGGTGAATTAAAGCCTTAATTGTGAAAAATAACTTTTTATAAGCTTTACAGAAGAATATTCTTATGATTTCAAAGTGAGAAAATATTTTTTAAATAAGACACACACACACAAAAACATAAACCACAAAGGATGCATCAAAAAGCATCTTAAGCTCTTTCCCTCCTCTTTTCCCTCCACAAACATTCAGAACAAAAGCCTGCGGTAGTTCTGAGCAAGGCAGGTATTCACACAGGAGGAGGAACACAGCAGCCCAGGAAGGGATAAGCGAGTCAGATCAGGGTGAGGAGGGCATCTTTGAGCAATGCGGACGACGGTGCAGGGTGTCAGAGCGTAGGCAGAGTGAGGCGGATGTCCACACGGAAGAGTGGTGATGCTGGCCCCGTGCGGGGTACTGGGGCCTGAATGGGGGAGGGGAGCATCCACCCAGGTCAGTGGCAGCAGTGGCAATAGGGATGTGTTACATCCAGTGGGACTGATGAAATACACAAATATACTGAGGATAATGGGAGGCAGCTTTCCCACTGTTGGAGAAGGAGTTACAAATATAGCAAACTAGAATGAACCCTCTATAGTGCTGGATTGGAATTAGAGGTATTGATGTCAATTCATTGTTTACACCTATCGACTGACTGATCAATCGATTGATAGATAGATAGATATATTCCCTAGCTCTGACTGGAAGGGCCTGGCAGCAGCAACACCTCAGTAGGAATGAAAACACCTAACAGATCTTGGCTTCTGAACACCATTCTCCGTTAAAAGGAACCAGGGCTCCCTGGAAAATGGCTGACTCCAGGGGTGGAACATCTTGTGTATCAGAAAGTTAAAAAGCCCTGAGAGAAGGTTTAGGACATGTCAAAAGTGCACAGGTGACAACCTGAAGGGGCTCCCACTGGCAAAATCAGGTACAATTTGAATATCAAAATAAATAATGTTAGTAACAAAATATAATCCATTGAGTAAAACAGGAAACCACGAGTCCATACTGATATAAGTAAATGAATAAATTGAAAGTTTGATGAGGAACAAGATAGTTTCCACCTGTATAAATGTTTGTTATTTATTTTACTTTTTAAGATTTTCCATTTTACTCCTTATCATGCTCATGCTTTCTTCTACATTCTGGAACACATAAAGTATACTTATAATTGCTGTTTTAATGTCCTTGTTTCTTTAATTCTATCATCTGTGACATTTCTTGTCAGTTTTGAATGAGTTTTCTCCTTCTTAAGGGTATTTTCCTACTTTGCATCCCTGGTAATTTCGGTTAGAGGCTGGACATTGTAACTTTTACATTGTGGGGTGCAGGAGTTTTGGGGGGAGCGTATTCCTTTAAATATTTTTGTGCTTTGTTCTGGGACATGGTTAAGTTATCTGGAAACAGTTTGATCCTCTAGGGGCTTGCTTGTAAACTTTGTTAGATTAGCAGCAGAGCAGCCTGTAGCCCGAGGCTAATTCAGCTCCACCACAGAGGTGACTGCCTTCTGAGAATTCTACCCGGTGCTGAGTATTATGAGGTTTCTCCACTCTGGCTGTTCCCATCGCTGTGAGCTCCACAAATTGTCTGTCTGTTCGTTTTGGTGGTTCTATGCCCAGACTCACAAATGTGCTGAAGACTCGAGTAGAAAGAACCCGTTGCAGATCTCCAGAGCTCGCTGTCTGCTGCCCTCTCCTCTCTCATACTCTGTCCTGTCAATTCTAGTCTCGCTGACCTCCCCAAACCCTCAACCTCAACTCACAGAGACTCGAGCTTATACGAGTTCCCCCTCCCTGTGATAAGGCCTGGAAACTCTCTCCAGGCCCAAGCTGGGGCAATCATGGGGCTCATCTCATTTGAGGGGTCAATATCCAGCATGGCCTAGGATCCGCTGTAAAGAAACAACTGTTTCCCTATTGTCAGATTTTTGTTATTGTTTGAGACTGCAGCGGTAAGTCTGGACCCCGTTATTCCATCAGGGCTGGAAGGAGATGTGGAGAATGCGATATTCACATTGCTTCAAAGTACTTCTCCACAAAATATTTACCAATTACATAGAGACAACGAGTAACTTTACATAGAGAAGCCTGGCAGACATCATTTTAATGAAGCTACCAAAATAATCATCATCAGAAATGGGTCAAACTGGAATCATGTGCCATTTTATAAGAAAGATCCTCATGGGATGCTCTGAGAACATCACAGCATTAATTCTGTAATATTCCTGGCAAAGATGTACAACCTGAATCCAGTCATGAGGAAACATCAGACAAACTCAAATTGAAAGACACGCTATAACACAGCTGGTTTGTGAACTGTATAAACATTTTGGAAAATAATTTAACAACAACTACGAAAGATATTTATACCCTAAGACTCAGCAATTTAAATACTAAGTACATATTCTAGAAAAACTCATACATGTGAACAAGAAGAGACCTGTGGGAATGTCCATCATGGTATTATTACAGCACAATGTTAAAATCAACTTAAATACCCACCAAGAAGAAAATGACGAAATGTGTAGCAATGAAAAAGAATGAACTAGAACTACACATACCAACAATGAGTCAACAATGCGTAAAATATCTATTGCAGATATGCATGGAAAGTATAATAGCAAATGTACAGCGTGGGTATGGAGAAGAGAATACAATCCAGGAGGAATACACTAGCAGTTTCAATTGTATTTATAATGTTTTATTTCCTAGGATAGATGGTAGATGCATGGGTTTTCACTGCTATTCTCTTTACCTTTCCAAAAATTTTTTATTAGAAAATATTACTAATCTAAGTTGAAAATTTTCCATTCAAAGTGGTTAAACTAAAAACATTGCCAAAATAGTTTTATTTTAGCATAGCACTGGATTTCTGAAAAAGTACACTCATAAGGAAGTTCTGTGCAGGTAACATCAGATCAACTTTCATTGTATTAACAAAGAGTTTCCAAACATTCAGCTAATTTTGACAGTGTAGCCAGGCTATCAGCTTCATCTGGAACCTGACCAAGTTGATAATCAGTCCAGATTTGAGCAACTGATAAAGCTTTAACACATCTTGAAAGACTGGATGGAATGGCCATTATCAGTCACCACTGACTAGTAATAATTACTTAGGCTATTTGCCACGTAGTTGTAGACAGCTATACATACTCAACTTTATCAAAGAAAATTAGCTTAGCAACCAAAAGTTGTATTTTTAATCAGGAGCCGTGCACACACATCAGATGAGTGTACAGGAAAAGAGAACATTTTGGAGTCTAAAGTTTTCCGTCGGAGGTAACAGAGTAGAACTGTTTCTTTCCTAGTCTTTGGGCAAAAACAACTGCTCCAGAAGGGAAAAATTCCTTTAGGTTGGCTATGTAGGCTAAAGAATGGTTACTTTGATTTTAATCTAAAAAAATCAGTAAAAGTGATTTGTGTACAGGGTTCTAAAGATGCCAATGACTTCACAACTCATTGACTAGATGCCAGATTGTTTTCTGAGATCATCCCAATTCCCAACCCTCTATACCCCATTCCTGCCTAGGTCCTGACACACACACAATTGCATATATGACTTTTCAAACTTTCAGACTTCACAGAAGGACGCTGCGGTTTCTACAGAAGGATGTGGTTTTGATACATCTTCCTGGCCATACAAGAGCATCTGGCATTTAGCATATTCTTTTTGAAGAATAAGTTGCATACAATGGCTTTTTTCTTTGAAAATTTGTAATCAAAGAATTCTTTTGAAAGAAAACCCACACGCAATAAGATGTGTATAATGCTTTCCATAAATTATGAAAAACCTGTTTTTATATGTATATCAATTTGGATATTCTTGTCAAAATAATGCATGCATAAACACATATATTCTTCAACTTCCAATAAGGTTTTGAGACGCTCTAATAATAAAAGTACAGAATAAAATCCATAAAAACAAAAATAAGAGTCAAGTAATGAGGAAGTAAAGGAAGAAATAAGTGAGTTTCTTACACTAGAGGGTTTTATCAGATGGTGGTCTGTGATCATTCACTTAGGTCCTGCCATAGGCTCCCCCCAAGGGCTCCTCTAAGTAGGGATGGTCTAGACAAACAAGCATAGCTCGGCGCTCTTCTCACTTCTGAGAAACTCTAGGTCCACACCAGCGACAAGTGACATCCACTCCCTGCACTCAAGAGACTTGGCCTGTGGCCCACACCCTGCTCCTTCTCAAGACTTCCACCAAACGCCCCGGGCATCAAGGAAGGATCAAGTGACTCCGCTCACACAAAGGGCCAGAGCCCTTAATGTTGCTCTGTTACATTTTTTTCATCTTTCTTTTTAATGACTAAAAAGACTTTCCGGATGCCTTTCAGAAAATATACCTGGGGAGTCCCTGAATCCTTGAGCCCACAGACTAGTCACTAACCCACCGAGGAAGTCTCACCACAGCCAAGTTCTGCTGGTCCCAGGCGTGCACTAAGCACTGGACATCTGCTATGAGCTTGAGGATCAAAAGGTTACTCAACATTTCCCACTTACTACTTTCTGGATATTCTGTTCTGGCTTTTTCCTTTCTCCCTTGCTGTGCTCTGAACTCCAGGCAGAGGATTTTATGTTTATTGTAGAATGAACTGATGAAGAGAAATGGTGGAACCAAGAGGGCTTTCTGTTAACGAGACTCATAAACTTTAATGGTTTATTACCCTGAAAGACATCCAATTACCACAACTCTAATATCTTGCCAATCTTGTATTAAAAAGTTTTTTAAAGGGCAAAATGCCAATGAATAATATCTCCACTTTTCACTTTCTGAAAATTAAGCTGAACCTTAAAATCATATCATGAAAGTAAAATTTTTAATTCATCAGGATTAGAATATGGTTAACAGATAAACAAATGTTTCCCTACTTTTGTTTTCCAGATAGGCTTAGAATTCCTCTTTCAGAGCATCATATAGAATAATTTGCCAAGAAGAACATTCTGCATAACTTAAGGAAACCTCCAGGATATTCTAAATTTCTTAACTTGAGACGCACTATGGATTTGCTGGCCCAGTCTCCACAGCTCACGTAAAGCAGAAATCTTATACTTAGATTGAGAATTTTTCCTCAATTGATCATGAAAGAGATAACATTGACCTTCGAAGTAATAATATACTCCATTTTGTGAATCAAATTATGTTTATAAATGCATATTCAGAAAGATAAAATATAACCAAATCAAAATGATGTTACCTTAAATCTTATTTTTATCAACTCACTAATTCTAATATTGTAATTACGCCTGAAAGTTCACAATAGAAAACTATTATATTTTTCTTTAAAACTTCTGTAGCAGAATCAGACACAAAGTCGTGGTTCCAGAGATTGGATTTATCACGACCAAATAAAAGAAATTTGGCATTTCCCTCAATATTACCTAAAGAATAAAAATCTAAATTTTGAATTATTTACAGATTACATTTTTAACACAGTAAACTAGCCTACAGAATTGGCACCCCCTATTAACACCTAACAGAATTGTTTCTCATTTTGAAGATATTATTTTTAAACACGCCAAGTTTAGAATTACAAATATCCAGACTCCTTAAAGAGGGAAAACAAAAATACACATTTTAGGGTGGGAAAAGTTTCACTGAGCTTCTGTCTTATCAAACTAGATGTCATGAAAGTAGGTTTCATTTTCCACTAAAGATGGAACTTTGAGTGGAGGAAAACAGGGTCTTGTATATGCTCTTCTTAAAACTAACTCTGCGGGCTGGCCCTCTGGCTTAGCGGTTAAGTGCACGTGCTCCGCTACTGGCGGCCCAGGTTCGGATCCCAGGTGCGCACCAACGCACCGCTTCTCCGGCCACGCTGAGGCCACGTCCCACATACAGCAACTAGAAGGATGTGCACCTATGACATACATCTACTGGGGCTTTGGGGGAAAAAAAAAGGGAGGAGGATTGGCAATAGATGTTAGCTCAGAGCCGGTCTTCCTCAGCAAAAAGAGGAGGATTGGTGTGAATGTTAGCTCAGGGCTGATCTTCCTCACAAAAAAGAAAAAAAAAGCATAAAAAAAAAACTAACTCTGGAAAAAATAAGTACACTATTTGCAAATAAGATATAAAATTACAGAGAAGAAAGGAAAAATCACCCCAAATCCCACCATCACTTACATAAAACTACCTTTAACATTTGCTGAATATCCTTTCAAGCATTTTTTTTATTGTGGTAAAATATACATAAAATTTACCATTTTAATCATTTTTAAATGTACAACTCAGAGGCATTAGGTACATGCATAATGTGCAACTGTCACCACTACACATCAGACACACCACTACAGAATTCTTTCATCATCCCAAAGAGAAACTGTACCCATTTGTTATGGGTTGAATTGGGCCCTCAAAAAAGTGATGTTGAAGTGCTAACCCCCGTACCTCGGAATATGACCTTATTTGGAAACAGGGTCTTTACAGAGGTAACGAGGTTAAGATGAGGTCAACGGGGTGGGATCTAATCTCATATGACTGTCCTTAGAAGGGAAATTTGGATGCAAACACAGACACGCACAGAAGGAAAACACCATGTGAAGATGGAAGACTGGAGTATGCATCTACAGGTCAAGGAACACCAAAGACTG
The DNA here is from genome assembly GCF_020826845.1 of Diceros bicornis minor. Lineage (NCBI taxonomy): Eukaryota > Metazoa > Chordata > Mammalia > Perissodactyla > Rhinocerotidae > Diceros > Diceros bicornis. The sequence goes on along the minus strand of NC_080774.1, from coordinate 21,860,219 downwards.
CCAGCGAATGACCAGAAGCCGGGAAGAGGCAAGGAAGGATTCCCCTCCCGGTTTCAGAGGGAGCATGGCTTTGCCGACACCTTGATTTTGGACTTCTAGCCTCCAGAACAGAGATAAAAAATTTCTGTTTTTTAAGCCACCCAGTTTGTGGTACTTTGTTATGGCAGCCCTAGGAAATGAATACACCATTAAACAATAACTCTCCTTCTCCCCTACTCTGACCCCTGGTAACCTATATTCTACTTTCTGTCACTATGAATTTGCTATTCTAGGTACCTCATATAAGTAGAATCATATAAGATTCCTCTTTTTGTGTCTGGCTTATTTCCTTTGGCATGTTTTCAAGGATCATCTATGTTGTAGCATGCATCAAAATTTCATTCATTTTTAGGGACAATATTCCATTGTATGTATATATCACATTTTGTTTATCCATTCATCTGTTGATGGACGCTAGGGTTATTTCCACCTTGTGGCTCCTGTGAACAATGCTGCTATGAACACTCACATACAAGCATCTGTCTGAGTCTCTACTTTCAGTTCTTTCGGGCATACACCTAGGAGTGGGATTGCTGGGCATGACGTTCCATTGATTGCTCTGGTGAATCGTGCTTTGGGGCATACCTAAGAACCACTGCCTAACTGAAAGTCAGAAAGACTTTCTCCTACTATGTTTTCTTCCAGAAGTTTTATAGTTAGCTCTGACATTTAGGCCTATGAGTGATTCATTTGGAATTAACTGTAGTGTATGTGTTAAGGGTCTAAGTTCTTTTTTCTTTCCTTTTCCTTTTTTTTGCATATGGATATCCAATTGGTCCACCACCATATGTTGGAAAGACTAGCTTTTCCCCATTGAATTGCCTGGTCAGCTTTATCAAAATACCACATGGTTCTGGCCAACACAGAGTAACAGTGACCACACTTACCATCCTGCCTGAAACCAGAGAACAGACAAAATATATGAAACAATAGTTTTCAGGACACTAGATATTAGGCAATAAAGATCACTGACCCTGAGAGACAGGAAACAAAACAAAACACAGCTCTCCACCTGTCCTAGCTTACCACCCTGATGGAGTTTCCAGGACATGGTACAGGTAGGGGAACCTAGTCGAGTTTGTGGACTCCTCAAGTTGAGGAGACACAGCTGAGGATGCAGGAAGAACAAGACGACTAGTTTGCAGGAGAGAAAACCAGCAAAGAGAGCTTCACAGAGAGACCTCTGAAGATGTGCAGTCACCCGTGAGTCTTCAGCTGAGTAATGCCCAGCACACGCATGTGAAGAAGCTACCCAAAGCCTGCGATCACACAGGATCAAGAAGGATCAAGAAAAGTGCCTGTTCCCACCAGCCAGCCAGATTCATGATTCAGGAGGCACTGGGGAGAGTAAACAAAAGGATGCTGCCTCAGTAGTGGCAAGAATCAGCTTAAGGCTGACCACTGCTCTGGTCCTGCCTATCAAATCTCAAAAGCAAGACCCAAAAGGTTTAAACTGCTGCCAAGTAATTTAACTGTATCCCAGAACAAAGCTCAAGAATATGTTAGGAATACAAAAATATTCAGCACCCAAAAATGTAAAATTCATTGTCTGGCATCCAGCAAAAATAACCAGGCATGCTAATTTACATGAAATTATGACCTATAATGGGAAGAAAATCATCCCTGTCTTTTTTCCATTCAGTCTTTCATCATTAAGATTTAACTGTAGGTTTTTTGAAGATGCCTTAATTACATTGAAGATGCCTTTATTATGTTGAAGATGCTTTTATTATGTTGAAGAAATTCCCTTCCATTCCTAATTTGTTGAGAATTTTTATCAAAAATGAGTGTTGGATTCTGTCAAATGATTTTTCTGTATCTGAGATGATCATATTTTTCCCCTTAATTCTATTAACATGGTGACTCACGTTAATTGATTTTTTAACAACAGCTTTATTCAGATATAATTCACATAACATGCAATTCACCCATTTAAAATATACAATTCAATAGCTTTTGGTATATTCACCGAGTTGTGCAACCATCACCACAATTTTGGGACATTTTCACCACCCAAAAAGAAATTCTATACCCATGAACATTCATGCCCCATTTTCCCCAGGCCCTGGGCAGCCGACAATCTATTTTCTGTCTCTATGACTTTGCCTATTCTGGACATTTTGTATAAATGGAATCACACAATACATGGTCCTTTGTAACTGGATTCTTTCACTTAGCATGTTTTCAAAGCTCATCTATGTTGCATCCATGTATCAGTACTCCATTTCTTTTTATTGCAGAATAATATTCCATTGTATGGATATACCACATTTTATTTATCCATTCATCAGTTGAAGGACATTTATTTCCACTTTTTGACTATTGTGACTAGTGACGCTATGAACATTTGTATACATGTTTTTATGTGGATGTATATTTTCATTTCTCTTGGAAATTATACGTAGGAGAGAAATTGCTGGCCATATAGTAAAACTATGTTTAATTAACATTTTGAGGATTATGCCAGACTGTTTTCCAAAGTGGTTGTACCATTTTACATTCCTACCGACAGTGTATGAGGTTTCCCATTTCTCCACATCCCCACCACCACTTATGATCTGTTGTTTTGATTACAGCCTTTCTAGTGGGCGTGAAGTAACACTGTAGTTTTCATTTACATTTCCTTGATGGCTAATGACATGGAGCATCTTTTCATATGCTTACTGGCCATTTATATATCCCTTGGAGAAATGTCTATTGAGATTCTTTGCCTATTTTTTATTTGGGTTGTCTTTTCATTATTGAATTGTAGGAGTACTTTATTTATCCTAGATACAAACCCCTTATCAAATATATGACATACAAGTAGTTTCTCCAACTCTGTACGTTGTCTTTCAGTTTCTTGATGATGTCTTTTGAAGCACAGAAGTTTTAATTTAGATGATGTTCAATGTATTTTTTTTCTTTTGTTGCTTGTGCTTTTGGTATCATCTACGAAGCCACTGCTCAATCCAGGTCACAATGATTTTATGCCTAAGTTTTCTTCTAAGTTTTACAGTTTTAGCTAACATTTAGGTCTTTAATCCATTTTTAGTTAATTTTTGTATATAACAGGGGGCCCAAATTCATTCTTTTGCATTCTTATCTTGGCACCCTTGTTGAAAATCAATTGACCACAGATGTGTGGGTTTATTTATGGACTCTCAATTATATTCCATTGGTCTATATAATGGAAAAACCTCTGTTTTTTCCTTTCTGCATAGGGAAAAATCCAGTTCTTCCCTACTGTGTTTTTCTCCTGTGAGTCTCCCTTGATACTTATGTAAAACACTTCACTTCTGACACTTCTGGTCACCAAATGTGTGGGGTTTTCCCCACAACAAGAAGCAAGTCTCTGAGACCAGCTGGGTGTCCTACAATTTAACTCAATTTTGACACTAACCATCCGGAGACAGCGTCAGATCCCACAGTAAGGGCTCAGGCCCACAAGACTGCTTCCCCCACTTCAGACGCCAGTCACAAGCTCAGGTTATCACCTGTGCTTCTGACCGACCAGCTATAGATTGGAGCGTCTAGATTGGACTAGCGTCACTAGTCACAATAGTCAATGACCCCCTCCCTCAGGTTTGATTCATTTGCTAGAGCAGCTCACAGAACTCAGGGAAACACTTGCTTACATTTACCCGTTTATTAAAGGATATGATAGAGGATACAGATTAACAGCCAGATGAAGAGACACACAGGGCTAGGTCTGGAAGGGTCCTGAGCGCAGGAGCTTCTGCCCCCGTGGAGTTGGGGTGTGTCACCCTCCCGGTGTGTATGTGGTGGCCAACCTGGCAGCTCTCTGAACCCTGTACTTCTGGGGTTTTATGGAGGCTTCATCACAGAGGCATGACTGATCATTAACTCCATCTTCAGCTCCTTCTCCCTTCTCAAGAGAACTGGAGTCAGGGAGGGAAATTCCCAGCTTCTCATCATGACTTGTCTTTCTAATGACCAGCTGTCATCTAGGAGCCATGCAGGAGCCCACCCAGAACTGCCTCATCAGAACAAAAGATACTCCTGTCACCCAGGAAATTACATGGGTTTCAGGAGCCTTGTGTTAGGAACCAGGGTCAAAGGCCGAATATTAGGATAAAAGGTGCTCCTGTACTCTTATCATCTAGGAAATGATAAGGGTTTTAGGAACTTCGTACCAGAAACTGAGAGCAGAGACCAATATATAAATATTTTTTATTATCTCACAGTCTATATGTCTTATGTTCTTGCCAATCACACATTGCTTTGATTACTGTAACTTTGTAGAAAGTTTTGAAATCAGGATCCGTGAGTCCTCCCAACGCTATTCTTTTTCAAGACTGGTTTGGCTATTCTGGATCCCTTGAATTTCCATATGAATGTTAGATCAACTTGTCAACTTCTGTAGAGAAGTCAATTGGGATTTTGATAGAAACTGAACCAAATCTGTAGATCAATTTACAGAGTACTGCCATCTTAAAAGTATTAGGTCTTCTGATCCATGAACATAGAGTGTCTTTCCATATATTTAGGTCCTCTGTTAACAACTCAATAGCGAAAAAAAAACGATGGAGTTTCCTCAAAAAACTAGCAATAGAACTACCTATTATTTTTCTATTAAAAATAGAACTACCATATCATCCAGCAAGTCCACTTCTGGGTATACATCCGAAGGAAATGAAATCACTATGTCAAAGAGATATCTGCACCCCCTTGTTCACTGCAGTTATTTACAATAGCCAAGACATGGAAACAACCGGAGTGTCCATCAACAGATGAATGGATAAAGCAAATGTGGTATATATATAGATCCAGCCATAAAAAAGAAGGAAATTCTGCCATTTGTGACAACATGGATGGGCCACGAGGGCATAATGCTAAGTGAAATAAATCAGACAGAGAAAGACAGATACTGTATGATCTCACTTACATGTGTGATCTGAAAAAAAAAACAACCACAAAACAAAAAAACCAAACTCATAGAAAAAGAAATCAGATTTGTGGTTACCAGACGTGGGGTGTAGAAGGTAAGCATATGGAGGAAGGTGGTCAAAAGGTGCAAACTATCAGTTATGAGACAAATAAGTACTGAGGATGTAATGTACAACATGGTGATATAGTTAACACTGCTGTATCACATATTTGAAAGTTGTTAAGAGAATAGATCGTAAAAGTTCTTTTTTTTTTTTTTTTATTGATATTTTAATGGTTTCTAACATTGTGAAATTTTGGGTTGTACATTTTTCTTTGTCCATCACCCCATATATGACTCCCTTCACCCCTTGTGCCCACCCCCCACCCCCACTTCCCGGGTAACCACAGTCCAGTTTTCTCTGTCCATGTGTTGGTTTATATTCCACATATGAGTGAGATCATACAGTGTTTGTCTTTCTCTTTCTGGCTTATTTCACTTAACATAATACGCTCCAGGCCCATCCATGTTGTTGCAAATGGGACGATTTTGTCTTTTTTTATGGCTGAGTAGTATTCCATTGTATACATATACCACATTTTCTTAATCCAATCGTCAGTCGAGGGACACTTAGGTTGCTTCCACTTCTTGGCTATGGTGAATAATGCTGCAATGAACATAGGGGTGCATAAGCCTCTTTGGATTGTTGATTTCAGGTGCATTGGATAGATTCCCAGTAGTGGGATGGCTGGATCATAGGGCATCTCTATTTTTAATTCTTTGAGGACTCTCCATACCGTTTTCCATAGAGGCTGCACCAATTTGCATTCCCACCAGCTGTGTATGAGGGTTCCTGTTTCTCCACATCCTCTCCAACATTTGTTGTTTTTTGTCTTGGTGATTATAGCCATTCTAACGGGCGTGAGGTGGTATCTTAGTGTTGTTTTGATTTGCATTTCCCTGATGATTAGTGATGTTGAACATCTTTTCATGTGCCTATTGGCCATCTGTATATCTTCCTTGGAGAAGTGTCTGTTCATTTCCTCTGCCCATTTTTTGATCGGGTTGTTTGTTTTTTTGTTGTTCAATTGTGTGAGTTCTTTATATATTATGGAGATCAACCCCTTGTCAGATGTATGTTTTGCAAATATTCTCTCCCAGCTGGTTGGTTGTTTGTTCATCTTGATTCTGGTTTCATTTGTCTTATAAAAGCTCTTTAGTCTGATAAAGTCCCACTTGTTTATTTTTTCTTTAGTTTCCCTAGTCTGGGTAGGCATGTCATCCGAAAAGATTCCTTTAAACCCAATGTCAAATAGTGTGTTGCCTATATTTTCTTCTATGAGTTTTATAGTTTCAGGTCTCACCTTCAGGTCTTTGATCCATTTTGAGTTAATTTTTGTGAATGGCGATAGCACATGGTCCACTTTCATTCTTTTGCATGTGGCTGTCCAGTTTTCCCAACACCATTTATTGAAGAGACTTTCCTTTCTCCATTGCATGTCCTTAGCACCTTTGTCGAAAATTAGCTGTCCGTATATGTGTGGTTTTATTTCTGGGCTTTCAATTCTGTTCCATTGATCTGTGTGTCTGTTTTTGTACCAGTACCATGCTGTTTTGATTACTATTGCTTTGTAGTATGTTTTGAAGTCAGGAATTGTGATGCCTCCTGCTTTGTTCTTTTTCTTTAGGATTTCTTTAGCTATTCGGGGTCTTTTGTTGCCCCATATAAATTTTAGTATTCTTTTTTCTATTTCTGTGAAGAATGTCATTGGGATTCTGATTGGGATTGCATTGAATCTGTAGATTGCTTTAGGTAATATAGACATTTTAACTATGTTTATTCTTCCAACCCACGTGCATGGGATATCTTTCCATTTCTTTATGTCATCGTAGATTTCCCTCAATAATGTCTTGTAGTTCTCATTGTATAGGTCCTTCACCTCCTTGGTAAGAGTTATTCCTAGGTATTTTATTCTTTTTGATGCAATTGTAAATGGTATTATCTTTTTGAGCTCTCTTTCTGTTAGTTCATTATTAGCATATAGAAATGCAACTGATTTTTGTAGATTGATTTTGTACCCTGCAACTTTGCTGTAGTTGTTGATTGTTTCTAACAGTTTTCCAACAGATTCTTTAGAGTTTTCTATATATACAATCATGTCATCTGCAAATAGTGAGAGTTTCACTTCTTCGTTACCTATTTGGATTCCTTTTATTCCTTTTTCTTGCCTAATTGCTCTGGCCAAAACCTCCAGTACTATGTTGAACAGGAGTGGTGAGAGTGGGCAGCCCTGCCTCGTTCCTGTTCTCAGAGGAATGGCTTTCAGTCTTTCCCCGTTGAGTATGATGTTAGCTGTGGGTTTGTCATATATGGCCTTTATTATGTTGAGGTACTTTCCTTCTATTCCCATTTTATTGAGAGTTTTTATCATAAATGGATGTTGTATCTTGTCAAATGCCTTCTCTGCGTCTATTGAGACGATCATGTGGTTTTTATTCTGTGTTTTGTTGATGTGATGTATCACGTTGATTGATTTGCGGATGTTGAACCATCCCTGCGTCTCTGGTATAAATCCCACTTGATCATGGTGTATGATCTTTTTAATATATTGTTGTATTCGGTTTGCCAATATATATATATATATATATATATTTTTTTTTTTTTTATTGATATTTTAATGGTTTCTAACATTGTGAAATTTTGGGTTGTACATTTTTGTTTGTCCATCACCCCATATATGACTCCCTTCACCCCTTGTGCCCACCCCCCACCCCCACTTCCCGGGTAACCACAGTCCAGTTTTCTCTGTCCATGTGTTGGTTTATATTCCACATATGAGTGAGATCATACAGTGTTTGTCTTTCTCTTTCTGGCTTATTTCACTTAACATAATACGCTCCAGGCCCATCCATGTTGTTGCAAATGGGACGATTTTGTCTTTTTTTATGGCTGAGTAGTATTCCATTGTATATATATACCACATTTTCTTAATCCAATCGTCAGTCGAGGGACACTTAGGTTGCTTCCACTTCTTGGCTATGGTGAATAATGCTGCAATGAACATAGGGGTGCATAAGCCTCTTTGGATTGTTGATTTCAGGTGCGTTGGATAGATTCCCAGTAGTGGGATGGCTGGATCATAGGGCATCTCTATTTTTAATTCTTTGAGGAATCTCCATACCGTTTTCCATAGAGGCTGCACCAATTTGCATTCCCACCAACTGTGTATGAGGGTTCCTGTTTCTCCACATCCTCTCCAACATTTGTTGTTTTTTGTCTTGGTGATTATAGCCATTCTAACGGGCGTGAGGTGGTATCTTAGTGTTGTTTTGATTTGCATTTCCCTGATGATTAGTGATGTTGAGCATCTTTTCATGTGCCTATTGGCCATCTGTATATCTTCCTTGGAGAAGTGTCTGTTCATTTCCTTTGCCCATTTTTTGATCGGGTTGTTTGTTTTTTTGTTGTTCAATTGTGTGAGTTCTTTATATATTATGGAGATCAACCCCTTGTCAGATGTATGTTTTGCAAATATTCTCTCCCAGCTGGTTGGTTGTTTGTTCATCTTGATTCTGATTTCATTTGTCTTATAAAAGCTCTTTAGTCTGATAAAGTCCCACTTGTTTATTTTTTCTTTAGTTTCCCTAGTCTGGGTAGGCATGTCATCCGAAAAGATTCCTTTAAACCCAATGTCAAATAGTGTGTTGCCTATATTTTCTTCTATGAGTTTTATAGTTTCAGGTCTCACCTTCAGGTCTTTGATCCATTTTGAGTTAATTTTTGTGAATGGCGATAGCACATGGTCCACTTTCATTCTTTTGCATGTGGATGTCCAGTTTTCCCAACACCATTTATTGAAGAGACTTTCCTTTCTCCATTGCATGTCCTTAGCACCTTTGTCGAAAATTAGCTGTCCGTATATGTGTGGTTTTATTTCTGGGCTTTCAATTCTGTTCCATTGATCTGTGTGTCTGTTTTTGTACCAGTACCATGCTGTTTTGATTACTATTGCTTTGTAGTATGTTTTGAAGTCAGGAATTGTGATGCCTCCTGCTTTGTTCTTTTTCTTTAGGATTTCTTTAGCTATTCGGGGTCTTTTGTTGCCCCATATAAATTTTAGTATTCTTTTTTCTATTTCTGTGAAGAATGTCATTGGGATTCTGATTGGGATTGCATTGAATCTGTAGATTGCTTTAGGTAATATAGACATTTTAACTATGTTTATTCTTCCAATCCACGTGCATGGGATATCTTTCCATTTCTTTATGTCATCGTAGATTTCCCTCAATAATGTCTTGTAGTTCTCATTGTATAGGTCCTTCACCTCCTTGGTAAGATTTATTCCTAGGTATTTTATTCTTTTTGATGCAATTGTAAATGGTATTATCTTTTTGAGCTCTCTTTCTGTTAGTTCATTATTAGCATATAGAAATGCAACTGATTTTTGTAGATTGATTTTGTACCCTGCAACTTTGCTGTAGTTGTTGATTGTTTCTAACAGTTTTCCAACAGATTCTTTAGGGTTTTCTATATATACAATCATGTCATCTGCAAATAGTGAGAGTTTCACTTCTTCGTTACCTATTTGGATTCCTTTTATTCCTTTTTCTTGCCTAATTGCTCTGGCCAAAACCTCCAGTACTATGTTGAACAGGAGTGGTGAGAGTGGGCAGCCCTGCCTCGTTCCTGTTCTCAGAGGAATGGCTTTCAGTCTTTCCCCGTTGAGTATGATGTTAGCTGTGGGTTTGTCATATATGGCCTTTATTATGTTGAGGTACTTTCCTTCTATTCCCATTTTATTGAGAGTTTTTATCATAAATGGATGTTGTATCTTGTCAAATGCCTTCTCTGCGTCTATTGAGATGATCATGTGGTTTTTATTCTTTGTTTTGTTGATGTGATGTATCACGTTGATTGATTTGCGGATGTTGAACCATCCCTGCGTCTCTGGTATAAATCCCACTTGATCATGGTGTATTATCTTTTTAATATATTGTTGTATTCGGTTTGCCAATATTTTGTTGAGGATTTTTGCATCAATGTTCATCAGCGATATTGGCCTGTAATTTTCTTTCTTTGTATTGTCTTTGTCTGGTTTCGGTATCAGGGTGATGTTGGCCTCATAGAATGATTCAGGTAGTGTTCCATCTTCCTCTATTTTTTGGAATAGTTTGAGGAGGATGGGTATTAAATCTTCTTTGAATGTTTGGTAAAATTCACTGGAGAAGCCATCTGGTCCTGGACTTTTATTTTTTGGGAGGTTTTTGATTACTATTTCAATCTCTTTACTTGTGATTGGTCTATTCAGATTCTCCATTTCTTCTTGGTTCAATTTTGGGAGGTTGTATAAGTCTAAGAATTTATCCATTTCTTCTAGATTGTCCAATTTGTTGGCATATAATTTCTCATAGTATTCTCTTATAATCCTCTGTATTTCCATGGTATCCGTTGTAATTTCTCCTCTTTCATTTCTAATTTTATTTACTTGAGCCTTTTCTCTTTTTTTCTTAGTTAGCCTGGCTAAGGGTTTGTCTATTTTGTTTATCTTCTCGAAGAACCAACTCTTTGTTTCATTAATCCTTTCTACTGTTTTTTTGGTCTCAATATCATTTATTTCTGCTCTGATTTTTATTATTTCTCTCCTTCTGCTGGCTTTGGGCTTTGTTTGTTCTTCTTTATCTAGTTCTGTTAGGTGTAATTTAAGGTTGCCTATTAGGGCTTTTTCTTGTTTGTTAAGGTGGGCTTGTATCGCTATGAGTTTCCCTCTCAGGACCGCTTTTGCTGCGTCCCATATGGTTTGATATGGCATGTTATCATTTTCGTTTGTTTCCAGATAGTTTTTGATTTCTCCTTTAATTTCATCAATGATCCATTGGTTGTTCAGTAGCATGTTGTTTAATCTCCACATTTTTGTCACTTTCCCAGTTTTTTTTTCCTGGTTCATTTCCAGTTTCATAGCCTTATGGTCTGAAAAGATGCTTGTTATGATTTCAATCTTCTTAAATTTATTGAGGCTTGCTTTGTTTCCCAACATATGGTCTATCCTAGAGAATGTTCCATGCGCGCTTGAGAAGAATGTGTAGTCAGCTGTTTTTGGGTGGAGTGCTCTGTATATGTCTACTAGGTCCATCTCGTCCAGTTTTTCATTTAAGTCTAATATTTCTTTATTAACTTTTTGTCTGGATGATCTATCCATTGCTGTAAGTGGGGTGTTAAGATCCCCTACTATTATTGTGTTGTTGTTGATTTCTCCTTTTAGGTTTGTTAATAGTTGTTTTATGTACATTGGTGCTCCTATGTTGGGTGCATATATATTTATAAGTGATATGTCTTCTTGATGGAGTGTCCCTTTTATCATTACATATTTCCCTTCTTTGTCTTTCTTAACCTGTTTTATCTTGAAGTCTACTTTGTCTGATATGAGTATGGCAACACCTGCTTTCTTTTGTTTGCCATTAGCTTGGAGTATTGTCTTCCATCCTTTCACTCTGAGCCTGTGCTTGTCTTTAGTGCTAAGATGTGTTTCCTGAAGGCAGCATATTGTTGGGTCTTGCTTTTTAATCCATCCTGCCACTCTGTATCTTTTGATTGGAGAGTTCAATCCATTTACATTTAGGGTAATTATTGAAATATGAGGGTTGAATGTTGCTGTTTTGTCACTTATTTTCTGGTTCTTTTGCATTTCCTTTGTTTCTTGTCCCATTTGTTTTGGACTGCCAATTCAGTTTGGTTGTTCTGTCTTATGATTCTTCTAGTTTTCTCTTTGTTTATCATATGTGGTTTTAATTTGATTATTTGTTTAGTGGTTACCTTGAGGTTTGGGCGAAAAATCTTCTGTATGAGATAGTCCATTATCTGATAGCCTCCTATTTCCTTATACTAAGTCAATTCAGTCACTTTCCTCTTCCCCTTCTAAGTTGCTCTTGTTATACCTTATTCTATCTTGTGTTGTGGCTGTGTGTTTACAGTGATGAGGTTAAATTTATTTTTGGTGAATTTCTTCCTTTGATCTTTGAGTTTAGTATTTAAGTGGTTGCTAACCTATTCCGGTAAAGATCTACTATTTCTCTGATTTTGTCTACCTACTTTTCTCCTTACTCCAAGCTTTGTGTTCCCTTTCTCTTCTTGTTTTCAGGCCTGAGGGCCTTCTTGAGTATTTCTTGTAGTGGGGGTCTCGTGGCCATGAACTCCCTTAGCTTTTGTTTATCTGGGAGAGTTACTATTTCTCCATCATATTTGAAGGATATTTTTGCTGGATAGAGTATTCTTGGCTGAAAGTTTTTGTCTTTTAGTATTTTGAATATATCATTCCAGTCTCTTCTAGCCTGAAAAGTTTCTGTTGAGAAATCCGCTGAGAGCCTGATGGGAGTTCCTTTGTACGTTATTTTTTGTTTTTGTCTAGCTGCCCTTAATATTGTTTCTTTGTCGTTGACCCTGGCTAGCCTTACCACTAGGTGTCGTGGTGAAGGCCTTTGTCTGTTAATATATATAGGAGTCCTGTTGGCTTCGCTTACTGGTATTTCCTGCTCCTTCCCCAGATTTGGGAAATTTTCAGCTATTATTTCCTTGAATAGGCTCTCTGTTCCTCTTTCCCTCTCCTCTCCCTCAGGGATACCTATAATTCTTATGTTACATTTTCTAATAGAGTCCGATATTTCTCGGAGTCTTTCTTCATTTCTTTTTAGTCTTAGTTCTCTCTCTTCTTCCATCTGGAGTATATCTGTATTCCTATCCTCTAAAGTACTAATTCTTTCCTCCATATTGTCAGCTCTGTTCTTTAAAGATTCCAGATTCTCCTTTATCTCCTCCATTGTGTTCTTCATCTCCATCAGCCCTGATAGGTTTTTCTTTATGATTTCAATCTCTTTTGTGAAGAAACTCCTAATCTCATTTAATTGTTTGTCTGTGTTGTCTCGTATTTCGTTGAGTGTTTTTATGATAGCTATTTTGAAGTCTCTGTCATTTAGTTTATGGATTTCTGTGTCTTCGGAGTTGATTTCTGGGTGCTTGTCATTTTGTTTCTGGTCTGGTGATTTCATATATTTTTGCATTGTGGTTCCTGTGTTGGTTTTGATTTTCCTCATCCTGGAAGTCTCTGGTTGCAATTTCCACCTGCCGCCACTGTCTGGTGGTAAAGGGCTGTGTAGTCTAAGCCCCCTGCGCTCTGCCCCAGTTTTTCTGCTGCGATCCGCAGTTTTGTTTTGTTTTGTTTTGTTTCTTTTCCCCACTGCGATCCACGGGTCCAGTCCAGTTTATTCAGGTCTGCCTCGGACCGCTAGATCTGGTCGAGCTGCAGACTCCGGGTTGTGGGGAGGGGGGAGCTCTCTCTTTTGCCCTCTGGGTCCCTGACGTGGGAGGCTTCTCGTTTGCCCCTCTTTATCCGCTCTCTGGGTTGCTCAGATGTTGATGGTAGCCCTGTGGCTCCTCTGAGCCCTCTGTGCGGGAGTTTCCCACTGGCTGAGAGAGCCCGAAGAGCTACAGTTTCCCGCTGAGGGCCGCCCCTCCCCCCTCTCTGGGAGCCGCGCGGACCGGATCGCTGATCTGATGGGGAGGGAGCGGAGTTCTCCTTACCTCTCCCCACTTCCTCCGGGGGCCCAGCACGTTCCGCTCTCAGACGTGCGGCAGTGTGGATCCCTCCGCTCCAGCTTTTCACTGTCTGGGATTCCGTTGTTGGTCCGTGGCTGTTACTTTTGTTGTATCTTGTGGGGGAAGAATTCACGGGAAAGCTCACTCCGCCATGATGCTGACGTCACTCCCCCGTAAAAGTTCTTATCACAAGGAAAAAATATTTTTTCTTTCTTTTTTTGCTATCCATATGAGACGATGGATGTATGGTAATCACTTTGCAAAATATGTAAGTCAAGTCATTATGCTGCACACCTTAAACTTATACAGTGCTCTATGTGAATCATATCTCAATAAAACTCAAAGAAAAAATAAAAAAATAAGTCAAAGCAAACTAGAAAATAAATTTAATCATTCCAGTTCCCCTCCTTAACAAAAGAAAAAGCATGTGGTCTCTTGTAAAAAAAAAAAATCCACAAATTATGAAAGAAATTTAACATCATGAAAATAAAAAACTTCCATATAGGGGGAAAAAAAACCACCCACCAAAAGCAAACTCAAAACACAACTGATAAAAAGGGGGAAATAGCTGTAACTTGTATCACAAAGGACTAATTTCTCTAATATATAAGACCAGCAACTTGATAGAAAACCAACCAAAGGATAAAACTAAAATAAGATCATTTTGGTAAAAATCCCCACACTTGGTTAACACATTTTGTTGGCAAGCCTGAGGGGAAACTCACTCTCATACATCAGTGGTAAGAGTGTAAATTGGCACAATCCCTATTGATGGCAATTTGTTAATACTCTTCAAAATTAAACATGGACCTTTCATTTTACTCAGCAATTCTAATTCTTGGAATTTATCCTACAGATATATTGCACACATGTGAAATGGTTTTGCCTCGCAGCAGTTTGTAATAGCAAAATAGTAAAAAATCTTAATGTTCATCAGAAGGAGAGTAGTTACATAATAAATTATGGACCCAGTGGAATATACTCTGAGGCTGTTAAAAAAAAAAACTTTTTTAATACAAATTCAAAAAAAACCCAAATCCTACAAAGTGGCTTCCCTTCATGTACTGATAGGTAAAGGTCTCTGAGATATCGTAAGTGAAGAAAATAAAGTATGGAACAGTGTGTAGAGGAGGCATAAATTGGTGTAAAAGGAGGAAGGGGAAAATTTTTCATTTCTATATATACATTAAACAAAATCTCCATAGCATACCCAACCAACCAACCAACAGCAGCAGTCTTATTTTGTGGCATGAGGCGGGACCTAGACAGCCAAAGAGGAGACCTGTAGAAATGGAACTGCTAGGTCAATGGATAAATGCATAGGTAATTTTGTTCGATATTGCCAAATTCCCCTGTATAAGGGTGGTACCATTTTGCACTACCACCAGTTAGGTATGAGAGTGCCCGTTTCTCCACAACATCACCAACAGCGTTGCAAAGTTTTTGGTTTCTTGCTAAGCTGTTAAGTCAAAAATGATACCATAGTGTGGTTTTGTTTGTTTTTAAATTCAACTTTGTTGAGGTGTAATTTACATAAAATGACATGCACCTTTTTTGGGTGTACTGTCTCATGAGTTTTGATAAACACATGTTTGTGTAACACCACCACAACGAAACTAACTACAGAGCGTTTTCATCACCCCGAACAACTCCTTGATGTCCCATCCCACCACCCTACTCCCTGACCACCCATGATCTGATTTCTGTCCCTACAGCTTGGCCTTTTCCAGAATGTCATACAAATGTAATCACAGTACGAAGCCTTTGTGTCTGGCATCTTTCACTTAGCACAGTATTGGCATCTATAGTTTGTTCCTTCCTATTGCTAAGTAGTACTTCATTGTATCACATCATAGTGTGGTTTTAATTTGAACTTCACTTGTTATGAGTGGCGTTGAGCATCTTAATGTTCAAATGCCATTTGACGTTCTTTCCTGTGAACTGAATGTTCAAATTTCTGCCCAGTCTTTTACTGGGTTTCTGATCTTCTCATTTTTTGAGAGCTCCTTCTATATTAATGAGATTAGCCTCTTGTGAAATAGGTTGCAAATACTATTTCTCAGTTTGCTATTGACTTGATAGTCAATAGCAATAGTTTTGGTAGGCAAACGCTCTTTAATTTTTATGTAGGTAATTATCAATCTTTTCTTTAATATTAAAGTAAGATTAAGAGAAAGTCTTTTGACACTACCAGGTTATAAATTAATTCATCTGTTTTTGTCTTCTAGCTCTTGTATGGTTTCATTTTTTACATTACATGTCTGGCCTATTTGATTTTGTTCTGGTGTATGGTGTGAGGTTTAGATCCTATATTATCTTTTTCCAAAGTGCTATCCAATGATCTCAACTCTACTAAAAAGTCCGTCTTTTCCCCAGTGATTTGAGGTGGTGATATCCATATTCCAAATCTCCATAAGTATGTTAAGTCTATTTTTGGAGTTTCTGTTCTGTTCCATTGATTTGTCCATAAGGTTACCACACCACACTCTTTTAATTGTAGGCTTTAGAGTATGTTTCAATACTCAGTAGGGCTAGTCACACTCCACTCACTGCTCTCTTTTTTGGGGATTTCCTGACTATTCTTGCTTGTTTATTTTTCCACATAAATTTTATAATTAATATTTGTCTCCTCGAAAAAAACCTTATCGATATTTTTATTGGGATTGTGTTTGTTTTTTAATATGGGGAGAAACAGACATCTCTGTGATATCAAAACATCCTTTTCAAGAACACAGAATATCTTTCCATCTGTTTGTGTCTACATTTGTGTATTTCAGGAATGTCATAAAGTTGTCTTCATATAACTTTTAAACATTTGCCTTAACTTCATCCCTGGGTACTTTTTTTTTTTTATTACTATTGAAAATGAGAATTTCGCTTTATTGTATCTTCTAGGTGGTTACTGTTTGTATTCACGTGAAGGTTAAAGATTTTTGTATGTTAATTTGAAGAAAATACACTTTCAACTGTATAACTTATAGTAATTTGATTTCAAACTAGATTAAAAATTGTGGGATTCAAAAGCATTTTACATTTGAGTTCAAAGCAAGTTTAGAATTTTGGTTTTGTTCTCTGTAGAAAGTACTCACATCACAAAATTCTTCTAAACTAACTGTATATTTAATAATCTCAGGACGAAGCAAAGGACAAAATAAACCTAAAAGATACAGCTAGACATCTTTTCTTCAAGATGGTCTTTTGAGGTTAGGATTAATGCAAATAGAGGAGAATGCTTATATTAGGATCTGTTTGGAGAAAGACTTTAGAAGTGAGCATGTTAATATAGTCACTTTTTACCATGAAATGGACTTAAAATTAGTGGAGAGAAAGAAACACTCAGTGTTTCTCCCATGTGACAGAGATACTAATAAAGATATTTGAATTAAGATCTTTCTGAAGATAAGCTGACACACTCTGCTTGAAAATTATACTAATATTTAATCTAAAAACATTTTCATCTATTATATTAGATTCACTATAGACCAGTCACAGAAATGAGGACTCAGAATTCCAACGGAAAAAATCATAACACATGAAACAACAAAGACATGTCATATAAGTTCACTGTTCACACACACAACAGCAACAGTTTTACTATGTATCCATTTTTATAAGGTAGAACATGTTTTCAATGGCTATGATTTTGTATTATTATCAACAATAAAAGATTAGTTTTTTTTTCCTCTTCTCCAACCTTGTTTGGTTTAACTTCACAGGTGTGCCATCAAGGCACTGCAGTGTCGCAATACAGGCTCAGTGATGATGTACTGCTTCCTAAACGACTTTGATGACAAATCTCTTAAAATCTGACACTGTTTCAAAATAGTATAGATTCGGGAATCTCTCTCTTGCCACCGCTTAACCTTATCAGAAGTGAATTGTAAGAAAAATTAGAGAAACCAGAAAACTTATTTATGAATGGCAAGGAAAGAACTCAAAAGTCACTGCACTACTCTAGTTTAACAGAATATTCCCTCTAGCGCCAAGTCTTACCTCTAACAGATAAGTAAGAGGCTTCTACACGAGTGAAAACAAAAAATGCAATTACATTTTATTGCAAGAAATTTGGAAAACGTATTTTTAACAAAGTTAGCTACTCAAAAGTGTTACCTTAGGCTGTCTCTTAATAGCTCCTTTTCACAAGTGTGAAATTTAATGAAGGCAACAGCATTTACAAGCAAGACCAAAATGGTATCTTAATTACTAGCTGCATTTTCTTAGGCAACAAGAGATTAAATGGAAAGAGAAATTAGTTTTACAAATGGCATCATACATCTCTATATTACCCACTCCCCCATCAAGTCACAGATGGTTACGTATCGTGAACTTCCTAACATTGTAGGCAATTTTCTTTTCCTTGGGCACACCCAAATCCATCACTACTCTAAAATATATATTACTTTTGAATCATTTACAAGGACTGAGGATGTTTATCATTAACGATTTAACATTTACTGACCACAAGAAATGATCTTTTCTCTTATTGGGCTCTACATGAGCATGAAATTTAAGACTTGTTGAAACTACTGGCCCTGTAAGTTTGCAGTGTACTCACTACACACAGTTTGGAGGAATACCGTGACCTGACCTAACTAACTCTAATAAAGGGTTCGTGGTCCAGTTACTACTGCCAAATCTAACAGCCAAACCTGGGGTAAAGTCATGGCTAACGTTACTGCTGCCTGTCATGTAATTCACGTGTTAAAACAGGGACTCATGAGGTCCCACGTGGGATTGCTCTCCTCAGATGAGTGTCTATAAAACTCATGCATTAAAAAGAGCCCAGAGATTTTGCTTTTAATCATAGCTGAGTAACTCCTATTAGAATAATAATTCCAGATAGAACAACTACAAACTCTAGACAAAATATTAAAAAAACAACTACCTCAAAGCACTGGAGAGCAATCAAAAGCTGGAAGATTCTATAGTGGAGAGTTAAGCACTTGGGTTGAGTTTTCCATGTTCTTTTTGTTCTTTTTGTTTTTTTTGTGAGGAAGATCAGCCCTGAGCTGACATCCATGCCAATCCTCCTCTTTTTGCTGAGGAAGACTGGCCCTGGGCTAACATCTGTGCCCATCTTCCTCCACTTTATATGGGACACTGCCACAGCATGACCTGACAAGAGGTGCATCAGTGCGCGCCCGGGATCCGAACACTGACCGCCAGCAGTGGAGCACACGCACTTAGCCACTACACCACGGGGCTGGCCCCGAGTTTTCCATTTTCTACTTTGGGCAGGCCCCAATCTGTGCCATGCCAAGAGGCTAAAACTCAGATAAAAAATCTATGGTCTTAGCTTCTTGTCCCAGAAGAAGGATTTTAGGGCAAATGCAGCAGCTGATGAGGAGGAAAATGCTACCAAGAAGAGAGCAAGAGAGGAGTATCCCCAATTGTCTTTATAAACACTGCCCAAATCTATGGCTACCCCTTGAAGCACACATGTGGAAAGCAGACTCAAAGTAGCCCAGATAAGGCCAACAGAACCAAACAAAAATTTCAGCTGCTGCCCACTGTGTAAGAGCTAAGAGTCTCCAGTTCCAGTTCAGCCAACCTAATGGCCTGATTTCTAAAAAAGAAGAACTCTATACTCTTAGGAGGAACATAACAGAATCCAAAGTCTTTAGAATACAGCATTCATAATGTCCAGGATAGAATCCAAATATACTTCACATAAGTAGAAACAGGAAAATGTGAAACATACTCAGAGACATTAAATGGAGACTGACCTTGAGAGGACCCCAGGTGTTGAAATATACATATAAGGACTTTAGAGCAGCTATTACAACTAGTTCAAGGACATTAAGGAGAATATGCTTGTAAGGAATGAAAAGATAAACTCAGCAGAGAAAGAGAAACTACACAAAAGGACTAAATGGACATTTTAGATTTGAAAATTACAATACCTGAAATAAAAAATTTCACTGGATAGGCTAACAGCAGTTTGAAGATAATAGAAGGATATATGAAACTTGAAGAGACATCAATAGAAATTAGGCAATATTTAGACAGAAAAAAATATTTTAACACATGAACAGAGCCTCAGGGACTAGAGGGACCACAAAAAGGTATCACATGTATATAACTAGATTTCTAGAAGGAGAGAAAATACAAAAGAAAAATATGTGAAACCATGAATAATGGCCAAAAGCTGACTCAATATGGTGAAAGACATAAACTCATGAAAAGCTCAGCAAACATCAAGAAAGATAAATACGAAGAAAAATATGCCTAGGTACAGCCACAATCAAAGTGATGAAAACCAAAATTAAAGAGGAAAATCTTGAAAGCAGTCAGAGGCAAAAAAAGAAAACCACATTACACACAAGGAAATAATGAATGATTCAAAATGTCTGCTAACTTCTCATCAGAAACAAAAAGGCCAGAAGAGATAATGGAACAGTATCTTTAAAGTTCTAAAACAATAAAAAATAATAAACCTAGATTTCCTAACAAAGAGGAATAGTTAAAAAGCAGAAACGAAAGAACAAAAAACAAAGGAGATAAACATCAATGATATCAATAATTACATTAACTGTTAGTAGACTAAACATTCCAAAAAGCAAGACTCAGCTAAATACTGTCTGTGAGAGATATACTTTAAACACAGAGACACAAATAGGTAGAATGTAAATGGATGGACAGTCATACAATTGAAAAATACAGAAGTATGAATGAGATGAATGGAATGGTTTTTAATATCAGATAATGTAGATTTCAAGGTAAAAAATATTACCAGAGATAAAGAGAAACATTTTATGATGATAACAGGTTCAATTCATCAGCAAGACGTAACAATCATAATGTGTATCTACAGATTAACAATTGAAATTGAACATTTAAAAGTAGTGATAGCATCCAAAAACATAAAATGCTTAAGGATAAATTTAATAAGACATGTTTCAGACCTTTACACTGAAAAGTATAAAATGCTGCCAACAGATTTTAAAGAAGACCTAAGAAATTGAAGATATACTCTGTTCATGGACTGGAAACCTCAATACTGTTAAGATGTCAATTCTCCCCAAATTGATTAATTCAATCCAATTCCACTCAAAAGCCCAGCAGGTTTTTTTTTCATAGAAATTGGCAAGCTCTTCCTAAAATTTATACAGAAATTGATGGTCAAAATAATTCTGAAAAAAAACAAAGATGGGGGACTGATTTTAAGACTTACTATAAACTCACAATAATCAAAGCTGTGTGTTACTGGAGTAAGGATAAACAGATGAGAGTGGAACAACTGAATATACGTACACACACACACAAAAAAAGAACCTCAACCCTTACCTCACACCACAGACAAAAATTTATTTGAAAAGGACTGATGACCTAAATAAAACAACTAAAACTACAAAACTTCTAAGAAGAAAACGTAGGAGAAAAATCTTTGCAACTTTGGGGTAGGAAAAGATTTCTTAGATGAGACACAAAAAGCATGAACCGTAACACCTAAAAAACTGATACATTGGTTTCATCAAAATTTAAAACTTTTGTTCTTTAAAACAATGCCATAAGTAAAAAATACATTAAGTACATTATACATGTATCAGACAAAGAACATGTATCCAGAATATATATATTTTTAAATCTTACAACTCAATTCAAGACAAAAAATAACCCAATTAAAAAATGGGTAAAATAATGGATTGAAGACTTGAATGTAAGCCCTGAAATCATAAAACTCCTAGAAGAAAACATAGGTGGTAAGCTCCTTGATACCAGTCTTGGTGATGATTTTTTGGATTTGACATCAAAAGCAAAGGCAGCAAAAGCAAAAATAGACAAGTGGGACTACATCAAACTAAAAAGCTTCTGCACAGCAAAGAAAACCATCAACAAAATGAAAAGGCAACCTACAGAATGGGAGGAAATATTTGCAAATCATATATCTGATAAGGGGATTAATATCCAAAATATATAAAGAACTCATACAACTCAATAGCAGAAAAAAAAATCCAATTAAACAATGGGCAGAGGATCAGAGTAGACATTTTTCCAAAGACAACATACAGACGGCCAACAAGCACATCAAAAGGTGCTCAACATCCCTAATCATCAGAGAAATGCAAATCAAAACCACAATGAGGTATCACCTCACAACTGTTAGAATGGCCACTATCAAAAAGACAAGAAATAACAAGTGTTGAAGAGGATGTGGCGAAAAGGGAACCCTTGTACACTGTTGGTGGGAATGTAAATTGGTGCAGCCATTATGGAAAATAGTATGGAGATTCCTCAGAAAATTAAAAATAGAACTACCATATCATCCAGCAAGTCCACCTCTGGATATTTATCCAAAGAAAATGAAAACACTAACTCAAAAAGGTATCTGCTCCTCTGTATTCATTGCAGCATTAGGTATAATATTCAAGACATGGAAGCAACCTAAGTGTCCATCAATGGATGAATGGATAAAGAAAACATGGTGTGTTTTCTTTGGAATGGAATGGAACAATGGAATATTATTCAGCCTTAAAAAAGAAGGAAATCTTGCCATTTGCAGTAACATGGATGGACCTCGAGGGCATTATGCGAAGTGAAATAAGTCAGACAAAAAAAGGCAAACACTGTATGATCTCACTTGTATGTGGAATCTAAAAAGAAAAAGAAAACGAGCTCATAGATACAGAGAACAGATTGATGGTTGCCACAGGTGACGGGGGGCGTGGGCAAAACTGGTAAAGAGGGTCAAAAGGTATAAACTTCCAGTTATAAAATAAATAAGTTATGGGGATGTAATGGTGACTATTGTAATAATACTGTATTGCACATTTGAAAGTTGCTAAGAGAGTAGATCTTAACAGTTCTCATCACAAGAAAAAAAAATTTTTAACTATGGTGATGGATGTTAAATAGACTTATTGTGGTGATCATTTTGCAATATATACAAATATGGAATCATTATGTTGTACACCTGAAACTAATATAAAGTTATATGTCAATTATAATTATCTCAATTTTAAAAAATGGGTAAAAGATTTGAACAGATAATTCACAAATGAAGATATACGAATGGCCAGCAAATACATCAGTCATCAGAGAAATCCAAATTAAAGCTACAAGGAGATAACATTATCCATCCACCAGAATGGCTACAATTAAGATTGAGACCAAAGTTGATGGGTTTATGCAGCAACCAGAACCCTCATGTATTTGTGGTGGGAGCATAAAATGACACGAGCACTTTTGAAAACTATTTGGCAGTTTCTTACTACAAGCAATTCCACATCTAAGTATATATACAATAGAAATTAGTACAAAAGTCACTAAAAGATTAGTGTCACTATTTGTAATAGTCAAAAACTAGAAACAACTCATGACTATTAACAGTAAAATGGCTAAACAGTGCATATTCCTATAATGAAATACTCTACAGTAATGAGAATGAACACACAGTCATGGATAAATCTCACATAGTGCTGAGCAAAAGCAGCTAGACACAACAGAATGCTTATTATTCCATTTATGTAAAAGTTCAAAACAATGAAAAACTGATCTATCATGACATACAATGAGAGAGTGATTAGCTTTGGATGGTAAATACTGAGAGGGGCTACAAGGGAGACTTCTGGGGTTCTGGTAGTGTTCTACGGTATTTATTTATCTGGGTGTGGTTACGTGATTTATTATTAAAAATTCACCAAGCAATGAACTTGATGATTTTTTGCACTTTTCTGTATGCATGTTATATTTTAATAAAAATTTTCCTTAAAAAACCAGAGAGGAAAGATGTATCTCCTACAAAGGACCAGAAATTAAACAACTAACTTCTTTACTTCAACAATGAGAGCTAGAGACAGGGCAATGGTATCTTAAACATGCCAAGAAAAAACAAATCTCAACCTAGAATTTTATATCAAAGTATTTTTTAAGAATGAAGACAAAATACAGACATTTTCAGACCAAAAAAACCATAATTTACCACCAACAGACCCTCATTAAGGTAAATTTTAGAAGATGAATTTCAGGCAAAAGTAAAATTATCCAAGATGGAAGGGCTGAGATGCAAAAGGGAATGATGAGCAAATATACTGATAAATATTTGGGCAAATCTAAATAAATACTGATTGTATAAAACAGGTACAAAAATGTGTGCTTTGTAAGAGAAAAATAGAATGGGACCAACATAAAATCCAGTATATTGTTTAAACTCTTGTTCAAAGTCAGACCATTCTACAGTCCTTGAATTGTTTATGAGGAGAGTAAAAATATCGCTTCACTTTAAACTTTAAACATGCATGTTATAGGGACGGCCCGGTGGCCCAAGTGGTTAAGTGTCCGTGCTCCACTGCTGGCGGCCCCAGGGTTCGCCGGTTCAGATCACGGGCGCGCACTGATGCACGGCTTGTCGAGCCATGCTCTGGTGGCGTCCCATATAAAGTGGAGGAAAATGGGCACGGATGTTAGCCCAGGACCAGTCTTCCTCAGCAAAAAGAAGAGGACTGGCATCAGATGTTAGCTCAGGGCTAACCTTCCTCACAAAAAAACCCCCAAAAAACAACAAAAAAGTGCATGTTATAAAAGCTAGGATAATAATGGAAAGAATAGACAAAAGCATATAAATTCCAAAAAAGTAGATGAGCAAAACTGAATAAGGGGGGAAAATCTCTTCAATCAAAAAGATGACAAGGGGGAATAAAAAGAATACAAATAGTGAGATGAACCTAAAATTGTTGAAATAAATCTGTAATGAATGAAATGGAC
Source organism: Diceros bicornis minor (assembly GCF_020826845.1). Classification (NCBI taxonomy): domain Eukaryota; kingdom Metazoa; phylum Chordata; class Mammalia; order Perissodactyla; family Rhinocerotidae; genus Diceros; species Diceros bicornis. Next base: position 21,836,019 of record NC_080774.1, on the reverse strand, counting down.
AAACGCATCAGTTAAAAGACAGAGTATCAGAATGTATAAAAACAACAGAATATTAATGTTAAGCAAACAAACAATCTGGCTATAATCTGTTAACAAGAGCCATGCATAAACATAAGGTCAGGTTGAAAGCCAGGGGATGGAAAACAATAACATTTACAAGAGAAATTACATGATGTCTTGCATTTGCTTTAAAATATTAAAAGAGGGGTCAGCCCCGCGGCTTAGCAGTTAAGTGCGCGCGCTCCGCTACTGGTGGCCCGGGTTCAGATCCCAGGCGCGCACCGATGCACCGCTTCTCCGGCCATGCTGAGGCTGCATCCCACATACAGCAACTAGAAGGATGTGCAACTATGACATGCAACTATCTACTGGGGCTTTGGGGGGAAAAAATAAATAAATAAATAAATAAATAAACTATTAAAAGAAATAAATTGGGGATAAAGAGTAGATGAAACAAGAATGCCAGATTGATAACTGTTGAAGGCAGGTGATGGACACATGGAAATTCATTACACTCTTCCAATTTTGCATATGGTAAAATTACTTTTGTAATAATAAACGAGTTTAAAAAGACAGAAAAACATACCCCAGGAGAACACCAACTGAAAGTAACTTGGTATAGCTATATGAACATCAGATGAATGGTAAAGCGCTGCTACAGGGTCAGTACATATAACAAGAGTGACAGTTCACCTGAAAGATGTGAAAGTTCTATTTTTTATGCACCTAATAAAATAGCCTCAAAAGTATATGGCAAAAAATCGAAAGAACTACAAGGAGAAAAAAATATATCAATCACTATAATGGAAAATTTTAACACATCTCTTTCAGTAATTGTTGGGTCAAACACACACACACACACACACACACACAAATCACTAAGGAGTTAGAAGATTTGAACAATGCAATAAATAAACTTAGCCTAATAATCCAAAAACTGGAGAAAACAGATTTTTCAAGAACAGGACCTTTACACTCAAAATTAGAAATGAAAGGAGAGACATTATAACTGATACTATAGAAACACATAGAGGGGCCGGACCCTGTGGCGTAGTGGTTAAGTGCTCACGCTCCACTGCTGGCGGCCTGAGTTCGGATCCAGGGCACGCACCGATGCACCACTTGTCAGGCCGTGCTGTGACGGCATCCCACATAAAGTGGAGGAAGATGGGCATGGATGTTAGCTCAGGGCCAGTCTTCCTCAGCAAAAAGAGGAGGATTGGCGTGGATGTTAGCTCAGGGCTGATCCTCCTCACAAAAAATAAATAAATAAATAAATAAACACATAGAATCATAAGAGACTACTATGAATAATTATATGCCAACAAATTACATAACCTAGAAGAAATGGATACGTTTGTAGAAACACACAACCTAACAAAGACCAAAGCAGGAAGAAATAGAAAATCTGAACAGACCAATAACAAGTAAAGAAGTTGAATCAGTAATCAAAAAACTCTCAACACAGATCTATCTCCTGGACCAGATGGCTTCACTGGAGAATTCCACCAAACAGTTAAAGAAGAATTAACACCAATCCTCCTCAAACTCTTCCAAAATATCAAAGAGGAGGGAACACTTCCAAACTCATCCTATTAGGCCAGCATTACTTTGATACCAAAACCAGATAAGGATACTACAAGAAAAGAAAACTATAGGCCAATATCCCTGAATACAGATGCAAAATTCTCAACAAAATATTAGCAAACCAAATTCAAGAACATATTAAAAGAACTATACACCATGACCAAGTCGGATTTATACCTGGGATGCAACGATGGTTCAACATATGCAAATCAATAAGTGCAATACATCACATCAATAAAATAAAAAATTACATGATCATCTCAATAGATGCAGAAAAAGCATTTGAAATACAAATACAACATCCTTTCAATAATAAAAAGCCTTAGCAGACTAGGTATAGAAGGAACACACCTAAACATAAGAAAGGCCACATACTACAAACCCACAGCTAACACTACACTCGACAGAAATTGAAAGCATTTCTCCTAAGGTTAGGAACATGGCAAGGATGCCCACTTTCACCTATTCAATGTAATACTGGAAGTCCAGGCTAGAGCAATTAGGAAAGACAAAGAAATAACAGGCATCCAAATCAGAAAGGAAGAAGCAAAATTGTTGTTATCTGCTGATGATATGATCCTGTATTTAGAAAATCCCAAAGAATTAGTCAAAAAACTGTTGGAATTAATCAATGATTTCAGTAAAGTGGTAGCATACAAAATCAACATACAAAAATCAATTCCATTCCTTTACATTAATGTTGAAGCATCCAAAAAAGAAATAAAGAAAACCAACCCATTCACAACAGCCTCGAAAACAATAAAATACTTAGGAATAAATTTAACTAAGGAAGTGAAAGATCTGTACAATGAAAACTATAAAACTTTGTTGAAAGAAATTGAACAAGATACAAACAAATGGAAAGACATTCCATGTTCATATACTGGAAGAATTAATATTATTAAAACAACCATACTACCCAAAGCCATCTACAGATCCAATGCAATCCCCACCAAAATACCAAAGGCATTCCTCACAGAAATAGAAGAAACAATCCTAAAATTTGTGTGGAACCACAAAAGACCCTGAGTAGCCAAAGCAATCCTGAGAAAAAAGAACAAAGCTGGAAGCATCACACTTCCAGATTTCAAACTATAATACAAAGCCATAGTAATAAAAACAGTGTGGTACTGCCACAAAAATAGACACACTGACCAATGGAACAGAATAGAGAGCCCAAAATTAAACCTCAGCATATATGGTCAACTAATATTCGACAAGGGAGCCAAGAATATCCAATGGGCATTCCCAATGGGGAAAGGATAGTCTCTTCAACAAATGGTGCTGGGAAAACTGGAGAAACACATGCAGAACAATGAAATTGGACCCCTATCTCACACCACTCACAAAAATTAACTCAAAATAGATCAAAGACTTAAATATAAGACCTGATACCATAAGACTCCTAGAAGAAAATGCAGGAAAGAAGTTCATTGACATTGGTCTTGGGAATAATTTTTTGGGCATGACACCAAAAGCACAAACAACAAAAGAAAAAAATTAACAAATGGGACTACATCACACTGAAGAGCTTCTGCACAGCAAAAGAAATAATTAACAAAAGGAAAAGATAATCTACAGGATGAGAGAAAATTTTCGCAAACCATATACCAGATAAGGGGTTAATATTCAAAATATGTAAAGAATTCAGTCAACTCAATAACAAAAAAAAACCAAACAATCCAATTAAAAAAAGGGGTAGAATAACTAAATAGACATTTCTCCAAAGAGGACATCAAAAGGGCCAACAGACACATGAAAAGATACTCAACATCACTAACCTTCAGGGAAATGCAAATCAAAACCACAATGAGCTATCACCTCACACCTTGTTAGAATGGATGTCAAGAAGACAAGAGACAACAGCTGCTGGCGAGGATGTGGTGAAAAGGGAACCCTTATACTTTGTTGGTGGGAATGTAAATTGGTTCAACCACTATGGAGAACTATATGGAGGTTCCTGAAAAAATTAAAAATAGATCTACCATACAATCTAGCAATTCTACTTCTGGGTGTATACCCAAAGGAAATGAAAACAGGATTTTTACAAGATATATGCACTCCCATGTTTATTGCAGCAGTGTTCACAATAGCAAAGATATGGGAACAACCCAAATGCCCATCAATGAATGAATGGATAAAAAAGATATGGCACATATACACAATGGAAAATTATTTAGCCATCAGAAAGGAAGATATCCTCCCATTTGCAACAACATGGATAGACCTTGAGAACACTATGCTAAGTGAGATAAGTCAGACAGAGAAAGACAAGTACTGTATGATATCACTTACATGTATGTGGAATCTAAAAAAGGTGAACCTGTAAAAGACAGAGAGTAAAATGGTAGTTACCAGGGGGTGAGAGGGGGATCAGAGTGATGGTGTTTAAGGCTACAAACTTACAATGAGTAGTAAATAAGACATAGAGATCTAATGCACAGTATAATGAATATAGACAATAATATTGTACTATTATGTCATGTGATAAATATTGCTACATCAGCAATCATATTACAATATATAAATGTATGAAAGTAACATGTTGTACACCTTAAACTTACACAATGTTACATGTCAAATTTATTCAATAAAAAAAAATAAGATGTTTACAAAAATGTCACACATATAGAGAACCTGGAAAAAAATTTGATATACATCAGAGGTAGCATATATGTCAGAGGAAAGACTTAAACAAATGATGCTAAGATTATTTGTTATCTATATGGGAAAAAAAACATGGGATCCCTACACCTCATACCACATACAAAAACTAAGTCCATGTAGACTAAAGACCCAAATGTAAAGTGTGAAACTTTAAAACTTTTAGAATATAGAATAACTTTATCACCTCTGGATAGAGAAGTGTATTATTTTTGAATAATACACTAATAGCTTAATCTATAATAATTCAGGATGGTGAATCTTCAGAGAGGAGGCATGAAATAGGAGAGATGGAGATGCAATCATATAGGTATACACGGGGGCTTCAACTTCACTGGCAATGTTTTATTTATCAGCTGGCAGGCACACAGATGTTCACTATATTTCATATGTCAGAAGTATTTTACAAGGAATTCTTAAATGTAAGAAAAAATAGAACAAACCCTTGTCTATATTACAGCAATATATACTATGACAACAGTTCAATCATAAGATTAAGGATTACGGTGAACCGAATTAGACAGTATCTATGCAAATGGAAAAGAAAAAGATGTGAACAACTTGACAAAAAAATTCCTAGTTAGAGGAAAAAGGAAGTGGGAGAAATTAAGAACATATCTGCAGATATGGAGCCTAACAGAATGAGTGGAAAACCAGTCTTTGTATAGTACCTACTGTACGTTATATGCTTTAAAAAAGTCTTCCACTTAATTTTATGAAAACTCTTTAAATTATATATTATTTTATCACAGATAGGACTCAGTTATTATAAATGGTACAGCCAGAGTTTTCCTGGCTCCAAAGCCAATATTCTTTCCATTAACAACATGCTGGCAGTAACAGAAATGGTCCAGAGGGGAAGCTAGCACACATGCATATATGTGGATGATCATCAAATAGTCCTTAAAAGACGTTTGCACACAACAAAAATTATATGGTCTCTGGGTACAGTAGTGGTAGTTGCCTCACTCAGATCTAGTTATAGAACGGGCCTTCCTTAACCAAATATTCACAAGATTATGGTGGTTATTCAACACAGCACAGTTCTGCAGAAAAAACATTAACATTAAACTTCTCAAGCTACTATTTTAAGTATCATTTGCCCTTCTTCGTAAAGTACTACCTGAATCTCATGATACTACTAGTTTTCTTCTTAAGCCACATTCTGCCATCAAGTATGAAATGGGGAAAATTCAACATCCATTTCAACAATAACAAACATTTCCCTCAGGAAAATATTGAATGATCTGAATCCTTTTTCACAGATGTCTGCCTATGTCACTAAGTATCATCAGTGTCTAGAATACACGAGGGCTTCAAAAAATGCTTCCTGAATGGAAGAATGAAAAAGTAAATGAAAGCACGAATGCAAAACATTACACTGGTCTCCCTGCCTTCACTCTAGCTTGCTAAGATGCCCCAGGGGATTCTAAGTGGTATCTCTCTTCTAAGTTGGGAAAACCTGAAGCAGGTATTTCCAAGGCCCCTTAAAGCTCTTAAAATTCTAAGATCTTTAAGTCAGTATATTTTAAAACATACACTTCAATCAAACAATTTAGCAACAAAAATTCTGATTCCTTTAAATTATAAAAATAATGAAATTGAAAATTTATAAAATTTGGTGGAAGACAACTATAAGCAGGATGGAGAAGGAGAAACATAAGATAAAGTTCTTTACTGGGAACCAGGATTTTCAGTGTTGAGGAAAGGAGATAAATATATAAAAGAGATTAAGTAAAAACTCTCTGGTCCTGGATTTGAGTTAGTATTACATTAGTTAGCATAAATTTATGACGTACTTTATCTTTAAAAAAGCTATTTTTATTATTTATTTTTTTGTTTTTATTTTTAATTATTTTACTGAGGTCACATTAGTTTATAACATTGTGTAAATTTCAGGCATACATCATTATATTTTGGCTTCTAGATAGACTGCCTCGTGTTCACAACCAAAAGTCTAGTTTCCATCCATCAACATATATATGTGCCCCTTTACCCCTTTTGCTCTCCTCCCACCCCCTTCCCCTCTGGTAACCAATCTATTCTCCCTGTTTATCTTTCACATGGGTGAAATTATACAGTATTTGTCTTTCTGTCTGACTTATTTCGCTTAGCATAATAGGTCCACCCACACTGTTGCAAATGGCACGATTTCGTCTTTTTTTATGGCTGAGTGGTAGTCCATTGTACATACATACCACATCTTCTTTTATCCATTCATCCACTGAACCCTCATACACTGCTGGCGGGAATGCAAACTGGTGCAGCCACTATGGAAAACAGTATGGAGATTTCTCAAAAAATTAAAAATAGAAATACCATATGATCCAGCTATTCCACTTCTGGGTATTTATCCAAAGAACATGAAAACACAAATGCATAAAGATATATGCACCTCTATGTTCACTGCAGCATTACTCACAATAGCTGAGACTTGGAAGCAACTCAAGTACCCAATGAATGGATAAAAAAAAAAGTTATTTTTATATTTATATAACTTATAACTTGTTTGCTTGGATAGAACACCTATTTAAAACAAAATTTTAAATTATATATTTAGATGATATGAAAATTTTATTTACATTTGTGTTTGTCATATTTAAATGACATATATTTAAGCATTATCTATATATTTAAATGCACAAAATTTTTTTAGCTCTAGCTACCACACGGCCTAAAAACAATGACCAACCCATTAGCCATGACATACCTAGCACAAGATTGTGCTCTGGAAATACTATTTGCCACTAAAAGAAACTAAGGTTTCTTGGCAAAATGACAGATTCCAGTCTGGGGCAGCAGAAAATGTACAAGATCAGTCTTTTCATGCTAGATTTTGTCACACCAGATACCAAAGAAACTATCAAAGACTACTAGGAACACATCAAAAGGACTCAGGGGATGACTTGAAGAAGCTGGATTGGCCAAAGATAAAACAGTCTGAGCAATAATGATAAGAATAGTAAATGAAATAGAAATCAGTTCTTCAAATTTGTTCAAATCGACACCAAAAAATAGTAATTGATCACTGTTACAGGATGATAGGAAACTAATTCTCATTTTGAAAACCGATTTAAAAAAAGGGACAAAAATTAGGGTTTTATTCTTCCTTTCCTATATAAATTATACCACTAGATGTATAGAAGTAGTCCAGCCAACTGGACAACTGTCCAACTGGACAACTGGATACAACCTAGGTGGCTACCAACAGGAGACAAGTTAATAAATTATAGTGCAGTACAATGGAATTATCATGCACCTATAAAAAATGAAGCAGCCCAAAGTGATCTACAGATTCAATACAATCCCTATCAAAATCCCAATGACTTTTTTGCAGAAATAGAAAAACCTATCCTAAAATTCATATGGAATTTCAAGGGATCCTGAATAGCAAAAACTATCTTGAAATAGAAGAACAAAGCTGGGGGACTCACACTTCCTGATTTCAAAACTTACTGCCAACCCAAGGTAATCAAAACAGTGTGGTACTGGCATAAAGACAGACACATAGACCAAGGGGATAGAACAGAGAGCCCAGAAAGAAACCCTTGCATATATGGTCAACTGATTTTTGGTAAGGGTGCCAAGACCATTCAATGGGGAAAGGACAGTCTTTTCAACACATGGTGCTGGAAAAACTGGATATCCACATGCAAAAGAATGAAGTTGGACCCTACCTAACACCATATACAACAATTAACTCAAAATGGACCAAAGACCTAAACGTAACAGTTAAAACGATAAAACTCTTGGGGCCGGCCAGTGGTGCAGCGGTTAAGTGCACACGCTCCACTGCGGCGGCACGGGGTTCGCAGGTTTGGATCCCAGGAGCGCAACAACGCACCGCTCGTCAAGCCATGCTGTGGCGGCGTCCCATATAAAGTAGAGGAAGATGGGCACGGATGTTAGCCCAGGGCCAGTCTTGCTCAGCAAAAAAAGGAGGATTGGCATCGGTTGTTAGCTCAGGGCTAATCTTCCTCACAAAAAAATAAAAAATAATAATTAAAAAAACCTATAAAACTCTTAGAAGAAAACACAGGGCAAAAGCTTTATGACCTTGGATTTAACAATGACTTCCTAGATATGGCACCAAAAACACAGGCAATAAAAGAAAAAATAAACTGGACTTCATGGAAATTAAAAAATTTTGTGCATCAAAAGACAGTATCAACAAGAGACTTATCAACTGTGGTAAGAATGCAACTCAGCATGGGAGAAAATACTTGCAAATCGTATATCTGATAAGGGATTAATATTCAGAATATACAGAAAACTTCTAAAGTCAACAATAACAAAAAAATACCTGGTTTGAAAATGGGCAAAGGACGTGAATAGATATTTCTCCAAAGAAGATATACAAATGGCCAATAAGCACATGAAAAGATCCTCAATATCACTGATCATTAGGGAAATGCAAATCGGAATTACAATGAGATAGCCTCTCACACCCATTAGGATGGCTACTATCAAAAAAACAGAAAAAGGCAGGCCTGGTGGCACAGTGGTTAAGTGCGCGCACCCCGTTTCGGTGGCCCAGGGTTCACAGGTTTGGATCCCTGGTGCACACCAACGCACCGCTTGTCAAGCCACGCTGTGGCGGCATCCCATATAAAGTAGAGGAAGACGGGCACGGACATTAGCCCAGGGCCAATCTTCCTCAGCAAAAAGAGGAGGATTAGCATCGGATGTCAGCTCAGGGCTGATCTTCCTCACCAAAAAAACCCCAAAAAATAACAAGTGTTGATGAGGATATGGAGACACTGGAACTCTTGTGCATTATTGGTGGAAACGTAAAACGGTACAGTGGCTACGGAAAACAATATAGCAGTTCCTCAAAAAATTAAAAATAGCATTACCATATGATCCAGCAATTTCATTTCTGGGTATATACACAAAAGAATTGAAAACAGGGTCTTGAAGAGATATTTGTACACCCTTATTCATAGCAGCATGTTTCACAATAGCCAAAGGTGAAAGCAACCCAAGTGTCCATCGATGGATGAATGAATAAGCAAAATGTGGTACATACACACGATGGAATATTATTCAGTCTTAAAAAGGAAGGAAATTCTGACATGCCACAATATGAACCTTGAAGATATTTTGCTAAGTGAAATAAGCCAGTCACAAAAAGACAAATATTGAATGATTCCATTTATACTTAAAGTAGTCACAATCAAAGAGACAGAAAGAAGAATGGTGGTTGCCAGGGACTGGCTGGGGAAAGGGGTCAACAGAGTTATTGTTTAATGGGTATAGAATTTCAATTTTATGAGATGAAAAGAGCTATGGAGATGGATACACAACATCATGAATATATTTAATACTGAACTGTACACCTAAAAATGGCTAAGACGGTAAATTTTAGGTGTATTTTACCACAATAAAAAAAAAGAGGAAAGAAAACTTTTTTGAAATGGATCTCAGACTGAAATGTAAAAGGTAAAACTTTAAAACTTCTAGAAGAAAACACAGTAAAATAAAATCTTTGTGACTTTGGGGTAGGCAAAGATTTCCTGGGTGGACACAAAAAGCATTAATCATAAAAGAAAAAAACTGATAACCTGGACTTCCTCACAACTTAAAATTGCTGTTTGAGATATACCATCAAGAAAATGAAGAGGCAAGCTGCTGACTGGGAGAAAATATTGGCAACATACACATCTGAGAAAGGACTTACACCTAGAACATATAAAAAACTATTATGACTCAATAATAAAAAGACAAACCAATTTAAAAGTGGGCAAAAGATTTGAACAGATACTCCAGAAAAGATGTACAAATGGACAATAAGCACATGAAAAAGTACTCAACATCATTAGTCTTCAGGAGAATGCAAATTAAACTACAATGAGATACCACAACATAGCCACTAAAATGGCTAAAATGTGTTGAGAGGGACATGGAGTAACTGGACTCGCATACATTGCTGGTGGGAATGTAAAATGGTGCACCTACTTTGCAAATCTATTTGGCAGTTTCTCCTAGAGTTAAACGTATACTTGACTTACAATCCAAGAGAAAATTTCCCAAGAGAAATGAAAACATATATCTACAGAAACACTTCTGCACAAATATTCCCAGTAACTTATTTCTAATGGCCAAACACTGGGAAGAACTCAAAAGTCCATCAACAAGTAAACGGATAAACAAAATCTGATATATCCATACAAGGGAATATCATTCAGCAATGAAAAGGACCGAACTACACACAACACTGACGAATCTCAAAAACTTTATCCTGAGTGAAAGAAGCCAGATACGAAAAAGTGCATATTATATGATTCAATGATAAGAAACCCTTATCTTAACCCTTTATCTTAAAAAGGCAAGCCTAATTTACAGTCACAGAAAGCAGTTCCATGTATGCTGGGGCTGGGAGTGGCAGAGGACTGACAGGGAAGGGGCACAAGGAAACCTTTCAGAGCGATGGAAATGTCATGTATCTTGACTGCAGTAAGGATTACCAGAAGTATATATTTCACAAAACTCTTCAAACTGTACACTTAAGATAGGTGCATTTTATTGCATGTAAATTATAGCTCAGCAAAGTCGATTAACATCTGCACATGAGAAGACATAAACAAGATTTCTCCTTTATAAAAGAGAGATAATAATAGTACCTACTTTATACGTGCCGTGATGAGTAAATGGGTTAGGGTTAGGGTTAGCATCAGGTCATGTGAAACACTCACGGCCTGGCATATAATAAAAACTCAAAAAATGTTAGTGGGATAAAATTTTCTTAAAGGTAAATAACTCTGCACAACAGAGTCACTATAAACCAGTAGTTCTCAATCAGGGGCAATTTTGTCCCCCAGGGGACACTGGGCAATGTCTGGAGACATTTTTAATGGTCCTGACTAGAGGGGTGCCCCTGGCATCTAGTGGATAGAGGCCAGGGATGCTGCTGAGCGTCCTACAATGCACAGGACAGTCTCCACACCAAAGAACTATCTGACCCAAAATGTCAACGCTGCAGGCGTCGAGAAACCCTGCTGTAAGCAAAGTGACACAACAATCCACAGATGGAAAGAAAATACATCAAGTGCACATAATCAACACGGAATTCAAATTCAAAATGGCTATATATATCTTCTGCAAATCAAAAAGAAAAAAAGAAAACCAATAGGAAAATGAGCAAAAATAAGAACATGACCAGTAAACATGAAAAGATCCCCATCCTGCAGGGAAATGCAAAGTGAATATGTGAGATAGCGTTTTAAAACCAATAGAGGCAAAAATGAAAAATTCTGAAAACACCAAATGTTAGTGACAATACAAAAGAACAGAAATCTGTATTATGCTCTGCAGGTGAAAGGGTAAACTATTATAGCCATATATGACACATACATGAATGTATGTACACACATATGCATTCTTATTCTTGCATTAGGATGAATAGTGATTGATAGTATTTTATCCCTAGGGATGAAGGAAGCGGGATGAAGAGGAACTTAATTATATCTTAATTCAAATTACTGTTCTGCTCTCTGAAAGGTGTAACCTTTTATTTTTTATTTAAAAAATTTTTTTTATTTTATTTAATTTTCCCCCAAAGCCCCAGTAGATAGTTGTATGTCATAGCTGCACATCCTTCTAGTTGCTGTATGTGGGACGCAGCCTCAGCTTGGCCGGAGAAGCGGTGCGTCGGTGCGCGCCTGGGATCCGAACCCGGGCAGCCAGTAGCGGAGCGCCTGCACTTAACCGCTAAGCCACGGGGCTGGCCCAGGTGTAACCTTTTAAACGACTCCCATTCATTGAACACTTATTACATACCAGGTAATGCATAAGATAGATGCTTCATATATTTTATTCCTCACAAAAAATCTATGTAGTAGATATTAGTAGTTCCTTTTTATAAATGAATTAAATTGTGTCCTTGTGAGATTAAACAATTTACCCAGGGTACATAGCCAGCAAGCAGCAGAGCCAGGATTTAGGCCAAGAGCTTTCTAGTGCAAAGCCCAACCCTGTCTCTCCCATGGTGGTACAATATTATGATCTATGTCCTAACGTTTGACAAAATTAAAGCATTCTTGGAAATATTTCTAGTTTTCATAGAAATAGTCTCAATCAAGATAATTCTGGAATGAAGAGATGTTAAAGAAAACAGAATGGCAAGATGCAGAGTACGCAAGGCAAATGAAAGGTACAGACCTCTCCCCCAGAAATATGTATACAGATGTGAAATTGTGAACGTAATTTCAGTGGTTCACAGATTCCCTGGGAGCACCCACGAAAAAGGCTTTGGATCCCAGGTTAACAACGGCCGTTTTAGGAAAAAAGGCCAAATTCAATTATATTTGAAGGACCAAATTTCTTTGACCAGAGTTGTTCTTTATTAACGCGTGCATAAAATAAGTGTCCCCAACATTGTGTTCAGAAATCTTTTGGTTTGCCTCAGTAAAATCTACCATCATTCTTACTGTAATGAGCTCTTAGCTTCAGAACTGTATACAAGAGAAGTAACGAGACTGGTGGTTATATGAGGCTTGCAGAGTTAGGTAAATTCAACTGGACATCTAGTGTGTGAAAGTGACCTTTGTTAAGGGTAGAAAGTTATTTCAAGGAATATGAGACATGAGGTTTAAAAAGAGTTTGAATCTTTTCTACATCCAGAGACGATTACTACTAAGTTATATCCCTTATTTGCCAAAATACACAAGATTCAATACCATTAGTGTGAAAACAAGAAAACGCCACACAATCCCTTAGTTTATTTTTTTCATGTGTGATTGTCTTTTCCTTTATATGTCCTTCTTTCTCATTTTGAGGTGATGGTTCATGTCTTTCCCACTCCCTAGTCCTCTTCAATATTCCCTCATTCTGCCATTTTTATCTCTTTTTTTTTTATAAAGATTTATTTTTTTCTCCCCAAAGCCCCAGTAGACAGTTGTATGTCATAGCTGCACATCCTTTTAGTTGCTGTATGTGGGACTCGGCCTCAGGATGGACGGAGAAGGGGTGCCTCGGTACGCGCCCGGGATCCGAACCTGGGCCACCAGCATCGGAGCACGCGCACTTAACCACCAAGCCACGGGGCCGGCCCTGCCACTTTTATCTCTTAAGCAGATGTAATGTAATTACTCAGTTTAGTTATATAGATTTCATGTTTTCTACCCACGTAGCTAATTTTGTATGTTTTCTTTCCCTCAAGAAATACATCTAAACTGGTTGCTTTCTTAACCTATCCCTGTGGTTTTCAACTGAGGGTTCTAATATGAATCTTCAGATGGGAAAAGGAGACAATGTCCCTACTGTACCTTGTTCAGTTATGCTCCATCCAGCACACTGTCTCATTTATTTTACAAACATCTCAACACTGAGCAACTGTGCTATGCAGACAGTGGAATTAGTGAACACTTGTGGCAAGACTTCAGAAGTTACAGAAATGATCTGCAACGTCCTAATTTTTCTTAATGATTAATAAAGTATGTCAACCACAAATTTACCCATGTTTTTAAAGCTATTTACAATTTCAGCCTGCATAACATTTGGGGAGAAACCACGACATAAAACGGACTAATTATTAGTTTGGCAATTAACATTACGTCCTTGGACCTTCAAGAACATGTAATTAGTATATAGGTGTATGGCATTCCAATCTGTGGTTTCTCTGTGCATCTCTCTAAGTATCTTCTCGATTTTGACCGTATCTCCTTCTTTCCATAACTGAGAACAACTACGTGTCATAAAGGTTGTCCGCGTGCCTCAACTTTTTGTTTATTTCTATCTAGAAAAAAGTCAGTGTAGTGGCAAAACCGGACTTTGAAGTTATTAAAACCTGGATTTGAAACCTGGTTCTGTAAACACGCCAGCTGAGCGATTTTTGCACAAGTCCCTCAACCCGGTTCTCTGAACCTCGTTTTTTTCCCTTTCTAAAGCATGCGACAGCACCTATCTCACCACGTGGTTCTAAGCGCGAAATGAGATCAAGCACCTCCATTACCTAGCACAGCACTTGGCATACAACAGGCGCCCCAACAAGCGAAGCTATTCCCAGTTTCTAAGCTCCCCGCGAGGCAGCGCGGGGACGCCTCGCCCCCGCAGGCTGGGCTGTTCACAACAGGAGACAAACGCGGCCTCCGGAGAGTCCTTCCCTGGGCTCCTGCGCCGCCGCCTCATCTTCTTTTACGTTATTCACAGACTATCACTTACCACTATGCCCAATTCCCATTTGTTTCCAAGGGAGGACGGGGAATGTGTCTATCTTGTTTCCAGACGTTTCCCTAGCGCCTAGAACCGTGCCTGGCATAGAGTAAGACGGACCCCTGAGTGACCCCACAGAGTAAGCGAGCGACCATCCTGAGGTCCACGCTTCGGCTCCCGGGCGGGGGCCGGCGTGTGGGTGGCAGCGCTACGTCGGCCCGGAACAGGTCCCTTCCCCGGGTCTCACGGGCGAGCACCTTTGCCCCCCGGGGCACTTGGTCGCGAGCGTCGGACGCTCCTCCCGGCGGGTCACAGCAGCCACGGGGCTCTGGACTCTGCGGCGGGGGGCTGTGGGCGTCGGCCCTCGCCAGGTGAGCAATGGTCAGGCGGCGGCTCCCCCGCGGCTTCTGGAACCTGCCCGGGGGGCCGTGAGCCAGGTGAACGTCCTCCCGCGGAATCTGCGCAGGTCCCAGGACCCTGCGCGTCGGCCTCTCCGACCCCTCAGAAGTCTTTCACGTGGACTTCAGAAGTAGGGTGTCCGTCAAGAAGGCGAGCCTCCTCTCAAAAGCAGGGAGAGACAGTTTAGTCCTGGTCACCGAAAAACAACTTCCAAGGAGGACGCGCACTGCAGACACGCCCCGAGGGGACCTGACTGGAGGGAGGGGACCTGGAGGGAGGAGCCCTTGGAAAGCGACGAGCGAGCGCGCACCACGTCTGCGCAGCCGCAGTAGAAGGCGTACGCGTCCCAGACGGCCGCGCAGCCGCAGTGGAGTCCTCGTGCGCCCAGGGTGGGGCGCGGCACTGGGGCGGAGCTAGCCCCTCTCGCGCGCTGACGCGACGGCTCGCGGCGGAAGGGTGTGGACGCGCAGGCGCCGTGGTGGCTCGGAGGATCGGGGGCGGGGCTGCGCAGGCGCCCTGAGAGGCGGTAGCGGTGGTGGCGGCGGCGGCGGCGGTGCTAGTGGCGGCACTTGTGAGGGGGTTCCGGGAAGATGGTGCTGATTAAGGAATTGTGAGTGGGTCGGTGGGCGCGAGCGAGGCTCCGGGGCGGCGGTGGTGAGAGATGCATTCATTGAGAAGTGGCGGAATATGCCTAAGAAGGAGGGACACCCGGACCGGCCGCTCCCTGCGCGCGCCCCCTCCCCCCGGCTCGCGCCCCCGGCCCTCTCGAGGCCCTTCCCCAGCGCGCTTCCGGCCCACCCCAAGCCCGCGAGCCTTGCGGTGGTCACACTGCTGTCCTCTGCCCTGGGGCGGAGGCGGCTGGGTCCCGGCCTGAGCGCGTGGCTCGGGAAGGCGCGGCCGGGAGTTTCCGCTGGGACCCGCCTTCCCCCCGGCCTCCCACCCCCAGTCTGAGTCTCGGCCCACCCCCAGGCCCGAGGGTGGGGGAGACGCGGTGGGTCTGACTGTGATTTTGTCGTCTGGGGTAGAGCCCGCCTGTAGCCGCGGGAGATGGGCTTGCCAGGTGAAGGCAGCTCCGGTGTCGGGACTCGGGGTGGGACGTAGGCGCTCTGAAGTTCCTGCGGGAGCCGGGAGTCAACAACCCCTGCGCTCCGCCGGGCGGCTCAGTTAACAGGAGGGTCCTGTCTGCTCGGAGTCTCAGTTTCCACGTCTTTAAGATGGGGTGACACTCTGGGCTCCACCTACTTCGCGGGGTGGAGGTGAGGAGTTGGCAGTGTGTGGTCTGTCAAATAGAAGGGTTTCCAGGCGCTTGAGACCGGCGAAGTGATTTTGTTGAAAAGTTACGGCGTTTCCCACCGGCAAGGATTGGGAATATCGCAGGAAATCTGATTGGCGGTGAATGTTCAGCTGTCACAGCTGATTCGTGTCGTCAGCATCCCTTGGGCCACTAGGGATTTCGAGTCTGGCCCGTTCTTTGGTTTTTCAAATGCTCTTTTCATTTTAAATTCTTAAAAGTTTTGGCTTAATTTGGCTGTTTCCAGACACTTTATTTTTAGTGTTGGTTCTCACAGTTTTTTTAAAAAGTCACTCCTGTGGCTTCTCTGCTTAAAACTCTCCAAAGACTCCCTATCTCCCTAAGAATAAAAGCCAAGGTCTTTACAACCGCCTATGAGATCTTACACTATTTTCTTTACTGCACTGAGCTCATTTACTACCCTTCCCTTGTCCATTCCAAGCTCACAAGCTTCCTTGCTGTTCCTCCACTACTCCAGGAAAGAAGCTCAGTTGAAAGCTTTTCTGCTTGCTGTTCCATCTGCCTAAAGTGCTTTTCCCTCATCTCACTAACTCGCTTTCTTCCTTCTGGTCTTTGCTTAAATATCACCTTCTTAGAGAATCCCTCTCTGAACACCTAATTGCAACCCCTACCATTTGGAATTTGCCTTCCTGGATTTATTATTCTCCGTAGCAATTATCACCATCTAACATGCAACACAATATTATTTTTTCTGTCTTACTAGATGTATTCTTTCACTACATGTAAGCTCCGTGAATTTGTCTATTTTGCTCACTCCCATGTCCCCAGCTCTTAGCATAGTACCTGGCACGTAGTAAGTGCTCAATAAGTATTTGTTAACTAAATTAATGAAAAGTTGTAATTTTATTCAGTGACAAGGATCCTGATAAAAGAGACATTTTCAGTTACAGCTTATTTATAGTATTGAACTTTGGATTTATATAAAACTTTTCTTCCAAGTTGTTTATACACCGTATCATGCAAGTGTTATCTCATTCGTTACTCTGACATCTTTGTAATGTAGGTAGGTGGCAGATATTAAGACAAATGGAGGAAATAAGACAGAAGAAAATAGACTTGGCCCAAGTCACATTAGCAGAACTGATTTTAGATCACAGATCTAGTCATTTTTCTTTTATTAGAGTTATTTCCGCCCTCCTAAAATGTGAATTAAGTGTTCAGTAGATCTCTTTGACGGTTATGTGAGAAGTATTAAGGTAACTTGTGGAAAGCAATTCCCACTGGGAATTTACACACTGTGCTTTTTGTGAATCATTACTTCCATTATAAAAATTTAGATGCACCAAGGTAACATGTTGAAATATGCCCAAAGTGTAATTTTTTTGCTAAAGAGTTAAAATTACATTTCTTGTTCACTCCTCGTGTATGTCTCCCCTAGACGTTTTTTTCCTCCTAGACTTTTTGAAGGCAGAGGATGTTTCTTATTTTATTTAAGTATTGCCAGTGTCTAGTCTAGCACACTGTAAGTACTCAGTGTTGTTGAAGGAAAAGATGATTCTTCGTACTCACAAGTCAACTTTCTAAAATTGTTTTTGGTCAGGAGCAATGAATAGGTCATTCCTATGTGAAGAGGTTGGTCAACTGTGAAATACTTTGGCAAATATTGTCTTAAAAAATGCCGTCTATTTTTGACATGAATTGAAAGGTTGGAAATGACTTTTCAGGGTGGAGAGTTCCCTTCAGGTTGTTCCTTAAGCAACAGATGAAGTTGCTGTTCAAGTCCTGGTTTCAAAGAACTACTTGCTAGTTCCATTTGGAAAATGAGCTCCATGAGGATTTACAGAGAAGTTTGAAAATTTTCAAGGCTGAAAAGTTGAACACTACTTTTAGAATAATAATAGATGAAAGCCTGTCTGTTGCTTTTCTCTTTTACTTTTTATTAGTCAAATCTTGAAGAAGTTACTTGACTCATCATTCATTCAGAATATCTTAATCAGTCACTTTCCTTTTGTGAAATAAATTTCCTCTGTCAGTGTTATATAAAAATAAAGATCTTCCTGCTGGTGAGTAGTTGTTAAAATTACTCAGCAGTGATTCTTTGGTTTTGTGAAGGTTCAGGAAGTCTTTAACTCTTTCCTCTCTCTACCTTCCTTCCATTTCCTCTGCAGCCCATCCTTTTGGTTCAGGCCTTTGTAAACCCTTGTCCAGCCTCCCGAAAGATGGCTTTTCCACACTCTCCTGCTTCTCAACGTTTTTAAACACCTACAAATGACTTCCTCAGGTTAGCTGCAGTTATGCTCCTAACCTATATTGTTGTCTATAGACATCTTCCTATGTCCAAAATAGGCTCCCGACCTATATGTTAGTCTTCCCCTGACCACTGCACTCCCTTCATCTCAGTTTATTTTCTGGTACTGAGACAATGAGCAAGTTAGTGTGTACCCTGAGGAGACAGCTAAAATGATTAGATATAGAAGTACTTTGTATAACAAGTTTATTCTCCATGAGAATAGATATTAGCAGCCATTGTGACTTTGAGACTGTTCATTGTCTGTAGATGACCATTTTCAGAAAGACAAAGAAGGATGAGTGACAACCCCCCCAGGAGGTCAAGGAGGAGGGAATAACAGGAGACGTGTCTTATACATGTTGGAGATTAAGGTGATATGAGCCTTCAAACAGAGATGTTTGAGAGAGAGAGAAGTAGGTGGAAAGTGCAGCTGAAGAGAAGTTCGAATGAGGAAAACTATTGGGGATTTTCTGTAAAATGAAAATGAAGGTGACCGCTGAGATTTTTGTCTCTCTCCTTATAATAGAAAGGGTTAAAATAAATTTTGAATGGCACTACTGTGATAGCTTAATGATTAGGAGAGAAAAGCCTGAGAAGGACCCAGCCAAAAAAAAAAAAAGTTGCTGTCTTGGACACTAGCTGTTATCATGAGACAGTTGATATTCAGGGATGGCCTTGGTTTTCAGAGTTTATGGTGGAAATAACTGAAGGTATTTCCCTATAAAAAATCTGCAGATAAAATGCAATATTCTGATATAAAATAATTCACCATAATACTCTTTTTTGGAATTCATCTTCAGGAGCATTATGCCTCCATATAGATCCTTTTGTATGTCTGATAATAACCTTGCTTGGACAAGATGAAGCATACTAACCTTATATTGAATCTACCCTGGAGGGGGTTATATTTATAAGTTTCAAGGTATTTCCATGGTAAAGTTTCTTCTAATTAAGTCTAAAGGACCCTTGACTTGTTTTTCTTTTAATAAAATAGACAAATAATTGGGTAGTGGGGAACAATTTTCGGAAGCATTCATTCATGAGATTCAGACGTATTCTGTGAGAAGTATAATAAGAACAAAATGCATAGTATATAGATGGAGAAGGAAACCATACTAAAAACTTCATGAGGGCAACCCGACCAGAAAGTCCCCAAATAATACATTCGGTACGCTGCAAGTTCCAGTGATGAGTTTTCTTTTGTTCCTTTACTCCTCACGAGAGTCTCTGAACTGTGTTTTTAGGGTCCTGGTACAGTCACTGCTAAATGTGAGTGATTTTTGAGAGCCAGGAGTGGTAGTTTTATTTCCCCAGTTTAAAAACCCTTATGTAGAGCTGTAGACATTGCAAAGACCCTCTTCCATAAATGACTTGTACTATGCTATCATTGGGTTTATTTTTTTTTATAATTTTTATTTATTTATTTATTTTTCCCCCAAAGCCCCAGTAGATAGTTGTATGTCATAGCTGCACATCGTTCTAGTTGCTGTATGTGGGACACGGCCTCAGCATGGCGGGAGAAGCGGTGTGTCAGTGCGTGCCCGGGATCCGAACCTGGGCCGCCAGTAGTGGAGCGCGCACACTTAACCGCTAAGCCATGGGGCCGGCCCTATCATTGGGTTTAAAGTAAAAACTCTTTTAAGCGTAGAGATCTGTGTTTTAAAGCTATTTCGTATGTAACATATGTTCTTTTTTCTTTTGTCTTTTTAGCCGTGTGGTTTTGCCATGTTCTGTTCAGGAGGTAAGTCTTGCTCGCTTGTGTATTATTTTATTGATATAGTTTATTTTGGTATGTTAATCTAAAGTCATATTTTCATTGTATTCATTTACCTTTACATTCCAGTTTATGTGACAAAGTGAATTATGGTCTGTTACAGATAATTAATTGTAAATGAATTTCTGTTACACTGCGTCGTTTTGGAAGGGTCTAAAGAATGTAGTTTAACTTCTTGTCCAGTGCAGGAATTCTGTCTGCAATATCCCAGAGAAAGGAGGTTCCAGCCTCAACTTAAGCACTTTAAGGTTATGTAACTTGCTGCTTAGAGAAGCAGCCTCCTTTGCTGTTGGATATTTGAGCATTTGTCTTTACTTTAAACCAAAATCTGCTTTCCTATAATGTTTGACTGTTGTTTACAGTTCCTTCCACTTGAGCAATGGGAAATAAGCCTGTTCTGTCTTGCATATGGCAACCCTTCAGGTTTTCTTTTGGCAGTTTTCTCTCCTCCCCCAAGCCTTTTTGTTCCATCTTCTCTACGTGAGGTCACAAGGTTAAACATTCCAGGCCTGTTCATTTGGCCTAATATAACATGACCTCTAGACTTCCTCACCAGCTGGTCTCACTACTGCATGTGTTGTAGTTGTAGCTCTCAACTGAAAACAGTATTCCAGATGTGGTCTGACCATCATGCAACTGGGAGAGATTATTGTTTCCCTTCATCTGCACATGGTCCGGAGATACATGACCCATTCAGAACTTGCGTGTCCTGCAGTGGTAGCTATCTGTAGTGTAGCCAAGAATGAGGATAAAAGCAGAGAAGGCTTCTGAGAAATCAAGACATGGAGCAAAACCCCTAAAGACGTCTGGGTCCTTCTGTAACTTGCACACAGTTTGCGCTTGCTCAGTTATCTGGTTTTCTTAGAGCTGACAGTAGATTAGAAGCAGTGAGTTGGAAGTGGGACAAAACAAACTGATAACCTAAGAAGTGACAGCTGACAGAAGACAGAAAGAAAAGAAATAAAATGCAGGAACTAAAATGAATAGCTGTCTGACACTGTTTAATGTAGGCTTGAACACAGCCGTATATATCTCAGTAGTGCCTGAGGTTTCACTGCATTAAAACACTCAAGACAAGCCAGGCACCCCTATTCTCTACTTGTACAGTTTATTTGTTTGAACCTAAAGGTGGAAATTAACATTTGTTTTTGTTAAATTTTTTCTTTTGGTTTCAGCTAGTTGGATCAACTTGTTGAAGTCTTTCTGAGTCTTGGTATTGTCACCTAAAATAATCTCAGCGTTTTGTTATACTCAGACTTAATAAACATGCCTCCTGTCTCTATTTAAGTTATTCTTAAAAATGAGAATGAAAGCCTAGTAGCATGCCACAGAATAGCAGTCCATTAATAACATTTTTTGGATACTGTTGTTTAGTTGTTTCTGTGTCAATTTTTGTTACTCTGGTCCTGACCAAGATCAAATTTTTGACTTAGAGACAATCCTATTTTTAAGGTATGACAGTATTGAAAAGTACATTTTGAAGGGCTTAAGGATTGTAGCATTACTGGACTAAGCCTAGTGTTGTATCATGAAAACCAAAAGAAGAAATACAGCCCTCTCTACATTCTAAAACCCTACAGAAACTTGTTTTTGATGCATTTAAGAAATGTGTTTGCTTCTAGCTTCCTAATCCTTCCAGACTGAGTGTGTGTGTGTCTGTGTTTAAATTAACCTGCAAGATGGTGGCATAGTCCCATGGACATTTTAGATGGGAATATTTACTGAGCTTACAACTATACCTATTTTTTGTCCCTGAAATAAACTGTTAGTTTTGAATTACAGTCCTCCCTCAGTTTCCTCAGGGGATTGGTTCCAGGTATCCCGAGGATACCAAAATCTGGGGGCTCAAGTCCCTTGTATAAAATGACATAGTATTTGCATATAACCTACGCACATCCTCCTGTATAGTTTAAATCATCCCTAGATTACTTATAATACCTAGTACAATGTAAATGCTATGTAAATAGTTGTTATACTGCATTGTTTAGGGCATAATGACAAGAAAAACAAGTCTGTACGTGTTCAGTACAGATGTAACCATCATAGGCCTTTCAATCTGGGGTTGGCTCAGTGGGTACGGAGGGCCAACTGTATTAGTTTTTAGAGGTAGCTTTTCTTTGAAAATATGCTTATAAAAAAGAAAAATGTTTCTTCAGGCTGTCTTCCTTGGGAGGAAAAAAATTTAACCAAATTTGAAGAGATTGGAGATAGTGCCATGTTGAGTCACTAGAATAAATTAGAACACAAGAACTTTGCTTTTTATCATTTGTTGGAACTGTTAGTGACTCCAGATTGGCCTAGAACAATACTGCCCACTCACAGGTATTGGTTCAGGCCACTGAGAATTCTGGTTCACTCTAAAATGAAATAGAAACCACTGTCAGCAGTTTCTGGCTTTTTATGGTAATACTTGTGTATTTATAATACGTTAAAAATAGTTTCTGTGCACTAGAAACTTCACAGTTAACAGTTCTGGTCCTAGGCACCCAATGCTATTTGTGTACAGGTGGACAAGGGCCAGATTGGGCATGTCATATAAGTCATGAGTGAAAAGACCCTAGAGGTCTACTGAAATTTGGACTGTAATGGTTCTTTGTATTTTCAGGCTTTTATTATTATGCTTTATATCTCTCCTCTTTATTATTGAGAATGGTATTCTGGTTGCTCAGCGTTCTTAATTGGCAAGGTGACAATTGTATTCCTGCCATACCTTCTTCAGAATTTTGTAAAATTAAATGAGATACGATAGATGTGAAAATGCTTTGGAAAATACAAATGTGTGTTTATTATTCAAAAAGTTGAACCAAGTGTCAAGATGTTTTCTTGGTAAGTAGATAGTACGTATTAAAGCACCAGAGCTTTTGAAACTAGCAGTTTTCTTGAATACTGGAAATCTTGTAGAGTTTCTTGAAGCTGTATGATCATCTGTTTGCCTTCCTAAACATAGTTCTAATTTAAGTCATGTTTTCGTATAGAACATATGTGCTGAGTGGTTTGGATATGCTTTTCTACATCATCTGTAGTAAATTCCTGCAGAGGAAGTGTCTGCAGTGACTACTGACTGACTGAGACTCTGTGCTCTTTGAAATTTCAGTATCAGGTTGGGCAGCTTTACTCTGTTGCAGAAGCTAGTAAGAATGAGACTGGTGGTGGAGAAGGAATTGAAGTCTTAAAGAATGAACCTTATGAGAAGGATGGAGAAAAGGGACAGTATACACACAAAATTTATCACCTAAAGAGGTAAGCAGGGTTCACATTTGATGCTTAGTAATTATATTCAGTAATTATGCTTAACTACCCAGCTTGCTTATTAAACTGGTAACTACCTAACTTACTAGGTGTGCTGAGGTACTTTTTAAATTTCAGTGTGACAATGTATTGCATTTTAATTTTTTGAAAGAATGCCCCCCCCTTTATTGGTTACTTTCAAATTATAAAAGTAATATATCTGCTTATAAAAACATTCAAACAACAGAGGAGATTGTAAAATAAAAACTTAGTCCCCTCTTACCATCACATATCCATAACCCTGGCAGAGAAATACTAGAAATGGTTTAAAGTTTATTCTTCTAGATCATTTTCTATACATATTCAAATAAATTTTAAAAAACAAACATAGAAAGAGATATATCCCTTATATCATTTTTTGTTTTCTTCAAAAGAGTTTTTTGTTTACTGTATTTTTTTTTTTTTTTTTTTTTTTTTTTTTTTTTTTTTTTTTTTTTTTTTTGTGAGGCGATCAGCCCTGTGCTAACATCCGCCAATCGTCCTCTTTTTTTGCTGAGGAAGACGGCCCTGGGCTAACATCTGTGCCCATCTTCCTCCACTTTATATGGGACGCCGCCACAGCATGGCTTGCCAAGCAGTGCGTCGGTGCACGCCCGGGATCCGAACCAGCGAACCCCGGGCCGCCGCAGCGGAGCGCGCGCACTTAACCGCTTGCGCCACCGGGCCGGCCCCTTTTTTTTTTTTTTTTTTTTTTTTTTTTGTGAGGAGATCAGCCCTGAGCTAACATCTGCCAATCCTCCTCTTTTTTTTTTTTTTTTTTTTTGCTGAGGAAGACGGCCCTGGGCTAACATCGGTGCCCATCTTCCTCCACTTTATATGGGATGCCGCCACAGCATGGCTTACCAAGCAGTGCGTCGGTGCGCGCCCGGGATCCGAACCAGCGAACCCCGGGCCGCCGCAGCGGAGCGCGCGCACTTAACCGCTTGCGCCACCGGGCCGGCCCCTGTTTACTGTATTTTTTTATGCAATGATATATCATGAACATCCTTCCATGTTATTATTTAATGTCCATGTTGTTCTTTTTAAAGCTGAGTAAAATTTCTTAGTGTGGAGGTAGCATAGTTTACTTAACCATTCTCTAAATAAGTCAATTAAAGCGTGTCAAGTATTTTCCTTTTTGTCTGTTACAAATAATATTTCTGTGAACATGGTTGTATGTAAGTCAGTCTTCATGCCTTATTTACTATTTCTCTAGGAGAAATTCAGAAGAGTAGGGTTGCTGAAAGGACATGGCTCATTTTACATTTTGATAGTACTGCCAGATGGCCCTCCAAGAGTTTAATAGTGTTCATTTTCTCATATTTTTCTCTTTTTAGTTTTTGCCAATTTGATATGCAGAAGAGAGTCTCCTGTTTAAATTTGCATTTCTTCATTAGTGAAGTTGAATGTCTTTATGTTAACTGACCATTTGAATTTCTCGTGTGAGTTTGCTGTTCAAATCCTGTGTTCATTGTTTTTATCTCTCTGGTTTGTAGCAGGTCTTTTGCACATTTTCCTAAGTTTGGCAGTCTAATCTCTATCTTTGGCATAAATATTTTAAAATAGAAAATGCATACCAATATTTGTCTAAGGGCAAAAGACCAGTAATGGTTTTTGAGAGTCCGTTTTGTCAACAGTCTCCCTAGTTTATTAAAGGTAGAAGGGAATCTTTGCTCTTCTCTTGCCTTTATTCTCTTCATATTGAAACAAATAACACCCATGTTTGGTAGAGCTCCTTAAAGTTGTAAATGAGCTGAGATGATCACTATTTTTTATATTTTCTCAGTGTAAGACTACTGCTTGGTTTATAGTGATGCATGAATATAAAGTAGGTTATCACTTTCTGGAACCTTAAATTTTATTGTTATTTTCTCTTAGAACACAGCATTTCTTTGCTTCCGTTGCAGGTTTAAATGAAGGCAGTAACTGATCAATCAATTATCCATAGAGACTATCTTATTAATGGTTTCTATTAATTTGTTAGCACCCAAAGTATAACTAAAAAATGTGTCAGTTGAGAGAAAATTTTGGCATTCTAGATGGTATAATCTGTGTAGTATTTATAGTATTGAATTTACTTATGTATATTCAGCTTTCTTTTTCTAGCATTTTACATTTACTCATTAATTGAATTTTACCAATACATAAAACTCCCTTCATTATAAACATTCAACTCTCTCTGTGGGGTTCTAAAATAAACCAAAAAGTTTGATATAT
The DNA here is from genome assembly GCF_020826845.1 of Diceros bicornis minor. NCBI lineage: Eukaryota > Metazoa > Chordata > Mammalia > Perissodactyla > Rhinocerotidae > Diceros > Diceros bicornis. The sequence continues at coordinate 21,810,417 of NC_080774.1, read as the reverse complement.
AAAATTTTCTGTTGGTCTGTCATGTCCCTATGTGAATAAACTTGAAATAGATTCAAGATATCCTTCATTTGAAAACTAAGAGTTGAAATATTGGGGAAATAATTGATAATTGTTCCATGGAAAAGACCAGTTGCTAAATATGTACGTAAATATAAATATGTTATATAAGTTTCTAAAAAAATTAATCAGAAAAAAGCCTAGAAAGAGCTTCATTAAAATGTTAAGAATATTTTTCCTTTGGTGGTGGGATTATAGGTGATTTAAAATTTTTTTTATTCTTACTTATTTTCATTTTATGAGGGGAAAAAAGAGTGCTAAATATTATTTTTGAAACGTCTGATTTAGGTGACAGTCCAGCCATAAATAATCTCTTAAGTTGAAGAGGGCTCTATAAATATGGTTAGTGCAAGAGATATTCTTGTTCTGGAGAGCTTGTTTGGGGATGAGGTTCAGAGTTCCTTTCAGGCTACTACTTCAGCATTAAATAAAGGAAAACCTTGGCTCTCTGGAAGGCCAGCCTTCCAGCTCGCTGAGGCTTCTGGAACAGCTTCTTGATTCCTAGAAGGAGCGGACATCATCCCAGACAGTACCCTTTGGTTTCACTCTTTCCTGGACTCATTTACTCCTCGTTGCGGTCCTGAGAAATAGGCAGTGTGCACATGGTACGTAAGAAGACACTAAGGTGCCTGCTTACCCAGTGACACAGCTCATAAGTGGCAGAAAGGTGACTGAGACCTGGATTCTCTGATTTCTAATCCTGTGTTCTTTTGGTCACAAACTAGTAGTCCCAGGCACCTGACAACAAGCACTCAGAACCTGATGAGCACAGGTGTCCATGAGAAGGGAGGGAGGATCTGATTGGATGGTGAGGGCTATTTGATGCCCATAGAAGGCTGGCCTTGTCACACAAAGATGGCATCTGTGGATGAAAGCACGGAGAGGCATGAGACAGGAAAGGAAAAAAGGAAAGAGGGTGGCAGTAATGGATCTCAGGCAGTTTGGCAGATAACAGCCACTCTGACAGTAATGAAAAACAACGAAAAACCTGTCCATTAGTAAAGACAAAACAAGGACCAGCTCTTGCTGTGGTGGACTCGGGGTGGGAGATGGGAGGGGGTGGGGTGGTAGGAAACAGTCATGGGGCAAGGGCAGTCAGATGCCTACACTCAAAGTCATCAGTGTCGTACTGAAGGCACATTAGCCACAGGATAACTAACCATATTATGGAAGGGCAAGGAGTCCTTTAGTATTAAGTGCTGAGGCCCTCACTGTGCCATAGGAAAGACTGCAGTCAAGGCACAGGGCTGGTGGGGCAGACGCATCAGACTTTAGTATCCCATAAGGGCATCAGTTCAGCATGCTGAAGACATACTCACAGTCTCTAGTGAGTTTTAGAGCTCTCTTCTGAGGAAGTTAGATTTGTGTCCAGTAATAATATGTTCCCTTTTCCAGTATTTAATCCATTGGGTAACCTATAGTGCTCTATGCACTGTCACTATATAGCATCGGTAGAATTGCAGCCTTGGCAAACTTGGCTGACTAAGGCCATCAACCCCTTATTTTACATTTGAGGTACTTGAAATTCTGAGGTCCTCTTTACCCACTGTCATTAAGGTCTCTGGATTCCCTGGCCAGTATGCTTTCACATTTCAGCAAAATACTTCTTGGTAAGATATACACACTTATCTCAACCAGAAGATTGAGAAATGATCTTGGCAAGGTATTAAAAAATCCAAAATTTAGTCACCATCGCAAGGGACATTTCAAATGCCTGGTTTCCTTGAATCTCAGATAGTAATCTTTTTATGAGATAATGAGATTCTTCCCTTTTTTTTTTTTTTTTTTTTTTTGTGGTGAGGAAGATCAGCCTGAGCTAACATCTGCCAATCCTCCTCTTTTTTTGCTGAGGAAGACTGGCCCTGGGCTAACATCCGTGCCCGTCTTCTTCCACTTTATATGGGACGCCCCCACAGCATGGCTTGCCAAGCAGTGCCTTGGTGCGCACCCGGGACCCGAACCGGCGAACCCCGGACCACCTCAGCGGAGCGCGCGCACTTAACCACTTGTGCCACTGGGCCGACCCCCATCTTCCCATATTTTTTGATAACTTATAGTGAGTAGTGGCCCATGGTAGTTGTAAACAGAAGGTCTAGTACTTACTGTATTCTTACTGTGTGCTGGTCACTGTAAATGCTCTGGGTGGGAGCTCATTCGTTCCCCACAGCAGCCTTTTCTAGTGATAGAACTAAGGTCCAGAAAGGTTTAAGTACCTCGCCCCTGTGTCACTGCTGTTTAGTGGCAGAGATAGACTCTGAACCCAGGCAGCATTGTGACTCTAGAACCTGCCTTCTTAAGTCACTTTCCTCTACTGCTGAGCCCTGTGGGAGAGTTAGAATATTTCCTGAAGTGAACTCCAAAGGAGTTTACAGAGAAATTCTTCCAAAACCATGGATTTCACCATATCCCATTTTCTTATAAGTCTGTAAAGTCTCAAGTCTTCCATAATAAAGTTGAACTTTTACAGGGTGCTCAAGATTATCAACATATTCCTAATTGTATAACTCTGTCTGGAATAAAAACCCTTGGCTCTAAGCAAGCCACTCTCTTCCTTGTCCTCCACAAGGGACCTGTTCAACCCCTTAGGCTCTTTGCTTCTTCTGATGTTAGGTTGCTCATAACCTGCTCAGTTTCCTGAGCACAGCTCACATCTGTCCTGTGCAGAGGCATTTCCTGACTACTTTTATTCTGCCCTCAACTCTATCACTTTTTGTCACTTCTCATTTTGACACCTAATCATGTATATACATATGAGGACATGTTTGTCTTATTGACACCATAAAAGTTTGAGTATGTTTCCTTAAGTTGTTTAGTATACACTTAATAGTGGATGCTGGGGAGGGAAAACAGAATTTATTGGGCAAAGAATTTTGAAGCAAGGCCAGGAAATGTGTTGAACGTTTTGAGATGGTATTTCAGAGAAAAACTTACAGATCTCCTCAGACCTGATAGGAACACACTGACCAATCCTTTTGTTGTTTGTTTTCTTTCCCTTCTTGGGGAAAATCAGCTTTACTCTTTTTTTTATTCTTCATAAGCATTGTACGTACCTTCACCGAGTTCTGTCAGTCCTGGACGATGGAGAATTTGTGACGCTTTGCCAACTCCCGGATGGCTCTGTTCCCCCAAGATTGAAACAGCAGAGATTTAATTGAAAATCATTGTAAAGTATCATGTGGTTCAAGTTAAGAGCTCATTTCTGTAAGCAAAAAGAGTCATTTGCCAGGAACTAAAGTTCGTGTTTAAAAATGAGAAGTTCAAATCATCTGAGAATGCAAAGATTGGTTATATATGATGATTCACATTCAGAGAGCATCTTTGAATAAGTGTAAGTAAGAAATGAATAAATATCAGCCAAATACAGTAACTTTTTCTTGAGTCTAGAATTAGCCAACACGTAATTTTTTCTTTGTATTTAGTTCTGAGTCTTAAATTTTGCATAAAGTTTTTCAAGTCGAGTGATCCTATTCTAGAAGACTATCAGAAATATTTCTGAAATATATTGTTTCCTCTTTATGGTATATTTCATTTCTTTTGTTATGTGAAAAATATTTCTGTCTCTATCTTTTTTTATAATTATCGAAAACTTTAGAGTCTTGTTATATCTCCTGGAAGTTAGCTAATTTGTATCTGGTTATTTTATTCCTTTCCCACAAGTCAGAGGATTTTAAGTCATTCTTCCCCTTATATTTTTCCCCTTATATTCTCCGTCTCTTCTTTCTTCCATCTCCATCACCGCTACGTTAATGCAAGTTACCATTATCTCTCTCTCTTGAACTTCTCCAGTCACCTGTAGTCTGATCTCTTGCTCTCCATTCTTTTGGCTGTTATAAATAATGCTGCTATGAATATTTGTGTACAAGTGTCTGCCTGGACGTATGTTTTTATTTCTCTTGAATATACAGTCATGTATTGCTTATGATGGGGATATGTTCTGAGAAGTGCATTGTTAGGCATTTTTGTCATTGTGTGAACATCATAGAGTGTACTTACACAGACCTAGATAGTGTAACCTGTATAGTCTTGTATGTGGTCTGTCATTGACCGAAACGTTGTTATGTGGCACATAACTATACGTGTGTGTGTATATGTATTTATATATATATATACACACACACACCTACAGTTGGAATTGCTGGATTGTATGGTACCTCCTCACTTTTTGAAGAGCTGCCAGACTGTTTCCAAAGCAACTCCACCGTTTTACATCCTCACCAACAGTGTATGAAGGCTCCAATTTCTCCACATCCTTGCCAGCACTTGTTATTTTCAGAGTTTTTAAAAAATTATTTTATTGAGGTCATATTGGCTTATAACATGGTATAACTTTCAGGTGTACATTATTATATATCAGTTTCTGTATAGACTGCATTGTGTTCACCACCAGTAGTCTATAGTTTTTATCCGTTACTATGTATATGTGCCCCTTTACCGCTTTCGCCCTCCCCCCACTGCCTTCTGCTCTGGTAACCACGAATCTTTGAGGGTTTTTTTTAATAGTAGCCATCCTAATGTGTGTGAGGTGGTATTTTATGGTTTTGACTTGCATTCACCTGCTAGTTAATGATGTTGAACATCTTTTCATATGCTTATTGGTAATTTGTAGATCTTCTTTGGAGAAATATCTGTTCAAATCTTTTACCTCTTGCTTAATTGGGTTGTCTTTTTGTTATTGTCAGAGTTTATTTTTATTTATTTATTTATTTTTTTTGTGAGGAAGATCAGCCCTGAGCTAACATCCATGCCAATCATCCTCTTTCTTTTTTTTTTTTTGCTGAGGAAGGCTGGCCCTGGGCTAACATCCGTGCCCATCTTCCTCCACTTTATATGGAACGCTGGCACAGCATGGCCTGACAAGCGGTGCGTCGGTGCGCGCCCGGGATCCGAACCCGCGCCGCCAGCAGTGGAGCACGTGCACTTAACCGCTACGCCACGGGGACGGCCCCTATTGTCAGAGTTTATATATTCTGGATGCTAGCCCCCTATCAGATACATGATTTGCAATTTTCCCCCCCATTCTGTGAGTTGTCTTTTTACTTTCTTGGTGGTGTCCTTTGAAACTTAGAAAGTTTATAATTTTGGTAAAGTCCAATTTACCTGTTTTTTCTTTTGTGGTTTATGCTTTTAGTGTCATTTCTCAGAAATCATTGCCCAATCCAAGGTCACAAAGATTTACATCTGTGTTTTCTTCTAAGAATTTTATAGTTTTAGCTCTTACCTTTAGATCTTTGATGCATTTTGAGTTAATATTTGCTGCCATCCATTCTTACCCACTCAATTTTCCACGCAAAGCCAGAATAATCTTAAAACTTAAATCAGGTTGTGTTATTCCCCTTCTTAAAGCCTTCAGTAGCTTCCCATCATACAAAGGAGAAAATCCAAACTCTTTGGCCTGTGAGATGGGCCCCAGTGTGAGCTTTCTGCCCCTGCCCATCTCACCGTCCTCATCTTGTTCAGCTCTCTTCCTTGTTCACTAGAGTCTAGCCGTGCTGCAGGCCTCAGAATGGCCCAAGCAGGCCCAGTCTTTTGCTATGTTAGGACCTTTGGTCATGCTGTTCCCTCTGCCTGCTGTGGTATCCTGTGTGGCTGGCCCTCCACACCTCAGGTCACGTTGTAATGTCGCTTCCGCAGTGATGCCTTCCTGAGCGCCCTTCCCCTGGGTACTCACCTGCCTATTGCCCTGTCCCTTAACTTCGCAGCACTTCAAGAGAGTTAATTCTCTTTGCCTTTTGTTGTTTACTGGTCTGTTTTCTGCTTCCCTTCCTGCAAAGTGAGCTTTGGGTAGGAATTGTCCCTCTTTGCACACCATTATTTACACAGCACCTGGCACAGTGGACACTTAGCAGGTATTGAATGAATGATTTAATGAATGAGGTGCCTGATGTATTTAAGGTATATTTCAGTTGATTATAAAATAAAAGATTACTTGCTTTGTTTGTGGCAAATTAGTCTGGTCTTCAAATTCTTCGCTGTGTTTTTTGATGTTTATCCACAGTAGGATAGAGAAGGATGGAAAAATGGAACTTTGAACAGTTTTGTTCATTTTGTTTACAGGTAGGTGTAAACATTTCACGGGAGAAGTGCAGTTTGAAATGATTTGCCAAGGTATTATTTATCTCAGGAGCAGGATTTTAAAAAAAAGAATGCTCCTAGATCAGAAGTTGTTCAGTGTACACTATGGTCATTTATTATGTATTTTAAACCATATAAGCCTTTTGTTTTCCTAGACCACTGTGACAAAGTTGTCTTACCTTGAAACAAACAGGTTCACAACCATTGTTATATTGAGGTTAGATGTTAATATTGTCTCCTCTCAACACAATTGATAAAACACTTGAGTTGAATTTTACCCTGAAGGTAAATATTCTCGATGTGCATTCAGTGTTGGGTGGGGGAATGGCTGTGTGTATTGGCAAAGAAACCTTTGTGCTCTCGGACATTATGCTATGGCTGACGTTTAACTCTTGAACAGCTGAAATCTAGAAGTGTTTACCTTGAGGTAAGCACTGTCCTGAGTGTTGGTTTATCGTGAGAGAACAACATTTTGTGAATAGTTTGAGAGAATAAGAGGAGGGATGTCCTTTTCATATGTTTGTATTTGATGGCTTAGCTCCATTTTATTAATTCAGTTAATATTTGTCCCTTTTCTGAGACTCTCTAAGCTTCCAAAACAGAATTTCCTGCATTTTACTGAAGTGATTTCTTAAGTGACACCGAGGTGGAAAAACGATGTATATGCTTTCAATTATATATAAATGGCACACTTGAACTGCATTGTTAGGAATATATTAGTTGCATTAATGAAAATTCCTCTCCTTTAAAGTAGAATTGAAATTTAATTTTATTTATTCCATTTATGCATTTTCCTCGTTTAGTCAATTACTTAGATTCATTGAGGAGAAATGTGTTTGTTAACGTTCTCATGTTAAACGTAAAAAGCCAGTAAAATTAGAAACAAAACTAGCTCAAAGGTTTGGTCATTCTTAACTAAGTCAAAACAAAATGAATTGTTGGAATTCACATGGTGGAAAAAGCATCCTAGAAATAAGATAATAGACATTTGGGAGCAAGATGAAGAAATATTAAAACGTTCTTGTAGGTTTGGCTCTTGCTGGCCTCTAATGACTGCCAGTTTTCTTCTGTTTGGGTCAGCAAATTTTAGAACTTCTGATGAATAGTAAAGTTTTTAGAATATTGGGCACTATAGGAATAAATAGGTTAGTTAAAATGTTTCTGAGCTGATACACAGCTGTTTTTCTCTTGCCTTTTTTTCCTAAATTGATCCAATGAACCATTTATAGATCTCTCTGTGATACCCCCTCAGATGGATAGGTAATCTTATAGCTTATAGTAAAAAAGTTACACGTGTATGTCACATTATACCCTGATTAGACCTCTCCCACATTTAAAGAGATGTTGGTTCCAGTTTTCTACCAGTGGAAGAAATAATTTGGACTGCTACATGTCCTTTGACTTTGATGTGATATTATTTTCAGTTAATCTGGCTTCATTTTTCTGAAGTTATACCCCTTTGCATGAATCTTGCCAAGATTTGGAAAGCGTAAGTGCTCAGAGAATTAGCCCTCCTTCGTTATTACCTTTTAAGGATGTTAAAGTCCTGCTTCATTGTTATCTTTTCAGGCACTGGTAGATCCCTCTGTGCCCTTGGAGTCTTGCCGGCACCACCATCGGTAGTAGTAGCACTTCAGCTTTTCTTTGCCAGTGATTCAATTTGCTGCGATAGTGGGTGCTGCAGACCGTGTGCCCACTCTGGTGTGCTGAGGCGACAGTGAAAGAGCTGTCTACACTACCTCTTCTGTAGCTGCACGGCTCTCTGGCTGGGGTGGGGTTCCTCACATTGACCTTGCTTAGCCTCCAGAATTCAGCATAGGAACCTCTCTGGTCAACTGCTCAATCTTATTATGGGGCCGGAAGTCCTCTCTGGGTCTCAAGTTGTCTTAGTTTGTTTTTTCTCTTAGTTTAGGAAATTAAGTTGTGCTTAAAGATTCTCAAAGAAGCAGCTCTGATGTAAAAATATATATGTAGGGCTTGAAGTGGGAGGATATAGTTTTGACACACAGTTATTTAGCCCCTAAATTCTGGTTATATGAAATAATGAATTAATGTTTACCTCACATTGTTATTAGGGGGTTCAAGTGAAGAAAGGCTTGTGAAACTACCCAGCTCCCTGTCAGCTTATAATTAAAAAGCAGTAACTACCATTTATTAAGCTCTCATTGTACTGTGCAATGTGCTAAACATGTTACAGATATTATCTGATTGAATCCTTTCCATAACCCTGCAGAGTAGGTAATATGAACTCTGTTCAACACATGAGAAAGTTCAGAGAGCCAACTAATATGCCCAAGGTCACACAGCTTTTAAGTGGTAATGTTGGGATTTGAATCCAATCTGTGTGAAAAGCCAGTGCATGTAAAACTGCTTCCTTTACAGTAGGCTTGAATCAGTAAAAATGGTAATTTCATTTGCATTTCTTTGAAGGCTGGTAAGACTGATTTCTCCATTTGTTTGTTAACCAGTACGTTTTCTATTTGTAATGTGTGGACTTCCTTTGCCCATTTGTCTGTTGGGATCTTTCTTGATTATCTTATGAATTTGCACAAGCTCATCATGTATTAATTATGTGTTTAACCCTTTTCCTCTGACCATACTTCAGGCAGCAAGTAACATGCATCTTCCAAATCTACAAAATTTTGTACTTGGGTATGTTTTAATATCTCATTTTCTACATGGATCCTTGACATTGTCATTTTTTTTTTAGGTTTATTCTATAAAATGTATTAAAAGATTTTTATTCAGAGATACACCCTTATTCTGGAGTGTCTTTTTCTCTGTTGAGAAACAGTGTGGTGTAGTCTAACTACCTGAGAGAACTTCTGTGTTGTATTATGCACAGGTTGAACAGCTTCAGTTACCTCTTAGATTTCACATTGGGGGAGTAGATCAGAAGCCCATAAGAGAATTAAAAAAGAAATCCTCTTTATGGTTAAACATATTCTTAATCATTTTGTTGTTTTTACGTTAATTTTGCACTTGATTACTTTGGGATTGAAAATAAAACTGTTGATAAGTCTTGAACATGAGTTCATTAAGCTTAGAACGTAATCACCTTTGATTACAGTACTCTCTGAAGCAGTCTGATAGATGCCAGTCAAGCATTGGTGGTACTGTTGAAGATATATCCAATATTTCTCTCCTCACAGCAAAGTTCCTGCATTTGTGCGGATGATTGCTCCTGAGGGCTCCTTGGTGTTCCACGAGAAAGCCTGGAATGCATATCCCTACTGTAGAACAAGTAAGCCTGGTCCCAGCAGCTGTCCCCCGCCCCCCACCCCCCGCTGCTGATTAGGAGAGGGACTCCTGTTGCTGTCGCCTTTGAGAAGGGTAACACCAAGCAAGGCCTTCTGTGGGTTCTCTGGTCATCACTGCGCCAGCTATGGCAGAGGAAAGGCTGCATCGTGTTCCTCCCCCCACACCTTTGTGAGGGGCACACGTTCATTCTCAGATGACGGCCACCTTGAGGTCCTTGCTGACGAGCAGGCTCCAGGGGCAAGCAAATGAAAGGAATACAGAAACCTTAAAGACAGGTCATCCGCACTCACAAGTGTCTTTTGGTGTGGTTTCAACAGTATGTTACTTATATTGCCGCATAGTAAGGGGAGGGGTATGACAGACTTCTGAAACAATTTGTTTGCTAAATTAGCCTTGGAAATGATGTTTTGCTTTTGTGACATTATTCCTTTCACTGTTGTTTTAAAATTAGATTGTCGACTCCGTAATCTAAAGTATCCTATAGTGTCCTTTGTGTAGAAGCTGTGTTTTGCAGACATAAACTACTAAATGTTCTGTGTTTTCAGGTAGTTGAAGCTATGTGACGTTAAATATTATGACAGATTATTTTGACTCTGATTAATATTCTGAAATTTTTCCCCTTCTATTACCTGCCTGTCCATTATGCCTCAGTTGTAACGGTGAGTAAAACTATTTTTGTGTCACGTACTCTTCATCTTTAAACTTTGCTTTATATAGTAATTATTTGTAACTATTCCTTGCTTTTTTAATTAAAACTGCCCACCGTTGCATGGCTTCTCCTCTGTGCTCCTTCCACCAGCCCGCACTCCACCACATGTTCCCAGTGTTAATGGACTCTTTCCAGCCTTGTCTCAGAATCTGCCTGTTGGCCTTATTTTGCCTCTGCTACTTCCTTTGAATGCCAGATTTGCTCACCAAACCTCACAGCTTCTTTAATATTCACCCTGTATGCTGCATGACAAGTAGGGTTGTTTAAATTATTTAAAAGCATGCAGCATTTGGTTTGCCTGACAAGTCTATAAAAATAGGTAGCTAATGATTCTTTGTCACTTGAGGATCAGACTTCCTGTAGAGTCAAAGCATGGACGCTTATGCTGGGGAAGGCTTCTGCAGATATGAGCCCCAAAGAACCGGTGAAAGATCACTGTCATTTTGCTGTTGTGTTTTCTGCAGAATGAATATATGAAAGATGATTTCTTCATTAAAATTGAAACATGGCACAAACCAGACTTGGGAACATTAGAAAATGTAAGTTTCAACTCTGCACTTTCAGTGCAGAAGGCCCTGGAAATGGGAATACTGTAGTCCATTTCGCCATCACCAAAGTGATACCACCTGCATTAGACTAGGACCTGGCCACACCAGGATGTGTCAGATAGCGGTGAGGCAAGCAAGCAACCAGTAAAAAAAATGGGCTTTCCCCACCTGTCCCTTTGCGTTGGCCCGTGAGTGGACGTTGGTGAGGTTGCTGTTTTTATCAGCAACTCTCTTCATCTGGCACAGGGAGAGCATAGATAAACAAAATTCACAGATAATCCCTAAACCAATTTTAGCCATGAATTTTAGATTTTTTTTTCATCTTTTTGTCTCTGTGTATTTGGCAGAGATGCTCTACATAGCGAAATTGATTGCTTTAATTTTCACCTCCATTCCACTTTGCTGGGATGTGGGTTGGTGTTAGAGAAATGGCCAAAAGGCAGGAGGGATTAGGTACTTTGAATAATTTACAAAAATGTTGACAAGCTCCTGACTTTTACAAGTTGATGCACATTTATCCCTGAAGTAAGTTTCAAGAAAGTCAGGTAGGACTCAGTGTAATCATTAACTTTTGGTAAGGTTTGTCAGTGAACTTGGGAGCGCATCTGGTATAGGTTGATGCCCTTGGCTCAGTAGTTCTCAAAAGTGTGGACCAGCAGCCGCATCTTTTAACTTGTTAGAAATGCAAATTCTCAGGCCCCACCCCATACCTACTGAATAGAATCTCTGGGAATGGGGCCCAGCAATCTCTTGTTTCTGGTGCGTGCTCCAGTGTGAGAACTACTGTTCCAACCTTACGATATGCTCTTATAGGAGAGTGAGTTAATGGTAATTGTGGTAGATTCTGTTCTTACTATGCTTTTATGTTATTAGTGCCAATTAATAGAACTTTTGAATTATAATTTGTAGCATTTGACTTGTTTTTCTTTCAGGTGATCATTTAACCTTTCATGTTATTTTTTTCATAGTAACTCTAAAATTTAGAGTCTAAATGAGATGATTTGGTATGCTTTAGTCTGTGTATGATTTAATCTGCCATTTTTAGCTTTCAAATGGGCATATCTTTGGCAGTTTTTAAACAATTCTTAATTGGTTCATAGATGGAGTTTCAGAAATAAATGATTGAACAAGAGGTAGGGAGGAGTTGACATCATACTGAAACTGAGTAGCTTTAGCATAATCAAATTCAGGAGAGATTTAGACCATACAGTACAGCTCTTTGAAATCTAATTATGATGTCACCTCAGATTTGTCTAGGATTTGGAGGTTACAAGGACTTTGTGATGTATCATTTGGGTTAAGCATAGGTCAGGTACATTTTGTTACATAAATTATCTCTAAGAACTACCAGAAAATAATGGTGACAGATTTCTGTTAATTTGGCAGCATCCTCACCTCCCCTACTTGTTATTTGGGGTTGCAAGGGGTAACAAAAGATTTCTAGACCCCTTAAGACTTCAGACAGCTAATTTAATGAGATAGCAATTTGGATTTTTTATTCCTTACAGTGTACTCTGAGAAACTCAAGATAAGGATTATATAAAGTGTAATAGTTTTGCCCAACAAGAATAGTCTATAGTTTGTTTCATTTCTCTTTGTCATTTGTAGGTACACGGTTTAGATCCAAACACCTGGAAAACTGTTGAAGTTGTCCACATAGATATTGCAGATCGAAGTCAAGTTGAACCAGCAGTAAGTACTACATACTATTCGATGACATTTTAACCTGTTGCCTCTTACATCTAAACATCATTTTCTTTCTTTCATTGTGGCCTATATTTCTACACAGAAGTGAGCCTGGGGCTTGGGTCTGAGTCTGTGCAGCAAAACACCCGAGAGCAGGAGAAGTGATTTATTTTCTGTGTGGATTTCACCTGTGCACAAGTGATCCCTTTAAGAAATCTCAGTGTATCTGAGATATATATAGGTTTGTTTTCATTGGGGGAAGAAAATAACATTATTTTACAAAAGAATTCTCCCTTGAGCTTCTTTAAATAAACTTATACTTCTAAAGTGTGATTAAGAAAGCGAAAATTTAATTTACATGTAAATTTTCAGTAACTCTGGTAGGCCTAAAGTTGTCATTTGTGGAAAGTGGATGATGGTAAAACATCTCAATTTAACAGTTCTGTAGCTTTCTCTTTTGAGTCTTACTAGATGTAAATATATTGTACTCTAGGCTTTTGACTTAAAAAAGATTTTTTTCCCTAAAGACCTTTGTTCTCCCCTTACTCTCCCACATTAAGACCTGTTTATTACTTTGCTGTGGTTTGTAAATATTAACTCAGTTTTTTCTTATATTATGCTGAGTGCTGCTTTGGTTTTGCAGGACACAGTTGTGGACTGTTTACATGTTAAGACAACCAGCGCCTCTCTTCCTCTTGCTAGTGTGGAGAGCTAAAGCTTTGGAATAAGAGGGGCACCCTTCAGCCCTGTGGCATAGTAGTTAAGCTCAGTGTGCTCTGCTTCGGCAGCCCAGGTGTGCGGGTCGAATCCCGGGCACAGACCTACACCACTCGTTAGCCATGCTGTGGCAGCGACCCACATATAAAGTGGAGGAAGGTTGGCACAGATGTTAGCTCAGGGCTACTCTTCCTCAGGAAAAAGAAAAAAAAAAGAGTGGCACACTTGTTTTATCATGGTAAAGTGTAGCATGTTCAGTCAGCATTTCATTTCTTAGCCCTTTGATTTCATTTTTGGTGCCTGTTCACTGAACTTGAGCTGTGTTGTAAGCTGAACAGAGAGAACCCAAACACTAACTGTGTGGTTTTGCTGTTGAAATTTAAAGGTAAACCTAAAACAAAGGTCCCCGACCTTTTCTGAGAAATCACCGGGATTGGGACTGCCGGCAGTGACCCTCTGCTTGGCTGGGTCCTGTTCTCTAGGGCCCCTTCCCTGATTAGAAGTGTGAGCACCAACGGGACCCTTGTCAGAGAAGTTCTTAAATTTTAGTTGTGCTGTGATTTGAAGTTATTTCAATTTTAGGGATATTTCCACCTTTGAAATTATATAGGATTTCTTTTATCCTTAAAAGTAAATGTGTGTTCTGTTTTAAAAACAGTATTCAAATGTCTGTTTTGGGCTTTTATTTTTCTTGGTATCTTTTCCAGCTGTGATTTTCTGTGTGAAAGAATGATAACAGGAAGAAAAGTCATTGGGAGTGAGTAAACGAATGAGTGGGTTAATGGCTAGGTCAGGATAGCTTACATGCCTAGAGCAGCAGGTCACAAGGTGACACCGAGCAGCAGTATGGCACACCGGGATGGGGTGCCCCCCAGAGGGCATTCACATTACCTGTCAGGATTTGGAAAAGTGCTGGCCAAACAAAATGGTCAGATCTGTGGCTCGTAGGTTTGCATTCCGTATTGTTCTCTAGCAGAGTACAAGGCACCTTCAGTTTTGCTGGAGGCATAAGGTTAGTTCTTTGTTCTTGTCCTCAGGCTAAAAGGGGCCCTCAGTCAGTGTTTTCAGGTGTGAATGTGAGTGGAAAGAACAGTTAAGGCAGATTGTGCAGGAGCCATGCAGGCCCTTGTTCCCATACCTTCCACCGCAGCCTAGCCTTCGGAGGGGAGAGAAGGCACTGCTGGCCTCGAGGAGGCGTGACCGCAGCACTTGAGATAGATGCTCCAGTGGAAGGCATTGCACATGCCACACCTGTTCTCTGTGTAGACCCGTGTTTGAGGTGGACAGATAGTGAAAGAGAGAGTGGATTGGGCCCAAATGAGAAGGGTTTGCATTGTGAGTACATGTAGCTGTGACTGAGAACATACATTCTGAAACTAGATTGGCTTCAGATTCGAATTCTGAGGTTCTGCCACCTGCTGGCTATTAAGTCTTGGACAGGTTACTTAACCCCTCTGTGCCTGTTCTATGTTGTGTGAAGTGACAGGATTAAATGTGAGCACCTAGAGCAGTCCCTCGTTTAACACATGTTCACCACTATTGTCACTATTGTGAGCAGGAGTTCTGAGAATCTTTGTTCACATCAAGCGTTGTTTGGGGAGTGAATAAATGTTCGTGTTTGTGATTTTGTTTTCCAGTGTTCGTACTTCCTGTTTCCTGAGTTACATTTTAGAGATTAGTAAGATACAACTTTATTTTAAAGATTACTGAATTCACGGTACCTATTTATTTCTAGTACATAAAATTTACCATTGTGACCATTTTAAAACGTACAGTTCAGTGACAGTTAGTACATTCACAGTCTTGTACAACCCTCACCACTGTCTAGTTCCAGAACATTTTCATCACCCCAAGAGGACACCCTGTACCCATTAACAATCACTGCCTTCTATTCCCTCCCCCAACCTTTGGCTACCAGTAATCTGTTTTCTGTCTCTATGGATTTATCTATTCTGGATATTTCATATAAATGGAATTATAACATTATGTGGCCTTCTGTGTCTGGCTTCTTTTACTTTAGCATGTTTTCAGGGTTCATCCACGTTGTAGCGTGTGTCGGTACTTTATTCCTTTTTATGGCTGAATAATAGTTTGGTGTATGAATGTACCACATTTTGTTTATCCATTCATCTATTGATGGACATTTGGGTTGTTTCCACCTTTTGGCCATTGTGAATAGTGCTGCTGTGAACATTTGTGTCACAGTAGCATTTTGTCTGTGTGTATTCCTCAGTTGTAGTTTTATCATTTGTACTCAAGAGTACAACTGATATCATGTAGGGATTCTTAGACCTTTTGACATTAAAAAAGGAATCGCCAGGGGCCAGCCCGGTGACATAGTGGTTAAGTTTGCACGTTCTGCTTCAGTGGCCCGGGGGTCATGGGTTCAGATCCCAGGTGCAGACCTACACACTCCTCATCAAGCCACGCTGTGGTGGTGTCCCATATGCAAAATAGAGGAAGATGCGCACAGATGTTAGCTCAGGGCCAATCTTCCTCAGCAAAAAAAGGAAGATTGGCAACGGGTGTTACCTCATGGCCAATCTTCCTCACCCCCCCAAAAAAAAGGAACCCCGACATGCACATTTTCTGCTGTAAAAGCAGGGAGGGGAACTCTGTGGTGGGAGGTGAGGATGTCCTTAACAGTCTTTAAGCGTGGGGGTGAGGCGCAGAGCATTAAGCTGCCGGTGGATGTGTGAAGGCTGGATGTGGAAGGGAGAGTTGTGAGGCTTGGCACCCGTTCCAGCAAGGAGGTAGGTAAGAGACCTAGTGGGGCAGGGACTCTGGGTCTGCCCTTTTCTTCTGTGCATCCTCATCTGTCCACTCTTCCAGCACAGACAGTTGCTCTGACACCTGACATGCTTTAGGTTCCACCCCATCTGTTTGGCCTTGATTAGCTTCTACTGCAAACACCTGGACTACCTGGCCATCCTTACTTCTTAACAGATCCAATTTGGTTTTCTGTTGAGTTTATTCATCTGATTCTGCTCTTTTATGTTCCTCGAAAATTCTACTCCACAGCATTGGGAAAAAGGAAGCTTAAGAATGCATTTGCAGTTCTGAAATGGCAGCGTTGTCATATCAATAACAGGTATTGAGTGCCTGCTCAGTCTGTGCTGCTGATGTTGCCCTGCAGTAGCTAAGATTGGTGCAGTACCCTTGAGGCTGACAGTCTGGGGGAGACAGGCCTGGTACAGTGAAGTAGTTAACAAATGGCAGAGGCTTAAGCATGGTCCAAAGTGCTGTAGGATTTCAGAGAAAAGAACAAACGATCTGTGAGAACAAAAGTCTGAAAAGACTGAATGGAAGAGTCATAACGTGAAGATGAGTAGGATTTTGATGGGTGGAGCAGTCCACCCCTCATTACACTTTTCCCTCTTACCCTCATTGCTCTGACATATTATACTTTTGTTTGTTTTTCTCTCTCTCTCTTCCAAATAGAAATTGTACTTCAGAGGGAAGAATCTTGGTACTATTAACTGTTGTCTCCCCAGCTCCTAGAACAGTGCCTGAGATATGGTAGGTAGCCAGTGAATGCGTGTTAAATGAATGAAAGAATTGCAGGCAAGTGGACTAGAAGTGAAGGCACAGGTGTGTTAGCCAATGCTGACATAAAAGTTGGAATAGCTTATAGAATTGAAGGGGACCTTAGCTACCTAGGCCTTATTGCTTTCATATTGTGCTTTGTATAATGCTGAGTTTCTTGGAGCACACTCTGGTTGTCAGGATGGAGTGACTAGAACATGGGGCTGAGGAGTTCCCTCTGTCCCCCATCCTAGCACAGTCTACTTGTCTGAGGTTGGGCTTCACTGTGAGGTCTACTTTGAACACACAGTTCTGCAACTACAGAAAGCTTGGTTTCGGGGCTAACCTCCCTGTTTTACAAGTGAGGGAACTAAAGCCCAGATAAACTAGTTCCTCTCAAGGTCATTATCTGATGCCCAAAGTGGAAATTCTAACTCTCAATCCAGTGTTCTTTCCACTGACTCCTGATTCCTTCCGAGTTAAGGCCCTGCTTTGTCACTCTTCGAGCTGCCACTTGAGCACTGTCTCCCTCTCCTCAAACTGTTCTGCCACTGCCCATGTCCTTTGCATTCCTGTCCCGGTGCGCTGCTTGTTCTGGCCTCCCTTCCGGAACTCCTTCCTCTCTGTCCAAAGCTTGTGTGTCCTGCAGGATCTAGGGCAGATTCCATTCCCCCAGGAGGATTTCACCCACGTTGGAATCAGTCTTCCTCTCCGCTGAATTTCAGCTTATGTTCACGCTGATGTGTCTTGAGTTCTCTGTGTTCAGGAGCCCATCCCCTTTTCACAGAGTGGGTACTTCGTAAATATTTGCCGCGTGAGCCTGATGAGCTTGAGGGTAATGATGAAACTAACCTCTGTGAGTTAACTTGATAACACCTGGGCTGTCAAGGAGTGAGGAAACACGCACTCACGTGCATTGCCTGTGGGAGTGTAAATTGGTGTAGCCTGTGAAACAGAATTACAAATATATATACCCTTTGACCCAGCAAAATTCCACTTCTGGGAATTGATCTCATTCAGTGTGAAGTGAAAAATGTTATAAACAAGACTGGAAACAGTCGGAAGTCTAAATGTTTCTTCATCAATGGAGAACTGATTAAAAACATTATGCTTCACCCATATGATGAAGTTCAGTGCAGTCATGAAAAGGAAGTGAGTTCTATTTGTTCTGATAGGGAATCCTTTCCCAGATGATGTGGAGGGAAAGAGCTAGAGTATGGGTAATACGCTTCCATCTATAATATTGTAAAAGGGAGAAACGTATATCTGTATGCGAGAATTTGCTTGCTTATGTATAGATGGTCAAGAAGAATGCTTCAGACCGCGGTAATAGTGATTCCTTGGAGAACTGGGAGCCGGGTGGCTGGGGGTTGGGGTGGAATAGTTGAGGTCTGGCAGAGATGTGCACGAGAGACTAGGGGGATGTCCTCTTCTCACTAAGTGTATCGGTTTTCTATTGCTGCACGTCAAATCACCACACATTTAGTGGCTAAGTAATATAACCTAATCAAAGAAATGACTTTGCCATCACCATTGCCATAGTCTGTTGGTTAGAAGCAAGTCACAGGTTCCATCTGTACTCAGAGGAGGAGATTATACAAGATTGTGGCTCATTGTGGGGGTCGTTTTAGGGTTTGTCTGCGGTGCAGGTGATCAGTTCTAAAACGAGCTCTTCAAGGGTTAAAGTGACGCTGGAATTGGGAGCTTGGTTCCTATGAAGGGGCCGAGAAGGTGGGTTTCCGTAGGGAGGCCTTCTGAAGGTGTGGTAATCTCTTAAGGTTCAGACTGGGGCGCCTTAACTCCTGGAGGTTTTAGTCTCAATCTGACTTAACTCATTGATTTTCATTTTGTTTTTAATGAACTCTGGTTTTTCTCGAATGAGCTAATTTTTTAAAAACTTCTTAAATGGTTGAATTTCTTTCCTGCATATTACTTGCTTTAAAAGAAATAAAAACAGTTAATTAGTGGTTTTGAGAGGCTAACTGGCAAAGTCTCCTCCCGAATCAGGACGAATGTGAAATAGTTGGGAGTTCAAGAAACCAAGAAGTTGAAAATGAAGCTTGAATCTTTGAACTCCACCTGGTGGGAGTTTTCTGTCACTGCAGGTGGATTTAATACAAACACAGCCCTAAACGTTGTAATTCAGAGTGACTGTTGATTACTTTTAGGATTTAACTCTCTCTGCTGGGTTGCTGGTGTCAGGCGGCTTGTATACTGCTCTCATAGACTTGCTGTTTTTTGGTCGTGCTTATGAACTGTGCTTCGCCATGTAGAGAACGGATGTGATTACACCCACAGTGTAACTGAATACTCGGGTGGATGCTTTGACATGTGTACATAATCGAAGGGTGACATTGTCACAATAAATCTAGGAACAAGGATTTATTGTAAAAATCTAGCTGTGTGACCCAGGGTCACAGAGTAATTTGCTACAGAAATCATATATATTTAAATATTGGGTTATTCAGGTTTTTTGTTGATGTCTTATGGGAATTCTGTGTAGGACTGTTACTATTGCCACTATTCTATGATTTTCTAGGAGATATATATCATTGCCTAATGAAACAAGCTGAGCAGTCTGGGATTTCTGCATAAATGTCCCCACCCAATTTCTTTTGGCCACCATACAAAACAGATTTCTTGTTTCATGGTAAAAAGGTGTTGTAGCCAAGTGTTAAGGTGTTATATCCTTTAAGAAAGAAGGCTCTTTCTGCTTGGCATTCCAGCAGAACACACCCCCACACCTCTTCCATTGCGACACCCTCCTGTCCTCTCCCCCATTTTAAATCTAGCCCAGCCATCACTCATGAAGAACCTTCCTTGGTAAACTGAGTACCCCTTAGGGGCCTAGACTGCATTGTACTCATCATCTCTGTGTTTCCAGGACCTAGCAAGATGCTCACTATTGACCCTGACGTGGAGTGAGCTTTTTGATAAAGGTTTGGTGGGTCAAAGAGAATTTCTAGATTTTTTTCCGCTGTGGTGTTAAAAAAAAAAAAAAAGGAAAAGAAACAAAAAGACAGTTTGGAGGAATTGAAGTTTGTGTCGTTCAAATAGTAAATAAACAAAATGCTACTTGAGTTCCTTCTTTACTAATCCTATATGGTGAAGTATGTATGATGTGCCTTCAATTCTAAAAATTCTGTTGTTTCTGAATGGTTAAATACCTTTCTGTCAGATTAAAAAGTGTTTTAGTTAGATGAAATTGTAATATGACTCAAAGTATCCAGTGTAAAACACCAGAATATAAATTTGAAAGTTTTTTTAATTTCTGAAGTTGTCGTTGATACGTGACCACAATAAAAAGTTGAGAATTCTTTAAATGTCCTGATGAAATGCACATGCATATCCTCAACTCATTTCCAGAATATACACAAATGAGTCAGCTAACATCTGCTTCTGCTTTTTTTTAAGGTATAAGTTTGAATCTGGCCCCTTTTAATCATCTCCAGCACTTTGTCTAAGTAGCTTTCCATGATTTGTATACAAAAGTCACTTCCCAGGAGAGGAAGACTCTTTAAAGTGTAAGCCGAAGTGTACACACTATTAACATCAGAGAGACCTTCGTTTTTGGAAGCAATTTGAAAGAAAATGAGCATGGTTTAAAAAAAAGAAAGAAAGAAAGAAAGAAATTGGAACCACATTTTTAGGTATTTATGTGTAACCAGAAAGGATTGTATCAGCCTTCCTCTGTAGTGTATGCTACTTCTGTAGTACATGCCGTGAGAATTTATTTTTATAATTTCCAAGGGTTTTTTTTTAGTAGCTATAATGTTGAATTCAAAATTTTAAGGCTCACAGGTCTAAAAATGATACAGCTTAACATCCATCCAACTGTTTTTTAGATGTAAGTAATAAGCAAACATTAATAATATGCAAGTATTAAATTGTTTGGCAGATGTAGTTTAAGAATATAGATCTATTCCATATTAAAATTCAGTAAGTTTAAAGGGCATGAATTTTTTTCCCTCGTGTTTCAGCATGTCAGAGTGTATTAATTTGTGGGCGAGAGATTTTTTCCAAATGAGGCATTTTAATACCAAGAGTTGCCCAGTTTTGTAACTGTGGTATTGTTTCACTGAAGATGGTATTCCTAAAAGAGACACAAGTTAGAAACTTGTGTACCATATTGTTTCTGGGTCACAGAAAGGATGTGCAGGGTATGCTCTAATTGATAGATTCCTTCATGGGGACTTCCCCACAGAGCTTGGAGGGGCCCTTTTAATGGGTGTGACCTAGTAAGCGTGTGTTCTTAAGATAAAACTCAGATTTCGTTCATATCTCGTCCTTCTTTTTCTCCCTTTTAACCCCCTCCACGCCAATTGTTACTCCATGCCCCTCGTCCTTACCTGCTGTTGACGCAAATAATCCATGATCAATCTATAAATCAAAATTGGGGTGAGTTTGTTATGAGCCATGTTTGAGGACTATAGCCTGGGGCCTTCTTCCAAGGAAGGAAGGGCACGAAAGAAGTGGGGTGTACAGAGTGGTTATATACCGTCTTGGAACAAGGAGCATACATCACATATGACAGGAATATCTCTTTTATTGCTGTCACGAGATGCTTAGCTGGCATGGCAGATTCGTGGTCAACAGGTCAGTGGTCACAAGGTGAACACAGCAGGTTGGTAATTAATCCTTGGTTTCCAGGAAGAGATGCTTATCCTTAAAGAAATGTTGATATGAGGGGAAGTTACATCCCTATCTTTAAGGGCATCATTCTTGTCTTTGGGACATAATAAATGTTTAAAGCAGATATACAATGCATGCCTAACAGGCCACATCAGGCCCTTTTGGAAAAACAAGGTCAGGCCAAATTAGTTTTACACCAATGGCCTCCTCATATACTCCAATATATCCTGTTGCTCTTTGTTTATTTATCACTGCCCCTGAGTATAATTGCCATGTCATGTTTGCCCCAAGTCTCCATCCTTTTTTCCCTTTCTTCCCCATTTGCAAATGTCCCTCCTGGGGAGTGATGAGGAGCAGTGTCTCACACTGTGGCCTCAGAGTGCTACAGCCTTCCTGCAGTGGTATGTGCCCCGAGTAGCCAAACTTCCCTTTCTGGGCTGTGGTCCTTGAGTCATCGCTGCTGCTGTACTCTCGACTGCTCTGTGCCACCTCCTTCCAGCAGAACACTTCTGAGGAGCTTTCTCAGCGTGAGCTCCTGTGAGCAAAGTAAAGCTGTGGCTCTATTCACTAGTCACAGTTCTTTTTCTTGATACCCCAGAGGACATAGGCACTCCAATGTGAGAAGATAGGGCTACTGATAAAGCTCATCTTCCCTTGCAGTCCCTGGAATCCCTTCTGCTCAGTCCAGCTCACTTAGCCTCTCCCCTCCTTGTTTGGTCTCATTTGGAGAGCACCTGCCCCATGGCCATGAGACAGGCCTGTACATGTGTGAATTCCAGTTGTGGGCTGAATCTGTCCACTGGTCCACTTCTGTGAATATTCCTTGGAAACTGAGGTTCTTTTTAGGGCCCCTGAGGGGGCATTGTGGCTAACTCCTGAACTTGCCTCTCAGAGCCTTAGCTAGGACTCAGGCCAAAAGCCCCCTTCCATTTAAGGAAGTCGGCCCCTGGGCAGCTTGTTAGAAGTGCAAATTCCGGGTGGAGGGAGGGGGAATTGGAGGAAGGTGGTCAAAAGGTGCAAACTACCAGTTATAAGATAAATAAGTTCTAGGGATATAAGGTACAACGTGATGACTATAGTTAACACTGCTGTATGATATATAGGAAAGTAAAAAGAGAGTAAATCCTAAGCGTTCTCACCGCAAGGAGAAAATTTTTTCTTTTTTTTTTTTTAATATTGTACAGTCATGTGTTGCTTAATGACAAGGATACGTTCTGAGAAATGCGTAGTTAGGTGATTTTGTCATTGTGAACCATCATGGAATGTACTTACACAAACCTAGATGGTATAGCCCACTATACTCCTAGGCTATAATGGTACTGATGTTACGGGACCACCATGGTACATGCGGTCTGTTAATATGTGGTCCATCATTGACCGAAAGGTCGTTACGTCGTGCATGACTATATCCCTTATGAGATGATGGGTGTTAGCTGAGCCTGTTGTGGTAATCATTTCACAGTATATGTAAATCAAACCATCATGCTGTACACCTTAAATTTATACAGTGATGTATGTAGATTACATCTCAGACGTGGGAAAAAAAGAAATGAACACTCTGAGCCCCCTCCTCAGTCAGAATCTTCGCACTGGGGCTCTGGGCTCTGTTTAGCTCTCCAGGTGACTCCTGCCCATGCTCATGCTCGGGAAGTGCTCTAGTACGCTGTTAGTGGTGAAGACTGTAGAGTGGGCGCCTTCTAGGATTTTGGAAGCAGAAGGAATCTCAGTTGGAGGCTGTGGTCCAGAACATTGACCCCAGCTGTTATTTTTACTGTTAATGAGAGTGAGCCTGTGGAGGTGCTGTAACTTTTCCCCGGGCCACGTAACCAGTGGAAGGGGAGCCAAGACTAAAAGTGGGGCTGCTGGCTTATTTTTGTCTTTCTAGAACATCTTCTCAGTATATGATGTTCCTTCCTTTGCAGTGTGGTGATTAAGAGCATTCTTAATTTATTTAAAGCAAACAAGCAACCACCTGCTCTTCTGTCCATCTTCCCTAGTCTGCCAAAATGCCAGTTTTCATCAGGGGCCTTGGTCACCTCCTCCTGTAACTGCTGAACTCGGGCATATTTTGACATTTGCGTGTGTGCGATGGAATAGAGGATTGGAGACCTCAAGATGTCTTTTGGTGTGGGTACTTAGAGAAAACATCCCTCCTACATGTTCTTGTATGTTCATTTAGCAAGCATTTATTGGAACTCTGCTGTTTGCTCTGCTTTGGTATTGTAAATACTTTTCCAGATAAAGTAGTAATGTATCTGTCTGAAGAGAGTGCAAGATTCCTAATGTGTTCTTAGAAACACATTAAGGTGTTTCTAAGTGACTTGGAGTTAGTTTGTGCCAGTTGTTGCTTGTGTAATAGGGCAGTTCTGAGCGCCCCTCCACCAAAGAGATTTTCTGTCGCTGCTGATGCAGACCATTCATTGCTGGGCTCCAGCCTGCAGCCAGGGTTGGGCTCCAAAGGCTGACCAGAGCTGGCAGGTTTGGAGTTTTGCACGTGTAATTGCATATCAAAAGACAGTAATGGGATTGTTGGGCTCATCTACACTGCTCGTCTAAGCCACTTGTAGAGCTCCCAGGATAATCTTTTTAAGGGTTGTGATGTCAAAGAAAAGGAAGTGGTTGTTATTTATTTATTTTTTTATTTTAATGTATTTTTTTTCCTCCAAAGCCCCAGTAGTTAGTTGTACGTCATAGTTGCACATCCTTCTAGTTGCTGTACGTGGGACGCGGCCTCAGCATGGCGGGAGAAGCGGCGCGTCGGTGCGCTACCGGGATCCGGACCCAGGCCGCCAGCAGCAGAGCGCACGCACTTAACCGCTAAGCCACGGGGCCGGCCCAAGGAAGTGGTTTTTAAAGTTTGTGCTTTTTGCTTGTTCTTTCTAGTGTTGACCAATTTGTTCTTTGGTTATGGTCCATTTGTTTGGTGCGTATGTTTTGATAGGCAGAACAAGGTCTCATCTTAGTTGAGAGCAGAAATATGCTCAGCAGTACCAGATTTTCTGAAATTCCAGTTGCCTTTGGAAATGAACATATAAGACTTGCTTTTTCATGCATTTTAGCTGTTTTCATTTTGAATGCACCATTCCATTAGTTAAGTGTTGAACAATCCAGCACTTTTTAATTGTTTTAAACCATGAGTGTGTATTGTTTTAAAGTTACTGCTCTTTTTAAAGATAGTTTTTCCTAAATGTCAGCCTTGGAAAGCTGGTGAAACTTGGTTTAATTTATTTAGGCATGTAAGTTTTGGTCACACCTTTAAGCAGTGCTTGTTTCTTATGCTCTGGGAAAGAGTCGGGCGTATCTTTTCTTTTGATCAGGCATTCTGTGAGACAGTGCCCAGATGTTATACATTTAAGTAGATAGTCTTGGCAACATACACTTTACTGCACTGCCTGTAGAAAAAATTTCATAATTTTAAAGAAATGTAAGAATCGTAAAATATGTTTCTAAGTCTTTATAAGATTAATTTTTTCTTTTTAAAATTAAAAACATGATGAAATCTGGCTGGAAAAAGTTAAATATTAGATTAGACCATGTGAAATTGTTAATATTTGTCAGCTTTTGAGCTACAAAAGTGACGTTTTTGGGGGTCAACTGAATAGATCTTCTGAGTTGACGTTTAGGAGATGACAACCCTAAATGGCCAGCACTGACCGTGCTCTGGCCGTCACTCCAGTTCGCTCGCTCTCACAGCTTTTGGAAAGCTCCTGCATTTTAGATGTTACTTTGTTCCAACTGTTGCCTCTTACTTCCTAAGAAGGGCGTTCTGCTTCTCAGAGCTGTGCAGTGGCTACTCAGTTCTTTAGCCCTGAAAAGAGCTTTTGTTTATTAGAAGTCTGTGGCTGAGATCCAGCAAGTCTGAGGAGAGGCTGTGGTTGCCAAATGCTTCTTCGGTGGTTCTCCTTGGCGTGAACAGACACTCGATCTGGTAGAGTACCTCTTCCTTTTGCCATTAAAGTTAACCTAGACATTCATTTCTATCGAAAAGTTTGTGACTTATCTCTTTGTAGCTTAGCTCCGAAAGCTCTTTGTTAAAGTGTGTCATAACGAGGAGGCGCAAGTTGTGCCCCAGCTCCTGACTTGTGAAGTGGCCTCCTTGAACTCAGGAGAGAACAGAACAACTCAAATACAACGTTCGAGGTAGCAGGGATTTTGCTTTTGCTTAAGAAATTTCCTCTTGTCAAATGCTCGTCTCATCTCGCCTCTGCTATGCGGTGAAGCAAACCATTGTCAAGATATTTTTTGTAGTAAGTTATAGAGGTATTTTCCCCGTCCTCAAAGAAGATATAAATAAATGTTAGCATGGTTCTTATTAAAAAGAAACGTAAAAATGTTTCCCACTTTATTCTGCTGCCCTACATGGTCAAGTCCTTTTGGAACACTTGTAAGATTTGCATCCAGTGGTGGATTTAGAGAATGTCCCCCGTGTATTTGAAGGAAGGCAGAGTTGGATGGTGGTGCCCTCTTGTGGGAAAATAACATATTGCTAATTTCGTGCTTGCTTAAATCTTAGCAAGGGTTTTTAAATTTCTCTTAAAAATCTGCTTGGACGAGCGTATTTTGCACAAAATACTTTTTCACTAGAACCCATTATTAACTTAGTGGCTATTTCTAGTCTCTTCCATGTTTTAAAAGTAAAAACGGGGTGCGGGGAGGGTAGTGGAGGGTGCAAAGTAGAATTGCTCTAGTTCTTGGGTAGGGAAAAAATTCTTTAGTCAGAGTTAGAAAATGTTTTTTTGAGCAGCTAATGGCAGACGTTTTTAAATAAATTAGCATAAACAGCTCCAAGTCGAGTTTTTAAAGTGTATTTCTTATAAAAGCCCTTTTCAGCAATGTAAACTCTCTTAGGGAAGGTTCTCTAGGGAGCAAAGATCCTGTAAGGTACTTGAGTCTTATCAACTGATAAAAGTGTAAATCACATCACATATTTGCGGTAAAGTATCTGGGTGGCCTGGTGTCGACAGAGCAGTGTCTTAGTCCCAGCTCTTCTGCTGAGCAGTGGTAGACTTGGGCAAGGAATTTCACTTCCCACCCCCAGTGGTGATGGTAGTACCTTTGTTCCAAGGTTGTGAGAGTTAACTGGGAGAATGTTCATGTGCCTGGCACGTAAATAAGTTCTCCAAAAATAGCAAGAATGATGCTGCTTATCAGATTTTGCTCTTGCTGAAAAAAAAAAAAGTTTAATTTTTTTCCACAGTTATTTCCTATTTATACTAATGGGTTAAATGGAGTCCTGGGACGTAGGAGCAGCTGTCTCTGAAGGCCAGATCATGAACCAAAGTGGACATTTTACTGGACAGGGCTCACCCTCTGAATTTTTCAATAGGATGTTTCCCCCTGTTTTAGTTTAAGGAAGTTGATGTAATATGTTCTGTGATCTGCTGTCATTTAAGAAAATAAATGCATTTTGTATTAAAACTTTCCTATACATATTACTTACATTTCAGGCATATGCAATTTAATTTTTAATTTATACAATGTTTAACAAGCACCTTTCCGACTTGTTAATATGTTAAAATTTATTTCATTGGTGTCAAGAATTTAAAATATCTTTTTGTTTTTTTTTTTTTAGAAAGAGAAAGGATTTTGTGTTTTTTTTTGAGGAAGATTGGCCCTGAGCTAACGTCTGTTGCCAGTCTTCCTCCTTTTTTTAATTTCTTTTTCCTCCCCAAAGCTATAGTACATAGTTGTATATCCTAGTTGTAGATCCTTCTAGTTCTTCTCTGTGGGACACCACCTCAGCATGGCTTGATGAGCAGTGAGTAGGTCCGGGCCCAGGATCTGAACCGGGGAACCCTGGGCTGCTGAAACAGAATGCGCAAACGTAACCACTATGCCACCAGGCCGGCTCCTAAAATATCTTCATTTTTAAATGTTATTGTAAATATAATGTTACAGTAACAAATATATTATATATGTGTGCATGAAACACAGGCCCACTTACCTTGAGGGGAGGCTGAGGAGTACCCACAAGCCCTGGGCTCTGTAAGAACTCCCTTTCCCACCCTCAAAGGGCTTGCTCCTTTTCCCCTCATCTGCCCATCTCATCTGGAGCACAACTATTTGGTTTTCCTGCTGAGTTGTA
This sequence comes from Diceros bicornis minor, assembly GCF_020826845.1. Classification (NCBI taxonomy): domain Eukaryota; kingdom Metazoa; phylum Chordata; class Mammalia; order Perissodactyla; family Rhinocerotidae; genus Diceros; species Diceros bicornis. The sequence goes on along the minus strand of NC_080774.1, from coordinate 21,783,125 downwards.
GGATACAGAGTCTGTCACGTCAGGCTTTTGGTTGTAACTTCTTTTCATAGCTGAAATTCTGATTTTCTCTTTCTCTCTCTATTAATTTGTAACTTTGCAAAGGATTTGGGGGTCTGCCTTCATAAACATGACAGTGTTGGTGGTCTCTGGCTCTGATTTGGATGAGATGTGAAAGAATGGAAGAGGCGATTAGCCTAGCAGTGCTCAAGGCTGTGGCCACCTTTTAGCACAGAGCTCTCTTGACAGCCCCTGCCCCCCTTCCCTGTCCGCCACGCTCACCCTTACCCCAGGTCTCTAGGCAAGGTCTCTGTGAGATTTGAAAGATTACAAAAAAGTATTCTGTTTGGGCATGTAGGTTTGACTGCATTTCTCAGTTCTCAATGCAGTTGTTTAAAAATTCAGCTTTTAGGATTTGTTGGTGGAAAGCCAGTAAGGATTAATGAGAGGGCTGAATTAGAGAATATTTTTGTTCCTCTGAGGTACATTCAATAACAGAAACTAGGCCAACAAGTTATTGACAATTAGTGGTCCGTTGGGAATCTGCTTTAATGAATAGATAAGAATGATTTGTAATTAGCATAATAATTATATGCAAATGAATGCTTCTGAATTGCTCTAAAACACTTCTGAACTGTTTAAACAGCCCTCCTGAGATCTTGTTACTCTATTAATTTGTGTAGCAAATCTTTTTTCATAGATCACGCAAAGATAAACTTCAGTCCAGCCCCTGTCCAAATTATTATGAATTCCAAGGTAGTAGGACCTGAATTAATGAGATTTACTTATACTATATTAATGGTACTCTGTGGGAACCTGAAAGGGTGAGGAGTCGCTGGGGAGATGTAATTAAAAATAGAGAAGAAAGCTGCTTATTTGAAAATAACTGTTGAAATGAGTTTCTTAAACAAGTTAGTAAATGTTATTTCTCTTTACACCTTTGTTACTTGCTATTGCAAAATGTAATGCAAACATTTCTTTAATGAGCTTTCCCTTTGGAGTCTGGCTTGAATGGTGTCCGCTCCAGTTAGTTATGCACTGCGGTCAGTGGTGATAGGATCCAGGGACTCCCTGTTTTCTAAGTGCCACAGTACTGAAAATGCAGGGAGTGCTAATAAATGAGGTTTGTTACTTATCTTCATATTTAATTCAGCTTTTTCCCCAACCTGGTCTTTACTTTTAGGATGTGATTAGAGGAAATAAGCTTTGCTAAGTCGAGCGGCAGTACCCGTGCATTTTAAACTTAGTGGTTATCTTTGAGCTATTTGAATAGGCACCTAATTAATCATCTTATGCTAAAGGAAAGCATTTTACAGCAGGCTGCAGGAGCCTAGTATTTCTCTCACGTTTTTACGTTTACCCTGTAGAGTTGTTTCTCTTTGGGCGAGGGCGGGGTAGTGGTGCTCTTTTCTAAGCAGGTGTCCAGGAGTTGCTAATGCTTGTGGTTTGGGCACTCTTTCCCTAGTTTACATTTAGCCTCACCTGTGGTAACCCATGCATGGTTCTTTCAGCAGTTTCTGGTGTCTGGAGCTCATCTAGATTTTTCCACAAGCTGTCAAGAAACTCCTACCAGCCTACCCCCCACTCCTTCTCACTTCCCCATTCATAATCATGAGTTAAATCTGGGCTCAAGGACGTTTAGGTTGGCTCACTGCAGATTTTGCACTTGCATTTTGGGGGACAGCCTCTGTGCTAAAAGATTCATAAAACTAATATTCTTTGTCTTCAAAATGAATCTGGTTTCTGTTGAGGTAGCACAACTTTTGTATTCCGGTGACAGAAAACAGTTATTTATAAGAATTTAATGAATATATTCTGTGGCTCCAGTGTGGAGACTCAGTAATCCATTTATTTACCATATTATATTTTATTTGTTCTCCAAAGGGTGTCTTGACTTTCACTCGCCTCTGGTTTTTTTTTGTGCTTAAGTAAGTGTTTTCAATTAAATAGAGTTGTATTGACACTCATCTGAGTCTACCTATGCTGATCCCATTGTGTTTTTCTGTTGTTTGGGCGCTAGTATTGGTGGAGTGATCAGTGTCTAGGGACATTACATCTAACCTGATAATGATGGTTTTACTAAGCCCTTATCCTGGCCAGGCCTCTGGGCATTATACAGATAATTAAAATTTGATCATAAAAAATTTTAAACACAGTGCACCTTAGCAATAAGATTTTTCTGCTTTTAAACATGATTTTAAAAATACATTTCCTTGGCCTAGTGAATTTGCTTGCTTTTTTTCCCAAGGATTACAGAAAGTGCATAGCAAATTCAGCCTTCAGAATACCCAGGAGCTGAAGACTCAAGTAGGCTACAGCTGTCTTCACCCACAGTGTTCTGAAAGAACTAATGAGATGAGAAGTCTGCAGCTGGTGGCAAGCACAATAAACCATGAGCCAAGGGCTTCTCTTCATCAGAGCCTCCCCTTTCCCCATGGGATCCCAAAGGAGACAGAATACTAACAAAGCCAGCAGGCTGTCTCATTCCACACTATTGCTCATTTGCAGCTATAATTGGTAGCTGAGGTTGCATTCTGTATGCTGAAACTGTCATACATGAAGGAATATATTTGTTCATTGTGATACGGATATAAATAGGCCAGTTTTCAAATACAGCAAGACCAAACTAGATACCCAAAAATAAAATGGTAGCAAAGAAGATACTGTTCAAAAAATTAAATGTTTGTTATAGAGATACAAAACTGAGGTTGTTAAAACTACACCTGCTTCCTGCTTTTTAGTATCTTGCTGCTTAGTTCAACTGATTAAACATTTACGTATTCAAGCCAACATAAAAAAGCACAAAAATTCCTAGGTTTTGACAAGATGCATTATCCTCATCTGTCAAGGTTAAGGTGCTATTGTTAATAATTGGGTTTTGTTACATTTTCAGTATACCTTTAATGTTTGCTGCTTTGTATGCAAGAGAAAAAAGCAGAGAAGAAAAACTTAGCTCTGGAGATATATGTGTATATATGTAGGTATAATATTTTATATGCACACATTCGTGCCTTATAGGAAAATCCATTTGGTATCTCTGCTGCTGCTTGGTGTTTTGAAATGTGTTTTGCTTATCTGGCATTTGTGGACACCCTTCTGCCATCCTCCTATATGGTGTTCTAGAGTGAGCCCAGGACAGAGGCTAAGAGCTTGTGTTGAAGTCCTGGGGTAGGTGAGCCATACCACCTCCTTGATGGACTGTGGTTTCCTCATCTGTAAAATGATGTGGCTTGGATGGTCTTCAAGGTTCCTTTCATCTCTATAAATCTGTGAATCCGTAGTTCAGAAAACTATCTCAGTGAACAACTAGCACTAATAGTGAAGGCTCAGAAATACACTTTCTGGGGGCCAGCCCCGTGGCGTAGCGGTTAAGTGCGCACACTCCACTGCTGGTGGCCCAGGTTCAGGTCCCGGGTGCACACCGACGCACCGCTTGTCAGGCCATGCTGTGGCGGCGTCCCATATAAAGTGGAGGAAGATCGGCACGAATGTTAGCCCAGGGCCAGTCTTCCTCAGCAAAAAAGAGGAAGATTGGCATGGATGTTAGCTCAGGGCTGATCTTCCTCACAAAAAAAAAAAAAAAAAGAAATACACTTTCTGGAACAGTGTAGTAGTTGGGTCCAGAGTGGAGAAGTTTTAAAGTGTTGTTCCATGTTCTTCAGTTAATTATTAAATCGGTGTCAAATAGATATTGTGAATGCCTGAAGTTGATGCCCTGGTCTGGAGCTGGGTTGGGAAGGAGGAGTGTTGTCAAGGAAGTCCATCTAATCCATCCCCTCCCATTTTCACCTTCACTGGTGCCATCGTTGTGCTTAGGCCCATCTCTTGGGGCGAGTCACCCCCTTAATTAATTTACTCCTACATGAGAATGATTTATGCTGGCCACACTTTAGACCAAGCTCACTTAATTAATTCTTAAATTAGTTGTTTCTTGGTTTATGTACTACCCTTATATACCGTCAGCAGTTTTTTTCCTTTAGCCTTACTGATATTTGTGTACACGTTGTTTTGTGGATTTTCTTTTTTCTTTCTCTCGTGGAGTGGGCAAGTTTAGAATCCACAGAAGTAGTTCTGCAGATGAGGTTCTGCAGGAACCTCATCAATTTTAAGATCCCTCCCCACTGTTTTTCCCTTCATATTTTAATATATTCAAAATCAGGATTTGTCTTCCACTTATGGCATATTTTATTGGCTGTTTTCCTTCTTAATGGTATTTAAAATAATGGAGCATCCTCTAGCTGACAGTCTTTTAGATTCAGGAAATGTGGTATTTACTGTTTGGCTCATGCTGGGCTCCATAATATCTCAAGATTTTGTAAAAATTAAAAAAAAAAAGACTTCAGTATCGTGCCCACAGTGAGGTCACACCCCAGTTAGGAAAAAAGAAAAAGAATTTTTCCCTCAAATGAGATGAACTGTTAAACACTGCCCAGGCCACTGGGCATTATATAGATAATTTAGATTTAATCATAAAAAATTTAACACCATGCACCTTAGCAATAAGATTTTTCTGCTTTTAAACATGATTTTAAAACTCGTTTTAAAAATACATTTCCTTGGCTGGTGTCAGTTGGTTTTGATTCTGACTATAATTCTACCTTCCGTTCTCTGTTGGCAGTTAACGTATACTCCCTGGGGTTTCAGTTACCTTTCCTTTGTTTGCCTCTTTTCCTTTCTCCAGCTAGACTGACTTCCTAGGAGCCAGAACCAAGTGTAGGTTCTCCTTACGTCCTCAGGCCCCTTGGACTACCTCTTGGTATCCTGTGCGCTATTCTACATGGTGGCTGTTCAGTAAATAGACTGATTGAGGGTGATGACGTCAAAAGTGATTATTCGATATGATGTTAAATATTTTCAATTTTAGACAGCGTGACGTTGTCTCTGGGTTTTAGTTCCAAGCCTCTGACCTAAAAGAAAATGTTTTATGGAGGTAGATGATTATTTCTGTTAGCAGGATAGCTGATTTTTGACTGTGAATCCAGGTCTTGAGACCACCTGTGCAGTTGATTCTTTCCTCAGTCAGTAGTGAAGTTGTTAACGTTTAGAGACCGGTCTGAGTTGAAGTTTTAAGGATTCCCGTTAGCTGGCAGTGGTTCAACTCTCTGCTGACTCGCCCAGACACGTGAAGTAACTGCAGTTGTCCGGCTCCTGGAGTCGGCTCACCTCGGTCATCTTTCCTGGGTGATGCTGACTGGCCTAGTGCCCTCCGTCATCTTTCCTGGGTGATGCTGACTGGCCTAGTGCCTATGGCCACACCACTTTGCATGTTTTAAAGCAGTGAGACCCACTGTGGCCAGCTGACTTTGCTTGTGTGATAATTTTAGCCCATTATTGGGCCGTTTTGTAGCTTCGTAGAAGGCAACAGGCTTCAAGTCTAGGGTCACATGTTTACCCGATTATCTTTCTTTAAAGTTTCGTTTTCTACCTGAACCTCACATAATTTGTTGATAGCTTTCTCTTTGGGAATTATTAACATGTCATATGCATTTACTGAGTAACTGTTGTCTTGATTGGCCGCTTCTTGGCCTGTTTTGTTTGATTTGTTGAAAGTTTGTGTTATACTTATGCATATGTTCAGTGCTTGCGCTGCCCTTATCTCTAGAAAATAATTTTTCGTATTTGACTTGTCTGGACATTTTTCCCAAAATATGTGGTCCTTCCATGAATGCTATGAAGGACCCCTGGTTTAGAAATTCTACTCAGGAAGGCAAAGGCTCTCCCTTTGTTGTATATTTTCATCTGACCTCTGTTCATTGTTACTGTTACAACTCATTTCTTTTTTTAAATCTGGATTTTAGCTCTTCAAAAGTAATTTTTTATTTTTATCTGTAGATGACAAAAGACTTTTTGTAAAACAGGATTAAAAAGATTTACTCCTTTCATTTCCTTCATTCTATCAGGAAGTGGCAATTAAGGAAAACAGAGAATTACACACACTAGAATCTTACATGTAACCTAAATTTTAGGACTGTTCCCTATGGCATGGTATAACTGAAGTAGTCCCATTATGGAGTCATAAACCCCTTCCTCACTTCTTTTGATAATGAGAGGCTGACATGAATATAATCCCTCTTCCGTGAGGAAGCCACTGTATGTGTACCCTATGGCTCTCTGTGGACAAGGGTTTGGAGAGGCTGGCCTCCTGATTGAGGTGTCTACCACCGACCCAGCTGCGGAAGAGATCGGGGGATGCCGCAGAATTAGTTCTGATCTATGTTCCTGGTCACAGTAGTTGCTCTCTAGTGGTTGTTAGAGTCCAATGTCGTCATCTGTGGGAATTGTCAAAACTGAGATGGTATGTTCTATTTCTTAAATGTGATTATACATTTATCAAAATGCTGAAACTATGGAAAAATGTTGGAAGATTAGTTCTTGGACATAGCTATCCAGTAACTAGTCATGGTGGACTGCTAGTCAAGACTTTTATTACTTTTTATTATATAGTTGTTTTGCCTCAAGATAAAAGTTTAAAGCAGAGAACCAAACTGAAAATTTAATGTCGTATAGAAGCGTTTTCCTACTTTTATGCAAAAGCACAGTAAACCTAATCGGTTTCTGTCATGTGTTTTAGTAGCTGTAAAGAGCTGTTCTGGCAAGGTGAAAGAATTTTCTCTGGTTTTCTTCTCTGCCTCTCACTTTGTTTTGCTTTGCAGGACTACAAAGCTGATGAAGACCCAGCATTATTCCAGTCAGTCAAGACCAAAAGAGGCCCTTTGGGACCCAACTGGAAGGTACTGGTTGCTGACCTTTCTGACAGGCAGAGTCTTGGCAACAGAACACTTGACAGGTCCTCAGTCTAGAAGAGCTGATGACGTTTAAGTGAAAAATAGAAATGGCACAAAAACAGTTTTATTTGCGATAAGGACTTAACAGCCAGTTGCAGTTGCCCAGCAAGTCTGTGCTGTGTTAACAAACAGAACGTAGCTGGACTGTCACTTTCAGCACAATGCAGTTCTGATAACTCTTAAAAGAGACAAGTGATTTAGTCTTTGGGGATTGTAATGTTCTCTTCTGAGACTTGAAGCAGTACAAAAATCCATATTAAATGAAAGTTTATAGTTTAAATTTAGTCTTAGTAAAAACTGAACAAGTTCCCCTCACTCAAGCTCATGTTCCTGGCCTTTTAAAGTAGTTATATTTTGAAAAGCAGGACACCAGAAAACAATTTTGATGGCAAGTAGTTGTTTTCTAATAAAGAACACATCTTTACTTTATTCATGGAAGTAAGAAAAGCAATGTTAAGGTAATAATTTAAATTGCTATGAAATATAATGCATTTTAAAGACATCTGCTAAACTAATGACAAACCCTTAAAGACGGCTTAATGTGTTGATAGCAAGTTATTACAGCTAATTTGACAGAAGAGGAGCATAACAACCTAAACATGCCCAGAGCAGATTTTCCACCAACAGGATTTTACTTGGTAACCAATCTGTTTATGCTGCAGCCAGTTACAGATCATCGATAAATGATGTCTAGGTGCTAGTTGTTGTTTGCATATAGAGGATTACTCTAACAGCCCCACAAATAATCCATTGGGTGGTTCTCCATGAGTGTCAGACTGTTTTGTGGACTGTCTTGCACGTCAGTTAAAATGAAGAATGAGTCTGACTTTCTTTGAGAAGAAATGATTCATAATTACTTTATTTTCACATTTGTTCTCTGGGTAGAGTTCAGTTCAAAATTCTCCCAGTTTAATGGCCATGACTAGAGACTTTTTAACTTAATACCCAGAAAGTGATACGTGTCACTTATAAATTAAGGAACAAATTCATTATGCATGATCTAAATGTACTCTCATAGATTAAAAAACTTTCCCCTTTTGCACATTTCTAGCTTTGGACTTTAGAACTCACCCTGAGTTAGAGGAGAAGGCTTTCTCCTTGAGATTTGCCCCTGGCCTAAAGGGGAGTGCCGTGCTGGAGCAGCGGACGGGGGCTCTTCTAAGTTGCCTGTCTTCTGAAAGGCCATCTTGCTCCAATAAGTACTGACTCTAGCTGATGATACTTTTACAGGGAAAGGGGAGCTGTGAGGTTGAGACTTGGAGGTGAATTAAATATTTAATTTTCTTCAGATTATCAGTTTTTCGAGTATAAAGTTGAGAAGGCAATGCTACATCATGTGGTGGACTGTTACATTTGGGCTCAAATCCTTCCTGTAGAAACTCCTAACTCAGTTTTTAACAGGCAGCAAAAGTAGTTTGACAATGACTTCCACCTGATTTCCAACCTTTTAAGAACTTGAAATATGATTTTTATTTCTTTTTTATTTATGATTTTTACCTTTTTAACTAATGTTGCTTTGTCTTTTATTATCAATTAATGATTATTTAAAATTCTGAAATAGGTTTAGTTTTTAGTAATGTGAATTTTACATTTTTTCAGGTTTCAGTATAGCCGTCTTTCCCCCCATTCTGTTGTGTGTGTATATTGTTATTTCTCTGGGAGAATGCTGGCTGTTAGTGATACCCTTCTGCCCATTTGCCTAGTGGTTGTTAACTTTAGCCAAATGATGGTGTTTGCAGCTCTTCTTACAAATCTAGTTACTGCTTAACTGAATTTCAGCGAATTCTCAGAAATAACTAAAGTAATCAAGAATAATTAAACTATCTACTTACTACTATGAAGAAAAACAGAGAGTAAGAAGGACGACTAGCTGGTAATACAACATACATAAAAATAGAAACCTATGGACTGACTTAATCTTACCAGCATCTCCTATATCTCCAGCCCTGTTTGTCAGTAACTACTCATCATGGCTCTGAAGGCAGCACTGGGGAAGGGGTGGTGGTTGGAGATTTCCATACTTCTGAAATATGAGAGTAGGGAAGAAATACATGATAATTAGGGCAAAAAGAAGAAGAAATCTTGTTCTGGACTCTCTTACCCGGGATTGTATGTAGGAATGCTCCTGTGTAAGTGCTGCCTGGTTGTCCAACAGCCACTCTGCACACCTTCCATGCCCCTCAGCAGAAGCTCACCTTACCAGTGCAGATTCCAAAGTATATTCACAGCTAAGTGTGAACCCCATGATCTCTGTGGAACACTTCCTTACCTATCCCACAGTGGCATTTTCCTTCTGAATTACTGCGGTATTGACTGCTTCTCTGCACCAGACTGGATGGGGGGAACCCTCTCCCTTGGGGCCAGACACTACACAAGGTCGTATTTAATCTTCACCACCTTCCTGTGGGGTAAGTGCGACTGCTTCATTTTATAGATGAGCAACTTGGCCGTGGAAACACGGATAGTAGTTGTAGGAGAAACAGCAGAATGCCTACCGTTCTTGGAGCACCTGCTGTAGTGCTGGTCACAGAGTTACGTATGGTGTGGAGAGGTGGCGGATTCTGGCTCTCAGTCCAGTGACTTGCAGATCACCAGTCTGTGCCTTTGATGCCCTGTTGCATCACGACGGTTGTGTGGCTCTCTGTATTCACGGTATCCGCCAGAATTTGATAGTTCTTGTTAATACCAGGCATCCATTTCCGGTGGTCAGGGAATCTGTAGGTAACAGTGGCACTAAGGGAGATCCATTAAAAACCCATCGTTACTCTGTCACAAGTTGTGACTTAAATAACTTAACCCTAACTCTGAGTGTTGGTTTCCACATCTCTAAAATGGGAATAATATTAGTAACCTCAGAAGGTTGTTGTAAGGACTAAATGAAGTAATGATGTTGTTCCCAGCACAAGAAGTGCACAATAAGTGGTAGCTCTTATCATTGTTGTCATGCTTTTGTCTTTGAGAATAAAAAGCCTTCATCATCTCTTAGGGTTGATGAGATCTATAAATATGCTACCCTATTTCTGACACAGTTATTCCTTTTCTCTCTCTAGTATCCAGGGGTTCCCCTGGTTCTAGTATCTGGGGGTTGACAAACACGTCTTGGTTCACCTGTCCTTACCCCTGTGGTTGTGTGTGTCTAACGAGTGCTTGACCGGGCTCAGCCGTAAAGCAGAGGCCACACAGTTTAGAGAACCTTTGCTAGCAGGGGATCTTTGGGTTGCTAAGGAGTAGATTTTCATATTTTCCACATTTGTTAAGAAGGCAGACCTTTTTTTTCGCCTATGGTATGATACATACCTTTTATTTTTTAAAAGCTACACACCTAGAGATGCAGGCTTTAGTAGTTGTATTCATTTTCCCTCTGAAAAGAGAGTTTTTTAAATCTGAGCACATGAATTATGTTTTCCTATTTAGGTTCAACACTTGATTAAGTAACTGTGCATAGTGACAGGAGCGCGATTTATAGCCTGATAAAGATTTTTGCTTCAAGGCAAAATTTTGCGTTTCTCACGGATGTAAATATCTTGCTTCTTTATAGCACTGCACATGCATGTGTGTGTGTACATGTTTTGGTTCATTTTGTGTTTTGGGAACTTTGTGTGTGGTGTGATGTTGGTAAGACTACCTATTCTGATGTTTTATCAAAAACAGTTTACATGTGGATTCATTTAGCTTTCAGTTTGCCACCTCTGATCTGGTGAGGAGTTGTCATTTTAACAAATTCAAACACTGCCTTTGAAGATTATGGTGTCATTTTTATCCTATGGCAAGGCCTCATTTCTTTCTTCACTTAATCCAGACACCACATGAAGACTTAAACTTTTGTGTTTACATATATATGATAATTAATACTTAGGCTTGTAAAGGGCTTTGTAAGAGGCTTTACCAAAGCATCTGGCCCTTACAGTGCTTGACATGTCTCACAAGACTCAGCCAGTGTCTGACCGTTGAGGTAGAAGGGGATCAGGTCAAATAAAGAACTTGATCCAAAAGTCATGGTGACTTTTATATTATCTTTATATATATATATAATCATAACGCTTTTATCGTTCATAAAAGCTCATAAAAGATCATAACGCATGTCCTATTAGTTAACTCCTGTCTGAGCAAAAGCTCTGGCAGTTAAAGCTTGGCCTTTCAAAACAGTCTGTCATACCATTTACCTGCTCAGTCATGCTTTAGACTGATTTTAGAATTACCATAGAGGACGTCCTGGGTCCTCCAAGCCAGTGGAAGGCAGCCATCTTTGTGGATTATAGGGATGCTAATCTGTTTCCTTTCGTGCTACCAAGACTCCTTTCTCCTCCCACCTCACATCTGTGAAAAGGTGGTAGCCTTGGTTGTCAGTGGCCTAAAGTAAAGATACCACAAGGTTCTGTTGGCCGGGGGTGAGAAGAATAGAAGTGGGAGATGAGGGAGAATTTGAAACCCAGCTATGGAAATCTGAGATAGAGGCTGGCAGGAAAGTGGCCCAGAGTCCTCCAGAGGCTAATGAGCAGTGCCCTTTACAGATAGCCACCTGAGGAGAAGGACTGAGGATGCTCTCATGTGTCTGCATCTAGACGTGGCTGTGAGTCTCAGGAGGGCTGTGAAGGCATTTTAAAACACATTCCCTTCCTGTCATCTCATGTTTGAAACCCTATAGTAAGTGGCATAAAGAGGTGAATAATTAGTTTCTGGTTAGACCATATTGTGGATTATAGGTAATAAAGCAGACCTTAAAACATGGCTGATTTTTTTGAGTGCTTGGTTTGGCAGCTAGGTTTTTAATTTAGTATAAAAAATAGTATTTTACACTTAGTTTGTATTAATTATGCGACTCCTGCAGAGGACACCAAAGAAGCTGTTCCCTGTCTTTGAAACTAAGTGCCCCGGGAGCAGTACATGATTAGTTTTAGCCTTATCTTGGATACTGAAGGCCTCTGTTCTCAGGCAGAGCCAAAGGACTCAGGCGTGGATGCATGGAGTGTCTTACTCAGGTTCGAGAAGTAATTTGACAGGACGGGCCTCTTGTGGAGTGTCTAACTGACACTGTCAGGGACATAAACATTTCCTCATGACTTGCAGGGTGAGCTTGTGATGTCACTGGTAGAGTAATTGGACGCAGGCCTGAAGCACATGTCATAGTTCTGATTAGTGAAATGGGTGTGAGCTACAAAAATACTAAGTTTGGAGACATGGAAAATGTGACTGATCATCCTCTCACAGGCAGTAAGCTTTACTGTCTTGATTTCACTTTGCCTATTTTTGTGAAATTCGTTTAACCTACAATTAGTTTAATCTTCTGAACTTTATCTCATGTTTACTTCTTCCATTTAACATTTTGCATTTGCCAAACCAGGTAGGAATCTCCTGCCTCTGAACTCAGCTGAAGTCCTCTATCGATGACCTTCTCATGGCGCTGGGTGTGTCTCGTGTCAGGGTGGTGGTTTTTGTGTGCATTCTGTCTTCTTCAGACCCTACCTCCTCTGTCCCCCATTACTGACTGAATTTTCAGCCATAGGCTGTCTGACTTAACCTTGATATGCGGCAGTGCCTAGCACAGAGGTTTGCTCATAGTAGATGTAATAGATATATGCTGTTGTAGATCCTTACCTGCTCAAAGTAGATAGTTAAGTTTTTGCTGAATACAAGTTAACTGTCTTAAGCCAAATAAAAATCAATCAAATGTTAAGACTTGCCATCTACTTACAAAGAATATAATGTCCAATGTAGGTCTGTCCAAATGGCTACCAAAATCTAAACAAAATGGAAGGAATGAAGAGTATGATGAGTTGGCGAACTGGGTTTTGCTTGAAATTTCAGTACACATACTCCACATATGTTCTGGAATCTCCTATTGATATTTACTGATGCATGCACTGGCAACCGCACCAGCAGTGCATTTATTTTTAACTTTCTTAGTAAAATCTGGGTTGGAATCTTACATTACAAAATCAACGCTGAAATTGAGCATTCAGATTGCCTAAAATTGAAAAATTAAAATATGAAGAGAGTGTGATCTTAAAGAAACTGCTTTGTCCTTGAAAAGTATTACCTCTGCTTAAGTGTAGTGTATACCTGTTCTATCTTCACCCCAGCACATTTTAAATAGGAAGACTGTGCAGAGTTGACGTGCAGCGTGAGACTGTGAGAGGACTACAGTTTTAGAAAATGAATTCCCAGAATACATTTGTGTTTTTTTTCTTTTAATTCTCTTTTACATTTGTATATGTTTGTTTGTCACAGATAGAAAAAACTAGTTCTTGTGGATAACATGGGCTGATTGCTCACCATTCCAGTTAAACACACTGCGTTTTGTTTACTCGTGTTGTGTGGCTCCAGTATGCATTACTCCCCCTTAGGCCTCGTCCACATGCCTCAGCGTAACTTAATATGTGTCGTTAAATTAAAAACATGATTTGAGTGTAGGGGTTTCATTTATAGTTAGAAACATGAAATGTAAGGAATTCAGTGAATACACAAAGTATTTAAATACAGTTTTGGAAACATTTCACAACTAGCTAGTGCTTGCTGTGTTACAGATGAAACTTAAATTATGTAGAATGAGTCATAATTTGGAGTTCTTCTGTTAGTCCACGACTTTAATTTTATAGAATTTCTGGTTGTTCTTGTCTTTTGGTAACCAGCCGTTCTTTAGCTTTTATATGCAATTGTTCTTTTACATTTTTTATGCTTTAATCTATATAAAACTTGTATTTATCAGCAAAATAAGTTTATTTACTCTTAGATTAGGAAAGAGATAATCCTCTTTTGCCTTAGTTTAGGAAATGTTAGATTTGTGCTGGATTGGACTCATGTGTGAATTATCTAAATTCAGATTTTGGCTTTTCTTGCTTTGGGATTATTTTTTCAGCTGATGAAGAAGAATCAGAAAACATTTGTATTGTGTGAGGCCAAAGAGGAGACTTTGCTGTGCCCCAGCAGTGAGCTTCCTGAGGCCTGGGCAGACAAGCTGCTGTCGGGATCTGTGGATCCTAGAACACTGCTCTGAGTGTGAGGTCCCAAATATTTGTCCCATTGAGATTTTTCACATTTTAAAAGTTACACATTTTTTCTCAGAAATATCTCTGATAACCGTGAAGAGTTGATCGTATTTTACTCTGCATTTATACATCATTTCTGCTGTAGAAGTTTAATATTAGGAAAAACTAAATACGGACTGGACTAAAGTTATATAGTAAAGACCTTAATTCAGCTTTTAGCTTGATTTTGTTTAGCTTTGATTTATTAAACATCAGAAAGAAAAGAGACAGGAAAACATTTAGATTGTTTATGGTCAAAAAAGAATGAAGATTTGAAATAGCACCCAGATAATTTAGGGCAAAGTAAATCTTTGTCCTAAAATACTCAGCTGGGGGCAGAAACTTTTTTATAGTCTATTTTTTAAGCATGTTAGGTTTTTTTCTGATTATAAAATGATATGTATATATATATATATATATATTTTTTTTTTTTTTTTTTGCTGAGGAAGACTGTCTCTGAGCTAACATCTATTGCCAGTCCTCCTCTTTTTTTTCCCAAAGCCCCAGTAGATAGTTGTATGTCATAGTTGCACATCCTTCTAGTTGCTGTATGTGGGACGCCGCCTCAGCATGGCCAGAGAAGCGGTGCGTCGGTGCACGCCCGGGATCCGAACCTGGGCCACCAGTAGCTGAGCGTGTGCACTTAACTGCTAAGCCACAGGGCCGGCCCCCGTGATGTTTATTTTTAAGTTTTGAAATAAAGAATTGTACACAGAAGAAAATAAAAATCAATTTTTAATTAATCACCATTTAATTACTGCTATTATATTTCCTGATTCATGTAGTTTATTGTGTTACAAATGTTTATACCATACTTAGATACCTATTTATATTCATATAATGCTTTTTTTTTTTTCCATGTTGTTAACTGTTCTTTGAAAAGATGGTTTTTAATGGCTGTGTGCTTAGTATTAGTAGCCCATTGTTTGGAAGGCCTGTGAGGTATTTCACCACTCTAAGAAGTCCAGGTTTTTGCCGTTATAAATAAATCTACGGTGTTGTTACTTTCTCACCTGATGAATTGGAAAACATTTGTGAAAGTGGAATTACCAGGTTAAAGGGCATATAGTATACATGGGATGTGAACAGCTTTAGGACTTTAATTACATAGTGTTAGATTCCACCCCAGAAAGATGGTGCCAAGAGGACTCCTTTGGCTTTTACTTACTACAGCTAGGCAATTTCACTATTTTCTGTTTCACCATTATGTGTGGAGACTTTTTAAGCCATTTCCTTAATTTAAGTATTAGTTTTAAGACCATAGCTTAAATTAAGAAGTGAATTACAGGGGCTGGCCCCGTGGCTTAGCGGTTAAGTGCGCGCGCTCCGCTTCTGGTGGCCCGGGTTCGGATCCCAGGCACGCACCGACGCACCGCTTCTCCGGCCATGCTGGGGCTGCGTCCCACATGCAGCAGCTAGAGGGATGTGCAGCTATGACATACAACTATCTACTGGGGCTTTGGGGGGAAAAATAAATAAATAAATAAAATTACAAAGTGGTTGTACATTTAAAAAAAAAAAGAAGTGAATTATGTAAGTCATTTTTAGAATTGGATGAAACCTCAAATATCACGTATATATTCATAATAATAATTGAAGAAAAAATACATAGCTTCTATGTTCTCAGCTTTCTCCTGGGAATATTTGAGATTATGTTTCTGAAAGTCACCTCTGTGCCTCACACTGTGAGGTTTTGATACTGTGGAGAGTTAGGCCAAGAAATAAAGGCATCAGGCTGTTGGTTTACTTGTTTGTTTTTTAATTGGTTTACATATTCTTCCATAAACTTTTTTTTTTTTTTTAACAATTACTTGTATGTTGGATGGAAAACACAAAGCAGATTGCGACTGAATATGCATTTTAGATCTGGGGAAGATGGCTTAGAGAATTGGTTCTTTTTTGTCTTATCACTTATAGTTTTGAAACTAAATTTTATAGACTAGTGTTACTTTATAATTTACCAGTAGTACCTTGATTGATTTGAGCAGCCTGCCAGAGTCACTAAAGAGAATGTGAGAAACAAACTTAGGTAATTGTTGAAGTCGCATGTGTTTGCTCTGTTTTTGGAGCCCAAGTATAGGCATGTTTGTATTAAATTTAGCTTACTCTTTAATTAGAACCATGCTTCATCCTGCTTTCTTTATAAAATAGTAGGAGAATTCTGAAGAGTTGGTGTGTTACTAGAAACACCCAGGTTTTCTTTTAACACAAGATGTCCAGTGATTTGGAGTTTCCGAACGAAGCTGTCAGCAACCCATTATTAATAGGACCTTGGAATGTTCCACCTGGAAGGTATCTTAGGGCTCATCAGTGGTGCGTCTGAGGTTCTCAGCCATGGAGGAAATTCAGCGTGGGGTATTTTGTTAAGCCCAGGCATATTATGGAATAAAATGCCAAATGATAGAAAGTTTTAAGACAAGCCATTGGATGTCAAGGACATGTGCTTACCACCTGCAGCCCTGGGCCAGCCTGCCCCTTGAGGAGCTGAGTTCACTCACCCCTGCTTTTAGTGTCACGTCAGTGGGTGGTGGAAAGCTCTGATAGAGCCTAGCCTTTCCTTTTAGTGATGGAGAAGCGAGGCCCAGAGGGGTTAAGGATCCTGCCCACCTTACATAGAAAGGGAGCTGCAACCCAAGTCCTCTTACTCCTAGTCTAGTGCTACTGCTGGGTAGGTGTATTTCACAAGTTGGAGTACTGTATTCTACATATACCCAAATTGTGTTTCATATGAAGATTTTCAGTGACACTCATTGGATAGAGAGTACCTCAACACTGGCTTGTTGCTTATTGAAAAAATGATCTGTGAAAGACCAGCCTTGTCATTATTTCAATAAGGCTTTGTGCTCAGAAGCTAGCTCTGTCCTGTGGAAGGCTGGTTGACTGCTCTTACACACACCAGAGCCCAGCTTAAGTGCATGGGGCCTGCAGGTCAAGGAGCGGGGGAGAGGGAGTTGCAAATAGATTATTTTATCCCGGCCACAGTGTCCACAACAGAAGAGTATCCTTTCTGATAGAGACTATTGGCACCAAGGGTAGTGGTTTTATCGTTATTTATGTACGTAATTACTCTCCTCTCTACCAGCCACTTTTGTGTTCTCTGACAACACCTAGCATGGGCTGGGTTGTAAATGGTACCTACTTAATACTAGCTGAATTAAACTTGTTCATAAAGTAAGAGGTTGTGTGTGTGTGTGTGTGTGTGTACGTGTGTACATACACATCCATGCTGAATTTTCACATTGGTACTCTGTTTTATGGGAAGGAAATCATGGAGAAATAGAGCTAAGCCAGCCAAGTTCTTCTGTTGACATAGAACTCACCTACAGAAGGACAGTTTGCTGTACATAATGTTTTTATTTAAACGCTCGTATATTACCTCATTGATTTAACCCATGTACCAGGTCATTATTCATAAGATGAGGTGTTATTACAGAAGAGATTTTCTGAGAAAAGTTGATCAGTCATGCAGGATTCTTCAGACCTTTGAGTCCTATTAATAATACCAAAAGAGAAATTTTTCATATATCCTTAGAATTCACTGGAAACTGGAGCATTATTGAGGGTTTGGGGAAAAAAATGTGGTCTATTTGTATGATGGCATAAATGAAGAATAATCTTGAGGTTTTAGAATAAGACCTAGAAATTCATCATTTTTTGAATTTATATGTAGCTGAATGGAAAGAATATTTGCTCACACACAACGAGCTTATTGAAAGTGGAATGTGTGAGTGAGTTGAAGCTGACAAGAAGTGACAGTGGCACACAGTGTGACTGATGCCGGCATTGTCATGTCTTGAGTGCTGTGTGAAGCTGAGCACGATGGTGAAGAAGGGAGGAACCTGTGTAAAAGTCTGCTTTAAATTTTCACTCAGTACTTAGTTTTTATAAAAAGGGTGCCCATGATGTTGCACATGACTTTCTACACTTTTGAGACACTTTATTTAAAATTGCTTTGCAAATTTAAAGAGGTAAATAAGACTGTCTGAAAGAGTAAGAGAGGGAGAGAACTAATATGTATTAAGCCCCTGAGTCCCACCAGCTGAGCACGGAGCATGCTCTGCCTTCTTTAGTCCTTACAGCAGTCCTGAGATGTAGCTGTCATCCTGTAAGCACACCAGCATTGGGGCTGAGAGTTTACAGAGTGGCCTTTCCTTAGACCACACCTGCAGTCGCCTCTGCCGTCTGTGTTTCTTTGATCAGAGTACCTGCCTTCTGTGCCAGGCTGTGAGCTCCTGAGCAGGCCGTGTCTACACTAGCTCCCTGCTGTGAGCCCAGCCCAGGCTCCCTTCCGGGTCAGCTCAGGAGTGTTGGTCTCCTGCACACACCACCCTGGAAGAACCATAATGCTAAGGGGGTTCATAGTGAGAACCCTGAGGTGTGCTGCAAGCCCCTGGTTCACCCCCACTCACCCCTTCTGCCCAGATAAACACGCTAGTACGTGTACTGAGCTTGCTAAGACAGAAGCCTGCACTGAGTGTCATAGAAATTGTCCGTAATATTATAGGTTGGAATCCCTCCCACCCAATTTTTATAATGAAAAATTTCAAAACCAGTCAAAAACCTGAAAGAATAGAACAGTGAACACCTCCACTTAGAGTCAGCGGTTAACACTTTGCCATATTTATTTTCCCCTTTCGTCTTCTCCTTTGTCCTCCTTCCCTCCCTTTCTCTCCACACAAACCCGTATTTTTAGTGTTTTTTGTTTTGTTTTGGCTGAACCTAAAAATTGAGTGAATTTTTATACTCTGATCCTAGGGTGACGTAATCTGAGGATCTAAATTCTAATTGCTTTTTTATGTTTTCTTCTGAAAGTAAATTGCAGGCTATATTTTCTCTCTTTTAATACAGATAGTCCCCCCACCTCTCTTCTTTGCTCTGTTTTTTGTTTTGTTTTGTTTTTTTAAATATTTTCCCTTTTTTACCATAACAACTCTTGGTTTGATTCCCTTACTACACCATTTTAACTATGAGGTGTAATCATTTGTGGAAATCAGAGTCCGGATGTATGGGATTTGCCTTCGAATACTTGATAATTATAGATCATTTTTGCTGCTGCTTCCTTTTCATGTCCTCCTCCTATTGAAAATACGTCAGTTAATAAACAGCCCCTCCACTTGCTGAGGTTTAAAGACATAGAAGACAACTAAACTTCCTCACCGTTTTTTATTGTGCCTTCCCATGTCCACAGCAGGAATGCAGTAATGGTGTTATGAGGACCTTTATGTGTTAAAGGCTCGCTATTGATAGGATGTGAATAGAATTTGGTATTTAATATGAAATCTGAATAGTGTAATTTGAGGCAGAGCAATGCGCCTGTTAAACTGTAGAGCTGGGAAGTAACTTTGTACAAGCAGGGTTTGCAGCAGTGGAGTACTGCTGCTCTTGCTGAAATGATTTTGAGTTTCCAAATACCTGAATTAAACACATGAGATTGTAATTTTCTTCACGTATGTCTGTGATGTCGTTACACAAGTCAGTTTTAATCAAAACATAAATATTTAAGTCACAATTTCTCCTTTTCAATTTTCCTCATCTAGAAGGAGCTGGCAAACAACCCTGACTGTCCTCAGATGTGTGCCTATAAGCTGGTGACCATTAAATTCAAGTGGTGGGGACTGCAAAGCAAAGTAGAAAACTTCATTCAGAAGGTAAAATCTGTCCAGAATGTGGTGACTAAAATTTAGGCTAAGATTGGAGGTAGCTGTTAATGGGATATTTTCTCTAACACCTTTTTTTTCCTTTATGAGGTGAAAATTGTTCTCCCTATATAATTCTTCTCTGCCCTTCTTTTTCTCCCTAGAAACAGCAAACACAAAGGCCAGCGGAGGTTTTAAGGGGCTGTCTTTGGGGAAGAGCATAGTGGTTTTCTTCCAAAGCACTTTCCTGATGGCTTGCCCAGCTCTTCTGTAGAGAGCCCTTTCCACATAAAGCATGTCCCCAAGAGGCCCTGGTGTCCCGGTGTTGGCCAGAGGGAGAGGCCAGGCTCTGTCCCAGCTCAGCTGGATGCCCCCTCAGCCCCTCAAGCCCCCTGAAGCCCCTTTCTTGTGTACCTGGCACTTTCTTGTCGGGTGTCTTCTTTAGAGGTCCTCACTGAGAATCCTTACACTCTGAACCCAGAGTGACATAATCTGAGGATCGAAATACATTCTGATGACCTCTTTTTTATGTCTTCTTTATTAAATTGAAAGTAACGTGGGCAATTTAATCTAGAAAGGGGAGAATTGCAGTTGTATAAATACACATTGTAAACACATAAGGAATATGCAGAGTTTCTTCAAGCTTTACTTTCCTTGTAGTGTGAATGTTTATTCCATTATCATTATAAAGAAGCCCCTGTTGGGGCCGCCCCGTGGCTTAGCGGTTAAGTGCATGCGCTCCGCTACAGGTGGCCCGGGTTCGGATCCGGGGTGCGCACCGACGCACCGCTTCTCCGGCCATGCTGAGGCCGCGTCCCACATACAGCAACTAGAAGGATGTGCAGCTGTGACATACAACTATCTACTGGGGCTTTGGGGGAAAATAAATAAATAAATAAAATTATCAAAAAAAAAAAAAAGCCCCTGTTGTATCTCCACACCCACAACCAGTTGTGTCTGAGTTTCACCGTAAACTGTAACTGCTCCAACATTTTTTTAAAAAGGGTCGTAAAGTGCTGGAAACTTTGATGGTTCTTGAGCCTGCTTGCAGTTGGCCCACAGTAGGCACTCTGTAAATATTGGCTTCCTTTCTTCCTCTTGGATCATAGTAATAGATAACCAGTCCAGTTCTGATAAATGGAAGTCACACATGTAATTGATGAAGTCCCTTCTGTTCATGGAAAAAAATGTAAACTCTGAACATTGTCCAAAAGTACTAAAGTACTCACTGTTGAGTGCACTTTTCTCTCTTCTTGGGAAAGTTTAGTAAAACTTTAATAATCCATCAGTTAAAATCACTAATTATATACATGGTTTTACACTATACATACATATATATAGTGGCAGTAACATTAGAGTACAAAAATTAATGGAGAGTTTGTAATAATTCTTAATGCAATAAAACACCTTAGTGCAAAGAACCTAGGACTCTCTTCTTTCAGTACATTATTTTATTCCACCTCGGTATTCCTTTGGATTTCAGAGAAGTTAAGAATGACAATGTGTAGGTTTTTTTTTTAAAGATTTTATTTATTTATTTTTTCTCCCCAAAGCCCCAGTAGATAGTTGTATGTCATAGCTGCACATCCTTCTAGTTGCTGTATGTGGGACGCGGCCTCAGCATGGCCGGAGAAGCGGTGCGTCGGTGCACGCCCAGGATCCGAACCCAGGCCGCCAGCAGCGGAGCGTGCAAACGTAACTGCTAAGCCACGGGGCTGGCCCCGACAATGTATAGTTTTAAAGCAGAAGAAATTGAGTTGACTTTTGGTCATTGATATTTAGAAAAAGGTAAAAATAAATCAGGTTCAGCAGGAGTTTATGTTGGATCAGAATGTACACACTACACTTTTTTTGTTTGTTTCTACTAGGAGAGATTGTTTCACATTTCACTGGGAAATTTTTGTTTTGTTGTACAAAACGATAATAGGATGGAATTAAGATTTCTACTAATCGACATAGAGTGGTCTTTTCAAACCAAGTATATGTAGATTTCATGGGTTAATTGGGGCACATAAAGTTGGTGTCATTAATCTTAGGTTTTTACCGTCTTATACTACTTTTTTCTTTGTTTTAAAAGCAAGAGAAAAGGATATTTACAAACTTTCATCGCCAGCTTTTTTGTTGGATTGACAAGTGGATTGATCTAACAATGGAAGACATTAGGAGAATGGAAGATGAAACTCAGAAAGAACTAGAAACAGTAAGACTTCCTGTTCTGTGGAAATTCTCTAATTTTCCCTTTCTAAAACTGTGTATGTGCTCAGTAAGTGTAAACGTGGAATTAAGAAGAGTGTTATTAAAAGCTATTCCCTAATCTGTATACCCTCATCAAAATCGAGTTTCTTAGACACTAATATCCCTTCTCATGTTCTCATTTCTCTTTTGTTGCACATCTTTCATGAAAGTAGACTAGTGCTTTCTTGGTCTAGAATTTGTTGCCTGTAAAATGCCCACTGGTTTTGTATTCTTTTTCATGCATCAGCTCTCTGTGCTGGTACCTGGTTCTCATTCCTTTTAGACGCTCACTTTATCAGACCAAATTGCTTTTGGCTCATTTTGTTATCACAGTAAGTTGTTAATGTTAGCGCAGTAAGTCCTAGGTCCCTCTTCTGCAGAAAAGATAAGCCTAGTGATATTGTCACTGATTCCAGAAGTGCCTCCTCCTCCCACAGCTAGCAGTGAATCCTTATTCCTTCATAAGCCTTAGGCGGAAGTTCAGGTGATCCTCGGGTGGAGGTCAGCATGCCTCGTTTCAAAGTTAAGCCACCAGGGAGCAGGCCCTGCGGTGCGTTAGCACCCCCTTTCTCCCAGGGACAGAGTCTTCCCTGACTTCTCTTCCACATGTCTGGTTTTGCTTTTGCTCTGGGCTACGCTTCTTTTCAGTTGAGAGTAAGGCCCCACGGGGGAAATGAACTCAAGGAATGTACAGGATAGGCTAGTGGTTTCCATGCAGTCATCCAGAGTCCTGCCAGCAGTCCCAGTGTTGGAAGCCCTGCAGGCGAGAGTGTTTGACGAACGCCTGTGTGTGAGGCAGGAACTCCATTTAATCACCGGCGAATGGCAGCAAATCAGGTTCTTTGGCACAGAAGGAAATCTATTTGTCTGGCACAAAGCATCGTGAAGAATCTGTGTTTAAAATTGCTTACTTTTGGTGATTACGGCAGATCTGCTTCTAATTAGCTTTATACAAACCTTCTGAGAGGACTAGGACATATTTTCTTTATAAGGCAATAAAATGTTTTAACCTTATCTTATACATAAAGTAAACTTTAGGCAGTCTCCAACTTATGAATGGATTTTGTTCCAAAAGTTTTTAAGTTGATTTTTTGAAATTTGGAACATGTTTTTCCATAGAGACAGCATTATAAATGGGGGTTTGGTTTCTAGGCCAGCCGATGGAAGCCTGTTTGACTTCAGTCTCTCATACTAATAGTGTGACTGAGTTCTGGATCTTTGGGAGTAGGGTGATAGGATGGTAAGCATGGAAGACCCTTATTTTTAGGTTGGCCTCAGGCAAAATATTTAAACAGGTGAGAGTAAGTCATGGGTGCTTCCTACCTCTCTTTCCATTCCTCTCTCCCACTTCTGGCTTCCCTTTCTCAAGAGTCAGATGCCCTTCTCTCAGATGCACCACCGGCCAGTTTTAGTTCCTTTTTTCCTGCCTTCCTGCTTTCCCCTCCAGCTGCTCCAGGCTCCAGAGATACCTGCCCGCTCTGCCTCCAGCCCCTCAGAGCAGCTGCTCTCCGCTGAAGATTAAACAGAAAGCAGCATGATTACACTTATTCTCACTAAGCTCATGGTGCAGCCTTGGCATCTCCAAAAAGAATTTGCCAACACCAAGATAAAAGAGAGACTTAGCTTTGTTGGTTGGAACTCTCAGCATGGAAGCTTTCTTTTGGTTTTGATTTTTATGCTGAAGGCCTGTCCATAACATGAGGAAGACAGGTCGTGGTTGAAGGGTGGTGAATGGAGCCCTCCCTTGTTTGGGCTCTGAACCCCTTGGACAGAACTTGGCTGAGAGCTCTTCCTCCCCCAGGGGAGTGCTCTTACTTCCCTCACAAGTTCTCAGTCTCATGATACCTGAACGCTGAACGGTCCCAATGTCAGCACGATGAGAGCCCTGACGAGGAGGTGGCAGTGGGCCTGCAGGCTCAGCTGCCGCTCCATGCAAGTCAGGTGTCCATGAGTTGGGAATTGCACTTGAAAAGAAGGTGTAAGATAGACAGGTAGTTACACAGAAGCCCAGTTTATTAGGAAATGCCATCATCATTGTACCCACATGGCTCAGACTGACTGATTCTCTCATGAACTTGGTAGAAATCTGTCGTTGGTTCAGGGTTGGGCTACATGACAGTTTCTTTGTTAAATATTTCAAAAACATTTCAAGACACATTTCAGCGTTAAGTGCTGATCATTTTAATGTTAAACCCCATCTGGGTTATTTTGCTCTGGGTCACTGGGGAGTGCTTTATCCCACATGCATTGCTGCTGTTCTGAGTCTTAACGGTTGGTTTGTGAGCATCTTCAGAATCTGGGCAGTGTCATGCCTGCAGGCCAAAGCGCCTACCCAGAGAACATCCGCCTCCTGAAGAGGCTTAGCATTCTCAAGTCCTCCTCACCATGGAGGAATTTCCCCTGTTCTTGAGGTCCTGTTTCCCTGACACCTGGTGATAGAATTTGATACATTGTAATTCTTTTCTTAATTCGCAAATATTTTAAGAATTGGATTTCTTTCAAATGGGTTTTGGCCCTGTAGAGAAGGAACAGCATCTTGAGAGGTTAGGCATGAGAGGAATGCTCCTGCCTGTCTGTAATCCTGCAGAGAAATCCTGGGGTCAGGCCCAGCCACTGAAGGAGTACTTTGGGCAAACGTTATGCCTGTTTGTTCTCAACTGGCACTTCTGTGGGGGGTGGGGAGGGAAGGATGAGTTTTAGAAATGTATTTATTGCATTTGTTCCTTTTTTCTCACATTCTTTTCTTAATTTTCTCATTGAGTTTTTTAATTGTCTGTAGGCTGTTGGTATGAGTGTCTGTCCTTCCTGATGCATCCTTATGTCCTTCATTGTTTCTCATGTATTGTTCCTGTGCTCCTTTGTTCTTCCTTTCATCCTCCCTCTTTTCAGTAAACTTCTCATCGGGAACTCTGAGGGACCCTGGTCTCAGAAGCAGCAGAGGTGACCACACCTCTTGGCTTCCTGTCTGGTCTAGGGACTATGAGGAGATGAACAGGACCATCGGGGCATTTTCTCACATTATATTGGTGAACAGTTTATTTATCCTGGACTATCTTTGATAATTTCGCGTCATCAGTCTGCAGGCTTTTGTTTTCTAGATTCAAAAATAGATACCATTTTTTGTGCTATGTAAGAAAAGCCTTTTGCAAGATTTTCTTTGGACCGAGATTGCTTGCGGGGCCTCAGAACTTCCTTCTCAGTGTGGATATGGTTATCAACAGGCAACGGTCTCCCCAGTCTCTTCTAGGTCTTTTTCTCCCTCGCTTACTAACCCAACTTAGAGTCTGTGATTTTAGCAGCTCATGATTTTATTTTACATTTAGATGCGTAAGAAGGGTTCCGTCCGAGGCACGTCGGCCGCTGATGTCTAGATGAGTCCCCGTAGGGTCAGAGACAATAATCAAACTGTGTAAGTGAAGACCTGGGTAAAAGAAATGTTTAAAAACCAATGCCTTTTTGGTAATGGGTAGTTACCTTGCTAAGCAGAGACTATGTGGTTTAATTTTTAGAATTTGAGATAAGCATTTTGGCAATTGACAGTGAACACTTGCGTTACTATTCTGTAAGAATCTTCTCTGTGGAACAGGCTGTATTTAGTAGTCCTGAGCTATTTCTTAGTGTTAGAGGTTAGAAGCCGGCTGCGAAGTGCACATATTGTCATGTAGCACTGTCCTGGAAGCCAGCTGAGTTTCAGCGATAGCCGTTAATTGACCTGTTTCTTAGTAGGACCATTTGTGGTTAGTTAAGGAAATATGTAAAGGCATTTTAAGTCAAACAAAGATCCTTCATCCCATACCATAAGGGCCAACCTCAATAATTCATTTTAATTGAAAAAGTTTTTTGAACACCAGAAAGTCTTCCTTCATGTTGAATCTTCAGTTATCTTTACAGTTAGCTTTCATATGTGTAAATACACTTGGGGTTTCATTTACAGTGTAAAACATTTCCATGATCTTATTTCTCTGACACAAATTTATATGCCCAGATAAGAGATTTTCCTTGAGGGGAAAAAGCCTCAGAATCTACCCCACATATTGAAACCAGTGTGAGGAACCAGAAATCGACAGTACACTCATCATTTGTTACTATTGAACTATGATGTTTACTGAGGAAGAGAACAAGATGGAACACTCTTACCACTCCGCCACTAGTCTCTGCCCTCTTAGTGCGCTACCTGCTCTTTCCTTATTGCGCACGGGAGAAATGACGTGTTCAGTCCTGAAGGGTAGGAGTTGTACCAAGTCAGGATGAGCTCTGCCAGGATTCCTCCACAGCCCATTCTTTAAATTCAGTGTTCATTTGTAAAATATTATGTGATCGTTACTTTTCTTAAGTTCTAAATTGCTGTGATTTATTTCTGCTTCTAATTGATTTTCCCTTTGATGAAACAATGTTATGCTACTAATAAGACCAAAATCTTTGACAGATTAAATTTTTAATCTTTAAAATGCAGTAGTTGGGGTACATTTTCTGCTAAACGTTTTGCTACATGGAGGATTTTTTTCTGGAGAATGTGTGTGACAAGCTACTGTCTAGCATTTTTTGTGTCTCTGTATTTTAACACATTGCACTGTCTTTTGATTTTCTTACAGTTACGTAATCAAGGTCAAGTGAGGGGAACAAGTGCAGCCAGTGATGAGTGAAGAAGAATCTGACCAGTATCTTGCAGTGTTGACAGTTCCCAGACGTGTGCGTGTGACTCTATCCTCACACGCACAGGTCCCCAACCACATGTATATATATGTTGGTGTGTGTGTGTCTGTAGCTGTATATAAAACGCATGTAGAGCTACAGACACCGTACACACACTTGTGTATATATGTACATACAAACATACTGAAGGGATTAGTACAATTTCTCCAAGTACTGTACCTATCTTCAGCAAGAATGCAAAAGAAAATATTTTCAATATATATACCTGGAACAGATTTTAATAATTATCAGAGTAATACCATTAATGGACAAACTGACTGCGATGTAATACTAGCTGGTATGTTTCATAAATGTCAAGTTGTGGACCAATATATATATAGCCTTTTATTATGTTTCTGTTCTTTTAAATCAGTCTCATATAAATCTTATTTTAGTCCCATAAGCAACAGACTCCCACAGAAAAATTTATTCAAAATCTTTTGGTATTCCAATGAATCTGGAATGTAAACTTCGAATGTATTTATAAGGATTTATTTCTGGACAGTCATTATCTTACAGCTTAATTGGACAATATCTGTTAGTAAGAAGTAAAGTTACAGGGCAGTTTTTACTTGTTTGCCCTGAGGGGAAATACCGTTTTTAAAAAAAATTTCCGGTTTTTATTGGATTTTTGTATTTTAAATTTCAAGTATTTTTCTACATCAGACCTAGCAAAAATGGAGATGATGGTTTGTGATTTATAATAAAAACTATACAATTTTCAGGCTTCTGTTAGGCAAACAAAGAAATTGATGAAGAAATTAATAGCATCGTAGGCTGTTTAGAAAAATTGGAAGTATAGCACTTGCATGGAGTCTTGCTTCTGAAATGACTGTTTTCTGAAATTACAGCTTGGAAACTATGCAAATGATCTAGATTCCTCACAGCTTACATGGTAGAATATAGCTAGTGATGATGTGTTGCTCTTTTCATGTTGAAATACACTTGAAGGGGGGAGATGCTGACTTTGAGATAGGAAGAATTCAAGAGGCAGCGTGAGGCTTGCCTGCACTCAGGCAAAAGGCCTTGCTGAGGGGCCAGTGCACCTCCACCCGCTCAGATGTGCTCTCAAGTAGGACATGATTGGAACGTATCCTGAATAAGCATCATGCAAATGCTGGTTAGAGGCTGCTGCCACTTTTTTTCTTTGTTTTTAAAGAAAGGAACAATAGCTAGGTAAGATTTTCATCAGCTTTCTCTGTCCGAATCCAGCGTTCCTCTTGTCAGTCCCGGAAGCTGGAATAGAATGATGTTGTTGAAGCCTTCACGTCACAAACTGTCTTCTTTAACCTCTCGTCCCTCTTACAACACGCCAGGCCCTGTAGTCACATCACATTAGTAATCTGATTTGCTGACACTCCTGCCCTCCCTGATCCTCGTTTTCCCACATGTCTCGTGTCCCCACTGAAGTGATTGCAGTGACTCAGACAAGGGTGTTTGGGATCACTGCTGCAGTGCGGGTCCTGTGATCCTCTGCTCCACGCCCCACGTTGCGTACGTCCTCTGTGCACTCAGGATCAAGACTGATGTTTACTCTCTGGGCACTGCTGTGAGATAGGTTGTCAGCGCATAATCATTGTCTGCAAAGTATTTGACGCGGGGAAGATTGCTGATTTTGTGAAGTAAAGAGTCTAGCCCTCTCCTTTTAATGAACTTAACTCTCACTGCATCTGTAGCATCATTGGGAGCTTGGGCACACATGGAAATGAGAGCCCGGCGCATGGATTTTAATGTTTTTCTAACGACTGTGGAGATTTGAGGGAATGTGTGGTGAATGTAAAATATCTAGTTTACTTGGCAGTCTCTTGTGTAAATTACAGTAAAACAAAGTAAATGAAATTTAAACAAAAAATAAATTTGATCACAAAATGCCACTTGTGTGCTTGAGTGGTTGTTCCCCTGATGCCACATCTAATTCAGAACACTGCAGACCGCTTCTCTGCTGTCTTTTCAGGAATTCTCTAATTTGCAGCACTACCACTTCGGGAAAAATAAAGAAAAAATGGTGTTTTATTTTTTATTGCAAACTCCTGTTCTTGAAATGCGCCTGTGCCACGTTAAGTTGTTACGTTTGGTTTCTTAAATAATTTTCTGCTCTAAAGGCCAAGCAGTAAACTAAAGAAGGATTATTAGCCTCAGAGGTTTTTTAAAAATTATTTGTAAAGGGGAAAAATACGGAAAACCCACAGCACTTTTAAAAGCACTCAGTAGGGATTTTGCCATTAGATTTTGATTGTTTCAAGATTGTGGGTTTTTGGTTTGGGGCTTTGTCATCTTTCTCCAGCCTACTGTTTTTGGATGTGTAACAACTGTTTTCTCATGGTTCCAACTTCATATTCTAGAGCTGCTCAACCTTTGGAGAGGTGGCCAGCGATATGGATGGATTTAATATATAATGTTCTATTTCCGGAGCATTCTTTTGTTTGTTTTTCTGAGGTAGTTTTCGTAGTGTTTTGTCTCAGACATCATGTTTGCGGTCACGTTGACAGGTTGTCGCTCATGCATTCAGCAATCTGAGCACTTGAGGCCCAGCACTCAGGTCTCGCTGGAGGCACCAGGATGGAATAAAAGCAGTGCACAGTCCAGTGTGGGAGACAGACATAGGAACAGGTAAATTACAGCTCAGTGTGATAAGTATCGTTGGTTGAGAGATCTTAGACGTGGTCCATGTTGTACAGATGAGAAAGCAGAAGTCCAGGCCATGGGCAGCTGGGCCCCAAGGAGCCCAGGGTGCCGGCTCTGGGTGGGCACCGGCCACATTGGGCTGGGGTCAGGCACACCCCTCCCGGCCCCTCGCTGAGTCCCGGCCTCCTTGTCTGGGTGGAGGCCACGATGCCCAGC
This sequence comes from Diceros bicornis minor, assembly GCF_020826845.1. Taxonomy (NCBI): domain Eukaryota; kingdom Metazoa; phylum Chordata; class Mammalia; order Perissodactyla; family Rhinocerotidae; genus Diceros; species Diceros bicornis. The sequence goes on along the minus strand of NC_080774.1, from coordinate 21,753,914 downwards.
TGTAGAGCGTTCAGGATCAGTTGAGACGTTGTCTCCTCTAGCGTATGGTGCCCCCTCTTCAGTGTGAGTTCTCCCTCTTGATTCTCTTCCTTTACCAAACTGCCTTCTGGTTGATGTCAAGTCACTGCGGACCTAACACCTGGCTTCTGAAGGGCTCACCTCTCTCTGCCCTCTTCAACTTGCTAAGCCATGAAGTTTCACAGCCTGACTTCCTCCTGAAAATCTTGTCTCTGAGGAAGTAAGATAGCTTCCCTAAGTAGTTTTGTCCATCTCAGCAGCTGACTTAAGGGGTCGGTGTGGAATTCTCTGTTGTTGACCATTAGGAAGGAGAATGTTCTGACTGTTCTTAGACCCTCAGATCTGATATCATGAAAGCCACTGAATTTTGAGGTTGAGTTGTGGGTACAAAACTGATTTTTTCAAGTTACCCTCAGTGGCAGTTTTAGAGTTTGGGACTTCACATGATTGGGAGGGAGGGAAAGGGCCAGGGGACAGGTTAAAGATTGTCCCACTGAGCATGGGGCCTCTGCTGCCTACAGGGGGTGCTTCTTAGGAACCCTGCCAGCATCATTTGGGGTTATGTTTTCTGACTTAGAAATATTAAGCAACAGTAGGTCCCTTCAAAACCAGTTCTTCAACCAGATTGGACTGGGAAAAGGAGAAACTGCAGAGACTCTAAAGCTGCCTCTCACAAAAGTTCCAAGCCCCTGCTAAGTGTTTAAAGCAGTGCTCAGTACTTTGGGACGCCTGGCACTTGAATGGCCATCCTTTTCTTCCTTCTGCAAATACCATGTTGAAAGACACTTGAATTGTTTGAAGGGAATTCAGAACTGATTTTGTTTGCTTCCCACACTCCCTCAAGATCACTTGCAGTCCCCAGAGGGGCTTGTATGAGGAAGCACTGCTTCATGACCCCCTCATGCATTTCTCTTCTGTTGAGTTCAGTCATGAATTAAAACTTGCGGTGGATGAAAAAAGAGCATCTCCTCCGTTCTAGCCAGGCTCTTCTCATCAACTGTGTCTTAGGAGTTCCCATCTCTTGAGTGTTGTGTTATGCTAGGGCTCCTGGTCTGAAAAACTTCAGCTAATGTAAACCAGAGGTGCTCAACCCCAACTGCACCTTAGAGTCACATGGGGAGCCTTTAAAAAAATAAGTTGCCCACCAGTTGCCTTTCTATGACTTGGGTTCCATGCGCCCTGTTTTCAAAGGACAGGAAAGAGAGCTAAGAGAATTCTCACCCTCTTCCTGAAGATAATTGAGAAGACCACCCTCTTGGAAAGCCAAGCACCCCCTCCACACAGCCTGCCTTAGCCTGGAGAGATCTCCTCGGCAACCGTCCTCACCCCTCATCTGGCTCTTACAGACTCCATGCTGCCTTGGTTAATAGATGTTGTCATCTCTTATATGTCTGTGTGTTTTGCATCCCAAGTTAGCTTGAGAACTCCTCACGGGCAGGAGTCACAGTGGTACCCCAAAGTCGCCTCCCTTGATGGAAACTTTGGAACTGCTTTTGCCCACAGCAGCTACCGGCCTACCCTGTGCAAGGCCCCTTTTGAGTCCTGGGGTTAGAGGGGAGGGGAGTAAAACCAAAAAAATCAGTAAGATCTAATTTCTGCCCTCCGAGAATTAATGCCCGACAGCCAGCTGTAGCAGGAGGGAGTAATTCTGATCGCTGACAGTCCAGAGTACGATGAGAGAACAGAGGAGGGAGCTCCAGCTCTGCATTCCTCCTCGCTCTCCAGACATGTGAACCAGACTCTTCAAACTAAAGGAATCTAAAACCAAACTCGTAGTCTTGCCTCCTTTCCCCGAGATGTGCTGGCTTCTCCCGTCAGCTAACTGCATCACTGGCTGTGCTGCCCAAGCCAGACATTCTCGATCACTGAGTCTCAACAAGTGCCCCTCAATGCCTGTGAAATCCTGCTCCTCTTGTGTGTCCTGGTCCAAGCCGTGCTCTGCTGAGCCATCCTCTCATCTAGGGTGGAGTTCTGCAGACTTTCTGTAAAAGGGTAGACAACAGTAAATATTTGAGGCTTTATAGGCTGTGCGGTCTATAACAGCTATTCAGCTCTGCCCTTGTAATGTAGAAACAGCCATAGACAATACGTAAATGAATGAGCGTGTCTGTTTCGATAAAACTTTATTCACACAAACAGGTAGCGGGCCAGATTGGCTAGTGAGGCCATAGTTTGCCAAGTCCTGGTCTAGAGATGGATAACCTTAATCAGGCTCTGCCAGAGGTAATTTTCCAGAACACCCCTGATGGTGCTGCGCCCTGCTTGAACGCCTGCATGGCTCCCTGAGGCCCCAAAGATCGGGGCAGCCGTAGCTGATGACAGGGAGAGCCTCGTTCTGCAGTTTGTAAAGTGGAGCCGATGTACTCCTCCACCTCGTGGCCGTCGGAGGTTCTGATGTGGATGAAAGGGACTGAGCTGGTCTCTCTGCTGCCCATAGCACAGAGGTTGTCCATAGAAAGGGCTCTAAGCGTAAGGAGATGGTTGCTGTAGTTTGCCATCAGATCCCCAACCAATACTAGCCGAAAGCTGAAGGGTAGAGCTGTGATGTGCTAGCACAGCTGTTGATGTATGGAAGACGATGATAACGCTGGTTAGCTACACTCAGTTGGCATATTTTACTTCAGTGACGTCTGTTGTCCAGAAAATACCATCTGTGGCTGTTAAACTAAATGCTATACTTGTGGAAAAGCTCATGGATGTCCTATATATTTTCCACGATTGAAATTTGGCCCTCTAGGTACCATGGCTAAGATGTTAATGTGAGCTTGGCTTCATGACTCTTGGTGGGGCACAGTAAGGCCAGGCCTTTGCCTGGAAAATCGGTCCAGAGTTTCCCTGAGTCATTGACGCTTGACCTGGGGTCAAATCGGTTTACTCCTTGAATTCTGAGAAGCAGTAAAGCACCGTGACTTGCCTCTGCCTCGTTGATCCCTTATATATTCTGACACCACCTGCTAATCAGGCGATAGCAGAATTGCCTTGCACTCCAGACTGAGGGAGCTTCATGGAGTGGAACGGAGGAGTGGCTTACAGTGTTTATTAATGTATGTGCTCAACAAAAGCTTCGCCCCTGGGCATCCCGTTGCACGCCGGCTCCCTACAGCCTGGAATACTGATGGCGTGTTCTCTCAGAGCTACTTCCACTTTCCCGTGGCCCGGGAAGCCCTGAAACAACTGAGCTCACCAAGAGGTACTGTGAGTGCTTCCCAGCCACGGTGTTCGTCCCCGTCACTCCAAACATGTCATTCCCAGAGAGGCGCTGTGTAGGACGAGAGACTTCTCCCAAGGAAGGACTTCTCCAAGGAAGGCCGGAGCGGGGCTTAGATCAGGATCAGAACAGCCACGCACAGACATCATTTACATCAGGGGTTGGCGAACTTCCTGTAAAGGGCAATGTAATATTTTGGGCTTCGTGAACCCTACAGTCTGAGTTGCAACTACTCGACTCTGCCTTTGTAGCATGAAAGTGGCCATTCTGTAAACAAATGGGTGTGGTCGTGTTCCAGTAAAACTTGATTTATACAAACAGATGGTGGGCTGAATTTGTCCCAAGGGCCACAGGTTGCCAATCCCTGCTTTAGATTCTTCCCCCCAAACAGCCAACACTTACTAGCACTTGCTGTGTGTCAGGCACTATTCTAAGCACAACACATAAATGGCCTCATTTAATCTTTACAATCACCCGATGAGGTAGGTGCTATCAACCCCCCTTCTACAAATGAGGAAACTGAGGCCCAGATAAGCGTAATTTTGCTGGGTCATATTACCAAAAGCTGCAGAACCAGGGTTATAATCCAGAGGGCTGCTCCAGAGTCGCACATAACGACTGCCCATCCCACCTCCCTGTCTTTCAGAACCACGAAGTTCCATGCCTGTGGCATTTACTAAGGGTCGATGTAAGGAGCCATAATGATAAAAATTCTCTTGAGGATGCCCAGATAAAAATTCTCTTGAGGATGCCCGATGTTCTTAAACACCATTTAGGAGCCAACTTCTGTGACTGATCTTCCCAGAGCTCAGAGCCAAGAAAACATTTCTTCGGACGGTGTTGAATTTCCCCCTCGGTCTTGGTGTCAGGCAGGAAACTCCCATGTTGCATTTTACGTCAACTGAGGCAACCTCTTTGGGGGGGTGGTTACTGATATAACTCCTTCACTCCCCTCCCCTCCCAGGCCCCACTTCGCACCCCTCGTACTGGGTTTCTGTGATGGCGTCGTGAGATCTGAGGGTTTGTGGTTCTCTGTATCCATCCCTCATATGTAAGCCACCCCAAAGTACTTGGTGGGGGGGGAGGTTTAGTAATAATTCTGAAATGTATGTGGAAACACAAACAGTCTGCTCCATCAAGGTGAGAGATCAGGAGAACTGCCGTCACCTCAGCTGCAGGAAATCTCTGGGCCTGTGCACATCTGGAAGGAAGCCACCAAGGTGGTTTTGTTAGCGTGGTGGGATTGTGGGTAGTTTTTTCTCCCCAGAATCGTTTGCAGTGTTTCACTTTACGAGAGAATCTTATTTAGAACTATTTTTGTCACAACCCAGGCCTTGAGAACACTTCCCGGCACACGAGTGCCCCCAGTGCCTTCTAGCACTGGGGGTGAGATTTTTTGGTTCGGCATCTGGTGGCCCATGAGCTCACCCACTTCTCCGGGCGCGTGCCAGAAAGCAGTCGGGGGGATCTCGGGATGCCTCCCAGCCCCTCCCAACCCGACAGGCTCAGATTTTCCACTTGTGCGATTGAGGTCAGTCAGCGCCTGCATTCCGGCTGGCGGGCTCCCCGCTCATGCGAGCGCCAGGCCTCGAGCCCGGCTTCTCCCGCTTGCCTGGAATTCAGCCCCCTTGCTGCTGCTCTCCATCCCCGGGCTGTGTGCGCCCCACGGCACCCAGGATCCTGTGGGGGCTCCATGGGTGATGGGTGGTCTGGCCCAGCCCTGGCTCTGGGCCACCACGATGAGGCAGCGGCTCCTGTGTTGGCTCCTGCCTTTGTGTGAGCGGGGAGGAGTTGTCTGGCCAGCCGAGGAACAGTGGGATTACTGTTGCTTACAAAGAGCTTCATTCCCTTCCTTGTCGGCCCACGAGAGAATGGTGAGCTCGGCAGCCGTGACCGCTGCCATTGGGTTTTACAAATGGTCGCTGCCGCTGTCTCTCTCGGAGAGGCCATGCTGGACACGGGGGCTCTGCATCAGACACCTGCGTTCCCAGCCTGCCACGTCCACTTACTGAGCAACGGGCCAGCTGCTAAGTCTCGGCCCCCCTGAGTCTCTGTGTCCTGCCGGTGGAGATTGGGGTAATAACATCAACACAGAATGTGGCCGTGAGACAAGTAACATATAAGTGATGCGTGACAATCTCTCCGGCACCGACTTGCCCTTGGTTGGTCTACTAATCAACCAGGGTGAGTGGCCATCCCGGTTCGCCCAGGATGGAGGGATTACTGGGAGGCTGGACTTCGGGTGCTGAAACCAGGGTAGTCCTGGGCAAACTGGGACAGTTGGTCACCTCATTTTCAGCCCCAAATGTCAGCATTCTTTAAGCCAGCAGCTTTCATTGAAAAACAAATACAAAAGCTAAACCAACATTGTATAGGAAACAGACAACCTTGTTTTGTAGCCCACTGTGCCCCAAACCAACTGCCTACACCCTTCCTTCCAGCCCTAGCAGGGCACAAGAGGTTTCAGGGTGGGGAGCCAGGTCATGGGGATGCCGGTCTCTGAGGAGGTGCTGGCCGGGAGGGCCCGGCAGCCCTTGGCTCAGGCAGGACAACTCATTCAGGAGAGAGTGAGTCCCTCCTCCACCCAGGCGGCCTCTGCTATAGCTCACGTTCCTCCCTGACACTGGGGAGCAGGGAGTTCTCACACTTCCCTATCCTTGAGGAAACGGGCACACAGAGGTCACGAAGCTGCCCTCAGCTGAAGAGAGCCAGCGTTTCCTGCAGCCCAGGCCTCTCTCCCAAAGGAAGGCGGATCAGGTCATTCCAGCTCTGCTGTCAGGACCGAGACGGACCTCCTCGCTGTGCCCGAGAGGCCCTGCGTGTCGGCCCGGCCACCCTCTCCATCCCCTCACCTCCGTGCCCCCTCCTCGCTCGCCTTGTTCCAGGTTCTCCTGAGACCGAAGACCACAGTGTCCTTTAGGCTGGGAGCACTTTTCCTCCCCTGTTCATCCTTCAACCTCAGCCCAGGGCCACCTGGTTGAAGTCAGCTCCCCTGACCTCTCAACTAGGCCAGCATCCCTCTTGGCCACTGCCACCTGAGCCAGGTGGGGAGCTCCGCGAAGGCAGGTGCCAGGAGCGCTATGGCACTCACCATTGTAGGCTCAGGGCCTGCCCGCTGCCTGCCTCGGAGTAGTCCACGCTCCACAGGTCTGTTCTGCGTGAGTGGAGCAGAGAGGCCCCAGATTTAACCTCTCTCCTCCTGTGCCTTCCCTGCCGAGCAGCCAGGCAGTCTCCTTTAAGCACCAACTCTTAACCGTGCCCCCAACCCTGCCTGCACTGCGGCCGAGGCCCCATCCCGGTTAGAGCCGCTCTACCTCCATCCCTTCCCATCCTTGGTGAGAAAATATTTGTGTTTTATGACTAACTCAGCTCCTCATTTCTCTTGCGTTATCTTAATGAATTAACTGGGTCCCCATCGCTCCCCCGGCCCCCCGCAGTTTATGAGCTGTACAGCAATATCTGCGATCTTAGTCAACCCCACGCAGTTGTTGTGCTGGTTCCTATTACAGTAATTGGCATAAACTTTATTCTTTTGCAGAGAGATTTTTTTGGCCCGCTGAGACTGCATAACCATCTGCCATAAATTGAGACTAGTACGGCTTATTTTGGTGAATGCAAAATTGGATCCCATTCTTTACTCTGTGGCTTGATTCAACTTCCAGATGGTTAATCCACATGAAGTAATAGGAATGCACCACAGCTCTGCTTAGCTGAAGATGGAGACGTAATATTTATTTGCTGATGTGGAGGCCTCCGAACACTGCCCTGTCGGGACGTCAATATATAACACAGCAGCCCCCAAAATGTCAGCTTGTTCCGCAGGACTGACAGCGTCCCTCCGAGCTGCCATGGGGGACCCCCGGATGTCATTTTTTTTTTTTTTTTTGTCTGCCCTTGACCTAATCTCAAGAGGTTTTGTTCTCTCCTAGGCTGTTTCTTATCAGCTCTGTCTGCCTATGTAGCTGGCTTCGCATCTGCTTTGACTTTAGTGCCTGTGACATTTTCATTAATACTTCTCCAAGGTTGAGCCTTTATTCCAAATATCTCGGAGCTCACAGAAGCCGAGGCTCAGCTGTGCCCAGCTGGGGGCTGCTGGGAAATTTGGCCCGGCGGTATCGACAGGCTCGGATGTCTCCACCCAGTTGGGTTAATGAACCCGTTTTCGCTTTTGCCTCTCCTCGCACTGGCCTGCCACGCTGGGAATGCTCTGAAAGAGATCTAGGTCAGCCGCATTGGGGCCTTCACTCCCGGGAGTGTGGACTGCCCCCTCTGTGTGGATACCCACCCTGGCCAGCCGTCCTTGCCCTTGCAAACTCTCCCGGGACTCCAGAACCTGGCCACATTTCCCCACCTACCCCCAGGAGGACTGGGACTCAGGGCTTTCCGTCTGTGCCCATGGGACCCCATGGACCACCTGAATTTGAATTGCCTGGGGAGCGTATTAAAAATGCGGACTCCTGGGGCTGGCTCGGGGGGCCTAATGGTTAGGGTCAGCACACTCTGCTTTGGTGGCCCGAGTTTGCAGGTTTGGATCCCGGGTGTGGACCTACACCACTCGTCAAGCCATGCTGTGGCAGTGACCCACATACAAAATAGAGGAGGATTGGCACAGATGTTAGCTCAGGGCCACTCTTCCTCACCAAAAAAAAAAATGCAGCCTCCTGGACTGAGGGGGCCCAACCGTCCTGGTTGGTCCTGATTTTAGCACTGGTAGTCCTGCCTCCTGGGGAACCCCTCAGATTGGCAAATGGGGACAATTGGTCACTCTACCTGGGCCCTATCCTAGACCCCAGAATGAGAACCTCCAAGGGCTCAGGCCTAGGGATCTGCATTGTGATCAGTTCCCATGGGTGATTCTGATGAGCCCTTAAACTTGGGAACCAGGGCAGGAAGCCACCAGTGCCCTTAGGGCCCAGGCTCTCTTCCCCGTGTGCCTGGCACCCAGTGCACTTATAGAACGCTTTGCATGAATTGAGCACACAATCGTTGCCATCATATTGACTTACGTAGAAAGTTTGCTTCCCTCCACTGTGAGCTCCTCGAGGGAAGGCTCGGCCCAGTTCCCTCCTGCATCCTCCGGTCCCAGCTCCGTGCCTGGCCTACAGTCGACACTCCAGCAGACTGACAAGGAATACTTAGATACAAACGAATATTCACGGTAGGGAAAGTGACCCGGACCTGTTTTTCACATACTTTTCCAATGTTCTGGGCTGGACTCCATTAGAAATTAGATCAAGGAAATTCTATTGAGGGCAGGAATTAGATCTCGGAGAGTTTTTTTTTTTTTTCTTTTGTGAGGAAGATCAGCCCTGCTAATCCTCCTCTTTTTGCTGAGGAGGACTGGCTCTGAGCTAACATCTATTGCCAATCCTCCTCCTTTTTTTTTTCCCCAAGGCTCCAGTAGATAGTTGTATGTCATAGCTGCACATCCTTCTAGTTGCTGTATGTGGGGCGCGGCCTCAGCATGGCCGGTGAAGTGATGTGTTGGTGCACGCCCGGGATCCTAACCCGGGCTGCCAGTAGCGGAGCGCGCGCACTTAACCGCTAAGCCACAGGGCCGGCCCAGATTTCGGAGAGTTTTTAAAGGGGGTGAAAACCCTGAAAGTTCCAAGATGGAACAAATAAGGAATTCAATCTAAGAAATTCTAAGATGGAATGGACTGGAATCGTGAACATTTTCAGATGGAATTGCACGTTCTTCCTGAATCATCACGGGAGCTTCTGCAGGCAGAGGGAGCAAGAAGAGGCGGACGCCTTGTTCCTGAGCATTGAATCCCGGCATCCCTTAGTGCTTTCAGCTGTGTCGTCTGCAGCTCCCCGGGTAGTGGCAGCTGTGTGTCAAGATGGACCCCAATGTCAGGTCTCTGGGCCAGGTGGTGGGGACCAGGGAGCCCAGACAACAGGCTCACCCACGAGGGAGGAGTGGGAGCTGGTGTCTAGCCCGGCAGGTTCCCAACCCACAGTCCTGCACTCCTCAGCCTGGACAGGGCTCAGCCGGGTGATGGCTGTCTCCTGTCACCTGAGCACAGCCCCAGCTTTACCCCAAGTGGCCCTGTTGCGTGGAGGGTTGTTGCCTCCTCCGAGTTTAGTTTTCTCGTCTGTACAATAGACATGGAAAGCTTCTCCTCTTCTCTGGATTGTGGCTTTAACAGAAAGGATTCTGTGGCACAAAAAGAAAGGATTATTGGCGTGGGTTTCATCTGTCTGTGAAAACGCTGAGGTTGACCCAGGATCCTGGTCCCACACCTGCTCATGATCATCTTGTTGCCAAGAAGCAGCGGACACGAGTCGTGGAATCTGCAACTGCAGAAAGGAGCCCCAGTGACGACCTTAACAAGGGGTGGGACCTGCTGGCTTGAACCCACTAGCTGCAGTGGCTGTGGGCATGCTTGTTCAAGTGCAGAGAGTGCAGCCCCAGCGACAGGCAGCGGCGGAGGGGGCCCTGGGCACGGCCGAGCAGGAGGCCCCGCTCCTGACGGGGTCGAGAGCGCCCCTCACGCCCCACGTCGGGTCCCGTCGGCTCTACTTTCAGAATACCTCCAGAGTCCGACGCTTCTCAGCCTGTCCATCACAGCCATCCTGACCCAGCCCGGCCACCATCCTCTCTCCCTGGACTGCTGCTCAAGACCTTCCTAGCTGGCCCTTTCTCCTCCCACGGAGGAGCCAGAGGGCTTCTTCTAAGTATCAAACGCGTCACATCCCTCCTCTGCTCAGAGTCGTCCCATGTAGCTCAGAGTGCAGTGCGGATCCCTTCCCGGGACCCACTGGACCTCCTCTCTGTCCCCACCCCTTCCAACCCTCCCCACCCTCCCTCCACTCCAGCCACACTGGCCCCTGCTGGCCACTTCTCCCACACTCCAGGCAAGTCACCTCAGGACCTTTACACTGGCTGCTCCCACCACCTGGAACACCTCTGCCAGAGCCCCTCACAGCTCCCTCCCTTGCCTCACTAAGACCCCCGAATGTCCCCTGTTCAGGGGCACCTTCCCAGGCCACCTTATGTAAAACAGACCCTCCCCGATCTGTCATAGCTCTTTATTCTTCACGGCCCTCATCACTACCTGCGTTGTGTGTGTGTGCACGTGTGTGTGTGTTGCTTGTCTCTCCCCACTGGACCAGAACTTCTGCGAGAGCCAATTTGACCCCCTCCTCAGTGCCTAGAACCAGGCGTGGTTTGTACCGGGTGCTCAGTAAGCATTTGCAAATGACATACCTGTGACGTCTCTCCCACGTTAGAATAGGCTGGCGACCCTCAGTGAACCACACGGCAGTTGCAAAGATCGCAATATAACCAAACAGGGCTGTCCAAATGCAATAATGGCCATTAGCGTCTGCACCCCAGAGCGGCGATTCTGGAGCGTTCTGTGTAATTGGAGCACAATGAAGCATGTGGCAGTGCTTCCACCAGCCTGTAGAGCTCATTCTGAGCCTCCTCGACGTGGGTTCTGGTTTTTTTCTTTTTCCCTGTAACAATAAACCTGGACCCACCATCGGGCGGGCCCCGTGGTCTGGATCAGAGGGGAATACTGGAGAATGAGACTTGTGCTAACAGGATTTAATCCCGAGACACTGGGCTATACATCCAGTGGCGATTTCCTGGATTTTGCAGCCAACATAAATAACACAAGAGGATTCCCGCGGCGTGACGTGAGGTGCGTCCTGCTGGTCCAGGGCAGGAACCTGCCCAGCCTGGGCTGCTGTTCGTGGACCAGGCAGGTCTCCCCGATGGAATCAGCAAAGCTGCACCCCGCTCCCCCTCCCCCACCACTCACTGGCCTCGCTCACTGTCCAGGAGGACCAGGCACCGTGCAAAGCGTTCTCAGGGTGAGGAGGGCTTGGAGGCCAACAGCAGAGATGAGAATTGACACATATTTGGCACCCAATTCAGCCGTGTAGTGAAATTCCTTTTCTGTATGTGCAAATCATGTCTTTCCAACTGGACTGTGAACCCCGTGGGGTAAGGTCTGCATTTTAGACAGCTGGCTTGTAGAAACTTGGAAGTCAGCTGTGGCACCTCATTTTTGTAGATGAGATCACTAAAGAAGTTGAGCTGTTTAGTAGGGCGGGTTAGAAATAACTTACATGTCCATCTGTGGGGAAATGGACAGATAAAATGAGATAGTCGCAAATGGAATATTATACAGGAGTGAAAAGGAGTGAGCTACCTCTACACTTACCAGCAAGGATGAGTCTTGGAAATTAACATTGCTGGAAAAAAGCTGCCAGTGAGCCACAGGGCACGATGTCACTTGTGTTCATTTGAAAACCACCCACCCAAGGCAGTGTTGTTGCTGTTCCTAGATACGTAAATACGTACGTAAAGGGGTGGCAGGGGTCCCGACAGGATGAAACCACTTTAAATATGCAGTGGCCCGCGTCTGAGGGACTGGGGACGGGAATAGACTGATGTTGAGTGTCTGTCTAGACTGATGATACTGAGCCGCTCATGGATGAGTGTCCTTGAGGGAGTCAGTTCATTTCTGTGCACCTGCCACTCAAAAACAAATAAGTCAGGCTCCCAGCGTCTCCCAGCCTGTGGTGGCACAGTGTGTGGGTGTCAGGAGCCACAGTCTGCCTCCTCAGGGGGTCCTCAGGAAATGCCTGTTCAATCCACGGGCCTTCTGCCTTCATGAAGCCAGTGTACTAGGAGAGCTTCCTCGGCCAACAAGAGATCCTCTACTGACTCCTGAAGCGAGAGTCTACGCCCCAGTACTAGTGCATGCCCCCCTCCCCGGGAGAGTCTGTCCATCCCTTGGTGCACGGAACGTCGTCGTGTCTGCTTGTTCTCGCTGTTGTACCTGCTGTTTCTGCGGTTCCGTCTGCTTGTTCTTCCCGAGGGAGTCTGGCCCAGCTGTGGCACGCCCGTCCTCAGGGTGCTCTTTGTTGTTCCTCCGTCTTTCACAACCAAAGGTCTTCTTTGGTTCTTTCTTCTTCTTCTTTTTTATTCAACCCACTTGTCTTGAATAGCTTCTCTGAGCAGTTCGCTCTGCTGGGTGGGATCCAGAAGTCAATGCGAGATAGTTCCTCTCCTCACCGGACTTCAAATGCAATACATCCCCTTCTCCGGGCAGGTCAACTATCGTAAGGCAAGGCCAGGGGTGGAGGGACAGGGATGCCCAAAGGGAGAGGTTTGTTCCAAGCAGGAACTGTCATCAAGGCCGGTGAGAACCAGGCGTGCGTGCAGAGGAGGGCGGGCAGAAGGGAAAGGGAAGTGGAGACCAGGTTTGTGAGGAATGGTGGAAGGGCCTGGAAGTCTGTGTTCCATTTCAGAGAGAGGGGCTCTCTCTGCCTGTCTGCAGCCCTCAAGGATCCAGTAATGTGGGTTCGGGGGAAGGAGGGCCCCAGCTGGGAGTCCACACAGGTTGAGACAATTAGGGGGATAATTTGGGCTGACTCATCCTGGTGGAGGCCCGGAGGAGGGGGTTCGGTGGGTGGGGACCCCGTCAGCATAATTGCTTCAGACTTCTGCTTCTCTCTGACCTGGCAGTCAAGTCAGTTAATCCAAGGCTTCACGAGGGCCGCGTCTCCTCCTGCAGCGTGGTATTAACAGCAAAATCTGCCTGAACCTGACAGCAGGGTGACCCGGGGAGGACCCCGTCCCAGGGCGGGAAGCAGGGAACATAAAGGGAAAAACAGGCAAATTATATCCTTGCCCCTAGCCTCAATGCCTCCGACTGGAAAACAGGAAGAAGGCCATATTCCATCAATTCTAAGAAGTCCTTTTTCTCTCTCTTGCATTTTAATATCTCTAAAGTTGGGATGTGCTTTACAACTGCTGGTGTCTTAGATTTGGTGAAATATGGTGATAAAATGAGGAAACGAGACGAATCACTGCCGTTTGTGGAGTGCTGACTCCATGCCAGGCACTGCTTCCGAGAACTTGACAGTTCGATCCCTCAACAACCCTCTGAAAGGGATACTGACTTCATGCCCATTCTGTGGATGAAAAATCAAGATTTCAAGGGTGAGTCACACGCCCCGGGTTCCACAGCCAGTGAGCAGGGGAGGCAGAATCTGGGGAGGTGGTTTTTGACGCTTACCCAGGCACATGTGCTTGAAACGATAGCCTATGCAAGTTTTCAGCTCGTGCCTGATGCATAGCGGCTGTTCGATTGTTCCTACCCTTCCGGGCTGTCTCTGTTCAGAGCAGAGCACCGCCAGGCATGTGGAGGTTCCAGAAATGCTTGCTGCCTGCCAGACTGGCTGGGTGGCCAAGCTTCCTGTCATCAATGCCCCACCCGCATCTCCCCGCCCACCCCGGAGGTCACCTGCAGGCAGCCTCTGCGCCCTCTGGCCTGGTGAGCGGGCAGGCTGGCTGGGGGAGCTGGAGAGTGAACGCCCCCACTCCCGCCCCAGGAGCAGCCTTCAGCCAGAGCAGGAAGGGCGTTGCGGGATAAATACCCCAGCTCCCTCGTCCCTCGGGTGGGGCAGCCCCAGTGTGATCCACACAGTCTCCTGAGGTCCCAGCAGAAACGCACCCAGTTGCCCACAGTGGTACCTCGCTTCTCAATGCAGCCTTTATTGGCTCTCCTCCCCTCTCCACCCCCACTCCCCACTCTACGTCCTGGATCACCTGCCAGACAAGGTGGGTGCCCCCAAATCCTTGCCTTGGGGTCTGCTCTTGGGGGAACCCAGATTGAGTGTGCCTAGATGCCAGCCACGGTGGGGGGTGTCCAAAGAATGGAGTGACAGTACAGGAGACCCACAAGGAGGACAAGGGGGCCAGCCCTGAGATAACCCACAGCAAGATGCTGACGGCCGCCAAGAGTGCACCCAGCTCTGCAGCGAGAGGTTGTTCAGCCCATGGATGTGCCGAGGCTGCAGACAGAGGCACAGCGGCAAGGAGACGAGGAACCCAACGTGAATCCCTCGCCCGCTTCTGCAGGGCGAGGCCTGTGCTGCCCTGACACTTGCTTAGATGCTGATACTGCGGAAACTGGGCTGGGAGCCACGCCCACCTGGATCCAGATCCCAGCTCTGCAGTCCCCCGGCTCTGTGACCTTGGACGGGTCACACGCCCTGTCTGAGCCTCACTTTTCTCGTCTGTACCATGGGGGTAATAAAGGTCCCCGTGTCATGGTTGCTGAGAGGACTCATTGAAATAATGCGATTAAAGAGCCTCACGCAGAGCCAGGCACAGAACAACCCACCTCGGTCGACTGCCGACGTCGGGAACTTCCAGCATCTGAGTGTCCTTTTCTTTCAACTGTGAAGTGGGTTGGAAATGCCCTCACCATGCAAGTATTGTAAGGATTTAAAGGGATTATGTACTAGAAGCTCAGAGTCAGTGTGCAGTGGAATGTCAGCTGGAAGCACTGTGATAGGAGTTAACCAAAATTTATTTTATTCCCTGGACACTCTCTATGCTCCTGCCACACTGACCTTCTTGGGTCCCACCACAGGGCCTTTGCACATGCTGTTTCTGTTGCTTGGAGTACTGTTCCCACCTTGCCTTGCTTTGTTACCTCCTCCCACCTTCAGCTTTTAGCCTGTGTGGCACTTCCTCAGGGAAGACCTCCGTGACCCCACATTCTCATGGCATCGTGTACCCCTCCTTGCCATTGTTCCAGCTCTATAGCTTCATGTGCTTGTCGAATGTTGCCTCTCTCTTTAGACTATAAGCTCCAGGAGGGCAGGGGCTGCGTCTTTGTTGCTCACAATGCCTTCCCTTCCTCCATGCACAGAATCTGACATACAGTCGATGCTCAATAAATGTTTGCTGAGTGAATGTCTGAAGAGGGGGCTGGTGTCTAAAGAAAACCCCTGAGGGAGCGTCGCAAAAGCACAGCATTTGGAGCGGGGGTGGGTGAGGGAAGATAGCTGTGTTAGTTTCAGCCATCTAGCCCAGGCTGGAGGAAAGGGGCGTGTTCAAGGCCAGACGAGCCTGCGTTCAAAGCCCAGCTCTGGCTCTCACAAGCTCTGTGGCGTGGCCCACATATGAGCTTCGGGGTCCTCATCTGGGAAACAGGAGAAAACACGATCTCAGTGAGTTGTCACGGGGAGTGAATAAGATAATATAAGCACATGGCCTCGCAGAGCCAGCTCTGTCCTCAGACAGAAGTTACGCCTTCCACTGCCCTTAAGGGAAGGGGCTCCTTCCACAGCGCATGTTGCTCTAGAATTCTCCACGGAGCGCAGAGCCTGGGATGCGCTGCGCTCATGAGGCCGTCGCCTGCCGCGAAGTCCTAATTGCTGGGTCACATTTAATTGCGCTCTGAAGAGCAGATGGCCGCGCCGGGCCGCTCTGACGCTCGCTCTGTTTGCTCGGCGGGCGGTGCCACCCGGCGGGCGCGGGGCCTTTGTCCCGAGAGCCGCGCTGGAGCCAGGCTGCGGCAGCGTGGACGTCTTGCAGGCGACTCCTGTCTGTCGCGGAGGCTCCCGTTGGGTCTCGTTCCCTCTGGGTCTGCGATGGGGGCCTTGAGTCTTAGAGGGGCCAGCGAGGGTACGGGGATGGTCGGCGAGGTGAAGAAAAGGCCCTGAGGCAGGAGTTAGTCTCCAGCTCTCAGGGGGGCTGCGGAAGGTGCAGGCCAGGCGGGGACAGCAAACAGGCCCACGCGGGGCTCAGCGCCCGGCTGGGGGTCAGCTGCCCCGCCCGGCCCGGCAGCCGCCACGTGCAAACGGCTTCACCTGCCTGGGCCTCGCTTTCCTCACCTCTAGAATGGGAACAATAGTACCTACAGGAGGCAGGGATACAACTGTAAAGAAACTTGAAAAACAACCCTAGTGCTGCCCCTCCGACCTCACAGCTCTTTCCCTCCTTGCACATTCCCGCAGCATCCTGTCTGCGAACGCTTAGCTCCTGGGGCTGCAGACCGAGTGTGCATTCTGCTTTTTCTAACCTCCTGTTGGATCACAACTCCCCACGTCTCTATGTGCTTGTCATAGTTCACGTTTTTGATGGTTGCTGAATTGTCCGTTGTCGCGGGGTCTCAGGTGTAACTAAAGCACGCTCACTCACACGCACACACCCATACACACACCCATATACACAAACACACACACACAATCTTTGCCACCTGTGAGGTGTTCTGATTGCTCCTAGATTTCCACCATGATAGAAAACCCTAGAATGAACATCTTCATATGGATAATTGGTTTTTGCTGCTCTTGAATTCTCTCCTAAGGATGAATTGCAAAGTGGGGGATCCCTGGATCGTGCTCTGTAATTTTGCCAGTTTGGGGAGATTAAGGAGGGCATTTCCTGCAGGGCTGTCAGCAAAGATTGCCTTGGGTGGCAGTGAGCCTCCTGCGCCTGGAGGTGTGTAAGACAGTTGGGACAGCCATCCATGGATCTGACGACTATTTGTCTGGCCTCACAGTGTGCCAGGTCTGTGTTGGGTGCCAAGGACACAGGCGACACGGTCCCCACCTTCCTGGAGCTCACGGCCCAGGGGAGGAGATGGAGAGGTAAGAGATAGGGACCTCGGAGCGCACGCTGTGCTGTGTAGTGAGGGGGGTGCTCGGGGCTGTTTGCTCCCTGTCTCGTGCTGCGAGGACCCCACTGCAGGCAGCCACAGCCCTGCATGGCAGGATGAATTGTGTGTGGGTGACGGTTCACGGTAGTACCCACGCCTCACTGGACCTCAGCTCCACCAACCTGCAGCCCTTCACGTGCGAGGCGTGATTTGTTTTGGGGGCTTCCAGGCCCTGTTCAATCCTGACCCTAGACTAGAGGTTGCCTGAGGCCTCCCCCTTTTTGATATTTACCTGCAGAATTATTAGATATTGAGATGGGGCTTGCAAGAGGGCAACTTCTAGAGTCACTTCTTAAATTTCTGAGGATCAATGGACAGCTTCTCTGGGCTATTTCCAGGGAGTGTGCATAACCCCCACCCTGCAGGGGCCACATTGCGAACCACTGGTCTTAGCGGTTGCCTGAAGGAAGTCTGGAGACCTGACTGCTCTTGGCTTGCTGTGTGACTTTCCACCAGTGACTTCACCTCTCTGTTTCCACTTCAGGGAAATGGCGATGGTAATCTGTGGGCTCCTGCTGGGCCCTTTGCTCCCTCTGCTTCATGGCCCATGATTCAGGCTCCTAGAAAGAGAATCCAGATTTTCCTTTGGGGACCACTCTCCCTCCCATCTCAGACTGTGGATTTGGGATGGAGCTGACCCCACTCCCTAACTCCAGGTGTGGGCGTTGATGTGGACCTGGCCAATGGGACCGCTGTGGTTGGCTGAGGGAGGGGCCTATCAGAGCCAGCAAGTGGCAGCACTAGGACTTTGGCCGAAAGTACTGTTAATAGGCATTCTCTTTCTGGTGGGGCTGCTAAGCCTCAGGGGGCAAGCCTTGAGCTTCCGGGGGCTATCTTATCATCAGAGAGAGAGAGTCTGTCTGGAAAGACGCCAGAACAGAGCCAAGACATGGAGAGAGACTGGTTTCTAAATTGAGCACCTGGATGCAGCCATGCCTGAAGCTAACATCAATTATGTGAGTCAATGAATTTCCATCTTTGCATCAGTTAGTGTGAGTAGGGTTTCTTTCACTTTCTTCCTAACTGTTCTGTTGCCTCTTGTCACACCCCTTCCAACATAACTGCTGCAGAGGAGCTGGAATCATTTTTCTAAAGAACAAATTTGACCTTGTCTGTACTGTTTAAACTCTCCCATGGCTCCCCAGTGCCATTAGGATAAAGTCCAAATTCTTTAGCCTGGCGTTCAAGCCCTCCAGACCTGGAACTATCAACAGCAGCCTCCTCTCCTGCTCTGTCCCTCGAGGACGGTATGTTCAGCTACACACTCACTGGTCGCCATACCTTTGTGTCCTGCCTCATGCTGTTCCCTCAGCTTGAATGCCTGTCCCCATTGAACTCACCCTTCCATGCTCAGTTCCAAGGCCATTCCCGGGAGAGCTTGGCTGAGTTTTGCACATTGAAATTACTTGCTCATAGAATCCCTGGGAGCATGTCTTATACACACAGGCCCCCCGACTACTGAGTTGGACTCTCCGAGCTGGGGCCCAGGGATCTCTGATTTGAATAAGAGCTCCTGACCTCCCGCGCGTCTGCTGTCTGACTCCCTGCTCTGGTCTGTGAAATGTGTGTGATCTACCTAAACAGCTGGGAGAACAGAGTGTGACAATATTTATCTAAAGCCCGAGCGTGGCCAGGGGCGCTTAGCAGACACTCTGTGACAGTCGTGATGGTCATCCTTATTACTCTGTCTTGTAGGGTGACCAACTGTCCCCGTCTGCCCTGGACTCAGAGGTTTCCTTCAATGTGAGGCTTTCAGTGTTAAAACCAGGAAGGTCTCGGGCAAGTCAGGATGGGCTGGGCGCCCTACATCTCTTGCTTTCTTTTCCCCGGATCAAAGATCTTGCTGGCCTGCCTTGGGCTCGCTGGCCAGTGGGAGTCACTCAATCTGGGGCCCCAACAGAAGGGCTGGAAAACTCAGTGAACAAAAGCGCAGACGGTCTTTGAGAATATTAAGAATCGGTGTTTTTCTTCCAGGAGACGTGCGATGTGGTCTGCATGCTGCTTTTCAGCCCACTGAAGGGCTCGCGTGGTGACCTCCCCTGCCCCTCGTTCCCTGGCCTCTCGGCCTCGCCCACGTGTCCGATGGGCCGAGAAAGCCGCGTTGGCCAGACTCTGGCTTGAGTTTCTGAGTTCTTGCTGCTCCAAACTATACATCTAAACATTCCCTCCGTTAGAGTCTTGGGGATTTTTTTTTCTGCATCGAGTTCCTGGATTTATTTTGAGCCAAACGGCTCCCCACCCAAACTCCTCTGCCTCCTTTTGAAACCCAAGGCCACGTCCAACCTCGCAGGCCCAAACCGCGCTTACATAACCCTCTGTGACACTAAGTGTTTGTGAGGCCAGCCGGAGGGGGCCCGGGCCGCCCGCCCCGGAGCACAGGGGACATGTTGTCCTGCAAAATGGTGCTGTTTGGGGTGTGTGCGTGCGCGTGTGTGTTTTTCCTCCTGAAATTCAAAAACAGCTCCTTTTGCTCAAGCTGTCAGAAAGGAGAAGAGGAAGAAGAAGAAGAAAGTCTGCAGTAATTCCAGCGTTGGGCCCGGATCAAGAATTGCAAACGCTAAGAGAATATTTTCCAAAGTTATGAGGCGAGGAGGAGTCGCGGAGTTCCGGGACGGGGGAGGCTGGCCTTGTGTAGTTTCCAGGGGCCCTGTCTCCTGGTGGTTGGGTCCTCAGTGGGGAGGGGGCTTTCCTCTGAGCATCACAGCTCACAAGGATCTGGTCCCTACTATGTGCCAGCCTTTCTGATTTCTTCCTCACAGATTCTCTGATTATTCCCAGTTACCGAGCAGGAAGATCAAGTTTGGAGAAGCTGAAGGGACATAGCCGAGGTCCGTTTACTGACGACTGGAGAGCAGGGAACCCCCAAAGTCCGGGCAGCCACCACTGCAGGATGCTGGACGTGAGCACCTACTGTGCGCGGATAGGCGCGTTTTCATCTTCCATGGCCTCCTTGCTGAGCATCTAGCCCGGACTTAGCTTTCGGGTGCACACCAGCCCTCCGAAGGCGGCAGTTGGTGTTTCCACGGGGAGAGTTACCTGTGGGAGAGTGGCGCCTGTAGCCACACCGCACTGTTCGCACAGATGGGCCTGTGACAAGTGCTCCCGAAACTACTTCTTTGATGGAGAAATCTGAGGCCTGGGATCAGGCCCAAAGGGTGATCAACTCAGAATCTGCCTCCATGAAACGGGCTGAAGAGAGAAAGGAGCAGCCGTTGGTTGAACACCTACTATGTGCATTATGGCCCTTGTCTGGTGTAATTCTTGCAACAACTTCTGAAGCCAGGGGCTGCCCTGTAGACCCACTTTAGAGCCTGCGAGAGTGGGCTCCGAGAGGGAAAGAGATTGCCCAAGGACACACAGCCAGGAAGCAGTGGAGCTGGAATGGAAGCCGGGTTCACCTAGTCTGCGGAAGTGTCCCCAGTGTTCACTCTGTCGGGGGGGGGGCCCTGGCGATGTAGAGGTGAGGGAGACACACTTCCTGTCCATAAGGCATCTAACTGGAGAGATGGGCCAGTGACTTTACCAGATGATGGGACTGGGGTGGGGATAGCACAGGGGGCCAGGAGAGCCCACAGGAGCTCCCTGGACAGTCAGGGAAGGCTTCTCGGAGGCGGTGATCATCTACACTGAGGGTTCCATGGTGGCAGAGGTGGCATTGTCCTGATGACCACCGGGTCCCCAGCATGGTGCCTGGGGCATTGTAGGCGCCCAAAATGTACGCACTGAATCACTGAACAAGTGGAAGTTATTCAAGGTAAGAGGAAATAGCTGTGATAGACAGAATGATGGCCCCCACAGGTGTCCACGTCCTAATCCCTGTGAATATGTTTCCTTGCACGGCAAAGGGGCTGTGCAGATGTGGTTAAGGATCTTGAGATGGGGGGACTATCCTGGATTACCTGGGGCCGGGGGTAGCGTGATCGTATGATCCCTTCAAAGCCGTGAACCTTCCCCATCTCTGTTCAGAGGGAGATGTGACTGTGGAGGAAGTCAGAGAGATGCAGTGTTGCTGGGCTTGGAAGAGGGAAGAAGGAGGGCGATGAGCCAAGGAATGCGGCAGCCTCTAGAAGCTGAAAGAGGCAAGCAAACGGAATCTCCCCTAGAGCTTCCAGAAGGAAGTATCTTAATTTTAGCCCAGCGAGACCATAACCTCCAGAACTGTGGAGACTTCTAATCTCCAGAACTATAAAATAAAAATTTGTGTTGTTTTAAGCCGTTAAGTTTGTGGTAATTTGTTACAGCAGCAACGGGAAACTAACACAGCGGAAGAGAGATCCAGGCAGAGGAACAGCATGTGCAAAGGCCTGGAGGTGAGAAAGAACACGCAGAGCCAGCGGGAGTCCCCCAGGCTGGTGTGCCCGCTGCGACTCCCTGCCTCCACTTACCGGGACAGATTGCCGGTGAGCTAGGTGGGCACTCAGCAGCACAGGCAGGCCTCTGAAGGCTCCTCTCGGTCCTGCATATGTGCACCCTTAGCCCTGTGAGGTGTGCACGCCGAGGGCAGTAGGAGGAGATACACAGACGAGAACAAAGATGCTCAGAGAGGTGCAGTGACTTGCCCGAGGGCACCCAGCACGTTGGGCAGAGCTCAGCTGGGACCCGTGTCTTCTGACGCTCCTTCTTGCCCCCATGCCACCTCTTACCCTAAAGCGGAGTGACATAGTTTTTTTATTGTAGTGAAATACACATGACATAAAACGATCATTTTAACCATTTTAAAGTGAACAACTCAGTGGCATTTAGTACATTCACAATGTTGTGCACCCACCACCTGTAACTAGTTCCACAACATTTTCACACCAAAAGGAAACCCCGTACCTATTAGCAGTCACCCCCTGTTCCCCCTCCCCCAGCTCCTGACAACCACGAATCTGCTCTCTGTCTCTCCGGATTATTCTGGACGTTCTGTATAAATGGAACCACACAATACGTGACCTTGTTGTGTCTGGCTTCTTTCACTCAGCATAACATCTTTCAGGTCCATTCGTGTTGTAGCAGCATCAGAACTTCATTCCTTTTTATGGCCGAATAATATTCCGCTGTATGGGTAGACCACATTTTGTTTATCCATTCATCCGTTGATGGACTTTTGGGTTGTTTCCACCCTTCGCCTATTGTGAATAGTGCTGCTATGAACATTCGTGTACAAGTTTTTGTTAGAACACCTGTTTTTCATTTTTTGGGGTACATACCTTGGGGTGGAATTGCTGGGTCATATGGGTGACCCTATGTTTAACTTACTGAGGAATCCACAGGTTTAAGTTGTGCCAGCATAGGATCTGGTGCACTGTGGAAGGTCAGTAAATGTTTGCAGACATCTACACTGATTTATGAAATTCCGAGCTGCCCAGGCACTGTTTTTAAGGCCAGGCTGCGGCAGGGACCAAGGCAGACACGGCCTTCATCCTCATGGACCGTCTGGGAAGCACATGCACATGATGTATCCCTGCGGCGGCACTGAGATATGTGATAGTGGGGCTTCAACTGGGAGGTGACGTTCAGGTGAGCTGTGACAGTGAGGGAGAGCCATCAGCTGGGAAAGAAGGATGGCGGGAGAATTCCAGGCAGAGGGGACAGCGTTGCGATGGCATGTAAGCTGGAGAGAGCTTTCCATGTCACCCAAACTCATCCCTTTTCATCAAAAGGGAGAAACTAAGGTCCTGAGAAGAGAAGGGACGGGGCTTCTCTTGTGGCTAAGCTTATTATGGCTGAAGTTCAAATTCCAGCCAGTGTCCACATCAGCTACTGATCGAAGCTTGAGAGAGGAGCCTGGCTGGTTGTAAGAGAACAGAGGGGCCTCGATGTGTCATCCCCCGAGTCCTCCTGGCGAGCGTGTGGATGTGTGTGCGTGTGCACACATGTGTATATGCATGTGCACGTGTGTGTGGAGTGCACAGTGCACACTCTTCCTCTGTAGGCCTGTCACCTGCTGCAGAGTTGACCCCTGGCCCTCGCTCCTGTAAATGGCCTTCTCTTAAACTCGCATCACGTCCCCCCACTCTGAGATCCTGCTGGGACAGGCCCGGAGTAAGCTCTCTTATAAATAAACACAGAGAGTCTTTTCAGATGCTCGCGATGCACAGGACCCCGATCCGAGGAGGAAAGTCAGAAGCAATGACCAGAATGGGCACAAAGTCTCAAGTCATGGTTTGATTTTGCACTAAAAAGATCATTCAGTGGCTAACGGGATTTGGTGGCTAAAAAGATCATTCAGTGTGTTAACTCAAGGCAAATCTTCCTCAAGCAAAAAGAGGAAGGTTGGCAACGGATGTTAGCTCGGGGTCAATCTTCCTCAGCTGAAAAAAAAAAAAAAAAGATCATTCAGTGGCGGTATACACAGCAAAGGGTGGGGAGTTGATGGCAACTTTTCATTTGAACATCTTCTTTTCTGGAGATGTCCCTTCTCTCTGAGGAGGTGACTGTGACATGGGTGGACACTGCTGAGGTCCAGGCAGAGCACGGTTCGAGGTCTGCCAGAGCCCTTCCCGAATTGTGGGACTGGCCAGGTCACTCACCTCTGACTCTTGGCTCCCTGCTCTATAAAAGGGACCAAAGAGTGGTTTTGAAGATAAAGGTAACATAAAAAGAGCTGCTGCCATTCACTTGGGGTCAAACTCTTTAAATATGTCATCTTATTGGGTTCTCACAATAGCTGTGTGAAGGTAGGGGAAACTGAGGCACAGAGATTAAATTAATTTCTTTTATTGTGGTAAAACTCACATAACATAAATTCACCATTTTAACCATTTTAGAGTGTATAAATCAGTACCATTTAGTAAATTCACCATGTTGTATAACCACCACCTCTAGTTCCAAAATGTTTTCATCACCCCAAAAAGAAATCCCATACCCGTTAGCAGTCACTCGCCCTTCCCCTCTCCTCTGAGCACCAGGCAACCACGAATCTGCTTTCTGTTTCTATGGATTCGCCTCTTCCGGATGTTTCATATAAATGGAATCATACACTAGGTGACCTTTGGTGTCTGGCTTTTTCACTTAGCTTAATGTGTTCAAGGTTCATCCATATTGTAGCGTGTGTCAGTATTTCATTCTTTTTTATTGCTGAATAATATTCCATTATATGACTACATCACATTTTGTTTATCCATTCCTTCATTGATGGACATTGGGTTGTTTCTACTTTTTGGCTATGATGAATAATGCTGCTATGAACATTCATGTCCTAGTTTTTGTTGGAATGCCTGCTGTCAGTTCTCTTGGGTATATACCTAGGAGTGCTGGGTCGTATGGAAATTCTAAGTTTAACTTATCGAGGAACCTGAGTTCACTTTTAACTTGCCCTCGGTCACATAGCTTGTGAAAATCAAGTAGAGCTAGCTGAGGTTTCTGATTCAGGTCCAAGTTCTTCGCCACAGTGCTCCCCTGATGCTGAGGCGTATGGAAGGGTCTGCCTGCTGTAGGCCACTGCCAGCCCTGAAGAGCTGGAGGCGCTCATGAGTGAAACTGAAGGAAGGAACAGGGTGTGTCTGAGGTCCGCTGGCCGTCGGATGTTCCTCCTGGGTGACCAGTAGGGTGAAGCTCAGAGGTGGGAATGTACTCCACGTCTGTGGCCGTCAACGGCATGAAGAGGGCACACAGGAGGCAGTTTAGAAGATCCAATAGACCCTGTTCCACTCTCGCTGTTGTTTGGAACAGCACCTCCCTAGACCTCCGTTTTCCCATCCATAGAATGGAACTGCTGTCTAAACCTCTCCAAGTGTTGAGCACTGGAAGTGACACGCACAGGCGGGCTGGCACCTGTTAAGGGCTCCGTAAATCACAGCTGGTGTCGTTGTTACAATGGCTGTTAGGATTATTTCTCCTTGGAGACTTTCCAGCCCAGGTCCAAGGCCCATGTCTGCCCTGAGCTAATCCTGCTCCTGATAAGAAAGTGCGGAAGCAGATTCCATTGAAACGATCACCCCCAGATCTGAAACATGTTCTGTAAACAATTTCTGAACTGTTTCTCAGCGCGAGCTCCCCTGCATTGCTAATATCCTTAGGGATTTAAAAAAATATATTTGTGACAAAGAGGCCTTTGTCTGCTGGGCTGGGCCGCCTGGCGGGGATATTACCTGAAACCTGAGATACAGACACTGGCCACAAACCTGCCGCGTTGTGCCCCAGCCGCTGCCGCGGTGAGGCGGCTGGATTAAATTGGGCCTTTTGTCGGGGCGGGAATGCCACCAGCCACATGACACAGAGGGGCCTTACCCTGCAGGGGTCGACAACCCCCTTCCCCGGAGTGCCCTGGCCTTGTGATCCCTCAAGGCACCCTGGGGAGGGGACGAGCTCCGCCCCTGGTTTCCAGATGAGTATCGGGCAAGGGACTCGGCCAAGCTCACCCGACATGTGAATGCCACAGCTAGGATTTGAACTCCGATCTGAACACAAGCCCTGCGCTCCTCTGTGGGACCAGGCATTGGGTTTTAGGTCCTATCATTCAGCAAATGTATGTTGAGTACCTACTGTGGGTAGTCCCTGTTCCAGGCACCATGCATCCAGCAATGAATGAGACAGAAACATTGGCTCATTGGTTCATTCATTCATCCATTCATTCAACTACTGTTTATTGAGCTCCTACTATATGTCAGGCACTGGAGAACCAAAAGAGGAGCTGTCCAGCAGGTAATTCACTTTATAATTCACACATCTCATCTCATGCCGTGTGGCACAGACCCAGAGCTCCAGGAAGCAGCCATGTTTCTAGCTTTTTCCCTGTTGCTTTCTCAGTGCCCAGTGCCACACCTGGCTCATAGCAGGTTGCTTCAAAAAGTAGTAACTTTATGCACACGTATGTTCACAGCAGCCCCATTCACAAAAACCAAAAGCTGGAAAAAACCAAAAGCTGGATGAACGAAGAAACAATATGTGGTCCAGCCATACAACGGAATATCATGCAGCCATGAAAAGGAATGAAGGGCTCATACGTGTGACAATGTGGATGAACCTCAAAAACATTACACTAAGGGAAAGAAGCCTGGTGCAAAGGTCATATATTGTATGATTCCATTTATATGAAATGTCCAGAATAGGCAAATCCAGAGAGATGGAAAGCAGATTGAGGGTTGCCAGAGGCTACGAGGAGAATAGGGAGTGACTGCTTAATGAATACAGGATTTCCTTTTGACGTGATGAAAATGTTTGGCATTAGACAAAAGTGGTGGTTGTACAACGTTGTGAATATACTAATTGTTACTGAACTGTTTACTTTAAAATGGTGAATTTTATATGTGAATTTCACCTCCATTACACAAACAAAAAAAAAGAAGTGACTTTCACGGTGACTCTGTGGGGAGAGGATTTCGACTGCTCCATTCTGCAGATGAGGAAGTCGAGGCTCTGGGAGGGTGCCGGGCTAGCTGGGTGCACAGGGGCTGGCCCGCGGTCTCCCGGCGGCCCAGGCCTGGCTTCCACATACCCCCTGCAGTGGCCTTGAAAGAGGTTTGGCATTGCCCCCCGAGGGCTAGTGTCAAGCCCTCTTTGTGGTTCTCCCACTGGCCCAAGGTCAGGGTGAGTGTGCGGTTCTGTGGGAAACTCGTCTTAGCAACAAAGACCCCAGGGAGGTCTGGGGGGAGCTTGTCCAACCAAGTTGAAGGGCCTGTTGTTACGGAAACATATTTCCATGGGGCAGGGTGAACGACGTCCTCAGCTGCCTTCACATGTGCCTTGAACTGCTGGGAGACCCCCGAACCTCGTGCCTGGGGATTCACATTTCTCCGGACGTCGCAGGCGTGATGGAGGCACGTCTGCAGCGCGATGTGCAGAAAGAACGCAGCCCCTTCCCACTGTTCCTTCCTGGGCTGCCCCGGGGGAGTGCAGGACTGACCCCAGCGCTCCGGCCGCCTGCAGGGCAAAACGAGATTCTGCAGAACTTCAAGAACTTCTTGGGCATCGTCTTCGGTTGGAGGAGTTGTGCTGACATTCTCCTTCTGGAGGGTGGCGGAAGGGGGTTCTGATTTTCTGGGTCTTAACAATTTCACAATCAGGGGTCCGGAGATCTGGATCTAGCCCAGGTGGGGAGTTTCTGACTTGCCGGCTGATCCCCAGAAGTCCTTTCAACTCTAAACTGCACCTTCCTCATTGTGCCATGTCTTGGCCAGAGCATTAGAAGGATCTAGAAAGAAGAGCGTGGTCTTAGCCGGTTCTTTTAGCCCGTGCCACATGCTATAGAAATACTATTGTCACCACTCAGACCCAGCCCTCATCCTCTCCAGGCCAAACTATTGCACACAGATTTTTAAAAAGTTTTCATATTTGTTTCATTTTCTGTGACTCTAAAGCTGTAAGGTTTACAGTATATTTTTCTGGCTTGAGTTACCATTATAGTTATCATTGGCATACAATGGATCAAAATAACAGAAATGGATTACACATATTTTTAAAATTAGCATAAAATATTTATGATATATAATTATAAAAGAACTCCATTTTATGAAATAATTATTAACTATTTGGGGAAATATATCCCATAATGAGGTGAATCACGATCAAACTTTTCCTCTGCCTTGAAAAAATAAATGTATTTGCTGCTAGAACCTAAGCAGTCTGCGGTTAGCTTCTTAATTTTTATTTTTCTGTTCATTGGTGGTAGAAGCTATGAAAAGTTGTGTATGATGGAATGCAGATTGACTGTAACCAGGACGAAATGCTTTGTGATATTATTCAGTAAAATATATTTTAACACCTAGTTGAATAACACACACTGAATTTGGACGCAATTGTGTAAAATTTTTACCCATGGGTTTTATCCAGTGTATCTTGGAAAAGCTGATATTCCTGCAAAATATTCTAGTTGATTTAGGAGAACCAGAGTGTACTGAGTGGAATGGTGTACCCAAATTCACGTTCACTTGGAGCCTGTGAATGTGATCTTATTTGGGACTAGGGTCTTTGTAGTTAAGATGTGGTCATATGGGATTAGGGTGGGCCCTACGTCTAATAGGACTGGTGTCCTTATAGTGAGAGGGAAATTTGAATACAGACACACGCAAGGAAAAAGCCGTGTGAAGATGGGGGCAGAGATCGGGGTGACGTGTCTACAAGCCCAGGGACACCGAGGGCTGCTGGGGTCCCCCAGAAGCCGGAAGAGGCCAGGAGAGATTCTCCCCTAGAGCCTTCGGAGAGAGCATGGCCCTGCCGACACCTTGATTTTGGACTGCTATCCTCCAGAACTGCAAGAGAATAAATTTCTGTTGTTTTAAGCCACCCAGTTTGTGGTACTCTGTTACGGCAGCCCTAGGGGTCGCCACCTCTCTTGCTTCAGCTGCTCAAAGATGATTTTTTTCCACCTGGTGACATGACATAGGGATGACTATTGAGACTGGTGGGAAGGAATGGCTTGGGTTAAGAAGAAGGAAGGAAGGAAGGAGAGAGGGAGGGAGGGAGAGAGGGAGGGAAAGACTGGTTTATGTAACACCGTAAATCTGATCTTGAGGGCGTCAGCTCTGTGAGGGGTGGGGGCTTGTCAGCTGTATTCAGTGTTATGTCTCCAGAGCCGAGAACTGAGCCAGACAAAGAGTGCCCCGTGGTGGACGCTGAATGCATATTAATTTGTTGAACGAATGAATGAGTATCACTGCACCTTCATCTTCAAAGGCTTCCTCTGGTCAACAAGTCCTGCAGGCCTGGCCTGTCTCCACCTCTGGCCTCGCTGGTCTTCCTCATTTCTTGAACTTTCCATGCTGCTTCCTGCCTCAGGGCCTTTGTATATGCCGTTCCCTCTGCCTGAAGCACCATTTCTCTCTCCCTTTTTTTAACCAAGTTAATTCCTGTTTGTTCACCCTGTGCCCCAGTTTTCATCAGTCTTTTGTTGTGGGCTCTTACTGTCTTCTCCTTCAGAGCCTTCAGGCCTTGATCTCTCTAATCCTATGCTGTTCCTGTCATCTCCCTCTGCGCCGGGGGCCCCTTGAAAGCTGGGACCATGTCTGTTTTAACTCATCATCGTATTCCTTGCACGTGGAACGTAGTAGGTGCTCACTTAAAGTCTGTTGACATGAACTGTCTTTTGCAGGAGTACTAACCTGGTTCCCTCCTGTCTCTTGGCCTCAGTTTCCCCAACTGCAGGGGCTCATGAGAACCCAGCTTGCGTGGTTCCCCGGGAAGTCACGCCATGTCTGGCTCAGGGGTAGTCTCCGTGTGTAGTTAGGGCTATGTCCGACCCTCTCAAGGGGAAGGAGCTATGGGCATGGAAGGGATCTTTCTTGCTCTTTCGTTCAGACAGTGGGTGTCCTGAAGGCAGATTCTGGGTCGGTTGGGGCCAGGAGGGGCTTGTGCCTTCCTGCCTCCCCACCAGCAACACTGGGTTGCCCCCACTCCTCCATGCTGCCTGCCTCCCTCCACTTGCCTCACCTCTGCCTCCCCGCCAGCCAGTGCATCGACGACACACACTTGCCATTCCTTTATGCAAACTGGAGCCGGGACCAGGCTTCCCATCCAGTCCTCAAAACAGGAAACTGGGAGCCATCTGGGGCTCTTCCCTGTTGGCTTGCTGTTTCTCTGCCTGGAACGCCCACCCCTGCTTCTCCTGCAACACTCTGCTCGGATGTCACCTCCTCCAGGAGGCCTGCCCTGACTGCTTTCCCCCCCAGCCTGTCTTTGCTCCTGCAGGCCCAGAGCTTCCCCTATCCACTCAGTTCCCGCGTTTCTCTCCCCAGCCAGGGCAGGGCTGGTCGGGTGCACGGTAGGGCCCCCGCAGCCTCGTGGGATGAGGAAGAACTTGACTCCTCTCAAGGCCTGGGTGCTGCGACCTCATGCCCCCCATAGGGCGACAGGAGGCAGCAGAGAGGCCAGGTTCAGAGTCAGACAGAACTCTCTGGCCTCAGTCTTCTTGTCCACACAGTGGGTGCTGGGAGGATTTGATGAAATAAAGATCCATAAAGAAAAAGATCCGGGACCCGCTTGTCTGGCTCAGCTTTTAATCCCCAGGGCTGCGCAGAGCAGGTGCTCAAACATTTGTTGAATGAATGAGTCGATGTTTATAAAGCACTTATCCTGGCATAGAGCAGGTGCCCAATAAATTACCGTGGCTATTGTTATTATTATTATTAATGGGAAATGGAGGCCCAGAGAGGTGCAGTGCCTTGCCTGAGCTCACACAGCGTGTGGGTGGCGGAGCTGAGACTTGCAATCAGGGCGAATCCAAATCTGGGACTCCTCGACTCCCTACATCCTGACTATTTCTAAAAAGTACCGAGTGCCCACTCTGTGCCAGGCTCTGAGCTTGGCACCTTAAGGGGCAGAGATGAATGAGATGCAGCCCCCGCCCTGACGAGCCTGTGGTCCGGTTCTGGCGATCGTCAGATAAACGTGAGTTAGACCAGAGGGAAAACTTGCTGAGCACTGAGAGTCGCGCCCAAAGGGGCCTGGGAACAGAGAGAGGGGGACGTCACTCTGCCCGGGGTCAGGGCAGGCTTCTGAGGATCCGTAACCCCGGAGCACAGTGTTTTTCAAAATTAGTTAACCTTGACCCAAAGTCTGAAATATATTTTACACAAACACTAACACACACAAATGAAACAAAAGTTTCACCAGATAACTCTTACTTGTATACTTACTTGGAGAGGTTAAGGTGGTTTTTTGTATTGTGGTAAAATATACATAACACCAAATTTACCATTTTAACCATTTCTAAGTGTACAGTTCAGTGGCACTATGTATATTAAATTTTTCATCACCCCAAACAGAAGCTCTGGGCCCATTAAACAGTAACTCCCCATTGCCTCCTCCCCACCCCGGCCCTGGGAACCTCTGTCCTACATTCTGTCTATGGCTTTGCCTCTTCAGTTCCCTCATGTAAGTGGAATCAGACGATATTTGTCCTTCTGTGTCTGGCTTGTTTCACTTAGCATAACGTTTTCAAGGTTCATCCATGTGGTAGCACATGTCAGAGTTTCAGTTCTTTTTGTGGCTGGTTAATACTCCATTGTATGCGTATACCACACTCCCTAAATGGATTTTTAATCTATTAATTGGTCACAACCTGCAGGTTGAAAAGCACTAAGTGGGGCTTTGTAGGATGAATAGGAGTTTATTGGGCCCAGAAGGGCAAGTAACAGTGAGACCAGAGAGGAAGACAGAACAGGGAAGACTGGACTGAAAGGGCCCTTGCTGGTCGGCAAAACTCTTGGGCTTGATCTAATTAGCAATGCTGCTCCAGACCCCCAACCTTGCCACTTTCTCTGGCTGGCACAATGTCTTCATTCATTCATTCAGCAAATTTGTATCGAGCACGTACATGGTACCAGCAAACAGCAGGGACCCAGAAACAGACAGAGCCCCAGTCCGCCTGGGGCTCACTATCGAGTGGGGTGGACAGAGATTCATTAAATGATCCCACGAGCTAAAGATACTGGATGTCACACTACCTGGCCCTCAGGCGGGAGAGCATCTTGAAGTCGGCTTCTCTCGGGCGAGGGGCCGGGGAGGATTTCCCCAAGGATGCGGCAGCTGAGCTGAGGGAGGGCAGAGCCTTCACTGGGCAGGAAGGAGCCTCCAGCTGTGGTCACAGCACCTGTGAAGGCCTGGAGGGGAGAAGGCGAGTAAGGGCCAGGGTGGCTCAGCTGGGGAGACGAGATGGGCATAGCGAGGTCTCCAGGCCCAGGAATTTGATCTTAATTCCCAAATGATGAGATCCACGCACATGTCTTAAGGATGCAGGTGGGGGTGGGCTAGGGAGGAGGGACGCGTGTGAGCTGATTTGATCGGATTGAGATCCTGGCTGCTGTCTAGGTGGGGAGGTGGTGGCCAGGCCCAGGGGATGGAGCAGAGAGGGATTTCCACAGGACCCGGGGATGGACAGGATCAATGCGTGTGTGCGTGTGCACTCGAGTGCGTGTGTTGCACACATGTGCAGGCGCCCTTGGTGAGTGTCTGAGTCGGGTCAGCTCCTCCAGGCTTCCCTCCCTCCTCCTGAGACGCCCCGGGAGAAGGAGTGGCCATGACACCGATGCAGGAGGGGGTCCAGTGCCCGGTGGCCGTCCCTCCCTCACAGCCCCACCTTTGGAGCGTCACAGGGCCCCGCACGTCCCGGCCCTGCTCTCTCCCGGCTCCGCGTGATTTAAGAGGCATTTTCCTTCTGGGTGATATAGATTCCACAACGCCGCATCCATCTCCTCGGCGTGGTGAGGCCAGCCTGTCTGAGTTATAGCAGATTGCTTTCTGCGTGCGCAAGGGGGGCCGAGGGCACAGCTCTGCTCTCTCTGCTCCCCGGGCCTGGAACATTTGAGCAAACATTCCTGGCTGCTTTGGAAGTTGCCAAACCCAGATGAGCTCATCCGAGCCAGAGGTGGGGGCAGCCGGTGGCTGGAGCCTGCCCGGACCTCCAGGTGGCCGGGTGGCAAATGTCAGAGGCGGCTGGGCCTCAGCTGGGGAGGAGGCAGCCAGGGTGGGGTGGGCGCTGCATGGCTGGGGCCTGGCCCTGAGGACCCTGGGTGGGTGCGCCCGCACGCTGCCCCTCCTTGGAGCTGGCAGTGTGTTGGTGTTGCAAGCCCTCTGGATCAAGCTGGGAGCCTGGGGACGGCGCAGCCAGGGTCTGCGAGGGAGCAGATGTGGACCAGCACCTCATCAATCCTTCTCGGGGCCGCCCTATGGGAGCCGGGCCCGCCCTGCAGGGGCCTCCTCCCGCAGTAGCGCTGTTTATTGAGTGTTAACTATGTGCTAAGTGCTCTGTGGGGGCTCACCCCCCTGCCCCCACAACCCTGGGAACTATTATTCTCCCCATTTGACAGATGAGTAAACTGAGGCTCAGAGAGGTAAAGCGACGACGAGTGGCTGAGCTTGAGGCCGACCCTATTCACCCCTAGGCCACCTTGGCCTACACGAAACAGGGTTCCGAGGAAGAGCTGTTCAGGTTGTCACAGGCCAAACGGTGATAATTTGTGAACTTTTCCAAGGATCTGACTCAAATATGCACATTACTTACTCTCTCTGGGCTCTATTTCCTCATCCGGGTGGCAAGGGGCATTCAGAGCCCACCAGCCCACGGTCCGCTTTGCAGCCTGAGTGGTAGGGGTGGGGCAGGGGTGTCTGAGCCTCCCCTGGGGGGTTCTGGGCCCTTTGGGCACAGACTCTGATTTCAGAGGAGCTCTCCCCACGCTCCTTCCCAAAGCGGTGTACTTTCCTCGAAGTTCCCTTCTGTAAAATGGGCACATTCATACCCCCGTCGAGGGCTGGTGTGAGAGTTAGAAATAATCTAGGGAGAGGACTCAGTGTGGAGGCCAGCACATGGGGAGCGCTCAAAACTGGAGCCCACTTCCCCCGAACTGTGAGTTGCCAGAGGGGCCCCGCCCCCATTTCCTACATTGGGGCTGACCCTTCCAGAAGCTCCACAGAGGAAGCCTCCATCCTTATAACCCCCTCTACCCACCTCCTAGGGGAGATTCGAGACTGTGACGCTTAACCCACATCATTTCATTCCATCCTCACAAATGCCCTTTGACCTAGGTACTGCCGGGAACTTTCACAGACAGCGAAACTGAGGCACGGGGAGAGGAATGACCTGTTCAAGGTCAGAGATCGCAGATCTGCGTGAGGCTCTGAGCCATGCCAGCCTGCCCCTCTGTGGTGGGAAATGAAGAGAGAGAGTACAGCACTGAGTAGACAGGGACTTACCTGGCACAGCCCGTGGCTGTCGCTGCTGCTGCTGCCACAGAACACGGCTTCAGACTCCAGCTGCACGTGCGGCTTCTTCCTGGGACACAGGTCCTCAGCTCCAGGGGCTTCAGGGCCAAGTCTGGGTGACCTCCTCCTCGCCTCGGGGCGGGTTCTCCAGTCCCCCCCACCCCAGTGGAGACACCACCGCGGGGAGCAGCCTTCCCCAGCGGGGAGGGGCGGGGATGGGGGAACGACGGGCTGGCGATGTGATTGGCAAGGCTTTGGCTGGTCTGAAGTTTTCCCATCATATGTGCTTGTTCGGTTCCGTTCATGAAGCTGGCTTGCCAGCTAGATTCTCGGTGGTAATGAGCCTGCATTGCTGATTGTTGCAGGCAGAGAAAACCTTCGGTGGGGGAAGGGGGAGGAAATCACGCTAAAGAGGTTTGTTGAATAATTATGAAACCTGCCGGACTTTTGCGTTTTCTGACTAATTGTGTAGCCCGTGATGCTTTACATGCGATCCTGTTTTTTTTCCTGCTGAATGGGAACTTTTTCGAGGGGAGGCTGGACCGGGCCCTGGAGTTGCCGGGGCCTCAGTTCCAGCCGGTAGGGCTGGTTTGAGTTATTTTGGGACCGGGCCTGGGTTCAGCACACTCCGCTTAGAGAATGGAAAATAGAAGCTCATAGCTGGATGCCGTCAGGGGAGGAGAAATGTAGAAATGTAGATTGAGAGGCTGGTGAAATAGCGTTAGGATCCTGGTCCGAGTTTGAGACCAGGCCCTGCCGTGTACACGCTGTGTGGCCTCCAGCAAGTTTCCAAGGATGATGAAGGCAACGGCCTCCTAGGATTGCTGACAAGATTAAATGACGTCTAGGGGAGTTTCTGGGCTCAGAAAAGGGGCAGCTTTTATCAATGTGGCTATTCACACTTGCAGGCGGCGCTCGGGTCTCTGAGCCCCCAGGTCCCAGCTAAGCATGCTGTGCGCAGTTTAGATGTTGGTGCTGGCTCGGAGCTAGACTCATGAAAAAGGAGTGTGCCCAAGGGGAGGCTGGGTAGCCAACGAGAGCCTGACGCTGGAAGCAGCTTGCAGAGCCTCGGCCCCCGTGTGTCTGGGTGCCTGGGAAGCTGAAATGCCCTGTGGTGGCCAGCGTTCTTTTCCTGTGCAGGTGGTCCTGCCCGGCTGGGCGAACTGGGAAGCAGCCACTTCTGTTCCAGGCAGCGTTCAAGGGGAAGTTGAGTGGCTCCCTCATCTTGAAACTCTGTGGTCAGGCCCTGGAGCCTCTGGGAAGCGGGGGGGTACAGGAACGAGTGGAGAGAGCAGAGAAGGAGGGAACCCCTCCCCAGGCTGGGAGTCTCCAGGGACAGGGGAAGGGGAGTTTCCCAGGCTCCGCCGTGCCCCTCCCCAGCTGCCCTCCAGGGCTCAGACCCCGGCTCAAGCCACATAGATGGGGGACCAATACACGGGCTAATGGCGGGGTCAGGCCAGGCCTGGTGTGAGTCTCACTCTGCCTCTCACTTCCTGGATGACCTGGTGCAAATCCCTTCACCTCTCTGTGCCTCAATTTCTTCCCTTATAAAAATGGGAAAAATAACAGAACCCACCTCACAGGGTAGCCATATAATAGTATAATATCTGATAATATGATACTATTGCATATTACATATTATATATAATATACATATTATATAGCGTGGGCTGGGTGCTTTCCCACACTTTGGCCTCCCTGACACCCTCGGAGACAGGCATTATTACAGACCCAGAAACTGAAGATCCAGTTCCCGTCTCGCCCAGGGTCACGTGGTCAGGGCGTGGCGTGTCATCTAGCTGGCTTGTCCACGCCCCTCAGCCTCCCCCAGCGGAGCGACAGGTGGGAATTCCGTCTCACCTGGAAGCAGCATCTGTGGTCGCTGAGGCAGAAGGGGACCCTCGTCTGTGCCAACAGCCCGGAGGTGGGCGAGCCAGCCAGTCCTGCCTCGCTCTGTGCTGGCTGGGGACAAACTCAGGACTTTCTCTCTCCCAGGCCCTGTTTCCAGGAAAACCAGTAAAGACGGCTTCTGGGGCTACCTTGAAAAGCCGTGGAAGGGGAGACCCTGAAGTCTTCAAGGACATTTTTATACTCGCCTCTGACTGTGTCACTTGGCTTTGCTTAAAACTCTTTCATGGCTCCCCAGAACGACACCCAAACTTCCCCATCTGCCTTTGTGGTCCTCCTGATCTGGGTCCTGCAGACCTCTAGAGCTACAGACCCTGCCCCTCTCTTGTCTTACTCTAAAGAGTGCTGTCCGAACCTTTCCACACCCCGTCTAACCTGATTCCTCAGCTTGGGAAGTCTTTCAGCCCTAGTCTGGTTGTTAAACACCTGTTCTACCTTCAAAACCCCTTTCTGGGAGCACTTCTCTATTATCCCTCTCTCTCAGTACAGTTATTTTATCCCTTATAGTGTGTAATGTAGTCCTTTTCTTATTGAATGTTAGATTCCCTTTGATCTGGTTTGAGGGCTTGGACTGGATCTTCTACTTTTTTCTGAGTTCATAGCCTGAGCCCTGGTACAGAGTAGGCACTCAATATGTATTTATTCAATGCACAGAGAGGAGAGACTCCAAAAGATATCAGGCATCATGCATAGAGAGAGGGAGGGGATGCTGTTACTTAGCAACCGGCAGCCTGTGGCTACATACATGAGGGTCTTGTCCCTTCCAACCTCTAGCCAGCTCCTAGAGGCCAGCCATAGCTGGGCCTCCCCTGGAGGCTTCAGCCTGGGGTGCTCCTTGGACAGATGCTGGGTGTGTACCTATTTGCACTAGCACGGTGTGGGGTGAGGGAGGTCGAGGTGACCAATTAGGGCAGACATCCTTTCTCTCAAGGACTGGTGGTGGGGCGAGGCTGGTTGTCACTGTTCTCCACCTCCCTGGATCCAGACCCGGAAGAAATAACAATGATCACAATAGTCATAAGAGAGGCTGCCAGCTAATGACGTCCTGCCATCGCCACGCTCTGTGCCCCTTTTTAAATGTCGTCTCTAATCCTTATGCTCTGTGTGGACTGGCTCAGAGCGGGGAAGTATTTTGTCTAAGGTCGCCCAGCTCCTAAGTGTGAAGACAAGATTGGAATCTGGGTCCATAATGCCACAGCTCACCCCTTTCTCCACTGACTCGTGAAAGGGAGTCATTCTGTGGCCCCTGTACCCTAGGGTGTGTCAGTTCCCCTCCAGGCCTCCTTGGGGACTCTGCCTGTGGGAGGGACTAGCTCTGCTGCGATTCCAGTGAGTTTCCAAGCTCTGAAGGGCATGGGGGTGAGGGGGCAGAAGGCTGAAGATATCAGTGTGTGTGTGCTAGTTTCTCACGTTTGTGTGATGGAAAGACACACAGAGAAGCATACTAATCATAACCACAATAATATTAATAATAATCGTAGTGGCGGTCACGATAAAGGTGGCTACCATTTCTTGGCATTTACATGTTCCCCGCACTGTGCTAGTCAGTGCGTTTCCTGGACCATCACCTTCAGGCAGAGCAG
The DNA here is from genome assembly GCF_020826845.1 of Diceros bicornis minor. Lineage (NCBI taxonomy): Eukaryota > Metazoa > Chordata > Mammalia > Perissodactyla > Rhinocerotidae > Diceros > Diceros bicornis. Next base: position 21,717,102 of record NC_080774.1, on the reverse strand, counting down.
GCTGTGGTCAAGACCCAGGCCTCGGGGTCAGGCGGATTGGATGGCAATCCCAGCTCCCCGTTCTCGGACTTTGAGAAAGTCACTTGACCCGTCTGAGGCTCCACGTCCTCATCTGTCAAATGAGCTCCGAGTCCTGACCTTGTGGGGTTGGGTCGCTGCAGGGATGCAATGGGCCCCTGGATGTGAAGGACAAGCCCGACACAGAGGGGGCCTTCAACACCCGGTAGCCCCGTGGCAGACATGTCCACGACGGAGGTGTGTGGAGTGTGCATGCCTGTGTTGGTGTGGGGGCCTGGAGGCTGTGTGCAGGCTGTGTGTCTGCAGAGTGAGGGGTGTTGAGTGCCGGTTGTTTTATGGGGTGAGGGGTTCACTAGTGGAGGTCTCCTTTCGGACTGGAGCTGGCTGGCTGGTTCGGGGATGCCAGGCTCTCAGGCCCCAGCGGGGAGGGTTCTGGGGAGCCATTCCAGGCAGCTCCCTGCTTGTCACCAGCTCCAAGCATCCCTCTTCAGCTCTGGGGCTCCAGTCCAGCTGTGTCTCCTCCCTCCTCCGCCTAGGAGGCCCCCTCAGACTGGAGCCAGGACTCTCAGTGCCCCTGGGTGGGGGGGTGCTGCTGGAGGAAGGAGATGAGGAAGAGAAAGGCCCTAGGATGGGACCCTGCGGCTGCTGCTGCTCCAAGCTCTGTGCCGGCGGCAGGGACTCTGAATTCGTCTGAGCGCTAGGGGGCAATGTGTCTGTTCCAAAGAAACCGCAGGCCCTGGCAGGCGGAGTGCACACACAGGCATATGCAGGGGCGCCCATGCCGTGGAGGCACACACACTGGGGCATCCACGGGCACAGATGGGCACAGGCAGTGGCACACACCCTCACACTCGCAGAGAAAACAGACACACGTGGTGTGAGGCAGTCGCGCACACACGTAGGTTCAAACTCAGGCAGGCATACACACAGGGGTAGGGGGACAGACAGCGCACCTCCCCCAGGGACACACCCAGAGACACAGGAATGCACGCATACACAGGCAAGTCCACAAACACACGCAGATGCCCTGCCACCCCCACACAGGCGGAGACCCAAAGGCAGGCACACGCTACACACCCACACAACATTCGTCGTGTTAGGGAAAGGTGACCCAGACACACATCCTGAGCAGAAACACAGCCGGGCCCAAACACACTCTCCTTTCAGACACTCACACACCTTGTAGACTTAACTTTTGGAAACAGCCCCAGAAAAATACTCCCACACCCCCCTCCCTGGAGCACACAGAATTATTCCACAGGAAACCTGCCCAGGTGTTCAGGGGACCCCCACCCAGCCCCGTGTGAAGTCATGCCTCAGCCGAGGGCACCCCCCAACGGGGGTCTCCCCAGACTGCAGGTCTGCGAGCCGTTCTTCCCACTGCCCTGGCCCATCCAGGGCTCCGGGCAGGTCCCAACTTCCCGTTTCCTCCAGACACACATGGAGACAGAAGGTTCCTCACATCGGTGCCTCCGGAGACACCCAGAACCCAGAACGGACCGCTCTGGAGCAGGTATGTGACCAGGTGTCATGGGCTTCTCACAAGCCTTTGCCCACACAGGGGCCTCCTCTTGGAAACCATCCCCCCTACTGGTCCCCTTCCTGCCCAGAAGGGTGCCCATGCTCTGGCCTGGGGCCCTGGGAGGGTGGGCTCACTGGAGGCCTACCCAGGCTCTTTATGTCTTTGTGCCGAAATCAGCCAAGCCCCCGTCTTTTCTCCAGCCCTCACTTCCCTGTCACTTTGCTAAGTAATAATTTCCATGTCCAATTCCATTTCTTTTCTAGTTCTGAAACCTCTGAGCTATCAGCAAGAGGATAGTTCACATGAAAACTAATTACACAAAATCAATATTTAATCACAGACCAACAACCTGATCCTGCAGAAAAATCCTTTTAAAACTCCACCGCCCTGTACAAATACTTCTTCCTGATGCTTATTTATGGACCCCATTTTTGGTGGGGGTAATTTTCATTTTTAATTTCAAACAGAAAAAATATCTGTAGACGTTCACACCAGCGAGGTCCCAGGAAGGGCCTTAGATCTGAGCTGGCTCCCGCTCTCTGAGTTTTAAAGTTGCAGGTTTTTATTGTTTTTTTTTTTTTTTTTAATTCTTGTTTGGGGCAGGGGTGTTATTTTTTTCGGGAGTCCCTCCAGACTCTGCTTCCTGCCTCCCCTTGACCTCAGTTGAGCCCATTTTCCTGGCATTTTGATTCTGGAACACCCCAGCCTCTGCCTTCCCAGCAGCGACCCCAGGGAGCAATGAATCCGCGAGCAATGAATCCGCGTGCACGACGTGGTAACTTTTTAACTCCCGCCCGCGATAGTGGAGTGCTTAATCTGAGGTTTTTAAATAAAAAGGGCTCAGGGGTTGGTTTTATTATAACGTTTATTTCATTTCAGATTTCATGGGCAATTTAGCAAACGCTAGACAGACTCCGGCGATAAACACTTTCTTTTGTGGGGGGAAAAGGCATTTTTATACACCATGCTTAATTTTATTTAGATCAAATAGCAATACCAGGGCACTTCAAAAAAGTTCTTTTTTTCTCCCCTTCTCCTAAGAACACTGGTCTGGTAGCAAAATCGCCTCGTGCTATTTTATGGCAAGGAAAACGAAAGACCTTCTCCCCCTTCCTCCCCTACACACACTTTAGGGAGGAAAACACACACACACACACACACACACACACACACACACACACGCAGGCACACAGAATAAACACCTCCTCTACCCTCCATCACCTCCAACTCCCAACTTCTAATTGCAAGATAGATTTCAGCCTCAGTAGGGATCAGGAAGATCTAAACATTTTAACTAAGATTATTGGGATAAATATTTCATAAAGAGCAGGGCAGATATTAAATTACTCCTATTGATTTTAGTATCACAACCCAATTCCGTTCCTTGGCCTCTTCAGTTTAATTGATCTCTTAAGGAGGCCAACCTTGCGCCCGCAGAGGGCCTGGGCCTTGGCCGGGATGCTCAGAGTAGGGTGCTCTGTCCGCGCGTGCGTCCTTGGCGCGAGGGTCTTCTCCGGGTTCCCAGCTGCCTCGCCGCTCTGGCGCTGGTCTCATCTGATGTGCCCCCAATAAAGTGGCCGAGTGGTCATGGCTCCTCCTGGCGGAAGCCAGCGACTGAGAACCGGGAACCCCAGACAGTGGGGATAGGGAACAATTGTGCGCGCCCTAGTGAGGGAGAAGCGAGCAAACGCCCGGGTCGTTCGAGGAGAACCCTAACTTCGGGGTTCCCTGTCTGCTTTCACCTCCAGGAAAATCTGAGGGCCAGCTAACTTGGGCGCCACTAGTAAGCAGACAGCGGCGGAGAGTCGAGGGTTCGCCCCAGAGCTGAAGCGCAGCCGTCACTTAGAGACTTTCCGTGGCGAGTCCGGGAGCTTTGCCTGGCGACCCCATTGTCTGCGCGCCCCGCACCGCTTACCGCCCACCTCCCCGCCCCCTGCCCACCCCGCAGGTCTCGCTTCAGTTGGGGGTGGGGAGTTGGGAACTGTGTAAGTAAAGGGGTGAACAAAGCCAGCTCCCGCCATTCTCCGCCAGCACCCTCTCCAGCCCGCCGCGCCAGGAGGCCAGGGCGCGCCCCCAGCGCACTGGCGCCGGACCCCGAGGCGAGACCGACGCGAGGGACCCAGGAGCTGGCGAAGTGCGGGTTCGTGGCGGGGGCCTCAGCAGCCGGCACCCAGGACCACCTTAAGAGCGAGCCCCGCCCCGGACCCGGAGCTCGGGCTGCGCTGATTGGTGCAAATGTAATGGCTGAAATTGATTGCTGAAATGCAAAACTTGTTGCTGCTTCTCCCGGCGTTGGGCGAGAGGCAGACACAGAGAGGGGAGCCGAGACCCTCGGAACGCCCCACGCAGAGCCCCCCCGCCAGCCAGGAGAGGGGTGCGCGGACCCCCCAGAGGTGCCCCCGCCCCCCCAATCCGGGCTCCGAGAGCACAGCCGGACCGCCTTAGCCTGCTTGCCCAGCGTGGCCCCCCAACCCGCGTACGCCCCCCTGCCCAGGTCCGAGGGGGACTCGCGAAGCACCTCGGCGCGGAGGCAGGGAACCTGAACCTTGGAGCCACCCAACCCCTCGTCTCGCTGCCCGTCCGCGCCTGGAACGGGGCGCGGAGACCTCCGCGAACTCAGAGACCGAACAGCGGAAGACAGAAGCGGCAGGCAGCGGACGTGGCCGCGAAGCGGCGCGCCGGGGTGCAGCGCACCCGCCGCGGAGCAGGGGAGCCGCGCCTTCCCCCAGCCCTCCGCTCCAACCCCGGGCGCCCGCCGCCTCCCCAGCTGCGCTGAGCCCTCGGCTCGGGGGCGGGCACCGGTGATGCCGAGCGGAGCCTCCAGTCCTCCGACCCGCTGAAGAAGCAGTAGCCGCTTGCTCGGGGCCGACGGGGACTGTGCGACCGGATCGTGCTTGGAGGAGGCTTGGGTTGCGGAGCGCGGGGACTCCGGGGGGAGGGGGGAGGGACCGCTCTATCCGTGCCCCGGCGCCAGCCACCGCTTTGAAGGGTCTCCCTGCCCGGCCCTTTAGCAGCTCCGCCACGGACTCCGGGAGGCTTCCGGCGGCGTCCTGGGGCTCCCCACCCGATCCGATCGGACTTAAGAAGGTGATCGCTCTGCTCTCCCTCCCTCTTCCCGCCTCCTTTCCCCCACTTAACTTTTTGTCTCCACTCGTCCGCAGCTCCGTCCCCTCTCCGCAAACCCGCCCGCGGCTGTGCCAAGCCCCCGGGGCATGGGCCCCCCAACACGGCTCCTGGAGGCCCCGCGGCGCCGCAAGATGTGAGAGGCCCGCGTGGGGCAGAGCCAGAGCTTCGGGAGAGGAGCAGATAGCCCCCAGCCTCCACAGGCCAGGCGAGGTGGCGGTGCGCGCTGCGCCCCCGCCGTGCTGAGCGTCCCGGAGCGTCCAACCCAGGGCCGGAACGAGTAGCTGGCCGGAGGCGCGCCGCGGAGAGCAGGCTGTCATGCCCTATTGATCCCCCCGCCCCCCGCCAAGTATGTTTGGGCTGGACCAATTCGAGCCCCAGATCAACAGCAGGAACGCTGGCCAGGGCGAGAGGAACTTTAACGAGGCCGGACTAAGCATGAACGCCCACTTTAAGGCCCCGGCTTTCCACGCGGGGGGACCCCCTGGTCCGGTGGACCCTGCCATGAGCGCGCTAGGCGAGCCCCCGATCTTGGGCATGAACATGGAGCCTTACGGCTTCCACGCGCGCGGCCACTCGGAGTTGCACGCGGGGGGGCTGCAGGCGCAGCCAGTACACGGATTCTTTGGAGGCCAGCAGCCGCACCACGGCCACCCAGGAGGCCATCACCCCCACCAGCATCACTCCCACTTCGGGGGCAACTTCGGCGGCCCGGACCCAGGGGCCTCATGCCTGCACGGGGGTCGCTTGCTCGGCTACGGCGGCGCCGGCGGCGGCCTGGGCAGCCAGCCGCCCTTCGCCGAGGGTTACGATCACATGGCAGAGAGCCAGGGGCCTGAGAGCTTCGGCCCGCAGCGACCCGGGAACCTTCCGGACTTCCACAGTTCGGGCGCCTCGGGCCACGCCGTGCCTGCCCCATGCTTGCCGCTGGACCAGAGCCCTAACCGAGCCGCCTCCTTCCACGGCCTACCCGCCTCCAGCGGCTCCGATTCCCACAGTCTGGAGCCCCGGAGGGTGGCGAACCAAGGAGCCGTCGACTCGCTGGAATACAATTACCCGGGCGACGCGCCCTCAGGACATTTCGACATGTTTTCGCCCTCCGATGCCGAGGGGCAGCTGCCTCATTATGCGGCTGGTCGCCAGGTTCCCGGGGGCTCTTTCCCGGGTGCCTCGTCCATGCCCAGAGCTGCAGGCATGGTGGGCTTGTCCAAAATGCACGCCCAGCAACAGCAGCAGCAGCAGCAGCAGCAGCAGCAGCAGCACGGCGTGTTCTTCGAGAGGTTCGGCGGGGCCCGCAAGATGCCCGTGGGTCTGGAGCCTGGAGTGGGCTCCAGGCACCCGTTAATGCAGCCTCCTCAGCAGGCCCCGCCGCCCCCTCAGCAGCAGCCCCCGCAGCAGCCCCCGCAGCCGCAGGCGCAGCCGCCGCCGCCTGGGCTTCTGGTCCGACAAAATTCGTGCCCGCCTGCGCTCCCGCGGCCCCAGCAGGGCGAGGCGGGCACGCCCAGCGGCGGCCTGCAGGACGGGGGCCCCATGCTGCCCAGCCAACACGCGCAGTTCGAGTACCCCATCCACCGGCTGGAGAACCGGAGCATGCACCCTTATTCCGAGCCTGTGTTTAACATGCAGCACCCCCCTCCGCAGCAGGCGCCCAACCAGCGCCTGCAGCATTTCGACGCACCCCCCTACATGAATGTGGCCAAGAGGCCGCGCTTTGACTTCCCGGGCAGCGCGGGCGTGGACCGCTGCGCTTCGTGGAACGGCAGCATGCATAACGGCGCTCTGGACAACCACCTCTCGCCCTCCGCCTATTCGGGCCTACCCGGCGAGTTCACGCCGCCTGTGCCCGACAGCTTCCCCTCGGGGCCACCCCTGCAGCATCCGGCCCCGGACCACCAGTCCCTGCAGCAGCAGCAGCAGCAGCAGCAGCAGCAGCAGCAGCAGCAGCAGCAACAGCAGCAGCAGCAGCAGCGCCAAAACGCGGCCCTCATGATTAAGCAGATGGCGTCGCGGAATCAGCAGCAGCGGCTGCGCCAGCCCAGTCTGGCCCAGCTAGGCCACCCCGGGGACGTGGGCCAGGGCAGCTTGGTGCACGGCGGCCCGGTGGGCGGCTTGGCCCAGCCGAACTTTGAGCGTGAAAGCGGCGCCGCGGGCGCGGGGCGACTGGGCACCTTCGAGCAGCAGGCGCCGCACTTGGCGCAGGAGAGCGCGTGGTTCCCAGGGCCGCATCCACCGCCAGGTGACCTGCTGCCCCGCAGGATGGGCGGCTCGGGCCTGCCCGCTGACTGCGGCCCTCACGACCCCGGGCTGGCACCGCCCCCTCCGCCGGGCGGCTCAGGGGTGCTCTTCCGGGGCCCTCTGCAGGAGCCGCTGAGGATGCCCGGAGAGGGCCACGTGCCCGCGCTGCCCTCCCCTGGCCTGCAGTTCGGGGGCAGCCTGGCCAGCCTGGGCCAACTGCAGTCGCCCGGGGCTGGGGTGGGGCTGCCCAGCGCTCCCTCCGAGCGCCGGCCCCCGCCGCCGGATTTCACCGCGCCCGCGCTCGCGGGCCAGCCTGGTTTCCCGTTCGGCACGGCAAATCGGCAGGCCACGCCGCACAGCGGCCCAGGCGTGAACTCGCCCCCGAGCACGGGTGGGGGCGGCGGCAGCACGGGCGGCGGCGGCGGCGGCGGCGGGGGCGCCTACCCGCCGCAGCCTGATTTCCAACCGAGCCAGCGGGCCTCGGCCAGTAAGCTGGGCGCGCTCTCACTCGGCTCCTTCAACAAGCCCAGCTCCAAGGACAACCTGTTCGGCCAGAGCTGCCTGGCTGCGCTCTCCACCGCCTGCCAGAACATGATTGCCAGCCTCGGGGCCCCCAACCTCAACGTGACCTTCAACAAGAAGAACCCGCCCGAGGGCAAGAGGAAATTGAGCCAGAACGAGACCGAAGGTGCGACTGTGGCCGGCAACCCAGGCTCGGATTACTTCCCCGGAGGGACTGCTCCTGGGGCCCCAGGGCCCGGAGGCCCGTCGGGGACCAGCAGCAGCTCCAAAGCCTCGGGGCCGCCCAACCCGCCCGCCCAGGGGGACGGCACCAGCCTCTCCCCAAACTACACCCTGGAATCAACGACGGGGAACGACGGCAAGCCGGTCCCCGGGGGCGGCGGCCGGGGACGGGGTCGCAGAAAAAGGGACAGTGGTCACGTGAGCCCCGGGACCTTCTTCGACAAGTACTCGGCAGCGCCGGACAGCGGGGGCGCGCCTGGGGTGAGCCCAGGGCAGCAGCAGGCGCCAGGCGCAGCCGTCGGGGGAAGCTCCACTGGCGATGCGCGCGGGGCGCCGACGCCTCATGAGAAAGCGCTCACATCGCCATCGTGGGGGAAGGGGGCCGAGTTGCTCCTGGGGGACCAGCCAGACCTCATGGCGTCCCTGGACGGCGGGGCCAAGTCGGACGGTAGCTCCCCGCACGTGGGCGAGTTCGCCTCGGACGAAGTCAGCACGAGCTACCCGAACGAGGACGAGGTGTCTTCCAGCTCCGACAACCCCCCGGCCCTGGCCAAAGCGAGTAGGAGCCCTCTGGTGACAGGCTCGCCCAAACTCCCTCCCCGTGGGGTGGTCGCCGGGGAACACGGACCGAAGGCAACCCCGCTTGGCCTGGGCATCTTGTCTACCTCTACCTCGACCCCTGACAGCTATGGCGGCGGCGGCGGCGCGGGCCATCCGGGCACGCCGGGCCTGGAGCAGGTCCGGACCCCGACCAGCAGCAGCGGTGCACCGCCACCCGACGAGATCCACCCCCTGGAGATCCTCCAGGCACAGATCCAGCTGCAGAGGCAGCAGTTCAGCATCTCTGAGGACCAGCCCCTGGGGCTCAAGGGTGGCAAGAAGGGGGAGTGTGCCGTCGGGGCCTCTGGCGCGCAGAATGGCGACAGCGAGCTGGGCAGCTGCTGCTCTGAGGCCGTCAAGAGCGCCATGAGCACGATCGACCTGGACTCGCTGATGGCAGAGCACAGCGCCACCTGGTACATGCCTGCTGACAAGGCCTTGGTGGACAGCTCGGACGACGACAAGACGCTGGCGCCCTGGGAGAAGACCAAACCCCAGAACCCCAACAGCAAAGAAGGTATATGCACTCTTTCCCTGTCCCCTTCTGACCCCTGGAGAGCCGCCCACCCCATTGCAGGCCTCAGCCTCCCAGGCCTTGAAGGCTTCATAAAAGAAGGAGGTCCCTAGAGGTTAGGAGAGCACAGGGCTGCCAGGTAGATTCTAGTTCCGCAGGGTGATAAGAACCCAGATGGCATTCCTTTGGGGATTATTGTAGAGTCCCCCCTCCTCAAGTTTTAGCTGAGTTGCTGGTTGCTCAGAGGACCAAGTCCCTTTCCTTTCACACTAGACCCTTCCTCACCCTCAACATTCAGGCTGGTTCCACTTTTTAGGAGTTGTGTCCCCCCCCCTTCCTGGCAGGACACCTGGGAAGTTGTGTTAATGCCTCTGCATCTTCTCCTAGTCAGCCAACCTCCAGCTTGAGTTCCCTTTGGTGTGCCAGCATCTTGAGAAAAGAAAGTTACCAGCTCTGGTGTCGGCAGGCAGCATCACGCAGAGGCAATGCCTAATTTGACATTTGTTCCTAATGAATAGCTGTTTTGTCTCTTCTTAACTATTAGAGTTTCATTGAAAAACTGGAGACCTGTCGGGGTGGTAAGAGACAGGCTGCCTTTTCAGGGTGCATCTCCTTGACATTTGGTGGGGGGGCTGGGGTTGGGGTGGAGTCTGCTTGGCAGAGACCAGACCACTCAGCCAGGGCATCATTTGGGTATGGGGATATGGATATATATTCTTAAGACACAAAGGACCCGCGTTTGTCAATATCTCGCCTGGCTTTGGTGACAGATGTCCGGTCCCTGCTCTCGTTTGCATTCTGAGCACTCCCTCCCTGCCAGGCCTAGAGGCCTTTAAGGTGGTGGGATAGGGGTTAGGAAATGGACCGCCATGGCAGTTCAAGTCATAACAGTTTTTTAACCTAAAGATGACAGGGCTGCAGTAGATATCCACTTTATTTTATTGGGGCTTTTTTTTTTTTTAATCCCCACAGATAATGGCTTCTTAAAATTAGGTAGCATCATTTTTTTTTTCCATTCCTACCTTTTTCTTTTCAACCCTAGTTGAAGCCCCTTGGTTTCACCAGGCGGAATATTACCATGGAGCCAGTGGCTGGCGATTTAACCTTGTGTTGTAAAAAATCCGTCTCCGGATTCTTGCCCTCTCCTAGAGTTCTTTTCCTCTGACTTGGTTTTTCTCCTCCCCACATCCTGCCATCTCTTGACTCTGGGTTTGAGGTGAGCGTAGGTTTTGGGAGAATGGGATGGGGGTGGGCGGAGGGAGGAGGAGGAGGAGGGGAGGCGCAGCTGGCAGGAGTTGGGTGGCTCAGAACTCGGGGCTTTCTCCGCGGCGCCCCAGTCCTGAGTAGCTTAACCGCTTGGGTTTTCTAATTCATGAATGCGTCCGCGCTGCTTTTCTCTTTGTTCGCCCACTGCCCAGCCCCGGGACGCGGCTCTCTCATTTGAAGCCGCGTGTTTAGCATGCACAGCAGACGCTGCGGCCAGCATCAGCATTCTCCAGGCTTCTCCCAGGCAAGGCCATAAATTGGTTAGTTTGGGACCCTCCACTTCTTCTCCTCGCCGCCCCCCTCCTTTTGAAAATGGAGTTGGACACAGCATCCTGCTTGCTCGGCCCCCCTTCTCTTTTATTTTCTTGTACACAACATCTCGGTCCCGCGATCAATAGCTGGTTAGCACAAATCCCGGCCCCTGTCACTCTTACCTGGCTTGGCCTGGCTGCCCCTCCCCCTCCCCCTGCTCCCATCCCCCCAGTAATTAAGAACATATTGGCCAAAATGGGGTGAGAAAAGTTTAAAAAAAAAACCCGATTTAGAGAATTAATAAAGAAAAACCAGTAGCACTTTGCCTGCGAGTCTTTTGGAGGGCCTTAGACTTAGGGGGAGAGGAATTGAGTGGTTTTAATGAGATTTTTTTTTTTTAAGGTGTGGCACCACTCCTTTCCCCGTCCAACTAATTTTCCTTTACAGGAAAAAAATAGCAGGCTGTGAATGAAGAAATGTCGTTAAAGAAATGTTTTGTTTTGTTTGTTTCATTATCACAGTCAGAGGAGGGAAAATATGTTTCTGGAGACAGATGCTAGGCACTTTAAGGTTGATTTCCCCTGTAAGCTGAACGCCGCCCTCCCCTGCCCAGGGGAGGACGGGGACTTCCTTCAGGCACCGGGTTGCCGGGCTGGCCGCCTGAGAAGCCTCGGCAGGGACATCCACTTGACCTCTTTTGTTTTCCACTCTGTGATGTGGGAAGGACAGTTTCCTAGATAAAGCCCCGAATTGAGGTCACTCGCAGCTTCTGTAGCCTTGGGGCTGCTAGTTAAGGCTTTATAAGGTATCTGCATCCGATTTCTGCTCCCTTACTGGTAGTAAATAAGGATGATTAAACTTTTCATTATGATAACACCCCACAGTTCCATCTGTACATGTTGTATAAATAGGTACACAGAGCCTTCAACAGGCCCCCGAGTCCCCTGGCTGAAATTCAGAGTGAAGTGTGCCACTTCAAAACAGACTTAAAAAAATTTTTTAAGTAAAACATTCTGGTTTTCCTTAAGCGCAGGCCCACGGTCCCATCAGCCAGGAAGCAGTGGTGTCTCGAGCCTTTGAATGTTCCTTCTCTAGGTTCCAGCCCTAGCAAGCACTTTCTTTCACCTCCCACCCCCCCCCTTCAGGCAAAGCTCATTTTTGTAATGATATTTTATTTTGTCACGCCATAAAACACACCAGTACTAATGTGATTAAATATTAACACCGTTTCTGAAATTCTTCGCTCCGATGACAAAATACTAGTCGGTATTTAACAAAATGATCCGTGCTCGGATTGGAGAGAACGGATAAGTCTTCAGAACTGCACAAGCCGTGTAGCCACTGGGACGTGCCCAGATTGTCTTATGGGGTTTAGATGTCCTTTGGAGGGGAGGGGATTTGACTGGCAAGTTGCAGTTGTCGAAAAGTCTAGGCCAGAATCACATGTGATTATGATGTTTTTACAGGAAAGTGAGCCTTTCCAGATTATGCTTCCTCTGACTTCTTAATCAACCCACCCAACAACTTTTATGTAATGAAACTCTCCATCTCATCATGAGATTCTGTTTGCACAAAGTGGAGTGGGGGAAGGGTGAGGTAGTGCAAAGAAAAAAAAAAACAGCCTGAGTTTGGGCCTATTCAGACATCTATTACATCAGTGAGGATTACATAAATTTGAAATTAGTTTGCAGAATCGTCCACCTATGTTTGTAATAGGTGTGTGGCTATGGAGGAATTTCAAAAGAGATAGAGAAGGAGAGATAATGATAGATTGTAGATAAAGGATATTAAGTCTGAAAAAGTGTGTTTTCCCCTCTCCTGCCCCTTACAATCTTCAAAACTTGAATTAACCGTATTCTGCAATGAATTTATCCTTGCCAAACTTCCATTCTGTTGGTTGCTCTCTATCTTGAAGTCCAGAGCAGTCTAGAAACGCTCTTTCACACACGTTGAAACGGGAGAGGTCTCTGTATGTGCTCTGCATGCAATCCAGCCCATTTTGGATGTATGATGTTTTTACAGTGATGCGGGAGAAATTTTTGGAATTTCATGCTTCTCTCAGTGTTCCAATTGGAATACAGTGAGTCAGTGCTGAGAAATACTAGGCAGGCAGGATTTGAACATTGAATTTCCTTAGATGTGGGGCAGGCTTGAGGGAGGAGAGGGCATCCTAGTGCTGCTTTCCTGAGTCGTTCTCCCCACTCCCCATGCCGTGGAGAGAATTTTGAAGGCTCATTCAAACTTGTTTTGGGAAGGCAAGGAGCCTTGCCTTCCCGTTTCCTCGAGAAATCACCCAGCCCGGGCTGCGTGCCTTCCTGTGACTTCTGCGCCTCCGGAAGATGTAACCCAAAACTTCGCAGGTGTTGATCAGGAGTAATGTAAACAGAGAGGAGCCCACTTTGTGCAGCTGAGGGTAGGGCCTGCCCCGCTCCCTGGCTGGTCCCGGACACACTGCTGCTGTTCTCTGGTGCTTGTTTAATATTTCATGGCTGTAATAAACCTGTCTTTGCCCGCCTCCCGACATAAAATCCCAGCCTAGCTCACATCTACAATTATACATTTCTACTAAATATTAATAAGAGACAAGGATGTTTTAAGGGGCTGAAGCTTATCGGTATTGAACTTGTCATGGTTTCTGCCCCTGGATTATTCTGGCTGTTTTGATTTTAAATAGCCGCTGCCTTCTAATATGTAATATATACTTATATATCCTTATATATATAAATATAGACAATTTTTTGTAGATTGAAGGCCATTCCTCAAGGATAGCTTTCTTTCACATAAATTCATTTAGATTTCTTTCGAGGCCCCTTCAGACCGGAAGTAAGACACTGTTGAAATGTGCTTCTGTTTTATTGAGGTTTCTAGGAAAGGATCGAGGGTTGGTTAATCTAATTTCTCTTCTAGCAATGAAATTCTATGATTCCTGATATGATTTTGTTTGCCTGACAGAGGTATTTAAATTTCCACAAAGAATCTTAATAGACCCTGAACATACGGCTGCCCTCGCCAAGAAGTTACTTGATACCCTCTGCTGATATAAAATATACATCTTTAATAAACAGTACGGGAGGACCAGGTGAAATTAGAGGAGGGAAATTCTTCCCACTCTGGAAGAGCAAACTTGAGTGTATCCCTGGGATTTCACAGGCTCTCCCAAACTCACTCCATGCTGGAAGATTTAGCAAAATCACCTTTCTCTCCACTTGAGTGACAATGACATCGGGTGGTGTTCTCTGCTCTTTGCCGAGAGCACTGAGGAGGTAAACACTCCTAGTAAGGAATACTATATTTACCTCTGTTTGGTTAATTTTAGAGATTAAAAGGCTATAGCTTTATGTAATAGGATCAAATGTCCGGAGAGTGTATGTGGGCAAGCAGGCGTCCCAAACACATTACAACATAAGGCACCAAACCCTCTCATGCCAGAGGGCACCTGGGTCTCCAGGGGCCCCCTGTGACCAGTGGGTGCACCTTATAGCCTTCCCTCCCTGCACCTTGCTTGTTCTACCCAAGCCTTCAGTCTGGAGGGGCCGGAATAACCCAGCTTCATGATTTTGACTCAAGTCAGGGTTTTGACGTGCTGAGCGCTATGTTTGTTTCAGGACAATGTCTATTTTTAGGCATGTCTTGGGTGGACAGCTTTGAGTGTGGGTTTTGATTGCTAGTGGTGGAGATGTTGATATATACATGAGCGCGTGATTGAGAAGAGAGACATTTGGGGGAAAATTTTGAAGTTTCCTCGGCTTCTCGCACACGGTGGAGCCAAATGAAGTGGTCTTGGGGTGGGCTTGAAAGAGCACGGCCGAGGTGGGTGTCGGGTCTGGGTCTCTCTGTAGCTCACGGGAGGAAAGTGGGGGCCCACGCAATTCGGATGTGAAGGAGCGCCCCTCTCTATCCCCCTCACCCCACCCTGGCATACACACATATGCATATGCATGGCCAAGAGTATTTCCACCAGATCATCCGGGTACTCCTCCACTTTATCCTTAATCTGCTCTCCTAAGGCGAGTGGGGAAAGAAGCTAAACCTTCCGTCTCAATGGCCTTGGCTGACAGGTTCTGATTCTGTAAAGGGCTGAATGAGCACAGGTCCTAAAAATAGAGGGAGGACTCTGAAGATCCTAATTACGAAATCTCGGCCTCCCGGGCCTCCCGGGCTGTGGGTGACTTTGATCTGGAGTATTTTGGTAGCAGACGCACGTCGCCCCTCGCTGGGTTTCGTGCGTGAGTGTGCGTGGAGGTGTCTCTCTGGCTGAGTCCAGCTGACACCACTCTCCAGCCAGGAGAGGAATCTTTGAATCAGCGCCCCCCCCCCCCCCCCGCTCCCTGTCTCCCCTTTCCACTTGTGGGAAGTGGACGCTGCTTCTCGTTTATGGAAATTCCTCTCCTTTATTGTAATCTTTTGGTACCCACGACGTGGCGAGGACGACGCTGGGCTTTCGAATTAGTCACAGCCTGGTCTTCAGGGACCCTCTGTGTCCTGATGCACAACAGCTCAGCCGACTGTCCCCAGCTGAGTGACACTTGGGCCCCGAGAAACCGTGAATGGGACCCGAAGGAAGAGATGGTTCTGGGACCCTGGCACATTTTGTCGATGGGTCACCGAGTGCAGAAATTGCCCTGATCATTTTTGACGATGTGACCACACACACATCCAACAGGCAGCCTCATCTGAGCCCTCAGGTACTTTAGGGTGGCAGTGAGAACACACCCTGTGGGTGTGCACTTCAGGGAGCTAAAACACCAAACTTATTCTGTGACCGGGATGGAAAAGCAGAGTTAAGTTGAATTGACTTGAGTGAGGAAGGGTGTTTGAGAGACATCCTTCTCTGGGGGTGTGATCATTATAGGACGCGGAGGCCTGCTTTGTTTGCTGGTCTGCATTTTAATCAGCGGCCTCTGAGGTTAGGGAAGCAAGTGGAGGGTCTGCTCCCAACATGGTGTTTGCCCAGAAAGAACATGGGGCGGGGGCAGCGGAGAAACTGCTACAGTTTTCCCCGAATCTTGAAATCCAAGGACCTGTTTCTAACCCATTCCGGATAGCTTCAAGTTTGGGCCCTACAAGGCCACGTTGGGTTGGCACCCATGGTCCCTACGGAGTGCAGGTCCGTCGTAGCCACAGTGTCCCCAATTCTCATTCTCCCTCTTTGCTGAGAAAGCTGGTGGGTTTTCGTAATCACCGCTTCCTTGAGAAGCTGGATCAGAGAGAGAACTTTATAGCGATCGTGTGCATATCCTTTCACGATTTATACATCATGGTATGGACCCAAATGCCCTTTAAACATGAAGCAATTGAATTTAACAGTTTGGAGGTCTGGGTGCGTTCATGAGAACAAATTGGCTCTCTCTGAATGTCCCAGAAGGAACATCTTACATGGAATAGACTTGTCCAAAAAAGGGGAAAAGCCCTCAATAAACATCCCAACACAGACTCCCATTGTTAGGGGAAAGCAGGTTTTTATGTTCTGATCTTTAAAGCTCAAGGGTCCAGTGAACTCAGCTCATCCAGCTTCCCCTGGTAGGACCGGCTGTGTGACCGCTAGCCTCCGCCTTCCTTCCCATCCTCGACCTCCCTGTGGAAGATCTTGGACTCCTCATGAAATGTCTGGCCCTGGGATTCCGTTCCTTCGAGCGGTCTCTGCTTTTCTGGGCTGTGGTCTGACTTAGCCGAGCTAGTGTTTGGTTTGGGTGAAGGTTGGTGTGCTGGACAAGAGGTTAGGGAACCAGGGAGACCCTCTGTCAAAGGCACACTTGGCGCCCATTCCCACGGATGATCTTTGGAAAATCAAGTGCTTTGAAGACACTCGGGAGGGAACCAGGTCTTGCTTTAATCCTGCACGTCTCAAAAACTATCTCGGCAGTTACTCAGAAATAGACGGCTGTTGTCACGCCGTCGGAGGCAATGCCAGCTTTGGCGCTGAGGCCCTTCGCGGCCTTTTCCCCTGCAGCCTGTCTCATGAGAACTACGTGGCCCAGAGAGGCGTTGGATTCTGAGGATTTAAAATTAGTTTTTCCTTCTCATTGCTGATAATAATTTAAAAGGTGTTTGGGCACACAGATGTCATTTGATCTTAAAGCTTGGGGTCAAAAACCTCACTGAAGTGACACGGTCTCAGGCCTCTGTGACGCAGCTGGCTTTGCGTGGTGTGCCCGGGGATATCCGTCTGCCCCGAAGTTGAGGGCCCCGGTGTGGTGATCCTGGTCGTGTTTGGGAGCTCCCAGAACGTGAGGTGACAGTTAATGAGTGAACCCCTCCATACACGCACTTGCACATGCATGCACACTTGCATACGTGCACACACAGACACACACAGACACAGACACACAGACACACACACTGTCCTCCCTGTTCATCCAGGGCAGGCCAAGATGTCAAAAAGATATGACCCATTTTAGTTACCGTGAAGCCGCGTTTTCAGACGCC
Organism: Diceros bicornis minor; assembly: GCF_020826845.1. Lineage (NCBI taxonomy): Eukaryota > Metazoa > Chordata > Mammalia > Perissodactyla > Rhinocerotidae > Diceros > Diceros bicornis. The sequence goes on along the minus strand of NC_080774.1, from coordinate 21,700,402 downwards.
CTTGGATCTTGGAACACAAGCATTGTTGAATGATTGGCAAGACCACCAGGAATAAAATACTTCTGAGGGACCATCTGATGATCAGAGAGGGGGTGGGGGCATCTGCAGAAAACATAGCCTGCTTTGAAATCCCCAAAGCTCAGCCTTGCAGAGAAAGCGCGGGTTGGAGGAGAATTCACTGAGAGGGAAGCGGGTTCTACCCTGGCCGCATGGGCTGTTTGAAAAGTCCTTGAAAATGGTAGGGCCCGAGCCCTGATGTGGATGCTCTGCCCTGCTTTCCCATGAGCTGGAAGGCAGAGAGGGAACACCCCTAGTTAGGAAGACTGGATGGAGATTGGGGTGCAGTTTATTTTCTCGGGGGGTGGGTAGTAGAGGGATGGATGGAGGCGGGAGAAATGCATCTGTATGAGTCAAAATATAATTTACTGATACTTGGGGTTCAGGAGTGGAAAATAATTTATAAGTGTGGAAGTCATGTATACAGCACCTCCTGGGCGAGACTGGGGGTGAGTGAATTGCTTGGGGGCCAGTGTCGGCCATCGCACAGGACGGAAAGTTCTTGACCGAGCTCTCCCTGCTGGGCCTGGGGCTTCCACATGACTGCAGATGTGTGGGGGAAATAGGTGTGGAGGACCCAGCCTGGGACTGAGGACCGCATCATGGGTCTGTTAGCAATCAGGGCCCCTTTCTGTTTAGTTAGTGGCGGAGGCAGGCATGTGGGGCTGGCGGGGATGAAGACCCAGACAGGCCCCGGGTGGGTCAGGCCCTCTTAATGTGACTGTGGCCAACTTCTCCTGCAGAGGAGCCGGCCCCGTGAGGCCTTGTGCAGATGCATCGAGTTTTGCAAGTGTGCCCATATCTTTCCATAAAAGAGGGACGATGGGGGTGGGAAGAAGGAGAGACCTTTCCCCTGGTGACCCTGCGAGGTGACCACTGAGGCGTCCCTCCCAGCACGGAGCCCCTCCAGGGATATTCTTGGCTTTCGCAGACCTTGCAGGCAAGTCCCACTGCCTTGAAAGGCAAGCAGTGCCCTCCCACACAATATATGTATTTTTTCTTTTTCTGAATGGTAGGCAAAAAGCGAATGAAACTAAGGGATGAAGTCAGCAAGAGGAAGGTTTCCCTGACTTGAGATAAGCCAAGTGTGGAAAGGAGCTGGAGAAATTAGAGTCTCCTCTTTCCTCCCCTTCTGGGGACCCCTGGGCCAGCCCTCAGCAGCCCTGAGTGCTTTTGTAGTGAGGCCTAATTGGCTCAAAACAGACTGACCGTTTTCATCCCCTGCAATGTAACTGTTGGTGGTTGTTTAGAATTTGAGGGAAGGGAGCCTGTGGACCAAAATTTGGCTTTTTTAAACAGCAGCAATTTCACGATCCTTATGCCGTGACTATTTCTAAATTGTCTGGGCATAAAGCTTTGGAGGCCTTTGGCTGGTTTCTGCTCGTGTGCGTGCACGCTCGCACACACACCCACTCACGCACACACACAGACACACATAGGCCTGAGAAGTCCTAATAAGAAATGAAAAAAATAGGTATTCTTTTTTTCCTCAAGAAGAAGCTCATACAAAGTTTTGGCCCCGTTCAGTTTTAAGTAGAAGCTTATTGATCTCAGTGTGGTCAATTTTTGCCGAATTTGTAATCCTGTTAGGCCTCTGGGAGAGGCATGATTAATTTACTTGTACATTTCACTATTTGGGGGCAGTTTAGTTAATAAGCATTTATTTTATGCTCGGTGTGTGTGAAGCATTTTGCTGGGATTACAATTGTGTGTGTGTGTGTGTGTGTGTGTGTGTGTGTGTGTGAGCTAATGGGCCTGCTCACCCATCACGGAATAAAGAGAGAGGTTGCAGTTCCCGCCACCTCCCCAGGACAGAGAGAGGACGAGTGGCCCCTTCAGCCATCACTTCTTGAGGAAGGTGGAGGAAAAGCCCAGTCATCCAGCATACCCAGCCTCCCAGAGCCTTGGAGACAGCCCAAGAACATGGGCTTTCTTCTCCTGCCTTGGTCCCCGGAAAGTTTCAGAGCATAAATTCTTAATTGACTGGGAGCTGAGCACCGACACGGAGACGAGTTAGGAATCTTCAGCCTCTTCGGAGCACCTTCCTTGCTGCTGCTTGACAAATGGTGGTGCTGGGGTGTGTGTGTAACTTTTAGAGAAACGCATGGTTTGACTTCCAAAGAAGGAAGGGAAAGTACGCATAAGCCTTGAAAGCTGGGAAAAGAAAAAACAGAGCAAAACAGCCTGCAGCTTTGGCCTCTCCGAACACTGAGTCTCCAAAGGGGAACGTGTGTCATTTTGATGGTGCAGGCTCTTCAGCCGGGCGTCTCTGGGTAACCCCCACTTCCTCCCTCGGCTCCCCCACACTCTTCCTATCTCTCTGCTTCCAGATGATGGGTTAAAATTCCACTTCTATTTTTTTTTTTTAGAAAGACACGTTTTGATCATAACCATTTCAGAGCAAAGGCTTTCCCGAGCACCCCCACCCCCCATTTGCTTAATTCCCTGCACATCAGTTTCCACCGAGCCCTCGCCTGTGCAGAGCCAGGGCCGGACCGAGTATTTTCGGCTCCGAGCCAGCCTGAAATGAACTCGAGTCGCTGAGGAAACAGGCATTTGGAGAGATGAGGATACAATTTCTTTTTTTATGTGGGCCCGTTAAAGTCTAATGGACATTGGTGCCTGGCCTTAAATTTGGAGAGGGTCTTTATCTGACCCTTAAAACCAGAGTCGTTTCCTGTAATTACGACACTCTAGGCCAGACCACTAAATCTTCCAGAAGTTCGTCTGGAAGACGGTGGCGGTGGGGGTGGGAGGGACCGAGGGGCACACCTGTTACCTGTATCAGCTATAATTATGACATTTCTGGACTCCTGGTTTGAAAGGAAGAATTTATGGGCCCAGCCATGCCGGAAGAGAGCGGCCCGAGGCGTTCTGGCTCCTGGCAGCGAAATCGCAGGGCCCCACGCTCGGTGCCCATCACAGCCCCTGCGTTCCCTTAATGAATTAATTTAGCTCCCGACATTTGGTATTAAATAGTTATTTTGGGAATCCAAGAGAGAAAGAGCTGAAAGAGCTAGAAGACTTTTTTTTAACTTTTTGGAAAAAAGAAAAAGTGTTGCTTTTCGAAGTTGGAGAGGTCCAGGCGTGCGCTGTTGTGGGGGCGGACACGTTTGGTGGGACGTGGCAGAATGTGGCAAAGCGGCCTGGCGCCTTCCCCGCCTGGGTTTTTGCTTGTCTATGGAGGGGGTTTTTCCCTTGTTAAGTATGGTGGAAGCCACGACACCCAAACTCCATGCAATTTGTTTGGAAGTGTTGTTTAGATTACTCTCACTTTTTCAAATTGAGAGAAACTTAGTTTAATGGGAAAATAGCAGTATTACTATCTTGATGTGTTTGCTTTCACATTTAAAAAGAGTTTTTTTTTCATCTCCTGAATTGCATCCTTTCCTTGTTTGATGCAAACCTGTGAGTGTGTGTGTGATACCAGCGCACTGTGAGTGTGTGTGTGATACCAGCGCACGCATCTGGACACACGCAGGCAGTTGAATGGTTGCAATCGTGCAACCAAAAATCAGTTGCAATTTTACAGCTGGCTGAAGGGACCCAGAGCATTTGCTTTTAACTTAAACCATCTTGTCCCTTCCTCCCCCATCAGCACACCACTCCCAACACCCCCCCGACCCCAGCGATATTTATTTCTTCCTTACAAAAGGAAAGCCGGGCCTGTTTGCTGAGGTTCCTGTTGGAATAGGTTTTCAGGAGTTGTGTTAAATGTGTTTGAGGGCGATTTCAGCCCTCAGCCTGGTCGTCCTAGTACTAATGGTAGCAGGGCCTATTATAGAGAGGCAAAGAATATAGTAAATGGCTTATGCAGAAAAACCATTTAGATAAAAATGCAATTTTCCCTTCTGCAGAGAGTGCTAAGAATTAATAGCACATTCTTTCTAAATGGGTATTTTTATATTATATTTTTCTCCTAATGAAATTCTTTTCCCAAACAAGAGCATGTTTCATTTTAAACTTTGGAGTGAAATGGATCTGTTTTTAAGCCTGCACAAACTGGTATCCCACTTGCCAACAGGCCCCTTCCCTCTCTACTCTGAGCCCAAGATTTTGAAGTTAGATCCTGCAGAGCATGGAGATGGCGGTTCTGTCTCTTCCCTGTCCACGTTAAGGCCGGGAACAGGGAGAGGGCTGGGTTTGCCCACAATTTGGTTATTTCTTCCTTCTTCCTGGGGTGAGTTTGAGGGTGTTTGGTGGTTTCAACAAATTGAGAAACTGGTCCTGAAGTTTGAGCTGTTTGTGCTGGGCGCCCTCACCCCCTCTGGGTAGGATGCTCGCCTCTCTTGCCCAAGGAATTTCCCATCATCCTCTTGGTGCATCCGTTTCTGCCTTTTTCACTACTACAAGGGAGACCTGGGTGCCCCCATGCCTGCTCCTGATTACGTGGCAGCTGTGAAAGAGGATGCTTTTAGCTTCCAAGCATCCACTGAGGGATGGTTCTGTGGGCAAGCTCTCCCCCAGGGCCTATGTGGCCATTTGGGGAGGAGAGGAAATTCAGAACTTCTTAGAAGGCTGCCTTCATGCATTCCAGCAGAAGTCTGTGGCAGCATCGTTGTGGAAAGTCCTTGAAAGCTTATTGTGCTGGCTGCCATGGGCCAGTGTCTGCTGACCAAATTTTTCCTGCCTTGGGTGTTTATATGTGGAGATACAGGATAGACTTGCGTTGGCAATTTAGATGTCCAGAGGCGACAGCGGTTGAAGCTGCAGGGTTGCGGTAGATGGACATTCCAGAAACACATGCTTGTAGTTTTCACTATTGAAGTGGCATTAAGGTGAAAGTTTAGCTAACATTTTAGAATGGGAGAGAACTCCCATTTTTGTGCCCCTTCCCCACAACATTTTCCAGCTGAGAGATCTAAGACCCAGAGAGGGCAAGTACCTCAGCCAAGGTCACACAGCACAGCTGCAGAACAAGGGTTGGACCATCGCTGACCCTCAGCTTTGGCCTTCTCTTACTACTTCTTGACCCCCTCACCTGGGAGCTAGGATCTGATTGTGCCTGGCTATGACTTGTGCAGACCAGGGCCGGGGTCTTACCAGAAAGCACGATGACACGCGTTCCGGATGACAGCAGCACTTGTTCCCCTTCCTCTTACGGAGGGGGACATTGTATAGGAGACAGTTCTTGACTTGGGGAAGCCACAGGAGCACCGGATCCTGCCAGACGGGTGGCCTAGTTCAGGCCTGGCCCTTCACTCTTCTGAGCTGTGTGACTTTAGCCACTTCAGTGCTGCCAGCTTGGTCTCCTCCTACAATTGGAAAAAGGAAAAAAAAAAATAGTGCTGACCTCAAAGAAGTATAGTGAGGACTAAATAGCATGATTTTAGCTAAACAGGACTAAATAGGGTGATTATAATAATATGTTAAGAGCACAGACTCTGGAGCCAGGCAACCTGGGTTCAAACCCCAGCAACGCCACTTCCTAGCTGTGTGATCTTAGGTAGGCTGCTCAACCTCTCTGTGCCTCCATTTTCTCATGGGTGAAAGGGCATAATACTAGTTCCTACCTGCTGGGACTCAGAGGATTTGGTGAGTTAATATATACATGAGTAGATACTCAGGAGACCACCCCATACACAGAAAGCACTGTGCTGGCACCAGCTTTTATTGACCACCTGCTGTATACCAGCTGTTGCATATGTACTGTCATATGACCCTTCGAAGTGCAGGGTGGTGGTGCTGCTCTGGTCTGTCCCGCCTTAGGGGTGAGGAAATGAATCACAGAGGGGCTGTGTGACTCATCCTCGGCTGTCGAGTGGTGCCAGCTGGAGGGGAACCATGCCAGGCTGCACATCAGACACTTAGCACAGGGCCTGGCCTGGGGCTTGCTCAGTAGATGTTACCGTGTCACAGGGCAGGGCTGGGCAGCAGCAATCTCAGGCCTCACTGTCGGACCCTCTCCTTGTGCGGAGCGGTCAGACCCCGTGTGGCCCTTGCTGTGCTGACCCCAGCTGGTGGGGTTGGCCGTGGTCGGGCCCAGGTGGCTGGCGGCGGGATGGCAGGACCGTGGTCCTTTTCTTCCACCTGACAGCTCTCCCGGTGCGCTGGAGGACCAGTTCCCTGGTCCGCGTGAGTGATGGTCAGCCTTCTGGTTGAAGGAATTCGTGAGATGAGCCGGTCCCCGGCCTCTGAGCACTTTGCCAGGAGCCCATGCCAGCCATAAACAACCTGGGAGTTGGCAATAGAAGAATTAAACCCTGTGTCTGGCACCCCAGGTGGGGCCTCAGGAACCTGGCAGGATTGGGCTGAACAGCGAGAGCGAGAGCGAGAGCGAGAGCGAGCTACTGAGCTTGGAAGTGATTGAGCATCTCTGCCCCAGGTGAGGGTGGGAGCGTTTAGGAGTCACAGGCCTGGGTTCAAATCCCAGCTCTGCTACTCATGTGCTGTGTGGCCTTGGGCTGGTGGGTCACCTCTCTGAGTCCCGGTTTGCTCACGCGCAGCACAGGTGTAATCCCCGTGCCCTTCTCAGAAGGTTGATGAGCCCTGTGCCCTGGGCTTTGGGATCAGCCGGAGGGGAGTCATTGTCTGTTCCCACACTGGACCCTTTGCCAAGTCACGGCAGCTCTCCCAGCCTCAGTGTCCTTGGCTGCAAACTGGGGAGAGTAACACCCCTCTCTGAGGGCCCTGGCTGTGGTCCTCACCTGGGGACTATGTGACCCCCCCCCCACGGGGACACTTGGCAATGTCTGGAGACATTTTTGGTTGTCACAACTCCAGGGAGGGAGGGTGCTCCCTGCATCTCAAGGCTGGAGACCGGGGATGCTACTAAACGTTGTACAATGCACAGGACCGTCCTTGTCCCCATCCTCCCCAACGAGGAATTATCCAGCCCCAGACGTCAAAAGTGCCAGGTTGAGAAACCTGAACTACAGTGACAGGTTGAGGTTGGGCTCAAAATAATACTCAGAACATGGCAGTAAAGTCTGAATTCAAAAGCGCCTGGAGTATTTATTCATTCAACAAACACATATCAGGCATGTACCACGTGGCAACGCTGTTCTAGGTGCTGGGGTGCAGTGGGACCCAGACAGACAGAAGCCCCTGCCCTCACGGAGTTTACCTTCTTGGGGAGGGGACAGCTCGACAGACAGACAACATGCAAGAAGGATGTCACAGAGTGGGGGCTGGAACAGAGAATTAGATGAAGGGGACGTACGTGCATGAGAGTTTCTAGACTCTGGGCCACCAGGGAAGCCTCCGTGAGGTGGTGACAGTTAAGCTGAGACTTGAATGATGAGAAGGAGCCAGCCAGGGGTGTGCTGGTAACTTTCAACAACCAGCTCTCTGGGGGAGGCGGGGAGAAGCTCCTCTTTGTAGCGTTTACTGATTCCCCTGGTGAAAATTCTCCCGCCGCAGCCGACCTCCAGCTACCAACGTGAGTCAGCTGTCAACCGGCTTGCACAATCCCTGAATCTTTAACAACAGGTCCCCATACCCTGGAGCCAGCGTGTCAAGCTGTGCAGGAAGGGTGTTCCAGGCAAGGGGACAGCGGATGTGGGAGCCCTGAGCCCGGGCTGAGCTGGCAGGGTCCAGGAACGGGGAGGGGCGCATGTCGGGGGAGAGATGGTCCAGGCAGGCAGGGGCCGGACCGCTCAGGGCTCGTCTTCATGGTCAAGTCAGGAGGGTGGGTTTGATTCCAAGAGTGCTGGGGAGCCAAGGGAGGCTGTTGAGTGCGGGAGGGATGGGATCTGACAGCACATAGTAGGTGCGCAATTCATGGGAGTTGCATCTGAGCCCAAAGTGTCCGAGAAATGTCTGTTTCCCTTCTCTTCCTTCACGCCTGGCTCCTTCCCAGGAGGCAGAAACTCTCTTCCAGCAGTTTGGCAGCAGCCAGGCCACAGGTTGGGGCCGGGGGTGTCCGCACCCTCCCCAAGGACAGAGCAGCTCAGGCCCCAAGGGAAGTGCTCAGCAGGTGGGGGGCGTGGGGGATGTCCGTCCGCTCTTGATCTGGGCAGGCCACGATTTACGTCCCGGCCCCAGGAGACTTCATTTCCTTCTTTCCCAGGCATTGTTCTCCAGGTCTGGCAGAGGTCACCCGGACAGGAAGGTGCGGGCCCAGCTGGGGCCACCTCGAGAAGGCGCAGAGGGCTGAGCCTCTGGGTGACCTGGGCCGGGCGTCCATCTTCTGGAAACTTTTCTTTGGCCTTCCTCCCTGACTCTCTGAGTTGCAAAGGAATCGTAACAGGCTGTAGTCATGGAGCGCCAATCATAACAAGCCCCATTTTATGGATGAGAAAACTGAGGCTCAGAGAGGCCAAGTGACCTGCCCAAGGTCTCCCAGCTGGGGGGCGGGGCAGAGTGCGGATTCACACGTGGGCCTGTCTGACGTGGGAGCCCGTGCTTGGAACCACTAAGGACGAGACGGGAAGTTGATTTCCCACCAACAGATGCTTGAAATAAAAATCGACTCCCAGTCTCCCACTGACCATTCAAATCTTCCCCATCTGTTCCCCACAGGTGAAGGGGCAGTGGTCAGAGCCCCAGGCCTGGGGGCCAGGAGGTGACAGTGTGATTGGGGCAAGGCCATGCAACCTCGCTGAGCCTCGGTCTGCCTGTCTGTTGAATGGATCAATTCTGGTATCTCCTGGGACCCCTGTGAGCGGGGAGCATCTGCCTGTGTATCATTTACCTTCTTTCTCTGTTCCCTGCACCATGCAGGAACCGTAGCTGTGAACAAAACAGACACCATGCTGGCTGGGAGAGGGAATTACTAGTAAACATCTGATAAAAAAGACAACTGCATTAATGTTCCCTAGGAAATTGGCCATTGTAAGGAGAGAGTGTCTGGGGTGGGCCCAGGGTGGCCGAGTGGCTCTGACGTATGAGTTGAAACCAGAATGAAGACACAGTGGCAGAAGACACAGGGCACCTGGCCCTGGCTTGGCGGCCAGTAGGTGCCCAGTGATTGAATGAATGAAGGAAGGGGCTTTGTCAGCTGCAGGGGCGCATCCCTGCCTGGTCCCAGGGCTAGGGGGTGAGGGCCACCCCAGTACTCCTGAGACTGAGGAGGGGTGATGGGGGTTTCCTCCAGAGGGGCTGGGGTGGGGCTGGTTCAGTGTCCAGGATCCCAGCTCCCATCTCTGCAGGGGTGAGTAGGGAAGGGAGGGGGACCTGGGCATGGGAATTCCTCATCCAGCCCTGCTCGACCCCTCTCTCCATCCCAACACTGGTCCTCGCCAGCCCCTCCCTTCTGTGGGTTGTGCCGGCCTGAGCCCCATCGGCCCAGGGTCACAGCCCCTGTCCCGCCCGCGGCTGTTACAGGCGTCAGGGCCCGCCCGAACACGGGGGTCTGTAAGAGGATGACCGCATTTCCTCCACTAGTCACCCGATCGCTGGCCAGTGGAGCTGGCTTTTACGCCCCAGACCTCGGGGAGGAGGACAGCAGAGGAAGTCTGGGCTGCAGCCCTAGCGGCTCTGCCTCCCCCTGGACCTCGGTTTCCTCATCTATTTTTGGGTTAAACAGGGTCATGGTGAGGATTATGGGAGGTAACGAAAAGCACTCAGCCCAGCGTCTGGCACATCACAGAGGTCACCAAACCTTGACATAAGTACAGCTGCTTTCCACCTCCTGGGCAGGAGGACTCGGGGACCTGCGAGAGGAGTGAGCTGCAGAAGGCAGAGGGGCGGCCGCCCCCTTACGGGATCGCTCACCCCCCAGGGGGCTGTGACAAATTTGCCTGCAGAGTTTTGGACGGTGATCTTGGGTGCCGTGGAGGGTAGGGATGGTTGGCAGAAATTCCCCAGATGGGTAGATGTTTTAGAATGCAAGTCAGTGAGAAAATGGATCCGAGATAGAAATCGTGCATTTTCTGGAGACCCTGCGAGTTGTCAATACCCTGGCTCCGCAGACCCACTTCTTAGATCCTCTGTTTGTGTAGGGTTTGGAAAATCAGTCCCTTGATAGTGTTAGGAAACTTTTCTAGAAATCATGACAACAATGCTAATAATATGTAAAAGAATATTAATCACACCTTCTACTCTGTATATAGACGGTGACTTGTTCTCCATGGCACTTACCAGACAAACCGTGTGTAGCCCTTAAAATCTGTGCCTGGCTGGTAGGAACCCCTGTAATGATTACCTGCTACTTTGTCATTGGCCTGGGTCACCGACTTGGGACAGTAAAGACGTGTACCCCATAGGACTTTTCTTCTTGCCTCTGTGTCTCCTCAAATCCATTTGACAGGGAGCACTCCCATTTGCTGGAGATTTCTTCTCGATTTTGCTTTTGGAAAGAAATCTCTTCTGATTCTCTGCCTCGAGCATCAATTTATGGCTTAATCAAACAGAGGTGGGGTGGTGAAGAGGGTGCGTAGGGAGCAAAATCCTCTCTGCCCAGGATGGGGTACATCCCTTTCCGCCTTGTATTTTAAAGACCCATGCAAAAACTCTCTGCAGGCCTGGGGGACAGAAAATATCCCCGGCTGTGCTTCCCCAGGTGTTTGCTCCGGCTCCCCCTCTCCCACCGTCTCCCCCTCCTCTTTTTCCTTCTGTCTCTTTCACTCCTGGAACAATCGTCCGGGCCAGCTCCTTTGGGCTCCTCCACATTCCCTGCCCAAAACAAAAACCATTCTTAACCCCAGATGACCAGGCCTGCAGCCGTTTTGTCTGGTATGTGGCGGCTGCCTGGGGTGGGGTGGGGGGGCGTGCATGCTTCCAATTTATATTCCGACGTGCCAGCTTCAGGGGGAGCAGAGGCTGGGGGAGAAAAGGCCTCAAGGAGCGGGGAGTCCAGAACCACCAGATTTCAAGAGAGGAGAGAGACAGTGAGGGAAGGATGCTAGCTCGGGGGTCGGAGGCCAGCCCGGGGCACCAGCGCATTCTGGGTCAGGCCAGGCCTGCCGTGCCCACCCCCTGCCCCCCGACTTGTGACCACCTTGTGGACTTTAGGTTTTCCTCTGTATTCTATTTGGTTATTATTATTTTTTAATGAGGTCAGCCTGAAAATCCATCTGCCTGGGCCTGCCTAGGTTTGAAGGCAATTAAACTGGAGACTAACCTCTTAATTAGGGTTTCGCTGTGTAAATCTCATTTGATAAATTCCTTATCATCTCTGGCTTTAACTACAGTGCAGCCTCGAGAGGGGATTGAGCCTCCCCTGGGACCCCTAAGTGAATCCCCCCCAGAGAGGCCGCCTGCTCTGCACACGGGGCTCCGCCAGCCCCAGCCTCCCCCAGGAAGGGCTGGGAGAGAGGCCCCTTTCAGGGTTAATTAATCAGAAAATGTAGCGGTGCCGGTGGTTCTGGAGAATTCGTCTGCCACCTTTTCATTCTCCTGTTCCCCCTTCTGCCTCCTTTCTAGGTCTTTCTTTTTTTTAAAAAAAAATTGTTTTTGGGTGAACTGAACTCTGCTCAAGGAAATCTACAGCCCCCCTTGCCTGGTCTCTCCCCCCACTTCTCCCCAACCTGTTTGTGCGGATGGTGAAATTTTTTTCCTTCCCTTTTTTAAATGCAAGTGCGGCTGGGAGTGGAAATGTCAGGGGTCAGGCTTCAGGCAGCGGGGAGCAGGGGGGCAGCCTCAGCTGCTGTCTTTGCCTTTCGGGAGAAAGCAGAGCTGAGGTTAACCCTTTGGAGCCCAGCCTCTGCCTGTTGGTTGGACGCTGCTTACTCTCTCCACTAGAGGCAGGGGACTTGGTCATCCTTTTTCAGGGTTTGAGGCTAAAAACCACTTCCGTGGTGGCGGGGGAGGGTGCAGGGGGAGGGCCGGGGGCAGTCACGGGGGGTCCCTTAGAAGAATGTCGAGTTGGACTTGTGGTCCATCAGCGTGTACTGAGCACCTGAGGTTGCTGGGGACGGGGTTCCAGATGCCACCCATGTAGACGGGGTCGGTGGGCCAGGCCTGGCCACATTCACTGCTTCAACCTCGTCAGCATCCCAGGAGACGTCCCGCTTAACAGATGGGGAAACGGAGGCCCAGGAGGCATGGTGCGTGCTGAGTCTCCCAGCTGGCGACAGGTAGCAGTGGGATTGGGGCCTGGCTCTCCCTGTTCCCAACCCTTGATTCCCGTGTCCCAGAGTCCCCCGGGTCCAGTAAGAGGAGTGGCCTGACTCAAGGATGGCGTTTGGATTCCTTAGGCCGCTCTGTAGCCATTGACATGGCAGGGGGGCCAGTTGGAGAGCCGAGGACGGCTACTTCTGTTGACCCATTTGACAGATGAGCAGGGTGAGGTGCAGAGAGTTTAGGACCTGCCTGTGGGTGTGGCTGGGAGGTGGTAAAGCCGGATCTGCCCCCCATCTTTCTGCCCACTGGGCCAGGCTGCCCTTCAGCATGGGCATGCTGCCCGTGCATGGAAACAGAGAAACAGTGCAGAGCTTGTGCCTCTTGCCCTCCGGGTCTCCAAAACCTGTGGGGTTACCCAGGCCATGGCGAGATGGACGGTCTGTGAAATGGGGCTCAGGAGGATGTGCATGTGGCCGGGGTGCTGTCAGGGTGACATGGGGTCTGGTCTGCCAGTGGCTTAGGTAGCACATGGGGCCCAGATGGCAGTGACCACAAATGTTATCCCCAAACCTCGGTTCCCTCGTCTGTGAAGAGAGGATGACAGCAGTGTCAGCCCCATGGAGTTCCATGTGGAGGGGCTATACCCGTTCGTACACATAAGGCCATATGATCAGGGACTCACATCTGGTAAGCTTCAACATGCATTAAATTTGTTATTATTTATTCCTAATCATGGAGGAAAAAAATGTAGGCACCAACGAAGTGCCAAAGGGAAGAAGGCCCATGTTACGATCAGCACCTCTTGGGTAGCCAGGGGGGTGAGGGCTCCCAGTGGGAGCCAGTAAGAGCTGGGAGTGGGGGGCTCCGCCCTAGCCCAGCTCGAGGGGTTGATCTTGGAACCGGGCTGTGTGGCTCTGAGCAAGTCACCTTATCTCTCTGTGCTTTGGTGCTGGGGAGGGAGTGCCACCTTGGGCGGCAGTGGGATGAGTCTGGACCCTGCGTCTGCAGGGGGAACAGAGGAAGGTTTGTTTCAAGGCTTTGCCTGTAATTGGGCAGTGGCTTTGGGCTCCACCCTGCTGGCTGGGCCTCAGTTTCCCTGTCTGGAATGAGGAAGCTGCAGTGAAGCTTAGAGGAAGCAATACACCCAGATATGTTTTGCAGCCTCTAGGAAAGCTGTTTCGGCATCAAGGATTATTATTAGAGTAATAGAAAGTGGGATCATTTCTCTGCAGAGTGGAGGAAAATCTGAGCACATGCAGCACCTGGCAGCTGCAGGTCTGTTCAGGGGTCCATTTGCTTGGTGTCTGCCCCCAAGAGGGCACCATGGGGTTAGTGAGAGAGAGTCACGTAGGTAAAAGGACCAAGATGATGTTGGGGGGCCTGGGTCTGAATCTCGGCGGCCTCTTTTGTTATATGGTCTCGAGTGAGTCACGTTGTTACTCTGTGCCTCAATTTTCTCATCTATAAAATGGGCCTTGTAGGGTGGTTGTGAGGACTAAGTGAAGTGAGGCATTCGAGGTGCCAGCCTGGGCTCTTGCACGATGCCATGTGCTTGGCCCCTGGTCACCAGTCACCGTGACAACTACTCAGGCTGAGCTGAGCCTGGAAATGTCTTTGGAGCCACCTGAAGCGGAACTTGAATTCTCCCCTCGCCTGCCCGTGCCTCCCTTCCTCCCTCCCTCTGAAACCAAAGCCCAGCATCTGTTTCCCCAGGAGCTGTTTAATATTCTGCCGCGGTAAAATGAACTCATTGGAGCCTCCCGAAAACAGCTGAATGAACCCCGGGCGCCCGGCGGCCTTTCAGAGCGGCTCCAGGCCCCCTCGGGCCTCGGGGAGGCTGGCAACAGCAGCAGCTGCGGGAGAGGGGCCCCTTTTTCTTCTTGGTGCCCCAGGGGAGCCTGTGCCCCCAAATGGAGCTCCTGGAGGGCTGGATGGGGGGCTGGCGCCTGAGGAGGGGAGGCCTGTTTGAGGCCTCATTTGTACTTCTTGGCTCAGAGGTTCTGTGTGTGGGGCCTCCTTGGGGAGGCCGAGAAAGCTAGGCCTTCCCCAAATTCTTCTCCTGATCCTCCCCCAACCCAGCCTCAAGCTGGGCCCAGCAGAGGCAGGAGGCCCAGCCTGCAGGCAGCCCCACTTGATGGTGATGGTGATGGTGATGGTGATGGTGAAGATAAGATAGTAGCATCTATTGAGCACTTGCTGAGTACCAAACACTGTGTTAAGCATGTCATCTGCGCTGTTTTATTGACTCTTCGAAACCACTGGGGCAGTTGACTATCCTAATTCCCATTTGACATATGAGGAAACTGAGGCCCAAGAGGTGAGCTGGCTTGTCCAAGATCATGCAGCTAGGAAGTGGCCAAGGAGGGCTTCAGCCAGGGCCGGGCTCTCTCCTTGATGGCAAAAGCCGTCTATCCTTTGGGACCCAGTGGCCTCCTCTGTAAATGGGAGGTGGTCTGACACGCCCACCTGCAGGATGTTCCCGAGACTGTGACGTCATGCCGAGGAAAGTCCACGTAGGCACACAGTCGGAGCTCACTGGAGGGCTGGCTGTTATCTTCACTTGATCACTTCATGAAGCCTGTGGCCTCTTCAGTACAAATTTCGGTGCCCTCCTCCTCCTCCCCACCCCAGTTGCTCCTGCGTGCCTCAATATCACCCCACCCCGGCTCTCTCAGAAAGCGAATGGTAACAAAGTGTTTCCAGGTAGAAGCCGAATTAATTTCACGTAATTATCTCCAATAAAATTAAATATTACTTGCAATTAGTCTTGGGCAATTTCTCTACTGGGAGGCACTGGAGCAGTGGGGTGAAGACGGGCTGAGCGGGCGCCCGCTGGGCCTGGCGCTGGGTCTGGTGGGGCTGGGGTGAGCTGCCCCTGAATGTCCCCGTCACCAGGACCTACACTTACAGCAGTGATTTCTCCCCAAGGCAGAGAGCGCTGGGGGGGAGGACACACACAGCCCCTTTCCTCTTTTTTTATGTCTGAGCAGCCTCAGCAAGTAGCGTTGGGCTTGGTTTTTCCAGCAGGTGGCCTGACCCGTGTCTTGTCCCACAACCTCTCAGGAAGACCCCAATCGTCGACCTCCACAACTGGAGTCCAAGGTTTAGTATCTTCTCCCCAGGGTTCAAATCCCAGCAACACCACTTCCCAGCTGTGGGACTTTGGCCAAATCACCTCCTTTCTCTGAGCCTCAGTTTTTCTCATCTGTAAAATGGGAGTATTGTTGACCATTGAATGAGTTAATGCAGGAGTCGGCAAGCTTTTTCTGTGAAGGATCAGATGGTAAATATTTTGGGCTTTGCAGGCCTCGAAGTCTCTGTCATATCCACCCACCCCTGCCTGCGTCTGCAAGAGCAGCCACACTGCGCACATGAATGGGCGTGGCTGTGTTCCGATAAAACTTTATTTATGGGCACTGGTCTTTAGACTTCATGTAATCTTCATTTGTCATGAAATATTATTTTTTTGATGTTTTTCAACCATTAAAAAATGTAAAAAGGGAAATTCTTAGCTCCTAGGCTGCAAAAAAATCCAAAACCCAAAATCAGGTGGTGGGTTGAATTTGGTGGGTGGGCTGCACTTTGCCGACCCTCGAGTTAATACACGGAAAGTGCTTGGCACAGCGCTCGGCGCAGAGAAACTGCGCAATACACGGAACCGATTACTGTTATTATTTCGTGGACTCGAAATACCTTTTATGGGTTTATTTAAGAGTAAGTTAAAGTAGGTTTGTACTGTGAAGTAGGGATAATGATGATAAGCATCCTTTTTTTACTGTTTATGCAGCATCTTTACATTTTTATATGTTCTTTGATCAAGGCAGGAGCTGTTACCCCACTGCAGGGAGACCAGGGCCCAGAGAGGGAAAGTGCCTTGTCCAAGGTCACACAGCTGGGAAAAGGCAGAGGTGGGACCTGAGCCCACGTGGTTCTCTGCCTGGCCCAGGGCCTGCCTGGGCCGCCTCCTGATGCCAGTTATCAATATCAGATTATGATGGCCACGTGGTGACTGTGTGGCCTTGGGTCTCCCAGTCTCCCTTCACTCATCATCTGGAGAATGGGGATAATAATGCGTACGTTGTAGGTTGTCATGAGCATAAAGGAAGGTACTGGTGAAACCTGAGGCTTGGGGCCGGCCGCGTAGCAGGTGATCAATAAATTGGCATCATTGCTATTATTGCAATTATCATCATCGTTCTTCTTCGTCTTCAGTCACTGCATTTCCGGGATTGTGAACTTCGACTATCCACAGTTTTGATGGGGGAGATGTGAGGGGGAGAACAGGAGGCAGGAGACGTGAGTTTTAATCCTGGCATGGCCTGGCCCCGTCGGCTGACCTTGGGAGAGTCACTTGATTTCATTGGGCCCCAGGTTCTTCCTCTGTAATTGGACTGGGTCAGATTTACAGACTCAAAGTCAAGTGCTAATCGGGATTGATTAGCTCTGGCTACCTGGAGCGTTGTGTTGGGAAGGACTCTGAGGCTGTGTCTGGGTTCCATGGGAGGGAATGCTGGGATCGATGAGCAATGTCTGCCGTGGGCTCAAGAGGAAACACCTTTCGGTGGGGCTTGCCTTTTGTTAGGAAACTAGTTGGCATGGGAGCCGCTGACACAGATCGGGAGAGACTTTATAGATGATGCGTCCAGACCAGTGCAGTCCAGTAGAACTTTCTGAGATGATAGAGATGCCCTGGGTCTGCAGTGTCCAGTACAGTAAGCACTAGCCACAGACGGTTGTTGAACATGTGAAATGTGGTTAGTTGTGAATGAGGAATTGATTTTTAAATTTTATTTAATTTTACATTTAAAATTAAAAAGCCGCCTGGGACAAGTGGCTACCGTGTTGGACAGCCCAGTTCTAGATTCGTAGAGCCCCTGAGCTTACAGAGGCCCCCAGATCATCGACTTGTTACATCCTGAGCGTGCCATGAACTCCAGGTGGGTCGTCGGGGGAAAGCCTGTTGCTTAGCAACAGACACGGGAGAGCGCAGCCTCCAGGCAGCTAGAAACCACCTCTGCAAGAGTTTTGCTCAGGTGGGTGAGCTCTGCACGGCAGCTTCTGCACCGCTCGCCTTCCTGGGGGCCCGGTTCCCCAAGGCTCAGACCCTCAGTGGGCGAGGCTTGGCCTGGACCAGACGCCCCCTCAGATGGCACGTACGCCAGCCTCTCCTCCCCCTGTGGCACCCCAAGAAACAGGCAGGTGCTGCCAGAGGCAGAGTGGGCGGGCCGAGAGGGAAGGCAGGGTGACGGGCCTTTGGGAGAGTGGGAATCATTTTTTATTCTTTCCTTCCCTCCTTCCCTCACCCTTTCTCCCTCCCTCTCTTTCTGGTGTGGGGCAAAAGTAGAAACGCCTTTGGAAACGGACTTGGCTTCATCCTGCCTTGGTGGCTCCCTGGCTGTGTGGTGTTGGGCAAGTCACCCTACCTCTCTGAACCCGTTTCTGCGTCCTTTAAAAAAGAATAACATGTGTACATACAACCAGCCAAACAAAAACCCAACGTCAAACACTTAAAAAAAAAAAAAAGGAATAACAGCTCCTCCCTCCGAGGGTGAACAGGGTGACCCGATGCAGTGATATACACGAAACGTTTAGAATGGTGTCTGGAATGTGGTTCCCTTCCCTGGAAAAGAAGGAGAAAGAGAGACGGCGTCAGAGCATTGGCGGGTAGTTTAACTGATTCTCATGCCTGGCGTCAACTTAAAATTCACCCCAGAGGTTATCCCTGTTGGTCCAGGCTCAGGGTCAGTAGGCAGGAAGCGTGGCTGGGTGGGGTGCTGGTTGGGAGAGGGGCCTCCCTGGGTCGTCATCCCCGGGCAGGAGGAAATGGCTGGCATTTGCCAGCTGACCTCTTGAGTATTTCTTTCCATGAAGGGACCCGCATCTTGTGGCTTCCTCACTCGCCACAGGGTCTAAAGTAAATTGGGAGAATTCTAACCTCCTGACTTGGAAGGAAGTTTGTAGGCGTTGGGGTTCTGCAGAGTAAGTGGATGCATTTCCTCCCTTTCTGGATAGTCTGTGAGAGAGGGTGGCCCTCTCGGTAAGTTTGGGCGAAGGGCTGTGGGCAAACCTCCTAAGGACATCTTGTTTCATTGGCACCCAGGAAGCCTTGAACAGTTCTTGTTGAGGTCTGTCTGGAAGCCCAGGCGATGTGATTTGTCTTCCTTATTTTAGTGATTCTTTAGGGTTTGTTCCTGCCCACAGGAATTGATGCAATCAGCACATATTGGTTGAAGGCCTACTATGTGCCAGGTGCTAGGGCTACAGTGATGAATAGGGGAGACAAGGTCCTCGATTTCATAGAACTCACAGTCTAGGGGCTGTGGCAGAGAATAGGGCAATTATGAGAATTCAGGGTTAGCACCAGGTGTTACAGTATGGTGGGCATTGGAGCCCATCGAGGGGCTTGGAGAGACCTACCTAAGGAAGAAGGATATGGAAGAGTTACTTATGTGAAGGGAGAAGTTACAGTCATGGTCCAGGAAGAGGGGGGAGCAGGCAGGAGTAGTATTGCCACCACTTGGTGACAGCGTACTGCCAACTCCATTGTCAAACCTTCTGAATGAGGACAGGACTGAGTGCTGGCTTGGGCAGGCAGGCCAGAATCCTCTGATCCGGTCACACTTCTGCCCCTGACTTCCTCCTCTCTGGCCTCAGTTTCCCCAGTGTACAGCACCAGCCAGCCCAGTCTTCCTAGGGCCCAGTTCTACCTTCCTCAGAAGACCACAGGGACCAGGGGCTGTGACCTGTGCCACGGAAGGTGAGGCACTGTATCTTAATCCTGCTTCTTCATACCTGAGACAGAGGCCAAAGCCAGAAAATCCTTCCAAGAGGTGGGGTGTGGGTGTTGCAAAATGTGTTGCATCTGGGGAAAATCTGACTGAAGGTGGGGCTGGGGTTGACCTAGTCACCTACCCCCCCACCCTTGTGCCTGCCCTTTCCCACACTCCCCGCCTGGAAGGAATGTGGTATCCCCCACCTTCCCCTCAGAGCCCATACCCTACGCTCCCAGCTCAACCTCAGAGATGTACTCTGGGCATTGCAGGCCCAGTGGGAACACATGGGGCCAAGCCAGTCCCCTCTCCCACCTCCAAGGTACAGATTAGCCAACATTTCCCATCAGCCCACAGCATTCGGGATAGAGAACACCTACGTGGGTGGCCTCTTTAGGTCACAGAGTCACAGGCCTGGCAGCTGGGGCTCCTGCTGCTTACAAAGGGGATGGCAGCCCAGAGAGGGCAAGTGACGCATCTGAAGTCACACAGCCAGCTTCTGGCAGAGTGGGGCCTCAGTTTCCTGGAGTAGGGGAGGAGCGCGCAGCCTGGAGGGATAGCAAGTTGGGGGCTATTTGTGGCAGGCACACCCCTTCCCATAAAGCCGAGGCTAGACCTGCTGGAACCCTTGGGAGGTGAGAGCTGAGGAGCGGCGTGCCAGCCACCGGGCAACCGGGGAGCTTCATTCCCTGTTGTTTTGATGGGAGTGACCAACCGGCTCCTTCCGAGCCCAGACCAGCTTCTACTGGTCTACACATCTGTCTCCTCCAGGCCAGGCAGGCGCCCCGGAGTGGTTAAGAAGATACAGGCTCTGGGATCACACAGCCCCAGGTTCGAATCCCTGCTCCACGTTCTAGCTGTGTGACCTTGGCCCTCAGAGGGCCGTCAAGGGGATAAATGAGACCAGCCAGTGAGAAGACCCCGGGCCAGCCCAGGGGTGATGCTCTGCCCACTGCTGTCCACGCAACCCCGCTTGCCTGGCCTGTCACCGTGCTCTTTGCCCATCACTCTGTCCTTCCCCGAGTCGAGGCTGAGCTGTGACAGCGTCCCTGGAGGCCATGCAGGAGTGGGTGCTGGGGGGCCGCCCATCTCCTCTGGCCTGACGTGGCTGACTCCCTCTGCCTCGGAGAGCCCGCCTTTCTCCTCTTGTGTTGCATTTGTGGACACGTTCTGGAATGGCTTTTTTTATTCAACTCTGCCATTGTAGCATGAAAACAGCCAGAGGCAAAATGTCAGCGTATGAACGTGGCTGTGTTCCAATAAAACTTTATTTACAAAATCAGGCGGTGGGTGGCATTTGACCCACGGGCCGTGGTTTGCCGACCCTGGCAGGTTCTTCATCTGTGAAATGGGGCTAAGAGAATAGAAGCTGCCCTCCAGGGTTGTGGTGAGGAATTAGTGAGTTTAAAAGAATGAACACGCGATAGATGTCAACTCTAATTGTTGTCTGTTACTGTTAATATTATCATGTCATTCTCCCAGCAGCCCTCCCAGTAGGTGTATGGCCTCATTTCACAGATGGGGAAACTGAGGCTCAGAGAGATCAAGTGACTTGCCCCCTATCCTTCTGCTCACCATTGGATGACGTGGGACACATCTCCGCCCCTCTTCGTGCCTTGGTTTCCCCTCGTGTACCCTCAGAGAGGATCCATTGGTGTAAATGCACAGGGCACGATGATCACATCCATTGTTGGGGGGGGTGGGGGCACAGAGAGCTGGAGTCGCTTTCAGGGCCATCAGCTGGGACGTGGCAGGGCTAGGAGGACTGGAGCTGGGTTTCTCGGGGACCCGGGTTACAGGCCTCTGACTCAGAAGCTGCCAAGGAGGAACGGCCGGCCAAGTTCGACCAGCGCTCTCTCAGAGCACCATTCCCATGGGGTGGGATCCGCTCCCCCAACTTGCTCAGAGGTGGGGAGCACAAAGGACCGTGTCCCCAACGAGGGAGTGTGTTTCTGAGTCAGGTGTCCTACACCGAGGCCGGAATGGATAGGGTGCAAGCCTCTAACTAATTTTGACAGATTCCCGATGCCCCTCCCCTGCTCTAAATCTTTCCTTGGCTCCCCTTTGCTCGCAGGAACAAAGCCAAACTCCTTCCTGGGGCCTCCATGACTTCATTTGACCTTTGCAGCCTCCTCTTCCTCCCTGTCCCCCTCAGGACCCAAATCAGGGTCCCTGGGCTGGCCTCTTGTTCCTCTGAAACAGTCAGACCCCGTAAAGCTTTATACTCATCCTTAAGTCCCCCTAGCACGTCCTCTCCTTTGCTAAGTCTTCCCAGATCCCCACCGGGCCCCAGGGGCCCACGACACAGGGCAGCCTTTCGCTCCGACAGCGCCTGTGCTGTCCTGCAGGTGCGTTTTACCAGAACATCCCTCCACCAGGCTGGGAGCTCTGTGTTGGGGTGGCCTCTCTGAGCCCAGCGCCCAGCGCCCAGCACACAGCGGGGAGCACACGTTTGGTTGGGATGCGTTCACCCACTGCCACGCTGTATGTCCCGAGGGCTCCCTCGCACAGGCTGCCCCAGGCCTGGGTTTGCGGAAATGATTATGGGACAGGATACCAAGCATCTCCTGGGTACTGGGCATTTCATCCCCCTCTCTGCAAGGTGGGAATGACCAAACTCATTGTCTGGGTGAGGAAACGGAGACTCAGGGAGTCACAGGGGCTGATCCAGGGTTGCACAGCCCGGGAGCGACAGGGTTGACGTTTGAACCCAAGCCTCTGTCTGCACGGCCCTTCCTCGGGGACGCAGCAGCGCTGTGGGAAGTTGCCACCTGCAGCCCCGCCCACCCGACACGGAAGATCACACAGCTCCCGCAGACCCGTGGATGGCTGAGCAGGGCAGATGCCCCCAAGAACTTCCACCCAAACCATTGGCACTTTGAAAACTTATTTTGTAAGATTCAGACTCGTCACTGGTCTTTCCTCCACTGGGCTGAAAGCAATGAAGTTCTAAATCAACAGAAATGCATGTGGACATTTGCCTTATTTTATAAAAATAATTCTTGAATGGCTTACCGCCTACCAGGCAGAGGGCTGGGAGCTCAGTAAGGTGTCTAGCCTGGGGTTAGGTTGCCCTGGTGTACAGGTGAGGATGCTGGGGCTCAGAGAGGGACAGTGTCCTGCCCAGGGCCACCCAGCAATGGGGCCAATGGCATGGCGGTGAATTGCGGGTGGGAAGGGGAGAAAACAGAGAGTGGGAAGGGCTGTGCTGGAGACAGGGCTAGAGAGAATCTCAAATGCAATAATCATTCTAGAAATATTAAGAGCAGCTACTATTTCTTGGGGCATCCTTGGTGCCTGGCAGTGTGCTAAGGCTTTGCTGGCATTAGCCCTGGACCCTCCCCATGGCCCTGTGAGGATAATACTGTCTCCATCCCCATTTCATGGATGAGAAAACTGAGACTCAGAGGAGTCAATGTTCCCAAAGCTGAGGCTGAAATCCGCTGCTCTGGACTCGCCCTGTAGTGCTCTCCCCACACATGCTCCCTTGCTGCACCACCACGGCCACTGTCAGGAGGAAGGTGCGGGCTGAGGGGTCGGCCCGCAGCCCCCCAGCCTGTCACATCTCAGTAGCACGCAGGCCAGGAGTAGCCCAGGGGTGCGCAGGGCCGCATCTGTCACAGGTCACTGGCTGCGTGGCCGGAGGCGCCAGGAGACGGCGCCCAATTGGAGGCACTCAGGCCCTGTCCTTCCTGTGGACTCTGGGCCTCAGATGCCACCCCGGCTCCTCCTTCGAGGCTGGGGAAGGTCCCTGGAACTCAGCCCCCACCACATTCCCAGGCCCGCCCCCGGCTCTAGGCAGCCTGATCCCCGCCATGCCCTTGCTGCTTCGCCTCAGCGGAGCCCTCGGCCAGTTCTCAATCTAAATGACAGCTGCCCTCAGCCAAGTCAACTCCAATTAGTTTCCGAAGGCTTCCAGGGGCCTGGCCGAGCCTCTCACCAGACGGAGCTGCCCCAGTGGCTGGCGAGGCCCCTTCCTCACCCTTGTGGGGCCTGGGAAGGTGGGGCCTCACAGGGCCCCTCCGGATCATCGATGGGGGCCCTCCCTGGCTCTCAAAAGCCCCCGTGCATGCCACGTGCTACCCCCCATCCGCCGGGGCTGGTGTGGGGACTCTCAGGCAGCGTCCAGAGAGAAAGCATGGAAGGGGCTTCGGGTTTCATCCTTGGCTGCTGTGTCACCTCTGCTGTCGTTTGCATCCATCTGTGAGTGTTAGGGCCCTTTCCCCAAAATTGAGAGTGTTGATCTGAGAGAGAGGGAGAGAGGGAGAGGGAGACAGACAGAGAGGGAGAGAGAGAACTCGAGGGGAGTGGCAGGGAGAGAGAGATGGGAAGACAGAAGGAGGGAGAGGCAGTACCTGGCACTTTGGCTGGGACATTTTACTTCTTCATGTGACTTTGATGAAACCACACACTTTGGCATCAGACAGACCTGGGAGTGACCCTGGCCCTGCCACTGGCAGCTGTGTGACCGTAGGCCAGTGACATCCCCTCCCTGAACCTCAGTTTTGTCCCCTGTAAAGTAGGCTGGAGCATCAGGCTCTGTCTTCCTGGGTGTTGGGGTGATCGGATGAGATAGGCTGAGACCCGACCCGTGGGGGACCTGAGGCCAGTGTCTCTTAGTGTCCCTCACTTTGGGAGGGCTCCTGCCCCACCCTCCTGCCTAGATTGAAGGTAAAATCTGATTGCCCCAAAGGGATAGCAAGAGTCAGGGGGTTGTGCATCCACTCACTACCATTCATTTTAGAGGGGACCAAATAGGCCCAGAGAGGGGAAATGACTTGCCCGAGGTCACACAGCCAGCAGGTAAAGAGCTGGGATGAGAATGTGAGTCATTCATTTAAATATTTAACACATCCTTATGGGGTGCCTGCCGTGTGCCAGGGGGCAGAGAGACAGCTGGTAGCCACGTGGGCGTGTCTGCCCTCAGGTCTCCAAGCCAGGCTCCTCTGATCTGCACTGGAGGGATTGTTATCCCTCTACAGATGGGGAAACCGAGGCTCAGCAAGTTGAGCTTGCCCAGGGCCATGGAGCTGGTGAGGAGCAGAGTTGAGATTCACATGGCAGTGGGATTTGAATCTAGGCTTCTGAGCCCAGAGTTGGGGCCCCCCAAAGCTGCCGAGAGTGGGGACGGCGTGGAGCGGGGTTTGGGGTTTTCTGTTTTCCTGCTTGGCTGGTGGCTGTGTAGACCCTCTTTGTGCCCCCTGACATCTGGCTTAGACGTGCTGTTCCTGCCCTGAGCCCAGAGCCGGTGAGTCGGGGACCCCATCTCCCTCCACGGAGGAGGGGATACGGTCCAGGGGCTGAGCATGGACAGGCAGGCAGATGGGGTCCTCCTTGGGGCTGTGGGGCTCTGCAGAAGGATTCCAGTTGGGCATGGGGGCCAATTCCACTGGGCCGGGTCCCCCACATCCCCAGTGGCGGGTTCTTGGAGACGGGCCTTAGTGCTGCTTTAAAAAGGCTTGCGACTTTGCTTACCTCTGGGCAAGACTCTGCACTCCTGGGACTTGCGTCTGCTCTGATAGCTGCTGGCCATTCCCGAGCCCCCACCGTATGCCAGGCGCGATGGAACTTGATGTAACGTGGCGGGGAGCTGGGTGCCGTCCTCATCCCGTTGCGTCGAGAAGGAGCTGCGGCTCTGAGAGGGAAAGTGACTTGCCCAGGGTCAGCCTGCTGGGAAAAGTGCTAGGAACCGAGATACGGACTTGGTCATCTGATTCTTGGGTCCCCCCGCTGTCTTCCATCTTTGGCATCCTGTTGCCGAGGGGCCCTGATCTCAGGACCCCCCCTGCCAGGGTGGATGTGTCAGTGCTTCCCTGCAGCCAGCTTGGCGGTAGCTTGCAGTGTCATTAGCGTTATGGTGGCTGGGGGTGGGTGTGCCATCTGCGAGCAGGGAAGGGGGTCACGTCCCTCGGAGTAGGGCCTTGGAGAAACATTGCCACGAGGCTGACAGCCAGGTAGGATGGTAGGAGTCAGCAGGGGTGAGGCGGGGAGGGTGTTCTCGGCAGAGGAAACATCAGGAGCAGAGGCGTGGAGGTGGGAAGGATCAGGGCTGCGCTGAGGGACTGCGTGGCTAGGGTACTGAGAGATGAGGGTGGAGGCCCAAGAGAGAAGCAGGCCAGGTCACGCCAAGCTGGGGACTTTATCTTGGGGGCACTGGGGAGCCAGGGAAGGTTTGAGTGGGGGAGGGGCCTGCCCTGATTGGTGCTTCAGGCAGCTCATGCGGCTCACAGGGGAAAGTGGGCTTGGGGGCCAGCGTGGAAGCGGAGAGAGCACTAAGGTGGCTGCCGCAGGCCAGAGACAGTGGCGGCCTGAACCAGAGTGGGGGCAAGGGGGAGGGGAGAGGTAGGCGGCTTTTGGAGCAGCCTCTTCTCTCCCAGGTGCCTGGACTCTGGAGCATGGCGAAGAGGGAAGAGCACCACTTGATGCCCAGAGCTAGCGTGGGTGCGATGCCCAGCCTGTCTCAGGAGCTAGGAGAGTCTGGGGGGCCACAGATGCGTTGGGGGCCCTCAGGGCCTGCAGGGCTGCAAGACTGAGGCGCTGAGAGGAGGTGGCCTGGTTCTGTGGCTCCCAGGCCTGCCTGTGCTTCCAGGCCCAGCAGCCCAGCCCCCCAGATGAGTGGCAGCTGCGACAGACACCAGCATCCCCAGCCCCCCAGCCAGGTCCAAATAAAGGAAAAACCAAAATACGCTTCCCTTTGTCGGAATCCGGTGAGGATGAGTCGGTCGAGAGTCATTCGCTATTGTATTGTGGGGCCCACACTGCTCCTTACATAAGGTTTGAGTTCAAAATACGCCTGGAATTCTAATTCGCCTGCTCTGCCGGGGATCACAGGCCGGGCCCCTGTCAGCCTCGGTGGGGCAGGCCCCGGCACCCAGGGGGATGAAGATACTGCCCCCTGGCACGTGGCACTACCAGCTCTGGCTCTCTCCAAAGCCCAGGGCTGGGAAAGAACAGTAAGTGTGATCAACCTAAGAACAGCTAACTGTTTTTGAGGCTCATCGTGTGCTCAAGACATCACCATGCTATCTGCTTAATCCTCCAGCAGCCTGTGAAGTGGGTTCCCCTTTTCCACCCTGGGCGAACACCTGTCCCAGGCCACACTGTGGAGTAGCATCCAGGGAGCCCTGGATCTGGACGCTATTTGGAGCCCACCCTTGACCCCCACGGCCTCCTCCCCCATACTGCTGGCTTTCCCTGCGGTGGGCGGGAACTTTTCGGAGGGTTCCAGGACAGCACTTCAGCTGCCCCCTCAGAGCTCACGATGCCTGAGCGTGTGGCTCACCCAGACGGGAACCCGGTCCTGGGGCTTTTGCATGCAGAGCCAGGTGATAACAAGGCCTGTTTTGCTGCCTTTAAAAAAGAAAGAAAACTGCCCCCTGCGTGGGCGGCATCTCCAGAAGTGCAATTAACAACGCCATGTCCCCAGGTTAACAAGTGCGCATCTGTTCCCTTCTCCCTTCTCCCCGCTATGGCCAGCAAAAGGGTCCCTCTGCCGTCCCCGTCCCCGTCAGCACTCCGGCCAGCCGTCCGGGCCCTGCGGGTCCCCACGCGCCTGCCGTCTGGTCAGCAGCGGAGGGTGGTCCTGGTGTTGGCGGAGCGCGCTCTGTCTTGGCAGCCTGCTAAGCACTTTCCATGGATCATTTCACTTAATCCTCGCAACTGCCTCCGTGGCGGCCAGTCCTATTATTTCCCCCATTTTCTAGGACTGAGGCTCTGGGAGCTGAAGGGACGTGCGCAAAAGTCCCCCGCTCCACAAATGGTAGGCGCCGTCCTCGTCGAATCCTGCGAGAGAAATGGATTACATTCCTTATCCACGCCGTCGCTGTCTTGGCTCCAGCTCGCGGTCCCCGCCTTCCCTTGGTGGAACTGACTGTCCCGCTGCGGACTGAGGAGCGCAGAAGACAGCAGCGGACGCGGCGTCGCGTGCGCGGGGGCGACATTTTACATTGCCGAGGGGCGGGACCTAGATGCTGTGATACAGAGCGGCGCCAGAAACGGCGGAGTAGAAGCTGTGGCGGCGGGGAGCGGGTGGCGGGAAGGGGTGGAGGGGTCAGCGAGGACTTCTGCACGTGAAGAAAGGGCGGGAGAGAGCGGGGCGCCCCAGCTCCAGGCCCTGGCCACCCCCCCCGCGGGGGACTGAGATGGTCCGTTCTGGCCAATGGCGGGATGTCTTTAAAAGCTGCCCTGCAGTCCCGCCTCGCCGGGCCGGCCGCCATCCGCCCGCGTGAACCGGCAGGTCCGCTCCTCGGCCGCTGTGCCGCCTGCACGCCGTGAGGCGCACTCGGGGCTATGCGTTTTGAGTTGGTGATACCTCTGCCTCAGGGACTGACCCCCGCGCCCCCCATGCGCATCGTCCTTAGCTCTTTCTCCTGTATGGTGCCCCGAGCTGCTCCGAGCGGGGCCGTCAGGAATCTCCATCCCCAAGTTACAGATGGGGAAACTGAGGCTCTGCAGCTGGGGGCCAGCTGCCCAGGTACGGGGGATCTGGGATTCTGCCTCGGCCTGACCCGCTGAGAATCCTGGGTTAAAAAGAGAGGCCGGTCCCAAAGCTGGTGACCCGGCCTCGGGTGACCCTTGAGCAGCTCCCTGCCCCTGGAACCTCAGTCTTCCCATCTGTCAAATAGGGATGAGGGTCACTTCACCGTCAGTGCACGAGCTCCAGCTGAGCGCCTGCTGTGTGCGAGGCGCTGCGCCGGGCAGACCAGACGTGCGCCTCCCCCAGGCAGCCAGGGTCTGATGGGGTCCCGTCCCCCACGCAGCCAGGGTCTGATGGGGTCCCGTCCCCCCCGCAGCCAGGGTCTGATGGGGTCCCGTCCCCCACGCAGCCAGGGTCTGATGGGGGAGGGCGACAGCTCACAAGTGGAAAACATGACGACACCCATCGGGTTCCGCAGTGTCTGCCAGTGCCGGGCGCTGAGTAACTCCAGGGTCACCCCCAACCCCTGGAGCTCGGTGAGGGGGCGGCTTTATCTCTGGGTCCTGGCGTGGGGGCCGGTATGCCGGCCCCCTCGAGGAGCCGGGACCGAGGGCCTCTCCCACGCTAGGCAAGCTCTGACTCGAGGCGGCTTCCGTGGGACTAATTTATGGCAGCTGCTCGGCAGCTCGGGGAGCCGCGGTCCTAGGGCGTGTTGGGTCCCCCCAGCTGGAATGAATCCGGCGGGAGGATGAGTTTGGTCGTGCTGGGGTTGTCAAGAACTGAAGAATAATATTCTCTCTGAAAGATATTCCTGGTGGATACGAGCCTCGCTTGCTCCTATAGGCAGAGGCTGGGGAATCCACGTGCTCTGTGATGTGGGGCAAGCCCCTCACCCTCTCTGAGCCCCAGGTGCCCCCCTAAAGTGGGGAGAAGGGTCTGCCAGCTGCTGAGTTTGGATAATACACCGCGGTGTTCAGCTGAGCCTGGCACAGCCTCATTAATTCCACCCCAAGTAAGAAGAGTAGCTGTCTCTGGTGCATGGCGTGCTTACGAGTCGTCTGTAGCTTGGAAATAAGGCATCTTTAGGAAATTTGGCTATTTGAGTCAGTCTGGAACCATCACCCAGCAAACCCAGCTTCTAGAAAAGTCGCCAAGTGTGCTCCATCTCAGCCTGCAACTCAGGAAGCTCCGACTCCCCTTCACCTTCCTGGTGCAGCAGCCACAGAGCAAGGGAGCCGGCTGGGAGGGCGGGCCTCGGTCTGGTTTCTCTTTAGCCGTGCAAACTTCGGCGAGGGGCCTCGGTTTCCTATCTGTAAAGTGGGCACAAGCATGGCTGTGTCAGCTCCTTGAGATAATGTGTGTAAAGTGAGGTAAGGAACCCCTTTAGAATTCGTCTCTGTCTCTCCCTCTGGCAGATGCTACGCCTCCCCCTCGTCCATATCTCGCCATGCTTGGAACAAAATTCCTTCTGGGGGTATTAAGCAGCGGGGTGTCACTGGGAGCAAGGCAGGCGTGGGCTCAAAAGCAGAGGCGTGGGGGCTGTGCGTCGGCATTGCTGGAATCCAGGGCCTGCCGTGTGCGAGGGCACCCTGCATCTGACGTCTGCAGCTTCCTGGGGTACCTTCTCCCCGGGGAGCCCCGGGTGTGGCGTTAGTGGCGTCCCAGCTGCACTGTATGAAGCAGCTTTGAAACCCCAAGCTCAGAGCTGCAGCTTCCCCTTCTGTGAAATGGGGCAAAGACCCCAATTTCCCCGGGCGGGAATGTGCCCCTCTGGCCAGTCCCAAGGAGAGGACAAGGCTTGGGGGCTTCTAGATGGCTGCAAGGACCCCTCACCTCCTGAGCTCCCAGATACTAATGACAGCCCTGTCGGGGGATCGCTGTAGATGCCAGACCATGACGAGACCCTGAGGGAGATGACATCACCCTCACCAATGAGGAACTGAAGCTCAGAGAGGGCAAGTGGCAGACCCCCGGCCACACAGCGGTGGGGCTGGGATTCGAGCCCCGGTCTGTGACTCCGAAATGACTGTGCTGTGACACCGTCTCCTGGCCTCACCCTCAGCTCCAGGAGGAGGATGAAGACAGTGTCTGCCTTGTTTCCAGCTGGATCCGCAGGGCCAGTGCCACTCCTGGCACATCTAGGGACCCCATAGAGGCTTGTTAATGGAATGAATGAGGGAAGGAGCAAAGGAGATGGTATTCGTCCCCAGCCCCTCCCAGCATGCAGGTCCCAAAGCTGGGTGTCTCTGGGGCCCCAGGGTGGGGACCCCAAACCTGGTTGTCACAGCCTGGTCTGGGCTGCCTAGACCCATCCTTCTGGGAGGATTTTCTTTGCAGGCCGTGGCTCAGCTCCCGGGGGAGGCCTCCCCTTAATCCCAGAGGGCAGATGGGTGGGGTAGCTCCTGCCTGGCACAGGGCCCTGCTGGGCTGCACAGTGTGCTGAGGCGGGCGGGCCGGTCGTGGAGTTCAGTATCTGGGTGTGCTCCCTCGGCTGGATCTGGGTGCCCACTCCCAACTTCAGCTTTTCTCACTTATACTGAGTCAGAAATTCACCACCAGCCCATCTTCAAACCCAACTCTGCCCCTTCCTGGCTGTGTGACCTTGGGCAGGTCACCTCTCCTCTCTGAGAGTCAGGCTCTAGGAAAGAGAAATAATGAGAATATTCATTAACATAGAGCAGGTCTCAGAACAGAACCAATGGTCACTTGGCAGCTGTAAATTAGAAGTCCTCCAAAATGACTGCTCCATTCCTTCCTTGCCTCAGAACTCCCAGTTCATGCTCTCTTCTAGTCTAATTCATACTAAGGTGTGAATGGTTGTCAAACTGCCTTTCCCCTCATGCGTGTCTAACCCAGACATCGCTGTGATCTGTGGTTTTTTGGTACTTTATGATTGAGTGGGAAGGAAACTGAGGGTTCATCGAGAGTGTAGAAGAGGAATAGACTCCTCACCCCTATCACCCAAAGTCCTTTCATATAGCAGCCGGGGATGGGCAAAGGGCGCTGGTCTTGTTTGAGAGTCTAGACTTAGTCTTTGCTGCTCTGAGCAGTTTGGCACTGTTTAAGGAAGTTCCCAACACATAGTAGGCCCTTAGCATCTGTCTGTCTGGAGGATGACAAGAGAATGGGCTGTGTTCTGGACCTGGACAATCCTCCCCTCCACCCTTTCACTGCATCTGGCGAACTCCTACACATCCTTCAATGCCCAGTTTAGATGCCTCTCCTCCAGGAAGCCTTCCCAACTTCCTTCAGGTCCAGTTAATCTTTTGGGAACTCTAGTCCATTAGAGATGGGCAAACCCTGAGTTTATCCTGCCCAACTCTCCTATTTCCCAAGGGGGAAAACTGAGCCCTAGCAGGGGGCCTTCCCTTGGCTGAGCCTCACAGCCAAGTCAGAGGCGACAGCTGGGGGATTTGAACCAACCTTCTCTAGAGCCCCTCAGAGCATCTTCAGGCACAGAAAGAGGGCCTGGACCCCTGCTCCCCCCATTAGGGCCTCCCGCAGAGCCTAACAGCTAACATCCTCTCTTGCTTCTGTCTCCACAGCCCACGACCTCCCCGCAAACAAGGCCTCGGCAACCCAGTCTGGCAGCCATTTGCAGTGCCTGTCTGTCCACTGCACGGACGACGTGGGCGACGCCAAGGCCCGAGCCTCCGTGCCCACCTGGCGCTCCCTGCACTCCGACATTTCCAACAGATTCGGGACTTTCGTGGCCGCCCTAACTTGAATTGACAAGAAATGCCCCTCCCCCACCAGGCCCTTCCCTCCCCCCTCTCTCCCCCCCTCCTCCGACCCCCACCCCCCTGTTAATTTGCAAGGGCCACTATTGCTGAGTGGATGATTTTTTTCCTAGGTTGGTACCTGCTTAGTGGCATATGGACCGGAAAGGGTTAATTTAAAGGGGAAAAAAAAAAAACCTCAAAAAATTTTTTTAAAAAAGAAACTCGTCTGCCACGGTATGTTACCAGTGTTAACCCCTTCTGCAGTTAGCAAACTTTTGCTTAAGCCTTTTTCCTGCTAGATAATTCCCCATTTTTCGGTAATCTTGGCATACATTTTTTAGATGACCTCTTTCCTTGTTTAATTTTCATGCTGCTGTGTGCCCAAGTATTGTTATTTCATAATAAGACAAGAATTGCTTTCCTTTTTTATTCTCTTTTATTCTTGTTCCTTTTCTCCCCTCCTCCCCACCCCTGCTTTTTTTTTTTTTTTTTTCCCCTTTTGCTTTGTTCACTGCTTATTAAAATGGAAATCCTGGAGAATAGTAGTTCTGGAATATTGCCGGGTGAAAGTCGAATTGTCATCACAATATTATATATTGACACCCAACTGTCATCAGGCAGGCAGGAGCCAAACAATTAATGCCCCCCTTAGGTATTCTGCCGGGGATTTTGTTTTGTCTGTTCCCTAAGAAAACAGAGATATATATTTGGGCTCCTGCAAACACACGCTCAGCCTTGGGCTCCGTTCTCGCTTCTGCGGGAAGCTGCCGCTCTCTGCAACGGAGGTGATGACGTGTCCAGCCCGCTCTGTGGGAAGGAGCCGGAATGTTCCACAGTGCTGTTTTCTCTCCTTTTCTGGGCCTCTGCGCAGACGCCTGGGCTCTGAATTTTCACGCCGTGCTAAGCAGCCCTGGTCCGCCTGGGGGACGGTGCCTCTGCCCAGCTTGCTGGGTGTCTGGGGGCTCCAGGCTTTGGCCGTGCAGCAACCAGGCCGGCTGGGTCTTGGGTGCTGGAGTTGGGGAGGAGCAGTTCTCAGCTCTCGGCCTTTCTGGACAGCTCTTCCCAGCCAGGCGTCCCCGGGGAAGGAGGAGGGCACTGGCTCTCCTCCACCTCTTCCATTTGGTCCCCGCTCTCCATCTATTTTCCCGCCTCAACCTGGGCCGCCCCCCCATCCCTGGGAGGGACGAGGCTTTTGCCAGCATTTTTGGGGGCGTCTTTCAGCGAAGGAGCCTCCAGGCCCAGCCTGCCAAGCCAGCCTTCTCTGAGCCTGGGTGTATTTCTTTGCAGGGGTTTGCAGGCTCCTGAGGGCTAGAGGAGGGCGAAAGGGGATATAACTAATGACTTTGATTCCTGAGCCTTTTTCTTAACTCCGGAATTTTTTTCCCCTTTGGATTTCATCTCACCTTGTTGCAGAACTAGAGCCACATCCCGCGCGTCTCACGGAGGAATGACTTTGAGCAGAGAGGAGGGGGCGGCTGGGCGAGCAGGGCAGTGGAGAGCGGGGCTCCTGGACTAGCCTCTTACCTGGTTCTCCCAAGGTGGTGGTCACAGGCGTCCAGGGTTGGCAGGGCAGCCACCTCGGTGATGGGCTTGTATGACTCGTGGGGGTGGTGGGGGCACCCAGATTCCAGGGTGGGCCAGACAAGAAGTGACTAACATCACTTCACCCCAACTCTTCTCTTTTATTTCAGCTTCTGTTACTGATCGTGTCTTACCAAATGTTCCGTTTTGAGCCTCTCACCCTCTCCCCGACCCCAGGTCCCCAGAGTTTGCAGTCCTGGCTTTTTTTAGCAGTGACCTGAGGGCTTTGGGCTCACCCCACAACACCCACCTTGTTTATTTCAAAGAACTTTTCAGCAAATGGAGAAGAGCGTCCAGAAAACTCCCCCCCTTTCCCCTCCCTCCTCCTTTTCTTTCCTTCGGCCGGCCCTTTGGGCTCGGGTCCGAGTCTGGACCGTCCGAGGTTCCTGCCTGGGCCGTCTGACCGGGAGCCGACCCCGGCAGGCACAAGCAGGTGGTGTGAATTTATCAGCGGGGAGGTGTGAGCCGACTCACTTCCTGTGTTCTGCCACCAGAGGAAAGAAAAGGGGGGGAGTGTTCCCCCTGCCCCAGGCTGCAAGAGAAACAGCCGAGTCTGAGCGAAACCTCGTGCCCCCTCTGCATCTGCAGTGTACAGCTGTTTGAGAGCTTCATCATTTCATTTTTGAAACAGGAATAATTTCTCCTTAATTGCTTAAGGCCGGGGAGCCAAAAGCATCTTGACTTCTGTCTTTGACCTTCCCTGCGTCGAGTCCATCAACACTCGGCCATCAGCTCATGGTCCCAGCCACCTCGGAAACCCCTGAAGTTTGAAAATTTCTCGCTCCCCACGACCCCAGAATGGAACAACTTTACAAATAGCCTTAAGCAAAAGGATGTTATTTCATTAAATTGGGTTGAATGGAAGGAATAGAAGCAAATTAAAAACACAGCCAATCCGCGGAGACTCCAAACACTGGTAATCGGTACTACAGAGCAAACTCTTCGGGAAAGAAAACGAAAATGTTCTTGCACATGTAAAATATGAAAACTTAACTCTGCTGTGTGTTAGGCAATCCTGTAATCTTTTTTGACTCTTAAAACAAATTCATTTCTGAAATGCTTGGTTGGAAGACTGTGACAATAGCTCATGAAATTGAGTGTTATTTTTTTCTTTCTTTTTTAAAAAAAAATATGTAAAGTGCAGTCTTCTGTATTCATGCATATTGTATATACCTGTATATGTTTTCCTGAGCAGCTAAATAACAATAAATATGACGTTAATGGTGACGGTGGTCCATTTGTGGGCAGGGCTTGCTTTTTTCCCTGCCCCTTCCCCTTTCTCCATAGGTCTCTTTAAATTCCATGGGGGTGGGAGTATAGGTCTGGATGCCGTAGTGTGTGTGGGTGTGTGGGTGTGCGCGCGCGTGCGTCTGTTGATGCTGTTCTAAGTTGGGGCATCTCAGGATTTCTCTACTCGGCACTACTGACACTTGGGCTGGATCATTCTTTGTGATGGAGGTTGTCCTGCGCATTGTAGGGTGTTGAGCAGCGTCCCTGGCCTCTACCCACCAGATGCCAGTAGCACCTCTCCCTCCCGCCCCCTCCCCTGTGACAACCCAAAATGTCTCCAAACATTGCCCAGTGTCCCCTGCAGGGTGTGACTCCCCCGGGCTGAGAACCACTGATATCTGATTAGTGGAGGAGGAAGGAGGGGAGGGGAGACCACCCAGGCGGCTGAGCTGTGTGATGGTTATTCTCTTGGGTTCCAGCGCTCGATTTCAGATCCCAGTAAGCTTTGTAACCTTCTGCAAGTTACATAGCGTCTCAGCTCCTGCTTTTCCTCATCTGTGAAATGGGTCTAACTTATGGGGTTGTTAGAGGAGACAATGTGTGTGCATGCAGGAGGGCTCCATGTGCATAAATTGCTAGCATTGTGCCACCATCAGAGCAGGGCACGGCCGACAGCGTTTTGGATTCTGGCCGAGCTGGGCTGGATGCTGCTTCCTCCACTTACAGCCATGGCCGCGGGCAAGTGTTTTAACCCCCGTCTCCATTTTCGTGTCTCTAAAATGGAGCAAACAACATCTGGCTTGAAGGTGACTGCGAGCACCAGCCCTGTTCCAGGCCCTGTAAGAGCTCTGGCTGTCCTGTGGGCCACCCTCTGGGCGGCAGCTTCACTGTTGGCACTTGCAGCCTCAGACTTGAGGTCATTGAAGAACCTTAGTCTGCAAAGGGGGAAATGAGGGGAAGAGATAGCAGGTAAATTGACAGTTAAAAGCGATGGGAATATGCCTAATAACCCATGGCAGTATGAGAAATGAATGTCACTCTGGGAGATGCATGAATCCCATGTAGGTCATGTCCAAGTGGGGTTTTCAAGGATGAGTAGGAGTTCATCCTCTTCATCCTGGCATATAAATTGACCTAATTTGGCAGAAATTTTGTTGCATTTCTTCCTTTTTAAAGTTTTCTTTATATATGTGGCATATTTGTCAGAATATAAAGTTTTAAGGATGAGGTCTCTATATTCACTTTAATTTGGAGGAGCTTAAAAATCTCTTTAACCTTTAAAGGTCTCCAGCTCAAAGTGACAGTGGTATATGATCATGTTCAGCACCCCAGGAAGGGAAGGAAGGTGAAAGAATGGTGAGCATTGGGTGTGGGCATCTCGGAGACTTCAGGTTGGTGTGAAATGAATGAATGAGTGAGTGAATGGATCCATGTCTCAGAGCACCCAAAACCCAAAAGGACCTCAGACTGGCCTGTCGTTGGGGGCAGGTAGGAACACGTGACATGGGGGCTGCAGCATCGGTGCATGCTGGCCCCGGGGAGGGCCAGGGGAGGGCTGCAGAAGCAGCTGGTCCATCTTGCAGGGTGGCCTTTCCGTGTTGACAGAGAACATCATCTTCGCCAGCTGTCCCGCCGCACCCCTCCGAGTGGCTGCCTCCTCCACCCAGCATTGACAATTCCAGAAGGCTGGGGGGCTGTCTCACGGGAGCGGGTGGAGGAGGAGCCAGGTGGACCCTCTGCCCTTCAGGAGCTGGTGGGAGTGCAAAGGAGGACTCCCCATCCCACTTTGTTTTAAAAAGATTAGAACAAGATCCCAAGACCAGAGTGAAGTGTGGATTTCCCGGATCCCCGACAGGGGATTAGCAGGGAGGACCCCACCCGGGGCCCCACACTCGACCGCAGAAGACACGGAGGGTGTGGGAGACGCCAAGTTTTTGCCCCCAGACCAGGCTGCCCTGACCTGGAAGCGATTGGGGGTGAGTACCAAATTCTGCTACTACAACACAGTGTGATAGGATGGGAATAAGACCCCAATTCTGCAATTCTAGCATCTCCTGACGACGTGCCCCAGGAACCTCGGGAGAATTTGTTTTCATTGAGATAAATTTATATAACACAAAATTCACCATTTTAATGATTTCAATGTGTATAATTCAGTGGCTTTTAGTATATTCACAATGTTGTGCAACCATCATGCTATCCAATTCTAGAACATTCTTATCACCCAAAAAAAGAAACTCTGTACCCATTTTCAGTCAATTCCAATTACCCCCTCCTTCCAGCCTCTGGCAACCACTAATTTACTTTCTGTGTCTATGGCTTTGCCTATTCTGGACATTTCATATGAATGGAATCATATAATATGTCAGCTTTTTTGTCAGACTATTTTACTTAGCATAATGCTTTCAAGGTTCACTCCTTTTTATGGAGAAATACTATTCCACTGTACAACTATACCACATTTTGTTTGTCTATTTACCAGTTGATGGAAATTACGGTTGTTTTCACCTTTTGACTATTATATTTATATACATAATGTTGCTCTGAACGTTCACGTACAAATTTTTGTGTGAATGTACATTTTCAGTTCTCTTAGGTATATATCCAGGAGTGGAATTTCCTGGTCAGACGGTAACTCTGTGTTTAAGTTTTTGAGGAACTGCCAAATCATTTCCCACAGCAGCTGCACCATTTTACATCTTGGAAGGAGTTTTTTGTTTATTTCACCCACTATTCCTCACCTCCCCCTTTTTCACGGTTTAAAAACTGAGGTATAATTTTTATACAATGAAATGCACAGATCTTAAGAGTATAATCTGATGTGTTTTCACAAATGTCTACACCTGTGTACCCCAAACCTCTATCAAGATTATAACAGGACAAGCTCCCCAGAAAGTTCCCTTCTGCCTCATTCCAGTCAACAGCCCACCCGTCGACAAGTTTTGCCCATTCTTGTGCCTCGAATGTCATAGAAATGGAATCACACAGCCTGTGCTCTTTGGGGTGTTTCCCGCTGTATCATGCTGTTGAGGTTGCATGAGTCAACAGTTCATTCCTCCTATTCATTCACCTGTTGATATGCATTTGAGCTGTTTCCAGCTTTTGGTTTCTAGAAGTAAAACTCCTAAGAACATTTGTGTACAAGTTTTTGTGCAGACTTAGGCTTTTATTTTCATATAGGAGGTTTATGTCTCCTTTCTTAAGAAACTGCCAAATCATTTGTCAAAGTGGTTGTACCACTTTGCATTCCCAGTGGTAGTGTATGAGAGTTCCATTCCTTCTAACGTCTTTGCCAACACTTAATATGATCTGCCTTTTTAACTTAGCCATTCTAGTGTATATACAGTGCTATCTCATTGTGGTTATAATTTGTACTCCCCTAATAATGTTGGGTATATTTTCATGTGTTTATTTTCTAGCTGTGTATCTTCTTTGGTGAAGTGTCTGTTAAAATCTTTTGCCCAATTTTTTTTTATTAGGTTGTCTGTCTTTTTATTATTGAATTCTAAGAGTTCTTTCTATATTGCAGATACAAGCCCCTTCTCTGTGTGTTGCAAATATTTTCTCCCAGTCTGTGGCTTTTTTCATGGTGTCTTCTGAAGTGCTAAAAATTTTAAAATTTCACAAGTTTCACAAAGTCCATTTTATCAAGTTTCTTTTTATGGCGAGAGCTGTCTGTGTCTTCCCTAGGGTCATGCTTTCTTCTAGTAGCTTCATGGTTTTATGTTTTGCCTTCATGTTGAGCTCTGCGATATATTTTGATTTAGGTTTGCATATGATATGAGGCAAAGGTAAGAGTTCTTTATTCCCAGAATATCCAGCCATCCCAGGACCATGGGTTGAAGACATTTCCATTCCTTCCTTAGGTTGCTTTGGCATCCTTGTCGAAAGTCATTTGACCGTGTATGTGGGCATCTAGTTGTCCAACTTTTGCCACATGGACAGATTTTAAGCTGGGGTCGCATTGGAATTTTGGTGTGCTCCCTCTGGAGAATGGACAAGAGAGGGAAACTAGAAGAAAGATACAGTGTGTCCTACTGTAATCCTGAAATAAACACCCTGAAAACACAGCAATGTCACCATTGCCTGATGACCTGAGACCGTCTGTGTTTGTTGGAAAATGAGATGGGCACGTTTGCGAGAGGCGTTAAAGACCTAGTAGCGCTGAGCAGAGACTTTCTCCTTGTAGCAATAGAAAGGCTTGCAGAGAGTTGAAAAAGGAGTGACTTCATTGCTAGGAGGTTGGGAATTGCTCAAGGCTGTGTTTACGCACCTCACGTGCCACCCCGCACCATCCTTTCCAAAACCATTGCTCCATCTCTCCATTTTACAGATGAAGAAACGGAGGCTCAGAATGTCCGGTGTCTTGCCCAAGGTCACGCAGTAAGTTAGTAACAGAGCCAGGGCCCACACCAAATGCCCTTCTTCCCCGCCTCCCCCCGCTAACTGTCCCTCGTCCCGAGCCCCAGCTCCAGGGTAACTGGAGGGGAGGGCAGCTCAAGAAGGAGGAAGTTTGTTTTGTCCATGTCAGTGTCCACAGCAGCTGGCCCGGGGCCTGGCACACGGTAGGTTTTCACTAGATTTGGGTCAAATAAAAGGGGCTGTTGGTGGTCTTCCCCACCTGTGGCTGCTGAGGTTAATGGTAGAGAATGGGGCTTGTGTCTGGGGGTGAGAGCTGATTGCTCAGACTCTGACTCCAACTGGGGCTGCTCACGGCTGTGCTCACAAAAACAGGTCATGAGTGAACCCTGTTACAGAGACTAATATGGCTGGGGAAGGCAATAGGGGGTGACTGGGTTGCTGAGGGATGTCTCCCTGAAGAGGGCCAGGGGAAGAGACTGAGAAAGTGGGGGAGCGAGCCAAGCAGATATCAGACAGAGAGAACAGCACGTGCAAAGGCCCTGTGGTGGGAGCATCTTCGGCATAGTGGAGGAACAGCAAGGTGGCCATAATGATAATGATTCCACTGGGCCCAAACTCTGGAAGGGGCTTCCGGAATCCAGTCCCCATCCTCTGAACCTCTTACTCTGGTGCATTTGAAGACAAAAGCTGAAATAAGCCTCCAGCATCCTCTTTGTCTCCCCACTCTCTCCCGGGACCCCAATGTCCCCTTGAGTTTCTCTATCTTGATCCTGACCCCACCTGCTCCCTTATCACCTGGGCCTGGCCCATCTCTCAGGTTCGCTGCATCTCTGGCTGCCCTCAAAGCCTGTTGAGTGTCAGCCATTCGCCTCATTTTATTTTGCTGAGGGAGGTAACATGAGGCTCTGTGTGTGCAGAGGCTGCCAGGCCCGCCAGGGTCGGGCATGCAGGGAAGGGGACACCTGGAGGTGCCAGGGAACGGCTGTGGTGCCCCCCACTGGAGCTGGGCGCTCCACTTCATCTACGGATGGTTTGGGGTTTCCAGTATCAGTTCTGGCTTGCTGGGACAGAGAGGGGCTTGTGAATAATGTTGCTGCTGCCGACACTGACTGCCATGCATTGAGCACATGCCCAGAGACTTCCTGGGCATCAACTATAGCTCACGCTTCTTGTGCCCATTTTCTGGGATTAGAACCCACGTCTGCCTGACTCCCCATGCAAAACTCTGCCTGCTGCTCTGCAGCCACCAGAAGGCCCTGGTCCAGCAGGGCGGGGCATGCGGTGAGGTCTGAACAGACTGTGTGAGGAGGCCAGGGCTGAGTGAGTCCCCTCTCTGGGCCTTAGTTTCCCCATCTGAAAAGTGGGCTTAAACCAGCCTCTGCCTCGGGTACCTCCCAAGGCAAGGCTCCCCCAAGAGACAGATGGGAAGGGGGAAAGTTGAAAACGGTGAACTCCCGCGGGGGGTGGGGACACCCTTGCTATTTTCAGAACCTGTGCAGCCCAGGGTTCTTGATCACCTACTGTATACCAAGTGCTGGCTGGCCACTCAACCTGCACGTTCCGCGCTCAGACAGCTGCAGGAGGCAGCGCCTCGGGATCCTTCCTGGTTCATGGATGGGGAAACTGAGGCTCGGGGACGTGCCGTCTGTGGGCCAACGTCACCCAGGAGGTGAGTGGCTGGTCAGAGGCACATTTGGGAAGCGCAGAGCTCTGAGCCTGTGGGCTGGCAAGGGTCATCTTCCTCTACTTGTCCCTTTTCTAGGGATCTGAGCAAACAGGGTAACCTCAACCCTCCCAGCAAGGCCCTGTGGGTCTTTCTAGGGAGGGCGGGGACCCAGGAGGAACCGAACCTGGGTCTGGCAGCAGCCCCTTGTTGCCCAGGCAGGAGCGTCAGCCTTATTCTGTGATGTGGGAGGGGGCAGGGAGAAGGTGGGGGCTGGGTGGCAGATGACCCACCAGCTCCAAATCCTGCTCACTGGCTGCTGGCTGCTCTCTGAGCCTCAGTGTCCTCATCTGCAAAATGCGGCCAATTTTAGCACCTCCAGCACAGAGACGTGGGGATTACATGCAGTAAGAGGGCTTTGCACAGGGGCCACTCTGAGCAGACGGTCAGTACACATCAGCTGCTGTTGGTGGTAGAATTAACCATTATGTGCCTCAGTTTTCCCTTGTGCAAAAGGGAGGTACTGAAAAAACGATAATAGGAAACACTGTGTGATGCTTGCTGCGTGCAGGGGCCTTAGACCGATGAGTTATATTAACAGCACATGGGGCAGGCTCGATATGAGCCCCATTTTCCAGAGAAGGAAGTTGAGACACGGAAAGGTGAAGCCACTTGGCCGAGGTCGCCTGGGCAGCTGGTGGCAGCTTCCCCTCCGGGGGCCATGAGGAGTCAAACACGCTCGGCACAAGGCTAGGCCGGGCCAGCCCCACTGGGTGATACAAATGAGGCTCAGAGAGGCAGAGCCTCTTACCTGAGGCCACACAGCGTGCCAGCGGCAGAGCCTGGCCCAGTTTGGGTCTTTCAGTTTCAAGGGGCCGTTTTTTTTTTTTTCCGCTCTCCTCGCTCTGTTCTGTGCCCGCACGCAGTAACCGCTGGAGAAATGCTCCGTTCCCTGCTCAGGGCAGGTCCCAGCGGAATCTCCTCCCATCCTTTTGGCTGTTGCTGGCTAAGGAGGCGGGATGGAGAGGCTAGAGGGGCAGAGGCTCCTGACTTTTGTGCCTCCCCTAGGGTGCTCCCAGGAGGGCAGCGTAGGGGCTGAGGGCTGGGCCAGAAGGGGCTCCTGGCAGCCTCCCCACCTGCCCTCCAGGTGGGAGGCCCCGCTCCTCCAGCCCCTCCTCTTGGGGCTGGAGCCCTGCAGGTCTGGCCGGTGGGGTGGGGGCTGGACTGGGAGCTGGGGGGGACCGCCCAGATCAGTGCCACTGTGCACTGTGGCTGCCGCCTTTGTCCCCACCGTTATAGCCCCTCCTGACAGGCTGGAGTAGCCTGACCCCAGGAGAATCTCACAAGCAGGAGCACATTCTTCCTGGCCGTGCCTCCGGAGCCCCCTCCAGCCGCCCCAGGCGGCCCCCACTCCTCCAGCCTTTGTCACAAGGAGGCACCCTCAGGAGCTCTGAGCCCATCGGAGGACAAAGGGCTCATTGAGGCCCTGAGGCCAGCCAGAGGGGGAGGGGAAGGGCGTAGGGCAGAGGGACTGCAAGAGTGACAAGGCTGGAGCCCCCAGGGACCGGGTTCAAATCCTGCTGCTGCTACACCAATCCCGCACGGCCCTGAGGACCTTGCCTCTGGGAGCCTCGATTTACCCACCTGTGAGATGGGGTGAACAAGGGATGATGAGAGTCCATGGTGGCTGGTTATTGCCTGTAACTGTTATCTTTATAATGCACGGAGTTGACTATTGTTAATATAGGTACCAAGGCTGCCATCTTGCATGGAACCCCTGGGGCCGGCTATGTTTCCAAATCTGGAATTTGGGAGAACTTTCAGGAAGGTGGGCAAGGTAGGGCTTATACCACGTGCTCAGTGACACCTCCAGGGGGCTGCAATCAAATATGGGGAACCATCAAAATATTCTCATTAGGTGGGATAAAGACCTCCAGGCACACAAATTTGAGAAGAACTTTCGGTTTTTAGAGTCTTTTTGGATTTCAGGATTGCACATAATAGAGTGTAATCCTTTATTGCTATCATTCATTCATTCACTCATTCATTCATTTAGCAAATATTTAGGGAGCATCTGCTATGTGCCAGACACTGCTTCAGGCTCCGGGGCCCCAGTGGGGAACAGAGCAAAGCCCCTGCCCCACGGAGTTCACACTGGGGCGTGTGGGTGATGCCTACACCCGCGTCTACACATACCCGGGGGTTTGTGGAGTCAGCAAACCTTGTTTACAGATGCGGAAGCCAGTGTCCTCCACTCGTAGCACTCGTGTTTTCTTAGGATCTTCCCCTGTACTGTGTTAAATGGGGATGTGGGCTGGGATGGGGATGGGCTTCTAAAGCGGACACCACAGCCAAGACCAGCTTGACGATGAGGGAACTGGCCTGGACCATGAGCTGACTCACGACTGGGGCCCAGAGTTGCCAGGCGGGACCTGCGTGGCCAGTGTCCCCCAGAGCCTGGCCCCCCTGGGGCTGGGGGCGCTGGAGTGTCGGATGGGCCTGGGCTCGAATCCTACCGCACTCCCTGCTGGCCAAGTGTGCCCTTAGGCAAGGCAGATTGCATCTGGCCTCCATTTCCTCAGCTGTAAAATGGGCTCAGGGAGCCCTTTGGAGCTTCTAGAAGGACTGAATTCCTGAGCTGCTGGATGTGGAAGGCACCTGAAGCAGCTTAAGTTCAGAAACAAAGTGGCTTTTCTTTCTGGGGTTTGGAGCAGGGTTTCCCCCTTCGGTGAGCAGCTGCACACTTGAGGCAGGGGGCAGGGGGCCATTAAAAGACCCCAGAGGGGGCTGGCCCCCAGAGGGGGCGTAGTGGTTAAGTTTGTGCACCGCTCTGCTTCGGTGGCCCGGGGTTCACAGGTTCGAATCCTGGGTGTGGACCGATGCACCACACATCAAGCCATGCTGCGGTGGCATCCCACATACAAAATAGAGGAAGATGGGCATAGCTGTTAGCTCAGGACCAATCTTCCTCAACAAAAAGAGAAAGATTAGCAACAGATGTTAGCCCAGGACCAGTCTTCCTCATCAAAAAAAAAACACAAAAAAACCCAGAGGTACAAGGCCCCATCCAGACCCTCTGACCTGAGCCTCCTGACGTGGGGTCTGGAATGCTGACTTCTGGGCCA
Source organism: Diceros bicornis minor (assembly GCF_020826845.1). Lineage (NCBI taxonomy): Eukaryota > Metazoa > Chordata > Mammalia > Perissodactyla > Rhinocerotidae > Diceros > Diceros bicornis. The sequence continues at coordinate 21,657,530 of NC_080774.1, read as the reverse complement.
GATGGTGAACCTCGGGTTGACAGAAGCCCTCAACTGCCCAGCGGCCTCATCCGGGTGACTGCTGACCCCTTGTAGCGGGAGGAGGGTGAGTGGCAGGCCAGCTGGGGACGGGGACGAAGGACCGAGGGCCGTGGCCGTGAGCTCAGACTCAGCTGCGCTGGCCCTCTCACCAGTTCAGGGCAGCTCGGCTACATAATCTGCGAGGCCCAGAGCAAAATGAAAACGCAGGCCCTGTTCAGAAAAGCAAGAGTACACACTCGAGTGTAAAGCTTTTCCCTTTCTTCCACGGTCTCTTCTTCAACTTGTCCTGGTGTTTTTTATTTGCTATTTAATACGGCTCTAAGTAAAGAAAGATTAAACTTTTAAATTATTAGCAGGAATTTCACCACTCATCTGCATGTTTTTGCCAGTTTTAAGTGCAAATATAAGAACATTTAATTTATGTGCAGAATCATCAGAGTGACGTGGTTCGTATTTGTAGTTGGCACAGGCATACGTAGTTCGTTTTAACCAGAACAGTGGCAACATTGCTCAGAATGCGCTCCTCTGTTTTTATTTCACTTCTTGACACAATCTGCCCACACTCTCCCCTCGGCTGAAAGGAAGAGGGATTAGGGGTTGTCCTGTCTTTCCCTTCCTTCTAAGTCATCCTTCTCAGCATCAGTAAACATGAATCCGAAAGGGTACCGTAGGGTTCCTTGGTTGTCGGTGTTTCTTAGAGGGCCTTCTTTCTGCGTGTGAAGTTCGGGGGAAAGGGGGGCCTCTGGGGGCTGTCAGCACCCCTACTTGCTCAATCTTAGATGCAAACTGCTTACCTTTACTGGATCTGCATCTCGCGGAACTGCCGTGCACGGTGGGTCCGCTGGAGGTCTGTGCTCACGAGCGTCGCGAAAGCTGCACGGGAGGGAACCTGGCAGCGAGAAACAGCAGCAGCCGCGCGCGCTGCGCGGGCCCGTCTGCTCATGCGCATGCGCCGTTGTCCCGTAGGGCTTAACTCACAAAGCACAGGTTCGAGGATAAAGCTACTAAGAATTTTAAGACGGTGACAGCCAAACCTTAAACCAAGCGCGGGGCCCCTGTGAGTGTGGGGTCCCGCGGACCGTACAAGTCATGCACTCAGGCAGCTGGCCCTGTTCCAGGGCACTGCTTCCCTTGCAGATGGGGAAACTGAGGTCCAGGGCCGCTGATGAGGTCGGAGATGGCCAGACTAGGATCTCCCTGGACCTCGGGTTCCTCGTGATTGGATGGAGATCAGGTTTGCCTCATGAGGATGGGGTGCCGGCGAGGAACAGAAGTGGGATGAGTTTACAGAGGCCAATTATGGCCCTGACTCCTGCAGGTCAAACACTGGCTTATTTATTCATTCCACAGACGTTAGCTAACTATTTACTATGTGCTGGGCAAGACTGACCTGATCCTGGTTCTCGAGGGACTTCCAATCTGGTGGACAGGGCTCTCTATTCCAAGCCTCGACACACTGTCTAGAAGCTTCCAGACCAGAGGCCACGACTCTGATCCCCCCCCCCCCCCCCCCCCCCCCCCCCGCGATAAGCAGAGGGTGGGACTTGTGACATCAGACTGAGGGGTCGTGGGAGACAAGCTGTGAATGTACTAAGAGTTTCAACAGCCAGAGAAAGGGCGTTCCAGGAGGAGGGCACAGCCTGGGCAAAGGCTCAGCGGTGAGAAAGTGTTTCAGGGGAAAACTGGCAACGCCCAGAACCTGGAGGAGGAGAGGTGAAGGCGAAGATGCAGGTCTGAGCCGGAGGCCCCAGAGGAGATACTCAGGGGTCACGTGACCCCAAATCCCATCACCCACCCGCTCAATTCTTGGGCCCGGCCCCCAGCTGAGATTTCTCCTTGGAACTTGGCTCTGCACGGAGCTGAAGGATTTTCTTTCTTTCTTTCTTCCTTTCTTTCTTTCCTTCCTCCCTCCCTGCTTTCTTTCTTTCTTTCCTCTTTCTTTCTTTCCTCCTCCCTCCACCCGCCCTCTCTTTCTCCCTCCCTCCCTCCCTTCCTCCCTTCCTCCCTTCCTCCCTTCCTTCTTTCCTTCCTTCCCAGGCATGGGACGTAGAAGTTCCTCAGTCGAGTCCCCACATGAAAACATCAGCTGCTTTGTGTATGCAGCTCTCTGTGTGTCCAGCCCTGTGCCAAGCCTGGGCGTCTTCTCACCAAATCCTCTGTCATTTTAGAGATGAGGAAACTGAGCTCAGAGAGCCAGAGCGCCTCCCCTAAAGTTTTTGCGAATGGGGGAACTGGATTTAAGGCCAGGCCATTGGAAGCTCACCCATGGACCCTGAACCACCAGGCCACACTGCTGCAGGCCTGTATGCTCACATCTCCCTGTTCTTTCTGCCTTCATTACCTCTTTTTCTCCCACCTGGTAAACTCCTACTCATCCTTCAGAACCCTGCTGAAATGGCCTTTTCTTTCTTTCTTCCAGTCTCCAAGGAAGGAACATTCCATTTCTCCATCCCACAAATATTTGAGTACCTCTATGTCCCAGGCATGCTGCTAGGTCCTAGTGAAACACTGATGAATAAACTAAGCCAGTTCTGCCAATTACCAAGTAAACACAAACTGATACATTGTTACTAGCTGTGAAAACAGTTATGAAGGACATGAACTGGGTGCTTTAATAAAGAATAATAAGTTGGGATTACTATGTATTGGGTGATCAGAGAAGTTCATTTGAAGAGGTGAGACTTGAAAATGACTTCCAGGCAGAGGACTTGGTAGTGCAAAGGCCCTGAGGCAGGAAGATCTGGATATGTGCAAAGAACAGCAAGGAGGCCAGTGTGGCTAGATGAGAAAGAGAGAGGACAGGGTGGTAGGAGACGAGCCAATGAGGCAGGCAAGCTTTGCTTAGAGTAGTTGCCTAAGGCACTAAGGTGTTGGCATCTCTGCCTCCCTCCTAGGGAGGAGGGATCAGATCAAATCCTTGAGGCATCCCCAGAGCAGGGCCTGACATCCAGGAGACGTGCAGCTGAGGTGGTTTGAGGCAGTCGTGGGTCGGTAGGCAGGTGACAGGCAGCTCCCTCCTTTCCTCTACTCAGGAAGGAGGCTGGGCCCTCCCCACTTGGCTGGCTCCTCTGGAACACCCACGTGCGGGGCACAGAGGGTCACCTGGGTGGGGGGGACATGAGGGGGGCTGACATAGGACCCAGGAGGGGCCCAGGGCGGCACTGTTTTGGGAGCCAGGCACCATCTGCAGCTCATTTTCCTGTGTCATTTGCATTTTCTCTGAAATCATTTTTTTAAGGTTCCAGGCAAACGCTCTGTCACGAAGGCTACGGCTTTAAAGGAGCATCAGGGGAGCTGATGGGCATCGGGTGTGGCCCCTCCAGGCCTCTGGCCTCCCTGAGCTCCCTCTCCAACCCCTCTCCTGCCCGAGGCAACTGGGCTCTGGGAGAGGAATGGATAAGAGCCGTGAGTCATGCACAACCAGTATTTGTGGAGGCCCCCGTGCCAGGCTCCGTGCTCAGGAGCACCGTCCAGTCTCCACGAGGGCCCGGGGGAGGGGAGGGCATCAACTGCCCTGAGGCTCAGAGCGTGCTCACAGCCAGCAGTGCAGAAGCTCCCAGCAGACTTGCAGGGCAGCTCCTGTTCTCACGTTAAGGATGGGTGGGTCTGCCAGATGGAATACAGGTCTGCCAGATTCACAGGCTGCCGTCTCCCTGCTGAGGACAGAAGGTTCTCTGAGGTCCTCTAGTAAAATCAACCGTTGTAGCGTCGAGGAAATGAAGTCCTTCAAACAGACAGGAAAGGGTGGGGGCAGGCTTCGAACCAGGAATGTCTGCTTCAGAGAAGGACAAATGATGTAACTTCGGCCATAAAAAAGGGGAACCCTGAAAGGGTAGGGCTGGCTCTGCTCGGAGAGGACGGTGGGGGAGCTAGGCTCCTGCATGAAGCAGCCCCTGGCAAGTCCTACCTGCCAGTGTGACTCGAAAGGTGGGGAGCACTCCCCTCAGGGGGACTTGAGATAAATAGTTTTGAATTCCCTAGTGAGACTCCTATTTCCTTCCAGTTCCTCTCATGACATCAAGGAAAGACTCCTGTTGGGGCTAATGTGTCTTTAACACTTCTCGCCAGCTCTTACTCGTCTCCGTTTTTAACGGAGAAGCCCAGAGCCTTCTGCAGGTCATGCTGCCAAGCTGGAATTTAGTGGTGGTTTTGTCAAGAAGGAGCCATTTGAGCTGAGCCCAGAAGGGTCACTGGAAGTTTGACAGGGAACAGGGAGGAGCATTCGGGCTGAGGGAACAGTTGGGCATAGTCCTGGAGGCATGGGGAAGCGTGGCGTATTTGGGTTTGCTGTGATGGGGACTGTAGGGTGTGGGTGACAATGTGGGGAGGGGTCCGAGGGGGAAGGGCCCCAGTGCCATACAAAAGGAATTTGTCCTGTGGGTGATGGGGGTCGTGAAAGGGTTTTGAGCAGGCGCAGGGGTTTTGGAGGGAGCGAGTCTAGAGGCAGGTGGGTAGTAAAGAGACTGTACCAGTGCTTTGAGCTAAAGATGATGGTGACCTGGAGGAGGATGGTGGCTTTGGGGATGAAGACACCAGTGCTGGCCTGACCACTAGGCTTTACCTAATGGTGGTGGTGATGATGATGGTGATGATAACGGTAATGATGTGGTGATAATAATGGGATGATGAGATGGGGATGATGGTGGTGGTGGTGACGGTGCTAGTGGTGCTTGTGATGATGATGGTGGTGGTGATGGTGATGACGGTAATGATGATGGTGATGGTGGTGGTGATGATGGTTCTGTTGATGAAGATGATGAAGATGGTAATGATTGTAATGATGGTGATGGTGATGACGGTAATGATGATGGTGATGGTGGTGGTGATGATAGTGGTGATGGTGGTGCTGTTGATAAAGATGATGATGGTGGTAATGATTGTAATGAAGTTGAGGTGCCTATGGTGGTGGCGGTGGTGGTGATGATGGTCATGAGGATGATGGTGTGACGATAGTGGTGGTAACAGCATAAATAATAGTATCAACAGGGCCCGGCCCTGTGGTGCAGCGGTTAAGTTCGTGCGTTCCGCTTCAGCGGCCCTGGGTTCGCCGGTTCAGATCCTGGGCATGTACCTACTCACTGCTCATCAAGCCATGCTGAGGTGGCATCCCATATAGAAGAGCTACAACTCTACAACTATGATACACAACTAGGTACTGGGGCTTTGGGGAGAAAAAGGAACAAAGGGGAAGATTGGCAACAGATGTTAGCACAGGGCCAATCTTCCTCAAAAAAAAAAAAGATTGACAAATGAATGTCAATTTATATGTTTAAAAATAAAATACTATCAAGTAACATTTACTTTTATATTCCTCATCTCTTCGTTATTATTAAGCCACTCTCCCATGGGATTGACACCATTTTTGCCCCCGTTTTTCAGGTAAGGAAACTGAGGCTTGCCCATGTTCACCCAGCTAAAGAATGGCAAAGGGGAGATAGGGCGCCAGGCTGGCCGAACAACTGAGCACTGAGCTCTGGACCCTGTGCCTCCTGCTTCCAGGCAGCAGGTGGGAGCGGCTGTGGCTCAGCCTTCCCCCACGCCCAGGGCACTGAAAGAGCCGGTTTCTCTCCACCTCGGCCTTTGTCCTGCTCTGACCCTATGGGTTTAGACTTTGAAGGCGCCGGCCACACCTTTGGCGGGAGGCTTGTCATCCCCTTGGCACTGGTGGCTGTGCTCTGGTCCTCGGGGAAGGAGGAGACGCCTTTCCACAGCCCGCAGCACTCTTGTGCCAAACCCTGGCCCGGGTGAGATGAGTGTGGAGGAATTTGGTCCATATGGATCCAATTTCTCTTGGAATACACAGCAAATGATGCTGGACAAAGGCAGGCTGCCTTGGCCGGACCTAAAATATGTGGGTGATTGCTTTCGGGATGTTTGACAACTCCAAGACTCAGCGGGATGGGCCGGGAGCACTGGGCTATGGCAGCTGGTCCGAGCGTGAGCAACTGAATGCCACAGCTCATCCTGTGAGCATGCCAGGGACACATAGACGGGGACCAGGATGCAGGGGCGTTTGGCCAGGCTGGGCGAGGTGCTGAGCAGGGCTGCCCAGGCACAACAGACTCTTCCCTCCGGGAGACACAGTACAGCATAGTGTCACGAGTGAGGTTTTATTTTCCTGCTGCATGACCCGAGTGAATCTCTTGACCTCACTTAGACTTAAGGGTCCCTCTCTGTCAAGTGGGGCAAGCCGAATTGAAGAATATTGAGCAGAACAGAGCATTTTGTTTTTTCCAAATTCCCTTGCTTCCAGACATCTGTTCCTCCTCTTCTCAACATGTGCTTCTGATGGGGGCTGCCAATTGTAATGCCCCACCCTCTGACTGCAGTGATTGGTCTAAAGATGGGCATGTGACCCACACTGGGCCAATCAGAGCCCTTCCTTGGGATTTTTGCTCTTGGGCTGGATGAAGACAACTCCTTCTCCTCCACAGAGGCAAGCCCTGAGCTGTCTACGACTGTGTCCCCCCCCCCCCCCCCCGTAGAGAGGCTGGTCTGGGAGAAAGAAGGTCAGTGACCAGTAAAGAGAGAAGCAGATGATGACAAAGGAAATGTCCAGGTGAGGTTGGCATCCTGGCATCCTGCCTTGCAGAATTTTTGGTGACAAGAGCCAAGAATGTCTCCTGTTTTGCTTAAGCTTATTGGACTCATGTTTCTGTCCCATACCACTAAAATAGCGTTGATAAATGCCAGCCTTTCCTGGCTTCCAAGGCGTCTCTATGGTTCATTACCATCATTGTTCCTCAGAGCCACTCTCTGAGATGGGTATTAATATTCCTGTTTACAGATATTAATAATCATAATCACTCCGATTTCCCAAGAACTCAATACTGTGCCAGCCACTGAGCTAAGCCTCATGTAGGAATTATTTTATTCCATCCTACAATACCCTTGGAGGTAGTGTTTATTAATATCCCCATTTCTCAGATAAGGAAATGGGGTGCTGAGGGTTCAAAAGACTCACTCCAAACCAGATAGCTGGCCAGTGGCAGAGCCAGAATTCAAACTCAGGTCAAGTTTTCAACCCATTTGTTGCTGGTCTGTGAGGGTGGTGTTGACGAGGGCGAGCAAAGATGTATTGAGCACCTACTGTGTGGCCATCACTTCAAATACATCGTCTCTTTTAGTTCTCATGATGGCCCTGGGATACTGTTTTTATCTAAACTTACAAAACTATTAAACTATTGTTTATACAAAATAGTATCCTACTTTGCAAATGAGGAAATAGAGGCTTAGAGAGGTTGATGACTTTCCAAATAGCACATGGCTGGGATACGGCAGAGCCAGAATGCTGTGCTGTTCCAAAGCTGGGGCACAGAAATTCTATGCCGTCGTGTGTCGCTTAATGACAGGGAGACATTCTGAGAAATGCATCGTTAGGCAATTTTGTCGTTGTGTGAACATCACTGAGTGTGTGTACACAGACTTAGATGGTACAGCCTACTACACACCTAGGCTATATGGTACTAATCTCATGGGACCACTGACGTCCATGCAGTCCGTCGTTGACCGAAACGTCGTTATGCGGCACATGACTGTACTGTGGGGCTGGAGGTGTTAGATGGAATGACCAAGACTTCACTCCTTCTTCCCTGCCCCTTCCCCTATCTATGCCTCTTCACATGTGGCTTTGTAGCTCCTTCCATCGAAGGGTGGAGTCTATTTCCTATCCCTTGAATCAGGGTTTGGCCATATGACTTGTGTTAGCCAATAGAATGTGCTAGAAATGTCACTATGCCAGGGCTTTAAAGAGCGTTTGCGCGCTCTGCTCTTCGTTGGACCCCTGCCCAGCTGCCTGAGAGTAAGCCTGGGGTGGCATCCTGGAGGATGAGAGGCACGTGGAGCAGAACCGAGTTGCTGAGGCCAGCCTAGATCAGCCAACAGCCAGCTGAGCCCCTGACATGAGAGGGATCCCAGCCAAGACTAACAGGGCCACCTGACCAGCCACTCTAGATGTGAGAGCAATGAATGCTTAGCATCGGATGCTGTGGAGGTTAGGTCATCATTTTGTCATGCAGATTTAATGTGACAAAGGGAACAGGGAAGGAAGGGTGTTTTCCTTAAGCCATCTCTGGCTGTGCCTACTTTTCTAGATGCCATCACGAAGGACCACGAGATGCCATCTTCATGCATCCCTTACACCCACCCTTTTGGCAGCTGAGAAGGTGTGACACAGGTTTCTAGAGCTGTGCTTACGTGCCTGCAATTAAACAGCAGAGCTGACTCAGACGGCTTGTCCCGCCTGCCTACCCCGCTCAGAGTGGAATGCGTGGGAGTTGAGTAATTGTATTGTTTATTGCACTAAATGGAACATTAATCAGGCAGCTGGGAGGTGCCCAGGCTGTCCCACAGGCCATGCTCTCTGCTGAGTGTCTTGATGGGAAGTGGACACTCGCTGGACCTGCATGGCGGACATGGGGATTCCAACTCCAGCCTGCCAGATGCTGCCCCCCAACCCAATGCCTTTTTGGTCTTCCTGTGTTATGGGTCCCATTTTACAGATGGGAAACTGAGGCCCAGAGAGCTCAAATCACTCATTCATTCAAGCTCACCCAGCAAGGAAGGGAGAGGGAGAGGCCTTGAACTCAGGTGCGCTTGTGTGCAGAGCCAGGCTATGAGCAATACCAGCTCGGGCTCCGCTGGACCACCAGCCGGCCCCCTGATGGCTGCTGGCATCCTTTCTCAGCCCCTCTGAGCCCTGGAGGAGAGAGAACGAAGCTGGCAGATGTCACTGATCACCGAGACGGTTTGCCTCAAGCCGCAGGAAGACTCTGGAGCCCCGGGCGTCGGGAAATCTCCTGGAAGTTGCCAGGAGTTGGCTCAGGGTGGCGAGGAGGAGGTGGCGCCGATGGGCGCAGCTCTGCGAAGAGCTGGTGACTTTCCGCCTCACTCCTGCGAGTGGGAGGGGGTGTCTCTCTTCCCTGCACCTCGTGACAAGGTGACTATTTTTAAACCCCTCTTTTTATAGTTAAAACGTGTTCATGTCAAAGCCACCACGTAAGGCACACCTCAGGCATCCTGGAAGTGACGTTCAGGAGGACAGGCCCGGGGAGAGGCAGCCTGGGGTGGGGGTCCGCTGAGTCACCCGCTCTTCCTCGCCTCTCCTGCTCCTCTGTCCCTGGGAGCCGTCTTGTGGGGAGTTTCCTAGGGACAGAGATAGTGGCCCCACCCAGAACTGACCATCCAATCCATCCTCCAGCTGGGGTGCCAGGCGCCCCTTCCTCCCTCCACTGAGCACCGAAGGCTGATGGTGCGGCCCTCCTTTCTGGCCCCAGGATGACCGCACCCCCTCCCATCCAGCACCGCCCCCCCCCCCCCCCCCCCCCCCCGCCACGGCTAGCGTGCTCTTCTTAAAGACCAAATGCCATCACGGCTCTCCCCTGATCAAAACCCTTCCCTGGTTCCGCTCCCCACTGCCCACGAAATAAAGTCCCTCCACCTCCAAACCCCCACCCCCACCCCCACCTCCCCGCCGGTGCCCTGATCCTGCCCGTAAAATAAGACAGTGGACCGAGGAGAAAGCACAGGTAGACCAGCCAGCTGGATGATGGAGCTGGAGTGGGGGTTTCCTTGCTGCCTGGATGGGACTTGGCGAGCAGCTTACCTGGGGGTTTTCAAACTGTTTCTCGGGACCTTGAGTTCCTGAGAGCATGGAGGCCCCAGCAGAGCCCTCACTCATTCTGTTTCTTTCCCCCTAACTTTCATGGATCTTTCCCAGAAGATTTTATTAGAAAGAAATGTTCTGCAGCTAAAAAGAAAAATAAAATGTTTGAAAACCTTAAGTTTTCAAGTCAGACTGCATATGTTCAAATCTCTGCTCAGCTACTGAGCTGTGTGACTTTGGGCAAATTACTTAACTTCTCTGAACCTCTTTTCTTCATGTGGAATGGGAATAATAATCATACCTACCTCACAGTTGTTTTGAAGAATGTGATCTGTTGTATTTGCCAAAGATGGTGACCACAGCAGCATTTCCCACCCCTCAGGCCCTTGTGGAATCTCACCAGTCCCTCATCGAGAGGTGAAGTCTAAGTCCCCTCCCCTTGAACCTGGGTGGGCATCTGTGATTGCCTCGACCAGCAGAGTGCAGTGGAGGTGATGCTGTGACTTCCGGGGCTAGGTCATGAGAAGGCCGTGCACTGGTGCCTGGTCCTCTTGGGATGCTCATCTTGGAACCCGGCCGCCATGTTGTGAGGAAACCCAAGCAGCCCGTGGAGAGGCATGGAGACCCCCAGTGTACAGCCCCAGTTGAGCTCCCAGCCAATGGCTAGGACCCACCTTCCCAGCCACGGGAGTGAACTTTTGGAAGCCGGTCCTTCACTCTGTGGTGGATCTGCCTCAACTGCGGCTGTGTGGAGCAGAGGTGAGCTAGTCCTGCTGAGTCCCATGAAAATTACAGACTCATAAGCAAACTAAAAGATTGTTATTGCTTTAGGGCACAAAGTTTTGGGGTGATCTGTTACGTAGCAGTATGTTACCAGAACAATGACTAGGTGAGCTATTGCCCCTAGGGGGTTTAGCCCAGGACTACGTGCATTGTGAGCTCTTATTACACAGGAGAAATCGAGCACAGAGACAGCGGTGGCTTGGCCCAAGGTCACACACCTGCTGGGCTTGTTTTCCACCTACTCTTGTGCTGCTTCTCTGCATGGAGGTGGTGAGGACGTGACATCCCAGGGCTGGGGCTCTAACGTCTCTCCCCAGAGACTTAACTTGCGCCCAATCCTCAGAGCAGTGTTTCTCAGCCAGGCTTGGTCCCTCGAGACAGGTTGGCTGCAAGTCATCTTCTCCCGCATCCTCCCTCATGGGCCTGCTATGGCTGCCCCAGGGAGGTAGGGCCAAGCGGTTCAGCTGGGCATTGGCAAGTGAAGGGCCCCGGAGGCGGGGAGCGGGGCATCTCCTGGCACCAGCCCCTGCTTCCTGTCTGCCTGCGGCTCGTCCTCCAGCGGGAGTTGCTATGAGAAAGGCTCTGGGTGACTTTTTCCTCCCAGCATTAATAATACTGTTAATTAAGCGGCCAAGAGAAGAACACGGCTGGCGCCAATGACAGGACAATGGTCTGAAAAGGGAACAGAGAGACGCGTCCACAGCTTCCCAGGCAGGGCTTTCAAAAGAGCAGCTGTGGGAGCAGGCGGGCGGGAACAGAAGGGACCACGTCGCCAGAGTGGCGATCACGGCACAGATGAGCCTGTGCCAGCTGCCCAGCTGCGCTCCTCCCTGGCACCCCTCCCTGCCCAGCTGGATGAGAGCTTCTCTGGGGTTTCTGGAGAGGCTGGGCAAAGCAGGCAGCCAGAGGGCACCAGCTGGTCCACAGAGACTCCTCATGGGACCTTCTGCTTCCGTTTCCTCCTCCACAAAATAGGTAGGTTGAACTGAATCCTGTTTCTTATATGTCAGTCTTGATTGGAGGTGGCTGCTTGGGATGTCGACTTGGGAATTTAGATGCCAAATCAATGCTGCGTGGAAAAGCATGTGGGGATTGATTAGTGATGTCTGCCACGGGTGTGGGATTGGCAATTTGGGGCCTGAGTGCTATCCATGGATTGGATCTCCAAGGCCCATTCATTCATCCAATAAGTAGTTAAAAAAAACAGCCACTAAGTGCAAGTCTTCCCCTTTTTTCCTCATCTATACAATGGGTGCCCAGGGGGGAGAATGATCTTTTCTCTGGGATACAGAGATAAAGAAGGTGGGAAGAACTTTCTTTAAGTAGGAAAGGCTAAGAAAGAGGATATGTCAGGAGAGACAAGAAGGAAATCTTGGTCTCTGCATATCACGTTAAACCAGGAGTTGGCAAACTACAACACTACAACCCATAGGTCAGTAAATAAAGTGTTATTGGAACACGGCCATGTGCATTCATTTGTGTATTGTCTGTGGCTGCGGTTGTGCTGGAAGTGATGGGGAGCAGAGACTAAAGTAGTTACAGTCTGGCCCTTTACAGAGAAATTCTGCCTGCCTCTGCTTTCTCCTTTCCAAGGCACTTTCCCACTCATCATCGCAGTGGCTCCCTGCCAACCCTCTGTGTTTTTTTTTTTTTTTTTTTGTGAGGAAGATCAGCCCTGAGCTAACATCCATGCTAATCCTCCTCTTTTTGCTGAGGAAGACCGGCTCTGAGCTAACATCTATTGCCAATCCTCCTCCTTTTTTCCCCCCAAAGCCCCAGTAGGTAGTTGTATGTCATAGTTGCACATCCTTCTAGTTGCTGTATGTGGGACGTGGCCTCAGCATGGCTGGAGAAGCAGAGCGTCGGTGCGCGCCCGGGATCCGAACCTGGGCCGCCAGGAACGGAGCACGCGCGCTTAACCGCTAAGCCAGGGGGCCCGCCCCAACCCTCTGTGTTTTGCAGGGCAGATGTCATTAACTCCCATTTTCAGAGGAGGAAACTAGAGCCTGGCCACAGGAGGCAAGGCCTTGAACTTGAGATCCTTGCCCTCCTTCTCCCCGTGCCTCTGATCTAACTCCAAAGGCTGCTGATCCTGCTCCTGAAATCTCTCACATCAGTCCCGGCCCCCAGCATCACTCACCTGAGCAATTCTAACAGCCTCCCGGATTTCTCCTACATGACCCTATAGTGGCTGGAGAGCTTTTTCTTAAACCCAGATTTAATCAGGCCATTCCCCTGCTCAAAGCCCTCTCGTGGCTCCCCAGCGCCCCAATCCAAAGCCCGAACTCCTTAGTGTCCATGGTCTGTAAGGCCCCTGCTGCCTTTGGGGCCTTCCCGGTCCATGCCTGCTCTGGGCACTTCACTCCCCTGCTCCTTCTGCCTGGAACTGCCCTCCACCCCCTTACACATCATTTCTCCTCCTCTGTTGAGGCTCAATCAGTCCGCAAACAAACCCAAGGAAGCCTTCTCTGCTCCCTCCCCATGTCCAGCCAGGTCAGCCCTCTGCCCCTGCTCCCCTAGACGCCCTCCCCCTCCTCGCTGTTCACGCTAGCTGGCAGCTGCCCGCCCATTTGCATGTCTTTCCTTTCAGACCCGGCACTTGGTGAAGGCAGGGCCTGTGTGTTATTCGCCCCAGCACAGGCCTAGCATCCAGCAGGCATCCACTAAATGCACTCACAGCCTGACTACCTTGCTGGTTGGAGCTTGCTCTCAGCCCTCGAACCCCAGCCCCCAATGTTGGCCTCATGGAGAAGTGACCGGCACCTGAATACCCCTGGGGCTCCCACTCCCCTTCTCCCTGTGGCTGTCCAGGGCCTGAATGGCTGGCAGCTGTGAGTTTGCCAGGCAGAGATCACGGAAGCTCGGGACCTCATTATTTTTGGCGTCCGTCTTGTCCCCGGAGCATCTTCGGTGGGGAAGAACAGCTCAACGGGAAAACGCTCCGACAGACATTCCCCCTTTAACACACTTTGCTCATGCCCAGAATGGGGCCCCACAATCCATTTCAAAGCATTTGTAATGGGCAGAGAGAGGGGCAGCCCCACCCTCAGACACGCTGAGCAGAGATGCCATCTGTGTCAGCCCCCCACTCAGAGAGACGGACCAAGTATGTTCCGATGGAGGAGAGGGGCTGCGGGGGGACTCAGGCCAGGACGGAGACCTGGCTGCAGTCAGAAGGGCAGCCTTGGAGAGCCTGGCACCCTTCCCTGGAAGTGGACAGAGAAAGACAGGAAGAATTGTAACGCAGGCCAGCGAGGACTGAGAGGGGCGGGTGGGGAGGGTTTGCAGGGGGAGAGCACAGCCCGAGCAAGAGCTGGGGGGCAGGAAACTGACCAGCTCGAATGTAAGCTCTGTCGATGCAGGGATCACATCTGTATCACCCCCATTGTAATCTCCAGAGTTAGCCTAGTGCCCGGCACACAGTAGGTGCTCAATAAATATGGGGGGTGGGTGGGAAGATGGATGCTTTATTGCTCCCACAGGGCTTTTCTAAGTCAGCCCTGGAGCTGTGTGAGCCTGGGCAGGTCACTTACCTCTTTGTGATTCAGTTTCCCCATTGGCAAGGTGAAAATGACATTCTCAGACCCCTGTGACAGACAGCTGTTGTTTCTGCCTGCCCGGCACCCAGCCTCGCTTCTAGGATCAGCACGCTGACTCTCCCTCGGGATCATCCCCCAGCTCCTCCAGTCTGTGAAGTCGAGGGAGACTCACCCCGTTCCCCAGCTCTTTCAAGGGCCCGTGACCCAGGCGCGACCAGTCAAAGCACTTCGTCCCCTGCTCTCGTGATTGGTTCAGGAACATGATATCAGTGATGGACAGACGGCCTCGTCCATTGCTAGTCACCCCTGGAGGCCAGGGACCCTGCCTGCCCCTGAGATGTGCAGAAAAGATGGAGAGGTGTTCCACTCACTACTCATTCATTCATCCACAAGCATTTATTGAGTGCCTACTGTGTGCCAGTATTAGGCACACAGGGGTGAATGAGAACACGTCCCAGCCTTTCCCACCCCTCATTCCCCACTCCCCACTGCCCACCCAGGAGCCCACAGACTACTGGGAAAGATCATGTTCATGGAGAAGCATACGGTGCTTCAAAAGAGGGACATGTGGAGTGATGAGAGTGTGTATCAGGGAGGGCTTCCCTGAGGAAGTGGCAGCTGAAAGCTCAAGTGGGTGAAGAGCATAAGGGAGAAGCATTCTGGGAGAAGGGAATAGCATGTGCAAAGGACCCGAGGGGAGAGGAGGCAGAAGCCCTCTGACAGGTTGAATAGAGATCAGTGTGGCAGGGGCTTTGAGAGGGATGGGGTGAGTCGGCCATGGGAAGGAGGGTAATGGGGCCACGGGGAGCCACCAAAGAATTTAAGCAGGGCAGTGACAGGGTCTGATTCGAGTTCAGAGAGATCCTCCTGACTCTGTGAGGAGAAAGGCCTGGGGGTGGCGTGCAGTGGCACAGGGAGGCAGCTGTGCCATCCAGACGGAGAGGACGGTGCCTGGCGTAGGGAGCGGGCAGGGGCATGGGGAGGAGGAGCTGAGAGATTGGAGAGAAGTTTGGGCGGTGAAGAGGAAGGGTGCAGGTGCGGGCCGCGGGAGGGTGCCAAACACGACCGCTGACCTGAGGCCCCGGATACACAGCAGGCACTCCCTCCCAGCCCCCTAACACCTCCCTCAGACCTCCCTCACACATGCACGTGCACACGCTCACACCTCACTCACACGTGTTCTCACATGCCCTTACTCAGTCCTGTAGCCGTCAGTGTGGCCCGGGTTCTGCTGCAGTAACGAGCAGCCCCACACCTCAGCACTGCAGAGCATCAGGGGCTGGTCTCCTGCTCGCGCTCCGGCTCCGTTGTGGCTGAGTGAGGACCTGGCTGGCGGTGCAGGCTCCCTCCTGAGCTCACGGCAGAGGAGGAGAGACAGAGGACCCGGCCCTGGCCCCGACAGCTCCACCCGAAAGTGACACACAGCATTCGCACCTCCTATTGGTCAGAGCAAGTCACATGGTCGTGCGGGACCATAGGGAAGTGTGATCCTTCTGCAGGGAGGGCCAATGCACCCACCCGTGCTCACCAGGACCCCTGCACTAACACACGCATGCCCACCACCCCACTCACAGCGCTGTCCACCCTCCCACCCGTGCCCGGCACACCCGTTCTCAGCCACACACTCTGTTCACGCTCACACCCTCAGTTACACACATGTGCTCATCCCTCCCGCTCGTAAACACACTCCCTCAGAGCTGCCCTCATCTGCACGCTCACTTTCTCACTGCCCCACACACTCACACACGCACTTTTACCTTCGCACACGTTCCCACCCTCAACCTGGTCCACACCTACCTCCACCCACACTCACAATAGCTCTCAGACACAATCATGCACACTTGCGCCTTCAAATGTACACCCCTCCAGTCACGCCCCTGCACACACTCGCACACACGCGCCTGCAGTCGCGTCTTCTGTACACACACACCTCACACTTGAATGCTCATGTACAGGAGCACACACAGCCATCAGGCCATTGGCTCCCTCCCAGATGACATGCTCTCGTGGCCTCCTGCTCTCCGAGCTGAGTGTCCAGCTCTGTCCCCTTGAGCCTACTGGTGCCACACCTCGAAGGTGTGCAGGTGGGCCTGTGCGAAGTCTCGCTCAGCGGGAAGGTGCCGCCCCCCTACCCGTGCTGGTACCCAGAGCCTTGTCCCCTTCCCCCACCCCCAGGAGCCTTGATGCTGCGGTGCCTCCATAATTGGCAGCGCAGGGCGGATCCATCAGCCTCTGTGCCCACGGGCCATGGGAAACGCAATTAACAGAGTCTGGGCTGCGTTAATTGCGCCGGTGAGGAATTCCAAACAACCTCACTTGCAACTTCCCTTCTGAGTCGGTCCCTGAGTCGGTCTTCGCCTCTGTGTAGCACGGGGAGACTGAGAACAGCTGCAGAGGGGGATTCACGCCGAGCAGGAGCGGCAGACCCAGGCCCAGGCTCCAGCTGGCAGACGGACCTCCTGTCTGTCGTCATGGGAGGGAGGGGAGGTCACGGAGGCAGGGGGAGGAGAGACTGCCCTCCTCCAGGAAGTCTTCCTGGATTGCCACAGCCCCCTCCAGCAGCCTCTGGAATCTCCCCACTTCCCAGTTCAGCTCGTGGCCTCCTGCCTCGGTGGTTTGAGGTTGTTTTAGGTGGATTTACTCTTCTGTGGTCACAGGCCTTGTCCACACGCCCCTTCAAGGAGTCTGTCGCCTATTGTTACTGTTATTGCTGTTGCTTTTATTTACCTCTGTCCTCAATCTAGTCAAGGCCTTGGGGCAGTGGGTTTTGTGCGTTCACCTTATTTGTGAAATAGGGGTCCCTTTGTTGTGAACTTTTTAAAAGCTCGTGTCTGAGGAAATAAAAAACCAAATCATTTTGGCTCTCTTAATGGCACTAAGAAAGGTTATCACTGAAAATATTTTGAGCTTCTTAACCTCTGGCACATGAAGCTCTAATTAAAAAAAAAGAAGGAAAGGAAAACTGCAAAAAGTTTTGAAGTCGCCTCGTGCATGTGTCTGAACCTCCGATCCCTGGCCCATTCCTGCCCGTCTTATCCTAGAGCCTGAATCGCAGAGAAACCCACCCTAAGGCTGACTTCTTGCTCCCTTCCCAAGCATCTCTCAGGCAGAAAGGTCAGAGAAGGCCCAGTGGGTGAGGAGATCTTTGGCAGGATGGGTTTTGCAGGACGAGTAGGAGTTCAACAGATGGAGAAAGGGACTGGGAAAGGGCCTCTCAGGCAGAAGGAACAGCACATACAAAGGTGAGGCGGTAAGAGGTAGCGAGCCACACTCTGGGGAAGGTGGATACAGCATGGCAGATGCAACTGGACACCAGAGGGGCCAGAACTTGAGGGGAGTGGAAAGTTTGGTCTGTAGTCTGAGGGCACTAGGGAGCCAAGGCAGGGCTTATGCAGAGGGTGGTATGATCAGATCTGCATGTTAGGAAGATCCCTGTGGCTCCGAAGGAGGTGAGCGGGTCTGGAGGGAGGGAGACTGGAGTCCAGCAAAAGCTCAGTGGGCAGGCTGCTCCTGGGGTCCAAGGGAGAGATGGGGGTGGCCTGGCTGGGGTGCGGGCAGAGGGCTGGAGAGGACGGGAGTGCTCGAGTCCTGTTTAGGAGCTTCAACTCCCATCAGGGCACAGCACACACCCTGCACCTTTGCCTGCCTTCTATTTACGCCTCCAGGCCTTTGCTCCTGCTGTTCCCTCTGCCAGGAATGCCCTTCCCCACTTTGTCTGCCAAGGACATTCCTACTTATCTGTGAGACCCAGCTCAGGTCTCTTTCCAGGAAGTCTTTCCGGTCCAGCTTCTCCCCACAGGCCGAATTGCCCCCCACCCCCATCCTCATGCGTGTCCATCACTTGGACCACGTCGTGGCCCCGAGGAGAGGCCGAGGACTCCTCTTCCTCGTCTCCACTTCCATTCCGCACACGGGCCCCTGGTGCGCGCCGGCACCCAGCCGCTGGCTGGGGAACGTTTGCTGAACGGACACACGCGTGTGAGAGGAAGCTCAGACTGTCTGTCCCAGCCTCCTGGAACCCCTCCGTCGTGGGATGCTCGGGAGCGGGCACAGGTACGTGTATGCGTGTGTGCCGTGTGCGGGCAGCCTGAAGTGCGCGTTTCCACACACGTGAAATGGGGCGCGTGTGCACCCGGGAGGGGAGCAGAGTATGGTGCGTCTCCGTGGGGTGGGCGGCACACGTGTGTGGTCGCGAGCGTGTCAGGAGCTGGGCACAAGTGCGTGGGCCGTGTGGGGGACGTGGAGGGCGTCTGGAGTCACAGGTGCATTGGGCTTGCGTGGGTTCTGCTCTGTCCTGTGCTTTCTGCCAGCGCGTCTCGAACACGACTGTGCCCCTGCATCCTGGCGGCGGGGGGCTGCTGACAGGCAGCTCTGCGTGCAGCGTGGGGGCCCGAGTGTCTGCATTTCTAACCGTCTCCTGGACGCTGCCGGTGCTGCTGCTCTGTGCACCACACTTGGCATTGCCCGGCTGCTGGCACCCAGGAAGGGCCGGGGACCCTATAGCTCACCCAGCCAGGCAGCTCTCGGACGGGACCCCCGGCCTCTGCCCCAGCTCTGGAGGCTGCCTCAGCCCTGACAGCTCCCCGGCTCCCACGGGGCCCCCATTCTCTGCCAGCCCCTGTTTTACAGGCTCTGTGAGGGCGGCTCTGGCATCGAGGGGCGTCAGCGGGTGGGTTTAATGTGCCCGGGCGATTCTCACAGCTCAGGTGCCAGCAGCTGTAACTCACCCACTAAATTACGGCCATAAATTTCCTCGAAGAGATGCGTCCCCAGGCAGGCGGGTGGGTTGCCGCTGGTATCATTGAGCAGAGTTCAGCTTCTGTCCTTACTAAACGCGAGCTCGGGCCTGTGCAGGGCCAGGCTGGCCCGGAGGCCCGGGCCCCACGGCCCCAGGTGCCTGCTGTCCCTGGGCGTGAGGGTGGCGGGACGGGCAGCCCCTGGTGACACGGGCAGGGGAGGCGGGCTCTGCTGTGTGCGTGTGTGTAGAGCGGGGAGAACCAGGAGGCTGTGTTCTGAGCATCAATCCTGATCCTGCTTGTGGTGGGTGCAATGGCGGTCTCCTGAAAAGATGTCCCCTGTTAACCATGAATGTGACTATTGGGTAAAAGAGTCTTTGCAGTTGCAATTAAGTTAAGAATCTCCAGATGAGAGTGGGCCCTAAATCCAATGACAAGTGTCCTTAGACGAAGGAGGAAAAATGACACAGAGGGAAAGGCCGTGTGAAGACAGAAGGAGAGATGAGGGTGGTGCGGCCACAAGCCGAGGAATGCTGGTGCCACCAGAGGCTGCAAGAGGCAAGAAACAGATTCTCCCCAGAGCCTTCGGCCTGGCCCACACCTTGGTTTCAGACTTTTGGCTTCCAGAACTGGGAGAGGACGAGTTTCTGTTGTCGTAAGCCACCAAGCTTGTGGTCATTTGCCACAGCAGACACAGGAACCTACTATGTGACTTTGGGCAAGTCCCTCAGCCTCTCTGAGCCTCAGTCTCCTCCTCTGGCAGATGGGGTTCATGTCATGCCCTCCTCTCAGGCTACACAGAGGGCACAGTTAGACGACACCTATAAAATGCCCTTCACAGCCTGTGATGGGCAGCCGGGACGCTTACAGGACGTGGCCGTGGGCAGAGTGGGTCACTGGGTGTGAGGTGCACCAACGGAGACCCTGCTTGCAAAGGGCTTTTGTAAACTGTGAAGGGGGGAGTGGTTGTTAATGACAAGCAGGCCGTGGAGCTGGCAGCCCCCACGTGCCCCAAGAGCGCCCCTCTGCCGGGGCCTTCCCCATGTCTACCATTCACCTTCCACTTGGCCAGTTTTCCCAGTTTCACTTTCAGCAACGCTCACATTTGTTCAGTGCTTTTCTTTATATCAAGTCGTTCTTTCCACTTAAAGGAGTGAATTTAGAAAGGCCCATGCATGCTGCCGGAGTAAACGGGCATGCGTTTCCCTTGTCTTAAATAGACGGTGCCCTTAAACCAAATGCCATGAAAACAGAGCAGAGGGATTTCGTGAGCTTCCAGCCGGAGGCCGTGGACTGTGGGGGGGCTCTGAGCCCGAGGCCTGCTTGTCTTTTGTTAAAAAGGGAGGTAGCCCAAGGGGAGGCGTTAAAGACACGTCAGCACCAAACCGAGACTTTCCTCTTGTGACTAATCAGGAAGGTGATCAGAAAGGAGACTATGTTTCATCAGGGTTCTTAACGCTGGGTCTGTGGATCCTCCTAGGACCATCTCTCAGGGCGTATCCCCCAGACTGTGAGAAACCAGGCTCTAGTCCTCCCCGCACCCCCCAACACTTGTCTCTTCCTCCTGGAACCCTGGGGCCAGGGCAGGGGGTGGGGTGGACTCAGCCAAGGCCATGGTTGAGAGCACGATCCGGGTCTTTTGACTCCTAATCCAGTGCTCTTTCTCCTGTACTAGACAACCTTGCTGTTGCTTTAAAGACACCTTCAGGCAACACGTTGCTTTATCCCAAGTGGGTGAGACTAACGGTGGGGTTTTAGGTGCTGGGGGGCAGACAAGTCACTCCTCACATGCAGCAGCCTCAGAACAGAGCCAGCCCCGATGAGAGGTGAGGACCAGGGTGCCAAGGGCGGGGCCCAGCACTTCACCTCTTGGAACCTCAGCTTGTCTACCTGTCAGATGGGTATGACCATCCCATCCTTGAAGGATCGTGGAGCGGCTCAGCTGTGACAAGTGGGCCGTGCCTCCCTGGGCACCCGGGGCAGGCACGGGCAGGGTGCCCACCGTCAGCACGGCCCTCGGGGCTCAAGGCCGTCATCGTGGTGGGCGGGACCTGGGCCTGGGCTGGGCTCCCTGTGTCAGTGAGTGTGAGTGAGCAGCACGGGTTTGGTGGATTTGCAAGTTTCTGAGGTTGGCGCAGAAGTAGGAAGCCCCTGCCTGTCCCTGGGGGCTCAAGGGGGCTGGGGCCCGAGATGTGGGCAGCAGTTAGAGCCAAACGTCCCTGGTGGTTTGTGCGGCTGCAGAAGGAGCCCTGGCAGGGGGCAGGGGCAGTGTTCCAGCGTTTCAGCTCCATTCCAGACCCGTCACTTCTCCACGTGGGCCTCGCTTTGCTCATCCGTGAAATGGGGATAACTAGTCATCAGACATGATGATACTCACTCAGTTACAACACTGACTGAGCCCGTCCTCTGTGCAGAGTCAGACACTGGAAGAGATGGAGAATAATAAGCCCACGTCTGAATCGTCACATTAGGCGACATGAGTGAGAAATGCCGGGAACCCTGAAGTGGGTCGTGAGGAGGTGACCTGGTCTCACAGCCAAGATGGTGCAAGACCATGGGGGCGTCTAAGAGATCCTGGGCCTGGAGTCTGGAACCCCAGGCAGGTCAGGGGTCAGCACTGATCTGATGTCAACTTTGGGAGTCGTTCTAAACTCCCCTAAAAGGGGAGGGGGGAAGGGACAAATGATCTCGGGGGTTGAGAGTGAACTTCGAGACCCCTCCAGCCTGCTCCCCACAAACCACACCTTGAGGTCCTTACAATGTCATGGGAACAGTGCTCGTTGTCTCCGCTTTCTGTAGAGGGTGGAGAACCCGGGCTTGTTACTGATCTGAGACAGGGGGCTGGCAATGCCCCTGGGGCTTCTAGATGGGGCCCCCAGCCCCTCTCTAACCGGCGCCCACCCCAGGCCCTCCTGGCTGCCACCCCAGCTGCCGAGCAGGACCCTCCTGGGCGGCGTACAGGGATGTGGTGTTCAACCACAGAGATCCTCCAAGGGGGAGGGTGGTTCTCCCTGCAATCCTCTCTCAGACCCTCCGTCTACACCGAGGAGAAAGTCTCGATTTGATGCTGATATGTCCGTAATGCCCCTCTAGCCCCGGCCGACCTCCCTTTACGGCAAAGAAGGGAAGGCAACCTCCGGCTCAGCTGTAGGCAAACAGTAGTGCTGGCTGTCTGGGATTGAGTGACATCCTTCTGTTTTCATTGTGTTTCTTTTTCTTTTTCTTTTTTTTTTCAGGGCCTGTTATATTGCTTTTCCAGTTTTTGGTAACGAGGATATAAAGTTTCCTTGCAAAATAAATTTAAGTGAACGAATTTGAAGAAAACATAACATCCAGACACTGTTCCTTCAGGTGCCACATGGATAAAGCTGGACTCAGGAAGATGGGGCTGGAGTATGGGAACCACTGTCCTGGGCGGTGGGAGCCCTTGCAGGTCTGTGAGCAGAAGAGGGATCACCCATGACTGTTTCCCTGGAGGTGCTGGGGACCCCGAGTCAGGCCCAGGCCTGTCCTGAGTCCATGAGGCCCCAGGCCCTGAACTTCCATGGTGATGGAGAAATATCGAGAGACAATAAGGCGGTGAACCGTGGCCGAGGGTTTATGAGGCGGCCATGCTCTGATGGTCGAAAGTTAGGGAAAATGTATTTATTACAACACTTTTCATGGGCAAGTTATCATTTTGTCAAACTTTATTAGAGGGACTAATTAATGGGTTGTAAAAAGTACTAGTGCGTGGCCGGGGAAAGAGCTGGTCCCCGGGACATTGGCAGCCCCAGGATTTACGACCCCTCGGTTCCCCATTTATTAATGCAGAGAAGGCACGTGGAGCGCGTTATATATGGGTCGGTGCAGAGCCGCCCCCTCCCCCGAGGCTGGGGGGCCTGGGGGGTGCAGGGGGGGCTCCAGCCACTGCCTTCTGGGGAAGGTGGGGAGGCAGGTGGAGAGGGGCAGGGACCTGGGCTAGGAGGGGGACACCTGGCTGCATGACCTTGGATGACATTTTCCTCTCTGAGCCCCAGTTTCTCATCTGTGCACCTCAGGGCAGATGAGAGGAGCCAAGAAGATCCAGAGTAGGAACATGACTTGTAAACTGTAAAGCGCTCTGCAATATGAGGCCAGCTGCGGCACGATGGTGTGGTCAAATGGAGGAAGGTCAGGCAGAGGTCAAGAATGCCCCGGATGGAGCCCCACTCTACGGCAGAGGCCGGGCAAATCCTTCTCTTGCTGCATTCCCCCAATCCATGCTCTTCCCCCCGCCCTTTGCATGGAGGCTCCATCTCATCTCTAAGCTCTCAGTTCAGGGGCTTCCTCCTCCAGGCAGCCCTCCCTGACTGCTGCACATGCTGCACTCTCTACATGGTTCTCAGTTCATTTCTCCCATGCTCTGCGCAACCTTTATTATCTAGTGATTGGTTTGCTTACCTGGGTATTGTCTGCCTCCCCCACGTGATAATAGAGCAGGGACTGTGTCCATCATGTGCCCCGCTCTGTCCGTGAGGATCAATGGATGTTTGCTGAGAGGATGAGGGAGGACGTGTGGACGTAAAGGCTGGGACATGGGACCATGAAGGGCACAGGCAAGGAAGTGACAGAAAGCCACTCCCTGGGCAGTGACCACAGTAGGCACTCAATAAATGCAGGTCACTGCGTGGGAGGGTGGATTGGGGCCCCAGGCAGCAGCAGGGACAACTGGGGGTCAACCTTCTGACACAAGCCCCCTCTGTCTAGGCCACAAGTTGTGGGGGCGGCTCAGCTGGCTTCCTGAGAGGAGGAGTCCTCCCACCCTCTGTGTAGACGACACCCAGGGGCCTTGCGTGAGGACCCACATCTTTATATGCTGTTTCTCAAAGTCCCCCTTATTGCAAACAGTCTAAACGGGAGTGTGGGGGAGGCTACAAATACTGACGGCAGAAACTGACCCAGGTTAGGAATCAGGGAGGATCGGAAAGTTCTAGAGCGGTGGGTTCAAATCCTGACTCCCCTACTTACCAGCTTGAAACCCTGGGCACGTCACTCGACACTCAGCCTGGGTTTCCCCATCTGTGGAGTGGGGATGCTAAAGGTACACACCTCCCCGGGCTGGTGCCGGGATTGGAGATGACGTCTGGGAAGCCCGAGCACCAGGAGGCCCTCGGGACGGGGTGCCCTGTCCTGTCCTGCCTCAGTCTTGGCCGGGCCGAGGGCAGGAGGCGGGAGCCCCAGCTACTCTCGGGCTCAGATTTCACCTGTGCCGAGCCTCGTGACTTCTGTGAGGACAACTGGCCCTGGCTGGGGACAAGTTCTCCTTTTGGTGTCTTGACCGGTGTGGTATGAGGTGAGCGAGTGCTAATCTGGCAGGGACCGCTCTGTGGGTCAGGGGGAGGACAGGAGAGGAGGGTGGCTCTGAGGAGTGAATGATCCGTGGTCTGCGTTTCTACTTGTCGCCTTTTCCCCCAGCAGGGGACTGATGCACTCAGGTGTCACCCTCACTCCCCCCAGGTGGGGGCTGCCACTGCTCTGGCCTCCCAGGCTGCCGTGAGGGGTGGCCGGTCGCTTCTCCCTCCCTGTACATCTCCTGTGTGGAGCTTCATGCCTCGCTTGTGTCCTCGTCCCCACGGTGCTGGGAGGTTGGCGTGATGACCCCATTCTCCAGTTGAGGAAACCGAGGCTCAGGAGTTTAAGGTGTGTGGCTGAAAAGGACTTCCGGTTCTGGGTGCTGGCGGACTGTGAGGGTGTAAGGCACAATGGGGGAGAGGGACCCAGAGTGACAGACCGGGATCAGACAGACTCAGCACGGAGGGACTTCCTGGAGAAGGGGACATTTTAGCTGGGCACTGAGCATGAATTCTCCAGGGACAGAAAGAGGGGAACGATGCTCCAGGCAGAGGGACCAGCAGGTGCAAAGGTGCAGAGGATGCACAGGAACCGTTGGCTGGTCTGGTGAGGCTGGAATGAGGAGCGAGAGCTGGGCTATGGAGGAGATGAGGCCCAACGATGAGCTGACCCAAGGAAAGCTGGTACGTTTACTGGAAGGAGCCAGAGTTCTCCTTCAGAGCATATAAGAGAACCAGGGCAGGGCAGGGCACATTCTACCCAAATGGCAACCAAGTGCGTGGTGTGGCGGCCACAAATTCTTTCTTACACAGTATGTGGTTATCGCCACTATCCTGACTTGTTTAGTGTTGTTTCGAGTGGTTTAGTACTTTTGACAGGCTGGCGGAGGATTCTAGCTTATGAGAGCGTGCCAGAGACATTCAAAGGTTGTGAGCAGCTGCCCGTGCGTAGGAAGGGGAGGCAGGGTTATTTGGGGGGAAAGGCCCAGATGCCCACAGATGCCAAGATGAGGATGCATCTACTTCAAGCATCTCTGATGGCAGGCTCCAATTTTGCTCAAAGCTTTCTTTGGGCCTCCTGTTGTTTAGAGTCAGACCCCAAACTTCTGCCCTATCCGCCAGGCCCTGGGGGCCCGGGGCCTGCCCACCTCTCCCTCCTGCATGCTCTGCTCTGGCCACGCCCCTCCTTACTCTTTCTGTTTTTTCTCACGCCCAGCCCTCAAAGCCTAGCACGTGTATGGCGCACAGGTATGCTGATGGGGCGAGCAAATCTTGGCAGGTCCCGGGGAGTGCTTTGCAGGCAAGTCTCATTGAACTGTCACAGCCGCCCTGCAGGATGGCGGAGAGGAGCGGGACCAGGCCCTGCCAAGGATGCACAGCCAGGAGGAGGGTTCGGAGCGTGTCTGTCGTCTCTTCCAATGGAACCACCTGGCTCACGCGACTCATCTGAGGTTACACGATGGGGTGAGGCTCGGACTTTATGACCACGTCCCCGCCTTGAATCCAGACCCCAGGGTCCCTGTCTTCGTCTATTTGTTCAGCAGTTTGGAGAACGGTATTTTCCTACACTCCTCACCCCGAGCCTTCCAGGTGCCACCCAGCGGGAGCTGTGACTAGGATGGGGAAGGCTCTTCCCAGGTGCTGCCGTGTAGACGGGGCACAGAGTGAGGGTGCCCATGCCAACTTGAGGCCTGGGATGTGGGGGTGGCTGGGCCCTTAGTCCAGCTGCCCCAGCCCCTCGGCTCACCCTCCTCCTCTCTTCTCTCCTTCTAGAGACGTCAGGAATCTTCCCAGCACTTCCCTTTGGGCCTCTGAGATTCCAGCTGTGGCCGGCCGCTGGGCTTGGGACCCACTGTGGGGCAGGGGTGTAGGGTGAGCCTTCAGGCCTCTCAGACTCACAGCCAAGGAGGGGAAGCTGTATGTGTCAGCAAACATTGGGCACCTACTGTGTGCCAGGCATTGGGGAACGGAGAGGAGTGGACAGGGTTCCTGCCCCAGGGTGGGGGCCAAGACACCCAAGTCAGTAAGTGCCAGAGGAGATGGTCAGCGGGGCTCGGGAGGGCTGTCCAAGAAAGAGAAAGTAAGGAAGACCTAGAGTGGTCCAGCTTGAGGTGAGCCTGGAAAGATGAGCCATTGTTTTCCAGATGCACAAAAGGAGTTCCAGGTGGGTGCACAGCCTGGACAAAGGCACCGAGATGGAAAGCCGCCTGGTGCCTCCAGGAGACTTCCCCAAGAGTCCACGGGGAACCAGTGGCAGAGTTGGCCGCTCTCCGGGGGCCCCTCCCCAGGAGCTGGGGTGACCCTCCTGGGTGGCTTTGTCCTATCCACAGAGTTCCAGAAGCCTGGTCTCCACAGGTGCTGGTTGCCAGGAGCACATTTAATCCATTTGGGAGAACAAACGCCCCCAGAATATTTTGGCGCCTCCGTTATTTGCATGCAAACCGAGGCCGCTGATTGTAGCAGGAACTTGGGCTCTGTTAAAGCAGCCTCCCAGGACTAGTTAGGAAGCTGTTGGCAGTGTGAGCGCCTCGCGCCTTCCGGAGGATGCTCTACTTTCTCTAAAAAGCTGATTTACTCAGTCAGCCACTTGATGAACATTTATCCCGCGTGCCTAGCACGCCAGGCCCTCTGCCGGGCTCCAGAGACAACGGTGCCTCAGCCGGACCTGCCCCCCCTCGGCGGGGCTGACAGGCCCAGGGGGAAGACACTGAGTTACAGCTGAGATGGGTGCTAGGAGGGCAGAGGAGGGGAGTGATGAGAGCCAAAACAGGGCAGGAGGCAACTTGGTTTGAGTTGCTCGGAGGTAAAGACTCAAAGGCAAGTGATTTGCTTCAGAGATGATTCTAGAAAAACACCTGAAGAGGAGGAGGGCAGTGAGGCAGGGAGGGGTAGGCAGCTCATACAGGGCACGTGAATCAGTTACCCTGTGCTTCAGTTCCAGCCTGGGGGGACCTCGGGGGACCATGCCGAACACGCCCCTCAGAGTTGGGCCCCCTGTGGGGAGAGGGAGCTGGGGTGTTCATACACCGACCCCCAGAGCCATGAGGTCCCCAGCACTTCCCATGTGCCTTCTGCAGGTCCAGAGAAACCCGCAGGTAAGTGACGCTGGGGCTGGCGGCTGCACTCCCTGGGGAACAGAGATGCTCAGGTCTGAGGAATACAGGGCGGGGGCACTGTGTGAGTTTCTTGTTGCCGCTGTAACAAATTACCACATGCTCAGTGGCTTGAAACAACACACATTTATTCCCTTACAGATCTGGAGGTCAGAAGTTCTAAAACTAAGGTGTCGACAGTGTTGAAAAACAAAATTCAACTGAATTAATTTTAAAGGTCTTTTTGGCTTTGCTCAGTGATTCATGAACCGGGTATCATCCTATCTAGGAGACAGAAAGGAGCTCCGAGGAGCTGTACAAAATGGAAGACTTTATGGGCAGAAGGGAGGAGGAATAAGAATGTTCTAGGCAAGAAAGTGGGTTGGTTATGGCAAGATCACTTTCCTTTAGCGGATGGCGGGGGTCCAACAGGCGGATTCTTAACTAGTGCTGATCAGGTGATTCCTGATGGACTGGTTTAAGATTCCATTTCTGGGAGAGCAGACACTGTGATTAAGTCTCAGGTTGGTGACATGGGGCTTAGCATTAGCAGCTCCTTTTTGGGCCTGTTCTCTTGTTTTTAATAATAGAGATTACTTCTTCTGGAGGCTCCAGGGAGAGAATCCACGTCCTTGCCTTCTCTCGCTTTTAGAAGCCACCTCTGTGTTCCTTGGCTGGTGGCCCCATCCTTCATCTTTAAGACCAGCAATGTAGTATCTTCCCATATCTCTGTTTGTCATCACATTGCCTTTTTTAACTCTGACCTTCCTGCCTCCGTCTTATAAGGACCCTTGTGATGACATGGACCCACCCAGATAATCCAGGATGATCTTCCCATCTCTAGATCCTTAATTTAATCACATCTGCAAAGTCCCTATTGCCAGGTAAGGTCACATATTCACAGGTTCTGGGGATTAGGGTGTGGGCACCTTTGGGGACCACTATTCTGTCTCCCACAGGCACCCACAGCACCTGTTCTAGGCAGGTGCAGGGAGGCTCCCAAGGGCAAGGGCATTTAGGCTGAATCTGAAGATTGAAAAGGAGTTTCCATGTGGAGGGAAAAGTTACCTGGCACTGGCTGTGCCTCTGTGCATGTGGCCTGAGCTGGTGTGTTTGCTGGCCTGGCAAGAGGCTAGTGTGAACAGAGCAGAGTGAGCAGAGGTGGGGGGGGCAGTGGGTGATGACATGGGACTGGCCAGGGGGGACCAGGTCACCCAGGAACCTGTAGTTTATCCTGAGCAAGTGGGAAACCTTTGGAACATTTCAAACAAGAGAGTAATGTGAGTTGCATTTTGGGAAGATTACTCTGGCTGTGGCTGGAGGATGGGCTGGTGGGGTCAGCAGAAGAGCCAGGAGAGTTGTGTTCTGAGCAAGGCCTGGGATGTATTCTGGCCAGAGGAGGGACTGGGGATGGAGAAAGGTGGTGGGTCTTGAGGAATATTTAAGAGGTAGAAACTAGGAGACTGGAGATGGATTGATGCCAGCAGAAGAATTAAAGTAGGACTTCTGTTCTGTTGCAGGCAATTTGGGGGCATGGACCCCAACTATGGATTTTAGATGAATCACCATATATGAAAATATCCTTGGCAAATGGGAAGGATCCCAACTCTGTTCAATGGAGCATCACCAGGGCCAGCGGCCCCAGACAGAGCTGGCGGGGGTGGAGGAGAGAGCAGTCTTGGAGGTGGGGGCCAGGGCTACAAGAGCTAGCTTTTCTCCCTCCCTCTTTCCCCATCTCCCTCCTGTCTTCCTTCTTTTCTTCCTTTTCAACCCAAATACCTCTTATTTTAAAACAGAAAGAGGAAAGCAGTATAAGCTCATTACTCTAAGAAACTCAGCCTGCCTTAGACGTGTATTAGGCAGAAAGCCACAGTCTGGTTCTACTCCGTCCCTCCATTACTGCTCTTCAAAGACAACCACTGCTATCAATTCCTCCTGTGTCTTCCCAGGCATTTTTGTCATGATTTGTTTTCTCATATGTTTTATAATTTTGGATTGCGAGCTCATCTTTGGCATGGCCGTAGCCGTGGGAATCCTGGGTGCTGTGGCTGAGGGTGTGTCTGGTACCCTCCAGGGAGATTCAGCATTTGCTTCTGTCTGGTTTGCCACAATATCATCATCCCTGGTCTCAGTTTGCAGGCTCTCTTCTGTGCAGGAGGTATGAATTTAAACTCCAAATCAGTGTGATCATAGGTCCATGGTTCAAATTCTTAAGGGAACATTTTTTCCTTACTCAGAGTCCAAGCCAAGAGAGAAAAAACTTGTTGCTGCCCTTTGCCTGCACACTGCGTTTTCTCCCTACTTTATTCTTCCATTGAGAATATTGCCCTTTGGGGCTCCTGGTTTTAGGCAGGGGTCTCAGTCTCAATGCTTCTCCTTTGGAAGACCTCCTGGGTGTGTATCCTAGCCTTGCCACTCAATAAAGTTGTGACCCTGGGGCATTCACTACTGAACTTTTCTGAGCCTTAGTTTCCTCATTGGGGATGATAATGGTTCCTACATCATAAAATTTTTGCAAGGGTTAAGTGAGGCAATAAATGTGACTACCTAAAATAGAGTGTATTAAGCTCTCGACAAATGCTGGCAATGATAATACATGTCCTTTTGTTTTTACACAAATGGGAGCATAGGAGCCTCATTGTTCTGCATCCTGCTTTTTCTGCAGATTGCTCTGTATCAGCCCCAAAAGCTCCAGGCCGTTCTTTTTAACAGCTGCATAGTACTCCCTCACATGATCGCACCAGTTTATTTTACTCGTGCCCTATCAGTAGGCATTTCGGAGGTTTCCGGTTTTTTGCTCTGACCAATGATACTATGATGAGCGTCCTGTACATCCATCTTCACTGTTCATTCATTCCGCTTTACCTCCACATCAAGTCCATGAAGTGGGATTGCTGGCTGAAAGTAAAGCCTCTTTCAGAGATAATTTCCCTCCATCTTCATTTCTTTACCCCCTTCCCTGACAGAGACTCAGGGAACCTGAGGGGAAATGTACAACAAGGGCTCTGAAAGTTGCATGCATGAACATTTCACCTTCTCTCCTGTCTTATTTTTTTCTACAGTGAAAGATATCTTGATTAGACAGTAATTAAGAGTATTTTGGACAGCACGAGGCACTAACAGCCTCCCAGGTGCTTTGTAGGTGCCACGGCTGCCAAGAAGAAAGTTTATTTAGCATCATAACAGGCTCCATGGATGCCAAGTCTGCCTTCAGCCATGGCACTGTTACACCGGTGGATGGAAACAGGGTCATGGCCTCAATGCCTGCTGGACAGGGCGACGGAGGCAGCCCTGTGTGTAAGGCACTAGGTTGGGAGCCAGACAACTCTGGGTTCTAAGCCAGTCACTGTCACTTGCTAGTTGTGTGTCCAGGGGCAAGTTATGGACCTCCGGAGAGCCTCCATGTCCTCGCTTGTAAGTCAGGGCTTGTCATGTCAACTTCCGTGGGTTCTGGGAGGCCGTGGAGTGCAGCAATTAAGACTGTGAACTCTGGGTTCTAAGCCAGCCACTTCCACTCACTAGCTGATGACTCTGGGCAGGTTTCTGGATGTTTCTGAGTCTCAGTTTCCTCATCAATAATCTGGGAATACTAATAATCCTATGAGCCCAGCTTATAGAATTGTGGTTAAGATAAGAAATATGTGCAAAGGAATCAGCCCAGTGCTGGGCACAAATGAAACGCTCAAAAAATGAGTGCCTTGTATTATCGGTATTAGAAGTTGGCTGAGTATTAAAAGAGATGACGTATATACAACTGAAAAAAATACGTATAATGTATACGTAATAGTTAAAGGAATGCCAGCTGAGTTAACAGATAGAATTGATGCTTGCGTGGTTGAACACAATGAAAGTTCATGTCCCACTAATGTCACAGCCCACTGCTGGCATTGCTGGTTGGGGGACCCTTCTCCATGCAGTGATTCAACCACCCAGGCTCCTTCTATCTTGTGACTCTACCATCTTCAACATGTGGCTTGGAGTCCACTCCATCCAGCTGGCAGATGGGGAAAGAAAGGATGAGGAGACACACCCACTTGTTAACCACATCCGTCCCCGAAGCGAGCCATCACTTCCTCTCACAGTCTATTGGTTGGAGATCATCACATGACCCCACCTAGATGCAAGGGGTGCTGGGAAATGTAGTCCCTGGCTAATCAACCACTTCCCAGCAATAACTCTATGGAAAGAGATATGGAAAAAGCAAGAATCCTTGGTGGTCACCTCTTGTAGCCCAGCACGCTTAGTTCCAGGGGGTGACCTGGAAATGGCCTGAGAGTGGGATAGTCCTGCCCAAAGTCATGCAGTGGGTTGGAGCTGGGGGTATTTCAGGAGTGTGTCTCCCTTCCTTGAACCCAGGGTGATGTTGGTGCTGGAACCACCATCATCCGCTAGACACAGTAATGGAGCAATGATTCCCAGTGGAGCCTACAGGACACAGATCACCCTTGTGACACACTTGCCCCCCTAAGCAGCCCTGACAGAGCGTTTTTATTATTGCCATCACCTATGTCACCAATGTGGAAACTGAGGCACAGCATGGCTACATGCCTTGCCCAGGGTATCACAGCAGGGCAGGGACAGACCCAGGACTTGAGTCAGATCTGGAGGTGACATACAGTCATCTTGGAGGCCGGGTCACAGCAGAGGGTCCCACATTCAGGGCTGGAGCTGGGGACCCTCCACCTCCCCCAGCCGATTTCAGACCCCTAGGCCAGCTGGACAAGGCTGGGCTCCTATGAACCTGCATAAACAAACCAGCGGAAGAACAAAGAAGAATGGTTGTTCTTTCTAGACCCTCTAGTTTGTTCTTCAAGCAGGTTAAACATACCCTGCAACCCTGCCGACCCTCTTCACTGGCTCCGTAAGCCCTGGGGTGGCTGTCGTGGGCACTTCTGTACACCCGGCACTTAACTCAGAGCCAGACGTGCCACGGGGCTGGCGTGCGTGTAGCTGTGGACTGTGGAGGTTACTCAGAGCCCTCACCTAGGTGCCGGCCCTTTTCTCAATCCTCGCATCGTGCTGGGGGGCAAGTTTTGTGGATACGCCCACTTAGCAGACGGGGAAACGGAGGCACTTCTGCGGCTCCTCGTTGATCAAGCCAGCCTGCCTGCTCGTCCCTCACCCCCTCTGCTGCCTCGTGCTGCCCGGGCTGGCTGGGTCCTGCAGCACTAGGACTGGACGGGGCATGGGCCAGCCTGCTAGCAGAGACCACGTGACACGAGGGAGAACCTTCCTTCGCTTGGGCCGCCCAAGCTTCCTTGGCCCTTGTCCCAAGTCACAAGGGCCTCAAAAGTGACCTCTAGGCATCTATAATTAGGCCTTGCCTGGAGTCAGGGGTGCCGGATCTTCCGTTTCAGCTAACGTTGGCCGAGCACGCACCGTGCCGCAGGCTCTGTGCTAAGCCCTTTACACCCCGGCTCTGCCCCTCGCTACGAGCCCTGGCAGATGCATCAGCCTCGCCATTTTTCAACAAGAGAGATTGACCCAGGAGATCTCTCAGCTGGGAGGGAACAGAATTTGAACCCAGATCCCTGCAGCTGCACCCCCCACCCCAGTCCCCCCGGGCACTGTCAATGAACGGTAGCTCCACCTTTCCAGATCAAAGCAGGGTTTCAACTGAGCAGGCAGAGAAGAGGCGTCCTGGGCACTGGGCACTGACTGTTTTCACGTGCCTTTCCCTCTGCTTGGAGTGTCCCTCACCCAGATCTGTACGTGTCTGGCTCCTTCCGCTCCATTGGGTTTCTGTGTAATTGTCACCTCCTCCAGGAAGCCTTCCCTGACCACACCTGCTCCCAATCTGCAGTTATTTTCTTCTTTGAACTGATCTCCAGGTGGAATGATCTTCACCCGTTTATCGCACATTTAACTAGACATGAACTCCATGAAGCTGGAACCTTGGCGGGGGGAGGGGAAAGGGGGGCAGTTAACGGCGCTGAGCATGGAGGTCTCCCAGACTCCAATGCCCACTTTGTCAAGTGACTGACTGACTGAGGGAAAGTGCTCCTCAGGGGCAAGAGGCCACCAGGATGGATGAGCAGGTGAATGTGTGCGGGGACAGAGCGTCAGGCCACCTGTGTGCCCTGAGTGGGGCCTCCTCCAGCTGTGGGGGGACAAGGAGCAGGATCCCGCTTCCTGGGAGAGGGAGTCTGGGCCATGAGCAATGGGATGCCTAGGGCAGCCAGGTCCAGGTCTGGGACAGAGCGGCCTCTCTGCCCCACCTTACTCAGGCATGTCAGACGCTGGTAGCCCCTGGAGCAGAGCTGGTTCCTGGACTGCAGCCGGGGTGTCCTGATGAGTCCCTGTCTTTGTCGGGACTGGCTTCAGGGACCTAGAGGTGGGGCAGCTGAAGGTGAGAAATGAGTGGGACCCGAGGGTAAGGAAAGAGGGGCGTTTGTCGTGATTTAGCCAGGCTGCCCCTTTTCCTAAGGCCTGACACCTCCATCAGGAAAGATTGTGGAAGGAATCAATGAAGGGGCGGTCCTAGGCAGACCCCAAAGTCTTTTTTCTTTAACAAACACGAGATGCTCAGCACTCGGTTCAGAGTGCTTTTCAAGGACTAATGCATCTTATTCTCATAACAACCTATGAGTTGGGCCCTGTCATTAACCCCATTTTACAGAGAAGGAAACTGAGGCACAGAGAGGGGAAGTGACTTCCCCAAAGTCACACAGCTGGAACTGAAATTTGAACCCTGCCTCTGGCTCTAGAACTATGCTTTTAGCTCTCCACTCTGCTGCTCGACTGGGTCTAAAATACTCTGACTCTGAGATTAAAAGGCAGCACTTTGAGCTGGACTTTTCCACAAGTGAATTCTTACTCAGACACCCAGAATGAAAAATATAGAAGATGGGAGCCGCCCTGGCCCGAGGGGGAATTGGAGTCTGGGAGACCCCCGTGCTCAGCCCGTTACCCTTGGCCTCCCGCCGCCGCCGCCAGGGTTCCAGCTCCGAGTCCAGCCTCCTATCTGCTTCTCTCAAGGAGTCCCACATTCCTAAAAGCCAGAAACAGGCGGATTTAACCTTTCGGTTGCTGTTGTTGTTAAACGTTTTCTTAGCCCCAGAACCCTTACAAATAACACAGGTCTGGGGGAAGGGGGTTGTGGGTAAGAGAGCCCCCAGCCTCTTCCCCCCTTGGAGGCATCTGAAGCCCCAGAGGGGTCCCGTGGTGTAAGACTGTGCTCAGGAATCCTACAATCCTCTGACATTCTAAGACCTTCTATCTCCCTAAGACAGGCTAACATTCTGAAGATTTTTTTAAATTGAGAGACAATTCGTATACGGTAAAATGCACACATATTACATGTTACCCCCATATCACCACCACCCGAATCAAGATACGAAATGTTTCCAGCCCCTGACAGCTCCTACCTGCCCCTTTCTAGTGTTCTAACTGTTTCTAACCTTCTGAGATCCTTAAGTTTTCTGGAGAAACTGCTAAAGTAGGAATCAGCAAACGATGGCCCGTGGGCCCAAACCGGCCCACCACTTGTTTTTGTAAATAAAGTTTTATTAGAACACAGCCACGCTCATTTATGTACATTTTGTGTATTAGCTGCTTTTTCTCTACAGAAAAAGTGTGTCGAGCCCTGTTCCAAAGCAGAACTTTCTTTGATGACAGACTACTGCCGGCCTGTGCTCTCCAATATGGCAGCCACGAGCCACAGGTGGCTACTGAGCCGGGACTGGAAATGTGGATCACTGGACTGAAGAACTGAATTTTTAATTTTATCTAATGAAAATTAATTTACATTTAAATAGCCTGCTGGGGTCCCAGTGCTAAAGGGTCCCAAGACAGGGGTACTAAAGATTCCCGAGAGAGAGCAACATTCTGAGAAGGGACACAGATGTGTCCCCTACGTGGGTCTCCCGGAAGTGGCCCCACGATCTCAGGCCAGCAGCTTTGGGGTTAACGATGAGGCAGCCTGGGACTGCTGGTATTTTCTCCAAAGATGTTGTTTGTATTGATAGATTTTTGGATGATGTCCTAGCATTAAAAAAGAGAGAGAGAGAGAGAAAAAAAAAAGAAAAAGAAAAAAAAAATCAATGCTCTGCTGATTGTAGCAGGAAGGGCAGTGGATTGGTGAAAAGCTGCAGCCGTGTATTGGGAAATAGATTTTTCTGCCCTCCAGACATTAGCTTGAAATTCTTTGAAATGAGGGACCACAATCTGTGTCAGAAATGAAAGATTAAGGAGGTTAATATGCTGGGCCTCCCTCCTCCTTTTTGATTTCCACGTCCCGGGTGCCCTTGGCCCCCCGAGGAAGAGCAGAGACCGCCGCCACACTCCACCCGTGCCCCCTTCCCCCACTCCTCTGGGGGCTTGTGAGGGGCACACGCCCCCGTCACCTGCTCCTGGGGCAGATCAGCCAAGAGGGAGAGCCCGGCGGGCCTTTGTTCCTGGTGGGGGACTCAGGGCCTCCGGATCTGGCGGCCTTCTCTCTGGGGGTGCTTTCCTGGGGGCTGGTGGCCGGGCCCTCGTCCCATTCCTGGATCATCACAGACCTGCAGGGTCCCTGGGCTGCTGCGAGCCCCGGGGAAGCCCTGCGCCGAGGACACTGCCTCCCGGACCCCCCATTTCATGCATTACAGATCTGCGTGCATGATATGAAACCCAAATGTGTGAAAACTCAGCAATAAGCTTGTATGTTACAGAGAGGTGAGGATTTACCCCGGGAGAGCTAAACTGTATTTTAAAATCCCTTAGTGGACCATGTTTAGGTGAAGTCGTTGATAGTCCTTTTCCAGAATTTTACGTGTCCACTTAGTTAGCTCTTTCCCTTCACAGCTGAACACACAGCCGGCCGCCTTTCAGCCCAGCAGGCAGCTGGTGGGGGCGGAAGGCGTGCCGCTTCTGGCCTGCTCCCTGGGTCTCCTTCTCCGTCCAGGCTTACGAGACGCGGCCTTCTCAGCCCTCAGACAGACCCTTCGGGGTGCCCGCTCTTCACTCATCCGGAGAATCACTTTACAAAGTCAGGAGCAATGTGAGATCAACCAGTCGCACAGAAGGCTCCCCAGAGCAGCCGCACGGGGAGAGAGAGGTCCGAGGGACACCGCTTGGGGACTTGGGCCCTTTAGGGGGACCCAGGGCCCCACCAGACAAGGCGGCCACATAGCTACACGTGGGAAAGGCTCAGCGATGGGGTGACAAGTGGGGGCCTGGGACCGGGTGACTCCATCGGGGGATCCAGACGCAGGAGGCGCCGAGTCCAGCCTCACTCTCCACCCCATCCCATAACCTGCAGCCACCCATTCTCCCCTGCGGTTGCTCTCCCCGTCCAGCGGGCCCCCCGGTCCAGGGAGGCTGCGGCAGCTTTGCGGGGGGAGGAGCAGACTGTGGGAGCTCAGGCTGGAACTCCCGCTTCAGGCTGGTCCTGGGCGCCCCCAGGAAGAGGGGTCTGTCCAGGGGCACATTCCCACGGCAGATGCGCCCTGGGGCGGACAGAGGGTGCGTGCCCTGAGATAGAGATCGGAGAGAGCGGGCCAGAGGGCGTCTCCCCGACCCCTCCCCCCCACAGGCCAGGCCGAGCCCCCGGGGCTCTCTGAGTAGCTCTGGCACCTTCTCTGTAGCACAGACCACTTGCAGGTTTTCTTCTGTAGCGGCCCTTCCCGGGTGGCGTCCGTCTCCCTCCAGGCTGGCAGCTCCCCGAGAGCGAGGCTGGTGTCTGTTCCCACCCCCACGTTGCCTCTCGGGCTCTGTCTATCTTGTTCTTTGCCGTGTTCCCAGAACCCAGCGAAGGGCAGGGGCATGTGATAGATGTTAGGCGGATGAGTGAACGCATGAGTCACCGTGGAGGGTGCAGAAGGGAACGCCAGCCATTAATGTAGCGCTTACTGTGTACCAGGCACTGTTCTGGGCTCTTTCCTGTACTAACCGCCAGGGAAGCTAAGAGCACAGAAAAAGGGACTCAGCCGATGCTTCCTGATGCCCGGAGCTGAACTCCACAGGGCCCTGGAGGGACCCCAGAGCTCCCCGCATCGCCCAGGCCTGCTGCATCCCAGGTGGAGCCCACTATGAGGTCATCCGAGCAAAGGGACTCAGTTCTCCCTCGCTCTGCAGGAGGGGGAGCTGATCCCTGCAGACCCCTCTCGGGAGACCCCAGCAGGCCCAGGAGCTCTGTCTGTTCCTTGGGCTTCACACGTCAGCTGGAGCCCTGGCCGTCTGTCATTCGGGCAGTGTGGATGGAACAGGACAGGTAGCCACTGGCGTCGGATTTCCTGGACCACCAGGACTTGGGACTTTCGAGGGGGTATTGAACTGGAAGGTATGTGAAAGATCATTCATTCATTCATTCATTCACTCTATGGCAGAGACGGGCCAGCTATTCACTAAACCCAGTTCCCTTTCTTCCAAGGCACACAAATAGACCACGTTTCCCAGCCTCCTTCACACTCAGCTGCAGCCAGATGACTGAGTTCTGGCTAATAGAACATGGGCAGAGGCGACAAAAGCCACACGTAGGCCTGGCCCCTCACTTCCCCGCACCCCCAAATCCTCCACTCTCTTTCTCCATCTCCCAATTGAAGGCACTTGACTCTGAGATCCCAGAGGAGGGAGGAGCCACAAAATGGAAGGAGCCTGGGCCCTTGGGTGGCTGCCCACCGATCCAGAACACCATGTGGTCCTCACAGGAAGAGAACAAAATCACTGTGTTAAACCACTGGCCTAGGGGCTCACCTGTCACAGCTTCCAGGGTTGTCTCAACTAGCACAGCGCATTCTGCAAATACTCGCTGTGCGCCAGGCACCGGGCTAAGATGGGAGATTTAGTGATGTCCAGGCAGACTAGGTCCCTGCCCTGGGGAGCTTCCCTTCTAGTTGAAGAGACAGTGAATAAACAAATAGGATTATTTCAGACAGTGGCGAGTACAATACAGAAAAAGAAAGCAAGGTAATGGTGGAGAGAGGGATGGAGGCGGGAGGTGATTTTTTTAGGGAGTCAGGGAAAGTTTCCTTGAGAAGGGAGTATAACATCTGTCCTGAGATTTGAAGGCTGGCCATGCCAAGAGCTGCAGGAAGGGCATTCCAGGTAGGGAGAACAGCATGAGCAAAGGCCCTGAGGTGGGAAGAGATAGGAGGCCAGGGGGCTGGAGGGAAGTGGGGAGTGGGAAGAGATGGGTTTGGAGAGGGAGGTGGGAGTCAGATCAGCAGAACCACAGAGAGCACAGAAAGAAATTGGGATGCTAGCTGAGAGTATTTTAATCAATTTATGAGCCATGCATTGTGCTAAACGTGGAACATAAAATGATGAGCACAGATGGATGCTGTCCAATTCTCCTGGTGCTCAGGTTCTAGGTAACTGACTGCCCATCTGATACTTGAATCCTCTCTCGAGTGTCTCTGCCAAGCTGCCTTTGCTTGTATGCCTCCCATGACTGGGAGCTCACCACCTAAAGAGGCAGGCCATTGCATTTCTACATGGTTCACCCCCTTCTGTCTTATGGGAGCAGGGCAGTTACTGTCTGCCAGGCATCAGGGACACAAAGGAGAATAAAACAGGCGCTTGCAGGCAAGTAGCTCATAGTCTTTTTGAAAAGGTGAGATATGCTCAGATCTCATGCAGCATATTATTATCATGCTATAATATTAATTCATAAGTGCCAGGTTGCTTAAAACATGCAGAAGGAAGGAAATAGAGGAACCATTCTCATTTGGTCAAACCAAGGAGGGCGTCATGGAGGAAGAGGCATTTCAGCTGACCAGAGGACCCAGATGAGGTGGGGTGGGGTGGGGTGGGGGCTCCTCCCCAGGAGGGACGGTGGGCTTACACACTGGCTCGGGGTGAGTCTGGCTCTGTGTGGGAACTGTGCTCAAGTGGATGCTTCGATATATTAACCAATGTCTCCTTCTCTCCCCCG
Source organism: Diceros bicornis minor (assembly GCF_020826845.1). NCBI lineage: Eukaryota > Metazoa > Chordata > Mammalia > Perissodactyla > Rhinocerotidae > Diceros > Diceros bicornis. Next base: position 21,618,589 of record NC_080774.1, on the reverse strand, counting down.
CAAACTCCCTGCATTTTAGGCAGCCACAGGGCATTCCGTATTTTCTGCCTCAGGGATGCTTGTAACAGCAAAAGAAGAATAAAAAAGAGTCAAGTTTGTGGTTTTTGGATTTCAAAAGTCTGTTTTAAGTCACTAGAATCTGGCTTTTGAGCCTCAATAGTGTAAGTCTTGAAGGATCCAGGGCACAAAATTTAGAACATAACAGACAACGTGGACGACTGTTCAGTCAAAGGCGGTTATTGTTCTCCTGGAAGAAAGGGCGGTTCCTGGGCTGGGGCAGAGGGAGGGTCCAGGAGATGAGACCACCCCATAAGGGCAGTGGGAAACTGGCCTGGCAAGCATGAGGCATGGGCCTGTAGATGAGCACATTTTCTTTTAAGAGGATGTGAAGCTTGACTAGAGTGAAAAAAGCAACGGCTAATAGCTCACAAATGTCCTGTTACGTGAGTCTGGGCATTTGTTCCCACCTCTTGCGAACCTTGCTGCTCATCAGAATTTTCTCATGTCAGTCCAGGGCATACTGGAGAGATCTTCTGTCTTCTGCTGGGTTTGCTAAGCTACCCTGAGGGGAGAGCCTGTCTGAGAACAAAGTCAATCAAAAGGAAAGTTGACTTGACAGGTAGCAACTTATACAATGTTATATGTCCATTATATCCCAATAAAACTGGAAAAGAAATCTTTTTTTTTTTTTTTTTGTTGAGGAAGATTGACCCTTGAGCTAACATCTGTGCCAATCTTCTTCCATTTTGTATGTGGGTTGCTACCATAGCATGGCTTGATGAGTGGTGTACGTCCAAGCCCAGGATCTGAACCTGTGAACCTGGGCCACTGAAGCAGAGTGTGCCCAACTTAACCACTATGCCACCAGGCCAGCCCAGAAATAAATTGAAAAAAAAAAGAAAAAAGAGACAGGCAGCTTCTTATCACCATTGTTGAGACCCTGGATCCAGCCATACCTGAAGTTGTAGCTTCAAGAATTTTTCAGGTATGTGAGCAAACACATTATTGCTCTTGTTTGCTTGTTTCTTAAGCTACTGTAGTTGGGTATCTGTCACTTGCAACCAGGAGTCCTGATAATACCATCCAGCAGTAGGGAGAGGAGGGGAGATGACCACGTATTGATTGAGTCAGGCAGGACCCATTCTCTTTCAAGTCTCCCCTCAACTCTGTGAACGGGGGAGCTCTCTCATTTTACAGACGAGATGGCGGAAACCCAGAGAAGGCATGCAACAAGCCCAGGCCTTGTGGCACAGCAGTAGCACGGCCAAGGTCTGAACACGGCTCTGCTCTATAATTCAGATCCACGCCGTGCTCCATGTGCTCCTCCTGTGGGCTGCCCTGCAGCCGATGCCGCAGAGAGATGGGAGAAGAGAGGCGTCCGGGGCGCGCGCAGAGTCTCGGAAGTGAGCCTTGAGGCGGAGCGAGCCGCGCGCGCATCTGGATCGGAGCGGAGCAGATGGCCCGTCCGACTCCGCCACGTCGTGTAAGTTTATGGCGCCGGTCGGCAGGTTCTCCTCCCTGCTGCGTTTATAGGGATGTCTTCGGGATTTCCTTCTTGATATACGAGAGAGGCTCGGTCGGCTGGGGCCCCTCCATCCCAGGGTAATCTGTGAGTAAATCACTGCAAACCAGGGGCGCGTGTGTGTGCCGGGCGCGCCCTGCCCTGCTTTGGGATAAATCTTCTGAGTAACGTGCTAACACGTGTGACCCTGGGGACCAACCAGCGTGAAAAGGTCAAGTATAAGGGTCAAAAGGGAGCTTGTCCCTTGCTCCCGCTCTGGACCAGGAGACAGAGCGGGAAGAAGATGGCAGGAGAGTGTATTGGTTTCCTAGGGCTGCCTTAACAAATTGGGGGGCAGAAAGCAACAGGAATTAATTCTCTTACGGTTCTGGAGGCTAGAAGTCCGAAATCGAGGTGTCCACAGGGATATGCTCCCTCTGAAGGCTCTAGGGGAGAATCCTTCTTTGCTTCTTGCAGCTTCTGGGGGCTGCTGGCAAACCTTGGGGTTCCTTGGCTTGTAGACGCATCACTCCAATCTCTGCCCCTGTTGTCACCAGGTGCTCCCCTGGTGTGTTTCTCTCTCTGTATCCAAATCTCCCTCTCCTTTCTCTTGTAAAGACACAGATCACCACATAAGGGCCCATTCTACCCAGTATGACCTCATCTTAACTTGATTACATCTGCAAAGACCCTATTTCCAAATAGAGTCACATTCAGAGGTTTTGGGTGGATGTGAATTTTGGGGGACACTATTCAGCCCAGTACAGAGGATGACAGGGCAGTTCTTGCATGAAGGAGGGGCCTGTCTGGAGGTGGGAGGGGCTTCAGAATGTGCACATGCCCCTTTGGGGGATTTCTTTAAGATAACAAATCTCAGCAGCCTCTGTTCCCCCTGACAAATAGTGGGGTCTCTGCAGGGCCTGTGTCGGCTGAATGAAAGCATTCTCTATAACCCAGCAACTCCGCTCCTAGGAACATCCCCACTAGAAATGAGTCCTGTGGTCATCAGAAGACGTGCACTAGAATGTTCACAGCACAATTATTCATTTTGGCTGAAAACTGGAAATTACCAAACGCCTATCTTTGGTAGATTGAAAAACAGCCACAAATCTTTGCAGCTCATCCTATTGAGAGGCAGAGTATTTCTTCTCCCCTTGAATCCGGGCTGGTCTTGTAATTTGCTGTGGCCAGTAGAATGTGGCAGAAGTGATGTGCGCTGGTTTCAAGCTCAGGCTTCAAGAGGCCCTTTGCTTCTTGGAACTCTTTGGTCACCGTGTGATACATCCAGGCTAGGGGACTGGAGGAAGAGAGATGGGCGGAGCAGAGAGAAGCTCTCCCAGCTGATCCAGCCAGCCCCAGCCCCAGACGGCGGACACGTGAGCAAGCCCTGCTGAGATCAGGCCAGCCCAGCCCAAACTAGAAGACCACCCAGCTGGTTCCAGTCCAGATCGACCATCAGAAGCATGTCCTAAATACATGGCTATTGCTTTAAGGCACTAAGCTTTGGGATACTTTGTTACCCAGCAATAGCTAAGTGATGCATCACCCAGAGTAAGATGGATCCATTGTGGTACAGTCGCACAATGGAATAACATGCAGCAGGAGAATGAATGAGTTACTGCTGCACACAGCAGGGTGAATCTCAGATAACCTGCTGAGGGAAAGAAGCTCAACACAGCCAAGTGCATTCTGTATGATTCCATTAATACAAATGGTACAGAAATCGGGGAAAGTAATCTATGGTGAAGTAAGTCAGGATGGGGCTTACCCTTGGGAGCTAGTGACCGGGAGAGGGCATAGGAGGGGACTTCCAGGGGCTGGTTATACAGGTATGTTCAAGTACGATGTGTGCATTTTTGTGCATGTAGGTTGTGCTTGAGTAGAGATTAAAAAATGTCAGGTTTGGTTTTTTTCTCATTGCCGGAAAGCCAGTGGGATTGCATCGTCTGCGGAGGACGGGTGTGTGAGGGGAAAATCACGTAGAGTCAAAACGCCCTTGAAAATTCCTTGGGAAGCTGTCACGTTGGAGCCAACTGCCATTTCTCAATAAATCCAGTGCAGCCAGTTTTTCCTCTCGCATTGGGACAGGTCACTATTTCTCCCGTCAGACTCCAGATGAAGTAGAGGCTGAGTTCGGGGGTCACGCGTCCCGACTCTTGTAGGGAGCCACAGGAGCCGGGGGCTCACACCCAGAGATGCGCGGGACCGGAGGCGAGGGCTCGGCTCGGAGCAGGCCCCCTTCAAAACCAGGAGTGCGAGGAGTTCCCCCATCCTATAATCCCCCCTTTGGAGGGGGAGCAAATGTATTTAGTTAAGTTGACCTTAAATAAATTTAACTCAGTTCAGTTAAATTCATGTATGATGCGAGGTAAGTGTATTAATGAAAGATTTAACTCTTGATCAACCAAATGTTCTTCACCTATAATCCCAACACTCCCTGTGCCATCCGGAACATCAGGGTTGCATCAGAAAACCTGAATTGTCGTCCTAATGTGATCCCAGGCGGGTCACCTCATCTTGCTGGGCCTCAGTATCCTCATCTGTAAATGCAGGGGGTCGGACTTGGATAAAATGGGTACCCTCTGCCACTTCGAGAGCCTGCGATTCTAAGCCACCCTTTGGGAGATAAAAATACCCCAAGACCCAGGTCCTAAGGGCTGCCACAGACTTTCCTGTGACCCTGGGCCAGTGCTCCCTTCCCTGCCCTGTCTCGCCGTCTGTGCAATGGCGGCTCAGTCCCGTGGTTTTCTTTCCGCAGGCACTGAGCAGAGACGGGGCCAGGGCTGCAGAAGAGAATGTGATCGCCAGGGCCAGGAAGGAGGGATTGTCTGGAATAAAGACAGCAGCCGTGCTCTGCTCTGCAAGATGGGAGCCGGAGGTGCAGGCATCGTGCTGGAAGCTTCGGGGTGGGGGCAGGGACGGGGCAACTTCTCCAGCAGCTCGGCTTTCTCCTTAGCCCAACGTTCCTTTCCTGAACTCGTGAGGCAGCCCAGCCCTGGCTGGAGAGTGTACTGCAGGTGGACCCGGGGGCCAGCAACACTGAGAGAACAAGCGTGGAAGGGAGAGAGAAAGAGAAGGACAGACGGACGCAGGGCCAAGAGAGAAAGACCGTCATACAGGGAGAATTTTATTCATACAACAAATATTTATTGACACCTACTGGGCACTAGATGCTCTGCTTGAGGCAGAGAGAGAGAAGAGAAACAGAGCCAGAGCCCGAGAGAGATGAGAATAGACAGAGAACAGACAGAAAGAGACAAAGAGAAAAACTAAGATGTATTTCATTCATTCATTTCACAAACATTCACTGAGCCGCTACTTTGTGTTAGAGTCAGGTTCAGAGAGAGAGAGAGAGAGAGGGAGGGAGGGAGGGAGAGAGAGGGAGAGAGGGAGGGAGGGAGGGAGAGAGAGGGAGAGAGGGAGGGAGGGAGGAAGAGAGGGAGGGAGGGAGGAAGCGAGGGAGGGAGAGAGAGGGAGAGAGGGAGGGAGGGAGGGAGGAAGAGAGGGAGAGAGGGAGGAAGCGAGGGAGGGAGAGAGAGAGAGAGAGGGAGGGAGGGAGGGAGAGAGAGGGAGAGAGGGAGGGAGGGAGGGAGAGAGGGAGGGAGGAGGGAGAGAGGGAGGGAGGGAGGGAGAGAGAGAGAGGAAGGGAGGGAGGTAGGGAGGGAGGGAGAGGGAGTAGGGAGCCTGGTAGGTGGCACCTGTAGCTGGGCAGAGCCTCCTTGGTTACAGGAGAAGGTTATGGAAACACACACGGAATCAGGTCCTACTCACCTGCCACCCCTCACCTTCCACCCTCGGGCCCTCACCTGGGGCTGGGTGGGCAGCACAGGGGGTCCCCGGCTGGCTGCTCACCACAAGTGTCTGGAAGCCCCTCAAAGGAACTACAGATCCCTGGAGCCCAACTCTGGCAATTTGGCTTGAGGGTTGTTGACCGGGGCCTGGGAATCCGCATTTTAGCAGCTGCTGCCTCCCTGGGCTCAGTGGGCCTGGGAGTCCAGGTGCTGGGCACGTGTCCCTGGGGGGCCTCTCCCGGGGCTCCCGCTGCTGTCACAGCCACACACGTCCTTTTGCAAACACACCCGGCCCGTGATTGATTCTCCGCCGTCCCCTCACAGCCCAGCGGGGCTGATTGAATGGCCGACGCCTGCCCGCACACCCTGCTGGAGCCACTTCCCTGCCCTCTGCCCCGGAAGTCGTTTGTTTGTTTTTAGACACAGTCTTTATGTCCAGCTGAGAGGCCACCGGCCTCCCCGGAGCCGCCCATCCCGGCTGGAGCCAGTCTGCAGATTGTCCTGGGGCCGGGGCGCTGCTGCGGGGACCTTGATGCCGAGGCTGGACTGGCGGGGCGTGGTGGCCCAGGTGGGGCCGCTCACCCTCGGGGGTCACTCTGTGAGCCCAGGGAGGACACCCCGGGCTTCCTGCACTGGGGCAGCCCTAGACGTATCTGGATGTGTGTCCAGTGTGAAGTCACGTTCATCCACCTTTACACCGTGAGCAGCTCCTGGGCTGGCCTCTCTCCCTCCCCCTTCCTCCCTTCCTATAAACACTATTTATTTAGTATCCACCATCAGCCAGGGCTCGGAGCTCCACTGCCTTCGTCTCTCCACCCATGTGAGTGAATCCACGGGCAGCCTTTTGTTGTTCAAGGACCAGGCTCTGCAATTCACCAGATTTGGGCTCGAATCCTGGGCTCGTCCTTCCCCCTGCCTCAGTTTCCTAATCTACTCAATGGGAATAATAAAGCCAGCTGGAAGGGTGGCTGGGAGAGTTCCCAATATCCTGGACAAGAAAGAAATGCCTGGAACATAGAAGGTGCTCAGAACCTCTTCCTTTCTCCCTCCCACCTCATCCTCATCTCTCTTGGTCTCTATCCCCTGGCCTCCCTGCCAACCTGGACCTGTGCTATAGAGAAGGAAACACTGCACCAGGAGTCTAGAACCCTGGGTTCCCCTTCTCACTTTGCTGTACTCTGCTCTGTGACCTTGGGCAAATATCTATCCCTCTCTCGTCTGCCCAGATCATCTCAAAGGCCCTTTCTCATGCTGTGTGCCCAGGTTGTGAGTTCCTGGGGCCACCAGACTGAGTTTCCCCTTTCTGTGTGCTTTCTACCTCGCCTGGTACACAGTAGGTGCTCCGGGAATGAACTTGGAAATGAGGTGAGTGGTTCAGCAATGTCTAGGCACCAAATTGTGCCGATCTGATTGGAGGGCTCTGGCTGTCAGAATGGAGCTCACTCTCCTGGGAGAGCTGGGCCTGGGGGGTGGGGAGGAGGGGAGGTTCTTACTTCACTGGAAACCCTGCAGCCTCAGCCTTCACCACTGGTGAGGCAAAAATGGGGATGGGGTGTGATTAGAGGGCCAGTCTGGCTTTAGAGACCCACAGTCCCCTGGTGGGCTGGAGAGACAACTGGCCCTGTCCTTGTCTCCCCTCCCAGTGGCCTCATCCCACCTCTTTACTTCCTTCCCTCCTTTCTGGGACTAGCAGGTCCAGGAAACAGGGCCCCACACACTCACCTGTTACTTTACCCTCCCGTCCATCCATCCACCCACCCATCCACCCACCCATCCATCCACCCACCCATCCACTCACCCATCCATCCACCCAGCCATCCGTTCACCGATATACCCACCCATCCACCCACCCATCCACTCACCCATCCACCCATCCATCCACCCACCCATCCACCTATCCATCCATCCATCTACCTATCCATACATCCATCCATCTACACACCCATCCACCCACCCATCCACCCATCTATCCACCCACCCATCCACCCACCCATCCATCTACCCATTCATCCATCTACCTATCCATACATCCATCCATCTACACACCCATCTACCCACCCATCCATCCACCCACCCATCTGTTCACCCATATACCCACCCATCCACCCACCCATCCACCCACCCATCCACCGATCCATCCACCCACCCATCCATCTACCCATTCATCCATCTACCTATCCATACATCCATCCATCTACACACCCATCTACCCACCCATCCTTCCACCTGCCTATCTGTTCACCCATATACCCACCCATCCATCCACCCACCCATCCACCCACCCATCCATCTACCCATTCATCCATCTACCTATCCGTACATCCATCCATCTACACACCCATCTACCCACCCATCCATCCACCCATCCACCCATTTACCCATCTACCCATCCATCCACCCATCCCTCCATCCATCCATCTACCCACCCATCCATCCACCCGCTCACCCATCTACCCATCCATCCATCCATCCATTCACCCATTCACCCATCTACCCACCTATCCATCCATCCACCCACCCACCCATCTATTCATCCATCCATCTACCCATCCATCCATCCATCCACCTATCCATCTACTCATCTACCTACCCATCTATCCACCCACTCACACACCCCGCAAGCACAGTTGTGGTTTTGCCCTTAAAGGGCTGTGAGCCTGGTGGGGGTGACAGCGGTCAGTGGGCGGTGATAATTTGGGGTGTTGGGGGCTGTGGTGGGGACACACAGGGCATGTGGGAGCCCACAGGAGGCTCCTAAATCAGCTTGGAGTGGCAGCTGTCAGGGCAAGCTGCCTGGAGAAGGGAGTGTTTAGGGAAACACCTGCAGGAGTCAACTGAGGGGAAGCGTTTCAGGCAGAGGGAACAGCGCATGCAAAGCTCTGAGAGTGTCTCTCTAAGGAGCCAAAAGCAGGTCAGAAACGGCTGGACATGGGAAACCAGTAACAGCAGCAACAACAACAACCATAATCGCTTTTCCCAAATGCGTTATCTCACTGAGCCCTCCTGGGCATCCACCCGGTTTATAGGCAAGGGAACAGAGGCCTGGAGAGGTGGAGACTCGCCCACGGCCCCGGGGCTGTGTGAGCCCGGCTTCCTCACCAGACAGACAGCCCAGCTCCATGGGGGCAGGAGAGGCAGGGTGGAAGGCTTCCTCCCTGAGCTCCCCTGGGCTGGGCCCGAGGCCCTGGGAGGCCTCGTGGGTGGGGGCGGAGCGTGGGAAGCTGTAAACTGGTTTGGGGCGGTGGGGCTTTCCTGTCGCTGCCGGTGGCCCCCGCCTTTGTCCTCATGTGTCACTGAGGAATGTGGCCACAGGCTGGATAAAGGCAGCTTTGTTCAGAGCCTCGGGAGGGGGTAGGGTGAGAGGAAGGAGCTCGGCCAGGAAAGGGTTACCGTCCCTCCCTCGTGGCTGGCCCTGCCGGCCTCAGGTCTAGGCAGGAAGCACCTATGCCCTGTGGACACTCACATCCTCTGCTGTGCCCTTCCTGCACTTCCTGACCCAGGGCGAGTAGCTTCCCTTTCTCTGAGCCTCAGTTTCCACATCTGGGTAATGGGAATCATAGCCAACCCCTATGGAGGGTTTTGAGGCTCCAGCCAGATAAGCCATCTGGTGGACTGCGTCTACAAGGCCTGTTGATGAATGAGAAAAAGGCAGCCCAGAGAGGTAAAGCGACTTGCCCAAGGTCACACAGCTGGACCTTGAAGTGGGAATGAAGTCAGGCCCTTGCCGAGGGTGGGTGGGCGGGGAGGCGGACACCTGTTTGTCTCCATCTGCAAGCAGCTGGGCCCTGGGGCCTTTGCCTTAGTGAGGTACAGTGACGGGGACACCTGCCAGGGTGCACTTGCTCGTGGAAGCCTCAGAGGGTGGGCACTGGGCTTGCCCTTGGTCGCCACTGACCCCCAGTCGCCGGCACAAGGTGGGCACTACAGCCCAGTGGTGAAAGCCACAGCCTCTGTGTGACCTCCGGCTGGTCCCACTCCCCTCTGTCTCAGTGTCCCCCTCTGTGAAATGGACGTAACGGGGGCACACGGCACAGGGCTGTGGGGGAAGTTCAGGAGATAATGCACAGAGTCAGCTCAGGACCTGGCACGGGCCAGTGGGATTAGTGGGACAGTGGATATCGGCTTGCTGGCTGCACAAAGGATTTTCTCAAGGTCACGGCCGCGTGGAGCTTGGAGCAGCCTGGGGCTCCTCCTGGCTCTTCCTGCCCAGGAAGGAAGGGTGTGAGCCCCGAGGAGCTGCGGTCCTGGGTGGGGCGGTCACAAGGAGGTGCAGCAGGCAGCGCGAGCCCTTCTGGGAGGAGGTGACATGGCCCCGGCCCCCTCCTCACGGTGACGGACGTGGACGGACGACGGGGCACGGCTGAGCACGCTTAGTCACGGCCCAGATATGACCTTGGCCCCGGGGGCGGCCACCTCTGTGTTGCTCCCTCCCAGCAGCTGCAGCCAATCCCAGTGGAGCCGAGACCTCACTTTGCTCAGTGTGCGGGTCTGAGCCCACTCCCTTTGGACGCAGGAAGAAATGGACGCCCAGACGGGGACAGCTATTAACCCAAAGCCCCACAGCAAGGGACAAAGTCGTTCACTCATTCATCACTCACTCATTCATCAACTTGGCAAAGGAGCAGTTAAGTCCTTCAAGAAGGGTACTCCCGGGGGCTGGCCCAGTGGCATAGTGGTTAGGTTTTCTCGCTCCACTTTGGCGGCCCGGGGTTTGCTGTTTCAGATCCCAGGTGTGGACCTACACACTGCTCATCAAGCCATGCTGTGGCAGCGTCCCACATACAAAATAGAAGAAGATGGGCACGGATGCTAGCTCAGGGCCAATCTTCCTCACCAAAAAAAAAAAAAAAAAAAGAAGGGCATTCCTGGACGCAGGCCTGGCTTGTGCAAAGGCACGGAGGAGAAGTCCTATGACGGTTAAGGGTATGGGAGCTGGAGCTGGTCTGTGGGGTCAAATCCTGGCTCTGCCACTTGCCGTGTGACCTCGAGCAAGTGAATGAACTGCTCTGTGCCTCCGTTTCCTCACCTGTAAGTTGAAGATATTCATAGTGCTTATGTCATGGGACGAGTCTGAGGATGACAGTGAGATCATCCATGTAGGGCGCTTAGTGTGGGGCCTGGTACACAGTAGGTGCTCAATACACGTGGGCTGTGAAGAGGGTGGGAGAACAAAGGACACGTAGAACTTGGGAACTGCCAGCCAGCGGTTGGTAGGGGCTGTCTGGAGCCCAGAGTGGGAGGTCGTGGCTCAGTTTGGAAGCTTGGGGCACCACGGAAGGAGTCGTGTGGTTTGACGCGGCTGTGAGGTGAGTTGGGGGCGGGGGAAGTGTAGACCAGAGGCCGGCAGGTCAGGAGGGGACCATCCAGGGGAGCAATATTGGGGGACTGGGCTGAAGCAGAGGCAGCGGCAGGGAAGAGAAGGAGGCAGAAAGACTTGGTGCTGTCTGAGGAGAAGGGGTGTCGTCCAGGACAGCTGCCCCGGCTTCTGATGGAGCCGAGGAGCCGCGGAGGGAAAGGGGAGAGTGAGCACTTGACTAGAGCGGGGAGCCCTCCGGGCGGCCTCCTAGGTGCCCAGCGAGGCCTCAGAGGGATCAGCACCCCCAGGGCTGGCTACATAATTTGCAAAATCAACATGCGGGGCTCCTTGTTCAAAAAGCAGGAAAAAGCAAAAAAGGTACTAAAATAGGAAGCTCTTTCCTTTCTTCTGGGCATCTTGTCTGCTCACGTGCACTCCATCATCCCATTGGATTTCACTTCAAAACACAGGTTCAAAGATAAAATTATTAAGGATTTCAAGACGGCAAACAGCAAAACGTTCAAGCCGGCGCAGAGCCCTTCTGACTGCGGAGGTCGCACGCCCGTTAAGCTGATGCTGACTGTGCCCATTTTATAGATGAGAAAACTGGGGCTCCCGGCGGTGAAATGCCGGGGACTAGAGCCCTGGTATCCTCACCAATTCCAGAGCGGCCTATATTCCTCCTCATCTGTGTCTTCTCATATCTAATTTCTGTTTACTAGACTCCTGAGGCGGCTTGCAGTAAAACACAGGAGCTGCTAATGTGGGCACAAAGAGAGGCAACATTGCCCAGCGGGAGGACCTGGCCTAGGAGCTGTGTGACCTTGGGCAGGCCAGGCAAACTCTCTGCGCCCACGATCTCTCGGCAGAGACAGGCTCAGAGCCCAGAACTCCTGCCCAGCCCCGACAAGGCTTGTCCGCCCCCACCATCCCCCTCCGTGTCTGAGGCTTGAGGCTTGAAGCAGTCATAAAAAATATAAACCGCAGTCCCCCAATGTGCTTGCCGGCTTCTCATGCCTTATTTGTTTTGGCCGCTAAGGAGACTAATAAATGGCTTGCCACTTGACGTAATCATTAAGGGCTCCACTGAGCTGTGGGCAGAGTTTCCTCCCCTCTTAGGCCGGGCCCGGGGCGCCCAGCCACCGAGGGTGGCAGTGATGGATGGTGTCATCACGGGGCTTGCCCAGGGGGGCGTGTGGGCGGTGGGCGGGCGTGACTTTCTCCTGCGGGCTCCCGGGCTATTCATTATGGCAGGGGGAGCTGATGTGCGGGGATGACGGCCGCTTCCTAGGGGAGCTGGGCCAGGGTGTATGGAAGGCTAGTGTTGGGTGCAAGGAGTCAAGTGACAAACAGAAATAAACAGATGAAAGGAGAAAAGGGTAATCTCGGGAGGTGATCCAAAAATACACATTAAAACATATTTTTTTAAGTGATAAAATTGGTAAAAATTTTTAAAAATTTAATTAAAAAAATGTGATAAATTGAATAATTTTTCTCAATTCTCTGGCCCTCCCTGTATCTAGACCTTGAGCAATGTGGCTTTGCAGAGACGGAGTCTGTTTCCCACCCACTGAATCAGGGCTCGGTCACGTGACTTGTGTTGGCCAATAGAATGTGGCAGATGTGACGCTGTGCCCGTTCTGAGCCTAGGCCGTAAGGGGCCTCACAGCTTCGCTTGCTCCCTTGGAACCCTGTGTTTGTCATGAGAACAAGCCTGAAGGAGGATGAGAGACCACATTGAGCAGAGCTCAGCCCCAGACACGTGAGAGACCCCCATCAAGATCAATAAAGCCACAACCAAAGATGCATAAGATCTGCCTAACTGACCTGGAGACACATGAGCAATAATGAATGTTTCAGGCCATCGAGTTTTGTGGTGATTTGTTACACAGCGATAGCTAACTGATACAAATCAGAATACCCAGTATTGGTGACTCTGTGGGTAAACAGGCTTTCTCATATATAAGCCGCAGGAAGTCAGTTTGCTACAATTTTGCATTTCCATTGAAGTAACTAAAAGATGAAAATGCTTTATAAATGCAGAGTGGTATTATGATTTTGTGGGCCTCAGTATCTTTATCTGGAAAATGGGGGTAATAGTACCCATCCCACAGGGTTATTGTGGGCATTCAATGACTGGGTTCCATCACAACATTTGGCACTTAAAAAAATGCCCCCAAAGTGACTGTCCCCTTCTCTCTGAGCACATCATGGAGGCAACACACTCAGGGAAGCATGTGTTTGGTCTCAGCTTTGGGGATTAATTGTTTTGGAAATCCTAACACATCTGTTTCCTGTGGACAAAGATTTATCCACAAAGATGTCCATTGCAGCATTGTTTATAGTAAACAAATGGAAACAAACAAAATAACCAACTAAAGAAATCATTGTTGCTTATTTTGCTGTTTATCATTCACTAATTTTTCCTAATATTGCTTAAGTAAATTAAGATATAGCTATGTACTGAAATGCAGTTCAGCCACGAAAATCAGGTTTTAGAAGAGATTTTACTGACATTAAAATGTTCAGGCTGTTAAATGAAAAAAAAATCAGATTACAAAATACAATTATAATGTGATCCTAACTCTTGTAAAATATTGTTTTAGCTCTCTTTCTCTCTAAATCTGTGCAGAGAGAAATATCTGGAAGGAATTAACCCCAAATATTGTCTGGCTTTGTCCCTGATGGGTGGGGGCTATGTGTTTCTTTTTCATCTTCTTCATATTAATGCATTTATTTTGAGTTTCTTCTGTGCCAGGTGCCTTATTAAATGCATCCATCTGGGGTGACCTTTAGTTCTCACGATGAGCCTTAGAGGTGGGTACTAGAACTGTCCGCATCTCACAGATGGCAACATCAAGGTTGAGAGGAGCTTGGCGAATGTGAGTTAAAGTGAGCCAATGAGTGCATGCATGAATGAATGAATGAATGAAACCAGAAGCCTGTGACCCAGATGAGGAGGGGTCTGGAGACCTCAAATGAGAAACAGTAAAGTCTCAGGCGTGGTCGTCTCTGCCACCAGTCAGCTACACTCTCTGATGTCCCCCCATTCGTGCTTGTTTCTTCCTTTGCTTAGAAAAGACCAGAGTCCCTCCTGCCGTCTTACTCAGTTTCCTCGCTGCTTTTTCCAGACCAGGAGGAACCTGAGAAATGATCTAGCCCTACTTCTTGGTTAATTTTTAGAGGTTTTTTTTTTTTGAATAACCTTTTCATTCTGACGAACAAAGAACTATTCATTGCGGACAATTAAACAATGATAAAAGGATGAAGGAGCAGACCTCCCTACCTCCCATATTTCTACCATGAGAATGATCGAGGTTGGCATTTGGGTGTTTCCTCCCGTACTTTTAGCCCTCCGTGTTTCTCTCGACATGGTCGCATCACGCTGGCTGCAGTCTCCTAACCCGCTAGTTTTACGAGGCGTCACTAAACGTCCGTGTGGAAGTAAACACAGCCGTGGGGTATTCCAGTGTGTGGGGGCCCCGATCCACGTCCCCAGGCCCTGGGGTCTGAGGAACCCCGTGGTTTTGTAGGGAAGGGTGGCAAAGGAGGGCACCTGGGGTCCCAGCCCCCCCCTCTGAGTCCAAACAGCTCCACATCTAGCTGCTTTAGATATCGGGGGGCCACCCACAATTTTGATCAAAAAGGAGAACCCTCTGCTTCAAGAAAGTTCAGCCTATCTTCTAGAGAGGAGGTGTGATCTGTTCAGAGTCCCCCAACAAATCAGGGCCAGACCCAGGGCAGGGACCCAGGCCACCGGCCTTGTGTGTCTTTTGGACAATCATTAGTGGGCACCATCTGTATGCCAGGACCTGTATGGGGCCCTGAGGAATCAGTGCTGAAGCAGACAGACCCGGCCCTGCTCTCCTGAAGCTTCCATGCCAGATGATGGTCGTCAGGGAGATGATCACACAGCGGCAGTTTGTGACTGGAGCGATTGGAGATGAAGGCAGTGGAGGCGGAGAGGGGTGGAGCGCGGGGAGAGATGCTCTCTCTGGGGGCTGAGCTTAAGGGAGGGATGGAGTCTTGAGCGGGCTGGAGGGACCTGCAAGGGCACAGGCCTGGAGGCTGGGCTTGGCGTGAGCGAAGGAAGGGCAGGAGGAGACAGTGGGTGGGGGAGGCGTTGGGGGGAGAGGGGGTGGCCAGAGTTCAGAGAGCTGGGCAGGGCCAGGGCACACAGTCTTGAAGGCCGGGATAAGAGGTGAGCAGAGGGTTTTAAGCAGGGGAGGGACGTGACTGGATCCACATCCTAAAAGGTCACTGGCTGCCGTGGGGCTGCGGCTGGTGGCCTGCCGAGGCCCTGCAAGTCCAGCCTCCTGGCGCGTGGCTCTGATCCGACCCTCCCCACCCCCTGGAGCTGATGGGTGGGTCCATCCTCTCGGCCACAGGCCAAGGCCCCTTTACACCTTGGTGGTGGGGGTCTGGGACCACCTGCCCTCACTGCAGGGAGACGGGAACAGCAAATCCCTCCCCTGTCCTCGCCAAGGGCCCGCCTGCCCTGCAAGGCCGCAGTGTCACCCCTGCTCTGGGCATCACCCAGAGCCAGGCAGGCCATATCAACCTCCCAGCGACCCTCTGACCTCAGTGTCATGGCAGAAGGAGGCCTGATGACCACAACTCGCTGGGTACCTAGTTGAGGCCAGAACCTAGGCCAAGTGCCTTCCTCTCAGCCCCTCCAGCTCACCCCTGCCCCACGTGCATGGATTCAACGACACTCAGGCTGTGAAGTCACCTGCCCAGGCTCACAGAGCCCATCAGGGGGCAGCTGGCCATGTGCCCCACCCGGGGCTCTGCTTCTCAGCCCGCAAGGGGATGCACACCATTGGTTAGAGGAAGGGAGATGGGGCACTGTGTTCTCACCAGTGGGAACAGTGTATGCCAAGTCCTAGACAGGACAGTGTGTAAATATGTGGGTGCTTTTTAATAACTTCTTTATTGAGATATAATTCACAGACCATACAATTCACCGATTTCAAGGGTACAATTCAAGGGCTTTTAGTATATTCAAGAATTGTGCAACCATCACCACAATAAATATTGGAACACTTTCATCACCTCTAAAAGAAACTCTGTACCCTTAGCTCTCACCCCCCAGTTCCTCCATCCTCCCAGCCCTAGGCAACCAGAAATCTACTCTATAGATTGGCCTATTCTGGACATTTCATATAAATGAAACCATGCAACATGGAGTCTTTTCAAGGTTCACTCATGTCGTAGCACATATCAGTCCTCCATTCCTTTTCATGGCTGAATAATATTCCATCGTATGGATGTACCACATTCTCTTTACCATTGATTGGTAGATGGACATTTGGATTGTTCCCATCTTTTGACTATTATGAATACTGCTGCTGTGAACATGTGTGTACGTTTCTGTATGTCCATGTGTGTTCATTACTCCCGGGTGTATCTCCAGGAGAGGAATTGCTGGGTCAGATGGTAACTCTAGGTTTAACTTTTTGGGGACCTGCCAGATTGTTTTCTGAAATACGTGTTTTTAAAAATAGTGAATGTGTGTGTGTGTGCTTGAGTATATGTGCACAAACACTTGTATTTGTGCGTGTCAGGTATGTAAACACATTTGTATATGTGTCTGAGTGTTAAATTGTCCTTAAATAGTAGCTATTGTGATGGTTTTTATTCTACTTGTAGAGGGAGGTGGGTGGGCATTCCTGGCAGGGGAATCAGAATGGGCAAAAGCTGGGAGGTAGGAGCGAGAGAAGTGAGTTCTGTCTTTGGAAAGTGCTGGAGAGCGGCTGGGTCCACAGCAAGCCCCCATCTCTTCTTTCCACCCTCCCAGCCAGGGCCCCAATCCACAGCCTCTCATGCAAATCATTTGCAAATCTCCCCCCTCCCATCAGCCCCGCAGCACCCAGAGGAGTGGGAAATATTCTCGTTTGGGTCCTTCCCTTCATTAATTTCTGAGCCGTAGTACATTACTCATGGATAATTAAGAGTGAGCTATTAATACAACATTTAATATTCAAGTGCAGCGGAGAGGAGAGAACTATAAGTCACAGAATCCTATTCGACAAGACATTGCAGTTTAGCGAGGAGATATTTTTTTCGCCTTCCAGATGCTCAGGACTGCTTGCATCAAAATGGGGGCCTGAGAACTTCAGTTATTGATAGAATGTGACTAGGACCTTAAATCACGGGAAATCCATTGCAAGGGCCCAGTGGAGACGGCCGGGCAGTAATTACACCCAGACGTGTAAGCGTGTCCATGGGGCATGTCCAGAGAGAGGGGCCGGCCCGGCCCGGCCATCCCGCGGCTGGCAGGGGATTGATGGCGAGGAGGTGGGGCAGAGGCAGAGACAAAGGAAGAAACGTGGAACTGTGACTGTTCGTCACACCAGGGACAGGGGAGAGGACGGAGTGTGGAGCAGCTGCATGCTGGCCGCTCGCAAACCGTGCTCTTCCGGGCTGGAGGCGAAGGCCGCCCGGGCTGCCCCAGCCCTCTCCACGTGACCCTGACAACAAGGATCCTCCTGCGTTTCAGCCTCATGCATCCCCAGGGCCTGACGCAGAAAAGGAGCTCAATTAACATCTTGGAGTTCCTTGAGGCCTCAGTTTCCAAAGCCGTGAAATGGGCTCTCCGTGGAACAATCTCTGAGAGCCACTTCCCACCTTCCTCTGCCTTGAGGGGGTAAGTGCGTGTGGCACGTGGGGGTCACTTAAATGCCAGCGGCTGTCAGTCACGGAGGCCGAGTGGTACGTGTGGATGGCAGACCTGGTCACATCCCGGGCCTGCTGCTCACCAGCTGTGTGGGGAGTCCCATCGACCTCACGGGGGTCCGCCTGCCTGTCTGTAAGGCGGGGACAAGTTGTCCTGGGGCTGTCCGCAGTGAACGCACGAGGAGGGCTTCACACTTCGTGAGCGCTTGGTAGGAGGTACCCGCTGCCGGTGTGCGGTTGGTGGTGTGGCAGCGGCTTTGGCTGCGGGATCAAGTGGCCCAGGGAGTGGGGGTGGGGTGGTCGGTGGGGGGAGGTGGGCCTGCGCCATGAGCTGGGCGCTTCCCTGTGGGTTGTCTGAGTCTCACACCCCACCCGCAGGGCACAGCTCCTCCCTCCATTTTACGGGTGGGGCCGAGGAGGCCCAGAGACTTTGAGGAACTTGCTCAAAGCCGCCCAGCAGAGCCCAGTTCTGGGACTCCTGGATCTCTGTCTCTGCGGCCTGTGCTATGTGCTCTCCCTGGGGACCCAGGGGAGCGCTTGCTGGGTGGGTGGGGATGTGGCGGTTACAAGCTGGGGCTCAGAGTCAGACTAGACTCCAGTTTTGCTCTGCGTGATCCTGGGCATGTTATTCTGTCCTACCACTCAGGTCTCTCGTCTTGAAGTGGGAATAACCAAATGAGAAACCACCTGCTGGGGTTGCTCTGAAGAGCAAACGAAGCAGCGTTCTCCAGGCTGTTGTCGAGCCCGTGGGAATCACTCAACATACCTCAGCACTGGGAATAATCCGTGCGCCCATTTCACAGATGAGAACACTGAGGTTCACAGAAGCAAAGCAACCCTCAAGGTCGTTAAGTAGTAGGACTGTGTTTGAGGCCAGAGCTGTCTGAATCCAAAGTGAGCCTTATTACACCCCGGGCATTATTAGATTAGCTAATGTAATAATAACAGCATTATTATTATTGATGTCGTCTCCTGCTGACCCCTGGGGAGGTGCCCTCTCCCCATCACACTCAGAACTGTTGGTGGGGAGCCTCAGGGGTTTCTCGGGGTGGGCCTGCTGGTGGGGGCAAACCTTGAGCAGCAGGAACACAGATGGGCAGAGCAGGCCCCTCTCCAGCCCCACCCTGGCCCTCCCCTCCCCTGGCCTGGGGCAGTAAGAGGGATCTGCCACTGGTCTTCCTTTCTCTGCCCACCACAGGCCTGACAAATGGGCTGTCACCTACTTCCTTGCTTCCTTGTGCCTCGGGGGCCTCCGCAGGCCTCAACGCCTGCCCCGGCCATTGCAGGAGGCAGAGGGTGCACCTTGGCCCCTGGGGGCTGGGGAGTGCTGATGGGGCTGAGAGGACTGGGGAGTTCACCAGAAGCTGCCTTTCCCTCTGCTCTGACTCCAGAGAAACGGTTTTGGATGAAAGAAGGATTTGGCAGAGAGGATGGAACCTTAGGTACCAGGGTCTTACACTCTTATAATAAATATTGGAATTTCCGAGTCAGAGATGAGGCACTGCTCAGCTAGGGGGTCCTAACCCCACCCGCGTTAGTATTTGGAGCTTGTTTGATGTTGCCTTGGTTGAGCTTCAAAATATCTGTAGCCTCTTGGTCTGATGACGAAACCGAGTCCCAGAGCCTGCCACGGTGTGCCCAGGCTGCACCGCACGTGGTTGGCAACTGACCACTGGATGGCGGTCACCTGCAGCCGCTGAGCTGGGACAGCATCTCAGGGTGCCTGACTCCTTGTCCAGTGCTCTCCTGCTCTCGTGGATGGCTCACCTTGTGGAAAGCTGGGGAAAACTGATTTTCAAATGGGCTACCCAGGCCTGGCAATGTGGCAACCAGGATATAAATGGGCCCCCTGCCTAGGGTGCTAGTGGGGTGAGTTTTAATTCATATGTGAAATGAGAAGCTGTGTGTGCAGGCGTGAGCTGGGGGCACTCACTGGAGGAACTGGGGAGGGAGCTGTTCCAGGACCCTCTGAGCCTACACAGGCGCCCTCTGGCTCTCACTGGAGGGTGGAGAATTAAAATTATATAACCCTTCTCTCAGTTATGGTGGCCATATTTGAAAACGGCTGTTGGGGGTGATGGCCAGATTTATTGTTGGCTGATAACTGTGACATAATCATGGAATTATGATGCTGGGCTAAATTATGCAGCGGGCTAATAAAATTTCTAGATTTTTCTACTGAGTTCCCCAGAGGGAAAGAGAACATGACAAGAGGAAGAGAAATTTGAGTAGGTGGAAGGACCCAGACGCAGTCCAGCCCCTCATTTTACAGAGGAGGAAATGGAAGGCCAGGCCCTTCTCAGCAAGACCCTCTGCAGAGGGAGAGCCCAGATATTCTGTGAGCTTCATGAAGGTGGCGATCACGCCTGCCTCCATCCCCATGATAGTCCCAGGGCCCAGCCTGGGCCTCAGTGCAGATGCCTCAGAAAAGCTTGTTGAGTGAATAGAGGAATAAGAAAAGGATGTTAGGCTTCCCTATCCACCCATCCACCCACCCATCTACCTATGGATTGAATGTTTGCGTCCCCCCCAAATTCAGATATTGAAGCCTTAACCCTCGGTGTGGCTGTATTTAGAGATGGCGCCTATAAGGAAGTAATTAAGGTGAAATGAGGTCATAAGAGTGGGGTCCTGATCCAATAGGATTGGTGTCCTTATAAGAAGAGGCACCAGAGCTCTCTCTCTCTCCCGTGTACACACAGAGGAAAGGCCCTGTGAGGGTGCAGTGAGAAGGCAGCCATCTACAAGTCAGGAAGGGAGGCCCCACCAGAAACTGAATCAGCTGGAACCTTGATCTTAGACTTCTAGCTTCCAGAACTGTGAGAAAATAAATTTCTGTTGTTTAAGCCACCCAGTCTATGGTATGTTTTTTCATGGCAGCCTGAACTGACTAATACACCTTTCATTCCACTTTGCCCTTCCTTCTTTCCTTTATTCCTTTTTTCCTTCCTTCTTTCCTTTCACCCATCCATCCTTCCATCCTTCCATCATTTCATCCATCCATCCATCCACCCATCCACCCATCCATCCTTCCATCCTTCCATCCATCCATCCATCCTTCCATCATTTCATCCACCCATCCACACATCCATCATCCATCCATCCATCCATCCTTCCATCCTTCCATCATTTCATCCATCCATCCATCATCCATTTATCCATCCATACATCATCCTTCCTCCCTCCCTCCCTTCCTCCTTTCCTCCCTTATCTCCTTCAACTCATTCACCCATCCTTCTGCCCCATCCTTCCTTCTACCCACCCTCATCCATCCCACCCTGGCACTGCTGGAGAGAGTCTTTGCTGCGCTCACACCCTCACCCTGCACCCTGTACCACAGCATTACCCAGAGCACATCAGAGCCTGCTCTTGGGCCTCTCAGCCCAGGGCTCGGAGAGGACACCTCTGTGTGCTTCCCATCCATGGCGCCTTCCTACGGCAGCCTCTCTTACTCAGTTGGTACACAGGAAAACCTTGTTAAGTCGGACCAAACTTACCCTTCAAATCTGATAAAAAATCCAACCAGCCATGTGTTTGTACCGTGAAGTAACAAAGAGAAAATTAATTTTATTTACATAAATAGCAATGATTAAACCCCAACAGCTGTCCAGGTCTCTCATGCTGCAGAGGCCGGAGCAGTCTGGGAGGCCTTCCCCAGGGGAGCCTGGCCTGGAGAAGCCAGGTACCTGGGAGAAGGGCCCCCAAGGGGGGCTTGTGGAGAATTCCCAGCAGCCTCTCCCACCTGCTCTACTGCGGCCCAGCCCAGGCCAGCTCCATGCAAATCACCCGGAGCCTCGTTTGCATACCCACCAGCTCATTTCCATATCCCCCAGCTCTGGGTGGCTCGGCTGCCACAGGCCTGGCTGACAGCAGCCCCTTTTGTTTTCACATGCCATCCAGGGAGTTGCTCCTTCATCCTTCGAATTGGAAAAAAAAAGAAAGAAAGCGAGAAGAAAGCAAAGGGAAGGGGGGAAACCCTCAAGACAAAGAGACAGGCACCATCTGGGCAAGAGGAAGAGACTGCCGCTGTCTGGACTTGGACTCTGGGGGAAGCAGGCGACAGAGGGACAGGGCCTCGGGGCTGGCTGGAGAAGGAGATCTTAGACCCCGCAGAACTGGCTTGAGGCCCAGCCTCGTCATTTACTTGGCTCTGGCATCCTTGGCAGGTGACCGTGGGGCTCGTGCCTCTGTTTCCCCATCTGGGAAACGGCAGCCTCTCACCAGCGTGTGGACGTTGCCCGGCACGTAGCAGCCCCCAGCTCCTGCTCCTGCGTCTGCCCCTGCCACAGACCCCTGGCCGTGGAGGGGCTGCGAGGTACGAGCAGGCGGTGCTGCCCGGCACACTCGTGTCTGTGGGACCGGCCATTGTCCACCTGGCTCTGCCCTGCCCCTTCCTGTCTCTGTGCCTCAGTTTCCCCCAGATGGTAGGGCATCCAGGGGCTGGTTCCCTTTAGTTCTCCCCTCCTTCCGCTGTTTAGCGAACAGTAACAGAAGCCAACGTATGTAGTGATGACAATGATGAAGATGAGGATGCTGATGGTGATGATATGAATCTTAATGGGGCTGTGAGAGACAGCCCAGCCTCGGCCAAGCTCTGTACCCGGGTTCTCTCGTTTTATCCCCATAACCACCCACTGGGCCGGGTTCACCACCATCTCCATTTCACAGACAAGGGCATGGAGGTCCTAACCTGAGGCCTCAGCCTGTGCTTCTGCAGGCAAAGCTGTCACCTCCTGCCCCCTCCCCTCCCCTCCCCACCAGGAAGGGCTGGAGCCACATCCTTGCCCACAGAGCAGCCCCCGGGTCCCCCTGCAGTGCCTTGGTGGAGGGGGTGGCACTCTGGCAGTGCCAAGGGTCGGGGGCTGGCAGTTGCCCTACCTCGGCTAGGTTGGCCTTGCCCAGAGGACCCCTCCTTGAGGCAGGACGGGCCTGGGGCTTGGTGGGCAAGGAGTTGGAGTGCCTTGTGGGTGGGGGAAGGGTACAAATGTCTGATGGTGCACTGTGTCCCTGGTCCTGTGATCCCTCCAATCCCTGATCCTGACTCCAACTCTAAAGCTATCTGCCCCTCACCCTCAAATTTCTTTCCTCTTCCAGGTTCCTAGATGAGTCAATGTGGTGCAAAAGCCCTGTGGTCCACATACACTGGGGTCTTTCTCCCTCCCGTTCTCACACATTCAGTTGCATTGTGTGTGTGTATGTGTCCATCCCACAACCAGGAAAAACACACTTCAGTGCATACATGTGTGTATTCATGTAGGTGCCAGGAACCTTGTGTCTCCATGGTGTTTAAGAACATGGATGCTGCCAGCCCTCCTGGGTTCAAATCCCGACTCCGCTAGTTGCCCGATGTGTGGCTTCAAGCAAGCCACTTAGCCTCAGTTGCCCCATCTGTAAAACGGGGATGAGAACAGTCCTTAGCCTTGCTTTGGGAATTGAATGAGTAACCCACCTATAACTACGAAGGCTGGTATTTGGCTCATAGTAATCTCTCTATAAGAGTTAGCTATGATGATGGCGTGTGTGCGTGTGTGTGTGTGAGTGTGTGTGTCAGTGGGTGTAGCGGATTGGGTCCAGAATCTCATGGGAGCGGGCACATATGTTGCACTCATCACACATGCATGTTCCCACGTGCCCACATGGGCGAGTGTACACATGTATGCAGGCACACGTGGGCAGGCCTGTATTATATGGGCCTGTGTGCATTGCACGTGAAATCTGCATTCACGATGAGTAGGTCAAACCCAGCAGACAAGAGACACTTATAAGGTATGGGTCTGTGCTTGCTCTGAACATTTCCTATCAGTGTTCATGATTCATACCTGAATTTGTGTGGAAGGGTTTGTAGGGATATATAACTTGCTCCTTCTGCAGGAAGTATTAATATTTGCCTCAACGGCTTCTAAAGAGGGTCTTCTCTCTCTCTCTTTCCTTCCATCTTGGAATCAGGAACAATGACCCCCAGGCAGTAACCAGAGAGTGGCTCCCATGACCAAGGTGGGCTGGCAAAGCCTCTGGGCGGGCTGGTAACTCTCCTGCTGTCTGCAAGGCTGGCTTTGGGAGCCTCTCTCCGGGCCCACCTGGGAACTACCTCTCTCTGCTGTACTCACAGGGCCTGAGGAGGCGTCTGAAGCTCTCCTCTTGGCCCCAGGCCTTCCCCTAAGTGTTTTGACTCTGGCCCGAGGATCACATTGCAGTTTTAAATTTAGCAACATGCAAAGCCTTGTGTAACCCTGGACGATTCATCTTTCCCACCCTGGCTCCTGTGTGGGATCTGGGGACCTCTCAGAACCTTTTTGGAAGGGAGAGAATTGGAATGATCAGGAAGGGGATCGGAGGGGCAAGAGACCCTCAAGTTCCTGTCAGATCCCTCCTCGAAACACATTCCATTTCTTAATCATTCCTCTCTGTCCGCAAGCCTCTGGGCCCCCCGGCCACTTGCCTCTTGGTCGAGAAGCTGATGCCAAGACAGGAGCCTTTAGTTAGAAGCCATAAGATGCGGGTTTGAGACCTGGCCCACCTCAGACTCTCTCTGCAACCTGGGCTAGACCCTTTGGCTCTGCGGACCTCGATTTTCCCACCCATCCAATGGGCTTTTACTTCCTCCCCGTCTTGTCCCTGTGGGTGGAGTGAAGATGAACCAGGTGGGAGGGTGTCTGTGATCTGTGACTATGACTTCTCTTGAGTTTCCCTAGAAGCCTTAGCTCTAGAACTTTTTGTTGATTAATCTGTTGCTGGGGAGGCTGTTGCTGGGGAGGCTGTTGCTGGGGGTCCCTGAGGGGTCTTCATTGTTCCCTTGGAGCCTGGCACATAGAAGGTGCCAGGTGAGTGGTGGTCAAACAGATGACACCTTCCAGGGGTGATAATTTCTGAGATGTGGCCGCCCAAGGTCACACAGCCTGAGAGGGCCAGCTGGTGGCTTTCTCTCCGCTGTGAGGGCACATACCCTGGGGGTGACACAGGCCACCGCAGCCCTGCGTGTGCCCGTCCAGCAGGAGGAGGGTGAGGGATTAGCACCCCGGGGCACACGGCCACTCGAGGAGGCCGCCTGCTCCCTGGGAGCCCTGGCGCGGCCATCATCGGGCCAGCTGGTCTTGGGGAGGAGGGGGGAGAACCTGACACCCTTGAACACTTGGTCCTGTCACTCCCAGGGGATTTGGTGAGTAACCTGGTCGGGTACATTCTGTGCTGGGCGCTGGGAGGTGGGAGAGTTGCTACATTTTTTGTGCGTCCTGCACAGTGCCATGCGCATAGGAGGGACTCCATAAATATTTTTGTACAAATAAATAAACAGGAGAACTCTTGATCTCCCCACCTAAAATCTCAACCAGTCTTCCCCAGCTCAAACGATGTTCTCATCATGCTCTCAAAACCTAAATCCAGAAACCTGGGGGTCACCCTCACTTCTTCCCATTGGTTCACCCTCCATGTGCCACTCATCTCTAAGACCTGACAAGTCTCCCTCCAGATGTACCCAAACCCACCATGGCCCTCTCTCCCCCTCACCGCTGTGTCTCACCTGGCTCCGCCTCTCGCTCCCACCACCCTCTCCTCCGCCAGGAACATCGTGATAGTGGCACAGTGTAAGTGGTCATGTCAGTCTTCCGCTCAAAACCCGAGCCTTTTAAAATCAAATGCGAACTCTGCCAGGAGCGCCCTCCTCTTCTCCGTATTCACAAGGCTCTCAGTTCTGCTCCTTAAATGTGCCAAGTTCAAGTAGGTTCCCACTTCAGGCCTTTGCTTAAGCTGTTCATTCTTCTTTGTGTTCTCAGGGCTGGTTTCTTCTTGTCTGGCAGGTCTCACCAGGATTTGAAGCTTTGTTCTTATCTCCTTATGGTTCTTTCTTACAGTCACTATCTTGATTTTAAGTTATAGGGACATGTCTGGGACAGGATTGGGAGGAAGAAGGTGGGGGATGGTTAGAGTGATTTGGAAGGAGGAGAGAGGCACTCTTTACTAGGATGGGCTATTTGCCATGTAGTCATCCATTAAGCTATCCTCCCTTTCTCCTTGTCTTTGACCCACCCACCCACTCACACATCCATCTACCCACCCATCCATCCATCCACTCACCCATCCATCCACTCATCCATCCGTCCATCCATCCATCCACCCATCCATCCATCCACCATCCATCCATCTGCCCATCCACCCATCCATCCATCCATCCATCCACCCATCCATCCACCCATCCATCCATCCATCCATCCACCATCCATCCATCCATCCTTCCATCCACCTATCCATCCATCCATCCACCATCCATCCATCCATCCATCCACTCATCCATCCATCCATCCATCCACCCATCCACCCATCCATCCATCCACCATCCATCCACCATCCATCCATCCATCCACCCATCCATCCATCCATCCACCCATCCATCCATCCATCCACCATCCATCCATCCATCCACCATCCATCCACCATCCATCCATCCACCATCCATCCACCATCCATCCATCCACCCATCCATCCACCCACCCATCCATCCATCCATCCACCCATCCATCCATCCACCATCCATCCATCCATCCATCCACCCACCCACCTACTCATCCATCCATCCATCTGCCCATCCACCCACCCATCCATCCATCCATCCGCCCACCCATCCATCCATCCACTCATCCATCCGTCCATCCATCCATCCATCCATCCATCCATCCATCCATCCATCCATTCGTCCATTCACCCACCCACTCACCCAATCTTTATTAAGCTCTTTTCATTTGACCTGGCCGAGACATATAATCTTAATGGATCTCAGTTCTCTTTTCTTTAGAACGGAACAAACATACCTACCTTATAGGGTTGCTATGAGGACCACACAAGACTGTGTGTGCATGGTTCCTAAGGCATGCCTGGCACAGAGGAGGGGCTCAGCCAACATTTCTCTCAGAAGTCCTGGCATCAGCATCTGGATTTGGAAAACAGGCATATACCCCTTTCTCTAGCCCGTGTGCTTGTCAAGCTCCCACCTCATTTTCCCTCAGCAAGCTCCTTCCTAGAGGGCTCTGTCATATCGCACCATGCCTGTGGAAGGGGGGAGAGGAGCTGCTGCCCAGGTGTCCCCCAGTGGTGGGGAGGGGGTGGGCATGAGAGCAACTGTCCCCTGGCCCTGGGGAAGGACAGGGAGGGGAGGGCTCATGAGGGGCCAGGCTGGGTGTGGATGTGGGCGCCTTCTCTCTTCCCTGGATCTCTCCTCACCTCTCTTTCTCTCCTTCTCACTCCCTTCTCTCTTCTCTTTCTTTTCCCTTCCCTTCAATTCTCTTCTCTCTGTCTTCCCAGCTCTCACTCTCTGTCTTTCTCTGTGTCTGTCTCTCTCTTCCTCTCGCTCTCTCAGCATCAGCCCGAAGACCTGCTTCTGTTGGTCTCGGTCCTGGCTGCCTCCTAGAATCACACAGTAACGGCCACATTCTTAGAATCTTGGCGTAACCGCACCTCACCTCTGAGCCACAGGGGGCCTTAGGAAGAGAGAACAACGGTGTCAGAGAACCACAGAGTCAAGACTCCTGGGATCTAAGCTGCCTAGAATCCAGAATTGGGGTTCATTGACTCTTGGACACCAACAGAACATTGGGATCATGGGATTCTAGAATCGCAGAGAAAGGACTACTTGGGGCTGGCTCCACAAGTTTTCAATACTCCATCCCTGTGTCGCCACCACCTTCATTTAACAAATATTGACTATGTGCCGAGCACCCAAGTTCTAGGCCACTTGGGATAAACCCATGAACCAAGCAGGTAAAAATCCCTGCCCTCTGGACTTGGCCCCAGAGAGGAGGTGATGACAACATGTGACCAGCTGTGGTGTCAGTTTAGGAGGTAAGGGCCGCAGATTTGTGGCGTAATTCAGTACCACCTGCATTTTTTACTTAATATTTTTCTTTAAGTTGACTCACTTTAAACACACATATATCTTTAAAAGGAAGCTTTATGTTACTGAAAATAATGGGAAACCAATGTCAGTGGCTGCCAACAGAAGGTGTCTCCGTGGAAACACAACGCTGTAACCAGGGACCCGACTTGATGTTGTTTCTTGCCCCTTCTCTGGGACCTCAGGGGGTCCGCATCCCCTTTGTCGTGAAGGGGAATTGGCAGGTGTTGGAGCAGCCAGAGAGAGGTGGCAGTGAGGATATAAAGAGGACGGAAAAGAAAAAAATGCTCTTTACACACCCCCTCCATGAACCACTGAAATCCTCAGGCCTGGCCTCAGCCGGCCTCTCCCGGCCCCTAATTAGCTGTGTGACATCCAGCACGTCATCTAACCTCTTCGAGCCTCAGCTTCCCCATCTGGAAACAGGGGCCTGATGAACGTGTCTTCCTCCTGGGGCCGTTGTAGGGGTTAATTAAAGTCAGTGCTCCAGGTAGGCTGAAGGCTTAAAGGGTTAGTACCCTCCTCTCCGTTCCTGGCCCATCTGGACAGCTGCTCCAGGCTGCTTGGGGGCGGGTCCCCAGGCTGGCCCCTCCTGGACCACCCCCACCCTCTATGTCTTCTCCTTCTCCTCCTGATCTATCTGGGCCCGGTGGGAGCGCTCAGGGAGCCTCCTCTGGGCTGAGCCCTCTGGGGCAGCAGCTCGGGGCAGTTTGAGGGCCTGCAGCTCCTCCCGCCTCATTCCCCCAGCAGCACGGCTCTCACCCGCCCCGCCGTATTTCATGCCCGTGGAGATTTAGGGTCCCACCATTTTCCTGTAGGGAAATCGGGAAGAGGGGAATTTTAATGCAGTTTTATCAGATATATCACCTGGCTTCCTTGGCTGGGGAGTTACAGGTGTGGTTGGACAAGGGCTCGGAACAGGCGGTAAACTCCTATGTCTTTGTTCCCTGCAGGAAGGAGCTGTGGGCCGTGCAGACCCCGGGGAGGCTCCAGTTCAGATGGCTTTGAATATCCGTGTCGAGACCTTCCAAAGGATCCTGGGACTCATCCAGGTGTGACGGGTGTGGTTCACTCCCTCATTCATTCATTCATTCATTCAATGGGTATTTAACCAGGGCCTGCCCTGGGCCTAGCACTGGCGATACAGTTACAAACAGAACCTGGTTCCTGCCTCCCGCAGCTCACAATCCGCAAGCGGCAGGCTTTGTCTCAGGAAGCACAGTGTGCTGTGAGAGCCCCAAGGGGCACAGGCTGGGAAGTCCGGGAGGGCTGCCTGGTGGTGGAGGTGGGGGGCGTATAAGCTGAGTCATTGAAGGACCAGGAAGAGCCGTCCGGGGCTGGTGGCTGGGAGTGGGGAGAGGGAAGAAGGAGCGGAGGGAACAGCGTGTGCAAAGAGCCTGGGGTGGGGAGAGGAAGGGGAGCAGAGCAGCGGGGGGCTGTGGGGGATGACGCTGGGGAGCAGGAGGCAAGCACTGTGTCCTGAGGCCTTGGGGGCCCTGCTCAGCCGTGAGGAGGGGGTCTGGAGGCTCAGAGTGGCCATGGGGAGACGAGCGAGGAGCTGCTGCAGTGTCCAGGAGAGACGGGGGCTGGGATGGAGAGGAGCAGACAGACCCAGAAAACATTACGGGAAGGGACCCACAGGACCTGGCCACGGGGCAGAGGGGGTCTGGTTGGCGGGCGTGAGGCGGGCACGGGACCTCGACCTCAGACCATCAGGGGAGCGTGGGGCGCGGGCGAGTCCACGGTCTGGGCCCGGGCTCTTCGCGTTTGTGTTTCTCGGGCTACCCTGATTCAGAGATGAAAAATCTCTTTTGTGCCAGACCGGCGGACTCACCGCGGCCCTCAGGGACCCCACCTCCCGTCTCCTTTTCCCACCCACCGGAGCAAGGGCTGCCCTTGCAGAACAGTCTCCCCCTCCCAGCTCCCAGGGGGTGTCGGGGTGCGCGGGTGTCCACGGGGGGGCAGAGGTGACAGAGGGGGTGGCCTGTCTCCATTCTCTCAGGCCCCTCTCTGGTTTCATCTGGGCTCTGTGGTGTTTCCTCTGTGTTTCTCTCTGCGTTGCTAACTCGCCCCCTTTCGCGCATATTTGCATCTTTTCCTTGCTCCCTCCCTCCCTCCCTCCTTTCCTTCCAGTCAATACGTATTTACTGAGAGCCCGCTATGGTCCAGGCCTGTTCTAGGCACCGGGGATACAGCACAGAACTAATCAGGCGAAGATCCCTGACCTCGCAGAGCTGACGCTCCAGTAGAAGAAAGACCAACGACAAACAAATAGGTTAAGATATGGAATATGCCAGATACTGAAAAATAAAGCAGAGAGGGCTCGAAGGAGTGTTGGGGTGGTCACTTCTGTGAGGAGAGCGCTCTCCTGAATTGCTTATGTCTTTCCCACGCCCGGTCTTCACTGCCTACGTGGGAATCCACAAATGGTACGCGGCGTGGCTTGGCATGTTTTAAAACTTTCTATAAATGCAAGCATCCCATATGTATATTCCGTGATTGCGTTCTTGGCTTGACATCCTCGTTTGAGACTGATCCTTGTTGATACGTGACGCTCCAGTTGACACGCTGTCACCGCGATAGACTATTCCGCAGTGTGAATATGTCACCGCTCATTGAGTCACCCTCCTGGTGACGGACATTTAGGTTGTTTCCAATTTTTTTTTCTCTTGCCACCCAAGCTGTAGGAACTTTCTTGTACCAGTTGACACCCCCGGCCTCCAGTATTTCCTCCAAGAAAAGCACCTGGCGACAGAAAACCAATAATATCTGTCAAAGTGCTCGCCGTGCTCCACAATGACGAGAATGAGGGTGAGAAAAAACAGCTCCAGGGTACCGAGTGCCTACTTCATCCGGGGCCCTTCCAAGCACATCCAAACCCGTCACCTCTTTTTCATCCTCACACTCTGTGATGCAGACCCCGGCATGGATCTCATGTAACAGATATAGGTGTGAAGACCAGAGAGGTTAAGCAGCTTCCCCAAGGCCACCCAGCTGGAATGCAAACCGAGACTGTCTGTGCTTAACCACTGTCCTGCACTGCCTTGTCCCCCTCTCTCCGTCACTGTCCTTCACATCCCTCAAATGCCCCCAGCTTGGTCCTAACTCTGAGCATCTGCACCAGCTGTTCCTTCTGTCCAGAATGTTCTTCCAGTCTCATCTCCCATGCTGCCTCTCAAGACCCTTCCTAGACTCTTTACTCTTTTTCCTTCCCAGCATTCACTCCCAGTATAATGAACTAGTCACTGGGTGACGGTTTGTCTGTGAGTTCTGTTGGGCGGTCCTTGATCTTGTTCGTGTCTGCATCCTTAGCGCCTAACGCTGCCACGACGTGCAGTAGATGCTCAGTAAGTAACGCTTCGACACAGTGCTTCCCCTGTGCCAGGCCCTGGGCTGAGTGCTTTACAGACATGATCCCGTTTCATCTCACAATTCTCTGCTGAAGCTGGGGGGTGGTCCTCATCTTGCAGGCGAGGAGGAGGAGGCGGCTCAGCACATTAAGTAACTTGCCTGGGGTCACCCCCCAAGGGCAAGCGGAGGTGGGATCTGAAACCAGGTCTGCCCCGCTAACCTCACCACTGCCTTCACTCATCTCCCGGACACCTGAGCATCACAGGATTCACACATCGGAGCTCAGAGATGACACCTTCATTTCACAAAAGGGGAAACTGAGGCCCAGAGTGGGACCAAGATTTGCCCAGGGTCACACAGAGAGTTGGCAGCAAGCAAGGCCAAGCTCCCATCATCTCCTGGGCTCCCAGGCCCCTGGCCACACTGGCTCCAGCTCCACTGTCCCATCAGCATGAGGGTGACGTGTGTCACATCTCTCTCTCCACACTGGGGGCTGGTGGCTGGGGACATGGCCGACAAGGTGAAGCTTGGTGGCAGAGTGCAAGAGGCATGGATCTGAGACGTGTCTGTCCCTGCGGCTGGACGCTCAAGGAGGCTCCATTATTCAGGTCATCAGGCTGAAGCCACCAGGCGGGGGAGGGGCCCCCGCTGCAGCCGGGATGGTCAGCTGGCTGGGCTGCAGGGGGCCGCAGGGCCCCGGGAGCTGTCACCGCTGACTGATGGATGGGGACAGCTTCCAGTCGCCGGCCATCCCCGCCACGAGCCCCGTGGCCATCTCTGTGGCCGCCCACACTGGCCTCCCGCCCGGCGCCTGCCTTTGAACGTCCACAGGGCCTTTTGTTCCCGCAGCGGGGGCTGGGCAGCCATGCTGAGGGGCCCCTTTCAGAGGAAGGAGCCGCCTGCTGGGCCTCCCCCTGCCCTCGCCCCCAACTGCGTTCCTCTAATTACCTGTATGCAGGAGGGGCCGGCTGAGGGGTCCAGCTGAGCTGTCAGGAATCTGCTCAGAGTGGGGGGTGGTGGTGGCCAGGAAATTCCAGCCCCCAGATCACAGATGGGAAACTGAGGCCCAGAGAGGGCAACAGCCTTGCTCAAGGTCACACAGCGAGTTAGAGGTAGGGCTCGGGCCGGATCCAGGGGCGTTTGGATTCCCCACGGTAAGGCGCGGGAAGGACACTGGTGCTTAATATGTTTTAAACACCAATTACGTGCCAGGCACTTGGCACCCACTGTCTTCTTGAATTAGACAGACCTGTTTCAGGTTCCCAACTCTGCATCCTCAGGCAGGTTCATTTCCTTCTCTGAGCCCCGGTTTCTTCATCCATGAAATACACTTATTTTTTGAGCACCTCGTATATTCAGGACCATGAGGCGACATAAATCAGACACAGTCTCTAACCCCGAGGAGCTCTCCACCAAGTAGGGGACAGACGAGCCAGTCAAAAGCCCAGCGCACGAGAGAAGTGCTGTGGTGGGTGGGCAGAAGCAGGGGTGGGACCTCAGGCGGCCCCCAACCAGCCTGGACCTGGGGAGTCTCCACGGAGGGCACACGCCTGACGATTTTATCCAGAGAGCACCGGGGAGCCGTGCACGGGCTCCAAGAGCTTGGAGCTGATCTCCCCAGGTTCGAGGAGCTGAGGCAGAGGCAGGGGTGGCCACAAGTCTCCTGCAAAGGCCCAGCTGGGAGGTGACCAGGCCCGGGCCCAGTCCCTCCATCTTCACACAGGCGGGGCTCCGAGCCGGGGCCCGCGGGCTCTCTGTGCATCCGCAGTTTGGCGGTTCCTCCAAAAGCCACACACAGATTTACCACATGACCCAGCAAGTCCCCTCCTAGATGTACATCCAAAGGACTGTCAACAGGGGCTTGAACAGATGCTTGTCCACCCACGTTCACAGCAGCGTTATTCACAGCAGCAAAAGGCAGAAACAGCCCAATGTCCATCACAGATGAAGGGATAAACCAAATGTGGTCCATCGGTACAGCGGAATAGTATTCAGCCTTAAAATGGAATGAAGTGGCGATATGTGCTACAGCGTGGATGAACCTTGAAAACATCAAGTGAAAGAAGCCAGACAGAAAAGGACAAATATTGTGGGATTCCACTTACGTGAAATGTCTACAATAGGCACGTTCATAGAGACAGAAAGTAGAAGGGAGGGTCACAGGAGGTGGGGGGAGGAGGGGAGGGGGAGTTACAGTTTAATGAGGACAGAGTTTCTGTTTGGGGTGATGAAAAAGTTTTGGAAGTAGTGGTGATGGTTGTAAGACATTATGAACGTACTTAGTGCTACTGAGTTGTCCACTTAAAAATGTTTAAAATGGCAAGGTTTATGTTATATATATTTTACCACAATTAAAAAAATGAATCATATACCAAAACCCACTGGATTTATACTTTAAATGGGTGAATTGTGTGGTGTGTGAATTATATCTAATAAAGCTGTTAAAAACGAAATGGGTGGAAACCATGTTGGGGGTCCCCGAGCTCCCAGTGGAATGAGAAGAAAGGGAACTCGCCCTTGGGGCACAAAGGCCACGGTGTGCTCAGCTGGGCAAATGATGGCCGGCCGCGTCGGGCCCCTCCTTGTGGATATATAATATTCCCAGAGCCTCTTGAGAGAGTGCAGCCCCGCTCCTGTGGTGACATGCTCTGTGCCCTTTGGCAAGTCACACAACCTCTCTGGGCCTCAGTTTCCTCATCTGTACATCAATCCTATTTGCTGAGGGCTGGCTGTGTGCTGGGCAGAGGGTCAGGTACTTGCTCTGCATAGTCTCTGAGTCTTCACCCTATTCCAGAGGAGAACACGGAGGCCCAGAGAGGGTGGGAGACTTGCCCGGGTCTCCCAGCAGAGCAGCGGCTGAGCCAGCCTCAGAACCTGGTCTGGGGCCGGCCCAG
This sequence comes from Diceros bicornis minor, assembly GCF_020826845.1. Classification (NCBI taxonomy): domain Eukaryota; kingdom Metazoa; phylum Chordata; class Mammalia; order Perissodactyla; family Rhinocerotidae; genus Diceros; species Diceros bicornis. The sequence goes on along the minus strand of NC_080774.1, from coordinate 21,585,198 downwards.
AGTCTGCCTCAGCCCCCTCTCCCATTGGATCCCCTGCCAGCCCCCCTTTCCCTCCCCTCTGCTCCCTCCTGAGCTGGTCACGGATTTTGTTCCTTCTGCAAATGATCTCCATGTGTCAGGGATTGGGTTTCCCCTCGTCTGGCCCCGTCCCTCTTGGGACCGGGGCCCCCCACGGTCTGATGCAGCGGGCGGGGCCTCTCCGGCAGCTCCATTGCTCATTCTGACCCCAGGATGGGGCCCGGGCGGGCCGGGCCGGGCATCTGGTTTACCGATCAGAGCAGGGGCTTGTTTCGGTTTCAGTGACCCATGGAGCCCCCGGAGGGGGAGAGAGCAGACCGGCTAACGGGGTGCAGTGAGGCAGCAGGGGGGTGGAGAGAGCTGGAATGGAGCAAACAAATCCAGGAGCGTGAATGGGGGAATCTGTAGCAGAGAAAACACACTCACACACACACACACACACTCACGCATGCACCGATGACAAAGATCCCCTCCACACACCTATTTGCAGACCTCCGGCATCCTTAGCTCCAGCCATCCAAAGGGCTTGCTCTTCTCCACGCATGCGGCGTGTTGTCCGACCTCTGCACCTTTGCCTAGGCTGGTTTCGCCACCCGGAATGCCCTTCCTGCAAATGCTAATCCTGCCATTTCCAATGCCCAGGCATCTGGGGACCCTTCCCTGGTCCCCACCTCCACCCCATTGTTGGCGGGGCCCTCTCCCTCTCAGACCCGTGGGCGGTGTAGGGGCAGCGGACGCCTCTGCTCTGCGCCTGTGTGAACACTCTGTGATCTTGGGCGAAAGTCCCTTCACTCCCTCCAGTTTCTGGAGCCTCACCTGTAAAAAGGCAGCTCTATACCCCTGCCTCACTGGATTCTCGTGACAACCCTACTACGACTGCCTGCATTTCGAGGATGCGGAAAGAGAGTTCAGAAAGGTTAGTCGTTAGCCCAGGGTCACCCAGCTTGTTGGGAGGAGCCCGGATTAAATTCCAGCACCTCTGCTTTCCCCTTTCTGTTGTCGAGAACTGCCAGCCTGGGGGTCAGGGAGGCCCCGGCCACTGCCAACTGGCCCCTTGCTGCCCCGTGGCTCCCCCTTGATTGTCACTCTGACAGTGGCATGTGACTTACTAGGGCCCATTTGGTCCCTGCGCAGTGGGAGGCCTTGGGCACCCCCAGCCCCTCTGGGCCTGAGGCCCCTCGTCTGCCAGCAGAGAGGCATATTCCCCCTCGCTTCACCAGACACCCCATGCTGAGAGGCAGACTGGGCGGGAAGAGGTGTTCCTACTTCTCAGAAGGGCAAACTGAGGCTCAGAGAGGCCAGTGGCCTTTCTAAGGAGCCACAGCCAGGCCAGGGTAGGGCTGGGATTCGAACCTAGGCTTTTGGCTTTGGCTGTCAACCCCAGACTGCCTTCTCCCTCCACCCGGTGGGTATGAACCAAGCCCCGAGGGAGCTGTGCATCTCACTCACCCCCACTCATCCTGGCCTCAGGGGGCCCATCAGAGCAGACATTAGGGAAGGTTTGGAGGGGTGACCTGGGAGAGAAAGTCTCACTGGGGACTCGGGGCTCCACGGACCCTTCTGCCCAACTCCCAAGCGGGATGGCCGCTCTATTTCATCCATCCAATGGGCGTCCTATTAGTACCTGCCTTGCCGGTGGTCCTGAGGATGAAAATGAATTAGCGGTGAAACGTATCCAGTGTTAAGGCCTTGTAAGTGTCGACTCTCACCGACATTATTCATCATCAGCTTCTCGTGGCGTTGGTTACATGCTGCGGCTGCCCTTTTAGCAAAAATCTCGTTCATTGTCACAGGACTCGGGGTTGAGCTGGGCTATGACACCGGCCGTGGCCTCTCCAAGCCTCAGTTTCTGCATCTGTGAAGTGGGGAGGATGCCCCAGCCTCACTGCTCTTTTGCAACCTCAGAGTCTCAAGCTATTCGGAGCCCCCAGATGACAAGCTGACGCAGCCCACACGCCTCCTCCACCCCGTCTCTGTCCCGGAGACACATCAGAGGCTAAAATGAGACCTGACGTCAGGGGGAGCCTGTCCCCGGCTGCTGCCCCGTTCAGCCCAGCCCCTCGGGGGCTCAGCGCTCCCGGCACGGCCGGATTCTGAAGTGACCGTCGGCAGGTGGGTGCCGGGCTGAGCTGTCTCCAACCTCCGAGGGGTTTTAGGACACAGATTCCCTGCCCTGCCCTCGAGAGGCAGAGTGAGCGGCCTGAGGTGGGGCCTGGAAATCTGCTTTTTACAAGGCTCCCAGGTGGTTCTATGGCCAGCCAGCATTGCGTGTCTGCCTCCCACCACCCCCGACACTGACTTGTGCTCGTTTATTCACACTTCTCTCTCCCTTGGAGCAGCACTGGGAGCCTCTGAGCGCAGGGCTGGGCCTGAGTTACCTCTGCCTGTCTGAGCCAATGCTGGGTGGGGTGAATGAATGAATGAATGAAGGAAGGAAGGAGTGGTTATCCAGCTCACCAGAGAATTCTGGACTTTCCTTGCCCCCAACAGTGGGGAGAACTTTGGGGCCGATCTTCCCCTTGACACCCGAGCTCAGTTTGGAGGCACGAGGAGGCATTTTCTAGATTACTTGGGGTCCCCTCCTCCAGGCAGTCTTCCCTGATGCCCTCCCCACCTGCTCTGCCCCCTGACCCCTGGGCTTCCCTCACTCATCCCTCTCCCCAGCGCCCACTGCAGGCCTGGCATAGAGTAGTAATCAGTAACTATTGAATGACCAAACAGATGAATGAATGAAGGACCCACATGACTGAATCCCATCCTGGCTTTGCCTTCCAATGTGGGCAGTCTTGGAAATGCCCCCTTCCCTCTGGCCACGCCCCCCTACTTTTTCTTTGCTCCAGTCCTGTTGCATTTTTTGGAATTCTTGGCACTTTCTCCAGCCCCCAAGCATTTGCCAGTGCTGTTACTTCTACTTGAAGCTCCCTCCCCCAGCTAATTCTTCCTCCTCCTCCTCCTCCTCCTCCACATCAGGGCATCAGTGCCTCAGCTGTGAGTGTCCTGATTGTCCCCACAGAGCCCCATGTTCTAATTGAAGACGCTATCTTCCTGCTTGAAGTGTGAGCTCCTTGAGGCAGAGGCCATGTTGACTTCAGCTCTGGATCTCTGGCCCCTAAGTGAGCTGAGAGTGTTTGTTGAATGAATGCACAACCTTGTTGAAAAACCTCAACTGTGGCTTTTTAAATGTTGGTTCTAAACCCCAGTGTGGCTGGAGGACCTGGGCTGGGGCCCCTTGGAGGTGGGTGAGTCCTGAGGGATGCAGGTGCGGCTCTGGGGCAGGGCCGTTGAGCCTGGGAATGCCGGTCCAGCAGCCTGGGACCAGAGACCATTTGTCCACGAAGCCGTGGCTCCTTGACCTGAGGCTGCACCGACACCCCCAGAGGCTGAGCTGCCCACCCCTTCCAGAGCTCAGAGAGGGACTGAACTGGCCAGAGGCCACACAGCAAGGGGTGTGGAAGCAGTGGGCCAGCTTGCTGAGTGTGGCCCCAAAGCCATGCTGGAGAGAGAGTTGTGGGCCCCTCCATACAGGACCTGGAGGAGGAAAGGGAAGCAGCACCCAGGAAAGCGCTTGGTAACTTTACAGACCTGTGGGGATGTCGGGTTATTATCATCATCAAGACGAGCGGCTGCCACTGCCAGGAATGGCCTGGCCCATCTTCCTGAGTGATGATGATGGTGATGATGGTGATGATGGTGATGATGGTGATGATGATGGTGATGATGGTGATGGTCATGATGATGGTGATGATGATGGTGACGATGATGATGACGATGATGATGATGACGATGATGGTGACAATCATGATGGTGATGATGTTGATGATGATGGTGATGATGATGGTGATTATGATGGTGACGACGATGATGGTGATGATGGTGATGGTGATAGTGATGGTGATGATGGTGATGATGATGGTGGTGGTGATGATGGTGATGGTGATGATGGTGATGGTGATGGTGATGATGATGGTGATGGTGATGGTGATGATGGTGGTGATGATGGTGATGATGGTGATGGTGATGGTGACAATGATGACGATGATGATGATGACGGTGACGATGACGGTGACGATGATGATGGTGATGATGGCGATGATGATGGTGACGATGATGATGGTGACGATGATGATGGTGACGATGGTGATGATGGTGATGATGGTGATGGTGATGATGGTGATGATGATGGTGATGGTGATGGTGACGATGATGATGGTATATCAACTGTTTAGAATCCGTGAGTCCCTGGCCTAGTGCTGAGTGCTGGTGAGATGGAGAAAAAGAATAACACACCACCACACTTACCGAGCATCTGCAATGTGTCAGGCACTCTCCTAATTGCACTTCCTATATTTACTCATTTAATCCTCTTGATAACCCATTTTACAGACACTGCAACAGAGTGGCTGAGGGAGTCTCTTGAGGTCACAGAGCTGGTAGGGGGCAGAGGTCAGATTTGACTCAGGGCCCCTGTGCTCTTGAGTGTGACAATATGTGGCATCTGGGTCAGCCATGGTTCGTGCATCGAGGAGGTGGGGCCCATGACACTAAACTCTCAAGCTCCTGCAGCTCCCAGCCCTTTCACGATGACAGGTGCATGTCTTCCTGTCTTCTTTCACACTTGTGCAATCAACGAACATCTATTGAGCACCTCCTCTGAGCTGGGACAGTTCTCAGCACTGGGATACAGCTGTGACAAGTGGGCCCCATGCAGGGAGAGGACGACCTGGGAGCTTGGTTACACTCTGGGATGTGCTCTGAAGGGGAAGACCAGGTACATGGGATACTTGCCCTGTTGTGTTCTGCTGTTTTGTGGGAGATCAGGGGAGGCCTCCCAGAGTAAGAGAAGTTTCACTGGAGACCTGAAGGAGGAACAGGAGTTGGGAGGGAGCTGGCAAAACTGCAGAAGCCAGGAGGACTGGACAAGCTCCCACGGGGCTGGATTCGGGTTTGTCCCACCCCCACGCCTTCCCTTGGTCTGTTCCTTTGTCTGCCTCACTTTTTGCTCCTCTGCTCTGGCTCCCACTTACTCTCCAGGTCTCGGCTCAGACATCGTCTTCTCTGGGGAGCGGGGTTGGTGGCCTCCTCTAGGCCCTGATGGGTACTGTGCCACCTGAATTGCTCACTAGGCTCTGAGTTCCCTGAGGGCCGGGCTGGGTCTGGTCACCCTGCTGGCCCCCACCAGGGCAAAGGGGATGCCCAGCGAGTGTTTGCTGGATAAATGAGGGAATGAGTAAAACCACTCCCTGCCTGTCTTTGCTGAGGGCGAAGGCTGCAGACACTGGTCCCCGGGAGACCACAGACACAATCCGTTTCCGCCTCCCAATGGCCTCACCCTGGGAATTTACCCAGACCCCGCTGATGACCCCACATGGACCAACACGGCGTGGGGCAGGGGACTGGATCCCGTCACTCAGGGGCAGGAGGGAGGTCTCACCAACAGAGGTGAGGGTACCCCCAAGGAGTCAGTTGCTTTTGATTCGATTTTTGTTCTCAGCCTTTTGACAACATCTTCCAGGACACAAACATAAGTCCCCATACAGACACACAGACACGGACACACACATGGTCACACACGCATACATGCAGGTGGACACACACAGACACACACACGGACACACACTGCTGTGCCCCCAAGCAGGACGGCCACTATACGGTTCCTCCCCAGACCACTGGGTCTGCCCTGTGGTTCTCACACTTTTCCACCCGGGCTGTGGATAGAATAGGCTGACAGCAGCTACCTGCCTCACAAGGTTATGGTGGGGACTCAATGAGAAAAAGTTACGAAGGCCCAGCTTCGTGCCGGCTCCTAGTAGATGCTCAGCGCGCGGGGTGGGGCGGGAGTCACCGGCGTCTGCAGCCCTGGAGGACCCCGTGCCCCGGAGGGCCTGCGCTTGTTTCATGCTCCCTGTCACCGTCTTGCAATTCTTAACAACTTCTGAACACAGACCTCACAATATCATTTTGCACGGGCCCTGCAAATTCCGTAGCAGGGCTGCGTGTTCCCGGGGAACAGGCAGCCCTGGGAAGCACGAGGGAGAGTCTATGTGAACCCAGACTTCTGTGGGGGTTGTTTGGAAGGCGACGAGGCCAGAAGGGTGCAGAATGCCAGGCTCAGAGGCTGTGGGCTGGACAACCCCGGGGGCCCAGCAGGAAGCTCCTGACTGGTTTGCAACAAGCATCAGCGTGGATCCAGAGCACGGAAGGGTGGATTCAGACGAAAGCAAGGAGGATGTGGACCTGGGACCCCTGCCACCCAGTCCTGACTTCCCCACTGCCTCTGACGAGCAGCTGCACCTCGCTGGGCCTCTGTTGTCCCTATTTCTGCAGTGGGCACTGACGACGGGCTGGTCTGAAGGGTCGCGCCCTGTCCCTGCTCTGGCCGTCCTGCTCCCCAGTCCAGACACTGAGGCCTGACGACATCTAGATCACGAATCTGGCCTCAGCATCTCCTGGGGATCAGCTGGCCGGCCGGTCGGGGGCCGTTATCTGGCTCGGAGCAGGTGGAGGCCGCGAGCTCCAGGCCTGCTGGCCGCCTGGTTTGTATTTTTAACACCCGGCTCTCGGGCGGTGACAAGGTGTCTGCTAAGTGAGGTAATAGGCAATTGAGTGGGTTCCGCTTTGCCGAGGGCCCTCATAAATCACGGCTGTCAGGGGCCTGTGTCACGGTCTAGGGCAGCAGCCGCGCGTCGGCAATTAGCCCGCCTGCGCCGAGTGGCGGGACCACAGCCCGCTCGGCTGGCACCTCGGCCCTGGCAGGGCCCTAGGGGGGCTTCAGCTCCCACCCCCCTCTCTCTGTCCTCCCAGCAACCTCCTTCCGGCCTGGCTTCAGACAGACAAGGAGGGGCTGACACGGTGCAGGACCAGCCCCCAGGGTGGCAGCAGCCTTGCTGCTCAGGAGGCCGTGGGGTGACCTCGGCAGTGTCTTCCTCTCTCTGGGCCTCAGTTTCCTCGTCTGTAAAGTGGGTGAGACAATTCCTGCTTGAGAACTAACGAGTGGAAGTGACAAGGAGGCAGATGCCTCAACACAGGAACGTGTTCTGTGATGATGATGATGAAGATGATGATGATGACAAACACTTTGATGGTGCCTGCTCTGTGCCAGGCACTATTCCTCCCCACCTCCCTTCCCTGGTTCCAAAGCTTTCTTTTTTTGGCCATGGGGAGAGACACACAACAGCCTGAATAGCGTTAATGGCAGTAACTGAGGCAGAGGGGCGCTCCTGTGATCACCAAAAATCCAATGAGGTCGAAACTCCCATTTTACAGACGAGAAAACCGAGGCCCTGCTGGGTTCCTAACACAGCTGGAATGGTGAGAGGCAAGTCTGGAAGAGGCAGCCTGGCTTCCGAGTCCTGGCACGTCGCCTGTGTGGCTCAACTGGCCAACACTGCAACCTGGCACTTCGGAAGGGAGTGAGCTCTCCGTCTGGTGAGGAGTGTAGGCAGCAGCTGGGCAGATCTCTCACGGGATATTGGGGGAAGGGTGAGTCCTGTATCAGGAGGGAGAGGGAGATGGACCCTCTCTGAGGTCTCAGCTGTTGGGCCTGGGGGTGCTGATGGGGAAACTGAGGCCAGAGACGGTGAGGAACTTGCCCAAGGTCACACAGCCAGTTGGTAGCAGGTGTGAGCTTAAAGCCTGCTAGAGTCCCTTGGGTTGGGTTCGATTCAATTCCACAAATGTCGTTGCACTGGGCACCTGACATATAAAATTCATCCCCAAAGGGCACCAGACCCTCAGGCAATCTAAGTTCCTTTCTGTCCACGGGGCAGCGTTCTCCTCAAGGCCTGGTTTTTACCTGGTCTGGGCAACCCCACTTGGCAGCTCAGGCCTGACCCTTGGCGTCTCCCAGCCTCACTCTGCTCATCTGTGAAATGGGCTCTTGTCTGTAACCGCCCCACGGGGCTGTGGGGTGTCAAGGAGGTGGGTGGGGAGGGCTCTGGCATATTTCTGGGTGGTGTCATTGTAGGTGATTTTTAGTTTATTCCTTTTACATCACTCTGTTTTTCCAAATTTGCTTTTCACCAGGAGCGGGGCAAGGAAGCTCCCACAGCAGGTGGCTGAGGCCTGAGGCCCGTCCGGGCGGGTGCTCCTGGGCCTGGAGTCTCCAGGGGAAACAGAGCCCTCAGGTTCTTTCTTAGATACACACGCTTGCCCGAAGGGAGAAAAAGATGCCACATGGACACACACTCACGCACACACACTCACGCACAATCCCTCGCAGTCCCCACACCCCCCTCCCCGCATGCCACCCTCCGCGGTTCCAAAGCTTCCATCCGTGCTCCCCGGGTGGCGGGAGTCGGGTGGGGGCTCAGACAGCGCACAAGGCAGAGTGGAGCTCCGCCCCAGCCCCGGCCTCCCCATGACCCCCAGATGGCAACCCTGTGACTGCCGCCAGCCCCTCCCCGTCCGTGCCCCTGCCAGCCTGGCCAACCTTTGTGATGGGGAAGGGAGCAGGGGGTGCTCCAGAAGATTCTTCAAAGAAAGCTGCTGGCCCCGTCTCTGCACGCTGCATTGAGAGCCCTGGAGGGGCTGCCCTGGGGGGCCGGGACGGTCAGAACCGGGGCCGCAGGGGGCGTCAGGTGGTTTGGAGGGATGAAAGATGCTCCAGTTGGGGGGGACACGTGGACCCCAGCAGAGCAGTATTTCTTGAATATTTCTGCCTCTTTTGGGGCCCAAACACCTAAGTCCAGCCTCCAAGTTCGTCCAGGCCCACCAGGTGCACGGGCCTCTGCCGGCCCGACTCTGTCCATCCCCTGGCCGGGCAGCCCTGGGTGGGGGTGGGGGCAGAGGGCCCTGGAGACCGCCATCTGCATGGCCGTCTTGGTGGCCTGGCCTCCCTGGGGGTCACTGGGGCTGGATCGATGGCGGGCCCAGCTGCCCAGCGGCGCCCCATTAGGAGCCCGGCCTGGCCTGGCTGTAATTGATTACACTGGGGCGTCTGTGGGCCCAGGTGGCAGGGCCCGGGCCGCCTCTGGCTCCCTCAAGGCACGGCCCGGCTGGGGACAGGAGCGGGGAAGAAAGGCGGCATGGGGTGGGGGCATCTGGGAGCCCCAATTAAGCCACGAGTGGCGCGGCCCAGGCTTCCCCTAATTTGGTTTGGGATAATGAGCTGGGGAAATTGGCTCCTCTCTGCCTGGAGCTGAAGCCCCATCTGGGCAGGGCCCTGGTAATCCCTCTTCAGTCCCCGCCCTGTGGACTGAGGGGCTGGCGTGAAGCAGGCTCCTCTGCCGGGCACCGCTCTCTACAGTGTGCAAACGCTTTCTCCCTTGTGCTGTCAATGGCGCCTGCCCGGGGGAAGTTGTTACCATTGCAGCCCCATTTTACAGACGGCCCAACTGAGGCCCAGAGAGGGGACATGGAGGAGTCCCAGTTGACTCCTTGGCCCAGACCTTCTCATACACATGCGCCTTTTTCTATCCGAGATGTTTTTTGGTGTTTAGGGTTGGCAGATGAGCAAATAAAAACACAGGACACCCAGCTAAATTTGAATTTCAGACAAACAATGAATAACATTTATTATCAGTATACCTCACGCAATGTTTGGCACATACTTACACTAAAGAAGCGATTTGTTCTGTATTTTATCTGGCAGCACTATCCACCTTTCTTAAGGGCCATGGGAGAGTCCAGGGGTTTGCGTGGGAACAAACTCTGGAGCCAATCAGACTTGGGTTCAGACTGGTTTGGGTGCCTTCTTCCTGTGTGGTTGTGGTGGGCAGAATAACGCCCTCCCCATCCCCCCGCCCCGACCCCAGGACGTCCACGTCCTGATCCCTGGAAGCTGTAATATGTTCCCCCACACGGCAGAAGAGGCTCTGAAATGAAGGATCTGGAGATGGGGAGGTTATCCTGGGTTATCGGAGGGCCCAGCGTCACCCGAGGGTCCTTATAAGAGGGAGGTGGGAGGGTCAGTCAGAGAAGGAGAGGTCGTGAGGGAAGCAGGGTCGGCGCGATGTGCTTTGAAGATGGAGGAAGGAGCCAGGAGCCAAGGAATGCAGGGACCTCTAGAAGCTGGAAAAGGCAAGGAAATGGATTCTCTCCTGCAGCTTCCAGAAGGAACGCAGCCCTGCTGACTCCTTGAGCCCCATAAGACTCGTTTTGGAATTCTCACCTCCAGAACTGTAATACATTTTCAGTCACAAAATTTGTGGTGATACAGCAGCGACAGAAAACTAATGCGGTGGCCTTGGGAAAGTTGCTTACGCCCTCGGGGCCTCTGTGTTCCCATCTGTAGAATGGGGACGATCCTCCTTTCCACACGGAGCTAATGTGAGGTTTCTCCAGGGCAGAGCAGCCAGACAGTCCCCTTGGCGGTGGTTATTGTGAAGCCCCAGTGGGGTTCTGAGGGCCCAGCTGCAGCCTCCTTCCCCCAGCATCTCGCTCAGCCCAGCGGGAAGCATCTTCAGATGCTCAGAGGGAGCCAAGAGCAGACTCTGCCTTTCTGGGGGATGAGCTGGGCTCTAACTCCGGAGGACAGGGCTCTGAGCACCTCCAAAAGCTGTTCTTCAGAGACAGGAGCATGGATACTGTGGTCTTGACGGACCCCTAACTCTGCGATTCCCAGCTGTGTGACTTTGGGTAAATCGGTCACATTTCTGTGCCTCAGTTTCCCTAACGGCTCAGGACACATCCACCTCCCGGGGCCCCTCTGAGGATGGAGTGAAATACAGTCACAGCCCACAGGTGGGAGGCACCCGGGAGGCGACCAGAGAGCACTAGTTCTCGTGGACTCGGGGTTGCTCCCATTTCACAGATGAGGAAACTGAGGTCGGAGAGGACTTGCTGAAGGTTGTAGAGTGCATGGTTCCCAGGCCCTGGACTGGACCCTGGGCCTCCCGAGGCAGCCCTGTGTGTTCTTGTTTGACCGGCCGCTCCCCTTTGCTGTTGGTCGGGGGCTCTGAGGGTATTTTAAAGCTCTGGGGTGCAAGTTTGCCAGGAGCATAAAGGAGGAGCACATCCTATATCAGACTGGAGGGCCCAGCTCTGAGACATGCCCAACGACCTGCACGTGGGCATCCAGGTGACGGGTCACCAAGCGGTCCCAGGAAGTGGGGCTCTCACTCTGACGAGGGCCAGCTGTGCTCATGTCGCGCCCCACATCCTCCTCGGGAGGGACTTCAGAGCCAGGAGTGAGCCGGCCATGCTCCAGCCCTGCTGGCCTGGACCTGCCTCCTCCCGGGCCAGCCTCTCTCTCTCCTCCGATGGATTTGATCAGAGACCTCCCGGCCTCTCCGAGATGCAGATCCCAGAGGCCATCCCTTCCCCCCAAGAACACCCACCATGCTCCTGTGGTGGGTGGGTGGTGGGCATCCTGGTTCACAGATGGAGAAATGAAGGCTAGGAGTGGTGAAGGCACTTGCCCAGGGCCACGAAGCTAGACGTGGAGGAGGAAATGGGACCCAGGACTTGTGGGTGTGCCCCCAAACGTTCCACTCTCCCCTCACCAGGAAGGACGAATGGTCTGGTAACTGCAAGGGAGGGCTCTGATGCCACACTGCCTGGGTGGGTTCAAATCTCTTTCCTGCTTTGCACAAGCTGTGTGACCTCAGGCAAGTCAGCTAGCCTCTCTGAGCCTCACTTTCCTCATCTGCAAAATGGGACTGATGATAATTGTACTTACCTTGACAATGTTCGGGGAGATTAAACAAGCTGATAGAAGTGGAATGCTAGGAATGGGGCCTGACATGAAAGAAACTTCCCTTAAGCACTGATATCCTTGTATTTATTTCACAGTGAGAGGCATACACTGCTGGTGAGACAGGGGTGGCAGTTATATGGCACATCGGGCATGACATTAAGTGACATCAGACCCCAGAGGGTCTCCCCTTTTAAATTCCCATTTGAGTTACTGTTGAGCCGAACATCTCAGGCGGGAGCTACTCTGGCCCTTACCCCTACCTGATGCTTCTCATCTTCCTTTTTAACCAAAAGGGACCAGGCTGCAGGCTGGAGATGTGGCAGGCCACGGCAGGCGGCTGAAACTTAGCGACACATTTTCACTGGGCTCATTTTTATGGTTACTTTTATTTTGTGACAACTGATACTGATTTCCCATTTATGAGGCTGATTCCAAACTAACTTGAAGAATATGGGCTTGTCCTGGAGGAAGGAAATATGCCCTCAAGTCCCTCTGCCCGGATGGGAGGGCCTCTTGGCTCGCATCCCGTGTGATACAAGAGAGAAGGCTGGAGAGGGAATTGTCAAAGACATTTAAAAAAGTGGGATGGTAGAGGAAGATGGACATGGATGTTAGCTCAGGGCCAGTCTTCCTTGGCAAAAAAAAAAAAAAAAGAGGAGGATTGGCATCAGATGTTAGCTTAGGGCTGATCTTCCTCACACGCACACACAAAAAAGACTGGGATGAAAAATCTCTTTTCATGTAATAGCTGTCCTTCTGGGACTTGGTGTCCCTAAATATATAAGGTATGGACGATCATCTTATGAGCTGACCACACTTTCGAGAACACAGTGCTGTGTTCCAGAAACACTGGGGCGACTTGAATCTCCAAAGCCGTCTAGAGAAAGAAAATTGTCCCTATTGTAGTGATGGGCTTCCTTGCCTGTCCCCTCTCTCCCCACCTCCTGCCTCTGAGGAAATGGTCTTTAATCGCGCCTTCAACATCTTGGGAACTATATCTACTTCTGTTTCTTAAGACGAAGAAACTCCTTATCTTTCTCCTTTCTAGCCTCAATAAGTGCAGTCCGTCTGGGCACCCTCCTGCCCTGCTGAAAGTCCGTGTTGGTACAATTTTTTGGAAGGCATTTGGCAGCAGACATCTAAAACATTATATAGAAATATAATTTATTTATCTCTCTGCTCAGTCATCTCACTTTCAGGGCTCCATCTTTATGAAATAAATGATCACCAGGGCACATAAAAATTCAGCTATAAAAGGATGTTCATTTCAGCAAACACGTAGAAGCAACCTAACTGCCCAACCATTGGGGATTGGTTAAATGAATAACGCTGCATCCCCACAATGGAATATCCTATGGCAAGCCTGTGAACAGGATGCCACAGAAGAATGTCAGCTCCACGGGCGCAAGGGTTTTGTCCATCCACTTGTTTTTTCCCTGCTGTATCTCTGGGATCTAGGTCAGTGCCTGGCATACAGTAGGTGATCAATAAAAATTTGTTGGTGGGTGAGTGAATGAATGAATGCTTAACAACATGGAAAGATCCTCTTACTATTGCCAAATTATCCATGTTATCCCATTTCCTGTAAATATGCATAATGTACATACGCAGAAAAAGTTTAAAGGCAATAAAATGATCAGCTCGGTGATTTCCAGACTTGCTGATTTTCCTTCCTGACTTTTCAGTTATAAGTATTTTCTGAAATTTATACAATAAATGTATTATACCTGAAATAAGAAATAGCAATGCAAATTATTTCTTTATGAAACTTTGAAATGCATGCGGGATGGAGACAATGCAGCCCTCCGACCCTTTTGATGAAAAAGTCTCTACCGCGTAGATTCAAAGTTGTCTAATTTGAAGAGCTCACAGCTTCCAAAATTCTGAGATCTCAGCTCCTGAGAACATGTGGTTCAAAGCCCCAGGAGCCACAGGTCCCTGCCGTCCGGCCCCAGGTTTATGCTCTGCCAGCCAGTTCAAAGCTCCATGACCAAGATGTCAAGTCTGGAATTTTAATCCATGACAAAGCGGGAGAATTTCTCACGTTTCAGTGTGGAAATCCTGGACCTTGAGCACCAAGGAGCCTGGCCGCCCCAGCCACCCCAGTCAGGATAGAGCGTCCAGGATCCAAGAGGATGGGGTTGATTACCTGGCCTGATTCTCCAAAGGCTGGGGTGGGGGCAAAGACCCCTGATGTCCTCAAGGGCCCTCCAGGACCCACAGAAGAAGATGGAAGAAAATGCTCAGAGGACGGAGTTAAACCTGATAATGGCCGAGAGTACTTCGTAGAAAAACAAACAGAATTTCAGACAAAGGGGAAGGGAGGTGGGAGGTTGAGGGGGTCTGAGGGAGAGAGGGGCACCCCCTGACTCTACCCCATGCGAAGGAGGCTTTCTCCATTTGTGAGTAAAATCAGCAACACCAGACAGACTACAAATTGCTACAAAACAAGAAAAATCCCTGTCACTGCCTTTTTATTCTTTCCTTTCTCTGTACCTTCTCCCCCGTCTTGGGATTTGAACATACTCAGGTAAAAAACGCCGGGGTGTCTCGTCACTCATGTTTATCTCGGCCATGTGGGTCCCATCATGGGCCTTCGTAGGAAATCCTCCAGGGCCATCGGGACGGTACGCACCCGTGTTAGGAACCTCCCAGGCCTCCCCAGGCCACACCACCGCCTCGTGACAATTCTTGGGCCGACCCGCAGTGAGCCTGTGGTCCTCGGTCACAGAGGGCGGCTACGTCTATTATAGCGCAGACTGTGAATTTAGGCCCAGGAGCCGGGTTGGGATGGTAAGGCGTGACTTGGGGATGGAGCCCTGCACTCAAGGATGGGCGAAGGTCACCTCTGTGTGCGGCCCGGCCCAGGAATGCTCACCCGCCCTCCCCTCGGGAAGAACCACGGATGTGCCACTCCAGGGGGCAGCAGCCTGTGGGCAGGACACCCGGTGACCCCTCCCAGCATCCTCCAGCAGGCCCTGGAGTCCTGGGCTCAGCAGGGTGCTTGGGAAGACACCCGCCCTCCCCGCCAGGGGACCTCTGACCCTTCCCCTCCAGCGCCGGGCCCCCTTCCGCCCCCCGGGGCTGGGGCAGGAGGCAGCACCCAAACTTGCTTGTTAAGTTTCCGCAGCGCTGGGGGGCCTGTGTTCTTGGGGTGACGCCCACACGATGGAGGAAAACTCTTCGTTTCTCTTCAGGAACCAGGAAGTTCATCCTTAACACCTTAAGAAAACCAGCCTCGGAGAAGCTGAGGTTCTACCGTGTCTCCTTGAAGAAACACCCGTTTCCTTTCACGCTCTCCCCTCCGCTTCCATTCTGCCTGGTTTGGTCCTGCAGGTTCCAACGTTCTTCTTTCTAGCCATGCCACTGCTGATTCAAGCAAAATCTTCAGGACCCCAGAGATGAGCAGACGAGAAGGGCTGACCTGGCTGGGGAGGGGTGGGGGGCCTCGAACCCCCTGCTCTGCTTTCTCCCACCACAGCGGTGCTGGAGGGCCTTCCTGAAACCCCCAGGGCTCCATGGAGGACAGTTTGAAAACCACCAGCGGGAACTCCGGCTCCTCCGTCTGGGATTCGGAGCTGGTCTGAGTGCCAGCTCTGCCCTGGCCTTGCTGTGTGAACCAGCTCCTTTCCTCTCCGGGCCTCAGTTTCCCCACTTTTTACAGAACTTCAATGTTCAGAGGAGCCAAGTTGAAAAACAAGCCCCCCAGCCGACAGTAAGGAAAATGGGAAGCCCAGAAAGGCACTCCTCCTGCCCGGGGGCACACAGCTTTCTCCTGAGGCAGAAAAGATCCCAGCCCAATAATCAAGGCCACTCCCGGAACCGAGGGGAGTCGCCACCTTGTTCCAGGCAGGTGCCCTCCCTGGTGCCATCACCCAGAGGGATGGGGCAGGCCAGACGTGCACACCCAGCCCCGCTCCCCCGAAGCCCCAAGGCTGGGCTTTCCCATCTGGAAGGAGCGGCTCTGTCCGGGTATTTATGGGGAGCAGCCCTCCCTGGCGTGCTGATGTTCTGCGTGGCCAGAACGCCTTCCCGCTATGCCGGGGTTAGACAGTAACTCCTTCTTTGGGATGTAACGGTGTGAAGACCAGGCTCTCGGGGAAGGTGGAACGGCCGCTGGGCCCTAACCCCGCGTCTGTGGCAGAGCCGGGCACCGGGAAGGGCTGCAGGCTTGGCGATGAGACCCGCCCCTGCCCTGCCCTGCCCGGGGTTCTGGTGGATGGGAACCTCCTCCTCCTCACTGGGGTTGGAAGCAGGAGGCAGCTTCTTTTTCCCGGTGACAACGAAGCGTTGGGAGCCCCCATCAGGTGGGGGGCGAGGGGCTTTCCCTCTCTGATCTTCGGGATGCTCGTTTCTAAAACTGGAGTAATGGTAAAGCGCTCAGCAGGTGCCAGCACACAGTAGGTGCTCAGGGCGCCACAGCGACAATGATTACCGTTATTGTTGCTATTATTATCATGAAGTGTAGTTGGACAGGACACACTCACTGCCTCCAAGAAGTTCGTGGAGGAATTGGGGAGAGGGGAGGATTAGCGGTCTGAGTGATGGGCGCTTGGGATACGGGACGGGGCGGCCGGGGGAAGGAGCTGGGAGGCAAGGAAGGCGCTGCAGGCAGAGGGCACAGCCTGGGCAAAGGCTTGGCAGGGAAGCAGATCACGGTTTCTTCCAGAGCGGAAGGAAGCTCAAGGCTGGGACACCACGCGTGGGGGGCAGTGGCGAGAGGCGAGACCGGGGCGCCCTCAGAGTCCCTGTCGTGCTCGACCCCGTGAGCCACAGCAAAGGGGTGTGCAGTCTCCCCGAAGATTTGCATGTGAGGCTCCGGAAGGCACCTTTACCCCAAAGGACAATTGCCAGTCGCGGGCTTACTGGCGTGGATGAGCCACGGCGGCTGCCCTCTGGGATCCGATCCTGGGGCCAGAGCAGGGGACAGTGACACAATGTGTGATCAAGCGGGTCTTTCCAGCAGCCTCTGCGGTTAGGGGTGCAGGAGGCCCAGGGGAGAGGCTCGAAAATCCAGGTCAAGTGACGCGGTTATTGCTAAGTGGGGAGCAGAGCGTGGCCCCTCGATCCTGACCGTGGTTAACGTGCCAGTTAAGTATAGCTGTAACTGGGAGCAGCTGTGAGGGGATCCACTGGCTCCACTGAACGTCGGCAACCGGGGGTCCGGCTTGGCGAGGTGGCCGGCAGCGGGGGTCCCAAGGATGGTTGCGGGGTGGGTGACAGGGCAGGAATCAGCCGTGGGAGGCCCGTTCTGCTGGGGTCCAGAAAGGGAGGGTGGGGCCAACCCAAAGGGGTGGAGACCTGGCCCTGGGAAGCGGGATGTAGCCCCTCCCAGGGTGGGGGTCCAGGGGCGTTAGTGGAAAGGACCCCCACGTGCACACGGGGATTTTCACTTTGCAAAGCG
Source organism: Diceros bicornis minor (assembly GCF_020826845.1). Lineage (NCBI taxonomy): Eukaryota > Metazoa > Chordata > Mammalia > Perissodactyla > Rhinocerotidae > Diceros > Diceros bicornis. The sequence goes on along the minus strand of NC_080774.1, from coordinate 21,568,141 downwards.
CCTCCTGGGTCCTCAGCACAGCGTGGTGGCTGTCTGGGCTCTGAAACCAGAGGTTCCGGCTCAGGTCCCTCCACCCCTTGAGAGCTAGCTGACCTCGGAAAAGTCCTCCTTCCCTCCGAGTACACTTCTCACCTGTAAAATGGGTTTGTCACCCTACCACCTGCTCTTACTGGCGAGGGCACAGGCTAGGAGGCGGGCAGAGTGCCCTCAGGGCTGGTGCCCCAGAAAAACCGGCTGCATGGTAAAATGCTGATGACGACTCTGAGCGATGTCTCGCTCTCCACCTGGCCTGGGGAGTGGTGGCTCTGAGGCCAAGACGCAGCAGCTAAGGTGGGGAATCGTTGATGGATTCGTTCCACTGATATTCCTGGGGGCTGACGAGGGGCAGGCCCTGTGTCCACTGGGGACACAGGCAAGACAGAGCTCTGGCCCCACCCACAAGCAGAGCTCTCCTTCCCTGGCGCCTCCAAGGCCCCACACTGCTGACTCCTCCCCACCAGAGACCGCCTCTGCCCTGGAGCCCTGCCTCCCCGTCGCTCCTCTTCTGCTTCCTCTGTGAGCTCTTCTTTCCGTCTCATAGACGGGAGCTCCAGCGCTCAGCCCAGGCGCTCTTCCTTCTCCCTCTTGCCTACCTCGTCTCCCACTCCCCACATCCACTTCCTCCAAGGGGGTGGCCTTTTCCTGCCTCAGGGCCTTTGCATCTGCTGCCCACTTCCAGGGCTTGATGTCCATCCTCTATTAACATTTCTCCAACCTCCATTTCCATCCCAGATGCACTCGTTTATTCATTCACTCACAATGGTTTGTTGCTGAAATATTGTCGCTGTAATGTAAGCTCCATCGTGCAGGAGCTTTGTCCTGCTCCCCACCCTCTCCACAGTCCCTGGAACAGGGCTGGCAGCCGGTAGACCAGAACCACACTTGCTAAATGAACGGATGAATCCTGAGCCTCATAAGGGAGAACTCACTGCCTCAAACCGTAACGGACACACCCTCAACCCCTGGAGAGAGGAGACCAAAATCTCCTGGTCTGAGCCCAAAATCACATGCAGAGGAGCTGGAAAGGTCCCTCAAAAGTCATCCGGCCCATCCCTTTCTCCCCCATTTAACAGATGAAGAAACTGAGGCCCCGAGCATCAAGTGACTTGCCGAAAGTCACATGGGAATGCAGTGGCCGGGCGGGGCTCCCAGAACGGGGCTCTGGCCTCTGGTCCAGGAGAGCGTGGGGTCCGGGCGGCGCCAGAGGCGTTCCCACGGCAGCCAGCCCTGTCGTCTTTCTGTCACCTTACATAATGGCAGGCAGGTAATAACCACTCAGTCTCCGCCGTCTCCTCGCATAACAGGTAGGAAAATGAATTCAAATGTCATTTGCTACAATAAAAAAAAGTATTCTTAGTGCTTGCGGCGTGCAGCGGGGCTGAGGCGAGGGCGAGGCGCCTTCTCAATGAGTCACCTGGGGATGCGCGAGCGAGGGGATCTCGATTATTCCACGGACGTCAGCTGATGGAGCGTAATCACCGAGGTGATTTTTATAGGCGAAGACCACGGATGTGTGCGTGCGCAAAGGTGAGCGGGGTCAGGCGCGCATGTGGGTGCGTGGGCACGTACACCCGTGCGTGCGTGTGCACGTGGACCCGGGGGAGGGTGAGTGGGTTTGTGCAGGCATGCATCTATGCGTGCCTCTATGCGTGCATGAGCATGCGTGTGACACGCACAGATCTGGGCATGGAGTGACGTGTGCACCCCGCGGACAGCCCCATGAAGACAGGGCGACCCACATACAAAATAGAGGAGATTGGCAATGGATGTTAGCTCAAGGCCAATCTTCCTTAAGCAAAAAGAGGAAGATTGGTGGCAGATGTTAGTTCGGGGTAAATCTTCCTCAGCAAAACCAAAAACCAAACAAACAAAATAAAAACAACCCAGTGGCTCCCCATCGTACCCAGATTGAAACCCCAAATCCTCCTGACCTTCAGTCAGGACCTTCAAGGCCCTGAGTGAGCTGGGACCTGCCTACCTCATCTCCCACTGCCCCACCCCCTTTTCCCTCTTCAATTCTTCCAAGACAGTGGCCTTTTCCTGCCTCAGGGCCTTTGCACCTGCTGTCCCCTCTGCTCTCAATAGAGCCTGCTTAAATACAGCACCTCCCCTGGGAGCCCTTCCCGGTCCACTCTCTAATCTCCATGCCCCGCCTTCCCCGTCCCATTTTCTCTCACACAACTTTGGGTCCTCAGGACATTTGTCACCATCCTGAGGATCTCATGCATCAGTTTACCTGCTAGACCGTAAGTTCTGGAGGGCACTGCTGTGTCTGTTTGATTGCACAGAGGATCGCAAGCCACCAGCCCAGCCCTGGGCGCATGGCAGGTACCTACCAAATGTCAGCCAACGGCACGTGGGTGGGCACGTGTGGGCGTCCTCCCGGGGGAAGGCGAGGCCAGAGCTACCAGTCTGTTGAGCCAGAGAGAACCACGCTTCCAGAACGCCATCCTTCTTCCCAACGTCGCCCTTACCTGCACCCCCTCCGCGCTGTTTCTTACTTCATTTGTTTAAAGGATTCTCTTTTCATTTCAGTAGGAAACTTTCTGTCACTATTTTGAATTGAAAACTTGCCATAAATGAAAACTCACTATTGAGTTAGAAACACAAGCGTCTTTCCGGGCCAGCTGGCCGCGGCGGCTTGCCCCGAGGCTCGGGGCCCAGTCTTGCTGGACGTGTAGGACACGGCAGCACCCGGGTGAGGCTCTCTCTGTGCTTGATCAGGAGAGCTGGAAGAGAACCACGAGGGCTTGTGCCACCCCAATGTTCAATGGCATTTGTCCCGCCGTCTGTGGACGGCCCCCAGCCCACTCTGTGGCATCCGCTTTCCTGCCCAGAACTTCCCGGTCCCTGGGAAGGAGCTGAGCACTTTTCCCGTCCCTCCGGGTCACCACTTGCCATCCCTCAGAATCCCTGCATCACACTCCAGGAGGCAACTCTGGGTCCGGAGGGCCGCACTGGGGGCCAGTGGCTTCCACGCGTGGGGCCTCAGTTTTCCCTTCTGGCCAATGGGGACGCACGACTGCCTGGCGCTCGAGCAGCTGTGAGGATGCAGCGGGATCCCAGAGGACGAGCCCTCACGCCCGGCGGAGGCCTTGGCTGCAGGCTTTCCTGAGCCCCAGCCGCTTCCCGGGACAGTATGGAATTTCCATTTTTCGGTCTTTGTCTGCAAGCGAGAAGCATGGGCCTCTTTACATAATTTTCATTCCATGAGGCCGGAAAGGGGGTCTGCGCAGGTGTTTTCGGGAGGAAGGAGGGGGAGCTGGGAGCCCCGGGGCAGCTGTCATGGGCAAGAGGCCAGATGTGTCTGCTTTTCAGAAGGACAGAGGCAAAGGCGTGTGGCGGCATGACCGAGCGCCTACTGTCTACTCGTTTGTGCACTAAGCTGCCACTCCTTCCGACAACCCACAAGGCAGACACCGCTGACACCCGTTTTACAGATTCGAAAACGGAGACTCAGAGAGAGAAGGCGTGTGCCCGAGGACACGCAGCGGGAAGTGGCAGAGCCGGGATTTGGACGTGGGTCTGCGTGGCTCTGAATTTGTGACCTTAACCACTGTGCTTTCAGCCTTCTTTTCAAACAACAACGCTACGCACAGGAATAATAATACCCCTTCCATGTGAAGAGCTCTCCCTGGCCCGCAGAGGGCTTTGGGAACACGAGGGAGGCCCAGAGAGACAGGGCGACTTGTCCAGGGTCACACAGCATTTCTGGGCCCCCCACCTCGCAGCCCCTCAGTCCCGCAGCAGCCGGCTGTCACTGCCCTGTTGCCCCTCTGTCTTTTCCTGAGAAGCAAGTCCAGCGGGACCAGCAGGGCGGTAATTCCTCAGCACCCAGGAACTCGGGGAACGCTTGTTTCTGAGCCCCCTGCCCACCCATGCTGTCGAGAGCCCAGGTCATTGTGACAGGCTGGAGATGTCATTGTCCCCAGAGGAAGCATCTGGCAGGGAATTCACTGCTCTGATCTAGGGCTCTGTTTCCTCTGTCCATAGAGGGACTTAGGTCTCGGGAGGGAGGAGGCAGGAGAATTTAGGATGAAATCCAGGGGTGTCCGGACTCTAAAGCCAAGGGTTCCACCGGGCCCTGCTGCTCAGTGGCCACTCTGCTTTCAGAGACGAAGCCGTGCCTCCCTCCCTCTCGGGCCCCCGGCCCCCCTTGCCCTCTGTCTGCACCTCCTCTCCCCACTGTCTGCCAGTCTCTCTCCGCCTCTCTCTCTCCCACTCTCTGTGTCTCTGCTTCTCTCTATGTCTCTGTCCCTGTCTGTCTCTCTTTCTGTCTGTTTCTTTGCTTTACTTCAAATCCTGTGTGTTTTACCCCAAAGGATGGGATAGGAAAACAGCTGTGAAAGGACACAAATAATGCAGTTTTTTTTTTTTTTTGGTGGTGGTGGGGGAAGGACTCAACGGGAAAAGAACCCATAACAAACAAAATAAACATTGTACGAACTGAGTAAAAGATAAGAAAAAGGGAAACTCTTAAGACAGTTTAAAAAAATTAAAAATAAACTGAAATTCAGCTCCCTTTTCCCTCTTAAACCAGTTCTGAGGCCAGTTCTTTGGCCTCTTCTGAGCCCAGGTCGTTGTCTGAGAAATGGGAGAAAGACCGGCCCCACCCGGCTGGTGGGGGAGATGCTCAGGAGAAGGCCCCTGGGGGGGCCTCATCCATCCCATGAGCGGGTGCTCATGGGATGGTTTCCGCTGTGTGTCCTTGGACAGGTTGCTTGCCCTCTCTGAGCCTTAGTTTCCTCACTTGCAAAATGACGACAGGTTCCAAGTCTTGGCCCCTCCTGACTCTGGAACCTGGTAGAGGTGGGGGGAAGGGAGAGGGGATAATGAGGTTCACAGAAGCCAAGCTGGGGGTGGGGAGCTGGGAGAGGGGGAGCTGGGAGGGGGAGGGGACAGCTGCTGAACCTTCCTGGCCAGGGTGGGGCAGGGGCTCCTGACAGGCAGCTCTGGGCGCCTCTCCCCAGGCCCCAGTCCTGGGTTCAAATCCCGGCCCCATCGCTGACTCCCATGTGCGACTCCCCTGCCCTCACTGGCTCCACTCGGGTCACACGCGTGTCTCCTCCTTGCTCATCTTCAGAACCTGCCCGCCTCCTTCCTACCTCTCTGCTCTAGCTGTTCCCTCCGCCTGGAACATTCCACCCACCACTCTGCTTCAGCTGTTTCCAAGATTCCCTCAACTCCCCAATCTAAGTCAAGGTCCACCCATCCTCTCCTCGGTGCTCTTCTTCCAGAGGGAGCCTCTACGTGGGTTACGACTGTGGTGGCCGTTACAGTCGATGGGACAGCAGGTGCTCCGTTAACAGTCCTGACGACTGTGTGTCCTCCTCCGGGGTGCCCACCAGGCTTGGGCTCCATGCCGAAGAATAAGAACAGAAGGTGTTGAGCTCTCCAGGATTCCCAGGATGACACCAGGCGGGGAGCCTAGCAGGTCACTGCCCAGGGGGCCCCTCATCCCCAAAAGGCACCTGCTCCACACAGGACCCCGTGCACAGAGGAGGGAGCAGTTTGAATTCTCATCTCAGCTCCACCGGTCAGACTTTGTGATTCCACTTTTCCAGATGCGGAAGCAGAGGCTGCATCCAGGAGGTCAGATTTCTGCTCCAGCCCCCAGCCAGGAAGTGGCAAGGCAGGGCCTGGAACCAGGTCCCATCGAGGGGACAGCCTCAGGAAGTTCATGCCACCATCTGGTCCAGTGCCCGCCGCAGTATCCTAGGTGATCCTGCGCTCAGAGAGCTGAAGCGGCTGGCCCAAGGTCACAGAGCGGGGCGCTGGGGGTCCTGGCTAGAGCCCACAAGCCCCCACCGCAGGGGCCGGGACTGAGCCGGCCGAGATTCCTCCAGGCGGCCCCCGTCCACCCTCCGCGCTCGCACGCATCCAGGGGCGCGGGCCCGCATTCCAGCGCCACAGTCAACAAGGGGCCGCGAGTCCCTCAAGCACCCATCCGGCGGCGGCGCGCGGGGGGCGCGCGGGGGGCGGAGCGCCCGTCAATCAGCCCGACGGGCTGACCACCGGCCACCGTGCCCGGACAGCGCCGCCCTCGGATGTCCACTGGCTCGTGTGGCCAGTTCCCAGCCCGCCGGCCTCCCGGGCTCTCCAGTCTCTGACTTTTCTCTCTCTCCTTGTGCCCCGGCCCCACTCCGTCCCCCCACCACTGTCAGCCTGGTCCAAGGCGACCCCCACGTCCTGCTTGCTCTCCGTGGCCCCTGGGCATGCGCCCCAGCTCCACTTCCCCGACGGTTAGAGCCACCCAGGATCAGGGTTCTCATTCCCCCGCGAGTTCTTGGGTGCCTCAGTTTCCGCCTCTGTGAAATGGGGATAACACAAGAACCCCCACGTCGGGATCATGGGCTAATGCGTGAACAGGCCAGGCAGTGCCCAGGATGCAAACCCCCGGAAACAGGAGTTCTGCCCGCTCTCCCAGCCCACATGTGGCCACAGCCAGCACTTGCAACACGTGCATGCCCCCCTCCCCAGAACAGTCCCCTGATTTTTCTCTGCATGAAACCCTGCCCATGCTCTTCACATGCCCACGTGTGCCGGGTACACAGGTGTCATGAACACAGTCACAAATGCATCATGCACACACATGTCTATACGTGTCAGAGGCACATGTGCAACCTGTTATCTATGCAAATCATAGTTTGGAGAGGAGGTGCACCTGGCAGAGGAAACAGCATGTGCAAAGGCCCTGTGGTGGGAGGGAACAGGTGTGCTCAGGGACTAAAAGAGGCAATTGTGGCTGCTGTGGCCACCTTCCTGTTTTCCCTAGAGGGAGCTCAGATGACAGGCAATTTTGTAACCTATGGCAGAGTGTGACTTAGTCTCGCACAATCTTGCCAAGTAAGGGCTTCTGAGATCCAGCTCTTTCAGCACACCTCCACCCTTCCTTTAACCACAGAGTTTTAGCCTCTCCTAATTCAGCCCCTCTTCCCCTGCCCCACAGAAGAGCTCAGGTCTCCGTGGCCCAGCCCAGGGACCTCAGTTCTGGTGAGACCTGAGCTGAGGAAGGGCGGGCCAGGAGGGAGGAGGCCAGCCATAAATTTCCAGAGAGTTCCCGCTGGCAACTCTCTGCCTGCTCTCAGAGGCCATAAAATTTTACTAGAGCAAGAGCTGCTGCCCATCAGGGGAACCATGCAGGATTAGCGCACGCCAAAGCGTCAGCCCTCCGTGCCTCAGTCACCTCCCAGGCTGCCCCACCCCAGGGCTTGTCCATTCTGCTTGCTTTCCTAAGAGACTCAGGACTGGCCACCATCTGCTCAGGGCAGAGAACTTTACAGTTTAGGAAGTAATTCCCACTAGCCTCACGAAGAATCTTCCCAACCTCCCAGAGAGCTGGCGGGGCAGAGTCACCATGCTCATTTAGCAAAGGAGGGAACAGGCTCAGAGAGGGTGACTCCACTGACCAAGGCTACACAGTGGATTAACTTGAGATGGTAAACTTGAATCTAGGACTCCTGAGTCCTATAGCAAAAGAGTATTTTTTCTTCTTGGTTTCTCTTTTTATGCATCCACTCAGCCATTCACTCATCCACCCATTCTTCTTTCCAACTATCCTTCCATCCACTCTCCTATCCATCCATCCATCCATCCATCCATCCATCCATCCATCCATCCATCCATCCACTCTCCTATCCATCCATCTGTCCACCCATCCATCCATCCACCCAACCATCCATCCATCCACCCATCCATCCATCCACCCAACCATCTATCCATCCATCCATCCACTCTCCTATCCATCCATCCCTCCATCCATCCATCCATCCATCCATCCATCCATCCATCCATCCATCCATCCATCCACTCTCCTATCCATCCATCCATCCATCCATCCATCCATCCATCCATCCATCCATCCATGCATCCTTCCATCCTTCCGTCCATCCATCCATCCATCCATCCATCCATCCATCCATCCATCCATCCACTCTCCTATCCTTCCATCCATCCATCCATCCATCCATCCATCCATCCATCCATCCATCCACTCTCCTATCCATCCATCCATCCATCCATCCATCCATCCATCCATCCATCCATGCATCCTTCCATCCATCCATCCATCCATCCATCCATCCATCCATCCATCCACCCACCCACCCACCCATCCATCCACTCTACTATCCTTCCACCCATCCATCCATCCATCCATCCATCCACTCTCCTATCCATCCATCCATCCATCCATCCATCCATCCATCCATCCATCCATGCATCCTTCCATCCATCCATCCATCCATCCATCCACCCACCCATCCATCCATCCACCCACCCACCCATCCATCCATCCATCCACTCTCCTATCCTTCCATCCATCCATCCATCCATCCATCCATCCATCCACCCACCCACTCTCCTATCCATCCATCCATCCATCCATCCATCTATCCATCCATCCATCCATCCATCCATCCACTCTCCTATCCATCCATCCATCCATCCATCCATCCATCCATCCATCCATCCATGCATCCTTCCATCCATCCATCCATCCACTCTCCTATCCATCCATCCATCCATGCATCCTTCCATCCACTCTTCTATCCATCCTTCCATCTATCCATCCATCCACTCTCCTATCCTTCCTTCCATCCATCCATCATCCATCCTTCCATCCACTCTTCTATCTATCCATCCATCCATCTATCCATCCATCTATACTCCTATCTATCTATCCATCCATCCATCCATCCATCCATCCATCCATCCTTCCATCCATCTATCCATCCACTCTTCTATCCATCCATCCACCCAATAAATATTTGTGAAGCACCGACTATATGCAAGGCACAGAGGTAAATGAAACACAGCCCTGCCCTCAAGGAAACAGACAAATGGTGATGAGGGAAAAAGTCAGCACACACTCTAAGGACCCCACTGTGCACAGAGCAGCCTGCGGATGCTGAGAATGGGAGCAAACACAGTGACGATGGAGTGAGCATCATCTCCCACTGCTCTAATGCTCCCTTCCGTCGAAGGCTCCCTGTGTGCCAGCAAATGTGAGAAGTCTCTCATGGTCTGCCACAGAGCTGACACATGAGCCTACTCTGGCCGGGCCTGACATGGTTGATCTAATTTATTGACCGTCTCAGTGGTCTGGGTATTGAGACTCTTGTCTGGGCAACAGGGAACTGAGGCTGGTGGAATGGGGCAGTTGAGGGGTGCAGCGGGAGCCAGATGGGGTGTGCGGGGCTCAGTCCCAAGGTGGCCGAGGAGCGGAGGCTTCTGGGAAGGGCTTGCGGTGGGCGTGGGGCAGGTTCAGCCTGGCTGCAGCCGGCACAGGAAACACCTTTGCCTGGCAAACAGGAAGGTCGTTGCCATCTGAGCCTCGGGGTGCATGGGTGCTGGGGGAGAGGGGCCCAGAATAGTTCCTGCCCTCCCTCTGCCCCCTGCCCCCTCCTGGCCCCTGCCAGCCGTTCCGCAGCCCCCACCCCTGGGGCCCACAGCTGGGGACCTTCACCAGCGAGGCCGCTTCCTCTGAGCCTCCCGCAGCCCTGAGCCCGCAGAAGGGACCAGAGGCTCAGCGGGGAAGTGGCTGACCCTGTGTGAACTTGCCAGCCAGTGGTGACTCCTCGATTAAACCTAGGCTCCCAGCTCCAGAGCTGTTTCAGGGTCTGGTGGTGGGGAGAAGAATGAGGGGCTTTTAGAGGTCCTCCCTCCCTCTGCAAAGCTGCCATCTGAACAGATCTAGGTCCCCCTTTTGTGGGGGCTCCCAGCCCTCGTCCCTACACCCCGTTTCCCCAGGGCACTGCAGGGAGCAGCCAGTGACAGACCCTTTCTAGGTACTTCGAAGGCCCTTCCTAAATGCAGGCAGCTCCGATGGGGGATTTCTGGCACAGTGTTCGGTGACACAACCGTGTGTGTGTGTGTGTGTGTGTGTGTGAGAGAGACCGTGGCTCTGACAAACTCTGAGTCCCACCCCTCTGAACCTCGTCTCCCCTCCCCACCACGCAACGCTGGTGCGGGGATGGGAAGGCTGAGAGGGGCCTGGGAGGCCGGCACACTGACCACCACCCCAGGCTGTCCTCTGGGTGTTGGGAACCTGACCTGCTGTGTGATCTTGGGCAGAACACACACCCTCTCTGGGCCTCATGGCAGCACTGAAACGGACACCAGTTAGGAGTCTCTTCCTGCTCTTGAATTTTCTGATTTGATTTCAAGCTTCCTTTACGCTCACATTCTATGAGTTTATTACGTGAATATTCTAAGATCCTCTGATTCTCAGACTCGGCCTTTCCAGAACTTTCTCAACTATGTTGTCTCTGACTTGTGCACAAGTGAGTGTTCTGAGAGGCACTGCAGGGTGGCTGGTGACACCCAGGGTCACACTCAGAGGTGTCCCTCCACTTCAGCCTTGCTTCTGCACCCCCAAAGTTGTTGGCACTGTGACTTGTCAGTCAGCAGAGCTCCTGTGAGAAAATGCCTCTGCTGTGACTGAGGGGAAACCGTATTCCTTCCTTCCATCCTCCTCTCCCTCCTTTACATGCGCTTCCTCATTTCTTCCCTCCTTTAGCCAATCATTTATTCATTTGACAAACACAACACAGAAACAACCTCACCGGCAATATGTAGGGTTTCACATCAGACAACGTAAAAATGAGCCAGGATGCTTTTTCAACAAGCTGTGATGTATCAGAAAGGGCGGGTTCTTTGAAATCATCCAGATCACTTAAAATCCCTGCGTCACGACTTCCAGGCTGTGCGAGCTTGGGCAATTGCTTCACCTTTCTGGGCCTCGGTTTCCTCATCTAACAAATGGGGATAATGGTGCCCACCGTGCTCCCTTCCCTGCCTGCTGGGGGAGTGGTGGTGGTTCTGGTGGTGTTTCTCCTCTAGGGGAGAGTGGGCCCTGGTGAGACGCGGCAGCCAGGACTACTATTTTGGCGGGGAGACTAGGCGTCAACTGGGAACGGGAGCATCCTGGGAGCCCAGCGAGGGGTCTGAGGGTGCAGGAGGCACCTTGGCCCCCGGTCCAGCCTCAAAGGCCGGTGTGGGTGTGAACGGCGGAGCTCCTGCACCGCAGACGCCGCGAAGCTGGGCGTGAAATCTGGGCGCACGCGGCGCGGGGAAGCGAGGGCTGGGCGGTCGGGGCCGTCCTTTGATGTGCTTTTGGGGTGTGTAATTAACTGTAACTGCAATATCATTTGATCTCTTATGTGGAAAATCAAATTGCGTTGTGTCAGACGGAGTAAACACACACCGGCCGTCTCAGCGCGAGGGCGGCCCCAGCCCCCTCCCCTCCGACCCCGCCCCACCCCCGGCCGCGGTGGAAACACAATTCTCGCCTTTTCAACTTTTTCCCTTTGTCTGGTTGTGAAAGGCCCCATTGTCCTGGGGGAAGGGGCGGGCGGGGGCTGGGGCCCGAGCGGAGGGGCTGGGAGGGGGGCCCCGCCCACAGAGGGGGCAGGGGCTCAGGGGCGTCGCCTTGGGAGCCCCGCGTCCCTGTCCCCGTCCCTGGGTGACCTTGGGCAGAGCGCGTCAGCTCTCTGAGCCCTTTTCTTACTTGGGAAATGAGGATGACCTTCTCATCGGGTGGAAGGCACCTTAATCTTGGCACATTCTGTTCCACTGGCCTAGGATGTCGCGCCCCCCCCCCCCCCCAGTTGACACTCTTATCCATGTCAGGGCTCAGCTCAGACATCCCTTATTTTTAGGGGGGACCTTGGCTGACTCATCTGAACATAGCTCCTAAGGGTTTCTATGCCCCCTCCCCCTGCTTCCCCCATTTTCCCTCCCATCAGGGCCCTCCCCCATGCACTTACTTATCCTGTATCTGCCTTACCCTCTGCACTGTGAGCTCTTATCCTTTCGGCAGGGTCCCAGTGCCTGGAACAGCACCAGGCACAGAGTAGGTGCTTGGGAAGCGGTCGCTGCAATTACGCCCTGCAAACTCGGGCTCCCCTGGCCCAGCCTGTCCGTGCTCACGGGCCCCCTGGAAGAAGCTTCACCAGTCCCCACAGGGAACTCTGGTGCTGGAGTGGGAATCAGAGCCGACCAAGTGGAAACACTGAGAGCTGGGCCTGGGCCAAATCGAACATCCGGGAATTAAAAAAACAAACAGAAAAAGAGAAACCACAATTATTGTCTGAACCTGTGATATTTACCTGACTGGGAGACGAGATGATTTTGCAGAGTGGGCCTGATTTTGCAGAGTGGGCCGCTCTGCTGCTGCCAGCTGGTCGGCCTCCCGGGGGGCGGGGGCTTCTGGCTGCCCCAGGCAGAAAGGCAGAGAAAGAGCCAGGAGAGGAGCCCCGACTCCAGGACTCTCACTGTACACCTGGGGAAACTGAGGCCAGCCAGAGGACAGCTTCCAAAGGTCACACGGTGGTGGGGGGTGGGGGGGACAGAGCCCAGAACGGTTTCCGTGTCCTGACATCTAAACCGGCACTCGTTCTCCTAAGAAAAACACCAGCAAAAACAATAAAAGCTTTTGTTGAACGCATACTACGTTCCAGATCCTGGGCCAAAGGCTTTCCACCAGCTACTTTTTTCATCTCTATTTTATAGAGGCTACATTATGGCTTTCATGGGCCCCTTTCTCCATGAAAAAAATACCAAAAATTATATTTTATGACCATGTTGGTATAAAGATGAATATATTAATTTTATATCCTAAAACTTTATCTTCAAAAAGTTCTTTTTTTTCCCTTCTGATTTTACAAGAAATTAAAACATTTTCAAAGCCCCCAAAACTCTCGTGGGCCCTCGGATCTATGATGACCGTGCCTGATGGATAAGCTGGTTCTGTGCGGAGGAGAAACCGAGGCACAGGGGGGAAACTAAGGCTCAAAGAGGTAAGGCCACTAGCTCAGGGCCTCACAACCCGTTAACAAAGGAGCTGGAAAAACCAAGGTCCAGTGTGTGTGTGTGTGTGTGTGTGTGTGTGTGTGTGTGTGTTGGGGAGGGAGGGGTGCCAGATTCCTCCTGCAAAGTGTGGGGCAGCCCTGCTGGCCCCCGCTCTGCTGTCCCCCTGTTCTCTGCAGGCTGGGCTGTAGCCATGCTGGCTGGTGTCCAGTGTCTGTGAGGGCCGTGAAGTCCACACAGTGGCACAATCCCACTGTCCCCAAGAAGCCAGTTCAGAGGCCTCCCATTCTCGGTTTCTGCAGTTTCGGGAACTCCCGCCCCTGCTCCAACTGTTCAGTGGGGGGCCTGGGCCAAAAGCCGTTAGTGGGACCCCTTAGCTCGGCCCCTCCCTGCCTTGGTCCCTGGAGGTCAGGACTTCTGGACTTCCCAGGGGCTGGACCACCTGACCAGGGCCGGGAGAGAGGCTGCTGTTGGCACCAAGGGCATCGCACAGCCCCAATCAAGCAGTGAGACAGCGACCCCCTTCTAGTTCTCCCTCAGCCTCCTGGTAACTCCTGGTGAATTCCAGCGTCTCAACTGGGTGCTAATGTGTCTCGCACACTTCTCTCTAAGGCTTGCTAATCCCCTTTGCAAAGCCTTGGGGGCAGGAAGGCGATGTGTTTGTCTCTAAGTTAGCAGCACTGTTTTTCTTCATTTCTGTGGTTCCTTTTTCTTTATGATATACACTGCTGGTTTTCCATTTAAGGTGGGGATACAAAGTTTCTTTTTAAAATAAGTTTAAGTAAAAGGAGGAGGTCAAATTAGAGAAAAATACTAAGCAGTTCATCACAGAGAAGGACGGACAGGGCAGAAATCACGCTGGAGGCACACACACCAGTGAAGTTTGGAAAAGCCACTGGAGGCCACAAACACATCCTTGCTGATTGGACTTGGGGGCTCAGAGAGGGGCAGCGACTTGCCCGAGGTCACACAGCAAGTGCTTGGCAATTAGAAAGGACTCAAACACAGGTCTTCGTGACTCCAAAGCCTATGCTTTTGTTTCAGGGGTCATTCACATTTGGAGTGGGGTCAGGACCCTCTTGGTGGACTGTTCCTTCAAGAAAACTTGTGACTATGTGGGCACGATTTTGCTACAATTTCAGGGGTGTGGCGATTTAGGCTCAGACCTCCTATTCTGCATACACTCTGCCATGTTTCCCCCATTATCCCTGTCTGACGACAGATATTTCCCCTGGCTGTGACTCCATGTCTCTCTTGAATACATTCACAGTACCCCAGTCGTCCAGCCAGCCCCTTTCTCTAAGGACCACCATGAATGCAGGAGCAGCTAGAGGTGGTAGGGGGACACGTGTCCCTGTCATGTGTCCCCATGGCCCCAGAGGACGGTGCAGGGAGACAGGTCTCCCTCAGTGGAAGGAAGCTGGTTCTCACACTCAGAGCTGTTCTAGCCGGGCTGCCTGGCCAGAGAGTGAGCTCTCCATCCCTGGAAGCAAGCAAGCAGAGGCTGGGGGGCTTGTGGCTGGAATTCTCATCCTGGGAGTGAGACTGTCTCTAAGGCTTCTCCTTTAAGAGACACATTCCCAGCATGTCCACGGGGTTGGTGAACACATCTCGGGCACTGGGATCAGGGAGGGCGGGGTTGGAGCCCATCTCTGCCATGCTCCACCTCCCCTCCACTTACCTGGCGTGATTTTTCTTCCTAGTGCTCATCACTACTGCATTATTTTATATGCTGTTCTAGTATCGCTGCTGTTAACAAACCACCCCATTACTCAGTGGCTTACCACAGCAGCAATCATTTATGTGGCTCGTGAATCTGTCATTTGAGTGGGGCTCAGCAGAGATGGCTCCTCTCTGCCCCAAGGGGCATCAGCTGTGACGGTTGGACTGGGGACTAGAAGATTCACTTCCAAGCCAGCTCCCTCCACGGCTGACAAGTTGGCCGTTGTCTGGGAACAGTGTTTCCTCTCCACGTGGGTCTCGCCTCGAGCTGCCTGGGCCTCCTCACAGGATGGAGGCTGGCGCCCCAGAGGGCACGGTCGAAGCACGTGATGCTGTCACGACCCCGCCTTGGAAGTAACACAGCAACACTTCAGCCATCCCCTGCCGGTCAGGCCGTCACAGAGCCCAGTTTCAAGGAGAAGGGACACAGGCTCCCCCTCTTGAGCGTGAGAGACAGGAGGTACTGTTGCGGCATCTTCAGAAAATATAATCTACTCCGTACGTCTGCTGGCTTCTTTGTTACCACCTGTCTCGTGAGCACAGGGACCTTGTCTTATTCATTGCTATATTCCCAGCTTCTGGAAAGTACCTGGCAAACAGTAGGTGCTCAATATGTGTTTGTTGAATACATAAATAGAGAGATGGATGAAAAAGAGACAGAGATAGGAAAACACAGGAAAGCACAGAAAGAGGGAGAGAGAGACGGAGACCCAATACACAGAGAGAGACGGAGACCCAATACACAGAGAGAGACGGAGACCCAATACACAGAGAGAGACAGAGACCAGGAGAGAGACAGAGACTTGGTGAGACAGGCGAGGGCCTGGCAGAGGGGCAGCTGATGTCCAGCTAGCTTGAAGGCAGGCAGACCTGGGGGGCTCCGGCCAGCCTACCATGGGGAGGTGGGAGTGGGGCGGATTCGGGGGTCTGCAGCCTGTGAGCTGGGGCGGCGCCGGCCCAGGAGGGGTCACGGTCAAGGTGAAGGAAGCCTGCGTCCAGCACGGGCGGGCGGGACAGCCAGGGCTCGCGGCCAGCTGGGGCCCAATGTGGCCGGGGTGGCGGGTGCAGGCAGCCCCCCTCCGCCAGCAATCTCCCTGCAGCAGAAGCGCGGCAACCAAGAGTAATGAAACAGAGGAATGTCGGTGACATTCTTCTAAAGAGGAAAAATGTGGAGTTTCGAGTCAAGCTGAAAGACTTATTGGGTTCGCAGCGAGGCTAGCGCTGACTTTGAGAACAAACTGCTGGACATGGGGCACGATCGAGTCCCCGAAACGTTCACTCTCGGCCGTGCGCCGCCACTGTTTTGACTACATTGTTCCCATTGATTTCCCTCCAATTCCTCAGAAACGGAGACGCCGACACTCTGGGGATCGTCATCGCCGATGCTGAGCAGGGTCCTCACCGACTGGGCCAGGAACCGGGGGGCAGAAGGGGCTGGTGGGCCCTGCCCTCCCACCTGGGGCTAACTGATAAAACCGAGAGCAGTGGTTCACCCAGCATTTTCCGTTCTCCCAGTGAGAGTGTTTTTTCTCTCTCTCTTGTCACAGACTGTCTTTTCTGACCCTCACAGCAACTCCAGGAGGCTCAGAGCGCTAAAGGGACTCCCTCAAGGTGGCACAGTCAGCCAGTGTCAGGGGCCCTGCGCAGGCCCCGGTCCCCTGGGTCTCAGGCCGCTGGGCCTGCAATCAGCCTCTGGTTGGCAGAGGTCTCTGGTTACCTGAGAGCGTCCCGGGTGTCTTCTGGGTTTAGGCATGGCTTCCAGAAGCTGCATTTAACACCCTCCGACCCCTTTCCCACTGCACATGCGCATTCTGTGGGCCTTCATTTACCGAGTCACCCCGCCAACTTGGTTTTCAACTCACTCGGTTTTGTTCTGGAGCATCTGCTGTGTGTTTAGCTGTGGACGACTCACGGCTCAAACTCAGTGCGTCCCAAGGTGACCCGCCCACCCTCCCCCTCCTCTGGGGTCACTTATCCCGTGAATAGCAGGGCCACCTCCGTCTTTCTAGGAGGCCCCCTTGACTCCTCTCTCCCCCTCACTCCCAGACGCTACCATCCCCAAGGCCTTGAGAATTTACCCTCCAGATTTCTCTCGAATCCATCTGCCTCTCCACACCCCCTCTGCCGCCACCCCATTGAGGCCACCATCTTTGACGACTGCAGTGGCCTCCCCCACGCCATTCTTGCCCCCACAGCCCATCTTCCACACAGTGGCCAGAGGCACCTCTTCAAAATGCAGCCCACTCCCTGCTTGAAATGCTTCTGCTAGTTTCTCAGGATGCTTGGGGTCTGGATCCTGCCCACCAGCCGACCCTCACTTCTCCAGGCCCCGCCCACCCCAGCCCCGCCCTCACTTCTCCAGGCCCCGCCCACCACCCGGCCCTCACTTCTCCAGACCCCCAACCACCATCCACCCCTGCCCCACTTCTCCAGGCCCCGCCCACCTCCATCCCACCCCCCGCTTCTCCAGGCCCCGCCCACCTCAGCCCCGCCCCACCCGCCCACTTCTCCAGGCCCCGCCCCCTCCAGCCCCACCCCACTTCTCCAGCATCCCCCTCAACTGCCCAAGTCCCACCTTCATGATCAAGCCACCTTCAATTTCGCAAGTCTTCTCTTTTCTTTAGTACCTCAACCTGCACACGCCGCGTCTTCTGCCCGGAAAGCCACAATATATTGAAATGCCCTGCTCTCCTGTCCTTCTGGCCCCTGCTGTGAGCTCCTTAGAGACAGGCCTGGGCGTTACCCGTTTGTGCCTCCCCAGCACCCACCACACACCTTAGCACATCGCAGGGGCTGGGAGCGCGTTCACTGAACGACTGGATGACTCCAGCCTATTGGTCAACCGAGTCCTCAGAAGAGGTCGTCTCCAGCACTGGGGGCTTACCCAGGTGCATGGTGCGTTCCAGCGGTCTGGAGATCCAGCCCTGTGGAGTCATGGTGCCCAACTGTGCAGAGACAGTCTTAGGGGCTGGGGAGAAAGGGGGGCTCGCCATCCGGCAGCTGGGAGCATCTGGTTGTTCAGGGAAGTTTCTCAGACAATGGCGGTTTGAGTCTTGTTTGGGGGACAGGGAAGGGAGTCTTGATGGGACAGGCAGCCTTTGGAAGGTGTGGTGGCTTGTGCAAAGGCACTGAGGCTTGAAAAGGCAATCGCCCCAGGCTGGGAGGAGGGGGATATCCAACACTGAGGTTGTTGAAGCCAAGACCAGTGCAGTATCCAAAAGTGAGGCTCTCAGAGATGGAGGGACCATACAAACACCAAACCCAATGCACCATTTACATGGGGACACTGAGGCCAGGGGCAGGGGATTTGCCCACAGCCACACAGCAGAGCCTGATTGACAGCCAGGACCCCCGGCTCTGAGTCCAGCTCCTCTCATTCGGGAACAGGTCTGCGGTGCATTCTGAGTTGGAAATGGAAGGCTCTTGGCCTGCAGAGAAGCATCTGGGGGCGAAGAGGGAGATGTCAGCCCTCAGACCCGTCCAGGTCCCCCCGATTTTACTTGAAGGTGGGGTCACAGAAGCACAGAGGAAGCGAGCTGCCATCTCTGGGGAAAAACGTCTGGGGCAGAACGCTGGGACTAGGCAGGAGAACAAGGGAGCAAGGGGAGGTGACCCTTGCAAGTATCTAGGTCACCTCTCCTGCCGGCAGCTGCCCAGCATGCTGGCCATGGCCCAGAGGACGGGAGGCCACCAGGTTGAAGAAGCACTTTTGTTCTGATCCCGTTCCAGCCGTGTCCAGAAGGACGGGGTGGCGCGGCCGTCTGGCCCGTTCATCAGCTGAGGTCCCTATATAATAATAGTAACAATAAATAATAGACGCTACCATCGATGGAACTTTTCCCCTAAGCCTGGCACTGCGCATTGCCAGTCTTACTTCATTTAATCCTCAGCAGTTAGGAACCTGGGATTCTCCCCAATTCACAGACGAGGAAACCGAGGTTCAGTTCTCTGGGTTCAAACCCAGCTCTGCTGGCTTCAGAGCTCTGAGGGATTAAAGTCCGAGTGTCCCGGGTCGTCCCAGGGTCTGGCTCAGTGTTCCACCTGCAGGTCCGTGTTGGGAGCAGACCGGCCGAGCTTCTCTTGGAGCGTGTCTGGGCTCCTCGGTTCTGTGGTCTAAGGATGCTGACGAGGCACAGGATCTGCCCCAGATGCCTGGTCTAGGGGGAAGACAAGGCTGCCGATCAGGCATCATATAGGACATCCCCAGGAATGCCTTCCCGAGCCGCCCCCACTGCACCCCAGGGCTGGACGCTCTGCCCCTCCCTCGCAGCTCTGGCCCACAAGGGTTTGCAGGGTGCTTGTTCCTCTCATTAGATTTCAAACTCGTGAAGACCTAGACCACATCCTTAGCACAATCCTGGTCCTCATAGGTCCTCCCTCAATGTTTATTTAATATTGTAAAACAAACACACACACAACAGAGTAAGACAGGATGTGTAATGAAATGAACCAGGATATATAATGAGAGGATTACAAGCAAGAAAGTGCTTTGAAAGAATTATTATTTTATACATTTTACACAAGTGAGCCATGTTCATTATAGACATACTAGAAAATCATGATTAAAAAAAATCACCTTCCCCAGTAGCCACTGTTACTATTTTGGTAAATAACCTGTCATACTTTTTAAGCCATATGCAGGGATGTCCCATTGCTTGATTGCAGTGGGCATGATTCATATCGTATTCTGAGTGACTACAGTTGTCCAGTGCACAGCCTGGGCAACAGTGTATGGCAACCCTGGGTATGTATATGTCTGTCGGTGTTTATTCTTTATAGAAATGACACCAAGCTACGTATACTATTTGAAAATTTGCATTTCTCACTAAAAAACACTGTGATCATCTTTTGTGTTAAATATCTTATTTTTAAACCTTTTAAAAATAATTTAACTTATTAGGCTATTTTCAATTTTATTCCATTTAAAACAATACCATGATGAACATGCTTTGGGGGCATTTGTCCATTTAAGTTCTTGGGATAAATTCTAGGAATTCTGAGCAAGAGGATATTTAATGTTTAAGGCATTTGATACAAACTGCCAAACTGTTCTAGGAAATTTTCATCAACAATGCAAGAAAGAAAAGGCCAGTATAAGCTTGATAAAATGGTGGAAAGAGGAACAAGAGAGGGGATGATGGGTATTTGATCTGCTTGGGGTCTGCAGAGAAGGCTTTCTGTTTCTTTAGGATGTTGAGAGAGGAGCAGTCTGTCGGCGAGGGCTCAGCCTCCTGGCCTGCAGTAATAAAGCCACAGCATCCCAGCCTGCACCCTAGACTCTGCTCTGAATCTCCACTTGCCTTAGAGCATGTCATTTCCCTCTCTGCAGCCTAGTTTCTCTCCTTATAAACCTGCAAGATTGGACTGAATGTGGAAGGGTAAATAAGATCATCTTGTGATCGATTGGTAATGCCTGCCTTGGAGGGCTGCGCTGAGATTGCCAAGCTGGCCATCTAGGCAGGAAAGAGTGCTGTGATCAATTAATAATGCCTGCCACGGGTGTGGGAAGGGAGGGGATGGCACCTCAGTCACGTATTTGCTATTCCTGGACTAGACACTTAGAGGCTATTAAACCTCTGGAAAGACAGGGAATTTTTCCTGATACCTTGTTCCTCATAGATGTCTAGATTTGGAGGATCGCTTTCTCGAGTTAGCCAAGTGCTCCCACCCTGCTCTGTCTCCTTCTGGGTGTATTGCAATGGAGCTAAGAGGCAAATGACATCCAGTTTCTCTCTCTTGACCCCAATCTGCATCTCATGACATCGTCTTCAGGCTGCAGAGAGAGGATTGGGGAATTCCCGTGATTTCAGTATTCCACTCAGTTTTTATCATTTTAAGGTTCATGCGTTTCTAATTGTTGTGAATACCATGGCAAAATTAATCGTTCTATGGTTGGTTTATTACATTTAGTAAAATTATGTGCATGCAGTGTTTGCCAAGAGAAGACGCGGCAGGCTCCTTAATCATGTAAAGATGATAATTTAGTTGTTACACTTGTTGAAATGATGGGATTAATTTTTAAAAAGTTTGCAAACTGGAGGAGAAATGTAAAACATTAATTTAGTTAGACAAGCAAGCCGACAACTGACAAATTCTTTCAGCCAAACCTGGTAGTGGAGATGCCGCGGACCCAGTGGCGGGGGGACTCATCAAGGAGGCATAGGAACTTTCAAGGAATTGGGAGTGTAATAACGGAGCATGCTGTGTGATTGTGGGGAGCCACTTTCCTTCTCTGGGCCTTCATTTTTTTTTCTATACAATATGACTAGATGCGTGGTTTTCAAATCATGTCCTGCAGACCCCTAGGGTTTCGGAAAATGTCTTCGGGGCTAAAAAAAGGCAGATGGGCTGAGGTTTCGGCAGACTGGACATCAGCTTTGGGGAGCCTGTTTGGATTCCTTTTTTGGGTGTTGGTATCCTGATTTTACCTTGGGGGATCTCTCTGCCCTCTTGTCATCAGTTCGTGTAGTTCTGGAGGGGTTAACCCACCCCCTGGCTGAGCCAATGAACCGTCAGAGCCAATGAATTTTTTTCCTAGCACTTTTGCTGGAACTATCTAGAATGAGCCTCCTTCTTTCCTTGGGTGTGGCTGAGCCAGGTGGATGGGAGACTAGAGCTTTGGGGTCCGTCTTGGTCATGATTTGGGAAAAGCCTGGCTGACAATGAAGCCAATGCAAAGGCAGGTAGAACCCAATACAAAACAGATTCCCAATGTCATCTTTCCAGCTCCTGGATCCAGCCATACCTGATGCCTTGGACTTTTCAGTTATATGAGCCTATAATTTTGTTTTTTTTGCTTCATCAATTATGAGTTTCTGTAACTTACAACCAAAAGAATCCCAACAAATGTGGTCTCTCATCCCACCTCAACTGGAGCTGAGCTATGATTATCCGTTTTATACTTGGGCATTCCATTTTAAAAGTTTGTTTGAACAAAGGATTCTGTTACTGGAAAGTAGGACTAAGATTAGATGATTCCTAAGGGCCCTTTAGCTGTGGCATCCTGTGTCTCTGTGGGTGATGACAGAGGTGTGTGTCCATGGTGGTATGAATTAGGTGTGGGCACACACAGAGGAAGGACTCGAGGTCAATTTCACAGAGAAGGCACCATGTGAAGTGGATCTTGAAGGATGTGTAGGAGTTCTCCAGAGGGAAGGAGGAAGCAGATGGGCTTCCAGGCAGAGGGAACAGCATGCGCAGAGGGCCTGGAGGTTAAAGACTGGAAGGCATTTGGGGAAGGCTGGACGATCCGGTGTGACTCAAGTAGGGGATCTGTGGGTGGTGAGAGGGTGGGGACTTGAGGAAATGCGGTGGAGAAACAAGTGGGAGCCCATTGTGAAGGGCTTTGAATGTCAGCATGAAAAGTGGACTGTGGCTGACGGGCAGCGGGCAGCCATGGCAGGTTCTTGAGCAGGAGAGGAGCAGGGTCCGTCGAGGGCTGGTTGCCGGGAACAGGACAGACTATGGGAGGGAAATCAATCTCCCCGGCGGCTTTGCCTGAGATTTCTGGTCCTTCTCTCTGAGGCAGGAGGAGAGGAGGGCCAGACTTTCAGCTCCAGAGGGATCCCAGGTCCGCACAGCCCGCATTCCAGAGCCGCTGGGCCTCCTCATTCCCAGCCCTGGAATCTGAGCACTATTTTGAGGATGGGGGCTTGGGAGGCCGCGTGGGGGGGGGGGGGGGGCGGAAAGCTGGGAGGGTGGGGAAGGAATTCTCCACTCCGCTGGCTCCAGTTAACCGGGCGTGATTTACGGGGCTGTTGTCCTGTTTCCCAGAGGAAACCAATCTTTTCCCACCACATTGCAGACTGGGTTTGAATCGAAGGATATTATGAAAATTCTTCCACGTTTTGAGGGGCCTGGATGGTCCCTTCCTCCGAAATCCACCAGATGAGCCGTGTTACATTATACTTCAGGGGCCTTTCCCCACGCTGTTCCATCTTCCCAGCTTTCTCCTGCCCGAGGGTAATAGTAACAACCACAACAGCAGGAGACCCGGCAGCCACGACAGCAGCTGTGAATGCGTGTTGCGTGCCTACTATGCGCAGGCGCAGTGTAAGTGCATTATGTGCACTTTCTCATGAAGTTCCCTCCACCACTGGATGAGGTAGAGGCTTTTAGTGCACTCAGTTTGGAGATAAGGGGGCCCAGAGAGACGAAGTAGTTTGCCGAAGGCCCATCCCCGGGAAGAGGAGGAGGCAGGATTCGAACCCAGGGCTGTCTGGGACCAGACAGGCCTTGGATCTGGGGAGGCCTGGCTGGGCATCTGTGGCCGGGAATCTGGGAGAGGGGAAGAGCGAGAGGAAGGGCGAGATGAACCAGAGAGGTGAGAGAGGAAGAACGGCAGAGGGAAACTGTGTCACGTCTTGTCGGGCCTGATTGAGAGAGTTTGAGGAGGAGCAGAGTCGTTTGCGAAGTGTCCAGGTACAAAGCAAAAGGAAAAGACAGAGCTGGAAGGGGAGGACGTGGGGGCTCTGGGTCGAGATGAAGGTGAACAGGTGACCCATACTGGATGAGAGAGAGATGGGGTGCAGCGAGCTGGGGGTCCCAGGGGCCCCGGTCTGGGAGGGGTGGCGGGCGTGGTGCCCGACACCAGGGCTTCCCAAGGAGCCCCCCGCCGCGTCAGCCTCCTGACCTGTGTTATCGCCAGAGAGGGGCCTGGAGTCACAGACGCCTGGGGCCTTTTACGGGCGCACCTTGACCCAGGCGCAGCTTTAACACAGAGAAGCCGCAAGGCAGCGAAATGGGGTGTTGGGGAGAAATTACTGCATTTAAACAAATTAGCAATTTGCAGGGCGCCACGGCAGTGTGGTCTGGGTACCAGGCAGAGCCAGCCGCAGTCTGCCTTCAGCTCTGTTCACGCGTCTCCACCACCGAGCGTCCGAGCTCACTGTGGGCACTGTCCAAATCAAGCTGGCATCTGAGGCCCTTTGGGCTGGGAGGTGGGGCGTGTATCAGATGGTCACCTGACCACCCGTCCCCGATGGGCCCAGACATGTGCCCTAGGAGGAAGGTACTTTATGATCCCCACTTTGCAGACGGGGAAACTGAGGTTCCAGGAGCTGAAGAGAAGGGCCTGAGATTCTGGCCCTGCTTACGCATCACCCTACCCTGTGCAGGATCCCGCCCCAGCTGAGGTGGGTTCAGGAACACGCGGAGGCAGGGGCGTGGCTGACATGACCGTTCAGGCCGTCCTGTCTGCAGGCCGGCTGGGCGACCCTGGGCAATGCTGGCCCCGAGCTGACGGGGTTGTGCAAACAGCGGCACATCTCCCTCCCCTTCCCCGAGGGACCCCGGGTCCGGGGAGGCAGCGTCAGTGCAGACAAGGTGAGTTGGCCAGGCGGGTCTGAGCTAGTGTCCAGAGCAGCCAGAAGGGCAGTCACAGGGGCAGGGACAGGGGCTGCGCTCCCACTCTGCGCCCGGCGCAGAGCTGGGCTCTTGCTTAATTATCCCCTCGAATCCCATAACATCCCACTGAAGTGAGACCAATATCCCCATTTTACAGGGTAAAGAGACTAAGGCTCAGAGAGGTCAAATGACTGCCCAGAGATGCACAGCAGGGAGCCGCAGGGCTGGGGCACGAACGTGGGGCTCTCTCTCCCTTCAGTCTCTGCCTTCCTTGGTCCTGAGGCCGCCTGTTGACGCCCCTCACCAGCCCTCTAGCATCTGCCTCTTAGGGACCCGAGAGCAGAGCAGAGCTCCTGACAGGGGCAGCGACGAGAGTGACCAGCTCAGGCTGCATTTACATAACACGCCCTCGCCCAGCCTGGCCCAAATCAAAGCACGTGATTTATGCAGAAACAAGCCAGCGTGTGGGTTTAATCCTGAGGCCGCGATGACCGCGGCGTCGGCCTGATTTGTGAGGCTGTCATCATTTTATATGAAAATCACTGCCTGAGAATATCCGGTCCTCCGGGATTGACAGAGCCGGGCCGCTGGCTCCAGAGGCATCGAGAGAAAAAGCGAGTCCCATTTGTCGGCCTCTGGGGGTTGTGGTTGAGGCTGCCCGGGGACGGCGGGAGATGCCCACACAGGGAGACCCACCGCCTTCTGGGAGCGCGTGTACGTGTGCATGCACCCTCCACAGCACACGCGCGTGCACACACTGCAGGCATGCATACACACGTGTGAAGTGCACGGTCACACACACACGTGCACTTATGCTTACACCAGCCGCAGTGCATGCACACACTCTGCACACATGTGCACGTCACGGGCATGCCCACGTGTGCATCCACGTGCGCTGACACACACACACATGTGCACGGGGATGCACCCAGTCACACTCGTGTGTGACTATGTATCACCCAGCCTTAGTGCATGCGTGTGTTTGTACAAACACGCACAAGCACACACAGCAGGTGTGTCTACATGTCCACACACATGCACACACGTACCCAAACACACGTGTACACTCAAACCTGTGTATCCACACTGCTGGCATGCCCCGACACACACTCACGGGGGCTCATGGATGTGTTTGCACACACACATATCCTCTGATACGTGTACACACTCAGACACGTGTACAATCTCACGCCACACCCACGGCCCCAGCCCACGCTCCCCATCCACAGCTGGCCCACAGGCATGGAGAGACTCAGAGTGGGGAGGCACAGGGACCTGGGGTGACTCCTGGCTCTTCCCCTTCCTAGCCATGTGGCTTTGGGTAGATATTTAACTCTCTGGGCCTCAGTTTCCCCGTCTGTCCAAAGGGTGACATGAGAGCCGGCTGCATAAGACGGTGGCTGTATCATTAAGGAAGGCATCATCCGGGAAGAGCCTGGTACACAGTAGGGCTGAGGACATGGTGGCTCTTAGAAGCAGTGGCTGCGTCACCAGGAGTCGTGACTCTGGATGGTGTTGCTGCTTCTCACTTTGTTGTTCAGGCCTGATCAGGTCTCTCTTCTGTCGCCAGGTGCACCCCACACTCCAACTACCTGGAACGCTTTCTAGTTCCCTGAGCCTAGTAGGACTTTCAGGCCTCCCGGGTTTTAACCATGACGTTCCCACTGCCTGGAATGCCCTTCCCTTACATCTCTCCAGAAAACTCCTACTCATTCTGCAAAACGCAGCCTGGGGGTCCTCTCCTCGAGGAGGGCTTCCATGAACATACCCCTCCCCATGCTCTCCTACCTTCTCCTCTGCCCGTCTCCCCCCCGTCAATCTTCAGCGCCTGGAAGGCCGTCATTACTCACCCAGTCACACTCTTTCATAAGAGATTAGCAAACGACTCTCCGGTTCTCGGGACAGGGCTCTTTGCACGTCACTGAATGACGGGACTAATGACAGTAGCGGGGACACCAGCTGCCGCGGGCCGGGCCTGTGCCACACACAGCACCTCCACCATCGTGGAAGATGCCCCGCCAACTCCATGAGGTCGCATGTCTCGTTATCCCACTTTACAGACAAGCAGGATGAGGCACGGAGAGGGGAGCTGAGGGGTCCAGGGTCACCTGACGGCGAGGAGCTGAGCTGGGTACCTGCTGGGCTGCAGCGTTTGAGTCTCAGCTGCCTCCCAGTGGGGATACGTAGACAGCGGACCGACCAGTGAATGAATGAATGAGTGACAGCCTGGATGAATGAATGAAGTGACGAATAGGCAGATGCAGAAACCTATGGCCTTCACCCCTCAACCACACATGGGTTGCCCCATGACAAGGTCCCTCAATGCCACCAGCCCCAAGGCAGATGCTGCAGCCCCCTCCCGGCCAGGTGGCCCCAGGGTCCCTGGGCGGCCTCGATTTCCTGACGAGCCCCGTCCCTCTCCCAAATGACCGCTCCTCTTGCTTCGTCGGGATGCAGGTGGACTCCGGGCCACAGCCGTCTGGGGACGTGGACGCTGGCTCCTCAGTCCTGGCGGGCACACTGACGCAGGTCGCCAGGGCCCCATGAGCAGGGACAGGCCAGGCGTCACCCGTGCCCAGCCCTCCCGCAGCTGATGGACAGGGAGGCATCCCCGAGGGTTAACCTCTGGGCCACGGCCCGCAGCTTCCTCCTGATCCGCCACGAGAGGCCGTAGCGCAGCGGGAGCCCGCCGCGTGGGCCCGTAAGTCACGCGGGGAAGGCAGGGGGGTATTTTGACTACGGAGTCATAAGCTCCAGGATTGGGGTCCGTGCGTGCCATCCTGACAGACAAATTGGTTGGAATTCAATTGTCTGTGACAAGAGGGCCGATTTCCCCACCCGGGACCGCCTGGCTCACGGGCGGAGGGTCGGGAGGCTGGCATTAGTCCGGGTCCTGCCAGCTGCCGGCACGGTGCCTTCCCCAGCTCCGCACACGCCCGCCGGCGCCCGGCTCCAGGCCAGGGGGGCCCCGTGCGCGCAAAGATGGGAGAGCGCACGGGCCCACGGGGCTGCCCCGAGAGAGGGACTCGCCACTCGGCTGCTGGCTTGCTGTGTGACCTTGGGCAAATCTTTTCCCTCTCTGGGCCTCAGTCTGTCTAGTTTAAAATGTAAGCCTTCATTGTCTCTCTCTTTTTCCTTCCTTCTCTCCTTCCTCCGGTCCTCCCTCCCTCCTTCTTTCCCTCCCTCCCTCCCTCCCTTCCTTCCTTCATTCCTTCCTTCTTCCTTTCTCCTCCCCCTCTCCCTCCTTTCCTCTCCACCTACAGATCTCTATGAAATCCCTCTGTGTCATACATGGGGCTGGGTGCTAAGTGTATGGAAAGACTTAATAGGGGTCCTAGCCCTCCAGGCAAGCACCCATTCACACATTCACTCATTCAACCAGTATTCACTTAGGGCCGACTTTGTGCCTGGAGCCGGTAGATGGCAGGGACATGGGAAGGCCCGGCCTTTGTCCTCCTGGCGCTCCTGGCTCATGGAGAGATATTAACCAAACCAACCCCGGCACAGTCTCGGTTCCAGAGTGTGCCGGGTGCCTACGGAGTGAAGGCACACAGAGAAAAGGCTGGGGTCCCCCGGAGAGGGGGCTGAGGGAAGATGCAGAGGAGGGGACGTTTAGGCTGAGTGGCTGTGAGTTTGAGGTGCAGAGCATCCTGGGAGGAGTGCAGAGACTAGGACCACCAAGGCTCCCGGGGCTGCCGTGGCTGTCCCGGGATTTCCGGGGGCGAGGGAGTCTTGTCTCTGCCTCCTTGGCCACCCCAGCCTGTCTCCGGCTGCCTGGACCTCGGCCCACCTGAGAAGTTCACACTTCAGCACGGTGGAAAGATTCACACTTTCTCCTGGGCTTCCTCGTCGGCCTGACCCTCCTGTCACATCTCAGAATACGACAGATACCTCAGGAAGCAGAACAAATACCACAGGGAGCACAAGGCAGGCGTAGGGCATGGTGCAGGGACGAGGGACAGCCTGGGAAGGCCCCGCGGGATGGTGGGGTGGGAGTGAGGAGGCTGCGGGGCTGGGGGATTCGCCCACCAGGGCCTCAGTTTCTGCATCTGTGGAATGGGAGCACGGCCGACTGGGTGGTCCCTCTCACCTCTAATAATCTGCGACTGCTGAGTAGGATTAAATAAAGGTCCTGGGCAGGTTTGACTTCTAGAATCAGCAGAGGGAGGGGTTCTGAGCCGGGCCTCGTATCCCACAAGCCCTGTCTGAATCTGGCTCTGCCTCCCCCCGGGCTGGTTGACCGAGCTGCTCCAAACCCTTGTGTACCTCCAAGCCTCAGTTGATCTCATCTGTGAAATGGGCACAGTCTACCAACCATGAAGTGTCATCGTGGAGGTGAAACAAAAGGACGCAGCGTTTGCCAAATGGGGGGGGGGGTCTGCATTTCACCGGTGAGCGGGACAGGAGATGAGCCAGGTTCCCATTTTCCAGAGTTACGTATCTGTTTTCATATATATGGGATACAAATCGAAGGAGCGCATCCGACCAGTGGTTTCATGGATGTTATCGCTTCCGTTGAGGCTGAGGCTGAGGCTGAAAACACAGTGAGTCAATTAAAAATAAAGAGAAATAGATGGTTAGGAGGGGGATTTGGAGGGGGCCGAATGGTGAGAGGTTCTGAGGGAGCCCATGTAAAGAACCCACCACCAGGCAGGGCTTGGCGAGGCCTCCAGGGTGGGCTGTGGCTGCGAGATTATGAAGACGGTGACTTTTGCTGTTGAGCTGGCCGTCTCCTGTGTTATTGGGGAATGCCAGCTGCTCTGATTGCATTGCTGTGTGGCCTTAGGCAAGGCCCTCCCCTCTCTGGGCGGGGGCTCACCCACTTGGAGATCTCGGTGGACTACCATGCCCTGTGACGGCCTGTGGCTCCTGGCCCATCCCCTTTGTGCCGAGGTCATGAGTGATAAGGCCTCGTGGAGGCACCCTCCGTCCCCAAGCTCTCGGGAAGCTTCTGGAGTAAATAGCCAGGCAGAGGCAGCCATAGGAGCATCTGATTAGACCCTGGCAGGGCCTGGCCTCCACCTCCCAGCCAGAGGAGACGTGGACACAGCCCTGCTCCTGCCAAACCCGGGTGATTTATGGAGCTGCCCCAAAGGCCACGCTGTTTGCACTTTTCAGCTTGGGAGGCCGGGAGGCTGGGAGGGCACGGGGAAGAGGGCGTTTAATGAGGCGAGTAAATATTAGGTGAGCGGTGGTGATGGCCACGGGCTGGAGGCTGCGCGGGGGGCGTCTCCCGGCTGGGAAGCATGAAGGGTCCCGACTGTGTCTGGGGCCTATGCGGCTGCTTCAACTCTGGGCCCCCACACTCCGGGGTATGTGTCTGTGCAAAGAACTCACCCGAGATGGGAGAGACTAAGCCTCAAACGGCTTTGCCGGAACCAAATTCACATCTTGTTCTCCTCCGAGGAGCGGCCTGGAATGCAGGAGAAGGCCAGGCTTAGGGGTCAGAGTCTGGGTTCAAATCCTGCCTCACCAGCTGTGTGATATTGGGCACCGTATCCTGCCACTCTGAACCTCAGTTTCCTCCTCTGTAAACTGGAATGAATCAGGTGCAGCTGAGAGTCTAGAAGGGGGGCCAGCCTTGGAGGGAGGTGACTGCACTCGGCAAGAACGACACGCAGCAGAGCAGAGAAGAGCAACCCCAGGGCTGCCCAAGGATGAAGCCAGGGAGTCAGCTCGTGATGCTCCCCCATGCCTGGTAAACAGTAGGCGCTCACTAGCGTCAGCTCATGCCTGGTCTTGAGGCTTGAGAAATCTCTCTCAGGGATCCTCAAATAGAGGCCACGATATGATATATCTGCAAGGAAGGGCATCCCAGGTGGAGGGAACAGCATGTGTGAAGGCCTAGAGGAGGAGCAGAATCTGGGCTTGATCAGGAAACCACGACACGTCCAGGTGACAGAAGGACAGCGCAGGCAGTGAGGCTGGGGACACCCAAGAGAGTGAGTGGGACAGGACAGGGGCGGGCATGGTCAGATTAGTTTTCTTTCTCTTCAATTTTTTTGTTGAATTCCTTTAGATAACACCCCCGTTTGTCATTTTATATACCTGCATAAATGTCATGTCCCCCATGAGTTTCTTTAGCGCTGACAGCTTTATTTCCTTTTTTCCTTTTCCCTCGGCTTCCTCCACCCCCTCCTCCCACCTCAGACCACCATCCCAAACCAGGTCACCCCAGGTAACAACCTCGTCTTAATTCTCCCGTAATCCCCATCCCTGTCGCCAGGGCCATATCACAATCAGACACGTGCAAACACTAGGTGAAGTTCTGTGACTTCCTTTCGCAGACCTGGACCCCATGCACACACTCTTCTCCACCTCGCTGTTCCCACCCGCGTCTCTGGGTGATCTCCTGAGCTGATGTGTGTGGCTCTGCTCCCTCCTGCCGCGGGCTGTGTCACCTTCCAGGGCACGGCCGCACCCTCCTGCCTTCGCTCTTCCCTCCCTGAGGGCGGTTGTCTAGCTTCATCTTCCTGAGTTTTCACTACAAACGACACTGCAGGAAACAGTCTGGAGCACGCGGCCCGAAGTGCCGTGCGTTTGTTTCCACGGGAGAGACTCCCAGGAGGGGGATTTGCCTGGCCCTGAGGTAGATTTTACATTTTCTGGGATGTAGCACAATCACTTTTCTAAAGGCTGTAACACTTTACCTCTCTGGCAGCCGTGATCGAGAGGGCGTTTTCTCCCCAGTCTAGTGGGGCCGGGGATCTGGGTTTTCTAAGGCTCTTTCTGGCTGCAGAAGGGGGAATGGGCTAGAGGGTGAGATGCCCGGATTCAATCGATCGTTTGATTGATATCTGCCAGATTGTCAGCTCCATGAGGGTAGAGGCTGGTCTATCTTGACCAGCCTTGGATCCTCCTGTAGTAGGATATACCTACTCAGTGGCGCTCAGGGAATACTGGTTGAATGAAAGGAGGCATGGTGGGTGGGTAGATGGATGGGTGGGTGGGTAGGTAGCTGGATGGATGGATGGCTGGATGGCTGGATGGCTAGGTGGATGGATGGTTGGATGGATACTTGGATGGATGGATGGATGGATGGATGGCTAGATGGATGGATGATGGATGGATGTATGGATGTATGGATGTACGGATGGACGGGTGGATGGATAGATAGATGGATGGGAGCATGGCTATATGGACGGATGGTTGGATGGATAGATGGATGGATGGATGTATGGATGTATGGACGGACAGGTGGATGGATGGATGCATGGATGGATGGATGGATAGAAGGATGGATGGATAGATGGCTGGCTGGCTGGCTGGCTGGACAGATGATAGGTGGATGGGTAGATGGATGGATGGATGGATGGATGGATGGATAAATGGATGGATGGGTGGATGGATGGATGGGTGGATGGATGGATTGGTGGATGGATAAATGGATGGATGGATGGGTAGATAGGTGGATGGGTGGATGGATGGATGGATAGATGAATGGATGGATAGGTGAATGGGTGGGTGGATGGATGGATGGGTGGATGGATGGATGGGTGGATGGATGGGTGGATACAGAGAGACCGCCATGATTTCTGGGGGCTTCTGTCTTTCTCCAGTCCTGAGTGGGAACAAATAAAAAAATTAATTAGTTATCACCTCCTCCCCTCACATTCAGGAAATGACAGCAGGACAAGCTCTTGGCAGGGAGCCGGGAAGATGTGTCTCTGAGAGGAGAATTGATGCACAGCTGTGGAGACTATGGATGGGGTGACTTGGTTCACTGTGCCCTGCGCTGGCTTGAGACTCCTGGGGTGGAGCATTGAGCAGCCTCATCCCTGGAGCCCCATGCCCCCCAGCAGAGGGAGGGCTGCTGAGGGTCGGAGATGAGGCTTTCCGTGGCTGGAGGGCCCTGCTGTGGGACGAGAGGTTGGAGAGATGCTGCTTCTCAAGATTTGGTAAGAGTAACCGACATTTACTGTGTGAAAGGGGCCGTACCTTACACACATCTCATCACGTCCACAACAACTCCATGGGCAGCTACCCTTATTATTGCCGTGTCAGAGATGAGGAAATGGGGGCTCAGAGAGGTTGGGTCACTGGTCTGAGGTCACCCAGCGAGGACGTGAGGAGCTGACCAAGCATCAGCCACTGCTTTTCTCCGCTGCTCTTCACTGCTTCTCTAAGGCCTGCCCAGCGGCGTCCCACCCCTGCAAGAACAAGTCCAAACTCCTCCCCTCCACACCTGCCTACTCGGCAGCCCCAGGTAACCCTCCCCAGAGGGCCAGGCAGCTGCAGTCTCTTCCTGCCTCCTCTGCCCTCCAGAGGTGTGTGCTGGGGGGAATGTGGCCGTGGAACGAGAAGACGCATGTTCTAGTTCTGCCTCTGCTATCTCCCAGCCTCAGTGTCCCCATCTGCAAACTGGGTTCGTATCTGTCCTTGCAAAGGCGCTGTGGGGAGCTGCGAGGTCGCCATGTTCTTGCAAAGGATGTTATCATCCCCGATCTGACCCGTGGAGGGTCTCTCTCTCCCGCCCTGCCGGGCTTTGAATCTGGCTCTGGAACGCTCAGGGTCACCTCTGCGATGGCCCCACAAGACATGACAATGAGACTGTGACCCCCCACTTCACTCCCTGCCTTTCTCCCGGACCACGCACTCAGCCCTCCCTGCCGCCACCTGCTCTACCGTCCTGACTCTGATCTTGTCTCCTGCTTGTGTGCTTTTGGCCTGATCTTCCCTTGGACTCGACACCCAGGCGTCCCTTCTCCCACTGCCGTTGGCTGCCGTGACTACATACTCTTTCCAGAACCAGCCTCACCTAACTGAGACTTAAACACCTAGGGAGGGATGCTCCCCCACATGTTCACTCCAGCCTCATTCATTCATTCATTCATTCATTCATTTGCTAAATATCTATTGAGGGTCTACTGTGTGCCAGGCACTGTCCTAGGAACTAGGGACATAGCAATAAAAACACTCACATAATTCTCATGGAATTTATATTTTTCAACAAAGGTATAAAAACATGAAAACTTTATAAAGGCACCGGGGCATTTTTCAGCCTCTGTTCAGTGGTTCCAAGAGGTGGCTGGATGAGTAGGGGCTGATTAAGCTCAATATTAAACAGATTTGTCTGTACCTGAAATGGCAGTGAGCTCCCTGTCACTGGAGGTGTGCAAGCAGATCCTAGACAACTCATTGACGTGGCTCCTGGCATCAGTGACGGGGTTGGGCCAGGGGACTCTTGAGGCTCCTCCAAGCTCTGGGTGTCTGTGACTATGGGCTGGACGCTAGCCAGGATCCCCTCCCGTGGAATTGCCCCAAGCTTGATGGCTCCGAGCCCGTTTGCGCTCAGGCATCCTCGCTCCCAGCGTCACACTGGCTTCTGGCTCCTCAAGCCTGTCGGGTTCTGTCAGGCACCCCCCATCCTCGGGCGAGGAAGGACCCCTCCCCGCCCACCTCCTCCTGCGCCCGTCCTGTTTATGAGGCTGTTGCCTGGGGTTGCTGGGGGAACGCTGGATCCGTGCCCCACTCTGAGCCCACCGACTTCTGGCCCTTTCCACGCTCTGGACACAGCAGCTGCTCCTGTCTCCCGTTTGGGGGGGCTCCATGGGTGGAAACCCTTCGACGGGGGTGTTTGCAAGCACCCTGAGCCCACAGATTCCAGGTTTTTCTCTGCAGCTCCAGCTAGGGGCCTGCCTCTCTGGCTACGTAGGGTGGAGTAGAAACCCAGGCTCTGCAGCCTGGCCGTCTGGGTTCGAATCCTGCCCCCATCGGCTGCTGCCGTAATCTTCCCCGTGGAGATGTTCGGCCCAGAGCGTCTGTCTGAGTCCTGACAAAGCTTTCACCTCTCTGGGGAAGCCCTCTCCGGATGTGGGAACAGAGCCCGCCGTGCCTGACCCGACATTTCCACCCTAGTGGGTTCCTCTTTGATTCCTGGCAGAAGGCTGGTGTCATGGTGACCAACGGTTATTCCCTGAGACCCCCCCAACATCCCCATCACTTCCCTCCCGCCCGTCACCTGACCCTGTGCCTGACGCGGGGCTGGCGTCCAGGAGGCCTTGTCCTTCTAGAGCCCCCTCCCTCCAGACCCTGCGCGACCCCCACCCCCAGTGGGACAGAGAGATCTACCAAGAGCCCCGGACTGGGGGGTGAGGGACCTGAGCACCACCCCTCTTTACTAAACATTAGCTTTTCGTGGGTCACATCCCTTCTCTGCACCTCAGTTTCCTGTCCAAGCTTTGGGTTAGGTCAAGTCAGTGATTTTAGAGAATCCTTTTTCTTTTTTTTTTCCTTTCATCTGCAGGAACATTCTTCCCTCAAATGAATCTTAGGCAGAATGGTATGAAGAAGAGTGACAGACCAGGACATGGGTGGGGATCTAGAAAATTCTTCCATGGAGACAAAGGCAGAGTTAGGGGCTGGTGAGGAAAGAGGCCGAACAGGCCAGACTTAGGATCCCCTCCCCAGGCCCCTTGTCACATCAAGACGCCCCTGTCCCCGTGCAGTCCCTCAGGCTCCTGTCCTCCGTTTAGAGACAATTGATTAGTGAAGCTCGTTCCACGAAGGTGAACGGCTTTGCACTGGAGCGGGGGCCTCCCAGAGACCCTCAGCCGAGAGCCCACTAAGGGGGCTCGCAGACGGCCGGCGACGAGAGCAGCTCCCTCCAGCGCGTGCAGCACATCTTGTTTATACTGGGAGCGTTTCTGACTTCACAAGGAGAGTATTTTGGGAGAGACAGTCTCCCCACATCTGGATCGGGGTGGGGACCAGCTGTTGCTCCGCTCTGCGTTCACGCTGCCGTCACGCGTGGGGACGGGCCGCCGAGGGCGGGGAGGGGGCTGAGGCGGGAGGAATTCTCTCCCCCCACAGCCTTCTGTGTGTCCTCTGTTCTCCTTGGAAGGTTCTGGACTTGGCAGCAGGCCCTGGGGGGCTCAGGCCCAAGGGCCTGGGGTGGGATGCCGACTCTCACTGGCTCACGGTGGGGCCCTGGGAACGGCTTCCCCTGTTGAGCCCCGTCGTCTGTGTGATGGGGGCGACTCATGCAACCACCTGGCACGGAGCAGGGAAGGTGAACTGAGACCCCGTACTGAGACACTGAGGGGTCAACAGTGTCCTGGGGGAACGCACACAGTGACCCACACGTGGGAGGCCCCTTCTGGACTCCAGCCGGTGGGTTTAGTGCTGGAGCATCTTTCTCTGATACACACGCTCTCTCAGCACACACGACATGGACACATATCCGTGTTGAGACGGACACAGACACGGATGCACCCACACACACTAGCACAGGAGCACGCAGCCTGCCCCACACACGGGGACACACACACACGCACATGCCCACACTCAGTTCAATTCAGCCCAATGAGTACATTATGAGCAAGTTGTGCCAGGCAGCTTGCCCCCTCTGAGAAAGGCAGACAAGGGCCACGTCCTCCTGGAACATGTTGTCTAATGGGGGAGGCAGACGCTTCAGTGAGCCCAAAACAAACCACACGGAACAAAATCGTTCAGATCGGGGAAGGCCCGTGGTGGAAATAACCGGGGTGTGATGGTGGGGGTCTGTCGGGGGTGTGTGTGTGGGATTACCATCAAGTGGGGATCGTGCCTGATCCCCAGGTTCCTTCCCTGCCCCGGGCAACAAGGCCATACTGAAATCATGAAGCATGACGAGGAGCTGGTCCTGGGAAGATCTGGGGGCAGAATGTTCCAGGAGAGGAAACCTCAAGGGCAAAAGTCGTGAGGAGTGGGGAGACGGTGGGACAGAGTGGGTGGAGACGAGGCCACTGAGGGTGACGAGGCAGCCCGTCTAGGGTCCTGCGGCCATGACGTGGGGTTCAGATTTTCTTCTTCGTGTGATAGGAACCATTGGGGGTTGTGGGCCTAGAACCTTCTCAAAGATGTTCAAAGACCTCCACATCCTCTCATGTGACCCCTGCACACCCGTCTGCATGGTACATTCGGGCGCACACATGATCCACTCTAGAGTCCACACACGTGAGTACCGCTGGGGCACCGGCATGCGTGTACCCGCTGCAGATGCAGATACCCACAGGGCACACCCATGCACGGCGCCTGCCGGGGCACACGCAGCCCTCCAGCCTGCCCCTGGCATGTTGACGTGGCAGAAGCAGCCAGGAGGTGATGAACTCCCGGCCTGCCTAGCGCCCCCATTCTGGAGCTCCCAGGGCTGGGGCGAGGGCAGGACCCAGGGGGGTCCTGGTCGGGGAAGTCGAGGGGCAGCCTTGGCTGGGGGTCAAGGCTGACTTCAGTGATGGGCCGCCTGATGCATGCTGTTTCTGCGAAGGGCGTTGCTCTTTGAGGGGCAGAGGGCAGAGCCAGGAGGAGCAGCGCAATGGAGAGGTCCAGAGTGGCTTTTCATTCCCCCTTGGGCCTCAGTTTCCTCATCTGTAAAATGAGCGGGGGAACCTGGCACCCACTAAAGGCCACCACACCCCGAGGATGTGACGCTAGAATAGTGTGCGATTCTGACCTAAGCCCTGCAGCAGATTCCAGGCAGGAGAGTCCGCCCAGCAGGAAGCAGTCAAGGAAGGCTTCCTGGAGGAGGAGCGCTAGAGCCACCCTGCTTAGCCCACTCCTGCTAAGAGATGCAGAGTCTCTTCAGGGAGTCTGCATCAGGGCACAGGCAGGACGCCGGGCCACCTTCACGTGCATACGTGTGCAGTCTCACACACGGGGAACTCAGCAAGGTTGATAGGATTACCCCCATTTTACAGATGAGGAAACTGAGGCTCAGGTCTCATGGCCGAAGTCAAAGAGCTGGAAAGGTGGAGCCAAGTTAGGAAGGCCAAGTCCTCTGCCCGATTCGCAGGAGCCCCCAGGGTCCCCATCTCCAAGGAGTTTCCCTCTCATCCTTCCCCACTTCTAGCCCCATCTCCTTCAGTCCAACCCCGAGCCCTGTGTAAGCGACAGTGACTCCCTTTGAAAGGCAGGATTGGAGTCAATATGGACAGAATGAGGGCCCAGTGCCCATCAGATGGAGGTGGAACCCCCAGCGTTTCTCTCTCGAGCTCAGCCCCAGTGGGTCCCTCCACCCCAAGGTGAGGCCCCTCGCATGGGCAGGGGCTGAGCAGTCACGCCGTCTGTCTGGTTGCGGCTGAGGGCGGTGCACAGCCGTGTCCCCAGCGGGGAGGATGCAGGGAGTGTGGAGGACAAGGGTCACCACACTCCAGCTCCTGGGCCTACACGGGCGGGTCTCCAGCCTTCTTCACGCCCTGCTCTACGTGGCTCTGGGGACAGCCTGCACGCTGGACCCACGGGCTCGGTTCACGTCCTGGCTTGGCCCTTCCCGGAGCCCTGTCCCTTCTCCGAGCTGCTCAGCTGTGACACGGGGGTGAGGAAGAGCGTCTGCCTCGACGCAGGGCTTTGCCGGCCCCCTCACCCTGCCGTCCTCTGGGTCTGGAGTCAGGTAAGTGCTCCACGAACACCCACCGAAAGCGTGAACCTTGGAGCTGTTGCGAGGGTTAAATCAGATAGAACACGTACAGGGCCTGACACACAGTAGCCGCTTAAGAAATGATCATTGCCAGATTCACATAAAGTGCTTGCAACAGTGTCTGGAAAATGATGATGCAATTAACGGTAACATGGAAGCTTACTATTACTTAGTTGGACTACGGTTGGAATTCTGGAATAAGAATCATTACACAGGGCGTCTGATGTACGCCGGGCTCATGTCAAGTCCTTTATAAGCCTCCTTCTCAGGAAATCTCTTCTCACAGCCCGGGAGGGGCACTTTATCACCCCTATTTCACTGAGGAGCAAACTGAGGCTCAGAGATGCAATGACTCGCTCCTAATTTCGAAGCTAGGAAAGGGAGAAGCCAGATTCTCACTGAGTTCCTCTGCAGAATACCCGGGCAGGTTTCCCCTCCTTGGTCCTTCCCGGGCGGTCTCAACGGTTCTGCCCCGTTAGTTACCAAGGTCCTCTTCGGCTCCACTTGACGCTGATTCCCTTGAGAAAGCTCTCAGCCTCAGCCTTAGCAACAATATCCACGACTTCCCAGGTTGAAAGTGGGGATATTTTTAACACATATTAAAATAAATATTTCAGAATTACCAAAAAAAAAAATGTTTTTTTGCCTGTGTGCCACCTACTGCCATCTCTTGGCCACTGTTGTGTTTAAAACCCAATTTTGGGACTTGTGGGTCCAGTTCAACTGTCTTATTTCACGGTGGGGCCCAGAGAGGTTCAGTGGTTTGCCCAAGGCCACACAGCAAGCACAGCTCAGGCCTCTTGACTCTCAGGCCTGGGGGCATCTCTTGCCCCTCAAACAATTGCGTGCATCACGAGAGGCAAAGCTCCCCCAGGGGTGGGCCCTGCCTGATTCTGGAATGAGAGCAGGCCGAGCTTCTCAGACACCATCTTTGTTAATCCTCAGAGGCCTCTTTGTGGGCATGCCTTCTTGCTCTCATTTTAAAGTTGAGGGAACTGGGGCTCAGAGAGGTAAAGCAACTCTTCAGAGGACACACAGCCAGTAAGGAGAGCAGCAGGGATTTGAACCCCAGACCCGGGTGTCGTGCAGCAGAGAGTGTGGCTAATGGTACGTGGACCCAGCAGAAGGGACGGCGCCGCCCGGGGCGGTGATGCGGTGGACACAGGCCAGCTGGGAGCCTTCAGTTTCGGGGCCGACCAACCCCCTGTGCTCCCCAGCCTGAGACGTAGGTGCTGCGGTACCCTCGTGCTTTCTGGAAGAGATTTAGATCTCGAGGCCCGCGCCGCAGCAGACGTGCTGCATATTTTTAACTCGGGGAAGAACGTCCCAGCCTTTCAGAGCCTCCGCCAGCCGTCCCTCCCCGGGACCCGGAGCGCAGCCTGCTTCCTGCCTCCAGTAGCCTCTCCTCTTCTCCCGGCCCCAGCAGCCCCGTCTTCTCAAGTCGAGACGGCAAAAGGTCTTGGGAATTTTCGTAAAACTCCTAAACCTGGCTGCGAGCCAAAGGGAACGGGCTCTGAAAAGGCTGATGCCGTCTGGGAGATGATAGAAATATGGCATTCCCGCGGCAGGCCCTTCCCGAACGGACGGGGGGCGGCGGCAGGCCCGATGGCCCGATCTCTGCAGCCCAGAGACACAGCTGGCAGGAAAATGAGACGAATAATTGTCACCAGTTATGCAGCTTTTGCTGTGGGCCAGCGTTAACCGGTCGTCACGTGTTATCTCAGCAAAGCCACCAAGTTGGAGGAGGGTGGGTGTTGTTGCCAGGGGCCATCTTCTCAGATGAAGAAGGGGAGGCTCAGAGAGGTGTGGTGACTGGCCTAAGGTCACACAGCCGGGAAGTGGTGGGGCTGGAATTTGAGCCCAGTCTTTACCGTTGTCACCACTATGCACGCCTAGACACATGCGCACCCAGCGGTACACACACAAGCACACGTGGACACAATACACCCATGCACACAAACACATGGACACACCCACCTGCATGCACACGCACTCGCACACTCATTCCGAGACCCCGCACGGCGGTGCTCACCTGGCTCCCTGGAGCAGGGCCAGGACTCCGGCCCTCGGACCCTGGGACATCAGCTTCCTTCCGCCCCCTCCCTGCCTCCCCCAGATGTTTGCTGTGGCGCCTGCCAGCCGGCCAGATGTGCTGACGCCCCGGGACGTCTCAGAGACCCAGAGACTGAGGGGGTGGCCAGATTGCCCCCAGATGTCTCCCCGGCACCGAGTCCAAGCCCAGGCCCAGAGGAGCCAGGCCCTCGAAAGGGACCCCTTGCCCTGCGAGGTCACCCCCGGGCTCTCATCACGCGGGGGCAGCAGCCTGGGGGGCTAAGCTTTGTGCTCCAATAGGAGCCACTGTGGGCCCTGGGACCGAGCCTCTGCCTTCTCTGAGCCTCAGTTTCCACATCTGCACAATGGGGACAGCACGGCCAGCTTGGCCTCACGAGGGTGTCATGGGGACCGTCGACACTTAGAATGGAAAGGAATCTCAAAGATCTCTTAGTTCCCAATTTGCAGGTGGGAAAACTGAGGCCCGCAATCACACTGTGAGCTGCTTGCAAAATGGGCTCGGACACCAATCCTACAAATCTCGACGGGATAACATTTTTTGTAGAACTGACCTGGCTCCTCCCGCGACAACGTGTAAGAGAACACAGGAATGAAAAGACTGCTCCGTCTTCTTGCTAGCGGGCCTGTTCTAACGTTTCCTTTTTGCCCCAAGACATTTTTCTCAAGGATTACTGAGCAGCAAGTTGGAATTTCTCTGAAAAGCGTCCAACTGGCCCCAGTACTAACGCCCTCGATGTAACACTGGCCTCTCCCCAGACCCCGGGCTTTGCTCCGCTTCTCCCCAGGCTCTCCCATCCCGTTGTGGGATTTCAAAGCCTTAGGATCAAGGGTGGGGACGTGAGGACCACCGAGCTGTGTGCTGACACGACCATGTGCCCCATGCGAGGCGGGCCCTCTCCTCTCAAGGAGGCAGCAGGGAGGCCGAATAGCACAGTGTCAGGAGTGCGGGCTCAGCTCAAACCCTGGCCGAGCCTCTCCCCAGCTGGGTGACCTTGGGCACATCGCTTGACGTCTCTGAGCCTCAGTTTTCTCATCTGTACACTGGGGATGACCACATATCGTGGGGCTTAACAGGAATAACAGATGTGCGGCGCTCAGCAGAGCTGGCGTAGGAAGCTCTTGGCTGGTGTGAGCGGCCTTGGACATGAGGCTTGTTTTCCAGAGAGACAAAAGGACACGCCCGAGGTGGCCC
The DNA here is from genome assembly GCF_020826845.1 of Diceros bicornis minor. Classification (NCBI taxonomy): domain Eukaryota; kingdom Metazoa; phylum Chordata; class Mammalia; order Perissodactyla; family Rhinocerotidae; genus Diceros; species Diceros bicornis. The sequence continues at coordinate 21,527,564 of NC_080774.1, read as the reverse complement.
AGCTCAGGAGGAGCGGCTGGTCAGAGCCCGGGGCCGGCTGACCCACGGCGTGGCTCTGCTGCAGCCAGCCCGCTGGGTGACGTGCCGTGTCCTTCCAGGCCTTCCCTCTGGAACAGACCTCAGTTTCTGTGCAGACACCGCACTCTCCCTTCCCAATTTCTTTTCTCAGCCAGAAACCTCTGTGACTCCTCTCTGTGCCGCTCGCTCAGGCTCAGACCTATAAAAAGCCGGCAGGGCTGTTATTTTAAGGGCTGTCACTGCGTTTCCCTCCAAGAGTCCCCGCTGGAATTGGCCTCTGGTTCCCATGGCTGGTGACAGAACTCTGAGCCGGCTTTCAAGGGCAAGGAACAGACAGACGGTGCCGCCAGGATGGGGAGTAAATTTATACTCCGAGGGGGGGCAGCCCCGCGGCCCTTCCTGTCCTCCCTCTCTCCTCCTTCAGCAGCCTGCACACCTACTGTGTGCTCCCTGGGCCTCCCAGATTATCCTTACAGATGAGGAAGCCACGGCTCAGAGAGGGACAGCGCTTTGCCCAAGGCCGCACAGCACAAGAGCGAACGATTCTCCCAGACACCCAGCTCCGAACCCCCTTCCCGGCCGCCTCTTTCCCGTGTCCACTGCCTCTTGTCCTCTCCCCACACTCTTCCTTGTCTTCCCCTCCTGGCATTCTTTTCCTTCTCCCTCTTCCCTGCTGCTCCCTGTCCTCCTCTCTTCTGGTGGGTTCTTTCTCCAGAAGTCTTCTGGCCGCACCTGCCTTTCCTGTCCTGACCATCACCGTGAGAGTACCGGACACACATGGAGTGAGGACATGTCCGCATTTTGAACTTTTCCTGTATCCCAAGCCGCCAGCTAAGGCCGCCCGCCGTGTGCACAGCGTCCTCCAGGAACCCTAGGAGGTGGGCACGTTATTGTGCCACCTCACGGGCAAGGCCGGGGGCGCCCAGAGGAGGAAGTCGCGAAGCTGGGGCCCCACACTGCACCTCCATGTTGTGTTAGATGCACCCCCCTCAACAAGCACATTTTAAAAATTAAAGTTTAACTTACCGACTCTCAAGGGTGCAAAGTTTCAGTGAGTGCTCGGTGCATTTTTACAGATGAACGCTGCCCATCACCAAACATAGCCTGTCCCCAACACCTGGAAAGTTCCCTCGTGACCCCTCCCGGTGGACACTGAGTCCACGATCTTTACCCCAAGCTGTGGCCCCAGCCATATGTGGGCTGGAGTCCCTATCGCGTCACCTCCAGCAAGTTGCTTCACCTCCCCAGCCTCAGTTTCCCCATCTGTAAAATGGAGCTGCTATCCTGTCCCTCATAAGACGGGGACAGAGAAACCCCGCCCTAGGTTACACACACCCACAGAAGAGTGGGGCTTATCGCCCACATTATGAATACGCAGAGCCTCGGCCCGGCTCCCCCAGTGGTCCAGGAGGCGGATGTCCCCATCGCGCCCCATCCCTCTCTGAGTCCGAGGCCCCAGCCTGAGAAGAGCCCCGGAGCCGGGCCTGCGTCCCGGGGGAAATGAGGCACGGCGGCCTCTGACCCCAGCCCTGGCCGACCCCAGCCCGCAGCCTGCGCGAGCCTGACCCCTCCCCAACGCCGGCCGGGTCGGAGGCTGCGCCCGCCCGCGCCCATTCATGTATTTTGTATTATAAAATGACTGCGGTCGCCATGGCAACATAAAAGGAGCCGATCTCATTACTGGGGCCCGGACACATTATTTTCTCCAAGGAATTTCTTCTTTTCATTATTTCTCTCCAAAGGTCAGTTATCCTCTCAGGCGGGGCGGGGGGCGCGGGGGGCGGCCCGCGAAAGGTGAGCCGGATTCATGGCAGAATTCCCCTGGCGGAATTTACAATCATTTTGCCTTTTTCCCTGCTCTTACGCTGGTGGAGAGATTTTTTTTGCAGCCTAGCGGTTCACTTTAACCCCTGCAGCCCTGGCAGGCAGCTGTGCAGGCAGCAGAGGGGCTGTCCCCGCTGGGCCGCCCTGGGAACCCCACCCTCTCTGTGCCTCCTCCGCATGGTCACCTGAGGTCATCGGGTTTTATGTTCTGAGGGCAGGGGAGTCTGGGCTGTGTCCCATTTGCCATGGAGGATTGGGGGGCTCAGAGACAATTTGCTTTTTCTCTTAGTCCTCCCACTGTGAAAAACATCCCCTTCAAAATTCAGTACCAGTAATGATAACAATAATTCATATTGCTTGTTTGGTATAGTGATTAAGAATTTGGTTCTGGGGTCAGACAGGCCTGGGTTCAAATCCTGGCTCTGCCACTTTTAGGCTGTGTGACCTTGGGCACTGGCTCTACCTCTCTGAGCCTGGTCTCTAAAACAAGCCTCACACTGGTCTCTACCTCCCAGGGAGGGAGGGAGATATGTCTGTAAATCACGGGGCGGAGTACCTGGCACCCAGGAAACAAGAAATATTGGCAATTATTGATCTTCAGGTTATGTCTCTGTGCCAGGTACTGTGTGTATCAGTTATCTATTGCTGTGTAACAAACAAATCACCCAAGGTTTAGTCACTTGAAGCAATAATAATCGTTTATTATCTTTCACAGTTTCTGTGCATCAGGAATGTGGGAATAGCTGCATTGGGTGTCCTGGCTCAAAATTTCTCTTCTTGCAGCCAGATGTCTGGGGCTGTCATCATCTGGGGTCTTGAGCGGGACTGGAAGACCTAATTCCAAGGTGGCTCCCTTGGGGCTGGCTGTGGGTCAGGGGCCTCAGTTCCTGGGTCTCCGCCTGGGCTATCCTCAGGGCTGCTCGAGCATCCTCACAGCATGGTGGCTGGCTTACCCCAGAAGTGGTCCGGGACAGCAAGGTGGAAGCTACGAGGGTTTAACTATCTCTTTCACATAGATGAGCTCATTGAATCTTCACAATGAAGGTTTGCGGCTGATCCCCACTTTACAGAGGGGGAAACTGAGGCTCAGAGAAGGAAAACGACTTGCCCAAGGCTTGGAGTCTTGGAGACTGTCCAATCTGAGGCCAGGTCTGAATCCTTTCTCCTCGACCTGCTTCTCGCGGACCGGGTACCCAGGCTGGTCAGACTCTGCGGTCTGAAGGGCTGGAGGTCTGCTGGCAAGAGAAACCTCCGGACAGCCTGAGCCTGCGTTGCAGCTGGTCGGGGCAGAGCGGCGCACAGACACGCAACAAGGGAAGCCAGTCAAAACACTCCGCCCGACGAAGCCAGTGGAAGAGTGTGTTTGTGAAACTGACTGCATTGTTGTTGACAGGCAAATGTCTATATTACACGGCAACAAATGGCTAGAAGATGCAAAAGCGCAGTCAATCATCAGGGACTTTTTTCTCCTCTTTTAAAAAAGAAGAGCTCTCTTAGCACCAAACAGGATGAGTGATGTTTGCATCGTGTTTGCAGATCTCTCTCCCTGATCTAGCAAGTTCCGGGGGCGCAGTGTGGAGACCCAGGCGCAGCCCAAGTCCTTTTGAACCAAACAGGGGGGAGGGTTGTGAGGGTCTTTCAGGAAGCGGGGAATTCCTGATGGAAGGAGGGCTGTCCTGAGATGTACCGATGCTCAGGGGGAGAGAAGGAGACCTGGGGGGGAGGGGTGCCAGAACACCAGCTCCGTGGTCAGCAACTTACTTCTTGGCCCAGTTTGGCTCCGAATTTCCGGCTGACTTTGAGAAATGCAACACTCCTCAAACGCTGCTGCTGAGAATGCAGATACCCAGGCCCCAGCCCTGGAGAATCTGATTCAGCAGGCTGGGGAGGGGCCTGGGTATCTGACTTTCAAATATCTGTCTACCCCTACCCAAAACACTGACACAGGTGTTTCTGGGACCACTCTGAACAAGCACATGGTGAGGAGGAAAGACCCCATGCCCACTGTTTCCTTGGCCCAACACACTTCTGGCCATGCTTCTGGGCCCACCGGGGCTGTGTCTCCAGGAGGCCACCTCTGACCCCCTCTTTCATAGGACAGGGCACACTTGTAATGATCTTGGGCCCTAGCTCATTTTTTCTGGCTCAGTCTCTCAGCCATGTAAGGGATGTCTGATGTTTGCTCCTTCTGCCCAAAATCATTCCTTCAAACTTGGAAGCCATCGGTTCATTCATTCACTTATTCATTTGACAAGTCTTTTTGAGCACCTACTGCGTGACAGGGGCTGGGATACAGCAGTACTGAGACAGGCCTGGTAATCCCTGCTCCCATGGAATCCACAGTCCAGTCAGGGAGACAAATGAGTAAATATCTGGAAGGTGTGAGTATCCCCAAAGGAATAAACAAGGGGCTTAGATGGAGAATGAAGGGGGTCTACTTTATGCTGGAGAGCTGGTCAGGGAAGACCTCTCTGAGGATAGGACTTTTGGTTTGAGATCCAAAGATGAGAGGAGGCTGGTCACATGAAAAGTGGAGGAATGCCATTCCAGATAGGGAGAACAGCATGTACAAAGGTTCTGGGGAAGGTGAGAGCTAGGAGTGTCCAAGGCATGGGCAGAAGGCCAGTGTGGCTGGAGTGGAGTGGTGAAGGGCGGACAGCATGGGATGGTCAGCAAAGTTTGGATACAGCTACAGCAAAGTTTGGATTGCATTCTGAGTCCAATGGGAAGCATCTGGAGGGTGTTATGGTTAGAGGTTAAAGAGCCCACAGGAGACCATTCTTTGGGCCAGATCTCTATCCTTTGGCAGGTAAAGTATCATCATTTTACCCATTTCCTGGGAAACTTCTAGTAAATGTGGCCATCACTACTGCTATGACTTAGACCTCAGATGCCACCTCCTCCAGGAAGCCCTCCTTGCTTCTGCTCTGGCAGCTTCATATATACCTCCACCAAAGCATTCACGATGGATACATGAATATACCGCAATACACCAGTACATGCTCAGAATTGTCCCCAATGCCCGTTTCGCTGGATGGCAGACTCCTGAGGGCTCAGCCTCATCTCACATCTCTGTCTCCTCAGAAGGCTCCTTAACCCCCAGTGCCTCAGTTTCCCCTTATGGCAGGTAAGGAAGAGCAGTCTTAGCCAAGGTGGGTTGCTGTGGGTTGCTGTGATGACTGGGTGGTGCATGCTCAGAAACAGCTCACCACAGTGCGTGGTACCCAGTGATGCTAATAGGTGTGGGTTGCGCTTCTTATATACTCAGAGGATGTTTGTTGCATAAAGGTTCTGGGGCAGCCCCACTGCCCCCACTGCCCCACCACCCCGCCCCTGATGGAAGGTTGGCTCACCAAACCCTCCAGCATTGGCTGGGATGTGTTTAGGTTTGTTCTCTGCCTGCTCTTTCAACTTCTCGGCTTTGACGCTGGCAGGCTGCACTCACACACTTTGGAGATCCACGTGGGGCTCTGCGGCGTCCTGGCCCTTGTGGTGAAACAGCTAAAGAGCTGGGGGAGGGTCCAGGCAGGAAGCAAAGGACGCCTGGGGCTTTTCCCTGGTCGAAAGTACAGGATGACAGTTCCTCTGGGCGGGGACAGGGGCTGCAGGACATTTAGCCCTGGATGTGATGTCTGGAGCTGGGGTCCCTCTGTCCCTCCATTAGACAAACATCCACTGAGCACTGATGGTGTCTGGCACTGGGGACCCAGCGGCGAACGAGACGGACGCTGTCCCTGACCTCGCAGAGCTGATGCTCCTTACAGGATGGGAAAGGAGCCAGTGTTTTGTGAGCACCTACTGTGTGCTGAGAACTTCTCCTGCGTGATTGTCATGCTTGTAACCACCCAACGTTGGTTTGATTGCCGCGCTTTCCAGATACCAACACGTGAGGTTCAGAGAGGGAAAGTCAGTTGCCCAGGGTCACTAGCTCAAGGAGGGCCACCCTGGAATTCGGACCCAGCCTGTCTGATTCTCCTGCCCCCCCTTCTGTAGACTAGACCATCCAACGTGGAAGTTGTCACTCTTCCCCCTGTGGTGACCCGATTCCTGACCTGGGCCTCCCTGAAGACAGGACCTGTGTCTTCTCTAACCTCGTTACCCACAGATCCCACATGTTGCCGAATGGGTGGCAAGGACATAGCATAAGGCTGTCAAACAACCAATTCTAGCTTCTGCCCCCTTTTGGGCACTGGTTAACTCACCTCTCCCAGGAAGCCTGCCCTGATTGCCCCAATCATGGAGACCTCACCTTCCTCTCATTGACCCCAAAGGTCATCTGTATCACCATCCTCTTCCTCTTCCCCTTCCCTCCCCCTCCTCTAACTGGCAAATATTAATTAAGCCCCTGCTGGGGTGAAATGTGCAGTGGTAAAGGGTATAATGTCCGGGTTAGGAGAGTCTGGGCTTGAGGCCCATCTCTATCACTAGGCATGTGGCCCTAGGCAGGTCCCTTTACTGCCCTAGGCTACGGTTTCTTCATCTCTAATGTCAGAGGGTTATTCTGATGATTCAGTTAGATAGAACTTAGAAATTTCTTCCATCCTAACTGTTAATGGGGTGAATCTGTGAGAGTTTAGAATCCAGGAAGAAAATTGCTCTGCCTAGGAAACCTCCTGATGACTAGCTAAGAGTGGATGAAGAGCTGTGAACAGTGACTAAGCTCCTCTTATTTTATTTAGCCATCAGAGGAACTTGGGAAGAATGTCTATCACATATTTACTGCTGAGATGGGATCGAGGAACATGAACAGACAATTTCGCGAGCCGTATGTCTGAGTCTTCTTTCCTGAGCCCAAGCTCCTCCTCCTGGAATTCCATGACATTCTGCAGCTTGGAACGCAAACTTCACGTTCCTAAGAACTTTCGTTGAGTGAATCTGGTTAACCCCTCTCTGTTCCTTAGTATTCCTGCCAGGTCTGTCCACCTGAGAAGCCCCATTCGTTAGGCAGAGGTATCAATAATCCAGATACATCTTTCAGGTAAGTTTTCATTTTTTAATGGACGTGGAGCATTCGTTCTCATTAAGGCCCTGGGAAACACGAGCTTCAGTGCCAGGGCACTCAGCGTACGCCAAACACCGTGAGCACTGAAATTCGCTTCTTTTTGATTTAGTCTCTTGCTAGTTTGAAGGACTGGATTTTATAACAGGTCAATTTCAGACCATTTGATATTGATATATGAAGATCCTTAGGGATTATTGAATGCATTTTTCATCCAGCTGCGATAGTATCATATAAGGAAAATGGGATTGACTGTTAAGTACAAATTGAAAGAGACATGGTCATTTAAGATAACTCCTTATCTGTATACAAGGAAATAGTATCGGGGAAATAGACCACCAGTTGACAGAAATAAATGTCACCTTGGATTCCTCTTCCACATGCCTCCTCGACTGCTGTTCACACTCGTCTGGGATTATTCAATTATTCTGAGAGCCCTTTCCTGGGGCCCCTGTTAGAGGCTGTATCTGCGGGGAGAAGAGAATTCTCCACTGATTTATTCTGGAAGGAAGGATTGAGTAGGACCATTAATAGGGCAAACTTTGGGGAGTTTGTGATGGGGCAGCTTCAGCCTGGAATATGGCTGGTCTCCCTAGCAGAGCCCCTGACAGCTTGCCAAGAGCAGGCGAAGAGCTGAGAACAATGATGCCACATCTTTCTTTGCATCCATCAGGCTCGCTTGTGTGACCTCAGCTGCTCACACTAGGACCACTGGAGTGGTCTTAGCCGGGCAGGGCCCCTCTCCAGGTGATAGCCAGCCCTGGAAAATGATGCGGCCACCGAGGGGCCTGCGGCCTGGGTGACAGGATGAGAATCTCCATTCTTGCACAGTAACCTGCTCTTCACGGCGCCCGTCTCTTTCAAGTGATACGGTTTACACGATCTTTTGCAGCAGCATGTCTGCCCTGTGAGGTTGGTGGTGTTCTCCACCCTCTGCCCATGTCACAGTCGAGGAGATGGGACTGACCACATTAAGCCAACGCAGGTCCTGCCTGACTCCGAAACCTATATCATGTCCTGAGTTTTACACAAGCAGAGTAGGGGTGGAGGCCACTTGGAAAATTCCAGATTCCCAAACATCACCTTCACTGGTCGGTGGAGCGGCTGGGAATTTGTGTCTGGTCCCCCAGAGAGGTACAGTGCGTGGACTTGTTTCTGCTCTCACGGTCCCCCCTTCTCCAGTTCCTGGGGCGGAGGATGGAGGAAAGGGGCTGCTGGTTCTTCTTCCTCCTCAGGTCGCACCTGCGACGTGATCAGCTAGGAGGCACGTGCTGTGAGCCCTCCAGGCTGTGGACTCTTGAGGAGGATGAGTCTTGGGGATTGTGTTGGCCTTGGTCCTCAAGGGAACAGGGCCCACGTCCTGGCCTGGCTCCTCCGATCCCCCAGTGGGAGTCCATATCAGAAATTCCCTCTGATTCTACAGAGGAAAGGTCTCTCAGTGCCCCAAAGAGAGCCAGCTGATCTGGGGCTTAGAAGTGAGGCCCTGCCTAAGGCTTCCTAAGGACCTACTGTGTGCCAGATGAGTCACCCCCAGGAGACTCTGAGAGGGGTTGTGAGGAAAACTGGACCAGTCTCTTTACATGCACAGTTTTGTTAGAACTCACGGCAAGCTAAGCATCATCACCCCCATTTTACAGCTGAGGAAACTGAGACTCAGAGATAAGAACTTGAAAAAGTTATACAGATAAGTTAGTGGAGGAATAAGAATTTGAATCTGGGTCTGTTTGACTCCAAAATAATTCATCCATCCATCCATCCATCCATTTATCCATCCATTTCATCATCCATCTATTCCCTTATGCACTCACCCACTCATCCATCCATCCATCCATCCACCCATCCATTCATCCATCCATCCATCCATCCGTCCGTCCATCCATCCATCCATCCGTCCATTCATCCATCTGTTCATCCATCCGTCCGTCCATCCATCCATCCATCCGTCCGTCCGTCCGTCCGTCCATCCATCCATCCGTCCATCCATCCATCTGTTCATCCATCTGTCCGTCCATCCATCCATCCATCCATCCATCCATCCATCCATCCATCCGTCCATCCACCCACCCATCCGTTTGTCCGTCCATCCATCCGTCCATCCATCCATCCATCCATCCACCCATCCGTCTGTCCATCCATCCGTCCGTCCATCCGTCTGTCTGTCCGTCCATCCATCCACCCTTCCATCCACCCTTCCTTCCTTCCATCCATCCATCCATCCATCCATCCATCCATCCATCCATCTATCCATCTATCCATCCATGCATGCAGCGTTAATCAAGTGTACACTGGGCAATAACCATTCTTAATCATTATGAGTGATGTCCTAGGGATCAGAGGGGACCTCAGGGCTGTTCCCAGGGCCTCCACATCCAGAGTCTGACCATCAGTCATCACGACTGGACTCTTGGACCATGTCGGAGGCCTTAGTCTAAGCTTGCCAGGAAGAGGCAGGAGGCCACGGGCTACAGGGTGTCTCCTACCCAGCATGGGGGCCAGAGTTGGGCATCAGAGGCTCCACCTGGGAGAAGGTGTGTGTGCGGGGCATGGGATGGAGGGAGGCTGGCAAGAGGAATTCACTTCCCCCCAGAAACCCACAGGCAAACTCTCTCCCCCAGCCTATAATTCCAGCTTACCTGTCAATACGTGTGGGGCACAGGGCCAATTCTTCCTGAGGCCCATGAATCACAGCACTCGATTCTCTGGTACTAATAAAATGCAGCCTCTTTCAAAGACTTGAGTAAATGAACCAAAAGTCCAGAGAGATCTCTAAGCCTCCTCTCTTTCTCTCTCTCCTCCCTCCAATTTGTCACTCAGGCAGGGCCTGAACTGTTGGCTGAAAGGGTGACATGTTCTCTGGGAGCTGCAGGTACCCTTGGCAGGAGCTGCGACAGGCTCCTGGGTTTGAGTCTTCCCAGGGGCACTTGGGCGACTCTCTGCCACTCCTTGGACCTGAACTAAGAAGATTGTTCCTGAAGCTTCTGAAGCCTCTTTCGGCCTGACCCCATGGGGACTGATTTTCCCTACAGCAGAATGGCCAGGGGGACCCCATTTCTCTGCAGGCCCCCAGAGCAGGGTCCTTGTGTTCCGGGAGTTCACAGTCTGTGCAGGCAGCTGTAAATCATAACCGTAGTGAGACAAGAATATTGAGAGAAGCAATTCTGTATTAATTTCCTGCGGCTGCTGTAGCAAATTACCAGGAACTTGGTGGCTTCAAACAAAAGAAATTTATTGTCTCACAGTTCTGGGGGCCAGAAGTCCAAAGTGGAGGTGTCAGTGGACAGAAGGCTCTAGGGCAGGATCTTTCCTCACCTCTTCTGGCTTCTGCGCTCCAGGCGCTTCCTGGCGGCGGCTGAGTCCCTCAGTCTCTGCCTCCTCTTCACAGGGCCTCGCCCTCATTAGGCGTGTCCCCTGTCCTAGGCCCGGTATTCAGCACTTTATATCATCAGAGATGCCGAGGGGCCGGCGGTGTGGCCATTGCGCAGAGGGGGAGAGCGAGGCCCGACTCCCGTCAGAGCCTGGCTGCAGTGTCCCAGGGCCCCGCGGCGGTCCACGGTGAGGAAGGGGCGCTCGCCCGCTGGAGGGCTGCTTGGGAAGATCTCAAGAGCCACTGAGTTGGGTTGTCTGCAAGGGGGAGGCAAAGATGGGCTCTGGGGGGAGGGTGTGACCCGAGGGGCCCTCCTCATCTTACAGGTAGGGAAACTGAGGCCCAGGGAGGGCAAGTGCCATGTCCAGGATCCCACAGTGAGGTGTGGCTGAGTCGGGATTAGAACCCAGATCTCTCTGACTCCAGAGCTTTCTGGGATTGGGGTTCTCTCAGCATCTCTCTCACCAAGCGCACGGGCCTTGTATGATCAGGAACATGTGCTAACTTGTATGGAGAGCTCGCTCTGTGCCCAGCACAGATGAGAGACATCAGTCTGCTCACACAAGGAGGGCGGGGTGTGGGGAAGTCCAGGGCAGGGCACGACAGCTGGGCGAGTATCGGTGGAGGGCCCTTACCTCCCCTCGGGGAGACGACGGAGGAGGGAGAGGCAGAGTGGAGAGGCCCCCTGACGGCCTAGCAGAGCTGCCACCGTCCCTCCCCTGGGTTATTGTAGCGGCCTCCTCTCAGGCCTCCAGACCTCCATCCTTGACTCCCAAAAGCCCACCTTCAGTTCCAGCAGCCCGTGGGATCCTAGAACATGAGTCAGCTCCTGGCATGGTCTGCTGCTCGCCCTCAAGGGCTCCGTCTCAGCCAGGGTCAAGGCTGATCCCTCCCTGTGGTCCTCATCCCCCACCCCCACTCCAGCCCAGCACATCAGCCTCCTCCTCCCTGGGCCTCGCCCTCACCCGCACCCTCTGCCCCAGACCCTGCATCTGCGTCCCCTGCCGAGGCTGTTCCTCATCTGGATATGTGCATGGTCATCTTCCTCCTCCCCTCTCCTATTTGCGCAGCCTTCTCCCCCCAGCCTCCTCTGCCCACCCTCTCTTAGATGCTCCCCGGCCCCAGCACTTCCCATTGCCCTTCCTGCTCTAGTCCACTCGATAGCACCTTATGTCTTCTGCTCTATAACTTATTTATTATCTGCCTTCCCCAACCAGAATATAAATTTCATGAAGCAGAAATTTTTGTCTGTTGTGTTCGCTGGTCAGTGTGCAGTGCCAGCTTGGCACCCAGTAGGACCACAATAAATCTTCCTTGAGTGAGCAACTACGTGTCAATAATAATTTTTGGGGTTTTGTTTATTATCAAGAGAGTGGGAGAGTGGTTAGAGGGGCAGACTTGGAGTCAGACAGACACTAGATCAGATTCCAGCTGTGTGACCTTGGGCAAGTGAGTCAGCTTCTCTGTGCCTCAGTGTTCTCATCCGTGCAATGGGGATGCTAATCACACTTGCCTCAGGAGGAGGTTGTGGGGACTGAAGGAAGCCATGCGTGGAGGGCACTCACCACGGGGGAATACACTCGGTGCTCAATCAATGATAGACCTTGTTATTGTTGCCTAATCAGAGAAACTTGGAATTTCAGCAAAGGACTTGGAAGATCACCTGGTCTGTCGTCCTCTTGCTGGTGGGGAAACTGAGGCACATTCCACAGCCTAGGAGGGTCAGTGCTTTTCTTTTCCCTCTCAATTAAGAGTCCGGGCCTCCAGGACTCTTGCAGCCTCCAGGATGAGGCTGAAACTCCCAGATCCCTGCCCTGGGTGAGGAGTGGACACGCCCTGGACCTGGAAGGTGCCCTTCCTCTCAGGACGGGCTACTCGTGGGCAGAGGCTGAGCGGGTGCTCTCTGAGGGACCGGAGGCCTGGGCGACAGGGCCCGAAGTGACCGGTGCCCAGAGAGGCCCCAGGTCAAGTCGGGACAAGGGAGCCCTTGCCAGCTATGTCGATGGAGGGAATTGAATAGAAGGAACTTTTTCTAGGGATGGTGGAAGAGCTGGAGGGCAAACCGGGGAAGGTGGGCAGCCCCGACATCAACACTTACAGGGTGCCACTGTCCCCCGCACACGGGGGCAGGTGGGCACCGTCAGAGCTCAGGAGCCAGGGCCGCCTGATAGGAGCCACAGGGCAGGCGCAGACACCGCCGGAGAAACTGCGGCAGCTGCCAGAGAGGAGAAGGACCCGGCTTCTCCCCTCCTCCCGGCCCCGGCTCCCACTGGCCCCTCCCATTGGCTGGCGCCACCCGGAAGTGGGTGGGCAAGGGAGCCTGGGAATTGTAGTCCCAGGGGCAGTCTGTGTGGTGCAGAGCACGGTGAGGAAGGGCAGGGAGATGGCGGGAGGTGGCACTGCCGAGAGCTGGCAGCATCTCAGGAGGCTCTGAGCCCTCACGGGAGGGGGGCGGCCCAAGTACGGAAAGATGAGCCCTAATTCTACCCAGGACCTGGACCGTGACCACCGGGGATAACCCACAGGGCCGCTGTCCTGACCTTCCTTGGGACACCTGGGCGGTCGGGGCCATTGGCAGCAGCAGGGCTGGACAAACGAGCCGGCGAGTCTGAGCTGGCTAGAGGCTGTGTGTGTTAACAGGACCTCGCACGCTCGTGGATCCGGACAACCTCACTCGGGAGGTCTGGGGACAGCTGTGTGTCCCGTCCCCGCCCCCCTCCCCCGTCCACGCCTTCCTAGAGTCTTTCCACTGCAGACAGTGATCCTTTTAAAGCCTTTGGGAGCTCAGCCCCTCCAATGCCTTCACCCTGCCCTGAGAAGGAAAACTAGACCCCTCCTCACCCTAGACCCAGTCCCCTCAGGTCAGTCAGGTCTCTTCCCCCCCGTCTGACCTCGGGTCCTGCAGCTACCCTCCCCTCCGTTCCAGTGACACTCGCCTTGTGTCTGTTCCACAAGCACCCTGAGCTCGTCCGGATCTCAGGGCCTTTGCACATGCCTTCTTCTCCCCTGGAGCATCCGTCTCCCAGCCTTTGTGTGGCTGCCTCCTGCTCAAACCTCCCTCCCCAGAGAGGCCCCCAACCCCTCCTGCTGCATCTCCCTGTTTCATTGTGAAATTTTCTCGCTTATGCGTTTACTGGTTTAACATCCAGCTCCCTGGAGAGTGAGAGTGAGGAGAGCCTGTCGCGTCCAGGGGCCCCCCACAGAGGCAGTGCTCAGTGAGCACTGATGACGTGACTGAGCGCATTCCCAGTTACAGCCGGTGACGCGGAAGGTCAAAGGGGAGAAGGGACGTGGCCGGTGCTCAGCTGCGTGATGCTCTGCCTGCCCCCTGTTCCGGGAGACCCCACGCTCTGCCAGTCTCGGCACAGCCCCCTCGAGAGGGGGGCAGCCAGACTGGGGCGGAGGGGTCTGACTCTATGGGCTGAGGCATTGGAGGAGGGCAGGGCTGGGCTCACCGGTGTGGATACACATTCAGCCACCGCGGGGCGTGGCATGGGCGATGTGGGCGTGGCAGGACGGTGTGGGCGTGGCGTGATGGGCGTGGCGTGGCGTGATGGGCGTGGTGGGGCGTGTCCCAGCCACATCAGAGGCGGAGACGGAGCCCAGCGCTCCGGGACCATGCTGTGGCCCTGTCTGGGCCTGGTATGTCCTGTCCACTCCCTTCTGGAACCCTGGAACCCTCACAGGGCCCAGGTGTGAGTGGCCACACCAGCCCAGGGGACAAAAGGGTTCTGGCCTTGTGGAGCCCAAACCGGTGAGGTGTGGAAACCCAAGGCTGGCATGCCCACCAGTGACGTCTCCTGGAACCTGCGGATTCCAGAGCTGGGGACACCCTAGGGGTCCTCTAGCACATGAGTTTACAAACTGGGGATGCCCCTGAAGACAGAGGGGAGGCTGCGGGCCAGGACGCCAGTTCAAGAAGAGCATCTTCACGTCCACCCCACACACATCTTGGGCTGCATAACATTCTATAGGTAAAATGGGCTCTGTGGTGTTTATTTTTTAATTAAACTTGTTGTTTTGAGATAACTGTAGATTCACATGTGGTTGTAAGAAATAACACAGAGAGATCCCATATACCCTTTACCCAGTTTCCCCCAATGGTGACATCGTGCAAAACTACAGGACAACATCACAACCCTGATATTGGCATTGACACAGTCAGATACAGAGCATCTCCATCACCACCAGGACCCCTCTGTGGCCCCTTTATAGCCCCACCCACTTCCATCCCCCACCTCTTTCTTAACTCCTGGCAACCACTCATCTGTTCTCCATTTCTATAATTTTATCATCTTAGCAATGGCATGCGAAAGGAACCACACAGTATGTAACTCTTGGGGATTTGCTTTTCTGACTGATCAGAATTCTCTAGAGAGTCATCCAGGTCGTGTGTATCTGTGGTTCCTTCCTGATTACTGCTGCGTAGTACTCCACAGCGTGGATATGCTGGGGTTTGTTGATCCCTTCACCTCTGGAAGGACACCTGGGTCATGTCCAGGTTTTGGCTATTAGGAATAAAGCTGCTGTAAACATTCAGGTACAGGTTTCTGTGAGAACACGAGTCTTCATTTCTCTGGGATAGATGCCCAGAGTGAAATTTCAGTACTGGGTTGAATAGTAGTGTGTTGACTTTTTGAAGAAACTGTCAACCTGTTTGCCCCATTTTGCATTCCCGTCAGCAACGTGTGAGTGACCCAGTTTCTCCACGTCCACACCAGCATTTGGTGTTGTCACTATTTTTCATTTAACGTTCTGATAGGTGAGTGGTGTTATCTCATTGTGGTTTGAGTTTGCATTTCTTGAATGGTGAATGATCTCTTTCTCTGTGCTTTAAAAAAAAATGTTTTGAACTGCTGTTGGGTCCCACAGGCCCGTTTCACAGATGAGAGAAACTGAGGCCCGGGGACTGAAACAGACTTGCCCAGCTGCAGCTGGATCCCTCAGGCTTATCCTGATTCCTGGTTGTAGGCTCTTCTGAGAAAAGAGAGAAAAAAGAAGCTCTTTAGAAGGATGCTTACTTTTACTTGGAGGTGTGGCAGGGATGACTGTGATATTCTAACTGATGTGTGTGTGCTTTCTGTGACATGTCCTGTCACTCTGTATTCTTGCCCTTTGAAGAGCTGGCTTCGAGGTGCCTATGAAGGATGAGTTGTCACAGCAGAACTGTGCTGGATGGCCAGCGGGCCACACCATGTGACACAGCATCTTTTCAGACCAAGAGCCCTTGTAAGCTGCTCTGAGTACCATGGTGGGGTCTGGTCAGCGAGGGGGCTGCTGGACATTGACCCCCCAGAGGGACAGAGGACATGCACCCTCCTGCTAAGAGCAAGTCACTAATCCAGCCTGAGAGAGCAACGTGGCCACCAGTGAGGTTTGAGGCTGGAGCTGACCGGGCTGAGCCCCAGGTCAGCGTTCAAGCCCCCAGCCGTGCCCTCCTCCCTCGGCCCGGCCCCCCCACCTCGCTGCTATCCGCTCCTCACAAATCGTCTTCTCCCCTCCTTGGCCTCCCGGATCCGCTGTGTCTTATTTTATCTTATTTTATTTTTGGAGAAAGCTGCTACCAGGAGACCTGGGGGTGGGGGCGGGGACACAGCATCTGTGAAGGAAGGGCGGCTGCAAAGAGACAACACAAAATTTTTTTAAAAGCATGGTAATAAATGCTATTCAAAAAAAGCAAAAAAAAGAAAGAGAAAAACCCACCCCACAATCTCTGAAAAACACAGCCCATTGAAATGACAAGCCGAAAATCATTTGCAAAGCGCCCAAACCGTTCCCTTTGTCACCCAAATCCTTCTGTTGACAGTTACCTTTCAATCCCGCGATTGTGCGGAAGGGGCTGATTTCATTGAATGTTCTATTCACTCGGCGTATTAATGAAAAGGGGGGAGAGAAAGAAAACGTGTAAGAATGGTGTTTAATAGGCTGACAGACAGGCTGTCTGGATTCCCGGCCCAGGCCCCTTATCAGCGGCTCACAGTGGGGCTGCTACCATCGCCCCGTGCGGCTTCACTTGGCGCACCCGCCCAGCCTCTCGGCCCCCGCGATGGAAGCCCTGGGATCGATCAATTGATTTTTATTATTACTATTTTAAAAAAGGCTTGATGATCTTTTCTCCTTACCAGGGAGGAGGGAACAGATGCAGGTCATGACTTAACTCCGTGATTCAGACGTGCACCAAAACATTAATTGAGCACCTACTGTGTGCTAAGGGGCGGTGCTGGGTGAGGTGTGGATAAGGCAGACGACGTCCGCACGCGGGGAGCTTCCAACAGGGACGGGGTCAGCAAACCAGGGATTCGCCCCCATTG
The DNA here is from genome assembly GCF_020826845.1 of Diceros bicornis minor. Lineage (NCBI taxonomy): Eukaryota > Metazoa > Chordata > Mammalia > Perissodactyla > Rhinocerotidae > Diceros > Diceros bicornis. The sequence goes on along the minus strand of NC_080774.1, from coordinate 21,511,048 downwards.
GGCCAGGTGTCAGAAAAAGTCAACGTGGAACCCAGTGACTCCTGGGAGACTGTGTGCCCCGATTGTTTTCTCTAGGTGCCCCAAGGCGGAGGGGCCTGAGAACCATCCGGCCCCATCTTCGCGCCAGTGGGCTGTGTCCTGGCGTCCTCACACCTGCTGGGATGCGGGAGGCCAGACAGGGTGACCTTCCCAGGCGGTTCTGTTCAGAGGCTGTCTGGGATCTTGAGGCTGTGCCGAAGGTGCGGCCCAGACCTGGGTTCGAATCTCGCCTCTGCCTTTCACTTCCTCGGGGCTTTGGGCAAGTCCGTTCGCCTCTCTGAGCCACAGTCTCCTAGACCGTCACGTGGGGATGGTGACATCACTGCGGTGGAGTTGCTAGAGGATGTTCCAGACTGCGTGTTTGCGCCCCCGCCCCCCAACCAAATCCACATGTTGAACCCTAACCTCCAGTGCAGCGTTTTTGGGGCCTTTGGGAGGGGATTAGGGCACGAGGGCAGGGCTGTGGGCTGACGGGGTTAGTGCCCTTAAAAGAAGAGACACCAGAAAGTACTCCTTCCTCCCTCCCCCTCCAGGTGAGGACACAGCGAGAGGCGGCCGTCTGTAAGCCAGGGACAGAGCCCTCCCACACGAACCCGCCCACGCCCCCCCTCCTTGTTTTATTTCATGGATTCTAGAATTCCAAGAGGGGTGCTGAGCTGGGGTGGAGGGGAGCTCAGGAAAGCAGAGAGGAGTTTGATTTAAAGCATGTGTTTGTGACAATGAAACCCGCTCCCTGGCTGGGTGGTGAGCTCCCTGTCGTCACAGGGCTGTGAGTAGAAACTGCGTGACAACTTGGCGAGGATGTCATGGTGATGTGGGGGTGGACTGTCTGGGCTCGAGGGACCCATATCGGCCTGCCGGGCCAGCCACCTTCACCTGGAGTGCTAGGCGTGTGTGTACCTGCCCGGCCTGTTTTGTCCCCCACGTGGCACACCCAGTTGGCTTCATTCTGCCTGCAGCACTCAGGCCCCACTCCCAGGGGTCATCCTGGAATCGTCTCCTTCCCTCCACCGCACACCCAGTCCTTCAGCGAGTCCCTCTGCCTTTGACACGTCCAGAGCCACCCGCTCTCCCCTCCTCCCTCAGCCGTCGCCCCTGGCCCCTGCAGTGGCCCTGTCGCTGGCGCCCTGCCTCCCCCCAGGCCCTTCAGTCCCTCCTCTTCACGGAGCAGCAGGAAGCCTGGAATCCGCGTGTGGGATCTCCTCTGGTCTGCTCAGGACTCTCCAGAGGCCCATCAGGAAGCCCGCATCACCCAGCGCCTGTCACAGCATCTCCTGCCCGTCCCCACCCGATTCGCTCCGTTCCCGCCACCCCAGAGCCTTGGCTGTCCCTCAAATATACTAATGGTTGTCCCCTTTGCACTGGCTGTTCCCTCTGCCTAGGACACCTGTCCCCCAGGTCCTCCCAGGGCTGCCCTTCTCTCCGTCCAGGTTCCTGCCGTAACACCACCTCCTCCGAGAGGTCTTCCCCGACACTGTCCCCCACCCCGTCACTACCTTCCCCAGCTTTATTTTCTCCTCAGCAGGTGTCACCACTTTATCCTATATCATGTATTTGTCCGATTAGTCACCGTCTGCCTCCCACACTGGCCTGTGAGCTCCTGAGGACAGGAACTGTGTCCACCTGCCTCACACAGTGTCCCCAGATGCATAAATGGAGTCACATGTGGCCTCCAGGCTCATAGTGGGGCAGTCCCTGGACCTCATCCTAGCTTGTCCACCGACCCCCTGATTCAGAACCACAGGGTTATCACATCCTTTTTCTCTCTCTTCTGAAAACCAGCACCTGCTGGGCAGTGATGACAAGTAATAGCCACCTCTCATCCTGATCACTCATTCAGTCACTCAGCAAACACTTATGGTCACATACCAGGCAATGTGCAAATGTCTGGGACCTAGCTATGAAAAAGATGGGCGTGCAGCTGACATTTTTAACGGGGAGACTGAGGTAAGAAAAAGTAAATTAATATAAATGATGATGTTAGGGACTATGAAGAAATATGGAGCAGGGTAAGAGGTTGTGGGTGAGGCCGTTGTTGAAGGGGCAGTCAGGGAGGACTTCCTGGAGAAGGCAACCATGGCCCGCTTTCAAAGGTGGCCCCCTTTGAAAGACACCGCCTCCGCTGTCTTGGCCCCTCTGCCTCCTCCTGGGGCCTCAGCTCCACAGCCAGGATGAGTTCAGCCCCAGTGGTGAGCATTTTCCCGGGAGCTAAGCAAGAAGCCGTCCCTGGACACAATGAGGTGCCCCCCGTCCAGCGTCCCAGGGATGGAGTGAGAATCCAGACAGGCATTTGTGTTTCGGGTTCTACAAGGCCCGCCCCCCTGCCATGAATGCTGATGACGTAGATTTTAATATATTCACATTGGCAGAGCTATTTGCATTCAGATGCAATTGTGGGGCAAGACACGGCCCCCTCAGAGCAGCCCCGGGGAATGGGGGGAGGGTTTGCTGCACTCTGGGTGGGCGGGGGGCTCTGAGGCCGAAAGCAGCCCCAAACCCCTGCTTTCCAGAGGAGATGTCCGACCTGGTACAGCGCCCAGCCTCCCCCCGCCCCGAGCTCGCATGGACTCGGCTTATTTCATTCATCTGGGGTGGGGAGGGGTGCTGGTGCTGGTAGAAACGGGTCAGGGGGATGTTTTCTCAATTCCTACTATGTGTCGGGTGCTGTGCTCCTCCGGGGTCTTGGCCCTCGGGAGGGAGCTTACATTCTCAGAGGGGATACATTCTCAGAGGGGACACGGACAAGAACAAATTAACATCTAAATAAACGAGATAATAACACCCTGGAATAAATGTAGCGAGGGAAACCACGGAGGCGAAGTGACGCTCTTTGGGGGTGTTGGTTGATTGCAAAAAAGTGCCCAGCCCCTCACTCCCCTTTGCAACATGCAAGCTTTGCAGCTCACGCCTTCAGGAGGTGGAGTCTATTTCCTAACCCGGAAGCTGGGTTTGGCCATGTGACCTGCCTGGGCCAATAGGATGTGGTGTAAGTGATACAGGACCAACTGCAACCGAGGCCTCAGAGGACCTTGCAGATTTCTGTTGGTCGCTTGGAACGCTGCCACCACGTTGAGAATAAGCCCAGGCCCTCCTGCTGGAGGATGAGAGGCATGTGGAGCAGAGACGAGCCATCCCAGTGGAGGTCAGCAGGGAGCAGACGGCACCCAGCCTCCGCCAGCTGACTGCAAATGCAGAGTGGTCCTCTGCTCAGCCCACCCAGCACGCAGACTTGTGAGCAAGTCGAATGTCTGCTGTTTTAAGCTGTGAAGTTTCGAGATGCTTTGTTACGCAGCATAGCTGACTGATACAAGAGGTCATTCTGAGCAGGTGACATTTCATCTGAGACCCAGAGGACGAGAAGCTGGTAGTGGTGCGACAAGGTGCAGGAAGGGAATTCCAAGAGGAGGGAACAGCATGCACAAAGGCCCTGAGGTGGGAAATGTGGAGGCTCGTTTCAGGGACAGGAAGGAGGCAGATGTGGTGAATAAGGAGGTTGGAATGGGATGTGGGTGAGAGATGGGCAGGGGCTGAGTCACGTGGGACCTGTCGATGCTCCTGGTGTTTGAAGAGTAGCAGCCGTGGATCCAGTTTCTTATCCTCGGGAGCTAGAAGTGGGAGTGTGAACTAAGGCGGCCGATGCTGCTGCTTGTAACGTGGGTGATGGGATATAGGAGAAGGGGCGGCATTTAGTAAAAACGTGGAGTTGGCCTGAATGGGTTCTGAGAACGGCTATCTGTCCTGCGTGTGTGCAGACAGGGAGAAGTACAAGGAGACACCCGGGAACAGCCCCCCACAGAGGTTGGCCACGAAAGGACAGCGCCCACCCGGATGGACTCTCCCCACCCCCCCCCCATGGTGGGGAGGGCTCACGTTTCAGCTCACCGCCCTTCCACGCCGGAACAGTCCTTCTGGTGCTGGTTGGAGCTTTTCCTTCACTGGGGGGATTTCTCCCGGCTGTCCTCCGCCCCTCAGCTGAGTGCAGGAACTTGGAGAACTGAGGTCGGGGTGCCCTGGGGCACGAAAGGGAAGGTTGTACCAGGAGGAGGGGCCACCATGAAGCAGGAGCTTTCTGTGCCCGGTGTCACAGCCCTTGGCCCACCTCTGGTTGCAGGACAGCTGTGGGGACAGTTCCAGGCAGGACGCCAGCAGCTCGCCTGAGCCCCGGCATCGCTCCCCCGCCCGCCTGGCCCTGTGGGATGCCATCAGTAGGGAACAGGGGTGGTGGGTAAGTGTGCCAGCCTCCCATCTTTTGGAGGGACAGGCCTGAGGCATGTTTTCTGTGGTTCCTCGGAAGGTCCCCGGGGGACAGAGCCCCCCTGATCTGAGCATCACTCCCTTTCCTGGCTGTCCCTCCTTCCCTGTCTTGCTCACTGCCCCCGGTCACTCCTTCCTGGAGCCCCTCCCAGTAAACCCCTGCCCCCAAGTCCTTGTCTCAGGGACTGCTTTCTTGGGAACCTGAACAAAGACCAAAGATGGAGGCTCGGCTGGGACACTCTGAGGGGCGTCCTCCTGAGGCTGCAGGGGTGTCTGGTCCAGGCTGAGGAGAAGCCCCTGACTCGGGGTGTATGTGACACTCCCTCCACAACTTGGCAGCTGTCCTGAAAACACTGAAGGATGAAGGATGCACTCAAAGGGGAGGAGGCTGGCCCTGAGGCACAGCACTTTACAGTTTATAAAGCCCTTTCCCCGCCATCACTCCCTTCCTTTGCTGGCACAACAACCTGGTGATATCAGCCAGAAAGGCACAGTTGATCCCATCCACAGATGAGGGCAGGGGGGCTCAGAGAGGGCCAGTGGGTGGCTCAGGGACCCACAGAGAAATGCCCGGGGCCGCGGTGGCTGCAACCTCCCAGCAAAGTGTTTTCTTCTAGGGGACCCTGGGCGAGTGCAGGACCCAGGGCTGCGGTGTCAGAGGGACTGGTTTCTAATCCTGGCTCTGCCCGGGGCAGGCTGTATGACATTAACGTTCTCCGTGCCGCAAGGTCCTCGTCTATAAAGCGGGCGCAGAGGGTGAGGGTTTCATGCAACGAGTGTGTCCCTGTAGCAGCCTCCCTGCTGGCCTCCCCGCCCCTGCTGCCCCTCCAAACCCTTTCTGCAGGGTGAGCTTCCCAGTGGCTGACCCGGCTGCCCCTGCCGCGTGCAGAGCCCTCTGCTGGCCCCGCTGTCTTCAGGACAAGGACAGACTCCATAGCATGGCTGACCAGCCCTCACCCCAGTGAGCCTGGCCACCGTCTCTCACTCACCCTGCCCTCCCCAGCCACTCTGGGCCGCGCCACGATCTCTGTCACCCCACAGAGTGAGCCCGGCCTTGGTGCTTGCTGTCCCTCCCCTGGGACTCTTGCTGTCTTCCCGACAGCCCGGTCAGCCCTTTGATTTTTGTTTTAATTCAGCGTCTCCCTCAGATGGGTCAGAATTCATCAGATATAGAAGGACGTGCACCAGAAAGCCCCCTCCCGCTCCTGTGCCTCTGCCTCCTGACGCCCCTCCTCAAAGGCCAGCCTGTGTTCAATGTGTGTGAGTCCTGTCACAGGACTCATTTGCTTTATGCAAATGTAATCAAATACTTAAAAAAAATTATCTACCTGCTGCCTTTTACACAAATTCTACCATCCTCAGTCCATCTTTTTTCACTCACCATGACCTGGAGATCTTCCATATTAGTAAATCAAGTATTTCCTTATTCATTTTATATAGCTGCATACTATTCCACTGTGTGGCTGCACCATCATTTATTTATCTAGTCTCCTATTAATGGGTCTCTACTGTGTTTCCAGTATTTTGCCATTTCTTAAATGCTTCATTGAGTGACCTTATGTGTCTACCTGAATATGTGGGAGAAACTCGATAGCATAAATACCTAGACTGGAAAGTGCCAATTTATCATATTGATAGATTTTTGCTAATTATCCCCCATGGAGGATACCAATAGACACTCTCCCCAGCAGATTATGAGAATGGCTTGGCTGACCCTTCATCATTTTTAAGACTGTGAGCAGCTGTCACCTCCTCCAGGAAGCCTTCCCAGATCTTCCAGCTGGCTCAGGAACCTTGCATGGGCCCTCGCCTCAGTGCCAAGCATGTGGCACCCTGTATTGCAATGATCTATTCCCTTTTCTGTCTCCATCATCAGATTGGGAGCTCCCCGAGACCCGAGACCAACTCTTGCTTGTTAACCCTTGCTATCTTTAATAAGCAAAGGGCTCCAGGCTGAGTAAACACCAGTTGCCTTTCTGCACGCCCCAAGGGCTGGCGTCCCCGGGGCGGGCAGCCTCTACTTACACCTCGCCCCCTGCCCCAGGGAGAGGGCCTCAGCCTCTGCCCCAGACACCTGCAGGCCGCCCCTGTGCCGGCCCCAAGCCCCTTCTCCCAGCCACCGGGGCCTCCGCCCTCTCCCTTGAACAAATAATAATTGTTAGAAAAAAGCCTGTGGATAAATTATTATCTTGACCCTCATTCCTGTGCAAAAAACTTTTGCTAGCTGCCAAGTGAAAAGTCAAAATTTGCATTTAAATAGAAAACGTTAGGCCAGCTGAACGGAGGCCAGTGCCCCAGAGGCCTGTGCCAGGTGGCGAGCAGACACCCCGCCCTCCCCAGGAACCCAGGGAACCCCTCAGAGCCGGAGTCAAACTGATCTTCTCTGTGGCTCGTGGCCCCTTGGGGCCTACGATGTCCAGTCCCTGCCACGGTTCTGCAAGGGCCCTGTGGTCCAGCCAGAGAGACTCTTAGATGCCCTCCGTTCAGCCTGCCTTGAACCTGAGTCTCCCCTCCCCCAGTGAGATAATCACAAACACTAGGGGCAGGTAGAGACTTCACAGAGCAGGTCAGGCAGGATGTTCAGAGCACAGTTTCAGAGCTAGCCAGACAGGCCTTGGGGCTGGGCTACTTGCTAAGTCACTTAGCCTCTCTGAGCCTCAGTTTCCCTGTTTGTAAATGACAGATAATTACACCTTCTTGGCTGGGTGTTCTTATATAATCAATATAATTTATTGTCATTAATAAGTGTAGTTGTTTCTGTTAGTTGCTTCAATTCACAATGCTGGAATTCCTCTCTGTGGCATCCTCGAGTGCTTGGATACTCCCCATGACGGGGCACTCACTTCCACGTGGACCAGTCTGTTCCACTTGTCTGCACCTCCGTCACAGATGCTGGCTTCTCCTTTCCCAGGATGGTCCCTGTAATTGTGGGGAGACCTAGGTCCTGCCTTGTCATATTCTCTGACCCCTTTTTCTGGTGAAACCCCAAACTTCTCTTCACCCGGGAGTCAGCCCAAACACCCAGGAGGTTCGCTCCGCTGGGCGGCCAGGAAGCGGATAGCAACTTCCCGATACGGAAAGTCAAGTCTAGAGAGAGAGAAGAATCACGAGCGATGGTAGCGAGGCGCCCAGACTCAGAGGGACTTGCCTGCGTGTCTGATTTCTACCTGCGTCAGCCCGGATAATCCGGCTTCTCTGAGCCTCAGTGTCCTCCCTGAAAAGTGGGGAGTTGGCACCTGTCTCACGGGGCTGTCCCGAGGATGCACACGCATGTCTGGGCCCAGCACGGCGGCGTGCACCAGTCGGCGCTCGATGAGAGCTCGCGACCAGCTTGCAGTCCCTGTGGATGTAAGTTGCCCGAGGGAGAAATAAGGGGTTTCCGTTCAATTTGGCAATCGTAACTTGAGCTCCCACTCTGTGCCCAGACAGCGTGTGGCCTTCTTTGACTGTGTCTCTGAGAGGGCAGGAACGCTGTCCGCATTGCAACCATTACAGCCACGCTGCCTGGCACACAGTAGCTGCTTAATAAATGTGTGTGGTTGAATGAATAAGTAACTGCTTTGTCCTCAGCCCGCAGGACAGTGCCTGGCACACAGTAGGTGCTCAAGAAACACTCAGCCGGCTGGAGGAGGGAATGCAGGCACAGAAGAAGGAGCACCCAGAGGTCTGAAGGGCTGTATCAGAAGAGGTCCCACAGGAGACCTTCCTCTGCGGTTGATGCACACTGGCTGCTGCCCTACTATGTGCTCACTCTGTTGCGGGGACCCGAGTGCGAGGGAATAGTGGAGGCCTCTCTACTTAAAGGGTCATGAGGCTGGAGAGAAACCAGATCTGGGTGAGAGAACTCGAATCTGACACGGGTGGTCAGTTGTCCTGGCTGGAGGGTCCTCGAGGCTGTGGAGGGGGAAGGAGGGCTGAGGCTGGGAGATCCTGAACATCTTCCTGGAGGAGGGGCCTCTGAGCTGGGCCTGTCAGAGTTTAAGGCCTGTCCTTAAAAAGAAAAAGAAATGTAAATATAATATTTTCATGTCATTAAAATTGAAATAGTATGGGCCGGCCCTGTGGCTTAGCGGTTAAGTGCATGTGCTCCGCTGCTGGCGGCCCGGGTTCGGATCCCGGGCGCGCACCGACGCACTGCTTCTCCGGCCATGCTGAGGCCACGTCCCACATACATCAACTAGAAGGATGTGCAGCTATGACATGCAACTGTCTACTGGGGCTTTGGGGAGAAAAAGGAGGAGGATTGGCAATAGATGTTAGCTCAGGGCCGGTCTTCCTCAGCAAAAAGAGGAGGATTAGCACGGATCTTAGCTCAGGGCTGATCTTCCTCACACACACACACAAAAATTGAAATAGTAAAATGTGTAATACACACAGTATTCAGAAACACAGAGTTAAGAGACAGCTAAAAATATTGACAGTCGCTGCCCCCGGGGAGCAGTGTGGGGAGCGAGCAGGTGCGGGGCCGGGACCACTGTTTTGGCTAAAAAGCCTTTTGGTACCGTCGTGTTTTTGTAAACCTGTGTGCCTGCGTTCCTTTTACAGAAAATAAAAGATTCATTCAAAAAGGGACAAGTGCCTGTAATTCACTGTTCAAACCACCTTCAGGGTCGTCAGGTGGAAGCGAGCCCAGGCCAGCAGCCTCCCACACCAGCCCTGGAGGTTCGCCTTCTGGTTTTAAGGGCCACACGGCGTCCCCAGCATCGCCACTCCTGGAGTGCATCCCTTGCTGATGGACACAGCGGTCGTTTCCACCCGTGTGCAGGGAGCGGCTGGGTTGGGACCTGCACACGCGTGAGCTGGGCTCTCAGCCGTGATGGCCCCTGGCACCGACTGCGGGCTCGTCCGGCCCGCACGGGGATGGGAGTCCCCGAGTGCAGAGGCTGGGCCTCACTGGCTCTGCTCCGGTGCCCAGCTCCCGGTCTGGGACAGTGACCTTCCTCCAAGGCAGGACTGGCCAGGCCGACCGGTGCCTGCCCTCCAGGGGCGCCCAGTGGAATTCGGGGAGACAGATGATTACCCAGACCCACTGACAGATGGTGACCCATCCTCTGAAGGAGGTTGCTCGTGCTAAGAGAGTTGGCGACAGGGACAGCTTCCTGGAGGAAGTGACGCTTGAGCTGACCTCTGGGGGACAGAGGAGCATTAAGCTGGCAGAGACATGGGGAACAGATTTCTAAGCTGAGGGAACAGCATGGGTGAGGGAAAGAAGAGGGGAAAGAAGTTGGCTGTGCAAGGAATGGTCTGGATGCCCGAGTGGCTGGACGGACGGGCGGCAGGGATGGAGGGAGGAGGGCAAGGGGGGAGGAGAGAGGCGGGGAGAGAGAGAGGAGAGAAGACAAGGAGGAGGGAGGAGGGAAAGCAGGGAGCAGGGGAAGTGAGGAGGAGGGAGGCCGGGGTGTAGGGAGGAGGGAGACAGGGAGGAAGGCAGGGCCGGGCCAGGAGGCCTGCGGGACTTCATCTCAGGAGGATGGGATTGGAGCCCAGGGCGGCCGGGGGACTCCGGTCCTGGGGCGCCCTATGCTGGGAGAGGAGCCGGGAGCTCTGGGGGCTGGAGCCCCCTTTACGGGCAAGGAGACGTGCCCCGAGGGGTGGGACAGGCCTGTGAGAGACACACAAACGAGCTAAGTCCCAGGAACAGGTTAACAAGGTCCCCACCGTCCCTCACTGAAGTCGCTTCACATGTTGACAATGTACCAGGCAAACCAATGAGCTGCGAAAGTGTCGTCGGGGCTGCATTTTATTGGATTTGGTCAACTAGGAGTTGGTTCAATGATGTCTGCGAAGAGACGTAGACGACCCACCTGCGGGCCGGGGGGGGCCACTCTGGGCGTCCCGAGAGGCCCGCAGTGTAGGCGGGGCAGTTGGGGCTGGCCCCGGGGGCTGCGGAAGGCTCGGCCGAGCCTCTGGGAGGAGATCTCTGCCCAGAAAGGGGGGTCCTCATGATCTTTTAGCCCCAGTGGGTCTCACCTCTACCCGATCATTGGAATCCCCCTGGGGAACTTTTAAAAATTACAGCCTGATGCCCCGGCCCACCGCAGATCAGCTGCATCCCGTGGAAGGGGGGAGCAGAGCGTCCTTCCTTTCTCTCAGTCCCCCAGACCCTGCTCTGCCCCAGTGGTCTCCACTGGGGGAATGTCACCCCCCCCAGGGGGCATTTGGCAATGTCTGGACAGTTTTGCTTGTTACAACCGGCAGCTACTGGCATCTGGCGGGTAGAGGCCAGGGACACTGCTCAGCATCCTACAATGGACAGGAGAGTCTCCACCACAAAGAGTGATCTGGCCCTGAATGTCCAGAGTGCTGAGGTTAAGAAATCCCGCTATAGTGTAATCCACCCATTTGACAGATACGGAAACCGAGGCCTAGCTGTCCGATGGGGTGTGTCTGGGGTCACACAGGGGTGTATGGAGGGTCGGGCAAGCAGGACTCGTGAACTTCTGTCCCTGGACGGTGTGCCCAGCCCTGTGTTAGGCTCTGTGAGTATAGAGATGGTTCTGTCAGATTCCATAGGCCAAGTGGATCAAGTTGAATTTTGCGGATGTAGCCTGACCCAGGCTGGGGTTTGTCCGAGGGTCTGGGGACTATGCAACTTCTAGAAGTTGCTCATCTTCCCCTGTGGAAACCCCAGACAGATCCCATCCCTTTAGCAGGCTTGACCCCATAAGATGGTCCCAGAGAAAAGAAAGAGGGCTGTGTCGATGTTGCCCGCAGGGTGGGCCCAAGGAGGTCTCAGCCCCACGCTGCTGCTCTCGGACCCCTGAGGGTCTGTCCATTCGTCCACTTGTCCATCCCGTGGCGGTAATCTGAGCGTGTGCAGGGCCGGGGGCGGCCGGTTGCGGGCTCGGGGGAGGCCGAGCGGAGATCAGCCCTCGGTGAGGAGCCAGGCGGGCGGCGTCGGGCCGGGTGGGACCTGATGAGTTAAATTGCTGGCACCTGTTTGCTTTTATGGCGAACATACACACGGCCGTGCAGACAGTCGCCCGCGAGCCTGATGCTTCCCGGGTGACCCACATCTGCCGGGGCCCAGGCTGGGCACCGGGAGGCTCAGGCCTGGACAGAGGGCCCCTCTGGACAGAGGGGAGGCAGAGGGGTTTGGGTGAAAAGGCGCTGGATTAGGAGTCAAGGGAGGGAATTTACACTTGGCAAGGCCTCCTCTGGGGCAGGCACTGCGTGAGGCCTTTCTATCCCTGTGCAGAGCCATCGACCCTCAGAGCCGTCCTCTAACATATTACTCCCTTTCTTGTCGAGACAGCGTCCCTCCAGTGATCCAGCCAGGAGGCAGCCTGTATGGGATTTGAACCCAGATCTTTGCGTCTCTAAAGCCCCTACTTTCTGCTAACGGGGTGTAGGGAGCCCCGGGGTGGGGAGGGTTTCCTGCTGAGATTTCCCGAACTTGGCATCCGCAGTGCCAGCAGCCACCGGCAACTACATGTGTGTTCAGGAAAGGAAAACACGGTTTCTGGCCCTCCAGACCACAGGCTCCCTGCTTCCTCTTCCTGTGCCTCAGTTTCCACATCTGTAAAGTGGTCATCTAGTCGCCCACGCTCTGCTCTTGAACTCTAGGAAACAGAGGTTGGAGTGCGAGAGTTTGGCCCTTCAACGTGTCTGAGGTCAAGTCCAGCGCTGGCTGAAATCAGGGCTCCCCAGGGCTTCGTGAGGCGGCGTCGCGCTGCCCTGCTGCAGGACCCCACCACGTGCGGCAGCCTGTGTTCTAGCCATCGCCCAGCCATCCCAACAAGACGAACAGCCCAGGAGACCATGTCAAATTCACTCCGTCTCCATTACAGGCGAGTTTATTGAGATAAACTATTTGGGGATGTTTACAGAGAGAGCCCTTCGGTGCAGCGGAAGGTCAGAGGCAAAGGCTGGGGGCCACGCAATTGTCATCGAAAGCCTGCGGCACTTCTCCGCATGCAGATGTGCGTCTCTGCCCCTCCGTGACAGACGCTTCAAGCCTGGGACGCACTGTCAGAATTTCATTTGTCCGAGCGGCTCCAGCCTCGCTCCTGGCAGATGCGGGCCATAGGGCCCCTCTGCGGTCCTTGAAAATGAAGTGGGGGCGCTTCTCCAGAACCGCATCTCACCTCAGAGGAAGAAGAAAATGGGCCCTAGAGCCCGGGAGAAGGGCGACTTCACATTCATTCATTCACTCGTTCATTCATTCAGTCATTCATCCCCTTGTTTATTAATTCATTGGCTTATTCAATCATTCATGTTGACCTTTATTCATTTCCCTAATCTCTCTGGGTTTTCAATTGGAATCCTGACTGCTCGTGTGTCCTTATGTTCATCAGAGCCTCCTGGGCCTGAAGCACGCCTCTCTCTCCCACCTTGGGCAAGCCCTTCTCTTCTTTCTGGGCCTCAGCTTTCTCCTCTGCACAACGGGCACGCAGGTGGTCTCTGAGCCCCTTTGGACTCTAAAACTATGACTTTTTGAGTAGAGAGGATAGATGTCCCTATGACTCAAGGAACCCCTTTTGGAATGTTCTGGGGGCATTGGCCACACACAGGTGACATTAACCAGTGCTTGTAACTCCCCCACCCCCAACTTTCTGTCCCTAAGGGTCTTTCCCTCAGTGGAGCCCTGGGGACTGGGGGGCACCTATTCCCACCTCTGAGTTGCTCTCAGAACCTGGAGATTCCTTCCTTCTCTTCCCCAAACACGTCACCCGCAAACACCAGAGACACTTACTTCCCCTGGATTCTCCAAAGACGACAAACACTCCCATTTCTGAAACAAATTCCTTCTCTCAGCCAGGGAGCCCTATCAGGCCGGACCCCTTCCCCTTTGCTGTGGGTAAGGTGTCGCTTACACAGTCCGGGCACGGGGAGGGGTGAGGCGGGGAGAGTATATTCATGCATCGTGCGGCTGCAGCATGCTCCAGATACGGCGGGCGTGGGGGAGTGGGGTGTGACTGGCAGGCAGAGAGGGGAGATTTTCCCCGCCAAGTAGAGGGTGGGTTTCCCTTGGCTTTGCCGGAGTGTCTCTATTCACTTAGGAGAGCCCACAAAAGTGGAGAATTCATAGGGTAGTCTTGGCAATGCCAAAGTCAATGGCAAAGGAAAGAAAAGAACATTCCAATCTATATATTTAGGAGGCTGGAGAAGGGAAGGGAGATCAAGTTGGATTCTCGGAGTTCGCAGCCCGAGCAGGTCTCTGAGGCCCCCGGGAGAGGTTGTGGGATCCAGATGTGGACGGGGAAGGCGGAGGGGGAAGGGGAGGCCGGCCTGGGGGGTGGGGCTGGTCTGTTCACAATTAGCCTTGATTTTGTGTGATGACATTGAAATTGTGGGCCAACATGAAAGTGGAGTTGTGTGGACACGTCTGTCCAAGCAGCCCGGGGATTAATCCGACGTGAAGGACGCGGGCCCAGGGCTGGCACCACATGGAAGCATTTTGTGCTGGTTTTGATGTCCCGCCAGCTGAAAGGGGGCTTCTCCGCTCAGGCTGAACGGGCCCTCCACCCCCACCCCAGCACCCCCAGGACTGGCTGACTCTGGGCGAGAGGTTAAGTCCCGAGCACTAGAAAGTTCTGTCTTCTGCAAGACCGCCCTCTGGCCTTCCTAGAACTGAAACCAACGTGGCGGCCCTGTGTGTCTGCACAAAGCCAGGCGTTAGGGGCATCCTGCTGACCCCAAAGGCAGTGACGGTGGGGGCTGCAGGGAGCCTGTGAGCTGTTTTCAATATTTCTGGTATTACAAGGGCATGGGTACCGCACATGTTGGGGGCTTGGCAGGCAACGCTTTTCTAACAGGGCCCTGCCGGGCGAGGTCCTGGTTGGGAGTCTTGGAGTTTTATGAGGGCCTGGGAGGGCATGTGGGGGCCCCAGGGCACCCACGTAGGGCTCCAGCGATGGGGGAGCCTTCTTGTTGAGCTAAATCCAGGAAGAAACATCATGTTGACGTCTCCACGCTGTGGTGAGTGTTGGGACTAGACAGAAAGGGGTGGCCTGGGGTACAAGGCCAGGTGCTACCCCTTACCACGTGGGTGCCCTGGGGCAAGGGAGCCCACCTGCTCTGAGCCTGAGTTTCCCCATCTGTAAAATGGGGAGATTAACTGGCCCTCCTTCATAGGAGAGTTGTAAGAATCAGATACCCTAACGTTTATACAGTGTTAGCATGTAATAAACACCCAACAAACAACTGTCACGGTTTGCAGCTTTCCTGGAGACAGTAAGCACTCAAATATAACTAGCACGACTATCAGCTTGCTCCGGATATTCGGTTTATCACTATTCCAAAAGAGTTTTGTTAATGATGCAGGGTGCTACAGAATGTATCTGTTGCTGAAATTAGAGCAAAGATTCCTTTCTGTCAATTCAGGACGTGGCTCAGCCTCAGCCCCCAGCCCCGCTGTTCGTGACCTGGGGCCCCATCACGTGCCGGCGGGCGGACTGCCAGGGATCCAGCCGTCTGGAAGCCCGGAGCCCCGCCGATTGGAGCGGGGGAGCGTATTTCACGCAGTCCCCGTGACCCCTGGAGGTCCTCGGGGAGACAGGAAGGAAGGGGCTCTGTTTTGGTGGGGGAGGAGTCAGGAGAGGCTCTTTGGGGGAGAAAAGGAGTTGATGAAATTTCAGGATGTCCCGAGGTCAGCTTCCAGCCGGCCTGTCTAGGTTAGAGAAAAGTGATCGCCACCCCAAACACGCTTCTTAATGAGGCACAGCCTGTGCTTACAAGCTTTTCCCTTCCTGTCTTTTCCCTCTAGGAGGAAATTCTAAATCCTGAGCACAAACGACCACAGAATTATATTTACATATATTTATATTTTCTATTCACACATATTTAGAGAGCGGGAAGCAGGGAAAAAAAAGACCGAGGTTTATCCTAAATGGAAGTAATGTTCCACAGCTGAGCTTCTGACTGTGTGGTAAGAGCAGGTGAAGAGAGGTGAATAGTGGTCAAGCTGACTTTACTTGGTGTTTGGGCTTTAAATCAAGATACAACCAAGTCTGTCCTTCTGAGGAATAGAATTAAGTTGTACAAAGCAATAAACAAGACGAGGTTTTCAAAAGAGATACGGATGGGAAGAGAGGCATTGGAAGGTGAACTTCATACGGTTGTTAGTGAGGTTTGGTTCAGCTGGGCTGGGGCGCAGGATCTAGACTTGAGGTCTAAGCGGCTCGTTACCTGAACAAGTGGAATGCTGAAGCTTGCCTTGCTCTAGCCTGCTGTGGAGGAGGAAGACACACCACAGATGGCCAACCCGCCCTGCACCCACGTGCATAAATCAGACAAGAGAGAGAAATCGAGGCAGCTTGGCCATTTCCATGCAGGACGAGGCCCTGGCCCTTCCACGAGGAAGGGAAATGGAGAAGGTCCCAGGGACCCTGCCCACTAGCAAACCCGGCTCAGTCTTTGCTGCAAGTCTAAGCTACGCAGACGGCCTCCTCCTTCGTGGTGGGAGAGACGTGCTGAGGAAGGGTGGTGTTGAGAGAGCATGCACGTCCCTCTCCCAGCATGAAACTTCAGAGACGTGGCTGGTGCCCACACAGGGCCATGCAATTGGGCCAAGTGGTCCCTGCAGGCCTGCCCAGAGCCCTGTAGAAAAGAGAGGCCCAGACCCCGGAAGACACTGCCCATTAGGAGCTACGTGGAGACGCTGAGGCCCGGGCGTTTGGAATAGAATTGGAGGTGCTGGGGCTGTGTGCCCTACTGTGCCCCAGGGCTGTGCTAAGCCACCATTCACATATCCTTTTAATCTTCCCCAGAACACTGCGGGTGTCAGGAGGCTCCGGGAGGCAAAACAAAAAGAAACAATAGCCTCCCCACCATTGAACTTGAGAAACGGAATGTTCCCCGTGCTGCCAGGCCCTGGGGACGCCTCCCTTGTCCCATCCCCTCCCTGCTGCCCGGGGGAACCCCTCTTCTGAGTTCAGGTCTGACTCTTTGCTGGTGAATTTACGGCACGTGTAAGATTCCTAAACAGGATGTCGTAGGGGCTGCCCGTTTCTTAACCCAGTGCAAACAGAATCAGCCCACATGCTTTCTTCTTGCTTCCCTCATTCTGTCTCTGAGAGTGTCTCCTGCTGTTGCATGCGCTGTGATTAATTCATTCATCATTTTAAGGTTTTATTTTGAAATAGTTGAACGCTCACAAAAAGTTGAAAACATAATACAGAGTTCCCATGTACCCTTCCCCCGACAACCACATCTTACATGACCTCAGAACAACGATCAAAACCAGGAGGTTGACGGCTCGATGTTAATGATGCTAATAACTCAGGGACAGGCCTGACTCAGAGGTCACCAGTTTTTACGGGCACTTTTTAATTTTTCCCCCCGTGGTGTATGGTTCTATGAAATTTTGCGTAGATTTGAGTAATTATCATAACAATCAGGGTACAGAACTGTTCTGTGGCCAAAGAGAAAGTCTGTAGTGTTACCCTAGAGGTGTGATTCGTTTATTTAGTGCTGTATGCAGTCCATCCCACAACTGAGGGACTGTCTGCATCTGATTTGTCCATTCTTCTGTCTATCAGGGTGGTTTTTTGACGTGGAGCTCTCCTTCTCTTTTTAATTTTAAATTTTTATTAATTTTTATTTTTTCCAGTTTTATTGAGAAGTAATTGACATACATCACTGTGTAAATTTAAGGTGTACAGCATGATGGTTTGAGGTACATATATTGTGAAATGATCACCACACTAGGTTTAGTTAACATCCATCATCTCACATGGATGCAATAAAAAGAAAAGAAAAGAAATTCCTCCTTGTGATGAGAACTCTTAGGATCTACTCTCCCAACTTTCCTCTATATGATGCAACAGGGTTAACTATATCATGTTGATGTATATTACATCCTTGGTACATATTTACCTTATAACCGGAAGTTGATACCTTTTGACCCTCCTTCCTCCAATCCCCTTCCCCCCACTCCCGCCTCTGGGAACCACAAATCTGGTCTCTTTTTCTATGAGTTTGGTGTTTGGAGCTCTCTTGATCAGCGTCCCTACGAGCACGTGTGTGCACATCTCCTGCCCGGATGTACTTCCAGGAGTGGGATTGCTGGGTCAGAGGGACGCGCATCTTCCACTCGAGGCCGCGTTGCCAAGTTGTGTTCCAAGTGGCTATAACAGTTCACCCTCCTGCCAGCAGCGTACGACACTATTTCCCAAGAGGCCCCAAACCGGGCCACGGTAACCACACATGTACAGAGCCGCTGACAGAGCTCGTTAACATTCCCCACCCCGGTTAACCCCCGCAGCCCCCGCGACACAGGCACGAGCCGTCACCCCGTCTGGGTATAGAGGAGAAGGCAGGGCGGAAGTGACTTGCCCACAGGGTGCAGATCCCAGACCTGCGATCTCCCCAGTAATCACAAAATCCATCACTGGTTCAGTTCTTACTGTGGGCCAGGCGCTGTCCTGAGGGCTTCCTGTGTGTTAACTCAGTTTAATCCTCACAATAATCCTGTGGGGTAGGAACCCATTATTATACCCATCTTACAGACAGAGAAATAGAGGGATGACGGGCGAGCTTAAGGAACGTGCCCAAGATCACCAAGCCAGGAGGGGCCACTGCTGGGATCTGAACCCAGGTATCTTGTCTGTCCCATCCTCTGCTCAGGGGGGCACCCCTACCCTCCCAGTGCACAACCTAGGTCTCACACGGCGGCCCGCATCAGGTACCAGGCAGCACCATGCAGGGCCGAGAGCACTGCTTGGCTGGCCAGTGGGAGGCGCCAGCCCTCGCTGGGCCTGGGCTAGGTGGGTGGTGGGCTCCCAGAGCTTGGAGCCTGGCCCCCTGCCCCGAGAAGCCCACAGAGATGCGGGGAGCATGCAGAAGCCTCAATCCTATTACGCAGTCAGCTTGGGCGTTCTGGGGCTGCGCTATGCGTCTGCGTGACAAAACGCAGCCCCGAGCGGAGGCCTGATCTCTTTAACCAGGCGGAATTGAGCTCGCACGGCGAGCGCCGACTCCGTTATTACCGGCTTAGTGCTGCTGAAGAACCAACAGCAATAAATACGCCACCAATTTGCCCTCTGAATGTTCTTATTTGCAGCAGGCCGTGCAGAAACAATATTAACAAAAAACAAACTCCTCACTCGTTCAGGCTGACGAGGGCCTCTTAGAGTGGCGACGTTTGCCTCCATCTCCTCTCTGCTTTTCTTTCTTTCTAGAGAAGCTATAATTTGAGTTAAGCAGCTGCTGGTAATGCTCTCCGGGGGCACCGAGCTAAGAGAGGCGGATGCCTTGAGAGAAGGTGGGCCCGTGAGGAGGGCAATGGAACGGAGAATCCCTCAGGGTGGCCAGAGGCAGGAGGAAGGGGGGGCCCATAAGCTGAATGGGAAAAGCCTGGGACCCAGAGAATTGTTCTCAGGGGTGAAGGGGGATCCCGGGGTCCTAGACACCAGGAAAGTCACTACCACTCTGCAGGACTCAGTTTCCACATCTGTAAAATGGGTTGATTCTGTGACCCTTTCCAGCTCCAACACTCTGTACTTGCCAACCTAGTTTTTATTCTTTCTGATCCTCTGGGTCCTAATCTAGCGAGGATTTGAGGACACAGGTACTGTTCTGTAATTCCGGGATTGCCAAGGTCCCCGAGACTCCAGCATTCTGTTGTTCCATTGTGCTCTGACTTGAAGACTCTAGGTATCTATGAGCATAAAATTGTAATAAGAACGACAGCAGCTAACGTCACTGGTGTAGCCAGGCCAGCTTCATGGGCACGCACCTGTCTGGTCACATAGGGCCCTGTGCCTGGTTCAATGCTCTGCTGTCACTGACCTGAAAGTCAAAATTTTTGAACAAGGAACACTGCATTTTCATTTTGCACCGAGCCTCATGAATTATGTAGCCAGTCCTGGGTGTAGCAGTTAAGAGAAGAGATTGGAGGCAAAAGGAGTTGGTTCGGATCCTGGCTCGGCCCCTTCCCAGCTGTGGGACTCTGAACAAGCCACAGCTCCTTTCTGAGGCTCAATGGCCTCATCTGTAAAATGGAACTAAAACCTCACTGAGATCGTGACTGTGGAGCCCCAGCCTTGCGCTAAGCTCCCTGGAAAGGCTTGAACATGGAGCATCTTGTTTCTGGCTGTTGCGTGCTCTCCCTGGGCTGGCCACTCTGCCAACCGCTTTCCCTACATGTCACGGGCGAGGAAAGAGTGGCTTAGACAGGGGAGCTGACACCTGGGACACTCTGACATTCAGACAATCCACACGGACACACCGTAGCTGGAGGAGCCTGTTTCTCAGTCTGAATCAGGCTCTCAGGCTCAGCACAGAAAACGGAGCACATGCCACCCACAGGAGCCCGCGATCCTGGTTCACGTTCCAGCGGAGTGTGGCCGCACCGGGGACTTGAGACCATCCCACATGCAAACGCAGATGCTTCCCTCGCGTGAGTTATCTTCCGATAATTACATTAGGTCTCATTCCCAAGCCATTTCTGGGAAGAGTGTATCTTCATATTCAACCACATCTGAGCTCCGAGGGACGGTTTTAAGAGCTCCTCTTTTCCCTCTCCTCCCTGCCCCAAATAGTTTTCTTACATTTTATCTTAATAGTCCTTGATGAAATGATGATGGGAATTGGTTTATGAATGAGCCAAGTTGAGAACTATGGATGTTGATGACTTTGGCTGTGTTAGTTATCTACTGCTAGGTACTGAATTACCGCTAATCTAGTGGCTTAAAACATACCTTTATTATCTCACAGTTTCTGTGAGTCCAGAGTCCAGGCCTGGCTTAGCTGGGTCCTCTGCTTAGGGTCTCAGAAGGCTGCCATCAGACTGTCAGCCTTTGGCTGTGTCCTCATCTGAGGCTCGACCCGGGAGGGATCTGCTTCCAAGATCACTCAGGTTGTCGGCAGAATTCCTCGTGGTTGTAGGACTGAGGGCTTCAGCTTTTTGCTGGCTGTGGGTCAGAGGTCCCCTTTGGCTCCTAGAAACCATCCACATTCCTTTGCCACGTGGGCCTCCCAACACAGGTATCTACACCATGGTGGCTTGCTTCCTCAAAGCCAATCAGTGAGCAAGAGATTTCAGCAAGATGCGCACTAGAATCTGATGTAGGTAATCACGTGCGTGCCATCAACTTTGCCATATTCTATGGGTTAGAAGCTAATTACAGGCCCTACCCACCCTCCAGGGGAGGGGACTATGCAAGGGCATACGTATCAGAGGTGACCACCCTAGCCTCTGTCTGCCACGATGGTTCATTCATTCATTCATTCATTCAACCAATGCTCTGTACCAGGCATGGAGGCTAAAACAGTGAGCAAGACAGATGCAGGCTCTGCCCTTGGAAACTTCTATGGAGCAAGTGAAGGACGGGCCAGTGGGTGACTCAGGATCCCGGGGTGGGGTGGGGGAGGGCAGACCCAGCTCTGAACCCGCTGGGAGGCCTCTGACCTGACCTTAGCCTTCCTGGGCCTCCCGTGGCCCATCTGTCCAGTGGAATACGCGCCACGGAGCCCTCCCTGACTCAGTGGTGACACGAGGGTCCCGTCATCACGGTGAGCATCTACTGAGCGGGTGTGACACGAGCTGTGCCGTCCCAGCTCACCCTCGCCATGGGCCACGGCAGGGCCTTTAAGTTTGCTCTCAGCTGCGACTCTGCTCTGCCACCGCAAGAAAATGCGTGCAAATGGCCTGTGGAAAGAGTCAAGGGAGTGACTGTTGGGTGTCTCGTGTGTGTAAAGAAGAGGTGGGATGAGGAGTTAGGAAGAGAGGTGCTGTGGTGGAGACCTGCTCTGGGGCCCAAGTCCAGCTCTTTGAGACCTTGGTCTGGCACATAAACGTCTCCACGGGCCAGTGTGTTCATCTCTAAAATGAAGGGGATGCCTGTGCCTACCTCAAGGATTAATGTGACAGTGACCTACGTCAATGACCAGACAGTCTCAGCACTGTGTCGGGAACGTGGTAACTTCTCAGGGCATGGTGACTTTGATTGTGAAGCACCTACTGTGTGCCAGCTGTGTGCTAGAATGTTCCACGCTGAGCCCACGCCAGGCGGAAGGTCTGAGATGGGACTTAGCGGAACCCTGGAGTGGAGCGTGCTCAACAGCACTGGCTGTGAGCTTGCCCAGGATGACTTTTTAGTAAAGACAGAGCCCCCAAATCCTCTCTTCTGTGGGGGCCCTGCTCCTGGCACCTGGGCTGGACCTTGCTTATGAATGAACGCTTCCCCTAGTCCAGTGCAGCCACAGTGGGCTCACGGGAGCTGCCGTGTGGGTCAGGGGGCTCTGGTCTTCCTAAGAGCTGGCCATGCTCCTCCTGGGATAAGAACCATCCATGGCTCCCCAGTGCCCTTGAGGTAAGTGCCGACTCCTGCCCGTGCAAGGCCCCCCGTGGACCAGCCCTTCTGCTCTCCGCAGCCCTGTCTCCCACCTCCATCCTCCTGGCTCTCTGCGCTCCAGAACCCTGCACATCCCATCCCTTGTGGACCCTTTCCTGCTCCCTTCCCCTGGCTGGCTCTTATTTACCCTTCAGCGCTGCTTCCTCCGGGAAGCCTCACCTGACCTCTGCATTAGATCTTGTGTTTTACGTTCCAGAACCTTCTGCACTTCTCCTTTGCAGTGCATTGCAAACTTAGACTTGTTTAAACGATCATCTGGGATCATTTGTTTGCTGTTTCCCCACTAAGCTACAGGTGTCACATAGTAGGTATGCAGCACATAGTAGGTATGCAGCAGGCGTCTGTCATTGGGCTATTTGCTTAGCTAACATCCAACAACTACCCCAGTTTTCCCTGCTCGGCAGCCCATGAAATGCTCTGGACCTCAGGATGGAAGGACCTTAGAGGGTGTCTTGTCCCATCCCCTTATCTTCAGATGGGGAAACTGAGGCACAGGGGAGCAAGGTGACACACAAGCTTGGGAGTCAGGCACGTGTCGGCTTCTCTCCCTGCCCCATCGTTAGTCACAGCTCATGCCTTAAAATATAATTTCAATAAAATTCATTTTTCCTTAATTATACAACTACACTAGGATCATTATAGAAAATTTGGACAAAATACAAAAGCTCAATCTAAAAAAACATCTAAACCTAGACAACCCTGAAACCTAAAAATTAAATCCATCAGCCCAAAAGTCCCTGTGCCAAATTCATCAGCCCCGACCGAGGCCCTTTTTTGCCTCAAAGAGAAAACCTTCAGTTCCACCACTCGAGACAAGCGCTCTCCATGTTGAAGTACTTCTAGAAAGTACTTTTTTTCTTTCCAGAAGAAAAAAAAAGAAGGAAGTCTTTTTCTCTAGGTCTTTTTACAAAGATGAGAGTCCGCTTATTTTTATTCCATTCTATCGACGGCAAGTCTCCTTGAGGGTAGAATCCACATTGTGTATGTGCTGACTCTCGAGGGGCCCAGGGCAGAGGCTTGCACACGTAGGTGCTCAAGAAATCTCTTTTGACCAGTTGAAGGAATGCAAGGGAGAGCGGACATGCAATCATGGAAGACTTCTGGGAGGAGGCGGCTTTTAACCTGGGCCTTGGGGGAATTTTCCTAGGGGTAGGGGAGGTGGGTGTGCCTCCTGGTAACTTGCAAGTGGGACTGGGTCTGAACCTTACCAGTCACTGGGTATCCACCCCCCTCCATGTGTGCACATGTGTTTTCTCTTTGAGGTAAGGGAAGATGCTTGTGGGGCTGCTGGACTGGCGGGTCAAATTCTAGGTCTTGGCAGTGTTCAGAAGTGGGATGAGCACGGTGGATGCATTCTGGCTTTGCCCACTCTGTGCAGCCGTCTTCATGGCCCTGATACCTGTGCAGTCACCTGAGGCCCGGGCTCAGGGAGGCCCCACGCTTGGTTTAACGCTCTACCTTTGCCATCTTGCAACTCCTGATACTTTTTGAACAAGGGGCCCTGCATTTCATTTTGCACAGGATTTCCCCAAAAATCATGTAGCCGGTCCCAGGGCCATGAGACCTTGGACAAGTCATCGAACCCTCTGGGACTTAACTCCTGATTTGAAAAGGGAGATGGTCTCAACCTCACAGCGTCGCGGCAACGATGACAGTAACTTGCATCTCCCGAGCACGTGCTAAGCGCCTGAGTTATCTCGCTGACTCTCCCGGCCATCCCGCGAGGAAAGAACTATTGCCATGTCCATTTTATAGATGCGGGAACTGAGGCCGAGAGAGGCCAAGTCGCCTGCGAGAAGTCAGCGGTGGAGCCGTGAATGTAACATGACCGCGGTCCCCTCTGACGCCCCGCTCAGGCCGCTGCCGGCCCCGGGGCTGCAGAGCGCAGTGGGTGTGCGGCCCCCTGCGCGCCCTTCTTCCCGGGACGCACGTCTGCGAGAGTCGTTTCCTCCACCCAGCTGTCTCCCCGCTTTCCTTTCTGGAGGCGGAACCCCTCCAATTTTCAACAGCCGCTGGGAGAACAAACCCTCTGTAAGGAGGTGGCCTGTTTGTCCCCACCCCGCTCCCCAGCGCTGCCCCCGCCCCCAGCCTCCCCAGCAGGCACGCACCAAGTCCTGAGCGCTTTCAGCTGCTTTGGCAAGAGCGTCAGGCCGTGAGGTCATGGGCCCATCGTGGGGTGGGGGTGGGAGTGAGGGGTCTGCGGGGTTCGGGGGGTATTCTCCCGAAGGAACGCCTGGGGCCAGTGGTTGTGGCGCGGCAAGGGGGGCGCGCTCCTTCGCTGTGCCCTGAGATTCAGGGGTGCTGCCCGTTGCCCCGCCCCGCCTCGCCAGCTGGCAGGGACGGAGTGAGAAGACCCACCCCCAAGGCCGGCATCTGCCCATAGGTTGCTGTGTGACCTTGCACAAGACACTCTCCTCTCTGGGCCTCAGTTTCCTCTTTATAAAATGGGGGCGGGGCCGGCTGGTGGAGCAAGTGGTTAGGTGCGCGCACTCTGCTTCCCGGCTGGGGTTTGCAGGTTGGGATCCCGGCGCGCACCGATGCACCACTTGTCAAGCCATGCTGTGGCTTCCTCTACCCACGTAAGGTAGAGGAAGATGGGCACAGATGTTAGCCCAGGGCCAATCTTCCTCACCAAAAAAAGAAAAGAAAACAAAAAAAACTGGGGCGTATCTTTCTGCTCTCGTGTGCTGTTGGTGTGAAAGCAAAGAGGAAAATGGAGAAACCAGACTCTCACTGAATCTGTAGCTTCCACCAGCCCCTCCCGCCTGCTGCCTCTGCATGGGCCCTCCCCCCAGCCTGGAATGCCCCCGGCCCAGGTAACCAAGAGGCTGCTTCCCCCACCCGTGCCAAGTCTGTGTTCAAATGTCACCTTCTCCTTGACACCCACCTCCACCACCCTGTTTAAAATCGCAGCCCACTCCACCCACCCGGACACTCACCTCCCTAGCTCTGCTCTGCATTTTTTTTTTTGTGTGAGGAAGATCAGCCCTGAGCTAACATCCATGCTAATCCTCCTCTTTTTGCTGAGGAAGACCGGCTCTGAGCTAACATCTATTGCCAATCCTCCTCCTTTTCTTTTTCCCCCAAAGCCCAAGTAGATAGTTGTGTGTCATAGCTGCACATCCTTCTAGTTGCTGTATGTGGGACGCGGCCTCAGCATGGCTGGAGAAGCGGTGCGTTGGTGCGCGCCCGGGATCCGAACCCGGGCTGCCAGTAGCGGAGTGTGCACTGAACCACTAAGCCACGGGGTCGGCCCTGCATTTTTTTTTTAAATAGCAGTTGTCACTTCCTAGCTTCTAATATATTTAAAAAAACTTACTGGAGTGTAATTGTTGTGTGCATTTAGAAGAGTGCTCGCACCTTAAGTGTAGCTCGGCGCCCTTTGGCAAATGGAACACACTCGTGTAACCAGCTCCTGGAGGAAGAAATGGAACGTCCCAGCCCCAGATCCCCTTTCACTCTCCCTTCCTGCCAGATTCTAGTGTTTCCTTATTTGTCATTCGTATTATTTGCCCCCTGCTGGAGGGTCAGCTCAGGAGGGCAGAGTCCCCTTGTCTCATTTGCTCCCTGCGGTCTCCTGAGCACTCAGAAGAGTGCCTGGGCGCACACTCGGGTTTTGTGAGGAACGTACCTTTATGGCCCCCATTTTACAGATGAGGAAAACTGAGGCCAAGAGGGGTGAAGTAAAGAGTGATTTGCGGTTGCTGAGGTTCTGTGCCATTTGTAAGGATGTGGTCAGAAGTGAGAGCCCTCC
The DNA here is from genome assembly GCF_020826845.1 of Diceros bicornis minor. NCBI lineage: Eukaryota > Metazoa > Chordata > Mammalia > Perissodactyla > Rhinocerotidae > Diceros > Diceros bicornis. The sequence continues at coordinate 21,485,701 of NC_080774.1, read as the reverse complement.
TGAAAACATTCCAGAACAACCTAGGAAGGCTGATTCCCAGGAAGTGACACAGCGGGGCCCCCACGGGAGGCCTTCGTGACCTGCAGACACGGGGACCACCGTCGCTTCTTTGCAGAGAGGCCAGATGGAAGGTGCAGGGAGAGCCCCTAACTTGGGTGGTCATGTGGGGGCAGGCAGGCTTGGGAAGTGGGGTGCCCACGGTTGCTCCCACCTGGCTCTGCCCTGGGAATTCAGGAGAGGCTCCTGAAACCCGGGACCCACAGTGAGGAAGGGAGGACACGGGAATTCGGGGATGGGGAATGGAGGACTGAGCTGGAATGTGGTGTGGATTATTTGGAGAGCCAATGATGTCAGATTTGGGGGGAACCTAAGACGGGTGGTTTGAACCAGAAGAGGGTGGTTGGAATGAGACCTTTTGGGTGAGGCTGACATGACATGTCCCATCCGGCAGGGGTGATCGTGGGAATTCCTGTCCCCAAGGCTGTGTTAGCAAGGAGGGCCTTCACCTGTGCTTGCAGGAAGAGTGTTGGAAGGGGGGCTTGGCCAGGGGAGCAAAGCATCTAGGGGTCCCCAGAAGGGGCTTAGAAAATCAGGGTGCACCACGCAGGCACTGGAAGAAATACATGGAGTGTTTTCATAGACTTACGGGCGTTCCCCACCAGCTGGCCGGAGAGAAATTTGGTGAGTGTATAGGTCAGGTTTCCCCGGGCTGGCCATGGGGCTGCTCTGAGACGCCCCCTCGGTGTCTTCCTTCTGCCAGATCCACCTTCTGGAAACACCTCTTACATCGTGCCCTTCCCTCAGTGGCAGCCCATTACCTGTAAAATTTGTGTTTCAAATTTTAGTGAGCGGAAGAGTCAGCTGTGGTGCTTGTTAAAATGCAGGTGTCCGGCTCCGAGTCCCAGGCATTCCCTGTAACAGCTTTGCTAAGACATAGTTCACACACCACACGGTTCACCCATTTAAAGCCTATAGTTCAATAGCATTTAGTAGATTCACATCACCACAATCAATTTTACAACATTTTAAGCACCCCAGAAAGAAACCTTGCTTCTTTAGCTATCACCCTCAGCCGCCCACTTCTACCCCAGCCCCTGGCAACCACTAACCTACTCTCTCTATGTCAATTTGTCTATTTTAGACATTTCCTGTAAGTAGAATCATGCAATAAGTGGCCTTTTGTGTCTGGCTTCTTTCACTGAGCATAATGTTTTCTAGGTTCATCTATGTTGTCTTGTGTATCAGTGCTCCATTCCTTTTCATTGCTGAATAATATTCCACTGTATGGCAGTACCACATTTTGCTTATCCATTCATCTGTTGATGGACTTTTGGGTTGTTTCCACTTTTTGGCTGCTTGTGAATTATGCTGCTATGAACGTTGGTGTACGTGTTTCTGTTCGAGTCCCTGCTTTTAGTTCTTTTGGGTACATACCTAGGAGCGGAATTGCTGCATCAGACAGTAACTCCACGTTTTACCTTTAGAGAAACTACCAGACTCGTCTCAGGCATTTTGACTTAATTGTTCTAGAGTAGGGGTGAGAAATCCACGTTTCAACCACTCTCCTCTTGCACTAGAGTAAAGAATAACCTTCTCCCTTAGCTTTGAACTTCTTCTAGGACATGATCCTAAGCTACTATTCCAGCTTCTATCGATTGCTCCAACCAGTGAGGCCGTTTCTTTAACAGAATGTCCACGGTCCCACCTCTGCACCTTTGCTCATAACCAGCTCTCCTGCTTGGTATGCCTTTTCCCGCGTATCACCTCCCTACCCAGATCCTCATGGTCTCAAGACCCACATCGAAGGCCACGTTTTCCGAGAAGCCCTTGTTAACCTTTCCAGGCTCCGTGGCACTGTCTTGGTCTGTTTCAACATTGGTCACTCCTTTTCTTCAATTCGTAATTATTTATACACATGCAGTATCTAACCCACTGGACTTCTAGGGCCCTGGACTGTGCCTTCTTCATCTTCGCATTCCCCAGTCTCGAGACTGTGCCTGGCATGCTGGAAGGGCCCGGAAAATGTCTCTGAAGTGCCAAGGGGACGGGATTTCCAAGGCTGAGAAGGAGCTTCCTGGGGGGCCACCTGGAAACCCCGTCACCCTGGGCTGTAAGCCCCCTGAGGGGAGAGACCAGGCCTGGGTGTGTTCACTGCCGTCCTCCTGGTTTCTAGCACAGAACTTGGTGTGTAGTGGGTACTCGGTGAACACTTGTGGAATGAAGGAGTGATTCAGAGACCCTCTAGGGGAGACAATGAGCACTTCGGCCAAGAGAGCAGGTGCAGAGCGAGACCCCAGCCTGGGGGTCAAGGACCATGGCTTTGAATCCCAACTCTGCCTCCAGCTCTCACCCTTTGACCATGGGCAAGTCCACTTGCCCCTCTGGGCCTCAGTTTCCCCATCTGTAGAATGGGGGCATTGGAGTAGATGAAATTGGGTCAATTTCCAGCTCTGTCAAGGTTGAGATTGCCTTTGCCAGGGTGAGAGGCCCGGCTTGGCAGCGGGCCCTGGGCAGCCCACTCCTGTCTGTCCCAGGAGAGGTCATCACGGTGTTCTCAATTTTCATTTGGGAAATTGCTAGGGACGTTTGGGCACGCAGGGAATATACATTTTCCCCGGAGCCTGACCTCCGGCCTCTGATGGATCTGGGTGTATTTTCAACGCGCATTTCACAGCGGAGTAGCTCAGAGCACACTGCACGGGTCCTGGACCCCAGCTGCGCCGTCCAGGGCTCTCGAACCGTGTGCTCCGCTCCTCTCACCCAGGCCTGGAGTGGACCACGCACGCTGGTCCAGGTGGCCAAGGAGACCTCAGAGGGGCCAGGGCCCGGGGCTCGGGGCTCCCGTGTGGGGAAACCCACCTTGGCCACAGGATCCCAAGGAGTGGGCCTCTGTCCTCGTCCCGCTGTGCCCTGCTGAATCCACCACCTACTTCCTGGTAAGGCTGGGCCCCCCTTCATCCTGCGTCTTGCTGGACAAGGCCTGCCTCTGTTATTATTGATACTAATAACCAACGTGGACTGAACTCCTGCTGAGCGCTAAGTATTTTATCTACCTTAGCTTAGAGAGTAGGGGTAAGGTATGGGGCTTGGGTTTCAGAAAGGCCCAGGGTCCAGGTCCCATCTCGAGGCTGTCATCAGTCTTTGATTAAGTCCCCACACAGTGCCTAGGGACACAGGCCCCGGAACCAAGCAGAACCGCATTCAAACCTCAGCCTGCCCACTTAGCTTGCCTTCGAGCACAAGACGTCACCTCTGTGAGTCCCAGCTTCCTCATCTGTGAAATGGGCATGAAACTTAGGAGGATTCAGTGCATGTCGAGAGCTTGACACGTTGCCTGCCTCACAGGAAACACTCCAGAACACTCCGTCCGTGAGAACCACTCTCCCTTTCTAGCCGTGCGCCAACCCCCTCCACCAGGCGTGGCCTCTATCCTGACTTCCCATGCTCCTCCTTCTGGAACTCCACCTGATCGGAGCCGAGGAGTGTGTATTCTCTGTGTCTGCCTTCTCTTGCTCACACTGCATCTTCGAGATTCATCCATGTCATTGTGGGTATCAGTGATTGGTCCTTTTTGCCCCTAGCTACCCCAATCTGCTTTCTGTCTCTATGGACTTGCCTATTTTGGTTGTTTTGTATAAATGGAATCGTCCGCTATGTGGCCTTTTGGTTCTGGCTTCTTTCACTCAGCATAATGTTGTGGAGGTTCATCCACATTGTAGCGTGCATCAGGGCTTCACTCCTTTTTATGGCTGAATGGTATTCCACTGTATGGATAGGCCACATTTTGTTTATCCATTCATCAGTTAATGGACAATATTTTAAAAACTTTACATAAACATCCAAAACGTGTGTATTGTTAGAAAAATTCATACAGTGGGGAGGGGTTAGTGTCAAAAATAAAGATCATCCTCTCTCCCACCCCCTCCCCAGATAACCGGGATCAACGGGCTGTTGTCATAGACACACACATGTCGGACACGTGCACACATGAGACGCTCCTTGGCGTCTCGTCACGCAGCTGGGACGAGGCTGTCTTCCCCTCCCTTCACAGTCGCTGGAGAGGAGGTGATAGCTTATACACTCTCCCCTGGGAATCAGCTGTGATGTGACGGTTTCACTCGGAGCCCCAGCACCATAGCATGGAACATTCTCTCTGTTGCTTGAGTCTGGGCTGCGAAGGTGTCTCCTGTGGGCAGAGGAGGCTGGTGGCAGCTGGGGACCAGGTGGGGGCCTGGAGGGCAGCGGGAGGGTCTCGTCTCTGGGGATCCCTTGCCCCCTTCCTCCCTCTGCACGTTACTTGCTGTGAACGGTGCCAGCCTAGGCTGTGCAGGGCCAGGGGTTTCCGTTTCAGAGTCACTCAATCCTCAATTCTTTCTATAAAAATTGCTCTATTCTCCAGCGGCTCCTCAGGGCTACATCTCCTTGGTCCATGACTTTTAAAATAATCTTCTCTCGTTTTTGCCCTGCTGGCCCTTCGCCCTGGCTCACAAAGCTTTCTAAAATGCTTGAGAATAAGATGCAGACTGGGAGGAGGGTGGGAGGGGGGGGTGGGGGGACCCGATGGGAGCTGGGCAGGGGAGGCCCAATTCTTCAGGGGTTGGGTTTCTGCGGGTCAGCTTCCCGCGGTGTCGCTCCGCAAAGAAAACAAATGGAAATCCAGTCCAGGCAGCCGCCTAGGTCTGTTCACCTGAAGGAGTGATCTTGAAGACTGCTCCCAGGGAAGGCAGCTGTGTCTGGGGAGCTGGGGTCATCCGTGTGACTCCGCTATGTCTCTGGACTGTCTACTGGGGGACTCAGCATAGAGCGAAGCCAGGAGATCTGGGGACAGGGCAGGCTTCACGGCACGCGACCTCTGTGATTGCACAGGACCTGAGCTCAGAAGAGCCCCACACTTTGCTTAATGTTCTGCCATTGCTGTCTTGAAATTCTCCCTACATTTTTAAACAAGGATTCTTGTATTTTCATTTTGCACTGGACCCAGCAAATTATGGAGCTGCTCCTACCTGAGGGTCTAGTCATAGCCTTGGCCATGTCCCTTTGATCCTGGCACATGCCCTCTCTGGACCTCAGTTCTCCCAGCTGCAAAATGGGAGGATCCACTTGCAATTGCTACATGGAATGACTTTTGGGGTACCGCCATCCCTACCCCAAATATCTCCTTTTGAACTTCTCAGAATGCCTGACAGGCCACCGTGATGGTCTCTCGCTCTCATAGTGGGGTCCGTGGGCCGGCAGCATCAGCATCACCTGGGAATGTGTTAAAGATGCAAATTCTCAGGTCCACCCAGACTTTCTGAATCGGGAACTCTGAGGGCGGGCCCAGCAGTCCGTGTTGTGATAAGTGCCCCCGGGGGGTTCTGAGGCTCCCTCGAGATTCGCTGGTGTGGACATTGACATTCTCTGCCAAACCGTGGGGTCTGGGCTGGGAGTCAGGGGCCTGAGGCCTCCCTCTGGATACGACTGTGACCTCGTTTCCCTGATCTGGGTCTCAGCGTCCTCGCCTGTGAGATGGGAGTCAGGTCTACCTAGCAGAGGGCTCTAGGGTGACATGCTGCCTTGTGCACAGATCACTTAAAAAGACTTTTATGACAAGGAAATTCATTTTATGACAAATGAATGACTCTGGGCCCTGGGTTTCCCGGGCGGGCTGCCTGCACTGACTTCGGCACCCGCAGGTCGCCCCTCCCCCGGTGCAGACCGGAAGCTTCTCTGACCCTGGAAAAGGATTTAATTTGTTTGTTTTTGGCAACTGATGAATGATGAGGGTGGTGGAGAGAAAGCCAGACTTTTCAGTCTTGTTTCTCTTCTTTCAAGAGAAACACAAGTGGGCACATTTTTTAACTTCCGTGGCATCAGCTTCCTCATCTGTGAAATGGGGACAGTGCCTCCTCCTGTCCGGGCTGTCGTGGAGATTAAATGAAATAATTTATAGGGTGGGCTCAGGGCAGGGACTGGGGTACAACTGTGGATCAGTAAGATCTTTGTATGATTCTTATTACGAAAAGCTCAGAGATGGGTTCCAGCCTGTTCTTGTTGGAAAGGGGCGGGGGCTCTAAGAAACAGAGTCCCCTTCCTCTTGGAAAATGTCATCTGTGCAAGATAGCCTGACAGTAGGGACACCACGGTGCTGACACCCCCGTGGGCCGCCCCTGCGGTGTATGAAGAGCGTGCCCACCCAGGCCTCCCTCCATCCTCTCAGTCGCCCCGAGGAAGGCCGGGCAGCTGTGACTCTGTGTTCCAGGAGGACCTCGGTCCCCGAGAGGGGCTGCCGTCGCCCCCGCGGGAGGTGCAGACCCAGTCCTGCCACTGTCAGCTCAGATTCCTCTTGGGTGGGGGGCGTGCGGTGAGCGGGTGGTTCCGGGTGTGCATTTCAAGGGCACCTCCACCCTCAGAGGCAGTGGAGGCTGCGAAGATGTCAGAGAGCCAGGTGCTCCTACAGCAGAGTGATGGAGGTGAGTCCACACGGTGGGCTCTGCGCGCAGCAGGTGGGGGCCTGGGCCTGTGGAGGTGGTGGGGGTCCAGCAGGCGTGGAGAGCAGGTGGGCTGGTGGTCCTGGTGCCTCCACCCTCAGCAGGAACAGATTGGGGACGACAAAGATGGAGGGAGGGAGGGACAGGAGAGGCAGAATCTTCAGGACTTGATGGCCGGGGCAGGGCGACGGCCTGGGAGGCTGTGGCCGGGCTGGGATGCTCTGTGCTTCTTCCCCACCTGGTCATCTAGGGGGTGTTGGGGGGTGGAAACAAGGACCCCCACGGGGGCTGGGCCTAGACCTCCCTTAAAGCGTGTGCCCTGGGCACCTTGCTGGCTTCACCCTGGTCCGGCTGTAGCCGTGATGCCTGCTCAGATATTCACACGTCCTCAGCTCTCTGCGCGCGGTGTGTGCACTCGCACACACACACTCACGCTGTCAACAAATCCCTCACGCTCGTTTCCTCTCCTAGCCTTCACCATGGCCCAGCCAGCCGGGTGCCACATGATGGGGAAACAGAGGCTCAGAGAGGTGCAGGGACTCGCCCCTGCTCACTTAGTAAGTGGCTGAGCCAGAATTCAAACTCACATCTTTTGGGCATCAGGGGCGGGTTGAAAATCTGCCCCCTTCTCCCCCTTGGACTGAGACCCTGGGTCCGCCTGGCTGCTGGCTGGAGGCCCAGGCGGGATGGGTCCTTGCCCCCTCTCTCATCTTCCTTCTGTTTGGGGTCAAGCCACTGTTCTCAGTCTCTTTCATCCACATCTGGCCAGAGGTACAGATGTACAGTGAATATTTTGAGCTAAGAAAATTGCAAAGCAGACTCTTAGGGCTTGATGGAGTGTAGGAAGGGGGGCCCCTATCCCCAGACACCCTCGGGGACAGGGGGACCCGCGAGGCCTCGTCTCAGATGCCTTCCTTGGGGGACCCTTCAAGGGCTGTCTTTTTGTTTCCATCCACATTTTTTTAATTAACAGAAAGAAAGGAGGCGACCGAGGCCCCAGAGCTGTGACAACAAGAGTGAATATCTACCGAGTGCCTTCTGCGTGCTAGGTCCTGTCATCCCCATTTCACAGATGAGCAAACCGAGGCTCAGACAGGTGCCGCCATGTAGCCCAGCTAGCTTGTGGCTGAGCCAGAGTGTGAGCCTGGGGTTGTCTAACCGTTAGTGACTCCCGCAGTGGCACTGCCCATCTTAGGTTCTCCCTGGTGCCCCTGGGGCCTCTCAGCAGCTCTGCATGTGGTTTAGGTGGAGTTGAGGTTTGTTGATTGAATCATCACACAGAAGCACATATCCATGAAGGGTGACTGCAGACTTCTTTTCTGCTGGCTGCGGGTGAACTCTTGCCACGCCCTCCCTTGCTCAGGATGGAGGCAAGTGTCTGTGGGGCGGGGCATGGAGAGGGATGCGGCAAAAGGGAGGATGGAAGCAGCTAGACCTTCATTCATTCATTCATTCAACAAACACAAGCTGAGCTGTGTGCTGGGTGCTAGGATACAGCAGTGATGAGACCCATGAGCACCCTGCCTCCTGGCTCTGACATCCTTTATCCCCCTCAGTTCCTGGTCACTGTGTGACTCTGGACAAGTATTTTCCCTCTCTGTGCCTCAATTTCCCTGGCTCTAAAACGAGGATCCTGGACCCTCATCTCAGAGTTCCTTCCAGATCTAAATTGTTTAGTTGTTACCTCCTCCCGGGGGTGGAGCCTGTGTTCTAATTTAATCCCCACGGCAGACGTGCTGGACCACCATCCTGACATCGGGGTGGTAAGGCTGCCGTGCATGGCTGTCTTCTGCCTTCTCAGTGTCTGCATGGTACCAGTGGTTACGCCTCTTAAAGTTCACCCTTGAGTATTTCCACTTCACACACTTGAGACTCAGAGAGATCACCTGCACGCCCAGGGGGCCCCTGCAAGGTTGCTGACATGCGAGGAGGACTGGTTGGAGGGGCCAAGAATCTGTTGGGAAAGACCTACAAGGAGGCTGTTCCGGAAATCAGGGAGAGAGAAGATGGTGGCTTGGAATAGGGTGAAGATGGGATTGGAGAAGAGATAAATAAAGACATGTATGTAACGACAGAATTAACAGGATGGGGTGAGTAGTGTGTCAGCCACTTATCAACACACAATGCTGTGTAACAAACCATCCCAAAGCGTATTGGTGTAAATCAGCGTTTATTTCACTCGTGAGCTTACGGGTTGGTGACTTAGACTGGGCTGGGTTGGACGGTTCTTCTGATCTTGGCTTGGTTTGCTCACACATCCAGGGCTTGACCAGCTGTGGGTTGGTCTGGGATGGCTTTGGCTGGGGACCCCTTGGCTCTGCCCCCGTCACTCATCTTCTAGCATGCTGTCTTGGTATATTCTTGTGGCAATCCAGGAGGAGCAGGAGAGGGCAAGGGAAAGCACACACACGCCTGTTTCCAGCCTCTGCATGCATCAGGCTTGCTAACAGTCACATGGTCCAGCCCAGAATCAGAGGGGGAGGGCAGTGTAAGGTCACACAGCCAAGAGCATGCGTACTCAGAGGGTGAGAATTGGGGCCATTGATGCAATGTGCCATAGGGGGGAAGGAGGAGGAGGGGAAGGGAGGCAAAGCCACCATTCCTTCCACAAACACAGTCACACCACAATGGCCTGCAATATCGTTTTCCCACCTAACAACACGTTGGAGACTTCATTCCCCATCAGCTCATCCGGACCAACCTCGCTCTTTTCAATAGATGCCTAGTAACTTCAGTAATTACAACCAGTTGTTGTCTCCATGGTACGCATGCAAATACTGAGGCTCAGAGAGGTGAAGTGACTTACCCAAGGGCACACAGCCATAATTGGGAGGCAGAAACTGGATTGTTCTGGGCCACCACGCTCACATTTTTTCGCTTCTTCCCCGAGAACCACCCCGGGGGCCAGTTTGGGCAATTCTCAAGGTCACCAGTGTTGTTACTGAAGCTCAAGAAAGTCTGGATTTCTAAGTCAAGCTCTTCCCACCTCCTGAGCTCAGAAATCATGGAGCAAAATTTTCTTCACCTCTAAAAGCAGCTCTGATGGCTTTGCTGTTTGAAGAGAGCTGAGAAGGGCTTTCTCAATCCGAAAGAAACGGGGTCTGGTGGAAAGAATCCTTTCTTGGGAGTCAGGCACCCCGGGATCCCCCTCTGTGCTCCTCCCCCATGGCTGAGTGCCTTTGGGCAAGTCAATGAAGATCACTGAATTTGGGGTTTCCTCACCCATAAAATAGGGACTCTCATTGCAAGGTAACATGAAAAACCCCCTAAGAGTCTGTTGAAACTTGGAGTAGAGTCCAATTTGCTCATTTAGGAGCATGTCCAGGAATGTTGGGGCAGAGTCTCTTTGGTCTCACTTTCCTCCTCTGTAAATTGGGGAGAAATTATCCACCCCACTAGGGCTGGTGAACTAATGGATGGAGGGGCCCTGGTGCAGCCTGGCACCCAGCAGGTAGCCGGGACTTCATAGCAATCAGCTAAATGCTGTTCCTCCAGCTGAACATCCAGCTGTCAGGGCTGGAAGCCCTTTAGAGGGTCTTGGTCTTACTTTGTGCTTGGGGAAACTGCGGCTCAGCGTGGAGGGGACTTTCCTAGGGCCCAGAGGAATTAATGACACTGCTGGGGCCGGCACGCATGTCTCCTGAATCTCAGCTCCAAACTCTTATTACCCCCCAGGCCGGGCCCCATCGAGTGGAGACGAGGAAGATGCTCATTGGTATTTACACAAGGGCATTAGCACCACTGTGCGCTTGGCGCTCTCACGTGAGATTTCCTGCAATTCTGACAACACCCTGTGACGTGGCTGGTGAGATTTCCACTCCACAGGGGAGGAAACTGAGGCCTGGAGACCTTGCAGGGTGGACCAGTTGGGTTGTGGGGAACACGCAGTTCCTGCAGCTGCAACTCTCTGGCCTTCTCTCCCGCTGGATGAAATCCACTGGAAGGCCAGCGAGAGGGGATGATGTCATTAGCATCGGCACTAAATGAAAGGATAAGGGAGCTCAGTCATTCTTGAGTGTCAGCGCTCGAACTGTTACCAGCAACAAATGGCTCAAGACGCAGTTCACAGCCAAGGGCACCGGGTGGGCCTCAGTCACCATCTGGGGAAAATCAGCCATGGTGCCGACATCTCCAGGGCCCCAGAGCCACATGAGGGACCCGGGTCCGGTCAATGTGAGGGGGGCTTCGTGGAAAGATCGGGGGCACAATGCAGGATCTGAGATGGGCTCACTGTGCGACCTCGGGGGGGGTCTCTGGTCTTTCCTGGATCTTGGTCTCCTCATTTGTGAGGTGAAACGGAAATGTCAAGCTCATGAGATCAACCTGGACTCGGCCATCCCTCTTCCTCCCCTGCCCCTGGCCCGGTCTAGCAGGGGACTCAGATGGGTACCATGTCCTCCTTACACCGTGCAGAGAACGCCTCTCTTGGGCCATCGGGAAAATGGAAAAATAATAGGTGAGATGGTTCATCAACGGTCAGTGAACTGAAGTGGTTGATCTGCCAAATGAGGCAATTTTTCCTCATTTCCACCCTATGTTCTTTTTTGACAAACACACCTGCTTGCGAAAATTCAGTCACTACGAATGAATATGGGGTGAAACTGGGACCATCATGCCCCAGCCCATTAATTCCAGTGCTATTCCCTTCCGAAGACATCAAGTCATTCAATACCTTGATCCGCCCTTCTGGATCTTTCCTTAAGCCACTGTCTATATAACACACACTCCCCAACACGGTTTAACTTTCTCACATAAATGAGGTTGCACATTACACGCGATCATCGTGTTTGGCAGCGTCATTTACTGTTCATCTGATACCTACACGTTCCCTCCAATTTCCTTGCAGTCAGGTAGAGCACGTGACTTCCAGCCAACGGGTGACGCAGGACTGGATCGCTGCGTCACCGCGTGGAGGACGGCTACCCTGAGAGTGACCGAACTCACGTTGGACATTGTGAGCAAGAAATAAACCTTTTCTGTATCAAGCCCCTGAAGTCCTGGGGCATGTTTGCTACTGCAGGATAGCTGGCCCTATCTTAGCTAATACAGCACGTGGCTGCTCTTACTTCCTGGACAACGTTCCATGCCCTGACACGTAGTTCCAGCTCACTCTCTTTAATATCTGCATAACAGTCCACAGCATGGCCGTACCTTGACTTATCTGACCAGTCCCCTTTAAATAATTTCTAGATTATTTCCAATCTGTCACTATTACAAATAATGGTGTGTAGACCCTGCTCTTGTACCCTTGCACATCCTTAGCCATCTTTGTGCACATTGATTCCTAGCAGGAGCATTACGGGGTCAGTGGGCACGTGCATTTAACATTTCTATTGCCAAATGACCCACCAAGAAAATACCCTTTTTCACTCCCATCAAGGGTTTTTGAGAGAGCCTTATGGCCCCACCCTGGTTAGTGAAGGAGATTACTGATCTTTTCGTTTCTGTCCTGTGATAGAACATGGTGTTCTGTCTCATTTCATTTGTGTTTCAGAGGAAGTTCTTTGTAGGGTTGGATTTTTCAGCTATCCTGCCGGCTTCCCCTACTTGTTTGGGAGAGAAAGAGATTCCAGCCCCCAGAGACAGACACTGGAGAGAGATGCACACACACACACAGACACACAGAGGGACAGGGAAGTGAGACAGAGATGGAGAGATGCTGGGACACAGGTATAAAGGGAGGTTCAGAGACCCCGTCTCTGACCCCGACACATAGGAAGGAAGAGAGAGAGAGAGAGAGAGAGAGGCACCCATCTCCTGCTCCTCGGATTCACACACCAGCTCCCAACTTCCCCCAAGCAGGGCTCAGATCCTGAAGCTGGACCCCCATCATCTCTGCGGCCGACAGCTGGGGGACCAGCCAGCATCTGGGCTGGGACTGGTGCTGGGGAGGGCTGTTGGCTCGGTTCCTGTTGGCTGGAGCCGTGAGCCTGGCTGGTTTGTATAGTTCTTCATGCTTCTTCCCCGTATCTTGGTGTTTTTGGCTCCAAACTAGCCGCCTCCCAGCCAAGGAGGAGATAACTCCACTCGGCCCAGGCCTCTGGGGCACTGGAAGGACGGCAGGAAATAGTCAGAGCATGACGCACCTCCCCGCCCTCCAGCGTCCCATCTCATTTCCATGAAGTGTGGAAAAAGAACGGGGCTGCTGAGGGAGGCTTGAACCTTTGGGGTTGCTTCCTGGTTTCTCTTAAATCAATAATTTTCACCGAGACAGCATCGCTGGGCCTGTTGAACCCTGTCTTCTGGTGGATGTGTGTCCTGCGTGTCTATACATGCCCATGCAGGTGTGTGTGCACTTGTGTGCTCTGTTCTCAATGAGCCAATTGACAAACAGACCTAGGAGAACCCTGGAAGTGGGCTCCTTTCTCTTTAAACATGCTCCTTACTCTTGCAAGCTTCCAGAAAAGAAAGAAAACAGTTGGCATAGGTGCCTCTTCTTCCAGGAAGCCTTCCTAGATGCCATAGTGACCTTCTTTTTTGTCTCATTCATGTCTGCACCTACCATGCTGAGCACAGGACGCAGTGTATTGTAGGAATGAAGGAATGAATCAATGCTACACTTTTATTATAGAACTGAGAACAGTTAGGGCCAGGGAGGACAAAGGGACTTGTCCGAAGTCATGCAGGGTGTCAGCGACTGAGGGAAAAAGTAGAACCCAGTGTTCCTGATCCCCAGCACAAAGTTTGTTTTAGGTCATCATGCAAGATGCTCAAAGAAACTGAAAATTACTGAGCAATGACTTTATATTTTTAATTTCTTTGGAACAACGTGTGAACAAGGAACCATGATTTCTCCGACACTACTGATGGAGAAACTGAGGTTTAAGGAGGTTCAAGCTTGCTCAGGGTCGTTCCATGGAAGATCCGGGATTTGAGTCTCAAGAGGGCTGCTACTGAAGGCTGATTCTTTTTTTTTTTTTTTTTTGCTGAGGAAGATTGGCCCTGAGCTGACACTTGTGCCAGTCTTCCTCTATTTTGTCTGTGGGATGCCACCACACCATGGCTGATGAGTGGTGTAGGTCTACACCCAGGAACCGAACCCGGGCCACCAAAGTAAGGTGTGCTGAACTTAATCACTAGGCCACGGGGCTGGCCCCTGAAGCCCGACTCTTTTGTTCAGGAGCGCACAGAGGGCTGGAGAGGGCAGAGCCTTCCCTCGCCTTGACCAGAAACGCAGAGTAGGACCTGCTATTTTAGGTTCTTTTAGAGGGAGGTCAATGGCGTTCAACTGAGTCAGACTTAAAATCTACTCTTTCGGGAACTTTCCACCAAAGCTGAGCCTGTTTCTCCCAGAGCTCACAGAACGTCCTTGTGCTGGAGGCCTGGCAGTGAAAGGCCCTTTCTGCTTTGGTGTCAACAACAATTTCCAGCTGAGCCCTGGGGGGGCCGACATGGCCCTGTTGCTGGCAAGCTGGAGAAATGTGGAGAGTTTCCCGGAGGGTTGGGAGACCCGTTGCAGCTGCACTGAGGGCCACACTGCTCTGAATCCCCATTGTCACTTCCCCACTGTGTGGCACCTACATCTGTGCACACCCACACCCACTCACACACGTGCACACGCCCCCCACACTTACTCGCACACACTTATGTATGGGCACCCACACGCCCATGCAGGCACTAGACCGGACGACCTTGGAACCCCAGACCTGGTCTTCATCTCTCTCTGGGGTTGCTTGGCAGCCTCTGCAGGCTGCACTTACTTTCAGCTATAAAAGGGGGTGCAATTCCTAGGGGGAAGTTGAGGATGCACTGTGATCCGCCCACTTGCTCCCTCCCATCAGCTGAAGTCATGATGTGACCGTGTTGCTCTCTGCTGCTTCCCCATCTCTCTCTCTCCTTAGCAGGGTCTGCTCCACCCTTTCCTCTTGGGAACCTTGCTTACTGCACATTGTCCCAGAAGAAGAGTGGTCCAGTTCACCCTTCCTGGCCAGACCCCACAAGGCCAGCCAACGAGCAGCTCACCCTCGGCTAGACGCCCATCACTTTGCCCAGTCAGTGTGGCCAAGGGCAGGTCACCTGACCCCAATGAACCCTGCTTAGGGAGGTAAGGATGGTGGGCGGGAGTCCTCCCGGAAACGGGTGAGTGTGGTCTGGCTCCCTGAATTGAACCGGGAACGGCCAATGAGGAGCGGAGGTCCAAACCCTGCTCTGCCTCCGGCACCTGGGTGCCTTTGGATGAGTCCCTGGAATGAAGCTCTGCTGTGTCATTTGCAAGGTGGCATAATGATTAGGATAGCACTGATTTCGCGGCACCCCTGTGCGCACCCAGCTGCATAATTCAAACCGGGCTGTCAGCTCTGGGCCTGGCACCGATTTTTGGTACCTACGGATTCCCTTCGACTCTTGAGTTCGCACGCTGAGGGGTCTGGATTCTCAGCCTTTCACTGAAGATGACTTGCCCGGTGCTGGCAACAGTTTGAACCCAGAGGCTTCATCTAATTTTAAGTCCCACTGTGCCACCGATTTATTTTGGGCCATGAACTGTGGCTCGGCACCTGTTGGCATCTTGGAATGCAAAGTCCTTCTAATTTTAAGCACCAGCAGGGGCAGGTCTAATTTTAGACGGCTCCTGTGCTGGGGGCTCCCGAGGGGACGCAGGCTGTGTTGTTTGGAGTGCCTGGGGTGAGGCGGGTACAGATCGGCACAGTGATGTACTCCAGAGGGACCCACGCAGCTCGCCCCCACCTGTTAACTCCTAGTTCTTCAGAACTTTTATTGTGGTGGGTTTTGTACCAAGCCAAGCGCTTTTCATGAATTACCAGATTTGCCTTTACCTTGAGGCTCCGATCAGCTGACACTTACTGAGTATATACTCCGTGCCAGGTGCTGGCGATGCGGAGATGCATCTGGCACAGCCTGGCCTGCAGAGGACTCATGATCCAGTGCTCACTGGCAGGGCAAGAATGGTTATAGTGTGGTGTGATAAGAGACCTGAGCAGCTGCTGGCACCCAGCTGCCTTTGAAGAAACTTCTGGCAAATGAATGAAAGCCGTGCTCGTTACAGAGACGAGATAAAGTCGCTGCAAGAGGGCACACTCCAGTTCTCCTCGGGGGATTTGGAGAAGGTTCCACAGGGGAAGCCCTGCTCTGAGCTGGGTCTTGAAGAAGACGAAGCGTTTCTCTACGCGGAGAAGAAAGGAGGGTGCGACATATTGTTGGGGCCCCGCCCGCGTCCCTTGGCGCTGAGGTTTCTGTGCACAGCAGCCCCACCCAACGGCCAGCACCACAAGCTCTTTGTCTGAGGGTGTGTCTGACCCGAGCCTGCTCTGCCTCTCGAGGGGCCGACAGGAAGGGGCTGCGAATGAACACCCCCAGGAAGCCCTCCAGTGCTACCATATAGGAGCTGGCGTATCAATACCCCAGCTCTTTCCCTTCTCTGGCAGGATAACTGAGATGCGTGTCTCTGGGATCCCCAAGTTCTCCAGTGGGATCGACGCCCAGCTGCCCACGGTGGGAGCTGCCACTGATGGTGCATCCTTTATGGCTGCCTCCTTCCCTCTCTCCTTCCTCCAGCTCCCCAACAAGGGCTTCCTGCACATGCCAAGTAAACGTCTCATCTCGGGGTCTGCCGCTGGGGGAATCCACACTAAAACAGTGGAACAGTCAGTCAAAATTTTCTTTTAAAGAGGAGCAGAGAGGAGTGTGGATCACTAACAAGACACATTCCTGAAATGCGACGAGTGACCTGCATCAATGAGTAGGGTTGGAACCCGTCATCGCTGGCCACCCCCGTTCCCGTCTGCTTTGGACCAGCCCAGCGGGGGAATGTTATCATTCTCGTCTTGCAGACAGAGACTCCAGGGCTCAGAGGAGTGAGGGGACTTGCTCAGAAACACAGAGCGAGTGGGCTGCGGATTGCAGGCTGGAGGCCAGGAGGCCGCGATTCCAGGCCTGGCGTATTTCCACGTGAATCTTGCTGGGTTTCTTTCAGGGCTCCGTGACTCAGTTTCTCTGCGTGTCGCTGTATGGTAGTATGGGGTAGGGTACAGGGTCTGAAACCCCTGTGGGCTGGCAAGGCTCCTCTGTCCCTTAGCCACAATCCACCCCCTTCCCTCGGGGCAGCGGCCGGGCCCCTCAGACCCTGGGAGGAGGTGGGGGACAGCGGGAGGGTGTGCGGGGCCATGTCTGCAGCAGGGGCTATTGTGCGGATAGCCCAGGCCTGCTGGGCTGGGCCTGGGGCTGGCTTCTCTGAGGAGCTGGCAGTGCAGGTGGGTTGAGTGTGCTCCAAATGCACGGGAAAGTGAGGCCGGGGTGGGTCCCCCAGGATGACGGGAGCTGAAGAGGCAATAGGAAGGGGAGGGATTTCCAGGAGAAACAGGCTGAGAGCTCCCCATGCGGGGCATGATGGGCGTTTGTCCTTCTCCTCCCTCCCACGACTATTTGGTGTTGCCTTGGGGGTACCACCCCCTCCCATTCTCGGCCCTGTGGCTGGGGTGGTCCAGGACCTCCACTCCAGTGAGGCCCCTGAGGGGCTTAAACCCATCAGCAGTTTCCACGCCCCAGCCGCAGTGATGGGCTCAGGGGTAGACCATGGAGAGCCAATGAGTTGCAAGGAGGCGTTTGCTGGGGTTTCCAGAAAAGACACACTTCCTCTCTCTCCTACTTGAGAGCGAGAAGCAAGGAAGTAATGTCTGAGATGGATGTGGCTGAACTGTTACTAGGTCAAGAGACCCTGAAGCTTCCAGGTACCTTGCAGGGGGACCTTGGAGCTGCTGGGTGCAGCTGACAGAGCGAGATGAGAGAGAAACAGGCAGCACAGAAGGCAGAAGAGAGAGACAGAGAAACTGGGACTTTGGAGACATGGTTTGAGTTGCTGGATCAAGCCTTGCCTGAAAGCAGCATAACCCTGAATACTTCAATCCATAAATTAATAAATTTCTTTCTGTCTTTTTTTTTTAGAAGAGGGGTTAGGTTTATTGAAGTATAATTGACTTACAGTAAAGTTCATATTTTTTAGTGTACAGTTTTATGCATTTTGACAAACACAGTCATGTAACCTCTACCACAATTAGGATATATAATGGTTCCATCATCCCCCCCAAATTCCGTTGTATATTCCTTCTCTGTCCTTTTTTTTAAAGGTGAATTTGAATTTGGCTTTCTGTGATGCCCGCAGCAAGAGTCCTATGGTAAGAGGGCACAGGGCCATCCCCAGGATCAAGTCCCCAAGATCACCTTCTCCCTCCCTTGCTTCTCACCCATTCTTGCAAAGGGTGGGTGAATGCTCACCACGCACCCCACCAGCCGCATTCTTCCTCTTCTCCTTCAGTCAGATGGGGTGTCCCCATTTGGGTAAAGTCGCCATGCGAATAACAAGATTTGCTAGAGCGGGGCTGTCGGCAGAAATTTGGTCCTCCTCAGCCCCCACTTAAGGGGCTTCTGGGGGCCGGGGGTCTTTCTTGAGCCTGGGAGTGGGGAGCAGGGCCGGATCCACAGCACGGATCGTTAACATCCTGCGGTTGGTGAAAGGCTGGTGTTTTGCAGCCGCTTCCTCCGCTGGGTGACGAGGGAGCCGACCTTTCGGTGCTCAGTAAGCCGATTGCTGCTAAAGAGGGGATTCCCTGGAGACCGGGGTCCAAACGCAGAGACGTAGGTGGCCTTTCTGGGGGGAGGCAGCAGGGGGAAGGAGGAGAGAAAGGGGCTGAGGTTGGGAGGCCTGGGTTCTGATCCCACCCCGCTATGTGGCTTCGAGTAGTCACTCCCTGAGCACATCTACACTCAGTTGGCGCCTGCTGTGTGCTTGGCACCCTTAGATGGGTGTTGGGTTGTTGTCACCTACAAAGGCCTCACGGATGCAAAGTCTCAGGCTGGAGAACACCTGCAAGATCACCTCATCCCCTCCTCGTGCTGTACAACCAGGGAAACGGTCCAGAGGGAGGGCCACTCCCTTAAGGCTGTGCGGTGCCTGGTCCCTCCACGGTAACCTGTGCAGCACACTCGATGGCTGCAAAGCCCTCCCTGATCCGCCCTGACCACGGTCTCCCCACGGCCTGAGGATCAGATCAGGAAGAGGACGTGTCTTGGACCTGTCGCCCGGCAAAGATCAAACTCTGATGAGGGGCTGCCCACCCTCACCTGCGTCCCTCTTCCCGCAGCTCCCTTTCAGATCTGGCAGCACCAGGAACACCTTCCTCCTCCCCGGAGCAGACCCGATCTTCTCTGGCTTCCGCCCTTTGGTAGAAAGAGCCCCGGAGGTCAGGGAGGCAGACAGACCTGGGTTCAGTCCTGGCTCCGGTGCTGATGGGCTGTGGGATGCTGCCCTTCATCTCAAGATCGGGGCGAGGGCCGAAGAGATAGATGGGAAGATAAGCCTGTGACGGCCCCATGCGTCTGAAATGCTGTACGGCGAGAATGCCAGGGCTCTAGATGCCGGCCCCTGGAGGTGCCCGGGACGTGCCAGGCTGCTGTCTCATTTCTGGCCTCTGCGCATCTGAGAGTCCTCTCCTCTCAGTTGAAACCCCCTCTCCCACCCACAATCCCCCCAGCTCCCACAGCCCAGGAGCCAGGCTAGAGGACAAGCGGGAGGAAGGGACCCCTGCCGGGGACTCTCAGGCGCCATGTGGCACAGCTTCTGCCCCGGCCTGGAGCTGGGCATCGGCAAGGACGGATCACTTCCTGCCGCAGGTGGTCCCAGGAATGCTGGGCGGCCCCTCTGTGTGGATGGGAGGGAGCGGCCGTGCCGCAGTGTGGGGAGACCCGGGGAGGGCCACATACGTCCAGCATCTTCTGGGTGCCAGGGCCATTGTCCCTGTGACCCTGACCGCACGTTCCCAGGTCAAGATTCTTAACTGCATTTTACAGAAGAGGAAACAGGAGTCCGGGAAGGACTCCACCATCAGCCCGGGGGTATACACAGGGACGTGGGGAGGGTGAAAACCTGGGTCCCAGTGTCCCCGCTGTCCCTGCTTTTGGTGTCACCTGGGCCAAGCCACACCCCCTTCTCTAGAGCCTCGAAAGCTGTGGTTCTCAAAGTTGGGCATGCATCAGAATCTTCTGGAGGGCTTGGTCAAGCAGATTGCTGGGCCCACCCCCGGCGATGAATTTCTGGTTCATTAGATCAGGGACCAACGGGGCTCGAGAATGCGCATTTCTTGTGAGTCCCGGGGTGAGGCTGGTGCTGTTGGTCCGGGGACCACACTTTGAGATCCACCGGGTGAGATGACCTTGTGAACAGCGCCCTGAATGGTTTCTTCAACGTGCTGCTGCGCCCGCTCGCCACCCCCCGATCCACAGGCCCCCGCGAGTCCTCAGAGGGCCTGGGAAGCCGAGAAGAGGGGCCCAGAGCTTCAGACCGAGGGCTCTGCAGCCACGGGCTTGGCTTTCGGCAATTCAAATGCAGCACAGATGAGAAGGTGACATAGAGCTTCGGGGATCAATATTCCCGTGCAGAACTGAGAACAGGGCTGGGGGGTGGCGGGGGTCGAGGTGACAGCTCCCCAGGAGCCCCCCCATCGGGCCGCGGGATTCGCACTGCTTCCGCCAGGCTGCCCTGATCTATCGGCTCTCCCCCGGGACCCTCCCCACTGGCCGTGGGTAAACAAAGCCTTTATTTCCCAGGCCGGTGGGGAAAATCTCAGGCCTTTATAATTAAGTGTCCCGGTGAAGGGCAGCTGCCGACTTCTGGCGCTGGGTGCCCGGCAGGAGGGTGATGGATGGCGACAGCACATCATCCCGGGCAGCCCTGCCGTGAGCTATGGGGGTCGTATATCACAGCTCGGCCGCCTGGTCCTCACGGTACACGGCGCAGGAAGCCTGGGCTCGGGCTGGGGCAGGGGTGGCGGGGGCCTCTCCTGATGGTTCGTGGTGTGGACGAGGAAGCCGGGGCCCGGAGCAGGCTGGGCGCCCCCACGCGTGGTCTCTCCTGCCTCCCGTAGTCTTACCACCCACCCCATCGTCCTGGAGAGACTCGGAAGCCAAGCTCAATTCTCCCTTTTCCTTGCTCCTTGCAGCCAACCCATCGGCGACGGTCCGGTTGATTCTGCCCCTACGTGGCTCTGGGATTCACCCTCTCTTCTCCACGTCATGGCCACCGTCTTCAGCCAAGCCACCTCTCTCTCTTGCTCTGCTACCCCACTGCTGGTGGCACGTCACTCCTCATCCCCGAAGGCGCCCACATGACTCGCTTTGGTCCATAGAATGAAGCCGAAGGGGCGGTGCGTCACTTCCGAGTCCAGGTCTCGAGAAGCCTTGCAGCTCCCACCCACTCTTGTGTTCCCGCCATCGCTGTGAGAAGGACGCGCCCAGGCTGGCCCTCTGGTCCCGGGAGGAGGATGAGGGACCTGTGGAGCAATGCTGCTCCAGCTAAAATGCTTGAGCCAAGCCCAGCCTTGAGCAGCGCACCCCCAGCCCCCAGATGACCCCTGGCAGTGTGAGCACACCAGCACGGTTGGGGCTGTCTGTTATACAGCAATAGCCAGCCGATACACGCAGCCCATGGCCACTGTGTGATCTGAGTCCTCTGACCTCTGCAGTCCCATCTGGTGCCATTCTCTCTGTAATTATTCCTCTTCCCTGCCTCAGGGCCTTTGCCCATGCCATGCCCTCCACCTGGAAACCTTTCTCATGGTTGTCTTCTTCCTACCCTTTACATCTCAGGACAAATGCCCCCTCCTCAGAGAGACTTCCATGACCACCCCATCAAAGGGAGGTTTCCCAGGTCATGACGTTCTCTATTCCGGTCTCTGGTTTATGTCCCTCATGAAGCAAAACATGTTTTTGGAATTATTTTATTTTTCTCTCCTGGCTGTCCCCCCCCCCCCTCCTGTGTTTTCTCTCTATCTCCGTCTCTGCACCCCAGACCTTGTGATGGCGGAGGCCACCTTATGATGGTCTCGGGTCTCTCTTGTGCACGGCTGTGTCCCCAGTGCTGAGCTTGGTGCCTGGACACAGTGGGAGTCCTGTCCATACATGTTGACTGAATGTTGAGTGGACGTCACTGTGCTCTCACAGCACTGGGCTGGCATCAGGTCTCTGTGGCTTTCCGTCAGCCACTGCGTTTGGCTGACGAAGCCTTTAGATGCGCATTAACGCCATGTGATGGGAAGGCTGGGGTTGCTGGTGGGAGCAACCTAGACCGGGGTCACTAGGTGTGGGATCCACCTGGCAGGGCAGGGACATGTGGCGGCATGGCCCCATTGTTTCCCCGGAGCTCACTCCATGCCTGGCCCAGCACGGTCTCCACCCACTGCAGGACCAGCAGATAAAAGAAGAAGGTTCCCGACTCAGGCTTCGGTGGACCTCAAGGGGCTCGTGAACCTTTGAAGTGGTGACACATTGCAGAGGTCACAGCCCGAGGAGGGGCTGTGTCTCAGGACAGGACTGTGGAGCACTAATGCCTCCCTGGGCTTCAGAAGTTAATCAGGTCTCTTTCCTGCAGACCTTTTCAGAGCCTTTAATATGCTAATGCACACTGGGACTCCTGGAGGGGATTAAGAATGCCTTGCTGCCCAGCAGTAGTGGCCAGGGAGTCCTTTAATCAGGGACCATCTTGTGAATTCTTGGTCTGCAGGACACAATAGCCTGGAACAGGGTCACAAACGATGGTCTTACTGGCCAAATCCAGTCCTCAGATATTTTTCATTTGGCCCTCATAGGGTTTGGAAAGTCAGCAACTCTTACTATTTTATAAAAAGAATCTAAATTTCCAGTTTCTCTGGAAGAACTAAGAAGAAGCGGGCATTCTGGGTCCGCATTCCTGCATGATAACAACCAGCTGGAGCTGAATAGCCTCCTACAGGCAGGGCCTGTATGCTACAGTTTGCCATAGTCCCCACCCCTCCCTACTGACTTGCACTCTGTTGTCTTTAGGCATTTACTTTCTTTGTTTGGCCTAAGCTTTCTGAATTTGTTATCTGTGGCCCAGAGTGTCATGTGTAGCCCCAGAAAGCTGGCCTTTGCCCTGGAGGGGAGTATGAATGTCTGAATCTCCTTCCTAGTTGGCACATTTCCTAGGGAAAGGAGGGACCCCAAGGGATGTCTCCGAGGAAGGGTCTCTGGCCTGTCTGGGGAGAGAAGATGGCTCCAGTGACAGTCCCCCCCTGGGCAGGACAAAGGGAAAGAGAGATAAAAGGGACAGCTCAGATTTCTTTTCCGAGGTCTTTGGGCTGTGGGGGCTCAGGGGGCCCAGAGGCCGGTGGGAGGGAATGGGGCCTGAGACCAGCTCACATCCCCCAGCAGCCAAGTGTCTTCCCTCCTTCTTGCCTGAGAGGTCGGAGCCGGGGTGCTGGCGGGCCAGCTGGGGGAGTCCTGGGGCAATCAGGGGCTGCCCCTGCTGACCCAGGGCTGCGACCACCAGCCTGGGGGCCCGGGGCTGGCCTCACACTGGGCACAAGGGTTTGGGCCAAATTCTGGGTCTGCATGGCCAGAAGTTCTAATGGAAGAGGAGTATTATTACCACAATTATTTCTCTAATAGCACAGCCAGAGCTAGAGTTTTGAGAGAACGTTGTACTAGGCGTAACGTTCAGCCTTTCGAATGCACTAGGCCAGAGGTTCTCATGTGGCCTGTGGACCAGCAGCGATCGTGTCACCTGGGAGCTCGTTAGAGACACAAACTCTGAAGGTCACCTCCGGGGTGGGCCCGGCGGTCTGTGGCTGGAGAAGCCCCGCTGGTCCTGGTCTGGTTCACTGACCCCGCACTGCGGCCCACAGAGGCCGATGCTGCCGAGGCCTGGATTTCACAGATGAGGAAACCGACGCTGAGAGAGGCGAAGCGACTTGTCGTGTGGACCTGACCCCAGGCTGGTCCCAACCCCTGGTCCCAGTTTGGGCCCCCGTAATAACAGAAATTCATCTATTGGCAAAGCTCCTTCTGGTTTCCCGTTCCAGGGAACCATCGTGAGAACAGTGAGGGCGATAAGGGGTCTCAGCCCATCTCAGAGAAAAGAATCCGAGGGCCAGAGAGCAAGGGGTGGTCATGGAGCAGGGGTAGAGCCAGGTCTCCTAACCCCCACTCAGGGCCTCTGGGAGGGAGACCCAGAGTTTCATAGGAGGAGGGCTATGTATTCAGACTCCTTCGTGGTCAGGAACGGTCCATCTTCTCTGCAGCCCGTTGGCTGCACCCATTTCACAGATGCGGAAACTGAGGAAGGGGAACCGGCTTGCCTGAGGTCTCGCAGGCCGCGAGGGGTGGAGCAGAGTTTCGCCTCCAGGAGGCCTGACCCTGAGCCTGCCGTATGGGCCACAGTGCCCCCCAGCCTGACCTGAGGACGGGGCTGTGGCTGTCACCGCTGGGAAAGCCGCTCCCCGACCTCTGTCCCGCTCAGGGATGCTGTGTGATGCCCACGTCGGCTCCAACCTCCGAAGGACTGGCGAACTCTGCTCCCTGTGCTCCGGGAGCCGGGTCGAGCGTCCTGCCCCGCGGCCTCCTGCGGTCCTCGCCCAACCTGGGCAAGCTCCGAGGCGGGGTCAGCCGCGGGCTCCCCCAGGCCTCCCCTAGCCCTCCTTCGCGGGCTCTGGCGAGGCGAGTGGAGCCTCCCTGCTGCCGCCCCCTCTGCGCCTCCCGCCTCCCACCACAGCATGTTTCCTCCGGGCCGTGAGCCCAGGGCGGCCCCGGCCGGCTCCGTCCCGTCCCCCCGCCCGGGTGTCCTCCGCGCCTGGCACCCACGGCCTCCGGGGGAAGGGGCAATGGGGAGGGGACCCTGCTGCCGGCCCCGCTCGGGCTGGTCTGAGCCGGCCGGGGAGCCCCGTGAACGGCCACCCTGTCTCAGCTGCCCGCTCCCCTCACCCCTGCCGTGCGGTCCCGTCCCGGGCGTGCTTAGGTAATGGGGCAGCGGCTGGCAGAGCGGGGGCGCGGCGAGGCCGGCCTGGCCCTCTGCAGGCTGCGCCGGCTTTTCCAGGCCCTGCGGAGCGTCCACTCCTCCCACGTCTGGCCCGGCTGCCAGTGCAAACACGGGGCTCTGCTCTAGGCTCTGGCTGTTGACACCGGGGTCAGGACGCAGCACGCCCGGTCCCCGTGCCCGGCCTGTGGGGAGTTAACCCAGTGCACCCTGCCCTGGCCTCGGGCCTGGGATGCCACAGAAGGGCAGGGCAGCTGGTGACTCGGTTTCCCCCAGAGCTCCACAAAGCTGCTGGGTCCCTGGCGAGGTCTCAGTGCCAACACTGGGCTTTGTGCTTCCTGGAGTGTTCCTTGTCCCACCTCGTCACCTGACAGATGGGGAAACTGAGACCCAGAAAAGAGAAGGTGGCCTTTTGTGGGATTCTGGGAGCCCCCATTTCTACCCACTTTCTGGCCTGAACATTGGGTGTGGAAGCAGGAATTCTGGACACACAGGTGTTAGAGACCATCAGGGATCACTCTGCCAGGGGGGAAACTGAGGCCCAGAGAGGAAAAGGGACCCAAGGTCCCATTGCTGGCTTGCTGCAGGGCTGGGCTGATGATGGTGGTGAGGGTAACAGCCAACAGTTCTGCTTGCCGTGTGCCAGGGCCTGTTCTAAGTGCTTGATGTTTATCAACTCATTTAATCCTTACCATAGACCCAGGAGGTGGGGATTTATATGTATCCCCATTTGACAGATGAGGAAACTGAGGCGCAGAGCAGGTAAGCCACTTGCTGAAGGGCGCACAGCTAACCTGCAGAGGATCCAGGATTTGCTCCCCAGTGACCTGGCCCCTGAACTGGGGCTTCCACCAGCTGCCTCTGTTCCCTGCCCAGTACCCTTCCCAGCTTAATCCTGGTCCTCTCTGACCTCAGGATCTTCATCTGTCGAGTGGGGAAGGAAAGACAGATGCAAGGGAAGAGCCGGGGAGCTCTCGTGAAGGGAAAGCATCTTGCAAACTATGAAGGCTGTGGCCCAGGCTACGGCGGGCTTCGCCTCTCATTTGCGTGTTCGCGTGAGGCTGTTTTCAGGGTGTTAACTCCACACTCCTCCTGTGCTCTGCCACCATTAGAGTCTCCTGGGGGCCTTTACCCAGTCCTGATCCCCACAGCCACCCCCGGAGCCGGGTTCACCTTACGGCCACAGAGTCCTCCAACCAGCCGGATGTGTGGACCTGTGATTATCCCCACTGACAGAGGCCCAGACAGAGCTGATGGAGGAATCGCAGAGCAAGGAGCAGTCCAGAGCATCGGGAAGCACCAGTTCCTGGGGAGAGGAGCTTAGAGGTGGGATGGGGCCACACAGGTAGGAACGGAGGTGACTGCACTGGTCCAGCAGGCCGGTGGGTCGGCTTGACCAGGAACACAGGGGAGGATGGGGGCGCTGAGTTTAAGGACCCTGAGGGGTGGCCGGCGGTACAGCCTTCCCCTGTCAGCACTGGGGGCCACCTCTGTGTGGGGAGCCAGGCCAGGTCCCAGGCGCCGTGCGGGGGACAGAGGTAACACCCGTGCTGTGACAGGCAGGAAGGAACCGCAGGCCGGGGCTGACCTGTGCGAGGCCTCTTCACCCTTTCCAGTCTTGAGAGTTTTGCTCATTGGTCCTGCGGGATTTCGAGTCCCGGGAGGAGGCGCTGTGCTATTTCCCCCCCGAGCCCACGAACTCTGCTCCTGAGTATTTGTCAGCAGAGGTGAGTTTGAAACATCTAATTGTTCGAGGAGATCCCGGGTCACCTGGTTTTATGTGACGCAGGAAGCAGGAGGCGAGGTGGACACAGGTGTCCCCCAATGCTGCGAAAAGAAAAGGGGGAAGATTGCGGCTGCTTTAACCAGCCCAGTGCTGCCCCGTGGGGGGGCACTCTCGGGAGACGCCGGGGCCAGGCTGACGGGGGGACAGGCTCACCGAGGCCGAGGTGGCCTCCGTGACAGCGTCTCTGAGAACCTGGGTCTGGAAGGCCGAGATGGGAGGCAGGGCGTCGACGGCCCCCTGGGGGTCATTAGGACCATGAAATCACGCAAGGCGGGTGGACAGCCCGACACCCAGGGGCGTCTCTCACGTTCCCTCCGCCCCCTCGCCCGCACCCCCGGGGCTGCTTCTGCGGGTTTGCCGCCTCTGGGGACGAGCAGCTGAAGCTTGCTGGCCCCCCAGCCCCAGAGACCCACAGCCGTGCATGTAGTTTCCAGAACGGGCTCTCCTCTGCCGCGGTGTTTCCCGCACGTTCCACGAGCCCCGGCCGAGGCCGGAACACACGGGCTGTGAGGTCAGAGCTCTGGCGGGGAGAAGGGCCCATTTCTTTCTTTCCTTCCCCATTTCTTATTTTCTTAGGGAACCCGCCCTTGCTCCCGGTGGAGGACGGATGTGCCTGGCCTACCTTTAGAGGAATGGACCAGGCATGTGGCCAGAGTGCCTCCAGGAGAAGGGGAGTCGAGAACACTGCTGGCTGGGGTTAGGGGACCCCAGGAGTTCACTCACCGACTTCCGATGTGTGCCCCAGGCCTCAGTTTCCCCTCTGGAACGGGGGTTTCAACAAAGTGCTCTCTGAGTTTCTTTCCGTTGGAGGCACTTCGTGGCTCAAGGTTGACCCCTCCCTCCAGGTCAGGGTCCCTCCCCATCCGCACTGGGGCCTCATCGGGCTGCCCCTCTGTGCCCGCCCCCAGCCCCTCAGCCCCCAGCTGGGCCCCCCGCTGGCCCTCTCCCTCCTCCACCTGCATCGTTTCCGACGGCTCTGTCCCCCACGGCGGCTTCTCACCCTTCGTCTCCATCCGAGTGGACCGGCCAACCCCAGGAGGCAGTGACCAGGGTCCCTGTGGGATCCGAGGACACTGGGGCTCAGAGAGGTGTGCACAGCTGTCCCAGGTCACCAGCCCTCGATGGCCAAGCCTGGACTCACGCCAGGACCCCGACCCACGCCTGCTCCCCTCTCGCAAATGATCAAGAAAAATTCCCAGCTTTCGCCCACTGTCCATCACTTCCCCCCAGTTTCCAATTTTGGGGTAAACTCAAGTAACCAAACCAACCAAAAAGAAGGAAAAAATCTCTTGGCTAAAGCTGCCTGCTCTGTTCCTTCCAGAAGACCTGGGGACTCTTTTTTGGCTTATCTACAGGAGGTGGGGGCCTGGCAAGGGAGGAGGGCTCGCCCGTCCACTCTCCGTGGCCAACTCGGGGGTGGGGTGGGGGTGGGGGCCTGGCGCCCCCTCCACAGCCGCCTCCCCTTCCCAGGTCTCCCGGCAGGGCCGGTGGGGGCGGGGGGACGGGACTGGGCGCTTGTCAATGCATCTTAGCAATCGGAATGTGCCCTCTGACCCCGCTTCGCCTCCCCGTGAGTTTCAGAGAAGGTTCTTTCTTCCAAACCGCTGCCCCTTGGCCTTCTGGGAACAAATGGAGCTCGGTTCAGTCTGTGTGTGGCTTGAACAGCCGCTGTTGGGGGTTACTTTACAGAAAAACGTACCCCTGCAACGTGGAAGGACTTTTCTTTCGGCTGGGAGGATCCAGCGGGTTCTGGGAAGCCGCCGTCTGTGCGCGGGGAGGGGTCCGGCTCAGCTGGGGAGACGGAGGCCCGGGCCGGGCGCCCCCTGACAGCCCCAGATTGCATTTCTCCCCGACTTCTCATCTATCCCGAGTCGCGGCAGAGGGGCTCCCTTGGGGGCTGGAGGGCCCTGGTGACTTGGAAGGTCAGAGGCCACGTTTTCTAGAACATGCCGCAGTCTTGGAAGGAGCCCTTGAGCTGAGAGGAAGGAACGGGGTGGGAGAGCTGCCTGAAAGCAAAGGATGGAAACGTGAGGGCAGCCAAGACGTCCTGGCTTTCCCCTCTCAGCTCGCCCAGAAGCTTCCTCAGCAGGGCGGGAGTCTGTCCCGGCCTCCTTTGCCCCCCATCAAGCCCCCTGGCCCCCAGCACTCTGCGTCTGCAGGCTCCGTGGCTGAGCGGGTGACGGCCGAGCCACAGGGCTGCCGCTCTTGCCCCTTCTCTGCCACCGTGTGGCCTCAGCCGGGGGCCCTCGTGTGGGCGTCATCCTCCTGGTTTCCAGGCTTGCCTCTAGGTCAGGGCTCGGCAAACTGATTCTGTAATGGGCCAGAGAGTCAATGTTCTAGGGTTTGCCATCTCTCTACTACTCACCTCTGCCATTGGAGCACAGAAGGAGTCCCAGACCAGGTGTGCTGGAAAGAGTGTGGCTGTGTGCCAACAAAAGTTTATTTTCAAAAACAGCTGACAGGCTGGATTGGGCCCCTGGTGGGCTGTGGTTTGCCAGCCCCTGGTGTGGATTCTGGGGGAAAGATCCTTACGGTTGCCATGTTATGAGTCTAAAATGAGAGCATGGTTGTGTCAAAGATGGCGGACGGTCGAAGTGAACGGTTGAAAGCTGGGCTTCGGGGTCGGGCAGGCCCGGGTTCTAGTCCTGTCTCTGAAGCATGACTGCTGTGTGGCCCTGGGCCAGTCACTTTCCCTCTCTGAGCCCAGTTCCCTCCTCTGTAAAACGCAAACAGTAATAGTACCTCCTCTCCAAGGTTGGCTGTTGGGATGACGACATAGCAACGCCTGGTGTGTGGGGGCCCTCAACAAACACTGGTCAGTTTGTGTCTGTAATGGAAGGCCAGCACCCCCATCTGGCTCCTGGGTCCACGGGGAGCAAAAGGGGGAAGATGAAATGCTGCTTCTTTCTCAACCAAGGTTCGAATCCCAACTCTGAGACTAAACTGCTGGGTGACTGTGGGCAAAACCCTGCACCTCTCTGAGCCTCAGACTCTTTCGTTTCTGGAATGGGGCTAGTGATCCCTACCTCTCAGCATCGTTGCAGCAGAAGGAGCTAGAAGGAGCTCCCTCCCCTTCCACACGCAGCTCTGTTTGTTATGGTGGATGCCCCGGTGGCCACCCGGAGGCTCAGCGTCAGCAGAGCCCCAGCAGAACTCTCCACTCTCTTCCCTCCGTCAGCCTGCTTCTGCCTCAGTCTCCCTCATCTCCGTCGATGGCGCCACCACCGGCCCAGTGGTCCAGCCACCGGAAGCCAATAGGAAGCGGGGGAAGGGACTCTGGGGGGTCCTGGCTGAGGCCTCGAGAGGCTCAGCAGCCTCCTCTTTTCCCCTCGTGCTGCCCTGAGCCCCCGGGCAAGGGAGCCCGGGCTGGCCTGCTGGAGACACGTGCCCCTGGTGGGACTGGGATGCCCCAGCCCACAACCAGCCCCAGCGCCTCAGGCCTGTGGGGGGAGCCTTCCGGAACTTCCCAGCCCTGCTGGCTCCGGGCTGGACGAGTGGGCCCCTGTGACACCGCATGAAGCAGAGTCGAGTGCCCGCTGCGCCTGCCCGAGCTTCTGATCCAGAGATCAGGAACAACGACAGGAGGGCGCTGTAAGCCGCTAAGGTTGGGAGGTTTGTTCACACCACAGGCCGCCGAGACGCGGCCCACCGGCACATCTGGGCAGAGGTCCTCCACCGCGTCTCCAGATCTGCCCTCCTCCCCGGCTGCCGGCCTCCTCCACTCGTCCTCTGCGGTGGGACATCAGCCTGCGCCCTGGTCTCCCGGCGTCCACACTCTTCTCCTTAGGAGCCAAGAGCTCTTAGCACAGGCCTCAGACCTGCCTGATCTCTCCAGCAGCCCCCTCGCCCTTGGAACGGAATCCACCGTACCCCAGCCGCACCCCCACCGTACCCCCGCGGGACCCGGCCTCTGGCAACTCTCTGACCTCAGCCTCGCCTTCCGGTCCCTGTCCACCCCACTGCAGCCACACTGACCTTCCTTCCACTCCCTGGAAACACCCAGCTCTTTCTCACCTCGAGCCTTCGACCCAGCTGTCCCCTCTGCTGGGTCCCTGAGGCTGGCTCCTTCTCGTCACTCAGACCTCAGAGTGAGGCTTTCCTGGCCAAGCCAGTTAAGGGGCTTCCTGTTCTCACTGCCCCAGTCACTCCCTTCTCCCTCTCTTATTTTCTTCATAGCACTTGAGAGCCTTTTTATAAACTCCTACATTACCCTCCTGAGCCACTTCTGAGATGTCCATCCTCATCAAAGGCCAGGAGGTCTAATTGTCCTCAGACCCGGGCAACTGGTGGTAAAGAGCTTTGCCTTTTCACTAAAACAAACAACCTGCCTTTTACTGACCCCTTGGTGTGTGCGGGGCCTCTGGCTGAGCACACGTCCGTCTAGGGCTTCCTTCACTCTCCAGTGACCCAGCAAGGGAGGCGTAATACTGACCCCATTTCACAGATGAGGAAACCGAGGCTCAGAGAGGGAAGGGGCTTGCCTGAGGCCACACAGCAAGTGAGGAGCAGAGCTGGGATGAGCCTGTGTTCCTACCCCCACGCTGCATGGCTTCCTTGCTGCCCCCACCCCCCCAGTGTGGCCAGCCCAGTGCAGAGAATGAAGCCTGGTTTTGGAGGCATTTGGGGGAGAGGCCAATCTCACCTCCTCTCCCTCCCTGCGCCACACCCCACCCTCTACTAGCCCTTCTCCCTGCTGCCTTTCCGCCCCACCTCGACCCTCCAAAGCCGACTCAAGTTTCTGCAGCTTTTCCGAGGGCCCACATCACCATTGTTTGGGGCAAAAGCTGAGACGCAGATACTTATTTCAAAATGGGTGTTTTTGAGGAGGGTGAGTGCGCTCCTTTTTTTCTCCATCGACGGCCCCCAGCCGCGGAGCCTAGACCTCTGTGGTGTCCAGGGGACCGGCCGCAGCCAGGCGGCAAGGCGCTGTCCAGCTCTCCGAGCGGTGTGGAGCGTCCTCGGCAGCCGGACCGGACTGCCCGAGTCCCAGCCACCGCTCGTCGCCCCAGAGTCCAGCTGTGGCCGCTGTCGGACTCGGCGACGCTCGCCGGCGGAGTGACCTGGGTCCCGATGAGTGACTGCTGTGTGGCTGAGTGACCGCTCACGTGCCCCTTCTCTCTCGGAACCTCAGCGTCTCACCCGTGAGACAGAACACAGAGCACCCGACACGGGGACGCTGAGAAGATGCGATGGCAGCCGAGCACGGCGCCTAGTGCATTGTCAGCGCTCAGCAAGTCCCAGCGACAACCCCGCTCCCGGATCTGACCGCCATGCCAGGCTCTGACAAGGTGCGTCTCTCCCGAGCATAAGGAAGGAACTCGATGGATCAGAGGGCGGTGTGATTATTCTCTTTATGCAGATGGGGAAGCCGGCCCAGAGAGGGAGGTGATGCGCCCGAGGCGAAGGGCAGGCGGAAAGAAACTGAGATCTGCACCCAGGTCTCGGTCCTCTCTGCCGCGCCAGGACCCTCTCATGCTCCCTCCTCCCTCAGCACAGACACTCAGTGAGCACCAGCTGTGGGCACGGGCTGTGCCCCACGGGGAGCGGGGTCCTCGCGCGCGCGCAGAGCTGCCGGGTGACTTGTGTGGCCCTAGGTGCTTCGCCTTCATGGGCCGCTTTTCCTAAAAGAAGCATAAAAAATTATATTTTGTGACTGTGTTGTTTTCCAGGCTGGATTATAGTCATATTTTTGTGTGTGTGATTTTAAAAGAGATGCGAAGGTGTTTGCGGGCCTCTACATGGAGCCAGGGGCCTGGGCACTGTACCTCCTGCATCTGATGGAGATGTCGGTGCTGCCTGCCTAACACAAATCCAAGAGTCCCACAAACGAGGCTTAAATTACAACTGCGATGGGTTCTCCAAGGGAGAGGGTCCAGGTGTCATAAGGATTCACAGCCCGGGATTGGCCCCACATGGGGCTTGGAGGGGTATCTCTGAGGACGTTGTGTCTGAGCTGAGAGGAGACCGGGAAGGAATCAGTGACAAGTGGGGGAAGGAACATCCCAGGCTGAGGGGACGGCATGTGCAAACGCTCTGTGGCAGGAGCAGAAGACACAAGGGGGCACGGAAAGTGGAGGCCGGGTCAGGGTGGGGTGGCCTCTGGGGCTGAGGCGGGAGCGTGCTGCAATCTCTCCCCATCTCCGGAATGATTGACACAAAGGGGCTATAGGGGTTGAGGAATTTCCAAAAAGATGTGTCCGCATCCTAAACCCCAGAACCTGTGATCGTGAAGTTCTTTAGAAAAAGACTGTTTGCGGATGAAATGAAGCTAAAGATCTGGAGGGGAGACCACCCTAGGTTATCCAGCTGGCCCCAAATCCAATGACAAGTGTCTGCATGAGATACATGGAGAAGAGACAGCCGGAGAAGAGGAGAAGGCCGCGGAAGACGGAGGCAGAGACTGGAGGGAGGCAGCCACGAGCCAAGGAACAGCGGGAGCCTCCAGAAGCTGGAAGAGGCAAGGCTGGGTGCTCCCCCAGAGCCTTCAGGGGGACCTGCTGACATATGATTTCAGACTTCTGGCCTCCAGAACTGTGAGACAATAAATCTGTGTTGTTATAAGCCACCCAGTTTGTGGTACCGTGTCGTGGCAGCCACAAGACACTAATCCAGGGCCCCACCCAGGCGGACAGGGTCATCCAGGCCACACCTGCACGGACGGGTCAGGCCATCCTGGAGCTAGAAACATCCCCACCCAGAGGAGGTGTGCAGTCCGAGCGGGAGGGTCCTCCGGAGCTTTCCGAGACCAAACTGAGGCCCAGAGAGGGGTGTGCTTAGCCCAGGACCCAGCGCGTGAGGGCGGGCTGGTGAGGAGGAGCTGGGGCCGCGGGCTCCCGGGGAGCCAGCGCCCTCTCCTCACACGGCTGCCCCTGCGCTCACAGCCTCCGCACGGCTCCTGGCTCATTTGTTGATTGGGACACCCCCTGGGCCTCCATCAGGATGGCTCCCGGCAGACGCGAAGTGGGACAGGCCGCTGAGCGCCACAGCCGCCCCTGGCCAGCTACCCAGGACCCCAAAGCAGGGTCATTGGTGCTCCTGCTGTCTCGCTGTGGCGGCCCCTCCCTGTCAGCCAGGACCCCCCTCAGGGGGCAGACGTGCCCCAGAGGCTGCGCTGGGGATGGGACCTGTGGGGGACGCCCAGATCAAAAGACAGAGCCGGGAGGTTTAGATCCAGCCTTGGTCATTTTCCATCCGTGTGAGCTTGTGCCTCAGTTTCCCGTCTGTGCAGTGGGGGGACCTGGAGGGCCATAGCGAGGAACAGTAATGTATATAAAGTTTATTGAGGTCACCCTCAATAAATCAAAGCTGTGGAATTCTGTTGCTGTTCCCACGCCTTCAGTTAGGACCACTTCTGCCATTACTCTCATGCTTCCCTCACTGTTACTCGTCTATTCTCATTCTGCTGAATGCCTGGCCTGCCCCGTCTTTCTATGGACGAGTAGAGAGAACCTGGCTATCAAGACACCGGGTATTAGCTCTGGCTTAGTTGTCAATTTGCTGTGTGGTCTTGGGCACGTTGATTACCCTTTCTGAGTTTTTTCTTAGAACTTTTTATTTTGAAATTATAAACTCACAAGGAGTTGCCAAAATAATGCCAAGAGTCCTGTGTACCCTTCACCCAGCTTCCCCCCGTGGTGACCCCTTGCATAGCTGTAACAGAATCTCAAAATCGGGAAATTAACATTGTGCAATAGCATTAACTAGACCGCAGGACCTTTGCGAGTTTGTGGGTGAACTAGTTCCGCGCACTTTGATGTCATGTACAGACGCCCATGACCGCCCCACAATCAAGCCACAGAACTGCCCCATCACCCTGGAGGAGCTCCCTCGTGCTAGCCCTCTATAATCGGGCTGTCCCCCACCTGTCCCTGTCCCCAGGCCACCACCCGTCTGTTCTCCAACTCTGCAGTTTTGTCGTTTCAAGAATGCTCTGTAAATCGCCCTCTCTGAACGTCTGATTTCCACGTGAGAAAGTGTTCTTGAATACTCCTCTTTGAAAATGCACGACCCTCTGTGAGGCTGCAGGATGCGGTTGGCTGCACTTTCATCTCTGTCTACAGAACCGAAGGACTCTAAGGCAGATGGGGAAACTGAGGCCCAGCGGGAACCCCACTGGCCTCAAGCCATACAGCAAGTGGGCCACGAGCCCAGCCCGCTCGCCCTCGGGCCCCCAGGATTCCGTCAGCCCAGTGAACATACAAGCAAACAGCCCGACCAGATGACAGATCTTCAAACGGCACCCCCCACCAGTTCCTTGGGTGGCGTCTGGCTTCCGGGCTGCCCCGGGCACGGGGTCTGGGGCCCTCCATGCTCACCCCCGGGGCCCTGGCACGGCGATGGAAAAGCTGATGGTCTGGTGCCAGTGTGGGGAGAGCTGGCAGGTCGGCCCGGCCCCTGTCCAGGTGAGCGGGGCCAGCAGCCCTGCACACAGACGGCCCCTCAGACTCGGGGCGCTGGGCAAGGGGGCAGACGCGAGAGTCAACAAACATCGCTGCCGGAGAGCTGACCCACGCCCTCCCTGGAATTAAGAGCTTATTCATAGCTCTCTCCCGCCACCAAAACACACTCTGGAGAGGGCTAAAGTAAACAGTCCTGGTTAACCTGACCTCCTTGGGGCTCGTGGCCCTGCCCAGGCCCTGCCACTCAGACTGGATATTTGGCATCTTTCCCCTTAGACCACTCGGACCACCCCCAAAGTCTTCCCCTTAGAGAAATAATCAGATCATCTCCGTGGTCCGGTGAGGGGGACGGGAGTACACGGGGCGGTGATGGATGGGGCTGGAGAGGAGGTGACAGCCCACTATTGACGGAGGGCACGTTGAGGAATCTGGATCCTATTCCAAGAGCAGTGGGAAGCCATGAAAGGGATTTTAAGTGGGGGGATGATGTGAAATGATTTATGTTTTTGAAAATATTACTCTGACCGCCGTGTGGAGAATTGACTGTAGAGGGCAGAACTGGAAATTAGGAGGCTGCTGAAGACACTCAAGTGGGAGGTGACAGTGGCTCGGGCAGGGTGGCAGCTGAAGAGATGGAGGGAGGCGGTCAGACCTGCGACGGATTTTAACAGGAGGAGGCGATAGTGTGAGGGAGTGGGGGATCCGTCTCTTGCTAGAGGAAGATGAGGGGTGAGGGAGTTTGTGGGGCGTGGTGGAATCAAACCACAATTCTGTGTGGGTATGTTGAGTCTGAGATGGACAGGAATCTTCCAGGTGGAGTGTAACAGGCCACTGCCTCCACAGACGTGGAGCTCCAGGAGGCTCCAGCCTGAAATGGGGACTGAGCACCTCAGCCCGAAGATAGGATTAGTCCCATGAGCAGATGAAATCGCCTAGGCAGTGCACGCAGAGTGAGCGACCCCCGGACCCCCATGTCAGGCAGGAGGGGCACCTCCTGTAGGAGACCCATGACAAGGAGCCTCAAGCCTGGGGAGAATGATTCAAGAGGGCAGGAGAGGTCCACGGTACCCAATGCCTCTGAGGGGTTCAGCGGGGTGAGGTCTGGGAAGACCCAATGGAACTCAACAATATGGCAGGTATCGGTGACCCCAACCTGGAGCATATTCAGAGGGATGGTGGGGGCAGGAAAATC
This sequence comes from Diceros bicornis minor, assembly GCF_020826845.1. Classification (NCBI taxonomy): domain Eukaryota; kingdom Metazoa; phylum Chordata; class Mammalia; order Perissodactyla; family Rhinocerotidae; genus Diceros; species Diceros bicornis. The sequence continues at coordinate 21,450,078 of NC_080774.1, read as the reverse complement.
ACTGGAACAACAACAATAATAAAAGAGCCCAGACGCAGACTTCTACGCCTGTGGAAACTTCACACATGACGGAGGAGGCATTGCCGGTCAGCGGAGAAGGGGTGGACCATCTACGAGAGAATGCTGGTGGCCATTACTCAGTACTAAAAAGAGACGCGCTCTCCAGCCGTGAAAAGACACGGAGGAACCTTAAATGCGTATTACCAAGTGAAAGAAGCCAGTCTGAAAAGGCTACATACTGTACGATTCCAGCTCTGTGACATTCTGGAAAAGGCGAAATTGTGGAGAGAACAAAAAGCAGATCAGTGGTTGCCAGGAATTGGGGGAGGGTGGGATGGAGAGGCAGAGCAGAGAGGATTTTTTAGGGCAGTGAAAGTACTCTGTAGGATACCCTAGTGGTGGATACATGTCATTATACGTTTGTCCAAACCCACAGAATATACACCACCAAGAGTGAAGCCAAATGTGAACGGTGGGCTTCGGTAGATAACTATGCGTCAATGTAGGTTCATCAGTTGTAGCCAATGTACACTCTGGTGGGGATGTTGATAATGGGGGAGGCTGTGCGTGTCGGGGGGCAGGGGCTATATGGGAAATCCTTATACTTTCCTCTAAGTTTTGCTGTGAACCTAAACTGCTCTAAAAATATACAGTCTTAAAAAAAAAAAGAATCCTGGAAAATGATGATCACCATGCACTCTGTGGCAGACAGTCTTTGAGGTGGTCCCGTGATCCCACCTCCTGACGCTCAGCCTTTGTGTGGCTCCTCCCCTTGAGCGTGGGCGGGGCCGTGAATCCTTCTAACCAGGAGGATGCGGCACAGGGGATGGGATTCCCTCTTGATTACCTTACATTGTATGTGACTCTGTCTTGCTGGTGGTCTCTCTCTCTCCCCCGCCCCCTTCCTCCCCATTTCTGGCTTTGAAGAAACAAGCTGCCTTGAATCCTACAGCTGCAAAGAAATGAATTCTGCCAACACTCTGAAGAGCTTGAAAGTGTATCCTTCCCTGGTCGAGCCTTGGATGAGAACTCAGCCCTGCCAACACCTCGACTGTGGCATTGGGACGCACTAAGAGAGACTCCAGCTACGCTGTGCCCAGACTCCTGACACACAGAAATTGTGAGATAATAAATGTGTGTGGTCTTTAACAATCAACTGTGGCTTAACTTTGTTATGCTTCAGAGACAACTAATATAAACAATGTTGCGTTAGATTTCAAACTCACGCAGCACACATACAGACAAACAAATACATTCAAGATGCATTAAAAATCTAAATACAAAAAGATACTAATACTAAAACACTAAAATACCAAAAGACCTAAATACAAAAGAAAAAATTGAAAAGCTCTAGATGGAAATATAGAATGTCTTTATAATCCTGGAGTAAGTGAAGATTTCTTAATCATAGCACAAAAAACATAAACTTTAAAGAAAAAATGGATAAATTTTACTACCTTAAAATTAAAAACTTCTTTTCAACCAAAGTCATCATAAATAAGTTAAAAGAGAAGACAAAAACTAGAAAAAGATATCTGAACACATATAACTGAGAGGATTGAATCCTTCTTATGGAAAGAGCTCTTGCAAATCAATAAGAATGACACTAACCACCCAGAAGAAAAATAGGCAATAGACACAACCAGACAGTTCTCGAAAGAGAAAACCGAAATACCAATAGTCATGAAAGATGTTTAGCCTCATTCATAATCAGGAAATATGAACTGAAACAACCACAAGGTACCACTCAACTGCTTAACAGAAATTTAAAAACTTGAGGATAGCACGTGTCAATGAGCCTGTGGGGATGCAGGGCCTCTCTTCTGTAGCTGGTGGGAATGTAAGCTGGCACAACCATGCTGGAGAGCCATCTGGGAGCATCTAGTAAAGTTAAAGCTACGTAACCCTACCTAACTATTGCTTCTCGGTGAATATTCTCTAGAAATGTTAGCTTGCTGCCCAAAGAGATATGCTCTAAGATGTTCCCCACAGTGTTGTTAGTAACAAATGTTCCTCAGTAGAAGGATGAGAAATAAATGGAAGCATGCTCGCACAGTGGAATATTATACATCGGTGAAAAGGAACCAATGTTATGTCGATTGGGAAAACAAGACTAAGCAAAAAAAAGCAAATTGCAGAATAATGCATAGAATAGGTTACCGTGTACAAAAAGTATTAAAATGTGAAAAATATTGCTATATATTGCTTGTGGATCCATCCATATATAGTAACGGCATAAACACATGAATGAGAAAGATAAATACCGAGACATAAATATTCAAGACAGTGATTAACTCAGCAGAGGAAAAGGGGGAACAGATCCGTAACATTTTATTGCTTAAAAAAATGTGAAGCAGATATGACAAAATGTAGCCATTTGATAGAGCTGATGGGCAGCGGGTATGTAAGTGTTATTATATTATTCTCTAGAGCTGACTGGTTGAATGTGGCAGCCACTAGCCATATATGGTTATTTAAATTTAAATTAATTAAAAGTAAATAAAATTAGAACTTTGGCTCGTTAGTCATGCTAGCCATACTTTAAATGCTCAATAGCCACATGTAGCTAGTGGCTCCCATATTGGACTGCACAGATGTAGAACATTTCCATTATAGTAGAAAGTTCTTTTGGACAGTGTTGTTCTAGAAGGTTCCACATACTTTGACTATTTCATAATGATTTTTAAAAAGCAGGGGCAGGAAAGTGAACAAATCAGTCGAGGGGGAAGTTGAAGGTGGAGGAGACAGGGGGCAACGGAAGGCACAGGGCCAGAGCGGGGACGAGAGGAGGACGCTGTCCCCAGGGGTCCCCGGGGCCCCTACCTGTGCCCCCTCTGAGTGACTTCCGCCCCTCACCCTTTCACGCTCCCGCAGGTGGTGATAGATCACGCCTGCCTAGCCCGTCATAGACATTTGAAAAACATATTAATCACGTTAACAAATATTAGCTCAGAACAGCAATAACCAGGCCCTAGAATCTCCTCTTTGTGGCTGTATTACAATGAAAAATATGCTAATATGAGCGCCTAATTGATCGTGTTTGAATAACTTCCTCTGTGACAGTAAGTGTTGGAGGTGGCATCACTCAGAGGCCGAACTCGCGTCTCCCACTCCCGGGAACGCCTTCCTGCAGAGTTACCCTTTGCCGGAAACTTCTCCAAATCAACAAAGTCTCAGGTCTCGTGGCTGCGGATCCAGAGAGACTTTCTGGAGGCCTACCAGGGGGCCGGCACCTCACACACAGACGTCTCCTGTAATCTTGGAAGCACTTCTACAAGGTCGGGGTTATGGTCCCATTTCACGGAAGGGGAGACTGAGGCTGGGAGGGGTGAAGAGCCTCACCCAGGTTCCTGAGTGGTGCAACCGGGGTTCTCCTGCAGGCTTGAATCTGGAGCCTGTGAGCACCCTGTCCACTCCGGAGCCAGGAGAAGCCTGTGGAAACATCCCATTGCCCTTGCTCAATGTTAATCCCACGCAGATTAATCAAACACACTGATTCGATGGACAACTGGGCTGGGTGGTTCTCAAATTTCCTGGGTGCTTCTCCTCTGGTGCCAAATGCAAGTAGCCACCCCTACAGGTCATGCAGGGTCTTCCCTCCCCTCATCCACCACCGCCTGCAACCAACAGCATCCTTTCCTCTGCCTCGGCCCCTCCCCTGGTTAAATGCATCCGGATGCCTGCACCACGCACGGATGAGACGATTCCTGGGGTGACGGAGGCGAGTAAATGCTCCCCCGCAGCTCCTGCATCCTCCTCCCCTCCTGCCCCTCGCGGCTGCTGGTGTGACCCCAAGACTTGTTCGAGTTCATTCTCTCTTCTTCATCCTTGCTGCCTTGCCCGGGGCCAGGCTGCGGCATCTTCTAAGTGGGGTCCTGCGCAGCCCCCTAGAGCCCCACCGGGGGCCCTGGATGCAGATGACTTGGGGTCCCACTGCAGGTCCAACCCCCGAACGGGACAGCGTCCAAGTCCCTCCCCTACCTGACGAGCCACGATGCTCTAGGCTATGAGTTGGCGAACAATTTCCGCAAAGGGCCAGGTAGTAAATGTTTGGGCGTTGCGGGCCGCAGGGTCTCTGCGGCACCTGCTCGACTCCGCCGCTGCAGCAAGAAAGCCTCAGAGACGATACATACACGAGGGGCATGCCTGCGTTCCCATAAAACTTTATTTATGGACACTGACGTTTGAATTTGATAAAACCGTTACGTGCCATGAATTATTCTTCTTTAAGTTTTTTTACAACCATTTAAAGTGGTTACTGATGGTTATAATTTTTAGCTTGTGGACCATACAAAAAAGGGCTGCAAACTGGACTTACCGTATGGGGGGTAGCTTGCCGACTTTTTTGTTCTTTCTGATCTATTTTTTCTTAAAAAAATTCAAAAAAAGGCGTTTTCATTTTTAAAATTTCTGGCTTGGGTGGCACTGTCACAGCCAGTGCCGACGGGGCAGATTGGAAAGGGAACGGGGATTTTTTTTTTTTTTTTTTTTTTTTGTGAGGAGATCAGCCCTGTGCTAACATCCGCCAATCCTCCTCTTTTTTTCGCCGAGGAAGACGGCCCTGGGCTAACATCCGTGCCCATCCTCCTCCACTTTATATGGGACGCCGCCACAGCATGGCTTGCCAAAGCAGTGCGTCGGTGCGCGCCCAGGATCCGAACCAGCGAACCCCGGGCCGCCGCAGCGGAGCGCGCGCACCCAACCGCTTGCGCCACCGGGCCGGCCCCGGGAACGGGGATTTTAATAAACAAAAAGCACCGACTGAGGATCAAGATGATGTTGGGAGAGGTGTGACAAGCAGGCTTCAAAGGCTGAGAAGGTTCTGGGTCTTGATCTGGGTGCAGGTTACACGGGGTGTTGACTTTGTGAAAATCCGTTGAGCTGGATTCTGATGAAGGGCGCGCTCTTCGTATGTACATTTCACTTCAGCAAAAAGTAAAGAAAAATGAGAGAGCTCATGACATCCGGTGCTGGGAGATTCTGGGCACACCGCACCCCCGAGCCTTGATGGGGAGAGTGTAACCGGGCCACTCCACGGGGAAGGCACATCTCACGTGACCCAACGATACCGTTGATGAGAACGTACCCACAGCACATTCTCAAACTCGCGTGCGAAGACATGTGTGCAAGACATGTATTTCAGCATTCCCTGGCGTATCAGAGATGCAAAAACTTACAGACTAGCTGAATAAAGGACGCCACCTCCGTAGACAGAGCACCACGGAGTCACCAAGAAGAAGGAAGATGCGTCCGCGTGCTGATGTGGAGTGGCCCCAGTGACTCCTGCAGCCAGCAGAGGAGTGGATGCTGAAGGCTGCTGTTCGTGTATGAGAAAGGAATACACGCGCACGTGCATACGCTTTCATAGACAAGCAAGGAGAACTTTCTGGAAAGATATACAAGAAGCGTGGACGTGGCTGCTGGGCTCGGGGTGGGAGGGCGAATACGCCCACCTTTGGGGCTGTTTCGTTTTCTCATTTAGCGTGTGTGCGATGATTTTACAATCAAGGACGAAAGACAAGTGAAAAAAATCAGGGGAATGGTGTCTCATACACTGAGTATCTACTAGTCTTTCCCAACCCCCTAATGCATCCACGGCCCCATCCCGGGGGCCCCCTGGAGAATGCAGGCGGCTCAGCTGCTCTGCAGACCCCGTGTGCCCCTTGCTGGGCCGAGGGGCGCGGGGAGGCCGGCTGTGGGTGCGAACAATGGGCAGGACAAAGGACCCTTTGTGCTGGTCCTCCTGACACAGCAGAGCTCCGAGACAGGCCTCTCCAGTTGTAGCCCCTGAGGGCTTTCTGGCTAAGCCGACAGAGCCCCAGGGCCAATGTTGTTGCAGGATCACCTGTCAGGTGTGGGGGAGGGTCCCCTGGGTGCGAGAGTTGCGCAGCCCCCGTTTCTCATCTCAGCCTCCAAAACATCAGCTCCCTGGTGGCTCGGTTCAGGGCCAGGCAATTGGTTGGAATCTTGGGACACAAGGCTGGGTGACCAGGGCAAGTGGCTCCACCTCTCTGAGCCTCAGTTTCCTCATCTGGATGATGGAGTGGTAGTGTGCGCACTTACTCTGCAGGTCTTGGTGAGGATTCACCTGGGATGATGTGCGTGAGCCCGTGGCTCAAGAAATGGTAACTTTGAAAACTGGGGGAGGGGGAATTTAAAAAGTGCAGCCACTTTGGAAAACAGTCCAGCAGGTCTTCAAACGATTATATCTAGAGTTACCACATGATCTAGCAATTTCCCTCCTAGGTATCTACCCAAGAGCAATGAAAACATATGTCCGCATAAAAGTTCACAGCAGCATTCTTCACAATAGCCAAAAGGTGGAAACAACCCACATGCCCAGCAACGGGTGAATGGATACACCAAATGTGGTCTATCCATGCGAAGGAATATTATTCAGTCATGAAAAGGAATGCAGTACTGACACCTGCTACAACATGGATGAGCCTTGAAAACATAGTGCTCAGTGAAAAAAGCCAGACACAAATGACCATCTATTGTATCATTCTATTTATAGGAAATGTCCAGAATAGGGAAATCTATGAGACAGAAAGTAAATTAGTGGTTGTCAGGGGCAGTGGTGGTGGTGAGGGGAGAGGCAGGTGATAACTACGGAGTATGGAGTTTCTTTTTGGGGTGATGAAAATGCTCTAAAATTGACTGTGGTGATGGTTGCACGTATCTGTGAATATACTAAAAACGATTGAATTCTGCCCCATAAGTGGGTGAATTGAATGGTATGTGAATTATATCTCACTAAACTTTTTTTTCATTTAAATAGATTTTTATTTTAGGATGCTTTTACATTTACAGAAAAGTTGCAAAGATCATGCAGGGAGTTCCTGCCTCCAGTTTCCCCTACTGTAACATCCTACATTAGCATGGTACATTTCTAACAACTAATGAGCCAACGTTGATGCATTATTCTTTTTTTTTTTTTTTGTGAGGAAGACCAGCCCTGAGCTAACATCCGATTCCAATCCTCCTCTTTTTTTTGCTGAGGAAGACTGGCTCTGGGCTAACATCCGTGCCCATCTTCCTCCACTTTATATGGGACGCCGCCACAACATGGCTTAACAAGCAGTGCGTAGGTGCGCGCCCGGGACCCAACCGGCGAACCCCAGGCTGCTGCAGCGGAGCGTGCGCACTTAACCGCTTGTGTCACCGGGCCGGCCCTGATGCATTATTCTTAACTAAAGCCCAGACTTTTTTCGAATTCCATTAGGTTTTCCCAATATCCCTTTTCTGTTCCAGGATCCCATCCAGGACACCCCATTCCATTTAGCTGTCGTGTCTCAGCCTTCTCAGAGCTGTTAAGTTTCTCAGATTGTCCCTGTTTTCGATGACCTTGACAATTTTGAAGAGCATTGGTCAGGTGTTTCGTAGAATGGTCATCAATGTGGATTTGTCCGGTATTTTTCTCCTGCTAAACTAGGGTTATGGGTTTTGGGGAGAAAGACCACAGAAACGAGTGTCATGCTCAATACATAATATCAAGGATACATTCTATCCACACGGCTCATCACTGACAGTGTTAACTTCGTCCCCGGCGAAAGTAACATGGCCAGGTCTCTCCACTGTAGAATCACTTCCTTCTCCCCCTTTCCTACTGTACTCTTTGAAAGCCAGCCAGCAGCGTAGCCCACATTTAAGCAATGGGGAGTTATGTTCCCCTCCTTGAGGGCAGAGCAGCCGCATAAATTATTTGGAATTCTTCTGTATGAGAGATTGGTCTCTTCTCTCCCATTTATTTATTTATGCAATCATCAATAAACCTGGTGATTTAAAAAGCCTGTAAAAAAACCTGTGATTTAAAAAAAAACTTGGGGAGAGGCTCCAGGCAGGCATAAGACCAGAGGAGCATAAGCAGAAGGAGAAATGAGGAAGGAGGTTAGGGAGAGAGAAAGGAGAGAGAAAAAAGTCAGGGAGTGGGGTGCAGGGCTGGGGAACCGGGCCCCGTTTCTCTGAGGGCCCCAGCCCCTGTGTCTGTCTCCCAGGAGGGGGCCCATTACTGCTGGCTGACAGGGGGGGTCAGGACTTCTACAAAGAGGGGGCCAGAGGGGCTCTGCGAGGTCGCCTGGCCATCTGCATGGTGGGGTCTCTGTAGGGGGGCCTCTTCAGTATGCTCAGCCCTATGCTCACCTGGAAAGTGGATCGAATAATCGCTCCTTCACTGAGTGGGCATGAGGTGTGAAACAGGTGATAAAGGTGGGCAGCTGCTTGTTAAATGACAGAGCGAGAGGGAGGGAAGTTCATTGCCTTATTTCCGTAGCATCCATTTTCTTTTCTTTTTTTTAAATTATTTTATCGAGGTCATATTGGTTTATAACATTGTGTAAATTTCAGCTGTACATTATTATATATCAGTTTCTGTATTGACTGCATCGTGCTCACCACCAATAGTTTAGTTTTCATCTGTCACCATATGCCCCTTTACCCCTTGTGCCCACCCCCTTCCCTCTTCCCCTCTGGTAACCGCTAATCTGTTCTCTTTGTCCATGTGTGAGTTTATTTTCCACATATGAGTGAAATCGTGTGGTGTTTGTCTTTCTCTTTCTGGCTTATTTTGCTTAACATAATACCCTCAAAGTCCATCCATGTTGCTGCAAATGGGACAATTTTGTTTTTTTGATGGCTGAGTAGTATTCCATTGTATATATATACCACATCTTTATCCAATCATCAGTCAATAGGCACTTGGGTTGCTTCCACGTCTTGGCTATTGTGAATAATGCTGCAATGAACATATGGGTGCATAAGTCTCCTTGAATGTTGATTTCAAGTTCTTTGGATAAATACCCAGTAGTGGGATAGCTGGGTCGTATGGTATTTCTATTTTTAACTTTTTGAGAAATCTCCATACTGTTTTCCATAGTGGCTGCATTTTCTTTTACCCAAGATTCCACCCAAAGTCTAAAGAAGGAATGAGAGGAGCCGAAGAAAACAGATGAGGGGGTCACGTCTGGGGAAACAGAGTCCCACCAGGCTGTGGTGAGGAGAAGGGAGACTTTCCCTTTTCAGAAGCTTCATTGAGATATAACTCATATACTGTACAATTCACCTATTTAAAGTGTACAACTCAACGGTTTTAAATATACTGACAGTTGGGCAACCAGGAGGGAGACATTTCAATGTGTATCCTGTTGCATCTTTTGCATTAGGAACCATGATAGTGTAGCAACTGTTACAATGTAAATAAATAAAGTCAAAATGAACAGCAACAAAAAAGAAGGCACGGGAGGAAAAAGCTGAGAATCGGGTAACCTGAATTCCTGCTGGTCACCTACCTCCTCGGGCCTCAGTTTACCTCTCTGCAGCTCTTTCCCTCCTCTCCTCCTCCTCCTCCATGGCTCCAGGCGCTGGGCGGGCCGTCCCCGGCTCTCAGTCTCCTGCCCATCTTCCTCGGGGCCGCTCCGGGCACACGGTGCCTCGTCACACAGTCCTATCAGGCCCTGGACTCAGGTGGCGAGGACCTCACGGGTCAGCGGGGCATCTGGCCCTGGAGCAGTGCCCATGTCTCCCTGCAGCCTCTAGTGGGAGCTGGGGTGATCCCATCCTGGGAAAACCCACCCACCCCAGGCAAAGTCCCCCAGTGGAGGAGTCCTCCTGCCTTCCCTTCTGGACCCCTCCATAAAGCTGCAAGAAAACCAAAGCAAAGCAAAACATCCCAGCACAAGCAAGAAAAGAAGCTCGAGTTACTCTGAACGCTCCCGTCTGTGGACGTGTTTTTTGGAGCAACCTCCTCAATGCCTTTTTCTTTGCTGGAGCCACTTTCTGACTTGAGGGTCACTCCACACTCGCTCTGTCCCCCGATGGTCTGCTGAGAAGCCTTCGACCTGCCTTCTGAGTTCAAACCTCCTCCCTGCTCACAGGGAGAGAGGGCACAGCCAGGCAGGCGGATCTGTCTGAGGATCAGGTGACAGACAAATCGCTCCGGGTGTCTGCTGGAGAGCCTGGGACTGTGTGGGTGCATCTCCAAACAAGCCCCTTCCCACTGTCATTTATCTATGTTTTTACCAGGCGCGGGTGCAGTGTGTGGGTCTGTTTACTCTGCTGGCCTCCGAGCTCATCCGGGAGGGGAGATGACCTGACATCTGCTGATGGAAGAGATGCGTGGGGCCCAAACAGGTTAGTGGTGATGGAGCCGAGGGGGCCAGACAGGACAACGGGTCACAGTCACAACCTCCCGAGGGGCAGGCAGGGGTGGAGGGCCCACCAGGGCAGCTTTGGGACAGCCAGGCGGGGTCAGCTGAGGTCCTGGGACAGGCTGGACTCAGCCTCCCCAGCGGAGGTCGTCCCTGACTCCTCGACTCCTCCCCCTGCCTCACGGAGGACTCACCCAGCCCCAGCACCGTGGCCCCTCTGCCCGCCGCACTGCCCCCTCCCAGGCCAGGCAGCCATCTTTGCCCATCTCTGTTAAGAGGCGGCCCTTCCCCGCCAGTTCCCATCAGCATCCCCGTGGCAGGGGATGGAGTTTCAAAAATCTGACCCTCCACCTCTAGCTTTCAACCTTCAGTGCTGCTCCCATCCCAGCCCACTTCCAGACCCCTGCCTGGCCCCCCGTGACTTCACCCCTCCCCAGCCCCCTCCACTCGGCCTTCCCTGGCCTCCCACTCGGGGACGCAGCCCTCCACGTGTTACTGAATTCTCTCTTTACCCGCCTGCCTCCCCCACCGGGGTGGAGGCCCGGCCTGTCTTGCTCGCAGGCAGCGGGAACAGCAGAACCTCAGGCCCTCTGGAAGGGTTTGTAAGATTCACAGTGGCCTGGCCTGCAGTCGCAGGCGACTCAGCGGCAGAATGAAGCCAAGAAGGGGCAGGAAGGGAAATGGTGAAGGAGCACCTACTGTGTGCTGGGCCTGCCCACAACCCTCTGCACACATCATCTCCTTGGATCTTCATGGCGGCTTTGCGAGGGGGCTGACCTTGTCGCCACCTTGCAGATGAAGAAACTGAGGCTGAAATGAAGTCCACAGCTCAGCATCTTGCAGCCAAGAGGAGGCTGACCAGGGTTTGCACCCGGGGCCTGGGCTAACTCTGGAGCAGTTTCCCTTGGATTCAGAGGCCAAAGACCTGGATTCGCCTCTTATCGGTGAAACACGTCCCTGGTCCAGGCCTCGACTTCTTCGTTTGTGATATGCGGGTAGTCCTGAGGTTTGTAGGGGATGTTAGGGGTTACAGGAGAGCACTGTGTAAATGGTGGAGCCCTGTGGACAGGCCAGGGGCTATTATTGTTAGTCACGAGAGTGTAGGACACGCCGTAGGTGCCCATCCCTCACCCCTGGGCTCTCACCGTCCCCATGCATGCCCACCACATAGCTTCTGAGTGCTAGTGTGTGCCCAGTGAAGTGCCAGGGAGCTAACGTACTGGGAGAGCACCCCTCAGCTCATGGCTGACCCTGTGGAGTTGGAGGGTAAATACCCCCGCTCCCTCCCCGCTCAGGGGGGACACTCCCGGGCCTGTTCCCTGTGGCTCCTGAGTCTCCAGTGGGATGGAGCCCAGTTGCCCCCGTGGAATCTGGCTTGATGACGACCTTTCCCCTCCTTACTCCACTCCTCATCCTCTCACACCACGTGCATGCGGCTCTGGTCTCGGGGGCGCTTCTGGGGCGGCCCACACTAGAGAACCAGGAAAAGCACACTCCTTTGAACCAAGAGCCAAAGCTTTTCCTCCAGCATTCCCGGAGCCACTGTCCTTCCCCATCAGGGCAGGGAAGCGTTCTGCCTTCATCACCCAGAGGAAGGATGAGACCGCGGGGCGAATGATAACCTCAGAAGTCAGAGCCTCAGATGCAGACAACAGTTTGGGAAGAACTGGTGACGGGTGACAGCCCCCCCACCCCAACTCCACTAGACAGAGGTCCCCCAGGCGGGGCAGTCGGAAGAGAAGCCAAGACAGAGGCTGCCGGTCAAAGTCGCCCCCTGTGTGAGTTAAACTGCAGCGGGATCAGAACCGAGCTCGTGCGGCTTTGGTCCTGCAAGTTCAGTTACAGGAAACGAGCGATCCTGCCCCGCATACTTGAGTCCAGGCCAAGAGATTCCTGATAGCATTCGGAGAGAGAGACGCTTGTTTCCTGACTCACAAAGGACTCCTCCACCTCACCCAGCCTCCTCCTCCCTGAACTTCCCCCACCTGGGTCTGAGTCACCTTGCTCCTTCCGGCCTGGAGGCCCCAGGATATTTTCCAGTGGGTCCCAGCCCGTTAGGGGAAGGAGACACCTGAGGGGAGCACCTGGCTCGGGGTGGTGTCGTCTCCAGGCAGGAAGAGGCCCCAGGGGTTGAGATTGGCCTGAGGGGAGCAGTGAGGGGGAGACGGTTGGGTGGGGCAGGGGCCTGGATGCCAGGGAGCTGGAGACAGGCTGGGGGTTGGGGGTCAGGGAGGCGCTCTCCGCTGGGGCCTATTCCGCCGGGCTCTTCTGTTTGACCCCGGGGAAGTCACAGCCTCTCTCTGGGCTCTGTGTCTGCAGAGTGAAGGCTGTGAGGCTCGTCTTCGTCTCCCCTTCTGAACACTCTTGGAGTCTGGAGCAGCTGGACTCGCTGTGTCAGAAAGAAACATGTGCTTCCTCTCTTCCTCTCTCCCTTTCCCCTGCCCTCCCTCCCTCTGCGCATTCACTCATTGCCTCCCCTCCATGCCCAGCCTTGCACAGCGGCTGAGGACACACTCATTGTCAGCCCTGGCCCAGCCTTAGGAGCCCTGTCTGGCAGCGGACAGACATTTGACAGCCAGCTACAAGAGAACGCGTGATGGGCACGTTATTAACGGCTGGCAGCTGTTCCAGAGCCCCTCCCTTGTGCAGGCCCCGGGCATGCCTGACTTCACTGAATTCCAGAACCTTCCAGGGTCAGGTTCCTCGCTCATCTCCATTTCCAGCAGAAGAAACCAGGGGTGAGACATGAGGGCCCCTAGACTAGGAAGGGAGGGTTGCGACTGGGATTCAAACCAGGCTGAAGGTCCACGCTCAGAATCACTGGTTTACTCCACCTTAGCGAGCCCCGGGCATTTGAGGAGCCCCGGGAGAAGGCTCGGAACCCGGCCCTGCTGGGGAGGACAGTGGGGGAAGGCCACCCGTCTCCTCTGCCCAAGGCTCCCAGACTCTTTAGTTCCATTCTCTCTCCCGCCCCCCAGTGAGACAGCTCGGGGAGTCAACACGTGTCACAATAGCATCACGGTAATAGTAGTCATTGATGAAAATGGCCCTCTCAGCTCTGATTGGCTGGCTTGATCCTGACCAATCTCTGCAGCCGGATGAGTGGACTCTGCTGATTGGCTAGTTATGGGGGACGTGCCCAAGTCCGAGCTGGTGGGCGTGGCCAGTGCCGTCCAGTCCGCATTGAGAGTCAGGGAGGGTGTTGCAGATCAAGATGCTCTGAGCAGAGGCCATAAGAACAGAGGCGGCCCCCACTCTAGGGTTTTAGGTCAATTAGCTCATTAACACCCTCAACGACTCTCAGGCACAGAGAGGGTAAGACGCTCGCCCAACGTCACCTAACCAGGGGTGCTGGAGTCTGAACCCTAAAAGTCTGGCTCTAGAGTCTGTTGTTAACTGCGGTGCTGCGCTGCGCCTCAGGATAAATCCGGGGCTTTAAATCAGTAGATGCTGCCTGGAAGCGGAGTCGGGGGGACGGGGAGAGGGAGAGGAGGGGAGGACGCCCCAGCTCCGCCCGACTCCTCCTCCCCCAGCCCTCCCCGGACCCGGCCGGCGACTGGTGGCTGGCACAGAGCGCCAAGCCTGCCTGGCCCCTGCGGTCCGCCCTCGGCTCTGTGGTTGCCGTGGGGGGGGCGCCACAGTCGGAAGCCACGCATCACAGTCATGCCGGCCCCGGCCCCAACTGCTGCTTGTCAGCGCTGCACGGGGACCCCTTTCCGGCAGTGTCTGCGGCAAGTTCAAGTGCCTTCTTGAGGACACATCTTAGAGAAAGACCTCAGGGTCAACAGCTCAGGCTTCTTTTCTTGACTCTGTGCATGTGTGTGTGTGTGTGTGTGTGTGTGCGCGCGCGCGCGCGTGTGGGTGCATGTTGGGAGGGTGATGGTTTAGAATCTAACAATCTACCATCACTAGCATTTTTGGTCCTCCTGAAAAGATTTCTCTTGCTTTAACGTATCTAATTTTATTGTTGCATAAATTTCCAATGAGATGTCCCTCAACTAGCACTTTTAAGCCCAAATGTCCCTTTACGGGCCTTGGTTAAACACATTCTGGAAACAACTCCAGAACCAACCTTCCCGGTTTGTTTCTTTTCTTTCCTCCCTCTTCTCCCTCTCCTTCCACCTTGGCCCTGAATAAACCTGCGTTGTGCGTTGACCCCGTGGTAACATCCCCGGGAGAAAAAACGAACGGGACGTGTCTTTGCCCTAGAGGAGACCTGGGTCTTTTTGGGGAGACAGACAGGCAGTCGTCATGTAATGGGGGCCCTTGAGGGCAATGGGAAGGGAGGTCATCTCTGTTGGGAGGACTTTGCCAGGCAGACATCAGAGATTGGGGGTGGGTAGGGGAAGGTATCCTAGCAGAGGGCACAGCACAGACAAAGGCACAGAGGTGTGAAGTCAGTTCATGAATGATACATGGCTTGGTTGTCCATATAGAGAGTCACAGGGGTTGAGACAGGCATGGCCAGGGCTCATACAGACCACTGAGGGTTCTGTCATGACAGAAGGAGGACACATGAATGGTCCAGGGCCAAGAGAGCACTGGGCTAGGAGTCCAGAGATGCAGTCCAGGCTCTAACAATTTGAGGCTGACTTGGCGAGTCACGGTTCCCCTCTGACCCTCGGTCTTCTCATCTGTAAAAGCAGAGGCTTGTTCTGTTGTTCTTTAAGGCACTTTCTGGCTCAGACATCTGATGTATTATAGGGACGTTCCGTCCCTGTCCTCCCCGGAATCCCTCCCCAGCTCTAAAATCCTGTGAAGTTCTCGATCCCAGACCCCAGCTGGCTCAGAGGTAAATTATCTTCATGATCCTGGTGGGTCTCTCCATCGAAGTTTGAGGGAGCACTCCTGGAATGTCATTGCACACCCCCTAATTGATTTTGATTTTATTTTCACAGCCATGGTGTAATTTTGAAAGCCTGCTGTAATTATCAAAACACAACTCCAAGTATTTCATTATTAAAGCACCCCTATGGCCTATTGTTGATTTATTAGATAAATTTGGATTATATCACTCCATAATTAGTGTGCAGGCGTGGATCTGGGGAACCTGGCCACTGGGAGTCATGTGGAAACTGTGGGAAGCACTGGGAGCCTGGGAGATTGGGGAGGATGGAGGTGGGAGAGAACGAAACCAACAAGAAGACAAACAGGTGCTCCTGGAGGGCTGATGACCAGCTGCTGTGACATTCCCTTAACCACCAATTCAATAAACATTTATTGCCAGCCTACTACATGCTCAGAACTCTGAGTACCTTACCATCCAAATATCAACTATTACAAGATCGTTCCTGGGGTTTTCTATCATCTATCTATACCCTCATCTGCCCATCTATCCATCATCCCATCCATCCACTCATCCACCCATCCACCTACCCATCCATTCATTTCTCATCCACTCTATCCATCCATCCAACTATCCATCCATCCATCCATCCACCCATCCATCCACCATCTACCTGCCCATCCATTCATTTATCATCCACCCAATTCATCCATCCATCCACCCACCCCAACCATTCACCCATCCACTCATCCACTCATCCATCCAACCATCCAACCATCCATCCATCCATCCACCCACCCATCTACCCATCCACTCATCCACTCATCCATCCATCCATCCACCCATCCATCCATCCATCCATCCATCCATCCATCCATCCATCCACTCATCCACTCATCCATCCATCCATCCATCTATTTATTGAGCATTTTCTATGTTTTAAGCATGGAAAGTACATCAAGGAACAAAACATGGCCTCTGCTCTCAGGAAACTCACCTGCAATGCGGGGACAGGGGCCAGACATGCGGATCAGTGCTTATAATAGTGCGATACGTGTTTTGATGGGGAAGGACGGGGCGCTGTGGGATCCCAGGAGGAGCCTGACTTTGCTTTGAGGGGAGGGATAGTGGTCAGGGAAAGCTTCCAGAAGAGCTGAGCAGAAGGAGGAGAAGAGGGTTGGGGCAGCCAAGCCAGGAGGAATGCCTACGGAGCCAGGGCCTGAAGTGGCTCAGCGTGGCGTGGGGTGGTCGGGGGTGTGGGGACGTGGCTGGTAAGGTCAGCAGGGTCAGGTGTGGCGGCCTCTCATCCTTGTTAGCTTTTTAGATTTCGTGTTGAGAATGATGGGTGTTAAGCAGAGAGTGAAGGGGTTAGATTTGTGTTTTAAAAGTGCTCCTCCAGCTGGAGTTTGGAGGGTGGACTGGAAGGGAGATGATGGGAGGCAGAAGCTGGGGAGATGGTGAGCAGGCATCCGTGTGGCAATAATGGTGGCCCTTGTTAGAGTGCTGGCAGGGGACAGAGAGAAGGAGCTGGATGGGAGGGGCGTTGAGGAGTTAGCGTCCTGGCTCTGGGAGAGGGAGTGTCAAGGACGACGCCAGCATGGCCCAGGCTGGACAGGTTGGTTCAGTGCAGCAAGCTTTTCTAGAATGCCTGTGTGCCAGGCTCTGTGAAGACAACCAGTGGTTCCTAACTTGATAATTCAAGAAGCAGCCTGCTGTGTACAGGGATCTAAGTGCAGGCAGTCTGGAGGGCAGGAGCGCCAAGTGCCATGGGGTGAGATGGGTGCTGAGGCTGCAGAGGTCATATCAATGAGGGTCTCACTGGTCAGTCTAAGGAGGTGAGATGCTTCTTGAGAGTGCTGGAAACTATGGGAGGACTTGCAGCCAGAAACTGGCAAGACTAGAGGTCACATTAAGGGAGACGGATGGTTCTGGTTACCATGCCGAGGATGGGCTGGAAGCAGTAAGCCTGAGGAAGCTGCTGCTGGCATGTAGGGGAGAGCTCAGATGGAACTCTCAGGAAAGCGTGGCTCCTCCACTTACTGGCTGTGTGACCTTGGGCAAGTTACCTAACCTCTCTGTGCCTCTGGAAAATGGAGATCCTCGTGGTTCCCATCTCAGGGGGCTGTCACGACGATTAGCTGAGGTCACACAGGAAAAGTGCTTGGAACAGGGCGTAATGCATCACAGCTGGTATTAAGACCGTGGGGATGGTGGTGACCTTTGACCTCCTGGGACTCAGTTTCCCCACCTGTAAACCAGAGATCCCCACCGTGCCTGCATCAAAGGGGTCAAATGACTTGACACACACAATGTCCTAGAATAGAGACTGGCCGCATCGCTACGGCATTTGCAGGGCCGGTTGCAAAAAGAAAACGCTGGGCCTCTTGTTCAAAAATAATTAAGAATTTCAAGCCAGCAACAGGAGAGCAAGAAACCGCGTGCGGGCCCCTTTGCGTCAGCTTGACAGGTTGACAAAGGGGAAGTTCCGGGCGGAGGGAACAGCTTGTACGAGACTTGCGAGGAGGCTGGAACAGATAATCTGAACCAGGGATTGTCTCCGAAAATCCAAACCTGCGGCCGCCGTGACCCCAGGACCCTTGCAGGAGGCCTCCGGCACGGGGTCCCTGCCCTGGACACCCTCCAACCCCGGTTCTGAGCGGGGGCTAGCTGGACCCCGGGTCCCTTTCTAGACCAGAGACCCACGCTGGCTTTTCCAAGGACACACAGCCCATTAGGGGCGGGGTCTGAGTGGGAGCCAGCGCTCAGGGCTCTGCCCCAGGACCCCTGCCGGCTCCTGGCGCTCCACGGATGGCCACAAGTGCAAACAATTCAAAGACGTTAAAAAAACCCAGTGGGCCAGGCATTGCTGTCCCCCTCATGCTTCAGAACGTATCTATCGGGGGCGATCAGAGAAGAAGGGGTCCCTAAAATGCGGCCTTTCTCTGTTAGCCTTTAAAAGTTTTGCACAACATGTTTTATGTGTGTTTATAGAAAAAAAAGCCCAGACCCAAATTGATTGAAAAAATGTGTTGTTATTGAAAGGGCTGAGCTGAACCCTCTGCAGAGCGTGGTGCTCGCAAGACTTGGAAGGCGAGGATTTCACATAAATAGTTGTGCCGAGTTGTTATGGCAACTGAAATCTGGAAAGTAAATAGGTTTGGGGGAAATATTTTTCCTTGTCTCCGGACAATCTTTCTGTCGGGGATCATTTGCAAATGGAGGAGGTAATCCAGTGCCCAGTGGGCTGGGCATATGTTGTCGTGGGACAGAAATGGAGTGTCCCCCGTGTCAGGGGTCTCCGTGTCCGTGGAGCAGGTTCTTTCCTTTCCCCAAATAGGCATGGAGATGGGATGACACGGGCTGGGTCTTGTATGCTGTGTGGCCTTGGGCCAGTGTCCTGCCCTCTCTGGGCCTCTGCATTCCTGTCTATAGAAAAGTTTGGTCGAAACTAATGACAATAATCCTGCAGTTTAATAAGTGTTGTTTTGGGGATAGGCACCTCCTTGTGGATTTGACCCTCACAATGCCTGCTGACATTTCATGCTTATCTCCATTGGAAATCTGGGGAAACTGAGGCAGGAAAGAAGGGAGGCTTGCTGGTGATAACACAGGAGTATATGGCAACATCAGGAATCCACTTGCGTTCCTGGCCCAGACTATTTTTTTTTGCCACTTTCCTGTGTGCTGTTGCTCACGCGTGCTGGCAGCCAGCCCCTCTCGGTGAGGCCCCGAGGCCCACCAATCCCAGCACTCCCTGAGAAGTCGGGGCCCTGGGGGCCACTGGCCGGGGGTCCTTCAGCTGCAGGAGGCCAGCCGGGCCTTTGAGGGCTGGAGACCCTCATGGTGGCAACAGGGCTGCTGTGACTCAGGCCTCGCTCCAGCGTCCCAGGATACGGCACCGTCCCTCCGGCAGAGAGGCCCCCGTGGCCCTGCGGGTCCCCTGCTTCCCCCCCTCTCCGCGGCGGGAACGCCATGCTCCAGACAGGGAAGGGGCTGCTGGCCTTGGAGGAGGCTGTAATGAGGGATAATCACTCTCACGTGTTCGCCTCCTCCGGGGAGAGCCGTCCATGCCTGACGGCGTTGAAACTCAGAGTGGCAGAGACCAGGCTGGTGGTGGGACCGCGACCCTGCTCACAGATGTGTAAACTGAGGCACAGAGAGGCGGAGGGCCTTCTTCAAGCCGCAGTTCTGATGTCGTGAACTGCCTGGCCCTGGGTGGGGGCCCAGGAGTGTAATGAGCTCCCCGCCCCGGGGGGCATCCAAGCTCATAGGCTGGATTTGGGAGAAGGTTCTGCAAGGTGGAGGTTGAGCTAGGTGACTCCAAAGGACCCCCGAAGACCCCCACGTGGGGTCTGGAGAGCTGAGACTGGATCCGGGGCCCAGACCTTGGGGCCCGACCTCGGAGCCGAGCTCTCTGCTCTTCTCCAGGCTCCGCAGGGTCCAGGGCGGGGCGGCCACAGGAGGGAGGGTCTGGACACCGTCCCCTGCCCCATGCGAGGCCGGAGGCTGTGCGTCCCTGCCTGCAACTCAGAGCGCGTGCCCATGTGTGCACGTGCGAACATGTGTGTGCGCCCATGTGCACGGGTGTGTTTGCCTCTGTGTGTGCATGCACGCGTGTCCATGTGTGTGCCTGTGTGTGTGCACACGTGTGCCCCTGTGTGTGTGTGTGTGTGTGTGCACATATGTGAAAACTCTCCCACGTCTACCATGTCTGTCTGGATCCCCTGGGCCTTTGCTGGGACCCCGGGTCACCGTGGATCTGAGGACCCAGCACCTCCCTGGGGTGGGGCCGTGGGGACAGCACTTTGGAGCCGGAGCTCTGGGGCAGGTTTGAATCCCGCCTCCCCGCTTTCTGTCGGGGAGGCTGGGGCTCCACGTGGGTGGCCCCTAAACCTCAGCGCCTCCCTCGGGAGGTGGGGCGCTGTCAGCGCACGTCTGCCGGGCTATAGTGGAGGGCCAGGGGTGTCTGTCCACAGGGGCCACCTGCCCCTCTCCCCAGGCTGGCGTCCTAAAGACCTCTGCCCCCCCAGGCCCTGACGGCTGCGGGGAGGGCAGCAGGGCAGCAGATGCTCGGGGCAGGCGCCCACACGCTCCTGGAGCCCAGAGACACCGGCCCGGCTCGGCCCAGCACAGCCCCGGGCGGGCCAGAGACTCGCTGTGGGTGGGGGTCCCCCCGGGGAGGGAGGAGGCGGGTGCCGGGGCTCATCGAGAGCACGTCGTTTGGGAAAGGGGAGCCTTGGCCAACCGAAGTTTTCAATTGTTTGTAAAGAGAGGAGGGGAGGCGGGGGAGAGACAGAGATGGGAAGAGACACACGCGTGTGTACATGAGAGAGACGCAGAGACAGAGAGGCAGGGCCGTATTCTCAACAGCGCAGGGCGAGCCGTCCGGGAAAGCGGCCTGAGTGTGGCCTCCCGGAGCCAGAGCCCAGCCCCGTCCCTGGCCGCTGGGTGAGCGCAGAGAGGCGGCTCCTCTGGACCTGGACTCCCTCACCTCCCGCTTCTCAGCATGAGGATGGAGGGACGGGAGGGCCCCTGGCCCGCTGCAAAGCACCCCCTGAATGTGTTTGGGTTCCTTCTTATAGGGTCCGGGGTCCTCCAAAGATAATCCTCCAGTAAGTGGGTCTCAGGCTGCCTTGGGGACTACCCTGCAAATAACAGGGGCAGCAGAGACTGTGCGGTGCCTGTCCCGAATGTGTTTGCTCCCTCTTACTAATGGAACTCCCACTTTTTCGTTGGGTACATGGCCTCCCAAAATAAAGCCTATATTTCTCCACCTCCCTTGTAGCTAGGTGTGGCCAGGTGACTGAATTTTGGCCAAGGAGGTGCAAGCAGAGTGATGTGGAACAGCTTCAAGGAAATCTCTTCAAAACACAGTTGGTGGGCACCCATTGGCCTCTACTTCCTCCTTGCTTCCTTCCTGCTGGCTGGAAGGTGGATGTGATGGCTGATGCTGAAGCAGCCATGTTGGACCATGAGGAAAAAGTTCCACACAGAGAGCGGACTGCCTCTTTCTGAACTTCGGTGTGTCAGTGACATGTAACCTTATCTTGTTGAAGCCACTGTGATCTGACTTCTCTCTCAGTCAGCCTTAATCCTAATAACGTAGGGAAAAGGTAATTTCTCTTATCTGGTCTTCCCTTCTAGAATAAGAGAATCTGAGCTGCTCAGAGCTGGCAGAAACATGGGCAAGTCTACTTGTCTTGAAGTGGTTAGTCTGGCAGAAAACCACTGTCAACAGTAATGATAATACTGTGATAATAATAATGACAATAACAGCGGTATTATTTATTGAGCACTTAGATGATCCAGAGCTGTATAACTTGTAAGAAGCAGGGCCCAGACCCAAACCCATGTGGTGCCAGGCCAGTGCCAGGGCCTGTGGGGTTTTCTACTTGGCATTCAAGGCCCTTCATGGGTGGCACCCCCCAGCGTGTCCCTCTCCCTTTGCTGCCTGTTGGAATGCTGCCCGGTGCCCCGGCCGCCTCTTCCAGGATGCCCGCGCATCCTCTCTCTGAGTCGTGCTGACCACAGCCGCCTCTGCCCGGCGGGGCGGAGGGGAGGGCAGGTGCTGGAGACGGGGGAGGACAGCTGTGCAGGCCAGAGACGCCGGGCCAGAGAGTGCGGGGGTAGCAAGCCCTGAGCCTCCGTCGCCCCTCCCCGGGGGTCCCTGCCTCCCAGTACACAGGCCCAGCGGGTGACAGGCTGCCCCGCCTCGCCAAGCAGAGAAGCAGCTGGCAGCAGAGAGCAGGGCAGCGGGGTCCCTGCGCAGTGCCGCAGGCAGAGGGAGAAGCCACGCCCCAGAGACGGGACATGCGACAGTCCAGGTGGGCTGTCCGCGGGCTTCGGAGAGACCCTTCAATCCCCGTCAGAACACGGGCTCGGAACTTGGGTGCAGGTCCTGGCTCTGCTGCTCCTGGACCACAACCTCGGGCAGCTGACTCTCTAGGAGCCTCGGTTCCCTTCTCTGTCGGATGGCGTGGTGCCTGGGCTGCAAAAGAGAGCGAGCGGCCGTGTACACAGACCTGCACGTCGCAGACGCCCCGTGCACCCGGTCGCTGGGGAATTCGCTACACGCTCCGACGCGGGGGGGGTCAGGGCGGGGCCTGAGCTTCTGCATTTCTAACAAGCTCCCTGGGGACGCCGATGTTGCAGGTCTGTGGACTGCACCTTGAGTCGTGAGTGGGGGGCTGGCCAACTCTGGCCCCCCGCCCGCTTTGGTAAATCAAGTTCCGTTGGACACAGCCCCACGTTAATCACGCGTGGTCGACGGCTGCGCTCTGCTCCGGTGACAAAGCTGAGCATCCGCGACAGGGAGCCGGCGGCCGGCGGAGCTGAAGATATCTGCTCTGGCCCTTCGCAGCCCGAGTTTGCCGACCCCGATGGGGTGTCGAAAGAACCCAAAGAGGAGATGCCCTGGAGGCCCCGAGCCCAGAGCAGGTGCCGCGTGCCCGGGGCGGACTGTTCTGGCTGCCGAGCCGGGCATCGCCTCCTCTTCCAGGGAGGCCTCAGCTAGGACAGCCGGCACGGGGGGGCCAGGCCGGGCGGAGAGCCGCCCAAAGACGAGGGAGCCAGGGGAGAGTCACTCGGGGAGACCCTTCCCAGCAGCCCAGCCCCCTCCAGCCCTCCCCGTGCCCCCGGCACCCCGACCTCTGGGGACGAGGCCCCGCGGCGCCCTGGCAGGCCCGGCTCGGAGGCTCATCAGAGGAGGACCGTGGGGTTGCATCCAATTTCACCGGCCTCCTCGTCCAAATGAGAAATCTGAGGCCCGGGCAGCCACGGAGTGCTGATAACACTCTCAAGTGACCTCTTCACTTATCACCCCGGGGTCACCTCTGTCTGGAAAGACTCATTTTCCTTAAAAAAAAAAAAAAAAATTGCGGAGGACGTGTGATGGTGTTGGCTGTGATAGGAAAAAAAAAAAAAAAAGGAAAGAGGCAGGGAAACACTTATTTTTCCAGACTTGGGGGAGGCGGGGGGTCCTGCACCCCGTCCCCGCGACCCTTGCCCCCACGGAGAGAGGGATGGCGCGGCTCGCGTCGCCCGCCTGCCAAGAGCGGGAGGAGGAGGAGGGAACGTGGGATTGTTTAGACGGAGTGTCTCTGCACAAGCCAACAGTTGCTGCACAAAAGAGATGGCGGCCCAGGCCCCGCCCGGGCGTGTTTGGCCAGCACAGCCGGGGTCTGTGCAGAGAGCGGGGCGAGGGCTGCAGGCCGCGGGGACAGGCTGACTGCGCGCCGTCCCCTGTCCCACGGCCCCTCCCCGGTGCTCCCCTCGGGCCGTCCTGGGGATGCTCGCCGGCCTCTGAGTCGCGCGGCTCCCTCTCCAGTCTGTCTCGGCTTCGGGGTCTCCGTCCCCCTGTTTTTCCGTCCCCGCCTCCCTTTGCCGCCCGCCTCTGTCTGGGTCTCACTCTTGCTGCCTGTCTCTCCATCTTTCTCCCATCTTTCTCATCTCCTCTCTCATCTTTCTCTCCCTTCTGTGGGTTTCCACCTGCCTCCCCACACCCAGCGGCCGGGCCCTGCACCCCATGTGGACACTCTCTTCAGTGCTCTGGGCCCAGCTGCTGCCCGGCCGGGTCTGAGGAGTGGCTCAGAGTGTCAGAGCCGCCCACACCCCCGGACGCACCCAGCCCAGGACTCTGCCCGATGAGGGCCAAGTGTCACAAATGGGGGCAGGGTCCCCGGGAGTGAGGGTGGGCCCCAGGGGCGGGACGGGAGGCTCTGAGGCCAGCCTCACTCTCCACGAGCTCTGAGTCCTGGGGAGCACACCCATCCCCAGTGCTAATGCCCAGGCCAGGTGGCAAGGACCGACTGTGAGCCAGAGCAGGGCTCCAGGCCTGGCTGTGCCACTTACTGCCTGGGTGACCCTGGGCAGGTCATTCCATCTCTTTGAGTCTCCTTTCCTCATCTATAAATAGAGAGCACAATAATACCTGTCTCATGGGTCAATGCAAGGATCAAACTGTCTAAATTGTGTAATGCTCTTAGAACACTACCTGGCACAGAGTAGGCATCCAATAAATATTAGCTTTTGTTATTCTTATAGGGAAATCACAAGACATGAGAGCTACTACATCCTATGTGAGGTCAGAGGGGAAAGGACATTGTAGTTGGGGCCTTGAGGGTTGAGTAGGAGTTTGCTAAGCTTACAGAGGGCCTTGTAGGTTGATGGTACAGCAGAGTCAATGTCATTTTATACATGAAGTAATAGAAGTCCAGAGAGGGGAAGTCATAAGCCAGAGAGGCCTTAGTCACAATTATACATCCCAAAGAAGGGAGTATGGCGAGCCTTTAGGTCGATGTTGACATTCACTGTGGTCCTGCCCCTGAGACCTCAGGAGCAAAAGGGTGAACGGATTGCTCTGTCCTAAAGTGAGCACAGCTTTCCAGGCCTCTCTTGCCCCCACTCAGTCTGCTCCTGTTTCCTAAGCTGTGAGCAATCGCACCGGGAGCCACCCCAAAGGCTGGACGGCTACGGACCCAGAGGAGCAGGAACAGCCCGCCGTTGGCAGGTCTCCACAGCCCTTTCTCCAACTGGAGCATTCTGGGCCCCTCGCAGCTTGCAGATGCTGGAAGAAAGGAGGAAACTGTTCCTTGGCTCAGCTGACTAGTATTTCGATCTTTCCAGAACCAAAAGTCACAGCCCTCGCCGGCCGGGCGGCTGGAAACTGCTGCCAGTGCACTTGGTCTTCAGGCTGCTCGGAGGAGGCGGCAGCTTCCCGTCCTCTCCCCTGCCCTCGCGCTTCCCTTCTCACTGTCTCTGTGCAGGGAGGACAGCCGGGTGATGGGACACGCTCTTCCCTCTCCTCGCCGCCTGGGGCACCTCCTCACCCCTGGAGGGCTTCCACACTCCCTTTCTGCAGGGAGACCGTGGTGTTGAGACAGCCACACTGCTGGGTGCGAATCCTGGGTTCAAATCCTTACACCTGGGGGACTGTGGCCGGCAGCTTCTAATTGGCTCCAAGGGTCCCGCCTCCTGGCTCACACCCGGGACGCCCTCCTCTGTGTGGCTGCACCTTGTTACGCGGCATAGATAACTAGCACAATGATCTTGGGGTTG
Source organism: Diceros bicornis minor (assembly GCF_020826845.1). Lineage (NCBI taxonomy): Eukaryota > Metazoa > Chordata > Mammalia > Perissodactyla > Rhinocerotidae > Diceros > Diceros bicornis. The sequence goes on along the minus strand of NC_080774.1, from coordinate 21,425,091 downwards.
TGAATTCAACTCCCCCGAGTCCCCCTATATCCGTCTGTAAAGTGAGTGCGATGGTGCCCGAGAGCTCGGCGGGAGAGCGTGTGTGCAGCATCTGGGGCCCAGGAGGAGCTCCAGAAATGAGCCTTTCACGACTAAGTCAACAGATCTTTCCTAGACTAGCCTGGGCCCTGTGGCGGGTGCTGGGGACATGGAGGGAGGGGCAGGGCACAGCAGTGGTGGCCCCGCCCCACGGGGCTCACAGTCCAGGGCAAAGCAGGGACTCACAAAGATAAGTGGGGGGTTCATGAGGCCCTGAGAGCAGACGCCAGGGATCCCTGGCCTAGGAGGAAGGCCGGTGGCGCTGGGCCCCATGTGGGACCCCTGGGAGACCCCCAGGACGCCTTCCTGTGTTCAGCCAGCTCCGGGACCCTGAGCTTCACGATATCATCCGGGTTTCAATGCACCGCGTGGATTTATGGTCCAGGCGCCCCCGGGAGCCCCTCACCTCTCTGAGCCTCGCTGGGAACCTCTGCCCGGTGCCGGGATGGTGGGAGGATGAGGGAGCTCATTCCTTCCCAGAATCGTCTCTAGCATCAGACCACGCGCCACCGTGCAGCGTCTGGGTGCAGCAAGGGCCCAAACAGAAACGGGCCTGCCTTGCGGAGCACACGTCCAGGGGGAGATGGTGAATTAGTCTAGAAAGCCCTGGGCACTGGGCGCAGAAGAAGCCCGCCCCGACTTGCCCAAGCCCGAGGGAACTTGTTGATGCTGGTCACCGGGAGGGGCCCCAGGTGCTGGGGACATGGAGGGCGGGGCAGGGCACAGCAGTGGTGTGGGACGAGCGGTGGGGCCCGGGCTCAGCCACAGTCGGTCCATCTGTCCCCCGTCGCCACTCGTCTTCACTTGGCGTCAGTCTGCAGACCGGCTCTCGAGGAGGCAGGGAGCGTGGCTCCCCGGGGTCCCCCCATTACATCCTCTCCGCTTAGCACCCTGTTCCCTCTTCTATTCCTGCGTCACAAGCCACCCCAAAACGGAGTGTCTTGAAACAACCCTGTTCATTTTGCTCACAGATCTGCAATTTGGGCGGGCTCCGAGGGCTGGCGTGTCTCTGCTCCACGTGGCGTCATCCACCGGGGCTCAGAGGCTGGGGTCGGAATCTTCCGCAGGCTCCTTTGTGGACGTGGCTGACGGTTCACGCTGGCTCTTGGCTGGGGCCTCAGCTGGAGCTGGTTGCCGAACACGTGGCCCCTGTACGTGGCTTGGGCTTCCTTACAGCGTGGTGGCCGGGTTCCAGGGGGAGTGTCCCGCGACAGAGCCAGGAGGAAGCTGTGTCACCTTCTGTAACCTAACCTTAGAGGTCATGCAGAGTTTCCGGCACGTTCTGTTCGCTGCAGCAGCCACGAAAGGCTGTCCGTGTCCAAGGGAAGAAGATCTAGATTCCACCTTTAGTTGGGAGCAAGCAGCCTCAGAGAATATGCCGACGTGTTTTAAAACCACGGTGCAGCCTCTGCTCTGCGGACACTGACTGTCCCTGCTTGGGTGCCCTGGGCTCTCCCTGGACCCGCCCTCTTACTGGGGGACGGGGTGCTGCGATTCTCCAGGCCTGGGTCAAACCCCTTTCTGGGGCCAGTGTGCTCGTGTGGGGAGAGGGCCGAGGCTGTGACCCGCAGCCAGGCTGGAACCACATGCAAGGAGGGACTGAGATTTGTCCAAAGAAGGGAGAGTGGAAGACAAAAACAACATACGTCCTCTCCAGATAGTAAACAAATAAACAAACACTCGAGTACATAATTACTCATGGTGACAAACGCTCTGTTGGTAGAGGACAGGACGCTTGTAAGAGCGACTAATGGTGGGGCGGGCGGTGGGGATGGAGCCTTGAACTGAGAGATCAGGGGTGGTCTTCAGAGGAGTGATTTATGCTGAGGCTTGAAGAGAGCCAGCTGGGGGAGGGCATTTCAGGCAGCAGGTTTAGCCTGTGCAAAGGCCCTGTGGTGTGAAAGCTTGGCATATTCAAGGCCTCGAGTGGCCACGTGGCTAGAGCAGAGAGTGAGGTGGGGCGTGGCAGAGCTGAGGCTGGACCACATGGTGTCTCAAAGGCCGTGGTCCAGAGTTTGGATGGGAGTCTCTGAGCAGCGGGATGCCATGGGTGCGATCCAGCTCAAGTTTACACGTATCGCACCTAAAACACCTGCCCTGGGGTTATTTTACACATGATACATTTTCACATCTGTTGGTCCCTTTCCCCTCTGCCTTTTGGCCCTTCCTCCTAACTCCCAAAACCCTTGCCAGCTTGGATACGACAGTGTCCCCCGCCCCAGACTCCCCCTCATCTTTCCCGTGACTCCCTCTTCCTGCAGCTGGTCTGCCCGCTCCGTCAGGCCAAACGTCGCCCGCTTCCCGCTGGCCGCTCCGTCTGCCCTAAGTCACAGGGCACGCTGAACCCGAGGCACGAGTGACGTCAACAAGTGGCAGCACGGAGGCGACGTTGTCTTCACTCACCCGCCACCCATGCCGCCAGCCCATCCATGGCCCCTGGTGCACCCAATCCATCCAATTTAAATAAACAAATCCCCCAAGCAGGGCCCCGTAACGGAAGCGGTGACAGACCCTCATCTACGGCGCGTCTGGGTGTGCGCAGGTCTGGAAGCATTTGGGCCTCTCCAGACAGAGGAGCTATTGCGATTGGGCCGCATCTGTGACAGTTTAATCAGATCTTGAAAACCAGGGACATCCCATCGTGCACCTGCTCACGGGGACAAAAAGGGGAAGAACGGCCGGGGGAGTTTTCTATCACGGGCGTCTTTTTTATGCCCAGGCAGGACCTCGCGAGTACATCATTCTTGGCATGTGGGGGGGAGGGTAGTGAGTGGGGGAGGTGGGGACTAGAATTACCCTGAGTGGTGACGACGCAAGAATGAGGGAGGATGCCCACCAAGGGGCTCCTTTTGTCTACACAGCCTGTACCTGGAGAGGATGCGGTGTGTCTGGGAGACGGAGCAAGACACACCTGAGTTCAAGACCAGCATCCTTCTCTCCCTCCCTCTGTCCCTCCCTCCCCCCTCCTTTCCCGCCTCCTCCCCTACCCCTCTCTCTCCCCTCCCTTCCTTCCAAGAGTATTTGTTGGCCCAGTCCTAGGCACCGGGATGTAATGACCCAAATGTGTGCAGACTCTGCCTCAGGGAACCGGCGAGTGTGGCCGGGGAGAACAAGCTGGCTCATCACATCTTGGCTTGGGTCCCGCAGAAGCGGGATCTGAGACAGACTCAGGCGGGAAACTTACTTCGAGGTGATCGCAGGAAGCAAGAGAGGGATCAGAAAGAGAGAGTGAGGAAGAGAAGGAAGAAAATTCCAGCGGTGGGCGTGATACGGATCTGGTTGCCGCTGTGGGCAGTGGAGCACAGCATCGCTGGGGACCTTCTGAGAAAGAGCCTAGAATGTGCCTCAGCTTCGAGAGAGCCCTGAGGCAGGGAGCAGGAAGACATGCTGCTTCTGGAGGTATGTCCACAACAGATGCGCTGAAATCAGTGGGTTGAGAGAGCGTGGCATGGTGCACCATGGACAGCTCCCACGCATGTTCAGTGGATGGTCAGGGTGGGCTTCCTGGAGGAAGTGACACATGAGATAAAATCTGCCAGCTGAGAAGCAGTTAAACAGGCAATAGGGTGGGGTGGGGAGGGAAGAGCATTCCAGGAAGCAGAGCAGCACCTGCAAAGACCCAGAGGCAGGAAGGAGCGTGGTGCATTTGAGGACTGAAGTCACGTGGCTGGAGCCAGAGGAAAAGGGAAACAGAAGCAGCTAGTGGGACAGGAGGGGGACAGGACCCAGGCCCTGTGGGCTCCGTGGGCCTCAGCTGGGAGGGGGCCCCTGGCGGGCCAGGGATGAGGACACCAGAGACACCATCCTGGCTTGTGTGGGGAACGGGCTGTCACCACTGACTCACTGTGATGCCTGGATCAAGCGACTTCCCGCCCAGACTCTGGTGTCCCCACAGCCTCATGGTCAACACCCCCCAGAGCCATCACGAGGAATAAAGAAGGTCACATCTGTAGCAGGGGCCAACACAGAGCCCTCTGCATAGCGAGTGCTCAGAGCTCTTCGTTCTTTCCTTCCTCCTCCCCTTTTCTCGCCTTTTGCCTTCAGAGGCCGGTCCTGCCAGGCCGAGTGTATTTCTGGGAGGAAGGGGCCTCATGCGTGAATTACTGATCTTGTGCAATAAAAAGAGGGTGGCTGCCAGCCTTGGCTTTGAGACAGTCCTCCCGCTGCAGGATGGGATGTGGGTGTCTGCCCAGCCACACTGTGCAAACTGTTGAGTGCTGTGCACAGGAGCATGAGCTGGACACGTCTGTGCCGAACACAGGACAGTAGACTCTGCAGTGTTCTTCCAGCCAGGCTGTTATGCAAAAGTGCCTTTCCAGAGTCCCCCACCATGATGAGGCATCATGCCACTTCTGCTGAAATCTTGTCTCAAATTCTCCCTTAATTAGATTTCTGTCTGAAATCCAAGAGGGCTCTGCCAGAGAGGCCCTGGGGTTCGTCAGCTTTCACTTTCAAAAGCACCCCAGGGGTTAAGAGAACGCAGGCATTCACACTGGGGGGTGAACTGGGTTGAAAGCCTGTGAATGTGCTAAATGCTGAAGGCGAGTGGCCAAGATAGTGGCCAAGTGAGCTGGGCTACCCCCCTGTGCAGCTGGAGAGCAGAGGGACACTGGAGGGGAGGGGACGGGAGAGCCAGAGACCCCACTCCTTTCCTCTCTCTGGGCCTCCCTTTCCCATTTTGTGTAATTGGCAAGTCAGGCTATGGGCCCCTAAGGACTTGGCATCTTGGGATTCAAAATGGGACTTCTATGGCACCAGCACCAAGCACAGTGTCCGGCATGTAGCAAGCACCAAATAAACATCAGACAAATGGATGAATAGATGGCTGGCTGGCTGGCTGGATGGATGGGTGGATGAATGGATGGATGGATGGATGGATGGATGGATGGATGGATGGATGGATGGATGGAAGGATGGGTGGATGGATGGATGGATGGATGGATGGATGGATGGATGGATGGTGGATGGATGGATGGGTGGATGGATGGATGGATGGATGGATGGATGGATGGAAGGATGGATGGATGGATGAATAAATGGATGGATGGATGGATGAATAGATGGCTGGCTGGCTGGCTGGCTGGCTGGATGAATAAATGTCTGTCTGTCTGTCTGTCTGTCTGTCTGTCTCAATGAATAAATGGATGGATGGATGGATGGATGGATGGATGGATGGTTGAATAGATGGATGGATGGATGGATGGATGGGTGGATGAATAGATGGATGGATGGATGGATGGATGGATTAATAGATGGCTGGCTGACTGGCTGGCTGGCTGGGTGAATAGATGGATAGATGGATGGATGGATGGACGGATGGATGGATGAATAAATGGATGGATGGATGGATGCATGCATGGATAGGTGGATGGATGGATGGATGGATGGATGATAGATGGCTGGTTGGCTGGCTGGCTGGCTGGCTGAATGAACAGATGGATGGATGGATGGAAGGATGGATGAATAAATGGATGGATGGATGGATGGATGGATGTTTGGATGGATGAATAGATGGCTGGCTGGCTGGCTGGCTGGCTGGCTGGATGGATGGATGGATGGATGGATGGGTGGGTGGATGGATGGATGGATAGGTGTTTGGATGGATGAATAGATGGATGGCTGGATGGCTGGATGGATAGATGAATAGACGGATGGATGGATGGATGGATGGATGGACGGATGGATGGATGGATGGACAGCTGATTGAATGAATGAGTCAGTGGTTGGATGAGCAGCTGCACCAGAGCATCACTGGTCAGTCTCTGCTGAAACCTATTTGGGCCGATGGTTTGTGTCTCAGAGCTCAGGGCCAGGGTGTTTGTGATCGAAGCCTGTTTCCAGAGAGGGCTCCCCAGTTCCAGGTTCTGTAGGCTATCCCATTTTGCCTCTGAAGTGCTTGGGAGAATCCTCTCCAGATGCTTCTCTCTACCAGGCCACTGAGTGTTAAGTGGCTGTGACGTCTATGTCAGGAGCCCAGGTCCTCAGCCACAGGGAGCATGACAGGAGCTTCCTGTTCCGCTGGGCATTGGCAGGGGGCCTGAGGGCATATCAGAAGGGGGCAGGAAACCAGGCTTGTTCATGCTTCAGCCGTCTGTGGAATCCCCTAGGGAAGTGTTGGGGTTCACAAGCCTGCTGACTCCGTCACAGCGAGGCCACCTCCCTTATCCTGAGCACTCATCGTGCGCCTGGCATGGCTGGAGTTATTGCACCAATCCTTATGTGACCCTCATTTTACAGATGAGGAAACTGAGGCTTTGGGAGGGAAGGCCACACAGCGGGGAGGTGGCCAAGGCAGGGTCTGAACCCACTCCTCTGACCCCCGTGTTCTTCCTGGGCCACCCTGGTGGGGACACCCCTCCCCAGGGCTATAAAGAACAGCGCGTGCCCTGTCTCTAATCCCTCCCTTACTGGCGTCCCGGAGACAGCCGGGAAGTGACGTGGCTCCTAGACTGAGGAGCGCCATTACTGGGCCTTCTCGGCGCTAATAATCATGCAGGCAGGGGAGCAGGCCCAGAGGCTGGACAGCCTCTCCCGCCTCCCCCGCCCCGCCCAGCCCTGTCTGTGACCTTCCTCGGGGAATGTGACCCTTGCCTGGATGCTGCCTCTGGCTCCTCTGCCACAGCCGGAGAGGGCACGCTGGGGCTGGGGCGCACTGATCTCAGCCAAAGCATTCTCCCCAACGTCCAATGGAGGAAACTGAGTCCAGGCTAAATTGGACAGGCCCTACCAGAGGCCAAGACCCAGCTCAGACGCACCTTCCTGTTCCAACCGTCAGCCTGGGGCTTGTTTTAAATGAAACAGTGGTGATGAGAAAAATTCCAGTAATAATGCCCACCCTGACCAGTTACCCAGAGACCAAAACTCTGACAGTCTCCGCCTTGTGTGGTCATCAGCAACCTTGTGATGTCAGCTCTCATTTCACAGACGCTAAAGCCGAGGCTCAGTCCCATCAGGAATTTGCTTGAGAACACGAGATTATAAAAGGTGGGGCCGGGATTTGAACCCAGGTCCCCCTGAGCCTGGCCCCCGTGTTTTCATTTTCCACCCTGTGCAGTCTCTCTCCCCATGGTTTGAGCTCCTTGACCTTCAACTCTCCACGTTAAAAATGGAGCTCAGACCAGTCATGGTGGGGTGACCATTTCTAGTTAAAAATAATCATCCTGGCAGGGACCACGCACGAGCACCCGCCCTGTGCCCAGCATCACAGAGCAATCCGAATCTGTGCGTAGGGTCTTACTGTCCTCACATTGCAGATGAGGGAAACTGAGGCTCCCCCAGATAAGGCCACAGCTCTAGCGAGGATGGGGTCGGCCCCCCCTGCCTTCAGAGCAGCAAGCCCACACTTTTCCTGTGTTCATTTAAATTTTCTTCATGTGTGGGCAGGTCTTGGCTTGGGGCCTCCTGGGGAGACCAGACCGAGGCGTTCTCAGGGGCCTTGCTCCCCACGGCCCGTCTGTGGGTCTGGAAGCCGGCAGCCAGATGTTTGGTGTCCACGGAGCAGGCCCCAGCTGTGGCCCTGGACGCTGAAGTCTGCCTTGGCTGACCCAGTGGGGCCAGGAGGGGCTCTCTGCGACGGGGGTCAGCGCGAGGTCGGGCGTGGGGTGGGGAAGCACTTCTGCAGGGGTGAGGGTTTGCGGGAACCGTCTGGACCCATCCCCCTGAGCTGGGGAGATCCCACCGACCCCCGCTCCCCAGCCCTCTGACTCCCACACATGTTGGGGTCACCCTGGGGCTGGCTTCCTTAGGCCAAGCAGGAGGTCCCAGCTGGCTGGCTGTGTGACCAGGGAAGGTCACTCACCCTCTCCGGGCCTTAATTGCCTCATCTGTAAGGAGGGGTCAGACCAGCTGGGTCGTGTGTCTCCCACAGCTTGTCCGGCCTCGGGGGCCTGGACGCCAGCCCAAGAAGACAGAGATGCCTCTTGTCAGCCTTTCCCAGCCTGCCGACCCGGAGCACGGATTTCCGCCCCCTGCACACGGCGTCTGTACCTGTACAATGGGTTTACTCATGTGCCTGCCTCACGGGTTACGAGAAGCTCTCAGTGGGACCTTGGCACGTGGTCCACACGGAACAAGTGGAAATGCAGCATAACAGGAAAGCCCACCCATGAGGGCATCAGAGGGGCGGCCAGGGTGAGGCCAGGTTCCAGCTGGATGGCCTCAGTCTCCAACCCTGTGGAGCGGGGCTGGCGCAACGCACGGACTCTGCCGATGTCGAAATATGGCCGAGTAGCAGAGCACGGTTTGTAGAACACCCTCCCCCTCCTCCTCCCTCACCCCTCCTCCCCGTCCTTCCCCCTCCTCCTGCCCCTCCCTCTCCCCCTCCCTCTCCCCCTCCCTCTCCCCCTCCCTCTCCCCCTCCCTCTCCCCCTCCTCCCCTGTCCTTCCTCCTCCCCCTCCGCTTCCCTCTCCTTCTCTTGCTTCCTCTTCTCCCCTCACTTCCCCTCCTCTGCCCCCTTTTATTCTCCCCATGTCCCCTCCTTGGTGGTGCCCAGTCACCTGGGGAAGAGGGAGGGGCGACATCAGTGGCTCCTGTCCTAGGGGTGGGCTCCCCCATGCAGGGGCTTCAGAGGAGGAGCCTGAGTGCCCCCCACAAGCCCCCTGGTTCTCTTGGCCCAGGTGGGAGGAGAGGAACCTGAGGCCCCTTCTCCTCCCCACACGCACTCTCTATGGAGCAGGGACGCCCCTCACCATGGGTTGGTGACTCACCTGTTCCCTCCATGCGGAACCACAGGGGTCCTGGGTCAGACCTCAGACCTCGGGCCTGTCGCTTCCCCTCTCTGGGCCTCTGTTTTCCCCCCTGAGAAATGGGGATGGTGAAATTTGCCTTGGGGGGGCCGTTGTCAGGAGTGACTGAGATAAAGTGGGCTGTGGGGGCTCCCAGGGATCCTGGGCCTCTAGGTGGGGCCCAGAGGTTCAGTCAGCGTGAGGGGTCATCAGAGGTGGGGGCAGTGCTGACGGTGACATCGCAGGGGCCGAGGGGCCATGGGGTGACAGCCTCCTCATCTCTAAAGCCTTTTAAGTCCCCAAAGCCGTGGGACCTCTTGTGACCCTAGAGACTGAAGAGCAGGTACAGCCAGGCCCGCCCCCATGGGGATCTCAGTGCCGGCTCTCTCCTCCTGGGGGGAGCACCTGTCGGCTCCGTTGTGAGTTTTGGATGACGGTGGCGTTGCCAGCCCTCCGCCCCAGGGCTAGTGCGCCGGGTTTTAGATCAGCCGCTTCTCAGACCCCAGCGTGCCCGGGCGTCACCGGGAGACGCAGTTAGGATTCAGACTGTGATGCTGCAGGCCCGGCTCTAGATTCGCAGGGCCCAGAGCCACACGACAGTGCAGGAATCCTTGCTCAAAGACTGATCACAAGAGCTTCAAGATGTCAACAGCAGCACATGAAGTCGAGCGCGGCGCCTGGGGCCCCGGGGACGCACGGGTCTCCCGCCCGCGAGGCTGGCCTGAAATTCTGTGCTTCTAATAAACTCCAGGTGGGGCTGGTGTTGCTGGCCCCCGGTCACTTCGAGAAACTGGGTGTGGGGTTTCAATGGCAGCCCCAGGAAACGTTTAATGCTCAGCTGGTGTCAGGAGACACGGGGTCTGGTCCTCTGCTGTGTGACATCGGACAACCACCTTGGCCTCTCTCGGTCCCATCTCCCCAACTGGAAGGTGAGAGAGTCAGACAGAACGGCCTCTAACCTACGTCCTCTCTGCCACCCTGTTCCCCATGAAGCCCCCAACCTGTGGCCTCCAAACCATCGGCTGGGATCAAATTGCCAAAGTCGCCTCGGCTGTCCAGCCTGGCTGGAAATGATTTTTAAACAAAGCCCACGTTCCTTCCGAGCCTATCGATTCCCCGACTTCCCAAGCCCACCGCCACCCTGCAGTTTCCCGGCCAAGCCAACGCCTGGAAATAAACAAACGGCGAAACCCCGGCGAGGAAATAAACAAGCCTATCCCCACCAGGTCCCACCACGTCCCACCTTGTCCCACCTCGCTCAGGCATCTTTCCAGAACAGGTGTCCTGGTGACAATGTCGAGACATCAGGGGCCCTGCGGGGAGGAGGGGGCATCTGGGGGGCTGGGGGGACAATTGGAATCAAACAGAGGTCAGACCCCCAAGAAGGGCGGGCCGACTTCAATCCCGTAATGGAAGTCGGGGAGAATTTTGCCTTCGAAGGACTTCTGCTGTGAAGAAACAAGTGCCCTACGCGAGTGAAGTGGCTTTCAGAACTATTAGAAAGTGAGTGTGCTGGGAATGGGGAGGCGGGCGGCCCAGGACGGGAAAATTAAAATTCTGCTCCCGCCTAAGGTTTCTGGGCTGCAGCTCGCCGAGCGAGCATCGATCTGTTCCAGCATTTGACTTTCAACCATGACAAAACTGTGGGCAAATTAATTGTTCTCCAGGATATTAAGCATCAGACTCCATTAATCCTTCCTGAGCGAGATGCCTGCTGAATACTAATTGGGAGGGTTCCCGGCTGCCAGGAGGTGTTTTTCCTGCCCACGAGGCCCCACCGGGTCCCACCTTTCTCCGTGTCCCCCGGGTGTGGGTGCCAAGGCCTGAGCCCCCCGACCATGTGCTACCTCTGTTTCCCCTTGTGGCGGAGGACAGAGGGGGGACAGGTGCGGCCGACCTGCACCTCCCCTCCTCCGCCCGGCGTCTTCTCCCAGGGAAGCCGCGGGACAGGGAGCAAGATTGTTTTATGCAAATTCCAATATCTGTATGCAGGCGCGGCCGCGAGGATGAACGCGAGAAATAATTACCAAATTATGCACGTTGAGTTGCTTTTCCTGAATCTCTAGCCCTTAGAAGGAAAAGCAACAACACAGCGAGGAGAGTCTATAAAACAGGCAACAACGCCGTGGGTCTGGTCACCCGGGGTGGGGGGCTGGTGCTCTGGCTGAGGGTCTCTCTGTGGGTTTCGAGGGGAGATGGAGTGGAGGGTCCTGGGCAGGAGTCAGGGGTTCCGGGCTCTAGGCTGTGGCCAAATGGTAAAGTGTCCTTGAACAAGTCACTTCCCTTCCTGGAGCCTCAGTTTCCCCGTCTGCAGAAGGGGAGGAAGGGCAGAGGTCTGACGATGCTGTGTCTTGAAATGTGGGTGGAGGTGTGGTGGGGGGACCCGCTGAACTGACCAGATGTGCATGGCAGGGCTCCGTGGGTTCGGGGCGGACCCCTGGGGCATCCCCTTGCTCTGCAGACCCCTCCTCTCATTGTCAATGGCAACATCCCCCTTATTTCAATAGGGTTTCATGCCATCAGCTCATCTCACGACGGCTTGACATTATCATCCCATTTTGCAGACTGCAGTTCAGAGCAGAAGAGGGACTGAGCCAAAATCGTGTCCTGGAGGAGACAGAAGGAGCATCGGATGGCACACCTGTACCCCCACCCCAAGCTACCTGTCCTGGTTAGGTGCGGCTGCCTGCCTCCCTCCCACGGGGAGAGCTCACACTGCACGGCACAGGATGCGGTTCCTGGTTCCTACGGTCTCGGCTCTGCCTGGAGCATCCGGAACACAGAGAATTCACCCGGGGTCAGAGCCCGGTTTAGAGAAGCCCAGAGATAATCTCGAAAGGTGGCTAGAATCACTTCCACCATGGTGGCCCCCGTCACCCCCACACGTCATGGAGCACTTTGTGCTAAGCCCTTCCCATGTTTCATCCCATCGACTCTCACAACCACTCCATAAGGTGAGTCCCATCGTGACCCCTGTTTTCCGGATAAGGAAACTGAGGCTCAGAGAGGCCAAGCCACTTGCCCAAGGTCACACAGCAGGTCAGTGCCAGATTCAAATCTGCATCTGTCTGACTTCACAGCCCATTAGCTGTACTCCATATGTAGCTTATCTTCAATTCTCTTTCTCCCTGTCCTGGGGGGAGGCTTTCCTCCCCGCATCCCTGCTGTCTCCACCACTCCCCACTTCCCCCAAGATGCCTTCTCGGACCGCAGCGGTCAGAGACGAAAGTGTGCCAGCCACTTGCTAACTGAGCGGATATTTATGCCTGTGCAAACACCACACACGCCTTCTGCATGATTTGGAGCTAAATGCAGTGTTACTTAATTAATGCACATGGAAAACGCGAGAACATTACACCTATTAGAACTCGCAGACAATTAACACTTCCGGGCCGCTGCTGTCACCGCGCCCTGTAGACAAAGGCCCGGGATCACCCTGCGCTGAATCAATTGCCCCGGCAAGTGCTCCGTCCACTGGGTCTCTTTGCTTCGGGTTTCGTCTCTTCCCCCTTTGTTTATTTATTATTTTGTTTTTACTTGTTATTTTATTTTTTCCAGCTTTGTTGAGATATATTTGACATATAACATTGCGTAAGTTGAAGGTGTACAACATAATGATTTGACGTACGTATACGTTGCAAAATGATCACCACAATAAATTGTTAACACATCCACCACCTCACAGAGCTACAATTTTTACTTGTGTTCTCGTCCCCTTTTATTTTTAACTTTTCTGTATTTAACCTCCCAGCTGAGGCAAGTGGGAATCACTACATATTAAAAATTATTACATATAAAACATGACATTATACATTCTATTACATATTAAAAAATTCTGTTTTGGAGGTATTTTGTGCATAAAAGTTTTAAGGACCATGTTGCCAGGGCTAATGGGTCATCGAATATTTTTAATTTCCAGCTTCCCTGAACCTCAAGGGACTGATTTTCTTTCTTGTTTTGACAGTTTAGAAGAGGAAAAAAGTCGCCTCTTCCAGGGAGCCCCCCCTGATTGCTCCAGGCCTTTCAGATACTTCCAGCACTTAGGATACTACTGCCTCTCTGAGAGATGGGACCTCATCTGTTCCCCCACCCACACACACACCTGGGGTACCCCAGAGAGCTCAACTCTCACAGCTGTGAGATGAGAGCCAGGAAATTTTCCACCTGCTCTTTGGGGCTGCAGGGAGGATGGGGCAAGACATGGGTGCTGTGCAAGGCTGCAGCTGAGTTTGATGCATTGCCTTCTCTGTGCATTCATCTTCCCGTCTGTCAAATGAGCAGGCCAATACCTTCCTGGAAAGCTTGGCCTGGGTGTTAAAGGAGCTGTCATCACCTATAAAGAGCCGAGCTTGATGCCGAGTCCTGGGGTAAATGACCCAGGGCCTGGAGTACCCCATAAGTCAGGCATCCCCTACCCATTCCAGAAACATCTGTGGGGCACCTCCTTTGTGCAAGAGCTATACTGGAGATTAAGACAGACACGACCCCCTGCTTCTGGAGGCTTCCAGTCCAGCAGGGGTGATGAGCAATAAACCCACAAACAGACACATCCGTGGATAATCCTGGCTCAGGATATATGTTAGGAGAGAAATATCTGGATGACAAGGTCACGGTGATGAGTAACGTCTCTTTCTTGGTGCAGTCAAGGAGGGCTTCCTGGAGGAAGTGCCTTTGAGCAGAGGCCTGAAGAGAGAGTAGGAGTTGACAGGTGACAAGGAGGATGGACAGCCTCGTGAGGGGAGTGCCCTGCAGGAGCAGGTTTGGTCTGAATGCGGGCAGAGGAAAAGTCCTGGGGAATGAACGCCCCCTCCCCTGGGTGCTGACAGATGGGTGTGGGGGTATAAATGCCCCACCTTCCTGGCCCCTTGGCTGGATGACCGTCAGATGCTCTTCTGTGCGGCCTCCCAGAGGTCCCGGCTCGCCTGAGCCCCAGGTGCCCGCGCGGAAACCTGCTCGTCTATGCAGCCGTCTTGGCTGTGTCCCCTCCCACTCTCATTTCCTCAGTCCCCTGGGGGTGCTTTCTGGGATCCTCTCCCAGATAAGCTGACCCTGGAGTGCTCATAGCAGGGTCTGCTGCAGACACCTCCCAAGCAAAGACCCTCAGGGGTCGGGGGCGGCAGAACTCTCTGGGCCCCCAATTTGGGGTACCCCTAGAATCCTCCCAAGAGGCCCCCATCCGTGGTCCCAGGGCCCCGCCAGCCTGCAGGTCCCCCCCAGCCTGGGGGGACTCGCAGTGTCCCCAGAGCCGCCCGTCAGATCCCTCCCCAGACACTGTTTCCAAAAAGGATTAAATAAATACGTCCAGGGGGAGGGGGAGCCCCGCTTTCACGGCCGGCTGGCGGGAAATTAAATAATGTTCATTTCTGCCGCTGTGAGCCGGAACACGGCCGGCCGAGCCGCGGGGCCGGGCCAGGAGGCGGCCGCGATTGGCAGCTCGTGGCAAGCCCTAAATCAGAGGAGCCGATGAAATATCTAATAGCAGGAGCGCGACTGGCATCGGCGTATAAATAAAGCTCCCCTCTTGAAAGGCAGCTTATTCCAGCCTCGCCGCCAAGGATATTAAGCCCAGAGGACTGGTGGCTGTGGCCAGGCTGGACCCAGGCCAGAAGCCAGCTGGGCCCGGGAGACGCAAGTCCTTTCCCAACGGAGGCCTGGGCCGCCCCCAAAACAGCCCCCGGGCTGAGACCCCAGGCGTGTCCTGCCCTGAGCTGGGTGGGTGTGCGTGTGCAACACGAGGGTGTTCATTTATAGGAAAGACTTCATCATTCCCATTGCCCGGATGGGCAAACCAAGGCTCAGAGAGGTCAGGCGTCCTGCCCAAGGTCACACAGCTGTAAATGGTCCCTTTGTGTGTAAGGTGGGAGAGAGGGGGATCCAGAGCCAGGTCTGTCTCCCAACTCCTCACAGCTGTGAAATGGGCCCGAACCACCCCACGCAGGGTCTGGGGCCACCTCCCAGGCTGGCCTCACCCGGCTTCTCTGTTCCGGCCAGGCTACTACTTGCAGAGACAAGCCAGCTCCAGCCCGTGCTCCTGGGGACCCACAGCCCAGTGAGGGCGGAGAGAGACACAGACACAAATAACCCTGTTGATCCCTTCCCGTTGGCTCCAGCCCAGCTGAGTGTTGGAGCCCACGGACTCTGGAACCACTGCCCGAGACCCAGTCCCGTCTCCACCACGCTGGCTGTGTGGCCTTGGGCAAGTTACCTCTCTGGGCCTCGGCTTGCTCATCTGTGGAATGGAGATAATGACATGCCTGCCTCCTGGGGTCGATGTGAGAGTCGAATAAGATGATGGACACGGAGGGCTTGGCACAGGCCCGGCATCTGCGCCTTGTGGGCACGAGCTTCCATTTGTCACCGTTCATTCATGCGTGCATCCGTCTATCCATCGTTCGTCCGTTCCCTCACTGCTGAGGCCACAGTGCCGGGTGCAGGATCGGTGCTCTATATGTATTTAATTTCCTATGATTAGACGGGACACCGTGGTGCCGGGTGCCGTGGGCACTCACAAGGGCGAGGGAAACACGGCAGGCCGGGGTCCCTGCCCTCGCAGATCCTATGGTCTAGGAGGCCTTAGGAAGATGTTGGACGGTCTTCATAGAAGTAATAGGTGTCATAAAGGGTCCCGAAGGGGCTACAGGAGTGAAACCTGAGGCCCCCAGTCCACCGGGGGTCAGACAAGACCCCGCTAGGAAGAGTCATCTCCCCTAGGGCCTGGGGTGAGGGGAGGGCCTTCCAGGCAGGGGGAACTGCCTGGACAAAGGCTGTGAGGCAGGGAGGGACGGTGGGGGTCTGTCCTGTGAGCCCCTCTGCGGGCCAGCTCTAGGGCAGGTCAGGAAAACTGGAGGACGTGAGAGGGCGCAGGTCCTGCCTGCCCATTTTGCAGACGGGCAAACTGAGGCCCTGAGGTCGCCCAGCAGAGAAAGGAGAGCCAGACCCAGGACAGATCCGGGGTTTGCTGCCTTCCAGCTGGCCACTCTCCTCATTGGAGGAAGAGCTCTCTCCAGCTGGGAGATGTTCAGGCCGCCAGCCCAGTGGTGTGCGGGTCTCAGCTCAGTGGATTCTCCCAGCAGCCCTGGGAGGAGGCGCACGGGTCCACTTAGCAGGAGGAAGCTGGGGCGCGGTGGGTGCCATCACAGCTGTCGGGGAAGGAGGTGGGATTCGAACCAGGAGCCAAATGCTGGCGTCTGAGCTCACGTCCTCGGGCTGTCCTCTGGGGAAGAGAAGGACTATAGTGGGGGTGGGCGGTGGGGGTGGCACTGAAGGGACAGCCAGGGGCGAGCCGGCCCGCCAAGCAGCTGGTCCCTCTGCGCTTCTTGGGCCAAGAGTGTCCCCACGGGCCTGGCCGCCCCCAGGACAGAGCCTTGGGTCCCTCTCCTCCCGCCCCGTTGTCTCGGGACTCTGGTTCCGTTTCAGAATCTGACTTCACGCGGCCCCCTCCTTTTGTGCAAACTGCACGGCCCTGTTCTTTGTGATTATAATTTTTCTGTGGAATCCAAAATCTCTTGACAGGAAAATCGGTGCTCGAGGCTAGAGCAGCGTGTTTTCTTCTCCATGCGAAAGCCATTACGGGGCTGTCCGGCCGAGCCCACGCAAGTGCGTGCAGACCGCCCAGCTCCCTTCCCTGCTCCCTGGAAAAGTGTGTCCAGCTGTCAGCCTGGGGCCGCCAGGCGGAGGTAATGCGAACCAGTCCTCGGGGGAAGTGCGTTCTTTAATCAGGGCCCACCCTGCTCACACCAGTTGCCTGCTCCTTCCCTGGGCGGGGGGCGCCTTGGTGGCTGCCAGTACAGCCGGGGCCCGGGCCTGGGGCTCGAGGGGAGAAGGGGGCTTCCCGGCTGCTCCCGGCCCCTCTGGGTTGGCCTGTGCCGGGGAGCCAGGGCTGCGGGATTTGGCAAAGGCTTGCTGGTGGGGGCGCAGAGAGGCAGAGGGCACCCTCCGAGGGTAAGCATGGGAAGGCAGGGGTGGGTATGCAGGGAAGGTGCAGGGGAGAGGGGAGGGGGTCTCAGGAGAAAATGGGAGGAGAGGGAGAGAACTGAGGATGACAGGGGGTAGTGGGAGGTGAAAAGGAAGTGGAGAGATGGAGACGGTGAGACAGGGAGACAGAGGTAGGGGGAGGCAGGGAGACAGGGAGGGGCAGAGAGAAGAAAGGCAGAGAAGGTGGGGAGACACGGGAGGGGGGGCCAGTTGGGAAAGGATTGAAGGACGGAAAAAAATGCAGAGAGAGAAACAAAGACAGAAGAGCAAGAAAGGGCCCGAGAAAAGAAGAGTGAAATGATCAGGGCCGACTTTCCAGAAGTCCAAGGGGAGGTGGCGGGAGTCCTGGGGTTGGCCCCCTTCCGGGCCGCGTGACCTGGGCAGGTTCCTCCCAGGCCTCAGTGTCCCCGTCTGTGACGTGAGCGTGCCAGGGCCTGTGGTCTCCGAGGCTGCTCAGGAAATGCCGCGGAGGGTGCAAGCCGCGTGGGAAGACGGGGGCGGCTGTGCGAGAACGCGCAGGGCTTGCCAAACCCAGCACGTGAGTTTGTCGCGGGCCGGCGTCTGTCACAGCCCACGGAACGCAAGGGCTTCCCGGCCCCCCGGAGCGTGTTGCGAGTGCCTTCGGGAGAAGCTTGATTTCTGTGTGGACTCGGGTGCTGGTCCTGATCTGGAAGCTAGAGACCGGCTGCTGCCAAGGCCCGCAAGATGGCCTGTGTGTGCGAGTGTGTCACACTCACCATAAGCGACACCCCCATCCTGGGAGTCTGCGGCACCCAGAGTCCCCCATTCTCCCAGGAGGCTGGATTCTCGTCCCAACTGGGGACCCGCCTTCGGGGTCTTAAGGCTACTGCTGATGCTGGCCGATGCCCGTAGCCTGCGCTGGCCCGGCCGGGTCTCTGCCATCTCCCCAAGGGGACAGCCTTTGGGACCTAGTGAATCCAAGTGGAGGACAGTCCTGAGGATGAGGAGGCAGTGAGACAGCGGAACGGGGAGTCCGAGGTCGCGGCCCACGCGGCCATCCCAGCTCTGAACTCCTCTTCCTCATCTGTGAAATGGGCGTAGCAACGCCCTGCAGTCACAGAGCTGCTGTCCAGACAGATGTCCCCTTCTCCCGATTGTAGAGGGGCTAAGGGAGGGGTGGTGCTGTCTGAGGTCGGGGGGCGGGGGCTTATTCTCACTGCTTGCAGGAGCACTGGGGCAGGAGTCTGGAGGTCGGGTCTGTGTCCGGACTGGCCACTGAGAGTCGGTGGGAAGCGGGGCCGGTGGGTTTCCCACAGGGACCTCTGACGACCTCACGGTCTCTTCCGGCTCTCAGGTCCCCGTGGTCCCCTGGCCCCACCCCCAGCCGTCTTGTATGTCCTTATCTCCCCGCTCTGTGCTGCGGCCGCCTCTCTGCCTCTTGCCCCCCATTCATCCCTCAGTGGAGGTCACAGGTGGGGCGGGCCTCCCCTCCCGCCCGGAGGAGCCTTATCTGTAATCTAATGCTGGGCCAGGGACAAGGGGTCAGGGGCCGGCGGAATGAACCAGGAGGCAGCAGTTGGGGGAAGGGAGCGTGTTGGGGTGGAAGGAAAGATGGTGGTGGGAGGGTGGGGCCGCTCCCTCTCTGTGCCCTGAAGGCCCCGGGGGGGTCGAGCCTGCAGCTCCAGGCCTGTCTGCGCCAGCCACGTGGCCCTGGGCAAGTCACTCATCCTCCTGAAGCCTCAGTTTCCCCCTGCACAGTGGGAGCGGGGAGGATCCAATGAGCCCCTGTACTCCTCATGTGGCTCCGTGGGTTCTGGGTTCTTGCGTTCCACCAGCAACTGTGCAGACTGCTGAGAACATCGAGGCTCAGAGCCCTGACGTCCCAGCCCGGGGGAGGACGAGCTGGGATTTCAAACCAGTTCTGTGTGTCCCCAGGGGCCGTGTACATGCTTTCCACAGCAGACCGGTGGAAGGCAAAGGTCAGAGTGCCAAACCCAGCCTTCCCGCCGTCCCGGGAAGAAACTGAATTAGCTCCCACTCGCAGATAAGGAGCCCTCCTCTGGGCTGCTGCCCCTCTTTCTTGTGGCAGCTTGCAACTTTCTGGAGAAGGCGGCACTTGAAATCAGGAAGGAGTTTTGCAGAAATTACCAAAATGAAAGAGGCGAGGAAGGGCGTTTTTGGCCCTGGGAACAGCATGTGCAAAGGCTCAGAGTCATGAAACAGGATGGCATTTGCAGAGAAGGGCGTGGTAGCTCTGTGTGCTGGAGTGAGGGAGCTTGAGGGAGTAAATATGAGTATGCATCTGGGGAGGCAAGCCGGGCTGGAGCACGTTTCTGGCTGTCAGGGGATGGTTTTAAGCAGATTTCCTTTTAGAAAATTCCTCCTGGGGGCTGGGCGGATACGCCATTGGCAGGGACAAGTCTGGATCGGGAAGACTAGTTCGGGGGGGTGGGCTGTGGGAATAATGGGAGCGTGAGAGCTGGGTGTTCAAGACCAGAGAGGTTTAGGGGTGGCATTTACGGCACAGCACCTGTGAGGGGGAAGGATGACGGAGAGGGGGAAGATGAGGCTGATGCTCAGGTTTCCAGCTTGGGCAGCTGGGTGGGAGGTGGGGGCATTCAGTGAGAGGGGGCTTCAGTGGGCAGTTTGGGGCAAACAAAGTAAGTGTAGCTGGACACATGTCAGGTCTGAGGAGCTGGCCAGTGTATTGGTTATCCACACCCACAATGATGCTGCGTAAGGAACAGCCACCAAAGCTGGGTGCATTTCAGCGATCCACATTTATTCAGCTCGTGTGTCCATGGGTCCAGCTGCTCTGACCTGGGCGGGGCGGATCCGTGCTGGCTCGCTCAGCGTCCCGGAGTGGGCTGGCAGCCGGCCGACGCAGGCTGGCTTCACCTGGCACGGCTGGGGAACTGGCTCTGCTCCACACACCCCATCCTGCAGCAGGTGGGCCGGGCGTGCCCTCAGGCCTCGGCAGAGGCGCACAGTTGAGAGCCAGCCCCACCACGCGGGCCCTTGTAAAGCCTCTGCTTGCACCATCTTGGCTAGCCTTCCATCGGCCGGAGCAAGTGGCTGATCCCAGAGTCAGAGGGAGAGGGGACTGTGAGGTCGCATGGTCAAGGGCGTGGATATGGTGGGGGGAAGAATTGGGGCCAAGAGGGCGCGGGCAACCAGCCACGTGGAAACCCGGGGGCTGTCGTGCATCCAGGACTGGAGATTTGAGGTCGTCGACCGTGACAGTCACTGAAGCCATGGGAGTTGCCCAGGCCAGCGGTGTGGCTGAGAGGGGAGCTGGACACCTGGACTGTCCTCTCCCTCTCGTTCACCTCCCAGCCCTCCTCTGCCATCTCGTGGGAGAGAAAACCTCAGGGTTCAGAGGCTGATGGAGGCCTGGCCTGGCACACACACAGGTGCCCAACAAAATACCAGTGGAAGGACACAGCTCGCACGCAGGCTGGGGGATTAACCCATTGTGGGTCAGCAGGTGAACTCTGGTGCCTGTGCACACTGTGGGAGATTCTGGAATCTTCTATGACCCAGAGCCCCCCCGCCCCCACCATGGAGGAAACGCCCGCCCCAGGCTCTGCTTTGAATGAAGATGGCGGCACATTCTCAGACCAGAGTGGTATTTGACCTGAATGAGCTTACCAGTTGTCTCCAAGGTTCTAGAACCTTCTGGAATATCTGTTTCCACCCTCCCAACAGCCCCAGGAGGCTGGAGACATTGTCCCCATTTTGCAGAGCCTGGAGGTGCAGTGAAGGTCACACGGCGGTAACCTGGCAGAGCTTGGAGTCCAGCCCGACGTGCCCAGACTTCGGCCATCACGTCGTGGCCCCCAGCCCCGCTCTGAGTGGCTTCCTCCTTTGCTGATGGGGGACGGTTTAGTCAGGCGGCGGGCCTGGATGACGACCCCCCACGGAGCCACCCAGCGCTCCCCCTCAGCCGAGACAGACTCCCTCCCAGGGTATTTCTCTTTTAAGGCGAGAACCAGCAGGAAAACCTCTCTCCCACTGCTGCTTGTGTTTCCGTTATCATCTCCTTTGTTCTATATTTAATTTTTTGTTTTAAACCCAGTCGAAGCGGGACGGGCGAATCACCGACGGTTATTGATTTATTATTTATGGCGAATCATACGTTGCTTTAATCGCGTCCTCCGTCCTTCCCCGCTCTACACGGTTGAAGGACGACCCAAGGAAACCGTCCCAGGCTCTGGGCGGGCTTTCTGCTTATTTCCAGGCCGCAACCTGCTGGAGCGAGACGGGCCGGCTTTCCGGGCTCTGCGGGCTCTTCTCGCAAGGGAGAGATGCGACGCCGGGTCTCGGCTGAGCGAGCGGAGTGAGCCCGGCGCGACCTCTCCTGGGTGACGCCGAGGGGCCCTCTGTGACGCGAGGGGTGTCACCAGACTGCTGGGTGGCCCCACGGCTTAATGGCCCCTGAGCTCTGTGTTTTCTCATTATTCTGGCTTCTTCCCCTGGCACTCTCTATGGCCACTAAAGCTTGCTTTGAGGAGCAGCTCCCTGCCACGTGTCACAAAACTAGCCACAAAATAGTGGCCATCCTCCAAAATAATAATGCAAAGGATAATAATACCGATTCACAGCTCCTAAGAGCTGACGTCTCTTGAGAGCTTTGCTGCAGACAGACGCCGAGGGCTGAATTGAATCATCTTTGGACTCAGCCCCTTGAGGTGGGCTCCTTGATGGTTCCCATTTCACAGGTGAAGACACGGAGGCCAAGGCAGGCGCCCGCCTGAGGATGTAGGGCAGCCGGACCGGAACCTCGGAACCTCGTCCAGGAGCCCGTCCCACCCCGGGGAGGACTGAGCAGACGAGGCAGGGCGCAGGGAGCTGCAGGTCCCCCCTGCGTGTGCCCGTGCCCAGAGGCTGGGCTGGGGCCGGGAGGGCTTCCTCCCCGCGCCCCTGAGGGACCCTGCGCTGGGGTGGGTCAGCATCGCACTGGACTCTCTCCAGGGTGCTCCCCACCTCGGCCATCGCCTCGTGTGCCAGCCACCGCACCCCTGGGCAACGTGTGGTTTCCACTCAGGCTGAGGATGCTTCCAGCAGCCACACGAGTACGTGCGAGTGTGAACATTGCAGTGTGAGTGAGTACACATGTGAGTGTGGATGTGTGACTGTGAGTGGGTGTGTCTGGGAGTGTGAGCGTGTCTGTGATGGTGTGAGAATGTGTGTGCATGAATGTGTGAGTGTGAGCATGGGCGTGAATGCCAGCAGGTGCGTGTGTAACGCATGTGTGAACGTGTGTCAGGAATATGAGCACGCGTGTGACTGTGTCTAACACACATTTGTGTACAGGTGTGAGTGTGTGCTAGTGGTGGGATGTGTGTGAACGTGTGGCTGAGCACGTGAGTTTGAGTGTGTTTGGGTGTGAACTGGACATGCGAGGACGGGCCTGTGTGTGGGTGGAACTGTGTGTACATATGTGTACGGGTGTGTGCACAAGCGGGCATGTGTCTTTTGGGCAACACTGCTTTTCCTGTCATCATTATCCCCTCCCCGTCCCACAATGACCCTAGGCCAGCGTCCCTCCCGTGTCCCCAGAGGCCGCCCCCGCCGCGGGTGGAGGGCACAGCCCAACAGAGCCGAGCTCCTCCCCCGGCTCCAGCCCCTGCAAACTGTGACCTGGAGCGAGTCACCGCCCCTCTCTGGGCCTCAGTTTCCCCGTCTGCACCCTGGGCCTCCCCACAGTGCCCGCCTCTGGGGGCGGGTGGAAGCTGGGAGAGTGCAGGCACCCCCCGTGGTGCCGCGGCCGTGAGCAGGGTCCTGCCTGCAGCGCGGAGAGCTCCGTGCAGGGGTGCGTTCCCGGGCCTCGAGCTGGCCGCAGCCTGCACCGCTGCCGCCCGAGCAGGACCGTCTGCAGAGCATCCCGGCTCCCGGGCCGGCGCGGCGCAGGTGGACGGGCACTGCGCCTCTGACGGTCACCCGGGCCCGGGCCTCGTCCGGATGTCGCCCCAGCGTTCACAGGAACTCCCAGAGCAGAGGGACCCACTCAGCCTGTCCCGGCCGACATGAACCGCTCCCACCCAGGTCGCTGAGGCCTTTGCTGTTCCCCAGGGAACTGGGAGGGAGACGCCCCAGGGGCAAAGGCGTGGACGGGGGCACTGTGATGGCGGAGCTGTCCAGGGCACAGGGGTCCAGGATGCCCGCGTGGAGCCCGCTGAGTGACGGTAGACGATGAGGGCAGAGGCTTGCCTGTCACTGTGGCTGCTGCTACGGGGGCAGTGTAGGGACGGTGGAGCCATTGCCCCCCCTCCGACAAGCATCTATGGGGTCTTGATGCCAAGCTGTGTGCTTAGCGCCAGAGGACATAACAAGAAACGAGACACTCCCAGTCTCATGGGGAGACAAGATTATAATTCAATAATGATGTGAATAGTTGCACAGTTATACACTGTGATCCACGCTCTGAGGGGGAGCCACTGGACTCAGGAAGAGAGAACATTTCACAAAGGAGCCAACCTGCTCCGGCAGTCAGGGAGGGCTTCCTGGAGGAGGTGATGCTTCAGGCAAGAGCAGAAGTATAAGAGGGAGGTCACCAGGTTGAGGAATGTGGGTGGAAGGGCACCCCAGGCAGAGGAAATTGTGTGTGCAAAGGCCCTGGGGCAGGAGGGATGGCGGCATGTTTAAGGAATGAAATGGACTGCAGCACAGGGTGTTTGGGGTGGAGGGAGTGATGGGAGAGGCAGTCAGAGAGGGGGGCTGCACCCAACCTCACGGGCCCTGGAAGTCTTGGTGAGGGTGTCGGAGGGTTAGGTGACAGCAGCGGGCAGGGGGCTGGTGGTGGTAGTGACGTGATTAGATTTACACTGGCAGAATCCCAAAGGGCAGGCGGGGAGCTCAGCCCTTCACATCTTAAATCGAACGCTCACAAGAATCGTCGAGAGGGGACGTGGACGTGCTGGGTTAGAGACGGTTGCAAATTCTTTGCCGTTCCTGCCACCAAGGGGCGGGATGGCTGTGCCTCCTCCTGAATCCCAGCTGGCCTTATAACTGCTTTGACCCGTAAAAAGCGACGCAGGTGAGGTTCTGGAACTTTGGGATGAGGTCATGCAGAGCCCGGCAGCTTCCGCCTGGATCTCCTGGAGGCCTCGCTCTAGGGGCCTGGAGCCCCCACGTTGTGAGGATGCCCAGGCCACGTGCAGAGACCCTGGAGGACACGCCCATGGAGAGAGAGGCCAAGGGGTCCTGGTCACACGTGTGAGTGAAGAGGCCGCTCTGCAAGCCGAGCCCCTGACCCCTGCTGCCCCAGCGGGCACCTCGTCGACTGGAAATGAACCGGCCAGCTGAGCCCTTCCAGAGTCTGACCTACAACGTTGTGAGCGAGATGCAGTGGCCTCTTTAGACCACTCAGCCTTGGGAGTAGCTCATCACACGGCCAGAGATGGTGGGGACGGCGACTGGCGTCCCCGTTTCAGAGACGGGAGATGGCTTCTGAGAGGGGAGGGGCCGTCGGGGTCCCATGAGCAAATCAGACCGGGGGCGGCCTGGTCCCAAGGCTGCGCCTCAGTCAATCTACACATTCACAATTGACTCACGTGCGTTATTGTAGAATAATCAGGAAATCGGGGTAAGTGCAAACAAAGGGGAGAGGCCGTCCTCTGCCCACACCCTCGGCAATCACAGTGACTGCCAGCCTGTGCTGGTGTCTCTCCCCGACTGCGGGGGCAGAAGTGTTTCCCTGAAGGAAAGATCTGGGCGCTGTTGGTGGGCCAAGGAGGCAGAGAGAGGGACAGCGGTCAGCAGTCCCCAGGGACACTCCTGACACTCGGCATCTGCCCTGTTCTGGGGGGCCGGGGGCCCCGTCGTGCCCCATCCCTTCCCTTCTCGCTGGCATTCGGGGACCCACCATATGGGGACTGGGCCTCTCACAGCACAGTCTTCGCCCTGAATGAGGAAGGAGGGTGGGAGCTTGTCTGTCTGGCTTCCCGCTGTGGCCCGTGCCCAGGACGCCGCCTGGCAGGATCCCGGATGAGTGGGTAAGTCGACCCTTTTCTCCCCTGCTGCACCCTCAGCCTCAGGAGGCCAGAAGACATTTGGAACAGGAAAGAGCGTAGATGGTGGAATCACCGGCCGGGGCTGGCATCCTGGCTGTCCCGTCTGCTAGCTGTGGGGCCCTGAGCAAAGTGCCCCCTCGGAACCATTCTGTCCCTCTCCACACAATGGCAATAATTATACGTCCCTGGATGGTCACAAACCACCTGGTCCGCCCTGGCACATATTGTCAAGCATTGACGGAAAAGAACCCAGGGGCCGAGGGCACCTCACCCGGAGCAGGGAGAGAAGTTTCCAACGCAGGGTCTGCGTCTCTGAGAGCCGACAAGGCCCCGGGCCCCCGTCGCCAGGACTGGCTTGCACACGCGCTGCAGAAAACAGTGCTGAATACGGTGATTACAGGCAGCCAATCAATTAGCCCGTGTTCAGGAATCTGATCGTCACAGTCAATGGGTGATTGCCAATCTGCATATTCATTCGGTCTCATTAATTATGCACTGTGCGGCATTAATCCCCATAACACGCATGTGTGCGTGCTGTGGAACAAGGCTCCGGGTCCTGTCTGGGGGAGGATGCTTGAGGAAGCCCCCGGAATGGTGTGTGTGTGTGTGTGTGTGTGTGTGTGTGTGTGTGTGGTGGTGGTGGTGGTGGTGGTGGGGCACGTCTCCTACGGTGGCAGCCAATTGGCATTGAGCTGAATTGAATGCTGTCTTTGCATTGGCCACAGAAGCCAGGCCTGGTCTGGTTCTTTCTTTAATTCTGGGCTTGCAAACCCT
Source organism: Diceros bicornis minor (assembly GCF_020826845.1). NCBI lineage: Eukaryota > Metazoa > Chordata > Mammalia > Perissodactyla > Rhinocerotidae > Diceros > Diceros bicornis. The sequence goes on along the minus strand of NC_080774.1, from coordinate 21,399,565 downwards.
GAGATGACAGGTCTGATCCAGCCCTCAGATGAGTTTTATTTGGCCTCAATAGTGGAAAATGGATATAATGTATTTCGTCTGGTCATTCCGGTTTGCCACAGTCCCCACTGCTCCTTATTGCCTCAAACACCACCTACTTTACTCTCTAAGTTTCCTGCCTGGACTCTGTGGTCATTTGAATTGGCAATCTGTAGATCAGGATGCCCTCAGCCTTTTAAAAATTATTGTTCCCCTAAGGAACCCTTTTAGACATTTTTCCCTACTTGTCATCTCCCTGCAGTGAAATTTTAATACCACTGATACATTGCATGTCTGTTTATGGACTGTATGGATATCTGTAAGACTTTTTTGCCCCTCAAGGAGCAAACTTCACCCCTGCTGAGAATGTGTGCTCTCGGTTATAGGGTCCCTCTGCCTCTCGTGGTTCCCGTGGTGGGGTGGGATGGAATGGGGTCGGCAATGAAGAGATTTCATCTGTGTAATCATTTCTCTTTTCTGTTCCGCTGGATGAACGCTCCGTATCGACCCCACTGTTCTCCTTACGTCCCCTTGAACTAGCTCTAGACAATCCAGATTCATTCACGTGGTCATGCTGTTCCTCCCCACCGCCCCACCCCCAGGAGTGCCCAAATCCTCAGGACCCGGTCAAATGTCCCCTCCTCCAGGATCCTGCTGGGCAGTTAAAACAATTTTCCCCAAGTATTGTAGTGCCAGAGGGGGCAGCCTCTTAGGAGTTACAATTTCTCAACTTGCATTTTGCAGATGAGTAAATGGAACCCCAGAGACAGCAAGGGGCTTGCCCAGGCCTGCACAGCAAGTCAGGAAGAGGTAAAAATCGTGACTAGATTTTAAGGCTAATACTTTCCATCCACCCCACTTATTCCCTAAGGCAGGTTTATTCACTCTTGCATCACCTGGGCCTGGCACAGAGGTGGTGTTTACAGAGTCACAATGCACATCAACACACTAAAACATTAAAGGCTCTGACAAGTCCTGCAAGAAAACAAGCAATTTTAGTTTTGTGTAATGCACCTTTGCTTGAACTTGTGTGTGATCACAGAGCCTGTTTGTGACTGTAAAATTTACTACCTGCCATGCACTTGGGCACCAGGAGATAAGACTATTTATAGCTTTCAAGTAGTTCCAAACTGGAAATGACCCCAAATCCATCAACAGTAAAATAAAGAAACTCTGACATGGTCACACAATGGAATATTATATAGCAGTGAAAATGAATGAATGACGGCTCCTCGAAACCATGTGGATGAATCTCACCACACCGTGCTAAAGGGAAGAAGCCAGACACAAAATAATATTAACATGATTAATATTTTTAGTATTAGTATTCCATTTATATAAAATCCAAAAATAGGTAAAACTTTAGGCCTGAAAAATAGTTTTCAGGCCTAAAGAAAACCCAAGGACGTTACGGTCAGCAAAGTCAGGAGACTGATGGAATCTCATGGGGGGAGGGGAAGGAGAGGGATGGAGGTGGGCAAGCGAGTGGTCCATCAGTGATGATAATCAACTTGATTATCATCAAATTGTGCAAAACTTTATTTTCTGTACTTTGCTGTATGTTTGTTATATTTCACAGTCAAGAGATTCAGACAGTTTGCGCTGGCTCCGGCTCAGAGAATGGGCTCTGGGGGCAGGAGTGGATGCTGGGAGGCCGGAGAGGAGGCTGCGGCAGTCCTCCAGACACAAGATGACGTGGTTGGACCGCGGTGGGGATGGCGGGGACGGAGAGAAGCAGAGGGATTCGCCAGGGACTTAGCGGATAATTTGGTGACCCCCCGCGTGCTCATCGGTGCGTTTGGGCTCCTGGGTTTTAACCGCCCCTCCAGGGCCTCTTCACCAGAGTCCTTGGTCATCAGAACCCGGAGGCCAGACGGGCCTCATCGGGGGTGCCTGGCAGGGGAGAGGATGCGGAGAGCGTCGGGCAACCCCGTGGAAAGGCAGCCAGGAAGAGAGACGGGAATTGAGTGCAAAGAGAGTGGTGACGAGGCCGACCTCACAGCTGTCAGCGTGGGGCCCAGGCACCCAGAGTCCCATTGGCCATTTTTGGGGGCTCATTTTATTGGGCAGCATGCACGGGTGGGGCGGCGGGCGGGCCAGGATGACCTGTGCAGATGAGGTCAGAGGAGGGGGCTGCGATCCATGGACGGACCTAACCCCGGGCCCCAGACTCCTGCCCATCCCTTATGTTCTAGTGCCTTCTCTCCCGCCTCCCGGGGATGGCCAGTGCTTTCTGTCTGGCCACGCTGGGGAACACAGGCCCCTTCAGAGGTGCCCCCCGAGTCGGCAGAGCCGGCCGAGCCCTGACAAACTCTTGAGGGCAGCGGGCGTCGCAGGCCCAGCTGTGTAAATGTTTTCGGTTTTCCTGCTGAGGCTGGGGGTTGAGTCCGTGCCAAGACAAAGCTCGCCTGAGTTTTCTTTGGCAAGGTGGCCCGGCTCAGGAATGTCAGGCGAACTTTCCAAATGGAACGGTTTGTTGGTGGGACCTCAGACTGAAAGCTGAGCCCTGGGTACGCTCTGCCATCATCTAATTACCGCGGCCCCAATTAGAGTCAAGGAGCTGTGGCCTGGCCGGGTCAGATGGGAGCCATTTTCTCTGCTTACCCTCCTCCTTCCTGGAGGGCTGGGGCCCCTCAAGTGGGCCTGGGTGGGGGCACGGTGGAGCATTTAAGAGGCTGTGTGAACTCCACTCCTGGCCGTGAAGTTGAGAGGAGAGCCCACATAACCACTGTGAGGTGTGTGCTTTTCTTGTTGTTGAACTCCATTTGGTTAACTGTGACTTGGACTTTTCTCGCTGGATTTCACAGAAGATAAAATCTACAGCAAGGCTTCCAAATGCAAATGCCCCCAGGGGCAGGCGGACTACCTAAATGAGCGAAGCTAGCCAGGAGTGAGGCAATACGGAGGGGTGGGGACTGGGGCAGACTGGGGAACTCTTGCCTCATCTGAAGGGGTGGAGGCTTCTCAGCTCCAGCCAGCCTTGGCTCTGGGTGAATGTGATTCAGACGTGGCCCAAACTTCCGAAGCTCCAAGGGAGACCAAAAATCTGTATTTTCTGTGAAATCTCCCAATCTTTAAATGTTGGCAACTAATTCAATTAAAAAAAATTGACGAAGTGCTATGTTAGCCAAACAAAACACATCTGGGAGCCGGATGAGGACTCTAGACCGTGCATGTGTGACCTCTGGTCTCTAACTTCCTGACCCGTGACTGCAAGCTGAGTGGACAGATGGAAACATCGAGATCATCCACAGTAACAATAGCAAGCCCCAAACCTTTGTCTGCGCTCTGGGCCGACCCGGGCCTTGTGCTGAGCACTTTATATGCTGAGCTGCATTGAATTCTCCCGTCAATCTGATGGGCAGACATCCGCACGCCCATTTTACAGATGGGAACGCTCAAGTCACAGAGAAGGGATGCGACCTGGCCAGGGCCACACAGTTAATAAGTGGCGGAGCAAGGATCTGAGATCAGGTCTGTCTGCCTTCCAGCGCTGAGGTCAAGAGATCTGCTTTTATTGTTGTTGTTTGAGTCATTCGTTTATATATTGAACACACATTTAGTGAACGCTCACTATGTGCCAGGCCCCGTGCGAAGCGCTTTGTGAGGATTAAACGAGGGAAAATGTGCAAAGTGCACAGAGCCTGCAGGAAGGTCAAGATTTGTCGGCTCCTGTGATTATGACTGTGATCCACAGCCATCTCCCTACACGGGGTGTGTCCTGCACAGCCGCGGTGAGAGGACGGAGGGTGTAGGAATGTGAGTGATGGGCAGCCTCGTCTTGTAAAGATGCCCAGCCCTGTGGGTCTCAGCTAGATGCTTCCACGGACTCTCTCCATGACTCTGAGATCGACCTTCCCACCTCCAGTCTGTGAAATGGGCAACAGTGTGGCCTGATCAGAGTCACTGGGCAGAGAAGTTTGGCTCGTGGTGGCTGAGCTTAGATGGTGCCCTAGGAGGGGACCTGGACCATCTCGGTCCTCCCTAGGACAATGGCGATGCCTGTGAAGGGCCCCAGCTGATCCGGGGGGCTGGGGGCTTGCGGAAACGCGAGCCAGCCCTGCAGTCCTGGGGAGGCAAAGTGAGGGAGCCAGAGTGGCCCCAGCTGAGCCCTGACCCCCTCTCCGGGGGGGGGGCCAGGGGAGGAGGGACAAAGATCCCCAGAGCAACCTGACCTTTACAACCTGCAAAGCCAGACTGTGAACCCAGCCCTGCCCTGCTCATGAGCATTCGCTGGCTCCCCATTGCCGCTCAGGTTGCTCATAGTGAGCGCTGGATGAAAAGTGGGATGTGTGAGTGCCCATGGGCACAGGTGCGGGCAGCCTCAGGCTGGGCCAGTCCCTACCGGTCCCCCGCCACGGCCTCAGCTCCCCGTGGAGGGCAGTTTGGACGGCGTCGGGGGGCGGGAGTCCAGGACGCAGCATTCCGACAGGGGATCGGGGACTGGGGATGCCCAGCAGACAGGCGAGGCGCAACGAGCGCTGACTTCTTGGTTTTCTCTCTGGTCCTATTTGGTGACAAGCATTCCTCAAGGAGACCCGTCAGCTTGGGCTGCTGTAACAACGTCATGGACTCGGGGCTGTGTACACAGGCGTTTGTTCCTCGGGGCTCTGGAGGCTGCAAGTCCGAGGGTGGGGAGCCGGCACGGTCGGCTGTTGGGCTGTGGACCCGCTTCTGGCTGTGTCCTCACACGGCCGGCCGAGAGGCGAGAGGGGAAGCGAGCTCTCGTGACCCTCAGAAGGACAGTGATCTGTTTATGAGGCCCCACCCTCAAGCTCATCTAATCGCCTCCCAAAGGCCGCACCCCTCATACCATCACGCTGGGGAGCAGGGCTTCATCAGGTGAATTTGGGGGACCCCAACCTTTAGCCCATGGAGAGTGAGCTCATCTCGGGCCCGGAGCCAACGCCAATCGTGATGATAACACCCACAGTCACTTACCTTTATTGAGCGCTCATGTGCCGGGCACGATGGAATGGCATCGGATCCTTGCACTGGCCCTCTTATTCCCATTCTACAGAAGGGGAAACTGAGGCCCCGAGAGAGTCATGGAGTCATGGAGACGAGTGGTGAGGCAGAACTTGGACCCCAGCCTGTCGGCATCCGGACACGGCTTTATGAGCACACCCCGTTTCCCCACGACCCTCAACAGAGCAGTCGTCATCGCCGTCCTCATGTCACGGGTGGGAGAAGAGGCCCCCGAGAGGCCCTTCCACGTGGCGTGGACTGGACCCAGGACTCAGGGCCTCCACCCAGCACCGCATCCCACTGCCTACCCCCCCCAGGGCAGGTCCACCCCACGGCCCCCACTCCCCCATCAGATGTGGTTAGACGCTGATCAGACATTGACGCCCCACCCAGGAGGGCCTCTAGGGGCCCCTGGAAGCCCCGGGGCTGCGGATGTGCAGGGGCGGGGCAGGCGGCCCCTCCCCAGGGGCCCTCCTGAGCCCCAGCCCAGCGGGCCCCAGAGGAGGGTGATTTGGAATGGGAACACACGGCCTCCCGGGATGTAATGAGCAGGGAGTGAGCTGATGGATATGCTAATTTCATTATTCATGTACATAATTACCGTCTAGAAGTTGGCAGCTTTCTAGGTAATGACAGGAGGGAAGGGAAAATTTACCTAACTTTTGTAATCTATGTGTGGTATTATTTAACTCTTAAATTAAGATCAGGGACCTAATTCATGCCCAAGGTCCATGGATGCGAGGTGCCGATGATGCTGAACTTGGCCACATCTCTCCAGTTCAGCATTGCCACATCTCTCGGCAAGTAATCCTTCCTCCCTTCCTGGGATATCCACGTGGGCCAGGCCTCGGGCCAGGGTGGAGGTTGCTACAGCGACGGAAGCCCAGCCCGGGCTGGGGCATCTCGTGGTCCAGGACACAAAGAAGTGAAGCAGGAAGCTGACAGCGCAGTGCGAGGGGGGCAAGCTGGAGGGAGAGCAGGCAGCAGCAGGAGGGGGGACGGGAGGCACAGAGGGAGAGGCCAAGAGGGAGTCAGAGAGGGCTTCCTGGAGGAGGAGGCATCTGCACTGGACTTGAACGGAGATGGTAAGAGTCGTTCATGTGAAGAAGAGAGGAAAGGCATTTGAGATGGACCGTGGGCAGACAGCTTGGGCAAAGGCCAGGAGGGGAGACCATGTGGCACTTTGGAGGATGCTAGGCTACAGGAATGGGAGTGGAGAGCAGGCGTGTGGCTCTGGAGTGTCGGATCTTAAATGGGACGTGCTGAGCTTCACTGGGAGCCCCGGTGTGCCGCGCCGATGTGTCCGGGCCCACAGCGACCCCCCCAAAAGGCCTGGGAAAGAGCAACAGGGGGTGGGGGCTCTCTGAGGCCCGTTTGGAGCCCGCTGCCTGGCGGGGCACCCCGCTGGGGCAAGCAGGACCCCAGCTGGGAACAGCCCCACGGTGGGCGAGCGTGGAGCCCAGCCCTCTCCACCGGGAGGGGCACGGCCCTGCAGCGGGTCCCCGCGGTCCCCAGCAGCCTGTGAACAAAGCCGGCTTTGGGCTTTCCCCCAGCTGGAGGGGGGCTTTGCGGAGGGGCCTCGTCCCGCCGGGGGTGTGAAATTCTTGATTAGGGCCAGCCCCGGCCTGCCCCCTCCCCACACCGGGGGAGACGGAACAGCTGCACAAACACAGCCCGGGCGGGAGGCGGCCGGGCCCGGAGACGCCGTCTGTCCAGCTGCCCAGCGCCTCACGGACGTTTTCCTGGGACAGCACGTGTGTGCGCGGTGCCGGCCAGCGGAGGGTGCGAGGTTCCCGCCAGCCCGCGTGTGTGCGTGCATGCGCTGGGCGTATGCACAGGCCGGTGTGTGGAACACGTCTAAGGATGTGTGTATATCGACTGTGTGTGCACATGGGTGTGCAAACGTGAGTGGGAGTGTGCGTGCACGTGGGTGTGTACATGAAGTCTGCGCACACGCATGTGTGCATGCACACGGGCAATTGTGTTGACATGGCCATGCAAACACGTGTGGGGTGTGTGTACACACACGCATGCTTACATGGGCATAATGTGTGTGTAAGGAATGGACGTGTGCGTGCCGCATGTGTGATTGTGTTGTGTATGTGCGTGTGGAAGGTATAGGTGTGTGTGCACATGCGGGCGTGATTGTTTTCCACGTGTGTATAAGGGATGGGTGCCCGTGTGCACACGTGTGAGGCGGTGTTGGTGTGTCTGTGTGTATGTTATGGGGTGTGTGTGCGCGTGTGTGTGCGCGCATGCCCTGGGAGGAGAGAGGGGCTCGTTTGTGATGTCGTGGCAGGTGAAGCTCTGAGTCAGGGCTCAGCCCTTGCCCAAGCCCGCCAGTGACAAGCACACAGACAGTACCCCCCTCCCGGGGTGCCCCCCGCCCGCGGGCCCCGCCCCCACGGCCCATGCTCTGGCCGCCTTGCTGGGAGGGGGCGGTCTGTGTTCCCTCTGAGTCCTCCCTCTGCAATTGTTTCCATGTACTTCCCTGGATTTCCAGTTTGCAATCCATCCCCGTCCGGCTCCGCTCCCGCCCAGGGCCTCGCTCAGTTCTGGGAGTACAGATGGTCCGCGGGCCGTGGGGACCTACGATGCGCCAAGCCACGGATGGGGTCGCTGACGCCCCTCCAGTCCCCGAGCCCTCCCAAGTTTCCTTCAAAGCTAAGACTTTCACATTAAACAAGAGGACCCTGGGATTTCTTCTGTCCATCCATCACACGACTGGCCTGAGGCTCAGAGAGGTTGGGCAGCTTGCAGAGCAACAGGAACCCCCGCCAGGTGGGGAACCCAGGTCTGACTCTGGAATCCACGCCCGTCCTGCCTGCCGCCTTACCTCACGCACCCACCAACCTGCCCCCTCCCCGGCCACCCTTCTCCATCAAAACTTCTTCTACAGGAAAGGCGGGACAATGAGCAAACGGCTGCTAGGAGGTTCAGGATGAGTTTGCACTTCTCCCGGTTACAATGGAGACAGACGAAGGGAAATTTATACGATTCCACTTTCCACATCTCCCCGGATCCCTCATCGAGCTAGTAATGTATTCCCCCTTCTTGCTAACACACTTTTTAAAATGTTAATAGACTGTGAATTACTTTTCTTTTTATACTTCTTAAAATAAGCGTTTCCTCTTGTAGACGGCAAGACGACGCTGGAGTTACGGGCTTGGTTTTATTACTGTCGAGATGAGATGGACTGGAGAGAGCTCATACAGCTTTTATAGGAACTATTTTATTTATAAGAATTTTCCTAATGTCAGATGGATGTGACGTGCCTGGTTTCTTTCTGCCCGGCCTTGAGAGAAGAGGAGAATTGAGCGAGCGTGGCCTGGCCTGGATCGCATTTCTTTGCCCTGGAAACTCCAGAATTGTAGAAGGAATTCGTTTTTCATTAGCCCGAATACAATGGTCTTCTGGTTTCTACTTGCACACTTCTGGTGATGGGGAACTCACTTCCTACCAAGACAGTCAGTTTCCAGTAAAAACTCCAGCAACTTTCATACACTGACATCCTCTTATTGGTCCTCGCTCTGCTGTCTGGAATTACTGTGGAAATCTTCGTGCAGAGCACTCTGGGAGCCCCTCAGGGATTTGAAGGCAGTCATTATTCCCCATTCTGGGGCTTCTTTCCTCTGCTTGAAATAGCCCCCAGTGCTTTAAGTATTCCTCCATCACTTCGTCATCTCACCCACCCTCCGAAATGTCTTTAGAACTCTTTTCTCTGAGATCAGAAGGACTGTTTTAGCTTCTCTTAGTGACCGAGACCAGTATTTCCCATTACACTCCTGGAAAATCCCAATTCTGGTCATGGTTGTAAGGATTTCATGCTCAAAAGAATTTTAGAAATGCTGGACTAACGAGATATAAACAGATTCCTTTGCTGCAGGACTTATCAGAGCCTTTAGATGATGAACGCCCACTGGAACTCTTAAAGGGGTACGGGAGGCAGCATTTTACAAATACGAGGAACTGGAACCACAGGTTTGCAAAGAGCATCCCAGACTGTGTGTACCCAAAACAGTTTGGCACAGAGGAAATGCTCGCGAAATGCCAGCGGCTCATTCACAGATTTTAGAAGGCCTCATCGCACACTTCCCGGCTGTATCCTCACGGTGCGTGGCAGACGCCCAATAAATAAAGCCTGAACTGTTGTGAGATGAAGGTCCTTATGTGTCTTCCCGTCCCTGAGGCCACCTGGTTCACGCCCACAGTCCAGCAAGGCCTGAAATCTGCCCTCGTCCTGCCTTGAGGGAACGAGCAGCCCCTCCCACACACCCACCCCCAAATTCCCCTGAGAGCAGCTCCCAGGAGCCTCTGGGGCAGGGAGGATGTCCGCTGGGGGGCTGCCCAACCCGGCCCCGGCCCCTGGGCGAGGTCGCCTGTGCAGAGTGCAGGCGATGTGATCGGGGCAGACTGTGTCCCTCGCAGTCACCTGAGCTGGCCACCAACTTCATCAGTCTTCAACAGTTGGCCACAGGCTTGCTTCCTCAAAACCGATGTCTCTGATTATCCCCGACTGGACGGAACGGGGCTCTCGTTCTCCCTTTTCGGCTCATCAGAACACGTGGGCATCGCGGCGGAGATAAGCGAATATCTTCTCTAAAGCAGCAGGCTGGAAGGGGGCGGGCTGGCCTCCCCTGGGCTGAGCCGGCCTCCTAACGCGGGTCACGGGGCCAGTCTGGGGCAGGGCAGCGTCGACGTCCCCAGAAGGCTCTGCTCACCCAAATGTCACCTGCCGTCGGTTTGTCACGTGCCTGATATTCCACCATCTGTTGCATGTTTGGGTTGAGGGGCACTGGGGTTGAGATCCTGATGGACGGCTTGGGTTCAAATTCCTGCTGGGCCACTTTTGAACTGTGTGACCCCGGGCAAGTTGCTTAACCTCTCTGTGCCTCGGTTTCCTGACATGGGAAGTGGAGGTGCTAGTCCTATCTCACGGGTTGTATGTAGAACCGTGCCTGGCGCATAGTAGGAGCTGTGTCAGTGTGGCCGCTGTTGCCATCAACGGCCCTTTGGGGGGACGTGGGCGGGGGAAGGGGCTGTCGCGACGGATCAGCGTGGCCTCTGTCTACTTTGGGAATTACATTTCAGGTTGACGCCTAGAGCCGCCGCTCCCGGGAAATGGACCAATCCAGTCTTGGCGGCAGAGAAACTCGGAGTCCAAGAGACAGAACTCGGGACAGAAAGTGGTAAAGCAGGAAGGGTCCCAGGAGACCATTTGGGCCAGACTCCTGCTTTTCAAATGGGGAAACCGAGGCCCAGAGCGGGGTAAGAACTTGCCCAGGGTCACCCAGGGAGACGGGGGTAAGGTCAGCAGAATCCCAAGGCTTGAGGGAAGTTGTCGCAATAAAGAAGGTGCATTTATTGAGCACTTACTGTGTGCCGGGCACGCCCCCTGTGCGGTGTCCTCTAACCCTCCCCACAGCCCGGAGTGACGTGGGTCTGAGTGCCGCCCCCATTTCTCAGATGAGGACACCGAGGCCCCGAGGGCTGAGCAGTGTGGAGGCAGGATGGGAACCCGTGTGTCCCGTCCGCGGCTGGCCTTTGTGTCCACTTGGCTCTCCCACGGGGGCTTGGAGGGACGAGGAGAGGCTGGGCCCCCTCTGCGATTCCACGGAAGGTCCCTCGCCTCCCTGGGGCTCCCTATATGCGGAGCCATGACTACCGGGTGGAAGGTCCCCCCCAAGCCCCAGTCCCCGCAGGCAGCCCCGGGGTCTCCTGACGAGGAGGAGAGCAGGGGAGCCCCCGCCACTCCTCCGTGGGCGGGACCAGGCTGCCCCGTCCATCCCAGATGCCTGGGGGGCAGCGGCCGTCACCGCCAAGAGCCAGATTTCTTCCCCTTGTCGGCTTCACCGTGAAGCTGGACTCGTCCCAGGAGCCTCGCGGCCCCGTGTCAGGGCCACCCCGCCAACGCGGCCTCAGGAACCACCGGTGTCGCCTCTGCTGTCGCCCCCAGAGCAGGATGCTGCGCGTGTTCTGGGATGGAGGGGGCTGTCCCCAAGAGGGCCGAGGTGAGGAAGGACCTTCTCCCCACTCTCCACAGTGTCCTCAGGTCTGGCGGGGGCCAGACAAGCGGCTGGGGGGCATTGCCCGACGGCGCCTTCCTGCCCCCCGCTCCCTCCTCCAGCCCCCCCATCGGGCCCTTCCCTCCTGTCTCCCCGCCCCAGACGCCCGCCCGCCCGCGGGGCGCGGTCCCTCTGCAGACCCAGCCCAGCTGACCCCTGCCCTGGCCGGCGCGTCTCCTAAGAACGAACAAGCCCTGGTGTGCGGGCAAGACGGACCCTTGACGTCAAGGGTAGAACTTTCTGGAAGGAGACCACTTCATTTCCGGGGTGAGTGTGGCTGGGCTGGTCTCAGCCTCGCTCTCCGCGGGGCCCGCAGAACACTGACCTCAGGAGGAGGAGGCCGTGCGTGTGTCCAGCTTCTGGGGCGGTGCAGCGCGGGGCCCAATGAGCACTGGACGGAGAGTCTGAGACCCAACCAGAGGGAGGAATAAGAATTAATAACAGTAACAAGAGAGGGCCTGTCTGTTTCGAGTGCTCACCCTGTGCCCGGCGTGGTGGAAGCATTTCACGCGCACAGCCCTTTGAAGGAGAAATTTTCTAGCATTCCCATTTTGCAGAAATCAGGCTCAGGAGGGGAGTGGCTGGTCGAGGTCACTCTTGCTGGGTCTGTCTCAGGCTTTGGCAATGACTTATAAGTGGCCTGGGGCCAACCATCACCCTCTCCATTTCTCTCTCTTTTTTTAAAACATTTTATTGGGGTCATATTGGCTTATAACAATGTGTAATTTTAGGCATACATTACTGTGTTTCAGTGTCTGTATAGACTGCATCGGGCTCATCACAACAGCTCCCGGGCACTGCTGCAGCAGACAGCCTCTGTCCCAGGGCGAGCGGCCCCCTGCGTGTGGGTGTGTAGGGGGCACGCACGCTCTATGTGCGTGGCGGCTTATCTGTGCATTCACACCCCGTGGGCCCTCCACTCCTGTGCCGGCAGAGCGTGTGCCTGGGTGCATGAATATTCAGATGTACGTGGGATTCGTGTCTGCGTCTGGGGCGCAAGGCCAGTCAGTTCTTATGACTCCTCCAGCTCCCGGCACAGTGCCTGGCGCACAGTGGGCCTGCATGAAGGGTTTGTTGAATGGCTGAGTGAAGGTCTGTGCAGGCCTATATGGGCACACACTCTCATGCATCACAGACACACTCACGGGGTTTGAGGTGTGAGGGGGCCAGGCCACGATGGTGTGTACTCTGTTGAACTCATTCTTGCGTGAATTTGCACCTGCTTGTGCATATCCACACAACCCTCCCCTGAGGCCGAGGGAAGTACTCTCCACTTAGATGTGACTGGGTGAGCGTCACCCAGGGGAGTCTGGAAAATGTGCAGGGGCAGGGCTGGGGGCCGTGGGGTCACACAGATCTGAGTTGGACTCCCAGCTCTGCCACGTGCTTGCTGTGTGACCTCGACCCTGTGGCTTTCCCTCTCTGAGCCTTTGTTTTCTCATCTATAACAAGCACGTAGTCTCCATACCTCCCACATAGAGATGTTGGAGGGTCACTGAAATAATACACATAAAATATATCATCCAGGGCCTGGCACATAGTAGGTACTCAATTAATAGATTTTTTTTAAAAGGCCAGTGCACTACCTGAGTTTGGGGGCTGGGCCTCTGAAGACTCCAGGTTCGAGGATGAATTTGCATATCTGCCCCATTCATTCATTCATTCATTCATTCAACAGACATTAATTAGGAACCTATATGCACCCAGCACTGTTGGGCGTTAGGGGGGGCAGTGATATAAGGAGACAAATTCCCTGTACACATGGTTCTCATGGTCTCATGGAGGACACAGGCATCAATATGCGGCCAGCCATCCAAGCGTTGGTTGGTGGGGAGCTGAGAATGAATGTCTACTGGGAGGATGAGGATGGAGATGACAGGAGGGCTTCCCCAAGAAAGTGGTACTCCACCTGGAGTCTGAAGGATGAATTAGATGTAAGTGAAGAGGGAAATACATTGCAGTCAGCAGGGACAGTCTGTGCAAAGGCCCTGTGGTTGGTGGAAGCCTGGTGAGGGTGGTCCCTGAGAGCAGGGAGTTCCATGTGTCTGGAAGGAGGGTGGTGTGGGTTAGGGGGGCTGGCAGGGGCTAGTCCTTGTGGCTCTGGTGGGGTTTTGGCCTTTATTCTAAGACCCCAGAAGCTCTGAGAGGTTTCAAGAAGGAAGTGACAGGCTCAGATCAGTTCCCTCTGGTTTCCCCAAACCTGGGTGGACAGTGGCCCCGGGATGAAGGGCACATACAGCTGATCCTTCTGTGTCAACCGGTCCTGCCCAGGGCACCTCCAGGGAAAGGCTGGGGCTGGAACAGCCTGTTGGGAGGCAGGGAGCCAGGAGCCCTCCTCACCCTCAATCCGGTGGGCTCATTTACATGATCCCAGCTTAATTCTCCCAGGATATGCAAATGTATGCAAACCACCATCCAGGAGAGGCAAAAATAGCAGGGCGCATTAGCATCCCCCACAGGAGTATCGTTTTATGCAAACGACGAGGAGCTTGGGGCCTGCTGAGTGGGCGGAATGGAAGATAGGCCTGGGGCTCCAGCCAGGCCACCCTCCTGGCCTCTGCCGTCCAGGGCCCCGGCCCGACCCCTGCTGAGGCAGGTGGTGGGTGGAGGGCCTGGCTGCCCCGCCCCGCCCTGGCCTCCGCCCTCTGTCTATCTCCTCTTCCTCCCTCCCTTCCGCCCCCTCCTCTGCTCTCTCTAGGGTCCCACCTTCCTCTGGGCTTCTCTCATCCTTCTGATCTCTTTCTCCTCTTCCCAGCCTCCCGCGGCCCTTCCTTCTCAGGGGTTTCTCTGCCCGACCTCCGGGCCCTTCTCCCCGGAGAGGCGCTCTGGTGTCCTCCTGGGGCTGCGCTCACTCTGGGTCTCCACTGCCAGCACGTCTCTCTGTCCCCGTGACTCCCGTCCCCTTGTCCCTGCCTGTCTCTGAGATTTCCCGTCTTTCCTTTCTCTGTCTGTCTCAGTCTCCCCCCTTCTGTCTGTCTGTCTGTCTGTCTCTCTCGATGTGCGTCTCTCCTTGCCCCGTCTTTCTGGCTCTGCTGGTCCCTCTGTTTTGTTCCGTTTGTTTTTGTCTCTCTGTCTCTCTTGTTGTCTCTCTGTCACCCTCCACGCGTCTCTGGTCTCTAGTTCTTTATCTTTCTGTGGCTTTTTGTCTGTAACCCCTCCCTCCTTGCCTCTCCCCGGCACCCCCTTCCTTCAGGGCGTCCTGGAGAACATTCTGGGACACGCAGCACAGTCCCCTAGTTCGTGTCTGGACTAGGCACTATTGGGCCACGTGGAGAGGGGCAGGGACCCCTCCACACCCCCAGATTCCAGCGGGCGCCCAGACCCTGACTGCAGCTGTGGCGCCTGTTCCAGCCAGCTGTGGGTTAGGGAAGGGGCTGGTCTTCCCAGACCTCGGGAAGCTAGGTCTGGGTGTGCTGGCCTGCAGTGGCCTGAGGCTGGGGTATCAGCCAAGTCTTCTCCGGCGGGAGCATGTCCTGGCAGCAGACGCTCCCCGGCTGTGTGACATCTGCAAACGGCTCTTTGTCTCTGAGCCTCAGTTTCCACCTCTTTACAGTGGGTTGATACTGGTGTCCAAGCCTCAGACTTGCTGGGGGACTGGCCTGATGCGCTGGCATCACATACGTGTGTTACACTCAGTGAATATTATCTGCTATGTTATCATCATCATCCCCGCTCCTCTATTTACGCTGCAGCTCTCTGATTCAGTGTCCTCATCTGGAAAATGGGGAGAATGTTCTCACGTCATTGGGTGGCAGTGAGAACTGGGTGAGAGAGTTGCCAACCTGGCACACAGTAGGTGATCAATAAAAGGCCTGTCTGTTTTCTTCCTTCTCAGCCCTGCTGTGTGGCTTCGGCAAGGCGCCCGCCCCTCTCTGGGCCTCAGTTTTCTCATCTGGAATGAGATCAGCACAGTGCAACCCCAATTTTGCCCCCTTGGAGGTCTCTTGGCCAAACTGGACCAGGCTGGGGTTCCGGGGCGGCTGCCAGTCGGTGGTGACTCCACAGTGCCACCAAGTGGCCACCCAGTCACCATGGGGCAGGCTTGGGGCCTGGGGCTGGGGGTAGGGGTGGGCCTGACCTCTGTGACCTTGCCAGAGCCCCCAGGCCCATTACACGGGGAGGAAGAGATGTGCCACGAGGCGGGGGGGGGGAAGCCCGGAGTTCTGGGTCGTGGTCCTGGACCTGGCTCGGACTTGCTGGGTGACCTGCGGTCAGTGTATTCCCCTCTCTGAGCCACCCTTTCCTCCGCACATCAGACCAGCGTGGAGGCCGCCTCCTCGGGCAGCCGTGTCCCCCATCCTTGCGTCCAAGGCTGCGTTCCCTCCCTAGTTCACAGAGCCCACTCTGTGCTCTGTACGGGGCAAACAACAACAGCAGCAGTGACAATGACAGTAATAAGTAAGGGATGGTCAATAGTGAGAGTTTATTCTAGGTCCGGCCTTGTGCTAAGCATTTGATCTGCACCAGCTCACTTAACCAACACCAGCTAGAACTTTCTAAGCACTTTACAGAAATAACTCGTTTCATCCTCACAGCAAAGTGAGGCCCAGAGAGGAGAACAGAGTTTTTGTTATTAAATCCGTCCACTGTATATCTGTCGAGTGCCGACCGTGTGCTAGGACTCTGCTCAGCTCCGGGCCCCGCGGTGAACAGCACAGATGCAGCAGAGGCTCAAATGGCTTCACTGTTCAGTGGGGAGACACACAGTAAGCAAAGAAAACACCAAGGAATGCAAAATTGGGAAACGTTATAAGACATCTAAAGGACAAGAACAGGGAACAGTGAGAGGGAAGAAGGAAGAAGGCAGGCTGTCAGGGAAAGGCAGCCTGGGGAAGATGGCATTTAAGTTGAAGCCTGAGAGAGGATTAAGAGCCTGCAGAGTGTGGAGACTGAGGGAACAGCCTGTGCAAAGGCCCTGCAGTAGCAACAAGCTTATCCACTGAGACACTGACAGGAGGCTTATGGCAGTCCCCAAACCCAGTACCCGCTCCACGCTCCAGATCCCAGAGGGACTGATATCATGGGGCTCTCAGCCTCTAAGAAAATCTCTGGGGAGCTTTAAAGAAAAACCCATACTTGGGCCCTCCCTGGGGCCAGTGCATCAGGCTCTTTGGAGGTGAGGCTGGCTCAGAAAGTTATTTTAATCCCCCGGGTGATTCCAATGGGCAGACTGGGGGTCCCTCAGTCTCCAAGGCTAAGGTCTTGCTAAACTCTCCTGACCCAGTAACGGGGGCTGTGCAGGGGACGAGGGCTCCTTTTGAGAATAACATTTATCAGTAATTTCCCCCTTTGTGGGCCCAGCTCTGTCCCCTGCATGAGTGTCTGTGTGGAGTCCTGTCTCAGACACCCCATGTGACGATGGTGCTAATGCGTTAACTCTAAGGGCCTCCTGGGGTATTACCGCGCCAGAATAACCCCCACAGGGCCTGAAAACTCCCCCAAATGGGGCAGCCTTAGGCAGGCCCCTCTGAGCTGTGCCAGAATCATCTTCCTTTGGCCATTGCTGGCCCCCCTGGGACCACCTGGCTGGCGAAAGGGACTTGGGCACCGTCGGGGCTGGGGGATTGTGCGGGGATGGATTGGTGCTGTGTGCCCTGGATGCAGCCTCAGGCCCTGAGCAGCCACTGCTGGTTTGCTGTCGCCGCATTCGGGCCTGGCACACGGGGTCAACCCCGAGAGGCGGGAGGGATGCAAGCCCGCTCTGTGCAGCCTGGCGAGGCTCTGACTCTTAGAGCTTCGTTTTCCCGTCTGTAAAGTGGGTTCCGTGATTACATTAGTCTGCCGGGGCTGCCACAACAAAGGCCCACAGACTGGGGGCTCCAGCAACAGAAAGTTATCTTCTCACAGTCCGCGGGGCTGGAAGTCCAAGATCACGGTGTCGGCAGGGCTGCTTTCTTCCGAGGCCTCTCCTTGGTTTGCAGGTGGCCGTCTTCTCCCTCTGTCTCACAGGGTCTTCCCCTGAGAGTGTCTGTGTCCCCACCTCCTCTTCCTATAAGGACGCCGGCATCTGGATTAGGGCCACCCTAATGACCTCATTTTACCTACTCATCTCTTTAAAAACCCTATCCCCAAGTGCAGTCACGTTCTGAGGTTCTGGGGGTAGGATTTCGACATGACGTGAATATGAATTTTGGGGGGACACGGTGAATCTGGTGGGGGCACAACTCAGCCCCTAACAGCGGTGGAGCACTCACCTTGAGGTGAGGTGGGGGCCCTTCGAGAGCTGCCATCTGTCAGCAGGGAACATCCGGGGTGGTAGTGATGCGTCAGGTCCCACGCTGCTCCTTCCAGTTGTCTGTTGCTGCACGACAGGCCGTCCCCAAACCTAGTGGCTTCAAACAATGATATTTATTCTGTTCATGGATCTGTGGGTGGACAGGGCTCGGCAGGGACGGCCCATCTCTGCTTCACGTGGCGTCAGCTGGGCTGGCTCAGGGGCTGAGAGCCGGAAAGTTCTGAAGGCCTGTTCCCTCCTATGCTGTGGCTGATGTCGGCCCGGGGGCTGTGGCTGAGGCTTGAGCTGGAGCCCTTGGGTGAGACACTGCACGTGGCCGTGGCCGCCCGACGTGGTCTGGGCTTCCCCACAACGTGGCGGCCGGGTTCCACGGGCAGATGTGCAGAAGGGAGAGCCAGGAGGAAGCAGTATTACCTTTCACGACCTCCTCCTCGCTGTCACACAGCGTCCGCTGCCTTCATCCAAGTCCGTGCAGCTGCAAAGGGAGGGGAATTAGCCTGCACTTCCTGTCTGGGGAGCTCCTGAATAGGGTGCTGCAGTCATTTCTGGAAGACAGAATTTGCCCTAACTACAGACGAGGCAGGAGAGGCTCAGAGGAGGAAAGACCTTGCCCAGGCCCACGCAGCGCAGGACGCCCACCCTCCAGTCACCGGGAGAGCCCCTGGGAACGTGTCTGCTCCCCAGTGGGGGCCAGCGAGGTGGCCTTCCCTCCGCGCCCCACACACAGGCCTGTGGCCGAGCCTCCATCTGGCTTGTGGGATGGATGTGTCACGGGGAGGAAAAGAAGTGATTTTCTGCTGATTTTTTCTCAGCTCCTTATTCGCATGTTGCCCGGCGGGGAGTAATCAGGGATCCTCCATAGTCCTCCCTGCTTGTTGATTCATCAAGACCCACCCTCCTCTCCCCGCCCACCTCTCCCTGCCTGAATCTCTCTTTTTCTCTTTGTTTCTCTCTCTCTGTGGCCCCGTCTCTCCCTCCTCCTCTCTCTGCTGTTCGCACCCCACTGACCCTGCATTTCACCTCTGCCCCCTCCAAGGCCTTGCCCTCAGGGGAAGCAGGCTCCTTCGGGCCCAGGCTCCTCTGCTCAGGACAACCGCCCTGGCCTGGCTTTCAGCCCCACACGCCGCTTCCGGGGAGGAATTTACCAGCTGCCTTATTGGCTTATTTTATTAAAAAATAAATTTTTTTTAATTGAAGTGAAATTCACATGACATCGAATTAACCATTTTAAAGTGAACACTCGAGTGGCTTTTAGTACATTCACAATGTTGTGCAACCACCACGTCTATCTAGTTCCAAAACACTTCCATCATCCCACAATTACCCATTAGCAGCCACTCTCCATCCCCCCACCGCTGGCGTCCACTAATCTATATTGTGATTCTTTCGATTTCCCTGTTTAGCACATTTCAAATAAATGGAATCATACAATACGTGACCTTTTGCTTCTGGCTTCTTTCACTCAACGTAGTTTTCGAGGTTCATCCACATCGTAGCAGCTGTCAGGACTTCACTCCTTTTTGGGGCTGGGTAATATTCCATTGTAGGGATGGACCATGATTTGTTTCTCCATTCATTCGTCGATGGACGTGTGGGTTGTTTCCGCTTTTGGGCTGTTGTGAATAATTCTGCTGTGAACACGTGCGGACAAGGCTTGGTTTGAACACCTGTTTTCAGTTCCTTTGGTTAGATATCCAGGAGTGGGGTTTCTGGGTCAGATGGTAACATTCCGTGTTGAACTTTTTGAGGAACTGCCAGACTGCCTTACTGTTTTACTGTGCAGACCTTAATGGTGTGTTTAAAGGAACCCCGTTGGCGTCCTGAAACCTTCTGTCTACCATGACTGTCCTGCCCACTTATATCTGAGGGTGAGCAGGGAAACCTCGAATCATGTACTAGCTGTTCAGTGATGAGGTTCTGGAAGGACTGTGGAAGGAGAGACCAGTGCAGTAGGGGAGAGGGCTAGACGGTCAAGACGACTCGTTTGTCCATCCATTTACTGATTCATTGGTAAAACATCTACCTAGCACCCACCATGTGCCTGGCCCTGGGGAGATGAATAAGATAAAGTCCATGGTCTCAAGGGGCTCACAATCTGGGAGTGGGGGAAACAGTCACATAAACAGGCAATTAGGAAAGAGTGGGATACAGTCCCCACAGAGGCTGTTTAGGGTGTTTAGGGGAAGCACCAAGGAAGAAGCAGCTGCCTGGGAGGGTCAGGCAAGGCTTGACAGTTGGGCATCTCTTTGAGCTGGGCATTGAAGGATGCATAGGAGTTCTTCCTGAGGCCAAGGCAGGGAGGGACACTCCAGGCCTAAGGAACAGCATGAACCAAGTCAGGGAATCTGCAGTTATGGTGAGTCTTAGGTGTGGCTGGGGCACGAGGTAAATCTGGTGGAAATAATATTAAAATGGTTTGGTATGTTGTAGAATAACCAAAGCCTATGAATAATATGCTAAGGAGTCTGAGTTCTCATCTGTGGGTGGTGGGGAGCCGTGGAAAGATTTAAACCTGAGTGATTAGAGGCAATAAGTATAGCCTTCACTTCCCTGTGTGTAAAATGGAAGAACTGTAGCGTGTACCTGTCATGCTAAACTGCGTTATGCTGCAGTAACAAATAAGCCCAAATTCTCAATGATATGAAACAACACGCTTATTTCTGGCTCGTACTATGTGCCCATTGCAGGTTGGCTGGGGAATTGGGGGATCTGCTACACCTTCCACTATCTGTAACCTACAGCTTTGCTGGGTGGAGCAGCCCCCTTCTGGAACATGGCTGGTCACTGAGGCAGAAGGAAAAAAGGGCAGAAGGTCATCGTCCTGAAGCCTCCATGCACGAAGCATATGACATATGACACTGGAGCCAGTCTTGTGTCCACACCTACCTCTACGTGGTCAAGTTCTACCCTGAGCCCTGGGGGACAACAAGACATATGGGGGAGGCAACATGAGTGACCACAGGCAGATCCTCTCCGAGTTCCTGCCACTCTTCTGAAAACAGAACTTTTTTTTTTTTGTGAGGAAGATCAGCCCTGAGCTAACATCTGATGCCAATCCTCCTCTTTTTGCTGAGGAAGACTGGCCCTGGGCTAACATCCATACCCATCTTCCTCTAGTTTATATGGGACGCCACCACAGCATGTCTTGATGAGTGGCGTGTCAGGCATGGGTCCAAGCCCGGGATTTGAACCCCCAAACCCTCGGGCCGTCAAAGCAGAGCGCGTGCACTTAACAGCTATGCCACTGGGCCGGCCCCTGAAAGGGGACCTTTCACTCAAGGTTATTCCCTACAGCATTAGTTGCAACAGCCTAAAGCTGGAAGCAACCAACGTATCCATCAATGGGGGATTCATTAATGTTGCTACAGGCACACTTTGAAGTATTACACAGCTATTTGGAAAAAAAAATGAGGCAGATTTTTATTTGTTAAAATGGAAAAAAAACACCCCACATATTTTGTTAAAGAAAAAGTCACTCCAAGGTGCAGAACATGTACGATAAACATATATGTGTATACAGGTATCTCTCTCTATATGTGATAATGCACAATTTCTGGAAAGATAATGCAATAAGCAATTAACATTAATTGCCTCTGCGGATAGGAGTGGGGTAGAGTCTTTGCTGTTCTGTTCCCTTCTGTATCCCCAGAGCCTGGCACACAGTAGGTGCTCAGTATTGCACATAGTAGGTGCTCAAAAATATTTGTCAGATGGATGAATGAGTATTTCTAAGGAGGGGGATTTGACCTTTAAATTTTATGTACTTCTGTGCAATTAGAATTTATTTTAATCTTATGTGAATATAAAACAGAATTTGATTTTTTTAAAAAAGATGGGATAATTCCACTTTCTGATCTTCCTCTGCCATTGGCACAGTGAAGAAGACAGAGACTTGGGGTCACATGTTTCTGAAGATGTGCAAAGAGCAGTAAATAAGCGAGGCTTTGCAGAATCAGGGGAAAACGGCCGTGTCAGTCTTATTTAAAAAAATCCCGGAAAACAAACCAGAGCATTCCTGCCGGCCGGTCCCCGTGCTGCGGGGACGCTAGTCTTGCGCGCGCTCGGCCAGGCCTCCCCCGATGGCCGCCGGGATGGCACCTGCTGGGGAGATGGATCGCTCCCAGGGTCCCCCACACCCGGCTCTGCACGGGGGTCCATTAGCAGAATCTGTTCCCGCACCTGCGAGACCCCTCGCCGCAATCTAATGTATTTTTTAAAAAATCCTATTTGTTTTAATTGCTTCTGTGCCAATTTCTTGCCTGCCCCCACCCCCCATCACAACCTCGCTTCCCTGCGAGAATAATGTTCTTGCCGGAAAAACGGCTCTGATTCCCTGACTCGTGGGAAGCGACGGAACCGCGGGGAGAAGTGAGGTGGGGGCTGTCTGTGGGGGTGTCAGGAGACGAGGGCTGATGGCCAGTGGCGTCATGGCCTCATCGTGTAGAGATGGACAGACCTTGTCGCCACCACGGGGCCCTATCATGGGTCCAGACAGCCTGGGTTCAAATCCTGGCTCTGTTCAGGTCCAGAGGAGCAAGCCTGGCTGGAGTGATGCCACGGCTCTGGCCTCACTTTGCTCGTCTGAAAAATGGGAGAGAATAATAGCAGGTCCCTCACAGGGTGTTGCGAGCATTTCAGGACATGGAAATTGTCAAATCGGCATTGGAATGTGTTCTCCATGAATATTTCTATTTCATTGTAAAGCCACTTCCTAATAGACTGGCCGCAGATGGACCAATAACTTGGGGGATCCAGGCCAGTCTCTCATCTTAGAAGATTTATACTCAGAAAGCCACCAGCCAGCTCTCCCGGGTCTCATGGATGTGGACATAATACTGGAAAACGACCTCACAAGTTCCTTCTAAAACTTAAATTTAAGTGGAAATTGAGAAAAATGAACATTCACTGAGGGCCTGTGTGCCAGGGATGGTGCAATGTGCCTGCGTCACCAGGGGCTGCAGACAGACCTGTCCATTTTTGGAGGATCTGTGAGCTAAAAATAATTTTTAAAATTCTAAATCATTGAAAAAAAAATCAAAAGAAGAATACTATTCTGTGACTCATGAGAATTATATGAAATTCAAATTTCACGGTCCATAAATAAAGTTTTATTGGAACCCAGCCACGCCCATTCGGTCACATTTTGTCTGTGGCTGCTGTGGTGCCACAACGGCAGACTGGAGTGGTTGCCACGGAGACTGTCTGGCCTGCAAAGCCAAAGATATTTACTCTCTGGCCCTTTACTGGAGAAGTCTGCTGCCCCTGGTGTCTGTCAATGCATTGAAGGCTCAAAGTCGCAAGGCGTGTTATTATTATTAACCCATTTTATGGATGAATAAATTGAGGCTTTGAGAAGCGAAGTTATTCAGCTCCAGGTTTGCAGGGAAGGTGGTTACGGAGGAACATTATTGTTACTCCCATTTCACAGAGGAGGAGACTGAGGCCTCTGGAGGATACAGTGACTTGCTCAAGGTCATCCAACGAGTGAAACAACAGCAGTGTGGGTACCAGAATCCTGCTCTTAGGGCTGGGGCTGTTTTTCTGGCCTGCCTCTCTCCTGCGGGACTCAGAGGTGAGTATCTCAGAGTAATTGAAAGAGGCTGTCACTAATGGCAGGCTGATCCCCGCTCTGGGACATCAAATGCCGCTGCAAGCTGGGACCTGCAGCAGGGCTGCTGAGGGGTGAGGGGGTGGGGGTGCAGGGCCAGGCTTCCAGAAGGGGGAGTGGGGAGAAGAGAGTTGGCAGAAGAAGATGATCAGATCTGTTTCTTTCCAGCATCCTCCCTGGACTCACCGTGTCTCTCGCACCCACACATCCGCCCGTTGTTCCAACGATGGAAACAGGTGCAACTGGGCTGCGTGGAACTCGCATTCCTGTCCCCGCCTGGGGGACACCTACTTGCTTGTGTCATAAGTAACATTCTCCGCGCACAGGCCCCGCACACTGAGACGCAATGTTGCTGTGGATGTGCCGAGTCGGAGAAGCCTGAGCGACGGGGCGAGATGCCGACGCTGCGTGAGGGAATCTAGAAGGAAGTCTGAAAGCTGCATTCCGGGATCATAGGTTCCTGCAGCAAACTTCTATTCTCACGAGCACGTGCCACAAAGGGAATCGGCGAGGGGTCCAGGCCCCGGTGCCAGGCAGACAGGGGCTGAGCGTGGATCCTGCCTATGAGCTGTTCACCTCCACCTCTTCAGCCTCCTCAGTTTTGTGACCTGTAAAATGGGGACATTGAGAGTGCTCCCTCTCAGGGTGGGCGGTGCTTATATGACATAATCTATATAAACGTTTAGTCCAGTCATTTTTTTTTTAAAGAAAAACAGAAGAAAGAATGGAATCTATTTGTAAAGATGGAAAACTACTGGCCTAAGCCAACCTAGGCATTTATAGTCGGGTAATTGTGGTCCAGAGACGGTGAGTGACTCGCCCAAGGTCACATAGCAAGTGAGGGGAATGGTGGGAACTAAGACCCAGGGCTGCCGGGGGACCCTTTCTACCAGATCTCGTTTTGCCCTAAAACCCACCGAGTTTCCAGGGAGCAGAGCCGCGGGAACTGGGCAGGTCCAGGCCGCCGCCTGGCTCAGGCTGGGCTGTGGTTCCTCCTGCCCCGTGGGTGAGGCGTGTCTACGCCGTGACTGGGAAGACTGTGACTCACCGAGTACTGGCGCGCCAGGACCCGTCTCATTTCATCCTCCAGCAGCCTCTGCTGGATTCCACTTCCCTTCCCTCTGGCTGGAGCCCTTGGCCCTGCACTCAGGGGTGCCCAGCAAGTGGCTGTGGACTGAACACCCCCTAAGAAGACTCCTTAGTCCCAGGTCCAGGGAGGCCCAGAGAGGTGAGTGTAGAGTCCAGAGTCACACAGCCGGGGTCAGGCCTTCTGACTGCAGAGAAAATTCCAGTGAGGTCCCCCAGGTTGGGGACATCCAGACACCTGGGCCTGGGGAGGCGACAGGCGGCCGCTGGAGCTCTCCTCTCCCTGGGGGTGACCTTAACAGACAGCAAGAGCCGCCCAGGGTAGACGCCTTTTTGACACAGAGCACAGAAAATAGAATATAACTTCCCCCTTTTTAGATTGGTCTTGGGCAGGTCCCGCTATCGAATGAATAATTTACTTTGCAAAATCCAAGTCTCCCCATCCCTCTGCTCCGGGCCTGCGTTGATATGCTAATCCCAGAAGCCCCGAGACCACCTCTGGGGCTCTCTGCGCCCGGAGCGTGTGTGGAGGTGCCTTTGGGCTGTTCTGTGGGTTCCCTGTGCCTGAGAGAGTTGGGGAGCAGAGAGCCTCGCGCAGGTGGGGGCCCCGGCAGGCGGTCTGAGAACCTGACCGTGTGCGTGTGTGACTGGGGGTTGGGGTGGGGCGGCAACAGTTACCACTCAGAGATAGGAGTGGCTTTCAGAGGGAGGGACAACACCTGTGGCATGCAGCGAGTAGCTCAAGGCTCATCTACCCTCCCTTCCTTCTTTTCTCCACCCACCCATTTCCTCATCCACCCAATCACCCTCCCACTCACTCAACTCTCCATCCCCCCACCCCTCCATCTACCTGCCTACTCATCCGTGCACCTACCTTCCCACCCATCCATCCACTGACCCATCCATCCATCCATCCATCCACCCACCCACCCACCCACCCACCCACGTATCCATTCACCCCTCCATCTATCTACGTACACACCTGCCTACTCATCCGTGCACCTACCCTCCCACCCATCCATCCACTGACCCATCCATCCCTCCATCCATCCACCATCCATCCACCCACCTATACACCCATCTGCCCACCATCTTCATCCATCTACCTTTTCTTCAGTCCATCCATCCACTCATCTGCCCATCCACCTATGCACCCTTCCATCCACCCATCTGTACCCCTACCCCTGACTCTCTGCCCAGCACACACCAAGGGTTTGCTAGATGACCACTGGGATGGCTCTTCCCATTTTATGGCTGAGGAAACCACCATTCCAGGTAGAATGACAGAAAACTCAGATTCTGAGGTCAGACAGAGCCAGGTTCAAATTCTGGCTCTGCCACTGGCTGGCTGTATGCCCTCAGGCAAGTGACTAATGCCTCTGAAGTCCTTTTCTTTCTGTGAACATGAACTGGTGACGGGAACTGTGCCACACCTGGTGTAGGAGAGAACTGCGATGCCACCTGTAAAGTGCGGTGCACGGGGTCTGGCGTGGGAAATGCGCCTGATCTGTGCCTTCTCTTTCTATTTGTTGAGCCCTTACTGTGCGCCGGGGAGCGCCATGCGTGGGCTCTCTCGTTCTCATCACCTCGGGGCTGACAGTCCTCTCCCCACTTCACAGACGAGGAGACTGAGTCTCTGAGAGCCCGGGACCCCAAACCCGGGTGATGGGTCTCCAAATCCCACTTTTTTTGCACTCCATCACTTGGACGCTGGTTCCTGCTCTGCCGCCAGCACACAGCGTGGCCTCAGAGGAGTCCCTGAACCTCAGTTTCCCCATACGTACTATGAGGGGTGGACTGATGATTTCTAGGGCCTCGCTCTGCGGGGAATGAGAATGGCGTCCACTGAGCGCAGATCTCTGGGGCCTCAGATGCTCTGACCCCACCCCAGGGCGGGCTGTGGCCGTCTGAGGCTCAGCTCTGTCCCCTCCCCACCCCCCGAAGCAAGGGCTGGCAGGAGAGGCTGTGGAGACTGTCACCCCTGGTCCACGTCCGTCCCTGTCCCTCCCTCCCTGCGCAAGCCGGGGAAACTGCTTCACCTCGTAGAACCTCCATTTCCTAGTCTGTGCAATGGGGCTAAGAGGGGCCTCATCTTACTGGGTTGCTGTGACGTCAGATGAGATGACGCTTGTGAACTGACTGGAGAGGGCGCTGCAGGCAGAAGGAGGGCAGTAAGCAAAGCCTAGGGCCACTGTGCCCGCCTGCAAGGTCTGATCCTTAACTCACTCATCAAACACATGCTGGGCATCGACTGTGTGCCTGGCCCTGGGCTCAGCCCTGGGGATGCAGAGGTGATGGAGATGGACAAGGAGCTTGCTCAGCTTTCTCCTGGGAGGAAGCAAAATAGCCAAGGCCACATGCAGATGAACAATTTTTTTTCCCAGGGGGATAAATTTGGGGAAGAACTTAAAACAGGTAAGAGGATGGCCTGCCTAGGCAGGGTCAGCGTTAGTTCGAATGATGATCAGGGAAGGCTTCCATGGGGAGGTGCCATTTGAGCTGAGAACTAACTAGGCAATAAGAAGAACGACCCTGCCAAGTGTGTGGGGAACAGAGTTCCAGGCAGCGGGAACAGCAAGTGCAAAGGCCCTGTGGTGGAATTAGCCTGCTGGGGAAATGGAACTGGGAATCGGGGTTCTTGCCGACCCTCCATTTGGGGCATCTTCCCATGGCTTCCATCACATTCCATCCAGTAACTAATTACCAGTGGCATCTTCTCTGCTACCTGGGAGAGCAGGAGCCTGCTGACTCTTATAATTCTCCCTTATTTTAATGATCTGCATCTCAAAATTATGTCCCCACATCCCAAGGTCCCTGGGTACCAGGTATATTTCTCCAAAACCCAATAAATAAATACAGTAAATCCATGTGCTTTTGGGGATTCTTATGAGCCAGTCTGCCAGGGAAATGGGCCGGTTGCCTCGGTGGGCCGGGCCGACGGAGCTGGCAAGGTAATTAGTCATGGAGTTATGGGGCCACTTGAGGTCTCATTGTTGAGAGATCGGAGGCTCCTGCCTCATTTGGGTCCAGATTTATGTGGCGCTGGGCGGGCTCCTCGGGTGGGCGTCTCCACGAGGATGTGGGTGTCAGAGGGGAGACACTTGGAGCAGATGCTGGAGTGACATCTGGGATGGGCTGTGTCCGGGCCTGGGTGGCAGTGCCTCCTGGGGGAGCCATTTCGAGTCTTCTAGCAGGTTCCTGCAGCCCCTTCATACGGTGTGCTTCCGTGTCGTGCCTCTGGTTTAGGGCTATCTCATGAAATCTGTGTGTTCACAAGTCTCTCTCCTCTACTGGTCTCCTTCACTCATTCATTCGTTCAATCAATAAAGAGATCGGGTGCACCCATCATGCATCAGGGTTTGAGATAAAGGTTCAAGAGATGAAAGTGCCTCTTATTAAACTGTGGGCTTGACCAACAGTTGGTGCACAATATATATTTGTTTCAAGAATGCAGGTGTGTTAATTCAGTGACCTAAGGCCTTGCCCTGCTCGCCACTTAAATTCCAGGCCATACAGGTGCAGTGTGTGTGTGTGCGTGCGCGCACGTGTGTGTGTGCGTGCGTGTGTGTGCACTCAGGCACACACTGAAACTGAAAGGCTCCCGTGCACCAGGTGGGTGCTAGCTGCTCCGGGCATCCAATGTCCTGTACAGGTCACGGTCGCCTCTGGCCTGGGAGGTCAGCCCCCCGCCTGGTCTCTCACCACCTCCCCTCCCCGCTCGAATCCCCCCACAGCACCCAGGAGGAGCTGCTGAGAGGAAGGCGGCCGTGTCACCCCCTGCCCTGAACCTCCAGCGGCCCCTCCCAGGGGGTGGCCCACAGGCTCGTGCGGGGTGTGGCCACATGCGCCCCGTCCTCACTGACCAGCTCCAGCCACGCGAGTGGTCTCCTTGCCGCTCCCCCACACTCTGGACTCCGTCCCGCCTCTGGGCCTTTGCACCCTCTGAATCCCCTGCCGGGAGGGCCGCACCCCAGTTAAATGTCTGCCCCATTCCGTCCTCTCGTCTCTCTGCTCAGTTCTAACCTCTCTGTCCCTTCTCTGCCTTACTTGCCTTCTTAGCCTTATTGCTGCCTCTCGTGACACACGTTATATTCGTTCCTTGATTATTGTGTGTCACCTCCTCCTTGAATTTCAGCTTCATGAGGGCAGATGTTTTGTCTCTATCTCACCGCTATATTTTCAGTACCTGGCACAGTGACTGGAACAGAAAATGGGCTCATAAATGTGTTGAATGAATGAATGTACTTTTTAATCTACAACAGCCAGTGCTGTAGCTGGTATACAGTAGGAGCTAAATAGTTGTTCAGCCAAATGGGAGGCCAAGTGGGCAGAAACTATGCTAAGATGGGATGAGTGTTATCATGCATGAATGACCACAGAACCACAGGAGTGTGGGAGGGCCCTTGGGCATCCCAGGGGCTGGGCATCTGTCGGGGCTTTTTCCAAGAGCTGATGACACTTGAGCCGACTGATGAAGGAAGGATGCACAGGAGTTTGGCAGCTGGCTCATGTGGCAAAACGGTCCAGGGGAGAGAAACGTCACACCACTCAGGAAGACCCGACCGTGCTCAGTGTCAACATCGCAAGAAGGGTGAGGGGCCCGGGGCTGAGACAGGGACCCGATCCCGGAGAGCCTTGAATGTCAGACTAGGAATGAGGGCTTAATCCCGAGGGCCCTGGAGAGACTCCAGGTGGATGGATGCAGGAGAGGGACGCACTCGTACTGGTATTCTAGAACAATCTCTTCAGTGCTCGTGGCGACGTAGGCGCAAGACAGCCCAGGAAGGAGGAATAAGGGCTGATCTGAGTTGGTGACATTGGGGACCAAGGAGAGGGAGACGCCTGCAGGGGGCTGCAGATGGGATTCTTCCGGCGCTGCCGAGATCACACACCGAGAGACCAAAATCTCATCCTTCCCAAACCCGCAAGACGCAGAGAAAACCTAAGCACCTGGCTCCAAACTCAATTAACCAGATTTTAAAAAATTGTAATTGCAGCCCTGTCCCCCTCCCCTCCTTCCTTTTCTCTTAAAATTTTTTATTATATATGTTTTTTGACAGCGAAAGACTCTCAGATGCTTGATGTGCTGTATATTAAGCGGAGTGGCAGCTGCGGGATTGCCAAGCTAAACAAAATACAAAATTTACAGCAGTAAATCCTTCTCTCTTCAGGGTGGTTAATTATCTTAATTACTTTTATTATCTTTTATCTCTTAAGATCCTAAATTGCTTATTTCTGCCTCTCCCGCCAAAGGCGACCACAGATCTTTTATCGGCGCGTGGTGGGTAAAGACAGTCATATGGACATTTCTGGAGAAATTTAAAGGAACTTTGATTTATGTCTGACTGCTCCTTGTGATTTTAATTGGACTAATGGCGAAAACAAAGTTCCGAGAGACATGGACCGACGGCAGGAAACACACACACACACATGTGCGTGCACACGTGCATGAGCGCGCACACACGCACGCACACACACTCCAAATCTGACAAATGCTGCTCTTTTTTTTTAATGCCTCCTCGCCTCTCCCCTGCATTCTTTGTGCGACGTGGGAAACCATTTCTCTCGAGCAAATCTGAACCCGGGAGAGAAGAATTATAGGCCTTGCAAACTGTCATGCTTTCCCTGGGAAACGGAGAGAGGTGATTTGGTTTGAAATAAATCCATTCGCGGTTAACATTTTCAAGCAGAGCAAAAAAAGGGAAAAAATCACCAGGTACCTAGACTGGGGCTATTTCAGGCTGGGGACTTGGTGACAGCTCAGCCCGCTGGAGGGGGACAGCAGTGCGGCCTGAGTTGGGGGAGAGGTGGGGACGCCGAGGGGTCCGGTGCCCAGTGAGTGACTTCATTGTGGAAGGGGACAGTCTGTGGTTAAGGCTCAGTTTGGAACAGACAGCTCAGAGGCCACAATCCTGTAGTCAGAGCCTTGGGTGCAGATGCGTCCTGGAATTTAGAATTATGTCCGAGTTAGAAAGGGCATTGTCCTCAGCCAGCCCTCTGGGGAGATCGCTCTAGAATGACTCAGAGCTAGAGCCTGAGACCCAGGCAGACCGGGGTTCGGATCCTGGCTCTGCCCAGTTTGAGCTGTGTGATTGGGGCACACCATCTAGCCTCTCTGTGCCTCAGTTTCCTCATCTGCATGACGTGGATAACAACAATGGGGCTCTCCTCTTGGAGTTGTGAGGACTGAGTAAAATGACAGCCCGTGTGCAGTAACCCGAGCTCTGCTATTCCCCCGGGATAGCACATGGGAAACCAAGGCTCAGAGAGGTCAAGCCGCCTGCCCAGAGTCACACAGGTTCACACGAGGGGATGCTTACTTCATTCCACCGCCCCTTCTGATTCCACCTGGGGTGAGTGTTCTGCACACTCGGGCTGGGAAGCATCAAGACTCCCTGGGAAGGGGTGGGAGAGACTCAGATGAGGGAGGGCGGGGGGGTGGGGTAGGGTTTCAGCATATGAATTTCGGGGACACAAACATTCAGCCCATAACCACAAGTATCCCCTTCCTGCCTCTGTCCCAAGAGAGGAGTGTCAAGTCCTTGAGCGTTTCGGAGAGGGGCATCTTAGAGTTTCACTGGGGCCTGTGGGATTGGCCTCTGTGTCCCAAAGGCTGCCCAGCGAAGAACCCAGCCGGGCCTGGGCGAGGGGCCCCTGCCAGCCGTTCCTGTCCATCTCCCCCCCGCCCCCCGCATCTCGCGGGCCTCACCCCTGGGGGTCTGGTTCCCGGTGAGGGGATCCCGAATCTGCCCAGTTTCATCACTGAAAGTCCCACATCCCACGTGCCCACTGTTCCCAGGCCAGCCGGGGCAGTTGGCCACCCTATATCTTGAGCCTCTTCTCTCAAGGATTCTCTTGGCCCTTTTCAGTTTCTTTGTCCCTCTGTGTGTCCGTCTGTCTGTCTGCTTCTCCCATCCTCTTCCCTTCTCTCATCCACCTCTGCTCCCCTGGCGTCACTCCCCCCTCCTTTTCTTGCAGACTCTCGGCCTCCTATTTTTTGGCAAGAAAAGCACTGTGTTTGCGTCTCCAGAGGGACCGGGCGGCCAAGTCCAGAGACAAAAGTCCAGGAGGGAGGCGGGAGGCAGGGGAGGGGCTATCTGGGGGGAGGGGGCCCCAGGGGTGGGCGAAGGGCCGCATTCTCCAGCCCCACGGGGAGACTTTCTAAATGCTCTCAGTTCTGCACGCCGGCCTGCTTTCTCACACATTTCTTTTCCGTGCTGTGCCAGGGAGAGAGGTGCGTGTGTGCATGCACGCATCTGTGTGTGTGTGCACGTGTGCGTGTATGCGTGCATATGTGCGTGCAGACTCTGAGCAGAAGGACCACTGGAGAAGCCTTTCCTGGGGGCGCAAGGGCCTGCCCCCCTTCAGCTGGAGGCTGCCCGATGCTCCCGTGAACCCTCCAGGACGTGGCCTTTGGGGACCCACAGCTGGAGATGCTGGCGCACAGGACAGCAGGGTTCAGGGGGACGGGCGGGGCCCCACTGCCCTGAGAATTCTCTTGGGTGTCCACTTCCTCCTGTGGCTATTTCGCCCTTTGCATGTGGCTAAGGGGACCCAGGCACTGAATTTTAAATTGAACTTAATTTTAGTTATTTAAATCTAAAAACTGATGCTTTATTCAGTTATCGGAACATGTTTAAGTGCGTTTGGAATAACGTCACCACAGGAATCTACCTTTTCAGACGAACTGAAACGTGCTATACGCGTCAGGTGCACACCGGGGGACCAAGAGCAAGTGTCAATTACCTGATTAAAATTTTTAATGTTGGTTGCAGGTTGGAGCAAAAATATTTCTGATATATTGGGTTAAAGAAAAGATATTATTAAATTAATTTCCCAGTTCCTTTTGCTTTTTGAAATGTGGCTTCTAGAAAGTTTAAAATGACATACATGGCTCGCATTATGCTCTTCTTGGACTGGGCTGCTCTAGGACGTGGGGACTGTCCCTGTCACCAAGGACGTGTTCCACCAGCCTCCTTGCACTGAGACAAGAAGCCACCGTGTTTGTGGTTGCTTTTCACCTCTCGACTGTTCTCTCACTGTAGAGAAAAGAAAATATTCCATCCACCTGAGATTCACAATTTTAGAATGGAAGGATTAATGAAACCGCCTGTGGCTGGGAATGTCAGTTTCAAGGCCCCCCACCCATCCACGCCCCACTCTACTCTCGCTGCTCTGTGGGGACCGGGCAGAGGGGGATGTCTGTCTGGATCAAGAGTCATGTTTAGACTCTTTCTCTGGCTGCTAGCTGGTGGCTCACCCTCAGAGAGCTGCTTGGGGAAAAGCCCTAGGAGACAAGGGACCTGGCCTCTTGGGTCCCCAAGCTGGTGTGTCTCTGCTAGGACCACTGCAGCACCCTGAGGAAGCAGAAGGTGCTGGTCCAGCACCCAGATAGACACTCTTGTCCGGGCAGGAAGCTGATGGGTAGGTCAACAAATATGCTCTGTCTCCCCTGTGCCAGGCGCTGTGCCAGGCACCAACCGGGCAGACGGTGCTCTGACAGTCCCCAGTGTCAGTGGGGAGACAGCCATTCAATGAACCCCTGCACTGCTAAGTGACGCCTGGCCAGTTGGTTACACGCATTATCTCATCTAATCATCACGTCGATTCCTTAAGACAAGGCTTACTGCTCTCCCCATTTCACAGAAGAGGAGCCTGCGGTCAGAGAGGTGGGAAGGCTTGCCCAGGGTGTGCACACGCTGGAGCCAGGCTCCAACCCTCAAGTGTGGCCCCGAAGTCCTGTAAGGCCTCCTCTGAGCCGCCTCCCGGATGCTCTCAGAGGGGTCCTGTGACCTCGCCTTCCTCCAGGACTGCCCCTGGCTCGCCCGCCTCTGCTCCATAGCCCTCTCCGAATCCATCACCCCTGCTTTTAACTGAAACCCTCGGGGAACCAACCTGTGTTTTCAGCCCGCACCTCCTCTTGGGATAATGAGGCTCATGCGTTTACTTCCCACTGAACAAAGCACCACAGCACTTTCATTTTTCCTAAAACGCCTTTGAGTGTCCCTGGGAGATGGCGGCGGGGGGAGAGAAGTTGATCCGGCTTCTCCCCTCTGCGGAGCTCCGTCTCCCCGAGGGCTGGCCCTGCGGTGGGGCCGTTTAGACCTGAGGCTGCCCGCTGTCCCCGGGCCCGCGCGTGCGGCCGTGGGCAAGAGACTCCAGCTCGCCAAGACTGGATTTGCTCCTCTGGGAACGGGGAACAAGGAGATCGATCCTGCAGGGTGTGGGTGACCCCGCTGAGGGGTCACGTGAGGGTGGAGAGGAGAGAGAAGCCCTCCTGCCCACCTCGGCCTTGGCACGGTGGTGTCTTACGGATGCACGTGGGATGAGGGAAGGGCAGGTGGGAAGCACTATTTCTGGTCCATGTGCTGTAAACACATAGGACGTCAGCCAGTGTCCTCACGGCGGCCCTGATCCTCCAGTCCTTGTCCCCTCCACTCTCCCCGCTCACTCTGCTCCAGCCCCAGTCGCCTCTTACAAGCCAGGCACACTCCAGCCCCAGGGCCTTTGCACTGGCTGTTCCCCCTGCCTGAAACACTCTTCCTGTCAATATCTACCTAAACACGCCCCTCTGCTCCTTCTAGTTGTTGCTTAAATGTCACCTTCTCATTGGGGCACCCCCAGGCCACCCTGTTGAAAATCACAACCCCTCCCCCTGGCCCCTGCATCACCTCTACTCTTTCCTGTTTTTTTTTCTTATAGCATTTATCACCTTCTATCAAACTCTATAATTTACCTGTTTGTGACGATAATTTTGTCCCCCTCCTCAAGGGCAGGGCTTTTTATCTGTCCTGTTCCCTGCTGCATCCTCAGCACCCACAACGCTATCTGTCGGTGGCACGCCAGGACCCCAACAGATGTGTGTGAAATGAACATATCGTCTCTCCTCTCATCTTCCCCCTGTTGTTTGCAGGTTGGTAAATGTTACTATGTAACAAAAGCAATAACAGTACAGCTGCCGGGGGATGTCCATGCTCACACACATTTAGTGAGGAACTGATTTCCTTCAGGAGGGCGCCCCATCGCGCATGCGCAGCAGACTCACACTGGGGAACACTTGCTGGGAAAGCCAGTCTGGACCCCCCCGCCCATTTCACAGGTTGGGAAACTGAGGGTCTCTGACTTTCTACTAGCTCTGCTTGGTTCTCCACACCCACGCTGTCCCCGTGCCCCAAACCCCCCATTCGAAAGGGGCTACTTAAAGAGATGGTGTTGGTGCCCAAGGTCTGTAGGAGGGGAGGCCCCTCCCGGAGGCGGGGGAAGCCCCCAAATGTGGGCGGGAGACCCTTGCATTCGAGTGTGGCTTCCTTTATCTGTCTGTGGCCAGATTCAGAGGCCATTCTGGACATTTATGAAAGATCTGTCATTTTTTTAATGTACAAAACTGAACGGTCTGTGATTTAAAAAGTGTCTAATTTGAGTGAAAATGATCACGACACTGCTGGCGACTTGTTATATGCTGACAATCCTCGGGCTGGCACTGAGGATCTTACAATTTTGATCTAATTTCCCCAGCAGGGCCTCACAGGGCAGGATTGCGCCCATTTTACAGATGAGGAAACCCAGGCTCAGAGAAGGGGGACATTTACGCGAAGTGACAGGGCTGGTGAATGGAGGAGGAGGATTCAGCCCAGCCTCTCATATGCTGGAGACTGAGCTCTTTACCTCTATGTGCAAAAGGGCCAAATGGTGGGTTAAAAAAAAATCATAATTCTTAGAAGAAAAGAAGAGACCATGGTAAAAAAAAAAAAAACCCACAAAACAAAACAGATGAAATGCCTTAATTTCCATTTCCATCCATGTAACCAGAGGATGCTTTGTTTTCTTGTTTATTTAGAGTCTTTGCTCTGCACTTTTTCTTTTTTGTACTTGACATCATATTTGCTATGTAATTTTGTGTCTTTTTCTCCTTTTCAATTATTATTATGTTACAATTATGTTTCTATGTTGTTACACATTTTTGTAAACATTTCAACCGCTGTGTAATATTCTCGCCTATAGATAAATCATAATTCAGTTTTCATTTTCCTGTGGGTAGACATTAAGGTCACCGCCCATTTGGGGGCACATATATAACGTTACAGGGAGCATCATTCTGCGCGTTGTTTTCTTCCGACGTCTAAAGCGTCCCCTCAGGAGCTGGAGCCCAGGACCAGGGCATGCCCGTGTGTAACGAGCTTGGTAGGTAGTGCCCCATTGCTTTCAAGACACCTTACCTGCGTGTCATAGCCCCCCCAGGAACGCATGAGGGGCCCTTCTCCCCACACCCTGATTTTCACGGACAAGTCACCTTAACAACAACAGCAAAGTTTTTAATTAGGTGAACATGTTAATTGCTTTAATTTCTTTTTCTCTGATTCGAATTGAAGCGGAACTTTTCCTTGTCTATTTGTTAACCAGATACATGTCCACTTTTGTAACAAGTCTATTTACGGGAGGGAGGGATAGTCTCAAAGTTAGAATTTGAAAAATATTCAGAAGCAAGAAATGAAGGTGGAAACTAGAAACCAGGCGGTGGCCCCTGAGATTGTCCTCTGAAGGCTGATTTCTCTCCCCTCCTCACACAAGTGGTACTGATGTACCTCGGGGGCGCTGGTTCTAGGGTTGGACAGGGGGCTGAGAAGATGACAATGGGGGCTGGGGTCCCCACACGGAGATGGCTCTTAAGTTGGGGCCGAGAGGATGGCTCATCAAGGGATGTGCCCCACCCTCCATCCAGAATCCAGCCCCACCCCATTCCAGGTATAGACAGGCAATTACGCTCCACTGTGCTCTGAGCTGTGGTGGGCTCCCAGGGGGCTGACCCTGATCCGGCCTAGGGGGTCGGGGGTGGGGGAGGCTGCCAGCTGGGGAAGCATCTTCTCCTCGCCTTCCCCCACCAGCATTAATACCCACTTTTCTGTCCCTCAAACACACCCAGCGCACTCCCCTTATAGACTTTGCACATGCTGTTCCCTGTGCTTCGAACACTCTTCCCCAGATCCGCACAGGGCTGCCTTCTCCTCACTGTGGACATCTTGGTCCAGATGTCACCTCCTCAAGGGAGCCACCCCTGATTGCTCCTCAGACTTTCCCTCCCGAGACCCTATTTTCTCCCCTTCACGCACTGCGCTGCGTCAGAAATGTCCGTGAACGCTCTGCCTGCGTTCTGCGCCAGGATTCTCCACCCTGGCTGCCGGGAGGATCTCCGGGGAGCTTTCAAAAATACTGATGCCTGGACTCCGCCCCAGACTAATTAAATCAGGACCTCTGAGGGGTGAGTGAGGGCCTGGGTTTGCTTTAAAAGCTCCCGGGGGATTCTAATGTGCAGCCGGGGCTGGAACCACGACGGCAGGAGGTCACTCACTTACTGCACATTCATGGCCTGCTCCCCCCGCCGGCAATGTGAGTTTCACACGTGGTGAGACCGTGCACCATGCCCACCGCCCTTCCCTCCAAGGCTGACACCTTGCCAGGCACGTCCGAGATGCTCAGTTTGTTTTCAGGAATAATTTTTCAACAGAGGCCCCGACTCATACAACCCAGCCACCGCAGAGCAATGTCCCCATTTTCCAGATTAGGACTCTGAGGGTTGGAGCTAGGAAGCACCATGGCGCCATTTCCCGGCTTGGACTGGAGGAGACTAAGAAGTCAACATCGCGGGAGGGAGGGGCCCATCCATTTGTCAATTCAGAGACTGACAATTAAGCTCTGAAAAAATGGCAGGGAAATGAGCGGGCTTTGCATCTCTCAAATAAATAAAAGGACCGAGTGTCTTTAATGCAGTGAATGTGGGGAAAAAAAAAAAACCAGGCCCCTCATTCTGTGCCGGCTCCTGGGCTCGTCTGTATTCCTGCGGCAGCCCAGCCCGCATAAACATTCGGCACACAGCACTTGCAGACACTTTTTAATAGAATCGCTTAAAACAATTAATTACTAGAGTTTTCATTCAAGCTGCAGTGCAAAAGATACGCCGGCAATAAAAGGCATTTATCCGCGGGTTTCTCGAGGCCTGTTTGTTATTAAGATGTAAATTAAATCATCACAGATGTTCCATTTTTTAATCTAGGCCTGGGAAGATCAGGGCCAAGCGTGGCCTAAACGGGTTTATTTCATTACCCGCACATTCATTAGAAACCCACCGTCTTATTGGATATCATTTTTCTCGGTGCCTTTTCCCCCCTCTTCTTAAACAAATTATCAGGATAATTTGTTCATTTCCGTTTCTATTTGTTCTCAGTGCTCACCAGCTCCGGGGTGGGGTCCGAGGGCCGCAGGGCAGGGGGCTCTGTTTGGGGTCCTCTGGGGGTGGTTTGTCCTCCTGGAGGTGGGAGGGACGCAGCATCTTCTCCAGGCGTGGAGCTGGGGGGAATCATCTGGAAATTTCTGGAAAACCATTCTCTTTGCCAATAGTGTTGCGTTGGGGGGTGGGGTTGAAGTCTTTGACTCCAGCTTATAAAGAGTTTCATTCCTGAGTCAGAAGGAGCCGTCGTATGATTAATAACCTCCTCCCCACGCAGAGCCCCCGCTCTCTACCCCGGTCCCCGTCTGAAGCTACCTGCAGCCTCCGCTTGCTTATTCTGCCTCCTGTCGGGGCTGTGAGCCACACGCGGGTCAGGGCTGCCTCTGTCTGTTCACCGCTGTATGCCCAGAGCCAAGCACATGGCCTGGCGCACAGTAGGTGCTCAATTAATAAATAAATGCATGTTAACAGTTATGATGAAAGGGCCTGGCGTGTGCTCAACACATAGAATCTCACTTAACCCCCAACGACCTGAAAAAGAGACACTGTTATCAGCCCCATTTTAACCATGAAGTCACTATATTGCAGAGAAGTGCAGGAACTCACCCAGAGTCATGACCGGCGAGTGGACTGGCTGGGATTCGAACCCAGGTGTGGCCGGCTCCAAATCCCCGTGAATTAACTCCCAGTACTCTACCGGTGGGCATTGGGCATCAGGTCCAGAACTCACCAGGGTGTTGAACGCGTGTTTATTTAGTGCCGAGGATCGTGCTGGGCATAGGGAAGTGCTCAGCACAGCCCAGGAAGGCCCTCGGATGAGTGGGGGCATCCCCGTTAGCATCATCTTGTCACCATCCCATGCAGACATGAAACTGCAACGCAGCCACAGAGCGCCTACGTGGCTGAGGTCAGGACCAGCCACGTGGTCTGCAGGGCTCAGTGCAAATTGACCACGGGGGGACCCTTGTTCAAAAACTCTGTAAATTTCAAGAGCGTGACAGCAGAGACAAAAGCATGTGCAGGGCCCCGGGAGCCCTGAGTGACCGCAGAGGCGGCATGCCCACGGAGCCGGCCTCGCTGAGGCTCCCAGCTCATTTTCCCAGTCCTTTCCAGCACGTACTGGAAAGCAGGACAGTCCTGAGCCACGCCTGTCTCCTGCCAGGCTGCCCCCAGCCCTCCTCCCTCCCCACCTGGCCGCCCACCTTTCCTCCATCTTTGTCTGAGTTTTCAGCTGACCCAGCCCGTCCCTCTTAAACGGGAGAGGATCAACCCATCTGGTCACGTGTTGGGGCCGGCCACTATGTCCCGGGCTTGCTCTTAGATTATTTCCCTGCCTTTCTCCAACAGCCAAATGAAGTCGATGTCCCCACTCCTGTTGTGTGGGGCACGAAACAGAGAGGTGGGTTGACTTGCTCAAGGTCACACAGCCAGCAGGTTCCAGTCCTGCTCTCTGTGCCACCAGTGGCTGTCAGATTTGCTTCTTTTTAATCTTTTGCAGAAGCCTAATATTCCCACAAAGTAGAAGCCTTAGGGAGGAGGGAATGGGTGTCTGAGCCTTCCCCTTCACGCCCAGCAGCGACAGGTCGAGGAGGAGCATTCTCCCAGAGGTGTGTTCTTGGCCAAGTTCAAAGTTAGTAAGAGGCACATGAACTTGCATCTGCTAGCACCCCTGGCATCCTCTCTGTCCAGAAGTCAGAAGGCTGGACCTCTAACCCCTCATGCCACCCCTTGGGCGTGGGGTGGGGGCCACCGCGACGTGCCAGGCTGGTTCAGACCAAGATCTTACCCGGGGACCCTGGGATATCTGAGACCATCAGAGCAGGAGGGTCGTAGAGAGAGCAGCGATGGGCACTCCAAGAGCAGAAGGGACCCCACCGGGCCGCGGAGGGAAGACCATCCCTCAGAGGCGCGGGCCCAGACCCCCCTCCCATCGGCGGCGCTGTGTGCAGGCGCGGCGGCCGCCCGCTGTGAAAGGATCATTTTCTGCTTCCTGCCTGTGCCTCATGTTTTCATCAAGTTCTGAAGAAAAAGAATGGGAAATACCGTGGCTTTTATCCCCCCTGCGTGCTGAAGGAATTGCCTTTTTATGAAAGTCCCTGTGGTTCCGTGAGCATTTCACGGGCTCTCAGGGCTGGGGGACCCCTTAAACATCCAACCTCACGTTCCCAAACCCCCTGCCTTTGGACAGTCTAGAAAAACCAGGTTGGAGTCTCAGGAGAGAACAGGGCAAGGGGGAGAAAGACTTCAGCTCCCAGGAGGCTGGTAGCAGGAGGCAGTGCCTGACTGTTGGCCCCCAGAGAAAACCTGGGGTCAGGCAGACAGCCACAGGCTTTGTGAGCAAACAGACTGGGTTTCCAATCCTTTCTACACAAGCTGAGCGACCTTGGGCAACTTTCAGGACCTCTCTGAGCCTGTCTCCTCATCCGTGAAATTCTGGTGATCCCCACCGTGGAGGGGTGTCATGAGGATTAAATGAGGGGCTGTTTAGAAAGCTCCCAGCGTGGCGCCTGGCACACAGCACGCTCTCAGTACAGGACAATTTGCCACCAACCCACCGCATTTCCCTCTAAGTCATTTTGGGGCGAATAATAAATCTCATGAGATTAAAACCTCTTTTCTCCCCACCCCCCTCCGTCCCCCAGTTGGGTACACGCTGAATGTACAAATAGTTTGAAAAAAGGCTTGGACACATTCCTGCATAATTGCACCGTGGAGTTATTAAAGGTGAGACACACCTGCTGTAAGACACTTAGCAGCTTCTGCTCGCGTGCGCCTGGGCTGCGAGGTCGGCTCATTGCGGGCTGGCACCAGAGGCGGCCTCGGGGGTGTGGGCCTCCCAGCCAAAGGCCTTTGTTGGTATGCAGAGTTCATTGAAGGATTCATATGTTTTCTCATTGAATTTTTCTTTTCTTAAAAAAATTGAGTTTATAGCGAATGGGTCATAACCTTAAAGAACAAAATATACACACACGCATACATACAATACATATATGTACACATGTATATGTACATGCATATGCATCCGTGCATATATATACGCCCCAATGTATACATATATGCACCCACAGATGTGTACACACATGTATTTTATGTTTTCTATAATATACTTTGTTACATATATGTGATAAAATATATTTTAAATCCTTGAGTAAGATTTCAGCACAAATTACTGTCTTTCTGCATGTTTTTGACTGTTCAGTTTCACATTCCCCTCAAATTGCACACCTACGACTGTCCAGCAGCTAAGAACAAAGCAGCAAGAGAAAACAAACTAGCAAGAAATGGTGAGAAATAGAATTAGACCACACAAGCGTACGGTTTTGCAGGATTGTCTTTCCTGAGGTGATGCCGTTATAGAACCCGACTCTGAATTTTGCTCCTTTGAGGGCACTGTTCATGAATTCGTTCTTCGGTCTATAAATCAAGTCTCATTTGATAAATTCCTTTCAGAGTTCAGAGGAAGGAAGTATTTGGTCAACATTAGGGATTTGACAACTTGTTTTTTAATTCACTCATTTTATTTTATTTTTGCCCAGGCCTCCAGAAAGTTCCAAACAAGATTTCACTTCCAATGCTGGAAAATTCTTATCTATTTTTTTTGGACTTTTTTTTCTTTTAGATCCCCATAGTATTAGTCCGATGGTATGATTCTTTTTATTTTTCTAAAGGTTTAGAGGTAGATTCTTTAAAAGGTAAAGAATCAAATGACTCTTTTTATTTTATTTTTCTGAAATCGCTTTTTTCCCTAAAAGGGATGGGGTACAAATATTGTTTTAAAAAGCAGAAGACAAAGAATCAGACTTCTCTCTGCTTTTTAATGCTCAGTGTAGGTGGTGTTTGTGTACAATTATCATGCACCCTGCCTCACGCAACACACTAGAAGGTTTGTGTAACAGGGACTCTAGCCAGCGCATCTTTCTTTGAGAAGATCTTCCAAATGGAGGCATCACACACCTTTGAAATAATTTGAAGTTGACATGTGGCAAATATAAAACAGCATTAGGGGGCCAGCCCAGTGGCGCAAGCAATTAAGTGCGCGTGCTCCGCTGCGGGGGCCCGGGGTTCACCGGTTGGGATCCCGGGCGCGCACCAACGCACTGCTTGGCAAGCCATGCTGTGGCGGCGTCCCATATAAAGTGGAGGAAGATGGGCACAGATGTGAGCCCAGGGCCAGTCTTCCTCAGCAAAAAGAGGAGGATTGGCAGATGTTAGCTCAGGGCTGATCTTCCTCACAAAAAACAAACAAACAAACAAAAACAACATTAGATATCTGAGAAGCTGGGACGCTACCT
The DNA here is from genome assembly GCF_020826845.1 of Diceros bicornis minor. Taxonomy (NCBI): domain Eukaryota; kingdom Metazoa; phylum Chordata; class Mammalia; order Perissodactyla; family Rhinocerotidae; genus Diceros; species Diceros bicornis. The sequence goes on along the minus strand of NC_080774.1, from coordinate 21,358,071 downwards.
TCACTATGAGGGTGAAGCATCTGTTGGCTTCAATTGGGTCCATGGAATGGAGGTGAGGGGCACGGACGGACTGATGAGGGTTCTGAGCCATCCGTGGAGGGTGTGGACCCAGCTGACTCGCAGATGCTTCGATCCCACAGAAAGGCGAAGACCCAAGTCCTCTTTGCTGTTGGCCCGCTGCTTTAGATCCTCTCTAGGGCTGCCAGGGAGCTCAGAGTGGATTTGCAGCCACATTTCCAGCCGACCTAATTCCGTTCTGAAGGGCAGAGAGGACACATTCACAGGGAGCTGGGCACCTCTGCTTGCTGACTGGCTCTTCGGCATTTCCCCTGGATCTGTCGACAACTGCCAGCGTTAATGGTGGTGAAAAAACTTGAGAGCCTCTGAGACCCTGGGCAGGGCTCTGGAAACACCTCCCTTCTCCCTCGCCTTTCGTTCTGGGTATCTTTCTCTTTCTCAGGCTTCTCTTCCCTTTCCCATTTTCTCTCTCCCAAATTGCGTCTCTATTTTATTTCCTCTCTTCTTTCTCTCTCCTTCTTTCTTAATCTCTCAGTCATTTTCTGTTTCTCCTCATTTCTCCGTCCTTGTGTCTCCTCCCCGGAGACCCCTCCTTCTCTTTCCTCCCCCACCTTGTCTTACTTCTCACCTTCTGTCACCTTCTCCCTCTATTTCTTTCTTACTTTCTCACTCCAGGTCCTGCTTCTCTCTTTTCTCGTTCTTTCTAGCTGTTCTCTGCCCGCCTCTCTCCTCCCACCTCCCAGTCTTCTCTCTCTCATGCTTCCTTGAGAACACGGTGGACTCGGGACTCAAACATTCTGTGACTTTGGTCTGTGCTGAAGGCACCATGTCCTGACCAACGTGGCAGGCCAAAAAACCCCCAAACAGACAAAAAAGATACAAAAGGGCACAGCCGAGTCTTGCGAACAGTCTGATGCTGACGTCCTGTGTTCGATGTGGCTCTAAGGTACCACCAGGCTCTTCCATTGATGAGGTCGGAAGGGAATTACCTCCTCTCCACACCTGTCAGCGTTCCAGATGGTTCTGAAGACAGTAGGAGCCTGGGAACAAAACTGCCTCTCCAGGCCGCCTGACTGCCCGCGTTGAGCGAAGGGACATGTCTGGTTGGATTTTCTGGGGACCAGGGCTCCTTGGTGGCTGCAGGTCACACGTTTTGGTGATTTCAATAGATGGGATTGGCCGAGGTGGGCACAGCGTGGCCAGGATAGAAAGGTGAGGGGTGCTGTTGGGAACGTGTCCAAGGCTGGAGACCCCAGCAGCCAGTGTAGGGCCGGGTGTCCCTCCCGTCCTCGTCGCATGCGGGGCTGGCTGCTCTCCCCACGTCGCAACCCCTTCTCCCCTCCAGGGGCTCTGTGGGCGTCGGAGAGCAGGGATGGTGGGAGAGAATAATAGGCAGGCCTGGACCTGCCATCCTGGCTCCTTGTCAAGTCCACTCATTCATTCTTTCATTTACGCAGCAAGCATTTATTAAGCGCCTACTGTGTACAAGGCACTGGGCAGATAGCAGGGAATAAAGACAGAGACCTGGCACTCAAGGACCTTACATATAGCTGAAGAGACAATTTCAAGAGCAAAAAGGATCATAGCAAGTAGATCTGGACATGAGCTTACGCAGGAGCCAACAATTCCCCTTCCAGGTGTACACCCATCATACACGTGTGTCCACGTGTTCACCAAATATTTACGGCAGCCGTTGTGAGAGCCGCTCTGCCCGTCACTAGTAGAATGGATAATAAACAGTGTCACTCACATGGGGGCCTCTTACACGGTGATACGATGATGGTCCACAACTACAGCCCAGAGCACAGACGAATCTCAGAGACGTCACGTTGACTGAGTGAAATGAGACACAGGAGAGAACACACCGTATGGTTCCATTTTATAAAAACCACGAAGAGGCAAGACTAATGTGTGGGGTCCCTGTCAGGGTAAGGGTAACCCTTGGGGGCATAGAGGGGAATGGGGTGCAAGGGGGCTTCTAGGGTCCAAATCATATTCTATTTCTTAATCTGGGTGCAAGACACATGGGTGTTGACTTTGAGACCATTCTTTGAGCTGTACATTAAGATGTGTGTCGCATTAATGCTTTTGTATGTTATGTTTCACTTTAAAGAGTTTGCTAAAGAGAGAGTAGAGCACGGAGGACTTTCAGCAGCGTGGGTGGAGACTCGCCCCTCTCCCAGTACAAACACGTAGAATTCTGGGTCCAATATAACACTAAAATAAGAGACACGATGGTAAAACCATTCCTAGCAGGACAAAGGAAGAAAAGTCTCCAGGATCCAGAATCAAAGACAGAGGTGGAAGCCAGAACTGTATGAGAGGCTGACACGAAAGCAGCCTGCCAGGATCAGAGCAGGTACAGACCCTGAGGCCGGGGTCTGGGGTCCTAACACCACAGGGGACCAGAGATGCGACAAGGTAGAGGCTCAGAAAAAGCTCCACTCAGACCCCCCACTCCTGAGAAGTGCCCCCGGGTCACACAGACTAAAAGAACTCCCCTCCCCCCAACCCAGGGCAGCAGGTAGGAACCTGGCAATATGGGGCTTTAGGCAGGGGTGACAAAGGGACACAGAGGGAAAAGAAAATTTCCCCTGAGGAACATGAAACTTTATCCTGCCCCAGGTATGGATGAGGGGTACAAATGTCCGCTCTATGTCCTGTGAGGACCACACATGAGATAGTAACTTAACAGCCAGCCCAGGACAATTGAAATCCCTTGGGCTGCAGGAGGCAGGAAGCCAGAAAGGGCTCATTGCAGATCCTACTGTAACACAGGGCATCGTGGAATCCTCCAGAACAATCAGCTCTGCTGCTGGTGGGCTCAGAACAAAAATTACAGATGAGCAGAGGAAACATATCACCCGGGAGACGGCCAGAAGCAGGAGCAGTTAATAAAAAACTGGTAACCAGAGAACTCAAATATATCAAGCAATCTAAAAGAGATTAAAAATAGTCATATCTAAATTGATTAAAAATATAAAAGAAGTACAAGAAAATATAATGAAAAAGATGATGTCGTAAAGGTAGCTTTGAAAAAGAACCAAAGAGTATTTATTCAAAATACATATTATTCAAAATATATTATCTATACATCTATTTACCTTATCTATCATCTCTCTCTCTCTCTCTCTCTCTCTCTCTCATCTATCTATCTATGCATCTACCTAATTACTGTAATTTAAAACTCAATGGATAGGACCAACAGCAGATTATAAGGGCAAGAGAGAATTAGTGAATAGGAAGATGTTTTAATAAACCATCCTAAATGCAGCAGAGAGAGAGAACAAGATGGAAAAGAGGAAAAGGCAAGTGAGACACATGTAGGACAGAGTCAGTGAATTCAACATCCGTGTGATGGAACTTCCAGGAGAGAAAAAGGTGATGGGAGAGAACATAAGTCAAAGAGATAAGGCAGAATGGAAGAAAGATGTGTTTTCAGATTAAAAAAACCACACAGTGCCCCCTCCAATAAATAAATGAACGAATAAATGTCTGCCTGACTATCCTTACCTGCACACATCATGGTAAAATTATAGAACACCAAAGACAGAGAGAAAAATTTTCAAAGCTCCCAGACAGAAAAGACAAATGACTTTCAGAGGAACAGGAATGAGACTGACGGCGGACTTCTCAGCGCCACTGGAGACCAGGAGGCCAGAAATAACATTTTCAAAGTGCCTGGGGAAGATGACAGCCAGGCTTAAATTTTCTAATTTTTTTACATGGCTAAACCATAATTGAAGAATACGGGCTAAATATAGACACTGTCAAACGAAAATGCAGAGAGCTTACTTCTCAGAGACACTCACTGAATTATCAGAGACTGTAGGAATTTGGAGACTAGATGGAAGGAATAGAATGGAAGGTGCGGCAATGAGGTAAGCAATTGGTAAATATATTGAAAAATCCAGACTCACACAGAGAATAAAAAGATGTAGTAATAGTATCTGTCTTCTAAGAGGATTTGAAAAAATGGAACTAAAATATTGGTTTTGGAAGAAGGGAGGGGGTTTGGACTTCCAAAGTCCTTGTATCTTTTGGAAGGACGATAGGGACAATGATTAACCTTAGAATTTAAGACGAGGTCGCGTGTTAAAAATGTAAAGATTACCACCAGAAGAATGAAACAGAACAAATAACTTCTAAATCAGTAGAATTAAATAAAAAGGAGAGAGGAAAGATTGTAAGGAAAATATTCCACAACAGAAAGTAGTAAGGAGGAGGAGGGAGTCACGATGGCGGCGTAAGGAGACTGGGAACTCACCTCCTCTCGCGGACACAGCCAATTTACAACCACACGTGGAAAAACTACCCCTGAGACAGAACTGAAAACTGGACAAGAGGAACTCCTGCAACAACGGACAATCCTAACTGAGGTGGAAGAGGCAGAGACTCCCTTCTGGAGAGGAAAACGCCGCCTTCACAAGCCGCCAGCTTCACCGCTGCTGGGAGCAGCGCACAGGTACGCAGCCTCCCTGGAGGCGCGGGGCCCTGAGCCGGGAGCGCCCCCGCTGTGGGCATTTTGTGGACCCAGCACAATCGAGACCAGTGGCATAATATCTGACTGTGCCTGCTACTAAAACATTGGGGAGTACCCCCAGAAAACCCGGTTCACAAAGACATTAAAACTGGCTCTTAAAGGGCCCGCGCACAAACTCACCTGTTTCAGAAAGCAACCTAAAATCACCAGAAAGAAAGGTGCACAGTGCTGTGGTGAAAAGAGACTCACCTAATGGGCCCTGAGTGTATCTCGGTGAGGGTGAGACCTCTCCAGGGACTGGGACATTGGCGGCGGCCATTGTTGTGGCCTGGTGTGGGCGTGCTGACACAGACGCCATTGGAGTTCTCCCTGGGGCCTGCTAGCCAGGGTCTGCCCCACCCGCTAGAGCACCGATTTAATCCAGCTCAGCCAGGGCAGGCAGCCCACCCTAGAGACTGGCCCCACCCAACAACAAGCCCTCAGGCAACTTGTGGGCCTGCATAGATTGGTGACTGGATTCTCTGCAGCCTGGCAACTGAGCCGACTTGAGCGGGGCAGGGTGTGCACAAGGAGCGGGTGGAGAGTGTGGGGCGGTGGCAGAGCGTGTGGGGCTCCCACCGTGGAGAGACTGGGTCCGCTTCGGGAGGTCAGAGCACGCACACGGGGCAGGACTGTGTTGACTGTGTGTGTGGACCTGTGGGCGGTAGGGCTTGTCAGCTGCAGAAGACTTGTGCTTCTCAAAGACCCACATAGGGGGTTTGCCCCACCTTCCAAAGCCTGAAACAATTGGGTGCTCCTGTGCCTGAGGCCAGCCCCACTCAGCTGCAATCCTCAGAGAGCCAACAAGAGACCTAAAGGCTGGAGGCTTATAGCAATTGTAAGGCCCTGAGCCTAACAACCTGCCATGCTGGGGGCCTACTCACTTAAAAGAAATACTGCAACACAAATGTGGTATTAGAACTTGCAGCCAACTGTGCTGGGGCTCCCCACACCTGATAAAGAGACTGAAGGGCCCACAACAACTACAAGCAGCTGAGCATTGCAACAGCTGGCCAGGAGCACAACTCGGCCTCCCTGGGTGCCTACAGGGAGAGCAAACAGGCCACAACAGAAGGACACACGTAGCCCACATAGGGGTCACCCCTGGAACATTGAGAACTGAGGGAAGCACACTGCAGGCCTCCTAAGCCATCACTTACATAAGGTCACCTATCCAAGAGCAGGAGACATAGCTGACCTACCTAATACGTAGACACAAGCACAGGGAAAGAGGCAAAGTGAGGAGGCAAAAGAATACATTCCAAGTAAGGGAACAGGACAAAACCCCAGAAAAGGAACTAAGTGAAACAGAAATGAGCAACCTACCTGACAGAGAGTTCAAACAAAGAGTGTTAAGGATGCTCACTGATCTGGGGAGAAGAATAGATGAACTCAGTGAGAATGTCAGCAAAGAATTGGAAGATATAAAAAAGAACCAATCAGAAATGAAGAATATGATACTGGAAATGAAAAATTCACTAGAGGGACTCAAAAGCAGAGTAGAGGATACAGAAGAACGGATCTGTGAGCTGGATGAAAGACTAGAAGAAATTAACCAAGGTGAACAGGTAAAAGAGAAAAGAATTGAAAAGAGTGAGGACAGTCTAAGGGACCTCTGGGACAACATCAAGCACACTAACATCCGTGTTATAGGTGTCCCGGAAGGAGAAGAGCGAGACAAGGGGTCAGAGAATCTATTTCAAGAAATAATAGATGAAAACTTCCCTAACCTAAGGAAGGAAACAGACATCCAGGTACAGGAAGCACAGAGAGCCCCAAACAAGATAAACCCAAAGAGGCCCACACCAAGACACATCATAATCAAAATGTCCAGAATTAAAGGTAAAGAGAGAATCCTAAAAGCCACAAGAGAAAGTCAAGTTACATATGAAGTAAACCCCATAAGGCTATCAGCTGACTTCTCAGCAGAAACCTTACAGGCTAGAAGAGAGTGGCACGATATATTTAAAGTGATAAAGGAAAAAACTTACATCCAAGAATACTCTACCCAGCAAGGTTATCATTCAAAATGGAAGGAGAGATCAAAAATTTCCCAGACAAGCAAAAATTAAAGGAGTTTGTCACCAAGAAACCAGTGCTACAAGAAATGTTAAAAGGACTGATTTAAGGGGAAAAGAGAAGACCACAAATAGGAAAAATTATCTATTTCCATGATAAGAGGGTAATGGATACAAATGCACAAAAAAGAGGTTAGATATGATATCAAAAATATAAAAAGAGGGAGGAGGGGAGTTAAAGAGTAGAGCTTTCAGACAGAGGTCAAACTAAAGAGACTATCAATTCTGTATAGAAGAAGAAAGGAACAGAGAAGGACTACTAAAACACTGAGAAAAAAAAAGTTAAAAAATGGCACTAAGTACATACTTATCAATACCTACTTTAAACTTCAATGGACTAAATGCTCCAATTAAAAGGCATAGGGTGGCTGATTGGATAAAAAAACAAGACCCATATATATGCTGCATAAAAGAGACACACTTCAGACCTAAAGACACTAACAAACTGAAAGTGAAGGGATGGAAAAAGATACTCCATGCAAATGGCAATGAAAAGAAAGCTGGGGTAGCAGTGCTCATATCAGACAAAATAGACTTTAAAACAAAAACTGTAAGAAGAGACAAAGAAGGGCATTACATAATGATCAAGGGAAAAATCCAACAAGAGGATATAACACTTGTAAATATCTATGCACCCAATGTAGGTGCACCTAAATATATGAAGCAATTATTAACAGACATAAAAACAGAAATAGACAGTAACACAATAATAGTAGGGGACTTTAACACTCCACTTACACCAACAGATAGATCATCCAAACAGAAGATCAATAAGGAAACATTGGCCTTAAACGACACACTAGAACAGATGGACCTAGTAGATATATACAGAGCATTCCATCCAAAAACCGAAGAATACACGTTCTTTTCAGACGCACGTGGAACATTCTCCAGGATTGATCACATATTAGGCCACAAAACAAGTCTCCATAAATTTAAGAAGATTGAAATAAATACCAAGCATCTTTTCTGACCACAACGGTATGAAACTAGAAATCAACTATAGGAAGAAAATCAGAAAAGCCACAAATACGTAGAGATTAAACAAAATCCTACTGAACAACGACTGGGTCAACGAAGAAATCAAAGAAGAAATCAAAAAATACCTGGAGACAAATGAAAATGAAAATACGACATTCCAGAATTTATGGGATACAGCAAAAGCGGTTCTAAGAGGCAAGTTTATAGCAATACAGGCCTATCTCAACAAACAAGAAAAATCTCAAATAAACAATCTAACAATGCACCTAAAGGAACAGGAAAAAGAAGAACAAACGAAGCCCAAAATCAGTAGAAGAAAGGAAATAATAAAAATCACAGCAGAAATAAATGAAATAGAGACCAAAAAAAACAATAGAAAAAATTAATAAAACCAAGAGCTGATTCTTTGAAAAGATCAACAAAATTGACAAACCTTTAGCTAGACTCACCAAGAAAAAAAGAGAGAAGGCACAAATAAGTAAAATCAGAAATGAAAGAGGAAAGGTTACAACAGACACCTCAGAAATACAAAAGATTATAAGAGAATACTATGTAAAGCTATATGCCAACAAATTTGACAACCTGGAAGAAATGGATAAAATCTTAGAATCATACAACCTTCCAAAACTGGATCAAGAAGAAGTAGAGAATTTGAATGGACCAATCACCAGTAAGGAGATCGAAACAGTAATCACAAACCTCCCCAAAAATAAAAGTCCAGGACCAGACGGCTTGCTTGGTGAATTCCACCAAACATTCAAAGAAGACTTAATACCTACCCTTCTCAAACTCTTCCAAAAAATTAAGGAGGGGGGGAAGCTCCCTAATTCATTCTACGAAGCCGACATTACCCTGATACCAAAACCAGACAAGGACAACACAAAAAAAGAAAATTACAGGCCAATATCACTGATGAACATTGATGCAAAAATCCTCAACAAAATACTAGCTAATCGCATACAACAATATGTTAAAAAGATTATACACCATGATCAAGTGGGATTTATTCCAGGTATGCAGGGATGGTTTAACATTCACAAAGCAATCCACGTGATACACCACATTAATAAAATGAAGAATAAAAATCACATGATCATCTCAATAGATGCAGAAAAAGCATTTGACAAGATACAGCATGCATTTATGATAAAAACTCTGAATAAAATGGGTATAGAAGGAAAGTACCTCAACATAATAAAGACCATATATGAGAAACCCACAGCTAATATCATCCTTAATGGTGAAAAACTGAAAGCCATCCCTCTAAGAACAGGAACCAGACAAGGATGCCCACTCTCACCACTCCTATTTAACATAGTACTGGAAGTCCTAGCCAGAGCAATCAGGCAAGAGAAAGAAATAAAAGGGATCCAAATGGGAAAGGAAGTAGTGAAACTGTCACCATTTGCAGATGACATGATTTTATATATAGAAAACCCTAAAGAATCCACCAGAAAACTTTTAGAAGTAATAAACGAATATGGTAAAGTTGCAGGATACAAAATCAACATACAAAAATCAGTTGCATTTCTATACACTAACAACAATGTAGCAGAAAGAGAAATTGAGAATACCATCCCATTTACAATTGCAACAAAAAGAATAAAATACCTAGAAATAAACTTAACCAAAGAGGTGACAGAGCTGTACATGGAAAACTATAAAACATTGCTGAAAGAAATTGAAGAAGACACACAGAAATGGAAAGATATTCTGTGCCCTTGGGTTGGAAGAATTAACATAGTTATGATGTCCATACTTCCTAAAGCCATCTATAGATTCAATGCAATCCCTATCAAAGTTCCAACAACATTTTTCACAGAAATAGAACAAAGAATCCTAAAATTTACATGTAACAACAAAAGACCCCGAATAGCTAAAGGAATCCTGAGAAAAAAGAACAAAGCTGGAGGTTTCACACTCCCTGATTTCAAAATATACTACAAAGCTATAGTAACCAAAACAGCATGGTACTGGCACAAAAACAGACACACAGATCAATAGAATAGAATTGAAAGCCCAGAAATAAAGCCACACATCTATGGACAGCTAATCTTTGACAAAGGAGCCAAGAACATACAATGGAGAAAAGAAAGTCTCTTTAACAAATGGTGTTGGGAAAACTGGACAGCCACATGCAAAAAAATGAAAGTAGACCCTTACCTTACACCATACACAAAAATTAACTCCAAATGGATTAAAGACTTGAATGTAAGACCTGAAACTATGAAACTTCTAGAAGAAAACATAGGCAGTACGCTCTTCGACATCGGTCTTAGCAACATATTTTCAAACACCACGTCTGACCGGGCAAGAGAAACAATAGAAAAAATAAACAAATGCGACTACATCAAACTAAAATCTTCTGCACAGCAAAGGAAACCATCAACAAAACGAAAAGACAACCTAACAACTTTTGTTGTTTGGGAGAAGATATTTGCAAACCATACATCTGATAAGGGCTTGATCTTCAAAATATATAAAGAACTCATGCATCTCAACAACAAAAAAACTACCAACCCAGTTAAAAAATGGGCAAAAGACCTGAACAGACATTTCTCCAAAGAAGATATACAGATGGCCAACAGACACATGAAAAGATGTTCAAAATCATTAACTATCAGGGAAATGCAAATCAAAACTACAATGAGATATCACCTCACGCCCGTCAGAATGGCTATAATTAACAAGACAGGAAACAACATGTGTTGGAGAGGATGTGGAGAGAAGGGAACTCTCATACACTGCTGGTGGGAATGCAAACTGGTGCAGCCACTATGGAAAACAGTATGGAGATTCCTCAAAAAATCAAGGATAGAACTACCATATGATCCCGCTATTCCACTGCTGGGTATTTATCCAAAGAACTTGAAAACACCAATGCGTAAAGATACAATGCACCCCTGTGTTCATTGCAGCGTTATTCACAATAGCTAAGTCTTGGAAGCAACCTAAGTGCCCATCAAGGGACGAATGGATAAAGAAGATGTGGTATATATACACAATGGAATACTGCTCAGCCATAAGAAATGATGAAATCCAGCCATTTGTGACAACATGGATGGACATTGAGGGTATTATGCAAAGTGAAATAAGTCAGAGGGAGAAGGTCAAATACCGTATGACTTCCTTCATTAAGTAGTAGATAATAACAACAATAAACAAACACATAGAGACAGAGATTGGATTGGTGGTTACCAGAGGGGAAGGGGGGAGGGAGGAGGACGAAAGGGATAATTCGACACATGTGTGTGGTGATGGGTTGTAATTAGTATTTGGGTGGTGAACATGATGTAATCTATGCAGAAATAGAAGTATAATGATGTACACCTGAAATTTTTACAATGTTATAAACCAATGTTACTGCAATAAACAAAAAATTACAAAAAAAAACCCCCACAGTGAAATAGCATGACACATCTGCCAGAATGGCTAACATTTTTTTTTAAATGATACCACAGGTCAGAGAGAATATGAAACAACTGGAACTCTCATATACTGCTGTTTGGAACGGCCACTTTGGAAAACTGATTGGCAACATCTATTAAAATTAAACAGGCAAAAAAAAAAAAAAAAAAAAAAGAAAGTAGTAAGGAGAGTCAGAAGCAGGTCAAAACATACCAGAAATCACCATGAATGTACATTTGTTTAAATCATGTGTTAAAATACAGAAATTCTTAGTTTGAATTAAGACAAGAATTTAAAACATAAATCTGTATACTGTTTATAAGAGACCCACCTAAGACAAAAGGAAACCTGTCATTGAAAGTAAAAGTTGTAAAAAGATAAACCAGGTAAATAGTAACCTAAAAGAAAACCTGTTAGTGGCAATATTTATATCAGAGAAGTGATCAGGGATAAAGAGGATCATTACATAGTTAGAAGGCAAGAAGTGCCAACAAGAGAATTTTGAATTTATATGTCCTTTATAGCAAAATCTCAAAATACATTTTAGGAAATTGACAGAAGACAATAGACAAACCCATAACCACAATAAGAAATGTTTAGCGTGGATCTCAGAAATGGACAGATCAAGGAGACAAAAAGTTAATAAGGCCATAGGAGATTTGAAGAACAAAACTGGTGAACTTGTTTGTAGATGCTTGCCTCACATGACTAGAGAATACAAAACACTTTCCTCCACACGTGGAGCGTTTACCATGCGCCAGGCCCTAGGGCCAGTCTCAGTGTATTTCAAAGAATCTGCATTGAGTTTTTGACCAAAATGGAAAAAAGGAAAAATGTTAGGCACCTTCCTCCTCACCATATGTTTAGAAATTAAAACACCTCTAGATAGTCAAGAAGACATGGTAACAGAATTCACCAAACATTTAGTCCTGAGTGATAATAAAAACATGCAAAAAACATTACTCAAAACAGCTAAAGCTGTGCTTAGTGGCGGATGCATAGCCTTAGAATGCACTGGTTGTAAAAGAAGGGAGACTGTATGAGAAAAGTCTTTGACTTGAGAAGTTAGAAAAAAGAACAGCAGAGTTAACCCTTTAATGCTTTTCTACTGCACTGAGAGTAAAATTCAGACTCCTGCCTTAGCCTGAGTTCTGCATGGTCCAGCCTTTGCTCACCTCTTCAGCTGGAACCACATCTCCTCTCACTGCCCCACAGCAGATGCGTGTGAGCACACACACACATACACGCACACACACACAGACACACCACCTTCTCTCTGGTTTCTCACACACACCAAACCCCACCCTGCCTCAGGACCTTTCCACTTGCTGCTTCATCTTCTTGGAACTCCCACTTAACCACCACCCACACACATCTCTTCAAACGGCTGGCCCTTGTCATTCCTCAGAGAAGGCTTCCTGGACCACACACTGCAGTTCTTTCTTTGTTTCCAGCACGAAACTTATCACTGCCAATGATTTGCTTGTTCGCTTGTCTCTTTTCTTTTCTCCCCATTAGACCCTCAGCTCCCTGAGGATGGTGCCTTGAGTTTTGCTCATGCCTGTGTCCCCACTGCCTGGAACAGGGCAGGTACCAGAGTTGTTAGCAGGGCGACCAACTGTCTGGCTTTCCCAGGACCATCCTGATTTTACTTCTGAAAATCCTGTGTCCTAGGAAACCCCTCAGCCTCCCGCCAGCTGGAATGACTGGACGCTCTCGTTGTCAGAGTGTGTGTATTTTGAAATAAAAATGCCCATTAAATTTCAATTATCTGGTCTAAGAAAAGAACTACTCTCGTTAAACAGAGCCGTACATTTTACTAAGCCCCTTCTACACATACGATGTTATTTAAGTTAGTTCTTAGGATCACTGCAGAGTGTGTGCAATTATTCTCACACCCCGTTGGATCTGCAGAGCTGCGAGTGGGGGCCGGGCCCTTGCCTTTTCCAAGCGGTGGTTCTGCAGAGGCCCTGCCCCTGGCCTGGCGAGGAGCTGGGTGAGCCCAGGTATTTCTCCTCCTCCCTCCTAGTTGCTGAACTCTGCAGTGAGCAGGCTGCGTATAACTTTCTCGTTTTTTAAAGCCTGTGTCAGCTGAGAAGTCACAACAAGAGCAGGACAAAAGGCCAGGCCGATTGCTTTGTTAACTCAGCTAAAAGGCCCCGCAGGTGAGAGCTTTGCTACCTATCAGGTAATCAGCCGCCCTGGAAGGCTTCCTTGTCCAAGGTCTCAGAGAAGAGCAGCTCCCCCGGTCGCAGGTACGCAGCTCATTTTCCAATCAGCGCTCTACTTGCCCCATCACGGGCTGGCGCATCGGCTGCGGGTAGACCTGCCAAGTGGGAGAAGTGTGTAGACACAGTCCCCAGGGACCTGGCTACCTGGATTAGTGGGGATTGAGAGGGTGTCCTGGACTGGGTGCTCAAGTGTTTGCAGCCAGGATGGAGAGAGGGGGATTCGGTCCTTTAAGAGGGTGCCGCCCCTGCTGATAGCTCTTTCAACTCACCCGGTCCTTCTGAAGCACCCAGACCAGCACTTTCCCAGGGTGAATGCACTTTCCCGGGGGAGCCTGTTAACAGCAGATCCTGAGGCAGTAGGTCTGAGTGGGGCCGCATTTCTGCATTCTCAGCAAGCTCCCTGGTGACGAGGATGCTGCCGGCCCGTGGACCACACGTTAGGGAGCAGGGCTCAGAGACTTCCCTGGACAGACTTGGAGGGCGGGTCAAAATGTAGACTGTCTGGCCAGCCCTTAAGTCGTGGCTCAGAAGCCCCCTCTTCCTGGCATGCTGGGCTGCTAGGTGGCCCCTTGGTGCTCTCGGGACCTTGCTGAAGTCCATCACAGTGGGATGACAGCACTGTGTTGTAAATTCTTGTTTACTTGTCAGGCCGGGGCTCCTCCCGGAGGGCCACCTGGGCCCTACACATCACCACCCCATTGTCCAGCACAGAGCTCAGCAGAGGGCCCCCCGCACCGGTGTTCACCAGCTGAACTGGCCTGTGTACCCCCTCTGCCACTGCAGCCACGTACCACTTCCCCAGCCTCATCCTCACTTTTCTCATCAGCCGAGTGGGCACAATAATATACAACTCGCGTCACCTACTCCCCAGCTGGGGGATACAGTGAGGTCGTGTTGTTCCTTTCTCTTTCTTTTGTACTTACTTCAGGATTGAGATACAACTTACACAGAGGAAAGGGCACAAATTGCTGGACGAATCTTCACATGTGCACATACCTGTCTTAGTCAGCTCGGGCTGATAACAAAACACCATAGGCTGGGTGGCTTCAACATGAGAAGGTTATTTTCTCCCAGATCTGGAGGCGGGAAAATCCAAGATCAAGGTGCTGGCTGATTCCACTCCTGGTGAGGGCTGTCTTCTTGGCTTACAGACGCTGCCTTCTTGCTGCGTCCTCACACGGCCTTCCCTCAGTGTGTATGTGCGTAGGGACAGAGAGAGAGCTCCCTGGTGTCTCTTCTTACGAGGACACTAATCCTGTCCTCATCACTCGCCCTCATCACTCTTATGACCTCATTTAACATTAATCACCTCCTAAAGGCCTTATTTCCAAATACAGTCACATTGGGGGTTAGTGTTTCAACACGTGAGTTTTGGGGTGACACAATTCAGTCCATAGCAACACCCATACAATGACCACCCGGATGGAGACATGAACATTGCAGGAGCTTCAGAATCTCCCCCATGTCCCATCTCGGTCAATGTTCCTCCTCCCGGGTAACCACATTCTACCCTCTCTCACCGTAGATTAATTTGACCAGTTCTTGAACTCCATATAAAGAGAATCCATCAGGATGTTCTCTTGTTTGTGTGTCTGGCTCCTTCCACTCAACGTTATGACTATGTCAGATTTTCTCCTCATTGTTTCTTATGATTCTTCTCTCTTTTTCTTTTCTGAGTAGTGTTCTATTACATGGATATGCCACAATTTGTTTATCTTTTCACCTGTGGATGGGCATTGAGGTAGTTTTCAGTTTTAGGCTATTATGAATAGGGCTGCTGTGAATATTCTTGTAGGTCTTTTGATGAAAAAACATGTATACGTTTCTGTGTATATGTGTGCACTCCCACCCGTGCTATGAGAGTTCCCGTTGCTCCGTATGGTCCTCAGCACTTGATAATACCAGTCCTTTGATTGTGGTCATTCTGGAGGATGTGTGGTGATAGGTCACTGGGGTTTTAATTTGCATTTTTTGGATGACTAATGATGTTAAACCATTTTCATATAATTATTGGCCATTTGGAAATCTTTTTTGGAAGCAAAGTCTCTTTTAAATATTCAGATTTATCGATCAAATTTCCACCTGCCAAATTTACCAGGAAGTCCAGCCTCTCCCTCTGCCCCCTGGAGGCGTCTTCCTTTGCCAGTGAATTGTCTGAGAAGTATGATCTGAATGGGTCATTGCTGCTTCTGAAGCTGGGCAGAGAACACACTAGAGTCCCATCCATAAACCACCAGGCTCTAGTTTCCAGTCTCCACCAGGTGGCGCTGTTGGAAACTAGCCTGGCGCAGCCTGGTGCGCCCCTTGCCTCTGCTTTGAGGATACTGCTCAAGATCCCCGCTCAGGTGATGGGGCTGCTCCACACTCAAGGTCTCAGGCAAAGTCTCTTAGAGGTCACAGCCGCGCCTCAGTCCCTGAACACCCTAGGTTGGTGGTTGTGTTCTAGAAACAATCAAGTTAGGAGGCTGTGACCAGAGAGCCCACCTTCAACCATTGCTCCTTTCCCCAAACACCTGGATGTTACTGTGGGGGCTGCATCACTGGACCAGCCTCCCCCTTCCTTCCCAGAGAACTCCACCACAGGGCGCTCAATGTTCCCACCAGTCGATTCCCTTCATCCAGCACCTCCCAGTCCTGCCGAGAAGTTCAAGTTGAGTCTTGAGAGGAAATGAGTCCACATCCCCATCCTTTTCCTGTAGGAGGCTCCTTGCCCATCTACACATTTATCCTTGATTGTGGACAGACACTGGGTCGGGGGGTGGGGGGCGTTCACATGTTGATGGGTCTGCTGCACTTTCTCCTGAGCAATGCATGTCCATCACCTTAACTGGGGGGACCACGTATGCGGCTTTTCTACCATCCAAAAGTTGACCCCAGGGTGACTTACTGTGTTCACCTAGAGAAGTGTTCTTTCAATGAAAATAAAATAGTAATTATAAGTTCTTCTTATAAAATAAAATAATAAGTGTCAGTTCTGCTTCAGCAAGTATATGCTCTACAGGGGTGCCATCTCGACTAGAGACCATGGATTAAGGCACATAGGGTGCTCAGGTTTGAGAGGCGGTTGAGAGCTCTGGGTCTGGGGAATGATCTGGAAGCCGTCAGCAGCTGGCTTCTAGCAGGTAACTGAAGCTGGAGAGGGAGATGGGCATGTCTGGGGAGATGGTGTGGAGAGGAGAGAAATGGACCAGGACTGAATCCTGAGAGCTGGTCAGAGAAGGCAGAGGAGGCTGAGATGTGGCTTGCTCCTCAGGGGCCTGCGCGGGGACAGTGATGTGACTGACGTCAGGGCCGGGCGGGGGGGAGTTAGAGCGGGCGTGGGGACAGTCAGGTGCGCGTGGTAGAAGCTCCCCTTGCTGCTCTGCAGAACCGGCGCAGGTGTGACGCAGGGAGGCAGCTGGGGGCTGCGGTGGAGGTGGAGGGAGGAGACGAGGGGAACTCAGGCTTGAGGCTGTGGTGTCTGGAGAGTCAGGTCCACGGGAGCAGCTGGAGATGGCCGGGGCAGCAGGTGAGGGGACGAGGGAGACCAGGGCGTTGGGCAGAGGTACAAAGTTGTAAGACCGAGTTTGGCCAAGTTGGGCTTGAGGAGCCGTGGAACTATCCAAGCAGAGCTGCTGTGATGGGCTGAATTGTCCCCCCAAATCCATATGTTGAAGTTCTAAGCCCCAGTACCTCAGAATGTGACTGTATTTGGAGACAGGGCCTTTAAAGAGATGATTAAGTTACAATGAGGCCATTAGTGTGACCCTAATCCCGTCTGACTGGTGTCCTTATAAGAAGAGGAAATTTGGACACACAGGGACACCAGGAGTGCAGGCAGAGAGGGAAGACCACGTGAGGACACAGCGAGGAGTTGGCTGTCTACAAGCCAAGGAGAGAGGCCAGCCCTGCCGACGCCTTGATCTTGGACGTCCAGTCTCCAGAACTGTGAGAAAATAACTTTCTGTTGTTTAAGCCCCCAGTGTGTGGCACTTTGTCACGGCAGCCTGAGCTGACGCATACGGATGCCCAGGAGGCTGCAGCCCTGCCTCAGAGAGGCTGGGACTGACTAGCAGGTGGGAGCACCAGGCTGGGGCTGGGAGCCCTCCCCCATGCCTCCCTCATCACCCTGAGCCCAGCCCAGAACATCCGCCTCAGCTCTCTGCGCATCAGAAGACTCCCACTCAGGCCGCCCAGAAGGAGAAATCTGAAAGGAGCAGGCTGTAGCTACAGCCCTGACCTGAAGGCATCTCTCTGCCTCCTTTGCCCTTCAGTACTGGCAAGGCCAAATTACCCATCACCTCCCTGGGCCCTCATCCACGCTCTTCACAGACCCCATGGCGGCGTCTCATGAACATTTGCTGAGCAGCTCAGACATGCAGCGGGGAGAACAAATAATAAAGAGGAGGAAGAGAGAGAGGGAGAGAGAAGGACTCGCCCTGACATTTGCATCTCCCACAGACAGGACAGAGAGGAGCATGCTGGTACCAGGGGAATCTGGTTTGAGAGTGCAAGCTTTTCCAGGGGGATAAAGGGAACAGCATCTCGGATAATGAGATTGACTCTTAAATTGAAAGTGCTAGTGCTCGAGCTGCAGTTCAGACTTCCCTGCTGTGCGCTGATTCCCAAGGCTCGAACATTAAGATGTGGTACATACAAGCTGGGAGCATTCAATTAGGTTTTCTGTTATTAATCAGTCAATTAAGCCGCAATCTCTGGGATATACATTTTCACTCTTAAAGAGGTGAGAAGCGTGCCAGATCACCCAGTCTGGTTTGGAATGCCAGCATGGTGTGGAGGGAGGGGCCAGGGAGCTGAGAACGCTGAGGGAGGATGGAGGAGGGGGTAGGGTCTGTGGGCAGTGTGGGTGTTTCAGTTCTGGAGGCTTCTGGGAAGATGATGATTTGAGGTTTTCTTATAGAGGAAATGCCACCTGGGAGGCCAGGTGGGAGAAGGACCACAGCTGTGGAGTCTGGCAGAATTTGGAAGTAGGTCTGGCAGGAGAAACACGGCTTTGCTACCCTGAGCCACAGTTTTCCCATCTGCAAAATTGGAAATTCTAATCCCTATTCTTGATTTCTCTCTCTCTCTTTTTTCTTTTTTTTTTTTGGTGAGGAAGGTTGTCCCTGAGCTAATGTCTGCTGCCAATCTTCCTCTTTTTGCTTGCAGAAGATTGGCCCTGAGCTAACATCTCTGTCAACCTTCCTCTATTTTGTATGTGGGACGCCACCACATCATGGCTTGATGAGCAGTATGTAGGTCCATGCCCGGGATCCGAACCTGCAAACCCTGGGCCGTCAAAGTGGAGTGCACAAACTTAACCACTACACCAACAGGCCGACCCCATATTTCTCCCTCTTTTACGAGATGCAAGTCCAATAAGATGATGAATCTGGAAAACTTTTGTAAGCTATCCCATGCTAGAGAGGGCAGAAGGAGGCAGTAATGGCCATAATAGACAAGGCAATGACATTTATGTATAAATAAACTGAAGACAGCAATAACCCCCTTGAATGTGCAAGACTGTTACACAGTCTGAGTGGCTAATAAGTACCTGTACTTCATCAGTTAACTTTTTTGGATGGTTACAAACAGACTAAGGGAAGAGAATATTCTCACCCTAGATAATATTCTGAGCTGCTCTAAGAGATGGTTCCTCAGATTCACGGCACCCCAAATGTGATCAGACTGCAATAATTGGGCAGGATTGAGAGAGGAGGAGGATAAAGAGAGGGTCCTAAAATCTTTTCATTACAGACTTAAATTTTATTTATAATTCATAATGAGTACCAACCAGAAGAAAGCTGTCAATCTGTCGATGACAATGGATCTTTAAAGGAAACAGATAAGAACAGCTCATAATTAGTACATAAATCAATTGCAAGTAAGTGTTCGGATTTGTGGTTAGCATACAAGTAATTTGTTGTTTGACATTTTTGAAATTAAGTATTGGTGTAATTAGCACATAAATCATTTGTACGTTGGTGTTCCTGAAGTGTCTGGTGTGGAATTAGACATAAATCATTTATATTTGGGTGTTTCTAAGGTGTTTGCTATGTCATTAAGCACACAAATCATTTGTACATCAGTGTTTTTAAAGTGTTTGTTGTGTAATTAGCACATGGATTATTTGAAAATATGCGTTTCAAATGACTTGCTGTGTAATTAGCATAAAAATCATTGGTGGGTAGAATTTTCTAAAGTATTTAGGGGGCAGTGAGCACATATTTAATTTGTAAATGAGAAACTCTAAAGTATCTTTTGTAATTAGCACATATACCAGTTGTATCTGTGTACGTTCAAGTTGCTTGATTTGTAACTGGGGCACAGATCGTTTTGTGAATGAGCTCTCCTAAGTGATATATAATTTGCATAGAAATCATTTATCAATGGGCGTTTCTAAAGCACTTGATTTATAATTAACATATATGTAATTTGTAGATGGGTCTTTAATAACTGCTTGAGAAAAGTTCTTCCTCTCTTAAGAGATACTCTTTTATCCTGTTTACATTTGCCTTGCAAGCCTAATTGCACTTGTAGAAAGAAAGAATTCATCAGTTGCTGAATTTTTATGCCTTCTCACTCACTGAAAGTTCAGAAGGTGTATCTCCAGTCTCAGAATGTTCCACGAAAGTCTGCTGTTGGTTCCTGTGAGACCAAAAGCCTGGTGGTTTTCTAGAGATTCAGGTCAAATCTTGAATCCTCTTTCATTGAGGTGATGCACATGTATTCTAGAAGATCACAGGTCTTAGACCTAATAATGGGGATCTGATGAAAATAATCATGGGCAACACCAATTTACGAATAAATACAAACTTTATCCAAATGAGAAGCCCAACTATCCCCAAAATAGCTATGAAGGAAACAGGAAAGGGTGTTAAAATTGTCGAGGACTTACCCTAATTGCACTATGGGGGAAATCTCAAGTAATTATAATACCCATCCTGAGAGGCCGTCATTGTAGCTCCAGCATTAATCAAAGATGCAACAGAAAGAAACAGCCCAGAGTTTAAAAACTCTTGAGAATATGTCTTGAAAAGCATCACCACGTTATAGACAAAATAATGAAAAGATGACCAGGACTGGATGAATTCTGGCTTTGAATCCCAAAGGTAAATTAAAAATCCTGTAAGAATCTAGACAGAAAAGATGAAACATTAAAAGCATCATTTTACTTTCAAAAGACTAACGTTTCTCCTCTGCAATAATAAATCCCCCAAAAGGAAATATTAAAAGAACAAAAGTTGTGACCCATGAATTTTATACCCAGCCAAACTGTTCTTAGTGTACGAAAGCAACAGAAGAAAACATTCTTATACATTTAAGGATTTGGGGAAAAAAATCATATTCTCATGTATCCCTCTTGAAAAAAATTACTCGAAGATGTACTCCAGTCAACAAATGGATGAATCAAAATTCAGAACTCAAGAATGTTAGCCATGATGGTATTGGAAGAGCTTGCACAGAAACCATTTCTTGTTTTGGATCCAGTAAGAAATTCTGAGTTATGTAGTGAAAAGTGTGGCTTAGAGTTTGGCCCTGGGAGAGGAAGAGGAAAAGAGGAAATGAGGGAAACTCCACATGGCTGACATCCCCCTGGAAGAGGAATGTGTGGGTAGGAATGTATAATCCAGCTGGATTCCTGAGTTTGGGTCCAAATCCAATGATGAACTTACGTTACATTCCTTCTTCTTCCTGGGCCTCAGTTTCCCCAGCTGACAGAAAGGTGGAAATGAACAAAATGGTCATTAGGGTGACTCCAGTCTCAAGAGCCTCTCCCCTAGTATTCAGAAAGGCCTGGAAATTACATAGTGCCCAAGGTTTGCCAAATCATTTGTGGTGGGATTTCCTAATTGTTAGTTGTTCATAAAGCAGCTTGCAGTATCTGTCTCAGTTATGCTATAATTTGATTAAGATTTTCTTTTAATAAATAAATAAATTTACTTAATAAACATGTTTAATATTGAATTAAATAATATTATAATATAAATTCACAATAATATATAATATATTTATAATAATATATAATTGAATAATTTAATCTTAATATTTTATTTAATATTTATTTCAAAAGCTAATTTATTTAACCACTTTAAATGGAAAACTGTCATCACCAGTCATAAATAGAAGGCAACTACAAATATAAAAACAATGAAAATAATGAATTTTGTCGTTAACAAGACGCACAGGTATACAGAGGTTTTTATTGTTAGTTTGTCTCTGTTTTATTTGTTTCTCTCTTTTTTTTTTTTACATTTTAGCAATTTTGAAATTGGCATGTAACTCACAATGAAGAGTCTTTTACAATTAATTGGAATATTTTTGTCTTTCTTAGAGGTAGGCAATAACAACGTTGCATCTCACAATCGCGGCACCTTTGAGGGGTGAAGGACAGCGATCTTATGCTGTTGCATGTGGCTGGTCGGTTACCATGTCTTGCCAAAAGTTCTGTGTTTGAGGACCGCTTGCTGCTGAAGAGGGAGATCAGTAAGTGCTAGAGAGGTATTAAAAACGGAGTAGCAACAAGTGGGATCTTCCCACATAATCAGAAAGAGGGAGGGGGATTTGTGGCAGGCCCATGTCATTCTGTGGGTCGGGGCTATTGAGAGCTGTGTCCCCCTTCACCCCACAGCAGCTCTTTACACGCCGGGCGGGAAGCAGCGCTGTACGGAATTCTTAACCAGCTCCTTCCCAACACCACTCCTTAAGAGAACAGCGCAAGGTTTAACCGGCCATCGCCCCAGACTCACTGCCAAGCCAAATTTGTCCAATACAAGCAGAGCAGACTGTCTCCAAGCCCATAAGAGCAGGATGTACTCCTATACTTTTAAAATAAAACCCGGTTGGGGCTCAATTATTCCCATAATGGTGTCAGCGAAGAAGTCCAGGCTGAAGGCGGTTTTCTGGGCTGTTGCTGGGTGTGAGCAGAGCACTGCACGGTGAAGTCCTGCTTACCCCACGCTCACCCCCACCTGGACGCACCGATAACTCTTAAGACACGACCATCTGTCCGAGTCCTGGTTGGCAATGGTGGAAACACTTGCAGAGGGCGGGGTGGTGGCACTGGCTGGGGTAGAGACAGTGCGGAACCACGTGGCTTGTTCTGTGTCCACAACAGCAGGGCTTCAGAGAGCCGCACGTGGGCTGCTGTCACTACTCAAGAGGTTGAGAAATTATTTTCTAAATATTTAAAACTGTTATTGAATGACCCGATTCACGGGACTTTATTTATTTATTTATTTTTAAAGATTTTATTTATTCATTTTTTCCCCCCAAAGCCCCAGTAGATAGTTGTATGTCATAGGTTCATATCCTTCTAGTTGCTGTACGTGGGACTCGGCCTCGCGTTGGACGGAGAAGTGGTGCCTTGGGGCATGCCCGGGATCCGAACCCGGGCCGCCAGCATCAGAGCGCACGCACTTAACCGCTAAGCCACGGAGCCGGCCCAACGGGACTTTATTTAGATCAATAAAGACAAATTTGTTGTCCGGTGGTGGATATTAGATGATACTGACTGATAAATCTCTTTGCTTGTGTCTGGGGTCCCTAAATGACCCAATCTTAATGTTATCATATATGTGTATTCAAACTAATATATATTGAATAATCAAATATAAAAGGAATATGTATTCAATAATGTGTCTTGAACAATTGAATATAAATTGAATACGTGTTGAATAATTAAATATAAATATATAAAATATATAAATAAGTAAATATGTATATTCAATTATATTTATATTCATATTATAATGATATAGGAAATGTAGTGTAAATCACACACATAAAAAGATAGTGGAAAGTTAAACAAATCCCACAAAGTTAACAGAAATGATCTCTATATGGGTTGCCTTCTGATTGATTATTCCCACTCCATACTTTGCTCTCTTTCCCAAATGTTCGACCATGAGTGTTTATTGATTTTAGAATCAGGAAAAAAATAAGGCAAACATAAAAATTTACAATATTTACATACTTATCAATCTTAAGGGTGTTTAAATAAATCTCAGCAACAAAAGGCTGGTTACTTCTGATTGACAGATTTGGGGTGATTTTTATGTTTTTCCCACTTTTTAATATATTTTTTAAAGATTTTTCTAAAACCACGTGGATTCCTTTTGTAATGGCAATGATAATGCTATTTGAAGGGGGAGCAGAAGTAGCTGGCTGCAGCATACCTGAAAGAATTCCACCCCAGACTTCCCAATTCCACGAACAGATTTTACATGCATATTTATTAACCTAGTTTGAACTGGATTTTATAATTTATTAATTAGATTATTAATACTCTGTTGGAATCCAGACTGGCTTTTCCCACATTGCAAACGTACGTTCATCCTTAGGTCCCTCTCAGCAACCTCGGGTTAGGCAAAAAGTTCTCTGATACAACATGCAAATCAGGATCCACAAAAGAAAATCTTGATAAATTGGACTTCATAAAAATATGAAGAGCTTCTGCTCTTTGAAAAACATTGCTAAGGGAATGTAAATACAGTGGTCCCCCCTTATCTGTGGGGGGTGTGTTCCAAGACCCCAGTGGACGCCTGAAATCATGGATAGAACCAAACCCTGTGGATACTATGTCTTTCCCACACATGCATACCTATGGTAAAGTTTAGTTTATAAATTAGGCACAGTAAGAGATCACAGCAGTAACTTCTCTCTGGCATATCCAAATTGCCAGCATCGCTACTCGTGCACTTTGGGGTCATTATGAAGTAAAATAAGGGTGACTTGAGCACAAGCACTAAGATACCGTGACAGTGGATCTGATAACTGAGACGGCTACTCAGGGACTAACAGGTGGGTAGGGTATAGAGTGTGGATACGCTGGCCAAAGGGATGATTCACGTCCCAGGCAGGACAGAGCAGGATGGTGCAAGAATTCATCATGCTACTCAGAATGGAGCATGATTGAAAAATTAGGAATTGTTTATTTCTGGAATTTTCCGTTTAACATTTTCAGACCATGGTTGACTACGGGTAACTAAAACTGGGGAAAGTGAAACTGCAGATACAGGAGGACTGCTGTATACACAGACTGGGAGTAAATATTTGCACAACACATATCTGATAAAGTCTTTTGTCTAGAATATATAAAGAACTCTCAAAATTCAATAAGGAACAAAAAAACCCTGTTAAAAATGGGCACGTGCTCAAAATTGATGCTACAATTAACTCAAAATAAAAAATTTAGTTAAGAAAATGGGCAAAAAAAGACTAGACACTTGAGCAAAGAAGTTATACAGAGAAAAGATGTTCAACATCATTCGCCATTAAAAAAATGCAAATTCAAATCGCAATGAGATACCCCTGCACACCTATTTGAAAGTCCAAAACTGAAAAGACTGTTCCCAGCAGGTGGTGGTGAGGACGTGGAGACACTGGAACTCGCATCCACTGCAGTTGGGAATGTAAATGGTACAGCCTCTTCAGAAAATGGTTTGCAGTTTTAAAAATATTTAAGCACATGGCTACCACATAATCCAGCCATTCAACAGCTAGGTTTTCAAGCAAGATAATTGAAAGCAAATGTTCATACCAAGACCACAGCAACATTCACAGCAGCTCCATCTGTAATAGCTCAGAACTGGAGCAATTTAAATCATGCCCATCAGCAGGTGAGCGGATCAACAGACTCTAGTCCGCTCACACAATGGAATACTACTCAGCAGTCAAAAGGAACGAGCTATGGATGCCCGCAGAAGCTGGGATAAATCTAAGGGTATTATGCTGAGTGAAAGGAGCCAGACACAAAAGATTACATGCTGTACGATTCCACTTATAGAGAATTCTAGAAAAGGCAATGCAATCTGTAGTGACAGAAAGCAGATCAGTGGTTACCTGGGTTGGAGGGTGGTGGCAGTGGAGGCGGGAGGGAGGGAGAGATTATAAAGGACACAGAAGAGACTTTGGGGGGTAATTGACACATTCATGATCTTGAAGGTGGTGATGGTTTTACAGCGTACACATACAGCAAAACCAATGAAATTGGCATTTAAAAGGTAAACATAATCACAGACTCCTGTTCCTGGCAGTTTGTATCCACTGTCGGCCCTTGAGCATGGGGACTGCACAGATTTTCTCATTCCCCCAAGGCACATCCTCTAGGCACGTGGAAGGCGGGGGTGAAGGCCTTGACCATTCACGTCAAGTAGACCCGAGTCTCCATCCTCCCCATGCTTGCTGTGAGAATGAGAACAAGTCTCAGTTTCTCTTTCTGGGAAGTGGGCACACAGATAGACACCCAGATGTTTACTATCACTTGTGTAATGATCGGCTCATGTGTGCAGCCTCTCTCCCCTGGCAGACAGTGGAGCTCATGTTTGTCTAAATGTCCCCACTTTTGTGTCCCCAAATGAAAGTGATGTTATGTGCCATCCAGCACAGATGCCCAGAGGCCACTGCCCAATCCCCCACACAGCCAAGTCAGTGTAATGGAAGGATGGGGGCTGAAAACTGGGTCCACAGCAGGAAACAGAGCATTACTTGTGTTGTCATATTCTAATATCTTGAGTTCTTATTTTTTTTGCTGAGGAAGATTGGCCCTGAGCTAACATCTATGCCCATCTTCCTCTATTTTGTATGTGGGACGCCGCCACAGCATGGCTTGGTGAGCAGTGTGTAGGTCCACACCCGGGATCCAAACCCGTGAACCCTGGGCCGCCAAAGTGGAGCGTGTGAACTTAACCACTACGCCACCAGGCCAGCCCCTATCTTGAGTTCTTAATCAAACCAATAATCTAAAATTCAAAAGAGGGTTTGGGGACACAGGGGCTGCTGCGTGCTGAACGGAAGCTTGGGCCCTGGCTGAAATGCACCTGTGGTTTTGTCCTATGAAGAGCCAGGAAAGGGGGTCGGGGGTCAAGGGAACAATAACAACAACAATAACAACAATAATAATAGCATCTGGCTGCCACTGTTGAGTACATCCAATGTGCCATGTACTATGGCAACTAAGCATCATTCTCATCTCCAGGGGAAGCTGAGGTGAAGTGACGTGCCCACAGTCACAGAGCAGGTAAACGTCGGGGCCACATGAAGCCCCGCAGTCGGCTTGCTCAGCCCACCGCTTCTCCTCTGTCCCGGGCTGCCTCCAGGTCCTGGCGGGCGGCCCCCTTCCCTCCTGTCACACGCCTCTTAGGAACATTGGTTAATGCCCTTAAAAGAGCTATTCCAGCTGGTCTGCGGGGCTGCAGCCCTCTGCCCTTGTACCTGGTTGCTTTGTCTCAGGAAAATGGAATGACCCTGGGCAGCCAGGGGTGACCCTGGGCCTCTTGGTAATAGCTCAAGCCTGGAGAATAAGGAAGCTATTGTGGAATCCAGCTGCCACCGTGGGAGTCCGTGTGACCCATAGGTGAGGACTCGATGGGGGAGTCAACTGGGGAAGGTGAGGCTGGGGGTGGCAGGAGACCAAGGCTTCTGGAGACAGGGAGGAGGAACAGAGGTGGGAGGGGGGAAGGATGAGAGAACTGGCATGTAGGGCGGGGGCAGACTCAGAAACATCAGGACCCCACATTTGCTGGGCCTTTGCAAATGCTGTTCCCTCTGCCCAGAACCCTCTTCCACCATCCCCTCTAATCCTGAGGTCACAGACCAGACCTCACCTCCTCACCCCACCCCCTCCCCTGCCTTATTTCTTTCTTATCACTTACTACTTCCCAGGGCACCTTACATTTCCTCTTATTTCCGTGTGACCTGCCTTGCCCATTGCGTAACTGCACCATCATTCACTCACTGGTCTTCTACTGATGGCCATTTAGGTTTCCAGCCTCTGGCCAGGGGGAAGATCCTTGTGCACACATCTTTGTCCACTGCTGGGTCACTTCCTTAGGACAAAAAGTTGCTGGTGTGGGATTGCCGAATCAAAGATACCCAGCATTTTTCCGACACGGTACCTTGTGAATTAATTGTGGTCACTCACACCAGAGGAGGCCTGTGGAAGTGTTTTGTGTAGACGGCAACCAACCATGATTTGACTTGCTCTCTTGTTAGACAGAAGTGCGGCCTGAGCCCAGTGCCGTGGTGGCAGAATGGAACGATGGCCCCAGACCTCCAGCCGTGCCCCCATGCTCTTTACGACGTGACCTTGTGGTGCCCTCCACACTGACTCCAGACCACCCACGCTGCGTGCTTTGGCCAACAGGACACCTCAGCTTGAGATGCGCTTGGAGGCTGTGCGTGCTCTCTCCTTCCCCCTGTGGCCACCGTGAGAAGTGCATGTATAAGCTATCCTGGAGGATGAGAGACACGTGGAGCAGAACTGAGATGCCCGACTCCTGCCAGCTGAGGCCAGCCTAGGTCAGCCGACAGTCAGCCAAGACCTGGACGTGTGCGTGACCCCGGCCAAGAC
This sequence comes from Diceros bicornis minor, assembly GCF_020826845.1. NCBI lineage: Eukaryota > Metazoa > Chordata > Mammalia > Perissodactyla > Rhinocerotidae > Diceros > Diceros bicornis. The sequence continues at coordinate 21,330,501 of NC_080774.1, read as the reverse complement.
CAGCAGAGCCGCCTGGCTGACCACCCTCAAAGCATGAGCAACACAAGCGGAGACTTTGTGGTTGTTTGTTATGCAGCATTATGATGTCAATAGATAACTGATACACCAGGAATGACGGTGAACCGATTAGTTTAGAATCTCACTGCTCTATCAACACCAGGGGCTTCTGCAGTGACTCTGTGCAGCCTGGATACATTCTAAGATAACTCACTTGGTATAGACATTTGTGACAATTTTGATTCTGCTCATTAACTGGGGGACTTGCCACTGCTTCTGGGATGAGGCAGAGCACGGAGTAAGATTTTAAAGGAGAGACGGGGTCAGAGGCCCTTGAAGGGACACAAAAGCGATGAGTGACTTCAGGCCCATGAACACTGAATTGTGTGTTAGAGTGTAGCCCCAGCCACCTCTCCAGCCCCTGTCCACATACATCCACACTTGTCTATTCTGCCCCCAATCAAATTAATCTGTGTGGGAGCAATTGCTGCTTCTGTAAGGCCCCAGGGACCAGCACAGGGGTGTTTCATAAGGTTTAGGTTTGGGCTTAACAGCTGTGAGAGGAAGTGAGCTCCCCATCACTGGAGGTATGCAAACAAAGACAGGCCAAGCATCTCTGTGTCTGGGAGGCTGGATAACAGCAGGTGGAGGGGGGATGTGATGATTAAATTCCACAATGCCAGCCCGGGGTCTGAGCTGCTCATCATTGGATCGTGATGGGGGAGAGAATATGGAAATGCATCTTCTGACCTCCCCGCCGTCCAGGCTTACCGGGCACGGTTAGGGGTTTCTGATGAGAGAGAGCCGAGAAAGTCACCTACACAAGCAAGTGTTAACCTGGAAATAAACTTGCACGGGAATTGACCATGTTAGTTACTGCCGTGAGGGCAGGCATGAAAAAGAGGCGGATTCATCAACCACAGCTTTGCAAAAGTGTGCAGCGGTGTGGTGAAGCTGTTGGGTTCTGAGGTTAGAAAGTTCCGGTGAATCCAGGTCTTCTAGTGATTTCCTGTGGGGCTGTGGGCTGGCCTTCCTTTCCTCTGCTGTACAGCCGGGATCTCAGCACCAGGCTCACGATGCTCGGCCCAGCCCGTTTCCCTCCCTGGGATGTTTGCCCCTCTTGGCTTGCTGGGTGCTCCCTTTTCTAGAAGCTCCCATGAGAAAATCCCCAGACTGGTCCACTCCTGCCTCCTGGGTGAGACTCAGGGATCAGCTTCGGGGAAGCTGCAAGCTCTTCATTTGTCAGCAACAATAACAACAACAGTAATAATAGCCACCACTATTTGGGCATTTACCTCGATGGTCAGAGCAGGCCAATAAGAGAGAAACTGCCCTCATAAGTCCCATTTTACAGGCGAGGAGTTTGAGCCCCAGAGAGGTCTAGTCACCTGCCCAAGGTCACACAGCTGGGTGATGGGACCAGGTCTGTCCATCCTAAGTCTGAGAGCTCTCAGCCACTGTGTACACCAACGTAGCGTGGACTGAGTTAGGAATGTGGCAGTTGTGGGGATCAGCACAAAAATCCCTCCCAAGCAAATCTGCCCGGGAGCTTGGACCTCAGGATGGGGACGCTCGCGCAGGGCGTGGTTCTCTCCCTTCCAGCCTCCTTCCTCTCTTCTCCGGGAGCCCTGGGCCTTGAGGTTGCTCTGGGAGCAGTTAGGACGGGCTGAACCGCGTTCCAGTAACAAAACGACCCCCGAATCTCTGTGGCTTAAGATGAAGGTTTATTTCCCGCTCCTGCTGCGTGTTCCCGCGGGCCGGCTGAGGCTCTGCTCGGGGCGGTCCTCACCCAGAGGCGGGACCCGCTACAAGAGCTGCAGAGCTCAGGGAAAAATGCAAACGCAAATATTGTTCAGAAATTACTAAGAATTCGAAGACGACAACAATAGAGAATTAAACCGGGTGCAGGGTCCCTCTAAGGGTGGGGTCCAGGGTGGCCGTGCAGGTCGCGTGCCTGAGAAGCTGGACCTGCTCGGGGGTCACCACTGGGGACTTCACTGTCATCATCGCAGAGGGCATGGGGGCCCAGCAAATCCTACATTGGCTCTTAAAGCTCCTCCTGGAAGGGATGAGCACCACTTCTGCTCACACCCTTCACTTCTGTTCTGTGTGGAGGAGGGAGAGATGCGATAGTTGTACGCAGCCCCCCGTGACCATCTCAGGGTGTGCCCCGCATGCCTCCTCCCGCTGTCCCTCCTCTCCATCCGGAGGCCGTGCCCCCAGGATCCTGAGGTGTCAGATCACAGCCAGGAGGTCACAGCCCGGAGAGGCCGCGCCCCATCCTTCTCAAAGGACGCACCCACCGCCACTGCGCCCCCACCCTCTCGGCCGCCCCCTTCCCCGCCACTGCTCCCTGTCTGGACCCTGCTGTCCTCGTCGTGGCCGGATGGTCACACGCCCCCCTATTCCAACTACTCTTCGTGCCTCGACTCTTGTCCCCAAAGTGTAGTTTCTAGACTGTAACCACAGGGCTCTTTAGAAAGGGTCCCTCTTCTGTTTCAAGCCCACTGGAAACTGCCTATTGTGGAATGAACTGTGTCCTCCAGAAAGACATGTGGACGTCCTCAGCCCTGGTCCCCGTGACTGTGACCTCATTTGGAAATAGGGTCTTTGCAGATGTAATTAACGCGTAAGTTGAGATGAGCTCAGGCTGGAGCAGAGGGGCCTTCCGTCCTCATAAGAAGAGGAGAAGGGACCCAGACGCCACGCGGGGAGAAAGCCCCGCGTACGACAGACAGAGATTGGAGTGATGCATCTGCGAGCTAGGGAACACCAAGGGCCGCTGGCAACGCTGGGAGCCGGAAGAGGGGTGTGGAACGGATTCGCCCCGAGAGCCTTCAGAGGGAGCGTGGCCCTGCTGACACCTTCGTTGCAGACCTCTAGCCTCCAGAATGTGACGTGAATATACTGGGAAATGAATATATTGCCCGTCACCCTAGGAGTCATTTCCAAGTGCCCCCCCCCCTGCCCCGCCATGGTCTACGAGTCCCTACATGGCCTGACCCCTGCCCACCTCTTAACCACATCTCAGAGCAGTCTTGGCTGTGCTCACTCACTGCCCTCAGCCACACTGGCCTCCTTCCTGCCTCTAGACTTTTGCTTTTGGTGTTCCCTCTGCCTGGAGTTCCCTTTTGCCAGGGCAAGCTTGGTACCTTCTCATTCTTTAGGTCACCACTAAAATGTTCCCTCCCTGAGAGGCTGTTTCTGGGACCCTGTCTAGAGAAGCTGCTCCTGTCTCCCCATACTCCCAGAACTGGCCCCTCACCCTCTTCCATCAAGCACCCCGGAGATTTCCTTCCTGACATTTTTCACCATTAGAAATGATTTTCTTTCTCTATGTGTGTTGTCTGCCTCCTCTATTGAAACACAAGCTCCTTTGGCAATGCGGAAGACAAACTTTAAGGTGGCCCTCATGAGCCCTCCTTCTAGTGCTCACACTCTTGTACACCACCCTTGAGTGTAGGTGGCCTGTGACTTCCTCTAAACCAATAGAGTATGACAAAGGGATGGATGTCGCTCCCATGATTATGCTACTAAGACTGTAATGTCCATCTCGCAGAGACGTTCTCTCCCTCGCTGGCTTCAATGAAGCAAGTGGTCATGTTGTAAGCTGCCCTGTGGAGAGACCCACATGGCAAGAGACTACAGACAGCCTCTGGCCAATAGCCAGTGAGAAGCAGGCCTCATTCCTCGGACTTCAAGGAACAGAATACTGCCAATGAGCAGGTGAGTTTAGAAGTGGGTGCTTCCCCAGCCAACCCTTGAGATGAGCCTGCAGCCCTGGGCGACAGCTTACCACAGCCTCATGAGAGATGCTGAAGCTGAGGGTCCGGCCGAGCTGCGCCTCAACTCCCGACCCCCAGCAACTCTCGGATACTTGTTACGCAGTAGTAGGCAACACCCCCTCTGTCTTGTCTGCTGTTCCAACGCAGGGCCTGGTACAGTGTCCGTCTTGTACTAGATGCTTAGTGAACACCTGTTGGCTGATGGAAGCGTGGGGCTCAGCCCAGGCACTGTAGCTCGTTGCCAAGGGGTGTGTGTGTGTTTATATACACACACGCTATATATATGCACATATATAGAGTGTAGATATATATATACACACGTATATGAGCATTAGACTTTCCAATATACATGAAAGACAGCCAGAGCTAAACTTGATTTATTTTTTTGCCATAATTCTCCTCCTTGGGCTTCATCTTATATATATTTTTTAACACTCGTAAAGTGGTGGGTTGAATTAGACCATCTTTGAGGTCTCTCGCAATGTTTCCTTCTACGCCAGTCTTTGAAGGAGGGTCATAGAAATGCTTAGTCTTCCATATGCTATTTTTTTCTTTTGGCTGGCCTCAAAAAATGCAAGAATGTTCAACTTCATATAATTAAAATAAAGAGAGAGAGAGAGAGAGAACCGAGCCAGGCAAGGCCCCCCGGCTGAAGTCTGGCCAGATGCTGATTTGACATTAGGAGGAGGGTGAAGAATTAGGACACCCTCTCCTTGTGCCCGCAGACTCCGTGTCGGGCACTAATAGACGTTTACTTAGTCCTGTCGGTCGTGCTGTGTTTAATGTGTATCCATCATGGGAGGCTGCCGCGTGTGAAGCGTCAGCCTCTTGGTTTCGACAGCTCGTGGCTCCGCGCGGCGGGACTTGCACACACAGCCCCAGCCGCCCGGCCTCCCGGAGGAGCAGTGCGCGGGACTGGCCGCCCGGTACCCGGCCCGGGGAGCTCTGATCCCAGGTGCCTCCAGCCGGGTGTTCTGTTTGGGGTGCTGGTCAAGGCCAAAGGCAGCAGAAGTGGGAAAGTTGGAGGGTCCTCATCGGGGGCTGCACGCTGCTGAACTCCGCTGTCTCATTAAACCTTCGGCACAAATGCGCTCCACGCTGTTCGCTTGCTCCTTCGGGCCCTCTCTGCACCCTCTCCCTTCTGCTATGCACCCCAGGAAGCTGTCCCGCGCGGGCTCCGTCAACAGTCTCCCCGGACCCCCAGCTCCCGGCGGGCTCAGCCAACAGGGAGCCCTGGCAGGAGACCGAGGGCGGGACAAGAGAGAGACAGGGGTCTTCACTCCCCCGTCCTGTCCTTCCTCCCCGCAGTGTGGCTCCAGGCCGGCTGCTTCTCCCGCCCGAAGACCTCGGCTCCTCCTGCCAGGCGGCCCTTCCCCTCGAGCTCTCTCCTCCCGGCACCCGTGGTCCCTCCCTACTTCGTCCTTTCAGGCCTGGAGGTGGAAACAGCTCCCGGCTATTACTAACTTCAGGGTGCTGCACCATTCCTAGTGGTTTCCCTGTGCCCTGCCCCATCCCGGGAAACAGCCAGGATGATCCAAATTTGAAATATGCCGTCTCTCTCCTGCAGGGACTCTGTCTGTACATCCCTGAGGGGTAGTTATGGTTTGTTACCTTTTACAGAAGTGGAAACTGAGGCTCACAGAGCTTGAGTGAATTACATGAGGTCGCAAAGATGTTCCGGGCAGAGCTGGAATCTCCTGACCACCTGTTTGGTGACTTGAGCCTGACGCCGTCTAGTCCACTGGTCACAGGTGCAAATGTGGCAGCGCATGCTTCGTTGGGAGCCCATTACCTCTCCTTCACCTGAAGGGTGATTGCCAAATGCATCAGTGTATGGCCCCAGCCTCCTCTCCAGCCCCTGTCCACACTCACACACACACGTCTAATCTGCCCCCAGTCAAGGTAACCTGGGCAGGAGCAACTGCTCCCTCTGCAAGGTTCTAGATCAGCATTGGTTTGGGCTTAATAGCTATGAGAGTGAGTGAGCTCCCCGTCACTGGAGGTCTGCAAATAGAAACAGGCCAAGCATCTCTCTGTCAGGGAGGCTGGAGAAGACTCATACAATAGGTGGAGGTAGAGGGGGAAAAGGAGATGATTAAGCTGCAAAGTGCCAGCCCAGGATCTGAGCTGCTCGTCATTGGATCATGATGGAGGAGGGAACATTGAAAATTCAGATTCCTGGGCCCCACCCTTGGACATTCTGATTCTACAGGTCTAGGTGGGGCGCAGACATCTGCATTTTATATAAAAACCTCCGTAAGGTTTTAACTGTAGAGTCCATAACATCTGAGGTCCCCTCCAGCTCAGTAATTAGATAACTCCAAGCCCATCCCTTCAGGGTGAAAGTTGTGAGGTCCCTTAGCCAGTCAACAAACACTCTGACTAGTTAGCTGAATGCAGATGGGGATGGGGCAATAAAGCAGAATCCTGGGGCACTCAGCCTCCTGCCAGGACCTAGGGGGAAGAAATGAACATGTTGGGGGCTACCAGGCCCACGGCTTTGAACAGTGTAACAGGAAAACATGGGCTCAAATCCATACTTCTGAGCTGTGTGGCCCTGGGGTGAGTTATTTCACTGCCCAACCTGTTTCCTCACCTGTAAAACAGGTAGAACAGTAACAGGTCCACAATCCCTCATTCAAATCTCTCTCAGGGCCAGCTCTCCTTCAGATTGCAGAGATCTGAGCTGCGGGCCGGGCCGGTGCCCACGACCATCCCAGCAGCACCACAGCAGCCCAGGGTGGCCCACGAGGCGGGACCCTTCAAGACCCCGGAGAGCCCCACATCAGGTCAGGTCGGGATTTGCTGCCAAACGCGTCACTTAAATACTTGAAGTTTTCAGAGCTTTTTGGATGATAGAATTGAGAGCCAGGGATTGAATCTACCTAAAAAAGTTTCTTGCGAGGATTGAACAAATCCTGCACACAAAGTGCCTGTGTGTGGCAACTATTCAGTAAATGTTAGCTGATTACAATCATCATTAGCAGTGGCGCTTTGAGTAGTAAAATGCTTAGCACAAGCGCCTTAGAAATAGTAAATGCAAAAAATAAAAATAAAAAATAAAGGGGTTGCCATAATTATTATTGTAGGTTTCGACCCAGCAGCCAATTCTGCATTTTCTCCATTGCTTCCTCGATGACTAATAACAGAGGGGAGGAGACGCTGGCCCAGAGCTCTGAGTTTTCTTCTGGGGGCTTCCTGGTCTCTGCAGAGCCCCGGACCCCTCCCTGGATCACGTGACGGACCCAGCAAAGCCCCCTCCCGTTCCCCATTCATTCCAGCAAGGTCTTTCTGTTCTGTAAACTGGATCTTAAAAACAAATGTACCTAATTAGAAATAAAATGTTTCCAACCAGCTCGAAATAAAATAAAATGTAATTACTAATGATATTTAAATGTTGTAGATATTTTATTTTTTAAAAATCCCCTTAATTTAAAATGAGGGATGACTTTAATTTAGTGGAGAATGCATTAGTGGGGAGGAAAGTGGCCTGGCTCTTGGCTCGGGGTCTCCTGTCGTGTGAGAAGGAAGATCGGGGCTGTCCACAGCATCCTCTGACCTCTAACCTGTGTCCTCTAACCACGTCAAGGCAAACCGGCATGAAGGCTTTTGTTTTGGAGGGGGTATCTTCCAAGGAACCCTGTGTTTTCTGTAGGGATCTTAGACGCATCTCTGGAGTAGGGGAGGGAGTTTCCATGGAGACTTGAGGATTTGGGCAGGTCTCCATTCCTCTCCCTGCCTCCGTTTCCCCCTCTGTAGAGGGAGAATGCCAACCCCTTCTTGAAGGAAGTTTAATGAAGTTAGAGGACCTGAATATCTCTGAGCAACAGGCTACATTTGTGATAAGAGAGGAAAGGCATATACCATTGCTTTCACTGGAAGCTTCACGAGGACATGAGGGACCATGTTGATATTTTTCTCTTTTGTGTCTCAGCATTTAGCCCAGTGCCTGGTGCATAGCAGATGCTCAATAATTGATTGAATAAATTTATGGATGAGTGAATGACCCACGCACGGGCTATTCAGGTTGGAAGATGTAATACAGGTAACCTGGTGTAATCTCCAGTGAAAGCTTGAAGCCTGTATGAATGCAGTGATTGATTTATTTCCGCTTGTTTGCCTCCAGGGACGGGGAGCTCACTACCACACGCCCACAGCCAATTTCAGCTGTGAAGGACCCTGACTGCTAAAAGCATCCTTCACAATGGCCCCTCTAAATTCCATAAGTTGGGCCTCTCTCTGCCCTCTGGGGCCGCGTGGGACAGGACAGGGCCCCAGGAAAGTGATTCATAGACTTGTCATTTCATAAAGTGCTTGCCCATCAACTGGATGGCGGGGCAATATGATGGTGGTTATCATGTGAGCCAGGGATTCGGCCGTCATGATTCAAACCCAGGCCTTGCCACTTACTAGCTGTGTGGTGCTGGATAATTTACTGTGTGACCTTGGGCAGATTACCTGGCCTCTCTGAGCCTCAGTCTCCTCATCTGTAACTGGGTGATCAAGAGAAACTCAGTCTGTGCTCATGTCACAACCAAATCTCACAGACTGTTATAAGAGGGTTTGTCTCCCGAGACCAAGGGAGCTGGCCTCTGTGTGCGGGACAACAAAAGGTGCTGGCCCCCACGCCTCCACTTCTCCTGGCTGGGCAGCCGTTTAAAGCATTCCTCTCATACAGAATGTTCCAGACCCCTCACCCTCTCAGCCAACCTGCACAAAACCGTTTGATGGTGAATACCGCAAGGCATTTCTCTGCCCTCCGGGTGACCTACATGCTCTGGGGACCTCTTCATCCTCACCTCCGAGGCCCTTCTCCCTTTTCTCAGGCCCACCTCACTCCAGCTACACTGGCCTCCTCCTTGTTCCTTGTTGGTGCCAAGCTCCGTCCTGCCTCAGGGCCTTTGCACTTGCTGTGCCTGCTGCCTGGAACCGTCTCCATGGTTCTCCACATGGTTTGTTGCTTCACTCAGGTCATGGCTTAGCTGGTACCCTTCACAGAGGGTGTTCCTGAACCCATTGTGTCTAAACTGTCCCCCACACACTTCTGTCATCCCGTCTCTCATCCTGCTTGGTTTTCCTTCACAGAACTTGCCATGGTGTGATGTCATATTATCTTTCCATTGTTTCTGGTTTTCCCTCTCTCCCTGAATGACTGTGATTACTCTGACCTCTGTGTTGGAGCAGGTCTCAGAAAGGGAGAATGGCTTTGTGGGTGTGACCACAGGTACTTGCTCTGCCACACCCTTGCTGTGTGTCCTTGGGCAAGTTACCTGGCCTCTCTGAGCCTCAGTTACCTCATCTGTGAAATGCAGACAGTGCTTATCTCATAGGACCGGATCGAGGTCAGTCTCCAGGATGCAGGTCGAGTCCCTGGCAAGAAGTGAGGACCCCACAGATGTCAGCCACACTTATCCCCTGCTTAGGTAAGAGTGACAGTCCAGTAACCCAGGTTGACATCTAACAAAATCCCCCCAGCAAAGGGCTTCCTCTGCAGCCCATTGGTCTACCCAGCTCACAGTATGTGCTCAGTTAACACGTGTTGGGTGAATGGGGGGGACTGTGCACAAGGACTGCTCTGCCCAATCTGAGCCTTTCAATTCAACTGTGCTTGGAGGGACATCATGTTTATGAGAACGAAAAAGGGGTGACTTCAAGCTGTGAATATTTTGGAATTGATTGCCATGGTTACATCACTGATGTCATCATTATTTTTTAGGGTGAATTTCCTTTTTCTTTCTCCTTGAAGTTGGTAAAGCAGGAATGCCCTTTCTCTGCGCGATAATTACAGCGCTCTGTCGTCACCATGGCGTGGTTAGTTAATGCAGAGGACGTAACAAAGCAGAAAACAAAGTTATCTTGCCACTTAGACAAAGCCACAAGAAATGCCCCGATGTATTTTTTTCCCCAAGTCCTTTATTTAAAAAAATGCGAACATTGGTGAGCTCACGTTGTATGCTTACTTTTATATACTCATTGTTTTATCTTGCTTTTACTTCCATCCAAAACACTTTCTTGTATCATTAACCAGGCTTCCTCCCTGTCATATTTAGAGTTCTGTGGTATTCCCATGTGGCCGCATCAAGGCTCCCCTGTTGTTACATTTTGGGGGTTGCCACCTAACCATTGCCATTATAAATAAAGCCACGACGAACACCTCGTCCTGAGGGCTTCCCTGCATCCCTGATTGTTCTCTAGGCTGGATCTGAGCAGGTAGGCGATCAGACTAAAGAATCTCATAATGTTTAAGATCATTGCTTCGTTATCTTTGCTATCAGCCATGCTAGAGAAACTAGAACATATCAGAGTCCCTTATTTATTCATTCAACATGTAATTAGATATTTACTATGTGCGAGGCAATTTTTACCCTCAAGGAATAAAATAAAATCACTCATCCATCCATCCATCCATCCGTCCATCCACCCACCCACCAACCATTCGTCTACTTCTCTTTTTGACATATCTTTCTCTCGTATGATTCTGCTTTCCATCTATTTCTCTGTGATCTCAGTCTGCCCATCTGATGCTCTTGGCAAATCTTTTCCCTCTCCTCTGATCCAGCCCCTCTCTTCGTTTGGACCGCGGCCCTCCAGGTGTTTTGTTATGACCCCTGCCCGTGTGCCCCCGTCTCCCATCCTGACTGTGAGTTTTTTGGAGGAAAAGGCTGGGACCCGTTTGTCTCTGGGCCCCGAGGCCAGCACAGGGCCCCGTGCACACCCAGCGTCCATAAACACCCACTGAACTAGGGTCTGTCCTTTGTCCATCTGTCTACCCATCCATCTATCCGTCCATCTATTTTCTGTCTTATTATCTATTTTACAAAATAATTGAACTATAAAACTTACGTACAGGAAAGTGTATTATTCCAAAGTACACCAATCTTCAGGTTACAATCTGATGGACTTGCACATATGTGGACGCCCGTGGAACCATCAAGATTGAGAACATTTCTGACACCCCAGAAGCCCTCTCCTGTCCCCCCAGGTTAACGCCCCCCCAGAGGTAACCATTCTTCTGACCCATCGTAGAGCTTAGTTTTGCCTGGTTTGAAACTCATGCAAACGGGGTTCATGTGGTTTCTCCTCTTTCGCGTCTGGCTTACTTTGCTTACGCCAGCGTCTGCGAGGTCCATGCGTGGAGGTAGCAGGGCCTGGTCCCTCTACTGTGTGTGAGGTGTCGTGTTTATATGGAGGGCAAACTTCCCTCCGTCCCCCTTCTCTCCCTCCTCCCTCCCTCCTTCCTCCCTCACCCCTGCTGCGGGTCATTTACTGCACATCGGACTCTGCTCAGCCCCAGCCATCGGGAGCTTGGTAAGGCTCAGCCCTCGGGAGATGGAGGGGGACAAGGACTTTCACCGTCTAGGGAGGTGGGTGTGACGACGAAGGCTCTGCGTGGCACAGGGGCCCGGGGAGTCAGAGGGAAGGATGGGTCCTGGCCTCGTCCTGTCCAGACTGCCTGCTCCATGCCTGTTTCCTCAAGTCTCCGTCTGTCTGTCCGTATCTCCACCCACCCACCCCAAACCAATGGCCCTTCCTAAGGTCTGCGGCAGGGAACGCTGCCCTCCCTCGCCTCCCACTCCCAGCACCAGGTTTCCCTCCAATAGTCCCCGTGTGAGCAGCGCTCGCTCCACGGAACAGCCACCTCCAGCCCGCCGGGCGCCAGGAGCCCGCGCTGGAGCCGGTCTGCTTTGGGGTGTGGAAAAAACACACGGCCACATGCTGGGGACTGGGCGCCTGCAGTTCGCACTCTGGGATGCCGGGCAGGGGGAGATCGCACCTCCCTTGGCTGGGAGCCCCTCAGTCTGCCCGTCCGGCTGCTGAGCCCGAGCAACAACTGCGGGCGACCCTCCCCCACGGGCCCCCAGCCCCCCGCATCTCACCTCTCCCAGAAGGAGGGGGTGCAGAGCCTCAGCTGCGGGTGCTGACACCCCAGGTTTGGAGCCACGCGGGGACCTTCTGTCTGGGGAGTGTGGGCCGGCCCCCCCGGGGGGTGTCAGGAGGGGAGGGGAGGACAGGGTGGGGGAGATGCGTGGTCACTGCTTCCCAAGTCTGGGGGACCCCAATCTCCCTGAGGTCCAGCCTGACAGCAAAGACCCGTCCCCTGAAGCCACGTGGACATGTCCAGGTGCCCTCGGGCAAGCCACCTCTGCTCTGAGCTTCCGTTTCCTCTTCCCCAAAGTGGGAATAAGGAGGGGATGAGGCCATGAGTAGTAGGCAAAATATCGCATGCAGAGCTCCCGGCTGAGGGACAGCCACCAGCGAGCCCCTGACAAACACTACCGCCATTGCTCTAAGAGAAAGCCATGTGCCGATGGCTCTGTGACAAGTCTTTTCACTGCTCTGAACCTCAGTTTCCCCACCTGCCATGGCTGCCACCCAGTGCTGCCTTGCTCTGCTGCCTCTGACCTCCAGAAAGAAATGCTTCAGGTGCAGTCAGAAAACTTGGATTTGAGCGGGCTGTGTGACCTGGGGAAGGTGCCTTCCCGACTCTGGGCTCCCATGATTCTAACTGCAAAATGAAGGCATTTGGGGAGTTGACTTTGAAGGGCCTTCCAACCGTGACAACCAGGTTTTTGTTCATTTTAAACTCATTCTATCAAAGGGTCTTTACAGGCACACCTCGCTTTATTGCACTTCGCTTTATTGCGCGTGGCAGATATTGTGTTTTTTACAAGACCCTCCACCAGCAAAAAGATTCTGATTTGCTGAAGGTTCGGATGGTTAGCATTTTTTAGCAATTTTTTAATTAAGTTATGTACATTGTTTTTTTAGACATACTGCTATTGCACACTCAATAGACTACAGCATAGTCTAAACATAACTTTTATATACACCAGGAAACCAAAAATTCGTGTGACTTGCTTTATTGCGATATTTGCTTTATTGTGGTGGTTCAGTATCTCCGAGGCACGCCTGGTATTTACGAGTCTCAACTACAGACTTTCTGTGTGTGTGCAAACCCCATCTTTTGCCAAGAGAAGATTCCTGGCTGTTCTGGAGGTCCCAGACAAGCAATTTCTGGTGGGAGCGTGTCCCCAGCAAGCGACGACGTGTTCGAGCCACGATCCAGGTCACGATGCCAGGCTGGCCCACTGTCCCCTTTTGTCATCCTCTTTGCTCTGCTTTCTTCTTCTCTAGTATTTTCTTCGCTTGGTACTTTGCTCTCTCATTCTCCCCTCCCTTCTTTCTTTCTTTTCCCATTCTCTCTGTGTTATGGGCTGAATTGTGTCCCCCCCAAATTTATATGTTGAAGCTGTAGCCCCCAGTGTGACTGTGTTTGGAGATGGGGCCTTTCGGGGGTAATCAAGGTTAAGTGAGGTCATAAGGGTGGGGCCCTGAGCCGACAGGACTGATGTGCTTGTAAGAGGAAGAGACACCAGAAAGCTCTCTCTCCGAGCACTCGCAGGAGAAGGCCGGGCGAGCACACGGTGAGAAGGTGGCCGCCCGAAAGCCAGGAGGAGGGCTCTCACCAGAGACTGAACTTCCCAGCACCTTGAACTTGGATGCCCAGCCTCCAGAACTGTGAGACGATAAATGTGGTTTAAGCCCCCAGTCTGTGGTATTTTGTGATAGCAGCTCGAGCTGACTAAGACACTCTGCATTAAAAAATTTCTGTGAATTGCCTTTTCTTGGAGAACTCTTGTCGCCCTCCCAATGGATCCACACTGGGCCGGAGTCTGGACCTCCTGGGGGGACCCCCTCCCCTCCCGTGCTGGGTCCTGCAGAGGCTCCCTGACCGTGGGGCGTGAGTGAGTTCACAGGACTGAGACGCACATGGACGGGGCTTCAAACCCCAGCCCAACCGTGACTCTGCTGCGAGCGTGGACACATGGTTTACAAACCTCCACTTGCTCATCTGTGAAATGGGTGTGACGGCTCCCCTTGTGTCCACCGCCCGTGGAGGTGGAGGGACGGGGCTCCGGTTACACATTGTGTATGAGCAGCTGTTGGCAATTCAGCAGGGAGCTGGAGGAGACCAACATCCTGCTAGAGACCAAAGCCCCTGGTTATGACCTTCGCAGCCTGCGGTTGGTCTGGGCTGCTTATAAACGGCAGCGGCACGTCGAGAAATCCAGCTGTGCTCCCAGTGTGGAGCTGGGGTTGCATGTTACATTCATGGCCACAATCAGTCCTCATGGCAGCCCTAGGGGGTCGGCTCCACATCCAGCAGCATCACACAGTGGTCAGGGAGCCAGATGGCCTGGGCTCGCACCCTGACTCTGACCCTTACCGGCTAGATGACCTCCGTGTTCTCATCTGTCAGATGGAGAGAGGGATGTAATCCACTGCACAGGGAGACTGAAAGGGACTAGATGAGTACACACCCATGGAGCCCTGAGAACAGTGCTGGGGTGGAGTAAATCATCAATGAATGGTCATTATCATTATCGCCCCCATTTTACAGATGAAGAAACTGAGGTCCAGGGTGGCTCTGGTCATGTAGTCACAATTCTAAGTCCCCACTCTGAAATACCACTTTCTTTTATTTGCAAGACGTTCCCATCTTCCTGGCATCCCTGTTGCCTTCACAATGAAATCCAGATCCTCCCCAGGGCACTTGGATCCCTCTGAGACGTGGTTGTGGCCACGTCTCCAGGCTTACCTCTTGCCCTTCCCTTTGATGACCCATCAGATCGTAAAATGACTTTTGGTTCTGAAACTTGCCATCTCTTTCCTGCCTCCAAGCCATTGACTGCTGTCTGATGCTCATCCTTCAAGGCCAAGTTTAAATATCACCTCCTCCAGGAAGGCTTCCTGATGTGCTCCTCACCGTGCCCACAACCTCCACACTTATTTTTACTGTAACCCTTGTCCCACAATGTCCCGTAACCTGTCTACCTGCTCATTCTCCTCCAGGTGTGAGCTCCTGGAGGACACTGTGATTCTTCAAGACCTATGATGATTCCTGCCACATAGCGTGTGGCAAAAACTAAATAAACAAATACTAAAAACAAATGCTAAATGAATGAATAAATGAAGAGATAACTGGAAAAGTGAGCTAGAACCACGTTCTGAAGTTCCTGGAACATCATTATATTTTATTTTTATAACTTTTATCAGTCTTTATTAACAGTGTCTTTTATAAAGTGAAATTATTTAATTTTGATGAAGTCCAATATATTGATTGTTTTTTTTGCTTTTATAGTTCATGTGTTTTTTATTCTTTTCATGTCTTATTTAAGAAATCTTTACCATCTCTCAGGTCACTAAGAATTTTCTCCTATGTTTCCTTCTAGAAGTTTTATATATCTGGAGGTCATGACCTGTGTCTGTCCTAGTCATCCATGTGACTCTAGCTCTTAGCATAGTGCCTGGCATGTAAGTCTCAGCAAAGGAATAAATGAATGGGTGGCTGAGCAGTGAATAAATGATTCACCCTACTCCCCACACACTGAATCCAGGTGCATCAAGTTGCAGGCAGTAAACAGGTGGGCACAAAATAAAAACAGAACCGCCCAACCAATTTGTTCTCCTGGAAGCTTAACTAAGACCCATCTTGAACAGAGTCTCCCTTTTCAACCCCTGTGTTCATTGCAGCGTTATTCACAATAGCCGAGACTTGGAGGCAACCTAGGTGCCCATCAAGGGACGAATGGATAAAGAAGATGTGGTGTATATACACAATGGAATACTACTCAGCCATAAGAAATGATGAAATCCAGCCATTTGTGACAACATGGATAGACATTGAGGGTATCATGCAAAGTGAAGTAAGTCAGAGGGAGAAGGTCAAATACCCTATGATCTCACTCATAAGTAGAAGATAAAAACAACAACAAACAAACACACAGAGACAGAGATTGGATTGGTGGTTACCAGAGCAGTAGGGGGTAGGGAGGAGGGTGAAAGGGATAATTCGGCACATGTGTGTGGTGATGGATTGTAATTAGTCTTTGGGTGGTGAACATGAGAACATGATGTAATCCATGCAGAAACAGAAGTATAACAATGTACACCTGAAATTTATACAATGTTATAAACCAATGTTACTGCAATAAACAAAAAGATGATCAACACTCTGTATTGCACAGAAAAAGTGATAACCATAAAAACAAAGATTTGCAAATTCGACTGTATTAAAATTTGAATAAAATCTCTTCATCAAAAGACAATAAGAGAGAAAAAAGGTAAGCTCCAGAGCTGGAGAAGACATTTGCAATGTATACAATGGACAAAGTTTTGTATCCAGGGTAAGAATTAAAGGACAAACAACCCAACAGAAGAATGTGCGAAACACTTGAATGCGCCCTTCACCAAAGAAGACATACGAATGGCCAATGAAAGCATGAAAAGGTGTGCAACCTCATTAGTCACCAGGAAAATGCAAATAAAGACCCACCGAGGTCCCACTACACATCCACCCGGATGACAAAACTCAATAAAACTGATACCACCAAGTGTTGGCGAAGATGTGGAGCCCCCGGAACTCTCGTTGTCTGCTGGTGGAAATGCAGAACGTACAGCCACTCTGGAGCTCTCTTTGGCAGCTTCTACTAAAGCAGAACACGCACCTGCCCTGTAGCCCAGCGACTCTACCCCGAGGTCCACACCCAAGAGCGTTGTCTCCGTATGTTCACCAAAGATATGCTCAAGAATGTCCATCGCAGCACTCTTTGTCAGAGCCCCAAACTCTGCTCAAATGTCCCCCAACTACAGCCTGGGTAAATAAATTGTGACATATTCACACAGTCAAATATCATCTAGAAATAAAAACAAATGAACCACTTCTGCATGCAGCAGCATGGACGAATCTCACAAAATAATACTGAGCGAAAGAAGCCAGACACAAAAGAACATTCTGATTCCATTTACATGAAGTTCAGCAATAATCTATGGAGGTGGAAATCGGGATAGTGGTTCTCTTGGCAGTGCAAGGGGTGGGTGGTGCTGGGTAGGGGGCAGGAGGGGGACTTCCAGGTGCTGGTCATTTCTGTTCATTTCTCCAGGTGCTTATCTCTGGCTGTGTCCACTTTGTAAAACGTCATCAAGCCGCACCCTCTTGACATATTCACTTTTTTGTATACTTGTCACACATCAAAACAAAATTATTTAAAAAAAAAAGTGCTCACCAAGTTAAGTTTAGGACAATTTCGCAAGGTGCCCTGCTGAGCCTTGGCGCCCTCTGGACCAGGGGGGCACTGCCCCCATGCCCCATTCCCCAGAGCCTGCGCCAGGAAGAGGAAATCTTTTTTCCCTTCTTCTTTTTCCCTCTGCCTTGGCCCGGAGCTATTGTACGTATGCAAATGCGGCCGTGTCAGCTATTGACACGAGCTCAGCTATTTACAGCCGGAGTCTTGCAACACTTATCACAGCCACTGCAGACTTCAGAAAGCCAAAACGCGTGCGCGCAAACACACACACGCACACGCACGCACATGCACACACACGACACAGAGTATATTTTTTTTCCCCAGGATATAAATTTCCCATCTCATTGCAGCCTAGGCCGTCACATGCAACATTGATTGTCTGTTATATTACATTTATTAAGAAGTGATAACTTGTAATAATTGGATGTTAAATTAAAGAACTCTCTCCTAGTTATTGCCGTCTCAATTATAACTGTCTTTGGCTGGCAGTTATAATGATATATGAGGGTTGTATTTTACGCAGCCGACCATGACCCGGTGAGTAATATTCCCCAGCTATGGGCGCACGCATGCACTCCTTGGCTCCTAATGCTTTGCTTGGGTGCTGATTGGAATATTAAGTTTCTGCACGACCGCGTCGCCGAGATCCGCCCGGGGAACCGCGACTCCGCGGCTGGGAGCCCCCTCCGGCAATTTCCCCCCCTTCTGCTTCTCCGCGCTGGTACATGTCCAACTGGTTTCCGCTTTGTTTTATGGTTATAGGAATCAGGTTTATTTGGTGAGTTATAAAGTCGTAAAACGTGGGCGCGAGCGTGTTTGTGGTTTCCTTCTAGATGAAGCTGTTGCAATTAGCTCTGGGGTCCAGATGTCAGGGGAGGGGGCAGTCGGAGGTGGGCGCGGGGGGCGCGTGTGGACTGGATTTATTTAGGAGGAGCGGGTGGAGACTCTGGCTGTGCTTCTGCAGGGAGGTCGGGGAGAAGAAGCCCGTGCCTCCGAGAGTCCGGAGCAGAGGTTAAGGCGAGTTTTGAGGGCTCGAAGTGGTTGCTGCTCCTCGAGACTTCCGGCCCCTCTGCGGGTGAGAGGGGCTGACTGCAAGGCCCTGTGGGGCCCCTCGTGTGCCCGGACCTTGGGGACAAGGCACGCTCTGTGGTCAGACAGGAGCTTCGGCCAGTCATTCACGTGCCTCTGTTTCTTGTCTGCTTCCTTCCCTTCGTCTGAGCTGCTGGAGGTGGCTTCCCGCATGTCCGAGGGGCTGTGGGACATTCCAGGAGGGCCTGTTATGACCCGGGCCCTCGGGAGCCCTCTACACCACGCGGTCCTCAGGGAGCGTGGGGCATCGTTCTGTTAGTGTTCTGTGGCTGCGGTCACAAAGGGCCGCAATCCAGGTGGCTCCGCACAGAAATTTATTCTCTCACAGTTTGCAGGCTGGAAGTCCAACATCAAGAAATCTAGAGGGCCACGGTCCCTCGGAAGTTTCTAGGGAGGGTCCCTCCTCACCTCTTCCAGCTTCTGGTAGCGTCAGGTGTTCCTTGGCTTGTGGCTGCGTGCCGCCCATCTCTGCCTCCACCTTCCCACGCTGTCTTCTCTCTGTGTCTGTGTGTCCCACTTGCCCTCTTCTTATAAAGATATCAGGCACTGGATTTAGGGCCCACCCTCACCCAGTCTGACCGCATTTTAGCTAATTATACCCGCAAAGACCCTATTTCCAAACAAGATCACATTCGCAGGGGTTAGGACTTCAGTGTATCTTTTGGGGGACACAATTCAACACACAACACGTTCTAATTTTATGGATGAGAAAACCGAGTATCGGGTACCTTGAGCGAGTGCCCAGCTAAAGGCAGAGCTGGAGTGCGAGTGGATTCTGTCTGAGGCACGGTTCTTCACTGCCTCTTTCTCTCTGGTCAGATTCTAGTCATCTTGGTCAAGTGGCGGGACCCCCTAGCTTGAGGGAAGCCGGGCCCCTCTCAGGGGGGATGCTCTGGGTTCATCAGAAGGCGCCTCTTGGCATCTTTCTAAGGTCGGAATGGCCAGTGAATTAATCACTGTTTGAGTCACAGACATCATCCATTCACAAATATTTACTGAGTGCCCCCCTTCCCTCAAAAAACCTCAAGGAGCCAGCCTTCTAGTGCAGAGGGAAAGAGACAAGGAGTGAATGGAAGGATAAAGGACGTAGAATGTCAGAAAGGACCAAGTGCCGCGAAGAAGCACAAAGCAGGAATCTTGGCTAGGAGTGTTGCCCTGAGGTGATGAGAGAGAACTGGAAGAGGTGAGGGAGCCGCCACGTCAGGCAGAAGCATTCCAGGCTGGTGGATGAGCAAGTGCAAAGGCCCTGAGGCCGACGATGCCAGCGAGGCTGTGGTGGGACGTAGGCTTTTAGTCTGACGGAGCTGGGATACACTGGGGGGGGGGTCTCGAGTGGAGATAAACTTTGGGGGCCAGCATACCCAGTGAATGCTGGGAGCCCTGTGAAGTGTGCTTGGGAGGGAGTGTAGACTGAGAAAGGACCACAGGATGACCCTGGAGTCGGGAGGAGGGGGCACCGTGGAAGCCTGAGGGGCACGGTAGAACAGGGGCTTTGGGGAAGCCAAAGACCTCTCAATGAAGCGGAAGTGATGCTGATCCCGAGAGATCCGTCTGACAAGAAGGGTTGAGTCCTGGCCCCTGGGGGCTCTGCGACCCGCCAAGGGAAGGGGCAGGCGGAGGACGAGCTCACGGTTGTCTCTGTCGTTACTGGATTGATGTCTGCCGCTCACACTGGACTGACTGGGGCCAGGTCTGCTTAGCCCTTCATGGTCACCTTAGCTCCTTGGTCCATTGACGGGCACGCGGGGGCCGCCATCAATATCTGTTCTGTGAATTGCATGTCACTTTCCTGACACGGGATGGAACTCCTCTTTGATGGTGGGGGAAACAGGCTCCGAGGGGACAAGGTGACAGAACAGGGACTACGGGCCAAGTGTCTTGACCGCTGCCCGGAGCCCATCCCACCCTCCATCTGACAATCCTGCAAGAAACCGACTTTGGTTTAGGACTTCACTCTGTTGAACACCTCCCTCCTCAGGTCCTCACGACAACCTGGTGAAGTCTCATCGAGGCCACTTTGCAGACGAGGACCTTGAGGCTCAGAGACCTTAAGTTACCCGCCCAAGGTCACACAGCTGGCCTCGAGGTGGTGAGGCAGGGATTCGAACCTGGGTCTGTCTGACCACAAAGCCCGTGTGTTTCCCCACCAGCCTGGCCCACGCACACGCTGTTCCTTCTGCCAGAAACGCTCTTCCCTCTCTCACTCTCCCTACCTTCTCCTTACCTTTCCGAGCTCAGCGTCCTTGTCACTTCCTCGGGGAATCCTTCCCCGGCGTCGCTCCATCAGGCCCCCGTCGCAGGTCTCGGAGCTCCCTGGTCCTTCCTAGTGGCACCCACCAGAGTTTATGATGAAATAATCACAGGGTCTTTGTCAGCTTATGGTCTGAAACCACCACCTCTAGACTCTCTTGGAATATTCTTTTTTGGAAAGAAAATCTTCCCCAAATGTGTCCTGGCCCTTGTTTTAACAACTCTCACAATATGTCCCCGGGGCCTGTGCACAGCCCAGCTCTGCCCTGTCCTTCAAGGGCGGGGCCCAGGGCTTGTTAAACATATTCTTAGGAAAGATGAAAGGGATTGAGAAAGATGGCAACAACACTCGTACTTCACCCACTCGGTCTCTGCTCAAGTCGCCTCCCTGTCCCCTGTCCCCTGCCACCATCTGTCATCCGGCGTAGCCCACTGGGGCATCCTTCATCTTTTTAGTTTGTTGAATTTTTCCTCAAGCATTTTTTGCTACAGGACACGATACAGTTCTGGATGTTTAGTGTCTGTCTCCCACGCTTGGATCATCAGCTCCACACAGGCAGGGACTTGTCCATCTTTCTCGCCACTGTACTCAGATCCCAGCCCACAACTGACCCAGAGAAGATGCTCCATAATCGCATGAATAAATGAGGAACCAGGTAATTCTTGTCCGCCGACTATCTGCCAGGTACCAAGCTAAGCCCTTGATACACATTTTCCCCTTGAATCCTGACAGCCATCCTTGGGGGTTCAGCCCCCCATTTTGCAGATGAGTAAACTGAGGCTCAGAGGCAGTAGGTGCTGGGATTTAAGTCCCGGCCAGAACATCCACCTCACCCACACTCTGTGCTTCCTCTAGTGACCAGCCCAGAATGGGACCTACCGTGAGTGGTGGACACACAGCCGCCCAACGACCAGATGTCCGCTGGACCACATTTTCCACGGACACTTGTTTCAACATTTTCCCCATGGTTTACAGGAGCCCGGACTGTCCTGTAAGCACACCTCTTAGAAATATCTGTTTTCTTTCTTGCTTTTCTGTAAACAGAGCATCCATTCTCTCCCACTCACTCGCATTTTTTTTTTTTTAAGAATTAATTGCCCTTTTTATGGCTGTGGTGTGTTTGTACTTGCAAGAACCCTGGCACCCTTAATCACAACAGCAACATTCTCCACGAACAGAGAAAATTTGAACAGTCATTAAGCACCAGCGAATGTGGCGCCTATTAATGGGCAAACAGTAAGTCGGGGAAGAGGAAAATGTTTTTCTCTCGCAAAGTACATACGAAAAGTTGATCCAAACCAGCGCGCTGCCATAAATCTGTTAATTTTGGCAAATTACGGGGAGGTGGCAGGGGCGGTGAGAGGGAGCGAGGGGAAAGGTTGGCCGGAAGCTGCCCACCCACTTCAGAAGGGAGATGCTGTGGGCCACTGGGGCCTGCAGCTCGGCTCTTGGCCCAGAGACTGGCCGCTCTTTGCAGGGGTTTCTCCCATCTTGAAGCCGGCGTCACACAGTCTCTTTAGGTAGCAGGGGGCTGTGGCCGGTTAAGGCTGGACCCTGATGCCGGGATGCAGGGGAGGCCCAGGCGGGGGGCTGCAGCCCCGCAGCGGGCCTCCCGGGTCCTTTCCCTTTCCGATTGCCTTTTGGACCCCCTCTGGGCCCCTGACCTGGGCCGCCGCCTCCTCCCTCCCCTCCCCTACGCCCAGCCGCAGGCTGGCTTCGGCCGGTTTCCCTTGGCTGGACCACCAGAATCGTCTATCTGTTCTGGGGCTGAGTTGTGTTCAGGGCTGGGGGAGGGGATCGCCTGTGGGCTGCGTGTCAGTGTGTGTGCATGTGAGTGTGTGTATGTGTGCGTGCTCACACTAGTCTGGGTGCTGGTGTGTCGGAGAGGAGGTCGGGGGGCCTGCTGGTGTCACTCAAGGCTTTTGATAACAAAGAACGTTTTTTCTTCTGGGTGGAAACAAAAACCAGCCTTCCAGAGGCCGGCTCTCGCCCTCTCAATGTCTCCCCCACCTTCCCTGCCCCTCCCTTCTCCCGGCTCCTTCTGCCTCCTTCAGAATGTTTTCTTTCTGTCCTGCTCTTTTTCCTCATCTGAGATTATTCTCTCTTTCAGTCTTTGAATCATCTTCTCCATTCTTTTTCTGCTTCTCATTCGTATTCCTGTCTCTCTCTGTCACTCTCCCCTCCTCCCTTCCCTCTGTCCCTCTCCCCCGTCTCTCTGTCTCTTCTCTCCTCCCTCACTTCCCCAGACACACTTGTCCTGTGGAGTTTGGAATTGTCACACCACCAACTTTCCACGTGAGCAGGAGGAAACACAGACGCCTCTTTTCTGCCATTCAGTCTTAATTCCTAGATTCTGTGGGACACAGAGGTGACAGCAGGAGACAGAACACCAAGTCCCGTTCTCGCCGCATCTCCCTGGGGCGGGGCTGTGGGGCCAGCTGCAAGCTTGTCTGTCCCAGCTGCCTTTGCCTACGTCTCCCTTCTCCCGGCTGGCGAATCCTCCCCCTCACTCTTCCTTCCCAGCCTGGCTGGGATTTGTGCTCTGCTCCTGTGCCGTGTGCTGCGGCACGAATAGGTTAATGTATTTACGGTAAACACGTTCTTGGTTAGGCTGGAGGAAGGGGCTGCTTTGGTGAACCATTTATTACTGAGGCCACTATTTCCAACCTGTTCCACACGATTATTCGGCAAAGCTGCAATTTGGCACTTGTTCCAGGCTTGAAAGAATCGCTTCCCCAGAGGTGACCCTCGGCGGGAGATTGCATGTCACTGCGTGAGGAATGGCCGTGGCAGGCGTGATGGGTAGGTTGTCTGCCTCCCCTGACCTCAATCGCTTTCCCTCGGCACAGCTGCCGGGGCAGGTGGGGGTGACGCAAAGTGCTTATAATTTCTGCTGGAAGGTGGTGGAATGGTAATGGGGTGCTTGGCGCCCACCAGTTGGCCAAGGGCCTGGCCTGTGCAGGTCCAGAACCTCTGTTGGGAGTAGCCATCCTCATAGGGACAAGGCTGTGGTTACATTAAGAGATGCCCAGGAGGAGGGGAGAGGGCTGTGGATGCAGGAGGCTGGCTCTCAGGGGACTGAAGTGAGCAGACCGGGCAAGGAGGGAGCATGTACTGAGCACCTACTATGTGCTCAGCACTATGGTAGCTCTCGCATAAATGTGCTCCCATCCACCTGCCTGTGGCCCCATCAGCGTGCTGCCTGGCCAGAGAGCAGAAGTGGTGTTGCCTGGTGGCTGTAAACCTGACCCAGTGCTCACATTCCCGCCGTGCCGCTCCCTAGCCCTGTGGTCCTGCACAAATGACTTGACCACACTCGCGTCTCAGTTTCCCCATCTGTGAGACAGGATAGGGTCAGTGCCCTCTCCTGGGTCATTTTGAGCACCCAGTGAGCCAAGGTCATATAGCACAAGAACAGAGGTGGGCCTGGAGCAAGCTCTTTAGAGGTGTTATTATTATTGTTGTCATCGATATTACTGCTATTGCTGTTCATGAGCAATGGATTAAGCAGACTTCCAGGATGGATCAGAAAACTGGGGCACTGAGACATGGAGAAAACTGTTTCCAGATGTAAAGATCTCAGGAGTTGGAGCCAGGGATAGAAATCTGCTCTTTCACATTCTAATTCGCCTCCCTGGAGGACCGCCTTCTGGACCTGTCTCCCTGCTTCCCTCTTTCCCTCCCTCCTTCCCTCCACCCTTCCCCTTCCTCCTTCCTTTCTGTCTATTAACTGTCAATTTTTCCTTTCAAATCATGAGACACACCGGAGACTTGGTCACGTGTAGAGGACACTGGTGGGGAATCTGTTGATCACTTTGGAGAACGTGGCAGACAGGGAGGTCCGCCGTGGCCCCTTGGCGTGACAGCCCGATGGAGCAGGTACTCAGCGCCTGCCAAGCTCTCGGTAGTCCTGGGTCCAGAAGTCTCCTTGAGCAGACAACTCCCTCTCTGGACCTCAGTCCCCTCCTCAAAACATGCCAGCCCAGCTGCCTGGGAGCTGGGTCCCCCCAGCCCCAATTCTGCCTCTACGCTGTGACAGCAGAGTGACCCTGGGCAAGTCACATGTCCCCCCACCAGATCCCAGGGTTTCCACCTGCAGAATCTGCCTCCTGGGAATTTCGAGGCTTAATGGAGGAGAGGACTGTTCTCTGGGACTCAGAGGGGCTGAAGCGTCCCGACCGCATCCTGCTTTTCAGAGCTGGGCCTGGCTGTGTCCAGCACCTGTGAGCATTGGGCTGGATCAGGCTGCATTTGAACTTAAAAAAAAAAAGTAGCCACAGGTGCAGCTGTGACTACACACAGTCAAGACTGAAAATATTTGTTTGAGCTCTGCAGGGTGTACTAGGGGAGGGGGCTGAAAGGAAGGTTATGCTAATTTATGAGATTTACTCTCTGCCATCCCTTTGCAAGTCTTTGCAAGTCTTCTTATCAGATGACGCTTTCCAGCTTGCAGGATCCTTTTCTTCTAATTCCCCATTGAATGCATGCGTGCGTGCACGGGTGGGGTTGGGTTGTGTGGCCTTCAGTAGGGTTTCGCTTCCAAGCAGGTGTGTCCGTTACGTGTGATCTGAAGGTCCCTTCAAGCTGATCAGGGCCATGGTCATGGAACGTTGTTAATGTTTCCAGGTCTGCAAGGTTGAGCTGCCTCCTAGCGTCCAGGTAAATCATAACTGGCTGTCTTGTCTCACCTGTCCTTGGAAATGTGGAAATCCAACTCAGAGACTCCATAAAGCCAGTTATCATTGAGGGTGACTGGAGCTTAATCCTGCAGAGAAATTCTAGAAAACACCATGAAACAGGAGCTTCAGCATCATCCTACCTAAGGAGTGAGGGAGCTGGGGTATTGACACACCGTCTCCCGAGAGTCAGTGGGTGAGGCCTGCTCTGTATTGGGGCTGGTGAATTCCCTGACACTTCTAGTCTACCTTGTGGATCTCCAGAACAATTCCTAAGACTTAAAGATACCCGCAGCTGAGCACACTGAATTGGTAAGTTCCGAGGGATGCAGGCAGGTTCTGACGGAGATTCTAAACAATCCTCCCTCGGTCTGGATACCCTTTGCTCGTGGAACCTTGCCTGTTTCTCCAGGCTGCATTAATGCCTCTCCCGTGCTGTTATGCACCCTGCCTCAATGCCATGCTTCCTACAACCACATTTAACTGCCTGTTTATTTGTCCACTTGCCCCCATGCTGTGTTCCAGCTGTGAGCTCCATGGGACAGGGCTCTGTCTCATCCAGCTCTGCATTCCCAGAATAAATGTTTAACATTAAAAAAATAAATGAGTCCGTGGAGCTGGGGCAGGCAGAGGCCCGCAGGAGAGAACTAATTGTGTGAGAGCAGAGCCATGAGGAGAGATGCCAAAACCCTCGTAGGTAGCAGACATGGCCGACTGCCAACACGAGGACACTTTTCTCTGGATTCGCCCCAGTTCTGACCATCAGCGTCCCCACCCAGCCCAATTTCAGGAACGGGAGAAGGGGAAAGAAGCCACACCCTTATTATTAAACTTGAGGCCTTTGCTCACTGTGAATGGGAACAGATCAATCTGAGATCATCCTTGGCAAGAAATGCGGGGAAGCAGAATGCTCCTTTTTGGATCTTGACGGCCGAATCTCAGCACAGCTTCTGGCTTTATTTGCATCCTGTTGACATCTGTAATAATTGTGAAAAGTTTGAGATCATCTGTTGGTCCCAGACGCTCATAGGGTCACTGGGTGTGAGGCAGTGATGGCTAGCCTGTACCCAGGACCCTCCTGAGGGGAGCATTTTTAGTTAGATCACCTTGGTTAAGATGCTCAGAAGAGGAGAGGGGACCACTTCCTGTTTCAACACTTCCTGTGAAACAGGAAGTGGGAAGAAATGTACAGGAAGTGGAGACAAATGTATAGGGAAGCCATTTTTCTGAGCAGGAGTGGTTTGTGGATTCATAGAGTTCTTAATATTTTCCATCCTGAAATGTTAAAAAGGCGTGACATGTTGTTCCTTACTGGCTCTCAGTTAAAACACCTTCTTGTGTCCCATTGTTGGGAGAATTTTCCGGGCAAAGGAAGGAAAGAAGACAGGTTGGCGTGGAGGCAAAATCAGGGAGTTCAAGGGACTTCCAGATTCTTCCGAGATGGGTATTTACAATATTCCTGCCACACTTCCCAGCAAAGCTCCCTTCATGCCACTGTCAGATAGCCAGCGACATGCCTACTTCACTTTAAGCAAATCCAGCACATGGATACTCAAGTTATTCCCTTTATAAAATGAATTCCCTTTGGTAATCATTGAGCAAGCAAAGGCCCCAGTGTATCTGAAAAGCAATCTGGTTTTAAAATGCATTTTATTTGTGAGCACCTTTTTCAAAAGTAATGTTTGTGGTTTAGCTAACAAGCACTTGATAGCACTTGTGTGCCGGACATTGTCCCAGGGACTTTAACAATTCTCATTTAATTCTTGTAACAACTCAATGAGGCCAACATTGTTTTTATCCCCATTTTACACATCAAGAAACTGAGGTGTGCAGAAATCAGGCTACTTGCTCACGGCCAACCAGCTAGTAAGTCTAAAAGCCAGATGTAAACCCAGGCTGTCGGGGACAAGTCTAGTTGGTCTTGATTGATGCATTTTTCTGCTTGTATGTGGGAAGGAAACTGGCTGGTATCTGGGGCTGGCCAGGCTGGGAAGACCCAGGCTGCCATTTGTCATCAAGTGAACTTCCTACAAGAATGGCCTGCTCTGGGCCTTCTGCCCTTCTCATCCGTCCTGCTCACCCCTGGAGTTTATAATTTTGGAGACTTGGGCCTCTCTGAATCTCTAGCCCCTAGCATGGAGCGTGGTACCCTGTAGATGCTCAATGAAGTATTCCCTGAGTGAACGTTGGGTGAGTAGGAGAATGCACTTGTGGATTTCTTAGCAGTGATGCTAGCCGCTCAAACTGCAGGCACACAGGCAGAGAAAAGAGGGAATCTGAGGCTGTCATTGGAAGGCTCAGGGCAAACCCTTTGCAGACCTCGATGACCTTCACCTTTGCCTCTATTATCTAGAAAATTCCATGTGAAGACTGCAAGCTCCTTAAGTGCAAAATCCACACCTGATTGCCCAACACCTGGCAGGTGCTAGGCTCCAAGTAGGGACGCTCTGCATGCTGAATACAGGAGCAATTAGGGGAACGAGTGAATGAATGAATGAGTGAGTGAATGTTCCAGAGGGAACAGATATACGTTCCCTACCCTGGGGAGGTCTAGCTCCGTGGCTCCCAAAGTTGTACGAACGTCGGAATCTCTTGGAGAGCAACGCAGAGGGCTGGGCCTGCCCCAGGAGTGTTTGCTTCAGCAGGTCTGGGGTGGGGCCGGGGAACGTGCATTTCTAACAAAGTGCCAGCTGACGCTGCTGGTCTGGGGACTCCACTTGGAGAGCCACGGGTCTACTCACTGATTCTCAATCTCGCTTGCACATTGGAATCATTTGCAGGAATTTTTAAAAACGCTGATGTCCCGGATCCTTTCCCAGAGATTCTGATGTAATTGATCTGGGTTTGGCCGGGGTTTAAAAGCTCCCGGCATGCTTCGAATAGGCAGCACAGTGCTTTGGCCAAGCATTCGTCTTTTGGTTCCTTACCTTGACTTTCTTTGTGGCTTGATGTGTTGGCTGGAGGGTCACATGTGGCTTAGCTCACTGAGGGCCCCCACTTCCGTGTCCCCTTGGGCACGCAAAGCCGACTTGCCTGCTATGTCCTGTTCTAGGCAACGGCTTCTCAGGCTGCCGCCTGCCCAGGATCTGCTGTTTGCTCCTGATGCTGAGTCCCACCCCAGCGCTCGCCTGCCCCGTACACCGCGGGGTCTGTTAAGAGCAGATGCTAAACCATTTCCAGCAGGCCTTGAAGCTAATGCGCTGCCGAATGGATTCGGAAGGGCCTATTTCTTTGCGCGCCGAGAAAGAGAGTGAATTAATGCTCGACGAAACCCTCCAGAGGACCAGTCAGGGCTGGGGGGACGCTTGGTGGCTAAATCAACAGTTATAAACTCACCCCGTCATTTTTCATTATTCGGTACATTGGAAAGATATTTTCCTTTTCGGATGCAGTTGGAAATCCGTTTGGTCAAAAGTCGGTTGCAAACCTCATCACCATCGCCC
Organism: Diceros bicornis minor; assembly: GCF_020826845.1. NCBI lineage: Eukaryota > Metazoa > Chordata > Mammalia > Perissodactyla > Rhinocerotidae > Diceros > Diceros bicornis. The sequence goes on along the minus strand of NC_080774.1, from coordinate 21,302,172 downwards.
CTGAAAACTCGCAGCCTCTGTCAGGGGGTAGAAGAAAAATGGCCCGGGTCCCTAGCAGAAGCTGGGGCGACGGGGCCGTGTAGGGGCCGAGTGGGGGCCGCCTTGAGCAGAGGCTGCGTGATTTTTCAAAAATATTGCCTGTGGGTCCAGCTTCTGCGAGGACCTGAATATACGGGGATTTCAGCTATGGATCTGGAAAGCGAGGCCCCGTGTCTCCTCTGGTTTCGAGGAGAGAACTAACCCGGGTTCCCGCTGATCAGGCTTCAGCCTCATGGGCACCTTTCCTCACCAAGCTGTGAGCAGAGCATGCACTAAAGCACGCCCCCCAAGGAGCAAATAGAAACCGAGGTGGGGCTCCGCTCTGCTTTCGAGGCTGAAGGGGACACATGGGCCGAGGACGCGCTGCCAGTGGTGGTGTTTGAATTGGGGTTCTCTTCCTGGCAGCCACAGTGATGGGGAAAACCCTGGACGAGGCAACCGACTCTGGTCTGAGCCCTGGCTCTGCCCGCTCGGGGCTGTGTGACCTCAGCTAAGTCACTGGGCCTCTCTGAGCCTCATTTCCCTCTTTTGTGAAAATGAGAGGGTCAGGGCTGCGGCGAGGAGTCCTTGAGAAGATGGATGTGCAGGCACCTGGCACCTGGCCGGCACGGCGAGGGTGCTGGCCGGTGCGTGGGAACTTGAGCCTGAGTCAGGGAAGGTTACTGTTGGGGGTCAGGGCCAGGAAAAGGAAAAGGAGAGAGAGAGAGGGAGGGAGAGGGAGAGAGAGAGAGGGAGAGAGATGGAGAGAGAGGGAGACGACGGGGGGGGGGGGGGAGAGAGAGACAGGGAGAGAGAGGGGGAGAGAGAGAAGGAGAGGGGGGGTAGAGAGAGGGAGAGACAGAACGAGAGAGAGAATGAGTTGAACAGAGAGACAGAGAGAGAGGGAAGGAAGGCTGTCAGGACCAGCGTACCTGTCTTATGTACTAACCAAGATGCTCCAGGGGGCAAAGCGCTGAGTCATCCAAAATGTTGGGTTCAGAGGAGATTCTGGAGGGGGCTGCTTCCCTGCCAGCTGGGCTGGGGTCGGCTCCCCCACTCAGGGAGGGAGCTGGGTGCCCAGGCTCCTCGGGGTGGAGGGAGGGGAGGCTGTCTCAGACTCCAGCCCGGAAGGGCACAGTTTGTCTGCAGTGATTGGTTCCTGCATTAAGTTCAGGACTAGGGAGGGGAAGAGGGGCGTGGGCTGCTTCCTGTCACGGCAGACATGGTGCCTATACCGCATTTCTGGAAAAAGGAGCCCCTTCTTCAGGTGGACCTAGCCCTGCCCCAGGGCCTACAGCTCTGCAAGGCCCCTATGCAGTCAACAACCTGAATAGCTGTACTCAGCATCCCTTGCTGCCTCCCTCCTATTCATTCCTTCTGGGCCATGAATGAAACAGCCTCCTAACTCATCTCTTTGCTTCCATGCATAGCCCCCTCTAATCCTTTCCCTACATTAATCTACTCAGGCAGCCCTCCTTCCAGATTAAATTTCCCATCACTGTTGGGATGAAGACCCAACTGTTCTCCAAGGACTATAGCCTCCTGTACAGCCCAGCCCCTGCCCACTGCTCCTGCCTTGTCACACATCAGTTCCACCTCTATATCTGGAATCTAGCCACGGTGGCCTTTTATTGGGCTTCCTCTGCCCCAGGACCTTTGCACGTGTCACTCCTGCTGCCTGGAGCATTCTTTCTGCCTCTATCCACAGCGCATTTGTCCTCCTTTAGGTCTCAGCTCCAGCGTCACCTCCTTGGGGAAGCGCCTCCTGGTTCCCAGCTCTATCAAGTGCCCTCTCATGTTCCTGTCACTTGACCTTTTATTACAGGTGTAATTTAACATTTCCCCGGCAAGTATCAGAATAGCGGCCATCTCCCCACCAGACTGCGAGCCCCAAGGCAGAGCCGTGTCTGTTCAGCTCACCAGGACATAGCACATACCAAGTGCTCAGTAAATATTTATGGACCAGTTGCCCGCTCCCTGCCATCCTGAATGCACCCAGCAAGGCACTGGGAGCGGTGGATAAATCCCTGCTGGGCATCAGCTCTCTTCGTTTAATCTTCATAACAACGCTACGACTCACAATTTATGTTCACCACCTTTACTGATGGAAACAGAGGACTAGAGAAGGTTTACTGATGGAAACAGAGGACCAGAGAAGGCAAGGGGCTTGCCTGAGGTCACACAGCAGTGATCAGAAGCAGACCTGGCATAGAATCCAGTGCTCCTCCCATGCTGCACCTGGACCAGCTCCAGCGTGGGGACAGAGCTTGGAGCTCCGCCACAGGAGCCTCAGGACTCCAGGGAGACTGGCCTGGGTGTGGGTCTGGATTTGGATGTCACTGCACTGGGTGCTGGGGAGGCGTAGATGTCAAAACTGGGCAGCATTGAGTCTAGATGGAAGGGAGCAGTGGAGCATTGGGCTGGCTCAGGCTGAGTGGCCAGCAAGCTTGGACAATCTCGGGCAAGTCCCTTCTCCTCTCTGAACCTCAGTCTCTTCATCTAGAACATGGGGACCATACTACCCTCCTTGAGAGTTTGAGTCTGGGGTCTGTCTCAAACCCAGCTCCAGCAGCAGTGTTAGGGGGGTGAAGGAACAGGATTAGGGTGGAAGGAGAGAGGGCCGACAAGGTGGAGAATCAGGCCACCCGGCCCAGCTGCCAGGCTTCCCAGCCCCGGGCGGGGAACTGGATCACTGAGGCTGACAGTCATTATAACAGCGCAGCAATGGGGCTTCTGTCGGCTGCACACGACCCGGAGCCAGGCTGTGCCCTCGACACGCTGTCTTTCTTATTCACACCAGGTTTCAGGAGGTGCAGATCAGCATACCCATTTGACAGATGAGGAAACCGAGGCTCAAACACATGTACCGATTTGCTGGCCTCGGCACGCACCGTGCTCTGTTGTCCCCGTGAGGACTCGGCCCCTGCCTGTTCCTTTCCTCGCTCATGTCTTCTGAGCAGTGAAGACGTGACAGAAGGTTTCTGATGAGGCCGAGCGGGCTCAGCCCCCAGGCTCCTCACTCTGCCCACATTTCAGCCTCAGCTGGATCTCAGAGAATGGCACCCCCTCCTCCCGTCCGGATTCGGCCTTCAGGCCCAAATCTCGGCATTAATCTCGACTTGCACCCCTTCTCCAGGGGAGGGGTGCTCCTGGCCTCTGCCAGTTTCTGGAGGCCCCGGGTGCTCCACGGCTCGTGGCTGCGTCCCTCCAGTCTCTGCTCCGAAGCCTCCTCCTCTGCTCTGTGTCTCTGTGTGTCCTCTCCTCTTCTTGTAAGGACACCAGTCACTGGATTTAGGACCCACCCTAATCCAGTCTGAGCTCATCTTAACCACCTCTGCAAAGACCCTACTTTTGAGTAAGGTCACATTCTGAGGTTCCGGGTGGACACGACTTTGTGGGGGAGACTACCGTCCACTACAGTAAGGATACGTTCTAAGGGCAAGTTAGCCAGCCCTTGCCATCCCCCTTCTGGATTTTATCTCCCAATGCCCTAACAGTTGTAAGAACAAAGGCGACCATAACATGCATAAAGCACCCACGCTGTGCCAGGCACTTCTCTCAGCGTTTATATGTATCTCACTTAATCTTTAAAATAATTCCAATGGTCGGCACGTGAATCCTGTTTTACAGATGAGAAAACTGAGGGCTACACAGTGACATGCCCGAGGTCACCCAGCTCGTGGCTGTCTCCCAGCGTCCTAGGCCCTGGCATTCCTGCAAAAGTGTCAAGGCGTGGGGTGGGGGCGTGGCCGCCCACTGGGCTCGCTGCCCCTGCCGGCTGTCCCCCAAGCCCGGGGTTCCTGTCGCTGCTGCCTCGGCCAGGGTAGGCAGCCCGCAAGTAAACACTGTCTGAAACCTATTCTCATTAGGCTAATTTACGAATAAATTACCATATTCAATGGCCTTATTTTTACTGCTCGTTAACAGGCCCATGATAGGATGATAATTACGGGATTTTAAGTGGCTAATGGCAGCTGGGGCGTCAAAAGCAGTTTTTACGAATCTGTTTATGGCAGCGAAGGTGACAGGAGGGGAGGGACATTGAAATGTTGAAATCACACTTTGGGAAAAAAAGCTTTAATTGTTGAGTATTTATTAGAGAGGAGGGAAGGCTGTAATTTAAAAAATGAAACCCTGAAAAACAAAGGAAATTAATTAGTCTTCCCCCTGCGCTGTGACCTTCAGGGCGTGAGCCAGGGGCGGGCAGGGTCCCCAGAGAGGGGTGCCAAGTCCTGGGCGAATCCGGCTCGTCCTCTCTGCTAGGCTGTGGCTGCCCCTGCGGAGAGGGAAGCCACAGGCCTTGAACTTCCTGGAAGCCTGTCCTTCCCCGCCTGGGCTCGGGACCTAGGGAGGGTCCTTGAGAAAGGTAAGGGTCCAGCATCCTTAAAACCCTGACGGTGTTAGAGACTCCATTCATCCTTTCATCCTGATTGTCGTCGTGGTCATCATCAGACCTTATCTCTCCCAGTTCTCCTGCTAGATCTTCTGTGCATTATTTCATCCAACCCTTGCAATCATGTTCAGAGCTAATAATTATTCCTAACATATACTGAGTGCTCCCTGCATGCCTTCTGTGTAATAACTCGTTGAAATGTCACAGCGGGTAACCCCATGGGATTGGTACTATTGTATCATCCCCACTTTATAGAGGAGGAAACCGAGGCACAGAGAGGTTAAGTAACTTGTGCAAAGTCACACAGCCAAGGCTTGGACCTGCATCCACCTGGTGTGCCCAGGTTCTGCCTTTTCATCGCTTCCCTCTCACTGAAGGCTGGTGAGAGCAAGCTGGTGGCGTGGGCTTCAGGACCCCACGTTACAGAGGAGGGAATGGAAATTCAGAGAGGGCAAGTCACCTGCCGGGGGTCACAGAGCCTGAGCTTAAAGGTAGGGCTCTCTGAGGCCAAACCGGCAGCTGACTTGCCCTGAGATGGGACTCTTAAGAGGGGAGGCGGGGAAAAGGCAGCCTAGAAGAGGGTTCTGGACTTCTTAGTCTGTGTCTAGGAGGAGCTACTGAGGGGCTATTTTCCTCTCACGGATGGTGGGTGCCTCTCACGGCTCCCTCCCTCCGCTGCCCACCTGCCTGCCCTCCTCCTGACCACCCCGGGCTCCTCATCCCCTCGCCACCGGCCGATCCCTCTTGCTCCCCTGGTTTAGTATGCAGCCCTCGGAAAACAAACACGCAGCAGCCTGACGGCGGGAATAAATATCGTGGCCGTGCGATTAGCATCTGATCCCAGCTGGGGCTCTGGAAAGCGAAGCGCTGGCATGTCTTGGCAGTTTTTTAATGCTGAATAATTTGATTAGATCAGTGACTGAGCCTGCTGCTCCTGGTGAGAGAACCCTCCCCACGTTACAGGGGAGAGAGGCAGGGGCACTGGGGGGCGTGGAGCCCCGCCAGCTCCTCCCCAGCCCCCCGCCTCCCGCTCTGCCTCTCTCTGCCTCCCCCACCCTCATCCCTCTTTTTAATTTCTCTGTCTCCTTCCACCTCTTTCCTCCTCCTTCCTCCGTCCTTCTCCTTCTCTCCTCCTGCCTCCCCACCTCTCTGCCTCCCCACTCCCCCCGCCCGACCCGCCTCCTCCTGTCATGAAGCCTTAAATACATCATTTAACCAACTCCACAATTTCAATTTCACACAGTCGTCAGCTCGAATGTCGGGACGAGGTGGTGAAGACCCCACAGACTGAGGGCAGAGGTGACGGGGCCACCAGGCCTCCCCCCTCCTTCAAGCAGCTCCCAGCCCAGCCTCAGCGCCGCCCCCCTTCCCGGCCCCCCACCGTCAGCCAGCTGGGGAGGGCTTCCAGAGGGTTCTGTCTCCTCCTGGCAACTGTCAGTCAATCACGTGGATGTTTCTCTTGTCAACAGTGTGAAATTACCAGAGTGGCCTCCTTATTCGCTTAATCCAAATTTGGAGGCAATATTTCTGTTTGAAGGATAATAATCTCCACTTAAAACAAAAATAACATCTCCTCAGGTAGAGGAGGAGCCGAGGAAAGGAAGATGACAGCTGGGGACAACCCAAGACAGAGTGAATTATCTGGAATGTGTGGTGTCCACACAGAGGCGAGGTCCGTCGCTGACCCAGCCTCACACGGGGCCTATCTTTCCTGAAAACTGTTTAATTTTTTCCAGCTGGGGGCGTGGGGGAGGGAAGCCCCACGTGACTTTAAAATACGCAGCCCTTCTTCCATAGCTGTGGCCTTCATCTGCTCTGAACCCGCCTAGAGGCTCGGCTGCTGTAACCAGCACGCAATCTGATCAAAAGGATGGGAGGGCTTGGCGAAGCCTCAGGGTCTTATGCAGATTCAATTACCCACCCGTCCAGGCCGCGCGTGGGGGCGTCATCTGAGCCCATTAGCGGCGGGCACTGTTGTCTGTTCTCACCGGTGGCCTTGCGAAGCTGTCTGACCTCCCTCTCCATCCGCCTCGTCATCTCGTCACCCGAAATCTGGGCTCTGGCTTTATTTATTTTTCTCAAATGGATCCAGAAATGGCTAGGGGCGGCACTTCCTCGTAATTGAGTGCCGGCTTTGTCGGGAAAAGACACACTCAGGGCTCCAAGTGTCCTCAGGCCGCTGTGGGTGGAATGAAGCTGAGTGTGTGTGTGTGTGTGTGGGGTGGGGGGAGAGAGAAAGAGAGAGAGAGACCGCACCAGGGGGAGGGAGAACATTGAAACCCATCCTGCAGTACGTTTTCTTACTGCTGTGTGACCTTAAGTAAATCTGCAGCCTCTCTGAACCCAGGTCTCCTCATCTGCAAAACAGGGACAATAGGAAAACCTACTCCATAGACTTTATGGGTAAAATGAAATGAGACTGGGGACCCCCTTCTCGCCCCTCCCATCCCGCTATGGGCTTAGTGTGATCACTGTGGTCCTGGCCGTTTACTGACCGCACAGGGATCTGTGCCCACCCATCTGATGTGTGAGCCGGGTCCTGCCTCTTCATCTCTCTGAGCCTCGGTTTTCCCACTCTCAAATGCTTTAAAATGGGGATGTTTGTGCCCACTTTCAGGGAACTGATGAGGCCCGCGTGAAACGTGCCTGGTGCTACTGGCTCCTTGCTCCCCATCCCACCTCCTTCTCCAGCCTTTACCTACAGGCGTTGAAGGCCCTCCCGGACGCCCTTTGCTAATTTAGGTCTCCTGCTAAAACTAGTCTGGTATCTGCAAGTTGAAATGTGGTCTCTCTGAAGCCGGCGTCATTGAAACTTCCGTCTGTGTTCCTGGTGCTCAGCACAATACCGGGCGCGTAGTAGGAACTCGTGAATGAATGAATGAATGAATGCACGCTCCTGGCACAGGATGGACGCTCTATGCTTACTGTGTGAACTAATGAATGAAGGAAGGAAGGAATGAACAAAAACCCCGCCATCTGCGAGCTGGTGCCTTCTCTGATTTCCACAGGACGCAGCTTCGCCTCCCCCACTGTGGCATTCTGAAGTTCTAGAACACAAGAGCTACCAGACGCTGGGCGTACAGGGGTTTGATCTGCCTGCCGCAAACACCGCTTGCAAAAAGAGGAAAAAAAAAATGCCAGCTCCTTCTGTGGGGAAGAGGAGGCATCAAGACATGTTAAATGGTTAGGAAGAAGGCGCTGCTTTCCTTCCGCCTTTTGCAGGCTGGAGGGGAGGCGCCGGGGAGCTTCATTATTTTCGGGCTCTGAAGGCAGGTGAGCGGGAGAGGCAGGCTGCAGCCTGGTACCCCGTTCAGCGACTTTGAAGAATGGAGCGCTCTCAAGGCAAGGGAAGGGAAGGGTTTGATGCAATTGAAAACAGACAGACTCCCACTCCTCTCAGATCCGTACGTTTCCATTCAGATGGAGTCCCCCTCCTAGGCGGGCGCGAGCGGGCTCTGCAGCCCAGCCGGCTGTGCCGACGCTCCGAGGACCCGCGGCTCTCGGAGGAGGCAGACGGGCTGAGCATCGGCGCGGTGGGCTCCAGGTGCCAAGGCAGACTCTGGGCCCGGCTGTGCAAGCTCAGCGGGGACACGGCGCCATGTGGGGCTCAGCGTGTGTGTGCAATCAGGGGGCCACTCTCTGGGGGCAGGTAAGAAGCCGAGAAAAGCAAAGCAAGTAAATCAATAAAATGGTGTATGTATATGGACCAGAGCTAAAGGGGCCTGGGGACGTGGCTGCCTCTCCCTTCCCTCTGCACCGGGGCAGCCCACCAGGGGGTTCTCTTTTCTTGCCCAAGTTGCTTTCCTTGTGTGATAAACAGGTGTGTGTGGCAAAGAAAGTTCTGTGACCAGCTGAGTTTGGGAAATACTAGTTCATCTAATTTCTTTCCCTCCATCCCTCCCTCCTTCCCTCCATCCCTCCCTTCCTCTTCCACATTCAACTAATAATTTTTGAGCACCCAGGAATCACTCCATTGTTAAGACAGACCGTGCCCCTGCTCATACGGTGCCGACCTGCTAAAGGAGAAGGCGTGAACCCAGCAGACAAATGAGCAGGCAAGATGAGTCCACCTAGTGATAAAGGCTATAAAGGAAAAAACTAGGGGCGCTGGGCCGGGCGTGCCGGGTGGAGGGTGGGGAGGATCAGGTTAGGGGAGGTCTGGTAAGGCCCCTAGGCGGTGAGGACATTCCCAATGCCTCCTGCACGGGGAGGTGGAACCAGCCTCGCTTTGGCAAGTTTGAACAGATTCAATAAGGTTCTCGACTGCAGGACTTATCAGAGCCTTCAGTGCACGGACGTGCCCTGTGTTCTGAACAGTGGGAAAGCCGTCACTGGTATCTGTGGAAGCCCTGCACTCAGGGAGCGTCTGGAGGGGCCTGTCTTCTATGGGACGCATGTGGGGACGTCCCAGGCTGGGGCTGGCAGCTCGGATCCCCTAGTAAGTGTGGCGGCTGTTGCTTTTCGATGGCCTGGTCCTCAGACCCTCAGCAAAAGGCTGTTTCACACGTGGCCAGTCCCTTGTGTCGCCTACCCCTCTGACCTGCAGCCCAGCACCTGCAGCCCCTCCATCTGCTTCTTCCGGGCCGTTGTCGAGCTTGGGGCCGCCTCTGTGACTCACGGCTCTCGTGATGCTCTGAGGTGGGAACACTCCTGCACCCGTTTCGCTAACGAGACGACCGCGGCGCCCTGGCCCTGGGCACGGCCTGGAAACGACATCCCGTCTCTCCTCCAGCTTACTTGCTGGCCTGGCCTCGCCCTGCGCCCCTCCCCTCGCTCAGCACGCTTCACCCCTGCGTTCTCCATCCCTTTCCGGAACAAACTCTCTCTCGCCTCTGAGCCGTCTGCATCGCCGCTCACCCTGCCTGAAATGCTGTCCCTGAGGCCGACATCGCTACTTCTCACCCCTGGGTGCACGTTGGACCCTTCTGGAGAACTTTAAAAGGTGCTGGTGATGCCCAGCCCGGCCCCAGCACGATGCGTCCGAGCCCCGGGGCCCGGGCCTGAGCACGAGCATTTCTAAGCTCCCTGGTTTATTTCCAGTGTGTCACCAGGATGGGGAAGAGGTGCCCTGTCATTTATCTCCGTTTCTTCTCCGACATGACGGCCTCAGAGACACCCACATCTAGGGCTGTGCCCCCAATCTAAAGCAGCCCCCATCCCGGTCGTCTCCCCTCCCTTGGCTGGGTTGATGTTCCTCTGAGCACTTATCTCGGTTGAGTTTCCTCACCGGGTCACCTGTGTAGCAGCCTCTATTGATTGTCTCCCCCATGGGACGTGAGCCCCCAGGGGTCGGTGGCTTGGGCTGTTGTGTTCACTTCGGCATCTCCTGTCCCAGGAGCAACATCCACCCGGCACATGGCGGGGGGGGGGGCCCTTAAATCTCTGTTGACCGAAATGGAGGTTCAGAGACGTTAAGTCACTTTCCTAAGATCTCCCAGCTGGGACTGGGACCCCGGCCGGGAAAGCTGCACTCCCAGACTTCCCAGCCACTGCACACCACACTCGGTCTATATTCCTTGTTACACAGATGGGAGAACTAAAGTCCAGGGCGAGAGCACACCCCCACCCCCCTACAAGGTCTCAGGTGCCTTTTGGGACGGGCCTTCTGCCCGCCAGCTGCCCCCCTCCCAGCCCCGCCATTGGCAGAAGGCTGCTGGTCACGGCTCTGTCTGATCACCTGAGCCGACCAGCCTTTGTGTCTGACAAGAGAGTTCTGGCGACACGCCTCTCAGTGCCAGGAGACCTCCAGGCAGGGAGGGGGACGGTGAGACATCGCACGGGCTTGTCTGTTTGGACAAGCTCCCTGGGTTTGCCTCTTCAGGCCCCTAAACAGGGTCAGAACAGAAGAAAGGAAAATTGCTCTGCCTCAATTCCTATTTTCATCTCTCTCTGACTCATCCTCCCCGCTGCCCATAGGATTCTGGGGCATGTGGGGTTGGCTTTCTCTGATGGTAGGAGACCCAGGTGGACCCTACGGGAAGGAGAAGGTTTGAGGTTGACAGACAGGAAGACTTGTTCAGGTTCTGGGGACCTAGGCTAGTTGTTTTCTCTCTTGTAAAATGAGGATCATATCTTCTGCCCTCAGAGACTTACACTTTGCCTATCTGTGGCTCAAAGAGATTACTTAGCAGGGGTGGGGTGGGAGAAAACGAACATGAATATATAACAAAGATGTGGCTACAAGGATGCCCCACCCAGCACTACTTACATAGGAGAAAGTAATTGGAAACAACGTAGTTGTCCAACACTAGGGGATTGGGTAGATATAATATATGCATGAATGGCGAAGCAAAATACCATTTGAAGACTTGCTGTAGAAAAATGTTGAATCACATGGATAATATTCTCCCTGTATTGTATCACATTTTTTAAAGAGCTGGTTGCAAATCATGAAGCCACAACTATTTTTTTTTGTCAAACAAATAACACACATTCACAAAAAGAAAGAACTCGAAGGGTACAGGTTGAACTATTAACCTTGGATACGTGGGGGACGGGAATTTCAGATCAGATCAATGTCTTCCTTGTCTGTATTTTTTATAGTGTGCATGCTTTACTTTTGTAATAAAATAACACAAGAGGAAAGTTCCATGCCATTCTCATCTCCCTATATTATTTTCAGAATCAACTGAAAGAGACTATATGAAAATATTTGCAAATGTTCCAAGTGTGACATGACACTTGCCTAGAAACGGTAATGCTCATGGAATTTGATGAATATTAAGTATCTATCTATCTATCTGATGTTCTTATCTTGAAAATTGTTCCAGATCAGGGGAATTTCTAAGTGCTGAACTCCTATGCATCTCACAATGCCCAGCTTACATTGCCCTTCTTCAGGGAAGTCTCTCTGCCTAGAGAAAAGGTAGTGGGCTCCTTTCCCACTTTGTTTCCTTTGTTTTTGCAAAACATCGATCCATTCCTAAATTGGAAAACCCATCTGTTTTTTTCTTTGCCTATCCCACTAGACTCAGTGCTCCTTGAGGGCTGGGGCCATGATGCTCACCTCCAAATCCCCAGCTCCTTACAGAGCACCCAGTACATAGTAGGTGCTCAATAATTTCTTGTTGAAAAGCTGGATGAATGAATGACGTTCATACCAGCTTCCTTTACTCCAGCTAGAGCTTCTCAAAGGAAGTGTGTAGTCCCGAGCTATAAATTGAATCGTATTTTTAAACACGCTGGGGGATCTGCTATTTAAAGGAACTCTGATGTAAATCCTTTTTATAAAATGAAGACATCTTGAGTAATGTGAATAATTGCTCCCTGACATATCTGTTTATAAATTGAGATTTTTAAGGATCAGGAGACGGGTGTGTTTTTTAAAAAGTCATTTGACAAATATTTGCAGAGTGCATGCTCTGTGCCAGGCTCTGTGTTGGATGTGGGCACGATTGCAGAGCGGCCCCAAACCTTGAAGACTTACAGCCCTGGCTACGTTCACTGGTAATGTTGTCTCAGGAGCCCAGGGACCAGCATCAACCTGCTAAGTTTGAATCCTGCTTTCTTCACTTTCCAGCTGTGTGTCCCTGGGCTACTTACTTAGCCTCTCTGAACCTTAGCTGCCCCGTGTGCAAGCTGAGGGTAAGAAAAGTACCCACTTCCTAACAGTCATAAAGATAAAATGAGATGGTACATATAAACTGCTTGGAAAATTCCCTGGCACAATACAAATTCACCGTTATCATTAGGAGGCAATGTGGAAATTGTCCATGTGGGTGCCCACCATGGGAAATCCTTAGCTACTAGAGTCTCACAGATCTGCGTGGCTTTGTTTTTTCGTAACAGCTAGAGGACCTTGTGCCTCAGTTTCCCCACCTGCCAAAAGAGGGTAATAATACCTATGAATTGAAGAGACTTGAATTGTAAGGAAAACAAAGGACATGCTAAATGTTTCAGAGGTCATTTAACTAATAACACTCTTCCTCTATGTTTTGGTAGGACAAAAGATGATTAATTTATTCCTGTTCCCATCTCCCCTTCGACCCCTACCCTTGCTCACGGAAGAAGGTTCCAGCTTAGGAGAGTGATGTCCCTCTTCTTCCCCTAGGGTAGCTCAGATGTGCTCGGCCCTGAGACTGAGCCCTTTGGGTGCCTGTGTTGATGGGGTGACTCGCTGGCCTACTGTGTGCACAGACTGAGGGAGCAGGGAAAGGCGGCTGCCCACCAGCTCTGGTGCTTGGGAGACACGTGGGCCCTGGTTTTAGATACAGGATACCAACGTTAGATATAGAGCCTAATCCTTTGTCCCCATTTTGCAGATGGGGAGACTGAAGCTCAAGGTCTCATAGTTGATCATAAGATGCAGAGTCACGTCGATCTGCGATACAGGAAAATTCCAGTTTGAAAAATAGCTTTGACCGCGGCTGTTTTTCTTTATGAAACCACAGCTGTCTTTGAGAAAAGTTTCATCACAGGCAACGATGAGTCTTTACTTCCCAAGTGCTGCCCTCCCGGAGCAGAACACTGGGCTGGGGGTTTGCAGATGGGCTGGGGTGTAAGAAAACCGGAGGGAGGACACAGGCTCACACCTCGCTGGCTCTCCTTACGTCCTCATGATAGCTCAACATGGTTCTTGGGGTGAATTTAGGCCCTCTTCATGTATTTGCTTAACAAACACAGAGAGAACATTCATCATCTGCCAGTTCTAGTGCTTTCCAGACATTAGCTCATTTCATCCTGCTCAGAGCTTTACAGTCGGTACTATGATTATTCCCATTTCACAGACGCATTAACTGAGGCATAGAGAGTGAGGTCCTTGGCTAAGGTCATGCACGGCTAGTGAGACACCAGCAGCCGGGCCCCGGGTTCTCCATCCTACCCACCGCACTCGCTGTGCAGCCTCTCCCGAATAGAAGCAAACTCATTCTGTTTTGACTTCTTTTCATTTTCTTCTGACTTCATCAAGGAGAAAGCCTCAACTTGGCGTTACTCTGTCTGTAACGCCTTTCCGATGCTCGCAAATATATTTTAACAAAGGGAGATTGGGCCACAGGCTCCATGCGTTCCCGGCAACTGTGTTTAACGCGAAGTGTTATTAAGGTGGTTACCCCCGTGGCTAAATTTGTGGAACCCTACCCTTTGTAGGAACAGATTCCGAGGGATTCAGAGAGTTGCTCAAGACCTCAGAAAACGCAGGTCACTCGGCAAGAACTGAAAACAAATGGTCTTTGCCCACCTGCCATCTTGATCGTTTTCAATCCAATTCAGTTCAAAAACGATTCAACAAACAGCTTGAGAACGGCTGGCAGGAGACATAAAGATATGTGAACACAGGGAGAATCCTAAACGTGATACACTCCCGATTTTATTATTTTTTTATCGAGGAGATGATTCTTTTCAATATACGTCTTTTCCCTCAGACACTTTATCCCGAAAGGGTTACTAGCCCAAGAAAAGCTTTTTTCGTAAGCACAAAGAACTAATATTAGCAGATTGGGGTTTCTGTAAATATTCATTGTAATCTGTGACTTGGTGAGCATCGAATTCCACCCTCCCGAAAGCTGCACATTTATAACTTGTGAATTCATAAATATTTACGAATTCACACAATCATCACTGACAAATTATTTCATCTGACAGCTCCTCACAGGCTCTGCCTGGTTTGGTGAAATTCTGATCAAATCTCGCGTAAACTTCCCCGCTGACAAGCAGAGGCTGAACACAGCTAAAATCACCACCAGATCCTCCAGATTCGAAGGGGTCAGTAACTGATATTTACAATCGCACAGCAACTCGGGAGAGAGAGATTTTGTTGTCTGATGAGCTGCCAGATGTTCTCAACAACTGTACATGTATTTATAGCAACGCGCCTTGGAAGGTGTCAGAAATGGGACCTCGTCAGGAGGAGGGACCTCATCAGGAGCGCATGTTGTGGAAGGAGACGAGGTCGGGAGCCGGACAGGGTGGGTTTGAATCCAGAGTCGGCTGTTGGGGATCTGTGGGGCCTTTAACAGGTTTCCAATCCTCGCTGAACTCAGTTTCTTAGCTTTAAATTCTGGATACTAAAAACAGCAACACGACAGGGCTGGTGTAATAATTATAGATGCTGCTAGCAAAGCCCCCAGTCCAGGGTCTGCCACATAGCCCGGGATTCAATAAATCTTGGTTTTATTATTACCGTTGCAAAGAATAGTTTGAAAAATCACGATTTCCGGCATGACCACGTTTCCAGTGGTTTTTGAAAGCGCACAGAGGAAGTCTCGCTCCAAAGTCCTTTTCCTCCATTAAGACCCTTGAGAGGGATGTTTCCATGTGTGGTTTGAATTTTTGCCCCCCCTAGAAAGAAATCATGTGCCAGCCACACCAGGACCGCAGGTCTCCCTGACTATCCATCTACCTGCCGGAGGTTTTCTTCCACCCGCCCCCATTTGCAAGGACAACAAATAACTTGCCTTTTTCCCCCTTCCCTATCCAATTTGGTGATTGAATGTCATCCTGGTAAATATGAGTTTGCCTGCAAATGAGTGGAAATAAATCCCCGCCATCATTCCACAGGGCTAGATCGGGGTGTCTCGAGCCGCGTATGGAGGAGAAAATCCGACGCTGGTGATGGGAGCTGGGCTGGCCTTCTCCTGCGTACCACCCCCACCTCCCCAACCTTAGGCAGTCCAATCTATTACGTGATTTTTGAGCTTCGTTTTGACTTGATGCCAGGCACAGATCTCCTGCTGGGACAGTTTCAAAGGCTAAATCACACCACGTTACTCCTTGGCTTAAAACTTTCTAGTAGCTTCCTGGACCACTCCACCCTCCCACGCTTCCCTCCAGCTGCCCTGGACTCCTTCTACTGCTTGAACGAGCTGGAGCTCATTCCCACCTCGGGGCTCTCGCACGTGCCGTTCCTCTGTCCGGAATGCCACCCCCCGCAGTCTTCAAGGATCTGCCCCCTTCTTGTCACCTAGGTCTCCTGTGAACGACCACCTCCTCCCAGAGCCCTTCCTGACCCCCTACCCAGAGTCATCACCCTTCACCCAAAACTCTCTTTTTATTATTATGACCCCCGTTTAATTTTCTTCAGAGCACTTATTAATGGAAACTATCTAATTCGCTTCCTTTTTTCTTATTTTCCTTCTCCATCCACTCGCTACAAGGTCCACCAGGGCAGGAGCTCACCTGCTACCCACAGCTGTATCCTTACTGCCTAGAGCAGCATCTGGCATACACTCGGTGCTCAATAAATATTTGTTTGAAAAAATAAATGAACGCAGTTACAAATGGGACAGGCACAGGATTCAAATAGGTGACGAGTGAGGTCTAGGCTCTCCTACACGCTGGTTTTGTGACCTTGGGCAACTTAAAGCCAATGACCCTCAATTTCTCCATCTGTAAATGGACGTAGTAATTGGACATCTCTCATAACATCGTGGGACTTTAGAGACCCCAAGGCATAAATAGTCTAGCCCAGTACCCCACGTGGGGAAGAGTCAGGATGGCAGATGACTTTATTTTGTGATGAAAATTCACGCTATATGACTGATGGAGTCTCAGATCGGGGGTCAGAGTGTCGGGGCTTAAAAACTCTGCATCCCTTTTAGCCTCTCTGACCGTTCCCTCCACATCAGGTTCCCAGCACCTTCCAAGCGTGTTTTTGGGGAAACTCTGGCATATTCTGAGAAAACAAGCTTGCAAGTTAACGGCAGTGGTGGGGGTCCCATAGGCATGGGGGTTCGGGTAGAGGGAGGTCACCAGAGAGAGGCTGACAACAGGATTGAAGACAAGCCAACATCCCGTAGGGAAACAGACTGCTGAGTTGAAGTTCTGAGATGTGAACTTTTTCAGCTGCAGACAGAGTCTCCAGTCGAGGGGGCGTGCGTGTTCAGCGCTGAGTGTAAGCACGTGTGTGTGAGCGTGCATACCTGCTTGCACACACACACACGCACACACACACACACACATTTGCCAAAGTTGCTTTCAGCAAAAATTAAGGAAATAAGATTTGTGTCTTCCTAAACTTTCGCAATTTTAACATCTGCCTGTTTGGGTAAATTTGACAAGGATGATCTCTCTTGTCTTCTCTCTCCTTTATTATCCTTTTTCCTCCCAGACCCAGAAATTCCGTGAGCAGTGTTTTTAAGAGTGCTAGCTGACAAGTGTACACACGTCGTCCGCAGCCAGGGAGCATGTGGCACGGTCGCTAACTGGTTAGACAGGAGCTAGATTACAATCATAAATAAATGATTTGCTGTCTCCTTGAATTCAGACTTGTAGCTTTTAAAGTGTGCCTGTCATCGCAGAATCAGATCTAGTCAAATGCTGTGTAACTGCAAAATTATCCTATCCTTACCTTTTTATTCTCCTTATAATGGACAGTTAAATTGGATTTTCAAATTTGAAGTGCATATGTTTTTCAAATCCCCAGAGGCTGTCTATTTTTTCATTTCTAAAGCAACTCACTAATGTTTATCATTACCACACAGAAATATTACAATTCTTAAGGGGCGCCTTACAAAATCAGTGTGGGAGAAATGTGCTTTATCGTCTTAAAATGAAACCAATTTCTCAGCTGATTTGCAATTTATTTACATGTTAGCATTTGATTTCCGGCTGATTTATAACTCTGCGTGGCTCTGTTTCGGGGTTTATTTAGAAAGCAGACAGCGGTGGTCGGGGAAGGCTGCGGAGTGCCGCGCGGTGTGGGGCGTCTCCTTCCCCAGGCAGGAGTCAGTGATGCGAGTCTCGAGTCTCTGGATCTCACTTCACCTTCAGCGAATGCAATGCCCCCGCAGGTGCAAATACACAGGGTGCTAGGCCCAGCCACTGCGTGGGGATGAGCTGCGGAAGGACGGCCTTTCCAAAGGAATAGGTCCCTCCTCTGCAGTGGGCAGAGATTCGAGTGGAGGAAGAGGAGAAGGCGGCTGGGCTACAGGGGGCTTGCGTTCCCTCGCTCCTTCATGCAACTTTCATGGCTAAGGTGGTACCTGGATTCAAGGAAGTATTGGAATTGACAGTGAGAAGTCTACCGGGGTTTCACCTGTCTGACCATTCAGTCATTGATCCATTCTCCCAGCTATCCCTCCACCCTTCCAACCCATTCACACATCCATTCCTCCATATCGCCCACTCCCAGTCTATCCATCCATTCATCCACTTATCTACTCATCCACTCATCCACCCATCCACTACCAATCCACCCACCCATCCACCCATCCATCCACCCATCCATCCATCCACCCATCCACCCATCCACCCATCCATCCACCCACCCATCCATCCATCCACCCATCCACCCATCCACCCATCCACCCACCCACCCATCCACCCACCCACCCATCCATCCACCCACCCACCCATCCATCCATCCATCCATCCATTCACCCATTCACCTATCCACCTCTCCAGCCATCCACTCATCCACTATCCCCCCATCCTCTCAACCACCTATCCACTTACCAATCCATCCATTCATCCACTCATCCATGCATCCATCTGTCCACCTATCTACACATCCACCCACCCACCTATCCATCCACCTATCTACGTATCCAACCACCCATTCGTCCGTCCGTCCATCCATCCATCCATCCATCTATCCCTCCAACACACATTTACCA
This sequence comes from Diceros bicornis minor, assembly GCF_020826845.1. Classification (NCBI taxonomy): domain Eukaryota; kingdom Metazoa; phylum Chordata; class Mammalia; order Perissodactyla; family Rhinocerotidae; genus Diceros; species Diceros bicornis. Next base: position 21,284,208 of record NC_080774.1, on the reverse strand, counting down.
ATATAAGCCTTTAGGTTGAGTGCTATGGTTACAAAGATGACTAACAAGTTAACATGGTTCTCACAAAGCTCATGGTTAAGTGAAGGAGACAAACACCTACCTGTCAGGGTCATCACGAAGCTCAAATTACTTAACTCATATAAAAGTGCTTAATAAACACTGAAAAATTCCTTAAAAATAATTAAATTCCTTAAATAAGTAAATTCCTTAAAAATATAACCTGTGTGTGGAATGGTGCAATGGGTTAGAACATAGGCTCTATCAGCCTGCTTCCTTCTAGCTGTGGAACCACAGGCAAACAACTTTATCTCACCGAGACTTGGTTTCCTCATCTGTGAAATGGGAGAAGGGGGTAATAACTATTATGATGCCTACTTGGCGGGGGTGTTGGGAGGATTTGATGAGATGACCCAGCTAAAGTGCTCAGCATAGCACTGGGTCCATAGTTAGTACTTGAGGAATGTTCTTCTTGTAACTATTATTATGATTATTACATATTATTATATTATATTATTACATATTATTGTATATTATTACATACAGGAGGAAAGAGTAACTATGTCTGAGAAAATAAGGAAAGATGTTATAGAAGAAATGTCTTCTGAGCTGGGTTCATGGAAGAAGCAAGTTTTTCTCGGGTGCTAGAGGGAACGGTATTCCCATCGGTGTGAACAGTATGTAGAAGGGTCTTGAGGCTTGAGGGTGCACTTGAAGATGCAACAAGAGGACAGGGGTGCTTGACTGGAGCATGGGACTCTTGGGGCAGAGGGAGGAGGTAAGTCTGTGGACTTGGACCGCAAAGCCCTTCATATTAGGATACAGAACCTGGATTTTGTCCTGAGGATAACAGGCAGCCACTCGAAGGGCTTCTTACTCAAGGACATGGCCCCGTCGGGTTGGCACCTTAGGAAACTCTGCCCTGCAGGGAACAAATTTGGAGCAGGGAGCCCGGGGCTGGGACTGGAGAACTAGCTCCCTGGAGAGCCAGCGAGTCAGGACCCAGCCTGCTGGCGCAGGGCTGGAGACAGGGGGCGGATTTGAGAGACGGGGTGTTAAGTAGAATCAGCCGGGAATTGGGGACCAATTGGAGAGACGAGAAGAGGAGGGATAATGAGGGTTTCACAGACACCTCGAGGAGCACCATATCAGAGGCAAAATCACTGGGACGGAGATGAATTCTCTCCCTCACTTTGCTTGTATCTGCCCCTGCCATGCAGAGCTGCTCTGAATAAATTTGCATGTATTTACGCTGCAGGCAGCCAAGGCTCACTCCCGCAAAACGAGCATCTCTCTCTCTTTCTCTCCTTCCCCCTCTCTCTGAATATGTGCACACATCTATCACGATTCCCCTTCTGGGCAGAGAGTCAGGAGCCAGGAACTTCCAGGGACTTCCTGAGTGAACTTGCACACATCCCTTCCCTCTCTTGGCCTCAGACAGGATAATCTTGTGTCTCTGAGGTCTCTGACTCTAGGATACTGGGAAGAGAGTGTTATGACAGAAGAACAGTCCCCTGATTCACAAGTGGTGTACCAACTAGGACAATTTACGTCATAATAGAAAATCTGACTCAAATTAGCTTAAAAAGGAAGGGTCCTGGGTTCATGAAACAGAAAAGTTAGAGGTTTCAGCTTTCAGGTGAAGCTTGATCTAGCAGCTCAATGATGTCACTCATTAAGGACACCAGTGTTTTCTGTCTCTCATCTGTCTCCCACGGTGTTCGGCTTCTGTTTGCCACAGGGCTTTTTGCAGGGATCACAGCCACGTGCTTTTGCGTTCCTACCCAGGAAGCAGGAAGGGCGTGTCTTAATCTGGGCACTGCCCCCAGAGCCTTGAGATGCACTCTGATTGGACAGCTCAGTTCCCATGTCCACCTCTGAACCAGTCTCTGTGGTCACTGGAGACAATGCTTTACTGTCTCCATTCCCAAGGAGGGAGGAGGCAGCTTCAGAACAGACATGGTCTCTGGGAAGCTGCATGATTATCCATAAGGTGCACGGGGAAAGGCAAAAACAGCGTTTGACTCAAGAACTTTGAGTGTGCAAGGGCCAGCTGCCTATGAGGGAGCAAAGAGAGTCAGCGCCCCTCCCAGTGGTCCAGGCTCTGTAGTGTCCCCTTGATGACCCAGCCCAGACCACCTGGGACCCCACTGGCCACAGCCTCAGCCATCCTATGCTGGATATTTGCAGTGGCAGGCGGGAGCTCCAGGGGCCTTAGAGAAGGATGAGTGGGGTTCAAGTTGGATGCATTAGACAGGATAGGTCAGGTTACACTGCCGTAACAAACAGTCCCCCTACTTAGTGACCTCACAGAGCACATGCTTATTTCTTGTTTCACAAAGTTCATGATGGCTGTGGGTGGCTCCCCAGGGGGGCTCTCCTTTACATAACGAGTCGACATTCCGGGAAGCTTCAATCTTATGGCAACTCCGTAACACACGTGCTTCCGTACTGGGGAAAGAAAGAGTGGAGAGTCACGCCCTGGCTCTTAATTTCTCCCGTCGGGAAGTGACACACATTCCATCTGCTTATGTGACCATGCTCAACTTTAGGTAATCGTCCCACATTCCCTGAAGGAGATGTGAACTAGAAACACCAGGGAGACGTGAAGATATCTACCTCGAAAGAGGGACACGGTTGGCGCCGTACCCAGACTCACCTCTGGTGTGTGTCTCATTCATCCCAAAGGTGAGGAGAAGAAACCGTCTGTTGTTGTCTGTTCTCCACCAGGTGCTCCGGATTAAGGGATGAACCGCCTTCTAGCAGTTCATATCCAACTGGGGGAGACAGGGCTGATCGTTAAAAAAAAAAGGAAAGGGAGAGAGACAGAAAGAAAAGTAATTTTAGCACCTGCTTCCTGGGCTCATTCTGAGGATAAACAAGGAGATGAAGCATGTGACATCCTTGGCGTGTCACCCGGCAAGAATAAGAGTTCTACAAATACAAGTTATTCCTGCCATTTTACAGGTGGGGCCATCGAGGCTCACGGCGGCAGGGTGGCTCTCAAGGTCACCCAGTGATTGGGTGACAGCAGCGTCCTCTGTTAGTAATCCCGCCCTCGACCTCACTCACATTCCACCCGTTTGAGAACCCTCCCTTCCTCTGGCGCTGCTCCTTCAAAGCCTGTGCAGTTTCCCGACCAGCTCTGCGTCCGTGTCCTCTAATCAGCACAGGTGGGCGTGACCCTGCTGGGTCCAAAGGCGAGACGCTCTGCCCCTCTATCCGGGTTTGGATCCTTCCGTGCCTCCCGGGCCCCTCCTCCAGGCAGCGGTGGTTCCATGGTGGCGTTTGTCATTTCAAAGCGATAGGAGAGGTGCTGTCCCATTTCACGACCAAGACTATCTTGGGAGTCCATTCGTGGCACTAAGATGTCAACATTTTAGCGTGACATACCCCATCTTTCTAAGACTCCACCATTCCTCGGCTCTGGGGTTTTAGATTCAACTTCCAAGACTTTAGGCCAGTGCTGTCCAAGAGAACTTTCTGCAATGATGGAAATATTCTGCGTCAGTGCATCCAATATGGTAGCATGGTAACCATTAGCTTCATGTGTCGATTAAGCATTGGCATGAGGCCAGTGTTAAGAAGAAACTGAATTTTAATTCTATTTAACTTTAATTAATTTGAATCTAAATAGTCACATGTAGTTAGTGGCTACTATACTGGGATCCAAAACTCAGGACCCTCTTATTCCAATTTTCTTTGGTGGTTTGGTTCCTACTTGCCCACAGAAAACACAACTGAAGAAGTTCTTGACTGCACCACAGGCCCAGTTTGGGTCACTTAATCTGGAATTCAGTAAAAGAAACATGAGTCTTATATGTATCAGTCAGGATGGAAGATGTTATGCTACAGTAACAAGTAACACCCAACTCCCCGTGGCTTGAAACAACAAAGGTTTGTTTCTTGACAACGTTGCATGTTCATCTCAGGTTGGCAAGAAGCTCTGCCCATCACAGCCGTTTGGGAACCCAGGCTAACGGGCTGTCACCTTCTGGAAAGTTGCTGGTCAGACTGCCAGAGGGAAAAGCGAGCAGGGAAGGGTCTTGCATTGCTTATTAACTCTACCCAGAATTGACACACATCGATTCTGCCCCCAATTCATTTGCCAGAACTATTTACATGTCCCTACCCCAACGCAGGGTATGGGAAATGCAACTCTACATGTTCTGGAAGGGAGGAAATCCAGAAATACTTGGTCATCGGCACCAATATTACATAGTATGCAGGGTCGAAAGCTGAGATATAAGTGGGAGGAAAATGCCAAGTCTGGGGAAAAAACAACCTGGCATATTTGAAGGAGCACGGGGCTTGGAGTCCAGAGACGGAGACCCAAGCTCTGGGGTTGCGTGTATTTGCTTTGCGATCCTCAACATGCCCCTCCTTCTCCCTGGTCCTCTCAGGCTTATCCTTTGAGTAATAATACCTGATTTAACCTTGTTGCGTTAATATATATATATATATGCAGGACCTTGGGAGTTATTGGGACCTTTATAGTTACTCTCTTTCCCTATGTCTGATTGAGGGAGGACTCTGAGTCCCTGGGTTAGTGTTTGTGGTTTGGGCTACTGTTGGCCATACATATCCATTCACCTCTTCTTTCTATGTAGAGGACATTTATTTTTAAGGGGATGAGTAATAATTTTCCCAAATAAAAAACTACATTTTCCCACCTTACTTGCATGTGGAATGGCCATGTGACAACTTCTGTCTAATAACCTGTAAGTGGAAGTTGTTGCTGGGTGCATCTTCCAGAAAAGCTCCCTCTGTAAAGGAGGCAATGTCAATCATCACTTATCTCTTCATCACCAGACTCTCCTTTTCTTCTAGTCCGGATGAAGGATGTGATGGCTGGAGCTCTGGCAGTCATTTTGAAAGCATTAGGGTGCAGGTCACACTTTAAGGATGGCAGCAAAACAGCTTGAAATGGCCTGGATCTCCGATGGCATCATGGAGCTGCCATCCTTCTGACTTCTTTTACATGAGGGAAAACAAATTTTCTATCACGTTTAAGCCATTTATGTTTGGATTTTCAATTATGTATGAGCAACCTTTGATGACAAAACATTTCAAAAATTGATTGCTTTGTTGGTGACCAAGAAGTGGCTCTCTTCAAGGGGTGATAAGGAGAATACGGGCATTGGAACCACATAGACCTGAGTTCCCATTCTGCTCTTCACCAGCTGTGTGACCTCAGGCAGGGGACTCAGCATCTCTGAGTGTAAGTTTCCTCAACTGTAAAATGGGGATGATAATGAACTCCTCCCCCCAACCCACACATAGGGAGTTTGTATGTTTTCAGTGAGATGACATGCACAGAGTTCTTAGTGTCTGGCACATAGTAGGTGTTCAATAAACAACAACAACAATAACAGCTCATATTATTTGCCCTGACTCTGTGCTGTTCTCAGGGCTTTACATGCACCAACTCATTTAATCCTCGCTAAGCCCCGGGAGCGGTGGTTATCATCTCCATTTTACAGATAAGCAACTGAAACAACGAAGTATGCGTTAAATCATGATTTGAAAACATGTTGAATAAATGATTTCATACTGAAGGGGTCCCTAAATATCAGCCATTTTGCACCCTTTCCATGGTCTTCATCCCATCTGACAATTACCTTGTCACCGGTACTATTATTGACTTAATATTTTCCTTTAACTTAACTTTAGATAGAACCACTTTTTAAAAACATATTCTCATTCTAAGCAATAAAATATGCCTGGAACCACTCTCTATATGTATCCACAAAAAAAAAATATATATATATATCGCCACAAAAACATATGGTGCTACCGACCAGTGCTAAACACACATTTATACTATATGCTTATATGCTATACTTTGGCCCAGCGATTCCAGTCTTGGATATATAAACTATAGAAAAAAAATTCTTGTCACCAGCAAAAGACTCAAGATGAATTTTATAGCAGCTCTTTATCTGGACAACTCAAATGCCCATCAATAGTGCAATGGATACATAAATGGTGGTGTATCCATGCCGTGGAATACTACTCAGCAATAAACAAATACGAACTACTGACTCATGAAACAACATGATGAAGATGTAACATTAAGTGGAAGTTGGGTACCAAAGAGTGTATAGTGGATGCATCTATTCATGTGATGCTCAGGAATGGGATAGAGGTGATGGGGTTCAGGATACGGCTATACTGCGGCAGGTGTTAACAGGAAGGGACACGAGAGAGCCACCCGGGGGGCCTGGAAATGGGTTCCATCTTGCCCTGGGTGGCGGGTATGCACATGCAAAACTTAATTGAGTTGTTCACTTCATATTGGTGCACTTGACTGTGATTAAGTTGCACCTCAACAAAAAAGACTATTAAAAAGGATGAAGTGAGTCATAGGACCACATGGAACCATCGTGTACTGTGAGAAGCAGTGTGCTCCACACACAGCCAGGAACACAGGATGCTCTTGCTAAGTGTTGACTGAACGGGAGATGTGGTGGCCCCAGGGACCAATAACCCACAGGAGAACTGGCCACTTCTGTGCCCTATCCCTGGTCATCTCAAGCCCTCCCAGGCTCCATGGGGAGGGCTGAGCTCCCCGGCCACTGGGTCCTCTGTGCCAAGGCTCTGCCGGTCATAACCAAGCTCTTGACCTACCCGCTGCCAGCCCTCTCTCTGATTTCTGCTTAATCTGCCTCTTCCTCCCTCCCTGGCTACACGCTCCTGCATTTCCCTTCTGATGAGACCGTTTGTTTGGGCCACGTGTGAAGCCTTAAGCAGACCCTGGTACCTGACGGACACTCTCTCCTCACGGAGCCCAGTGGCTGGAAGGACAAAGGGACGAAGGTGGGAGGTGTGACCCCGGTGTGTGTGGGTCCCTTCAGGGAGCATCTGTGTAGGAGGTGTGGCTGGGAGGATGGAGAAAGTTGCTGAGAAGGGATGGGTGTCATCTTCATTGTTCACCCGTGAAGTCTCAGGTGTGTGTGCCTGTGTGCATGTGAGAGAGAGAGAGAGAGAGAGACAGCAAGACAGACAGAAACAGAAGGAGACAGTGACAGAGAGAGGTAGAGAGAGAGACAGGGCCTGCACAACCTCTTTCCTACAGCTTTCTAAGGATTCACAAAAATATTTGAGACCACTCTGCCCCCAAATTCATTAGTTACAGAATATTAAAAGACAACTGCAAAATTAAAATTAAAAAGTGTCTAACCAACTGTGTATAAAACACAGCATCATATCAACCAGACAACTTTCCATCAACCCAACTCTTAGAGTCACCTCTAAAGTACATGGAGCCCAGCCCGTGGGGGCGCTTCCATATCTGAACGTTGCTAAGAGGGCAGAACTTCAAAGTTCTCACTACAATAAAAAAAAAAAAAATTCTGGAACTATGTATGGTGACAGCTGTTAACTAGACTCACGGTGGTGATCATTTCACAATAGATACAAATTCAAGTCACTATGTCGTACCCCTGAAACTAATAGAACGCTGTATGTTAATTATGCTTCCAAAAAAACCCTTAAGAGCTCGTGTTCTTAACCTCTATGCTTGATGGTCCTGTTGTCCCATTCTCCACTGAGGGACACAGGGATGAGCAAGGGACGATGCCGCCCGGGGTGGTGTGACAGGGCTCTAGTGGGTGTGTACACCTAGGGGAGACAGGAGCTGCTCTCCAGACAAGCCACACTCCCCCCTCCGCATTTTCTCTCTGTCGCCAGCCTATTGCCATCCTGCGTTAGCTTCCTCTGGCTGCTGTAACAAATGACCACCAGCTTGGTGGCTTAAAACAGAAATTCATTCTTTTACAGTTCCAGAAATCTGAAATTAGCATCACTGAGCCAAAATCGAGGTGCTGGCAGGTCCACGTTGCCTCCAGAGGCTCTAAGAGAGAATCTGTTCTGTGCCTCTTCCAGCTCTGGTGGCTGCTACCATTCCTCGGCCTGTGGCTGCGTCACTCCAGTCTCTGGCTCTGTGGTCACATCCCTTCTCGTCTGTGTGAAGTCTCCTTCTGCCTCTTTTTGCTCATAGAGGCACGTATGATGGCAATTAGGACCCACCCAGATCACCCAGGATTATCTCCCCATCTCAAAATCCTTAACCACATCTGTAAAGAGTTTTTTACGCACAAGGTAACATTTATAGGTTGCAGAGATTAGGACCTGATATCTTTGGGGGGACATATTTGAACCTATATGCGACCCAAGGGCTGGCTTGTATCTGGGATCATCAGCATGAGCTGTTGTATTCCTGTCTTCCCCCCCGACCACAGACCCTGGCCTCACTGGGCCTATAATTCTCCTGTGTTAAGTTCTCTCCTCTTCTCCCTCAGCCTCAGCTTTGTGAGGCTGAGGGCTGGTGACAGAGCCAAGGAGGAGGGTGACAAGGTGGCCTCCCCCACCTGTGCCCCCAGGGCTCTGTAACCCCCTGCACACAGCCTGGTCACCTCTAGCCTAGGCTTGGGCTGAATGCCAGACATCAGGTCCAGAGACGGGCAGGGTTTGTCCAGAGACACACAGTAAATCCTTTCTTCCTTTATTCAACAAACCTTTACTGGATCCCTTCCCTGTGTCAACCTCTATGCTGTCTGCTGGGGACAGAGAGGTGACAAAACTTTCCCACCTACCCTCTGGGCCTCTGGTTTAGCAAGGAAGAGAGGAAGAGCAAATTAAATGAGTCATTCATTTCTGAACATGCACAGCCAATGTAAAAATACGGTAGAGAGGAGGCGCGAGCAGGGAGGCAGTAATTTACCCTGCAGGGACTTGAGACAATTAGCTTCAGAAGGTTCCAGAGGGGAGGTGGCATTTTGTAGGTGTTAGCCAGAGGAGAAAGGACATTCTGGGCTGAAGGACTGACCTGTGCAAAGGAGGTCTGGGGTCTTGAAGAGTCCTCACTGCTCCAGGTCCAGCGGCAACTCTGATTGTGTGCTCGCGGCTGCCTGGGGTATTGAGATGGCTGCGTTGGGTTGAGTGTTCTGGAGTTGATTAGCAATGTCTGCCCCAGGGAACTGGGTAAAGGAGTAGTGGTATGCATGTCATGGACTTGCTAAATCTGGGCTAGTGCCTTCACGAAAAAATTCTGCTTATCTTTGGGCTTTCAGGACAAAATTTTCCATCCCTGAGTGACCCTTATTATGCAGTAAGCAAGCTGGAGATTTTTCTGAAGAAGGGTGACTTGTTTACCAGCTGGGAGTCCTACAAGGACAACCTTGCCTCCGGCTGGGCCCTGATTTTGGAGAGTCCCTGAGTGTCACTGAGCCGTAGAGCCGTATGCCCCTTCTCCAGCCCTGCTTTCTCCTATGACCTCTTTCTGACTCTTCTTATGCGAAGCGTTTTCCCCATTCCATCGAGTTGAGTTTCACAGCAGTCAGAACCACAGACAACAACTCTCCTCGCCAAAGGTAACCTTCTCACGTCTAATGGGAGGCCGAGGCACAAATCAAACAGGCGGATATTCTCAACCCTCTCCCTTCCCACCACCAGTTTTGCTATTTTTCCAAGGGAAAAGGGCAGGGAAGTCTTCGAAAAAACTGGCCTCACCACCCACACATCTCAGACCCTCACACGTCTGGCTCGACACCCTGAGTGGCAAACCAGCACGCACCACCGAAAAAAAACATCCCTAACAAGACATTAATAGATAAATAAAAATAGCTTCCACCAGGAACGCTGAGGAGTCACGCAACAAAATGATTTCTTTCTGTGCGCGTAAACTCATGAATAATCAAATCGCAGAGTCCCCAGATGAGCCAAACGCAGCTCTTGTCAACCTCATCCCTGTTTCCTCCTGGAAGGTCACCTCAAACCTTTGCAGGCCTGGGTGGCTCTGCCCCTCACGTCTCTCCTCCACCCCCTCCCAGCGCCCTCACCTCCTCCTTAGGGGGGAGAAATTAATTCCCAGGGTTCTGGAAACGTGCAGAAAATCTGAATGGAAGTCTGGGGCAGTGTTCATGAATCACCAAGCAGGAAGAGGAATTTGATAAAATATTGGGGCGGGAGGGGGTCCTCAGGCCACGGCTTTTGTGAGTTGAACCGGAGCTGTTGCTTCCAGTCTCTTTCGTGTCACATTTTAACCTACCAGCTGCCTCGAGAAGCGAGACGGTCTCCCCTTGCCTTTTTTCTTCTTCCTTTAAAAATTTATTTTTTTATTTTCCCTCATGCGTTCCGGGAGGAAACAGTGACAGGGACAAGTGACAGCTCGCTAATTATTCCCTTACTGCCACTGCTGTTCTGGCTTTGCACGCATTGCTCATTTCTCCCCGTCTTCGCACTGAATAATGCATGCGTCCCTATCTGTATTCAAGCGGCACCTCCGGGGACCGCCAGCCTAACTAGCTGATAACTGATTCAGTTTGTAAGCAGGGCCTCTGGGAGTTGCAAGGAAAAGTAGCCAAGAACAAATTTAACACTTCTTTCTCGTTTCTTCAGAACATCAAGGAGAGGCAGGTTGGGAAGCAGGTGGGGGTACGTGCTGGGTCCTTGGAGAGCACTTGATCTCGAGTTAATTTGACCTCGAGTTCGGAGGGGAGAGCCTTGACCCCAGCTGCAGGGAGAGGGTATAATGAAGATGATGATGATGATAAAGACAGTTCATGGTAGTTGTAAGCTTACTGTGTGTCTGCCATGGTTCTAAACACTTTGCATGCATTATCTCTTTTAATCATACGAGAATCCCTTGATGGCAACGCACTGGCAGATGTATCAGTCAGCTATTGTCGTGATAATGCTGCGTAACAAATGGCCTCCACATTTCAGGAGCTGTCAATGATGTATATTTCTTTTACTTGCTCTGGGGTCTGCAGGTAGGTTAGTCTTACACTGACCTCAGCTGTGCTCGGCTGAGCCTGGCTGCAGACTGCGGGGCTGGATCAGATCTGCCCCATGTGTCTCATCCACAGGCCCAGGCTGGAGGGAGAGGCTACATGACGGCAGAGGCACAAGCACATTTCCGGTCTCTGTCTGCATCATCTCTGCTAAGAGCCCATTTGCCAAAGCAAATCCCGTGGGCATGTCCAGTATCAAGGGGTGGGGAAGTAGGTAAGCCCTGTCCACCATGAGTCCATGGCCAGGGCGTGGATTCTAACACTGCTGCAGGAGAGTGAAGAGTTCAGTCCAAGAGGAAGTCTCCAGAACAACCCCTTTTGGGATTGTTGGGAATCAGGACCTCTCATCCCACTGCCCCAGGCAAATACAACCTTCGCACAAAGCCTTATACCCTTTGGTCTCCAGACTGGACTCTTCATTAAATGATGCCAGAAAGTCTACAATCAAATGATAGCAATAATCTAAATGGCAAATCCTTATCCAACTTTGCATATATCAACTCATTTTCTCCTCCTAATAAGAAGGTGGGTACTATTATTATCCCTGCTTTACAGATGAAGAAAGGCCCAGAGAGGTTATGTAATTTGCCTGAGGTCACACTGCTGGTAAAGGGCAGAGCCAGGATTGAAACCCAGGTTTCCTCCAGGGAGCAAGTTCTGATCCACTGTAGGTGAAACTATTGTCATAGTGCAGTTTGAATTTTGGGTGCAAATGCTATATCTGAAATGTCAGAGTTTGATTGACTTGGGCAGGGGCAGGGTGGTACCTGAGGGTCTGTGCCCGTTTGAGAAGAGCTGCCCCCCTCGGCCCCACCCGGTGGGTGGAGCTTCCCGGCTCTCTCTCTCTCTGGGCCAGCCTAGTTGTCAGGACACACTCGGGTCCCTGCCAATGTGTGACACACTCAGGAGCCTGCGGGTGGAACCGCTGACCTTCTCCCACCAGGCCAGGTGGACTCACGTTCCTCTGGGAACCATGAGCCCTGGGACAACCTCTGGCTTTCCACGATCCCGTGGTCCCCTCGCCCCCATTGGACTGGTGCCCACCATCATCCTTCATCCTCCTCTTCCTCCCGGACTAGACCTGGTGGCAGCAGGCAGCAGCAATAAAGCTGGCTCTTGTTTTATGAGGGATGATGAGACTGGGTAAAGATGCACCTGTTTTGAGGTCAAATAGCTATAATTTGGTCCATTTTTAGCATTAGGAATTTAACCCTTAACCAGATGAAAACAGGCCCGGTCTTGATGTCACGCCCCAACACGGCGTGTCCTGTTGGCACAGCTTTGCCTTCCTAGAGCCTCGTGCACCACAGGAGCTCAGCGACTCATGGGTGAGTGAGTGGATGCATGGATGAATGCTCATCCGTTCAAACTGATGCTTTACAGATGAGAAACGGAAGCTTAGAGAAGTGAACATGTTTAACAAGGACCATTCCTCTTGTTCAATAACTTCTCATTGAGCACCTACCATGTGTCAGGCTCTGTTAAGAGACGCTAGGGACCCAAAATCCCTGCTGCTGTGGTCCCACAGGTATCTATCATAAGGTCAGGCGGAGAGGAAGAAGGCAGGGTAAGAGGAGGGAGGGTGAGGGCGCTTGGTGTGGATGCTCTCACTGCCATCAGCGGTCTCCTCGGGCCAGGCTCTTCAGAGCTCCCCCATCATCCTGTGAAGTAAGTTGATGATTTCATCATCATGCCCATTTTACAGACCAGGAACTGAGGCTCTGGGAAGAGGAGTGCCTCACCAGTCACACCGCGAGGGTACACGTGACGGGAGACTAGCACCCAGGTTGCCTGCCCCCTGTCTGAGCTGGGCAGACGGTGGGTTCCCCCCAGCTCCCCCGAGGTTGGCATGTCAAGGAGCCTGGGCACCAGGGACGGGAAGGGCGCTCGGGGTCCCCACAGCTGTCACCTGCCCTGTGTGCGTCTGCACCCCGCTGCCCAGCGCTGTCTGCTGGGCCGACATCAGGCTGGCTGTCAGGAGCCGCGTGTCAAGGCAGCCGCGGGGGAGGCAGGCAGGCTGTTGGCAGGTGGCTTAAAATAGCAGCGCGTCCTCGCGGCTGCAGGAGCTCAGTTCTCCTGGCCGAGAACACTCGGGGAGAAGACTCCTCAGCCCAGCAGCCGCGCCGTCTCTGGGGGCCCCTCTGCAAGGAGCCAGAGAAATTGTGCTCAAGGGCAAGGTCCCCCCTTGCTTCCAGGGCCTGTGGGATGAAAGCCAAACTCCAAACTCAGGACCTTTGTGAGCTGCCCCTCCCGAGCTCTGTCCTCCTCACACTCCTTTCTCGGGTCACCCTTGCTGTCTGCATCCAAGACACCACCTGTCCCTTTGCTTTGGCTGATCCAGCTGCCTGGAAGGTCTACCCTGCTATCTCCCCGCCCCCCCCCCCCCCCGAAAATACATGGAATACAGTAGGTGCTCAATGAATGTCAATGGGATCCACTTATAGACGTTAAAATCTTATGTATCCTTTAAGCTCAACTCACTTGTCAGTATCTCTGAGGAGCCTTCTAGATTCTCCCAGGAGCAGGAATTCCTCCATGCTCAGATTGAGATTGGAGGAATCCTCTCTGTTTATGGCTCTCTCCAACCCTACCACCTGGGAAGGCTGCCATACCTCGTAAGAGTGGCATTCACTCAAACGGGGGTGGCAGTGATTGGCACACAGGCCAGAACTCTGGTAGCCGTGCACGTGGCAGACATTGCTAATCAATCATAGCATCCTTTCTTTCCTAGCCCTGAGCCTCTGGGCAGCCATGAGCAGTCGACTGGAGTTGGCATCAAGATGATGCCCTAATGGGCCTCACTCCCAAGTGTCATTAACTACAGTCTTTGGATAAAGGGCCTCCAGAAGCTTGTCTTCATGGCTGCCGTGGCCATCAGACCGGGAGGCCCTTGAGGGCACGACAATGCCGTCTATTTCAGCATCTCCTCCTCTTGGCACAGAGCCTGGCAAACACTGTGAGTGTGGGAATCTGGGAAGTGGGGAGAACCCGGCGGGCTGTGCTGACGTATGCAGAAGCACCTCACCAAGGCGACTCCAAGCCCCAGGCTCTTCTGGATCCTACCTCCCACTCTCCACCCCACGGTCTCCAGGGAGCCAGGGAAAGCCAAGCCACTGGCTCATCGAGATCAGTTCCAAATCAAAAAATGTCTTCCGCATGACCCAATGCACAGAGACGCAAGGTCAGGGAGAAAAGATCCTCAGGCCCAGAAGGGAATGGCGAGAGACAGAGGGGCCCAGGAAAGCATCACCCTGCATCCCATCACCTTCTTGAACCTCAGTGTCCTCATCTTTAAAATGGGGACAACAGGAGGATCAACCCCGCGGGACTGTGGTGAGACAATGAACGGAAGGTCCCAATAGGTGTCTGATAAGTGGGAGTTATTATTATCAACATGGTGATGGTGTCATGCTGCTCCTTGGACCTCTTCGGGGAGGGAAAATTGGTCAGGGAACCCTGAGTCCAGCCTCTCCCTGATTACCATCCTCCTGGGGTCTCTTTCCCCTGGGAGAGGTGCCAGGAAGAAGGCCAAGGAGGCAGGGCTCCGCAGAAGAGGAGGCCTGTGAGTCCCCTGGGAGGCGGAAAGGAGGGAGCCCTCCCCTGGATATGGTATGCCATTACATCATCACTCTGTGGTCCCATTATATTGATGGGGAAACTGAGACCTGAGAATCAACAAAACTAGCCTGGTCTCATGCAGCAACAAGTGGCTGGATCTGAACCCAGGATCCGTTGATTCCAATGCCCATGGTATTTGCACTGAACCATCCTATCTTATTGAAAAGATACCCACACTAATCACTCATTCACCCACTCACTCATCTACTCTCTTCAGTTTTATTGAACATGCTCTGGAGGAGTTCACAGTCTAGTTGGGGGAATGGGGTGTGATCCAACATGCTGTTAAATTATTTCAGTATCATAGGAAGAGTGTTTGAGCTGAGATTGGGGAAAATTTCACAGGAGGGCTATGTTGGCTGGGTTTTGCAGTGCGAGTAGGAGTTCATTAGGTGGCTAACTGGAGGAAGGGCATATCAGGCAGGGGAGGTGATAGGAGCAAAGGTAGGGATCCAGGAAAATGCCTGGTATGTTTGGAGACCATTGAGCAGGACTGTGTGCCCATCTTAGGGATTATGGTGGGGTAGCTGCAGGAGACGAGGCAGATAATGCCAGAGCCAGGAGGTCCTTCCATGGCATTTGGGCTTTACCCTGTGGACAGGGGAGTCATGACGATGTTCCACTTCAGCTATTCACCCCACAGCTTCCACTTCCCCTCTCACTCAGCTGCCTGGCACCAGGCTGCTCATATACTGAGGTCAAAGGAAAACCCAGGGTGGGGCAAAGATCTGCACGGATCTTTCCATGTAGACAATGCTGCTCCCCAGAGAGAATCACTCCCAACTTCTGCTCCAGGAATGTCAGCCACAGAGACTCAGAAGCACAGAACCCCGCCATTAAGATCTCTCCAACGCATGGACCCAACAATCTGGGGAAATGCCTTGTTCATCTGCGGACTCCCTCATTTGGTTAAAGTTGAAAAGCCCCCAGCAGACAGTGCATCAGTTAGTTATTGCTGTGAAACAAAGCGCCCAAATCTGTGAGTTCCACCAACAGTCACTTCTTGATGGGTTGGCCTGGGGCTCCTCTTGGCTGGGCTCACTCATGCCTCTGCCGGTCAGCCAGGGGTTCTGCCCTGTGGGGGTGTCTGGGGGTGGGGTCCTGTGCCATGTGTCTCCCCTCCTCCTCTTGGGACCAGCAGGCTAGCCAGTTAGCGGTGGGTTGGGGAGGATCAGAGGCACCCAGACGCGGTCGCGTCTGGACTGGTAGAACCCCTCATTCGGATTGGTGGGTCCCTGTTGCCCAGTTGAAGCTTGGGGCTGGTCTGCCTTGTCCAGTGGTCAAGACCGCATCCCAGGCCCACTTCACTCAGCACCCCAATGCTCAGAACACCCCTCCGAGGGCCGCCCGACCCGCTGCGAGAGCGTGCACGCTCCCCCTGTCCTCAGTGGCGACCCCCTTGGGGAGAAGGGAGCAGATAGCAGAACCACACTGTTTACAAGCTTTCACACGGGTTATTGAATCATAAACTGAAATCACAGGCTGTAACCAAATCAGCAAGGACCAGATTCAATAAAGGGAAAAGGGAGGGGGAATAAAAATCCCACCTAGAAGCTTGTTAAACCTTCCCTGCCTCTCCCGGCCCGGCTTCCTCAACGTCTCATTGTATCTGGTGAATAAACCCAGCCCGGTCGGGCTTGATGCCGGTGCTATTAATTCCATATGCGGTTTATGAGTGGAGGAAAAGGCTGTCATTACGTGCCGTTGGAACTTAACCCAACGGGAGCTTCATCTCCGCCTTGCTGGAGCGGCCGGTGCCTTTCCTGCATCGTGAGTGTCTCTAATTGCAACAGACGAGACTTTGAGGGTGCAGGGCGTGCGCCCCACCATCTGGTGGTGGCCGTGAAGTCTCCACGTGCAGAGTCTCTGCGTCTAAGGAGGTCCCGAGGGCGTCCGATGAGCCTCTGCTGGGGTCATGTATATGTGCATAGGACTTTATAGTTTATAAAGCAGCTCCATGTGTTTTAGCTGAATTCTCAGATGAGCTCAGAACACATAATGCCAGCACAGACCTGGCCCAAAGGAGACCCCAGAACATTAGCTCTTGGCGGTGTTATTATCATTATTTCCTATTAATTGCATGCCGACTGGGTGCTAGATGCTAAGTGTATATTACCTCTAATTCTTCAATCAAATTCTGCAAAATTGGAATTATTATGCCCATATTACAGATGAGGACTTCAGGACTCACACTTGCCCAAAGGCATCGGCTGGGAGGGGCAGATCTGGGAATCCACCGCAGGACAGCCAGGCTCCATGTTCTTTGCACACAACCTACTCCGAGAGGGAGGCAGGGCACCTCTTATTTTTACTCCGCTCATTCGTCAGGTGAGTAAACTGAGTCTCAGAAGTTTTGGTGGCCACAGCACAGCAGAGGGGGTCTCAGGGAGACATGGTTTTCCTTTTTCTGAACTAGCTGCACAGACTCTTGTTACTTAAGAGGTCACTTTGACGCTGGAAGTTTCCTTTGACTTGAGCCAGCCAGCTGTCTCATTTCACAGATGGGTAAACTGAGGCTCGGTGATGTTACCGCCTTGTCCGAGGTCACTCAGCCGGGTAGTGGTCAGAGCTCAGATCTGAACTTACAGCTGTCTGTCTCTGGGCCTGCGTCCCTGCCGCAGCAATGCCCGATTCTGGAAAAGAGACTTCGATGGCTCAGATGCTGAGTCCGGCGTCCCTGGATGTCCCCCAGCAGCTCCGCTTTGATGGAGGCCGACATCCTTTTCCAGCTTGACACTGGATTCCCGGGTCTGGAATCACCTGCGCGTAGCCGTGACTTGAAGGTTGAGATCAGACGCGGTCTGACAGAGGGGTTAGGAGCTCAGGACCCGGGTTCAAATCGCAGCTCCACCAACTTCCATCTGTGAAGCTTTAGTCGAGCTTTGTTCTTTTTAAAGCCTTGACATTCTCATCTTTAAAACAGAGAAGACACTAATGGCATCTTTCTTATAGGGCTGTTGTGAAATCAATAAGCACAGCTGATATCTAATGAGTTCCGGGTACTCTTCTAAGCATCGTGCGCGTGCCAGTCCCCTCAATCATAGATTTATCCCCATTTTAGAGACGAGGAGACCAAGAGAGGAAGGTGACTTGCCCAAGATCATGGCGAGTTGGGGTCTGGACCCAGGCGGGCTTGCTCCGGAGCCCCATTGCTACACACAACCCTGAGCTGCCTCTTGGTTAAATGAGGCAAAGTTAGCTCATGGGAGAAGTCAGTGAGCATCACGTCTTTCTTTACTCTGGGGGATGTCAACGCTTTACTGTGCAAAAGGAGCCTTCCAGTTAACAATGGCAACAACAAAAGCCATCAGCTGCAGGGCGGGTCCTGGTGCTCATAGCAGCGGGCTCTGAGGAAGGTTTGCCTGAGAACTGAGGTCCACCCTCTGTAGCGCGTCCCTCTGACCCGGGCCCCAGGCCAGCCCTGCTTCCTGCACTTACTCTCCATTCAAAACAACGCTTTT
Source organism: Diceros bicornis minor (assembly GCF_020826845.1). NCBI lineage: Eukaryota > Metazoa > Chordata > Mammalia > Perissodactyla > Rhinocerotidae > Diceros > Diceros bicornis. The sequence goes on along the minus strand of NC_080774.1, from coordinate 21,266,336 downwards.
CCAATTCCTGAATGTGCCCCATGTGTGTTCATGCCTCTGGGCCTTTGCACATGCCGTTCTTGATGCCTGACTTTCCTTCCTGCCTTTGGACTACAGCAAACGCAAACTTAGAGATTCAATTCAAAAAGCATCTCCATCTTGAAGCCTCTCAGGACCCATTCCCTACCTTTCACCCCTCCATTCAGAATTAATGCTCCATCTCTGTGCTTCCTGCAGCTGGGGTAAATCTCCCTTGGATCCTCATCATGACAGGTCTGTGAGTCTGTCTCCTCCACCAAGATCTCTTTGAGGTCAAGAACTGGGATGTATTCATCTCTGTGTCCATCTCTATGGGATCAAAAAATGCTTATTGAATAAATGAACGAGTGAATGAATGAAGTTTCCTGTCCTGATTGGATTTGTAGCTGATGTCTCTTTGTCAGTCATATGGGACCTGAAATCTGGTCCCAGCGTGGCCGTGACCTCACTGTGTCATCTTGGAAAAGGCACATTGCTTTTAAGCACCTCATTTCCTTGTCTGTAAATTGATGGGGTGGGGACCGCAGCCTCCAGGAGCGTGCTGTGATCTCGGACTCTTCACCTCCCCTCTCGCCCCAGGCCTCCTCTCCCGGGGTCCCCGTCACAGTGGTCTGGTTCCCTGCACTCCTTCTCTCTCTACCCCCTACCCCGCCACCCAGCAGGTTCTGGAGATCTCTCTGCCTAAATCCCTCTAGGCTCTGTCATCCTCTCCTCCCCACTCCTGCTGCCTCCCCGGTGCTGGCCGCCGTCACCTCTCGCCCAACGCCTGCGGTAGCCTCTCCCCTCTGCCTTCCGGCTCCCTCCCATCCATTGCACACTCAGCACTAAGTGTGATCTTTTCAAAGCACACACTCAATCACGTCTCACCCTGTGAGTCCCTCCCAAGCCTCCTCTTGTCCCCAGGCTGTGGACTAGAGTCCCTCCCGCAGGGGACGGCTGGCCCTCTCCGCCAGGCCCCCTCCCCGTGCCCCTTCCGTGGCTTTCTGCGGCCACATCGATCTTCTTTCTGTGACAGGCGGTTACCTTGCTTGGTCCACCATGCCAGCCTTCGCACGTGGTGTCCCCTCTGGAAAGTTCTCTGCCTCTCCCCATGACAGATTTCAGCCTGACTGTCAGAAGCGTTCATCTGAGGAAGCTCAGGGAAGCCTTGCGGGGCCTCCCCAGACTAGACCAAGCCTCCTGTTACAGCAGCTGTCTGAGTGCCCCTTTTCCCTTGTTCACAGCCCGTATCCCGGTTCCCAGTCCAAGGTCACTTGGGAGATTTTGCTGCACATTGGTCTCCACCCCAGACTGTGAGTCAGATAAAGGCAGGGCGCCCTCCCCGCCCCCTCCCCCATTATAGGAGCAGCACCAGCCCTGTGCCCTGCAGGTGCTCACAAACACTTGAAAAATGAAAGACTGTGTTCTCCAGCTGGGGAAAATGGGCTGAAGGAGGAGTCACATCGAGAGTCTTGTATCCCCTGCTCAGACCTCAGTGCCACCACCTCTGCAATGGGCTCATGATCTCCCTCCCCCGGCACCCGTCAGTGCTCTGCAGAGGCTCCCAAACTACCCGGAGCCGAGTGAGGTCCTTCGGGGTCTGGAAGGATCGAAAGTTGAGGGCCGGCGCTGGGAGGGACCCTGGGCATCGGGATGACTGGGCCACCTCCCGCATTCGTGGCCGTCTGCCTGGCTCGCCCAGAGCTGGGCAGGGGAGGAAAGCCAGGTGCTCAGTGTTCAGACCCGCCCGGGAGCAGCCCGGGCACGTGCCCTGGTCACCGTGCTCACGTTCAGCAGCAGGCACGGCCTGGAGGAGACAGTGAGGGGCTTCTCCAGAACGTCCAGAAGAAACTGTGGGGGGCTGCCCTCCACTCCCAAGCTGAGCACCGCAGAGCCCTCAAACTGGGGCTTTCCCAGGGTGGTTTACAAACCAGATCTTTACACACCCCGGTGAAAACTCTCTTTTCTGATCAGATACATTTAAATGGACAGTATTATTGTCCACTTGCATTTGCGTTCCTTCAGAATTATACTCTGAGTGGCTGTCGGGTGCAGGAGCTGGGCTGGCCCCGGTGGACACCACGGAAATGGAGGCAGGCACAGCCACTGTCTTTTCTGGGTCCGGAGGGGAGCCCAAGATAACAAAACCCACGTTTGTGGGGTGTGGACGGCGAGAAAGGCAGAACAGAGGCCTCTGTGGGAACAGCCTTGTCTGGGGGGTGGGTGGGGCGTCACAAAAATCTCCCTAGAGAAACCATTTTTTTATTGCAGTAAAACATACATAAACATAAAATTTACCATTTTAACCTTTTTCTTTTTTCTTTTTTTTGCTGAGGAAAATTCACCCTGAGCTAACATCCACTGCCAATCTTCCTCTTTTTGTACGTGAGCCGCTGGCACAGCCTGGCCACTGACAGACGAGTGGTGTAGGTCCGCCCCCAGGAACCAAACCGGGTCGCTGAACAGAGCACGCTGAACTTAACCACAGGCCACTGGAGCTGGCCTCGTTTTAACCATTTTTAAGTACACAGTTAAGTGGCATTAAATACATTCTCTGTTGCGCAACGATCACCATCATCCATCTCCAGAACTTTTTCATCTTCCTAAACTGAACCTCTGTCCCATTAAACAACAACTCCCCATCACACCCTCCTCCAGCCTGACCATCACCATGCTGCCTTCTGTCTCTACGGATTTGACCACTCTAGGGACCTCATATAAGTGCACTCATACGGTATTTGTCTTTTCTGACTGGCTTATTTCACTTAACGTAATGTCCTCAAGGTTCATCCACGTTGTAGCATATTGCAGAATTTCCTTCCTTTTTAAGGCTGAATGATATTCCATCGTATGGATAGACCACGTCTTCTTTATCCATTCATCCATTGATGGACGTTTGGGTTGTTTCTGCCTTTTGGCCATTGTGAATAGTGATGCTGTGAACATAAGAAGTGACGCTTAAACTGAAGCCTGATGCACTAGAAGGAAATGCTAATATTCACGATAATAAGGCTAGGGGGTGCTGTGGGAAGGGCTTTAGGATTAGACCTGGGCTCAAATCCTGGTGCTGTCATTTGCCAGCTGTGTGACCTTGGGCAAGTTACTTGACCTCTCTCAGCCTCAATTTCCTTATCTCCAAGAAGAGGGAAAGGACACCCATCTCCCCATGTTGATATCGGGTTTGGAAGAGCAAGGTCGGTGACCAGCAGAGAGTGGGTGCTCGGTATGTACTAGGTCCTCCTCATTTCATGCTCCTGCGCATGACTGCTGTGTGCCATTACACATGTCATTCACTGCTCAAGGAAATCTGGTCCAGGTACTCGACTTGCCCGTCTGAATCCAAGGGATGGCTTCTGCCCGGAGGGGGCACCTTTGCCCTGCCCACAAAAAGGCACATAGGTGCTAGTGTGGCCCCAGTCTCAATCAACACAGGCACACAGGATTATCCCCACTTGGAAGTGAGGGCTAGTAAAGCACAGAGAGGCTAATTAACTAGCCTGAGGCCACACAGCGGCACTCGGACCCCTTCCCGTGTGAGGCCCTGGCCCCAGGCCTGAAGAACAGAGGGAGGTGTGCAGCCAGAGCCTTGTGCCAGCGAGCGGAAGAGGGCTCCGGGCTGCCCCCCAGCCTCCCTCCACCCACCTCTCTCCCATTAAGAAGCAGAAACTGAAATGAAAAATAAAAACTCTGTCTCGTCCACGGTTAGGCCCCACCTTCCAGGGCTGTGCTGTTGCCTGTGCCCCCTCCCGGCCCCCTCCCAGCTTGTTCCTTCCATCCTGGGATCGTTTTCCAGACAGCCCCAAGCCCAGCCCGCCAGACTATTTAGTCTGGGTTTGGTGACCCCCGTCTGACAGCAGGCCGGGCGCACTCGGGTTTCGCGGCCTCCTCGGTGCGGTCCCCGCAGCCCCCCCAGGTCCCCCGCCCCGGCTTCCTACACAAACACTCACCTTCAGGCCCGGGGCTTCCTGCACGCTCGTGCCTGTGCTTGCCGTAGACCCCGCCGCCAGCTTCCAGAAGGGAGCTCCGGGGCCCGGCTCCACGGCCCTCCGTCTGGAGTTTGTCCCTCTCCAACATTCAGACTTCACTCCACGACCTTCCCATCGCTGCTCCCTCTCCCTGACTCCCTTGGACCCTGACCACGAACATACAAGTTCACTAAAAGAAAAAAAATGTGCCAATTCAAAATATTGTCCCATCAGTTAATAGGTGCTAGATTAGCTATTTGTTCGTGCTCCGTGTCTCAGATGGGGAAACTGAGGCCCCAGAGAGAGACAAAGGAATGAGCCTAAGCCCATAGGGGGGAAGTGGCCAGGCCAGGCACTGAACTCCAAACTTTGGGGTCCCATGTCATCTCAACTTTGATGTAACTAAGTCTTTGTCTGTCCCCCCAACCACCTCTGCTCCATTCTGGGTTCTGGGCTGTCTTTTCACAACAGTTTTTGAGGATTTCCTGACACCTCCTGAGACACCAGGAAACTGGGTACCCTGGGAACGGAACGACCTTATTTTTGTCATCTTGGGCGCAATGGAGTAGGGGAGGGAGATGTTGATGGCCCCTGCGTTTTGGGGGTTTTGATACAATAAGTTGAGTTCCTTTAAAAACCTGTGTGCCTGGCACCACCGGTGTTAACGGCTCCCATCCATTAAGCACTCACCGTGTGCCAGGCAGTGTGGGAGGTTCTTGATGCGCAATTCTCTCAGTAGGTTGAGGTAGGTACTGTGTCTTCTCGTCATTTTACAGATAAAGAAACTGAGGCCCAGAGTGGGCAAGTGACTTAGAGAAGGTCACACAGCTGGCAGGCAGAGGAGCCTGAATTCTAGCCCAGGAGCCACGCTCTTCCCCACCAGAGCATTCTACGTCTCCTTCGCCTCTCATGGGTGAGATGAGAGGCTGGAGTTCACGCATGTTTTATATGTTTCTGTATTTTTTTCTTCACCACGACTGTGTTTGATTTTTATAATACTTAAAACAAAACAACATAATCCACAATAACAAGAAGCAACACGATCCATCTTGTTGCCCATTCAGTTTCCCTTTCAATGTATTACATGTAACCAAGCTTCCTTTAACTCCCCCCTTCACACGCACACCGGGGCTAACTGCTGCTGACACTTTAGTGTATATTCTTGCAGATTTTCCCTCTTATCAAAAGCTAATATATATGCAGACATATAATTTTATAGGGCTTTCAAGCCATACATATTTGCAACATTTGATTTTTAAAAATCAATAGGAAATGTATTGCTTTGGCACTGGGAAGAGAATAAAGATATTAAAAATTAAATCAAATTTCAAAACATCCCTGGGTTGGCCATTTCAAAGTTGCGAAGGCCAAGTTCTATTCCAGAAAGTTCTGCACCAGTGAAGCTGGGTTCCCCACAGGGATGCTCAGATCTCGATGGCTGGCTGTTGTACTCGGCTGGGGTGGGGAGGGGGGTTGCCTCTAATTCCCACCAGCCTGCCTAGCCACCCCCTCCCCACTGCCCCTGGTCGATGAGCATTGTGTTCAGTTTGTCGACTCAGCAAAACACGCCCGCCCCGCTCGCTCTCTGCTTGGACTGGAAGGTGATTGCCGACTAGCCAATTAATTCTGCTTTAATTGCTCCGGCTCTAAAACGCAGGCCTGCACAGCTAGTCTGGCGGGGGTCTGCTTCGCCTGGCAGATGCTGCTCTACCCGCTCTGGGGAGATGCTCAAAGAGTCTGAGAAAAGACAGGGGTTCTCCGCAGGGCCCTCCCGGTGGTCTGGAGGGAAAGGGCCCCTGGCCAGTGGGGGCGTGGCCCAGAAAAGGGAACCAAGACATGGCCACCAGCAGGAGCCAAAGAGAGCAGCAGAAAGGGGGGTGGTGGGGTCTAGTCCGGTCCATCGCCGCCTTCAGCCATTTATCACCACCCGACACGATCTTGTTTCTTCTCTTCTGCATCCTAACCTCAGCTGCCCGATGGCAGGAGCCTCATCTTGTTCACAGCTGTATCGGTGCTCACCCACGGCCTGGTATACAGTAGGTGCTCAATAAATAGTGATTGATTTAAAGAACTTATCCTGCCCTTTCCAAATCATCACCTGCCTGCAACTGCTAGAAAAGTCTCGGGAGAATCGCGGGCGCTAGACAGATGGGGAAACTGAGGCCTGGAGAAGGGGCTTGGATTGTTCAGGCCAGTGCCTGGCTCAAGCAGCCTTTCTATTTTGCTCCGTATGGAGGGCCCTTTACCAAGTGGCCCTCTCATCTCTGCAGGAGTGGAGTGACCTGTCACTGGCTGTACAGAACAGGAGGGGGGTGGCATCCCTGCTACTTTCTTTTGAAAGCGACATCAGTATCAGACCCCTGCGAGACCTCGCAGCCGGCTCAATAAGCATCAAGCTCTGAGTTCTCCTCTCCGGGGTCTGTGCCTGGGGGCGACTCAGAACCGGCTCTCCTGGGGACCAGCAGCACAGGTCCTCCAGAGGAAAATAATATGTATCTGACCTCTGACCTTCAGGAGTCCCTTAGGGCAGGGACTCAACAAGGATTTCAGATGGAGGGGCGGTCGCGCAAGAAGGGGCGGTCGTGTAAGAAGGGGCGGTCCTGCAAGTGCGGCCTCGCCTACTTCTGTCCTCACCTCGCTGCTGCGGATGCGGATGCCCTCCAGGGTGGCGGGGCGGGAGGACAGGAGGCCCAGGATGGAGGAAGGAGGCAGTGAGGCGGGGGCAAAGGAGAGGAAGGGAGCCAGCCGGGCAGGGTGGGAAAAGAACAAAAGGGGCCAGAATCAGGGGAGGGAAAAGACAATAGACAAGGATGCCAGCCCATTCGGGGCGGAGGGAAACGCAGGAGGAAACAGGCAAAGGAAAAACAAAGAGGAAGAAATAAAGGTTAAGAAGGAACTCAGTGGGGCTCGAAACAAAGCCACGGAGAAAACAAAGACAAAGAAAAAAAGCAGGCCAAGGAAGAAACAGCAGCACAAACAAGGAGGGAAGCCTTCGGACGCCTCCCGGATGGCACCTGCTCATCCTGAGGGGCATCTGGGCCAAGAGCGTGGCCCCAACCTCAGCCTGCTCCCTCAGCCCAGCCCTGGTACCCACCGGTTCCCAGGAGCCTTTGGGGCAGGCAGCTGGGCCACCTCCCTGCTCCCCGGCCTGGTCTGCTCTGATTGGCCGGTCTCCTAGGGCAGGGAGGCGGGCCACGCCCACCCATCTTTGCTCCAGGAGGCCGAAGCCCCAGAGACCCGCGGGCTTCCTGAAGTGTTCTGAGCCATCCCAAGTCCTCCCTCCCCCTCCTTCCCCACCACCTAGAAAGCTGTCCAAGTGGAACAGCCTGCAGCTATTACAATAAACACCTCAGCCGCAACCTGTCTCTCATTTGCATATTAGCAGCCTTAATTCTGATGAAATATGCAAATGTATGCAAAATGAAATTCATCTCATAATGACACAAGGCGATTAAACAATTTTTATGCTTAAATATTCTGTTTAATGAAATCAAACAGACCTGCGCGTGTGACACATTCTCCACAGCATGGAGAAATTAGTGAGGATGTAAAAAGAGAATACCAACCACTGGCTCCTCCAGCATGGCCCAGATCCGCTGCACCTTTTTGGTGAGAAGAAAGGGGGGAAAAGTGTGTTTTTGATGACCAAATGAACTGAAAATTATATCACTGAAAACTGCTAAAATAAGTTAGGAGCAATATGCCTTTGTTTCTGGCTCGTGAGAGGAACCCCCAAACCCCACCCCACACTGCCACAATATGGCCATAAGGTATTTCTCTTCCAAGTCGATGGAGGAAAGGAGACACTTGTGGGCAGCGGGGAGGCCGACTCAGCCATCATCTCGGTGCCCAGGAAATGGAGGAGCCCTATGCCTACTTCCCACCAGGAGGCTGGCCGACAGTGTCCCTCAGCCAGACTTTCTTGTCTTGCTCACCTGGGCAGAACGTGTTCTTGCTTTGGCCCCTGGGAGATAGTCTGAGGGCATTTATGTTCTTAGCCCTGCTCCATTTGAACCATAGCTTTGTGTTTTCTTATATATGATCTCATGGAAACTTCCTATCAACTGTATGAGTTTGGTATTATTACAATAACCACCGTTTATTAGCAATGAAGAAGCCGCGGTTCAGAGTTTAAGCAAGTGGTCCAAAGTCACCTGCAGAGATGGGTGGAGGGAGGACTCAGGGTTTGAATGCAGACACATGGGGCTACTGAAGCATTCTGAGTGGGGTGGGGAGCTAGGCTACAAACGCACCTTCAGCACTCTGGGATATTTGGGCAGGAGTTAATTTGCATATTGGAGTTAATTTGCATATTGATTCTTAGGGCTCCTGGGAAAAATCCATTTGGGGATTGAATGGGGGCCTGAGGCATTGTGTGTGAGCACTCAGTAGCACAGCTTCTCTGATCTCCTCATCTGAAGGGCCTGGCACTCAGGTCCCTCTATTTCATCACCATTTCAATGTTGACTTGTTTGCTGCCATCTCCCAAACGGAATGTGCTTTCCATCAGAGGGAGGGCTCTGGCTGCTTCCGTAGCTGGAGTGCACTCAGGAATTGCTCCTTCCCAGTGTGTTTTGACTTCTCTCCCAGAGTCAAAGTTGCTCTGAAAGTGGCTGGGAGTGCTCCCCTAGGACTCTCACCCATTCCCCAACCCTGGAGGAGGTAAAGGAGCTCCTTTTGGACCCGTGGGTGCTGGGGGAGGGGAGGACAGTGGTGACATCAGGAGGAGGGAGCGGCTACCTTCCAAAGTCCTCATTACCAGGTAACAGATGACAGCCTATGGCTTTGATGGGGCAGAAGAGTGTGCAGGAAAAATCCCAGTGAAAGGTCAAAAGTAGTTCTGTCATCAATCAACTCTGACCCGCACCACCCTCGACCCAGGCACAGCCCACTCCAGGGTCGACCCAGGCGCCCCCTGTTCCAGGGCTCAGAAGGAGAAGGCCGGGGGGCCAGGAAACCTTTGCTTTTATCTGGGCTTTGTGACCTCCAGCAGTTGACCTCACCACCCTGGGCCTCAGTTTACTCAGCTGAGAAATGGGGAGAATCTCTTCCCGTGATTCCTAATGTTCCTTTTGATTCTAACATTTTAGAATTTTAATTCTAAATCCAAAACAAATTGGCAACTTTAAAAAAAGATAATAAAGGCAACAATAACTCCAACATGGCCGTGACTTACGGAGTACTCCCTATGTGTCTGCCGATATTCGGAGTGCTAGTTTGCATTTATTATCTCATTTAATCCTCCTGACAATCCTGTGAGGGGGGCACTACTATTATCCCCTGGGGCAACCAAGAAAACAGAGACTCAGAAACATCAGGGGACTTGTCTGAAGTCACCCAGCTGGACTTGTCTGAAGTCACCCAGCAAGGCCAAGGTTGAAGTCCAGGCAGCCAGGCTCCAGCTTTGCTATTGATGACGAAACAACCACAATAATAACTGCTACTATTTGGTGCGTGCCTGGCGCTGCATGGACCCCTCTCATACCAGCCCTGTGAGTTGGGTAGTGCATTTATTTCCATGGTGTAGGTGGGGAGATGGAGGCTCAGAGAGGCCACTGATGTCTCCAAGGGCACACAGCCAGTCTCTGGCTGCAGAGACAAGTATCCAGTATTCCAGCTTGAGGCCAACATCCGTGGTGGCAAACTAGCCACCTTAAATCCTCTGATTTCTAGGAATTCTTGGCCATTTATCATCTCCATCTCCTCCTTGTTCTAAGGTTGATAGACTTTGAGAGAAGGGCATTTCACTAGAAAATTAGGAGAAATATTTATAATTAATATTTCAATTATAAAAGAGATCATTGAGGAGCTTTCAGCTTCTTCACACTGCTGGTGACAGCCCAAGGAAGAGAGGGCACATTGAGTTCCTGGAAGTGGGGGAGTGGGGTGGGCCCTTCCCATCTGCCTAATGGGGGTGGGGGTCACACGGCAGTGGAAGAATATGAAGAGCACTGTTAAATTCAGCTGAGCACTGTTGTGATAAGACTCTGGCACTCACATATCTCTGTTTCTGTACCTGTTGCTGAAGGAGGCAGCTGAGTATGACGGTTGCTACTCCAGCATGTAGTTATGAGAAGGATATTTACAAATTCAAATTCATTCATTCATTCAATAAATATTTATCTGTGTGCAGCTCTAGGGAAGCAGAGATAACTAGGACATAGCGACTGCCTTCAAGCACGCCAGTGTAATTGGAGAGACACACTGGAAGATTACAACAATAAATATAAATGGCACAAATTCAGCACAGCAACAAGGGAGACGTTTCTTTATTCTGGGATATCAGGGAAGGCAGCCTGGAGGACGTCTCTACTAAGTCTCTAAATACAACTTAGACCTTACCAGAAAGGGAAAAGGACTTCAAAAGAGAGGGAATAGCATGGGCAACAGTGTGGAGACGAGGAATTGCAAGGTGGGAGGAATGCATGGTTCACAGCTGGTGCTGGGCAGAGCCCTGGGGGAGAACGGTGAGAAGTGAAGCTGGAGAGATACAAGTGAAGCCAGATGTGAGGAGGGCTGCATACTTACCCCTCCTCTGCCACTGAGTAACCATGTGACCGTGAGGAAGTCACTTCAACTCCCAGAGCCATCGTTTTCTCAGTTTTGAGAATGAGGAAAGATCAACCCTCAGCCTGTTGTGAGCGTTCAGCATGCCTGGGAGTGCTCTGCCACTGGATGCTCTCGCTCTGTGTAATTGAACAGCTCAGATTCTAATTAGGAGATTATCATCAGAGACAAAAGCAGCGAGGAGAAAATTATCCCTATTTGGGCCTCCAGATGCCACGTACCTTTGCATGTACTGAAAACAAGTGGCACCAGCTTGCCCAGGGCTTGAATGAAAACCAGACCCCTGTGCCCTCATCTGCCACCCCTGCCCACTCTCCTTCCGGCAGTTTCTTCTATGAATCCTGGAAACCACACTCTGTCTGCTTCCTCCCTCCCTGGCAGCTCCCAAGGCTGCAGGAGGTGGACTCAGGCACAATCGGCACCACCTGCCACCTCCAGGGAACAGCAGCAGATCCTGGAGAGGCGAGAGGGTGAGCACGCTGGGGTCCTGCCTCCCCCTCTATGCTGGGCATGGTTTCCAATCTATTGGACATGGATGGTCCTCCTAGGAGGGTCACTGAGCTCACCATGCTTTTCCCTGCAGGAGCATCCTTCCCCCTTAATAGACCCTGAGGGTACAGGTGAGATAAGACATAGTCCCTCTTACCCTCAAGGGGTTTACAGTCTCAAGGGTCTAGTCCAGAGGCACTGAAGGATGACTTTTTCTTCCTTGCAATTTTTTTTTTTTTTGGTGAGGATGATTGGCCTGAGATAACATCCGTTGCCAATCTTCCTCTTTTTGCTTGAGAAAGATTGTCCCTGAGCTAACATCCGTGCCCATCTTCCTCTATTTTGTATGTGGGTTGCTGCCACAGCTTGGTTTGATGAGCAATGTATAGGTCTGTGCCTGGGATCCGAACCTGCGAACCCTGGGCCGTCAAAACAGAGAGCGCCGAACTTAATCACTGCGCCACCAGGCCGGCCCCATCCTCCCTCCTTCTCTTCATCTCCCACTGTCTTCTTCCCTCCCTCCCTTCTGTTTGCTTTCATAATTGGAAAGTGTCGATTTTACAAAAACAATAAAGCTATTTCCAAAAACAATATCAATTGTCACCACCCTAGGATGATTTTTGCCAAACTCCCCATTTCCTGCCAGCGGAGAGCTGTTAGGATGCTGGGCCCCCTGGCTGGACAACGCCCCAGTGGGATGCCCAACTCTCCCTTTGGAACCTTGATTCATAGCAGTTGCTCTCAACACCTCCCACTGGCTCAGGCTCCTCTTTGAACTCTCTGCCTCCGAGGTGACCACACAAGGGAACCCAGTGTTCTGAACATCCGTCATCCCTCTCTCCTGCCCCCATCCCAGCGGGGAATAGCCTGTTTTCCCCAAAAGAGAAGCAAGAATATCTGAATGGATTCCCACTTTGGTTGGGGCCCACCCTCTGCTTGCATCAGGTTGGCTGAAAGTCATTGTTTCTTCTGAAACTGACTGAAAAAATTAGGAATAAAATCCCCAACAAACCCCAAACTCCCAACCACCACCACGTGTCTCCTTTTCCATGGCAAGGACTAGCAGGGAAATCTGATCTCCTCGTGCTTCATGGGGCCAAACTCACTCCGTGTGGGTTGTCAGGGAGGAGGGTGGGGCCCCGGGCTGAGTATCCTGCCCCGTGAGGGGGCCTAATGATTTGTGCAGACCCACGCGCTCCAGCCAGGGTCCAGAGCACTGTGCATTGATTCAGGAGACTGAAAGCCCCCACTCCTGTCCCCCCCGGGTGTTCTTGCATTCTTTGCTGGTGCGTGGTCCCCCTTTCTCCCCCGATGACATCCAAGAAGGGTGAGAAAGCTGGAGATGGAGGTAATCACTTTCCCAGGCCTTAATTAATTTGGTGTCATTGGTTAATTAGCTGTAGGTGTCATTCAGGCCATCAGAGACTCTGCAGTTGCTCCAGCTGGAAAGGTCCTCAGGGCCATCAGACTCATCCCCTTCGGTCCAGAGAGGGGAAGATCAGGCCAAAGAGGAAAAGGAGTGGCCCAGGGTCACCCTGCAAGTGGAGGGCTAGCCTGGGACTCGAGGCTGGGGCTCCTGATCTTGTCCTGCGGTCCTAGCCCCACTTCTCACTCCTTTCATTTCATTTCATTTCATCTCCTTGCGTGGTGCACTGCGTTCGCTCATCGTGTCATCCCACCCCCCGCCTCCTCCATAGACTCCAGTCACATCCCACTTTTTAAACTTTCGCAAACTCGTAACCACCTCAGGATCATTGCACTAGCTGTCCCCTCTGCTGGGAGAGCTGTTTCCCTGCATCTTTGTGTGGTTGTCTCCTTCTGCTTATTCAGGTTTTAGCTTAACTGTTATCTCTTCTGAAAGACCTTCTTCAACAAAGTCTATGTGGCGGGCAGATCCTAGGGTGGCCCCCGATAATTCTTTTTCAAAAAATTGAGATATAATTGACATATAGCATTATATTGGTTTCAGGTGTACAACATAATGATTCGATATTTGTATATATTGTGAAACGCTCACAAGAAGTCTAGTTAACATCCATCACCACATAGCTACAATTTGTTTTCTTGTGAAGAGAACTGTTACGATCTACTCTCTTAGCAACTTTCGAATATGCAATACAGTGTTATTAACCATAGTCACCATGCTGTACATTCCATCCCCAGGACTTATTTATTTTATAACTGGAAGTTTGTACCTTTTGACCCCCTTCCTCCATTTCCCTTTCCCCTGTGCCCCTCCACCTCTGGCAGCCACCGATCTGTTCTCTGTATGTAAGGTTTTTTTTTTAGATTCCACGAATAAGCGATACCATACAGCATTTGTCTTTCTCTGTCTGACTTACCTCACTTAGCATAATGCCCTCAGAGTCCATCCTGGTTGTCGCAATGGCAAGATTTTCTTCTTTTTTATGGCTGAATAATATTTCATGGATATGTATACCACATCTGTATCTATTCATCCTGATGGACACTTAAGTTGCTTCCGTGTCTTGGCTATTGTAAACAATCCTTCCATGAACATGGGGCCACATGTATCTTTTCAAGATAGTGTTTTTGTTTCTTTTGGATAAATACCCAGAAGTGGAATTGCCGGATGATATGGTAGGTTTATTTTTAGTTTTTTGAGGAAACTCCATACTGTTTTCCATAGTGGCTGCACCAGTTTACATTGCCTCCAGATGTGCGTGCCTTGTGTAATCACCTCCCCTTGAGTGTGAGTGGGGCCTGTGGCTCTGCTAACCAATGAATCTGGCAAAGGTGATGATGACCCTTGTGATCAGGTTATGCTATGGAACAAAGGTGAGGGTATTCTGGGTGGCCTGACTTAATCAGGTAAAGCCCTGGAAAGAGGGACCAGGCCTTTCCCGAGGCAAGAGAGTCTCCTTGCTGCCTCATGAAGTGGGCTCTATGACCTATAGGCAGCGTCCAGCTGAGAGCCAGCAGAAAGCTTGGGCCTTTGGTCAAGCAGCCACAAGGAACTGAATTCTGCCAACAACCCGAATGAGAGTGGAGGTGACTGGTCCCCAGTTGAGTCTCCAGATGAAAACACAGCCCAGCCAACCTTGATGCAGCCTTATGAGACCCCAGCAGAGCACCCAGCTGAGTCCTGCTTAGACTCTTGACCCAGAGATACTGTTGCATAATAAATGCATGTTGTTTCCAGTTGCTAAATGTATCATAATTTGTTACTCAGTGATAGATAGCTAAGACAATCTAAAGTGGGGCCTCTCCCAACTTTTACCTTCTTTTTTTTTTTTTTTTTTTTTTTTTTGTGAGGAGATCAGCCCTGAGCTAACATCCGCCAATCCTCCTCTTTTTTTTTGCTGAGGAAGACGGCCCTGGGCTAACATCGGTGCCCATCTTCCTCCACTTTATATGGGACGCCGCCACAGCATGGCTTACCAAGCAGTGCGTCGGTGCGCGCCCGGGATCCAAACCAGCGAACCCCGGGCCGCCGCAGCGGAGCGCGCGCACTTAACCGCTTGCGCCACCGGGCTGGCCCCCCAACTTTTACCTTCTTTTATGTCACCGTCTTCATTTTCATCACTGCACTTGCCACTCTCTGAAAGTTCTTATCTAAATATTAGTTTCCCTGCTCATCTCCTGTCTCCCCAACCCTGCGCTCCATGAGGGCAAGGGGCCTGTCTGTCTTGTTTAATTCTGTATTCCTGGTACCTCACAAACAGTTGGTACACGACACATAATTTTTTAATGAATGAGTGAATGAGTCAATTATGGGGTAAAAATATGGTCCAGGAACAAGGAAAGAAAATATCAATAAATTTAACTAAATAAAAAAATCTGGATAGCAAAATCTATGCTAACAAAAGACAAATGGGAAAACACTTGAAATTTATATTGCAGAGCAAGGTCTGATTATTTTACTGCATAAAGAAGCAGCATGAATTGAGAAGAAAATGTTTCTGAAACAAGTGAAAAGATGCTCACCCTCACCTATAATGAGAGAAATGCAAATTAGAACTACACCTGGAGTCCCATCTTCACCTGTTATCCAGGCAGAGAGCAGCGGTGTGATGACACTGTGCCGGTGAGGTGCCGGGAGCAGAGTCCTGGTCACCTGGGGAAGCAGATGCCGTGACAGCGCCTGCCCAGGGAGGTCGTGAAAAGTGCTGGGAAGGGCCCAAAGACCCCTCCCCCTCCATTGCCAGCTCCTGCCCGGGTTCCCTGTATCCCACTTTGCTCCTTCGAGGCGTCCTTCCTCCTGCATGGCAGATCTGAACTAAGACAATTCCAGCCACCCAACAGCCAACTGAAGTGAGCAAGTCCTGGGGTCATAGTGGACCCGAGGGTCACCATCAGATGTGGTTACAACCCAGCACTGCCTAGACCACTCTTACCCCAGAGGGAGGGACATTGGCTTGAATAATGGAGAAGTGAGGTCTTCCACTGGAGGAGGCGCAAAGCTCCTCAAAGAGTGGGAGCCATTGCAGTTGGGGCTGAAGGATACAGAGTTGAGACCCAGATTTACTTCAGTGGTGGCTCCGCAAGTCACCAGCAGTGCAACTAACCAGTGAGCAAGGCGGCCCTCACCCACCCTCAGTTTTATCGGAAACGGAGACACCAGATGTGGGCTCCCCGAGCCTCCTTCCAGCCGGGACAATTCTGTGCTTATCCGAGAGCGTTCAGAGTTCACCGGGGGCCCCAGCCTCAGACAGTTGTAGACGGATTGGAAGGGGGCCAGTGCGAGCGGCTGCCATGATTGAAAGGAGGGGAGATTGGTGCCGGGGAAGATTACAGGGGCTGACACCTCTCGCCTTGGCTGGGCTGCCGTGAAGGGGCGGCTGACAAACGTCTGGGAGAGGGGACAGGAGACGGGGCTCTGGCCGGGGCGTGGGGGCCGCCACTGCAGGCGGGATCGGCCAGCGGGGGCTGGAAGAAACGTCTCTGTGAGCCTGGCACGCGCTGACACGTTTGCAATGGCTCAGTAAGCTACCTCTCCACAGCCTCCACCATCACCTCTGGCCTGGACTGTAGCCTGCTAGCGTTGTCCCTGTGTTCAACTTCGCCCCTTTAGTCTGTCCCAACACATCGGTTAAAGTACGCTTTTCAGAACATGTCAAATCACATCATTGCTGTCCTCAAAATCCTCCCATGGCTCCCACCTCACTCCAAGAAAAGACCAAAGCCCTTATGATGGCCACAGGCCCTACCTGACTGCCCCATCACCTCTCTGACCCCATCCCCTGCTTCTCTCCCTCTCCTCAGCCCCCGAGATGCACCCCAGGACCTTGGCACTGGCAGTGCATCTGCCTAGACCACTCTTACCCCAGAGGGTTCCATGCCTCATTCCTTTGCTGCCTTTGGTGCTTTACTCAGATGTCACCTTCCCACTGAGGCCTTCCCTCGCTACCCCACCATGATTCCAACCCCCTCAACTCTCCCTATCCCCTCTACCTGCTTTACTTTCCCCCAAGACACTTCATTTAACTTATTACATAGCTGATCTCGTCATATCTGTGCCTCTCTGTCCCATTTGATTGTAACCACCATGTGAGCTGCGCTGTTCCCTGCTCCATCCCAAGGGCCTGGAAAGGTGACCAGCACTTAGTAGGTGCTCAAAAAACACCTGTTGACTGTTGACCATACATCACCCAGGACTTAGAGAGCACTGGCTCCCTGCCAGGCACTGGGCTATGTGTTTTTGACCTACTATTTCCTTTAACCCTCACGACAGACCAAAGATGCAGGTACGATTTCCATTATCCCTATTTTACAGATGGGTAACCTGAGGCCAAGAGATGCTACGTCTGGTGTTATGCCCAGTGCCTTGGTGGGGGGTGGGTTTTGAACCCAGCCCAGTGCCACGCCCAAGCCTGGTCCTGCCCTTGCTGACATGCTCTGCTGCCTTTGATGAAGGTCTGCTCCGCAAGCGATCCTGGCAAAGGGCCCATCCCATCAGCCCTCACAGCACTTCCAGGAGGTGGGATTATTGTTTCTATCAAAAGGAGAGGGAAAAGGAAAATGCAGAGAGGTTGCTTCTCAGAGGTTGCAGAGCAAGCAAGGAATCTGGGACTTGAACTGTGGCCTTTGACCCCCAGTCCAGGCTCTCTCTCTACTTTGCTTCCTGCGCTGGCTGACCTGGAGCACACGAACACGCCTGCAGCCTCCTCTCCTGTGCCCCACAGGCCCGCAGCTCCCTCGGGAGCCGCAGAGGAGGGGGCAGAGGCCACAGAGGGCCTTGGCTGAGCAGGGGCCTCTGAAAGAGGCTGCAGGCTGTGCTTTGGAGTTGGTGCAGCTGAGCTGCAGTCCGGGCCTTTCCGTCTCATCCTCTGCTGCGTGGCCACGCGTCTGCCGGCTTTGGCTTCATGGCCCTGACGCCTGAGGTCTCTGCATGGATGCTGTGTGCGCTCATTGGCCAGGGGCACTGCCTCCCGAAATGCCCTTGCAGGCCCTAGGATAACTGGATCACAGGGTGGGGACCCTGGAGGCCACCTGGGGCCCCAGGGACTCCGACCACCTCTCACCCCAGGCTTTTCCTGGGAATCGCGTTTAAAGAGGCATCTGTGATATTACCCCTCCATGTCCATCCCTGCGTCCAGGTTGTGCACGCAGGACCACTTCTGTCTTGTTCACCATGGTAGTCAGCACCCGTGGACGTTCGATTCATGTCTGTTGAGTGAATGTTATGCCACAAGGACTCACCCTTGCTAATAATAAACAGACTTCCTTGGAGCTTCTTATTTTCCAGGGCCTGCACTAAAGCACGCATGTGTACTAACTCAACGTCATTCTCACAGTGATCCTGTGAGGTCACTTCCACAAGTGTCTCCATTTTACTCTTGAGGACACAAAAGCACAGAGAGGTTAAGTAAAAGTCCAAGGCCACACAGCCAGGAAATGGGGTATGGTTCAGAACCTGGGCATTCAGACTACCTAGTCCTTGCTCTTAACCACCCCTTCCTGATACTGCTAGACCACCCCTAAACATCTTTATCTGGAAGCAGGGACTCCAGCACAGGGCATCCCAGAACACAGTCCCCCTGGCAGATCTTGCAGCCAGGATAGACTCTCCATCAGCAGCAGCAGCGGATGGAGTCTGGCTTTCCCAGACCAATGCTCAGTCATGTTCTTTTCCATAAGGGCCATTTGAGAAATGAAGAACTAAATGGGATGTCAGTTTTATACCTATGGAAGAGGCTGCACGTAAAAAAATTCACAAATCAGGGAAATGGTGCTCATCCTTATTTTTCTATCGTAAAATGTGGGCTCAGAAGGCATACCTCCTCCCCTCCAGGGTTGTTAGCCGCTCACTGCAAGCAGATGGTCCCTGGACCCCGGGATGAGACTCACACGGGTGGAGGGTATCCCTGCCTGTGTCACGGGCCCCACCTACCTCACCATCTTCAATCCTCATAACTACACTTGTAAACTCACTCCACAAACCCCAGAGCGCCTATCCTGTGCCAGGCACTGTGCAAGACAACGGTCGATGTGCTGATCATTTTCCATCCTAGAGACACCGAACTGAAGGCAAGGAGAAGGAAGTGACATCCAGTCCAACACAGCTGGAGAGTCGCCACGCTGGATTCAAGCCCAGGTCTGCGTGACTCCAAAATCCGTGCTTGTCTCCATTTTCCTAAATCTTGTCGCCTAAGGTCGGAGCAGGCTGATTTCTTTCTCTGTGTTGGGCAGCTGTGAGTCGTGAAATAATGCGGAACAGATAGCTGGCTGCTCTCCAGACCTGGTTGAACTCCCTGGGCACAGAGGGAGACTGCATTTCCCAGACTCCTCAGAGCTTGTGGCACCATGGGACTAGTTCTGGCCAATGGAATGTGAGAGGGAGTGATGGACCACTTCCGTGTTGAGCAGGTAAGAGCGAGGGTGTACTTGGCAGGTTTCTCTCTTCCCCCATTTATCAAGGATGGTGGAATCCCAGCAAGGAAGAGGGCTGGTTCCTTGTGTCACTTCTTGCAGGACAGCCCCCCAATTGTTTGGACTGTGACATGACTGAGAAATAGAAGTTCATTATGCTCAGTTGTTAGGATTTTTTTAATTGGAACTATGTTCACCCCTCTTGACTAATAAGCATGATGTTTACAAGGAGGCTTGTAATCTGAGAAGGAACGTCTGCTTGTCACTGAGGCCTCTTTGCTGACTTAGCATCTTCTAGACTCTTTTGCTCATTTACTCAGCTACCCATCAGTGCTGCTCATTTTCCTTTGTTTCCAGAACTTTCTCTACCCCTCTTTGCTCTCCTCTGTTCCTGAGGTTCACCTCTGTGGGCTGCATGACCTCGGCTCCCACAGCCTCTGGGTTCTGGTGAGCAGGGTCAATGGCAGGTGCCAGCAGGAGATAAGAGAGAGGAGGGGAGTGAGATCCAGTATTCAGTATCTCCTCCCTCCCTCTTGGGCTCTTGTTTTGGCAGGGGCTGTGCTTTTCCAGTGATAGTTATAGCTCCTGTCAGGCCACAGGGCAGGTTCTGGGAACACTTCTCCCTCCTCTGCCCTTCAAGACTGGGAGTAGTCATATCTTACTCTGTTGCCAGTCCCTGGGTGCCTCAGCATTTCTTGTTGGTTCCCTAAATGCTGCCCGGAGCTCTGTGCATTGTCCCTTATTAACATCTCTTCACTTAAGCCATTTGAGAACACTGTTTATATCCAGCTGGGTCTCTGACTGATATACTATCCACACGTGCATTCATCCATCTCATCCAACCATCCATTTACTCATCCATCCATGCATCCTTCTACCTATCCACCCATCTATCCACCCTCCACCCATTAATGTAAATCCACCCATGCACACACCCACCCTTCCTTCCTTCCTTCCATCCATCCACCCACTCACCTTCCTTCCATCTCTCCACCATCCACCCATCAATGCATGCATCCATCTATCCATCCACCCACCATCCATTCATCCATCCATCCATCCATCATCCACCCATCAATGCACCCATCCATCCATGTGTCCATCCATCCATCCATCCATCCGTTCATCTATCCATCCATCCACCATCCATCCATCCATCCACCCATCATCCACCCATCAATGCATCCATCCATCCATGTTCCATCCATCCATCCATCCGTTCATCTATCCATCCATCCATCCATCCATCCATCCATCATCCACCCATCAATGCACCCATCCATCCATGTTCCATCCATCCATCCATCCAACCAGCCATCCACCTGCCATGGAACCCACATGCGTGCAGTACTGACTGTGAGTCAGGCAATGTGGTAAGAGCTTTCCCTAGTTACCTGGTTGAGGTCTGACAACATCCTGAAGTTAGCGCTGTTATTATCCTTGTTTTTCTCAGGAGTTACCTCTGCAAGGACATCTCCCCTGACCAGCAAATCTAGAGCAGCACCTCCTCCCTTTCCATCCCTTTACCCTTTTGTTACTTAGCAGTTATCACATTATGCTCAATATTTGTTCATTTGCTGTCTGTCTTACACACTTGGTGCACAGAGACTGTCCATCTCATTCCCTGCTGTATCTCCTAGGATGGTCCCTGCTGCATAGGAGGCATTCAATAAAATATTGGAGAAAATAAAGAATAAAGAAATGAAAGGGGATTCAGAGTCTCAGGAAGTGAAGCCATTTGCCCAGTCTGGGCCAGAGCACAGGGCAGTAACTGCTCTGGAATACCGCCTGGGGTCCCTCTCAGGTGTCAGCTGTCCCTGACCCACAGCTGCCATCTGGAAAGAGATAGAGGACACATCTCTCTTCTTTGGGAAAACCAGTGCCTTCTGGGCGCATTCTTGTCTCTGTGGTATTTGCCCACTTTATTCTCTTCCGTTCCTTTTGGAACCATGCTGGGCATGGATCCCTTCAATGAGGGAAGGGGCCCTTTCTGGAGCCCCTCGTGTGGGCTGGCCACTTTGAAGCCTGTGCCTTGTCTAAGCTTGATGCTGTCATTAACTCACTTTGCAGGTGAGACGGAGTCTCAGGTCAGCTAGCTTGTCCAAGATCCCCCAGCTGCTGAGCATCGGCTCAGACACTGGAGCTGAGTTCTGCGTGTCTCCAGAGCCCGTTTTCCTGTCCGCAGTGCCATGGCTTCACCTGTGGGTCCAGAAAGGAGGACGAAGCTGTTCATGAAAGGAAGCAGGGTGGCTGCGAGAGATGGGCGCTCACCATGGGCCAGGCAGAGGCAACATTTCCCAGGGATGTCTTCCCCACATTTTACAGATGAGAAAACCCAGGCTCAGTGTAAAGCTGACCTGGGTAGACTGCACGGCTGCTGCGTGGACAGCGGGGACAGCCTCCTGCCCGCCCTTCCTCAGGCCACTGTCCTCCACTCACACGCCCTTCCCACGGCCAGCCCCCTTCCAGCCACGTTTCTGCCAAGGCTGCCCGCTGGGGCGCTCGACAGGCTGGAGACAGTGTCTGCACACGGCTTGGGAGAAACCCAAGTACCATTTCCACCTGATAATAAATATGTATCAGAGAGGACTCGATCCAAGTGACCTTGGGCTCTGGGGGAACCGGACCGTGAAAAGCCTTTGACAAAATCCTTTTGCCTCGAGAGGCTGAGTCCAAATTACAGGCGATTATGGACGCTTGGCACTACTTTCCCGATTGGCCTGTTATTTCTCCTGGGTGGGAACGGCTCCTTTGCATTGGAAAGGATCCCGGGGGGCCTGGGGCCGGCCACCTCCCCGTCCTCAGCAATGTCCATTTCCTGAAGGGCCCATGGCAAACCCCAAATCTGCCTCAGGGTCGTCTGAAAATTGTGACCAGTGGTCACACCAGCACTTAACAATACAACCACAACTACGAAGACATTTACCAGTCATGGGCGCCTTCTGTATGCCAGGCCTTTCACCAGCCCCTTGAATTCTCCCAACAACACCGTAAGAAATGTACTATTACTGTACCCATTTTCTCTCTCTTTTTTTTTTAAGATTTTATTTATTTATTTTTTTCCCCCCAAAGCTCCAGCAGATAATTGTATGTCATAGCTGCACATCCTTCTAGTTGCTGTATGTGAGACTCGGCCTCAGCATGGCCGGAGAAGCGGTGCCTCAGTGCCCGCCCGGGATCCGAACCCGGGCCACCAGCAGCGGAGCGCACACACTTAACCGCCAAGCCACGGGGCTGGCCCTGTACCCATTTTCTCAATGAGAAAACTGAGGTACTGTGTGTCTGCATCAGGAGCAGGCCAACTTTGTCTGTAAGGGGCCAGAGAGTAGATCTTTCTAGGCTTCGCAGGCCATACGGGATCAGTCACAACCACTCAACTCTGCTGGTGTACTGCAAAAGCAGCCACAGACAGTACAGAGATGAACGGGGGCCACTGTGTTCCAATAAAACTTTATTTATAAAAAGAGGAGCCAGGCCAGATGTGGCCCTCAGGCTGTACTAGGCCAGCCCTCGGTCCATGTGGCTGCCCAAACCCCCACCGTGTGTCGAGGGCAGAGCCGTTCAGTCCTGGAGCCCTGGGACTAGGATGCTCGCCTCCCCGCCGGCTGTCATTTTATTGGCACAGATCATGTGACGGTTAATTTTATGTGTCAACTCGGCTGGCCAGGGGCCCCGGTATTTGATTCAACCGTATTTCCGGGTGTGTCTGTGAGGAGGTTTCTGGATGAGATTAACCTTGAATCCATAGAATGAATAGAGCAGGTCGCCGTCTCTCCTGTGGGGGGCCTCGTGCAACCCGCTGAAGCCTGAAGAGAGGAAGGGGCTGAGGGAGAGAGGGTTCCCTCTCTGCCTGACTGCCTTGGAGATGGGACTCCGGTCTTCTCCTGCCTTCCGTCTCGGACTCAGTGGAGCTCACACCTATCGGCTCTCCTGGGACTCAGGCCTTTAGACTTGGACTGGCCATACACCAGCGGCTCTCCCAGTGTCTGGTTTGCTGCCTGCCCATCTTGGACCTCTCAGCCCCCGTAATCATGTGAGCCAGCTCCTTACAATAAATCTCTCTCTCTCTCTTTCTCTCTCTCTCTCTGTATATTTATATAATTGGTTGTTTCTCTGGAGAACCCAGACTAATACACATTATGGTTGTTATTAACGTGCCCATTTTACAGACGGGGAAACCGAGGCTGGCACAGCTACAGTGACTTTCTGCAGGACCATCAGCTCCAGAGCTGGCCCAGGGCTCGGGAGGGCTGGACTGGTGACTCTATCCTGGGAAAGAGAGAAGGACTTGCTGTGAGGGCCGTTCAGGAACATTTCCCCCAAGGAGGTGACCTTAGTCTGGCTTTCCAGGTCCTTCCAGAGTGGCCTCCAGGTGCCTTTCCTGGGCTTCCCCTACCCTCTTGGTGTCTGCTCTCTCCCCGTTAGGGCCCACCCTCCGTGACTGTAGCCGGCCCTACACCCACACCTCTGCGGGGCCCTGCCTCCTGGCACTTACGCGCACAGGCCCTGTCCCCAGGCGGGCGCTCCTCCTGGTGTCCCCGCTTGACGCCCTCTCCCCAGAAGCCTGGACTGATCCCCGCCCCCTTTGCTGGCTCCAAAGCTGCCATGTCTCCGTGTGCCCGTGTCTTGTCCTCCCCAGCTGCCCTGAGAGGGGTGGACACTGTCTACCACAGCCTCGCCTCGCTCTTCCCCGGGGTGAGGGCACTGCGGAGGCGCAAACACAGCTTAATAATGTGTGACACAACTGATACACAAGGACGGATGCCCTCCCAGGACTCGCATGTGACTCGTCCCCTGGGGGGTGAGCCGAGCCTTGTTTGAGGACGGGGACAGAGGACAGTAGGCTCGGCACACAGTGTGCACAGGGTCCTGGGACCTGGGAAATGTCCTACTTTGGTGAGAAACACTGTCTCTGTCCCTTCTCCCACCCAGACACCACTGGTCACGTGCCCCACGGTGATGTGCATTATTCTGTGTGTGTGTGTGTGTGGAAGAGAGAGAGCAGATGCCTTAAGAAGAAGAAAAGATTCCCTAAGTCACAAAAGCTCCGAGTTCACCGAAACGCTTCACCAAGATAAGAAGGACGGAACCGACATTGGAAAGGTTGTTAGGAGATGAAGACGAGATTACGGGGGGCGGAGAGAGACAGAGGGAGAGAGGGAGAGAGGAGCGAGAGGTGGGGAGGCAGGCCACGGAGGGACTGCAAGGAAAGCCCAGAAGACAACGCACGGGAACATTTTTAGGCCAAGAAAGGCAGCCGCTGACCCCTCGGCCTCTGAGGAAGGGAAGTCAGTGGCCGCAGGATCCTGGAACAACAAGGCAGGAACAAAGAGAGGAGCCGAATGGGAGAGACGGACAGAGAAGACCTTTGGGGCAGCGTCCCAGACACCCGTCCGTGTGCAAGCTGGGCCTCCTCTGTCATCTCTTTCCATCCTCCGGGCACCCTGCAAGCTGGGAGTTATGACGCCCATTTTACAGATGAGGAAACTGAGGCTCAGAGAGGGGCAGACACTGGCTTAGGGCACCCAGCTTGCAAGCGGCAGAGCCAGGAGTGACCCAGGTCTGTGTGCCCCCGCGCCAGGCTCACGCTGGAAGCGACACAGAGCTGAGAGGGGACAGGGAGATGGTGAAGGGGTGGGGTGGGGAGATGAGAGGGGAGGGGGCCCCAGGGCGGGAGGGGAGGAAGCCGCGTGCAGTGTGTCCTCTCCTGAGTGCCTCATGGCCGCCTGTCCCTCTCCCCTGGGGTAGGACAGAGTTAGGGAAGTGGCACTGCCCCGCCTGGCCTGGACGAGGCGCCGAGTGGCCGAGGGGAACAGAGCCGCCTGGCCCAGCTGGCTGCCCAGCTAATGAGCCCCGGAGGGCGCCCGTCAGGCCCCAGGAAGCTGGCACAGGGCGGCGGGCAGGGGCAGCTGGGGCCACTGGGCTGCCCCTGGACCTGGCGAGACGCCTGCTGAGCCCAAAAGGTCCCCAGGACCTGGGGCCTCCTTCTCCCCGCTCAGCGCTCAGACCCGTGCCCTCCACGGGGGGATCATCTCCTCTCTGCCGCGGGGCCCACATGGTCCTGATGGAGAGATCAAGGGTTCAGGTCAGAGCTGGTAGGACTCTCAGAGAGCTACAATTCCACTTTCCTTGTGGAGATGGGACAACTGTGGCCCAGAGACAGCAAGCTGCTTGGGTAGGGTCACACAGCAAGGTGGGGCAGGGCTGAGATTCAAGCTTGCGTGTTTGTCCCCCTAGAGGTTCTTCTGCAGCCCTAGGCACGTCTCGACTGGGGAGGAGGTGACCACTTGCCCAGGGAGTAATTGGAACATGTGATGTGACTTGCTTTGTAAGGACAGGGGACAAGAGAGTGAGGAAGCTGGCTGTTGTCAGTACTTACATAAGGCTAACTCTGTGCCAGGCATTGTTCTAAGAGATTGACGTGTATTAACTTATTTAATCCCCTGCCAAACCCTACTAGAGCACTCGTCTTATCCTACTTTTCAACTGAAGGATCTGAAGCCCAGAGAGGTTAAGTAACTTGCCCAAGGTCACACAGCCAATTAATGGCAAAGCTGTAGATTGACCCAGAGTCTACACTTTCTTATGTATATGGCCTCCCCATGGGGGCTGGAATCAAGCTCCCCGCTTGCGGGCAGAGCCAGGCCCTGAGCTGAGCACCTGCAGAGCAGGTAAGACCCTGGGGCACCGCACAGCCTGGTGCGGTGGCTAATGGTAATTAATGACACTCTGATCTGATAATCGGGTGACTGCTGAGGCTGGGTACAGTTAGCCTCAGTGTCCTCGACTTGTTTGGTGCAGTCGAGCCCCAGCCTCGTGTCTGCTCGTCACCAAGAGCTTGTCCTGGCCCCTTGGTCTTGTGGTGGGTGGGGATGTCAGGGGCTCTAGGGCCATCCTGCCCAGAGCTGCCTTTTGCCAGCTGTGTGACCTTGGGCAAGTTCCTGAACCTCTCTGGCCTTTACTTTCCTCATCTGTAAACTGGGGATGATAACAGCACTTGCCTCATAGAGTGAAGATGAAAGTCGCGATTCTATGTAAAGTGCTTGGAACAATGCCGGCGCATGGTTGTACTCAGGACAAGTTACTATTACTACTGCCATCCCCATTGCTGTTGGGACTGCTCTTCTGGAGTGGGGGTATGCACAGACTGGAGTTGTCACTGCAGACCCCACTGGGATGAGGTCTCTGCTACCCACGGCCAACCACAGATATGTATTGGGCACCCACTGTGTGCAGGCCCTATGTAAGGCGCTGAGGGCTCGGTGAGCAAGGGACCCCATCTCTGCCCCCACAGACCTCCCAGCCTAGTGGGGATGGGAGGAGTAGCCAGACTTTCACCCCGAGTGATCAGGGCTGCCGAGGGAAGCCCCGAGGAGGCCCCTGAGCCAGCCCGGGGTGGGATGTGGGCGGGCTTCCTGCAGGGAAGCCCCAAGGATGGGCTGCACTAGGACAGAAGAAGGTGAGCGGGGATGGGGTGGAAGGTGGAGGGATCAGCCTGTGCAAAAGCCTGGTGTCCAGGAAGGCACAAGTGCACTTGAGGAGCATAATAGATTCTCGTAGAACAAAAAGATGGAGTGAGGGTGGGATAGGTGAGTGTGTCTGAGAGGAGTAGGGGCTGGGGGAGTAATGGAGGAAGGAGATGTGGAGGCCAATGGGGGCCAAATCTTCCACCCAAAAGAGGAAAGAGGTTTGGACTTAACTTGAGGGCAGTGGGGAGCCATGGAAGGCTGTAGGCAGAGGAAGGACGTGGTCAGATGAGGGTTTGAGAAAGACTTTGTGCAGCATGGAGAATAGATGGGGGTGGGACGTGGTCCTCACTTTCAGAAAATAAGGAAGAAGTGGCCAGAGAATGTCTCCTGGGGTGGGGGGTCCCCATGTTCCCCGGCAGAGGGCCATGTCCCTGAAGCTTAGGTTGTCTTTGATGAGCGCCCCCAAGCCCACTCTCCAGGCCCCCTGGCCCTCGCAGCCCAGGGTGAGAGGAGTCAGAGATCCCTGTAAGAAGGGGTCACTGATGATTTTGGGGGTCCTTGGGAGGCCACAGGCAGCACGGAGGGGCTGGGAAGAGGGGTGCCTGCCCGGGCATTCCACCCAGCCGCCTCCCCCGCGGCGTCACCGGCCAGGAATGCGGGGGCACCGGAGGCCGTGCTTATCACTCTCCCGGAGCGTCTGCAGCGGCCGGTTCCCGTCGGCTGTCCGTCCAGATGGGCCCTAAATCATCAGGCTCTTTGCTCCTCTGGCGCAGTCGGCACCGAGCCTGGACGCCGGCCAGCGCCGCAGCCCAGAAGCCCGTGCTCCAGCACTGCTGCCTCCTGGACACACGGACAGTCGGCTCCAAGAGGCATCCTCCGCGGCAGCCAGCGGCCGGGCACCTGGCCTCGGTCACGTGCGCCAAGAGATGTCACAGCACGGGATGGTGCGGAATCAGACAGGCCTGGGTTTGGAGTCAGACTCTGCCTGCCTGAGTGACTTGTCTCAGTTTTGTTATCTCTAAAATGGGGACACTGATAGGGCCCATCTCCTCGGGTCACCTGGAGGATCACAGGAGGCAATGGATGCCACCACACCTAACGGGGTCTGGCACATTCTCTCTCTCTCGTTACTCTACAACTCCAAAGCTTGCTTTATGGGATCAATGCAATTACTTACGTATAGCTTTGGACAGAATCCTCTTCTGGGTTAATGCTCCAGATTATTCCATAAACAGCCCCCATACGTTCCCTGAATGCATTGGTGTTGGTTCCCTAATTGCATAGGAACCTGTTTATTGGGAAATACGTTTCTGGGGAAGCACAGGGGTCAGGAAGAGGAGGCCCGGGCCTGGAGGTGCGGGACCTGGTCTTCCCTTCCCTCCAGCCTCACTTCACGGCCCCAGAGAATACAGAACTCGTAAACCACACATGACAGAATCTCTTGGAAGGTGATAAGTACTACAGGAAAGAAACAGGCAGAGAAGGGTAAGAGGGATTGAGCGTCCCGGGGGAGGGGGTGTTAGAATTTTAATAGAACTTCTATATATAATTAAGCTTTTCTTTTTAAATTTCCATTTTTGTGTCGGTTTTATAATGTACATAATCTGTGAGGACAGTAGCACATGATCACAATTTATAAACATGTATATATGTTTACACATGTGTATATGCACATGTGTGTATGTATATGTACGTATTTATGGGGGTGGAGTTCAAATGGTTTGGATGCCCCTGGTTATACAGACACAGCTGTGTGACCCTAGTGGGTGGGAGAGCTGGACGACCCAGGCTTCCCCAAGGTGGCTTAGAAACCAGCCCTCTCCCCCAAATTCTGGATCATTGCCGAGTCCACTTTGAAAGCACTTGGTCCTCAACCTGTCCATTTCACAGATGGGGAAATCGAGGCTCAGAGACAAGCTGTGTCCAGTGAGTGGCATGGCGGGGACTGTAACCCAGGTCTTTGGATTCCCAGGGCATCTTTCCCCAGCGCCAGCACCGTGTGATGCTCCGTGGACGGAGTGGCCCGGGAACGAGGCAGTAGAAACACAAGAAGACGGCGACCCAGGCCTGAGATTTTTCTTCTCATCCCTTGGCTGCCCGAGAGGGCACTTAAGCAGCGCATAACTGCCCCGTGATGTATCGAACCCTCTCTCTGCGCATAAATGCAGCAGGTCAACCGCCAGGCAGAAATGCCACATCTATTTCCTCCCATTAGATGAAATATGCCCCTAATTTGGCTGGTGTTTTGTTTTATTAGACCTTTGGCGGCGAGGGGGACCTGCTGCTGAATAACCTTCTCCTGATCAGTCAGTTCCCTCCCGAGAACGCTGAGGGCCCGATCAAGGGGAAAAAGAAACGGCCCGGCCTATTATTTTTCAGCACGCATTCCGAGAACAAAGATTTTCCCCAACCAAGGAGATGTGGTATGCGGCAATTCGGAGAGGCACCTCCTGGAAGAATGTTCCCAGGGCTGGGGGCCGGGACCCGAGTTCCCGCGCCAGCAATGTGGGTTATAGAAGGGAGACTTGGGCACCTGGCCGCCCCTTTCTAGACCTCAGTTTCCCCATCCGTATAACTTGGTTAGTAACGGAAACTTCCTCCTAGAGTTGCTTGGAGGATTAAATAAACTAAAGAATGCACAGTACTGGGTCAGCGACCAGCCCAGAGAGGGTATTCAGGACACCTTCGCAGTTAGCATCTTTATTTGCAGAGAAGCGAATTTCTTGATCCTTGTAGGAGTCCGTATCGGTGAATTCTGCAGGGCTAAAAGAGTGACATTTTTTCCACAGTCCCGTAGGGGTGGCATTATACTAACTAACCCCACACAAGACCAATGTGTGTGCATTAGGGCCACTTATTTGTAACGGGAGGGAGATGTCAGAGTCGTGGGAGTGGTCTGACTCAGGGCTTGTGCGTCCTTTCCAGAATCCTGAGTCAGCATCGATGATCGGAGGGCCAACAGGTTAAGGGGTGCTGGCTTGATGATGCCAATGCTGAGGGACGCCGGGCTCAGGTGTGCTCTCCATCATTCTGGAGTTTGGGGGACACTGGTCACCTTTCTTTAACTCCACGGACCTCGCCCTTCACTGCACATTACAATCACCTGGGGAGCTGTAAAAAAAAAAATGTACCCCCACCCCAGGCCAATTAAAATTAAGTCAGACTCTCTGGCTGTGGGAAAGGAAGTTTCCTCGTCTTTAAAGCTCTCTGGGGGATTCTAGTACGTGGCAGGGTTGAGAAGCACAGCTTGGCCCTTTTAATGTGATGGAGATGATCAGACCCTAAATCTGTTTTCGTCTCCCGCAAAGGGTTAAGTGGGAGACTTTGGAGTCCATTTGGACCGGGGTTCAAATCTTGCCCTTGTGTGGTTCCCACTTTGCATCCGGTTCACCTCCCTGCACCCTGGATCCCACAGCCCTAAGGGGAGTAAGAACAGTGCCTGTTTCCCGGTGCACAGACAGCCCTCTGCACGGCGCCCGGCACCGGGAGGCCCCGTCCGCAGCGGGGTCGTTACTATGATTGCTGCAGACCACGAGTCTGGTAAACTCACCATCAGGGGCCAGCTAGTAAGTATTTTCAGCTTTTCGGGCCAGGCCGTCTTGGTCACACCTCCTCAACTTTGTCACTGCAGCCCCAAAGCCACAGACAGTAAACAAGTGAATGGTCATGGCTACGCTCCAATGAAAACTTTTTGACAAAAACAAGCAGTGGGATGGATTCGGCTGTTGGTTTGAGGACCCCAGGTCTAGGAGGTACTCTGAGTTTGGACACCAGAGCAGAGGCTGGCTTTATCTGTCATGTTTCTGGTTATGGTCCTCTACTGGCAGTTTCGAGGGCCTTTGGAGTCTTTATCTATCTTTGTTACACACACGCGTCCCAGAGGATATTGACATGAGAACCTTACGACATAAGTTTTTTGAAATGTCCAGCAGATAATAAGCTCTTAGTAAATGGTATTTTCTAATTCTTTCCACTTCCTTCTTTTCCAACAGTTAGACCTTAGAAAAATGATGATTCAAACAGCTGTTTATTTAGCACCCACTCTGTGCCATCATTCTACGCACAGCACCTTATTTAATTCTCACAGCACTCTACAAGTGCGTGCCATTATGATCCCATTGTCCAGATGGGAAAACTGATGCATTGAGAGGCACAGAGACTTGCCCAAGATCACACAGGGGTGGGATTGGAATCCAGTCTGTGTAACCCGAGTGATACTTCTCTGTGCCTCCTTTCTGTGAGGCGTGGACGGGCAGTGAAGGCCAGGGTGCCCGGTCCACACATGACGGCCTTTTCGTTCCTGAGACCAGAGGGTAGAGGTAAACGGGCTGGCAGCCAAGGAACAGAGCCGTGCCTTTCATCTTGAGTGCTATAAGCCATGCTCCGCACCTGCGCAGTCCCCTCTGCAGGAAGCTGGGTCTTCCACGTGGTTGTCCAGCGAGCTGGACAACCTCAGCCTTCTAGAGGCTGAGGAGGGGAAAACTGTTTGCGGTTCCCTCTTCAGCGTCCCAAATCACCTCTCCGTTGTCCAGAGCCTCACAGAATCAGAACAAGCGGGGAGACGCGGTTCACCAGACTACAGCTCGCCAGCACCACCCGCTATTTCCAGTTGTGAGCAGTTAGGGGGGAGAACATCCAGACAGATATTTTTACTTTATGCAATTCCATTTTTGTGTCGACTTATCTGATCCTCTAATTCTGCGAGAGACTTTATTTCCTGGTGATGTTGAAGCCCTGGAGCTCAAAATCCCTTTTCTTCCAAGCTTCTGGAAACTGAAGACCCTATTCAGGGCTGAGCCAGATACCCAACGGCCCTGGTGAGGCCAGTTACCGCTGGAGTCATCACACTTGCCTACAAATGCACTGGGAGGTTTCTCTCCGTTTTTTTCTTTTAAGGAGTTGGGTGACAGGGAGCAAGCGAGGAGGAACAATACGTTCTAGGGGAACGAGTTTTGGAGACGGGGTCCCAGCTTGGGGGTTCACTGCCAATGGCTGTCTGACCTCGGAGACGCCTTCTCGCCGCCCTGGGCCTCAGTTTCCCCTGCTGTGAATCTCTGGTATATGCTGGCTTCTTTCTCTGACACAAGCAGGACTTCTTAGTCCCATCTTAGGGTGTGAGCTCCTTGAAGCAGAGATGCTGTCTTTAATTTCAGCTTCTCTGGTCCCCACCCTTGCCCTTCTCTGCAAATGGCATCTCCCTGCACCCCTTTGCTACTGCGCCTCTGCCCACGTTCGCCCCTTCCTTTGGCACAGGGGACGCATTCCGGGACACGGGTTTCCAGTGTATCTAGTTTTCCCCAGACCTGCTGCCACCATTGGATCCAGAGCCACCGCCAACTCTCCCAGACCCTCCAGCAGCCTCCTGCGGGGTCTCCATGCATCTACCACTGTCCCCCCAGCCCCATCCATTCTCCAGCCAGAGGAAATTTTCACATTTACTCTTAGTACCCCCTGCCTAAAAACCTTTTAATAGCTTCTCAATGCACTTAGAACAGGGGTCAGCAAACTACAGCCCATGGATCAAATGCAGCCAGGGCCCGTTTTTGTAAAGAAACTTTCATTGGAACACAGCCACACTTATGTTTTTGGATTTTATACGGCCGCCTTCGCGCTGCAATGGCGGAGTTGAGTAGCTACAACAGAAACCGTATGATTCATCAAGTCTGAATATTTATTATCTGGCTCTTTAACGGAAAAGGTTTGCAGAGCCCTGACTTAGAGTAATATCCAGATTCCTCGCCAGGACCTGTTAGTAGGTGATCATACGCGCTCAGTTACTTTTGTTAAAGGCCCCACTTTTCCAAACGTCCCGATTCTCCATCGCACCCTTGGCAACGTGACTCTGCAGCTCCTCCTATGAAGACCAGGGTCTGTTTCCCTAGTCCTTGAATTTCACCTGGCTGTGTAACTGACTTTGATCAGTAGAATGTGGCAGAAGCAACACTGTGTCATTTCCAAGCTTCGGACTCAAGAGGCCTTGCACACTTCCCCTCTCTCTTGTGGGCCCTCTTGTTGCCGCGAGAACAGGCCATGGCTAGCCTCCCTGCTCACCTGCAGCTGACCACAAACCATTAGGGAGCCCAGCCCCAATCAGCAGAAACCCCAGCTGAGCCACAGACTCATGGGTTGATAAATGCTTGTCATTTTAAGCTATTAAATTTAGGGGTGGTTTGTTACACAGCAGTAGCTTACTGATAAACCATACATCATATATGCATTGATCCTTTAATCCTTCAATCCCACGTTTTGGAATTGACCCTGAAGATACAACTCCACAAGCCCAGAACAGCAAAGGTACAGTTGCTCATTATGGCATCCTTTGTAACAGCAAAATATTAGGAACACTCTAAACGTCTACTCATAGGACATTGGTTGAATAAACTACAGCATTTCCACTTAATGGAGTACTATACAGCTATAAAAAATGAAGATAATTTCTATGAACAGAAACAAAGTGATTTCTAGGACATATTGGTAAATGAAAAAGCAAAGTGTAAAATCGCATCTATAGTGTAATGTCTTTTATCAAAGAAAAATGGGGAGATAAGAAAAATTTGTGAATATAAGTTGATAAAAGGAAAAACTAGTAGGATTCCCTTCTGGTTAGAAGAGAACGAAAATGATTACCACAGAAGGTGGGTGGGAACAGGGTGCCAGAATAGAGACAGGAGTGAGACTCTTCTTGTGACTTCTTTTTACATAATTTATGCTCTGGAGCCATAGAAATATTTTACAGATTCAAAGATAAAATTCAATAAAAAATGTTGAAAAAGACAGCAAACCCTAAAATTGAACACAAATAAAAACAAAAGAACCTGACTATCTATCAGTTGGTGACTCTGGTAGGCAGACTTCTGGCTCTTGAGGACACCCAGTTCCTGAAACTCACGCCTGTGTGTAATCTTCCTCCCCGGAATGTGGGCCAGACTTAGTGACCCCCCTGTAATGAACGGAATATGACGAAGGTGAGGGTATGTCACTTCAGAGATTAAGTTATAGGAAAAGGTGACTTCTGTCTTGCTGGCACTCTATTTCTGGCTCTGCTCATGTGCTCACCTTGATGGAGAAGGCTGCCTGGCAAAGAACTGAGTGGCATCTGGCCAGCAGCCAGAGAGAAACAGGGGCCTTCAGCCCAATGCCCTCAAGGAACTCAGTCCTGCCAACGACCACGTGAGTGAGCGTGGACGTGGACCCTCCCCCAACCCAGTCAAGCCTTTGGAGGGTCCCAGCTCCAAATGACACCTTGACTGAAGCCTGGGAGAGACCTTGGAGTGGAGAGCCCAGGTAAGCCACACCTGCATCCACAGAAACTGGGAGGTGACAAATATTGTTGTTTTAAGCCACTAAGTTTTGGGTAGTTTGTTAAACAGTAACAGATACTATAAAAATATAACCACACAGAGAGGGATTAGTTCAAGTAACCTTTAAACCCAGCTCTTTAATTGAACCCTGTTCACTGAATACACTCTAAAGTCAGGCAGAACTTCAAAGAAATCTTGAACTTTAATAAATAGGTTGTCCTTGATGGTTGGATTGCCTAGTTCTGAAAGTATTTCATGTGGCTTGTATGACACAACAAATGAGGAAATATTTTGATATTTGTGGAAATGAGGTTCTCACTGTGGAATCAGAGAGATGGGAACAAGGAATGGGGGTATGAGGAAGAACCTCGTGATGTTGCGTTTGAATCAGGCATCGGAATGAACTCGTGTATCTTCTCTTCTCTGAAAGATCCCAGAAACAGCGACATCCTGGCAGTAATGAGCACACCTTGGACTCAGATCTTGGTTTCTAAATACCATTCTCCACTGAAGGGAACCAGGAATTCTTGGAGAAATGGCTGATTCCAAGGTTGGAGCAAAGAAAATACAAGATGAACCTGGAACATTCTATTATATCAGAAAGTAAGGGAATTCTCAAAGAATGAGGGAGACGTGCAGGAGGCCCCGGGGCCAGCTTGAAGGGGCTCCTGCTGGCCAAACCTGGGACATTTTGAGCATTAAAAAAATACTAATGGATAGCATGTGAAATAAAAAAGAGGGGGCAGTGGAAAACTCTTCTTTACCAAAGAATATCAACTAATAAGTATTAAAAAGAATGATAAATTTAAAAAATATTTCCATGTTGCAACCACCACTGCAATATTTAATTCTGGCAAGGATCATTAATGGATACCAAAATTACTGGGTGAAAGTTTACCAGGGAACAGGATGTTTACACAGTCCCCAAGTGTCACCCCTCAGATGGTGTGTTATTTACACAAGGAAAAGTGTCGACCTGGCAGACCCCACCTTAACCAGCTGACCAACTTAGCATCCCCAATAATGGGACCAAGTGGCATCCTGTGTCCCCTGAAGAGGTGAAATGAGAAGCACGTACCTTTGTAACATGACGCCTAAAAGGGTCACTCTGAATCTGATGGCGAGGATGCGACTGGACACACCCAGATTGTGGGGCATTCTACAACAGAACTGTTCCGCACTCTTCAAAAATGTCAATGTCACCAAAAGGAAGAAAAATGGTGAGGGACTATTCTACATAAAAGGAGATGAAGGAGCCCCGAAAACCAAATGCAATGTGTGATCCCGGATTTTAAAAAAATAACAGTTTAAAGGACATGTTTGGGACAATTGGGCGCAGCTGAAAATGGACTATCCATTAGATGATGTTGTTATTGTATCAATGACAGATTTCTTGGGTGTGGTCATGGTGTTGTGATTATAGTTCCCCATTCTTCAGTGATACATATTGTTGTATTTAATAGAGTATCTTGATGTCTGCAATTTACTTTTAAATGGGGGCCGGGGGTGGAGAAGGAAGAAAGAGAAAGCAAAAATGGCAAAATGAAGTGAAAGGTCACAGGTACCGTTCTTATAATGTTTCCGCACATTTAATATTTACAGAACTTAAAAGTTGAGGAGAAATGAGGTTGCTGTCTCCATCACTGGAATTTAAGGGGCTCACTTGGGGGAGCATTGCTGGATGGTTTGAGGTCTTTTGAACACTCGCCACCACTTTCCAGCTGGGTGATAGTGGGCTGGCGACTGGCCCTGTCTGAACTCCGCTTTCTTTGCCTGTAAATGAGGACGTTCTGGAGTTCCTAATATTCCAGGGGGTGGGGGAGGGGTGTGAATGAGACGAGGGGCACCTGGCACGTGGAGCTTGGGGCAGACACTTTTATTGCCAATGGACCCGCCATGCACACAGTAGGTGCCTGGGGAAGGTCAGATCCTTCTCTTTCTCCCTCAACACCCCACTGTCCTGCCTGCAGAGTGGGCTACCCTGTTTGAAGCCACACTCTGTCGCTCTATGGTCCCCAGCAAGAGTCCCGCTCCTGGGAGCCACCAGCCTCACATGGCCTGGTGGAGACAAACATCCTCCCTCTCAATGGGCACCAGATGTCTTACTCCAGCTCCAAGGTCAGGACCACCATCCCCACCCCCATGTCTAAGGTAGCCTGGGGATATGGAGGAGGGAATCCAAAGCTATTTGCTAAACTCTCTTCGGACATTCTCTCCCTCTCCCTGGCTGCCCCACCCCAACTTCCTGGCAAGCGTCCTGGCTGTTATTTCATCTGGAATATTACTGGAATCGCACTGTCTCCTGTCAGCTTCCTCTCCCTCCCCCGGCTCTCCTAGGAGACAGGAGCGATGGATGGTCTGAGCTGCCAGGGCTGTGGCACCGCCCTGTGCACACACACTGCACACACACTGCACACAGGCACACCACACGCATGCCGGCTCCCCCCTCCGTCCCTCCGCCTCCCCGTCTCCATGTCTCTGCCCCTTGCTTCGTTTTCCTCTCGGCCTCCTTGTGCCTGTCTGCCGAAAGATTCCCAGATCTTAACCCTCCTCTGTCTCCTTTGCTGTCTTTCTCCGTCATTGCATCTCTGGGTGTCTCAGTCTCTCGTCCTCCGCTTCTCTCTCTCGTTTTGTTTCTCTGTCTGTCTCTATTGGTCTCTCTCTTTCTTTGCCTTTTTCTCAGCAGAGGAATTTTTACTCTAATTTCCTATACGCTAAATGCAACATTCCCTGTACAGAATATCAGGACTGTTGCCTTTGGGATCAGCCTGCCTGGGTGCAGATCCTGACTCTGGATTCACAGGTGGGTGTGACCTTCCTTAACTTCTCTGTTCCTCCACATCTGGACTTCTGCACTCGGAACAGCAATGGAATCTCCAGCACGAGGTTTTTGAGCAATTAACAAAGAGACACAGGCAAGCACTCGATAAAATCCACACTGTATGCCTTAGTCTGTCCACAAAGCCCCGCTCCTGCCTCTCTCCAACCTCACTTGTGTCCATCCCTGCCTCCTTCACACACCCCAGCCTCCTGCACACCTTCTTGTTCCTAAAGATGACAAGCTCATCTCCCTCCGGCCTCTGTCCCTCCTGGTCCTCTCCTTGGAGGGCTCTTCCTGCAGACTTTCACAGCATTTACTTGTCACATCTTCAGGCCCCCTGGCACTCATGGTGGTGGTTTCCAAACCCGTCTTCACATCCTTTGACTCTCCTCCCTTCCAAGGGCAAGGCTCTACTGCCCTCCCCTCTGAGTGTGGACTAGACTTTGTGACTTGCTCCTAAGGAACAGAATGTGGCAAAAGGGACAGTGTGCAACACCCGAGACTAGGTCATAAGAGGCATTGAACTCCACACTGCTTTCTCTTAGATGCTCACAAGAGTGGAACCAGCCTCCATGCTGTCAGGATGCTGCAGCAGCCTCCTGGAGACGCACATGTGGAGAGGAGCTGAGGCCTCCTGCCAACAGCCAGCACTAACTTGCCAGGCATGTTTGTGAGCCACCTCGGAAGTGGACTGTCCAGCCCTGGTTGAGCCTTCAGATGAGACGGCAGCCCTGGCTGACATCTTGATTCCATCCTCATGGGAGGCCCTGAGCCAGAGTCGCACAGTGGCACAAAAACTGTGTCACTAAGTTTTGGATAATTCACTATGCAGCAATAGATAATGGATGCACTCGCCAGTCCCTTCCTCTGATGCCATCCTATACTTTTGTTTACTGCTTCTCGTCTCTCTCCCTCACTCGGTGGTAAGTTCCATGAGCTCAGCAACTGTGTCTGTGAGAATCGCCACTGTGTCCCCAAGGCCCGGCACGTGGAGCTCCTTAGGAACTGCGGCGGCACGAGAGAACGGCGGTCAGGCATCTCAGGCTCAGCCCAAGAATCTTCCCCCCGTGGATCTCTGTCTCCCTAGAGAGGGCAGGAACGCTTGCCCAACTCCCTCTTCTGTGGTTTTGCATTTGGTTTCTTGCGCTTTCTGTGGCTTTCTGGTTGGTTTTATGCCTGGATACCTGAGAGAGCGGGGGAGTGTTGCTCAGTTAAAGAGGCCTCCGTGGGAGGAAGGGCCTGCGTGCTTTCTCCTCTGACAAGCTGTGTCCAAAAAAAATCACTCCCTTTCACAGCGGCAACAAAGGTAGCTGGACTGCAGGATTCTGATGGAGGTGGGAGCGGGTGCTGCATGGCCGCGGACTGGCGGCTCTGCTGTCTCTGGGCAGCTCAAAAGGGGCCTCACTCTACACCACCTACGCATGGACTGCTGCCCCCTTGTTCACTTGCCCATCCTTCCGCCCAGCCAGCTATCAATTCATTCTCTGTGGCTTATTTGCTTATCTATTTACATCTACGTTAATTCATTCATACACCCTACACCTTTATACTGATTAATTAATCCCTTCATCCAACCACCCATCGATCCACCAATCCTGCACTCATCCATTATCTATTTATATATTTTAAATTTCATCCAAACATCCTAATGCTCTGAAGTTAATTAAAGAAGCTATTCACCTAACCATGTGTCTATTTATTATATATTTTAATTAATTCATTCATTCACTAAATCACTAAAACTTCACTTCAGTTCAGACCCCCAAGTATCTTTGGGGAGCTTGCTCTGTGCTGGGTGCTATGCCAGGCTCTGGGATTACGGGGTGAACAAGACAGACTTGGTCCCCACCCATGGGAGGTCCCTCTGAATAATTTCCTCAGATTCAGATGGGTTGCTGGTCACAGGGATCCTGAGGCGAGGACAGTGTTCCAGCCCCCTGAAGATGCACGACAAAATGGGGACGTCACTGGGCCTGTTGCTGGTTCTGCCACCCAAATCCTTAACTTCACTGAGCCTCAATTTCCTCTTCCTGGAAATGGGCACAATGGAGGTACATCCATCACACATGGCCCTCATGTGACTATGTGAAGGCAGTGAGGTGGTGCCTTTATAAAGTGCACTGCAATTGTGAGTGCGTGTGTGTGTGTGTGTGCAGGGTATCGTCTGGGTTTCCTATCACTCACACATCACCTCTCTGGGGCCCCACCTTCCCCTGCAGCCTGGGGTTATCTCTAGCATTTTTGGGGACACCAGACAGCGGCTGGCATTTGCCTCCAGAGTGCGGGGATGCTTATTACAAATCCAGGTCCACGGGGAGCCGAGAGTCCTTCCTCCTTGGGAGGGAGGTAATGCTTGTCTCAGCTCCCCCAGGGGAATTGTTTAGATGCCTTTGAACACTCCCCTAGAACTTCAGACTCCCAGGGTTGACTGCACCTCCCAGTTCATTATCCACGAGCCACCGTGGCTCAGGGGAAAGCAGGCGGCTCTGGAGTAAGACAGGCCTGGCTTCTAATCCCTGCTGAGCTCTTTGCTTGCTGTGTGACCCCAGGCAGGGCGCTTCACTTCTCTGAGCCTCCATCTCCTCTCCTGCAAGGCTGTCTCTGGGAACATCGCAGGGGCAGCGTGGGTGCCTGGTAACGGAGGCTGTTCCCGGTAGCTCTAGAGGACGCTGTGAGCCTGCACGCGGGTCAGTGGGGGAGAGAAGCCCAGGACTCCGCCCAGAACCAGAGGGAGAAATCAGACGTGGTTTCTTTATTTCGACTTCTTTAGTCACAGGCCCCAGTGGTTTGGAAGGGGGTGGGGGATTCCTCCTCAAAACCCACCCCCTCTAGGACGCACTTTCCACTCAGCTTTGCGGTTTATGAGGCAGCTCTGGGCTTCACCCCGGTTCATCTTCACCCGCGTGTGGTACAGGTGGGATCCCTTTGCCCCTTTCTCTTCCAGAGCCTTTAGAGCTGGGCTAGTCCAGCGGTCTCAGATGGGAGATCCCCAGGCTGGTGACTCTGATCTGGTCCAAACTGGTTTCAAAGAGCAGAGACTCAGCGAGGCCATGTGGAGAAGCTCGTGAGAAACCTGGGGTCCTGGTGCCCTCTGGATGCAGCCCAAGAAGACTGACAGGCACTCAAGACCCTTCAGGATCAGCCCCTCTCTCCTGTCCCACAACTTCCTCAGCTCCGTCTGCGTTCTCAAGCCCATCGTGAACTCTGTGCTCGTCCCAGAAGGAGCTTGGCCATCCTGAGCCTTTGCACAGGCTGCTCCCTATTCCTAAAAGTCCCTTCCCCTCACTTCTTGCCCAGATAATCCCTATTCCTCTCTCAGGTCTCGCTCCCAGATCACATTCTGGGAAAGCCTTGCCTGGCACGTCCACGTGCTGGGGGGAGGGGGCATTTCTCCTCTGGAGTCCCACAGTCCGCTGGGACCCCCACTAAGAGTCCTCATGGGTCTGTCTTGAGGTTGTCCGTGTCTGTTTGCTTGTCTGCCTCTCCTCCTGAACTGGGAGGTCCTTGGAGACTTGGTGTGGGTGCAATTCAGCCTGTGTCCTTAGGCCCTAGGGTACCAGTAACCTAGAGACAAGCCCAGAGACATTTATTAAATGAATGGGGAAAGAGAGAGAGAGGAAGGAAGGCAGGCAGGCAGGAAGGAAGGAGGAAAGAGAGAGAGAGAGAAAGAAAGCAAGAAAGAGAAAGAAAGCAAGAAAGCAAGGAAGAAAGAAAGAAAGAAGGAAGGAAAGAAAGAATTTTGGCACAAAAACTTGGATCTCATTTCGTTCCAGCCAGTGTGCTTTTTACCTCACCGCTGGAATGTAACACCTGAGGTTCCTCCAGCAGGTGAGAAGCAGAGGCCAGCATCGGTGCTGCTACGCTGTCAATAGACAACGTTTGGCAATGAAGGGGGCCCTGGTGTTGGAGTCCAGAGACCTGGCTTGCAGATTCCACAGGACCCGGGAGAAACCCCCTTCTCCTCTGTGAGCCTCAGTTTCTGTGTCTGTGAAGCGGGAACTGCATCCAGATAACCTGGTCTGAGTGTCTGGGTCTCTGGGGATGCTCCAGGACACCTTCACAGAGGAGGGAAGCCTGTGCGGGTGAGGGGGCACGCATTCCAGGCAAAGGCGGGGGAGCTGGACCCAGGTGGGTAGGGAACAGGAGGGAATTCAGACTGTGGGAGGGAAGTCAGGCTGCGGGAGGGAATTCACGCTGCGGGAAGGAAGTTCGGCTGGAGTTCCAGCAGCAGGAACGGGAGGCTGAGGCTGGGCTGGGGAGGGCAGCCCTGCATCTCCTGGTGAGCCCAATTCCTTGCCTTGACCTGGGCTTTGACCTCAAGATGTTTTCAGATGAGGGACGCCCGGTCCACCTCGCTGGATCTGAAAGCGCCATTTCATCCCTCCGGATTTGCGTGAAAAAGGTCTCCAGGTCCCCGCTCCATCTCACTTTCCTGGCCAAGTCTCTGTGCTCAGTTCACACAAGGCGAAACACTTGGACGCCGGGACAGCATTAAGTAATCGGTGGATTTTTTCCCCGTTTCCACTTGCGTCTGTATCCTGCTGGGTTGCCTGACACCAGCCGGCCTTGAGTTTGGTCCTGTTCCCTCCGCAGCCGGGACCCAGGGAGCTCAGCCCAGGGTCTGCACAGAGCAGGTGGCCCGCCCGGCGGCCGATGCACACAGACAGACGTGGGTGCTGAAGGGTCCCGGGGTCTTCAGGGAAGTGAGAAAATGGGGGCAGGCGCTCCCCACACAAGCAGACGGTACCCCCTCTGCAGACTGCACCCCATTGTGACATAACAGAAGATAGCTCAGTTGACCAAAAGAGCAGATTACTTTGGGAGAACTCCTGCCCTGCTAGCTACACACAGGGGAGCCAATGAGCCCAGGGGTGTCAGACCTAAGAGACCTGGCTGGGGTCTGCCTCTTCCAGCCTCGGGGAGGTCATTTCAGCTCCTTGCGTCTCTGTTTCTCGGTGAGTTGTTAAATGGATTCTTAAAGGGTTGCCAGATGGAGCAAATAAAAACATAGGGTGTCCAGTTAGACTGGAACTTCAGAGAAACGATGAATTATTTCTTTAGCAAAAGTATAGCCCATGCTATATTTGGGACATACTTATACTAAAAAATTATTCTTTATTTCTCTGAAATTCAAACAGAATGGGGCATGCCGTACCTCACCTGGCAACCCCAGCTGTTCTAACGATGAAGTGACATGTACTCACACCTCACGGTGCCCCTGACTCCGTAGAAAGGATGGAAACCTGGTAGTCATTCCTATTAGAGCCAGACCAGGAATACTGAATATTAAATACTAATATTAATTAATATTAATTAGCTACCATTAATTAACATTGGAAGAAGTGGCCACCCACTTCCGAAAAAAATTGGCCATGGAAACCCTGTGAATAGCGGCAGAGCGTTGTCTGATACAGCGCCGGAAGGTGAGAGGATGGTATAAAAAGATGGGGCAGGGTTCCGCTCTGCTCTACCGGGGGTCGCTAGGAGTCAGAATTGATTCAACGGCACTAACAAATTAATTAATATTAACATTAAAACACACCCTTTACTGAGTAGCTTCTACGTTGTAGGCATGTACTTTGCATTATGACTTCATTTTCATGACAACGCTCAATGCGGTAAGTGCCATCCCCACCCCCATTTCACTGCTGTGAATTCCAGGACTCGGCAAGATTAAATACTGTAAAAGCTGTGACTTGGATTGTTAAGGGTCGGAGTGCTATTACGAGCGCCTTGCAAAGGTCACTTGCTCGAACGCCCTCGCCAACTCTGTGGGTAGACGGTATTGTTCTCCTGTGCCTATTATCTCTATTTTGCAAACGGAGAAATTGAGACCCAAGACTTGCCTGAGGCCATATGGCTCATCCGGGGCTGAATGAAGCTTCAGACCCAACAGTCTGGCTCCGTCCCGACCCCAGGCTGCCTCGCCAGCCTCGTGCACAGATAGAGCCAGGGTAACTGGGAAATGTGTCCCAAGAAGGTAAACACAGGACCACCAGGCTGGGGCACACAGCACACAGGCAGGTCACCCGCTGGGTCTCATTTCACCCCCATCAGCCCTGTGGGCAAAGGGAGCACTGTTCCCGCTTCAGATGGGGCAGGAGACTTCCCTGGCTGCATGCAGTGAGTCATGTTGGGACAAATGGTCACAGAATCCCAGAGATGAGTGCCGGAGGGACCCAGGTAACTCAGAGGGCAGAGGTAGGGGTCAGCAGGTGGGGTCCCAGCACCCAGTTCTGCCTCCAACAGAGAAGCTTTGACACTTCCCGACTGTGTGACCTTGGGCAAGTGACTTGGCCTCTCTGGGCCTGCATCTCCCTGTCTATAAAATGGGACTCCATCCACGAACATCACTTAGTGCCTCCTAGCACACAGAGACTGCAAGGTAAGTGTGAGCAGTGACAATCACTTTTACGCATCTTGGTTTGGGCTCCTCCAGAGCAGAGCTTGAGACAAGGGCTCCAGTGCAGGTGGCTCTTTGGGAGGTGAACTCGGGAAGCCCCCACAGGGGAGTGGGCAGGGAGACGAGGGAGGAAGGACACCAATACAGAGTGTGCTATGGAGCAGTGGCTGCTGTGGGCAGCGGGAACTCAGTCCCGCTGGGGCCCTCTTGGAGACTGTAGGACACACCCAGAGTTGCCCCGCCCAGGGTCGAGGGAGCTGGGGTATTTATCCTCCAGCTCCTGTCTGTCATTGGTCGAGCGCTGCTCCTAGGGAAATGTGCTCCAACATCCCTGTCCTGACCCACTGTGCAGGCCCAGTGCTCCCTGCAGGCCCAAGAGAGCCCTGGGGCAGAGGCAGCCGCCACCTATAGGATCAGCAGGCTTGGGAACAGCGAGTGACAGGCAGACATGGGCAGGGCACTGAACACATATATACAGCATTCCTGGAAGATTTAATCTAATTTAATTTCAAAGCATCCTTCTGCTAAAACAATAACAACGACAAGAACAACAATAACAATAACTCAGGCTGAAAACCAGGGACCTGATCACCCCCCACGGGATGCCCAGCCCAGTGCTCTTCCCCAAAGCCGACAAGGGGGTGACCAGCTGTGAAGAGAAGCACCCCAGATCTCCGTCTGCTCCTAGGAGGATGGGGGGGCGGCTGTCCGGGGTCTGGGAGCCGGTGCCACCGGGAGAAGAGGACACTGCCTGTCCTTCAGGCCCGCACGTCCCGCTGAGGCCGAGGCGCTAATTGCAGAGGCCGAGGGCCCATAAAGCATGCTGGACGTGCGCTGGCGGCTGGCTGAAGGCGAGGCCTGTCAGGGGCCAGCACTCAGCTTTGATTTAGCATCCAAGCAAAGGTTTAAAAGGAAAAAGAGGAGGGAGATCCATGGAGTTGGGCAGAAATACTCGCTCTAAGTGGTTGGGCTGCGAGTGTAGCCATCCACCCTGGAAAAAGAGGAGAATCACTGTTTAGATTACTATTTAAAGCACCTCCCGCGCATCTGGCACTATACACGGATCATCTCATCGTGTCCCTCCACCCACTTAAGAAGAGGTATTATTTTTATCCCCATTTTCAAGATGAGGGAGTGGAGGCTCAGAGAAGGAAAGCAACTTGCTCAAGGCCACACAGCAGGGAATGGTCAGAGCTGGGATGAGGACCCAGAGCCGAGTCCAGAGCTTGCGTCCCCTCCCAACACAGGCTACGGGAATAAAAGCTGTTTGGGAAATGCTGGGAGGCAGTGAAGGTCAGCGGTTAGCCCGGGGCCTCTGGAATCAGATTACCTGCCTTATTCCACCAGCTGTGTAGTTTCCGTCAAATGATGCAAACTCTCTGGGATTCAGTTTGTTTACCTCTAAAATGGGGACACAGATAGTCCATGCTCCCCTCTGGTGTTCTGAGCATTGGATGATGTCATGTCTCTAGAGTGACTAGCGATGCCCCATAAACATTGCATCCCTCTCGGGGGGATTTACAATTTGCAGGGGCTCCTGGAGGCAGAAGAAAAGGAGCTTTCAGGGGTGGGAGGTCAGATGCGAGAGGCCAGCTGGGCCTGTCTGCAGACCTCCACACTCTCTCCACCTGCTCCCTTCAGAGACCTCCTCCTCCCACTCCCAAGGCCGCTGGGAGGAGATCCTAAGGTGCTGCCAGAGCAGGGGAGCAGACGGCTCCCTCAGCATCGTGTCACCCAGCGGGCTCCACTGCGCGGCCTGCAGGCTCTGTGCTAAC
Organism: Diceros bicornis minor; assembly: GCF_020826845.1. Taxonomy (NCBI): domain Eukaryota; kingdom Metazoa; phylum Chordata; class Mammalia; order Perissodactyla; family Rhinocerotidae; genus Diceros; species Diceros bicornis. The sequence continues at coordinate 21,221,716 of NC_080774.1, read as the reverse complement.
CCCTTCACATGCCTCATCCGACGGAATCTTAACTACAACCCCTAGCGAGATCCTCTGAGCTCTGCCATTTCACAGATGAGCAAACTGAGGCTCAGAGAGGCCAGATCCCTCACCCACGTCACGCAGCTGGCAAGCACCAGAGCCAGAGATCCAGCCCGACACCACCCAGTTCCAGAGCCAAGAGTCCACCCACCATCAGCTAAGCGAGAGAACATGAACCTCTTCCTGCAAACGGGCGGCGAAGGCACTGAAGACGGCCACGGAGCCCTGGGCAGGTGGCGACCTCACGACCCTCCAAGGCGCAACCGGGGGAGATTCTGGTGCCAGCTAGTCAGCTGGACTGGATGCTCCCTGTTGTCCTGCTGCATGCTAGCGTCTGAGTGGACACCAAGTCCACGGGCTTCACAACTCCCAGAGCCTCTGGCCTGGTCAGTCTCCTCCCCTCCCCAGCCCAGCAGCAGTCCGTCTCCATGAACACATCGCCCAGCTGCTTCAGACCACGACTCAGGGAGCCATCTGTACCTGAAAAAACAAGAAAAAAGGGAAAAGAATGAAAGTGAGCGATTCCGCTCTGGACACGGGGCCACGTGACCTCACGGCCCAGTTTTCTGGGTCAGGGATGGAGGTGCGTGATACTCTTATGCAAGGCACTTGGCAGCGGAGATGCTCGAGTTCCTCAAGATTATTATTTTAACAAACCCGGCTTTGACGTGTCCAAAGGCAGCGGGAAGCTCTGAAGGGTTTTCCAAGAAAGCGTGTGTTTCTTGGGGTTATTATTTCAGACTTAAGTTCAGGGAGGGAGGCTGTTTTGCTCAACTCGTGTTTCTGGAAAAACAGGCGCTTGGAAAGAGTTGGACGAGGCGGGCAGGATGTGGAATGGAGAGCAGTTGGCCTGGGGAGCCAGGGATGGGGGAGGTGGGGAGGAGGGCCAGCACCCCCCGGGCGGCCTCTTTTTAAGGCCTGGCCCCTGTCCGAGGGTCTGACGGAGGAGGCTGCTGGAAGACAAGAGCTGGTTGAGGTCTCTGTTGCCTCACTCTGGAGGAATATGCCTTGTCCAGCCACCTTTCCTCTCTGCAGCAGGGGTGATGGGAGAAGAGAGGGTCATGGACACGAGCCGCCATCTTGGTTAGCTTTGCGGGGTATGGGCTAAGGCATTGGGGTGCTGCCCTGACATCACTGGCCCACTGTGGCCTCAGTTTCCCCTCTGGAATCAAGAGCGTTGAAAGTTGATATGTGGCCCAGCCCTAGCCTGTCCCTCCAACTCCCCCCACCCCACTCCCTTCCTCATGCGCTGGGCTCCAACCTTCCAACCTTCACTCAGACACTTGAAGTCCCATGGCCTGGTCAGCTCAGGGCCTTTCCTTCTGCCTGGAACCCTTCTCTTACCTCTTAACCCACCTCTGTCTCATCCTCCGGGTGTCACTTAAATATCATCTCCTCGGGTAAGCCTTCCTTGATTCCCCTAGCTGAGTCCAGGGCCTCTGTTATACACTGTTCTAGCATTCTGCATTAATTACTTGGCCAGCATCCTTCTCCCTCACCTACTCTGAGGCCATGAGGAGCAGAACCGTATTCATCTTGTTCACTCTGGTTTCCCTGGCGTCTGGCCTGGTACACAGTAGGCGCTCAATAAGTGAATGCAAACATCTCCCAAGCAAGGCTCACAGCAGTGCGTGTCCCTGCCCCAGGGTGGGGGCAGAGCTCAGACTTGATCTGCTGGACCCCAGGCCTGTGGTCGGTCCAGGCAGACACCAGACAGGCTGATGGACAGACAGAGATGTACAGGAGCCCACACTCTGGGGATAAATGCATCCCACCCACCTTCATTATTGGCGGCCATCAGTGAAAGCCATGGGCTCGGAAAGAAAGGGCTTTATTTGGTCAGCGTGGACCAGTCATTCTATCTCGTGGAGTCCCTTCTCCCCGCAGCTTCCTCCATGTCCTCTCATCCCCCGGCTTCATTCCAGGCATCTCCTGAATCCGCGGGGCAGAGACTGCTCAGATCAACTCCCCAGCAGTTCTCACTTCTCCCGGGCTCCTGGAGCCGTTTCCTGGGGAGACCCGCCATTCGCTCCAGCCCCGAGGTGAGTCATCACCGTGTCACACGTCCCGGTGAACGTCAAGTGTCTCCCGCTTTCGAGCCTCGCGTCCTGGACTTTGTTTTATGGGGCTGGGCTGTCTGGGGCTGCCGCGGATTTCATCCATCACCTCGGGACGGCTCCAACACTAATGCTGAATTTATAGAAGTGGTTAAACAAAGTGTTGACAATATGGACGGCGTGTTTCTGATTAACACGGCGATTCCGAGGGAAACTGCCAACTGTGGGGAAGTCAGTAAAACACAGCAGCGCTTTCCCAGGCTCGGGAAGCGCGGGCCTTGACATCACAGGATTAACAGATGTTGCTCAAGAAACTTGCAAAGCGTTTGGAGGCCTCTCTCGACGGAGAAGTGCAGGCTCATATACAAAGCAGAGCTGCTCTTTTCTTTCCTTTTTTTCTTGAGACATTACATCTGAATTCTCTTTCGGCCTTAAGAGTTTCCATCAGGAAATTCTATCAGCTTCAGTGAAGCTCCCAGAAGCCCGTCCCTACCACCCCCTTTTCCAAAGGTGGGTGGTAACACCGGCCAACGTGTACGCTATATTTACCGGGTGCCAGATCCTTCTTGCAAATCATGTCGTCATCTACATTGGGAGGTAGGGACCGTGATTATCTGCATTTTTAAAATAACTGTTTAGTTTGAAATAGTTTGACTCACAAGAAGTTGCCAAAACAGTACAGAGAGTTCCCGTGTACCCAGAGAGCCCCCAGCACCCCCCAGTCATGATAACATCTTACGTAGCCACAGTTCACTGTCAAAACCAGGAAACCGACTCGGGTGCAATGCCACATGCCTTACTGGGATTTTATTCATTGGTACACACACTCTTTATATATATATCTACACTTCTATGACATTTTATCACATATATACATTAGAGCAACCATCACACCCAGGACACAGAATGGCTCTGAACCCACAAGAAAACTCCCTCAAACTCTCCCTTCAACTCTAAGCTCTGGAAACCACTCATCTGTGCTCCATTATTACAATTTTGTCACTTCAAGAATGTTATATAAATGGAGTCATACTTGTGACCTTTGAGTGGCTTTTTTCACTCAACATAAGGCCCTTCCCTTGAGATCCATCCAAGTTGGTGTGGGTATCCTTAGTTCATTCCTTTTCGTTGCTGCATAGTATTCCATTGTATGGATGTACCACAGTTCATTCATTCACCGTTTGAAGGATATTGGGTTGCTCCCTGTCTGGGACTATCATAAATAAAGTACTGCAAGGACTCATATACAGGTTTGCACATGATTATCTACACTTAACAGATGAGGTCACTGAGGCGACAGAGGTGAAGTGACTTGCCCAAGGTCACACAGCCATCAATTTGAATCAAGATTTGCACTTGATAGTAACTCTAGAGACTGGGTGCTTAACCATCTGCAAGGCTGAAAATCTTGGAGTTAAAAATCATTAACTCTGAAGAGTTAATTAACGCCCCAGGAAGACGCACTGTGTTTATCCAGTGGTTTTGCACGCCCACAAGAATATGCCATATGCCCCTGGAGGTGCTTCAAGACGAGTTTGAGAATCAGATCCTACAGAGTCAAAGTCAGCCCCTTTGCTTGGCAAGTCGGGGTTTCCCCATATGGCTTCTGTTTGCCTCCGGTTCTCACCTCCTGCCACCCTCCCCTGGCTGATCAGACAGCGATTGGCTCTTTTCCCTGGAGCAGCCTCTGAGCATCAGTCTCTTTGCTTCTGTTCACACCATCCCTCCTCCTCCCGCGCCCACCGTGCTGGCTGCAGCTCACACCTCGCTCTTCCGTTAGTAAGTGCCTCCTTGGAGAGCCTGTTGCATCCTCATCCTCCCACCCCTGGTGACAGTGGGGCTCCATGAATATGCACCTACGTCTATAAACATGCATCTATTCATTAAGCAAATCTCCCTGAGGATGGAGGATGCACAGGCCCTGAGCCGAGCCCTGGGAAACGGTAATAAATAATCTCTAACCTCTGAGCCCAGCCTCAGAGCAAGTCAGTCTGCAGATGTAGAAACGCATGCCACACAGAAGGCTGCATGGATGAAAATGGAGGCCGAAAACCACCGGGCTTGGGAACGTGAGGCCCTGAGTTCCAGTCTCGGATAGGCTGTATTTCAGCCTGCTCGGGCTGCTCTAACAAAATACCGTAGACTGGGTGGCTTAAATAATAGAAATTTATTTTCTCACAGTTCTGGAGGCTGGAAGTCCAAGATCAAAGTCCCAGCTGACTCTGTTTCCGGCGAGGAGTCTAGTCCTGGCTTGTGGACGGTCACCTTCCTGCTATGTGCTCATACGGCCGTTCCTCAGTGAGCATGCACAGCCAGGGAGGGAGGGAGAGAGAGCGAGCTCCCTGGTGTCCCTTCTTACAAGGACACAAATCCTCTGGATCAGGGCCCCACCTCTATGACCTCTTTTCACCTTAATGACGTCCTATAGGTCCTGTCTCCAGACGCGTCACACCAAGGGTTAGGGCTTCAACACACGAATTTGCGGGGACACAACTCAGTCCACAGTAGGCTCTTAGCTGGTGATGGGACTTGCGTGGTCTCATTTCCCACCCCCTGCCCCGCCCTCTTACAGTGGGCCCGTGAAGAGGTGTGGAAATGACTGAGGATGCAGACGTGCTTTCTCCCCAGATCAGATGCCTAAGTGGGGGGCTTGCCTCCCTCCCTCCCTCGCCTGGGGCAGCCAGACCTAAGAGGCCGGAGTCCCCAGGAGCCAGCGCCCCATTTCTGCCTGCTGCACGGGAGTCCAGGCACTTCGCAGACCTGCAGCACGCACCATCGGAGAGGACCGCGTCCGGGTGGAGCAGGGCCCGCGCTGGAGGGGTGGACCTTAACCCCGGCAGCTCATAAACAGCCAAGGAACCCCACACGCCCACCTGCAGCTGATCTTCCTGGAGAACATTCCATGCTTGTTCTGGATTTGATTTTCTCCCTCCGGTGGCCTCCTGCTCCCTATAAAACTCGATCTCCTTTTGTTTTCAATTCAATTACTGGCCAATAATTCCACCCACAAGGCCACTCATTGAAAGTGCTGTCAATAACCCAGCTGCAGCCAAAGACGGGTTGGCCTGGAGGGAGGTATGAGGAGAGACCCGGGGTGCCCGCCGAGGAGGGTAGAGGGCGGGGGTGGGGGGAGAAAAGAGCCCCGATGGAGTGAGTCCTGAATTCCAGACTTGACCTTGCATTCATTTGCTGTGTGACTTTGGCCGGGAATGGCCCTCCCTGGGCCTCAGTTCTTCCATCTGTAAAATGGAACCTAGGAGGACAATGGTGAGATTTTAGCTCTGTTCTTCCGCTCACCCAGACTGTATGATTGTTATTTCAATACTAATTGAACAACCCGTTAAACGTACGCCGCACCCATTGACCCAGCCAGGAGGCCTGTTTGTAGGAATTTGTCCGCTAAAATGTTTCTACAGGTCTGCAAAGACGCTTGTTTAAGAATGTCCCTCAGTAGGGGGCTATTAAGTAAACGGTGCTACAGTCACAGTTTGGAATAACAAGAATGGGAGGAGATCTGCACGTACTGTTATGAAATGATGGTCACAATATATTGTTAAGGGAAAGTTGCAGAAATTATATAAATATAATTGTATACGAATGCATACATAGAAATGTAAATATATATTTCTTTAATTAAGAAGCAGACCATGTTATAAACAGAATACAGATCAAAACAGGAACAAAAGTGATGCTATAAGAGCATAGCGCGCGCTCGTGTGTGTGTGTGTGTGTGTGACCTGAAGGATACATATCACACCTTAAAATACGGGGGTTTCTAGTGGGGAGAGGAGAGTTAGAGACTTTCGAGATTCTAACAGGTATAAATTACTTTATAATTAAAATGTATATAAACCTATAAAATGAAATGAATACCTACTTGAGGTTGAGAATTTGAGCCGTGTATTAGGGTAAAAGGAAGGATATTTAATTCCCACGACTCAGCGATAACCACTGTTGACATTTTTATGCATTTCCTTACGAGTCTTTTTCCCTATTCACGTACACATATATTTTTACAATAAAGTTGGAATTAGGCTCCATGAGAAATTTTGTGGCCTGCGTTTTCATTTAACATTTTAGCATAAGAGTTTTCCCAGGTCATTAAATTTACCCTGTAATCGTGCTCGGAGGCCCTGTGGTCCCATGGCCACCTGTACTTTCCCTCACTCTGTGTGTGTTGGAATCAACCACAAATTGCTAGACTGTTCTGAAAGACTGGCGCTCCCCCCAGGCCAGGGACCCCGCCATCCTGTTCCCTGCTGCGTCACCGGGGTGTTGCCCAGTGTTCTGCACATAGTAGGGGGTCAATAAATAAGTGGCTGCGGGTGAGCTCCGAGGTGGGATTCTAGACGCCTCACCATCATCCATCAAGCCCCAGATTCCTGGAACCCCCAGAGCTGAGCAGACGGCAGCCAACATCTAATGAAAGCCTTTGAGTCAGACATGATTTAAGTCTTGGGTTAAAAGCTTCGACTTAACAGAACTGTGTTCACCTCCCACTTGGCCATTTCCTGTGGGACTTTGGGCTCATGAGCCTCAGTTTCTCATCCTTAAAGTGGGGACAACGACAGAAGTCGCCTCTCAGGTCCTTGTGAGGACTAGATGAGATAAAGGCGTCAAATCCTTAGCACAGAGCCTGGCACGTAGGTGGACGGGATCAAGGTTGACCATTATCCAAGCTTCTCTGGGGACTTGGGGTCAAATCTGTGCTCCTTCTTTGCCTGGTTGGTGAGGCCAACTCCACTGCATCAAACTTGTTTATTCGCCACTGCTTTCGCCGTTGTGGAAACGCGGCCACTGCACAGAAGGACCCATGTGGCTCTGCCTTGGCTGTGGACTAAGTGTTCTCTTGATGGTTTGGGAGGGACGTCAAATGCCCAGGATCAAATGTCTTAGTGACGGGAGGCAATGGTCCCAGGACCCTAGAGGATCTCAAGCGATTGGAGAACAGGCAGAATCTGGCGATGTGAAACTCTACAGAGAACTACGACACCCTGGAGCTGCGTCCCAGATTTCACCTCCGCAAATAATCACAACTGTAACAATAACTCCCGGGTCACATTCCATGCCAAGAACTGTGCTAAGAGCTTTGCATACATATCTTATTAATTTTCACAACTTCCTTCAAGTTCAGTTATGATCCCATTTGCAGAGAAGGAAACTGAGGCTTGGGTCCCCTGCCCAAGGTCTTCCAGCTGGTAGATGGGTCGAGATTCAAACCCAGCGGAAGTGTGACTCTAGACCCACACTCTCGGCCCATGTGCCATCTTGGGTCACACGGCTGTCATGTCTTGAATCAAGCCGAGTACGTAACTCAAGGTTGGTCTGGGAATAGCAAAGAGGATGACACGTCCCTGAGGGCCTGCGTGTCGGCCCAGAGGCTGGCTTTCATTCATTCCTGCATTTATTCAGGCAACAAGGATTAACTCAGAAGCTACTGTGCCAGGCGCTGTGCTAAGCAGTGGATTTAGGGGGGACCAGCCAGAGACAGCCCCTGGCCTCGGGGCTTGTAGTCCAGCAGGAGAGACAGACCATACAGAAAGGATTCCAGGGGAGCCAGGTCTCCTGAGGGGTGTTCAGGGGACTCAGTCTTCATCCAGAGCTCCCCAGGCACCTTGATGCTTACCTGGCTGGGTCAGCCCCTGGCTGGGGGATCCCGCTGCCTCTTTGGAGTAAAATAATACATTGCGATGCTTGGCAGTGTGCCTGGCGCATAGCAAATGCCCAATGTTAGCTATAAAAATAATGATAATAAACCCTGCCATGACGACTGGCATCCTTGACTTATTTTATTTTTTTGTGAGGAAGATCGGTCCTGCGCTAACATCTGTGAATCCTCCTCTTCTTTTTGCTGAGGAAGACTGGCCCTGGGCTAACATCCATGCCCATCTTCCTCCACTTTATATGGGACGCCGCCACAGCATAGCCTGACAAGCGAACCCCAGGCCGCTGCAGCGGAGTGCCAGCGCTTAACCACTTGCGCCACCGGGCCGGGCCCCATCCTTGACTTTTTAGACCCAGCAGGACACTTTTGGGCTGTTCTGGTCCAACTTTACCTTGTTAGATCCAGCACATAGCTCTGCACTCAGAACTCCTCCAGAGCAAAGACCCTCCATCTTGACCCCGAGGAGGAGTGGCAGAGATTTATTTCGGATCCCGTTTCTCATGATTCCCAAGCCTCCTTCCCCTCAGAGCTCGTTTGAGGGCTCAGCCTCTGTCCCGCCATTTGTCTGCCCTCAGGCCCCCTCGAGTTCGTCCAAGACTTTGCTCTGTTTCATCCTAATGTGACCGGGGCTCCAGATATGTCGAGCCTGGAAACGTCGTTTGCAATCAAAAGGTTAAAATAAATATCCCCTCCGAGGGAAAAGAAATACCTTAAACAAACTAAGTTAACTCTAACAGGACCCGTCGCCTCACTCAGAGATCTCGGGTGTGAACACGGGTTATGCTGTTGTTTCGATCTGCAGCCACCTCTCTGATGCTCCGCTGGCCCCGAGGTCCCGTTTCTCAGATGAAGAGACTGGGGCCACCTGGGCATGTGGTAGAGGCAGCTGAGGTCCTGGCTCGCCGGGCGAGGAATCTGTTGTGGGTCACAGCAGCTGCACCTGCCCTGAGCTGGAAATCTCATCAGGCGGGGTTTCCCTCGGAGCCCCTGCCTTTCCCGGCCGCCACTTGCCGGGGATGCTGTAAAAACAGCCTCTCCCCGGGTGTTGCAGAGGGTCTGCTTTCCGGCCTCGCTCTGGGCCAGGAAACGAGGAGAAGACGAACGCTGCTGGGTCTTGTTTTGGGTGGGGAAGTTTTTCACAATTCAAGAGGGAATTTCTCTTATTCCCCGCCCTCACTTGAAGCCAAACGCCCAGCTTCTCAGCTTGAGCTCTTCTCACCTGCTAAGGAGAATTCCTGATGCTCCCCCTCCGCTCCAACGAGCAGTGGGGGCAGGGGAGGAGTCCTGGACCCAACTTCAGACCAGTGCCAGGCCCAGCCTCTCTTAAACTCAAATAACCTATGGGCCTCTTTTAAGGAGCGAAAATGAAGAGATTCTTAATATTTACTTTAATCAGTTTATTTTAAAATTTCCTTTAAATGTATACAGATGTAAGTCAACATATAATTCCCTTATGACTTATTTTTGTAGGAAGCCCCTTCACCTTATAATTATAAACTTAACTATGAAACCATAAAATTTAAATTATCAACATTAATTTAATATGACAGAAAATGCGGTTTTTTTGAATCTAAATCACCCATGCCAGGTTTAATATAGAAAGATGGTATTCTAGATCTGCTTTGATATGTCAACTCTGTATCAGTTAGGAATGGCAATGAGGACTAATAAAAGAGACCCAGAATGACAATGGTTTAGATAAAATGAGGTTTTATTTTTCTCTTGTGTCGAAGAAATCAGGAAATATCTAGTCTCTTCTGTGCTAATGTCCTTAGCACGTGGTCACCTAGGTCAAGGCACCTCATGGTCACAATACGGCTGCTGTGGCTCCAGCTATTTCATCTATGCTCCTTGCAAAAAGAAGACAGAAGGAAGAAAGCATGTCTCTCATGTACAACTACTCTTTTTAAAGAACCTACTAAGAAATCCCACCTAACAACCTCAGCTTATGTTGCATTGGCAACTCTATCTAAGGGAGGTGGAGAATAAAACCATTTAGCTGGGCATAGCGGCACCTCAAATAAAATATGGGACCTGTCACTACAGAAGAAAGAGAAAATGGACTTTGGGTAGGAGAGCACCAGTGACTGCCACTCTCTAGGTCTGTTTCCTAACTTGCATAATTTGAAAGCAGAGAATGCCTTTTGAGAGAGGGGTGTTGTTCCAAAGGGCTTGTGCCATGGCAAGTCTTTGCTTGTTAGCTCAGGCTAATCAGACCTCATATGTAACCGAATCTGCTCATCTTAATGTTGCATCTGTTGGGTACACAGAAGGTGGTCTGCATTGTGTGAACCGGATTTCTGAGATCATCATTAAATGAGCATCTAGCGCAAAGATGGCGGCCTCGGGAACAGAGAAAGATCTTCTCTGCGTATTCTCCACTGCCCTCATTGCCAGTGAATGATGGCATGTCAGCCTGTGCAGGGCCGGGGGTGGTGACACGTCCACTCACGTGTGAGTCTGGAGCTGCCCCTGTGGGGCTGAGCCCCCGAGTCCCCTGAGGCCGTGCTCTGTGCCCACGTGATGAGGCGATCCCTCCACCTCATCCTACTCTTCAAATGCCTGCAAGATCTTCACTGGACCCACCCTGAGAGGCTGTTTGGCCTTTACCCAGCAATCTCACAGTTGTGAAAGCACACACCAACCAGGCACTCAAGTCACGCGGAAGTCCTCAGTGACGAGACGATTGCTCAAGGTATAAGAGGCTGTTTCCGGGTTACAGCAGAAATGAGAAAACAAGAACGAGTGGAGAAGTGGACACTTTGGGGCATATTTGTGGCTCCAGGTTTGAGAAACCATAGCTTCTGCTACGAGGCAGACCATTTTAAACGGGCCCTAGTGCCCAGGAGCCTGTCCAGATCACTCACAGCAGCCCTGGAACTAGGTAGAAGGGTTATCTCATTTGAAAGGTGCCTCAGAGAAGGCAAGCCACTTGGTGAAGGTCACACAGTTTATGAAGATCAGAGCTCAGACTTGACCTTGCTCTGGTTCAAAGCTACGCAGGGCTGGGCTCTGAAGCCTTCTGCAATGTTGTACCTAAGACCAAAGCCTTCTAATGGCCACTGTCATTCCTGTGGCCCCCAAGAGCAGAGGAGACACTCCATTCTCCAAAGACCTAGGTGTGGGGACTTAGAGACAATCCAGTCCAAAATGCCCATTGTACAGATGGGGAAAGCGAGTCACGGTGGGCTATTATTATTGTCATTAATATGATTGTTATTTGCGGCTGCAGCTCAGTGCCCACTAGAGTCAGCTCGCAATAACTGTCACCTGTTCCTACTCACTGTGGTGTTATTCACCAGACTTATTAGCACAGTGCCCGGCGCTCATTATTCACCGTGTACTCTGGCTTCTCTGTGTGCTCCCTGAATATGCTGAACGAGTGAATGAATGAAGGATTCTAACACAGTTGTGGGAGCCCCCGCCCTGCTCCCCAGGCTGGATGGCTGTCCGCCTCCCCTTTCACATGGTCAGCACGAATCGGACTTCTAATCCACCCTTCTCTGGTTTGAGAGTCATTACAGAGTGCTTAATTAAGTAAGCCTCGCTTAATCACCAAATGTTTGCATGCCAAGCGAGTTCCCGGGAAGTGGAACACTTGACATGTTCTGTACAGAAAGAATGACGCCGGGCAGCGGGAGGACGGCGCGCCGGGGACGCGGAGCCTCCCCATCTCGTTTGAGGGCCTCGCCCATTCATCAGGGAAGGGAATTAAAAGGCTCTCGCTAGAGCGATGCGAGAACTCCCACATTCCAGCCGGATGAATCACAGGAGGGGGCCCTTTTGTCTGGGCTTCTGAAGGCACAGAGCAAGAGGAGAGGGGGAGTTTGAGGGGCAGGGCGGGGGGGCTTGCGGGGCCAGGGGGAGGGGTGCACGAGACCCAGGGATCTGCCTCTCACAGCCCACACAAGCCAATCCCCCCGCCCCACCCCGTGCAGTCTTTGCCCTGTGTTTCCAAGAACCCCCTTGGTGGGGTTTCGATTGCCCTCCCTCTGGGTTCAGGAGGAGGTTCGCCAGCTGTGAATTGATCTGCAGAGTAAGCTGTTGCTGCTGGTGGTGGTGACGTGCTTAGCGTGTGCATATGGGCAGGCCACCATTTAACGTCTTCCTCCCTCCCTTCCCGGCCCAGGGCTTCCCACAGAGCGCTGGATTAGTCGGTACCAGGATGAATTTACTTTTCTTATCTCGGTGGCTGTATGTCTATTTTCACATGTATTAAAAAAATATAGATAGCCAGCACCTCATCCTCCGATTTCATGGGTCTTATCAAATCAGAATCGTGATAAAGGAAATAGTAACTCTTTGAAGGTAGAACAGGCTTTGACCAAAGTCAGGAAGGAGGGACACACACGACTGAGGTTTAGGGAACTTTCCAGACACACTTCACTTCTGCCCTTGCCGGTGTCACAGCGGCGGCTCCGGCCCCTGGGCTGTCAGGGGCTCCTATGACGCCCATTTTGCAGATTAAGAAACTGAGGCTCAGATGACACAAAACAGCCTCTCCTGTCTTTTCTGGGAAGTGGTGGCAGCATGGTACTGTCAGGAAAAATCGCAAACGATGCTGATATAGGCAAAAAATAAACAAAAGATGGCTGAGTGTTTCGCCCAGCGCAACCTTCCAGGTTGTTATTGTACCTTTCATTGTCTCTGAGCCATTTTGTGACTTCTAACTAAAAAAAAAAACCTGATAGTGACTCAAATGATTCATGCCGTAGAAATGCAAATGAATTTTTTCCAAGGGAACGCCATAGATTATTGCCCCAAAGTGATCGACCGATTTCGCATCTGCTTGTAAACGAATCCCAGCGTCTCTGATCGCCTGCATCTATGTGTGCTGTTTGAAATCTTGGGTGAACCGGTTGGTCCATCTTTCTGGCTCCCTCATTAATTGAGGAGTCAAATGCAATCTTTGACACATGTCCGTTTCATAATTGCACTGGAGTCATGATTTTACCTATATTTAAAATTTCTCCTGTAACTGTGTCCACCCAATAAAACATGCCTATTCGGTGGTTAAGGAAAGGTCACATTAAATAGAGCATGAGAGATGCAGGGAGGCGAGGCAATGTGTCTGGATAATATTCGGGATCTACCTTGTTGGGCGTGTGCGTGTGTTTCCTTTCCGGTAGGCGTTCCATCTTTCCAGGCTCCCCCTCTCGTTCGGGCGGGTCGCCAGCTCTGGTGTCGTCATTTGGGGTGGGCAACGGCAAGACAGAGCTGAACAGGAACCACGGTGTCCTGGTGAGTGTTTCAAAACCGAGACCCTGGCCGTGTCACCGCCCTGGGGGCCTGGTGGGCTGGTCTTTCAGAATGTCTGTCCAAGGTTATGTTTTTCTCCAGCCTGTTGGGATGGGGTCCGGAAAAAGAAATTAAAGTGACTTACAGAAAATAAAAGCTGTGACATCTCTCACACTCCCAAGCTGGTGGGAGGGACTCAGGCTGGTGAGGGAGCCTGCATTTGTGGATGGCTTCATGTGCAGTGTCTCATCTAAGCCTCACCCTGTGGTTAGCTGCATTGTTATGATAGAGAGAAACAGGGATCAGAGAGGGTAGCTGATTCCCAAAGTCACACAGCAAGTCAGAGATGCCAGCAGGTCTTGAGGTGGGCCCAGGACTCTGCGTTTCACCAACAGCAGGTTGACGCTGATGCATAACCAGACTTACGCACCCACGGGGTTAATTCCAGCGCGTGAAGGAAAGCACCAATGCCAGACAAGGAGGCATGTCAGAGAACATGCTGCGAACATCCTAAGGGAAAAGAAACAGCCAGCTGGGTCCCCGAGGGCCCAGGAGATGAGCCAATGTCATCAGAATCACCCTATAGTCAGGCCTGGGGCACTGGGAGCAGGCGGACCAGTCCTCGATTCCCAGAGCTTGAAGGACTCCTAGAGCTGTTCTGTTTTACAGATAGGGAAACTGAGGCTCAGGGAGGAAAAGGGACTTGCTCAAGGCCCCACAGCTGGAAATGGGAGGATCAAAGGCTAGTACTCAGGAATCTTACTACTCAGTCTATCCTAGTCTTAGCACTCAGGAATCTTAGTCCTCATCGACTTCAGTCCTAGCACTCAGGAATCTTAGTCCTCATTGACCTCAGTCTTAGCACTCAGGAATCTTAGTCTTCTGTCAATCTTAGTCCTAGCACTCAGGAATCTTACTACTCAGTTGATCTTAGTCCCAGCACTCAGGAATCTTAGTCCTCTGTCAATCTCAGTCCCAGCACTCAGGAATCTTAGTACTCTGTCGATCTTAGTCCCAGCACTCAGGAATCTTAGTACTCTGTCAATCTTAGTCCTAGCACTCAGGAATATTAGTACTCTGTGGATCTTAGTCCTAGCACTCAGGAATCTTAGTCCTCTGTCGATCTTAGTCCCAGCACTCAGGAATCTTAGTCCTCTGTTGATCTTAGTCCCAGCACTCAGGAATCTTACTACTCAGTCGATCTTAGTCCCAGCACTCAGGAATATTAGTACTCTGTCAATCTTAGTCCTAGCACTCAGGAATCTTACTACTCAGTCGATCTTAGTCCTAGCACTCAGGAATATTAGTACTCTGTGGATCTTAGTCCTAGAACTCAGGAATCTTACTACTCAGTCGATCTTAGTCCCAGCACTCAGGAATCTTAGTACTCTATCGATCTTAGTCCTAGCATTCCAGAATATTAGTCCTAAGACAATCCTAGTCCTAGCACTCAGGGTCCTTAGTCGTCTGTTGATCTTAGTCTTAGCATTCAGGAATCTTGATCTTTAGTTGATCTTAGTCCTAGCATGGAGGAATCTTAGTCCTAAGTCAATCTTAGTCTTAGCACTTAGGAATCTTAGTCCTCTGTCAATCTTAGTCTTAGCACTCAGAAATCTTGGTCATCAGTCAACCTTATTCCTAGCACTCAGGAATCTTAGTACTCAGTTGATCTTAGTCCTAGCACTCAGGAATCTTAGTCCTCATTTGGTCTTAGTCTGCTCTCTCTACATTCACTTACTCTCTTGATCACTCACTGACTCACAGATGCATTTAATTTGCTGATTCATCCATTTGTTCATTCAGTGAGCACGTAGCAAGGCCCTACCATGCCTCAGGCATAATCGTTTATTAAACAATCATTTACTAGGCGGCAAGTGCTGGGTACTTGGGATCTAAGGAGCTCACTATCTAGAGACAAAAACACATATATAAAATAAATATACAAAAAAAATGTACACAAACAAAATGTAAATCCTGCTACTGTATAGTTGACAACCCACTTTGAACACACATAATGATCTCATTCAATCCTCACACTCGCCAACTTTGTGGGCAGGAAAGCCGGATGCTTGAGTCCCACATTAGCACTGAGGCCAGAGGTGTGAAGCGGCTTCCTCACATCCCACAGGGTGTGTTGGTTCTGTGGCTCCAGCCCCAGGTGCCTTCCGAATCCACCTGGTGGAGGTCCAATCTCAGGGGAATTATTTGGGGGGCAGAGGAGAATCTAGCAACACAGGTGCTGGCTGAGTGGCATTCCATTCATAATAACTGGGGGCTCACTGTGTGGGGGAACCATGCTAAGTGTCTTGTTTAATCCTCGAGACAAACAGGTGTTGCTGCCTCATTTTACAGGTGAAGAAACTGAGGCTTAGAAACATGTGGGAACTGACCCCACATCCCACTGCCAGCTCCTAGTGGAGGAGGAGCTCTGCATCCCAGGGATGTGCCAGGAGGCTTATCAGCACAGCATAGCTGTTCTGTAAACACCTGTGGGACCCAGGAGGGGATACTGCCCACCTTTCCTACCTCTCCCCAAGAATCCCCCCAAACTGTTCTCAAAGACAGCTCCATCCAAAGCTGGAGAAAACCAGCCTCAACGAACGATGTCTGTGGCCAGGTTCTTTGTCCTGGGTGTGGGCACAGGGCACACCTGCCAGCGCTGTGGTTTCACTGTTTCCTCTGGCTGCGAGCCTGCTCTGCCCACACCTGGGGAAGGAGGCAGGTGCTGGGGACCTGGCACCGCCCTGGGGGCAGCTCCCAACCAAGGGCTGGTGGGACCTGGAGTATAAACACCCCGGCTCCCTCTCCCTCACAGATGCGTGGTCTACACTGCTCCCAGAGGCCCCGGGAGTGGTAATCTGCTCACAGTACCCCCCTTAAAGGCTGCCTCCCTTCCCTGCCTCCCTTCCTGCCTTCCCCAACAGTGCTTCTTGAGGTCACCTCCCAAATAATCTCCTTGCATGGGTTCCTTGTCTCAGGGTCTGCTCCTGGGGAGCCCCACCTGAGACAGAGACTACTTACCAATCAACCCACATCCAAATGCCTTGCAAGACTCATCAACTGCATCATTAAAATATCTCCTTACCATTCCTAGAGTGTAGAATCCATCTTCCTAAAATATAGAGTGGATTAGGACACTCCTGTGCATAAAACCTCCGATTCTCTCTCTCCCACAAGGACCAGCAAATGTTTTGTAAAGGGCCAGCTATTAAATATTTTCAGCTTTGTGGGCCATATTGTCTCTCTTACAGCTACTCAACTCTGTGGGTGTGTGTGAAATCAGCCATAAGCAATATGCACGGGGCTGTGTTACAATAAAACTTTATTTACAAACACAGATGGCCAGCCTGAGGGCCAGAGTGTGCTGAGTTACAGGATCGGGCCTCCTGCTGAATCACTCAAGGCCTTTCATACTCTGCCCCCGCCCATCTCTCTAGCCTCATGTTTAAATATTTGTTGGCTGCCCACTCGGTGCATTTATGACCTGATATAGGCTCTGATTATGAGGACTTTGTAAATCTCTCCTGGAGAAAACCACCAGTTACTCCACCAAACACTCAGACAGTTTTTAATAAAATGAATTTTTCCCCCCAAGATTGAGCTGTGTTGCTCGTGGTGGAGTTCTGTTGTTTCTCTCGGTCTCACACCCCTCATCCACACTAGCCACAGAACTCCTCTCTTTTGTGGGAAATCTATCCTCCGTGGTCCTAATGTGGCTGACCCCAGTCCCAGGCACAGGAGCCACACCTTCCCCAGGCCTGGCTGATCAAAGCCATCCTCCCGGCCATGTGACAATTCAGGGAGAAGCACATGACCCGATCTGGACCAGTGAGAATCTTCCCCAGGATTTCTCCTCCTGGGGGGCTGCTAGGCAAGGCGGATATGAGTTCAGGGAGGCTGGTGGGATCAGCCACCAGCTACCACTTGGGGCCTGTTTGAAGAATGGACCCAAGAGACAGAGACAGAGGGGGAGCCCTCACGGACTCAGGCAATGGCAACGCACCCACCATGTGCAGGCTCTGAGCTAACTTCTGGTGGTCCCAGGCTGAGTAAAAGGTGGTGGTCCCTGCTTTCAAGTAGCTCACAGACTGGTGAGGGAAGGAGACAGGTCAACCCACAGTTGTGTTCAGTGTGGCAAGCTCTCTGACAGGGAGAAAGGTCTATGGGAGGGGCACAAAATCCTGGGTCTGGCCAGGAATGCTTCCTGGAGGAGGTGCCCTTTGGGCTGAGCCTGGAAGATTGTGTGGTGCTAGCCCGCGGAGGAGCAGCGTTCCAGCCAGCAGGACCGGGGGGAGGGACATGGCGGCAGAGCAGCCCGGGACGCTTACAGGGAGCAGTGGGCTCGGCGCCTGCAGGGCTAGGCAGGGGCCAGGCTCTCTGGGAGTCATGCTGGTGGGCGTTCGAGCCTGATGCGCCCCAGGCTGCAGCTTCAAAGGAGGGGCTACCCTTTCCCCCGCACCCACCACTGCACATGTGCGGCTCTGACGGTCCTCTCTCTGGCTCCCTCTCTCTCTCTGAACCTGGCTTTTTCCAGGAATCCAACTGCTGCCACAGAGCCGTGACCCTCAGAGGCTCCTCCCCAAGCTGGGAAAGCTCCTGGGGGCTGCCAGGAAAAAGATCCGGGTGGGGTGCCTGACGGCAGGACAGAGCTTCTGCAGGGGACAGATGCTCCAGCCTCCGAGAGAGAGGAGAACAATTAAGACCACTTTGGCTCAGATTCCCGGAAGGAGAGGCTGACCGCTCACCAGGAGACACGCAGAGGGAAGCGAGGGCTCGAAGTCTCTTCCAAACTTGGTCATCTGGCTTTGGAGGCAACTGCGTTTGCTCAGCCTCGGGTCTCCGGAGGAGAGGCCTGGGGAAGCGCTTCGGGCTCCTCGGTTGCAGAGAGGGTGGGGACATTGGGGGCCTGCAGGCTTGCTCTTAAGCACAGAGTCGGCGTAAAACCAGGGAGTGACTGAGGCCCCAGCCTCTCCACTTTTACCTCCCTCGAAATAGAGGTTTGCGGGGCAGCTGCCGGTGCAGAGTGGGGAGACCCGAATTCCGGTCCTGCTCTGTGACTCTCCGTGGCTGCCTTAGGTTCCCCCAATCACACCTGGCACTTGTCAGTCATCATCCATCTCAGACGTTTGTCACTGTCATTGCTGGGCTCATGATGAGTCTCCCTCCTTTGCTCTGAGCCTTGTGAGGGATCCCAGAGCCCAGCACTCAATGTTTTCTGAATGGATGAATAAGATGATCACACAGGGCCCTCTGCCGAGCTGTGGATATGGCACTTCATTGCTCTTGGCCTCAGTCTTCACATCCGTCAAATGGGGGAATGGTGATCTTTGCTTGCTTGTACATGCCCTCTGCGTAGCCTGGCTTCGGTACGTGACAGCAATCGAGCAGAGCAAAGTTCCCTGCCGACGATGGTGCCGTAGAAGAGGACAACGCTCTGCTGATTTACTTTGTTCTTTGTCTTTGGAATCAAGAGGAATTTGGACACATCGAAGTAGGTTCTTTCTGTAACTCTCATCTTCCCTTTGCTTGTTTGCGTGTGCCGAACCCCTCCTGTACCATGGGTACTCTCCACATACAATTTCTCAAGCCAATAGGCCCACCTTGGTGCCCAGGATGCAGAGTGGACGGAATTTAGCACGCATTCCGTTTATTAGCCAGAGTGTCCGGGATGACACCTGTGTTGGGGAGGGACGAGGGAACGTGGGCAGAGGGAGACGTTGAACTTGGATGCAGGCCGGACGACAGCCTCGGGCCACAGCCCTTGAGCTAGACTGACCCTGCAGAGTCGTCCAGGCCTTTAGCTGGTGCAGTGGTCGGTCGCTGGACCTGACCTTGGGCCCGGTGCGTCTCTGGAGCCGGGGTCGACCCGGCAGGGGCTGATGACTGAGGCTGTCTGCTGATGACAGGGCTCCCAGATGGTGGGGCAACAAGGCCTTCCTTAGGGGGATCTGGGTGTGTCCACTGCACTACTGTCCCCAAAAGTAGGTGCCGTTATCTCCACTTACAGATGATACTGGGGCTCAGATGGTGCCGGATCTCGGTTAAGGATGCACAGAGAGGAAGTGCCAGGTCTTTCCGCCTCCAGAGCCACCCGGCTCTCTCACCACCGCCCAGGTGTCGTGACAAGCAGCCGAAAGCACAAATCCCACCCCCGCACCTGAATCACTTCCCATCAGCTGACAGGCCCGTCACCAGCGCCTCTCGGTTTTGCCTGAAGCCCTAGAGGTGAGGTGGCTTCCCAGCCCGAACCCATCCACACGCCTGTGTTGATTCTGCGCAGCCAACAGCTGCCAGGGTCCGGGGCCGCCAGCTCTGCCGCGCCTTCGGGACGCGTGTCTCCACCCATTTCGGAGAGTTCTCTGCTAGCTCTTTCTGGGAAGCCTGCGTCCCCCCCCATTTCTCCTTCCCAGCGACGTGGCTGGATTTCAGTGGAGCCTGGGATGGGGGGAACTGGAAGAAACAACATCCAGAATGTGTGTGTGTTGGGGGAGCGGTTGCAAAAATCCTACTTTGGATTCTAGCCCGGTTTCATTTTAAATTTTTTTCTTTCTTTTTACCAATGCATAGCTTTAAAAAATTGCAGAATATGGGCAGTCAAATGCCTGGGTTTATTAGTGTGGCTTTGGAGCATGGATTTGGGAATACAGCAGCCTGGGGTTCTGGTCTATATTTTGCTGTGTGACCTTGGCCAGGTGTCTTGACTTCTCTGAGCTCCCAATTCCCCAAATGTGAAGTGGGTTAATTATCTCACCTCTCAGGTCCGTTTGGTGGCTGAATGTGAGATTGGTAGGGACTGCAGCGGACCTATAATTAAACTGCCCTCACAGCATGAATGGGGCCGTGGGCAATCCGTACACATATGGGCATGGCTGCGTTTCAATATAGCTTTATCTATGGACACCAAAATTTCAGTTTCATAGAATTTTCACGTGGCATGAAATATTATTTTAACCTTTTAAAAAACCACAAAAAATGTAAAACACATTTTTAGCATGTGAACTGGACAAAAGCAGGCAGTGGGCCGGGTCTGACCTGTGGGCTGCAGCTCGTAACCCCTGCTCTGGGAGGGTTTTGTCGCCTGTCCCCCAGCCGGCCACATTAAGGGCCCCTCACTGAGGCTTCCACAGTGTCCCTGAGTCACCCTGTCACAGCGCCGACCACGGGCCATTGAATTTACTTGTTAACATCTCAGTGCACTGTGAGCAATTCAGGGAGGGGCTGGGTCTCACTCATCACTAAACCCTCAGCGCCCAGCACACAGTAGGTGCTCAATAACTGCATGTCAAACAAGCCCATGTGTGGCTGAACGAAGTCTGTCAACAGCCCCATTTTACAGCTGTGGAAACTGAGGCTCAGAGATGGAAAGGGATTATCTCAATGTCACACAGCTACAAAAACGACTGAGATGGGACTTGAATCCCTGAAGACAGACTAAAAGAGACAGTTAGCGTTAATTGAGCAACTACTATGCTCCAGGGGCTCTGCGTGCATGGCCTCACTCCCCGCATACTGGCGACCCACCGAGGGACCCTTTGGAGAGCTCTGCCAACACCATATGGTCACATCCCTTGAGGTCCAGAGCGCTGGGTTCTGCACTGCCAGAGCACCAGCCTGTGAGCTCATGAGGCAGGGATCACGCCTGTCCTGCTCACTGCTGAGTCCCCAGAGCCTGGACCAGCACTTAGCACAGATTAGAATGTTCTAGAAGCATTTGTCACACAACGAATGCCCACCCTACACCAGGCCAGGCGCTGTGTCTTGAGTTTCCATATTCAAATCCTCCATCTTCCGTCACTGTACCCCAGGAGTGTAACCTGCAAATCAGCTCAAAAAATAAATTAATTAATTTTTTTAGAAAAAGAAAAGCCAAAGGCAGTGACATCGCGCCAGCCCTGGCATCTGCTGAGTCAGATAGGTTATCCATCTGAAATAATCGATGGCTCGTCACAAGAGATTTCCCTCCTCCACGTACATAAGTTAGTAAAGAAGGGATCTGGGGGTGGGAACCACAGGATAGCCAAGACAAGGGTGAGACCATGCCCACATCTGCTGCCCAGGCGGGAGGTACGGGGGGCAGGCCCAGCCTCAGCCAGGAGGCCCCCACTCCAGACGCAGTGGGTTCAGCGTGTGTGCCAGCTGTCCCGGCGGGCCCTCGCTGCACGTGGCTCCCGACGGTGTGTCTGATCCCCAGCCCCGGCCGGTCCATGGAGCGGCCCCAGTGGTGGGCGGCCTCGTGGGAGAACGAGAGCCTTTATCGCTGCGCTGGCTTCTTGGCCGAGCCCTTGGCTGCACTTCACAGGCGCCCGGCGCAGCCCCCTCAGCAGAACCGTCTCGAATCCTGCTTGTTGACGGCGGCCTTGTCGCAGGATTTAGTGGTGGAATCATATTGATGCGGCAGACTCCTCTGGAGGTGTCCTAAACACCGTGACAGGGATTTTCGGAGCTTAATGAGCGTGAGAGAAGTCGAGACAGGATAATGTGGCAACTGGTGGCTCTAATCTGATCTGGCACCTTCCGCACAGGAAGAGTTAGCGGGCGGGACCCTTTGGAGAGCTCTGGCGCAAGTTGCTTTTCCATTCTTCCTCCCTCCTTTCCCCCTGCGAACCCTGTAATGTTATTAGCGCCACGTGGCCTGCGATGGCCTGCGATGGCCGCATCTCAGCTCTGGAAGCTGCCAGCAAGCCCCGTGCTCAGGCCTGTGGGTGCATCCAGGGACTTTTTAACAGGTCAGTGTTAGAAGAAGGGTAGAGAGGAGATAGGCCTAATCACCTTTTCTTTCCTTTTTCTGAAGGCAGCACACAACTTCTAAGGCTTTTTAAAAAACACTTGGATTTTAAGATGTCAATAACAGAGTCAATTTCATCCCCTGTGGGTCTGACGGGCCTCAGGCGGCAATCCCCCCTCCTTCATCTGAACCAGGAGAGCTGCGCCTGGAAAGCTGAGCTGCCGTCAGACACACAGGCTCTAGAGTCACAGGTTCAAATCCTGGCTCTGCCCCTCCCAGTGGAGTCACGTCGCTCTGCAAACCTCCGTTTTGCCGTCTGTAAAACAAGAATGATGGACAGCAGGGATCACAGGGCCATTGTGGCAAGTGTGTGAGTACAGAGCGTGGAGAGCCTAGCGCTGGACCTGACGCAGAGCCAGGAGTTCAGGAAGACTAGGTGAAAAAGCATTTTCTGACCTCAGCATCCGCATCTGTGAAATGAGGCTCACATTATCTGCCTCTGAGGATCAAATGAGAGACGCTGGCACAGACCGGCTCGGATGGGATCCAGGCGTGCAGCTCCCAGAGCCAGTTCCCGTCACGTCTTCTGCCCGCAGTTCACTGTCATTGACCAACCTCTGAGAGGCTGCCGTGGGAAGAGAATGCCCCAGAATTGAGAAGGGATCCTCCGTGGCCAGAGAATTCATTCCCTCACTTCCCCAAAACCACAGCCAGATCTGGAGCTCTCTGTCTTGTTTATACAGGAAGGAAAGCTGTTCCAGCAGAAACAGGGGAAGACAGGCTATCTAGGACTTGAGAACCAGGGGCCTCCTTCAGAGGTATCCAGCTGGGACGCTCCGGTTACTGGGAGATAAGCAATGCTTGGCAGTGTGAATTTGGGGGACCCAGTTGGGGGCAGGTGGAGAACTCAGACCAGTGCAGGGCCTTGTCAGCTCCTGTAGACCTCATCGACCCAGGTGGGAGTCCTCCAGGCATATCACATGGGGACTAAGCCTGGTTTTGAATCTTCCCGTTATTAGCTGTGTTCCCTTGGGAAATCGAATTAGCCTCTCTGACCTTCGGTCTCCTCCTCTATAATATGGGGAAAGGAAAGTTCTCCTCTCATAGGGTTGCTGTGAGTTTTGAATAGGATGGTCCATAGGGAGTTCCTGGCATAGAGTATTCTTCACATCAAGGACTCATGACCCCCAGTATCCTCAAGCCTATGAGCTCACAGCCTGAGATGTATAAGAAAGAGCAGGATGTCCTTGTACTACCTCCAACTTACAAAATCCCAGGCCTCCGAGATGGCCTGTCACAGTCATGTGACCATCCTTTAGAAGAATTGCTGCATCCAGAGGGCTGGCGGTGCTTACATTATAAGGTTTTTTATCTTAAGATAGGGAAAGTAGGCGCATCTTCTGGCAAGAGAGAGATAGTCACTAAAGACCATTCCAATGGCTCTGTGACCTCAGGTAAATTTCTCAACACCTCGGAGTTCAGTCTGAGGTCTGTAAAATGGTCACAAAGATGTCTCCTCTCTGTTGAGTTGTTTTGGAGATGAAACCGAAGACAACCACAGAGCACAAAGCCTGGCGCGTGGTCCAACTCAGTAAATGTTTGCTGAATCAGAGTTGCGCTGGTCTGGGTAGTTGGTGCTATTAGTCCCGGAGTATCTTTAATGATTAGTAATCATATAGGAGTAAGGAATAATTTACCCAGTCATCAGTTATCCTTTTCCGGTAATTCAGAGACAGAAAAATATACGTAAGAGATGAGTCTACAGGTACCCTTGGAATTCCTAAGATTAATTCAGTTTTCATATCATTGATCTAAAAAAAATCAAATGAGAGTCGTGAAGATGATGGATTTTGTTCTAAACTTCAGTGGGTTCCAGATCTTTCCTTTCCACCAACATTTTATTGTAAACAATTTCAAAGACAGAAAAGCTAAAAAAAAAATAAGGACTTGTATAAGAATGTCCATAGGAGCTTTATTTATAGCAAAACTAGACCAAAACTAGTTTTTTGTGAACATATTTCATTTCTTTTGGTAAATACTTAAGGGTTGAATTTCTGGGTCATAAAGGAGGGGTATGTTGAGTTTTATAAGAAACTCAATATTTTGTTTCCAAAGTGGTTATGCGATGGTACATTCCCGTCAGCGAGGTATGAGGTATGAAGATGCTCCACATCCTCGTCAACATTTGGTGCTGTCGGTATTTTTAATCTTAGCCATTCTTGTGCGTGTGTAGTAAGATCTCACTGTGTACAGATCACTTTTTTTTTTTAACCAGAGCCAGATTCTCATATATTTGTAAACTGTCTGAATGGGAAGGACCTTTATTTTATAGATGGGGAAACTGAGGTCTAGAGAGGGAAAGAGACTGGCCCCAATGTTTCATGGGGTGTTAAAGGTAAAGCTGGACCAATAATTCAGACTCCTGACTCCTGATCCAGGGCTCACAACACGAATGTCTCATTAAATTGAGGACCTACTATGCACCAGGCTTTGGAGCAAACTCTCTCCTATTTACTTTTTAAACTTTTTTACTTTTTATTTCATGTATTCATTCAACAAACACTCACTAAGTCGTTCCCTGGGCCCTGCACACTTTTGGGCTCTACAGGTGCAGAAACAAATAATAAAACCTCTGGCCTCCAAGGAGCTTACGCTTAAGTGCATGAGAATCTTCCATCATTAACCCAAGCTGTATTTTTTCCACTCCAGACAAGGCAAGAACCACACACATTAAGGCATGCAATGTGCTTCCTTCAGTAGAATGGAAGCTGCTACAAGTGCCTTGGGAATGTTGATTACTAGAGCAAAGATGGATGGTCCTAACTCTAGAAAGTATATATTTTTTACTCTTTCCCTCCATTTTCTTTCCAAACCTGGGCCGTCGCACACCACATTGTCCCTTGGAAGAGTTCTGCTGAGTGTTCCCGGAGGAGAGTCAGTGTCCAGAACCCAGTCCCCCTCCTGGTGGGAAGAAAAGCCACACAGAGGAAGGGGGAGCTTTTCTCAGCACCGGTCACTCACAGGAGCCTCGGGGGCCCAGAGACACCTGCTTGGTTTTGCCTCAAATTGGCCGGGAGTGGATTTCCAGTCTAAGGCAAAGCGTCATACAGTTTTAAGAAGAGAGGGGCCTGAGACATTGTATCATCCAGAAGTTTCTTTCCATAGACCGTAGCTGGGTTGGCTGCCTAAGTCTCACCCTGTGTGTGGAGGTAGGTTGGGGAGGCATTAAAATGCAGACTCCTGGGTGCCGTCTTCAAGGATTCTAGTTCCGTGGGTCTGAGGTGGAACCCCAAAATCCTTACTTGAGAAAAGCACAGTGGGAGCACAGGGCATTTTTAGGGCAGTGAGATTATTCTCCATGATATAACGGTGGATGCATGTCATTATACGTTTGCCAAAACCCACAGAGTGGACAACACAGAGTGGACCCTACTGTCACCTATGGACTTTGGTGATAATGACGTGCCACTGTAGGTTCATCAACGGTAATAATGCACCCTACTGGAGTGGGGTGTTGACGGTGGGGGAGGCTGTGTGTGTGGCCAGGGGGTATGTGAGAACGCTCTATACGTGCAGCTTAATGTTGCTGTGAACTTGAAACTGCTCTAAAAAGTAGTCTGTTTAAAAAAAAACACACACAGACAACTCCTTGGATTGGAAATTGTCATTTAATCTAACCCTACGGGAAGCAGAAATCCTCTTGATCACGTCCTCACCAACTGGGCACACACCAGTCTGCTTGTATGCCTCTCAGGACAGGAGGCTCACTACCTCACATAGTTGGCCTCCTTGCAAGCTTCACCTTTCGGATCTGGGTCAGCCCTATGGAGACGGAGCGAGGAATTCCCTGTACGCACTCCAGGGCTTCCCTCAAAACATCGTGGGAGGCCGGCTGACGGATGTGATAAAAGGGGCAGAGCCTTTGCTGCCCACCATCAGGATGCCGTGGCCATTGGCCGTCGCAGGGCTCTGTGGTCGACTCTGATGCAGTCTCTCCTGTGCACTTCTGGTCACTCTTGTCCCGAGCAGGACGCATAGTCAGTTCTGCTATGGCGCGACATAGGAATTCCTAAATATCACTGCGTGCTGTGCAAAGGCATGCGATAAAAACCACAGGGCTTATAGGGGAAATGGGGTCGGGGGACTGGACTCAAAATTTTTGTCAGCAACACACAAAAAAGAGAGGAACCTAATAAAATCCAGAGCATGGTTTTACACGTGTTGAATGGTCTAGACATCTTAAATAATCCAGTAAATGTGACGCTGTACCTTGAACAAGACTTAGAGTGTGCTTGCGGAAGTGGTGTTGGAGGGTTTGCTTGAATTAGTGTGATGGATGGAAGGAGGGTCTGAAATTGAACGAGGAATGCAGCTCATAGCACACAGGGTAAACCGAGGTAGGCAGCTGTGGGAGGGTGTGTGCGTGTGTGGTGTGTTTTGTGTATTCCTAAGCAGTGAGGTTCAACTGGGCACAGTTTTCTGCATTCACTTGGTATTTCCTCCGAATAAAATCGCACACATGCAAATGTGAAATCTCTGTCATGCTCAAATTGTTCCCTCATACATCAATCGTGTTGGAACAAATTCGTAGTTTCAAAGCAAGCGTTGACTTGTGACTGGACTGGACTTTTAAACTGAGACAGAGGCCCAATAAGAGGGCCCTGGGCAGGAGTGAGGGGACCGGTGACCTGCTCTGCTGTGTCCTCCCTCCACGTCTGACCCTGGTTCAACTCTTAACCCTCCCTGGACCTCAGTTTCCCCATCTTTTCAAGGAAGAAAACTGACCCATTCCCCAGGGCTCCCTCCAGCTCTGAAATCTAACAATGATTTGATACTAAGAGTGATTTTAATTTGCATATTTCGGTTTGGGCCCCAGAAGGCGGGCATCGATAGAAACGGAAGTTGGGATGTATTTTTATGATCGTAAAGTTACTTCTGGGTTTTGGACACAGAATCCTGTAACCTTTTCTTTGCATCCCTCTGCCGCTGTCGTCTGGTCTGGACGGCATCGTCTCACCCAGACTCAGCAGCAGCCCCCAGACCAGCCTCCCTGCCTCTACTCTGTCTCCCCACCCTCCACTCCCAGCAAAGAAAAGTTTCCCAAGTCTGATTCTGCCCTCATGGCCGTTTTCCGCGTTCGCTGCAGTGAGCTCTCCCATCTCCCGGGCCTTCCGGACAACACAACGTCGACATTTCTCCCGTGGAGAGGCGAGGTCGCTCTTCACATAGAAGACACTGTGTGACTTCTGGGCTATAAAAGGGGACACTCGTCCTTGGACCCCGGCTGCCACGCTGCGGGGAAGCCCAGACTGCGTGGAGAAGCCATGTGGAGATGCGAGTGTAGACGTTCCAGCCGACCCAAGCTGAGGTCCCAGCTGATGGACACCAATGACAAGGGAGTGAAAAACCTTCGAGATGATTCTAACCCTGGCCTCCACCCAAGAGCCACTCATCTGAGCCCAGAATGGCGAGAAGTAATACTAAAAGGAGTGTTGTTTTAAGCCAGTAGATTTGGCAGTGATTCTATGCAGCCACAGATAACCAGAGGATATTTTCTTGCCTAAAATCCTCCTGTGGTTTCCCAGTGTCCTCGTAATAAAGCTACACTCCTTCCCTTAGTCTACAGGCTCTGTGATGTCTGGCCCTGCTCCTTTCCTGCTCACTCCTCACTCAGCCCGTCTGAACAACTCTGAGTCCTTAATGAACTCATTCTCAGTGTGGAGTCTTTGCTCAAGCATTTTCTCTGCTAAGAGCATTTGCAATCCTCTCCACCCCACCATCGCCTTTTGCCTGAAAAATTCCTATATGTTCTTCAGGTCTCAGCGTAGACATCACCTCCTCCAGGCAGCCTTCCCTGATTGCCCCTAGCTGGGTCAGGTGGCTTCCCTGGGCTCCCACTGCTCCCTCTGCTTCCCTCAACTCGGCACTAATCACACTCGTGTATAAATGTCTGTCTGCTTCTCTCTTCCCTGAAAGGTTTTCAGCCTGAGGAGGGCAAATACTGTGCCTGATTTCGTTACTATTATATTCTCAGTGCAAACACATGGCCTGGCACATAGTAGGTGGTCAACAAATGTTGACTGAATGATGGACTGAACCCCCCTGGCTTCCCCGTCATCTCAGTCCCCCGGGAATCTAGCTTCTCTGAACACAAAAGTCAGTCTGACAGATCCTGAGTTCCCTTCTCCTGACCCTGATCGGCACTGTCAACTTCTGGAGGCTGCAGCATCTCAAGAAAAGTGAGGGTAGAACTTGTTCCTGGAGCCCCTGCCGTGACACCCCATAAGATAGAAAGACAAGGATGTGCAGCTTCTACTGCCCTGTCAGAGCCGGGACCCCAGATGAGAGGGCACAGGCGATGTAATCCGGGCATGGGGATTGTGAGCAGACGTGAGCAGCAGGCCAGTCCTCTACCTTGCTGCCTACCCCAGCCGCCCTGCAGCTCCTCTGCACGCTGATCGGGGCCCTGGTTCTGTGATGGGTTTGAGAGTCCAGGGCGGGTGGGGGTCAGTTCCCGGGAAACCACGCCCACAGTTCCTACTAGGGAGAGGACGTTTCAGCTGGACTGCGATTTCCTCAGATCATTTCACGGTGGGAAAGCCCTTTTGCTTCCACTTGCTCTCTAAGGCCCCTCTGTGACCCTGTAAACTGTACAGATGAGGAAAATGAGGCTTGAGACCCACAACAGGTGTCCCTGATGTCACACAGCATTCCAGGTCAGGTTCTATGCAGGAAACAAAATCCAGTCCAGGTGTTTTAAGCGGGATGGGATTTAATACCGGGATTTAGATGCATAGAAGACCATTAGGAGGACAGAAGGAGCAAGTTCTAGGTTGAGCCTCTTGGAATGATTCCAGAAAATACCCAACAGAGGCACCGGGACAGTACCTGCTGGAATTAAGCTGGGAGCAGGAAGCTGCCGCATGTCCCACCCCGCTGCCTCCAGAGCCCAGGATGCGGGAGCACGAAGCGGGGTCCCAGCCGCAGGAAAGTCTTGCATTTGCGCGATTGCACTTGCCGATAGCAGCAGCCACGAGCCACCAGCGTGTGGCTTCACATGGGCTCCCCAAATCTCACGTCCGTGCCTCCCATCGGCAGGGACGATGGCTCCGCGTCCAGAACTGCAGCTGCGAGGCATTCCAGAAACATCGATCTTGGCTTTCCCACCTCTCTAAGCCACAGGAAGTGGAATGCAGTTCAGCGAAGCCACCCAGAGGATCCAGCACATAGTCGGGAAACCTGGGGCCGAATCCCAGCTCTGCTGCTCTCTGATTGTGTGTCCCTTATCGTTACTGTGACGTGATAACGTGGGGTGCCGTCTCATAGGGGTGCTGAGAGGGTTAGATAAGAGGATGTGCGTACAGTGCGTAGTGCAGAGCCTGGACTATCTTAAATCCTCAACAAAGGGCAGGCAGAGGGACTTTTAGCATCACTGGGTTAGAAGAGAATAGTCCTCCTCCTCCAAAAAAATAATCAGGTTACACAACCACACAAAATATTTTCATACGACTTCTGGGAGCAAGGAATCCTTGGAGAAATATAACTTGGATGCAGAATTCTTGAATTTCCAGGACTTATTTTTTTTTTCACCTTTTTGGGGACAATGGGAAAGAACACGTGGAGTCAGTTCTGATGGAGGGAGAGACTATTATTGGGTTCATCACTCCCTGTAGGTCAGCTCGGGGACGGGGACAAGACATCAGCCAGTGCTTTGGGAGAATGGAGGAAACTCATCAGTCTGTTCCCAGGGAGGCAGCTGGGTCGGCGGAAAGAGGAGAGACGTCAGAGTCCGGCATGCTGGTGGGCCCGCCCAGCGCTTGAGCAAGTCACGTCCCCTCTTGAAGACTCCATTTTCTCATCTGCAAAATGGGGGCAATCACTTCTCCCCTGCCGGATTGCTGTGAGGACTAAAAGCCAGGCCAGACACTGAGTGTTCTGCTTTCCTGCCCCAGCCCAGGGAGCCATGGCTTCCTGCCAAAAATCGGTGGGACTGGTGAGCTCAGGCCGAGGGAGAGGGTGTGTGGGTGTCCAACCTGGGGGACAGAAGTCTGCTCTGGGCGTCTCTGCCTCGCTGAAGCTAGACCCTGCACATGCTGCAGCCAGGACAGCTTTTGTAGGGAAGCCGGCATTTCTTTTCCCCCATCGGGGTGGGGGGATGACAGGGAGAGTGACAGAGTCTCACCAGGCAGGAAAGGCAGCAGGGACACCCTTTCCTATCACAGCTGCTGCTCGTTGGTAACAAGCACCATCAGAGAGCGAGGCCAATACGGGGAAGAGGAAGGCCACACATTGCAGGTGGCTGGGCCTGACTCAGAAGATGCTCTCCCCACACAAGCTGCTGTAGCTCCCGAGACGAGGGTCCCGCCCTGCTGCAGCAGCTGAAGTTATCAAGGAGCGGCCGCCGGCATCCTGGGCCCATTTTCGGCAGGAACGATAGCTGGACGCCCATTTGGGCGCCTGAGGATGGTGGCCCAGAGGACCCGCGGGACACAGCGAGGAGGCCCCCTCGGCCCGCCTGGAAGCCGGACCCAGAACTGGCTGGCTGCACCATATTGCTCACCGTCTGGCAAATAGACAGATTTTCACAAACCAGATCCTCTTCCCAGGCCTGGGCCCTTCCTGTCCAACTGTTCCGGCATCTGTTTCTCTTAAAATGCATTTATTACACCGAGAGGAATAATCATGGGGCCGGTCTGAGGCCGTGGAGGCTGTGGCTGTTGCTCCTCGCAGGGCCTCCTTTGGAAACAATTGTGTGGGAAAATGGCGCAGCACTCAGCCTGGCAACAGCCTGCCCTGGTCGCCGGAGTCAGAGTCGCTGGGCATCGGCCCAGTGTGTGAGGCAGAAGGGGCAAGACCGAGGATGGGGCTTCAGCTGGAGTCTGGGAGTGGCATGGCTTTGGGCAACCTCCTGACCCTCTCAGAGCCTCAGTTTCCTCCTCTGTGAAATGGGAGTGAAGTTACATGATCTCCAAGGTTATTTATTTCTCATTTTGCCTCCAAGTGGTTCAAATAGCTGATGCTCGTAGCACTCAGCCTCATCCACACCCCCAAGAATCTGCATTCATTCATTTATTCATCCATCCATCCATCCATCCATCCATCCATCCATCCATCAGCTTGTTCAATGAGCAAGTTTTCTGCAATGCCCTGGGGAAAAGACGGTGCTTTAAAGAAACACGGAAGGAAGGCCACCAAAAGTGTGTGTCTTACCACTCAGAATTCAAATATATATACCCAAGTACTCATGGCAGCTGGGGTTCACGGGCTGGTTTATCATGTGTTGGGCCTGGCGCTGTACACCTTGCAAATATAGCCTCCTCCTATACTCCCAGAAGCCCTGGAAGATCCATCTCTTCGTCTCTATAGGGCAGATGGGGCAAATTGAGGCTCAGGATGGTGGAGCAACTTGTCCACAGTCACACAGCAATACGCTGACTGTAAATCCATTTGGACAAGGATTTCACTGTCGGTTGACCATCTCGTGTTCCTAGTTAAATGTCTTTGCAGCTTACAGAGAGTTCTTGCTGCCCTGACCTCGTTTTATTTCTACAGTAGCCCCATGGGGTAGCTAGAGAGGAAGGTGAGTCCCATGTTACGAAGAGGAAACTGAGGCCCGGGGGTGGAAAGTGACTTCCCCTCGGTTACACAGTGAGTCCTCAGCAGCTCTGTAAATACAAAAACGAAACAACAATAAACCTCAGCTCCCACAATCCGCTCACTAGTTCTCTTACTTAATAGGGACCAGATATAGTCGATCCCCAAATGCTCCTGTTTAGATTTTAATATCTCGGAAATCACGATTTGTCTTGCAATGAATGGCATGCCATATTTTAATGGGTAGCTTGCTTTTTTTTTTCCTTAGAAAGACATGACATAATGGTGCGTATTACAATCAATGGCATATTTGACGGAATGAAATATGGTATTTACTGAACACCTCGTGTGTGTAAGACGTGTGCTGGGCATTCCTCCCTGGGGCTCTCCTCACCCAGGGAGGAGGGCAGGCTGAGATCCCCGGGGGTCCTGGGGAGATGGATGTTAGGTGCCTGTGTTTGGCAGTGTTCCCCATGTTGCATTCCTCCAGCTCTGGTGACATCGCGGGAGTTGCAGACAGATCCCACTTTGAGGGGTGGTGGTGGGGGTAGTGATGACCCTCTCTAGCCTCTCAGGAGCCCTCTCTGAGGGGTCCTTGAGCCTCTGTCCAGGTGCCTGGCGCTCAGTTTCCACTCAGACACTTTCTCCATGTCCCTCAGGCCCCGAGAGACTCCGCTGAGCCTCCACAGTCCGCGGCAAGCGCAGCAATGACGATCCTACTGCCGCTGCTGTGAGCTTTTGCAGCAATTGGGGTGGAACAATTTTGCCAGCTCAGCCACCACCGCCAGTTCCCGAGAGACAGAGGAGGGACGAGGGCAGGAGGGGCGAGTGGCTGCAGTCAAAACACAGCGACGGGTTAGTTTGCTCCGGGCGGGTACCAGGCTGGGAGCAGAGCAACCTCGCAGGGAGCTGATTGCCCCTGGCAGTGCTGGGCCGTGATAGGAAAATAGATGCTCCCCCTGCCAGGAGCTGGAGGGCTGGCACAGAAAATTAAGTCACAGCACCAAGGTCTCTAAACGTCGGGAGTCAATGTGGGTAACTGACCCCCTCGTGGCCTGTCTGCCCCTTCGACAAAGGGAGCGGGTGGGCATCTCGGGAGAGACAGAAACCCGGGGAGGGCAGGCAGTAGGGGATCCATGTGTGGACGCCTCCCTTGAGAAGCAGGCAGGATCACGGAGTACAGCCAGGCAGGAACTGGAGGGAAACTTAGAGGCCAAGTCCACCGTGTTCTTCCTCTTACAGAGGACAGACCGGGGCCAGAAGGGGAGAGAGTCATCACGGTCACACGGCAAGTTCTGTCCCTAGCCAGGTGGGCATGCAAC
Source organism: Diceros bicornis minor (assembly GCF_020826845.1). Taxonomy (NCBI): domain Eukaryota; kingdom Metazoa; phylum Chordata; class Mammalia; order Perissodactyla; family Rhinocerotidae; genus Diceros; species Diceros bicornis. The sequence continues at coordinate 21,189,073 of NC_080774.1, read as the reverse complement.
ACTTTCTTTCTCCTAGTCGAGTGTTTCAAACCCATATCATCAGAAAAGACACACACACGATGACTTTCCCATTATAGAAGCATTTCAAGTGAGGGATTGCCAAGTGAAAAATTTCTGAAAGTGTTTTGTACTCATATTCACAACATTGTGCCATAGAGGAGTAGATCCAGGTCACGTTACACGGTGCTCAGAGAAAATAAAATCTGCCATTGACTATAATCAGTAAACTCTGGGTTAAATGAAGTTAAATGTGTCTTTGTTGCACTACTTATTAGAGCATTTAAAACGATATTGTACATCCCCAAGCAATGAGTGGGGAGGAGAGGTGTGGATGAAAGGAAGCTCAAAATTAATGGATCTGAGATCCCAGGATATTATTTTCACTCCATTATCAATTTTCTTAGCATTACTGAAAAAAATTATTGATTGGTAATGTTAAGATGACAAAGAATAAGAATAAATAAATAAACAAAAACATAGCATCCATCCATCCATCCATTTGTCAAACCAACCACCTATCCATCCATCTATCAATCCAATCATCCATTAATTAACCAATTAATTCACCCACTCATCCATACTTCTGTCCATCCAATCATCTAATCGTCTGCCTTTCCATCCATCCATCCATCCATCCATCCACCCAAAAATCCATCCATCCATCCTTCTGTCCATCTGTCCTTCTGTCAGTCTGTCCGTCCATCCATCCATCCATCCATCCATCCATCCAACAATCCATCCATCCTCCAAATTTCTTATGATCCCCTACTATGTGCCAGCTACTGCACTAGTATTGGCAGCTTGCTGTGGGCAAGGGGCACAGGTAGGAAATGGACAGACTTCTTGTTTAAGTAGGTATGTACAGTGTGATGGAGGGGAGAGGAGCAAATGTGCCAGGCACGTGCTAAAACCACTGTGTGAATTGGCTCAGTTAGTCCTGACACAACCCTAGGGGGCAGGAGTCCTTACTGTCCCCATTTTGCAGGTCAAGGAAGCAGGACTCAGAAGGGAAGCAAGTGGCAGAGGGGCTCCAGCTGCAGGATGGTGGACTCAGGATACAGACCTTGTTCTTTCTGACTCCCAAGCCTGTGCTCCCACTTTGCTTACATTTAAAGAGGGTGGAAGATAGCTTAGTGCTTATATCACCTAGTGCTACAGTTTGTCTACAGGTTTGATTAGTGGTTATTGTGAACCTACTATGTGTGGGGAAGTGTGAGAGTGCAGGGCTGCAATAGTGACCCTGGCATAGTTTCTGCTTTCAAGAGCTTGGCGGGCAATCTCAATACAGTGAGATCCAGGTTATGCTGGGGGTGGGGAGATGGAGAGATGGGGAGGTGACTCCCTCAGCCCAGCCTAGGGATCCAAGGATCTTCCTGGAGACAGTGTCTAAGATGTGAATGAATTAGCTGGGCAACCTCAGAGCTGGAGGTGCCACAAAGGAGGAGGAACATTCTAGTGAGATGCAACAGCCTGTGCAAAGGCCCAGAGGCAGGAGCGAGGAGAGCACATGGGGACCAGCTCCCTGTAGCTGAGGACTGGAGTGTGGGGTAGATGCTGGAAGATCCTGAGGAGAGCCCTGGCCATGAGAGATCTTCTAAACTGCCCCAAGGAGTGTGGACTTTATCCCTCAGGTCCATTGCTGATATTTAGGAGCCTCAATCTTCTTATCTGTAAAATGGGGCTCTTAATGGTAATTATGGACTGTGAACCCCTTGAGGGCAGGAACTCGAATGTTTTTGTCCCTCCGTGCATTTTTTAAAGCTTAGCACGGAGCAGGGCTTCTTAAGCATCTGCTAACTGTCTGATGAAAGACCTGCCGAATGGAGGAATGAAGGAATCGCTGTCTCGTGGGCTTTTCGAGAAGACGCAGTGAGCCAGCGGGCCTCACTGCACGAAGCCCGGCAGTTGGTAGGTGCTCCAGGCATGTAAGTGTACACCCTCCTGCCTGCCCCGTCCCGACGCCCGGCCTGGGAGTGGCGGGAGGTCTGGGCTGGGCCCCGAGCTCTCCTTGCCGGCTGCCAGCACTGCTCACTGAGGCCATTTCTCTCCGCCTTGGAGCCTCGGAGCCCGTTCCAAGCTCCGGAGGCAGCTGCCTGTGAATCAGCCCCACCGGTGTGACCATGCCGAGGCCTCTTTCGAGGGCTTGGAGGAACTTTCCAGCGTGAGCTCACTTGGCAGTGGCCACATAGACCCGGCACAGATGGGGAAATTACAAAGCCGCCCTCCTGACGCTAAGTCAGTTACCTTCTCTTTAATTTGGAGGAGTTGGGGCCACATTGGAGCCGTGATGCCGCCCAGCACAAACAGCTTCATGACATTCTCCGTGTATGAGCTGGCCCGGCCACCCCTGGCGTGGTCGGTTGACCCAGCTCAGGTCCCATCCCCGGGCTTTGGGGAGAGGCCCGGGGACCTCTGTGGGCCGACTTTCCTGCTGTTGAGCTTGAAGCTGTGCTGAGGACAGGAGTGTGCCTGGTGAGCCTGTTTGGGGACACTCATCTGGAGCCATCTGAGCTGCCAGCAGGTGGTTAAGTGGGGGAAATCGGAAGCCAGCCCCCTGGATTCACAGCCCAGTTTTGCTACTTCCTGGCTGTGTGACCTGAGCTGGCCACTTCCACCTCTGAGCCTCGGTCTTCTCACCTATAAAATGGGAATCATAACCTGAATAATAACGGTACCTGCTTCATAGAAGAGTGCGTGTGTTAATAAACTACCGCTTCTAATAAGCGCTTAGAGCTCTGCCTGGCACATACGAGCATTACATGCTGGTCGGCTAATCTATGATTACTCTTGTTGCCTGTTTTAGGTGGCGGGTGACAGATGTTTCTCCAACAGGGAGGGAACAGCATGCAATGGGCTGGGTGTCCTGGGAGGTCCCCTCTCCTTTCTGAGCCTCAGTTGCTGCTCTGGAAGGTGGGCACAATAATAGCTCCTACTCTGCAGGGTAAGATGTCATGAGGGTTAGATGAGAACACCCATAAAGCCTGGCGCAGGCCTGGCACATAGTAGGTGCTCAATACATGGGGCTCTTACAGCATCACATCCTCTGTGCTTCTGAATTCTCACCCGTTGATAGTATTCATCTTCCCCAGGGCCAGGCCTTTGCTCAGCTCTGCCCTCTGACTGCTCTGTTCTCTCCGCTTCTTCTCTCTCCAGGTGCTTCATGTCTCAGCACAGACACCCCTCTTCTAGAAACCCTTCCGTCATCTCCAGGCAGTGAGGGAGTCCTCTGGGGCTCCCTGCAGCTGCCTGTGCACCCTCCATTACCGCATTTTCCCCCAGGATCCTGCTTGCTGGCTATCTGCCCACCTTTGCCATCAGACTGTCTGTTCAAGAACAGCATCTTTGCCCTAATCATCTCTCATCACACTGCCATCCAGTAATAATCTGTTGCCTTCATAAACGAAAGAACCCTGCTCTGCTACTGGCCTGCTGTGTGGTATTGAGAATGTCACTTGACCTCTCTGATCCTCAGTTTCTCGCCTACAGCATGGAAACAATGGCACCAAGCTCGCAGCCTCGCTGGGGGGCTTCACACAGGGATACAGGTCAATACAGGACCTTTATAAATACTAGCGCCTCTTCCTCTGACAACCGCTGTGACCTTTGAGCAAGTTCTTTCAGCTCGCTGTGCCTCAGTTTACTCATCTGTGAAAGGTGGATAGCGATGCTACCAACATCATACTGTGCTCTCCGGATTAAATGTGTTAAACATGGAAAGCTTTGGAAGCACGAACGGAATACAGCGAGTGATTACTACATGTTATCTGTGATGATAATAGTATGACCATTAATTTTTTTCCTGCTCCTCCCCGGCTGTTCCTGGCCTGGTTCTAGCGCTGGGCCTGTCATCTGACAGGTGCTTAACCAATATTTGTGGGCTGACTCTCTGAGAAACCCTTAAAATCTTGACCAGCAAAGGCCTTCTCCAGGTCTGTGCCTTGGCTGGGGGCGGCCACCAGAAATGCATTGTCTTTAGTTTTGAATCTTTGTAGCGTCTGAACTGAAGTCATGTCCACACAGGCTGCGAAGCATGCACGGGCAGATCCTACCTCTAAGTGTTGCAAGATGGGTAGAGTGTGGTGTAAAAGAAGGACAGAGAACGTGTGTGGGGGGTCGGAGGGGACTTGTGACCGCAGGGGAGAATCAAGAGGACTTCCTTCATTTATTCCTTCAGTCATTCATTCAACATTATTGGGCACGGCTCCAACCCAGAGCTTGGTGACAGCCCAAGACAAGGACCTTAGATGTCCAGCCAAGGCAAGGGGAAGCCATGGACGGCCTGAGAGCAGGGGTGACTGGGCTGCGATCAGGTGCCTGCCACCTTCACAGCCCTGTTCGGAGGTCCCTCTTGCTCCCCTGGGGGCCTCTCTCCCACACGCCAGCATGATGGACAGAGTTGGAGTCTTTCATTTGTCCACATAGCGGCCCCGGTCACTGCCCCGCTTTGGGCCTTGGCAGGAAGGATGCCTGATAGATCCCACCGCAAAATGAGGTGCAGCGGAAAAGTAACCATTCAGACTGCTGCCCCCAGATACATTAAGTGTCAGGTCAACCACGTGACAGACACCATGTTCTCCTTAACGTGGGGGGTAATGGGCAGAGCTGAGTGACACAGAAGGACGCCCACAGCATCCTATGGAGAGAGAAAAGCAAATCTCAAAGAGTACGGCCAGATGATTCTGTTTATTGAAAGTTCCCAAAAGAGGCCAAAGGAAATAATATAATGTTCAGGCTTAGGAACACGTGTAATAAAATTATAAGGAAAACTGAAGACTGATAAGTACAGTGATGACCATGGAGGGACAGGAGGGGACGAGCCCCGGCATAGCACATGATGGTGTCAGAGGCCACCGTGCTGGTCTTCTCCTTAAACTAGGGGGCTGGGGCCGGCCCCGTGGCTTAGCGGTCAAGTGCACGCGCTCTGCTGCTGGCAGCCCGGGTTCGGATCCCGGGCGTGCACGGACGCACCGCTTCTCCCGCCATGCTGAGGCTGCGTCCCAGCAACTAGAAGGATGTGCAGCTATGACGTACAACTATCTACTGGGGCTTTGGGGGGGGGAGGGGGCTTTACACTCTGCACGCACTTTATAAATATTCACCTCTGTCTACCCAACACTTAATTTCATTTCTTGAAAGAAAAAAGGAAAAGTGTTTGTGATCCCTACATGCAAAAACAAGTTGTAAAAATAGGAATCCAGCGTGATTCCATTTTTCTGGCATCCTTTTTCTCACCCATCAAACATGTAAATAATAGTAATCGTGTCCAACACGACCTGGGATCCCCACAGTCGTGCCTCCTCTCTGGACCTTGGTTTCCTTGCCCGTAAAATGGGGATAATGAAATGAGGGAAAGCGTGTGAAATGCTTACCAGGGTACTTGGCAAATAAAAAATGCTTAATGAGTAAGTTGTCCCAAAGGGTTAGCACTCATGGGGATTCCAGATAATTCTTCCCCCTCCCCCACCCTTTGCACTGACGTAGCTACTCTTCTAGTGACCTCCACTTACCAAACTGGCTGGATGAACCAATGCTCTCCGTCCCTCCATCAAACACACTGCCAACTCCCAGGGCCCAGAAAGCACCTCCGCCAACGGCTGCTCCTCTCCTCGCCTGGGCAAATCTCCTCAAAGCCAGTTGTGTTTGTTCCCAACTTATCTATTCTACTTGTACTTATTAGCATAGTTAACAAAACTAGATCATTTAATGAATCTTTTGGGAAACCCGTGACTTATGAGTGTACAAGGAAGTGCTGTTGTTGTCGTGAAAATTGTTGGATTCTTGGAAAGACACAACAACAGTGAGTTGCTTAAAAATATATATATACACACACACATATATACATTAAGTAAGATCAAGCAAAAAAACTATAAGAGATAGGAGAAGGGAATCCTCAAGGATTGAGAACAATCCTGCACTCAAGCGGCTTTTTAAATGTTTTAAATTCTTGCTCCACTGAGAAGAAATCGAGTCCAGACGTTGGTAATGAGAGACGACGCGTTATGACTACGACTGTGGGCTCGGTCGGGAGAGACAGGCTGGAAGTGACCTCCAGGCAGATAAGCTAAATTCAAAGCTTGGCCTGGCATCAAAAGTTTGGCAAACAAATGTATACGCATTTATATATTTTAAGTAAAAAATATAATATTATTTTGCTTTATGCAGAACCAAAGTCTCAACACAAACAGGAAACCAGGAAAAGGTACTAGTGGTTCATATCACAGACAAAGGGCTGATTTCTTAGTCCTTAAAGAGCTCTAGTTACCAACCAATGAGAAAGGAAAACTAATAACGTAACAGAAATGTAGGAAGAGGAATGAACAGAGAGTCAAGAGAGAGAAAATACAGGTAGCTGTGAATCACATGGAAAAGACAATGCCCAGCTTCATCTGAGAAAACGAAGGCAAACTGAACCTCCCCGGAGACGCCCGATCTCATCCCTGGGACTGGCAGGGATGCAGAAGTTCAGTAACCCGCTCTGCTGGCGGGGCTGCGGGCGAGCGGGGACTCTCCATACCCATGGGAGCGGAAGCTGGTGTGACCGCCTCACAGAGCCGTCATCACTGCTCATGTATCTACCATTTAACCCAGTCCTTCCCCCTCCAGGGGTCTCCCCTACAGATCCTCTCCCACGCGTTCAAAACGTCATCTGTGCAAGGGTTTTTATTGTGGTATCAGCTGAAATAGCCAAATAAATAGGAAGCATCCTAAATATCCATCAACAGGGCGCTAGGGAAAGAGACAGGGGCCCTTCCACATGTAGCACAACGTGAGAACATGAATAGGATGAGGAGCATCTTCCTGGACCGTTTCTGAGATGTTCTGTTACGTGAACCAAGCAAGACGCACGATAGTATAGCTGGTAATCTCTGTTTGCGGAAGAGAGAGAATACGCAAATATAATTGCTTGTATGCCCATAGGATACTTAAGGAAGAATCCTTAAGAGCCTGTAGCATTGCTGCCTCTGGGGAGGAGAACTGGGACACAGAGACACAGAGGAGGGATGGAGACAAACAGGGTGACTCCGTCTCCTTTTGTTTTTTAACCTTTAGAATTTTGACACATGTGACTGTATTCTTGATTGAAGAATCAACCAATTTAAAACGAATAAAATATTTAGTGGATGAACACGTCACTTACAAAATGATTCCTTGTTTTAACTGACTTTTTCATTTGACTTAACTTTTGGTTCTGATTTGATTTTAATCCTAGAGAACTAAGCTTCAACTCTATTTCCTGATTTTTCTAAAATGAACATATATTGCTTATGTAGTAAATAGATATATAATATGGAATATAATATATATATATATAAATGTTGAAATGAATATAGATAAATGTGTTGAAATAAAACAAAAGCGCACACACAAATAAAAATTGTAAAAAACCCAACCCACGCAGACCCTCTGAGGCTGCAAGGGACCTGCTCTCAGGTGAACAGCAGCAAACCCTCGGGGGGAATTCTGTTGCCCCACTTCTCTAACAGGTGTTTGCAGGCTGATAAAGGTGTGCTGTGTCCCTACTGCTGCTTTTAATTAATTTCTGACATGAAAGCTCCCGGTCCCTCCTCCCGCCTCCGAGACCTGCACGCAGGCACGGCTTCCGTCTCTTTTTCACAGGAAGCAGCTGCCAGTGTAGCTGAGTTTCCAAAAAACAGGGTGGGGGATCACGCTTTTTTTTTCCCATTTGCACTGATTTGCATATTAATAGTTTGCATATTAACCAGCGACTTCAGAGGGTGGGCGGGCTAATGAATGCAGCAATCTCCTCAATTTTAACTCAATTTGCCTCATCCATATTCCAATGACTTTGGGGATTGGTGTTCAGCGTTCATTGAAATTATCTGAGCCAGACCCAGTGTGGGCTGCTCTACCATTAATCCAATTAATTAGCCCCATGGATATGGCCGCCTGGGAGAGAGGCCTTTGTTCAGCGCTGGGGGGCTAATGACAGCCCCAATCTGATGGGATAATGAGGGAAGCTAAGGAGAGTTTGACCCCCAGCCTGGGTCCCGGGTGGTACTTGGAGCTGGGAGGGCAGGGTGGCTTTTGGGGCGGGGGCTGGATCACTGGGAGACAGCTGCCTTCTGTCACCACTCACTCACTGTATCTCTCTCCTTCAGTCGCTCCTGTCTTGCACCAGCTCACTCCAAAGTATGAGATGTCTCCTGTTTGCCCCTCCACACAGACTCCCCTCCCCTGTCCTGCCTGCTCTGTGCCCAGGGGGCTGAGCTGCATCAAGAGGCCCTTGTACTGTGCCCTCCTGCTCCCAGGTAGGTCCAGCCAATGGGAAGTGTCCACGAGAGAGGGGAGGGAGGAGGGGAAGGGAGGTGGAGTCTTAACTCCCTGGCTCCCTCTGTGCTGGGCTGCAGGCTGGCAGCGTCCACCCACCAGAGGCCCCAGCTCCTGCCTAGAAGTCTCGCTGACACCCACTCTCTAGATCTCCTACATTTGCCCCCTGGCCTTGACCCCTTAGGCTTAGGGACAGGACGGTAACAGCTTCTATTCTTGCAGCCCTAAGCTGACTCCTCACCTCCTGTTACTATCTCTAGCTCTTCCCACCATCATAGTCCCTTTGAATGAGCCATCTGTCCCCTGCTGAGACCCTTAATGATACCCACCCCCCACTCCTCCACTCTTCCATTTTCTCAACTGCACACTCACTCGCTCCTTCAGAGATGCTCACAAGGATTAATGATATGCTATGTTTATAAAGTGCTTAGCACAGTGCCTGGCATACACTAAGGGTTCAGTAAATGCAGGGATAGTTATGTATGGGGATAGCTACCTCGTTAAAGTGTCCCTTAGGGGCCAGCCTGGTGGTGCAAGCGGTTGGGGTGTACGCGGGCTCTGCTGCGGCGGCCCCGGGTTCGCCAGTTCGGATCCCGGGCGTGCACTGATGCACTGCTTGTCAGGCCATGCTGTGGCGACGTCTCATGTAAAATGGAGGAAGATGGGCACGGATGTTAGCCCAGGGCCAGTCTTCCTCAGCAAAAAAAAAAAAAAAAGGAGGAGGATTGGCAGATGTTAGCACAGGCCTCATCTCCTCACCAAAAAAAAAAAAAAAAAGTGTCCCTTAAATTAATTCCATGAAATAACAGCCCCATGAGATGCCTTTTGATAACAGGATTCCCTGATAATAATGTCTAGGGGCCCAGCAAATCCCCTTCTTAGAGATGCATAATCTGCATTATTGTAATAAAGACCACGAGAAGTCCTGTAGCAGAGAAAAGCATGGATTTCAGGTAAATTCAAATATCCCTAGAATATATCATCTCTCATATAGATTTCCCATTGTACACTTGAGGAAATGGAGGCACCAAGAGACTGTGTGTGATGGCCCAAAGCCAGCCTAGACACTGGCTCCTGGATACAGCCTGTGTGTGTGTGTGGGGGGGTGCTACTCTGAGACATGGTGGGAAGAACCTACGTTGCAAACAGGTTGAATCCCTGCTCCACATCCTCATTAGCCATATTGCCCGAGAGAAGCTCCTTCGCTTCTGGGGACCTCAGTTTTCTCCTCAGCAAAATGGGGAGAGAAATTCCCACCATACCCACCGTAGGGGAGGAATCAGTGCAATAGGCTGGTTAAGTGCAAGTGTGTGCATAGCCTTCTCTGCGACACCTGCCCGGGGGTCTGGGTGAGGAATCCCCAGGGCTGTGTTTCATGGAAGAGAGGTACCTGCTTCCTTCTTAATCAGGTCTCCCGGATTTACTTAAAATTCCGCTTATAAGAACTTATCTTAAGGAAACACTTAGACAAGTATGCAAGAATACATGCACAAATACATTCACTGTAGAGTTGTTTGTATTAGTGAAAACTTAGAAGCAACCTAAATGTCCAACAAAAGGGGATTGACTCAGTAAAGAATGGGGCTTCCGTGCAGCAGAATCCTATGTAGCCACGTGAGATCAGGAAAACCTTTCCAAAACCCTTGGAATTCTCCCTTTTCAAAAACCCTGGAATCCTCCCCCTTCTTAAAACCAAATTTTATGTATAAAATTCAAATATATCAAGTAGATTCTTCTAAGAAACAGTTGCCTTCGTTCTCCGGAGCTAGAGAAACAGGAGTCCTGGCTTCTCAGCCCCTCCCCACCCCCAGCACCCAGCATGTCTTAGGCACCTGCCCAGATCTCTGGGATGTGAAGGGATGATAGGAAGATAAAAAGATATCAGGACCCACAGTATCTTCTAAGCATTTCGTATGGGTCACACCTTGTGCATTATATCGTTGAATTTTCACAACAAGCCTGAGGTGAGATGAGCGTTCCACTTATCGATCCATTTGACGGACTGGAAACCAAAGTCTCTTGACCGATCCCACAGGTAGAAAGAGGCATAACCAGGATCTAATGGCTAACGTTTGAAATCAAAGCCTGTACCCTTAATGGGAAAGTGTTAAGTGACAAAGGCAGATACTAAAGTAGTATGCAGAATGCCAATCTTCTGGTTGTGACAATGTACTGTGGCGTGTAAATGTTATCAAAGGGTACACAGGAACTCTCTGTAAGGTTCTTGCAATGTCTTGTGAGTCTAAAGTTATTTGAAAATTAAATTAAATTAAAAATATCCTGTAGAGTGGGATTCCATTTGGTGGTGTGCGTGCGGCGTTTATAAACCACTTTAAAAGGATATACAACAAAATTTTAACAACACTCATCTTCATCTCTAGGTGTGAGTTTGCAGGCGATTTCTTTTTTTGTCCTTATTATTATTATCTTCATTCAAAATTTTTTTCTTCAATGACTAGGAATGATGGTATGTGTAATCTTTTTAAAAAGTCTAAAAACAGAATCATCCTGGACCAGCAATGCCTCCCCAGGTCTTGTTTCCGTAATCCCGGTGGCAAGGAAGGACCCGGGTCAATTGGTCCTCCCGACCTCTCTCTTTCTGGCACTTCAGAAAGACAGATGCCACACCGGGTCCTGTCAGCCCGCCGTCTCCACCTGACACCGCAGAGATCCCCATTCGCTGGCCTCTCTTCCCTGAAGACGCCGTTAAAGCCCCCAGACCGCGCGGGGGCCGGCGTGCACTTACAAATTACTGTGGCAAAATGGATTTCCTTGACAAAATGTAATGTTTTGTGACAGACCCCAAATATGCATTTCATTCTTGAGGAGCAGCTCAAGGAACTCGTTGGAAATATTAAATTAAGCAGTGTAACAGCTGAGAATAATTGGGTTTTCTGCCCTGTTGCCTGCGATTTTGTGTGGTGTTTGAGGCGGCTGGGCAGTTCTGTTTGCCTGGGGATGGCGGGTGCCTGGGGTCTCTGTGAGGTGTGGGAGTGACCCCCGGGAGGGAGGTTCCTTGAGGTTGGGGGATGGGTGTGGATCAATCCCGTGTTGAGATGGGAGAGGCGCTGGCACCACCCCTTGGAGTCCTCAATCAGAACTTCCCAGCCAGAAGCGATGCCTCCCGGCTCCCATTTCATGGATGGGGAAACTGAGCCCTTGAGCGATATCTTAGCCTGTTAGTGGCAGAGCTGAGACTTAAGCTGCTGACACTGACAAAGCTATTTCCACCATACCATCCCTCTTTATTATGGTTCTGAAACCACAGAACTCTGAGCCCTTTT